>NC_069369.1:25172500-27672500 GCF_021730395.1 Mercenaria mercenaria
TGAGTTTTTTCAAAATCACATGTTTGGGGTGTTTTTAAAATGAGATTTTACTAAATACAATGCCCCTGGGTGTTGTTAATGGTTTTTATAAATCACAAGATTCTGAGGTTTTTGTTAATGAGTTTTTTACTAAATCGAAATGATTCTGAGGGTGTTGTTAAATGGTTTTACTAAACAAAATGATTTGAGGGTTTTTTAAAGAGTTTTTTACTAAATCAAAAAATGTTTTGAGGTGTTTTAAAATGAGATTTTACTAATGCAATGCTTCTGAGGTGTTGTTAACTGAGTTTTAAAAATGCAATGATTCTGAGGTTTTGTTAAATGGTTTTTACTAAACACAATTCCTGAGGTGTTTTTAAAATGGATTTTACAAAAATCACAATGTTCTGGTGTTGTTACCTTAAAATGAGATTTTACAAATCACAATGCTTTGATGTTGAAAACTGAGATTTTACTAAACACAAGCTTTGAAGGTTGTTAACTGAGTTTTTAAAAATCACAATGCCTGAATTTTGTTAACGGGGATTTTACTAAATCAAATGTTCTGAGGTGTTGTTCCCTTTAAATGGATTTTATAAATCCAATGCTTCTGGGTTTTGTTAAAGAGATTTTATAAATCACAATGCTCCTGAGGTTTTGTTACTTTAAACTGAGTTTTACTAAACGCATGTTTGAGGGTTGTTAAATGAGATTTTATAAATCACAATGCCCTGAGGTGTTGTTCCCTTTTAATGATTTTTTACTAAACACAAGTTTGAGGTGTTGTTAACGGAGATTTTACTAAATCAAAATGCTTCTGAGGTTTTTTTAAAATGGATTTTACAAAATCAAATGCCCCTAGGTGTTTTATTTAACTGAGATTTTACTAAATCGCAATGTTCGAGGTGTTTTTAATGAGATTTTAAATCAAAATTTGTTCTAGGTGTTGTTACGTTAACTGGATTTTATAAATCCAATGCTTCTGAGGGTTGTTAACTAAATTTTACTAAATCACAATGTTCTAAAGTGTTGAAACTGGTTTTATAAATCAAATGCTCCTGAGGTGTTGTTACGTTAACTGAGATTTTATAAATCACAATGTTTCTGAGGTTTTGTTAACTGAGTTTTACTAAAATCAAAAATGTCTGAGGTGTTTTTAACTGAGTTTTACTAAACCAATGCCCCTGAAGTGTTGTAACGAGATTTTTTAAAAATCACAATGCTTCGAGGGTTTTTAAAGAGTTTTTACTAAATCACAAGCTTCTGAGGTGTTGTTAAATGAGATTTTACTAAATCACATGCTCCTGAGGTGTTGTTCCTTTTTCTGAGATTTTATAAACACAATGTTCTGGGTGTTTTTAAAGAGATTTACTAAAACAATGCTCCTGGGGGTGTTTTTTACCGTTAACTGAGATTTTACAAAAATCGAAATGCTTTGAGTGTTTTTAAAATGATTTTTTTTAAAAATCACATGTCCTGAGGTGTTGTTCCCGTTAACTGAGTTTTTACAAAATCGCAATGTTCTGGGGTGTTTTTAATGGTTTTACTAATCACAATGCTTTGAAGTTTTGTTAACTAGTTTTTACAAAATCTAATGTCCTGAGGTGTTGTTCCCGTTAATGAGATTTTTCAAATCACAATCTTCTGAGGTGTTGTTAAAATGGATTTTACAAAATCACAATGCTCTGAGATTGTTCCCGTTAATGGATTTTCTAAATCGCAAGCTTTGAGGTGTTGTTAACTGGTTTTACAAATCACAATGTCCTGAGGGTTGTTTCCGTTAACTGAGATTTTACTAAATCGAAATGCTTTGAGGTGTTGTTAATGAGATTTTATCCCCCCCCCAATGCTTTGAGGTTTTTGTTATGAGTTTTTACTAATCAATGCCCCTGAGGGGGTTGTTACTTTAAACGGGTTTTTTCAAAAATCGCTGTTCGAGGTGTTTTTTACGAGTTTACTTTTTGCAAGCTCCTGGGTTTTGTTAACTGGATTTTACAAAATCACAATGCCCCTCAAGTGTTTTTAAAATTTTACTTCATCACAATACTTGTGTAGTGTTTTTAAAACCGAGAATTTACTTAAAAAAAATGCTTTTGAGGTTGAAAAATGAGTTTTATTTAAATCCAAAATGTCCTGAAGTGTTGTTAAATTTTATTCATCCATACTGTGTGTGTTGTTAAACCGGGTTTTATTAATCATAATGCTCTTAAAAGTGTTGTTAACGAGTTTTTATTTAATCACAATGCTCCTGAGATGTTGTTACCATTAATGAGATTTTACTAAATCGCAATGCTTTGGGTGTTTTTAAAATGAGATTTTATAAAACAATGCTCCTGAGGTGTTGTTTCCGTTAAACTGAGTTTTTACTAAATCGAAGCTTCTGAGGTGTTGTTACTGGATTTTACTAAACACAATGCTTCTAAAGTGTTTTTAACTGAGTTTTTATTTAAATCCATGCCCCTGAGGTGTTGTTACCGTAACTGAGTTTTTACAAAATCCCATGCTTTGAGGGTTGTTTATGGATTTTACAAAAACGAATGCCCCTGGGGTTTTGTTAACTGAGATTTTACTTAATCAAAATGCTCCTAAAGTGTTGTTAATTTTATTATCAAATCTTGTGTAGTGTTGTTAACGAGAATTTATTTAAAAAAATAAGCTTTTAAAGTGTTTTTAAACGAGATTTTATTTCCAATGCCTGAAGTGTTTTTTTAAATTTTACTTTAAAAAATACCTTGTAGTTTTGTTAACGGGATTTTACTTATTCAAAATGCCTTGAATTTTTTTTAAAAACCGGATTTTTTAACCCAAAAATGTCCTAAAGTGTTGTTAAATTTTATTTAAATCAAATACTCGTAAAGTGTTGCAAACCCGAGTTTTTTATTTAAATCACAATGCTTTTGAATGTTGTTAACGGATTTTACTTAATCAAATGCTCCTGAGGTGTTATTAACTGAGATTTCCCCTACCCAAAAATGATCCGAAGTGTTTTTAAAATTTTACTTAACCCAAAATATTGTGAAGTTTTGTTTATGGATTTTACTTTCACAATGTTCTGAAGTTTTGTTAAATTTTACTTATCACAATTTGGAAGTGTTGTTAACGGGGTTTTTTCTTAATCACAATGTCCTGAGTGTTGTTAACGAGATTTTACTTAAAACCAAAATTTCTTGGTGTTTTTAATAAAGATTTTACTTAATACACTCTGAAGTGTTGTTTATAGATTTTACCCCTCCAAAATGCCCTAAAGTGTTTTAAAATTTTATTTATCCAATATTGGAAGTGTTTTAACCGAGATTTTATTTAATCACAATTCCCCTGAAGTGTTTTTTAAAATTTTTTACTTACTCACATATTTGTGATTTGTTGTTAAATCTTATTACTCAAAATTTTTGTGAAGTGTTTTTAACCCGAGATTTTATTTAAATAAAATGCTTAAGTGTTTTTAAAATTTTACTTACTCACAATACTTGGAAATGTTGTTAAATCTTACTTATCCAATATTGTGAGTGTTGTTAACCGAGTTTTTTATTTAATCCAAGTCTGAAGTGTTGTTAAATCTTCTTACCACAAATTTGTGAAGTGTTGTTAACCGGATCTTATTAATCACAATGCTCTTGACGTGTTGTTAATGGGTTTTCTTAATCACAATGCTTGTGTCGTTCTAGTAGAGGTAAATTATGTCCCCTGTGTGGCTGCATTTAAAACTATGAAAAAAAAAATCCCTTTGAACGTAAAAGATCGAAAAGGGGCTATATAAATCTGGTATAAATAAATAATAATAAAAATAAAATAATTTTATAATCAAAAGCTTTTGAATGTTTTTAAAACCGAGATTTTTTTAAATCACAATATTCTGAGGAGTTAACCAAGTTTTACTTAATCAAATTCTTGAAGTGTTTTTAAACCCGATTTTATTTAAATTACAATATCGTTAAGTTTTGTTAACGAGATTTTACTTAATCACAATATGTAAAAGGTTTTTTAAAAACCGGTTTTACTTAATCACAAACTCGTAAAGTGTTGTTAACCAAGATTTTACTTAAACAATGCTCTTGAAGTGTTTTTAAACCGAGTTTTTATTTAACCCAAAATACTTCTGGGTTTTGTTAACTAGTTTTTACTGTAAATCACATTTGCAAAAAAAGTTTTGGTTATTTTTTTAAAAACAAATAAAAAAGTTTTCAGTAGGAAAATATCAAATGTTAACAGCTCCCCTTTAAAGGTTTAGCATTTTTGGGTATTGTCATCAAGAAACAAAACAAGTTTTGACTGCCCCAAATCCTTCTAACCCTAAAGGCTTTTGCATGAAAAAAATATGAATTATTTGAGAAATTGGGGCTTTTTGGGGGCCCAAAATTTGTCACATATTTTTATTGGAGGGGAAAAAAACTAATCAAAAATACCCTCTAACACGATGAATGGCGATGCAAAAAAATTTTGGTATACCCTTTCCAAAAAGACAGGGTTAAAAATCATGATGGGGCCCAGCACTTGTCTTTCCCTTTAATGTCTGCAACCGACCCCGAAGTTTGTAAGAGTATGACGAAATTTAAGTTACCCTGGACTTTAGGACTTTTTTAAAAACAGGCATCATGCCCCAATTTTTAAATACTTTTTTCAGACTATACTTTTTTGTAAACCTTTTGGTTCAGCGAGCTAAAAAACAACAATTAAACCCCCCATAATAACAAAGAAAAAACCCGAAAATCCCTTAGATTGTTATCCTTCGCAAAAAATAAAAAAATTTAAATACGTGAATGAAACTGGGGGAAATCTTACCAATCCCTAAAGGGGCCCCTGTGAAAATTCTTCTGTATAAAATTCTGCTTTTAAAGTGACAGACTACTAAAACTAAAGGAAAAGCAGTAAGGGGAGATTCGGTTATCAATGAAAATTACTTTTGAAAAAATTTGGGTTTTGGGAAACACCGGTGATAGAAAGTTGAAAATTAGGCGAGAAAATATGGGGGTATGGGGCAAAACTGTCAGAACTTTTCATTTAATATGAGTAACGGGAATTTTGGTTTCTTGGCCTAAACCTGTAACCAACAGACTAGTGGCCCCCTGATCGAATCGTTAGGTCAATAAAATGTAATTTCTGATGTTTTAAAAACCTATATTATTTTATTATTAATTGTAGATTTGGGGGAAATTTTTATGTTGGTTGTTTATAATTTCCTGGTCAACGTTTAGTGTTAAAACCTTTAATATCCCGCTAAATTTCTATAATGAACGTCCGTCTTTCAAATTTGGGCTTTAATTAACTGCTAAAAGGGGGTGCTTACCCAAAAAAGATACTGAATGGCAAAAAATGCGATTTGTCAGACTGCTGGATGTGCGGTGATCATAATTACACTGGGCACAAGGGAGAATCAATGGTGTCCAACATGTAAGGGTTAAGAACTCACAAAATGTGTTTGTGGTTGAAAAATGTTAAAATATTTTAAATTTTTGAGTATATAAATTTTATTTGTATTAAAGATATTTAAAGTATAACCCATCTACAGTATCAAGCAGTTTTTTTAAGCAAAAAAAAAAGACCTTTTATTTACAAATTTTTTTTTCGCTATAAATTAAACATGGGAAACTATGACTTTAGGGCTCGGTGGCCATGTTCACATGTTTCCAAAAAATTATGCAATTAAAAACTTTTCCCGGCAAGTTTTCGCTAAACAGCATGTTGTTCAAAAATGGTCACTAAAAATTGAATCTGATCTGAAATTTCCCTTTTCTTTGGCACAAATTTTAAAACCAAAATTTTATTTTGATGTAATTTTGCATTAATGCTTTAAAAATGAAAACTGGGGAAGTTTTCAATTTTAAAAAAATTTCTAAGAGAAGCAGCAACCCCTTCAGGACCCGATTATTTCACTGCAGCCACACAAAATAACTTTGTTGGTCAATAATGGGGAACATGTTCTAAGAACAAACAACAATCAATAGGACTTTTGAACTATAATTTGTACACAATGTAAACAGTTGCCAGAAAGACTTGAAGCAGAAGAGAAAACCAAGCATATCTCTATCACACGGTAAGATTCTTGATCAGATTCAATATTTTCAGTTATAATAATAATTGAACATCAGTTTCATGTCAGTAATCAATACTTTTGTCTCAAGAGGGATTGCTATCAGAGAGCCTAGCATCATCAACATGGAAAAAGAAGTCAAATTACAGTTTGATCAATGTAATCTGTAACAGTCTTCTTTTTGTACAACTAAAAGTCTAAATTGAATTTTAAGTAGTTCAGGTGTAAAAACTGTCAAAATATACAATCGAAAATACTTCAAAAGTTTTTCTCTTTTTTTTTTTTAACAATGAATTAAGAATTAATCCAGATATTTTGAAAATGTAAAATAATGAAGTTCCCCACCCACCAAACTTCTTTAGAATGATGTATAATATGATTTAATATCAGTAGTATTATTTGACATTTAAAGACGAATCAAGAAAAAGAAAAAGACTTGTTATGGAAAGATGGAATGGAACAACACTCCCCTGACATGGCTTTGGTGAATAAGTACTCATATGGTCTACTCTGCCTTTGCTTATGGTCACTGTTATGGTAAATAATGTATATGCAATTTTAAAAATTAAAACAATGAAATGGGAGATATTACATTTTCATTATTCTGTTAAAACAACCTATTGAGCTGACATAAATGAAGGGACTTTAGTACAAAAGGGGAGGTAATAACAGAATGATTTTTTTACATTCCTTTTAATACACAAGTGGCGCACGCTCACAACATAAGCCTGTCACAGCAAATTACTTTTGACTTCTAAAACACTCTACTTATTGGGCAGGCTACTTGTCAATTTCCTCACCTTCAAATAATTCATTGACCATATCTCAAAGCAGTTATCAAACTTGCCAGACCAAGATAATATGCCTATACACATTCTAAGTTTGGTGAACACTGGATACAAATTGCTTATATTATTAAGTGCATGGACATGTCAATTTTCACAATTTTAAGTAATTCAAGGGCCATAACTCAAGAGTGTTTGCGAGTATCTGGCGGGTTATCAAGCTTGTCTTGAGATATTATGTCCATTAATATTGTGAGTAGGAATGGTGAAAAATGGATAAGAGCTACTCTATGATAAAGGGCCTTATTCTGATGCTTTTGGGACAATCTGGCAGCCATGATATTATACCAAGAAACATTGTACCCAGTTTGGTGAACACTGGATAAAAACTTATCAAGTTAAGAGATGGGAAAACATCAATTTTCAAATTGTTGGTGCAAGGGCTATAACTCCACAGCTTCAGAGACAATCCATCTGGTTACTGAACTTGTCCAAGATACTATGCCTATAAAATTTTTACCAATTTTGGTGTCTGGACAAAAACTGTGCAAGTGAGGGAGTGGACAACTTTAGTAAAGACACTGCCCACCCACTTACTGCAGGTGGTTACATCATTAGTTCAATTTCAAGGGTGTATAAAAATGAAAAATTGAGTACAAAAAGTGAAACAAAGATGTCATGGTAAAGTTATGGTTCTGTTGTGTATTTCTTCCCACTGCCACCTTTAAAACAGACATGTTTCATTAAGTAACAAATGGAAAATACAGATAAAAATCAGAATAGTAAAACAGTAAAGCACAGAAATGATAACAGCAAAAAACAAGAGGGCCATGAAGGCCCTGTATCGCTCACCTGACCTACTGACCTAAAGATCATAAAGATTAACATTCTGACCAAGTTTCATTAAGATATGGTCATAAATGTGGCCTCTAAAGTGTTAACTAGTTATTCCTATGATTTGACCCCTTGACCTAGTTTTTGACCCAACATGACCCAGATTCAAACTTGACCTAAAGATCATCAAGTTTAACCTTCTGACTAAGTTTCATGAAGATACAGTCATAAATGTGGCTTCTAGAGTGTTAACAAGCTTTTCCTTTGATTTGACCTAGTGACCTGGTTTTTGATCCCACATGACCTAGATTTAAACTTGACCTAAAGATCACCAAGATTAATATTCGCACCAAGTTTCATTAAGATACGGTCATAAATGTGGCTTCTAAAGTGTTAACTAGCTTTTCCTTTGATTTGACACGGTGACCTAGGTTTTGACCCGACATGACCACGATTCAAACTTGACCTAAAGATCATCAAGTTTAACATTCTGATTAAGTTTCATAAAGATATAGTCATAAATGTGGCCTCTAGAGTGTTAACAAGCTTTTCCTTTGATTTGACCTAGTGACCTAGTTTTTGACCCAACCTGACCCAGATTTGAACTTGACTTATAGATCATCAAGATTAACATTTTGACCAAGCTTTATTAAATAATGGTCATAAATGTGGCCTTTACAGGGTAAACTAGCTTTTCCTTTGATTTGACCGGGTAACCTAGTTTTAACCCGACATGACCCAGATTCAAACCGGAGCTTAAGATCATCAATATTAACATTCTGACCAAGTTTCATGAGGATACAGTCATAAATGCGGCCTCTACAGTGTTAACAAGCTTTTACTTTGATTTTACCTAGTGACCTAGTTTTTTGACCCCAGATGACCCAATATCAAAGTCGTCAAAGATTTTATTGAGGGTAACATTCTGACCAAGTTTCATTAAGATTGGTCCAAAAATGTGACCTCTAGAGTGTTAACAAGCTTTTCCTTTCATTCGACCTGGTGACCTAGTTTTTGACCCCAGATGACCCAATATCAAATTCGTCCAAGATTTTATTGAGGGTAACATTCTGACCAAGTTTCATTAAGACTGGGCCAGAATTGTGACCTCTAGAGTGTTAACAAGCTTTTCCTTTGATCTGACCCGGTGACCTAGTTTTTGACCCATTGAGCTTGTCCAAGATTTTACTGAGGGTAACATTCTGACCAAGTTTCATTAAGATTGGGCCAAAATTGTGATCTCTCAAGTGTTAACAAGCTTTTCCTTTGATTTGACCTGGTGACCTAGTTTTTGATCCCAGATGACCAAATATCGAACTCGTCCAAGATTTTATTGAGGGTAACATTCTGACCAAGTTTCATTAAGATTGGGCCAAAAATGTGACCTCTAGAGTGTTAACAGTCAAATTGTTGACAACGGATGGACGGCGGACACAGAGCGATCACAAAAGCTCACCTTTGAGCACTTCGTGCTCAGGTGAGCTAAAAACTATTATAAATCTTGAGTTATTGTTCTTGCCCTGAGCAGTTCCTCTAATTGCCATCTGTCTGTTCAGAACTTTTGGTGTTATACCTCTGACAAATAAGTGATAGAGGTGCAGATGGATGGAAGGATGTGTTGACAGACAAAACAACAGCTATATATAAGTTCCTTCCTTTGTCTTACTGTATATCTCCAGCCATATCGTAACTTCCTACTTACACTATGACTTCCTTTTCTCAGCAGACACTGTTTTCTGAATTTAACAGGTGCACTAATCCACAAAATTTATTCAGAACAGTCAAAAATCTAATTGATTTTAATTGTAAATTTTTGAGTACATAAATTCAAGTCACCTTGTTACAGCATTTTTTAGCTGAATTC
This sequence comes from Mercenaria mercenaria, assembly GCF_021730395.1. Lineage (NCBI taxonomy): Eukaryota > Metazoa > Mollusca > Bivalvia > Venerida > Veneridae > Mercenaria > Mercenaria mercenaria. Next base: position 25,181,991 of record NC_069369.1, read on the forward strand.
AAATTACTTTTAAAGATTTCACAGTAAACAAGCTTTCCTTGATTTTGACATGCATATCTGCAATAATATACACCTAGACAATGAAAATGTAGTATTGTGCATTTTAATCGACCTGGCGGGGCGGGGTTTTGCAACGGTCCACTGCATTGTGCAGGATATGTAGTATATTCGGCAACCTGATTTCTTATTCACTGGCCATCTACCTTACAGTGTAACCACTGTAGCTCTTCCTATTTTGCTCGTTTTTTGAGATTACCATTAGAGATTAACTCCGCCCCACCAGGTCAAATAAAATGCACTATAGCTAGTTGGAAGTTTAATCCATTTGTTCTAGATTTTATCATCTCCAGCACAGTTATTGTCCTCTTAATGGGCTGATTTTCTACCAATACCACAAATAATTCAACACCCACACAATGGCAGAGCTAAGCAACTTCATCACTTCAAAAGAAAGGTCACAGATCAGATATAATCTTACCTTCCTAGCAAATATCCAGTTTCAAACTAGGATATAAGATCCTATATATGTATCTATATGGTAAAAGCAAGTTCGACCTCTTCAAGCTCTAATTACAACAATCCTTAATAACATCAGTATTCACTTCACATCATTTCCTGAAAAATAAAAAGCAGTGATAGTAATACACAGTACAAACAGTGGTGTATATACAATTCTCAATTACACTGTGCACTTTCCTTCCTCATTAATTGTTTATGTAACTTAAATTAACAATGGTTTTTGTGGTCGTTCAGCTACGTAGCTAGCTACTAGGCTTAACGGGCTGGTTTTGCACATGATTTTCAGATGCATTTTTTGAAAATATATAGTAGTCGCAACTTGACTGCGATGGTTGACCTTAGGCTGATTATTCATATCGATTATTTCATTTCAGAAATCAAGGGTGCTTAGGGTAGCCGTATATATTTATATGGTATTAGTTTGTTTACAGGGCATTATCAAAGTACATATACTTATATTTGATCAGTTAAAGCTTTCCAATACACTAATTTATATTTACACAAATTAATATTTCCTTTTTCTCATGCAGCTCGCGTTTTACGTACACTCCTTTTCAATAATAGGTTGTGCCTCATAATCATTATGTATTATAATACAAAGGTCAACCATCGGGGTCAAGCTGCGTCCACTATACCAAAATAAATTTTCATGGTCAAAAATTAAAAACACCCTGTATCTTAAAAGGCAACAATTTTGTTTGGTATGAAAAACAGATATGACCCCAGCAAAAAGGACTATTTGAGCCGTGCCATGAGAAAACCAACATAGTGGCTTTGTGACCAGCATGGATCCAGACCAGCCTGCGCATCCGTGCAGTCTGGTCAGGATCCATGCTGTTCGCTTTCAAAGCCTATTGCAATTAGAGATACTGTTAGTGAACAGCATGGATCCTGACCAGACTGCGAGGATGCGCAGGCTGGTCTGGATCCATGCTGGTCACAAAGCCACTATGTTGGGTTTTCCCATGGCACGGCTCATTTAAACAATCTGAAAAAGGACCATTCAAGCAAACAACTGGCTAAGTCTGGCACACATAAATCAAGCAGTTCCTGAGCGGAACTTGTTTAAGGGTGCTTTTTAAGTATCCTTAAATGCAGTCAAGCAAAACTACTGAAAAATTTCCATCTAAGGATCTAAGGATGCTACACATCAATTCTGGTAAAGAAAGATTTTGCTGGATATGAGAATAATAATTATTTTCAGTACTTAATTTCTTTTGCTTAATTTAAATTTCATTTTCTTCAAGCAGAATTTTACGGCATTTAGTTATTTGAGGTTTGCTTCTTGGAAGAGAAAGTTCAGTTAATTTTCAATATGGGTAAAGAGAGATTGTTGGTACATTATGATTTAAAAAAAAATTCACATATAAGTGATATATTACGATCAATGAATGTCTGTTTGTTCATAACACATAATGTGATGAAAATAATATGGTGCATAATGAGATATGTAAAAATCTACTTAAGTGCATGATGATGCAATGGACATTAAACTGTGTGATGCATAATATGCTGAACTTTACATTGAAAAGGTGCATAACTATATGAAAAATTAAGCTATTATATGTATACTGTGCAGAACATTGCATTATGGCGATTAAGAAATGACAACATTGATTACTACTATGCATTTTAAATCAGTTATATTTGTTTTTGATGTAATTACCGTAGATACCCATGTATAATGTGCACCCCCTATTTTTTGTCAATTTTGAGGTAGATTGAAAACGAAAGTAGGATTTACATCAACACCAGTAATAAATTACCTCCTCAGCGGCAAGTGGAATCAGTCTTATTGAAATATCTAATTTTTGTTTTCAAAAAGATATCGTTATTTTTAAAATTTAAATATTTCTTATGAATATTAAATAGAAAGCAATAGTTTTCAATATCTTGGAATGGCATCCTTCAAAATAACATCAACTTCTTAATTCAAACTGATAACAAAATAGTGATCATCCTTTGTTAGGATCTATAAAACTTCATAATCTAGATCAAATAGCCATTAATTATCAGTAATTAGTGTGACGCCTAGTGTCAGTATTGTTGTTCACAGTTTGATCTCGGTTAAAGATAATATTCGAGCTTTTATTAGTATTATAATACTTATAATTTTTTATATTTCTTTCTTCAAAATACAATTGAAATTATATAAAATTAATTTTGTTTAAGGTAAAATAAAGTACTATTATCTAATACCTTTTACCAGCAGTTGTCCTGTGTAAAGATAATATGAAACGTAATGGCAATGGTAGTTTTAGCCTATACAATTAGTGCGTATAATAGTTTCCCTTTACGAAAATGGCAAAAATAGTAAACAAACTTGTTTTGACGCTGGAAAATTGTCTATACCTGTGTATAATGCGCACCCACAATTCGGGGTGGTCCCGGGGGTAAAGAAACTGCACATTATACATGAGTATCTATGGTATGTTTATGCTGCTATAATATGGATGAATATAACTAGCTCAATTTTGTCTTGTCTTTTGTTGTTGTTTTTCAAGTTTAGCATATGACTGTTTTATTTTCGGACAAACAAAGTGAGGGAGAAAGTAAGTCTGCTTGTTTGTTTTGGGTTTAACGCCGTTTTTCAACAGTATTTCAGTCATGTTACGACGGGCAGTTGACCTAACCAGTGTTCATGGATTCTGTACCAGTACAAACCTGTTCTCCATAAGTAACTGCCAACTTCCTCACAAGAATCAGAGGTGGAGGATGAATTATTTCAGACAAAATGTCTTCTATCAAATCCTCATGGAGAACATACGCCACACCCTGGGATTGAACCCACGACACTGGGATACGTAGATTTGCTCTCTCCCTACTGAGCTAAGCAGGCAGGCTTAGGAGAAAATAAGAGACATCTAATGGTTTGTCTTCTTTTTTTAGCTTAAGTCCTGTCCAGAAGAACCAATTATAAACATGCATGCAAGTATTTTGATTTGTTAAAATCATGTTGGACCAGTTCTTTGCATTAGCATTTCGAGGGTTCAACGCAATAAGGGTGTATCTACATATAACAAGAGCTCGTCGACACGAAATGCCCCCCTTGATGCATTCAGTAAGTGCACAAGGAACAGAAATTATATGCTCACTGTAAACAAAAGTTCTACCATTCTGGTTTAATCTGACCTTGACCTTTACAGAGTGATCTTGGCGCCATCCACTGAGCCATTTTTGAACGTTCCAAATTTCAAGACTAGCTCAAGGTCAAAATCAATGTCAAATTTCATTTCGGTACAAAACAATGTGTATGTGGTCCAAATTTGAAAGCTGTGGCTTGAGAAATGTGAAAGCAGGTCACTAGATCAATTTCAAGGTCAAAGTTCATTTCGGTAGACAGAACTATGCATGTGCTTCAAATCTGAAGGCTGTAGCTTGAGAAATGTGAAAGTAGGTCATAGGTAAAAATCAATGTAAAATTTCAATTCAGAACACAAAAATATGCATGCGGTCCAAATTTGAAGCCTGTAGCTTCAGAAATGTGAAAGTAGGTCACTAGGTCAATCTCAAGGTCAAAGTTCATTTCAGTACACAAAACTACACATGTGGTTCAAATTTGAAGGCTGCAGCTTGAGAAATGTGAAAGTAGGTCACTAGGTCAAAATCAAGGTCAAATTTTATTTTAGAACACAAAACTATGCAAGTGGTCCAAATTTGAAGCCTGTACCTTCAGAAATGTGAAAGTAGGTCACTAGGTCAATCTCAAGATCAAAGTTCAATTCAGTACACAAAATTATGCTTGTGGTTCAAATTTGAAGGCTGTAGCTTGAGAAAGGTGAAAGTAGGTCACTAGGTCAAAATCAAGGTCAAATTTTATTTTGGAACAAAAAACTATGCATGTGGTCCAAATTTGAAGCCTGTACCTTCAAAAATGTGAAAATAGGTCACTAGGTCAATAACAAGGTCAAAGTTTTTTTGGTACATAAACCTATGCATGTGGTCCAAATTTGAAGGCTGTAGCTACAGAAATGTGAAAGTAGGTCACTACGTCAAGATCAAGGTCAACTCATGTCAAGGTTCATCTAGCCACTCAAAACTATACATGTGGTCCAAATTTGAATGATGTAAGTTATGGACATGAAGGTTTTAAGTTTTTCCCTATATAAGTCTATATGAACTACATGACTCCTGAGGAGGGGCCATATTTGACCCTAGAGGGATAATTTGAACAAACTTTGTAGAGAACCACTAAATGATGCTACATTAAACAAGAGCTGTCGGATGACAGCGCGCTTGACTATTCGAAGAATTGATTGAAGAATGGGGTCAAAATATTTCCATAGATTTTCAGACAAAAGAAAAAAATGGATTAAACAAAAATTTTTCCTGTATTTGTGGATTTCGATTAGTCTTGCACTAAGTGGCAATGTGTGACCATGATGGCAAATATGTTATTAAGTTATATGTTAGGCAAACACAGACTTGTATGAAAAGTTTAACTAATTTCCAAGTCCAAAAAGGGTCATAATTCAGTCAAAATAGTTGACAGAGTTATGTACACTTGCCTACAGATGGAAATCATGTTGATATACTAGTGTTAACAGTTTCAAAGCCACAGTTCAAATATTTTGACAAAAATGTCAAAGTCCAAAAAGGGCCATAATTCAGCCAAAATAGTTGTCAAGAGTTATGTACTCTTGCCTGCAGATGGAAATCATAATGATAAACAAGTGTTTAAAGTTTAAAAGCCATATGTCAAATAGTCTTGACAAAACATGGACATATATGAAAACAGAACCAATATACAAGTTCAAAAAGGGCCATGATTCAGCCAAAAAAGATGACAGAGTTATGTACTCTTGCCTATTGATAGAGACTATAATACTGAACAAGATATAGAAGTTTCAAAGCCATATGTCAAACACTTTACACAAAATATAAACTGGTACGAAAAACTTAACCAAGACTTCTAAGTCAGAAGGGGCCATAATTCAGCCAAAATGCTTGATGGAGTTATGTACTCTTGCCTACAACTGGATATGGTGATGGTAAACAAGTGTTGAAAGTTTCAAAGCTTTATCTCAAAAGACTTTGTCAAAATGTAGACTGGTACGAAAAACTTAACCAAGATTTCTAAGTAAAAAAGGGGCAATAATTCAACCAAAATGCTTGATGGAGTTATGTACTCTTGCCTACAACTGGACATGATGATGGTAAACAAGTGTTGAAAGTTTCAAAGCTTTATCTCAAAATACTTTGCCAAAATATGAACTGGTACGAAAAACTTAACCAAGATTTCTAAGTCAAAAGGGGCCATAATTCAGTCAAAATGCTTGACAGAGTTATATACTCTTGCCTATAACTGGACATGGTGATGATAAACAAGTGTTGAAAGTTTCAAAGCTTTATCTCAAAAGACTTTGTCAAAATGTGGTATGGTACGAAAAACTTAACCAGGGTGTGACGCCGACGCCGACGCCGACGCCGTGGTGAGTAGGATAGCTCTACTTATTCTTCGAATAGTCGAGCTAAAAATATCAAAGCCATAGTCTTTGTGGTTTGGACAAGAAGATTTTCAAAGTTTTTCCCTTTATAAGTCTATGTAAACCATGTGACCCCCAGGGCGGAGCCATATTTTACCCTAGGGGAATAATTTGAACAATCTAAGTAGAGGACCACTAGATGATGTCATATACAAAATATCAAAGCCCTAGGCCGTGTGGTTTTGGACAAGAGGTTTTTCAAAGTTTTTTCCTATATAAGTCTTTATAAACCATGTGACCCCTGGAGTGGGGCCAAATTTGGCCCCAGGGAAATAATCTGAAAAGTCTTGGTAGAGGACCACTAGATTTTGCTACATACCAAATATCAAAGCCCTAGGCCCTATGGTTTTGGACAAGAAGATCAGAAACTGTTTCAACTGTTCCTGGCCAATGTGACCTTGACCTTTGACCTAATGATCTCAAAATCAATAGGGGTCATCTGCTGGTCATGGCCAACCTAACTATCAATTTTCCTGACACTAGGCCCAAGCGTTCTTGAGTTATTGCCTGGAAACCATTTTACTGTTCCTGGTCACTGTGACCTTGACCTTTGACATACTGACCTCAAAATCAATAGGGGTCATCTGCTGGTCATGACCAACCTCCTATCAATTTTCATGACCCTAGGCCTAAGCGTTCTTGAGTTATCATCCGGAAACCGTTTTACTGTTCAGGGTCACTGTGACCTTGACCTTTAACATACTGACCTCAAAATCAATAGCGGTCATCTGCTGGTCATTATCAACCTCACTATCAATTTTCATGACCCTAGGCCTAAGCGTTCTTGAGTTATCATCCGGAAACCGTTTTACTGTTCAGGGTCACTGTGACCTTGACCTTTAACATACTGACCTCAAAATCAATAGGGGTCATCTGCTGGTCATTACCAACCTCACTATCAACTTTCATGATCCTAGGCCCAAGTGTTCTTGAGTTATCATCCGGAAACCGTTTTACTATTCAGGGTCACTGTGACCTTGACCTTTGACATACAAACCTCAAAATCAATAGGAGTCCTCTGTTGGTGATGACCAACCTCCCTATCAACTTTCATGATCCTAGGCCCAAGCGTTGTTGAGTTATCATCTGGAAACGGATTGGTCTACATTCCGACCGACCGACAGACCGACCGACCTACCGACCCACATCTGCAAAACAATATACCCCTCCTTCTTCGAAGGGGGGCATAATAATTATATGTAGATACACCTTATTGCGTTGAACCCTCAATTTCTATTCTATATAAACTGTCTTTTACCTGCTTTTGTTAAAGAATCAAGACATTTACAAAAAGTTAATTCTGCTGAATTGCTGCTGGGTTTACTGATTTTCAGCAGACCTTGCTTCCTTAATTTATTTCAATAACTGGCTATGTTCCAGATTTTTCTTTCAGAATTTTTAGCAAACAATCACATAATTTAGCTTCCTACTAAAACCTGTTCCTATCTCAGGAGACTTGTAATTCTGTATTTTCTAAAAAGCAATGCCCCGTAAAGGCATTACTTACATTGGCCCAATTTTCTATTTTACATGATTAATGGACCTCCTTTGTGATATATGTACAGATTATTCAGTTGTAATTCCAACTAGAGAAGCAAAGTAGTTACATTTCCATTCAAGAAAAATGGTACTAGATAAGATTTTTCATTAATCTGCCATGTTATAAATAATGATCAGTCTTGAAAATCAAAGAATGTGGGTAAAATTAATCAGATTTTTTGAAATTAGCCAAAACAAGGTCAGACAAACAAAATATCTTGAATGTAACATTCTTGCATCTTTCTCCATGCTTTTTAATTTACTATCATTTTCTACAGATTCAGAAAAAATTCTTTCAAAATAATAACTGCTGTCATAATGACACTCTTAATACTGCTTCTTACCAACAACATCCACTATGCAGAGAGACTTACCTGCAAATTTTACTTGACTGTCTGATCCCCAAATCCGCTGACATTTTTCAAACTGACTGGACAGGAAACTATTTATAGTTTTTTTATCAACTGCCTCCTTGCAAACATTCCTGCCATGTCCTAGCAAATCTTTCTATCATATACTTTATTCCTCCATCTTTCTGCCACATAACTTCATCTTCAATCTACTCATTACATACCTTCTCTGCTGTTTCTGCCATCATTCTGTGGCAAACATTTCTTCCTTCTGTCTTGCTGTCACATACACACTCTGCTTTTTTCCATCTTCCTGTCATACAACTTCCCTCTTCATCCTCCCATCTTTCTGTCACTTCTTTGCTATTTCCTCCATCTTTCTGTCACATAACTTCTCTTTTCCTCCTTCTATCTTTTTGTCACAGACCTTCTCTGCTATTTCCACATACCTTCTCTGCTATTTCCTCCATCTTTCTGTCACATACCGTCTCTGTTTCTCCTTCTGTCTTTAAGTCACATACCTTTTCTGCTATTTCCTCCATCTTTCAGTCACATACCTTTTCTGCTATTTCCTCCATCTTTCAGTCACATACCTTCTCTGCTATTTCCTCCATCTTTCAGTCACATACCTTCTCTGCTATTTCCTTCCTTTTTCAGTAACATACCTTCTCTGCTATTTCCTCCATCTTGCAGTCACATACCTTCTCTGCTATTTCCTCCATCTTTCAGTCACATACCTGCTCTGCTATTTCCTTCCTTTTCCAGTCACATACCTTCTCTGCTACTTCCTCCATCTTGCAGTCACATACCTTCTCTGCTATTTCCTCCATCTTTCTGTCACATACCTTTTCTGTTCCTCCTTCTTTCTTTTTGTCACATACCTTCTCTGTTCTTCATTTCATCTTTTTTGTCAAATACATTTTCTGTTCTTTCTCCACATAACTTCTCTGTTCCTCCTTTCATCTTTCTGTCATATACATTGTTTGTTCTTCCTTCCATCTTTCTGTCACATACCTTCTCTGTTCTTTCTTCTATTTTTCTGTCACATACCTTCTCTGCTATTTTTCCCATTTTTTAGTCACACATGTTCTCTGTTCTTATTTCCATCTTTCTGACACATATAATCTCTGTTCTTACTTCCATATTTATGTTACATAGAAATATTTGAAGGTTTCTGGCATAGGGTTACTTTCCAAATAGCCATTAAGGGAAAACTAGCACCCCACTTCTCACACTTCCCACTGGTGGCCATGTTTTTTTTAATAACAAGAGCACCGCCTTGCGGGTGCTGATGCTCATCTGATTTTTTTTTTTTGTATGATAGAAACATTGTCCTACCCATGATTTTCTAAGTCTAAAAAGGGCCATCATTCTTGCAAAAAGCAGGATAGAGTTATGTTTCTTGATGTACAGTGTCCACTTATGATGGTGAAAAACTGTTGCAAGTTTTAAAGCAATAGCTTTGATAGTTTATGAGAAAAGTTGACTTAAACATAATACTCAACCAAGAAAATGATTTTCTAAGTCCAGAAGGGGCAATAATTATTGCAAAAAGCAGGATGGAGTTATGTTGCTTGCTGTACAGGGTCAGCTTATGATGGTGAACAAGTGTTGCAAGTTTCAAAGCAATAGCTTTGATAGTTTAAGAGAAAAAGTTGACCTAAACATAAAACTTAACCAAGAAATCTGATATTTTCTAATTCCAAAAGGGGCCATGAATCTTGCAAAAAGCAGGATGGAGTTATGTTTCTTGCTGTACAGGGTCAGCTTATGATGATGAACAAGTGTTGCAAGTTTCAAAGCAATAGCTTTGATAGTTTAGGATAAAAGCTGACCTAAACATAAAACTTAACCAAGAAAACTGATTTTCTAAGTCCAAAAGGGGCAATAATTCTTGCAAAAAGCAAGATGGAGTTATGTTTCTTGATGTACAGGTCTGCTTATGATGGTGAACAAGTATTCCAAGTTTCAAAGCAATAGCTTTGATAGTTTAGGAGAAACATTGACCTAAACATAAAACTTAACCAAGAAATCTGATATTTTCTAAGTACAAAAGGGGCCATAAATCTTGCAAAAAGCAAGACGGAGTTATGTTTCTTGCTATACAGGGTCAGCTTATGATGGTGAACAAGTATTCCAAGTTTCAAAGCAATAGCTTTGATAGTTTAGGAGAAAAGCTGACCTAAACATAAAACTTAACCAGGCAACGCCGACCCAGACGCCGACAACCGCTCAAGTGATGACAATAACTCATCATTTATTTTCAAAAAATCAGATGAGCTAAAAAAGAATTCCTTGAAAGAATATGGTACAGTGTCCCATAAGGCAAGTTGCTGTGAAATTATTTTGAAATCCGGTCAGCAGTTTCAGAGAAGAGTTTCAAATTTTACATAAAGCCATATTGGGAAAAAAGGCCATGTAACAAAATGATTTTGAAGGAATTAGTAGAGGGTCACTAAATAATCATTTCTATGGAATTATGATCAAATCGAGCTTGCAGTTTTAGTGAAAAAGATAGCCATATAGGGAAAACAAGCCCCCACCGCCCACCCCCACAATTTTTAACAAAAAGAATAATTTGAAGGATTTGGCACAGGGTACATTGCTATGAAATTAGGCCAGCAGTTACAGAGAAGACTGTCAATGTTTATTATATAGACATACTGGGGAAACTAGCTCTGTCATGCTAGCAGCCATGTTTTTTAAATGATTTCTGTTTTTGTTTTTGTTGGGTTAAACATTGCACTGACACAGTTAAAGGTCATATGGAGACTTTCCAGATCTGATGGGGGAGGAAGACCCCAGATGCCCCTACATGCATTATTTCATCATAAGTGGGCACCTGTGTAGAACCTCCAACCTCCTGTAAGCCAGCTGGATGGCCCCAAGCCAGGCTCGAACCTATATTGGAGAGGGGCAAGTGATTTGAAGTAAGCGACCTAAATCACTCAGCCAGGGAGGCCCCCTTTTGAATGATAGAGAATCATTTGAAGGAATGTGGTTGATGGTCCAAAGAACATTTCTGTTAAATCTTTTTTTTAATCCGGCCATTCTGAGAAGTTTTACCTTGGCAAACAGAATTCTCCATAGATGACCAAAATTTGAAGGAATCTGACAGGGGACCACCCAAGGAACATTAACTGTGAAGTTTGGCTGAAATTGGCTTGGAGGTTTAGGATGAGATGTTCTTTAAACAAACTGCTGATGATGGAAGAACAGGGACATTCAAAGATTCTAAAAGCAGGCCATAAGCAACATGCTTTGGTGAGCTTAAACATTGTGTGAGTTCAGGGTTGTTATGTCGGTGGTTATGTGGGCGGATGCTTGAAGGAATTTGACAAAGGGTTACCTGAAGAATATTATTTTTAAATCCAACCAGCAGTTTCAGAGAAGATTTTTAAAGTTTTCTATACAGCTATATACAGAAAGTAAGCTTTTCCCTCGGAGAGCAATGTCTTTTAACAAACAACAAGGCCTGAAGAAATTTGGTAGTTTGTCACCTAAGGAACACTGCTGTGAAAGTATTTTGAAATCAGACCTATGATTTAAAAGTAGATTTTTAAAGGTTTCCATACAGCCAGATAGAGAAAACTAGGCCAGCCACCATGTTATTTAGGAAACAATGACTTGTTGAAATTTGGCATCCCTTTAATGCAAAAAGGTACCATGAGCATATGAATAAAGAAGGCACTTGGTACCTTTTTGCATTAAGGGGATGTTGGTAGAAGCTCACTTCAGGAACATTGCTGTATTAGGTAAATGGTTTGAAAGGAAAAGTTTACAAACAATTCCATTAGAGAGTACAGAAAAAACATGTAGAGGCCATGTTTATTTTATAAAGAAACAGAATAATAGAAGGAATTTGATAGAGGGTCACATCTGGAACACTGCAGTGAAATCATTTTGAACTCAAGCTAGCAGTTTAAGAAAACAAGATTTTCAAAGTTTTCCATTATAGTCATATAGGGAAAAACCAACCCTGGCCCTGGCATTCATGTTTTTAAAAAGAACAACAGAATGTTTGGAGGAATTTGGTAAAAAGCCACCAAAGGAACATTGCTATGAAATATTTTGAAAACCAGACCAGCAGTTTCAGAGGAGATTTTCAAATTGTTTTGTTTTGGTTGCTGTAGCAACCACAATCATGTAAGGGTTATTACAAAGGAATCTAGAAGGGGTCCACCAAAGAAGTATGCCTGTTAAGTTTAGTTGAAATTGGCCTAGTGGTTTAGGATGAGATGCTCGAAGAAATTGTGGATGACTGACAGACAGACAGATAGACATCCACTGATCCTAAAAGCTTGCTATGAGCCCTTCATGCAGCTAAAAAGCGAGCAATCAGGCAATTTTCTTCTGTCACAAAATGCAAGGAGTTATCTCCCTTTTTGTCCTTAAATTATCTGGTTATTTCCTGCTACCTGACTTAATACCTTAATTACTAATTAAAGTCAACAAAAGAAAAAAAAATCTCTACCTGCCTGATACCTAAAAGCCTGCCAAACACCTCAGTTTTGCCATTAATCCAATGCCTATATAATTGGATGTATTTCACCTTGGCATACCCATCAGCTGTGAATAAAAACAGAGACTGAATTAACCATGGTATTGATTTGATAGAAAGAACTCTCTAGCAGATATAAACACCATCAAATAGTCAGCAGGCTCCGTCATAAATCATTTAGCACTGCATCCAGCTGTAACTGCTTCACCAGGATTATTTCAAGGAGAAAATCTCTATATTTAGATAAAAGGTTGCCATAGTTTTGCTTGATATTTGTGCAACAGAGAACATTAACTTAAAATGGAATAATAAATAACAACTGGAGAACAAGTCAAAGATGTTTCCACAAATTACTTCTGATTTCCTGATTGTTTCAAGTGAAACTATCTGAACCATGCCATGAGAAAACCAACATAGTGGGTTTGCGACCAGCATGGATCCAGACCAGCCTGCGCATCTGCGCAGTCTGGTCAGGATCCATGCTGTTTGCTTTCAAAGCCTACTGCTATTAGAGAAACTGTTAGCGAACAGCATGGATCCTGACCAGACTGCGCAGATGCGCAGGCTGGTGTGGATCCATACTGGTCGCAAACCCACTATGTAGGTTTTCCCATGGCATGGCTCAATTCTAGTTAATGTGCAGCAGTAGCAATTTGTCCAAAGGGCACAACTACCCACGCTTTGTGATGCTGAGAAATGGGTGTATTTTGAATTCCCACTACGGATGACAAGTTTCTGGCACAAGAACACCTCTTATCACTTTATAGTCTATACAGGAAAATCAGAAATACTAGTAATTCAATTTGATCTCTATGACTTTGTGTGTCCTTTGAGCTAGGAGTTTTAGTCATCATGTTCAAGCCAAGTTGTTTGAATATCCACCCATGAATAGACCTAACAAGAAAACTGATTAAATTTTTTCTTTACCTCCTAGTATGACCTTGACCTAGGATCTGAGTCATGAATGGGATACCTTGTTTTATTTTGGTGAATGTTTGCCCTTTGTGCCAAGTTACTAGAATATCCATCAATCCACAAGACCGGACAGAAAAATGACTTAAAATCTTTGACCTTTAAGAGTGACCTTGACCTTTAGATCTTGCACATAAAACATTGTCTTGTTAGATTAAATATATGTGCCAAATAGTTTGAATATACAACTATGCACAAAAACTGTAGACCACATTCGAAAAATGTTCTTTCTTTGACCTCTAAAAATGACCGTGACCTTTATGCTAAGTATTTGTGCCTTGCACATGACACATCTTACTACCTGATCATTTGTGCCAAATCAGTCTGAAATCTCTGGATACCTTGCACTACAAAGTTCTGGGCTGTAGTCATCAGAAAATAAAACATCTTTGATCTTAGACAAACTAGAATGTGTCTGTAGGACACAGGGTGTGCCCCCCACTGGTACATTTGTCACAAATAAAGGACAATAATTCAAATGTTTGCAGTCTTAATGGGGTATAGCCTCAACAAACATTTTATGAAAAGGATTCATTATTCTAGGCCCTATACTTTTTTGAGCTATGAGCATCACAAACAAAAAAATCCATATTTTGGCTATTTCAAGGGCCATAACTCTGTAATAAGAGCTAAGATTCTCAAGAAGAATGCCAAGTGTGCAAGGTCACATCACGTTAAAGACTCCAGCAAGGTTTCCTGAATTTACATCTAATACTTTTTGAGCTAGGCACATAATTAGGTGAAAAAAGTGCATTTTTTTACTATTTCAAGGGCCATAACTTTAAAAATAGGGGGTGGAGCCAGTCAAAAAATTATAGGTGTGCAAGTTTATATCATGATAAAGACTTATGCAAGTTTCCAACCATTTATATTAAATACTTTTTGAGCTAGGTGCGTCACAAGGTGAAAATGTACATTTTTGACTATTTCAGGGGCCATAACTCTAAAAATAGGGGGCAGACCCAAATGAAAAATAGGAGGTGCGCAAGTTCATATCATGATTAAGACTCATGGAAGGTTTAATGAATCTATATCAAATACGTTTTGAGCTAGGCATGTCACAAGGTGAAAATGTGCATTTTTGACTATTTCAGGGGCCATAACTCTGAAAATATGGGGTGGACCCAAATGAAAAATAGGAGGTGTGCAAGTTCATATCATGATTAAGACTCATGCAAGGTTTCATTAATCTATATCAAATACTATGAGCTAGGCGTGTCACAAGGTGAAAATGTGCAATTTTGACTATTTCATGGGCCATAACTCTGAAAATAGGGGGCAGAACCAGATGAAAAATAGGAGGTGTGCAAGTTCATATCATGATTAAGACTGTTGTAAGGTTTCATGAATCTATATCAAATACTTTTTGAGCTAGGCATGTCACAAGGTGAAAATGAGCATTTTTGACTATTTCAGGGGCCATAACTCTGAAAACGGGGGCAGAGCCAGATGAAAAATAGGAGGTGCTCAAGTTTATATCATGATTAAGACTCATGCAAGGTTTCATGAATCTATATCAAATTCTTTTTGAGCTAGGCGTGTCACAAGGAAAAAATGTGCATTTTTGACTATTACAGGGGCCATAACTCTGAAAATAGGGGGCAGAGCCTGACGAAAAATAGGAGGTGCGCAAGTTCATATCGTGGTTAAGACTCATGCAAGGTTTCATCAATTTATATCAAATACTTTTCGAGCTAGGCGCGTCATGAACTTCGGACGGACGGACGGACAAGACCAAATCTATATGCCGCCACCACTCATGGGGGTGCACAACAAACTGACAGAGGTAACAATATATGCCCTCCCATTCCTCTCAGTTCAAAAGAAACTCTGTCTTTTTTTATGTTATGAACTGGACATGAAACAGACACCGTAAACCTTTGACCTCTAAGTGTGACCTTGACCTTGGAGCTAGGGGTCTGTGTCTTGTGCACGACATGTCGTCTCATTATGGTGAACGTTTATGTCAAGTTATTTCAAAATCCCTTTATGGACAGCAGAGTTACAGCCCAGACAAGAATTTACATGGACAAACACATGCACGGACCTACGGAAGCATGCACAGACGGACAATGTGATTTTAATATCCCTACCTTCTGGGGCATAAAAATAATGAAAAAGTACATACAAGAGGGTCATGATGACCCTGGATCACTCACCAGAGTAATATGAGCTACATGTTTCAAATGTCAAACTGATGATTTTTAGAAATTGTTTGGAAGATTTTCTGATGTACAATCAAGTAACCCCTGGGGCGGGGCCAATTTTGCCCCGGGGGTCATGATTTGAACAAAGTCTGTAGAAGTCTACTAGGCAATGTAAACTATCAAATATCTAAGATTTAGGCCTTCTGGTTTATTTTTAGCAAATTTATGAAGATTTCCCTATGTACAATCAAGTTACCCCTGGGCTGGGTCAATTTGACCCGGGGGTGTGTGTGGGGGGGGGGGGCGGGAATCAAGATTTGAACAACTTTTGTAGAGGTCCACTAGGCAATGCTACATGTGAAATATCTAAGCTCTAGGCCTTCTGGTTTATTTTTAGAAAATTTTGAAGATTTTTCTACATACAATCAAGTAACCCCATGGGGCCGGGTCATGATTTGAACAAATTTTGTAGAAGTCTATTAGGCAATGCTACATGTCAAATATCTAAGATCTAGGCCTTCTGGTTTATTTTTAGAAAATTTTTGAAGATTTTCCTATGTAAAATCAAGTGACCCCTAGGGCGGGGTCCATTTTGACCCAGGGGGTCATGATTTGAACAAATTTTGTAGAGGTCCACTAGACAATACTACATGTGAAATATCTAAGCTTTAGGCCTTCTGGTTTATTTTTAGAAAATTTTGAAAAATTTTCTATGCACAATCAATTAACCCCATGGGGCGGGGTCAATTTGACCCCGGAGGTCATGATTTGAACAAATTTTGTAGAAGTCTACTAGGCAATGCTACACGTCAAATATCTAAGATCTTGGCCTTCTCGTTTATTTTTAGAAATATTTTGAAGATTTTCCTATGTAAAATCAAGTGACCTCTGGGGTGGGGTAAATTTTGACCCCGGGGGTCATGATTTGAATAAATTTTGTAGAGGTCCACTAGGCAATGCAACATGTGAAATATCTAAGCTCTAGGCCTTCTGGTTTATTTTTAGAAATTTTTTGAAGATTTTCCTATGTAAAATCAAGTGACCCCTGAGGCGGGGTCAATTTTGACCCCGGGGGATATGATTTGAACAAATTTTGTAGAGGTCCACTATGCAATGCTACATGTGAAATATCTAAGTTCTAGGTCTTCTGGTTTATTTTCAGAATTTTTTTAAAGATTTTCCTATGTAAAATCAAGTAACCCCTGGGGCGGGGCAATTTTGATTCCGGGGTCATGATTTGAATAGCTTTAGTAGAGGTCCACTGGGCAATGCTACATGTCAAATATCTAAGCTCTAGGGCTTCTGGTTTTTTAGAAGAAGATTTTTTTAAGATTTTCCTATGTAAAATCAAGTGACCCCTGGGGCAGGGGTCAATTTTGACCCCGAGGTCATGATTTGAACAAATTTGGTAGAGGTCCATTAGTAATGCTTCACACCAAATATCTAAGCTCTAGGGCTTCTGGTTTTTGAGAAGAAGACTTTTTTTAAGATTTTCCTATGTAAAATCAAGTGACCCCTGGGGCGGGGTCAAAATTGACCCCGAGGTCAAGATTTGAACAAATTTGGTAGAGGTCCACTAGGTAATGCTTCACACCAAATATCTAAGCTCTAGGGCTTCTGGTTTTTGAGAAGAAGATTTTTAAAGTTTTTTTCTTTCTGTTGCCATGGCAACCAGAGTTCTGCATGGAATTCAATTCTTTGAATAATTTTTGTAGAGCTTCACCCAAGGAACATTCCTGTGACCTTTGGATGAAATTGGCCTAGCGGTTTATGAGGAGATGTCGTTTAAAGTAAAAGTTTACGGACGACGGACGGCGACTGATCAGAATAGCTCACCCTGAGCCTTTGGCTCTGGTGAGCTAAAAAGAGATCATTTAAAGACTTTAATATATATACTGAACAGCAAAAGAAACTATCCAGTTTTATAACTGAGGTAGTTTTTAGTTAAAAACTTTAAATTATAAATCACGTGTTTTTCATATCACATTACACTTGAAAAACTTCACGTGTAAAAATTTAAAAAATCAATCAACCGTGAAGTCAGTAGTCCCACAATAGCTGTTTTCTACGAAATTCAAGTGCGCCTGTAATTAACAATTTTCTTTGTGAAATTTTAGTGTCACTGGAAATATTGATAATTGGCTAACTCGAAAAACAGAATAAAGTTTAAAAATATTGTTGGTTGCACCGCACAAATAAATAAAATTTAAAGCGAGTGCCCAAAATTGGGATGTTACAATGCAACAGACGCGCAGAAGATTTCGCCTTTCAAACGGCTATTGTGAGACTACTGACTTCACGGTGAATTGATTTTTAAAAATTTATCATGGGAAGATCTTCAAGTGTAATTTTGGTATGAAGAAACAATTCAAACTTTTTTTTTATCTTAGAATATACCAGTAATACATCTGGATAATTTCTTTTGCTGTTCAGTATAGTTATGGCCCTTGCGCTCTGCACCTTTCTCATTGCCATCTTTCATTATAAAATCTGGATGCAGATTTAGCATTAATAAAATACCATGATGACTAGTTTCTGTATTTCCCAAAGATAAGTACAAAATGCAGACAATTAAAGAATTATTACAGATCTACATTTATTATTCTTATAAAGCTCACTGGAGTTACAAAAACAGCATGTAAGGGCGAGTGGTTTCCTAGGTGACTGTCACATTCACATGTATATGACAGTTTCAATATTTCTAACTGAAAAAGTATTAAACTGGCTGACTAACAAGTCCAATAAATTGTTTTAATTAGATTAAAACTTAAATCTATATGTCATAATTCATCCGCTGCTGCAAAATTAACCATCAACAACAAAAATGTAATTAGTACGTATAGGACCAGACATCATGGTATTTCATAAAGTACTTGGAGGCGGCATCATCTGAATAAGAAGTGAAAGAGTATTGGATTAAATACAAATTAGAAAGAACAGATGTTGATTCCAATAATTACACTACTGTGGGAAGGCACAAGTCTTCCAGAATCAGACCCTACTCTTTATCACAGGGGTATAGTTTTGGTGTTATCTGTCCGTCCGTCCAAAACCATATCTATGACATGGTGTAGAGTATTTAAATAAAACATGGTAGAAACGTAGACTGCTGTAGGGAAAGGCCACCCTGCAAGTCTTGTTCAGATTGCAACAGTAAGACAAGAGTTATGGCCCTTTGTACATACTTAATATAGTGCTTTATTCCATTTTCTGTCCATCCAGAGTCATTTCAGAGATGGATGGAAGAATTTCAATAAAACATGGTTGAAATATTACTGATATAGGGCAATGCTTCCCTGCAAGTTTCATTCAGATTGGTTGAGTAAGCCAAGACTTATGTCCCTTTGTATTTAAATATATAATATATAAATAGTCATTTTCTGTCTGAGGTCATATCTCAGACATGGTTTCATGGATTTCAATAAAACATAGTAGAGATGTGAACTGCTACAGGGCAATGTGACCATGTAAGTTTCATTAAGATTGGTTGAGGATAACTAGATTTATGGCCCTTTGCAATCAGCATTCCAGTTTACGTTAAAACCTGCGTGATTCACACATAAAAAGTCATTTGCACAAGTTTTAAAAATCTGCTGGTACAATGCATGTGTAAAAAATCTGTCAGTGACAGAAAATACATTGTCCGTCTGTAATGAAGCCAAATTCAAGTCACCCGATCTCTTTTTGGGTTCACACGCACTAATTACTGCAATCTGGACTGTTGACAATTTGCAAGGTGCCAAAACGAGTTCAATTTACACATTGATGGCATAATTTAAGCACCACCTATTTCAGGTACTTGTAAGATTGTTGCGAGAACTGTGAAGTGAATCAAATTATTTGTAAAACATGACGGTTAATGATAAACACTTTTACCTTATTTGTATGCAAGGTATAGCAACAGAAAAAAGTTTTTTAAACAAATCTGGGGGTAAGACTTAGAGCGTCAGCTGGAATTTTTTGAAAACAACTTTTTTCAGAATTTTTGAGTGAAAGAATACTCACTGCATGAGAAAAGATGTAACTAAGAAAATGAATGATCACTTCAATGGTTTTTATCCATAAACAAGAAAATAATAGCCACCTCCTCTATCACTTCGCAAGCTTGCTTGCTTGCAGTTGTGTGTTTCATGTTCAATTAGAAATAATAAATTTGAAGAAAACAATAACTTATTCTTCTTCTCCCTAAAGTCTCACCACTTCTCTCAAAATCTGCTCGAGGGAGAAGTGACTTCTTCCAAAAAAAGCTCTAGCTGTAGCCCTGCGGTACTTATGTGAAATAAACCACTGATAAACACAGGCAAAATAAAAGTGATATACTTCTCACAATATTTCTTTATATGAAACATTTTTATTAAAAATTCATATGCCTTGGACCCAATTTTTTAATACTGTACCCACATTTACTGAAGTATGTGGGTACATGATTGTACTGCTGCATATTCTGTCCGTCCAGAGTCATAATATCTCTGCTGCTTTTTAATCATCCTAATGAACCTTAAAATGTACATTATAACAATTGCTTTTATTCTAAAAAAAATATGAAGGACACAAAATCTATTTTATCTATTCCATCCTCATAAAAATGATGACATTAATTTTCTAAGTGATTGTTGTGTAAAAAGCCACCTGAGCTACATTCATTCAGAACACAGCACTGGTTTCAAATCTTCTCGTCCACTTTGATAAAGTTTTTTCTGTTTCCTAACTTTTAGTCAACTTGCAGTAAATATAAATCACAGTGGAACAAAAATGAAATTTTGAAACTACGGCTTAGAGTTAAAAATATTGGTATATATTGTTATATATCTCTGATTAAACAGCCTAATTTTGAGATTGGACAACAACAAACATGTCATAATTAGTAAAAACTTATTCAGCTAAAAGAAGGATGAAAAGGCCTTGAAAGATCTATTTATGTCACTTCCTTCAAAATGGTCACCCCTCTCTTATCCAACTTTATCCACACTGCCACCAAAGAGTTTACGACCTTGCTGGGCTTTTAATCTTACAGTTGTAGTCATTATAATCCTCTTCCCTTCAGAAAATTTCTTTCCAGTTACGCAGCTAGGCCAAGTTTTAGAGGAGATGGTATTCAAAGTTTTCCACATCGCCATATAGAAAAAAGTAGCCCCAAGTTTTCCAACAAATAAACACAGCTTGAAAGAATATGGTAGAAGGTCACAGAAGGAACATGTGTATTGATTTAATTTTTAAAATCGGGCTAGCAGTTAAAGAGAAGATTTTTGAAGTTTTCCATAAAGCAATATTAGAGAAAGCTAGCCATAATTCCCCTGGTAATCATGATTTATTTTTTTTTTAAAAATTCAGCACAGTGAAGGAATTTGGTAGATGGTCAAGGATTTTTTTTGTCAACTTGGGTAAAAGGTCCGGTACTGACTGAATTGGGAAGAATCACAGCATAGGCATGTACTATTGCAAGCAAGCAAAATCATTAATATGTGCGAAGTTGATATTTCTTTTGTATGTACAAGTCAATAAAATACCAAACCACTAGTTTTATTTGCCTTTTTGGGATTTTTTTTTGCTTGGAAATTGGGATTACCGGTATTCCTGTGAAGTTTGGTTGAAACTAGTTTTATAGTTATGAAGGAGATATTCTATAACCTTAACCTGCTAAATTTCTAAAATGGACTGGTCTATCATTCAATTTAGGCAGTACCATTTATTATTTGAAGGAGTGTTCAATGAAAATTTACTGACTGAATAATGAACAGTGCAGACCATGATCAGCCTGCTTATCTTGGTCTGCACTGGTCGCAAAGGCAGAATCACTTCCTGCCAGCAGGCTAAAGGTTAAAGAAACTGTAAATTGTTACAGATGGACAATATGGCAACATTCAAGGATTCTAACAGCTCACCTTAAGCACTTCAGGCTCAGGTGAGATAATAAAACACACTGTGCTACTTAGTATAGCATATTATTACATGACTATTATATACATCCCGAATGAAGGACATCTCTATAGGAGAGATCATGTTGGTATACAAATCCGTTGTATCTTCTATTTTTAGAACTGACAAGACAAAGGTCGGGTGGGCAGACCCTGAGCGTCCATGTTTTTTTGTAAACAATGATGTTTTTCTAACGGCTTAAACTTTCATGAAACACAAATGATATTAATAATTTTTTGATCAATGGAAAGGATATAAAACAAGCAATTTATTGATTACTTTTAATTATTATTTCGAAATAAAATGGATTAATTATGAACGCTTAACTTACAGTGTTTTTTCTAAAAGTTTGGAGCATCGCTACGCCGCTATCAAAATCATATGTCATTTAAAATGGTTTTTCATTTTCAAAAGTTATTCAAATATGAAAATAGTAAGCATTTCAAAACTTTTTGAATTTTTAAAATCCATAAATTAGCGGAAAAGTTATTAACAATTAAAAATTCCGATCCTATACACAAACAATGTAAAAACATTTGTTTAGCCCACCACTAGAGAAACAGGTGTTAATGCGTGACGTCACGGCGATCTCTCCTATAATATTTTTTTTTCAAGCAGACAGTGTTTATAAAATATAAAATTCTTTCAATATTCTTTGTAGTTGAAACTTACTGTGTATCAAAGATACTAAGTTTATAAATAAAAAAAAAAAAAAAAAAGATCAAATTTTCACTACAGATAGATATAATATAGATCATATGAATGATTTGATTTTTTATAATTATATAGCCTAGGTGTCACTTAATCTCTTCAAACGATTTTCTTCTTTTTTTTTTATAGTTACAGATCATATTAGCAATTTTTTAAAAATATATATATTTATAGTCCAGATGTCATTTCATCACTTTGTTTAACTTTTATCTTACTCTAATAGGGTTATTATAACTGTAGGTCGATCTGGGATGCTGTATTCGGCTCAAGTGGATTTTTGCCATATCGGATCTCACGAGGCGCGCAAACATCGAGGGTGATCCAACCTTGCAAAATTCATGAGAGCCGAATACAAAATCCCAGATCTAGCTACTGTTATAATGACCTATTTATTATATACCTCTACCCTTTTGTTTGTTGTCTTGTTATTGAAAAAAATCTTCAATGCCTATCGATGTCAAAATGGAACTAAGTGAAGTTTTTATATGCGCTATTTATAGAACTGTGTCAGGTCTTGCATATTAATGAAAGTAGTCCAGCAACATACAATATGGAAGGTACAATACTGAATTTAAAAGGTACAATACAGAATTGTTTTCTGCCTGTTTATATTTAACTGTGAAATACACACCAATTTTTTTACAGAATTTATATAGGTATATAATAAACAGAATTATATGGTTACCACCAAATAAAAAATTCTGAAGAAAAAAATTAACAAATCTGAAAGTGTGACCTTTTTACAATTAAAGTTTGATCTTACCTGATTTTTAATCAATCAAGTCAAAATCATCTCAGCACTAACAAAATAAACACAACAAATTTTTATCTATAAATTCTACAAAAAGTCCAATTTTTTTATTTTTTTTTAAGAAAGTTACAGTCAGTGACTTAAAACAATGTATCTAAGTCTACAACTGTTTACATGAAATGACAAAGTATCAGAAATTTCTTGCCAATAAAATTGCAGCTATATAAAGAAACCAATACTTTTTCCGCATCAGCAGGAAAATTTCCCGTACAATACGGGCGATTATCGACAACTTCCAACGCTAGTGTAAATTTGGCTCTGAAAACAATAAACCCCAATTTCCAATAATAAACACAATCAACCACTTTTCCTTGAGATTTTTTTCAGGCTACTTAGTATCAGTAAACACTATGAACTCTACTGTACTTGGTTACATTATATGATAATTAAAGTATTAGCAATTTTGATGTACATGTATTAATTTCATTTCACGTCAGGAATCAGACTTGAGGCAATTACCCATTTAGTGAATAAAAAAATAAATTGTGGAAAATCTAAGCAAATTAGAGTTACCAATAAAATATTAAACAAAATGACCATGATAGCCCTAAGTTGCTCACCTGACCAAAACCTTTTGACCTTGTTTCTCACCAAGTCTGATGAACATGCATCAGGAAGTACATAGGAAACAGCCATTTACATGCATTTCTATTCTGAGGTAGCGGCCCCTAAAATTAATGCACTCAAGTGGAACATTTTTTAAGCTTTGGTTCAGGTGAGCTAAAATATAGCTATAAAATAAGATACTTTCTTAATAACATATAGATCTGTCACTTAATGAAACAAAAATTAAGCCAGAGTTTCCAAACACCAAGTTTCATAACATAAGCAGCCAATAGCAGGCCATGGTGGCCCTTTATTGTTCATCAGTGCTTCACAGCTAAAACAGGCATAACAACAAACTTTTTGGCCATTTACTTTGAAAATTGGCCACTAATTCAGCAACAGATCTTCCAATGAGTCATACTGGGACAAAACTGTACCCACAGCTGGTAGCCATGTCATTTTGACAAATCAAGATGGCTTTTAAAAATTTCACCTAAGAAAATTTCAGAGAATTATTTCAAAATCAGACCAACAGTTTTTTTTACAAGAAAGTTTTCATAAGGTTTCAACTGTAAAATTATTTTTGAATTGGCTACTAGTTTCTGGCAAAAAGACTTTTTAAACATTACACAAAAATAACCCACTGGTGGTCATTTTCTACAAACTAGAAATTTGAACAACATTGGAAGGGTCACCCAAGGCTCATTGATGTACAATGAACATTTCTATGAAATTATTTAAAATCAAAGTAGAGGCATAGAAGATTTTTAGCTCTGGCTGCCACTATAAAAACAAAGCAGAACCATTTAAACAATTCTGAAAGAAGATTACTCAGGGAACATCCTGTCCAAGCTTCATCAATTTTTATTTTGAAAAAAATAACCACTTCTTGAGTTTGTTTACATATTAAACTGACCAATCAGAACGGACAAACATTACCCGTTATTCCCAGATATACAGTCCGTGTCTGATAACTTCGGAATGACGTCACGTTTGTTTATGTTTTCTGGACTTATAGAACTAACAAAATAGGTAAAGCAGCTTACATAAACAATAATATTGAGTATATTTTATTGCAACATGTTTGTCAGTCCCGGTAGCTCAGTGGTTAAGCATTGATGTTTGAAATGTCGAATTATGCGGGCCGTAGGTTCGATTCTAGGTATGTGTTTTTTTTTCTCTTTCATGGTAACCACCATAATCATTCATTTTTCCTCGAATATAGTAATATATTTAGATAGAAATATTATTAAATTAACTTCTGTTTAAAGGTGACCAGCCATCAGCTCTGTGTAAACACATCGTATTATGAATGCATAGTCACGAAAACACTCGGAAATTTCAAGCAGGTTGAACTCCTCTCTGGTATATTGCCAGTATTAGTGTAGTCAACATGTCAGAGGTGTCCATGTCTGTTGTTGCAAAGAAAAACATTGTTCAGTATAAGAATGATGATAAATGCATACTACAAAATATTCTGAAGGTTATTTCAAGCAACATCATTTTTCCATATTTCAGTTTGTCATTGTATACCGTAGTGATGTATTACTGCATTTTGAATATTTTCAATTGTCTTTGAAAAAATGTAATTAAAACATTAATAAATTAGAGCCATCACTAAAGGCGATGAATGTACCCCCCTCATGCACTGACACAGTACATTGCAATTCGACACACACAAGATTGCATAATTATGTGGACTGTATGTATATAGACTGTATGTATATAGTATAGTAACAAAAAACAAAGTCCCATAACTATGCAGAATATTTATCTAAAAGAATGTAACATGCACCATGCACAACTAGGGTTGGTACTGATCACTTGTGTGAAGTTTCATTAAATTGTGTGTAAGGGTTTGGTAGATTAGGCACGCACAGGATTGCATATGCAGACTGTATGTACATAGTATGTTAACAAGAAACAAAGTCCCATAACTCTGCAAATTTTGTCGCTGAAAGAACCTAACATGCCCCATGCACAACTACTGTTGTTACTGATCACTTGTGTGAAGTTTCATTAAATTGTGTCAAGGGGATGAGGAGAGATGGTGCCCACAAGACTGTGTCTATGTACATAGTAAAGTAACAAAAAAACAAGAGGACCATGATGGTCCTGAATCGCTCACCTCTTCCCACATGATCAAGTTTTAAGTATGATGTCGTTTTTTCTATTATTTGACATAGTGACCTAGTTTTTGAGCTCATGTGACCCAGTTTTGAACTTGACCTAGATATTATGAAGATAAAAATTCTGACCAATTTTCATGAAGATCCATTGAAAAATATGGTCTCTAGAGAGGTCACAAGGTTTTTCTATTATTTGACCTATTGACCTAGTTTTTTAAGGCACGTGACCTAGTTTCAATCTTGACCTAGACATCATCAAGGTGAACATTCTGACCAATTTTCATGAAGATCCATTCAAGGGTATGGCTTCCAGAGAGGTCACAAGGTTTTTCTATTTTTAGACCTACTGACCTAGTTTTTGACCGCACATGACCCAGTTACGAACTTCATCTAGATATCATCAACATGAACATTCAGACCAACTTTCATACAGATTCCATGAAAAATATGGCCTTTAGAGAGGTCACAAGGTTTTTTTATTATCTGACCTACTGACCTAGTTTTTGAAGGCAAGTGACCCAGTTTCGAACTTGACCTAGATATCATCAAGGTGAACGTTCTGACTAATTTTCATGAAGATCTTGTGAAATATATGGCCTCTAGAGAGGTCACAAGGTTTTTCTATTTTTAGACCTACTGACCTAGTTTTTGACGGCACGTGACCCAGTTTCGAACTTGACCTAGATATCATCAAGATGAACATTCAGACCAACTTTCATACAGATCCCATGAAAAATATGGCCTTTAGACAGGTCACAAGGTTTTTCTATTATTTGACCTACTGACCTAGTTTTTGACGGCACGTGACCCAGTTTCGAACTTGACCTAGATATCATCAAGGTGAACGTTCTGACAAACTTTCATGAAGTTCTTTGAAATATATGGCCTCTAGAGAGGTCACAAGGTTTTTCTATTTTTATACCTACTGACCTAGTTTTTGACCCCACGTGACCCAGTTTCAAACTTGACCTAGATATCATCAAGATGAACATTCTGACCAATTTTCATGAAGATCCATTGAAAATTATGGCCTCTAGAGAGGTCACAAGGTTTTTCTATTTTTAAACCTACTGACCTAGTTTTTGATGGCACGTGACCCAGTTTCGAACTTGACCTAGATATCATCAAGCTGAACATTCTGACCAACTTTCATAAAGATCCCATGAAAAATGTGACCTCTAGAGTGGTCACAAGCAAAAATTTACGGACGCACGCACGGACGCACTGACGGATGGACGGACAACGGACGACGGACACCGCGTGATCACAAAAGCTCACCTTGTCACTTTGTGACAGGTGAGCTAACAAAGTCCCATAAATCTGCAAATTTTTTTTCTAAAAGAACCTAACATGCCCCATGCACAACTACTGTTGCTACTGATCACTTGTGTGAAGTTTCATTAAATTGTGTCAAGGGGATGAGGAGAGATGGTGCGCACAAGATTGTGTCTATGTATATAGTATAGTAACAAAAAAAACAAAGTCCCATAACTCTGCAAATTTTTTTTCTAAAAGAACCTAACATGCCCATGCACAACAACTGTTGGTACTGATCACTTGTGTGAAGTTTCATTAAATTGTGTCAAGGGGATGAGGAGAGATGGTGCGCACAGGATTGTGTCTATGTATATAGTATAGTAACAAAAAAACAAAGTCCCATAACTCTGCAAATTTTTTTTCTAAAAGAACCTAACATGCCCCATGCACAACTACTGTTAGTACTGATCACTTGTGCAAAGTTTCATTAAATTCTGTCAAGGGGATAAGGAGAGATGGTGCGCACAAGATTGCGTCTACGGACAGACGGACGGACGGACGGACAACCTGAAACCAGTATACCCCATCTTACAACTTTGTTGTCGGGGGGTACAAAAACAAATATTTAAACAAGAGGACCATGATGGTCCTGAATCGCTCATCTTTTGCCACATGACCCAGTTTTGAGTATGACGTCGTTCTTTCTCTTATTTGACATAGTGACCTAGTTTTGAACTTGACCTAGGTATTATCAAGATAAAAATTCTGACCAATTTTCATGAAGATCCATTGAAAAATATGGTCTCTAGAGAGGTAACAAGGTTTTTCTATTATTTGACCTATTGACCTAGTTTTCGAAGGTACGTGACCCTGTTTTGAACTTTAACTAGATATCATCAAGGTGAACATTCTCACTAATTTTCATGAAGATCTCATGAAAAATATGGCCTCTAGAGAGGTCACAAGGTTTTTCTATTTTTATACCTACTGGCCTAGTTTTGACTGCACGTGACCCGGTTACGAAACTGACCTAGATATCATCAAGATAAACATTCAGATCAATTTTCATGAAGATCCATTGAAAAATATGGCCTCTAGAGAGGTCAAAAGATTTTAATAATTTTAGACCTACTGACCTAGTTTTTTACCGCAGTTGACCCAGTTTCGAACTTGACCTAGATATCATCAAGATGAACATTCAGACCAACTTTCATACAGATCCCATGAAAAGTATGGCCTCTAGAGAGGTCACAAGGTTTTTTTTTTTATTTGACCTACGGACCTAGTTTTTTAAGGCACGTGACCCAGTTTCGAACTTGACCTAGATATCATCAAGGTGAACATTCTGACCAATTTTCATGAAGATCCATTCACAAGTATGGCCTCTAGAGAGGTCACAAGGTTTTTCTATTTTTAGACCTACTGACCTAGTTTTTGACCACAGTTGACCCAGTTTCGAACGTGACCTAGATATCATCAAGATGAACATTTAGACCAATTTTCATACAGATCCCATGAAAAATATGGCCTTTAGAGAGGTCACAAGGTTTTTCTATTATTTGTCCTTTTGACCTAGTTTTTGAAGGCACGTGACCCACTTTCAAATTTAGGTTACCTAGATATCATCAAGATGAACATTCAGACCAACTTTCATACAGATCCCATGAAAAATATGGCCTCTAGAGAGGTCACAAGGTTTTTCTATTATTTGACCTACTGACCTAGTTTTTGACGGCACGTGACCCACTTTCGAAATTGACCTAGATATCATCAAGATGAACATTCTGACCAATTTTCATGAAGATCTCATGAAATATATGGCCTCTAGAGAGGTCACAAGGGTTTTCTATTTTTAGACCTACTGACCTAGTTTTTGACCCCACTTGACCCAGTTTCGAACTTGACCTAGATATCATCAAGATGAACACACAGGCCAACTTTCATACAGATCCCATGAAAAATATGGCCTTTAGAGAGGTCACAAGGTTTTTCTATTATTTGACCTACTGACCTAGTTTTTGATGGCACGTGAACCAGTTTCGAACTTGACCTAGATATCATCAAGATAAACGTTCTGACCGATTTTCATGAAGATCTTGTTAAATATATGGCCTCTAGAGAGGTCACAAGGTTTTTCTATTTTTAGACCTACTGACCTAGTTTTTGACCCCACTTGACCCAGTTTCGAACTTGACCTAGATATCATCAAGGTGAACATTCTGACAAATTTTCATGAAGATCTTGTGAAATATATGGTCTCTAGAGAGGTCACAAGGTTTTTCTATTTTTAGACCTACTGACCTAGTTTTTGAGGGCACGTGACCCAGTTTCGAACTTGACCTAGATACCATCAAGATGAACATTCTGACCAACTTTCATAAAGATCCCATGAAAAATGTGACCTCTAGAGTGGTCACAAGCAAAAGTTTACGCACGGACGCACTGACGGACGGACGACGGACGCTGCGCGATCACAAAAGCTCACCTTGTCACTTTGTGACAGGTGAGCTAAAAATGTATAAATCACAGTGGGATTAGAACCAACGCGATAATGGAAATAAAAAGAATCGCACATGTAAAGCTAACGCTCTACGGCCGGTACTAATCTTCTACTTCAAAGTGAGCGTTCCAGTTAGTAGTATAATATAAAAGTGTGTAACTAGATAATGATAAATCATCGATGATCCCCCTGACTTGGACTTGTCCAAAAAGTCACTCCAAAGTTATCAGACACGGATTGTACACTTACCTCATTCCCAGTAAGTTCCCTGTACTTTTTTTAATTGGTGGTCTTTGACCTCTTGCTTTGTTATGCTTCTAAGTTTCCCTGAAATGGTATATGCACTGTTAATATAGATAAATATAAATGCAAACTGCCACCTAGGTTAAACATCTGCACTGTAACCTAGGAAAAATATCTGTAGTGTCAACTAGGTTAAAAATCTGCCTGGTAACCTAGGACAAGTTGAAATATCTGTACTGCCAACTAGGTTAAATATTTGCAGTGTAACCTACATGTAGGACAAATATCCCTACTGCCAAATGGGTTAAATATCTGCAGTGTAACCTAGGACAAATATCCATACTGCCAACTTGGTTAAATACCTGCACTGTAACCTAGGAAAAATACATGTAGTGCCAGTTAGGTTAAATATCTATACTGTTACCTAGGAAAAATATTTGTACTGCAAACTAGTTCAAATATCTGCAAGGAGACAGTCCATTGGCCAAAAAAGAGGAAAAATATAACAATTTTTGCACATACATGTATCTGAAAAGTCTGATGACTTTATTTTAAACATTTATGTTCAAAAAGAAGAAATCAGCCGAAATGAGGAAAACTCACATCCCTGAATATTTGCAATGTAAAATGTAATTTGATAACGTTCAATCCAGTAGTTTGTGAGAAATTTACTTACTAAGTAATAGCTATGCAGTGTTTTGTTTTGTTTCCTGGCCAATTCAAGAGCCCCAATCCAAATGGCAAATTAATAGTATGTTTTTTCCCAGTTTCAAAGCTAAAATTCCCAAAGTTCAACTTTTTCAAACAAGACTGTACCTATGAAACCTTAATAAACATTTAAAACACAACTTAATGCAAAATGATAAATTTAATGACCATTTTTTCTCAGATGTTTTCTTAAAATAAAAAAATGATACTTAAACAATTCCCAATTTAGGCATCTTACGACACATTTTTCCCAATAGCAAATGCCCAAGCCCCTTTCCCAAATCAGTGGAAAACAAGAAATATCTTTAAAAATGATGGTCGGCGAATTGTAATAAGGAAAGAAGTTTATGAATTTTTCATCTGACATTCATCTTTCATCTAACATTTTTCAAATCGCAAAACTAAACACCGCACTTTAACAATTTAAATGGTTCTCTTTTAAATTTTCGCAACGGTTTCGTAGGGTTGCAATTTTGTTTCGTTTATCCTTAGACAAATAATTACAGCAGTAGTTTCATGAAGCGGTTCATGAGAAGAGGTCATTAAACGTGTTTATATTTTTAGCTAAATTGGTCCCTATCCCCATTTGTAACAAAATAGCAGGAGACCATACGATATTGTTACACATCGAGTTTGATAAAAATCCATTACATATTTGTGGTTAATGCGAAGAAAGGCATATCTACTTTTAGCTATAGTGGTCCCTAATAGGGCCCAAGTTCCTATATAAAATTTGGAAGAGGACCTTATAATGATGCTCCAGACCAAGTATGACAAAGATCCACCAAGCTGTTCATGAGACGCTGTATAAAGGCATTTCTAGTTTTAGCTCTAGCAGCCCCTAAAAGGGGTCAAATGTCCCAGCTGAACAAAGTTGGTTGCGGGCCTAATAAAGATGCTACAAATCAAGTTTGATTAGAATACATGAGAAAAAAATCAATTAAAGGATTTTTTTTATTTATTATTATTATTTATTTCTAAAATAGGCCAACTGATCCCGCTTTAACAAATGCATATTCGCTATTCATGAATCTTTGGACAATGACGTCGCACCTTTAAAAAAGTGAAGGTCAAGCAAAACATACAATTGTTATTATTTCATTATTTCTGTTTCATAAACAAAGTTTGACTGTAGTCATATCACATAGATAAACTGTATGCAGCGTACCTGCATTTCAGTGTAATGAGATTCAGTCATTATATAGCATATATATAATGAAACAGATTTCAACTAAGTTCAATATTTGCATACCATACTAAAGAAAAATCTTCATATATAATAAATCAGTTAAATAATTTATAACAAATAAATTGGCAAAGCAAACAAGTACTCATTTTAATATGCAATCTGAATAAGTCACAAAAGCAAGAAACCTTTTCATATACAGACGACAATTGTAACAAGGAAAATCTTTTAAAAAGCACTTCTCTACATAAAAGACTCTTATCACACCCTTATTCATGTGATACGCAGACCGTATTCAGCTCTTTCTTTAATTTGATATATGTTGGCATTTGAACAGGTTTTTATCATATTTATTAAACTTACTTATCATTTTGAGATATATCAATATTCTTGCTAAATATACTGAGCCAAAGTTAGCTTTAAAACTGTGAACAGCGTCGTTTAGGATAAACGCTTTGTCTACATTTCACTCAGCGTAGCACAATCAACAGAGTGAAAGAAATTGACACTCTCGTCCAATCAGGAAGAGTGTTGCATAAATCTTCCATTTTGATAAATAATCTATAATGCGTTATCAAGTAGTTTGATTTGCAAACTGAAGTCACGTGGCATAGGTAACGAAAACGAATTTAGACGGCGTCGCCGAAAAACACTGCTATGTAATACATACAAAATTGATACTGAGGTGGATAGTGAAAAGGTTACAACATTACCTCTTCTATTGAAAAAGTTTAAAAAACTGAAAAATGTTCAGCCAGTATTATTTTTATTCATTTCAACTCTCTTTGTGTTCCAAAAAGTCACCTCCCTTGCTTGGTATAATACCATTTAGGGATTATGAGGTAGATTTTCTAAACAGCCATTATTTCTAAATCAGTTGATCCTTAGGGATTAAGTGACAGACACTTCTTGAAAGAAATGTTTTTTTTATTACTACCTTCTAGATATTCTAGCAATAGATTGCAGAATAACAAAAAAGAAAAGTTTTATGCACTTCAACTTAACATCAAAAATCATCTTCTTTTTAGCCATTATGTATGTTTTTCAACACAGCTAATTTAAATCCATTCAATATAAGATACGAGACAGAATTACTGTCTTTTAGAGAATCATAACAGACTGCTTCAGTTTTTCATCTTGAATGCAACTTGCCTCAATAATCATACCAAAATTTCTGGGGATGAAGTTACAAACCAAAATTAATTTGCAACATTCTTCCAAAGGAAAGATATAAGTGACAGTCTTTGTTTTATTAACTCAATTTCTTCTAACACTTTAGCCTAATTGCATTCATCAGATCGTAAATTAAATTTCTGTGTTCAGGTCCATTAAATTATTCTGCTAAAACCATTGCAGACACATAACATCAGACACAAGTATAATGTGTCCTGCCATTTCTTAAATAATGTGGATAGCCACTAATATTCACCCCAAAACCTTTACCAGGGGCCGTATTCATAAAGCATCTTAAGTATAAGAAATTGATTATTTACTTAAGTATTACTTAGGTAAGAAATTTATTTTACTTAAGTATATTTGTTATTCATAAAACAACTCAATAAGTAATTCTTGGCTTTTATTGTGGACGAAAACATTAAAAAAAAACCCCATTAATTTCAGACATATACAACATGCACAATTATGTTTAAAGTGCTTTTATCTGAAAAACACTTTAATCGTACTCACGACGCTGTTTTGTTTCCTGACTTAAGTCATTTCTTAAGTATCTTAAGTTTAAGCTGTTTTATACTTAAGATGCTTTATGAATACGACCCCAGGTGTAGGTTGTTTGGGTGTGGTTGATTCGAGTTGTATGGAACTGAGGCAATGAAGTGAAACTGAAAGGGAGGAAGGATAGTTACTATTTTCGGATTGATCGTTGGATGACTAGTGCTGTCTGGGATTTCTTCATTATTTTATTTTTTATTTCTTTACTACTTTATTACTTATTTCTCAACTACATTTCTCTATTCCATGAGCTTAAAGTTAAAATCTGAAGTGACTGCTTTTTTCTTCTTATGTTTAATTCAGGCTCAAATACCAAAAAACATTCAACAAAATGAGCTAAATAATCTGCTAAACAGACATGCCATTTCTTCCCAGTTAGTTTCGTTGACAGACATCTTGAAGTTCATACATTGGTTTAATGAACCCAAGGTCTGTAAAAAGTTGTTTGGGCTACGCCACATTAGAAACATGTTTGAGTCTGTACTATTTTTAGCTTGACCAATCGAAGATTAAGTAGAGCTATCCTACCCACCACGGCGCCAGTGTCGGTGTCTGCGTTGGCCTCACATGTTGGTTAAGTTTTTTGTACCAGTCCACATTTTGACAAAACATTTTGAGATAAAGCTTTGAAACTTTCAACACTCCAGTTTTAGGCAAGAGTACATAACTCCATCATGGATTTTGGCTAAATCATAGCCCCTTTTAACTTACAAATCTTTGTTCAACTTAAGTTTTTCGTACCAGTTCATATTTGTTAAAACTGTTTTGACATACAGCTTTGAAACTTTTATTACCTGTTTATCATAACAGTCTCTATCTGTAGGCAAGAGTACATAACAAGTCCATGTTTGTCAAAACTATTTTACACGTGGCTTTGAAACTTTTATCACTTGTTTATCATCATGATTCCATAAATAATTCTGTCAAGTATTTTGATTAAATTACAGCCCTTTCTGGACTTAGAAATTGGTTCAGTTTTCATATAAGTCCATGTTTTATCAAAAGCATTTGACATGTGGCTTTGAAACTTTGAACACTTGCTTATCATCATGATTTCCATCCATAGGCAATATTACATAACTCTGTCAACTATTTTGGCTGAGTTATGGCCCTTTTTAGACTCAGTTTTTGTACAAGTCAACATTTTGTCAAAACTATTTGACATGTGGCATTGAAGCTTTGAACACTTGTTTATTATCATGATCTCCATCTGTATGCAACAGCACATAACTCTGTCAACTATTTTGACTGAATGATGGCCCTTTTTGGACTTGGATATCAGTTAAATTTTTCATACCAGTCCATATTTTGCCTAACCTGTTCATCATATGGCTTTGAAACTTTGACCACTTGTTTACCATCATAGTCTATGTATGTAGGCAAGACTACATAGCTAGAATTAGGACTTTAGCTCAGTTATGGCCCTTTTGTGACACAGAAATTAGTTGAGTTTCGCATACCATTCCATATTTTGTCTAAACTGTTTGATATATTATGGCTTTGAAACTTTCAACACTTGCTTACCATCATGGTCACACATTGCCATATAGTGCTGCAAGACTTATCCAAATCCACAAATACAGGTATAGTGTTTGTCTTACCTATTTCTCTTCTTTTGTCAAGAAAATCTCTGGTAATATTCTGACCCCATATTTCCATCAATTCTTCAAATATGGTAGTAGAGCGAGCTGTCCACAGACAGCTCTTGTTATTATATATAAATGACCTCCCTGAAACACTTGAATCCAAAGTTCAACTAGAAAATGCTTTTGTAAAATAGCGCATGTCTCCCCCAATGCAAAGTCCTATAGGCAAGAAGTCAATAGGGGTCAGGAGCGAAAGTCAAAGAGACACTGATGGTTGGCTGCAATAGGGATCATCTACTTGGCATGTCCAGTCATCCCGCTAAATTTCAACACTCGTGGCCTAGTGGTTCTCAAGTCACTGTTCAGGCTCCTGTGACCTTGACCTTTAATCAAGTGACCTCAAAATATATAGGGGTCATCTACTCTGCATGTCCAATCATCCTATTAAGTTTCAACATTGTAGGTCAAGTGGTTCTCAAGTTATTTCCAAAAATGATTTTACATGAACAGGCCACTGTGACCTTGACCTTTAATAGACTGACCCCAAAATCAATAGGGGTCATCTACTCTGCATGTTCAATCATCCTATGAAGTTTCAACATTCTGGGTCAAGTGGTTCTCAAGTTATTGATCGGAACTGGTTATCAATGTTAGGCCCCTGAGACCTTGACCTTTAATGGAGTGA
Organism: Mercenaria mercenaria; assembly: GCF_021730395.1. Classification (NCBI taxonomy): domain Eukaryota; kingdom Metazoa; phylum Mollusca; class Bivalvia; order Venerida; family Veneridae; genus Mercenaria; species Mercenaria mercenaria. Next base: position 25,217,511 of record NC_069369.1, read on the forward strand.
CCCCAAAAACAATAAGGGTCATTTACTCTGCATGAACAATCATCCTATGAAGTTTCAACATTCTGGGTCAAGAGGTTCTCAAGTTATTGATTGGAAATGGTTTTCCATGTTCAGGCCCCTGTGGCCTTGACCTTTAACAGAGTGATCCTAAAATCGTTAAGGTCCATCTACTCTGCATGACCAATCATCCTACGAAGTTTCATCATTCTGGGTCAAGTGGTTCTCAAGTTACTGACCGGAAATGGTTTTCAATGTTCGGGCCCCTGTGACCTTGACCTTTCACAGAGTGACCCCAAAATCGTTAGGGGTCATCTACTCTTTATGACCAATCATCCTATTAAGTTTCAACATTCTGGGTCAAGTGGTTCTCAAGTTACTGACCGTCCGGAAATGGTTTTCAATGTTCAGGCCCCTGTGACCTTGACCTTTGATGGAGTGACCCCAAAATCAATAGGGGTCATCTACTCTTCATGACCAATCATCCTATGAAGTTTCAACATTCTGGGTCAAGTGGTTCTCTAGTTATTGATCGGAAATGGTTTTCAATGTTCAGGCCCCTGTGACCTTGACCTTTGATGGAGTGACCCCAAAAACAATAGGGGTCGTCTACTCCAGCAGCCCTACAACCCTATGAAGTTTGAAGGTTCTAGGTCAAATGGTTCTCCAGTTATTGCTCGGAAATGAAGTGTGACGTACGTACGGACGGACAGGACAAAAACAATATGTCTCCTGGGGGAGACATAATTATTTGCACATGATACTACTGCTAACCTGAATATCAATTCAATAGCCAGCATGAGTCTCACATTCTACAAGAAACCTTAGAAAATTTGGAAAATAGGAGCACAAGAGTAACATCACAGCCATTAGTAGGCTTTTGGCCAAACAAAATGGAAAAAGTTGGAAATGGAGTTCATACATGCTGTTAGTGCAGAAATCACCAAATTTAGTTTGTTACATTGCTACAAGATTTATCAAACCTTTCAAAAGCATCAACTTTCGACTCATAAATATTTTGACTGGAAGCAAGTAATTGAAAATACATTATTCTACATCTGCTCACACCACCATTGTGTTAATTGTTTGCTTATGTATGCTTGACTCATAAATAAGCTACGATGTCTGGAGTCACAAATACTGGTGAGTCAAAAGTTGATGCTTTTGAACAGTTTGTATCATGTAGTAATGATAATGCCTTGATGGTATATTTTGAAATCATTGTCCAACATTTTGTACATTTTGAAAGCTATGCAAATGGAATGTATTTTAAGAAAACAAATTGAGCAAAATGTTTCATAGGGTCAACCTCAGCTAGGCCTGTCCGAACCAAAAGCAACTAGCTGTGCCCTAGTCCATGTAGTCTTGACTGACAGCTGCATGAAGCTCAGTGCTTTTAGTGTTTTAACACACCTGATGATATTTCTGTTACCTTTTATCACTTTTGACAATACTGTCAATTTTCTTGCACTGATGCGCAGGTGCAAGTGGAGGACAAGCAATGCTGCTTTGTCCATCGAATGAATATAAGTCGAAAAAGGGGCATAATTTTGTAAAATTGCAAAACAGGATTATAGAACCTGCCAGTGCTAGCCCTGGCCATTATAAATTAATAGCCACTTTTTTTTCAGTGGAAAAATTAATAGACAAACTTGGCATGCGCGTTATTCGTGTGCGCTTTTGCATTTCAATAAAAAACATAAAACAGGGTATTTATAACTATTTAATCTTTTTTTGTTCATGGACCACTTAAACACACTTTTTTTCAATTATCATTATTCAAGTTTATCATAGGCTTTGAATAATCAAACATTTATGCATCTTCAGTTCAGTCATAAAACAGTATGTCAGGGCTCCAGATAATTTTTTTGGTCTATGAGTATTTACTCATCATAATTTATTGTGAATGAGTAAAATGGTAAAATCAGAAATTGAGTAGGAGTAATTTTATTCCCGAGAATTTGTAAATGTGAAAAATTAGAAAGCAGTTTAAGGTAGTTCTGCACCTTTGGATCGAAATTTTTTCTACAATGTAGAATTTGATTTTACTTTGATTTTTCAAAACTTCAGAATATACCTAGATCATTCAGCAAATAAAAAAGATAAGGTCATGTGCTTGATTTTTTGCCAAACTGATTTGAAAAAATTAGACCTCACGCAATTTTTCATAACTTTTGTAACATTTTCGCGAGTAGAAATTTTTCTACAATGTAGAATTTAATGAAACTTCTAACTTTTAAGGCATTATTTTGAATTTTTAACGTGTCTGATGTTTTAATATCATAAATTAACTTCAGAAAGACAGTAACGGTGCCATTGTAATAAATTTACTCATAGGTGGTTATTTATTCATATAATGATTTTCATTTCCGTACGCTGAATCCAGGCTTTATTTCACGTTTTCCGGATAAATGACGTTATGCAATCACTTCCGGTTTATCAAAGGTGCAGAACTACCTTAAAACATATTTATTGGGTGTAACCCCCATGAAATTGTATGCAGTTCACTACGGTTTCAATATTTAGCATTCAAGTTTTTTGCTTCTTTTTTCTCCCTTGGCTTGCTTTGGCTTCACCGTCTCTACCGAATCCAGCAGAATATTCAGTATACCTTGAACTATGTTTTGGGGATAACTTTAGTTGGTTTAAAGAATGCGTAGAGTGTTTCTTCACTTTTTACATTTATAGAAAGAGACATCGGGACTGGAAGTTGACATTTTAAATCCACACTGCTTTAAAATACACTACTGAACTATCCACATTAAGTCCCAACTATTTGATTTACGAACGCATTGAGTATAATATAGTTTAACCTAGGTGTATAGAGTACCATTCAATGCGTGTGTACGTTCAATGTGGGAGAATTAATGCCGATCGTGCTTTGTTATGTAAAGCATCTAGACAATTCAGATTTTGTTTAAGCTAGTTAAAAGTAATTGTGTGCTTTTCTGTAATTTTATATACGTTTTTACACGCTTAAAAGTTATCAGACATGCGTATATGCAGTATTTCTAAGCGTAATTTATGCTAAAACGCATGTTATCTGGAGCCCTGGTATGTATTTAACAAACAAACAGGAATAATGTTTTTGTTGTTTTTGTTTTTGTTTTTTTTTTCATTTGAATTCATTGCAAGTTTCTTCTAGTAAAAATCTGAATACATTTTCAATAAATGCCATATTACATTCATCATATCACTGAATATACCGTTGATACTCTTGTAAAATGCGCAGATTTATGACACCCGGGACCAACCCTGAGTCGTGAATGCATAGTATTCACGGGTATAGATGATTTTCCAACTTCAAAATATTTCAAAAGAATTTGCGATTTTCGCCATTTCGGTAAAAGGAAACTACTCTCAGCGCTTACTGTCTACGCTAAAATCTAAGATTGCCGTTACATACCGTAAAAGAGTGAGTGTTTTTTTTTCTTAAACAATTTTAATTTCATATAAAGTTAATATTATTTTGATGAAAGAAATATAAAAATATCATAGATATTATGATACTAGTTAAAGATCGAGTGTTATCTCCAACCGAGATCAAACTGTGAACAACAAAACTGACACAAGGTGTCACGCTAATTGCCGATAATTACTGGCCATTTATAAAACAGCAGACAGTGTTCAATTAAGCGTGTCAAAGTCAACGTTTAGAGGGGGTAATTATGCCTCTGGGCAAATACACTTCCTGCTACCGACTTTGCACATTTTTGTCGATAAAACTATGTATGTTCCAGCTGTTTATGGACAATGTTTTGCAATATTTTTTGTAGCATTTTTATTAATTAATCGCCATTTTCTATCGCCAAAAATTGCGTTTTAATCGACTTTTGAAATGTCGATTGGCAGCACGAGCACTGACCTGACAATGCATATCATCTCATGACAATGCACAATTGTGTGAACTGCTATGTCAAAAAAGGGCATAATTTATATAAAAAAAAAAATGCAAAGTAGAGTTATGGAACCTATGCTAGGCATATGTTGGATCATGACAGTGAACAAGTGTGTGAAGTTTCAATCCATTCCCATTAGTGGAACTGAAATACAGCTTATATATAATCGACATAGCCTTATAGTCATCTGGCTTATCGGGATGTCTTATTTCATGATATTTTATAGTCGTCATCCTTCTAAAGGGACAGAGACAGTCAAAAGTTAATTATCATGCTGTCCCCAAGCGTCCTGATATTTGGACTGATTAAATCTTAACCCAAAATTGCTAAGGTGAAAAAGGGGGCTTAATTTTGTAAAAAAAAAAAAAAAAAAAAAAAATGCAAAATATAATATAGTGTTTATAAAATCATTTATGGAACCTGTGCAATGTAACTGCATGTAGGTCAGTTTATCACAGTGAATAACTGTGTGAAGTTTCAATCCATTCGCACATGTGAGATACATGCTTACATACAAAAACGATGCCGCCCCATGGGTTAGTCCAACAGCGCTACCTATTCTTTGAATGGTCCAGCTAAAAAGTGTAAAAAAGTATACTGGGTATACCAATTACCGGGATATACATATTACCGCGAATGTCCCATTTTGACACTTAACATGAAAAGTGCTTTATATTTTTTCTCTCATTATTCATGCTCAATGTGCTTAGATTTTTAGCAAAACTATTTTTGAAAATTGGAGTGTCTTTCTCTTTATTTCACAATGATCCCAGAAAATAAGGAATTTAGCTAATTGACTGGTCATTATAGTTAAACTTTGCAATTTTTCTCCGCAATTTTTTCAATGAAGTTGCTTTTTTCTGCCATATCTGTTTCATATTTAGTTTGGCCTATTGTAAAATAGAACTGCTTTCTTTGTCTTAGATCAATTTAACAACTTCTTTAGATTGAAAGTTGAAATTCACGGTAATAGGTATATGCCAGAAAATGCTAAAATTGCCCACCTCTGTTCTTTAAATGACAATAGTGGAACTTTTACCTGGTGTTTTGATGATTTTTTTGCCAAAAGTCTAAAGCTAAAATATAAATTAATTAAACAGAACAAAATTTATCCTTTCATACATCCGTTTTGTTATAAATAGAGTACACTGAATATAAGACTCACGGTAATTGGTATACCCAGTATAACATTTATTTACCTGTCTCACTTTCTTGGGGTTAAGAGTGCTCTTCCCTTGGCTGCTGAATATGGCAGGTGCGCGTGACTTAATTTTCCCGCAAGAATTTTATTGGATTATTTGTACCATATGATCAATATCACCTTGGTGATTGGGTTGTTTATCGGCCATTTTGGAAGATGGCGACTTACATATGCCGAACAAAATAATGTTAAGATTTTCTTATAGCCGTGCATTTAGACAGAAAACAGATTAGCCATCAATACTAAACCACTCCCTAGTTACACTTCACCTAAATACATCTATTTGCCACAAGATTACATCATGACAAACATGCAAGATGCAGATGAGTCGTTGGAGATGGCTCGTTCTGAAAATGGAGATTCTACTTCCAGTGAACTTGAAAGACTGAATAATGCTTCACCGTGTCCTTCTGGCACAGACTCCCCCACTGAAAGGGGCATAGCAAAGACCAAGAAACAGGAAGATGTTATCCTCAGGTCGATTGAAGAAGCAGCAAGATTGGGAACTAACACCCTTGATCTGAGTCACAAGAAAATGAGACAGATTCCATCAGAGATAATGGAAATGCCACAGATAGAAGTAACCATATACATTTTCTTTTATTTAAGTCTTTCTGCATAATCTAACACAGATCAAACTAGGGAAATGTATGCTTGTTCTTTGAAGGCTTTATTTCTATGTCATAAGTTTCTTCAGCCCGCCCACTTAGCTCAGTTGGCAGTTACTTGCGGAGAACAGGTTTGTACTGGTACAGAATCCAGGAACACTGGTTAGGTTAACTGCCCGCCGTTACATGACTGAAATACTGTTGAAAAACAGCGTTAAACAAACAAACAAACATAAGTTTCTTGTTATAAATCCGAATAAGCTACATGAACAAGCAATTACAAATTTTGTTAATGTGTGTTGACCATTTCAGATTGTCACTTATTTGAACCCCCTAGTGTGGATTGTCTTGCACTTGTTGTAGGAAATGATTATTCAATGTGTAGTTGTAAGTTGATGGTACTTTGCTATGATGAATTGACATAAGGTAACATTTTCTTGCATTGAGTCTTGTTCCCCAGTTGTCTGCCGTATCTTGGAGTGATAGTAAATCCTTTTGTAGAGTTATGTGATTTTGATATGATGAGATTTGCTGGTAAAGTAAACAGTCATCAGCAAATAGATGCACTTGGTATGTCACACTTTTGGGAAGATCATTGATATGATATAGGAAGAGTAGAGAACCCAGTACGGTTCCTTGGGGTACCCACCAGTCAACTCTACATGACAGTGATGACACTGATGCTTCCCATTCAACAATAACACATTGTTTCTGTAATTGTCTAGTTTGTAACGTAATTTTCGATGAGGTACGGTATCAAACGCTTACTGAAGTCTAATGTAACCATATCTATTTGTTTTTATGCCCCCGAAGGGAGGCATATAGTTTTTGAACCGTCTGTCTGTCTGTCGGTCTGTCGGTCTGTCCGCAATTTTCGTGTCCGGTCCATATCTTTGTCATCGATGGATGGATTTTCAAATAACTTGGCATGAATGTGTACCACAGTAAGACGACGTGCAGTGCGCAAGACCCAGGTCCGTAGCTCAAAGGTCAAGGTCACACTTAGACGTTAAAGGATAGTGCATTGATGGGCGTGTCCGGTCCATATCTTTGTCATCGATGGATGGATTTTCAAATAACTTGGCATGAATGTGTACCACAGTAAGACGACGTGCAGTGCGTAAGACCCAGGTCCGTAGCTCAGAGGTCAAGGTCACACTTAGACGTTAAAGGATAGTGCATTGATGGGCGTGTCCGGTCCATATCTTTGTCATCGATGGATGGATTTTCAAATAACTTGGCATGAATGTGTACCACAGTAAGACGACGTGCAGTGCGCAAGACCCAGGTCCGTAGCTCAAAGGTCAGGGTCACACTTAGACGTTAAAGGATAGTGCATTGATGGGCGTGTCCGGTCCATATCTTTGTCATCGATGGATGGATTTTCAAATAACTTGGCATGAATGTGTACCACAATAAGACGACGTGTCACACGCAAGACCCAGGTTCGTAGCTCAAAGGTCAAGGTCACACTTAGACGTTAAAGATCATTTTTCATGATAGTGCATTGATGGGCATGTCCGGTCCATATCTTTGTCATTCATGCATGGATTTTAAAATAACTATGCATGAATGTGTGACACAGTAAGACGATGTGTCGCGGCAAGACCCAGCTCCGTAGGTCAAAGGTCCTAAACTCTAACATCGGCCATAACTATTCATTCAAAGTGCCATCAGGGGCATGTGTCATCCTACGGAGACAGCTCTTGTTTTCATTACGTCATCCATTGTTGTGATTAATTGACTTTCACAAGAGTGTCCACTTTAGAAACCATGTTGTAAAGAGGTTAATATTTTATGGTGTTCCGGGTGTTTAAAGATGTGATGGCATATGATATGTTCTTATGTCTTACAGCAGAGGCTTGTAAGTGACACTGGCCTGTAATTGCTGGCTTTGTGGCGACTTCCTTTTTTAAAGATGAAACATTCCCTTTTCTCCAATCTGAGGGTAGAGTGCCAGTAGATAGACTGATCTTTGGAACAGTGACTTAGTATTCTGTTTGGGATACTATCAGGACCACTTGCTATGTTCAGTTTGCTCAAATGTTTTTCCACACCAGATGTTGTTATTTTGAGATCATTTATGTCCAGGTATCTAGGTGAATCAAGCAAAGAATGTGAAATAATTGAATCAGTTACTGGCAGATTCCATCAGTAAAATGCATAATAGTCTATTTTCTCAGACTCTAACATCACTAGATTTTATTTCATTTAGCAGAATTTCTAGCAATTCATGGTGGACGCTTGTCATGTCATGTTGGGCCTCTGCAGCCAGTTGTTAAGAATAAACTTGAAATCACTTTGTCTCATTGATGTGGGTTCATGCTGCAGCTTAGTTTAGGGTGTAGAATTCTTTGTGAGGCAACCATACAGCTGGCTAATGGAATGTTAGTAGTCATACCTAGGCACCGGACCATGATGAACTATTGCTGGAAGGGCGCCTGGGGTTTTCCTGAACCATCAAAAGCTCTTTTAAACATTTGGTTGAAATGAAACTTTTAGCTCTTATCCATGGCAGGATAGAGCTGACACCTGCCTTCTGCTTACTGACCATTTTATACATGAAGGAGAAGCAGTTTTTCTATTTTTCAGAGATGAAGACTGGAGTGGGAGATCCTGCAGCATCTTGGTGTTGAAGTTTTTGTCTCGTGCTCTTTTGTCACACCTGCTTTGAGTTTTACTGTCTGTATTTTAACCAAGTGTGAAATGTCTTTGATATAAGGGTCACAGACTATAGAACTATATTCCATGAATGGTCGTTATATAATCTGAATATTTATCAGTTTTATATTGGTTTAATATGAGAACTAACAAAGATAAGAAAATAGTATTTTCTTTTCAGTATCTGTACCTGGAGGGAAATGAGCTTACAACAATACCAGATGAACTATTTGACAAGCTGCCTAACCTTAAATGGTTAGACCTGAGGAGAAACTACTTAGTGAGGCTTCCAAGTGTTTACACTGGTCATCACCAAAATCTCAGGAATCTTCTTGTAGAAAGTAACAATCTACGTACATTACCTCTGGAATTAGGTGGGTGTAAAAACACTTATTGTTGTAATGTTTATATGAGCAGTCAATGTGATATAGAACTTTGAATGCATCTCATCCGTGATTTGATGGCTTTGTATTAAACTTTAGAAGAACCTTATTGATGTAAACTCTACAATAAGCCAGCTTTATATTGAATCTGTATGACAGAAAAGGGCAATGATCTTGATGAGAAAATTTATTGGAAAAAAAGAAAAGAAGAGATAATGAAGTTGTAAACAGTTAAAAATGTACATACATGTTTTTCTGATGATTTTATAACAGTCAATATATATCAATTTTCTGATGATTTTATACCAATCAATATGTCAATACCAATCATTATAATTCAACTTTACAATATTACACACGGTATTAGATCAATTGCGCACATCATATAAAACAGATAGAGCTAGTAGAAAACGTAACTGAGCCAATATGAGAAAAGCAGGGCCAATACGAGAAAACAGGGCCAATATGGAATTCAAGCATTTTGATTGGTTCAAAAGAGAGGGCCAATACGGAGAAGTCACTTCCATTAGGTTTTTAAATGACGCCGTTTTGTTTTAGATCAAAGTTATACATTACAATATTTTTCACATTTTTGACAAAAATATCATCTAATAACCAAGTATGACTGAGCGGACGTATGATATATGGCTTTATAGATTACAACGATAATTTCTTTTGCTTATTCGGTATTGTGTACAAACAAGTGTTTCCTATCAGAAATTCTGACAATTTTCAAGGAAAATAATGAGAAAATAAACTCGGATTAAGTAAAAGGATGAGACTTATCTTTAACAGACGTTTTGAGAGTGTGGACTATTTGCGCAATGATAAATTAATAGTGATTCACATGCTGAAAGTGTATGAATAAATTGGCGAACATACTTTCTTTATACTTTCTAAAGTAATTCTAAACAACTTGTCAAAATGTTTCACCTGAACGTACATAGCTGCCATAAGGTAACTCACAGAGTTCTTATGGTGTTACCGCCAACAGTCAAAAGTTGAATAATAATATTATCATTAGTCAGTCGATTTCATATTGGCTTAGTTATTTGTCCTCGGGCAGTCATAGTGGCCCTCAGCCTACGGCCTTGGGCCAATATGACAACCCTTGAACAAATAACAAGGCTGGTCGCAAAACTATGTTGGTTTTCTCGTGGTGCGGCTCAAATTGATTTCATAAACGGGAAGTTTTCTTTAATGACCCCATACGCAATTCCTAATGACACATTTATGTTATTTTCCAGGTTTGATTAAATCTCTGCATGGTCTCAACATATCTAATAATCCCCTTGACTTTCCACCACAAAGCATTATTGAGAAAGGAACTAATGAAATCCTGAAATTCTTACGAGAAATGATTGAAGCCAAGTCTTCTGGGAAGCTTTTGAATGGAAGTGAGTATTGCATTAAGGATATGTAATTTGATTTATAAATACATAGGACAGCAATGTTGTCTAGTGTGTAATTGTACAACAACGTTGTGTAGTGTAAAACAGTGTGACTATTCTTTAAAAATTTTGTGTGCCAGTTTTGGTCACTTTTTAAGAGATGCAAAGTTTGATTTTTTTTATTTGAACAGTTTTCAAAACCCAAAATTTGGAAAACAAAAATTCCAGCTATTTTACATGATTATTTAGCAACTTTCCAATTTGTTATATTATAAACTTCTGTATTTATAGAGATGGTAATAGGAAGTACCACTGTTTTCCAATTTATAGAATATTTTTTTTTTCAAAGCAAAAGATATACAACGTATCGCTTGTTTTTTGACTAAGGTATTTTCAAAGATGGTCAAATAAAACCCTGATTGAAAGGATATTCAAAATATTTTTTTCAGAGAACAGCCGGGAAAAATATTTGTCTAAATTAGCAGCTTAGAATTGTTTCTGAGTTGTTAAGTCTCCATGTTTTTTTCACAATCAGAATTTTCCTTTCGATTACATATTCTCCATATGCGTTTTGGCATTCTCCAGTTGCTGTAAAACTGCAGTTATCTGTTATTACTGAAGGATGCTAAAATTGCATAATGATTATGTAATCACACAGAAAGTGCCCATTGTCATTACAGGTGCTCTACCCTAAGTATAAAAAGTTTTTCATGTCACAAAAAAGTGGCTTAAATTGTTCTCCCTCATATTTATATGTTTCTTACACAAATTCAGATACATGAATTAAATTTTGATGTAACTGAAGTTGTCAAAAATGCAGATATTTTTGTACCGTAATGCTGATGAGGATATATACTTTTTTTGTATTGATTTATGTTTACATTAGCTGTCAGAATAAGGTATATAGAAAGACGGAAACTTATCTAAGCTCTTTTGATTGTGTATGACTTACTGTGTAGATATCATTGTATGTGATATTTCATGTTATTCCTGTATAATGTAATCTTAGAGAAGGCACGTAAAGCGGTCTTACGACAGCATAGTGATCCGATGGGAGGACCGTCAAGACTGCCAGCGTTAAACCTGCTTCAACAACAGAGCAAATCTGGTATAGAACAAGCACTATACTTAGAAAAATATACACCTGTTTTTATATTTATAGAAAAATATCAATAATACTTAGCTTGACTATACAAAGTAAAGGAGAGCTATGGTACTCACCCAGGCATAGGTATCTGTATCCAAGGCTTAGTTAAAGTGTTTATGTCCTTTGGCTTTATCTTTGTTATGCTTCAAACTTAAATCCTCCTGATCTCACCCATATTGTATTGCACAAGGGTCATAACTCTTTCATCATTATTTTTATGAATTATGCCTCTACTTTTTTATAGACCTACAGGTAAAAGTTTGGATGCACTTGATCTCTGTTATTATTAATTGGATTTGATTCAGACTTAAAGAAGTTGTTCCACATCATCACCCATTGATACAAGATGCTTTAGTCTGGCAGAAAGATTCCATGAATTATGTCCCTTTTATCCTTAATAATTCTTGTTTATGCTTTCATGCAGTTTCAATCTCTGATATTAGTAAATTGATGACACTCAAGGTTTAACATGACATTGAATCACTTGCTCCTGATCAATGTGGGTTTCAAACTGTGAGGAAGCCATCCAGCTGGCTTATGGAAGGTCAGTGTTTCTACTTGATGCCTGTCCATGCCTGAAATATGCCCAGAGGGGTACCTAGGGTCTTCCTCCACCATCAGAAGCTGGAAAATTTGCCCTTGGCCTGAATTATGTCAGTGTCACTTTAAACCGAACAAAAAAAGAAAGAAAAAAACCCAGATATGCCCTATTTCACTATTAAGAATGAAGATAGTTGAGCATTCTGTTTCATTTGACAGCTCTTGTTTGTGTTGTCTGTATTTAGATACCAGGTGAATCTACCAGGGACATGAGTGTGGCGTAGCTCCCAGTTGACTCTTTAGGCATGTCCCTTCACATTTTTCTTGCACATTTGTATTTGAAAAATATGAAGATTTAGTAGATCAGATGCACTCAGAGTGCAGCAAAGCATTACAAAGACTAAATCGTGCCCAAAGATCTCTAATGGCATATGTGCCGACTCAAGCTTAACTACATGTCTTATAACTTGTCTGAGAATAACCTATGTGAGATGTCATAGGTGAAATAAATACATGCGTGACATTGATTGCTGTTGGGGGAACTTGGACATTTTAATGCAGACAACACAAATTTATGCTCTTTTGTTATATGTAAACCAGTTTGCAGTGTGTTTTAGAGGGATGAAATCTCAATTTCATTACAATCTTTTTCCTTTTCCTTAGTAAATGAATTTATTGTAGATGCTTTATTATTTAGCTACTTTGTTTATCTGTGTGGATTTAGTGAAGTTCAGTGAAATAATGAAGGTAGGAATGAATAAGGTTTTATAAATCACTAAGTAATATTATTATTGAAACGCCCGACATATAACTGTCCATCATGTATAAATAGTGTTAAGACACGGTTTTGCTATTATAAAATTATTTTGTAATTCTGTACTTTCTAAAAACATGTATAATGACACGCCTTAAACAGCAGCCAACAACAGTGACCAGCTTGTTTGCAATTATATGCAAACAATCATTTGAATTACACTGAAATGTTCCACAAAATTAATGCTGTGTGTGGTCATTTCGATATTTGTGCTTATTTATAATTAAGAAATAATTTATAGCAAAAGAGTGTTTTAAAGGTCCATTACTAATGGAAAGTGAGTTGGCAAGTTTTTTCATAGCCAGTGCATAGACTTCTGCAAGACACTAAATAATGAAGATTGGCAGGTCAAAATTTACAGAAGGTCTTTGGAACTCACAGAAATGCATGTGTATTATGTTGAAATTTCAATGAATCGACAGAATGACCTCCCAGGTCTTTTTAACTTTCTTCATACTTCATAGAAAAATAATTGTACATATACTGCGATTTATTTCGAATTTCTACATACCAACTTTCATTTTCCAATAAAATGAAATAGTTTCTGTGCTTTTTAAAAGAAATTAAAATGTTCACTTTCCTTAGTATTGGACCTTTAATACTATTTATGTATGATGGGCAGTTATACATTGGGTGAAATTATTTTTACGACTTATTACCGCCCGAGTGTATAAATAGTCCCTTAATCTAAAACAGTAGATACAATGTAGTAGCACTCTTTCTTAGTCGCAACAAATACATTGATGTCACTGCAAGTTAATGTGACGTCATTCTATCGTTAGCGTGTTTTAACAGATGTCGTATAACAACAGCTTGTTGAAATATTAAAATTCCTATAGAGCACATTCAGTCTGGTCAAACAGTGCATTTATTTAAAAAAAAAAAATGATAATGCACAGTTTTACGGAACTTCATCTAGAATTAATTATGTGTTTTACTGGTATTAAAATGCCTTTAGAAACCATGAAGTTGTTAAAAGATGCTGAAAGATAGGCCTTTAGAAACCATGAAGTTGTTAAAAGATGCTGAAAGATAGGCTTGTGGTACATGTATTTAGATCCATTTTTTGTAATATTGACACAAAATTGAAATGGTTTAATAAAGGCAGTTAATGGAACTGGAAGGGCTTGGTAGATTCACATTATCTCATGCTGTTATTTCAAAAAACTCATCACAACATGACAATCCACAGAAACAGTAGTTGCATCACAAAGCTTTTAGGACTATGGTTTAAAAGCTGTGATCAGTTTTTTGCATAGTACAGGGTGTCCCATAATATTTAATACCATTTTGTTTGTCAAAGATGTATGCTTTTATACTCTGTCTTTTAAATTTCTTCATAAAAGGAAGTATTAGTTTCAGTTATGAAAGCTAAGGATGTTTCACTGTATTGTGATGTAGCTTTTAAACTAGATCATAAATTTTGACATAATTATAATGAGGATCAAGTATTATAAACTATTATTTTTCAGGTGGGATGTAGGGAAGGGGGATGTTTGAAAGGTTTATAGGATATTTCTGAATCAAAATGAATAAATTCAGCATACAATCCTGATGGCTTGTATTTTTAACTATTTCGAATGTCCTGCAATTGAATCAATAGACAATAACACTTTGTCTTTAACAAAATTAATTAGCAATTTTATGAGTAATGTAATTACTTGCAGAGGTTATTTTGTTTCACAAAATGATAATGTTAAGTACATCAGGACTAAGGTTTTTTGTCAGACGTGTATGTAAGTTTTCAAACCACAGCCACTATTTCAGCCGGTATGCCACAGAGATTAAGGACAGGTTTGAGACGTTCTGCACATGCCAGTATAAAGGCCCATTCTGCAAGGCTAGCGTCACAACAGTTTCCTATAGAAGAAGAACCTAATGAAAATATCCCTGAAAACCTTGTCAGTTGTGAGGAAAATGACCTGGGTGATAGTCTAGGTACATTGTGTGACATAGCACAGTTGACGTGCAAGGGAAAATGCTGTGAAAGCACCGTTTGTATCCACCGTGTTTTGAAATACATGTGTTTTGAGACTTACAGTTTAACAGCACTGTTAATGTTTGATTATCCCCCTTCACATCAGTTTGTTTAGTAACAAATTTGTACCTGTAAGGAATTAGGGAACATTCATTGTACTGTTTGTCTTTGGGCAACATGTTACTGTCTCAAGAGAACTTTCAGCTTCAGTTTTATGAATGAAAAGATTTTTTAACATAACTTTCATTTAATAAATGATATAAAAGATTGAAAGATTGTATGGTGGCACAGAAGGGACATGGAATTTTTTAAGGTTCTTTTTATGCACAGCAGTAGGTTTAGTGGTCACACACAAGACTGAACCATCATATGACATTGTGCAGGAGGCAGCTTTCAAGTGCATACATGAACTGAACTGAACTTTACTGTTTCATGCAAAGGCAGTACCTTTCATATTAACACATGGAATGAACCATTCTGTGCACATCATTAGCTATTGTGTGCACATATGAACTGAATGAACCATTCCATGTGATGGCAGCGGTTTTCATATTGTGCACACATTAAATGAACTGTTGCATGCATAGGCAGCAACTGTCACATGCACACAGGAACTGGACCTTTGCCATACACACATGGTAACTTATACACGCACACATACTGAGTTGAAGGGTGATCAAATGTGCACATGAAAGCTGCAGTATGCAGTCTGAACATGTAAAGGATATCACATTCTAATGTACACAGGAAAATAAATATCCAACTTATGCCAAGGTGAAGAAGACCTTGAGAGAGGTGTTAGTTCATATCAAATATTTATATTATAAGTTTTGCTGTGTTTTCTTTCACTATAATTGCTTATGTACACAAATCCTTCTACTTGCAGCTTTATACACATGTATCCCTTTTCACTTAACATATAAATTGTATTTGCTCTTTGTAGTCAGATGTTAAAAATATTCAGGTTTTTTTTTTATTTTGTTGATCCTCTAAAAAAAGAGCAAGTTAGATGATAAGCATTTATTGGTACCATAGCAGTCTGTACTCCTGCAACTTTTAAAGCCAAGACAAATAACATCAGTTTTAAAAAAATCTGACAATTTACAAATGCAGCCTGAACATATATAAATCATTTGTATAGTGCAGTAGAAGGTGTTTACCTTGAATAAGTTGACGAGACTCTTATTGACTTATCTGACACTTGCAACTTACTTGGCTTAAATGGGGAGACTATGTTCATATTCGTAGTGTCTAAATCAGCAAATTCATGGTGACCTGAAACTCGAGCATTGCTCCACTCCATTCCACCTCATTGTCAGTGACATAGCCAGATGCAGTAACACATTATTGAACATTCTCATTAAATAACATATATTTTTGCAGATGGGTCTAGTTCAAGTGACGATGACTGGGATGAGGATGGTGATCTCAAACAGTACGCATACAGACAAGCTCAGGAACGCACCCTGTCTACGGAGGCTGCCAAACGTGCAGCGTCCGGACAGATTGTACCTTTGAATAAAACTGTACAGTTACATAGACCTGTCAGCTATACATCAATAAAACAGACAAAAGAAGAAAAAATAAAAAAAGCTGGTGCTATGGGGACTTTCAGCAAGTATGTACTTAAAATGATGATATGTAACTGATACTTCCTCTAGATATAATACTTATTTTTCCTGAATATATGTTATTTCATTATTCTATTCAATATTTAGTTTGGAAACAACATTACCAGGTTTTACAACTGTAACAATCATTAATAATATGATTGTTATTGTGAAATCCTGTTTTATAAATAACTTCTGTTACCAGTATGTAATTCTAGGGAAATACATATTTTTTTTTTATATAACTTATATTAGACAAGTCAGATTTTGTTAAGCAGTTCCTCTTATTTTACTGTTTAAAATTCATAATTTTTCTGTGTGTTTAGCATTTTGTAACTCACAATAAGTTGATTTAAGCTAGTTTACTGGAAATCATGGTATAACATCATTTGTCCGGATAAGAGAATTTGGTCTTGGCTTGGTATACGGAAAGGAAAATATTCTTAATATGTATAAATCAGCCAGACCAGAGTTGTTGTCCTTGATTTAGTTAAAATACACATAAAGTGCTTGAAAGTTTATGTTGCATTTATTTTAGAAAATATTTCAAATAAAATCATGAAACCATGTACAGTGATAGAAAGAGGGGCGCCAGACTGTCAGATCTAGTTTTTTTGCTTAATTTTCTAAGTATATCCTGAAGTTTAATAAAATCTAGCTTTAATCAAATTCCACATTGTAGAAAGAAAGATTGATTAGAACTTGTAGATCTACCCTTGAAAAAAAATTTCTGGATAAAAAATTGCGAGCTTGAGTTTTCTGTAGATTCATTATGTATACTATTTCTGTTTTATCGCTACAAGAAATGAAAGATGGGATAACTATTTTCTCAATTAAATAGCTTTTCAAATAGTTTTTTTCATAATATGACAGTATATAATTATTTATGTCATGTTGGCTTATTATAACAGGTTTCATTGTAAAATCAACAATTCTTGTATTTCCTTTTTTTTGTACTAACCTTTAACCTTATTACAGATCCAGGAAAAATTCCTCGGCTCTCAGTAAATCCTTAGTCACAGCAAAACAAAAACTGGGGTAAATTGTTGACTTGTTTGTTTGGAAAATAAACAGGAATGGTTTGACACAATCATGTTCTGTATTACATGCATGCATAGTTTCTCTTTTCTTCTTGTATGAGCATTTAAAAATCTGTCTGTTTATGGTGGTCCTTCTTTCCCCATTTTCATTCCCCACAAAAGGCGGAGGGATATAGTTTTGGCATCGTCCATCCATCTTTCTGTCCGTCCGGAGCCATATCTAGGAAATGGTTTGGAATATTTAAATAAAACTTCATAATACATGTTCACCACTATAGGGAAAAGTGGCCAGTCAAGTTTCAGTCAGATTGCCCTATTAACACCAGAGTTATGGCCCTAAATAGTAGTTTTTAGTGTTAACTATATAGGGTACTATAATTTTTTTATATGACTATTTCTGTGACATCTTTGACCTAGAACTATGAAACTTAAAATGAATTTAGATCACCATAATGAGGTAGTGTAGTACAGTACACACAATTTCGTCAGGATCTCTTTAGTAACTTCAGAGTTATTGCACTTTAATTGTTTAAATATCCACATATTTGTACATAACAAACTAACCAGTTGGTAGAATTTCATTAAACTTCTTTCATTTCTTTCCATGAACATTTATTATCAACATGTGAAGTTGTGTACCCATACCCGGTTACTTCCACTGCCCCAGGCATCCCCCCTCCCTAAATTTTTTTCTTCATTTTTTTCTCTTCTTTTATTTCAAATCTTAAACCTTCCATGAATATTTACCAACTAGCTCCTCCACCCAGTCACCACCACCACCCCAATCATGCACCACCCCTCCAACTTGCCAACAATTTGTTTTTAATTATTTTTCCCAACAATATTTATTATCAACATGTGAAGTTTTTTGTACCCTCACCCTGGCCATGCACTCCCTCTCTCTCCCACCCCCCACCCCCCAGCACACAAAATCTTTCCTTTTTTTTCATTTTCCAAACCTTCCATGAATATTTATCAACATGAGAATCTGTAAGCCCCCGCCCCCATGTCACCACTCATGTTTCAGATTTCTTCCTTGATTGTGCTCTCTTAAGAACTTCTGTTCTTTTAAATTTTTTGCTTCTAAGTAACATCCTTAACTTTTTGCTGGATATATTTCTTTGCCATTTCTCAACACAAACCCATTTGGCAGGGGATACCAATTCATCCACTTTGCTTGTTCAAACATGATTCCCTATTTTTTATGCTGTAATTTACAAACAGTTTCTTGAACACGCCATATAACCCCTTCTTTTCAGATTGAAAAAGTAGAAAAGCATTAAAGTGATTAGCATATCATTAGTTTAGTTGAAAATTTCAGTTGGCTTTTTTGTTGTTTTTGTTTTGTCAAAATTCAGTCGAATTCGCTCCCCATTTTCACTATTTTTATGCTTCCGAAGGGAGGCATATAGTTTTTGAACTGTCTGTCAGTCTGTCGGTCTGTCTGTCCGCAATTTTCGTGTCCGGTCCATATCTTTGTCATTGATGGATGGATTTTCAAATAACTTGGCATGAATGTGTACCACAGTAAGACGACGTGTTGCGCGCAAGACCCAGGTCCGTAGCTCAAAGGTCAAGGTCACACTTAGACGTTAAAGGTCATTTTTCATGATAGTGCATTCGTGTCCGGTTCATATCTTTGTCATCCATGGATGGATTTTCAAATAACTTGGCATGAATTTGTACCACAGTAAGACGACGTGTCGCGCGCAAGACCCAGGTCCGTAGCTCAAAGGTCAAGGTCACACTTAGATGTTAAAGGTCATATTTCATGATAGTGCATTGATGGGCGTGTCCGGTCCATATCTTTGTCATTCATGCATGGATTTTAAAATTATTGGGCATGAATGTGTACCACAGTAAGACGACGTGTCGCGCACAAGACCCAGGTACGTAGGTCAAAGGTCCTAAACTCGAACATCGGCCATAACTATTCATTCAAAGTGCTATCGGGGGTATGTGTCATCCTATGGAGACAGCTCTTGTTGACTTAGCAAAAGTTCCCTTCCAAAATTCAAACTGTTAGTGCATATTTAAACTGTAACATTTAAAACACAAGACAGTGAGCTTTAAGTTATTAGTCCCCTACTGGTTGAAAACCAGTTTCGGGGACTATAGGAATGTGCTATTCCGTCATTCCGTCTTTCCGTCATTCTGTCATTCCGTCATTCTGTCATTCCGTCATTCCGTCCGTCCGCAATTTCGTGTTCGGTCCATAACTCTTTTATCCATGAAGGGATTTTATTATTACTTGGCACAAATGTTCTCCATGATGAGACGACGTGTCATGTGCAAAACCCAGACCCCTAGCTTAAAGGTCAAGGTCACAATTGGAGGTCAAAGGTCAACAGGGCTTTTTTCCTGTCCGGTCCATAACTCTCCCATCCATGAAGGGATTTTAATATCACTTGGCACAATTGTACCTCATAATAAGACGATGTGTCATGCACAACTTTCAGACCCCTAGCTCAAAGTTCAAGGTCACACTTAGTAATCAAAAGTTAACATGGCATGAAGAGGGTCTGTTTCGTGTCCGGTCCATTACTCTTTCATCCATGAAGGGATTTTAATATTACTTGACACAAATGTTCCCCATGATGTGACGACGTGTCATGCGCAAAACCCGCACCCCTAACTCAAAGGTCAAGGTCACAATTGGAGGTCAAAGGTCAACAGGACTTTTTTCCTGTCCAGTCCATAACTCTCTCATCCATGAAGGGATTTTAATATCAATTGGCAAAATTGTACGTCATAATAAGACGATGTGTCATGCACAACTTTCAGACCCCTAGCTCAAAGGTCAAGGTCACACTTAGTAGTCAAATGTTAACATGGGATGAACAGGGTCTGTTTCGTGTCCGGTCCATAACTCTGTCATTCATTAAGGGATTTCAATATTACTTGGCACAGATGTTCTCCATGATGAGACAATGTGTCGTGCGCAAATCCCGGAGTCCTTGCTCAAAGGTCAAGGTCATACTTAGAGGTCAACGGTCTAATTCAAGAATGACTTTGTCTGGAGCATTTCTTCTTTATGCATGGAGGGATTTTAATGTAACTTGGCACAAATGTTCACCACCATGAGACAAATTGTCTTGCGCCAGAACCAGGTCGCTAGGTCTAAGGTCAAGGTCATACTTAGGTCAAAGGTCAAATTCAAGAATGACTTTGTCCAGAGCATTTCTTCTTCATGTATGGAGAGATTTTGATGTAACTTGGCACAAATGTTCACCACCATGAGGCACACTTTTTTAGAATTACATCCCTTTGTTGTTACTATAAATAGATTACATTGTAACTTTTTTATTACTGGCCGTAGGGAAAAATCGAGACCACTTTTCTGTGGTACAACATGCATGTTACATCCAATTTTTAGGTGTTATTTGATCTATCTCTACCTGGTAAAGATTTTCTTGTGGACTTACATTTTATAAATTTTTTTTTTTTTTTTTTTTTTTTTTTTAGGATTAATTTCACTTTGTTGTTACTATAAATAACTTTTATGATAACTTTTTATATAATTGGCCAAAAAAATTCCTAATGAAAACAACTGTACGTTTTTATATATGCAAATTTTAATCCAAGTGTTTGGTTACAGCATATTGTATATATAGTACAATATTGTTTATACATCATTGACAGATATCAGTTCATTATGTTATACTGCAGTAGAGAAAATTAGGTGCCTTCCAGTAGGGGACTTTGTATTGCATGGCAATACTTCATTCACTTGTTTTCTTCTGGAGTGTAACATATTTATGACAAAAACTATTTTCATTACAATGTGATTTTTGCCTTATTTTAGTCTTGCGATGCAGTTTTCTCTTCCTAATTGGTTCTGCCAGCATTCCCCAAGTTCTGAAAAAAATGACTTATTTTATATTTCTTCATAGTCTTTCAACTTTTTGTTTGCTTAATCAAACAGTCATATTTTACAAGAACATTTTTTTTTAAATTGAAGTCAGTTTGATACTGATCTCCAGCTAATGTAAAGTCTGGAATTATTTGTTAACAAGATTGTAAATTGAATAAAAAGTGCCCTTTCTGACATTCCAATTTATCATCCAACCTGTTACTTTATTGGATAAAATATGAATTTAAACTATTTTCATCATCAGGATTAATTTTGCAGGCTTCAGGTTTGTCACCATGTCTTCGTTCATTGATTCAGAAAGTTCTATTTTGATTTAGTCAGCTTCAGGTTATTGGAATTCTGGGAACCTTCATAATTATTGGCAGGCCATCATTAAGTTTTTAGTCATTAAGTTTTTCTGAAAAGTCTGTTTATTCTTGTAATTGGCTTTGAATTTAAGTTGGAAATTAGCAAAAATCTTAATTGATAGTACTGTTTCCCCGAATTCGTTTAAAACTGAGTTTTATGTCAGAAATGAGCAAAATTTGCAAATGGCATTGTTGTATAATCCAATTTATTATGATGAAAATTCTGCCTTTGAGCAACGCAAACTTGGTCTGAGGAGTAGGATATTAATGGCAATTCTGTACTTTCAAACATTAATTTTGCTCACTTGCTCTGTATAAATATAGCCCCTGAATTTCCATTTTAGAGGGGAAGCGGGAGTACCAATTCATTGAATTTGTTTGTTTGATAATTGGTTGAAACTTTCCCTGATAGTGGTTCAAAGGATTATAGTTAGAACATGAGGCACTTTTAAAGTGTCTGTAGTACTGTACTGTATCATCAGAGGGGACCTCCATGGCTGAGTGGTTAAGATTGTTGACTTCACTTGCCCCTTACTGATGTGGGTTTTAAGACTCACTGTGGGGGGCGTAGAATTCTTCAGGAAGACATCCAGCTGGCTTATGGAAAGTTGGTGGATCTACCCATGTGCCCGTCAGTGATGAAATAATGCCTGAGGTCTTCCTCCAGCATTAAAAGCTGGAAAGTCAACATATGACCTATAATTGTGTCGTGGTGACGTTAAGCCAAACAAAAAATTCATTCTTCAGCCACCATAACTTTTTCCAGGGAGCAACTAGAAAGTGACTGGATCTGCCTTAACTTAAGTTACACAATCAGGCTTTAAACTAAGTAGTTTTGACTTAAATCTGATTAATTGTTTAATAAGCTAGATTAAATAAGGGTTAGAATATCATTCTTGTAGCATAGCTGTGCAGACAGGAACTTCTTCTTTGTCATCTCTATATCTCTTTCTAATGGTACTGTGGTGTGATAAAACAAAGAGAAAAGATCTTTTTCCTAATCTTACTAAATCATGTGAAATGTAAATACTGTTTTATTTATCTTTATTCCTATTTAAAGATTTTCCTGAAAAATTATCCGTGTTTTTTACAGGGTATGCAGGTGCAAAATGTTTTGTGTTTTTTTTACCCAAATTGTGGTGCAAATTAATTGTCAATTTACATTAAATTTAGTTAATGTTGGAAAAGTACTTAGTGTCTGGTTTGAGTCTACTGAAATATTCTTTATAAGGATTCCGTCAAGCTAACCCTAGCTTCCTGGAACCCTTTATGTGACAGAAACAGTGCCGAGAGTTGATTAATGAGAATATCTTGAAATACATTTTGTAACGTCCTTTACAAGAAAATACCTTTAAAACATAGAAAAGATAATTTTTGGCTTGTTCATTTTCCACAGTAGAAGTATGGTCAGTTTTTAATTTGACTGTGAAATATGAATTGAAGGACAAACAAGGACATTAAAATCAGCAGTTGATCGATGTTGGGGCCAGCATGCAATTTTGGCTCAAGTGTGGCTTTGAAAAAATTGTTTAGTATAAACATTTTAAAGTGCATCCTTGCATCAAATTTGCTGTTCAATCACAAATGAATTGCAACAAGAGTGTGATAATAACACAATAAAACTCTAGTTGATAGATTTTCAAGAAAGCTTGCTGACAAGGCACTAGCAGAAACCTCTTGTGTGTAAACAATAATATCTTAATTCTTCATCAACAAGTCATTTTAGGTTTATTTTTGAGTGCTTAATCATTGTGTGGAATGAACAGAAATGAATTTAGATCTTTGATTGATTACGTTGGGTATAAAAATGATTGAAAGTTTCTTCGAATGTGATAAATCACATTGCGCTATGCTAAAAACTTGACTATTTTCTTTTAGTTTGATTGCGTGCTTATTATCTCGGGGTTACACTTCGTCTTTGCACGTTTGAATTGCATGTTATCTCACACACAGGAGAATTGCCGTTTATTCGAAATTGAATTTTTATTAAGAATTGAGTGGTAATGCACGGAAGGTGTCAATTTGGTTGACTGACACTCATTGTTAGCGGAATCTTATTGAGTTGGAGATTAAATTGGAACTCTTTTTTGCAAGTTTCCATTAGTATTCTTGAAGGATATGTTCAATTATACTGCTAAACAAGTATCCTGAAATGAATCTGCTTTCTGAATTGCTTTTTGGTTTTTAAGATCATCTTGAAAAGGTAATTAATGTTGGTTTTTTTACAGTTACTTTTAAGCTAAGTTTTTATTTACATTGATTTAAGTATTGTAACAAGTTAACTTTTAATTTACTTATATTTTTTTTCGCTCAATTTTCAGGCCTCAGTCTGCCACAAGTGTTCTTGATTGGAAAGTGAACCCCTACCCTGAGCCCCCACCCCCAGACTACATTAACCAGAAATCAAAAGAGGAGCGTCTCCAAGCGAAGGCAAAAGAATTCAAAGAAAAAACAGATGCCATACTTCAAAGAAGAAAGTATGTATTAGAACACTGAATTAAAGCCATTCATTTCCAAGATGGTTGTGGTTACTTACTTAAAGGCAGGTTTTGGGTTTGAAACCTTGCTTGGGTCGTAGAATCCTGTCACTCGAGGAAGACATCTTCCTGGCTTATGGAAACTGTTATGTATTTTGTGACATAGTGTGACCTTACAGTAGCTCTAGCAAAACCTGTTGCTTAAAAAAAGCCTCATGAAGACACTTGGGACAGGGAAATAATCTACTGCCTTGCAAGAAAACACTGATGTTTTTTTTCCCAACTTTTGCAGTTTCTTTGTGAATTAACCACTCCTGATCAACAACTACAAAAAAACATGGGAAAAGAAATTTCTGCTTTTGCCTGTTTATATTAAATGAGTGAATTATTTCTGTTTTACCACAGGGATGAGGAGATGTTGAAGGACTGGAGGAACGAGACCAAGCGACTACAGCAAAAGAAATATTTCGATAGTCTCAGAAAAGGAACTAAAGGTTTTTAGCTTGACTGTTCGAAGAATAGGGAAGCTATCCTACTCGCTCCGGCGTTTGCATTAGCGTTAGCGAACGTCACACAAATGTTAAAGTTTGCGTACCACCCCAAATATTTTCAAAGTCCATTGAGATATTGCTTTGATATTTTGCATACTTGTTTACCATCATGACCCCAGTCTGTAAAAAGGAGGAGGCAACTCTATCAAGCATTTTGACTGAATTATGGCCCCTTTTCGACTTAAAATATGCTTATTGTAATGTTATAGTTTTACTCATAGCTTATATTATACTATCAAGCACTGAGAATAGTCAAGAGCGCTGTCCACTGACAGCTCTTGTTGTTTGTAGCAATCAAGAATTCATGAGACAATATGAACTTTATAGTATCTAAAATATATATATAACTTATCAGTCTTCTTAGTGTTAGGAAAAAAGCATTTAGAATATAGTATTTTTGATCCAAATGTAGAAAATTTAAGAACATTTATTGAATTGTAAGTCTGTGTGTGTTAAAGTTTGTACTGTATCATTTTCAAAGGAGAAATTGTTATACAGTACGTTCCACTTAATTGCATATCGGTTAATCGCATATCCCGGATATTCGCATACGAACTTGAAGCACCGATTGATCCCTATATAATTACCTTTAAAGTTATTCGCATAATTGCATTGATTTTTTAATCTGTCCCGCTTAATTGCATAAAGCATTTGGCTAAAAGTCCACTAATTTGGTCGCAAACAGCGATAAAAATGATCAAAAGATGCCGAAAATTTACTGTGAATTACTCTAGCCGATCAGCTGTTTCACGTCGCCTAGATGACAATCGGTGCTTGACATTAGAAGTGGAGATCAAAGCTGTATAGTTTCCCCGAGATTTTCGTGGCATTACGTCATGTTTTCACGCCATGTTGCACATCACTGTTTGATGGTACTGCCTCGGTTCTTAAGTGCTGAGAAGTAGATCTAGTGTTGTAACAATCAATAAAAAAGCTTCTTTTTAATTTGTTAAAGCGAATGTGCAATATCCCGTATAAACTGACAGGTAAACGTGTCAAACTATAATAGTGGATTTCTTACCCCTGTGACCTATTTACCCTCAAGGAAATTACAAAATGGTTTGAGAAGAATATCTTATTATTAAGTGTCGTGTCAAAAAATACATGAACAGAGATTCATTCAAAACTTATTAAAAATACGCAACAACATTACTGTTTTTGTTTTTTTAACCGCATTTTCTATGTACGTTCACGAGGTCGCGTAACAGAAATCTGTGCAAAAATCGTTTTACTTCATATTTTTAGCTCACCTGTCACAAAGTGACAGCTTTTGTGATCGCGCAGTGTCCGTTGTCCGTGCATGCGTCCGTGCGTAAACTTTTCCTTGTGACATCTCTAGAGGTCACATTTTTCATGGGATCTTTATGAAAATGGGTCAGAATGTTCATCTTGGTAAATTCTAGGTCAAGTTTGAAACTGGGTCACGTGCCGTCAAAAACTAGGTCAGTAGGTCTAAAAATAAAAAAACCTTGTGACCTCTCTAGAGACCATAATTTTCAATGGATCTTCAAATTGGTCAGAATGTTTACCTTGATGATATCTAGGTCAAGTTCGAAACTGGGTCATGTGCCTTCAAAAACTAGGTCAGTATATCTAAAAATAGAAAAACCTTGCGACCTCTCTAGAGGCCATATATTTCACAAGATCTTCATGAAAGTTGGTCAGAAGGTTCACCTTGATGATATCTAGGTCAAGTTCGAAACTGGGTCACGTGCCATCAAAAACTAGGTCAGTAGGTCAAATAATAGAAAAACCTTGTGACCTCTCTAAAGGCCATATTTTTCATGGGATCTGTATGAAAGTTGGTCTGAATGTTCATCTTGATGATATCTAGGTCAAGTTTGAAAGTGGGTCACGTGCCTTCAAAAACTAGGTCAGTAGGTCAAATAATAGAAAAACCTTGTGACCTCTCTAGAGGCCATATATTTCATGAAATCTTAATGAAAATTGGTCAGAATGTTCACCTTGATGATATCTAAGTCAAGTTTGAAAGTGGGTCACGTGCCATCAAAAACTAGGTCAGTAGGTCAAATAATAGAAAAACCTTGTGACCTCTCTAGAGGCCATATTTTCCATGGGATCTGTATGAAAGTTGGTCTGAATGTTCATCTTGATGATATCTAGGTCAGGTTCGAAACTGGGTCACGTGCCCTCAAAAACTAGGTCAGTAGGTCAAATAATAGAAAAACCTTGTGACCTCTCTAGAGGCCATATTTTTCATGGGATCTGTATGAAAGTTAATCTGAATGTTTATCTTGATGATATCTAGATCAAGTTCGAAACTGGGTCAACTGCAATCAAAAACTAGGTCAGTAGGTCTTGAAATAGAAAAACCTTGTGACTTCTCTAGAGGCCATACCCTTGAATGGATCTTCATGAAAATTGGTCAGAATGTTCACCTTGATGATATCTAGGTCAAGTTTGAAACTGGGTCACGTGCTTTAAAAAACTAGGTCAATAGGTCAAATAATAGAAAAACCTTGTGACCTCTCTAGAGACCATATTTTTCAATGGATCTTCATGAAAATTGGTCAGAATTTTTATCTTGATAATATCTAGGTCAAGTTCAAAACTGGGTCACATGACCTCAAAAACTAGGTCACTATGTCAGATAATAGAAAAAACAACGTCATACTCAAAACTGGATCATGTGGGAAGAAGTGAGCGATTCAGGACCATCATGGTCCTCTTGTTAAATTGCTGCTGCCTTTTCATTATTTAAGATTTTTCTATTCGGTTTTTGTACTTTCTGGTCAAAAGTCTGAATTTTATGCCCATAGTTTGTATCATCTATTTACTTTTAGAAAGTACTAAGTATTTAGGATTGCGCTGTTTGAAATTTTGCAAGTACCGTAGATACCCATGTATAATGCGCAGTTTTTTTACCCCCGGGACCACCCGCGAATCGTGGGTGCGCATAATATACAGGTATAGACAATTTTCTAACTTCAAAACAATTTTGTTACCGATGTCCGCCATTTTTGTAAAGGGAAACTACTCCCCGCGCTTACTATCGCCGCTAAAATCTAAGATTGCCTTTACGTTCCGTAAAAGATCGATGGTTTATTTTTCTTTCAAACAAAATTAATTTCATATAAATTTAAAAGTATTTTGATGAAAGAAATGTTTATAAATCACAAAAATTATGATACTAATTAAAGATTGAGAATTATCTTTAACCGAGATCAAACTGTGAACAACATAATTGACACGAGGTGACACGTTAATTGCCGGTAATTATTGGCTATTTGTTTGTGACAAAAAGACTATCACACCTTTTGTTATTGGTTTGAATTGAGAAGCTCATGTCATTTGAAAAATACCATTACGAAATATTAAATCAGCTGCTGTTTATTTATTCAAAATAGTTAATTAAAAAGGTAAAACAACAAATAAAACAATATTTTATAAGTTTTATTTTCGAGAAAACAAAAATCGATAGTACCGTGAGACCAATACTGCTCTCCACCGCGGAGATAAAATTTATTACCGGTGTCGATGTAAACTCTACTTTCGTTTTCCATCCACCTCAAAATTGACCAAAAATTTTTTTTTTTCCCAGGATTTCGGGCCAAAATCGGGGATGCGCATTATACACGGGTGCGCATTATACATGGGTATCTACGGTAATTTTATGAAAATTCGACCGTTTTTATAGAATTTTGCCAACTTTTCTGTTAAAACCTTTTTTAAATCGTTATAGAATTCAAACTATATTACTTCTCAATTGGTGTTGAAAATCTGAAGCGATAAAATAAAGAAATGAATGTGTGACGCGCGTTTTTTGTATACGTGTCGATGAACAAAAGTAACGGCATTGTAAGTTAGGCATTACGATAGGTCGCAGGTGCTCGTGGAATGGAAAATTACCGGCATGGCGTTTTGATATCTGTACGATTCGCGGGTAAATTCCAGTCAGTGGTAAATAAAAAATATTGTCGTTTACAGCTTTTTTTTGTTTAAAACATACACAGGTATGATTAATCACTCCATTAGTGACACATTTTCCAATTAATGTTGCCGTATTGATTCAAAGTAATAACCATTGCTCCAAGAGCAGCCGAAGCATACCGAAACAGATGCCATATATGTATATTTGGATAAACGAATAGCCCGGTTATTCGCATATTTTGCTTTGACAAATTGGGTATGCAAATAAGTGGACTCCACTGTAATGGCAATCAACCCAGTCTGTAAGTTTAGCCTTTTTTATGCCCCCGGCATCTACTGATGCGGGAGGCATATAGTGATCGTCCTGTCCATCCGTCCGTCCGTTCGTTCGTCCGTCCGTCCGTACGAGGTTAACCAAATGGGACCATTTCGTCTAGCATCAATACCCCTTATTAGAATGACTTGATACTAATGCAGATGTAACCTGTGACCATTCCTCATCTTCAGACATCACCTGACCTCAGTTTGACCTTGACCTCATTTTGGACTTAGGTTGCTTTATATGGGCCATCTCTTGGTTAACCAAATGGGACCGTTTCGTCTAGCATCATTACCCGTTACTAGAATGACTTGATACTAATGTAGATATAACTTGTGACCATTCCTCATCTTCAGACATCACCTGACCTCAGTTTGACCTTGACCTCGTTTTGGACTTAGGTTGCTTTATATTGGCCATCTCTTGGTTAACCAAATGGGACCGTTTTGTCTAGCATAAATACCCCTTACTAGAATGACTTGATACTAATGCAGATGTAACTTCTGACCATTCCTCATCTTCAGACATCACCTGACCTCAGTTTGACCTTGAACTTGACCTCGTTTTGGACTTAGGTTGCTTTGTATCGACAAGGATGCCACCGGGGGCATCAAGCGTTTATTGAACACAGCTTCTTGTTTTTAAATATCAATTGGTTAGATACATAATTATTTATTGTAAATTAATATTATTAAATAGTCTTATAACTATGCCATTAATACTTTTGTAGGTGAGATTTTTTTTTGTTGCCAGGTATTTTAACGGTATTTCATACTTTTTTGCTTCAGATTTTCTGGATCCTGTACAAGCAGCACCATTTGATATTGACCAGGACTATGTTAAAATACCAACAAACGAAGAGCGAATAAAAGTATGTTTTTATATGTATAGACTGATGTCATAGGGCCAGTCTGCTAATTTAGGAACCCACTCACCCCCGTAAGAAAATTTCCCCTGCTCAATTTGACAGGTACATCATGTTGTAAAACAAAACATTTCTACGTTAATTAAAAAATACCTTTTTAGTGCGATAATTATCTGTTTTTTAAAATGAAATTTATTGGAAAAGAAAATGCTTGAAAAAAAACACAAAAAAACTGCAGATTTTGTCTGCCTAAGAGAAACTGAGCAAGGGAGATGTGTATATTCCAGTTAAAGCAGGTAACACATTTTGTGCTCCAGGCACGTGTCCAGGCGGGGGGCCAGGGGGCCCGGGCCCCCCCAGCTGGCTGGCTAGTTACGATTTTTATTACTATGGGCCCCTCAATTAACAAATTTATACACCAGCGCAACTGGCTTGATTTGACAGCAATACACAGGCTAAAGAGCCATAAAACCGTGTCCGGTAGTGGAAATTAGCCCCAGGCATGTCACAGATAAAAGTTTATCTGTGCATGCTTCATTGATCTCTTGATCGGTACTTGATTGGGTAGTGGAGAAACTATTATGTTTTTTACTCTTTGAAAGTGTTATAAAATGATCATTACATTGTTGGTTTTGTTAAGTAAATCATAAAATGAATCTGAAAATTGAAACATTATGATGGTTATATTTTGTTTTTACATTAAGGCACATTTCCCAAATTTATTAAATTGATAGATATTTATCCTATCTTTTTATTTTACAACAATTATGGATTTGAAACTACTGTATCAATTTTACTCTTTTGGGTCCAATAACCTTTCTTAAAAACTCTCATAGTTTTAAAAGTAGTTTCTCAGTAAATCTTACAAAACGCATCTAAAATTGTTACTTATGAGGGCTTTTATACATAAAAATATCATTTAATATGTGCTGTGATGTTATAGTTTGTACAGTCAAAGAAGTATAAAATACACATCTATTTATTTTTATAGATCTTTGGTACAATTAAGAGTTCATTGTCATTTGAAATCTGTGATGTAAATAGTAATTGTCACAATACTTTGTTTGTTTTGTTGGAAATCTAAAAACATTTGGCCATTTTGCAAATAGGATACCCTTAATAATTAGACTAGCCACTAGACTGATAATTACAATATTTCTATGATTTTTTTTTCTTTTTTATGTTCATAAAGACAAAAGCCAGTCTATTCTAGAGATTTTCTAAGAGGACTGATGTTAAAATTGTAATATTGGACATAGTATATCGACTGGCTCAGTTCACTACATGAAACCATAAAAATGTGGGGAAAAAATCATCATAGTGTAGGAGCTAGTCTACTTAATAATCATCTTAAAACTTCAACCTTTTTTCAACTGGGTATCATGCAGAAAAATAAGTCCATACACAGTGACTGTACAATCATACATACATT
The DNA here is from genome assembly GCF_021730395.1 of Mercenaria mercenaria. Lineage (NCBI taxonomy): Eukaryota > Metazoa > Mollusca > Bivalvia > Venerida > Veneridae > Mercenaria > Mercenaria mercenaria. The sequence continues at coordinate 25,248,536 of NC_069369.1, forward strand.
GAAAAGGCTTGATGAAATTATTAAAAAGTAGACTTTTCCTTAAATATATAATACATTCATGCATCCTTAAAGGTGTTTCAGGTAGCAGGAAAATGCATCTATTTATGTGCCATATTAAAAAATTTTCACAACCCTCCCGAACCCCCCCCCGGTTCCCCCCCCCCCCCCCCCCCCCAGCAAATAAATCCTGCACACGGGCCTGTGCTCTGTGAATGCACCTATGGACCTGTTGACAGAGGTTGAAACAGCAAGGCATTTTTAACCAGGTTTTCATAGAAAACCAGTTATTAGATTGGGGTATGTCGTCGGGCAGGCGGGTGTCAAACTTGGTTTCCGCACAATAACTTTAGTTTGGAACAAGCTATAGACACGAAACTTGGCCTGTAGATAGATGGTAAGGAGACAAAGGTTTGGATTGCATTTGGGTCAAGGTCAAGGTCACTGTTGCTAAAAATAGAAAAATTGGTTTCCACACAATAACTTGACTTTGCATTGATGTATTGAAATTAAACTTGGCCTATAGGTAGTTTATAGAAAAACCAAGGTTGGGATTGTATATGGGGTTATTTAGGTCAAGTTCAAGGTCAGGATAACTTATTTAATCTTCACACTCAGAAAATTCCACGGTGATGCAGTGGTCTAGAGAGTTTGGTCAAAAGCTACTTTTTAGTCAGTGGGACGGAAGGGCATCTGTTCAAATCCTACTGAGATCCAAAAAAAATTATTTTTTTTTCTTTTCTTTTTTTTTGTGATAAAAAGGTCATGGTCAAGTCATTTTGGAGTTACGGCCCTTGAATTACCGAAAAATCGGCCTTTTTACACTTGTCCGCACTTTGAGTCAAACATTTCTCATCCGATCTTCACCAAACTTGAACAAAATGTGTTTGACCATAAGACCTCGGCTAAGTTCGATAACTAGCCAAATTGGTCAAGGCATTTTGGAGTTACGGCCCTTGAAGTACAGAAAAATCTGCCTTTTTACTCTTGTCAGCACTCTTTAAGTCGAACATTTCTCATCTGATCTTCACCAAACTTGAACAAAATGTGTTTGACCATAAGACCTCAGACAAGTTCGATAATGAGCCAAATCGGTCCAGGCATTTTGGTGTTCTGGCCCTTGAATTGTAGTGAGTAAACAGTATATAAAGACTGACCTGCTATTTAGATGATTAGGCAGTTGTGGGAGACATTCGCTTTTCTCAAAAGCAGCTCTAGTTTTAGCTTGGACTTACTTACTGCCACCAAACTTTGTGTACAGCAAGCTTATCCAAAAAATTAGGTTTGAATGATATTTGGGGTGACTGTTACTAAAAATAGAAAAATGGCTTCCATTTTGGTACTCTTATTTCAGTAAACTTGGTGTGTAGATAGCTTTTATCAAACACAGAAGGTTGGGAATGTATTTGAATATGAATGTACTTTGATCAGGGTCAAGGTCATTGTAGCTAAAAATAGAAAAATGGGGTCATATTTTTGTGCTGTGGAATGGAAGGGTGTTGGTTCAAATCTTGAGATTTTTTTTTGGTGACAAAAAGGTCATTTTTAGCTCGACTATACGAAGTATAAGGAGAGCTATCCTACTCACCCCGGCGTCGGCGTCGGCATCGGCGTCTTTCCGCGTTCCCACCTTGGTTAAAGTTTTGGTGCACTTTCTCTTTTTTCAACTTATCTCTGTAATTACTTGATGGATTTGATTCAAACTTGAAATACTTATTCCTCATCATCATCCACATCATCTGACATAAGGGCCATAACTCTGGCACCAATATTTCATGAATTATCCCTTCTTTTCACTTAGATTTTCAGGTTAAAGTTTTGATGCACTTTCACTCTATCTCTGTTATTACTAAATGGATTTGATTCAAACTTAAAATAATTGTTCAGCATCATCACCCATATTGTATGACACAAGGTGCATAACTCTGGCACAATTTTTTCATGAATTATTCCCCCTTTTTACTTAGAATATCAGGTTAAAGTTTTGGTGCACTTTCACTCTACCTCTGTTATTACTGAATGGATTTGATTCAGACTTAAAATAGTTGTTTAGCATCATCACCTACATCATATGACTCAAGATGCATAACTCTGGCACAATTTTTCATGAATTATTCCCCTTTTTACTTAGAATTTCAGGTTTAAGTTTTATGCACTTTCACTCTATCTCTGTTATTGCTGAATGGATCTGATTCAAACTTAAACAATTGTTCAACATCATTACCCTTATCATATGACACAAGGTGCATAACTCTGGGACCAATTTTTCATGAATTATTTCCTCTTTTTACTTAGAATTTCAGGTTAAAGTTTTGATGCACTTTCACTCTGTCTCTGTTATTACTGAATGGATTTGATTTAAACTTAAAATAGTTGTTCAACATCATCACCCACACCATATGATGCAAGGTGCATAACTCTGGCACCAATTTTTCATTAATTATTCCCCCTTTTTACTTAGAATTTTAGGTTAAAGTTTTGATGCACTTTCACTCTGTTTCTGTTATTACTGAATGGATTTGATTCAAACTTAAAATAGTTGTTCAACATCATCACCCACGCTATAATATTACACAAGCTGCATAACTATGGCACCAATATTTAATGAATTATGCCCCTTTTTGCTTAGGATATACTTATATAGTGTTTTGATACATTTTATCTTTACCTCTCTTATTACTTTAAGTTGATATTTTTGACATAGACTCAGGCTATTGTGCAATATCTTCATCCACAATTGGAGTCATTAAACACTCCAGTGACAGCTCTAGTTTCCTCAGATGTGCCCAGTTTCACTATCCAGCATCGAAATAGTCTAGCGCGCTGTCTCCTGTGACAGCTCTTGTTAGCTTCACTATTCGGAGAATAGGGGAGCTATGCTACTCGCCCCGGCATCGGCGTGACCCTTCTTGGTTAAAGTTTTTTTGCAACCTTTGTTTTTCTGTCATATCTTTGTTACTGTTGCTTATATCTTACCGTAACTTCACATAAACATTGCCCAGTATACAAACAATATATGTGTATGGGCTGAGCCCATTATACCGGAGGTCAAGGTCACCAAGCTGTTATACTTAGGTTATTTTTAAGGTTAAAGTTTTTCGGCAACCTTTGTTTTTCTGTCGTATCTTTGTTACTTTTGCTTATATCTTACTGTAACTTTACATCAACATTGTCCAGCATACAAACAAAGTATTATAGGGACCAGGCCCATTATACCCAAGGTCAAGGTCACCAAGCTTATGTATAGGTTATTTTTAAGGTTAAAGTTTTTCGGCAACCTTTGTTTTTCTGTCATATCTTTGTTACTATTGCTTATATCTTACTGTAATTTCACATAAACATTGTCCAGTATACAAACAAAGTATGTGTTGGGGCTGAGCCCATTATACCCAAGGTCAAGGTCAACAAGGTGTTATACTTAGGTTATTTTTAAGGTTAAAGTTTTTCGGCAGCCTTTGATTTTCTGTCGTATCTTTGTTACTTTTGCTTATATCATACTGTAAGTTCACATAAACATTGTCCAGCATACAAACAACGTATTTGTAGGGGCTGGGCCCATTATACCCAAGGTCAAGGTCACCAAGGAGTTATACTTTGAATTATTTTCATGTTAAATTTTTTCTAAAGCTTCGTTTATAGACATATCTTTGGTACTTTAAAAGATAATGACTTGAAATTAAAAGTAGTTGTTTATAATCATCTGCATGTGTGGCTACATACCCTATAACTCTGATTGTGTTTTTGACAGAATTATGCCCCTTTTGTACTTAAACTTTTTTGCAATCTTTGCTTTCTGGATACTACTTTAATGCAATATAAGACAAAGACTTGAAACTTAAAATGTATCTTTATCATCATCATCTGCATGTGTTGTAACAATCCCCATAACTCTGATTTGTATTTTTGACTGAATTATGCCCCTTTTATACTTGAATTTTTTACAAACTTCGTTTTCTGGACATAAATTTTGTTGTTTATAAGATAATGACTTGGAACTCAAAATATATCTTTATCATTATCATCTGCATGTGTTGTAACAATCCTAATAACTCAAATTGTGTATTTGAAATTGATGGAATTATGCCCCTTGGTGTATCTTCCTTTTAAAGTAGAGGTCTCTTATTCAAACATATATTCATTTTACTGTCAAATCCCCGAATAGTGGAGGGCGCTGTTTTACAGACAGCTCTTGTAATGCCATTGGGTAAATAAAAATAGAAATATATGGTCATAGTTATAATAAAAAATACATGTATAATAGAATATGACCATTTTTTTAAAGAACCTGTTGGCGTGATGTAATTGAAAACCTGGTTTTTGTGGAATTTCCACGTTTCTTGTTCCGAATATAAAGTTTTTGTAAATGGCATCTGAAGCAGAAAACCTGAATTCATTTTATAATACATGTTCAAATTATTCCAATACCACACAGTACTTAAAAGGTTAATTTTTAGCTCACCTGTCACAAAGTGACAAGGTGAGCTTTTGTGATCGCGCGGTGTCCGTCCGTAAACTTTTGCTTGTGACCTCTCTAGAGGTCACATTTTTCATGGGATCTTTATGAAAGTTGGTCAGAATGTTCATCTTGATGATATCTAGGTCAAGTTCGAAACTGGGTCACGTGCCATCAAAAACTAGGTCAGTAGGTCTAAAAATAGAAAAACCTTGTGACCTCTCTAGAGGCCAAATATTTCACAAGATCTTCATGAAAATTGGTCAGAATGTTCACCTTGATGATATCTAGGTCAAGTTTGAAACTGGGTCACGTGGGGTCAAAAACTAGGTCAGTAGGTCTAAAAATAGAAAAACCTTGTGACCTCTCTAGAGGCCATATTTTCAAGAGATCTTCATGAATATTGGTCAGAATGTTCATCTTGATGATATCTAGGTCAAGTTCGAAACTGGGTCACGTAGGGTCAAAAACTAGGTCATTAGGTCTAAAAATAGAAAAACCTTGTGACCTCTCTAGAGGCCATATTTCTCAATGCATGCATCTTCATGAAAGTTGGTCAGAATGTTCATCTTGATGATATCTAGGTCATGTTCGAAACTGGGTCATGTGGGGTCAAAAACTAGGTCAGTAGATCTAAAAATAGAAAAACCTTGTGACCTCTCTAGTGGCCATATTTCTGAATGGATCTTCATGAAAATTGGTCAGAATGTTCACCTTGATGATATCTAGATCAAGTTCGAAACTGGGTCATGTGCGGTCAAAAACTAAGTCAGTAGGTCTAAAAATAGGAAAACCTTGTGACCTCTCTAGAGGCGATATTTTTCAATGGATCTTCATGAAAATTGGTCAGAATGTTTACCTTGAAGATATCTAGGTCAAGTTCGAAACTGGGTCACGTGGGGTTAAAAACCAGGTCAGTAGATCTAAAAATAGAAAAACCTTGTGACCTCTCTAGAGGCCATATTTTTCATGAGATCTTTATGAATATTGGTCAGAATGTTCATCTTGATGATATCTAAGTCAGATTTGAAACTGGGTCACGTGGGTTCAAAAACTAGGTCATTAGGTCTAAAAATAGAAAAAACCTTGTGACCTCTCTAGAGGCCATATTTCTCAATGGATCTTCATGAAAATTGGTGAGAATGTTCAGCTTGATGATATCTAGGTCAGGTTCGTAACTGGGTCATGTGTGGTCAAAAACTAGGTCAGTAGGTCGAAATATAGAAAAACCTTGTGACCTCTCTAGAGGCCATATTTTTCACGAGATCTTCATGAAAATTGGTGAGAATGTTCACCTTGATGATATCTAGGTCAAGTTTAAAAGTGGGTCACGTGCCTTCAAAAACTAGGTCATTAGGTCAAATAATAGAAAAACCTTGTGACCTCTCTAGAGGCCATATTTTTCAATGGATCTTCATGAAAATTTGTCAGAATTTTTTATCTTGATGTTATCTAGGTCACATATGCTCAAAAACTAGGTCACTATGTCAAATAATAGAAATAACGATGTCATACTCAGTTGAACACTGGATCATGTGGAGATAGGTGAGCGATTCAGGACCATCATGGTCCTCTTGTTACCTTTAGGGTGATATAAGGAATAAATTACAAGCTAAAATTGATTATAGTCTAATTTATAGAAGCTTATAGCAAAATTCATTAGTAAGAAGATATGAGCTGAGAAACTGTTTGATTAGCAGAAGCAGTGACACCTTAAAATAGTGTTCATTACAAATATTTGCATTACAGCACGAGGTGAAAATGGCTCATGAGAAGATTCGGCGACAGGTTTCACCAGCATCACGGCAAAGGATTGAAGAAGAAAAGTAAGACCTATTTAAATTGAAGAAATGAGTATTAACAGAACATACTGTGAAAAATAAATTAAATTTAAACATTGTCACTTTATGTCTGTAAAACAAAGCAAGTTTGCAGTAGGTACTGGTATTCGACAGACATTTAATTTAGTCACACTCTGTCAAACAAGTATCTCTGTTCAGTCTGAAACCACTGGTAAATTAAGAACATTATAACTTCGACTTCTGTGATGAAAATGGCAGAAAAGCGAAAACTACCTATGTTAAACAGGAAGCTGGAAACCTTTGTATTTCTAATTAATCTGAGTAACTAATGAAATCTTTGTATATAACAGAGCACAAAGGATATTACAGTTAGAGAAAAGAATCAAAGCTCACACAACACAAATGCATGAGAGAAGAAAACAGCCAAAGGGATCACCACAGGAAGAGATGGAGGCTGCACGAAGGGAGTTAGAAGTGGTATGTATGGTACTTTACCCTTCATGGGCCTCATGGATGGCAGTTTGTCATGTCCTGAGCCTCACGGTGGAGAGTTTTAGACATATTAGGCACAATAGAGAGAAATGAACACCTCTTGGACTGCATTGAGGGCAGTTCAGGCCTAATGAATGGCAGTTTATTTATCCTGAACTTCGTGCCTATTGACTCTACCATGCCTTACCAAAACCTGCAGGACCTAGGAATCACTTGCTCTGCAGAGCCTCAAGGAAAATGAACGAAACTTCTAACCAATGAATAATGTCTTTAACCAAGTAGACTGACATGTCCTCTGAATAAATTGTTCCCATTTAGTTTTCTTGAATGCTTTATGTTAGGGTAGAAAATTTCTTTTTGTTTAGATTTCAAAATAATATATTTATTTGTAGACTTGGCAACTTCCAAGGGTTAATTTTTTTAAATGAGAATAGATTGAAAAAAAAAAGGCAGTTATTTATGCTGGCTAGAGGTTTCTTCTTTTATTTCTTGTGTTGTTTATGTGTTGTGTTTTTTTTTCTACAATGCACCTTTTATATTTACATAATTGTGCATAAGTTGTTGTTGTCTGATGTGTGTAAATACAATCCTGAAAGTTTATAAATGTTCCAGATATATACCAGTTTATTTACATAGATATATCATTTCATATAAATATATATATATCCAAGAGTCCTTACCTTACAGTAACCTACCATTGCATCTCCCTGTGTGATAACCAGCCATAACAGTATAATGTATAGACATGTATATTAAAGCATGTTGTAATATCATAAGAAACTGTTGCAAGAACCTGAATCCCTAATCATATGAAGTGTGTTACATTCCCGTGAAATCATGGATATAACCATTAGAAAAAACTGTTCTTTTAAAAACATGATTTGATTTTAATTTATAATTTATACAAAAAAACAAAATCAAGAACAATTTTTATACAGAAATTATATCTAATGATTTCAAGGGGAATAATTGTATTGCTTATGTTTTTATGGACCAGGGTTGTTTTAGCTTTAAAATCATTCATCATTTCCATCAACTATGAAAACTGATTTGCTGACAATTTGTCTTGTTACGAGAACTGAACTGTATTTTTTACTAGTGCCTTCTTAAAGTAAAATTTGATTTTCAGCATTGGAAGAAAATCTCCCTATGAAATTTGCTGTACTAGGCATAATTACATACTCATTTATAAACTCTGTTAAGTTTCAATGGAACCTGAAATGTTAATATTTTTCCATATTGATGTTCATATTTCATATTGGGTGTGAGACGTCATTTGTGATGTCAGTTTCATGTATGTTGTCGCGCTTAAAAGTTCTTTAACGACGATAGATTCAAGAACAAATTTATATCATTTCTAAAACAGTTGTAAGTATAGATGCCTATGTTATAAAAAGATTACTAGATTTGCATCGAGAGAAGTCCTGAAGTCGTGCAACATTTCTGCTCCTAAAGTCGCGCCACAATGCCGCTGCATAACTCATGCATATTTCTCGATACAAATCTAATAACCTGTAAATTTTTGTTTTCCATAGCTTAAGCTGAGCAAAATCGAAAATATAATACAGGAAGAAACATATATAATGAATTATTAATTAATTAAAAAATAGCAAATCAGCTTTTATATTTTTCCTCATTGAATATCATTGTGTTTCACTGTTTTCTTTGACCATATTTGGGTAACAGGTTAAAATGCTGCAGAAAGATTTGTTACGCCGCTATACAGAACTCAAACAATGGACGACAGGTGCGCATTTATTTACATCTAGTCTGCTTTCCAGTAACATAGATACTCTAGAACTAACAGATCTGTTAAATTCTTTGTATGATATTATTTCAGAATGCTTCTTGAGTATATATGATGTGAAGGCTAGTCTTGAATTTAATAAACAGATTTTACAAATGTAATCTTTGGGTTGACCCTTACCTTGCTAAATTTGTATGATGAACTTGTCCTTATTTCAATTTGGACGGTACCATTAACTGTTAAAAGGGGTGCTTACTAAAAGATACTGAGTGGCGAACAGTGCAGATCTTGATCAGACTGCACAGATGTGCAGGCTGATCATGATCTACACAGGTCGCAAAGGCAAAATCAGTTTTGTACAGCATGGTGAGGGTTAACTTATTGTATGTGATAAGGAAATTAAATATTAATGTTTGCATAAATTGATTTGAAATTGCCATGAACTATCACACTTAAATAAATGGAATACGATTTCTGTTAAAACATGCCATACTGTTTGCAAACTGAATGTAACCAGTTCATTATAATGTTTCATGCAGTACTTACTCATATTTTACAGCTAATGCAACAAAAATTATTATGGAATTTAATACAATAAAAATAATTATTGAATTTAATACAATAAAAATTATTATTGAATTTAATGCAACAAAGGCATCAGTGCATCAGCCTCTGGCAGTCGGACAATAGTTTTAACTCTTCCCAAAATACCCATGAAATAATTGTATACTGCTGCCGCATAAGGACAAGAGAAATTTGTTACTATTTGTTCTTGAGGTTATATTGTAACGTAGAAAGTGTGGTTTAGCTTTAATCCAGAATTTTTAGATGTCACAAGTTGTAGCAGAGAGCACGCATCTTTTTTTCATTCGTACACGTCTTTTTCAGCTAATTTGCAAAAATACCCCTATCTTGGTAATATGAATAAAACAATAATTGTTAGAAGCGCATGTATTCATATCTTTCCAAATGGCTCCGCTTTTTTTCTGTAGGAATTATGTGCCTTGCATGTTATGATTTAAAATATTCCTATCACTTTTTGTTTTCACTAGTGTGCGCATGGTTTATTTATTTTCTCAGTTTTTATAACCTGATTCCCCGAGATTTTCTTTAAATGGCGTCCCCGAGATTTTCTTTAAATGGCGAAAGTTTGGTATCCATTAAATAAACGAAATAAAACACTAATTATTGTCCCGATTATAAAAGCTTGACTGCGAAATGACATAATATAATCTCCAGTAAGAAAATTCTAATTAAGTACCCCACTCCACATATTGGTTTTTGTTAGAACAAAAGGGTCAGTAAGATAGAGTTTAATCCTGAACTATCAGAATTAAAACTTGATTGGTCTGATCCATTATAAAGGCAGGAACCATGGTTCGTACAAACTATCAAGTCAGTCAGTTCTGCTTTTTGGGGTTACCAGCGCATTTTGACATGTAATTTGGAATGGAATGGAATTGTACGACCTAGCCACTCCAACCCATTAGCTGCCAAACAACCCTTTCATCTATTTTATTTTTGTTGCTTTATTACATAGGTTGTTAACGTAATTATTTTGCATGTAGTGATTGTGCATATAAAAGTTGCTATATTACCTCCATGTTGCATGTGATGACATTTTATGGTAGGTATGTCTGGGCAGTAACACGTTGATTTAAACTTAAATTATTGCTGTTATATAGAGTCAGCATGGCATTTCTAGATTAATACTCCCTAATATTCTTGTTTTATTTGATGAAATTATGCACAAATCTAGTTTGATGCTTTACACTTTGGTTCAGTTTGCATGCTGACATGAAATTTAGAGGATTAAAGTGTGTTTTAATGAGTAGATTTTGTGTAATTCTGTTATTAAAATAGGATTGCCTTTATTCCTTTATATCAGCCATAAAATGTTTTGAACAAATGTTTCATCTCAATATGGAATAAAATTAAATAGCCTTACATGATATTCTAGGGAGTTTTAGTTCACGGATAAAAGTCCTGTGTCAAGTCGACAGCTTGTTTATAGCTTTGATACGCTTACACTACTTGACAGATTTACTTCAAACTTGAAATATTTGTTCCTATTTATCACTCATACAAGATCCATAACTCTGGCATGAATATTTTGTAGATTATGCTCCCCTTTTTTTTCTTAGTTTTTTTTTTTGGTTAAAGGTTTTGATGCACTTTCACTCTGTCTTAGGTATTACTCTGATATGTCATATTTCACTGTAAAACATCAAAATAGTTGAGTGTGCTGTCTCATGATCATGCATGAAGTAAATGGCAACTTATTTGTAGCTGAAAGTTCCTTTTCCATTAAGGTATCCGATCCACAAATAGGTAAATTTCGATGCCTGGTGACCCCATGATTTTTTGGTATCATTTGAAAGAGTTGTGTCTGCTGAACAAGAATTAATAAATAAGATGACCATAAATAATATGCAAAAATAATTACAGTCCTGTTTTATGACCGCAAAATGACAAATCTTACACTGTAACAACTGGATTTCTGTTGAAGTATCATTGAAGACTATAAAGTAAAAAAAAATAAATTCTGTAACATATTTTTATCATGTAATTTATATTTTCTTTTTCAGTAGATGATATACTTTCAAATGATACCAAAATTATATGAGGTTACCAGGCATCAATATTTGATATATTTATATAACACTGTTATATTGAACTTGCTTATTTGTGGATCGGATACCTTAAGGTTTCGATTTATTCATTTGTTTTTTAACACATCTAAAGGTTCTTTAGTTAAATAAATTATTTGAATGTATAATTAGAAAGCGTGCAAGACATTGGAAAAATCTTGACACTTACAGGTCCTAAAAAATTGAAAAACAAAAGTCTTGAAAACACATCTAAGCATACAATTTTGTTTTTTTCCACATAGGGAAGAACAGTTGAAATTGTGTAAGATCATAATCTTGTCTTAAATTTACAGTCAGTCCTGTTAACATAGTTTTGTAGTCAACCTAGGGACTACTAGACAATCTTGTTAACATAGTTTAGCAGTTTGCCTTGGAATACAATCATTGTATGGTCTGTTTTTCATCATTTCTTTGCTTTTAAACTCCTAATCAACTGAAATTGTTCAGACATAATAAAATGACAATAGTCCTGTCTCTTACTTTCACTTTTTACATTTAAAACAACACAGAAGTCCAGTTCATAAATGAGAAGTTGGCAGTATTGCCTCTGGAAAGCTTTAAGCAGAATCTGTTTTCTTTATATTTATAAAAAAGAGAAATGAGCCACACCATGAGAAAACCAACATAGTGCATTTGCAACCAGCATGGATCCAGACCAGCGTGCGCATCCGCGCAGTCTGGTCAGGATCCATGCTGTTTGCTTTTAAAGCCTATTGGAATTAGAGAAACCTTTAGCGAACAGCATGGATCCTGACCAGACTGCGCGGATGCGCAGGCTGGTCTGGATCCATGCTGCACGCAAAAGCATTTTGTTGGTTTTCTCATGGTGTGGCTCAAATAATGTCATAATACTGAATTTTTTAAACATTTATTTCCACCTTAGTCACTGTCTATCACCACTTTGGTCGTCTGCTGCATAATTCACTTAAAATATATGTATCACTGTTTACTTTCTGCATGAATATTTTTTCACTTACCATCTTTTTATTTTTAAACGTTTTTAAATTAAAAGTCATTATTATGTCTTCGCTTTCCAGAAAGAGTACATTTTCTCGCTGAGTAATTAAAGGGATATATATTGTGTAAGATCTATGTCAGGAAGGGTAATTTCTGTGAAAATGTATTTACAATTTGGGTCGGTGAAATGTAACTTAAATTTAATGATTTTGACTTTGTGTATTAACTTTCATTAATATTTTCTTTTCCTTTATATAGTGTAAGACATTCTTTGGAATTTTCGAAAGGTATTTGAATGAAAAAACAATAATTCCGTTTGGGATTAATTTGTGTGGGATTAATCCTGTTTGAGTTTAATGTATAATTATTGGTGATATTAAATGCTACAAATTTTCATGGACTTTGTTATACGCCTAAAAGGACATATAATGTTATGACGCTGGTGTCCGCCTGTCCATTAGCAATTTCGTGTCCACTCTGTAACTCTTGAACACCTTGAAGGATTTCCAAGAAACTTGACGCAAATGTTCACCACATTGAGACGACGTGCAGAGCATGTGTTTTGGATAGCTAGCTTCAAGGTCAAGGTCACACTTAGGGGTCAAAAGGTCATATGACTTTGTTTCGTGTCCGCTCTGTAACTCTTGAACTGCTTGAAGGATTTTAAAGACACTTGGCATAAATGTTCACCACATTGAGACAACATGCAGAGTGCATGTTTCGGATGGCTCACTTCAAGGTAAAGGTCACACTTGGGGGCCAAAGGTCTAACCTTCAGGCATATATTGCTATGCATTGCAGTGCTCATGTTTCAATTTTATTTGCTCGAAAGGAAGTATTTATGTGATGATGTAAGTTGTCTGTACGTCTGTCTACGTCTATTGCCAATTTCATTTGCTCTCAATAACTTAACAGTATTTTGACTTTGAACCTTGGGAGGCACATTGCTCATCAGTAGTAAATGACCCGTATTGATTTTATGGTCAGTGGGTGAAAGTTCAAGGTCACAGAAAGTGTGATTACTGAAACCATTTTCCCTCTCAAACTTGATAGACACATTGCTTGGGCGTATATTGCTCCATATGGCTGTGCTCTTGTTGGATTTAGGCTTTTGACAGTTGATTGATGTATAATTATGTGCTGTGACAGTTACCTTAGGATTATTTGAGGTTTGAAAAAGTAACTTTAGAATATTTTCCGTGTTAGATAGAATGGTAATAGCTGTAATTTTATTTTTTAGAATTTCAGTAAGATTTCACACACTAAATATTTAGCATGCTTCATCCTTTCAAGTCTCTGCACTTCATCTGTTGTGTTTTAACTCTCATGTAATTTATAACTTCATGATATGCACACAAACTTAAAAAAGTATTGCAGAATCTATCGTGTATTTCTTATTATGTATTAATGTATACATTTCTAATATTAGAAAGAATGGTATAAAAGACTAACCACTAACTTTTCACTCAATATAGGGCGCTCCCTGCGCGCTGGTTACGCTGGTCCTAAGCAAGGGAGCTCGCATATTATACAACATCGGTAGTATGTTGTGTTATTGATTGAGTGTAAGTAAGTACACATATGTAGGATGTACCTGTAGGTAGGATTATGCACATAGATTGGTAGGAAAAAAGCTGTGTATGATTCAAAGCTCGCCTAGTTTCTAGAATTATATTTCCGTTTTATTATTGATGCTAGACAAGAGTTCCCGCAGAAAAGTGATTATTCATTCCATTTTCACATTTGCCTCCTAGCAACTGCAGTAAAATGTTCAGTTAACCCTTACCCTGCTAACTTTCTATAATGAACTTGTCCATCTTTCAATATGGACAGTACTATTCACTGTTAAAAGGGGTGCTTACCAAATAGATACTGACTGAATGGCAAACAGTGCAGGTCTTGATCAGACTGCACTGATGTGCAGGCTGATCATGATCTACACTGGTCGTAAAGGCAGAATCAATTGTATCCAGCATGATAAGGGTTAATAGTTAGGATGAATCCTCAGAGCCTATTCAGACATCCGTTTAAAGATATACTATGCCTTTTAGTGAAATATTTTATTATTACACATTAATTTATATCTAGAAAATCCTCATAAGATATAATTTGGCTAAATATTTAAACTAACTATGTATATATAGAGCTGCAATCACAAATAATGGCTGTTTGTTAAATAAGTTTTTAGTTACCGTTGGCACTTACCTTAAAGGCATATCTCAGTAATCATTGCTTGTATTGGATTAAAATTTCAGGCAAGGCTCCCCGCTAATCAAATCTACAGAAATAATTTTGTTTGAGAACTCTTGGTTGAATTTGACCATTTTCATATCAGAGTTTTTCTTATTACTAACCATCATGCTAAAAAACAGCGATATAAATTTAATTGAAACTGTGACACTGGGCTTCCCATCAGACATTCTAGATGGCGCTTGATTAATCTGTTGTATATCTCAGTAACGACTATATAGTATATTATTGGATTGAGACTTCACTCAAGTCAAATGTACCTACCTAACCAAGTCACAGAACTCTGGCTTGACATTAATTTAAATTACAAGACTTACCGTATTTGACTCAGACAGTTTAGTTGATGTTGCTTCCAATTAGATTTTTAGCTCACCTGTCACGTAGTGACAAGGTAAGCTATTGTGACCGCTTGATGTCCGTCGTGCGTCGTCAATCGTGCGTCGTCAGTCGTCCGTCAACAATTTCTAAAAAAATCTTCTTCTTGAAAACCACTGGACAGAATTACACCAAACTTCACAGGAATGATCCTTGGATGGCCCCCTTTCAAAATTGTTCAAAGAATTGAATTCCATGCAGAACTCTGGTTGCCGTGGCAACCGAAAGGAAAAACTTCAAAAATCTTCTTGCCCAAAACCACAGGGCCAAGGGCTTTGATGTCTGGTGTGTAGCATCATCTAGTGGTCCTCTACCAAAATTGTTCAAATTATCCCCCTAGGGTCAAATATGGCCCCGCCCCGGGGGTCATATGGTTTATATATACTTGTATAGGGAAAACTTTGAAAATCTTCTTGTACAAAACCACATGGCCTAGGGCTTTGATATTTGGTATGTAGCATCATCTAGTGGTCCTCTACTAAGATTGTTCAAATAATCCCCCCAGGGTCAAATATGGCCCCGCCCCGGGGGTCTCATGGTTTATATAGACTTATATAGGGAAAACTTTGAAAATCTTCTTGTACAAAACCATGCACCAAGGGCTTTGATATTTGGTATGTAGCATCATCTAGTGGTCCTCTACTAAGATTGTTCAAATAATCCTCCCAGGGTCAAATATGGCCCCGCCCCGGGGGTCACATGGTTTATATATACTTGTAAAGGGAAAATTTTGAAAATCTTCTTGTACAAAACCACATGGCCTAGGGCTTTGATATTTGGTATGTAGCATCATCTAGTGGTCCTCTACCAAGATTATTCAAATAATCCCCCCTAGGGTCAAATATGGCCCCGCCCCGGGAGTCACATGGTTTATATAGACTTATATAGGGAAAACTTTGAAAATCTTCTTGTACAAAACCACATGGCCTAGGGCTTTGATATTTGGTATGTAGCATCATCTAGTGGTCCTCAACCAAGATTGTTCAAATAATCCCCCTAGGATCAAATATGGCCCTGTCCCGGGGGTCCCAAGTTTTACATAGACTTATATAGGAAAAAAAGTTTAAAACTCTTCTTGTCTGAAACCACAACACTTAGACCTTTGATATTTGGTTTGTAGCATTGCCTTATGGTCCTCAACGAAAATTGTTCAAATTGTACCTCTTGGGTGAAAAGAGGTCCTGCCCTGGGGGTCCCATGTTTTATATAGACTTATACAAGGGCTCTTCAAAAATAATGTAGACTTTTTTAACCAGGTTACTATAAATAGCTTATATTGTAACTTTTTCATTACTAGACATAGGGAAAAATCGAGACCACTTTTCTGTAGTACAACATGCATGTTACATCCAATTTTGAGGTGTATTTTGACCAATCTCTACCTGGTAAGGATTTCTGTGTGGACTTAAAATTATTTTTTTTGTATTTTTTTTTTTTTTTTTTTTTTTTTTTAGATTAACTTCCCTTAGTTGTTACTATAAATAACTTATATTGTAACTTTTTTTATAATTGACCGTAGGGAAAAACCAAGACCACTTTTCTGTGGTACAACATAGTTGTTACTTTCTAATTTTAGGTGAATTTTAAGGTATCTCTACCTGGTAAGGAGTTTTTTTGTGGACTTAGAAAAACAAAAGAATTACAGTGATTACTAAACAACCACAAAATTAAAATTACATCTGCAAATACAGGTGCTAGAGTGAAGAAATTTGCTGTGACGGGCGTATATTGTGACATTCTGGCACTCTTGTTTATTCTTATGAAAAGTGTTGAAAACCTGGTTTCGTGGCATTGCCGCGTTTCTTGTCTCTAGCTTTTATATACTTTAATGAAACAAACAAAAAATATACCATCATGATTTGCAGTCTTTTTGTGCCCCCCCCCCCCCCCATGAGTGGTGGGGGCATATAGATTTGCTCTTGTCCGCTTGTCCGTCTGTGCGTGCGTCTGCCCGAAGTTCGTGACGCGCTTAGCTCAAAAAGTATTTGATATAGATTGATGAAACGTTGCATGAGTCTTTATCATGATATGAACTGGCGCACCTTCTATTTATATATTAGTTTTCAACTGTCCGTCCGTTAGTTCGTTTGTTAGTTAGTTCGTTCGTTCGTCACAACGTTAATTTTTTGCATGAAGGCACTTTACTCGCAAACCACTGCACCCAGGACCTTCAAACTTCACGTGCTGATAGTACTTATTGAGTACACCACCCCTACTGACTTTGGGGTCACCAGGTCAAAGGTCAAGGTCACAGGGGCCAACGTTAACTTTTTGCATGAAGGCACTTTACTCGCGAACCACTGCACCCAGGACCTTCAAACTTCACATGCTGATAGTACTTTTGGAGTACACCACCCCTACTGACATTTGGGTCACCAGGTCAAAGGTCAAGGTCACAGGGGCCAACGTTAACTTTTTGCATGAAGGCACTGTACTCGCGAACCACTGCACCCAGGACCTTCAAACTTCAAATGCTGATAGTACTTATTGAGTACACCACTCCTACTGACTTTGGGGTCACCAGGTCAAAGGTCAAGGTCACAGGGGCCAATGTTAACTTTTTGCATGAAGGCACTTTACTCGCGAACCACTTCACCCAGTACCTTCAAACTTTACATGCTGATAGTACTTTATGAGTACACCAACCCTACTGACTTTGGGGTCAAAGGTCAAAGTCACAGGGGTCAACGTTAACTTTTTGCATAAAGGCACTTTACTTGTGAACCACGTGCACTTCACCAAGGACCTGCAAACTTCACATGCTGATAGTACTTAATGAGTACACCACCCCTACTGACTTTGGGGTCACCAGGTCAAAGGTCAAAGGTCAAGGTGCTGCGGGGGCATTTGTCACCATTAGTGACAGCTCTTGTTTGAGTTATGGCCCCTGAAATAGTCTAAAATGCACATTTTTTACCTTGTGACATGCCTAGCTCAAAAAGTATTTGATATAAATTGATGAAACCTCGCATGAGTCTTTATCATGATATGAACTTACGCATCTCCTATTTTTCATCTGGCTCCGCCCCCTATTTTTAGAGTTATGGCCCCTGAAATAGTCAAAAATGCACATTTTCACCTTGTGACATGCTTAGCTCAAAAAGTATTTGATATAGATTCATGAAACCTTGCATGAGTCTTAATCATGATATGAACTTGCGCATCTCCTATTTCTAATTTGGGTCCGCGCCCTATTTCTAGAGTTATGGCCTCTGAAATAGTCAAAAATGCACATTTTCACCTTGTGACACCCCTAGCTCAGAAAGTATTTGATATAAATTGATGAAACCTTGCATCAGTCTTTATCATGATATGAACTTGCGCACCTACTATTTTTCATCTGAGTCCGCCCCCTATTTTTAGAGTTATGGCCCCTGAAATAGTCAAAAAATGCACATTTTCACCTAATTATGTGCCTCACTCAGAAAATATTTAATGTAAATTCATGAAACCTTGCTTGAGTCTTTATCATAATGTGACCTTGCACACTTGGCATTCTTCTTGAGAATTTTAGCATTTATTACAGAGTTATGGCCCATGAAATAGTCAAAATAGTGGATTTTTTGTTTGTGATGCTCATAGCTCAAAAAGTATATGGTGAAGAATAATGAATCCTTTTCATAATTTTTTTTTTAGGCTATACCCCATTAAGACTGCAAACATTTGAATTATTTCACCTTATTTGTGACAAATGTACCAGTGGGCGGTGGGGGGGGGGGGCACACCCTGTGTCCTACAGACACATTCTAGTTACTAACTGCACTGCAGATTTCACGTGATTATGATCATGCATTCATGAGTTGCGCTTCCTTGAAAACAGTCACTTACACGGACCCGGCGCACGGCAATCATATTTCAATGACGTTAACGACGTCGTGCCTTCATTGTGATGCTTTCATTAAGATTACATTAATTCATATTTATAGATTCATTTTATAAATTTTCATGAGCGATACTTAAGTCAAAACAAGTTGTTTGGTTAGAATACTAAAAATGTATGAACACTTACGACACACATCTCAGACAGGGTACTCAACGTAAGTACTTGGTCTTTATCTACGGCGTCATACATTGGCGTTAACGTCCATTCGCAGTTTTTATTGTTTTCTCCCTCCATCTCCGTTGTTTTTGAGCAATTCTGGACATTTGAGAATCGTTTGTACCACTTGAAGATAAAGACACGGATGACTGAACATTGTTGTGGCGTCTGCTTCATTGAATTATGATTTCCAGTTGCTGTTCGCCGTAACTAAGCAACTGTCTTATCATCCATATAAGTCGATGACGACATAACATGCATTATAAACAGTAATATTCACTTAGTTCAAACGTTGTTTTCTTCCGTCTCCCACGTCAGGTACCTCTGACATGTTGCTGCACTTGGGCATATATTTAGGGAAACAAGTGAACTATTGGTGTGAACATTAGCGATCGAATTCAAATTGCGACAGATCAAAAAGCGACTGTGCCGGTTATGTGTAGCTATGGTAATAAAAACGTTCGACGCGCTTCGCCTATCAGCAAAAATGTTACAAAAAATTAATGACCAAATTACAGAGAGATTCCGAATTACAACGATATATTTCACATTATCATTTACACAATAAGCAACATTTGACAGCAAAAGTCTACGTTATTTTTGAACAGCCCTCGTATAGGAAAAAGCTTTAAAAATCTTCTTGTCTGAAACCATACGACCTAGGCTTTTGATATTTGGTATGATGCATTGTCTAGTAGTCCTCTACCAAAGTGTTCAAATTATGCCCCTGGGGTTAAAAGAGGCCCGGCCCTGGGGTTACTTAGTTATTACGTGAGTTATATAGGAAAAATACTTAAAAAATCATCTGATCCTATTTCCAAGACTCTTTAATTATAATTACCTGATGACCCCAAGTAATATGATGTCACTTGACTGTGACCTTGACCTACTGAACTACTTTCTTGTTTTTTAAGATACAGCCTTGAAATTTTGATGACATAGTTACACAGTTTTGCACACAAATCGTAAAACTGAATTTCATTGACCATGAATGTGACCTACTGACTTTCTTAATATTTTATCATCAGTTTGACATTTGAAACATGTAGCTCATATTACTCAGGTGAGCGATCCAGGGTCATCTTGACCCTCTTGTTGTTTTAACAACTTCATTTCTGAAAAGAAATGACTGCCCTTAAAAGACTGTTTTGACACGATATCTCCGCAGTCTTTTGAGTCTTGTATGCTTAAACATGTCAAAACAGGGTTTTTTCTTTCTGTTTTGGGAACATAGCCTATACCCTCAATATTGGGATTTTTGACGCGTAAATGTTCCAAATTGGGAAATACTTAGTCCCATAGGATATAGTAAGGATGTGTTTCAGCACTTTCTCATACACTTGTTTCACATTATACAACCTCTTTAACATACTTCCATTACATAATTGTTTATAATTTGGTCAATGTTTGTGCAATTTTGATGAAAATTTTTTCAGAATGTAGATTGGGAATTTTTGCACTCATTTTGTGAAAAATACATACTTTTTGGTATTGGGAATATAGCCGAATAACGGCTATAGAAACGGCCGAAAAAAAAACCCTGCAAAAAGACCACTCTCTCCATATGCAGAAGCATCAACACATATAGCAAAAACCTAGTTCAATCTTTCATGGAATTCTGAATTTCCTTGGATTAAGTAAAGTGCTATAAGTAATAATCGTGCATTCACAACAGTTAATTGGCTCCACTCATTGATTCAATATAGGAAACTTGATGATTTTTTCATGACAAGGCTATTTAGCGCGTAAAAAATGAGCAAATTAAAGTCTTTGTTATTTTTACCCAAATCTCCCTTAAAAAAAGCCCTGTTAAGGCAAATCTCCCTAAATATGGCATGTATGTACTGGTCATAGGGAAAAATTGAGAACATGCATGTTACATCCAATCTTTAGGTGTATTTTGACCTATCTCTACCTGGTAAGGAGTTTTATGTGGACTTGTTTTATAAAGAATTTTTTTTTTTTTATCCCCCGCCACGGATGGTCTCCATCCGTCCTTCCGTCTGTCCATAACATTTTGTGCCCAGTGTGTATCTTCTAAATCCCTTGAAGGATTTTCATGAAACCACGGTCAAATGATCACCTCATATCAAGACTATGTGCAGAACTCATGAGTCAGCCATGTCAGCTCAAGGTCAAGGTCACAACTCTCAAAGGTTTGACCTTCCATTTTGTGTTCGCTCTGTATCGCCTAAACCCCTTGAGGGATTTTCATGAAACTTTGGTCAAATGATCACCTCATCAAGATAATGTGCAGAACTCATGAGTCAGTCATGTCGGCTCAAGATCAAGATCACAACTCGAGGTCAAAGGTTTGAGCCTCCCATTTTGTGTCCGCTCTGTATCTCCTAAACTCCTTGAAGGCTTTTCAAATTTATTGATGTCGTCATTCATGGACTATAAAATATACTTAACAACGTCAGTGCTTCCACCCAGTACCATCAACCCTTTCACTATCCATAACAGCATTGGGGGATATAGCTTTCTTTCAGACTGCCTTGTTTAGGATTAACTTCCCTTGTAGTTACTATGAATAATTTATATTATAACTTTTTTATGCCCCCCTTCGAAGAAGGAGGGATATATTGTTTTGCAGATGTCTGTCGGTATTTAGACCAATCCGTTTCCAGATGAAAACTCAAGAACACTTGGGCCTAGAATCATGAAAGTTGATAGGTAGGTTGGTCATGACCAGCAGATGACCCCTTTTGATTTAAATAGGTCAAAGGTCAAGGTCACAGTGACCTGGAACAGTGAAACAGTTTCCGGATGATAACTCAAGAATGCTTAAGCCTAGGATCATGAAAGTTAATAGGGAGGTTGGTCATGACCAGCAGATGACCACTATTGATTTTTAAGTCAGTAGGTCAAAGGTCAAGATTACAGTGACCAGGAACTGTTAAACAGTTTCCAGTTGATAACTCAAGAATGCTTGGGCCTAGAATCATGAAAAGTGATGGGGAGGTTGATCATGACCAGCAGATGACCCTAATGATTTTGAGATCAGTAGGGCAAAGGACATGGTCACATTGACCTGGAACACTTAAATGGTTTCCGGATGGTAATTTGAGAACGCTTGGGCCTAGTATCATAAAACTTGATAGGGAGGTTGATCTTGATCAGCAGATGACCCCTATTGATTTTGAGGTCAGTAGGCCAAAGGTCAAGGTCACATTGACCTGGAACAGTTAAACTGTTTCTGGACAATAACTTGAGAAGGCTTGGACCTAGGATCACGAAACTTAATAGTGAGGTTGATCATGACCACTATTGATTTTGAGAGGTCAAAGTAGAACTTTTCTATACAGTGACCAAATAATTCTGTTCCTTGTGCAATTACTGAATGCATCAAGGGGGGCATTTTGTGTTCTAGGAGCTCTTGTTTATAATTGGCCCAAAAAATTCCATATGCAGATACAGGTGCTAGTGTTAAGAAATTTGCTATGACGGGCATATATTGTGACATTCTGGCACTCTTGTTCATTGGTTTCTTTGGCAACAGGACTGTTTATTGAAACCAAAGTGTCACAGAATGAATACATTGTTGAAGCAAAAGTAAACAAAGATGAAATATTCATTCTTCCTTTAATATAGCCTTACAAGAAAAGATATTAAAACTTGGATTTTTTCTATTTTTTAAAACTACAGAGTCAGTTAGACTCAGACTGTCTAACATCAGATTGTTTAACCTATCTAGTAAGTACAGTACAGTTTGTTCTTTCAATTATTTAATGATCAGGTTTTTTTCTGTGTTTATTTGAAAACCCCTTTTGGTCAGTTTGGACAGTATATCATCAAAAGTATTTGTATGAAAATTTTAAGTTCAGTAGATTCGGTAATGCTTACATCACTTCAATTTCACAATATGAAGGACTGCAGCCATGTTTGCATTGTTTAATTAAGAAATATTCTGACATGGTTAGATTTGGTTGCCAGTTAAACAAAGAAAAAGTTCAAGCTCTGTATATTCTACCACGTGCGGACCGGTAAGAGAGCATTATGATGTCAATTATGATGTCAAATTGCCGCATGACATCAGGGTTTTACTACTTAGGTAAATAAAGTCCAGCATAATTTTTATCAGAAGATTTCTATGAACACGTAAGAATGAAAACAGTCAAGGCTTTATTGTAGTTTGTCGCCTTATTTACCACAGTTCACTGTTGAGGTGCTTAGGTATTTAACCACTCAGACTATGACAAGCACCCACTGGTTCAATTCCTGCACATCTGAACTCGTGAACCATGATCAATCAGGCAACAGACCACTCAAAGGCCATGATGTTTTTTTGTTAAACATTGTTCAATAAAATCAGTGTTTGGAGTTTAAGATGCAAAGAAATTATATCATTAAGTGTGATATGATAATGCAGAGTTTCTCCAAATATGTGCCTGTTTTGCGACGTAAGCCATTTTCAATGCACTGCTGTTACATTTGAAACTTAAGTCCACACAGTCATAGTAACATTAAAACACTGACTTTATCACATTATAATGTCAGACTTTCAGTCTTCATTATGTACCAGGTTGTTATTGGCTTATTACCTTCAGAGATAATGCTTTGCATTATACATATTGTGCATTTTAATCAACTTGGCAGGACAGGGTTTCCCAACGGACCACTGCATTATTGTGCAGGATATGTAGTATATTCGGCAACCTGATTCTTATTCACTGGCCATCTACCTTGCAGTGTAACCACTGTAGCATTGAATTTTAGTTGTTGGTTACAGAATAAAACAATTGTATTGCTCTACCTATTTGCTCGTTTTATGAGAATCTTACCATTATTTGAATGTCAGAGATTAATTCCGCCCTGCTAGGTCGAAAAAAAACGCACAATAGCAGTTTATAGTTTTAAAAATGTTAGCAAAATAAAGCTACAAAGAATATCATACAATCTGCAAAAAAATGTACTATGTTTAGTAAAATTTTCACAAATTAAATTTTAATGCTTTGTCTTTTAGTTGTCCATTGTGTCTAAAAGTGAATTATGGCCCTACATTTTAGAATATAAAAAAAGTGAATTTTTATGAAATTTATTAGCAAACTGCTTCTTATGGTCAAAAAAATTTAGGATGGTCAAGGGTGATCTGGTGATAAACTTATACTGGTCATTGAATAGTTGAACACATTGCTATAATTGCATTATCTACAGCTTTGTCAGGCCTGGGACTTTCCAGGACTCATCCAGATTTCAGGCTTTTGATTGCCAGAATTTTCTTAAAGCTGTATTGAAAAATGACATGTCAGGCTGTATTTTCTCAGCCTTGTCATTTTAAACAGAATCCCAGGCCTGTTTGTAGTTCTGTATGTTTGTTTGTTTGTTGTGTTTATTTGAATGGTAAAATAGTACTTTCTTGCATGTTCATTTAGCGGGTTGCCATAATTTATTTTCTTATTGAGTATCTTAAAAAACAGGCTTTCTGAGTGTGTGATGTACCTGCTTGAAGCTCAGAATAATTGGAGGGTTTAAGGCAATAATGTCATAAGTCCTTCCTTATTTAATAGGAGTTACAGCAGTATTGCATTCAACCCTCATTAAAAATAAATATTTAAAATTTAGATTTTATTATGCTGTAGTTAAGCAAAATATTTAAGAACACAAAATTCCTAGACTTGAAGCATAATTTCATGTTTATTTTGTTGAATAAACTAAAGCTTAGTCAGTTAGTTCATCAGGTTATGCAGAGGTGATTTGAGAAATCATGAATTTGAATCTTTGTTAATCAGTGCTAGTCAAATATAGATATGTTTCATTAATCTCATTTTCAGTACTAATTTGGCATGGAAGTAATGGGATGTTATCCAGCTTGTTACAAAATATGAAATATCTAAAGAGTTCACTACCCTCTGTGTTTTCAAACTTGAAATAGAGTTTCATAAGCTGGCACATGTGCGACTTTTGAAATAAGCCTGATTAAGTTCAATGTATCCATGCAAAGTTCTGTTAAATCGCAACGATTGCATGGAAAAACTAAATTAATGTAGATAGAGTATATTATCATGTTGCCATCAGTTAGTAGACAATGGAATGCATTGTAAATTAATTTGTTTTATGTTTCTATTTCAGACTTTCTTCCATACATATTACCTTTTAAATTTTCTTTCAGTAAAAATGTATACAGGAATAGTTTATGCAAAAAAGAATATATTTTGTGCTGATTTGCTTATATTCAAGTGCTGAAGCTTGTAGATTTGTTAAAGTTATGTTATGTACATATCCATGCCTTTTTAGCTCACCTGTGCACATAGTGTTCATGGTGAGCTTTTAGGATCACAAGATGTCCGTCTTACACCTGTTCATCCTTTAGTGGACCCACCCGGGGGCTATTTGTTGATTAAGTTGATGTAAGAAATACTTTAAAAAATCTTCTTGTCAGAAGATGCAAGACTCAGAACTTAGACATTTGAGTTAGAAAATTGGCCCAATCCATGGGGTTCACTCTGTTTAACAAAGACTTATGTAAGAAAAACTTACATAAGAAAAAATTTTCTTGTCTAAAACTTCAAGGCATAGAGCTTAGACATTTTGATATTTGGTATGTAGCATTGTCTAGTAATCTCTTCAAAATTGCTTATGGGTCAAAATTGCCAAAGGCCTGGGGATCATTTATTTTACTGTAAAAAAAATCAGGTAAGTAAGTAAGTTCTTGTCCAATTTTGAAATAATGTCATGCATTTTTGGGGTTATGGAAACTAATAGAATCACTATTATTAAAAGAAGAGAAACGGTTTCTGGCCTGAAATGACAATTTCTGATCAAACTTGGCTTATAGCAAGTTTTATAGATAACACCTATCATCTGGGTCAAGGTTGTTGTTTTTTTAACTAGGAAAAAAGATTAAGGCTTTAAACCAGCAATTGGTCTATAAGGAACTTATGCCCATTTGAGTCAGATGAGCAGTACTGGCCATCATGCCCTCTTGAACTTAATATACAGGTGCAAGATTTCTGTTGCAAAATAATATTTCACAAACTTGACTAGAATTATGAAAAAGATAATAATGAAATATTTCATGATGCAAGATTTGAATTGAATTCCTGTTAAAGTAAACTTTAATGTTGTTTGTGTTCTTGCCTGTAAAGTCACTGTTTTCAAAAGTTTTTACTTTGGACTTTCGAAGTAGGTGTAAAAAAAATGTTTGTTTTCGGTAACATGCTGAAAAAAATTAGAGTACATAGGTCGGTTATTTTTTTTTTTTTGAACTTTTAAATCAAATGGGACTTTTCGGAAATTATTTTTGTGTCAAAAAATGAATACAAATAAGGGGGTTATGCCTTTAGAGCATCAGTAAGTTGATTTCTAACATCACTGACAGTGCAGTTTTGCAACTTTTGATAAAAAAATCTCCAAGGTCATAAAAACATTTAGGGTCGTGGCCAAAAATTTAGGGTAGGTCGGGATACAGGATGGAAACAAACAATTTTTTATGCCTTACTGTAGTTACTATAAAAGATCTGGTATAAATCAGTAAGTTTGATCTTCTTTCAGGCTGAGGCTCTACATCTTGAACTGATGGCAAGACGTAAAGAGATGGAGTACCGTTTCCGAGCTTTTGTTGCCGATGTGCCAACGTCATTTTCAAGGACGAGAACTCTCAAACCTAACAAATGAACGGAAACTTAAACATACAGAATTATTATACCTTTGTTGCTGAAGAGTCAACATTGTTTCCCAGGACCGGCACTTTTTGCTAGAACTGAATTGAACATCTTTGGAAGCAGACAGAATTTATGGTCACTGTAAAGAGCAAAAATGTATGATATATACGTACATTTAGACAGTGGATAGTATTCTAAGTTTAGGATTGACTGTTCTGTTCAAGGAAGGAAATGTTTAACTTGAAGACCTTTAGAAGTATTAAATGCTTAGCCTTTCTTGGTAAGGGAAATTTACATTTGTATTCTTCACTTGCAGATGAAAACTTATGAATATGGATTTAACAGAACAGTATTAGAAAGGATGTTGATATGCTGATGTGGAATTATAGTTGAGGATGCATACCTAGTAAAATGAATTAGAATATGTAGTACCATGTTAGAATGAGGAATATTTGAGCCGTGCCATGAGAAAACCAACATAGTGGGTTTGCGACCAGCATGGATCCAGACCAGCCTGCACTTCCGCGCAGTCTGGTCAGGATCCATGCTGTTCGCTTTCAAAGCCTATTGGAATTGGAGAAACTGTTAGCGAACAGCATGGATCCTGACCAGACTGCGCGGATGCGCAGGCTGGTCTGGATCCATGCTGGTCGCAAACCCACTATGTTGGTTTTCTCATGGCACGGCTCATTTATAGTTTGCTCTGACATTGTTCAGTTAGAACAGAGAGCAATGAAACTTTGCATGAATATTCATTCTGTAGTTACCGAGCTCAGCACAGTTTCATTGGTGTAGATGTGCCAAAAACAAAGTAATATTTGCCATTTATTTACGAAATTTCAGACTTTTAACTTTGACAATTACAGGCCCTTAACATTGCTATATTGAAACAAGATATGAACATTGCTATATTGAAACAAGATAAAAATGGCTCAGGGATATGATTATTGTATTTTTGAAATGCATTCCTTAATACATTTCTTTTGAACAACATAATCTACCTTAATTTGTTCTTGCCATATGCCTATATAAAGGGAAATCACTCTTTTAGTATTTTTGATCAGTTGAGTAGGAGTTGTCAGTGTGTTGGCTACTTTTATTATGAAAATGGAATTTGAAACATTTTAAATGATAATGTTGTAAGAACTTCAAGTTTTAGATGTTTTAAATGATATCAGTTTAATGTGCCAGAATATGCAGTGTCAAAACTCTTTTAAATCTAGAAATCTTCAGACTTTTATTCATTAAAAAGCCAGTTTAATGCATATTTTTTTACCACTTACTTTACTTAACTGTGCAATTTTAAACTTGTTTTGTGCTATAATTTTGAGTCCTGTCATATTATATTGAGCAAAAATCTCTTGAAATGGTATTTCTATTAAGCTTTTGTGGAGTTTTCTTTTCATTTCAAATAGATTTACATGTGTATATGTATTTAACAATTGAGCAAAGCTGTCCATTGTTTATTGTTCTAGAATTTCATACATTTTAAGCTCTTCTAAACTTCGTTCAAAGTGAGTGATTAGTACAGGTGGAAGGTCCAACAACTTGCATCTTTCATATGTCATCTTCCATCAACTTTTTTATTAAAAATAATCTCCTTTGAAAATAGTTAAATCAAACTTAGTCTGCAGCATCATGGAATTTACCTCTCTCAAGTTTGTTCAAATGGTGGTGATGACTCCTTTAAGGAGCATATGGAGGTTCTTTTCATGAACTGCTGAATGAATCTTTACTATACTTCATCTGTAGCATCCTTATATAGATTCACTTGGTTCCACTAAGCAGACAGAAAAGTAGAAAAATGCCTTTAAACAAATGCTTCTTAATAACAACTTCTGAATCTTCACCAAAGTTGGTTGGTCATTAGCATCTTTGTATAGATCTTTCTCACATTGGATCAAATCATCATCTGAACTTGTAAGAGGTTGCCAGGCCTGAAAATACACAAAAGCCATTGAACATCCTTTTTCTTGAACCAATTGACATATTTTCTCCAAACTTGGTTTGTAGCATCCTTGACCATTCCTTAAAGTTGTTCTAAGGGACTACCAGAGCTGAAAAGAGAAAAAAAACACCTTGTTCTCATGAACCAGTTGATGAATCTTCACCAAACCTGTTAGGACCTTTCTCAAGTTTGTCAAAATAATTTTACTAGGCTCCATTTTCTAAAAGTAGAAACAATCTTTAAACAACTTTGTCATAAACAAAACTTGGTCTGTAACAATCTTTGATTGACCTATTCCAATTTTTTGAAGTGATTGTGCTTGATTTTGCTAAGTGGCCATTAAAAGAAAAACTTTTAAACTACTTCTCCAAATGAACCGCTCGATAAATGTTTACCAAACTTGGTAAGAAGCATCTTATGTTTTGCAAATGGTTCCATTTGGCCAAGGTCACATCTGCCATACTTCATTCATTTTTATAAAGTAGAGATTTTGTTGTCACTCTTTTATTGGCATCCAGGTCAGAAATGTTTCACATGTAAGCAGGTTTCTCCAACAGTCTACCACCCAGTGCTTAGATAGCTCTTGTGTTAAATGGTCAGAATGGTACTACATTATTAACCCTAACCCTGCTAAATTACTATAATGAACTTGTCCATCTTTCAATTTGGACAATACCATTAACTGTTAAAAGGGGTGCTTACAGATACTGACTGAATGGAAAACAGTGCAGATCTTGATCAGACTGCATGAATGTGCAGGCTGATCATGATCTACACTGGTCTCAAAGGCAGAATTAAACATGTCTAGCACAATAAGGGTTAAATGGTCCTACATTTTTAAACTTGCAGAAATATTGACTCTACTTTGAACTATGTTTGATTCTGACAGAAATAAGTTGAAATAAGAAATATGGAAGAACATTATTGTTTTAATTTTTATAAAACATTTTTTTGTCATATTTGAAACATCCTGAAACTGCCAAAAATCAGTAGAGTATGTATCTAATGATAACCTTTCTGATAAAATTTCATGACAAATATTCATTGCAAATTAAAGCACTTTCAAATGTAAAACATTAAAACAGAATGTTAATCCATTCTCAAATATGATAGAATATGGATTCCTGATCTTCAGATATATTGGTATGAAATCAACTTATGTAATGTACATCTTTCATAACATACAATGTGCATTTATTCACCGAGTGTAATATCCTCTGTTTTATGTTTGCCAAAGTCTAATGTTTCCGTCTTAACCATCTTATGCAAGAAAACATAGTTTTCTATCTTCATTATCCATTAATTTTGCCTTTGATGTGTTCAGATAAATCGTAATCTGTTGCACGTAATCTGTTGCAAGTTTTGTTACAAAGGTGTCAAAATCAGATTTTGCTTTGTATGCAAGAGTTTTTGCTTTAAGTGTAAACAAAATCCATTTCTTTTAATATATTGATTTTTATAAGTATCTTTTTTTTAACATTTGAATAAATCGAAAATGCTAGAAAGGGAAAAACAGGTTTTGTTATACAATAAGGACAAAATACAGAAAAGGAGTCCCGTTTAACCATTCACAAGTCACAATTGAAGTCCACCTGATTTTAGATCAAATGTTTGACATTCCATGACTTTAATACATGACCTGTTATGTCACTGAATTTGTTAAGGTGCCAAACTATTCTAAGTTCTGTGTAGCTAAAACCAAATAATAAACAGTAAATGTTAAACAGTATTACAATAGATGTTTTAATTGTATGCTTTTTGAGTTTTTTGATTCTATATTTGATTCACCTATCTCTAATACCGCCTTTACCTTCTTTAAAATGACACTCTTCTAAGCATGTCACTTCATTTTTGGAAAAAAACTCTTGATTGATATTTGTTGTAAGTTTTCTTGTATTTTTTTAGGCTTCAAAAAACTATTCAGATCTCAATATGATTTCACTATTTGTTATAGTTTTAATAAATTATCATAAAATAGCAATCCACCTTATATGGTACAAGCTATTGACTTATGTTGATACAGGATTACTATTTTAGTACATTCAAAGTCAAACAGGACATACCCAGAGTTGATAGTTTACAAGTGCCAGGAAAACACAGAATAGTGCTGTATTAAAGTGTATCAGTAAGTGTATTGGGTGTTTTATCCATTATATACTACATTAAGTGAAATGAAAAACTTACATTTTTCCATAAAAAAGTTGTTTTTCCCCCCCCTTTAATCTTCCCCTTCTCTTCTTACATTTGAGTTGTTATTGTGATCTACAACTAACATGGACTACATGACGAAAAAACGTTTCTACCATATGAAGTTGCACTTTGCGTTGAGTATGTCCAATCAGTGAAACACCAGGTTATTTTTTCCGCTGGTTTAGCAATTATTAACCGACTTCCCTAAAAATTTCGACTAACTGATGAATATCATATAACTTGAAGTGCCCACTTTAAAACATTATAAAACATGATGTAAGATTTCAATGATACAATGAAAAAAAATCATAGAAGAAATACATGTAAAATGTCTGCTACAACTTCAAAAGAATATGGTACATCAGGGCCTCCCCTGGGCCCTATAAAGTTGTAGCCACTTTTTGAGAGAAAGTGTCAAACTTTGATCATAATTGCTAAATTTGGCCAAATTATAAATAAAATTCTTGTACCCACTTTCAAAAATCTTATCCATTATTTGAATTTGTACATTTGGCTACATTAGTGAATGGCAATTTATTTGTCTATTTATTTTGGTTTTATGGCGCACCATCACAGTATAGGTTATATGGCGCCAAACAGGACTACAAATTTTGGTTTCACATCTCATTTACATTGAAAGGAGGCCCTGGTAGTACATATGTATTTCATACAAGAGGTGCTTGCAAATAACAGAAAAATTCAGTATTAAATAGGTGAATCAGACATTAGAAACTTTAGTGTTATATTGGCTTAATATCTTGCGTTAATATTTTTTTGTTATTTTGAACTATCAGTTGTATTATTTATTTGTTTATAATTAAAATTGGAGAAAGAAGAAAATGTTACAAACAGTTTTCTTCTTTTTTTTCTATTTGTCCTAAACTGCAAAACTCTTGAAGACTAAAGAGAGGGTTATGCAGTTTCAGTCGCGACCTTAAGCTGACGAGAAAACACCAGCAGTTTTTCTGTGTTAAGAAGAACTCAAAAGTCAGATTCAGATTGAACTTCATATGTTGAAACTTGGGTAAAGATTTCAAAACCTGAGGTGAAGCGTAAGTGTTGTTTAGCGGAGCGTGCGAACATGAGGGTGTTCGGCAATACTCTATAGAGGGATACGCCGAGACAACATGACACGCGATATCAGAGACAAGTTCGAATGCAAACATAGTAGTGGCACGCAGTAGATTAGCCAGAGATCACTGGTTTTCATCGTACCATAAGAGAACATTTTTGACATCAAATTGCCAATGACAATATGTTCATTACCACCGGATAGTGTCTTATCAAAATATTTCAGTGACCAATTTAAGAAGAAAACAATCAGGTCTTCTTTGTACGTTTATCCTAATTTTCCATTAACCATGGTTGATACGGTCAGATTTTTTGATATTAAACCACTTGGGCTAAAGCCCTCATGGTTCAATTTCCTGCACATATGGTAAATTAGATGACCACCCAAAGGCCTTGATTATTTGTTAATTAATTAAACAGTCATGATCTGTGTATAAATGCCACCCTTGGAGAAAACGAAAAAAAGGTCTTTGTTAGCAGGTGGTCTGTCAACACAGTTAAATTTACACTAGTTAAACAGGAAGAGAAAATAATGACCATTATAAGCAGGGTCACAATTCAGAGGTGGTTTTCAATACAGATTTCGCTGTATATTTGCTATTGTAGTAGAAATGTACTTCACTAGGAAGATCATAATCCTATAAGCCTTTTAAGACACAAGATCTAGAAAAATACAGAAATTAGGCTTCCCCATTCAATGTATTTTAATGGTTATTATGCCCCCCTTCGAAGAAGGAGGGGTATATTGTTTTGCAGATGTCGGTCGGGCGGTTGGTCTGTATTAACCAATCCGTTTCCGATGATACTCAAGAACCTTATGCCTAGGATCATAAAAGTTGATAGAAGTTGGTCATCACCTGACAGATGACCCTATTGATGTATGAGATCTGTCATGTCAAAGGTCAAGGTCACAGTTACCCTGAACAGTTAAACAGTTTTCCGTATATAACTCAAGATTGCTTGGGCCTAGATCATGAAAGTTGAATAGGGAGGTTCTCATGACCAGCAGATGACCCCTAATAGATTTTGAGGTCAGTAGGATTCTTGGTTCAATGTTCAAGGTCACAGTGACAAACAGTAAAAACGGTTTCCCGGCGATTGCCCAAGATCGCTTGGGCCTAGGATCATAAAGTTATAAGGGAGTTTGATCATGACCAGCAGATGACCCCTATTAATTTTAGGACATGTTTGTCCAAGTCAAGGTCAGATGCCAGGAACCGTTATACGTTTCTGGACGATAACTTGAGAACGCTTGGGCCAAGGGTCATGAAAGATGAATAGAGAGGTTTCATCACAGATGGCCCCTATTTGATTTTAAGTCAGGTAGTCAACGATCAAGGTTACAGGACCGGGAACATTTTAACGTTTCCAAACAATAACTAGAATGCTGGGTCCTGAGGGATCAAATTCTTGATAGGGAGGATGTCATACCTGTAATGACCCCTAAAGATTTTGGAGTCTGGCAGGCAAAGATCAAAGTCACATTGACCCGACAGTTTAAACCCTTTCCAGACGATACCTGAGACGCTTGGCCTAGGATCACTTAAACTTAATAGAGGTTGATCAGGACCAGAAATGACCCCTTGATTTTGAGTCAATAGTCAAAGGCCATTTCACATTGAACAAGAATGCATTATAAACTTTTGTTTACAGTGAGAAAATAATTTCTGTTCCTGGCAAATGTACGGTATGCATCAAGGGGGCATTTCGTGTTCGACGAGCACTTTTAGTAACATGATTAGTGCTCACTAATTCTTTCCTTGGGAATGTCAAGTTTTGACAAAGAGCTTAAAAAAGTATTTATATTTCTTTGTGGATCGACCAAAAATTTGCTCATGGGATTATGAAGAATGATACTTTGCTCGATACAAATCTAAAAAGATACGAAAACTTTTGACTCTTCATTTAAGTCGCCCCTTGTGATTTAAGGAGTGGTGGTGGCATACTGGTATTTTTATTCTATTGATGTGTCTTTTGAATACTCTGGGGCTGCTAGCTGTAGTGAATGAATACCAATACTGAGAATACCATCTAATCCAGCAAATCTGTTACTGGTGTTTTATGAAGGCTTTCTTGTTTTGTAGGATCTGGATTAAGTTCTACAACATCCCCATTAAGTTTGTTGGAATTGCAACTATTTGACTTCAAGTAGAAGAAATCTGAATCAATCAAATCTCCTCTCGGTATAATCAAATTCCTAAGACTGAAAGCCAGTGTTTATTGACTCGTGATATTTCAACCGATATGCCTGAAGAATCAACATTTCATTGTGCAGACGATCATGATTTGAACAATGTTAGTAGAAGTCCATTAACAATGGTTACATGCCAAATATTCCAGCTCGATGCATTTGGTTCAAAGACAACGAAATTTTAACAGGTCTATTCCCTAAATAACCCTATGTAAAACTAGTTTCCCCCAGTGGGCCAAATGCAACCCTAACCTAACCAAGCGAGT
The DNA here is from genome assembly GCF_021730395.1 of Mercenaria mercenaria. Lineage (NCBI taxonomy): Eukaryota > Metazoa > Mollusca > Bivalvia > Venerida > Veneridae > Mercenaria > Mercenaria mercenaria. Next base: position 25,282,569 of record NC_069369.1, read on the forward strand.
GACTGCGATTAATCGAAAGTGAATAAAAAGTTCAATAATTACTCTAGAAATCCGCTCTACTTGTTTTTTGTTTTTTGTTGTTTAAAACAACCTCAGTGCTCATACACTCACACAAAATCAAGGTATATAAGTAATTTACAAAGTTTACGCATCCAAATATTTTAAGTGATGCGTCACCTAAAATAAGAATACTCAAACGTCCTAGTGAAACTTGGTGTGGTGTGGATGTGTGGTTCGGTTTAACTCTTTTTCAACAATTATTTCTGTCAATAAACACGGTGTCTACTTTGTAGCATGAGCCACAATGCCCAACTTTATAGTGCTGCCTCACTGAAATCACGCCTAGACACGGGCATGATCCCCACCCAGTCCACATTATACTGACACCGGCGGACCAGTCCTAGCACTATCCCCTTAAGCTGAGTCGCCAAGCGAGAAAGCTAATGCCATTTTTTTACGTCTTTGGTATGACGCGCCTGGGGATCCGAACCCACGACCCTCTCGCACTCGATGCTGACGCTCTAGCAACTAGACTTGGTAGTTGATTTAGAGCTAATAGCTAGTTGCTAAAGCACTGGCTAAAAAGAGAACAAACAACATTTTGTATCGTGCCATAATCGATCCCCCTGGATCCACATTGTTGCTTTGGCGATTAGTCCATATACATTGTAATATAGGTGGCCAACCCACATGCTTTTCGTATCGTACACAGGTGGAAAGTCCACGATCATGTAAGATTTTTTTTGTAATTTTCTTGTTACTTGATGATTTTTTATAAAATAAAAAAGCGTAGACAAAAATCGAGTGTTTTCCTCATCACAAAATGTATGCCACACTTAATCAGTGCATGTTGGTTAGTGTATACGGTATCTACAAATAAGATCCGCGGAAAAAAAGTGTTTGATAAAAGTAGCAAGAATGTCTTACAGACGGTTTTTTGGCGAGGAAAGCGCCGATTTTCCTGTCTTCAACGCCTTTTATGTTATTAAAATCTTTCGAATAATAATGAAATTATTAGCAAAACTGCTACCCGAATCGAGCAATATTCTTCGTGTATACGATACCGGAAAGTGACATGGGTTGCCCACACTGTCTTATAATACAGATCCGTTTAAAGTCAGAAAGGGCTATCCACATAAATACAAAGAATGCTGATAGCCCCTTCTGGCGCTCAACGGACGAATTTTAATTTAATGTGTTACAGATGGCAAGTTATGGGCATGTGACTTTAACCTAAAGGTATATTTTCAAAAACTCTCTTGATTTAATCTGTTGAAATAATTATAGGACCTACGATGATACCTTAATACAAATAAAGTTTCCTATTAGACATATTAAGAAAAGATAATTGAATTTGATATTTGAGAGTATTTGTTGTAAAAAGCCATTTATCTTCGTCTGTGTTTCCTTATAATGGAAATCGATTCTTTTGTGGTGTAGTTCCTGGCATTTATTGTCTGAGATCAATATATCAGAAGAATAGCACTGCAATTTTTATCTTCGTTGATCTCCTTAAAGTTTCGAAAGCAATTGACACCATATTTTAACAAGAATCTACAGTTCAAAAGTACAGTTAAAAATAAAGTATGATGAATTCTAAGATGAAGAGTTGCTTAAAGATTGTAGATTTACAACTTGCAAATGAAGGTACTGATTACTAGATATAAACGTATGAATTACGCTCAATAGTTGGCGTACATGAGCGTAACTGACTTATCATCGTTGTATGCCGTTAGACGTTACAGGATTACTTGGGTGGTTGACTACTATTTTCTAATCATGTTGATTTCGATATCTAAGGAAATATTATGCAAAGATTTTCAATATAATATTTATTCAATCAAATATGTATCAGACAGTGAATTAATGCGTGTTCAATACATTGTTAATACATATACAATTCTTTAAGTTTTCAAACATAACGTCGACGTACATTAATTTCCAGCTGTGACATCTCGCTAATTTTGCAATTTTCCATTTGTTATATTAATTTAATATTCAACGTAAACTTTGGCATATCATTTGCAACATTTACTCTTCAGACTGTAGACGCTGTTTTGTAAACAAATACAGTACTTTTTTAAATATTTCGGCACCAAAAACGTTTAATTTTATTTTTGCATTTTTTGACACGTGTGACATCGCGGCTTGAATTAAAGTATACTATATTAAATCCATTATCAAGGTCAAAATACACAAAAAACTTCCTAATTCAAAGTAGAAATTATGTACTTTTTGGTCCAAAATAGAAATTATAGAAAGCATAAAATATTAAAGAAATACAGAAATTTTAACAAATCCTGTCGTTTATCTCGATTGTTTTAATAAAATATTTTTTGTTTGTAAGATCTGAGAGATATGTGAAGTACATATACTGCATGGTAAACCATAGACCAGTTACGCAAAAGTAACAATTTTCATTTAGAAAGAGTCTTTGGGGTTTTATATTACAATAGCTGGTTCTCAGCTTGACAATGTAATTGCAATGCTTCGAGCCAGAAAGCAAGTTAAAGAAACATCCATGATTTGAACTTTTAGTAAGGTTCTTTTTTTTTTTAAACCAAACCTATCGTCATACCGACCGTTCGAGACGATCCCGGAATTACATCAATTAGTATTGTTGTACTGTGTGGTTAATTTAAATACAGCTTTCCGGGGAGAACAGACATCCGGTTTTTGTGAACCAAGCTTTGTCCGATGTTTTTGCGATGTGTTTATGTAACGCCTTCTCGCATTGTATTTTTTTAATTAAAAAGAAATTTAAATCTATCAAATCGATTTCTGTCAGCTGAATACCTTTTCATTTTATTTGAAAGAAAATTTACACAAGAATTATGGCAAAATGTTATAATGGTGAATCCCGTCAGAAAAAAGATTCTCCCCATTAACATGAATTGCTAAAAAAGATAATGATTAGAGGCAGTGTTTACAAGGGTACCACGCTTTGTAGCCTATAGTTATTAAGTACCATTTGAAATTGGTTTATACACCCCTGAATAGCAGACTTTTATTGAATCACCCAGCTCTGTTAGTTTTAGAAAAAAAAAAAAAGATTGGAGCAACGAGCCTACTAATCAAGATCCTGAGTTCACTCCCGGGGAGACAAATGCGCTGCTGACGGTATTGTCGAAACGATGGGTAAAGCCACGCGTCGTAACCGTTGCGGAGTCACAATTTGTGCGGGAAAGGAATTCATAATCATGAAGATAAATGTAGTTAATGCTGGTCATTAAAGACCTAAATAATGTGAAAATGTGTCATGCAAACCTATCAAATAACATCACACAACAAGACTGTTACCTAGAAATAAATATCCCACATAATGTATGTAATTGCATCCACTTTGTAACGTCGGACAATTGTAAAATACATGTTATATGTATATCTGTCTGTAGTCGTAGCAGTCCCATTTTAAATGAATTCCCCCACCAACCCTCGATCTACCTACCCGCCATCCTATCTTCCTATTTACATTTACCTATCCGACCAGGTTTCATGAAATAATCTCTCGAAGTTTAAAAGTGATGTTTCGTAATAATTAAATTCTTTGTTTCCATAGTCACCACATTCTTATTGATATTGCAGCTACAAATAAACTAAAGAACTTCATATTTATGATACTGTCCGCTGTATATATATATATATATAAAAATAAGCTTTCATGAACATATCTCTTGTACTTTCAAAGGACCCACATTTTTGTATACTTTATTAACGTATTTTGTTACTATATTGCTTCATGACAAACTTGCTTTCAGTTTTATCGCATTGTCCAATAATTGCCTTTTATCATTGTACCATGTTTTATAAATTGTCTTGCACTTGCAATGTTACCGTAGGATCTACTTGTTTGAACAACATTCGAGTAGCCGGATGGACGGCGAGGCGTGTGGATATGTTGTCAGGAAGGGACTAAAACGATAAACTAGAAACATCAATATAGGTATATGCAAAACTTTAGTAAATGCATAAAATTCAACGCATTAATTAAGCATGAGCACTAAATACAACATTATATACCAATAAAGTATATAATAAAGAAAATACAGAAAAAATCATCATCGATCCTATTTTGAACCTTTTTTTGAACCAAATGCCAGCCTGTACTTCGTTTTATCCTGTGTACGAGAACGGGCGGTTTGCTTTGCTTCGATGCACATGTTTTTAACGGGCCAATGTCCATGTTTAATGAAATATTCTTTCCTTAGTTTATTATGGTTTTTTAAAATAGAATTTTTCTCTTTATTATCCTGTTGATTTTTCCGGCAAGTCAGACGAATGTCGCGAAACAAAGATGGGTGAAGGATAACCTGTGTCGCTGCTTGGTGGCAGGCGTTATCTGCGCGTCTCTTCTTCTGCTATCAGCAATATCAATTTCATTGCCCCTCTTGAAAATTAGTCAGTCCATTGAATCCTAAATCATTGTTTAGATTTTGTTTGGGACTGAGGCCGTCGAGAAACCAAACAATAAATTATTTATATCCTCCCTAGTGTCACCCCGGTATTCCCGGCCCCCCCCCAAGCCTTGGAAATATTCCGAGTCCTTCCGGAAAGGAACTGGAAATCCTATGTTGACAACGTTGACGACGTTAAGCGAAAACGCGTGATTGCCGCGGCACACGATTCTGTTCATATTTTATCTGTAATTATTCCAATACCGAGATATCCAGCAAAATAACCTATTTTGCACTATCGGAATATATTGTTCGTTTATTCCAATATTTCTTGTCTCTTTAGTAATGACAGTACTTATTTAATATTTGAAAACAAATTAGAAAATTATTCATGGAAAATGAATTAATCATGTTCTCTTATCCATTTAGTAAACATTTTTTGATACACAATTTTTTACAAGTATTCACATAAAAGTATCTCAATTTAATCCATATTCCTAAACATACACTGCATTTCCAGTGATCCAGACCGTTTTATCTCGATTTTTTAATAAAATTTTCAAACAATTACAATAAGAACCTATAGCAAAACATTTCTAAATTAAACACTCTTGAGTGTTATCAGTTGCTTTAATAGCCCATGCTAACATAAATAGCAGGGACTAATCAAACTATAACGGTTATTTTCAAACAGGCATCTCTCTTTTTTCTCTGATTTGTTCTTAGACCTAGATTTAATATGATTTTCATTCAATATTTCCCAGTTATATCACTGCCGGAGACCAATTAGTTATAAAATTATAACGCAGTTTGTGATTATTATGTTGTCAACAAATACACACTTTTTTTCTGAAATAAATCGTTAACAGCTGTTCTACCAACCGCCGGAATTCTTTGCCATAAGTTTCGTAATATATTGTTCACGAAAAGACACGGAATAGATATCGTCCTTTTGGGTTGCTTTTTATGATTTTATCTACTCTTCAACGGTCTGTAAATCTCAGTTATTGTAGAAAAATCAGAACTTTGAGCCGTATCAATATACCAGCTAGTCGTTTGTCTCTCTTGAACAACTTGTACCTACCCGCACTTGCTTCCTCACCTTCTTATTCCTTTAGCATAACTTGGGATGAACACCAACATCATTGTATATAGTGCTTTCCTATAATACATGATTTCTCTTCAGCAGCGGGGCAGTCGGGACTGGTCCTTTAACAGCCGCTCACTTGCAGATCAATTTCCCCTAAAATAAACCACAAAAAAAGTCAACTATAAGTTTGTGATAATAGTAGACTTTAAGTAGATTAACAACAAATCTAATTAAACCGAATAATTCTTTGTATCCGAAGAATAAAATAGCATCACATGATATACCAAAATTAGCAAAACTCAGCAAAAGATCGGAACATTATCCAATATTGTCGTCTTGTTGTTACAAATAAACAAAGCGACACTTTTGCGATAATAAATTGCCGACGTTAGATAATACGACTTCAATCGCTAGCCAGCTAGGTTTCCAATTTGTCCCATATCGACTAAACCTTTGACTTCTGAAACAGTCTCATTAATTACTGTTTTACGGAAATCAATACGCGTCGGTATTGTTTCGTTTTCAATCGGCTTTATTTAAATCAATATAACATCCAATCGTATTGCTGATCCTCCGGTAGCATCACAAACCATGTCAAGAGTAATTTTATCCGAGTCCGTGCTCAGTGGCATCTCTCAATCACTTTGCGTTCTTGACTTTGCAGTATGCATAGACAATAAATGAATTTTCAGCGGGGTTCAAAACAATAATGATTCTCATATTAAAATGTTGTAAAGAGTTTCAATGCAATACATCCTCAAATCACTTTTCATCAGCTCAAACATAAGATCTGAACTTAAAATGCTTAAAGTGACACTCTGCGATTTTTCACTTGACATTTCCCGTAATAATTTTAATATACACGGCCTAAAGTCTCAAAACACACCGCGTCTTCCGCCTGACATTTCTGTTAAAACGCAATTATAACTTCTTTCCGTTTTATTCGGCCAAATCTGTTGCACGTTTTAATGTTTTTGAATCTGTGATATAACGTTTTTTCCCTTTCAAACTCCAAATATAAACATTTAACCTTCGTAAAATACTCTGTAAACCTGTTAAACAAGATCCTTTTTGTGATGTTATAAAACCGTCAGTTCTATTTATTTCTGGGTTTTTATAGCTCTTTAACTGAATATCTTTTATATTTCAGAGATTGACTAAACCTCCCTCTGTCATCATTCCGCAAATACCATACTTTCTTTTTGTTAGCTGGCAAAATTAATAGAAGCAATGATTGATTTTATTTACAAATTTACATTCGCATTACATCTAATTTACACTAAATTTGCACTATATGATTAAGCGGTTTTCACGCAATAAAGGACATTTTAGACAATACTAACATCAGTGCGCTATAAAACATAATACAAACTCTGTGGAGATTTCGTCCATTAATTCAATTTCGTTTATTTATTCAATAATTTCAATAAAATACAATAAAACGCTAGAAGTCGTTAAGCAGACGCCGTACAGGTATAGTATTTCATCTATTGATATGATTTCATAGAGCCGTTTGATACAATGAAAAAGTGAATATACCGATTTAGGGTAAACAGGATGAACAGATTTTATCATTCAATAAAAAAGTACATATTAGTTTGTCCGATATATTTTATTTTAAAACTGAAAACTAAAATTTAAATATAATCTTTGAAATGAAAACAAATTATATGTTGCCTATGACTGATAGTCAAAATCAAGATTTATTAACTTGAATTGTATAACGAACAATCCTTTAAATTGATTTTGTCATTTACAAAGTTCCGAGAAGTAATAAAATGTAGAATTATATCTATAGTGTAGTCCTTAAAATATTTCCGAAGTACAGAATCATGTTTTATCATCCCTCAACAATCGACCATGGCCCAACTATCATATCACGATGGTACATTACATATGATGGGATGTGGCTATGACAGAACAGTGGGATGCTTGTAGTATGACAGATTGGTGAAATTTGGAGAATTTGTTGCCAGGACACATTATTATGACAGAGGAGTCGAATTTGGCAGCGATAGCAGAATAGTAGGATAAGGGAATAGTAGGATTGTACAGTGGTAGGATAGTTATAGCCGAAACATATAGACCGAGCTGGACAACAGTATGGATGATATAACAATGACAGGCCGGCTAAGGAGGAAAAGGATATTGCAGTATTATATAGGATTAGTAAGGTAAGTTAAATTTTTTTTATAATTCCCAATACTACCACATTAGATGTGGTATTATGATAATACTACAATAGGCACATGAAAGTAAGCTGCTATATAGTCTAACAGGGTGACAAGAATAACTGGATAATTAATAGGATGGCGATGGCAACAGGATAGTAGAATGGGGATAACAGGATGTAGTGTCCAACACCAGCAGATTACACTAAATTTAAATATTAGCTATTTAAACTTAGAGATTAACAATATGAAAAAACCCCATTAGTATGCAAACATATTTACAATAAAGATAATAGAATTTATATAGTGGGATTGCGATGTGGAAATGATAGAATAAGGAGAAAGGGAATATAATAGTACAAGTAATACAATAGTGGATAGTGGATGGCGATATACGGTATAAATATGGGATATGGATGCGATAGTACGGTAATAGAATATGACAAGCTATAGTACAGTGATAGAATATGGATAAGAGATAGTACGGTAATAGAATGTTGGATATGGATAGAAATGAAAGAATAGTGGTATATGATGCTTATAGTAAAATAAGAAATGAGATAGTGAATGGCGACATATACGAAATATAGAATAGTGAACAAGGGTAGCGGCTGAGAAATATAAGACAATACGATGAACGAGCCACATTTGCACCAATTTATACCACCAAGCTTAAATCGTGCGTAATAACAAGAAAATATTGATATGTTGTCACATTCCTGAAATGTTTATAATATTTTGTTACCTTTTATCTTATTTAGAGGAGACAATGACGTACGAGATTAATGTTTTATTCACGAGAAAGATGATAACTGTAGCTTTTGACTGATTTTATTTAAGTACAGTAGATCTATATCTTTACATGTATTGAAAGCTTGAAGTGGAGCGGAAACCAGCGTAAAATGTGTTGTTTTTTCTTCGATAAGAGCTTCTCAGCTTTTCCCTATTACTTCGATTATCATTTCATGTTTCAGAGATCATTTTCAATTCTAACAAGGCTTGATGTTTTATCAGTGAAGTCGAGCGTTGTATACTTTGCGATAAGCAACAGTTGACGTACGAACCGAATGTGTATTTCAATTGAAAATAGCTGTCCTACACAGCAACATGTTGATCTTTTCTTGTCTATCGCGTTTCAAAATAATTTGTGAGAATAAATGGCTAATCCTGCAAATATTTATAATAATAGTGCCAAACTATGTGACGTCACCGATCTCGCTATTTTAGACCAAATTTTTCCCAAGGGAAAGACAGAATATCCTCCCTGGCCATGCTCACAAATGTATACTTTCCCCGCTAGGTAGGCAAGAACATTATGACGTCAATTAGGACGTAAGATTGTCACTTGGACGAATGAAGTTCCGCATATTTTTATTATTATATTTCAATGAGCATGTCAGAATAACAATTAAAAAAGACATTCTTGTGATTTATATCGCCTGATTTACCACGGTTCGTCTTTCAGATGTGGATATCTAACCACCTGGGCTATGCTTTTGCGGTTCAATTTCTGAACAGAACTGTTTACCTCAGGATTTAAGCAAACATAGTCGTTGATAATTTGCAACATGACTTCGAATATATCTAAGGTAGTTTGCCTCTCTTTGTAAAAGATAAATTAGCAAACATTTTTAACAGGACCTTGTAAATAAAAAAAAAGCATTGCCTCCTAGGATTTTATTTCATAACAAGTTTATAAAATTCTAAAAAGCTTTAAAACTGTAGACAAACGTTCCCATTTGGAACCGATGAAAAGTTGTAATGGAATATAGTAGCACGCAAGAAATGTATCAGTTAAATCATTTTTAATTAAGATATCTAATACTTAACAAATATTTTTTTATCAATACTATTTCCTAAAAAAAAAAAAAAAAAAAAAAAAAAAAAAAAAAAAAAAAAAAAAAAAACCACAAAATTCCGGATACATGTAACACAGTTTTGGGTCCTGTAATAGTATTTTGGTTTGCGCAAGCAGTAGAAACAGGTAATTTTGCATATACATCCGGATTTTTTTTTGCATATACATTCGGATAATGCTGGTTAATCGGAAAAAAAAGAAAAGAAAAAGAAATCGGGCACATAATGCTGAACTGTATTATATGACACATGAATGTCCAGTGAATTTAACAATGCATAATTCGATAATATAAAATGGCACAACATCGTCATGCTATAACTTTGCGTCTGCCTTTTGCACCATAACAATAATTCTCATCTAACGGACGGTTTTGTTCGTTTTGAAAGATGTCAGTTAATCATGCAATCATGCACCACAACATAGTCTTAAACAAATATCCGCCTTTCAGATGTCACCGTGATTCCGCTGAAACCGTTTCAATTGAATACACATCGATCCGTGAGCCTTGAGGATTTCACTCAAAGAGAGGCATTTTTCTATTGTACTAGATGGAACAAAACACCATATCCAGGAGAAAACAAATAAGACAGGACAGATAAGTGCATCGGATAATTGGTATACATATTCTGATCATAATCGGAGTGGGGGCCTCCGTGGTCAAGTGGTTAAGGCGCAAAATTCTTCATGTGAGGAATTCATACAGCTGGCTTGCAGAAGGACGGTCGCCCGCCCGTGACTGAACAACGTCGAAGATTACCTTGTCCTCTTCCACTACAAAAACCGGAAAGGCGCAAAAGACCGTATAATGGTTCGGTGCGACGTTAAAACTATGAAAAACCCAAAACAGAATTAATGAGACAGTACATATATCATATACGCTGATTCTTCTCTTCTTTTATCAGCATACACGAACTGTTAATTTTCAATGTCCTGTTTTTGCAATTATATGCAACTAATATCACGTATAATGTAGTTTTTTCCGTGTGCCTTTCCTAACTTAAAGGTGAATTGGAATACGCTATAACACTGAATCCTATTTGGAACGCGTGCACAGCCGTTACACCTGTTTACCCTTTTGTGATTAAACGTAATAATAGTACTAGAAAAAAGGATGAATCATTAACACTGTGTAAGAGAATGACATCAGAAGAATAATAGAACGTTATAATAGCGACTTAACGAACACGCATGAAGGATAATAGCTATGCTAAATCAAGATATCACGAGAAACAGACACACAGGAAGGTGACACTTGTTCTCATCAATATTTTGTACCTGCTAACCTACTTACATTGAAAACATAGACAAAGACTGAAGTAAATCAGCAACCCCACCGACAAAAGAGTACACTACATAACATAGCTTATACTATCGTCCGCTGAAGGCGGAAGAGTTACTAGTATATAGATCTGGTGTTGTTCGTCCAACTGTTTCGTCCGTCCGTAATTAAAATGCGTATAATTTGAAAAAGAGTAGTTTGCCCCTTGGTTCAGTAAAAATATTATTTACGTGGGTATACGAAGTAGTCTATCGGGATCTTCATGATACTGAAACAAATTATAGTTCACAATAAGACGGTGGTGCATGCCTAAATTCGTTAGATCACTCCATAACTTCAAGTTATTGTCCTTTTATCTGCTTACAAGCCATAAATTCCCAAATAACTAAGTAAGCCATCGATGGATCTTTATGCAATTTAACATAAATATAGCTCACTATAGGACAGTGGTTCAACGCTCAACTTTCGCCAGGATCTCTCCGGTAACTGCGGAGTTATTGCCACTTAATCATTTCAAAATTCATTAATTCTCACAATAAATGGATCTAGTAAGAAATTTAATACAAATATAGATCACTGTTGGACAGATGTTCGCATGCAATTTTTGTCAGGATATTAAACTAACTTTAAGAATTATTGTACTTAAATTGTTACAAAATCATATATCTGGAAATTAAATATCTTTCATAATAAAGTCCCATCATTAAAACAACAACAACAACAGTAACAAAAACAACAACAACAGTAACAAAAACAACAACAGCTAGAAACAACCTATTCGTCCAGAATTTTTGTTGATATATACAAATGTTAGACCTTAATCAGCCACCAACTATTTTTCAGTGTGTTAAGGCGGGATAAACACTGATAAATACATAGTTACATGAAAATACTGTTTGGAGCGGTTATTTCTTATTAAATGATCTATTCTTTGAATGTCATAGAGTTCACTACAAAATCTGGAACGAAATTTGGCCGTACTGCATCTGTACACATATTTGGAAATTAAAAGAAAAATATTTACCGGACATAAAATGTACAGTCCTGGAAATCATGACAAAACAAAACAAATGCTAAGCTTCTCTCTAAGATTAGCCCTGGACTGAGTGTCAATGAATAATAATGCTTTTTTGCTCGAGATATTTAATTTCACTGTTTGATTCCATGCTATACATAAGAATTGAGTTTACTCAAGTTTGGTTCACACATGAAACATTTAATATATAATATTTACACCAGATTTTGAAATGGAGAAAACAAGAGCTGTCTCCATAGGATGACACATGCCCCTGATGACACTTTGAATTAATAGTGAGCCGATGTTAGAGTTTAGGAACCATTGACCTACGAGCTGGGTCTTGCCGCGACACGTCGTCTTACTGTTGTCACACATTCATGCTAGTTTATTTTTAAAAGCCATGCATTGAAATGACAATGAATATGGACCGACACGCCATCAATGCACTATCATGAAAAATGACCTTTAATGTCTAAGTGTGACCTTGACCTTTGAGCTACGGACCTGGGTCTTGCGTGCGACACGTCGTCTTACTGTGGTACACATTCATGCCAAGTTGTTTGAAAATCCATTCATCGATGACAAAGATATGGACCGGACACGCCCATCAATGCACTATCCTTTAACGTCTAAGTGTGACCTTGACCTTTGAGCTACGGACCTGGGTCTTGCGTGCGACACGTCGTCTTACTGTGGTATACATTCATGCCAAGTTATTTGAAAATCCATCCATTGATGACAAAGATATGGACCGGACACGCCCACCAATGCACTATCCTTTAATGTCTAAGTGTAACCTTGACCTTTGAGCTACGGACCTGGGTCTTGCGCGCGACACGTCGTCTTACTGTGGTACATATTCATGCCAAGTTATTTGAAAATCCATCCATTGATGACAAAGATATGGACCGGACACGAAAATTGCGGACAGACCGACAGACGGACAGACGGTTCAAAAGCTATATGCCTCCCTTCGGGGGCATAAAAAAACATTTATAAGCATTTCAGTTACGAAACATAATTAATATATTTCAAAGGGATTTTGCAAACGTTAACCCTTACCCTGCTAAACTTTCTATAACGGACTAGTCCATCATTCAATTTGGACAATACCATTTATAATTCGAAGGGGTGTTCATTGAAATTTACAGACTGAATAGCGAACAGTGCAGACCATGATCAGACTGCACGGATGTGCAGGCTGATATTGGTCTCCACTGGTCGCAAAGGCAGAACCACGTGCCGCCAGCAGGCTAAACGTTAAAGCAGCATGCCTCCAGATTTGGCCAAAAATAACCTTTCTTTCAAATTGAAGTTTGGTCTTACCATGAACATTAGAATATGAAATATTTTAAAGGTTCCAAATCAAGAAAACAAAGATGACCGCGTCGGGAATCGAACCCCGGACCGCCGGCAGCAATAAAGACATTTTCCCGTCGTCGTACCCAATAGCGCTATAGCTGAAGTAGTGAATAATGACTTGAAAATATAGATATTTATAATCGAGAGTTTTCATGGAGTAAAAGCGTGAAAACCGCTTTTTGATTTTCATCGTAAAAAGTAGTAAAAACAAAAAATTCAAATGTGTTTCCGTAACATAAAGTTTGTCAGAAATTAAGTTTTAAAGCTTCTTCAGAAATATAGAATTTATTTCAAGAAAGCTAAAAAAAATAATTTTTTTTTGTTGTCGAACAATCTGGAGGCATGCTGCTTTATAGGACTTCATTTTGGCAAAAAATTGTGAGAAAGTGATTTGAGACCTTACTTAAGGCTAACTTTTAGATTTGAGTTTAGAATTAACTGAAGTTTAGATAAGGATTTGAGTTTATACCTAACTTTAGTGCTTAGTGCAGAAGGCTGAGTTGACACCTAATTTTAGTTTAGCTTAAGATTTGAGTTTAGACCTAAATTTAGTGCTCAGGGCAGAAAGATGAAGACTACCTAACGGGAGTACGTACGTACGACGTAAACGGTCGCGCGCGTTTTCCCACCAGCCATTTAAACCCCCTGCTGCGGCCAACCGAAGCGTTTATATAAAAAGTTCATTAAAAAAAATCAACACATTTAACGATACTTCCCGGGGTTAACGTCACACATGCTCATGGAAAAACTGTTCATGGAGAGAAGACTCCAGAAGCCCCTCAGTCCTAGCATTATTTCAGGATCGGGTGATTAAACCTGGATAGAGCCGCCGACCTTCCACAAGCAAGAACGATAGCTTCTTCACTTTAATCACATTTATTGCTTTCTCCATATGGAAATACTAGTTATAAGACGTGAATGCAAATGGCAAATGCAAATGAATGCAAATGGCGAAGAAAATGCAAGAATTTTACAAATGCATCGGTTTAAAAATTACATACAAAAGCAAAAGGGTCAGGCTGCAAGTTTAACAATATTAGATGGTTGCAGAGTTACAGTTAGTTGATAGAAGCTAAACCTGAAAATCTAAGTAAAATTCATGAAGTACAGTTTTCATAGTTATGTTTCTTATTAGATATGATACTGATTACTGATGACGACAAGAAACAACTACTTTTGATTACAACCATATCCCTTAAGTTGTAAAAGAGATGAAGTGAATTTGCATAAACATTTCAATCTGAAATTCTAGCATTATTCATGGAAACTGATGTCTGATATCACGCAATAAAGTATTGACTGTCAAACCAAGTGTATAATATTCTATGACTTCGTTCTAATCACTTTTTAGACTAGCCATTGTTAAAATGTCACCTAATTTGTTATGTACTTGTTTTGTTATCACATAATTTTATACCTTTATATGAAAAGAAAACAGAAACAAGAGCTGTCTGATGAAAGCGCGCTTGACTATTCAAAGAATTGATTGAAGAATGGGGTCAAAATATTTCCACGGATATTCAGACAAAAGAAATAAATAGATTAGACAAACAATGTTCCTGTATTACTTTGATTTTGATAAGTCTTGCACTAAATGGCAATATATGAGCCAATTTCGAAGTCCAAAAAGGGCCATAATTCAGTCAAAATAGTTATGTACTGTTGCCTACAGATGGAAATCATAATGATAAACAAGTGTTCAAAATTTAAAAGCCATATGTCAAATAGTTTTGACAAAACATGGACTTGTATGAAAACAGAACCAATTTCAAAGTCCAAAAAAGGCCATAATTCAGCCAAAATAGATGACAGAGTTATGCTCTCTTTCCTACAGATAGAGACTATTATACTAAACAAGTGATAAGTTTCAAAGCCATATGTCAAACACTTAACAAAAAATATGAACTGGTACGAAAAACTTAACCAAGATTTCTAAGTCAAAAGGGGCCATAATTCAGCTAAAATCCTTGATGGAGTTATGTACTCTTGCCTATAACTGGACATGGTGATGGTAAACAGGTGTTGAAAGTTTCAAAGCTTTATCTCAAAAGACTTTGTCAAAATATGAACTGGTACGAAATATTAACCAAGATTTCTAAGTCAAAAAGGGCCATAATTCAGCCAAAATCCTTGATGGAGTTATGTGCTCTTGCTATAACTGGACATGGTGATGGTAAACAAGTGTTGAAAGTTTCAAAGCTTTATCTCAAAAGACTTTGTCAAAATATGAACTGGTACGAAAAACTTAACCATGATTTTTAAGTCAAAAAGGGCCATAATTCAGCCAAAATCCTTGATGGAGTTATGTGCTCTTGCCTATAACTGGCCATGATGATGGTAAACAAGTGTTGAAAGTTTCAAAGCTTTATCTCAAAAGACTTTGTCAAAATGTGGACTGGTACGAAAAACTTAACCCAAGGTGTGACGCCGACGCCGACGCCGACACCGACACCGACGCCGACGCCGTGGTGAGTAGGATAGCCCTACTTATTCTTCGAAAAGTCGAGCTAAAAAGAAAATATATGGAACTGCGACTCACAACTGAAATTTACATCTTGTCAAAACGGATTATACAACAATACAGGCACTAGAGTGCAAAAAAGAATTAAAGATACATTAACCACTGAATAATTTATAGTCCAGTACACGAAAAAAATAACTTGACCGTTTGCCATAATGTAAGGGCCTGTACTTTGTGTTATGGAAGATTTATCAGCTCAGTGTGATTTACATAGAGGAAATTACATGAGTGTCTTTTCATACTGAATCTGTTAACAAGCGGAATAAAAGTATGAAATGCGAATCTCTGCTGAGCATTTTATTTGTTTTATTCGACGAGTGTAATAAAGTCAATATGGAAAGGCAAACAATATTATTATTATTATCATCATCATTATTATCTTTTATTATTACCATATTTATATAGCGCCCTTTTCATGATAAACACGTTCAAATGCGCTTTACATACATAGCAAACGCAGCCACACAGGGCGCCAAAGTCATCCTCAACTAGTACAGACACAGAGCGATCTGACCAGAGGTACGGAGTGAGATAAAGCCCCAAGAACAGATAGAGAGAAATCTTTTTAGATACGGGCCTGTCCGGCTAACTTAGCCTAGCTCTTTGCGAATAGACAGTCTGGTTCTTTAACGTGCCCGATGTATAGCACAGATACACGCGAAGCCATCTTTCCTGGGAAGAACCAGTACAGGCCTCTTAATTAGGTAGAATACACTCAAGAGCATCTCAGAAATTTCTAGTCTAGTGCCTGAACCGGAATTCGAACTCCTGACCTCTGGATTGACAGACAAGCGTGTTACCACAAGACCACCGGTGCACTATAAATGTATTATTCTTTTTAACACAAGTTAGCTTTTCCTGCTAAAACATAAAAAAAATCTTCTTTCTTTACCTGTTTTAGTTCAAGCCAATTCGACCAACATATCACCTTTTTTACACTAGTGTAAAAAAAAATTATGAAATAACTTTATTTCACTCCCTCGACACCAAACATTTGATAAAACTTATTATTTAATCTATTTCAACTTACATGCTCTCCTCGGCACGTGCGAGTATTTTATCGTCACCAGACCTTTCATCTGTCAATCCAAGTTTGAAGGCATAGATCAGTACTGTCTGCAACTTGATCAGGCTGCAATAACACAAGATAAACAGATTAGTTATCCATCGTTGCACATGATGCGCAATATTAAATAACGTATTTCTTAGATACAATAGTCATCATCATTGTTCACCGCACATTTTCTACTTTTATTTACTTTTCGATTTCCATGACGAAATTTTAATGGTATAGTTCTTTCAAGTCAAACTTGAGAAATTGGCATTGCATGGATTTTTCGTGTGCAACCCGCATTTACTGGTGTTCTTTCGCAGTACTCTATTGCAGGTCCAGTAGAAGAGTGTAAATTATACTCCTAGCCCGAAAGTCCAGGATTTGAACTTTGTAAGCAGCTTGATTTTACCGCTATAATATCAACCTCTCACCTACGTACGACTATTTGTTACAAATACCAAACTATCCAGAGCTCTGATATTAACGTGTCACAAATCGTGTTTGCATTTCAGTTTAGTACAAGTTGTTTCAAATCAATGACTGACTTGGACAAGAACACAGCTGATTAACGTGCTGTTGTATAATAAGGTTCAATTTAAGTTTTGGTGCGCAAAATGTAACAAAAGAAAAGAATATGGCTCAATTTGTGTAACAGAACTATAGGGTATTTGAATTATCAATTACATGTTTTTGTACTGTTATTTAATTTTTATCTTATACTCGTAAATACAGAATAAAATCCAAGAAGCTAGGTCCCATCAACGATTCACTGTATGAGTTACACAAGACATGCTTTACAGACAACTTAATTTTTGAAGTATTTCTAAATTTAACAAGAGCAGGTGTTTGTGCCGACGTTCGTCATTAAGTGCTTGACAGAAGTCAATACGCAACAAAAGGGTTATGGTTATTGACATTCTTACTTACCTATTTATCTTTTAAAGTGCCAAAGATATGTCTATAAACGAAGCTTTCGAAAAACCTTAAAATGAAACAAATTCCAAGTATAACATCTTGGTGTTCTTGACCTTGAGTATAATGGGCCAAGCCCCTGCACACACTTTGTTTGTATGCTGGACAATGTTTATGTGAAGTTACAGTAAGATATAAGCAATAGTATCAAAGATATAACAGAAAAACAAAGGTTGCCGAAAAACTTTAACCTTACAAATAACCGGAGTATAACACCTTAGTGCCCTTGACCTTGGGTATAATAGGCCCAGCCCCTGCAATATTTTGTTTGCACGGTGAACAAGTTACAGTAATATATAAGCAATAGTAACAAAGCAAAATAAAGGTTGCCGAAAAACTTTAACCAGTAAAGCTCACACCGACGCCGACGCCGGTGATAATAGAATAGCACCCCTATTCTCAGAATAGTGGAGCTAAAGATTTAACCAAAAATAATTCAGTCTTCTATGTACTTAAAGGGCCATAATTCTGACAAAATGCAATGCCAGAGTTATGGTTCTTGGTCAACACATTTGGACGCAAAACTTTAATCAAATCCTTTAAGTCGAAAAAGGGCTATAATTGACTTTGAATTTAGACAAGAGTGAGCTAACTTGATAATTGACTGTGAAATGTTTCAAGAGCACCGCCTGTTGGTGCCATCGCTCGTCTGCAAGTGCTGGTCAGTATGTAAGAAAAGTGTTTAGTTTAGTTAAACTTTAACCTGAAATTCTAAGTAAAAAGGGGGGATAATTCATGAAATATTGGTGTGAGAGTTATGACCCTTGCACCATATGATGTGGTGATGATGTGGAATAACTACTTTAAGTTTGAAGCAAATTCATTAAGTAATAACAGAAGTAAAATGCATCAAAACGTTAACAAAGGTGCGGACGCGGAAGGACACCGGGGTCGAGTATAGTCGAGCTAAAAAGCCAAAGAGGAGTGTTTGGTATTGCTGTGACATATTTTCATAAAATACGGTTTAAAGCTAACTTACCTCCATGTTACCTCTGCCGTTCTAAAAACATGTTGTATTTGCACCATTCAGTCGGAATTGGTACGCGTTGCTAGTCCTTTCCTAACTCGATCTGTCGTTTACTCGATACTGGTTATAACCGGTGACGCCACCTGAAAGTCATAGGTTCAAATTAGTCTACATAAATGACTATTACATGACTTTTTATGTAAGTCAGCGGACTGTAGTATACAAATATAGGAATGTCTTGCCGGTCAATAGTATAACTATTGCCCGAGGTTCGACAGAAGACCAGATTTTTTCAAATTTTGACTGTAGCCCAACAAAATATGGTGTTGAACTTGAACCGATCATGTAGCATTATCTGTGGACCGTTGATTTATAACAGCCTTGTAATCATACACAGTTGTTAAATCTTTTTTGCGATCAGTAATTGTTTTAGTCTACGGATCGCGGAAGTATGTTCTCCGTGTTTTTTGTTTTTTTTTTTTTGGGGGGGGGGGGGGGGGGAAAGAGGGGACAGGTTCCATGAGCACTGGTTATGATAATTGTGTGCCATTACTTAACTGAAATACTGTTGGAAAACAGCTCTGAACGCAATTATTTTTTCTTTCTTTCCTCTAGGTTTGAATGCTTTGACTTTACCTCAGTAAAACCTGTGTCGGAGTGAAGACTAAAGAGTTTGAGACCACCCCTTTGGTAAATTCCCATTTTGGAAATTATACCTGGCAGACCCGTAATATTCATAGCATATAAAATATATACAGAATTGTTCAGAAGAAGTAGAAAATACTTTCTATAGAAGTCATCTTGCTCGGTATTATGCTTTTTTGTCTTACAACACATGCACTTCAACTGTTCACATTCTATTTTGTAGAAGATATGTATATTTGATAATGCATACACAGACGGTTATTGACTGAACACTATTTCCCTAGTCCGAAAGCCGAGGGTTCGAATTTTGTCAGTAGAAGCATTTCAAGCAGAGTCTGCACAGTCCTTCAATTCGTCAAGACTACGTATTAGAATCACACCTAGTTTCTATCAAGTTTTAAATAATCACGCTATAACGTACCTGCTTCCGTGAAACATGCTACTATCAGGCCGTCGTCGGCTTTTCTTCTGCATCATTTTCTATTCTTTACGACTGTTTTCAGTTCCACCCGTCAAACTTATGTCCGACCTTTTGACTTGTTCATCAGATCTCACATATAGCTCGTGCGGCTTTGAGTGGTTTATGCATAAAGGTTGTATTGGGACAATTCAATGGATTTATTTAAGCCCCTGGGCTTTTCTTTATTTTGCAATCAAGGTCATAATAAAGTGCGCATTCACGTCAACACAACACAAATTAAAGTACTATGCCCCAACGATAACGTGATGTTTACAAACATACTTACAAATAGATTGAAACGAAGCATAGATAATTCAACTTGTTTTTTATTTGTGTAATTGGTCAAAAATGTAAATATTTCTATTAGTTTTTATTTTATTGTATTTGCTATTAAGGCATTGAAACAATAATATGAACGCATATATGAATAGTTAATTCTTGCTTTCTTACAAATTAGCTTAGCGGTAAAACATTCTAATTATGTTCTTCAGATCTTTTGCCGTGTAGGTTCGAAACTCGACGGAAGTTAGTTTTTTTGTTTCTTGTTGCTTAAAAAATTGATTCATTGATTTTCATTATGACACAACGTTGGAAAAATATCTGACGCCGATATGGCAGATGAGAAAAGTTATTTGATATTAATTAAATGAATGTAGCCTACTAATTTTATAGAAAAAAATGGAAACTCCACAGGACGCTCAACAAGAGAAAAACGAAAACGTTGCAGGCTTGCTTTGATTTAGCCTGCTCATGGAACGTACTTATAGAAAGTTTAAGAAGAGCTGTGCTACGAATTTCCACATTTCGTTTTTGAGAGGCCATGTTCAAGCCAGACATGTAAAATGCATTACCGATTGCTCTGATTAATAAAATGGAGGGTATGCTTTTATGTCTGGATATAAAATATTTAGAGCTGTTTAAAATGTGTAGAGGCTAAGAAACTAAAATACTGAAAACGTAGGTGGTTTCGGTGTCTAAATGAAATCACATATTTGTGATTTCTGCGGATCGCGACGGCCAGAATCTCATTCGAGTCGAACAGTTTATTGCCATCGAGACAGATGTGATATGGTCAAACTATTTGACTTTTATTGACGTCATACTTGCATTTAGTTCGAAAATTGCATGAAAGTATTTATTGTCAGCTGCAGCTGACAAAGACAAGACTTTGATATAGAAAACAGAAAGACAAAATGTGTAAGAAATAGTATGTTACTCGTACTTGCTTGTCTGCAACTCTCATGATAAGAAATAGTAACACGGATCAAGCCAATATTACATGGTTTATCTAATTTATATCTAAATTGATGTTTTGTTTACATATCCTAACTTGATCAGTCTTATATTGTTGGGTTTTACGTAGTCCAACTCTGTTTGTTCAAAAATGGGCTTCTTGGTAGAACGTCCGATCTTCCGTAAGGCAGCTAGAAGGCTGCCTCACTTCAATGACTTATACTTTCCAAGCGACTTTCGAACCCACAGTGGTAAAGGGCAAATGACTCTTTAAAAGTCGGGGACGTTAACCACGCGGATATCCTCTAAATGCAATTTCCATTCGAGTTAAAAGGCAAAGCAGATTGGAGTAGTATTGTATTGATATGCAGATGATATTCATTTTAAAAAAGAATTCATTTTTAGATATGTATGATGTTTTTAAGAAAAACAAACCAAAAATATACTCCGCTCTCCAATGTCCGCATCAGTTCTCTTACCTCCGTCACACATGTCTAAATAAGAAGTGACTACGTCATGACTAGGAGTAACTATATGCTAAGGACTGACTAGTCTACTAGTAAGTCCTAACTAGAAGAAACGTAGTCCTAATTAGGACTGAATTAGGCGGTAGATCTAGTAACTTCTGACTCGAAAATACTAGAGTCCTAATTAGGAGTTACTAAATATTAATGAGTAGGCCTAGTTATATAAGTCCTAATTTAACAATATACTAGATCTAACTCAGTTTTCTACGACGCTCATTTAATATAGATCTAGATTTTTTCTAAATATATTTTATGGATGTAAATATTTACCTGAAAACTGCTATGTGACGTGGCCTTGTTTGAGATCTTCAGCAACCACCTCTATTTAAAATTTGCTGGTTCCTGGACTATTAATTAATACACTAGTGCAAATGATATTTCGTTAGTGTACATGTATTTTCGCGAGCTGTCATGAAGAGCCTACTGAACATTATTACGTCACACCCATGACGTAGCGTTTAAGTTTATTTAAAGTCACCACGGGAAACATGAGGTAACCAATATCACAGTGAGCAGGTGGTTCCAACGTTTTTCTTCTTGTTTTGCACGATGAAATAGACCCTTTTCGTTATGTAGAATAGCTATGTGTTCACTTTATCCTGGTAAAATTATGCCGTTTGTCCAAACACTCAAGTACAGTAAGTGGGACAAGGAGACGTTGTTTTATGTTTTCATTGAGAAACGTATTTATTTCATTATGACAGTGATGTGTTTATCCACAACGAAACAAAACATTAGAAATTATTAATGAGGATATAAACATCAAAGACCTTAACTTAGGATATTTTCATAACTTCAGTTTAAAGTGTTGTTGTATTATCATCTTATTTTCAAATGATTAAAGGTTTTTAGAACAATAACCATATCCAAAACAATAAAGTAAAAGGCTGGTATCATATACCATTTCAGGCCCGTAGCCAGAGGTAAAAAAATAGGGAGGCATTTGGTAGGGGGTCCATGGGCATGCTTCCTTGGGATTTTTTTAGGATGCCATTTCGTGCGTTTTTCTGCATTTCAAACATGTTTTTGTTACTTTTTGAAACAGCCAACCTATTTGCGATTATTGTCACTCTAAAACGCCAATTTAAAGGCATATGGTCATGTTTGCTTGCTTGGTATAATGTTATTCGAACCATATCATATATAAAAACAAGAAAAACTATCCCACTCACATTCTTTACTGAAGTTTAATTTATACAGTGAAAGATTTTCAACAAATGATTTTACAACAACAACAATAAACTGATGTCAGGTTGACATTTTAAGATATCATTTCATGATTCAGACACGCAAATAAAGAAAAGAAATTTAAAAAATCATCAAACGATTTACCAAATATAGCCGGTAATACTAAATCAAGTTTTGGAGTCAAGGATGTTACATATTAAGTTACATTTGCATCGTAATATAAACACGCTAAATGAAACAATATTTACAATACCGTGGAAAAAATGATCTTAAAATGTATGAAGCGTAATGAATGCCGCAAAGTAAGTTTTTATGCCTTTTTAGTTGTTAGTTGGTTGGATCTCATTACTTGGTAATATGGGCATAAGTTGCAGTGTCACTGAATTTGTGAAATAAAATAGGAATAAAAAGCACCTGATAACTCCGTTCGAATAATAGAAACAGACAGCAGCCTCAAACTATTGCACTTTTAGTTTTCATAGCTTTAAATATATCCATAATATTTGTGTCAAACAAATTAAGTAATTCATTGCAGATACCAAATTCAAACTTTGATCTTCCCCTTTCATTTTCAAATAAGCTCCCAAATTGTAGTATCAGGGCTAAGGATGAGGGCTCATGGTGTTGCCCATATATCAAAACAATATTGAAGTACTTTCCATTCAAAACAATAGAGTTTCTGCGTTCTTACTCTTTTAGCAAACTAAGTCGAATGGGACTATAGCAAACCTATCTTAAGCATCCATCAAAGGAAGCGACTCAGCGTGACTGCTTAAGAAGGACGGCTGCTTAAGTCATGCTGAATAGCTACTTAATACAGTTGATCGCAAAGGCAGGATTTATTCTATACCTCTGTTACAGTTTAATAGATTATATTTTTATCAAATGTGTGCAAAATGTCTCCCTAAATCTTCATTTTAGCTCGACTATTCGAAGAATAAGGAGAGCTATCCTACTCACAACGGTGTCGTCGTCACACCTTGGTTAAGTTTTTCGTATCAGTTCACATTTTGACAAATCCTTTTGTCATATAGCTTTGAAACTTTCAACACTTGTGTACCTTCACCATGTCAAGTTTTAGGCTAGAGTACACAACTCTGTCAAGGATTTTGACCGAATTATGGCCGATTTTAACGTAAAATCTTGGTTAAGTTTTCCGTACCAGTTCATATGTAGTGTAAACTGTTTTACATATGGCTTTGAAACTGTGACAAAGCCTAAAAATAAAAAGGGTAAAATATCGAATATTTAGTCTTTATTGTAGCCTCATTACAGATACATAAAGGAATTAGCATATTTAAACTAGGGCCGGGACGATTTCAAAATTTTGAAACCGGTTAATCATTTGTTTGAAATCGAATCGAACCGGTTAATCGGCCGCCATATTGAAAATGCTCTTTTCTTTCCTGATGACCGTATCAAGGTACTTCCAGCAGCTAACTTCATTAGGAACTTACGGACTTCATCATTTGCAAGCAGTCTGATAATTAATTAGTCATATTTTGGTGTATTTCAATTTGAATATTTTACGACGGGCAAATCCAAGACTATTGATTATGTTGATTGATGTGTTTTAGGGAAATATACTATGGGTCAATGTGCTGGTCAAAGAAATTAGAAATATATAAAGATAGAGTACGATTCGTGATATTTATTGTTTAAGAGCGATTAGCGGTTTTGCAAAATTGAAACCGGTTTCACATAGTAATTGAACCGGATCCGATTAACCGAGTAATCGTCCCAGTCCTAATTTAAACATCTGTACACAGTCATTAAATACATTAGAATTATAAGACAATTTTGTATACTACACTATGTCTACCTCACACATGTACATGTAATTACAGTGTTAAAACCAAGATGGTGTAAAAGGTGCTAATCGTTAATTAAAAACTGATATATCTTACGACCTAAAATTACATTAAAGCTCAATAAAAACAAGAGCTGTCCGTAAGACAGCAAAGACAGCACGCTCGACTTTTCTCAGCTAGAGCTGGTCTGAATTCTATCAAATATCGAAAGAAGCAATAAAACATATCAGGCGAAGGTATGAGGCTTGTGTCAGTGTTTGCGCATATATCAGTAAACTGTATTTTTGGTAGATTTGTATTTCCGTATCGGAAATACAGGACCGTAGCCAGATTGATTTTTCTGGTCTTAAACACCACATTCCTCCACCTCCTCCCCTTCATAAAAACTGTTATAAATCATTTGCAGATTCATTCATAAAACTTAACACGCAGTGTATAGGTGGAATAGCCAAAACACGAAGCGCGTGCAGCACAGTTCAATGGTGGTTTATTGATGAATAACCCGAGATAGATTTTTCTCTACATGTATGTAGGTTTTTCGCTGGTCGTGTTAGAATTTCATTTATTTTGAAGAATATTAAGCGCGAAATTCTTGTTGAAGCAGACGATAGGTAGAACATGGGGTATTGTGATCAGTCATGAAACTCCATTTATGCTGTAATCATTAATTGGTATGGATTTGAATGTTCTTTTCAACCTTATGAAGTTTTATTTTAATTTCACCCTTCAAACAATTTGTTAAAACGCATTTTTCTCTTACCTCTGGATATCCAGTCTTTGTAGCAACATCCTTGTCATTGTATGAAAGAAGAACTTTTTTTTATAGAAAACCTTTTTCAGCATGAGAGCAACATTATACGGAACTTTGATTTTAGGGAAAATTGTTTCAACATTTTTACATTTAATTTTACTCGTATAAGATAAATCAGCGGCTCCATCAAGAAGAATAATATAGACATACATCTCCCAAAAAGTAAGTCCTGTGTTGCATCCGAGACCTCCTTCGCAAGAGCGACACATTACAAACCATAAATCGGTATTAGTACCCGGGGTATATTGAGGAGTGAAAGGGAAATTTGTCTCTTTAATATAAAAACAGGGCAACAAAGTGTGTTTTTTTTTTACATATCATATATCCTGTTTTTTGGGGGAGCCCCACAAACCCTCATATATGGAGGAGGGTGGGACACAACCTTCCAAATTAATGCCCGTCGGGGCTTTGACTTTACCATTCAAATTTACCTAATAACCACGAACAAACGCACATACTCGTTTGCCTCGGTAAAATTTAGTCTCTCGCTACGGCCATGTATAGTGTAATTATTCGTGATATTAAAAAAATAGCGGAAAATAGTGCCTAAGTTCGGTTTTGCCTTTTAAGATGGTAACTCAAAACATATCCTTTTTTCTCATAATTTTGGCAGAAAAACAGGGAGGCACTGGCCTCCCTGTGCCTCAGTGTAGCTACGGGCCTGCATTTAAATTTGTTAATTCCCATAAAAAAGGCATATTCTAATATGCTTGTCTCTGTTAAAACACTCTTACGATAGAATGACGTCATGTTAACGTGCGGTGACATCAAAGTTTTTGTTGCGACCAAGAAAGAGCGCTTCTACATTTTATCTACTGTTTTAGATTAAGGGCATATTAGAATCTAAACAATTTATAGCAAAACCCTGTTTTAACACCATTTATACACTCGGGCGGTAATACGTCGCACAAATAATTTCACTCGGGCTGCGCCCTTGTGAAATTATTACGCCCGACGTGTAACCGCCCATCGTGCATTAATAGTGTTAAAGCACACTTCTGCTATAAATTATTTCTTAAATATATATAATGTTTCTGTAAACATATTCGTTCACATGTTATTTCAGAGTAATTGTACTTTGTTATCTATGTCAGTATGTCCTGTTCTGTTCTGTTCTATCCCGTGTTGTTCGCAATGTCTACCTTCTTTCTGTGTCATGTAATTATGTGCAATCATATTACACAAAAACATTATTACATTGTTTTTGTTATAGCATACTTTTTTTGCATACTATACTTTTATTTAGTGTCATACCAGAGGAATTTTATTCATAAATGATATTGAATATAGTACACATGATTTTATATTTTAATTCTTAATTAAGTTAATATGAATTTATAAGTTATATGGTATGTTTTTAAATGTGAGTATGTATATTGTCTCTTATAGTTCTATTTAGAACGGTCATTTACAATTGTTTTAGTCTGTATGTAATTTTATATGTTTGTAAATGAATGAGACATAAATAAATAAATATAGAATACTAGTAATTATACACATTCAAAAGTTTTGTAAACAAAACATTCCAAAAAAACCCAAAGAGGATTAGGAAATCAGAAAAAAAAAAACGCTGACATTAATGCATACCGAACAAGACAAACACGTATAAAACATTAAAATACTTTAAATACAGGACAAAATAATGTTCTACACTAAACTTGTATATTATTAATAAATGAACGGGTCATTTTGGGAAGTGTTGTGTGAAGAAATGTGTTTTAGCCAGCATATCAGATCAAAAAAATTGAATTTACTATTTTTAATTTTGCTATATATATAATATAATTTTATTCCTTTCTAGATAAGTAATTGTGTTAATTACATCAAACAATAAAATCTGTTTGAATGACACGATTTCCTGAATAGTGATTGGTTGTATTGAAGCTAAGGGAAACAACACCAAATGACATGGAGATCATATTGACGCTGAATTTACCTCCCCTGCATATGCGTCGATTCAATTCCGACTAACAGTCATATCATTTACATTTGTTTTTAGCTCAACTGAGCTCAAAATACTCATGGTGAGCTATTGTGAACACACTGTGTCCGTCGTGCGTGCGTGCATGCGTGCGTCCGTCCGTCAAGTCATCCGTCCGTCCGTCGTCGACAATTGTGTTTAAACGACATCTACTCCAAAACCAACGAATGGATTTTGATGAAACTTTGCCATGATGTTCCTTGGATGGTCCTCCACCAAAGTTGTTCAAACAGTTCCGCTTGGTTGCACATAGGGGCTGCCAGATCTAAAAATAGAAAAAAAACTGATTTTGAAATAATTTCAAACAAAGAGTCTTATGTTACCCTCTACCAAGATTGTTCAAATTATTCCGATTCGTCAAAAAAAAACAAAAAAAACACGGCCGTCAGAGGGCGTGGTCACTTTTCCCTATATGTATATGGCCGTCAGAGTTAAACAACATCTCCTCCAAAACCACTGAGTGGATTTTGATGAAATTTTAAACAAATGATCTCTGGGTAGCCCTCTTTCAAAGTTGTTCAAATAGTTTCGGTTCATTGAACATATCAGTCTTTTTGGTTTCAGCTATCAGACTTTAAAAATCGTTTTCTCTGGAGATGTGATATAAGGTGTGACTCTCTACCATTTTGTCCACATTATTGCCCTAAAGTCAAAAATGGCCATGCCCCTGTGTGTGACATGTACTTATTATAGGCTAGTAATTAAGAAACTTTGATCAATCTTCTCTGAATCAATAATAGCTAGCGCCTTGCGTTATTGGCGAAGTACAGCCAAGGCATCGGGGTAATACTTATATGGTAGCTGAATGCTACATGTGATAGCATATAGGCGCTGAGCATCCAGGAGTCAGGGCAATCATATAGAGCATCTATGCTATAGGACTCGTATGTTGTTGATCCAAAGACATTGTCTGATAGGAACTTCAACCAAAAGACCAGTCAAGTATAGAGTCTCCAGCCTATAACAGTTTGAGCTAATTGTTATTAATTGAAGACTATTAGTTTGAAACATTTAGTGATTTGCCTGATCCCTGAAATTGTCTAGCTCATAATTGAAATCATTTACGAATCATTGGTACACGAATCATTTAGGTAAGGTAGCCAGAGAAGAATTCTATATTCGAGATATTTGGTCTAACCAGCTATACGTTTTAACAAAGGACATTCTATTTCGTTTGTCAGCTAGTCTAAGACATAGTCACCTTAGCGATTGGACCCATTTCATTGTTCAAGATACTAAAGGCGTAGGCACTTCCCGGGGTCATATAATTCGTATCCTGACAATTAACATAATAAACAGGCCGCTTTACAAAAAGCTTACATTGTTATTATTTTTGCTCGATCTGTGTGGCACATATAGACTCACAATATTTGTAGCTGCATATACATGTAACTTCGTTTTCGAGAAAGTCGTGGCTTGCTATAGAATGGGGTCACATTATATTTGATATATTGGTTTGGAAAGTTATCATCTGTCAGCCTCTAAATTGAATCATTATATTTTTTGAGATCAAATTTCATTTATTGCCAAAATCTTCTATTTATGCATGCAAGTTCAATTAATATGTTTGTCTTTTTACTGTTAACTAATATGTTTACCATTAAGAGAAAAGTATAACACCGGTATTTCTAAGCGAGTAAATATAATTAATATATACAATAAGTACATACATCAAATGCGGTACTGAACTTTTAAAAACATGCGTTTAAGCAACTACCGTACTACGCCACATTACAGAACAATTTTCTTGTTCACAAACACCCAAAGCGTATGAATGGTGCACTACTTAATTAGTTTTAAATTTTTCGCCTTTCCCAAACAGATCAAGTAACTTAATTTTTAGTCAAACATTTCAATAAATGGTCTCATACAGGCCTGATATTTGATCGTTGTCCATTTTCTAACGCTTGTTCAGGTTTGAATGAATTTGATATCTGTTTAAATAGGTGGTAGAGATATATGTAAACTTTAAAAGGTATTCAAATCTAAAGTATATAAGCTTGACCTTATGCAGATATTTTAATAGAAAGTATTTAAATAAAACCGTAATAGGATATTGGAACACGTAGTTATATTTTGTATGACTGTTTAAGGTTACGGATAATTTTGGGCACAATTTTTTTACTTGTTTGTAAACTATGAAACGGAATGCATGGCTGCGTGTTGAAAATAGTAAACAATGGCAGATAATCGTATTGCCTTTAATGTAAGGGATTAATTTTAATTTGACACGGGATTTATGCATATTTATGTGTTTTTATAACATAACCAAGCACGTATTTTCAAGTTTTAATACGAACATACATGTCTTTAGCAATATGAAGTAATATTATTTATAGGATTTTTTTTTCGAATGTACACATAATACTGTACACCAAATGATTTTATAATGAAAGCGAATTGACAATTTTTGAATAGAAAACGTTGCTGTTTTGTGAAGTGCGGTTAGTGCAAATCAATTAAAAGCTTGCAAAAATATGAATTTGAACTGCACAGACGTGAACGGGACACTGGTAAGGATTGTTTACGTTACCAAAGGAGTTGTGCAGACGACCGAAGCAGACGACAGTAAAACAGAAGATGAATACGATCAAACTGGAGCAATGCATTTTATTGTGGCAACCGTTCTCGTGTATTCCATCCTAGGAGTATTCTGTGTACTTATAAATAGAATAAGACGACTTGGCGGACACGGCAATCAAAACTACATTCATGATGAAAGTATCCAAAAATATCTGAAAAACGAAAAGATGTTAAAACTGGATGGCGGAAAATATAAACTCGTATATGAATGCGAACTTATTGCACAGAAAGTAAAAGAATTTGAAGAAAAACAGCAATTATTGCAACTTGAGAACGAATTAACTTCTGACTTCACGAAGGAAAGGTATTCGGAAGGGAGGCAGAAACGGAAGTCTCGTAAGAAGAAACGTGAAATAGGAAATACGTTAGGAAAAATGGGTGCGTCTTTGTTTTATCTAGGTACCCGATCCAGATTTTAGGGTAAATAATAATAAACCGCCAGACGACATTAGAGTTGCTTCAGATGACAAACGCGATAACGATCATATGCCAGAAGACTGGAAGCCTGGTGTAGCCTTCACCATTGATCTAATGAACCAACCAAGCGATACAGAAGTTGAGGGAATTGACTATGCTGATGCATAAACAAAATCGTTCTTGCATCACAGTGAATCCAAGTAGCACGATTGCAAAGCGCATTAAATCAGGGCTTTCCATTGTGCCAGCATTAGGTGCAGCCTATGCGTGTTGAAACATATTTATAAAATTCTAAGTTAAACAATGCAGCTAGCAAATTTGATTGACCATAACTCCGCTGAAAATGATATCCACACATAACACTCTGTGTATGTGACAGTTACAATGTAGATATGTGACCTACAGTATATAATATTTACGGAAAAAAACACTGACAAAGCAATGAAGCGTAACAAAACATTTTATGGATAATCTTTTTACATGCATAATACTAGGATATATTTATGCCTTTGCTTAAAATGTGGCTGCCACGTTTTCTGTTATGAGCATAAAATGTATTAATTTCTTGTTAATTCCTATTGCCAATAATTGTTTTCTCTAATATCTGTCAAAGGTTTGAATGTTGATGAATATTATAGAAAGTTATATTGAATATATTGTTTTTGATTACCTCCCTTTGCAGCTCGAACTGTTAAAGTTCATGTTCAGTATTAATTTTAGCATTTTCTCACCATGTAATTATGCATAACATCTATTTGGACATCTGCTTCATCTCCTTTTAACATAAAAGTTAAAGCCCCATGGACCTTTAACGATGTACTGATATTTATGTGCTTTTATCATATACCTACGAATTTTCTGTTTGAAACACACCCTGTAGATCTATTTCTCCAATGAATACCCTGTAGAGCTATTCAACTTCCATCGCACACCCGTCAACCGGTTGCCAGCAAAGCAGTTCGTGGTGGACAAAACAGTTCTCTGATATTTTTGCTGGGATCTGTAATGGTTAAGTATTTTCGATCCAACAATCAATCGGTGCCGAATGTGTTAAAGATCTTTCTTTCTATATAAAGTAGCATGAACGAAGAACATGCCATGTATTTCCCGTTTAAAACAAAGATGTATTTAACAAGTTATAGTGAGTTAAAAGTGTGATTTTGTTGAAAAAATGCAAAAACGAACATTTATCGGGATATAATTAATTCACTTTTCTATGTATGGCTTTTGTATTTACATCACCCATGCTCTGAATATTATCCAACTTTTAATCGGAAATATTCAACGAGTTATATACATTCAAACATGATATGGCCGAAAAAAGGTGTGGCGGTATTGCACAGTTCAAAATTATTTGTGTGGCAGGGAAGAGCAGTTTTGTGTCTTTTAAATGGTCTTAATAATACTATCAGGTTTGTAATTATTAAAAAGTATATTTTTAATCTGTCAATAGAATATTGCACTAGATCTTATTAACAAACAGATGTAAGTCGATGCATAATTAAACGCACAACCACCTATCAATGCAATGTTTCATCAACACATTTTTGTATTAAATTATGCTTTGCAGTAGTGTGGTGCATTCCCATTTATGACCGTTCCACTGGAAAGTATACTATATGCGATGTTTCTTTCAAGAACACAATGCATATGTACCTGTGCTACATCTGTAGTATACAGCTTACGTATATAGACAATTCTAACACGACCAGCAAATAACCTACATACATGTAGAGCAAAATCTATCTTGGGTTATTCTGCAATAAACCACTCGCGTGCAATGACGTCATCCAATCCTGGTGCGTAGCTCGGTCGTAAAAAGTAGTTACCATTTTTTCTTACACTGTTGATACTAGTATGTCGTGTTAGAATCGAAATAATAAGTTCCCAAATGTAATTTTTCATAGAATAACCCGAGTTTTTCGTTCTTATGCGAAACGTATATTCTTACGCATTAGAACTCAAAACTCGGGTTATTCTACGATAAACCACGTTTGGGAACTTATTATTTCTTAATTAATCAAACCCCTCTCTGAAAAGGTTTGATGTTTTAAAGTTCAAGCAACTTGAGCTTGACTATCATGCAGGAAAAGCAGGATACCGCACAAAAACGTTTCTGTATAACATATATCATCTGATGATGAAAATTATCAATAACACGTATCACTACTTGAAGATAACAATTCTGAAAATCCTTTTATATCTGAAGTAGTAATAAACAATCTATCCCTAAACGTTAACACAAAAATTAACAATGAATTAGAAAATCCTTCAACATCTAAAATCGAATCGTCTCCCGTTATCTCTGACAGCAGAGACCAACTTGAAGTAGGTTTTACTCGTATTGATGAACATAGTCCTAAAGTAAGAGAAACAATAAAGGAACATGTGGTCAGTTAAAGTTATATAAAAATGGGTATCACTAGTCGCCAGTAAACATCCCGTTGGAAAACATACGTATGCTATTCCATTCGATAAGTGTTTTATTACATTACCTCAGGAAAAGATTTTCTTGTTCTAAGATTTGACTTTAGCTCAGCACGTTTATTGTCGAACTAAGACTGGTCAATATATGTATTTGTGATAGGTCATTCACTGAACTTCTAATGAAATGAAGTTGCACAGTAAAGGAGCGCAGCGAAGTGAAAGCATTAGCTGAATCCTTCGGTAGGTCAATAAGTGATCTATAACCCATTTATATTGTATACTAGTAACAAAACTATAAATGACCATAAGCAGCTTTGTGGACTCACTACTGACCGACAAGCTATTACATTACAATAAATGTTCACTTTTTAAAAGCTTTTGTTTCAAAATAAACTAGTCATATAAGCACCAACTATAGACCGGTGATGTATATGATCAATACACGCGTATTTTACATCAATATCTGCATAATAAATACATAAGTTCATCTCCGCTGTACTCAGCGAACATTGTAGATAAGATATCCTTAGACAATCACATGCAAGTTGCTTTACTGTGCCTTTTACAGCTACGCAAATTTATAGATAAAGGTACTAAATCCAAGGCATACGGTTGTGTAAACTATCACTCATTTACACATTTAAGTAATATTACAGATTATTATGAGTTACAAGCTTGATATCACTATTTACAGTATTTACTAAACTTAAATCACAAAAACACAAAACTGTTTTTCCTCGCCACACAAATAGTTCTGAACCACACTTTTTGATACCATGTCATGTTTGAATATCTATAAATTGTTACATCTTGCGTTTTGTCAATTAAAAGTTTGGCAATAAGGCTGACGTTTATACAATAGCTCTAGTAGAAAATCGAATTAAATATACATGTACCACGATAAAATGTGTTTGTTCTCATTTTACAAGGACATCACACTTTTAACTCGCAATAACATATTAGTACTAAATATATCTTTGTTTTAATTTGGCACCGATTGATTGATTGTCGGATCGAAAATACCTAATCCTAGCAAAGTCATATCCGCCGTGTTCAAAGCGTTTTGCTCGCAACCAGGTACTTGAGATAATTACGTCACGGGTTGGACTAATTTAATGTATACCTTTTTAAAGATACAATCCTGTCAGGTGACATTGTTACATTGTTAGTTTATTGATCTATTCTCTCTACATAAAATGAAAAGTTTTATATATTCGTAATCTACATTCGTGGATTCTTGTAAAGTCAGACAGGAAAATTGAAGGCAAAATAGTGTGAAAAAGCATAGAACAGCTTACATTAATATGATAACATTTGTATGTTAATAACAAGGAAATACATCTTGTTATCAAGAGGCAAAATATCTTCACATGTGTCATGTAACTTTCGAATCGCACCATTGTAATATTGAATGAATTCTGTCCTGTTATGGTTACGCTGATGTGATGTGTTAACACTTACCCTAAATTTCTAAAATTTTGGGCAGTACCATTTATTATTTGAAGGGGTGTTCACTGAAAATTTACTGACCGAATAGCGAACAGTGGTCGCAAAGGCAGACTCTCTTGCCGACAGCAGGCTAAAGGTTAAGAAGTAATAATGTTCATACTACTATTTGGTCGCGATATTAATGTACAACAACAGTGAAGATATGGTGTTGATAACTAAACACCAGAAACAATTTTAAATATCAGGCTCATTGGATAGGCAACAACACGACTGTAGAATCGGGCGAAGGAAAAAAATAACATTCCCTAAAACAAAGCTCATTTTTTAAAACTTCTGTGATTATATGGTAATTATTCTAAAAACCTATCATATTCTCATCATACCAAATTTAAACAAGAGGACCATGATGGTCCTGAATCGCTCACCTGTTCCCACATGAACTGAGTATGACGTCGTTTTTTCTATTATCTGACATAGTGACCTAGTTTTTGAGCTCATGTAACCTAGTTCTGAACTTGACATAGATATCATCAAGATAAAAATTCTGACCAATTTTTATGAAGATCCATTGAAAAATATGGCCTCTAGAGAGGTCACAAGGTTTTGCTATTATTTTACATAATGACCTAGTTTTTAAAGGCATGTGACCCAGTTTTGTACTTGACCTAGATATCATCAAGGTGAACATTCTCACCAATTTTCATGAAGACCTCATGAAAAATATGGCCTCCAGAGAGGTCACAAGGTTTTTCTATTTTTAGACCTACTGACCTAGTTTTTGACGCACGTGACCCAGTTTCGAATTTGACCTAGATATCATCAAGGTGAACATTCTCACCAATTTTCATGAAGATCCGTTGAAAAATATGGCCTCTAGAGAGGTCAAAAGGTTTTTCTATGTTCAGACCTAGTGACCTAGTTTTTGACCGCAGTTGACCCGGTTTCAAACTTGACCTAGACATCATCAAGATGAACATTCAGACCAACTTTCATACAGATCCCATGAAAAATATGGCCTCTAGAGTGGTCACAAGGTTTTTTATTATTTGACCTACTGACCTAGTTTATGACCGCATGTGACCCAGTTAATAACTTGACCTAGATATTATCAAGATGAACATTCTGACCAATTTTCATGCAGAACCCATGAAAAATATGACCTCTAGAGAGGTCACAAGGTTTTTCTATTATTTGACCTACTGACCTAGTTTTGGACCGGACGTGACCCAATTTCGAAGCTGAACTAGATATCATCAAGGTGAACATTCTGACCAATTTTCATGCAGATCCCATGAAAAATATGACCTCTCTAGAGGTCACAAGGATTTTCTATTATTTGACCTACTGAATTAGCTTTTGACCGCAGTTGACCCAGTTTCGTAACTGACCTAGATATCATCAAGATGAACAATCTGATCAATTTTCATGCAGATCCCGTGAAAAATACGGTCTCTACAGAGGTCACAAGGATTTTCTATTATTTGACCTACTGACCTAGTTTTGGACTGGACGTGACCCAGTTTCGAAACTGATCTAGATATTATCAAGATGAACATTCTGACCAATTTTCATGCAGATCCCATGAAAAATATGAACTCTAGAGAGGTCACAAGGTTTTTCTATTATTTGACCTACTGACCTAGTTTTGGATCGGACATGACCCAGTTTCGAACTTGACCTAGAAATCATCAAGGTGAACATTCTCACTAATTTTCATGAAGATCCATTGAAAAATATGGCCTCTAGAGAGGTCACAAGGTTTTTCTATTTTTAGACCTACTGACCTAGTTTTTGAGTGCACGTGACCCAGTTTCGAACTTGACCTAGATATCATCAAGATGAACATTCTGACCAACTTTCATAAAGATCCCATGAAAAATGTAACCTCTAGAGTGGTCACAAGCAAAAGTTTACGTACGCATGAACGCACGCACGGACGGACGACGGACGACGGACGCTGCGCGATCACAAAAGCTCACCTTGTCACTATGTGATAGGTGAGCTAAAAATGATATATAGTGCATTTCAATCGACCTGGCGGTGCAGGGTTTCGCGACGGACCACTGTTTATTGTGTAGGATATGTAGTATATTCGGCAACCTGATTTCTTATTCACCCGCCATCTACCTTACACTGTTATCACTATGTGGCTCTACCTATTTTGCTCGTTTTTTGAGATTACCATTATTTGCATAAGTCAGAGATTAACTCCGCCCCGCCAGATCGAATAAAACGCACTATAATGTAATATAAAGTTTACTAGCATAAAGGTCAAGGGAAAAGGCAACAAGTATGAATATCAGAGGAGCTGAAAAATACTGATATCTTTATTCACTGTTTCATTTTGAAAAGAAATGACTAATTCAAATATTGGAACAATTATTCAAATAATATTCATATAAAAATTTCAAACGCCTATAGCTCAAAATAACTACGAGTATTATTAATAATATAAAAGGTACAATTTTTGATAATGACAATGTTGTTTGTGATATATCTGTGGGATTCCAGCACGTATTCTCGTGCATATAGGACACGTGATCTCCATACGATTTTCTGCTTTCATTCAGGTTGTTAAGTTTTTTACAAAGACTACATGTGGTTAACGGAATTTGGAATACATGTTTAGCTGTGTATCTATCCTTTTGACGAAAATAATTAGTATAAGATTCCTCGGAAGAACCGACTCTGAGAATATAGCTAGCTAGTTCCTTAGCAGAATTAAAATGTGCTGTGTTTATAAACGTATCATTAGGAAGATACTTGTCGTAATCCAATCCTCCTCTTACGATAAGAACAACATCCAAATTGTAATATGAAAAAAACTTCTCAGTAACATAATCTTTACACAAACTGTTTTCGAAACTTAGATAAAATTTGTAGTTTCTACTTATATTCTTAAATAGTTCTTCATGTGTTTTAAATTTGTTGTCTTTACATTTACCAAATATGTCTATCTGAACTCCATAAGAGGCCAGTTCAGTCACAAAGTCATCCCGTTTACTGGGTGCTCCGCAATGGCTAACGGCCCATGCCACAAGTTTTGTTTTACGATGAAATATAGCGCTATAATTTCTTTCTAAAATTTCCTTCTTCATCTCTAGGACTCCATACGGTCGAAAAATATCAGCATCCAAATTGTAACCCATTGACCAATTCATAGTATCTCTCCAGTTTTCATGCCTGTATGCAACCTTACCGTGATGAACTGGTGATTCTGAATAGAAAAAGATCCACACTTGGTCTGGATTCCTATCTTTCCGTGAAATTGGGGGCACATGAGTCAATCGTTCTCTAAATGAAAATATAATTGCAGAATATTTTTGTATATCTGTTTGATTTGTTGACATTCTGCAATTGTCAAACGCACAGAGTGATGTTAGCATGTTATTTTCATGTTCAATGTTCATCCAATCCGGTGGATTATACCATAAAATGTATTTCCAAGAATTATTGTGCTTAGAACTACTTGCATTAAAACTTTGCTCCCGATCAGGTTTCACACCGTCATAGAAATCAGTGGCAGTAAGAATCATACTATTAGTAGTTTTGGTTCTACCTGTTGTTATATTTGATGATCTGCGAAACAGATCCTTCATGTTTTCAAAAGTGTAGGAGATTGGTGCTGGTACATATCCTGTTAAGTCTAGCTGAATATTAACGAACATCAGGATATATACTGTAACCATAGCAATAATACCTCCAAATATTCGAAACCAGATGAACACTTTTCTGTTTGTCATGCTGATCGGCAGGTGCTCTCTACAATCACTCCCATCAAAGTCTGACAAACATTCAATTTAGCACAACCAATGCGTCTGAAAATGAAATGATACTAGTATGTAGGCATTCGCAAAAGACTTTATTATTAATCATAGTATATGATAACACGAAAATGTGTCTATACGCATAATTCTTTCAAATCTAAAGATTTAAGGTCATCTAAATACTTATCAAAATAAATTTAAAAATAATCAATGAACACCATTCAATGATCAGAGTCTGTCTGGAATATGATCCAAATAGCTTTCACGAAAAAAGTAATCTTGCTATGCATTCTGTTTAGCTGTTGTCATCAAATGCCTTTGGAAATTAACTCTTACCATGCTGGA
The DNA here is from genome assembly GCF_021730395.1 of Mercenaria mercenaria. NCBI lineage: Eukaryota > Metazoa > Mollusca > Bivalvia > Venerida > Veneridae > Mercenaria > Mercenaria mercenaria. The sequence goes on from NC_069369.1 coordinate 25,320,899, forward strand.
CACGATTGGTTTTGTCTTTGCATATTCAGCAAGTATCTTATTTGTAAGCACCCCTTTTAACAATTAATGGTACTGTCCAAATGGGATGATGGACAAGTTCATTATAGAAATTTAGCACGGTATTAAAAGGGTTAATCACTAGTTAATGATAATACAATAAATGCAAAGAAATCGGCATAACAAACGAGCCGCACCATGAGAAAACCAACATAGTGCATTTGCGACCAGCATGGATCCAGACCAGCCTGCGCATCCGCGCAGTCTGGTCAGATTCCATGCTGTTCGCTAACGGTATCTCTAACTGCAATAGCATGAATAGGGTTTGAAAGCGAACAGCATGGATCCTGACCAGACTGCGCGGATGCACAGGCTGGTCTGGATCCATGCTGGTCGCAAATGCACTATGTTGGTTTTCTCATGGTGCGGATCATTAATGTATACTAATTCATGTCATTATACATGTACTGATAAAAAAGGAATATAAAGAAATAAATTTGGTCCCAGTGGGGCTTGAACCTATACCCCCAGAAAAAATTAAGTCAAAGTAGGTTTATAGGAATTGAATCCTTTTCAAAAAGGAGGTATATAGTAATTTATTTGCAGGAAATTTTTACATTTCAACACTTATGTTTTTAAGGTTTGTTAAATTAAATGTACTTGCTGGTACAGACTCTTTGGGTAGGGCAGTGTGTGGTATTTCTTTTTTTTTAAATAGTAAGTGATGGCACCATTAACAAGGGGGTTTGAACCTCTATATGCAGTCCGTCTGTGCGTATCGGCAATAGGATAAAATGGCCTCAGGGGACAGGATGCGGTCATGACTGTTTAAATAAAGTTATTATCATCATCATTATTATTGTTATGTACAACACTATTGAATATATAGACGTTTAATCAAATTATTCAGTTTCAGTATAAAAATTAAGCAGTTGGTTATGTCTATATCATGTATATTATTATGTTATCTTTGTTTATCAGTATATAGGCCTGTTAGATCATATACCTACGACATATTACGAGCATCCTATGTTATTTTCATTTCCTGATCTGTTGACTTAATTGTTGTTGTTGTTGTTGTTGTTGAGGCTGTATATTTCTACATTCCCCATTCCCCCATGTGTTGTCACTGTCAGTTACACTGATGTCATTGATGATCCTGCAACAGCGACACATGAAATAATGACATTTTTGTTATTGGAGCTTGTCGGCAAATTCTATCTTCACCATGACAACGCAACACCCCATACGTCTGTCGTTACCAAGACAACACTAGCTGGGCTAGATTTTAAAACTATACCACATCCCCCGTACTCTCCAGACCTAGCACCATGTGACTTTTGGCTTTTCCCCGCCATCAAGAACGAATTGAGAGGCTCACGTTTCGACGACGTCGAAGACCTGCCAATGGTTGTTCGGGAGTGTTTCAGGAGAATACCAACAGAAAACTTCAAAAGCTGCTTTAAATCTTAGGTTCACAGACACGAGAAGTGTGTGAGGTACACTGGGGAATATTTTGAGAAAATATGACATGTGTTTTGTGTCCCACATTACGACACAGACTTTCTGCGATTATTTGTACATTTAATTGTACCGCTCACGCCGCTTACCTAACGTTGTTAAGGTTATAATAATTAGCGTGTTATTTTTAATTTTGTAAATTTGCTTCTGAGAATGAGTAAAAGGTATATTAGTGTATTCGCTTAGAGCCATATTTTGGGTCCCGTGCGATTGGAAAAAAGATTGATGGCGACATATACTAAACTGTTCCGTAATGTCTGCAGTTCATTTTAAGCCATGTCACCAGTCTGAATTCTGCGACTGGACCGAGTAATGACGTCATCAAAATGGCGGCCATCTTTTAAAAATATATCATCATCTTCAAATGACTGATAGGAGTTGTTTGTTTTTGGTGCTGAATGTGAAGTTTGTTGTAGTTTACATCGTACACATACATCATTATTTAGCATTATGTTATTTTGAATAAAAGTAACGTCATTTATACAATATTAAAGATATATTATGCCCAAATTTCATATTTGAATATATGAACAATTATCTCCTATTATTTATGGAATTATAAAATGTAATTATACAATAAACATGTTTGCGAGTATGAAAGGTAGTGTGTAAGGTTTAAATACTACATACTAATTAATGTGTAAGTAAACACAGTATGAATATATTACGCTACTAAAACTCTGGAAGTTTGTTTAAAACAAATGGTTAATTGTGATTTCAGTTTAGGCCTACACAGTTAGTTTATATATTTAGCCAAGGTAAAGATGTTTAATGAGGATTTTCTAGATTTACATCACTATGCAATGATGAAATAAAGGAAAAGCTTTGATGAACTAATTTCTATGCTGCCTCGTAATTAAATGAAAATCAAAAATAGAAACCTGTTGATAATTATCTAATAGTAATAATCTTACATAACTGAAAACAGTAATAATAGATTAGACCAACTTATAACCAAAAGCACCATCACCTCGCAGGGACTTGTACTCACGACCCTTCAAAAATTATATATTTATAGTCTGTAATATAATTCTACATTTGGACCTTTTAACGTATCTTTCTGAATGAGTGAACTCTTTTCTTTCTGGTGACCTTTGTCTTGCTATTTAACACAGCTGGACATAACTATAGAATAAAAGAGTATAACTATATATAATTCATCTTTCACATTTATAAGTTACTTTCTACTTTTCGTTGCTGTTCTTATGACACTCGTATATCTTCGCTATGGACCCATTCAAATTGATGTGTCGTCGCGAAACCCTTTAACCATGAAATATCACTCTTCCGTAAAATATACACAGCATTCAGTGAAAACTGACATGATGTCTGTGAAGAATTTACAATCATTTCAGAAACTGTTAAGCCGCTGTAAGAAACACATCAATAAATTTGTTTTCTTGACAATGTTTTAACATCTGTTCGTTAATATCTTCTCTGTATTGTTTTAAATATTACTGTTTTATACCTGTAAATGTGTATCAAAATGTCTGATCACAACAATACTAAGCTCCAGTAGTACAACTTTGCACGATATGGAAACTATGTACGGGTATGATATGTTGAACGTAAAATGTAAAATGTGCACTAGCGCTTACGCAACTGTCTTTCCTACCATTCGAGAACGCATTTAATATGATGATTGTGATTTCTCTAACATAGACTGACTTTGCACCTTGGGAAGATATTGTGATAGAGCCGCTTAAGGATCGCGCTAAAATTAGATACGAAACGATAATTGTTGATACAACAATAGAGTCGAATGTGACTGAAAATAAACAAATGCCCCTAGTACTAACTAGAAGTGTTATAATGATTCTTTTAGGAAACAAGAACACCGCAATACGGAGCAATAGACGCCCGAAGGTATGACATTTGACTCCTAAGTGTGACCTTGACCTTGAAGCCAGCCATCCGAAATATGCGCTCTGTATGTCGGCTCGATGTGGTGAACATTTGTGCCAAGTGTCTTTATAATCCTTCATTCAGTTCAAGAGTTACAGAGCGGACACGAAACAAGATTCATATGACATTTGATCCCTAAGAGTGACCTTGACCTTGAAGCGTTCATCCAACACATGCGCTTTGCACGTCGTCTTGATGTGGTGAACATTTGTGTCGATTTTCTTTGAAATCCTTCAAGGGGTTCAAGAGACACAGAGCGGACACGAAATTGCTTACGGACGGGCGGACAGACGGACACCGGCGTAACATACTACGCTCTCTTCGAACGTATAAAAAGCCTGTTTGTTTTCTGTCAAGACAGGCAATCGCAAATATTAGTTGTTGAAAGAGGTTAATGCTCTCTTTGTGAAACATTACAAACGGCAATCAAAAACTCTTACAATATTTCAACTACGTCTAAATTCGGCAATAAACGCAAAATACGCAAAGCTATTGTCTATGAAACGAATACATAGCAATTCAGTTTTTGGACGGAAAGGTTAACAAACAAAAGCATTCCTCTACAGCTAAATTATTTAGGGAAAAATGATACTCATCCCTCAGGTTGGTACTTACAGGACCAGTAACAATTACTGCTGATAATCAAGATCTTATTGGGTCCATACCCATTTCATTGCACGTGATTCTGGGTTCTTCCGCGGAAAACAAGAATGCCAATATGAACATGTCAAGGACAGTCACGTTTCCAACTCGTCACAGAATCTTATGTGCTCGACCCTTACATGTACGCATGTATTCACAAACCAACTGCAACTATCGGCGGGGTTATAAATAATAACATTTACAGGTTGCAGCCGTTGTATTATACATTAAACATCAAGAAAACTAAAATACTTCTTACACGGGTTATATAATTATGTAGACTACTCTTAGCCCATTAGAATCAGATAGCTAATAATAATATATGGCAACCGTTCTCTTTATTGTTTAAAGACTCCATTATTGTTCAATAAAGTTTTGAGAACCTATGGAAACTATTAATCCTAACCTGTAAGGTTTCTATCAAAATAAAACATATCTATCGAGAAAGAAACGGTAGAAGAAAGGTAGGAATTCTGATCATTGCATTTGATTAAGTGCGAATGTTAAAGTCACTGTGGAGTTCAACGCGATACGAATGAAGGGCCAGCAAATTGGTACAGTGTTCATTTTTAGCACACATAAACAGCCACAGCACTATTGGAATATGATGATATTCGTACATTTTGATGGTATAGCATATACCAAACAAACATATTCAACAACAAAATGATCTGTCGAAATAAAGTGGGTGGTGTAAGGTATATTATTATTATTTCACATTATTTAATTGCTTATATACTTCAATATTGTTATTTCATTGACAACAACTATTCTAGGTTAGAAAACCAAAGATAATAAGATGAACTTTTGCTGAGTAACGTAAATAGATAATGAATTACGCAAAGTTATATTTTCAAACTTGGCCGCCATTTTGATGACGTCATAGATCGGTCCAGTCGCGGAACTCGGACTGGCGACATGTCTTTTTGTGACCTTCAGACATGGTCTAACAGTCTGATATATGTCGCCATTAATCTTTTTTCCGATCGCACGGGATCCCCGTTCTGAATACAATATATGGAACTATGTATCTTTACAGAATTGTGTAAAAGTATTAAACAAGAGGGTAATGATGACCCTGGATCGCTCACCTGAGTAATATGAGCCGCATGTTTCAAATGGAAGACTGATGCTAAATTATTAAGAAGGTAGGTCAGTAGGTCACATTCATGGTAACTGAAAGTCAGTTTTAAGATCGGTGTGCAAAACTGTACATGACATCCAAATTTCAAGGCTGTATCTTAAAAAACAAGAAAGTAGGTCAGTAGGTCAACGTCACAGTTAAGTGATCCCTAATCGCTTGGGGTCATAAGGTAATTATAATTAAACAGTCTAGGAAATATGATCTGATAATTTTTGAAGTATTTTTCCGATATAACTCATAATTATAACAAGTGACCCCAAGGGCGGGGTCTCTTTTCACACCAGGGGCATAATTTGAACAACTTGTTAGAGATCCACCAGGCAATGCTACATACCAAATATCAAAGGCCTAGGCATTGAACTTTCAGACAAGAAGATCTTTATTTTTTTTCCTATATAAGTCTATGTTAAACTTGGTCCCCCAGGACAGGGCCCCTTTTTACACCTTTTCACCCTAGGGATATAATTTGAACAATTGTGGTAGAGAGACACTAGGAAAGGCCACATACTTAATATCAAAAGTTTAGGCCTTGCAGTTTCAGGCAAGAGGAGTTTTAAAGATTTTTTCCTATATAAGTCTATGTTAAACTTGAGACCCCCGGAGCAGGGTCTCTTTTCACCCCAGGGACATAATTTGAACAATTTTGGCAGAGGACTACAAGGCAATGCTACATACCAAATATCAAAGGCCTAGGTCTTGTGGTTTTAAACAAGAATATTTTTAAAGTCTTTTACTATATAAGTCTATGTAAAACTTGTGACCCCGGGGCGGGACCTCTTTTCACCCCAGGGGTACATTTTGAACAATCATGATAGAGGACCATAAGATGATGCCACGTGCCAAATATCAAGGCTCTATGCCTTGCAGTTTTGGACAAGAAGATTTTTTAAAGTTTTTCCTTTCGGTTGCCATGGCAACCAGAGTTCTGCATGAAATTCAATTCTTTGAAAAATTTTGAAAGGGGACCACCCAAGGATCATTCCTGTGAAGTTTGGAGTAATGCTGCCCAGTGGTTTTCCAGAAGAAGATTTTTTAAAGAAAATGTTGACGGACGCACGACACACGACGGACGACGGACATTGAGCGGGCACAAAAGCTCACCATGAGCTAAAAATAAGAATGTAGGGCACTTGTCCCGAAACTTCCAAACACCCCTCGTACGAAGTTAAAAACGCCGCATATACAGATAAAGGCGAAGCATATAAAGTTGAAAGCACAACATAAACAGTTAAAACGATCGCATACAAAGTTAAATATACCGCACAATCAGATGAAAGCATTGCATATCAGCTGACAGAACCGTATATAAGGTTAACAAGAGGGTCATGATGACCCTGGATCGCTCACCTGAGTAATATGAGCCACATGTTTAAAATGGCAAAATGATGCTAAAATATTGGAAAGTAGGTCACATTCATGGTCACTGAAGGTCAGTTTTAAGATTGGTGTGCAAAACTGTACATGTCATCCAAATATCAAGGCTGTATCTTATAAAACAAGAACGTAGGTCAGTAGGTCAACGTCACAGTCAATCGCTTGGGGTCATCAGGTAATTATAATTAAACAGTCTAGGAAATATGATCTGATAATTTTTGAAGTATTTTTCCTATATAACTCATAATTATAACAAGTGACTCCAGGGCGGGGCCTCTTTTCACCCCAGGGGCATAATTTGAACAATCTTGTTAGAGATCCACTAGGCAATGCTACATACCAAATATCAAAGGCCTAGGTCTTGAACTTTAAGACAAGAAGATTTTTCCCTATATAAGTCTATATTAAATTTGGGACTCCTAGGGCAGGGCCTCTTTTCACCCAAGGGATATAATTTGAACAATTTTGGTAGAGGACCACAAGGCAATGCAACATATCAAATATTAAAATCCTAGGCCTTGCAGTTTCAGGCAAGAATATTTTTAAAATTTTTTCCTATATAAGTCTATGTAAAAGTTGAGACCCCCCCTCCCCCCACGGGACAGGGCCTCTTTTCACCCCAGGGTTATAATTTTAACAATTTTGATAGAGGACCGCAAGGCAATGCTACATACCAAATATCAACGGCCTAGGCCTTGTGGTTTTAGACAAGAAGATTTTTAAAGGTTTTTCCTATACTAGTATAAGTCTATGTAAAACTTGTGACCCCCGGGGCGGGGCCTCTTTTAATCCCAGGGGCACAATTTGAACAATCTTCCTAGAGGACCATTAGATGATGTCACATGCCAAATATCAAGGCTCTAAGCCTTGCAGTTTTGGACAAGAAGATTTTTAAAGTTTTTCTTTTCGATTGCCATGCCAACCGGAGTTCTGCATGGAATTCAATTCTTTGAACAATTTATTTTGAAAAGGGACTACCCAAGGATCATTCCTGTGAAGTTTGTTGTAATTCTGCCCAGTGGTTTTCAAGAAGAAGATTTTTGTTAGAAATTGTTGATGGACGCACGACGCACGACGAACGACGGACATTTAGCGGTCACAAAAGCTCACCATGAGCCTTTGGCTCAGGTGAGCTAAAATACATGTATGAGCATTGCACATACAAGTAGAGGCACTTAATATACTGATATATGTACAGCATAAAAGTGCTATATCAACATCTGAAGACAGCTATCGCTTTCCATTCAAAACATGTGTAATAGAGTTCCGCATAAGCCGGTGGTAGGGGGCGTGAGAGGTGTTGCACTTTCTATTACCTCTCATGAACAGACTCAGTCAAACCGAGTCTGCTATTATTTTTGCTTGGTTGCATTCTGTGCTTCCAAAAGATCTTCTTACAGATTTTACTTCCATAGACATGGCTCCGGTTTACACACCGACTACGCATGGATCGTGATATCGGATTTCAATGACCCAGTATTGCCTATTGATTTTTACTTGACGATGTAGTTAATTATGAATGAAAAAGCTATGGTATTTTATATCTTTAAATGCTAATGATAAGTGTTCTGGGTTAGAAATTGTAATATTTTGCATTCAAATTTCCAAAGATATGCAGATCCAGACGCTGGTATAATTACACTTTTATGATGGACAAAAAGAGTTAATACTTTGTTATAATTTAAGTAAGACCACCCTCATAGCACTATGTAACTTGTGTGCAAACTACTGGTATATCTATTGTAGTTGCTATATTTTACAGTGACCTGAATTTTAATTTATGTTCATTGTGTTTATGTTCATGTATATACAGTACAACCTCTCCAGAGCGGCCCACTCTTTAAGTAAAAACCTCTCTATAACAACATCATCAAAATTTCTCTAAGCTGAAATATACTATAAAATTTACCTCTCCAGAACAACAACCTCTACATAACAATCAATATTTGTATCTCCCAAAGGGTGTTGCTCTACAGAGGTTGCACTGTATGCATGACGAAAATCTATGTACAGTTTAAGTGTTCTGTTCTGTTCATCAATATATTTACAAAATTGGTGCACTAAGCTGTCATTGAAAATTTTTTACAAAAAACTGTAGAAGCATAGAACGTAACCAAGCAACAATAATAGCAGAATCTATTCGTCAGAAGTCAGTTTTCATGCAGTTACTAAACACAACAATAAAAATAACTTATCAATAAAAACGGCAAAACAAAGTGCACTTACATAAAATAGCTTCCGTCTTTGTATAATGTTTAAACATTCCATGCATAAATGAATACCCGTCTAAAGTTTACTTTGTGTACATGTTTAATGTATGCCCTATCCGTGTAGTTCATGTTATGTGTAATATATCAAGCGCGTGACGATCTCTATTGAAGCAATCGTTCAATAGAGCATAATTTGGGTAACAATAGGAAATATTTTTTAAACAACTAAAAGCTGATATATTTTATGGCTTCATTGATTCTTAGTTTAGATGGAACACCATTATTTGATTTTATTCCATTATGTTATACAATGTATTATCACAGGCACCAGTATCGGACCTGGGACAAAAATATGGCCTTGGTTTCATCCGAAATGAGTTCAAAATGAAAAATATGTAGTAAACTATGAGCCCCCTTCAAAAGATACATATGTCTACTGAAGGCCAGAATCTCGATCACAATGGGTTCACTTCCCGGGCCGTTGTGAAATAAATTCTCTAGACAATTGAACAAACTACCTATAATTTTTTTGAAATTAGTCAGGCGTGGAGTTAGCAGACGACGCCTGTAGGGTCAGACAGCTACGCCTCGATAAACGGGGACAAGTCAGGTAAAATAATTTCATGAAAGCAGACGATTAGTTTTATTTAAAGTGTTTAAACTACTGAAACCATAGTGTAGTACTTCATAATCAGTGAGCGTGAAGTTGTGCAGTATCAGCTTTTGTAATTATACGACAGTGGCGCACGCCGTAAATAGATTAGTCTGTTCTCACTATGGTTACAAGTATGAAAGTTGCTGCAATATGCAGCAAAAGGAAACTCGGCGCCAAACAAAGCAATGTATGTAGAGTACTGATAGAACAGGAGATGATTTACGATACTTGTGTCTTTGTTGTAGACCATTGGCAAACAGACATTCTGATGGGGTTTCATGAATGTTGGAGAAAAAATATTGTCTTTATTATGTTTATTGAATGAGCAGAATTTTTGTATTTAGTGACCTAATTATTGACTGATCATGACCCATATGCGAAACTGACTTCTAGGTTTCGGTATATGAAATGAAATGTATTGTATACAGAAGGTCGTGCTTAAATTCAGCTTTACATAGTAGTTCATCCGAAATGACTGAGTTTCAAACTTAGCTCAAATATTATCAAAACCACTAAAACTTACATTTAGTGTCAGCATACCTCTTACAGCGAATATCATACTTTACAAATTTACGGGAAGCCGTGACGATAACGTCATTCACCGCGTTCTCGCACTGGCTTTAGGAATTTTTTTGTTTGTTTGCACTCCACGCAGAAACTTGACGGCCTTTACACTTCCTTACTGTTTTAAAAGTGTTTTTCAGTTGCATGTACAGTTTTCATTACGACAAAAGAAGTAAAAGAATCATGTTGGCGCAGTTTACGAATTTTTGTGACTGATTCGGGGTGTTCGGATGTTCATGCAGACAACTAGTCTGCAGTGTGTGCATAAACCGGAACCGGAAAACATTGAAAAAAATGCCTCAGTTTAGGTCAAATGTTGTTATTATTTGCCGGCTTCGGATTGGTTGAAAAACCCGTAGCATTCAATGAGACTTCAGCTGACTGGTTAAAAATGTGTTGCTTTGAATCATGAAAATATCCTTAAAATCTGGAAATGTAATGTTTTCTGTGCATTTTGAAGTATTTTATAGCTGCCTGGCTATATATTTAACTCTGATATTAGCAATTTAGTGAAGTAAGTACTCGTTGGAATTCACCACTAAATTCCATGCACAGTTGAGGGTGGTTGCCTCTGAATGCAAATAGAAAAAAAAATTGATTGCGCATACCCATGTAAAAATGTTATTTTTTGGTGTCTGGAAGGCTATTTGACAGGGTAAATGGCACCTCATGTGTCAACAAAAGTTTTGAGGGGGTCCTACAGAGTCATTTTTTTACAATGTAAGCCTATGGAAAAATTAATAGCAGTGTCTGACCTATATGCAAACAACAAAGACGAATAACTATATACGGACGTTACCGTCTCGGGGATTTTCATCCCCCATAACCGTATATGTTCGAAAACATTTTGTTGTTCTAAAGTGTTAGAGAGTTTTCGAAGGAGCTAGCACGGACTCACAGTCCCCCGCCCACATACGCCATAGACCAGCTGATCAGAGAGAATTGTCATGAAGTTCTTCGACTGCAACCCTGCCATCCAGACTTCATTGCCATCGAAATCATCTCTGGAGCCAGCTGAAGGACATTCTTAGTCAGAGAAATATCACTTTTTGGTGGTTCAGTTTCGTACGCGACGTTGACTAAAATTATTCCGAATAAATTCAAAGTATACGCGTTCTATTAATTCTATTTTACATACATTCATCCTTAAGGTAAGCCAGCTGGTAAATATTATGGGGGCCAAACATGCCAAAATCGCTAAATACGTTTATAATTTTGATAATGTTCGAAAAACACAACACTTGAAACATTTTAAGGTAAGCCATCCATAATTAATATTGTGAATTTTCGACTTATTTGGTTTATTTCGTCAAATAACGTGATGTCACGGAATACATCTCGCCACTTTACGTATCGCCACGAAAACAGTCGAAATACTTTCCATAACGTTATGTTATATTATACAGTTATTGACTATGTTGAGGTCAATATGCATTTTTTTTTATAATTGTTATATTATATGCCCTTCTCAAATGCATTCATTTTGACTGGCCTATATTTCATACATATAAGAAAAAGTGATATCACAAGAGTTATTACACTTTTGCAGATCAATATCGCTTTTTGCGGACCCGCGCGTGCACTCATTTGGAACAATCAAATAAGCCCATTTGAGAAGGGCATATAATAACGAAATATACCGAAATAGGTCGAAAACTCTCGATGCTAATGATAGACGGCTTACCTTAATGTCGATTCTATTATTTTTCAGACTTGACGACGTTCATAAGATCACCGCCGGTGCTTTTGAGGAGATCGAGGAAGATAGGTGGCACAGTGCCTGCGAGGATGTTCACAAGGTTGTGCAACTATACAAAGTCAACGACCACTTCATTGATGATGTCATGGATTCCATCATTATAGATTTGGCTGACGACAGTAGCTCGCACTCCGATGACAGCAGTACCAACACCGCGAGCGAAACTGAATCACGACTTTAGCTAGTTGTAATTTATATTTATGAAAGTTGTAATGTACTGAAATGAACTATGGATAAAAATAATATAAAAATATAAAAAATAAGAAATTAAAAATTTAGATAAAAAACAAACAAACAATACTTAGTAGTATTTGGATCGGATACTTATATCGTAAACTACAGTATTGATCACAGATCACAGTACTTAACTACAGTAATTGAGGTAGTTATTTAAATCATAAAGTTATTGAGACAGTTATTGATATCATATGTTACAGTAATTGAGAAAGTTTCCTTATCTGGGACTCATTCTCGTTGGGTTCAAACCATTCATAGTAAGAGGTTTGCATTAATTTAAGCTGGAAAGGTGTATGGAAACACTTATAATTAATTTAGTTTACAATTTCTGTCAGGAACCTAAGACTTTCGTATCGGTATATTTTACCATGTCAAACACCACCTAGTTAATGACGTCATTAAGTAGTATATTCATAGTTCTGGCCAGTCTTTGGGCTGCTGTGCCGCAGCCACATTTTAAAACTTGTTTAGCTGTAAACAGTAATATGTCATTACAGATCTTCTAAAAACTAAGATATTATGTTAATTGTTTCCGCAAATTGGAGATCAGTAAAGACATTAACATATAATTATAAAAAATCTCATATACCGCTTTCATGCTTATTCAAATACTCAGTATTGAAACAGCGTCCGGGTTGGACTGTTGACATTGACATTGAATTGTTTTCCGATTCGTGGTCCATCCTCCGGATTCTTAAACAAAATAAAGCCCGTCTTTAATGTAATTCCCCAAAACTACTTCTTCGCTGGAGATAACTCTTATGTTGCTTTTAATGATATTTATTGTTTGAGTATTTTCTCTTCCATTACTTATGAATATAACATGAATATCAATACAGGACAGTTAACATAGGTGTTCTATTTAAAATGTCCTGACAGACATGCAATTTTCATATCGCGGGACTATCCTAGTAAGATAGACGCAGTTGCTGGTGATAATGTCGATAATAATGCATGACAATGCCTCTGAGAGACGAAAAGAACCGGATCCCACGTTGTACTTTCTGTTTTATATTTTCCTCCCATTTCGACAAATATATATTTGTCGAAGCAATTTCAGTTCAAATTGCTTGGAAATCATATCTTTTTTTGAAGATGAAATACTGCTTAGAGCAACAGTATCTGACTTTTCGTCGAATTTCAATGAAAATATATTGATATGTCGGTGGAGATGTATTTTGACTGGAAAAATAAATGGAACTAGCTTCGTCCTGACGAAATGAGTAGGCCGTTACAGTACAAAAATACGACTGACAATTTACTACATAATTTACGGACTGTTTCAAGACAATGGTGGCCCTGCCAAAATGGATATATTTATCACTATAATGGAACAAATCTTTACTATTGTGACTTGCACATGTTTTTCTAATGTGATTAAACACTTGAAATATATAAGTATTACACTGCTGTTAAGTAGCTAAGAATACACGAACTTGAAACAAGAAGGGTGTAATCGATTTGGATAGGTAGAAAAATATCCATCAATACTTGCGACTTCTTGGTTGTCAAAAGATCGTTAGACAAAAGTTATCACCTTATAATCCAGTATCAGCTATCTATAGCAACACTGCTCTTCATTAACAATTCCTGAATCACCTACATGCTCCATATTGATTACTAGTGCGTACTAGCGGAATTGATAAACCTCTAAATAGAGCGATATGGCCAATATGACATTCAGTGACAGTAAAACATTTGCCATTCCCACATGTGATCCTTATGGACATGCTTTACTGTAAACAAAAGGCCCACCCATACATACTTTTTTTTTTATCAATATCCGTTTTACCTTTTGGGAATAATTTGTGTTCGCAAAAGACTTAACAGAATCCGTTCTGACTCCGCCACTTCAAGTTACACATCACATATGAAACAAAATTCTCTCCTCCGGCGCATTTTGGTCCTATATTTGCAAGGAAAATGTATTGTTCTTCTACACTGTCTCTTGATAGCAAAGTCTTCCCTGGCGCATTTTGTCCCTATCTTTCCAAAAATGATTTATTCTAAAGTCTTCAAGTCACAGGTTAAATATGAAACAAAATTCTCTCCTCTGGCGCATTTAGTCACTATATTTGCAAAAGAATTCCTTCTATTTTGATAAAAAAGTATCCGTTATACATTTACTAAAACAAAATTTTAACATCTATGACTTTTCGATCTATTTCTTTTATGTTTCTGTCTCAATCTCTAAGATAAGTCATGTCTGGCATATATCACCTGAATATTGTTTATAAGCTATAAGATGTAATGGGCAACACTATTCAATCGAGATATTTTTTCTGATATGGTGAATCATTTAGTGAAACATAGGACATTGTAGATGTCGCGGGATGATAAAGTTCGTCAAACAGACAAAGTTGGAAATGATAAAAATCTTTAATATTTCCTATCATATTGTCTTTTAAAAGCGGGTTATTAAGTTCGACAAAATCTTTATTTGCAAGATCGACCACAAGATTAGTTGTTGTTGGAGTCAACTTTGTATTCATAGAAGAAATTCTCCGCTCAATAAGTAGGTCTATGCACTTATTGTATTGGCTTTCAGTCCCCAGAAAGCTTTTCATTCCCCGATCCTCTCAGGGAATAATGCTGATCATTATATTCCATAAAGATAAAGGGTGTGTAGTAAATTCGTTCCTATTCGTTTTGTTACCCTCATATTGTATAGTGTCGAATTGATTTTGTTGCACGTCTTGAATTTTTACTGTAAAACCTGTTTAGTATAGAAGAATGTCATCAACTGCAATTTGACATGTAGACCGTAAGCTAGATTTCACATTTAAAAAGTGTGCCTAGTTTGGATAATGCCATTTCGGATAAAATCATGCTGTTGAATATTTTACAGGCTAGCTTTAACATTTCGTAACTAATACTGATTGAACGTTTTCATGTTCTGATGAACATATCCATAAGCTACTTTAGCTAGAACCACAGCCACAGCACAAACTGTATAATTAAGCGGATGGGGACAGTGAAAATATTTGCCTTTTCGAAATTGAGTGATTTCAATATATATATATATGTTTTATAGACAAAGAATCCAGTTTGTCCGGAAATTATAATATTTTTATTCAATTTTCTAAAACTGATATGCGTTCTTGTTTGAATGTTTAAATTACAGCGGCATTTGCCTCTTCATTTGAAAATGAAGCCTATGGTAAACATAGGAACGATTTTACATTTTGAAAAAAAAACAGGAAAACTTTTGGATCGGATTGTAATTGTAGATTAAAGGAAAGAATAAAAATGGTTTCGCAAATTCTGGTTATTAATTATTGTGACAAATAAGGGCAAAGGTCGAATAATCCAAGGAATAGCTACGCTACAAATCAGCGCATCCCTTCAAAGAGAAATCTTAAAGCAGTGTATTTATGGATGTATAGATGAATAAAATACAAAATGTTTGCTCAATAATACATTAACAAAGTAAATGATACGGACAGCAATCAACGAGGGCTAAATAAATCTACAAAGGCACATATTAAGCAACAAGCTTGGAACTGTCAGTAACACAAAAATAACTGGAGTATACATTATGTGCAAAACTTTTAATTTGAATCTCTACCACCATGCATTCATGATGACTATGGCGTACTACTTGCTAAGAATCAATTTCGGTTAGTGGTTCAGTCCCTTGGTAAAAGTATACGACGTTTCTGTGTTGGAGTTTATCTACAGCTACAGTAAAATCAGGAAGAACGTGTAAATTTTAAACTTGTTCAAGTGACATTAACGGTAATGTATGCAATTATTCTCAAAAGAATATACTAGACACACGCCCCTGTCCTAAACACTTGCATATCAGCAACTTTTCAAATGTGGTAAAAGGTAATAATAAAAGTATTTTGAGTACCTGTTAGATAGAATATGCGTTATATAGAAGAATCAATTGTGCACTGTTGATAATCGAAATCAAGCAACAGATGACTCAAACCCAATTATGAACATAGTCGGCCTATTTAAAACTGCTTCCTCGATATTAAAATATTTTCACACAAATAATAAATGAGGGACCCTCTACAAGGCTGAATCATCAAACTACATGACTGAATGTAACGGTAACTTCAATAAATTTTCTTGTCTAAAACTATTGGTTTTGAATTGTGTCCTGAGTACGAAGTATGTTCATTATATTCATTTTTTTCCAAATGCAATTTTCATGCTAAACCACTGGATTGACTTGAAAAAAATCACAGAAACGTTCCTCGGGAGACGCTCTATCAAACTGTCAAAAACCAAAAATAAACCATGGCTGCCAGGGATTAGTTTTCCCTACATGACTGTATGTTAATCTGAAGGTTAGATTTTTGGCAGAAAAGTTTCTTGCTATTCCTGTTTGAGCTGTAAAACTCATAGAGAAGTACCATTATGACCCTCTTGACTTAACTGATTCACTGAGAAATATTTGAACAAAATGAAAAGAAAAGACAGGATGATTTCTCTTGATTTGACCCTCCTCTTTACATTTTATTGGAAAGAGTAATAGCAGATTTTCTATTTACATGATTTATGCATGCAGTTTCGGAGACTGTCAGTGGTATCGTAAGACAAAAAGTTATCATTATAGAACGCTCGATCATTTGCGACACCGATCATCATCATAACAAATCCAAAATCGTCATCATGAATTTAGAGATAATACACGTTTTTTGTTTATTAACGTCTGCAGATTCTTAAACATTCACGGTTATATACAAAAACTGAAACTGATTTCTAAAAGGTGAGTAAACAAGGGAAGAAGCGAGTACGAACATTGTTGGGGGCAGTGCATTTGGCGTTGGTAACTGATACAGCAAAACATTCTATGGTTTATGCTACAAAAAAATGGTTATTATGGAAGAAACAAGACGCAGATAACAGATGTCAATTTGCGGAGAAATACATATACGTCCCTGGGAAAACATTTCAGAAATGAAAATCATGTTTTAACAGCACGTGAATTGCCTTGTTTGCACACGATTTCCCCCCGTTAATACATAGGCGGATCCAGAGAAAAAAGTAGTTTTATGCACGAATTAGTTTTTTTGGCAGGGATGATAAATCTTTAAAGTGTGAAATATAGGAAAGTATTCCCAATCGTGCTTTGAAAAGATTTTACTGTAGCGATAATCCTACACATATTGAGGACATTCAAATTATGTGAATTCAACTTTAGTTTTTGAATATACTTATATTTTGAAATCAATGCATCTTTATAATAGAATTTCGCTTCAGCTTGTGCTGGGGCGTCAGGGCAAAGAGCTTCTTTGGTCAGTGGTATTGCATATTCTACACATTTCTTAGACAAAAGATAATAGGTAAGGGTAGATTTCTCGGAATCACCAAGCACTAAAAACACAGCCCCAGAGCAACGCATTTGCAAAGTAGACCCACAACAAAAAGAAGCTGCAATGGAAAAATATTTCAGACGGGTTGCTTCAAACATCCAACAAGTATATATTAATTTATGCTAAATATACATGGAGGGAGAGGAAATGGTAAGGGGCAAAATGGGGCCGGCATGGGTGGGGGGTTAAAGGAACCTGAAGGGGAAAGTTGAACAAGGACGAATATACAGCCGCGTTCCTTAATAACAGTCACACTACAACGTAAATCACAATAGCACAGACACTCATGTACCAAAGATAAACACACAGCCACACCCAACTAAATAACATAGAAAAACGAACAAGCAACACATAAGAAAACAGTAGGGCACCGTTTTAGACTCACAAGCATACAAACACACCCACACAAGTAGTCAAAAAAAAAACAATCGTGAACCGTCTTAGAATTCCGGCAGCCAAAACGAAGGGGAGCCACGAAAACTTACTCAAAGTAAAGGGGGAGGGGATGCAAAAGGAAGTAGCGCAAATGCAAGGGGAAAGGAGGGGGGCAATAGGGGGAGTGAGGAGGAGGAAAAAACGCTTACAACAAACAAGAAAACATACGCAACAGACAATACAAGACAGACAAAAAACCAGTTGAAAATAGGGATACCGCCTTGGAACCTATATAAATGAAACTGGGGGTTTAAACGCGTTTAGGGCATGCCAACCTCGCACTTACCCTAATTTCAACAAGTTAGACAACACAATGTAAATAAAATCCCCGCTAAGAAAGGCTCTAACATTAGTGCAAAAATAACAGGTAAAACATAAAATTAAGGTAAATATAAGGTATAATTACACCAATGTACTCAACAACTGAAGTCAGAGCAACAAGAGCCTAACTTTTAAGGGCACGACTAAGAAAACTGTAAGACAAACACTAGTCTTATAAACGGGTATGCTGCAATTTTGCTTGGTTGCGTTCTATGCCATAATCTGGTCATCTTAGATTTTATTGACTATGTGAGAACGCAGACATGGATATTAAGAGATCTATCAGTTACACCAGTAACAATCCTACATGTTTATTACATATACACCTTTATGTCACATGTGGAAAAGAACAATGTACTATGTGTATTGTTAAATACTGTGTCTTCTAATCTAAAAGTCTATTTTTCTAACTAAGGATTAATTTTATATGTAGCGTTCAATATGTTGCAAATCAGATTATATCTAAATTTCAGCTCAAATAGTGCACGTGGATTTTAAAACTTAAAATAAATTCTGAAGTTTTATAATATGCGAGCATTTGAATATTTCTTCAAAGTTCTTTCCGCAATAATTTAGTAATTTTAGGAGATAACATAGTTTTGACTGATTTGAAAGATGGGACAGGAGCAATTTCGCAGAAATTTAGTAAGATGTCTAAAAGAGCTTAGACTACTTAATTTAAAGTAACCAAAACACTGTTTCAGTGTTGTATTCGGTCTATTGTATATATACTAACACCTTATCTTATTTAAATAAAAATAAAATTTTAGGAACCATACCGTACCTATATTAATTTGTTTTTGATATAGCGCCGTTTTTCAACATACATTCAGATTTGTGACGGCTTGCGGTTAACCTGACCAGTGTTTCTAAATTCTGCACCAGCTCTGTTGCACTTTCAGCAAGTAAATACCAACTTCACCACATGAATTAGAGGTGATAGACGAATTATCTCAGACACAATGCCATTTTATCACAGAGAACATTCGTCTCCCCCGGGGATCGAACTCACGACCCAGTTACTACTTTGCTAAGCGGGCGGATGTACCTGAATTGATTTTTTTGTCAATTTCCGTATTATAGTCAGCAAATAGTAACTTTGTGGTTCTGAAAAAAAGAAGAGATTCAGCATAAATTATCTTGGTACCTACTCTTAAAGTAAACACTACATATCAATATTCAAACAACTCCTATGCAACCTATTTTTCGGTAAACGTGAAAAAATGTTTTGCCCTTTGACTTTGCATTCCACTACCGTCAATGAACAGGCTCAATCAAACCAAGCCTGCAACATTTTCTTTTGTTCGTGTAGGGCGACCTGTAGGTTTTCCATTTTTCTGTTCGATTAAAATGTCTCCACTTGGCATCATCTGAAAAACATTTCGACATCAATGGATAGTTAATCAGAATTTTGTTTACGTTTCAGTATCAATCTGCAAGATCAGAAATATGTCTAGCATATATCAATTTAAGATGATTTATTCACAAAGATATAATTGGCAATATTGTTCAATGCAGATATTATTCTGATACTGTGAATCATTTATTGAAAATTTGGACAGTTTAGATGTCGCGGGCGGATAAAGCTCATAAACATAGATGTAATGACGGTTGTTAAAGTGATACGTATAGGTTTCCAGTAACACTGAGAGACAACTATGCATTATCCTAGGGCGTTTCTAAAGAAAACCTGTATTAGTTGAACACTTGAGTCATAGAAGCAGCAGGAGCAGGTTACAATTTGAACAGTTCACAAAAGTGCAGTCTGGCAAAAACACATGCCAAATAAAATTGGTTTTACTATTACTTTCAAACAGATGTTTTGTTCGTATCATAATAAATGACTATCAGCGGTCTATGAAGACCGTGTAATATGAAATAGAAAGGAGAGATTGAACAATAAACATGTCAGTACCACAAGTAAGATAGTGAACTAGTATTGATAATAGGCAAATCACTTAATATGCTCCGTATGCAATTATACTAGTAGTATAAAATACAATAAATTCTTGTATTCTGAAAACTGTAACAACACAACTAAGCTGGACAATCTAGTTTCCAAAAATGTCAAGTGACGTTGCACTGGTGTCAGTAACCACATGAACAGTTCAAGGTAAATGTCAGTACTTAAACGATACAATAAACGTTCTAGGTTGAAAGGATTGTGCCTTGTATTGATAGGTTGTCGAAATCTGTAATAAAACATGGTTAGAATATAAGCATAAGCTTTAGTATAATATTGGTCTACCATCACAGTTAAACAAACATAGCTTTTAGTTCGTTAACACGAGTGGTCTTCCTAAAGGATTTCAGTTCCTCCTTTGAAAAGGTAATATAAAGCAATGAAAGCAAATCTTCTAAATATAGTATTATGTATTTTTTCAAACTTTAAATAAACCTTATACTGATTTATGGCTGCTGTCACAAAAGCAACCCAAAACAACAAAAACAACAGCAACAAAATAGAAACAAATCAAAGAAAACATTAAAACAAACAACATCAACAACAAAAAACAACAAATAACAAACACCCACAGAACATCAGTTTTACGGTTGTAATAATGCATTGTAATAACGGTTCCTTTGGAATAAACCTAAATTAGAAAGCTATTTCAGTTAAGATGTTTGTATCATAAAAGCTCTCACTATAGCATTTCTTCAACCTATTTCATTTACTTTTATCGGAATGTTTAGCACTATTATCAATATATGTTTTATCAAAAACTACTAAAAGCGAGTCATTTATATAGGGGAAAGGTAGGTTTACTTTTTCGTAAACATAAGTTTGACAAAAACAGCCGTTTGTACAACATGGAACTGTAAAAACAAACAATGAAAACTGCCAATTAATTTTAAATACAAAAAAAAACAAAAAAAAAACAAACAAAAAAACCCAACAACAACAACAAAAAAAAACAAAATAAAAAAACTAACGGTTTAATACTAACATAAATATTTGAGATGTAGTATCTTTTGCTTGTACGTGAATTTTTTATTTCTTTTTCACAAAGATTAAGAGTTAAACGAACTACTGTTGATCCTCCTTTGTAACAAGATTATTTCATGACTTCTCTGTAAATTTAAGTCAATACTATTACTATACATCAAAGAGAATGGGAATAAAAACTTTTAAATTGTCAAAATGTCCTGATTAGATTTGAATTTATAAACAAACAAAAAAGAGACTTTAATAAAACCTGTACTTTCCATGACAGTTTTCAGCCATTTTTTTTTGACACAAACATTTTTTTAAAATTATAAATTTTGATATAATTGGTAAAGGTATTTCTATAAAACTTTCAGATTATCTAAGCAAATAACTTACATTCCAATGCAAAGATTGTAAATTTTGTATACAAAAGTTTTCTTATGAAATTGTGATTAACGCAGTTTTTACAATGGGGAAAACAAATTTGGCCAAAAAATTATATTATATATATCACTACCGCCTAAGTTACCCTCGAGCCGGATATTCCCAACTGTACCTACAACCTGTGTTAGAATCTTATAAGAGTAATAAAGATTGTTAAATATATCTTACGGGACACGCATGCCTTTTTTGTAAAACATCTAGTAAGTGAATTAAAACCCCTTTTAAACAGCAAAACGTACCAAATATGCTATTTTTAAGATGTCGGAATTGTACCATTTCAACTTTTTAAATTCCTGACGGAATGATTTATTACTTTAGATTTAACATCATGTAAAAATCGTATTAAAAGGGGTATTTTACAGCTTTTAATTACGAATATTAAAATCTGAAAATAAGGTCCTCATATTGTTTCTGACACTATTTCAGTTTCCAGCTTCCCAGCAGACATTACCATTACCCAAACTGAAAACCAAATTTTGCATCATTAAATTATATGTATGTCTTTCGGATAAACTATGCTTAATTGTTCATATTATATTGAGCTAAAAGCAAACATAAACTTATGAAACAGTGAACTTATTCCAAGATTATTGTTACTAATGAACTTCAGTATTTGGACTGAATTTCCATCAAGAATACAAAACAATACTCTACAAGCAATGGCAATGACAGAAGTTGTTGTTCACATTCTCGCATAAAGAATTGAAACTTACTTAACATAAGGTGCTGTAACAGTCATTTTGTTAAGATCTGGTAATTATCTTAATTTTCTATCGCTCTACATATCTTTAAGTCCTATAGTAGACTGTTAGTATTGCTAGATTACATAACGTCGCCAGTCTTTCAATACATAATACAGATTTTAAGACGCAATTCCCAAAAATTTCCATACGATTAGTGCTCAGGAAATTACCTTCTTAAGATCACTGAATTGAATTCATTTAGCATCCGTCAGTGAGAAAATTATTTTAAATTGGCTCCACTTGACTATTATGGAAATCTTGACAGAAATTATAGCAAAGTGATCAAATCTCGTTTATTTCGTGGAATAGCATCTATCAAGCTTTATTCAGTGTATCCTATGAAATGAGGTTTGTATCAGAACGTCTTTACAGATAAATTGTCACATGAACACGCCACTTTCCAAGCCGTTTTTCTTAAAAAGGTATTAAAGTTAACTATACTCAACAATGCATTTCACATGCTATCGTTGGTATAGAACATCTGTCGATTCAGGCCATGCAAAACCGATTTGTAAGTCTTTGGAATGATCTCATAACATTTCACCTCCGAGAATGAAAATAAAATTCATACGCAAACACATGTGCGGAATAAATATGAAATTTTTGTTTTCATTGTGCGGCTAATCAGTCACATCAAAAAGTCGGTAAATAGTTTTTTTTTCAACAAAAAGTTTTTTTAAGAGAAATAATACAAAATATGATATTTTTTTATCTGCCACTGAATACCGGAGACTAACGGGTCATCAAAACGGGTGTTTAAACTGATATAGATCATAATGAAATAATGGAATAAAGTGGAGTATTTTGGCATCGAGAAATCCCATACATTCAATGGTTTCTCCTTTTACTGCTTTGCGTCAGTGTATGTTTTATTACATATTAATATTCAATAATACGTCAAAGACAACGATACTGAAAAAATCAAACACATATGACTATATCTATTTAAGTCTCAATAACTACCTTACTGCATTACTGACAACATTGGGTGAACGTGATTTACTTTTCATCTCATTAATAATTTTTAATGGCAAGTTCCCCAGCCTAGAGCTATTTGCAGTGGCAAGTCCCCCAGTCTAGAGCTATTTGCAGTGACAAGTCCCCCAGCCTAGAGCTATTTGCAGTGGCAAGTCCCCCAGTCTAGAGCTTTTTGCAGTGGCAAGTCCCCCAGCCTAGAGCTATTTGCAGTGGCAAGTCTCCCAGTCTAGAGCTATTTGCAGTGGCAAGTCCCCAAGTCTAGAGCTATTTGCAGTGGCAAGTCCCCCAGTCTAGAGCTATTTGCAGTGGCAAGTCCCTCAGTCTAGAGCTATTTGCAGTGGCAAGTCCCCCAGTCTAGAGCTATTTGCAGTGGCAAGTCCCCCAGCCTAAAGCTATTTGCAGTGGCAAGTCCCCTAGCCTAGAGCTATTTGCTGCGGCAAGTCCCCCAGTCTATAGCTATTTGCTGTGGCAAGTCCCCCAGCCTAGAGCTATTTGCAGTGGCAAGTCCCCCAGTCTAGAGCTATTTGCAGTGGCAAGTCTCCCAGTCTAGAGCTATTTGCAGTGGCAAGTCCCCAAGTCTAGAGCTATTTGCAGTGGCAAGTCCCCCAGTCTAGAGCTATTTGCAGTGGCAAGTCCCCCAGTCTAGAGCTATTTGCAGTGGCAAGTCCCCCAGTCTAGAGCTATTTGCAGTGGCAAGTCCCCCAGCCTAAAGCTATTTGCAGTGGCAAGTCCCCCAGCCTAGAGCTATTTGCTGTGGCAAGTCCCCCAGTCTAGAGCTATTTGCAGTGGCAAGTCCCCCAGCCTAGAGCTATTTGCAGTGGCAAGTCCCCCAGTCTAGAGCTATTTGCAGTGGCAAGTCCCCCAGTCTAGAGCTATTTGCAATGGCAAGTCCCCCAGTCTAGAGCTATTTGCCTTGGCAAGTCTCCCAGCCTAGAGCTACTTGCAGTGGCACGTCCCCTAGTCTATAGCTATTTGCAGTGGCAAGCCCCCCAGTCTGGAGCTATTTGCAGTGGCAAGTCCCCAGTCTAGAGCTATTTGCAGTGGCAAGTCCCCAGTCTAGAGCTATTTGCAGTGGCAAGTCCCCCAGTCTAGAGCTATTTGCAGTGGCAAGTCCCCCAGCATAGAGCTATTTGCAGTGGCAAGTCCCCCAGTCTAGAGCTATTTGCAGTGGCAAGTCCCCCAGCTTAGAGCTATTTGCAGTGGGAAGTCCCCCAGTCTATGCCTATTTGCAGTGGCAAGTCCCTCAGTCTAGAGCTATTTGCAGTGGCAAGTCCCCCAGCCTAGAGTATTTGCAGTGGCAAGTCCCCCAGTCTAGAGATATTTGCAGTGGCAATTCCCCCAGTCTAGAGCTATTTGCAGTGGCAAGTGCCCAGTCTAGAGGTATTACATTGGCAAGTCCCCCAGTCTAGAGCTATTGCAGTGGCAAGTCTCCCAGCCTAGAGCTATTTGCAGTGGAAGTCCCCAAGTCTAGAGCTATTTTGCAGTGGCAAGTCCCCAGTCTATAGCTAGTTGCAGTGGCAAGTCCCCCAGTCTAGAGGTATTTGCATTGGCAAGTCCCCCAGTCTAGAGGTATTTGCAGTGGCAAGTTCCCCAGCCTAGAGCTATTTGCAGTGGCAAGTCCCCCAGTCTAGAGCTATTTGCAGTGGCAAGTCTCCCAGTCTAGAGCTATTTGCAGTGGCAAGTCCCCAGCCTAGAGCTCTAGAGCTTTGCAGTGGCAAGTCCCCCAGTCTAGAGCTATTTGCAGTGGCAAGTCCCCCAGTCTAGAGCTATTTGCCTTGGCAAGTCTCCCAGCCTAGAGCTACTTGCAGTGGCACTCCCCTAGTCTATAGCTATTTGCAGTGGCCAAGCCCCCAGTCTGGAGCTATTTGCAGTGGCAAGTCCCAGTCTAGAGCTATTTGCAGTGGCAAGTCCCCAGCCTAGAGCATTTGCAGGTGGCAAGTCCCCCAGCCTAGAGCTATTTGCAGGGCAAGTCCCCGAGCATAGAGCTATTTGCAGTGGCAAGTCCCCCAGTCTAGAGCTATTTGCAGTGGCAAGTCCCCCAGCCTAGAGCTATTTGCAGTGGCAAGTCCCCCAGTCTATACCTATTTGCAGTGGCAAGTCCCTCAGTCTAGATCTATTTGCAGTGGCAAGTCCCCCAGCCTAGAGCTATTTGCAGTGGCAAGTCCCCCAGTCTAGAGCTATTTGCAGTGGCAATTCCCCCAGTCTAGAGCTATTTGCAGTGGCAAGTGCCCCAGTCTAGAGGTATTTACATTGGCAAGTCCCCCAGTCTAGAGCTATTTGCAGTGGCAAGTCTCCCAGCCTAGAGCTACTTGCAGTGGCACGTCCCCTAGTCTATAGCTATTTGCAGTGGCAAGCCCCCCAGTCTGGAGCTATTTGCAGTGGCAAGTCCCCCAGTCTAGAGCTATTTGCAGTGGCAAGTCCCCCAGCCTAGAGCTATTTGCAGTGGCAAGTCCCCCAGTCTAGAGCTATTTGCAGTGGCAAGTCCCCCAGCCTAAAGCTATTTGCAGTGGCAAGTCCCCCAGCCTAGAGCTATTTGCTGTGGCAAATCCCCCAGTCTAGAGCTATTTGCAGTGGCAAGTCCCCCAGCTTAGAGCTATTTGCAGTGGCAAGTCCCCCAGTCTAGAGCTATTTGCAGTGGCAAGTCCCCCAGTCTAGAGCTATTTGCAATGGCAAGTCCCCCAGTCTAGTGCTATTTGCCTTGGCAAGTCTCCCAGCCTAGAGCTACTTGCAGTGGCACGTCCCCTAGTCTATAGCTATTTGCAGTGGCAAGCCCCCCAGTCTGGAGCTATTTGCAGTGGCAAGTCCCCCAGTCTAGAGCTATTTGCAGTGGCAAGTCCCCCAGCCTAGAGCTATTTGCAGTGGCAAGTCCCCCAGTCTAGAGCTATTTGCAGTGGCAAGTCCCCGAGCATAGAGCTATTTGCAGTGGCAAGTCCCCCAGTCTAGAGCTATTTGCAGTGGCAAGTCCCCCAGCCTAGAGCTATTTGCAGTGGGAAGTCCCCCAGTCTATACCTATTTGCAGTGGCAAGTCCCTCAGTCTAGATCTATTTGCAGTGGCAAGTCCCCCAGCCTAGAGCTATTTGCAGTGGCAAGTCCCCCAGTCTAGAGCTATTTGCAGTGGCAATTCCCCCAGTCTAGAGCTATTTGCAGTGGCAAGTGCCCCAGTCTAGAGGTATTTACATTGGCAAGTCCCCCAGTCTAGAGCTATTTGCAGTGGCAGTCTCCCAGCCTAGAGCTACTTGCAGTGGCACGTCCCCTAGTCTATAGCTATTTGCAGTGGCAAGCCCCCAGTCTGGAGCTATTTGCAGTGGCAAGTCCCCCAGTCTAGAGCTATTTGCAGTGGCAAGTCCCCCAGCCTAGAGCTATTTGCAGTGGCAAGTCCCCCAGTCTAGAGCTATTTGCAGTGGCAAGTCCCCGAGCATAGAGCTATTTGCAGTGGCAAGTCCCCCAGTCTAGAGCTATTTGCAGTGGCAAGTCCCCCAGCCTAGAGCTATTTGCAGTGGGAAGTCCCCCAGTCTATACCTATTTGCAGTGGCAAGTCCCTCAGTCTAGATCTATTTGCAGTGGCAAGTCCCCCAGCCTAGAGCTATTTGCAGTGGCAAGTACCCCATTCTAGAGCTATTTGCAGTGGCAATTCCCCCAGTCTAGAGCTATTTGCAGTGGCAAGTGCCCCAGTCTAGAGGTATTTACATTGGCAAGTCCCCCAGTCTAGAGCTATTTGCAGTGGCAAGTCTCCCAGCCTAGAGCTATTTGCAGTGGCAAGTCCCCAAGTCTAGAGCTATTTGCAGTGGCAAGTCCCCCAGTCTATAGCTAGTTGCAGTGGCAAGTCCCCCAGTCTAGAGGTATTTGCATTGGCAAGTCCCCCAGTCTAGAGGTATTTGCAGTGGCAAGTTCCCCAGCCTAGAGCTATTTGCAGTGGCAAGTCCCCCAGCCTAGAGATATCTGCAGTGGCAAGTCCCCCAGTCTAGAGCTATTTGCAGTGGCAAGTCCCCCAGCCTAAAGCTATTTGCAGTGGCAAGTCCCCAGCCTAGAGCTTTTTGCAGTGGCAAGTTCCCCAGTCTAGAGCTATTTCCCCGGTCTAGAGCTATTTGCAGTGGCAAGTCCCCCAGTCTAGAGCTATTTGCAGTGGCAATTCCCCTAGTCTAAAGCTGTTTGCAGTGGCCAGTCCCCCAGGCTTGAGCTATTTGCAGTGGCAAGTCCCCAGCCTAAAGCTATTTGTAGTGGCAAGTCCTCCAACCTAGAGCTATTTTATAAAAGAATGACCTCACAAATTGTTTGGTCACTTTACCTAATCCAAAATTCTGTTTTAACTAGAGCTTCTACTCATGCACTGTTGTTGTATTACTAAATACAAAAACAACGCACAGTAAATTCATAGCATTCTTTTCTGTACAATTACATATATCTTATTATTATATAATTTCCACCAAATGAAATGAAACTGAAATAATTAAAGACATTAGATTTCGTTTATTTACATGTACGTGTCAATAGAAGTATTTTCGTTATTCTATAACTGTCATTATTCCACAATGAAAATATACATAAATTCCATTTATCATACATGATTATTACTCGAATCACATAGGAGGCGGTTTGGTTTATGTTTGAAATAAAGTATTTTCAATAATAAAATGTTTGATTCTAAATAGTTGGTCATATAAGTTTGCAGAGAAAAAAAATCATATCTTTTACTTTGATATATTTTATTAGGGGTCCCAACACTTTTGTATCACATCATGCAATTATCCTTTAGGTAATGTTTATATTTTTCGTCACAAAACGATTTAAGAGTATCTTAACTGGGAGAATATCTGTACTGAAGACACCAAAAAAATAGATAATTTGATGAAACAACTAAGCCTGGAATCAGACAAGCGGTATAAAGACCGTTTTTGTAGCATATCAAAAATGATTCATAACTCAAGCTGTGATAAAATAAGAAAAAATATCATTTTAAACCAGAGAAAACAGACGCTGTGTCTCTGGTATCAGTTAACTGCCTACTTTCTTAAACATAAAAAGAGTTTAATCCTATTTTTATTACTAATCCGAACGCAGAAATAATCCATATGGTGACATTGAATGTCTTGTCTGTTACACACTTCTGTTATTTTATAGTACTTCAGCAAATTCTGTACGAGAGCTTAACTGAAATAGCGTTTTTGCTGAAAATTGTATCTTACAAATAATTTAGCATATTGTATTCACAGTTACTCTATGTAATTGTTACAGATACGGATGTGCTTCGTTAATTCTGTATTTACACATTTATTACAGAAGTTTATGACATTCTTCTGATGTCATTCAATCTCCGAAAGGAACGAACACGGCTGGGTACGATGCATTTAGGTCAACTAACAAATAAAATATTCATCTGTTCAGAACATAAGTAATGTACAACGTATTCAAATTAGTGCGCAAAGGATATTTTACAGTAACAATATTCGACAGTTCTAAGCAAATCCTTTACGACGTTAGTTGGTTAACTTTCAAAGCTGAGATTAAATTTTAATTGTTCTTTTTCATGTACAATTGCTTTGTTGGAAATGCCCCAATCTATTTGACTTAGTCTTTATCTCAATATTGTTCTTAAAGACCATCTTAAACAAAGAGGTGCTATGATTTTCGCGAAAGTAAAAGAGTCTTTCGATGGCAGAAGTTTTAGTACTGTAGATTAAAGGCTGTAGAATAATATACCTTTTGGTATTAGACTTTTTATATCCTTTGACGTTTTCAAGAGGAATACGAAAACGTTTTATTTCAGAGACTCAGAGACTTTCAAGTCAAAACAATTAGGTATTGTGTTTTGCGAAGCTATGTCGGTCAGATCTTTTATGCTTTCCCTTTTTCATTAATTTGGATTATGTACTGTTATTACGCAATGTGGATATTTTGCATTGTTTTATATATCGTACTGACATTTATTTTTATGTTCAAAGCCATTGAATAATTGAAGATATATTTGTATAAAACAATCGTATAATAAATAAAACAGTTTCAGTACAAATACGTCAAAATATTTCCACACACCCATAATATATTTCTATTTCCAAAGCTTGTTTTTCATATAACAGAGCTCCACTCCTACAGTTCAAAGAAGAGACACCTGCTCCTTTGCGTAGTTCAGTTTATACACAGATGACGTAGGGACTGTATTGTTATAACTAAAACCCCTACAGTGTTTTCAAGACTGATTTATCTTTTAAAGTTGTCAGTAAAATGCGCCAGTTTTTCAAATTTTCAAAAGAGTAAGATGCATTTGTATAAACTTCATTTTTAAAGTATGATATTGATATGTATTTAACGTAACGGACTTTCAATCACCGAGCAAACTGTGGTTTAGGATGATGAAAAAGTTTAAGGTATTTTACTACGAATTGTAGATAATATGATTTCCATTTTAACTGATATCGCAGGTTGGTGATTTTTTCAAATATGGTATTTCATTCTGATGTCTCTAACTTTTGATTACGATTTTAAATTTTGAACTTAAATAAAGTTATATTTTTATAGTTTATCATAAATTTGGTTTTTCTTTTTTTCTTTTCATGTAATCTTTGAGTTCTTCACAAACTAATACTACTTTTGTGATATTTTTATAAGACTTTTATTGTGTTCTTGTAAACCTTAATCAAAATCTAAAGAATTGAAATAAACGAACATGTACAAACTATTGAATCGCCACTGTACGTATACTTTGTACAAAATATTAGTGCACAGAAAATGTACTGCATTGCTAAACTACACCAAACTACACCTTGTGCGTTCCCACATTCATATGAGAATGGACACTATTTAACTCGTCTATATCATTTGTTAGAACGTATTAATCCTTTACCACGGTGCCTTCTCTCATTTTACTGACCCCTTTTGCTGATAAAAAGCTAAGTTGACCTTTTCTGTATTATTCCTGTAACATTGTAGTCATACATTTAATGCCACATTTCATCAGAATATCTTGAAGGAATCTGTATAACTATTTATTCTATCACATCATCTCTACCCATTAATCATATATAACGAAACTGAAACATTCAAATATATTTTCGATTATATTCATCTACGTCTCAATAAATAACTAAAGAAATCATATTCATTGCTACAAAACGGACAATACTGCTCAATCAAGATATACTTAGATCTCATTAATCATCTCTTCAAAAATTGGATAGTTTAGACATCTCAGGCTGATAAAGTAATGACAGACTTGTAAAGACACTACGTTTTCATGTTTCAAGATTTACATAATGTCTATATTTGGGAAGACTTACTAGATGTTTTATCATTTCATTTGTCATGGGGATAGTGAATTGTGTTTATACATCATTTCAAGAGACAGAACAGCCCAATGAACATGTATTTGCCACTGGCATTGAATGAGAACTCCAAATTGAAAGACCCACAACCTAGTGGCCTACTCTATACATTTACTACAAGATAATAGGTGGAAAATTTAGGTCCTAGATAAATGTGTTTTCACAACTTCTTCTGTTAACTTATTCAGTGAACCTTTCTACAGTATAGTTTTAAAAACATAGATAAATAACTTACACTGTAGACACAAAATATGATCTCAACTTAATACACCAATTACTGCGGCTACTGCCACATTAATTCAGTAAAATGTTAAGAAATTTAACACATGGTCTTGGCCTAATATATGTCACTATCAATGTGTAACTACATGAAGATACTTGTATTTCCCAATTTCTTGATGCAATCAACTATGATTACCTTCGTAAAACACAAAAGACGTTGTTTTTACTAAAGTCTGTGGAGTACATACTGGAAATGTAATCAAAATATCATTTTGTTCATATCTATTTCGCATAAGGCGGATGCAACTGGATACAAAACTGTAGGAATTTCGCGCCTCCACCATTGTCAATTACAATCCGGTACACTGGAAAAATTAGTTTAGGGCAAATTTTATCATATAATTATACATTATTGTTATAAAAATCTGCGTAAATAATTTACTATTTTCACTATTGGTATACAGGTTTGGTTTAAAAATTTCATAGCAATCAGAAGGCATTAGGACAAGGTTCACTAAAACTTGACATTTATGGCGATTTTATTTTCAAACTTTATAAGATTGTGTTTCATGGAAATTTTTTTAATGTTTTTTGTTTTGTCAAGATTATTGAATGTTGTATGAGAATAATTTCTAGTGCAGGATTTCTGAGAATCTCCAGACGTTTGACGCTTAACCTTTTACGGTTGGACTCTATTTTCTTTGGTCATTTCTGACGGGCAGATGAAAGACTCTGTGATATGCAGATTTTAATACTTCTAAAGCCTGATAGAACTGCACCACTTTGATACTTCTGGCCTGTTTCGCCGAGCCCTTAATGGTGTGGGTGTGTATGTACGTATGTTGATCGTGTGTGCATCCATGCATACACTGCTTTGAATAGCACTTTGGAAAGGCTGTGTTCTTGGAACGTGGCCTTTCCTGTTGGATATTTATCCTTGGTGTTTGGTACTTCAGTTTTTTTTTGAGGATTTTTGTGTTTTTAAATATCGTGCTTTAAGTGTCCAGTACGCATGTACGGGGATCACATGTCGGGATAACTTTTGTTTGCATCATCCTGTCATTTTCGAATATGTTGGGATAAAGAGTGAGGTTTTGCTCGCAGTCAACCAGATTAAACTCCCCAGTGGTAGTTTTTCCACTAACAGTTCTAAGGCGGAACCCTGCTTAATATGTTTGTTTTGTCTTTGTCGTCCATTTGTCATACATACACACATACATATATACATATATGTACATACATGCGCTGCTGTAAGGTTTTGTTTTGAGAGGCTGTTCTATATATTGGATCCATGTCCTTTTTTCAATACGTTCTCATGTTTGTGCAGTTAATTCATGTACCTTTAACGTCTGAAAGAAAATAGAAATTAAAAATATATAAAAAAGCGTTCGTGAACTGACTTTTGTCATGACTTAAGATGTTCTCTGCTACTGCACATGATACAATATGATTCTTTTCATATCAGATGTCTGTTTTATAGAGAATAACTTCATATTGTATTCTTTAGTAGTATCATTAAAACCACCGGCAAGATCGAGGTTAGCAGGTACGTTGCCTGAACACATGGAAACCGACCATTTGGATTGAAATAGTTTAGGAATTCTGTTATCAGTTATTTATTCGTTGATTTTGTTTGATACATCCGTTTGTCCGGGTGAGCATTGCCACAGAAACTATAATGAAGTCTGATATTTGTTATGGAATGGTTCACACTCATTTTGTCCTAATCTATCATATTCTATTATTTCAGTATGACAGATTCAGAAGGAAAGATTTCAGTGCACTATTCCGGTTTGTTTTGACAAGCTAATTCATGCCATTGTGTAAAGGAACAACTGCAGCTAGTTTCATCACAATACTTTTACCTACAGTGGTAGGAGAAGGCCTTGTATGACTTAAATTTCTGATCTATGCTACCTTTTTGAAAAATAAGCTATTTTATGTGCTTCCATAGGTATCAATCTGCAGATAAAAAGTTAACACATAGCAGGTACTAGGGTAAAAATCATAGTTCCTGTGAATCTTTCTAAGGAATAGAACTCTTTTATCGGATCGACATAACACTTTTTTTACCGGACTAAGAAATCAATATCGAAATAGCCAATATACTGACTACTTAAAAATCCATGTTTTCAACACTTTACTGAAGTTTATATTTTTCATGTAAAGATATAAAACAGAAATTTTACTTTTCAGCAATTAATGTTTATATCATATCCTTCTGTAATCTTTGG
The DNA here is from genome assembly GCF_021730395.1 of Mercenaria mercenaria. NCBI lineage: Eukaryota > Metazoa > Mollusca > Bivalvia > Venerida > Veneridae > Mercenaria > Mercenaria mercenaria. The sequence goes on from NC_069369.1 coordinate 25,353,859, forward strand.
TTTACTATCTTAATATTGATACGTGTTTTTAGTTTATTCACATTGCATTTATATTGTTTTTATTTGACATGGTTTAAATGTCTTTTCGCAATGTATTATGGGAAGAACTTTAAAATGGGTATATGTACACACATGTAAATAAAATTGTATAATGGTGTTATAATATTTCCAAATTGCTGATCCAAAAATTCTTATACATCCAATTTTCATCCTTTTCCCTTTTCTATTCATTGAAATGAATTCAATTCACGTCTATCCACATGCGTAAAATTGTTTGATAAATTGGCTCTACTCGTCGTTTCGGGAAGTCTTGGTAAAGATCATCACATGGAAATCGAATTGACTGGTTCAGAAATAACAGTTATCAAGCCTATTCAATTTAGCCAATGAACCACACGTCTCTTGAGAAACAGAAGTCACATCGACCTGCCGTTTCCATAGAAAAAGGTTGGAAGACCTTTTACTAGTCCAATAACGATAGTTAATTAAACAGCCAAATGAGGAAATATAACTCACAGATAACTTTCTCTAGTAAAATGTGTCAACATTTTGTCCAAATGGGGAGCGGATGTGAAGTCACTTAACAGGTATGTAGGGAGCTCGAACCCCGCAAAGGCCAATACAGCATAAAGAAAGAAGAAGCTGTATCAAATAATGTCAAAGAAGCGAACAGTCACAGTTAGATAAGCTTCAACGTGAAATTGTACCTATTCATACACATTGAAATAAACTTACCTTCTAAATTTCGCATTATAATTCAGAAACACATTTTGAAATTCAAATAAAAATAAATGAAGAATATATGTACAAATATATTGGAGTGACAACTCTAATCCAAAAATATGAGTTCCTATGGCTAACCTCTCAACCCACCACGAAGAAATTGTAAATATATTAAAACAAGAGGAACAACTTGTCCTGGGTCGCTCACAAGAGAAACACTGGAAATTATTCAGTTACGAAGTTTTGACCCGTAAAAATAGCTTTAAACATCTGATCGAGTTTAGTGAACATTCATAAATAAAAGAAGAAACTAGAATGCACACAAGACTAAAATCAGAATTTTGCAATGTCAGGGGCCATTACTCTGGCGCCCCTCGACAGATATGGCTGGTTCAGGAAAGAAAATGGACCATGTATAGATACAAGCTGTGTGAATGTTTGTTCAAAATCTATTAAAATGAACATGTTATAATAAACACAGGCTTAATTCGAATTGATGATGAAAGGACGACGAAATAAAGACGGTACTTGAAGCTTCATTTGTGTTTGTTCGGGTGAGCTAAGTCAAACTATAAATAACAAACTTACAGCGCTAGACTGCATAGAAACTTTAAACTATTTGACCTCCAGTCGTGATTTTGACCTTTGATATGGGGGAGAACTGGCTTATATACGTCACAACTTGACCTGGCATGGGCAACCTTACTACTGAGCTTTTTTAAAATCCATCTATAAATAACAAAGTTTCTGCCCAGTGGCTTTTAAACATTTGAGTCGTGACATTGACTTGTGATATGAAGACTCGCTCTGTCCCAGGAAATGCTAGCAGCAATATTTTATATTCAAAGGGCGCTTGACTTTGATCCAAATTAACCAAACAAATTTGTTCAAGATAAGAACAAAAGTATTTTCTCCATCTACTATCGTTTCAATTTGGTAAAAATAAAAAATTAGATAAAAGCATTATAGAGCAGGCACGCTTAAAACAATTAAATTTTATATTTCAATGGCGCATTCCCACCAGACCAATTATTCCATCCAGCTGGTTTGAGGAGAAACCGAGGTTTTTTGTGCATTGCATACCTGACCCACTTTGGTGAACATTCAAATAAAATAAATGTTGCAGAGTGAACACAAGCTTAAAACAGCCATGTTTTTTTTGCTATTTCTAGGGAGCATTACTCCGGTAAGATTTTACTGGTTCAAGAACATTTTCCATCGAATTTCTGACCCTGCTTGGTTTAAATCAAGTAACAAACAAACATATTACAATATGAACAAGCTAAAACTCTGTTATCTTTCTATTTCAAGAAAATGTGATTCCAGCGCCAATTTTACAAAATTGCTGGTTTTTTAAAAGGAACTGAGATCTTTTTGCACTTCTAATATCTGACCCAGTTTGTGGAAAAGTTATAAATGAAGAAATGCACTAGAGTGCACACTAATTTAATATCAGCTAATTGTGCAATTTAAAAAATTCATAAATCCGGTACCAGTTGTCCTTTTTGTCTGGTTTCGAACGGAACTGAAATCTTTTGCCCATGTAACATTTGGCCCAATTTTGGACAGCATCTAATAATAAATAACTGTGATAGAGTGCACACAAGCTTAAAATTAGCCTTTTGTAATTTTAATGGTGCATAACTCTAGCACCAGTAACCAGATACGGCCGTTTTATAAAATAAAGATAGATCGTTTGCCAACACAATAAATAAGAACACATTTATTGATCATTCAAAAATCAAGGAGTACTTTTATCCATCAAATATCTGATCCAGTAAAATATAAGAATAATGATCGAGGTGCATAAAATTATAAAATCTTTATCATTCCAAGAGCAATGACTCCAGTGCATATAGCCCGATATTGCTGATGTTCGAAAAAAGCCATGATCATATGGAAATACAAGTTGTGTACAAGTTTGATCAAAATCTAATAAACAGTGAACTAGCTGTCGTGAACATAAGCTAAATGTGGACGAACGGACGGACGGACGGACTGATGGTGGGTAAAATACGATGCTTAATGGCACTCGTGTGAGGTAAAATAACCTCACGTATTACGCCGCCACTTTTACTGATCTGAAATTATTTGAATGGTCTTTTTCTTTAGTGATACATTTTATCGTTATGCCCATTTTCATGATACAATCTGAAAGGCATCTGTACATCTAAATATGCTTATTATATAATCTTCAGCCGTGCATCATTAAAATTGAAGTTGAAGCATTTAAAGATATAGGATAATAACAAAAGAAGACATAATTGCTACTGCCTAACAGGCAACATTTGCGTGGTAAAAATATACTTTAGATCTCATTAATCATTTCTTGATAGTCCAGATGTCTCAAACCGATAGATCTGTGAGTTGGTGGAGAAAATACACTTTCATGTCATTCACCAGTGATTTAAGCGAGCTGTAGTTTTAAAGAATGGTGACATTGGAACTTCTGTGGATACACCATGTTACTGCTCATTACAATCCATATCATTTAAATATCGCATGCCACTTAATGCTGATATTTAACATGGTGTTTATCAGTTAGCACGCAGTAAGGCCGATGCTTAGGCACTGGGCATGTAGAAATGAAATGTTTATTGGAACTCCATTATTTATTATGAATAAATTTTTTTTTATTTCTATACAACAAACTGAAAACGTCTGTTATATTTTATTCTTTTTCGAACTGAGGTATTTATAATCATTTTTTTTTCATGACCAGTTTTACATATAAAATATACATTTATGTCAGTTAAAAGCTTGTTAAAATATTAAGACATGAATTTTAAACAAATTTAATATCTGGTATCTTGGAAGTAACATAATCGTTCATGCAGTTCCTTTCCTCGTAAATGCAATTATTTGACGCTTGACATCATTATGTCCTCAAAGACGTTTTTTATTGAAAATGAATATTAACGCCAAAATGTTATAATTGAACGAATTGTAAAACAACCATTGACCAAGTGGTTTTTTTTGTAACTCATTTCCTTAACCAAAACTGGGATAGTCGACTTAATATTTAAATTAGACTGCTGGTCAAGTGAGTAGATGGATAACACACAGACACACAATAAGATTGCTACAGATTGATGTTTTGTTATGTACATTAGCGTCAAATTATCCTCCTAGATCTATACAGAGACACATATTTTAGGTACATTTTCACACAGCAAGTCGTCTTTTATAAAACATTACATCAGTTAAAGAAATTAAATACATCTTAAGAATGTTATTGCAATACTAGTATACGGTTTACTTATTTCACAAAGATTATTTTCATACAAGTTTAAGAAGATATACCCGTATATTACTGAAACTTGCGGGAACTTAAAATTGTTTTGCATCGTATCATACTGTAGGTCAATTTTCTAACATGTCTACAGATTATATAGAAAAAAAAGAAAATAACGTAGATATGCCTGTTTCGTGCAATTTGTTGCCCAACAATACCATAAAAAGCGCCTGAACCCCTAAAATTTCATGTTTTGTCGTAAAAATATCGTTTGTACCACACTCCAGCATCAATATAAAATTTCACTACGAGACTATTTTAAGTATTTATCTGACATGCTTTCTTAAGTCACAAAAAGTACATTATGAAATGATTGAGACTTGAAACCTCGTGGAGGCAGGAATTATTTATATCTTTGGATTTACGGAGAGTCCAGGAAAGTCAAGTTGTATATACAATTTGTGTTCAGTTAATGTTTGAACAATATGCAAACATACATATATACATGTATATGTTCACTGATCTGTCTTTTACTGAAACAAATGTTTAATTTGATATCTACTACTGTGTAACAGTAATTAATCATTGGTCTGAAATCATTCGTCCTCCACCTCTGATTAATGTGGGGAAGTTGGCAGTTACTTGCGAACAGGTTTGTACTGGTACAGAATCCAGGAACACTGGTTAGGTTATAGAATTGAAATACTGTTGAAAAACGGCATTAAACCCAAAACAAACAAACAAATACAGACTGAGTAATATACAATTCTATAGCGCTTAAATGAACATAGCCAATAAATAGATTTATGGTCAACATTCTTCATCTTGGTAATTCATTCACCGCTTCTGAATTCGTTCTCAAGGTCCAGCCATATACCATAGACTATTTGGGCTGCGTTTGGAGACTTTGAAGTCCATTGAAATTCAAGAAATTGAGTGGCCAAGTGCGCTTTCTGAATTAATGCCGGAAACAAACTCTAAGCAATTTATTGTCAATAACTCGTCCGAAAAAAAGTTTTAAAACATTTTCTGTATAAAATTTGAAGTTTGTTTCAGTTTAATTATTAATAGTTTGAATTTAAGTATTGACTTAAATCAGAAATCCAGCCCATGTAATGAATTTATTTAGCCTTAACGATCACCAGTCTCAAACGACCAGTCACACCTTTTATTACGTAGCACAACCGGACCGTCCATTTATTCCATCTTATTAGAACTTAACCTCCTTTCAAAATACGATTGGACAATTTCTTATACAGTGTCCTGGAACTTTCCCTTTGATGGTTTTAAGTTTGTTTTCAAGTTTTAGAAAAACAATGCCTGGATATCAGATTTTGTACATAAAACTGCTGTTCTTGACACTTTTTGGGGATGTTTTAACAGGAGAGTAAACGTGCGTTAACAGAGGGATTCTGACATCAACGTGTTAAAACAACGTACAAATTCCTGCGCATTTCAATGACGTTGAAGGACAATAAATTCATTTATTAGTTTTACGCGTTTTATGTTAGAATAGCGTTAACGCACGTTCATTTCGTGTTGATCCCTTGGGATACGTTGGTACCATCGCCCTACCGGAATCGGGCACCAACCAATCTCTCGGGATTCTGCAGATATTATAACACGAAAAAAAATGCGTTATCCCTACATAAGAGTACGATGTATAAATTTAGAAATGTTCGTGTATACCTCCCAGAGATTTAAATTACAGTGTTCAGTTATCACTTGAACACCTGTCGTATCTGTAATTCCAGATATTTTTCTGCACAATAGAAATAATATAATTTATTAAAATAAATTGCATATTTGTATATTAATAAGCTGTTTACTGGTTACAAATACATGTATATATGTAGCAGGCTGAATGACCTGTCCTTCTCTCTGAACCTCACGTCGTCATGTTTGTTATTTTTTCTTTTGCATGAAATGAAAGTTGTCGCAGCAAGTTTAGTAAAACCTGTACATTAGATCTTCACCAAGTAAATGTAAACATAACTATGAAACAAAAAAGGTTCGAAAGGTCATCGTTGCCTCTTCCCATTTAATATGAAACAGTGGATCTTTCACAAAGAACATTTCTTTTAAATATTTGAATAATTCTGTAACAATGACAATAAAACAGTTTGACCGAAAACAAATTTGCAATAGCTGATGTAGGTGTACGGAAACTAAAACGTATACCGTATCAGCTTCAGTTAAAATTAATCTTGAAATTTTGTAGCTTTAAAATGTTAGACTACAGATGTATCTTTATTCATAAAATATTCTAGACAGATATAGTCGATTGCTCATCTCCGTATAAGTAGCATAATCTGATCACATGGATGTCTTTTAAGGGTAATCTTATTGGATACGTTTTCTTGAAAGTCTTGTAAACATTTGATTCATTGTAAATATCATTTTTAAATGAATTGTCTACCAAATCTATACTATTAAAACGAGAAAAACAAAATACCTAGACGGGATTGATATTTCGCTGCGAAGGTTGAAAGCACAATGAACCTTGTACGTATCTTGTTATAATAAGAATGGCTTAATGGATACAGTTGAAACAATATAGGACATATTTTATGATGACATTAAAATCGTTTCATAGTTCTTTTGTCTTTTTGTTTGAATGGTACATTTAATGGGATGCCACCAGACAGTTGATATTAAGTTGAAGCGTGACACGTGATATGCCCTTGAGCTTCGTTGCTTGTGAATGATAATGAGGTAAATAATAAAACATAATTTCCATAATTGTTTTCATAAATTTCTAACATTATTTGTTGAAAAAGCGTCCAGTATGTATACTTGGCTAAAAGTATACATAAAACCAATCATTTCCATAACATTTTCCTGGCAACAGATTTATTTTGCTTACATCTGACTTTGAAGAGAAGTCTCGGAGTGTAATTTTAAAACAGTGTCCGTAAATTATAACATTCTGCATAGGATATATAAAGATTAGTATATACACTTTGACAACTGGGAATCATGTTTATGTGATGATCAAGAGATAATTGATGATCATTGCAAATTTTATGTATTTACTTGTTTTTATTGGGGTCAAATTAACGAGTGCTCCAAAATAACACTAACACAATAGAGGTAATATGGAGACTCTTTCAAGTTTAATGACAGAATAAGACACAAGTTTTCCCTGCGGACATTTCCAAATGAGGGCGGTCACCTGTGTAGAAACACCGACCTTCCGTAAGAAAACAAGATGAGTTTCTCTTGGGAATGTGCAGAGTTCTACAATGCAGTGAGCTTTCAAGTCCACATAGATAAAGAGCAAGTAATTCGATGCCGGCGGTCTCAACCTCTCGGCCGAGTGTATATCAAAATCCCCTCAGTCAAAACCCCCTTGGCTGAAAAATGAAAGGATGGCCATAATCCCCTTGGCAAAAATGATGGGGTAGTCAAAACCAATAGTCAAAACCAATACAGGCCGCTATGTCAACACTGAATGTAATCAACACTTTGTAAAATTTTGTAGTATGAATACCTTAGAAAATGAAAATCATTTCTTGCTGGTGTGTTCAAACTTCCGCAAATTTAAAATATCTTAAACTTTATTACTGCCAACGAATTTGATTCGATTATGAATTCTAAATCTAAAAAGTCGATTTGTTAATTTTCTAAATTCATCTTCTTTGAAAACAAAATCCGGATTGTGTAACTATTATTATTTTTTGTTTAAAAAAAGAAGAAAATCAAAATCAGTGGTTCACAGTTATATGTAGAAATTTAAATCTATGAATGTTCTTTCCTCTCTCTTTTGGATATGTTTTCATCTGCTTATGTTTATGTTGTATTTGTGCTATAAGCATTGTAATAAGTTTAAATGCAATATATTGTATTATTGTAAATATATTTTGCAAATAAAAATGTTTCATTAAATCAAACTTTTTGCTGACAACTATTTGTTATAATTTGCTTAGATATAAAATGGAGAAAATGTAATGTAATATTATCATGAAAAAAACTATTATATTTTGCCAAACTCTATAAAAAATAATAAAAGGAGTGCTGGAATTAATTAAAACGATATAGAAATGTTTGTTTGTCTTTTTAACTTTTTCATTATAAAAGTTACGCTTTTGACAACACTCACCCGGGTCATTAAACTTTTTGAAAGAAAGGTCTACTTTATTGTGAAAAGGTACTCTTTTTCTCCTACTCAACCTAACTGCCTTTTCTTAATAGTCCTCTACTCAATTGCTGTCTTCAAAATGACAAAGATCAAAAAGATATTTGATGTTTGAGTAAAGGGAATTACTTTCATATTGAGGGGATTTTGACCGCCCCATCATTTTTGCCGAGGTGATTTTCATTACCCCATCATTTTTGCCAAGGGGGTTTTGATTGTCCATTGAGGGGTTATGAACACCTTATTTCTGCTGAGGTGTTTTTGACCACCGTGTCATTTTTCTGCCAAGGGGGTTTTGACTGAGGGGATTTTAATTGTCTCCCCTCTCGGCCATGGAGGACAGGAAAAAAAGGATCATGTGGTCAGGAAATCAACATTGTTGAAATAAATATTGATACCATATTGCAATAAGTGGGTGTAGATAAAAGCTTAGTAAATAAGTATCTAGAGTGGAACGGTTCTATCGAAATATGTGAAGACTTCCAGTGAAGTAGTGATAAGACTTAGCTTTAAGTAGTACGTGGTTGTTTGAACATAAATTATATTTCAAATTTTGATTAGAAATGTATGTCAAAGTTTTGATTTCTTGCAGAAATACACAAATTGATTAAAGATAAATAATATTCTGTCAAAAGAGGCATCAGATTAGCGACTCTGGATTTTAGGAACAACGAGTCGGATTCATTATAAAGTCTGGCATACAAATATGGATGAAAAAGAAAAAATGCACATGATTACTCAGAACCATTCAGTTACAGAACAACAGAATTTCCGACGGCTTCAATTTTTTTCCATTCAAACTAATGATTTGTTATTGAAGTTTTATGTATGTTTTGAAAATAAACAACTATGTGGTGGCTGATTTATGGGCTCGCCAGGGACACACAATTCGATTATTAGACTAATAAATTGCACCAAAACATCATTTTATGCACGCCAATATTACAGCAAACTCGATAAATACAGGTGTCGTAGTAACATGTTGGTGGGGCGACACCTTGACAACACATTGACAGCATGACAACGAGACAAATACAGAAGCTGCCATTTCGTCGTGTTGGCGGGCGAAGACATGACAATGCGACATTTCAATAGATTTTGTACGAAAAAAAAGACAAATACAGGTCGCCTATTCAACAGATATTTTTGTATACACGCTCTCCCTAAGGTTTACAAAACGTAAGCACCTCTTTTTTGCAAAAAATGCTTTTAGACTATTGCAAGAATATATACTCCGGTATTAATTATATATGCCCTAAATCTCGTGATTGTGAACTCTTCCACGCGCGAGTATTTTCAATTCATGAACACCTTCTACTCGGTTAATAATCTACACGTCCCAAACAAATTGAATGTGTTAGGAAAACAATTTTTGAAACAATAAAGGTTTAAACTCTTATGGATACGCAAGTATTAAGGCATGTTCTAATCTCTGGCCTGACCTGGCCTGGCCTGGCCTGGCCCGATGAGCCAAATTTTCGACTGGGCCGGGCTAGGCCAGGTCAGGCCAGGCTAGATTTTATTGTACATATAGAAATGAATGGCATAAAATCTAAGTATACAATTACAGTAGCAGGCAGTATTAACCTGTATTGTTTACTTGCTGCAGGTCAAACAGAATGAGAAACTAGTCCTCTGGAGAAACATTATTTAGCCATCATTCATCTTATTTGAAATAGGGATTTGCACTGAAGAAAATGGTGTAACTAAATGATAACTACCAGGTTTTTTTCTGTAATCAAATTATTTAAAGTCAACTATGACACTTAGTTTTAAGACTAATGGATAATTTCATTAATAAATTTACCTGCTGCAATATAGCTGAATATTTGCATGCCATGCAGTGAATGCATCTCTTTGGGAATTGTAATTACAGGTTGTGTCCCTACTACCCTTAGCTGACCTCTTAACTGTTCAGTTGAACTTTTAATGTGTGTTTTGTTTAATCAAGCTGATGTTCAATTTATGGATGAGTAATAAAAATAATATTCACTGTGGGGCGTCTTATAAGTGGTCAGGGTGTTGGCATTTTAGATTATTTGATAGTTTTCTTACACAAAAAGTAATTAGCATCTAAGTTTTCTTTTCACTTCCTGTGATAAAGTCACGAGAGCTATTACACTCCCCTACCCCACTTCTGGCGCCGGCATTTGTCTGTTCATCTGCCAATCCGGAAGGAAGTAATGGTTTTCACTTAATCTCTAAATGTCCCTTCACAACTCCCTCCCATCTTTGTTGCAGTTCTTAAAGTGTTTTTGAGATGAGTCCTGTATTATATATTTACTTTGACAGTTTTTACTTTTACTTGACTGTGTTTCTCAGTATTGTTTCTTACTCATCAAGACTTCATCCACAACACATCCCAAATAACTGCCATTCAGAGTCTTTTCATCTTTGTGGCCCATCTTCATTGCCAATGGAGAACTAGTGGTTGATATGTGAAGTAACCTAATCTTTATTCTTGATTAATATATGCATGTAAATGATTTTTAGTATGTAATATGTTGTTATGTAATATATTACAAAAATATTTATCATTGTGTTTATGTTATTTCTAATTGATATATTTAAACGCTAAAAGATGCTCTTGAGCCTGTTTCATAACAAAAAACTTTGTAGGATTTTTTTCACATATTTAGAACAATATAAAAGCAGTCTTACAAAAAGTATTCAGTATGTATATAACCTAGACTACAATTTTTTTGTTTTCACGTCCCCATATCACATTATCCCAGATACCGGAACGGGGATAACAGTTGTTTTCCGTAAGTATTGACAGGTGGCACTCATTAATCTTCGCCAATATTTTCGGGCATTTTCTTTATTTTACACCATATTTGTAACCTGAAAATATCTAAATTGACCAAAATAACCTGCATAGTTTACCAATGGCTCAGTGGCGTAGTGATAAGTTCTCCGACTTGCACGCACGTTACCATGGGTTCGATTTCAATTCAGACTGTTTACATTAATTCGATATAATGTCATTTTATCGATACTGTTTTTATTCTTACAACATTTTGTCAAATATATCTAACACTCTTAGTATTAAATTGTACGTAGAAGAATATCAAAAACTTGTGTATTTCTTTCAATAATGATTCAATGAACAATAAATCACGATACGTGATGAAAGGGTGGGGGCGGGGGGGGGGGGGGGGGGTCCAGCTTCAATTTGTTGACATAATGACGTAATATTGTCTATGATTTTGAATGGAAAACTGTGGACAAATAACGTATCACTGTCCTAGATTTTGAATGGGGATGTAGGGACAAATAAACGTAACACTGTCCAGTTTATGAATAGGAAAATGAGTATGCTACATTGATCAAAAGAAAAATGATCAAAACAAACATTGACAATTTTATGAATGGAAACCTAAACACTTTGTCCAGTCGATAATTCCTACATAAAACAAAGTTGCGGTTTAACAGTATTGAATGATAGTCCTGTTGAAGATTTTTACGCGCGTGTTTTTGTTTGTATAGTGGATTAACTGTATTTCCTTCATACAATTTTACACCTAGTCTTTTGAAATAATAACCAATGTGGTCAAAACTAGTTTAAAGTAACTGAATCAGAGATTCCTTCTCCCTTGAAAATAAGTAAAAGTAAGTGAATGAGGGGTTCCTCCTCACTGGGAGGAGGTAAAATGAGGGAATGAGGGATTCCTCCTCCATAGAAAATGAGTAAAAATGAGTAAATGAGGGACTCCTCCTCCTCCCTGGGAGGAGGTAAAATGAGTAAATAAGGGGTTCCTCCCCACTAGAAATGAGTGAATGAGGGGTTCCTCCTCCCTGGGAGGAGGTAAAATGAGTAAATAAGGGGTTCCTCCTCCCTAGAAAATTAGCAGAGATGAGCGAATGAGGGGTTCCTCCTCATTGGGAGGAGGTAAAATGAGGGAATGAGGGATTCCTCCTCCCTAGAAAATGAGTAAAAATGAGTGAATTAGGGGGTTCCTCCTCCTTGAATTCCTTGAAAATTGAGATAGAAGTATTAGAATTTACTAAGATAAATAGAATAAAACTTGCTTCTGAAGCCAGTACAAAATGTATTTGAAAATGTGAATTATTTTAGTAGCCTTATCATTGTCAAGTAGGAGAGGAGAACATACATTACGATGAGATTGAATGGAATTGATTTCGATTTATAAATATATGAATCGTTTAAGGTCGATTATAATACAAAAAAATAAAAGGTCATTAAAATATACAGCTGCTCTGTTATGTATTTAAGGTTTCGATGGAGGCATTGAGAAACAAAAATCAAACAACACCAAATCATAGAAAGAAAGAGTTGTTTGACATGAAAATTGAACAGCATGTAAAACATGTAAATTACTTTACGAAACAAGTGTCAGTATACTGATATAAACATTGAATTCCGGAAAAGGGCTGCCCAAAGGGGCTCCACTTCCGAAAGGTTAAACGCCTTTAAAAACTCACCATTCTCAAAGAACTGTTACACATGTTCGTTTTGATGCATTTGCAATAGCGTGCGAGTGGTGAAATTTCGCATAACAAGGTGGAACACAGTTTTCAGCAATTGTTTATCTTTATTTCTTTACAAATGGCATTCATTTTCAAAGGGAGACAACTGTTCCCGATTATTTTAAGTACAAAAGGCATTCATTTTCAAAGGGAAACAACTTTTTCCGATTATTTTAAGTAATCTTTGAGAAAAAGTTGTCTCCCTTTGAAAATGAATGCCATTTGTAAAGAAAAAAAGATAAACAATTGCTGAAAACTATGTTCCACCTTGTTACGTGAAATTTCACCACTCGCACGCTATTGCAAATGCATCAAAACAAACATGTGTAACAGTTCTTTGAAAATGGTGAGTTTTTAAAGGCGTTTAACTGTCCGGAAGTGGAGCCCCTTTAGGCAGCCCTTTTCCGGAATTCAATGTTTATATCAGTATACTGACACTTGTTTCGTAAAGTAATATACATGTTTTACATGCTGTTCAATTTTCATGTGAAACAACTCTTTCTTTCTATGATTTGGTGTTGTTTGATTTTTGTTTCTCAAGGGCTCCATCGAAACCTTAAACGTATACAACATATGTATTAAATTACCGAATACTGTTTTCAGTTATACATAGTTACAGATCTATCTGATTTATTTTCTAAAACAATGTATAGTGCTCTTATAAATATATAATCACGTTCTTCAGTCCTGTATCTATGTATACTATAATGCATTTGAGAAACCTCCGATATTTTATCGGCATATGACAAGTCAGCATCGTAATAGGCTAGAAATGCCTAATAGTACAATAAAAGAAATCGATAGCGATTTGAGCAACGTCTTTTATAAATATGCAAAATTTCATTAATCGTACCGTTGCTTTCCATGTGCATGCAATGAATACGTTCATCTTAAACCGACGCGCCATGTAAAGATGATCAGTATTGGCGTAAAAATACGGTAAATAGATCTTTATATTGTTCTATTGATCTGTGTTGAGTTTAATCTTACTTTAACAACTTTGGGAGTCTTACTGTGACGAAACTCCAGATAATATATTGTTGTGTAAATGATTGCCATTCCCGCATGGGGACAAAACAAACCAAAAGGATCACAGTTGCGCACCGCCTTTGTATGAATAAAAAATGCAATGAGTAAGTATTTGCTCGATATTTCCTATACATAAACGACAGAATCTCTGCTCGAAAGCGTGTTAGTTCAAGAAAATGCACATTTATTAACTTGACTTGCGCAGTATTATCTAATATGATGAAATGTAATAAGGCTTGCTTGTACATGTAATTACACGCTAGTGTATCATTGAAGGTTCCATCTGCGGATGTTTCTAAATTGATTTTTGTACTTGTAGCATGTGTAAATGTTGTGTTCTGCTCAACCCGGGGCTAGAGGGCGTGGACGGTAGCATGCATTTCCACTACCGTCAACGAACAGGCTTAATCAAGCCGAGCTTGCAACATTTTCGTTTTTGTCGTGTTGAGCGACCTGTGGAGTTTCCACTTTTTCTATTTTGCTATCCTTTGTCATAAAGTTTGTGTATTATTCGTCTCGTTTCGGAAGGATGCATGTCGGGATAGCTCTACCAAACACCTTTTATATTAACAACAAAAACTAATATACCTCAAAAATCATTTGTATCATTTATTTACTTAAATGATTCGATTAACGTGTAATAACCAAATTTACTGGACCCTGTTGTTACTAGTAACTGAAGCTTTGTAAAATAGTATGATACGCTGTCTGTATATTTTATTGTATGTTGTTGTTCAAATTTTGTTCAATATTTTGATGCAAATATGTTCGTACGTATATTTGTAAATGTTGATAGATCTCCTTTTTGGAAGTGATAAAGGATATACTAGTATCCAACCTTTCCTTTACGGTTAGTGAATTTTCAAACTAAAAATAGCTTTGAATGTCTGAAACAACTGAAAGTTCTATGAATAAAACATAGTTAGTCCGAAAAGTGCTCACAATTTATTCTTTTCCGCGAGATATTTTTTTAAATCTATTGACGAATATTGTAAAAATCTTTATTATACTTGTCTCATTTTTTTTAAAATGTCGTATCTATATTATGATTAAACTGCTATACATGTTACCTCTTACTTCATAAAATCGGTCACAGTACAAAAATGTACAACAACATGTGGCTGTAACTTGTGTAACGAATCTGAGAAGATGGGTCCTTTTTTTTTTAGTAAACATGTTTCGCTTGTCAATCCCCATTTCTGGAAATTGGCCAACAACATCAGAAGTAATTTATAGATTTTCTTGCGTTTTACGTCACACTGACAAAGTTATTGGTGAGGTGGCGACCTTTCAGCTTTTGTAGGTGTAGGAAGACCCAATGTACCCCTCTGGACATCATTCCAGTACGGGCGAGCACCAGGGTAGAACCACCAGTCTCTTGTAAAGCAGCCGGAAGGCTCCCTCTGGACATCATTTTAGTACGGGCAAGCTCCAGTCTCTTGTAAAGCAGCCGGATGGCTCCCTCTGGACATTATTTTAGTACGGGCAAGCTCCAGGGTAGAACCACCAGTCTCTTGTAAAGCAGCCGGATGGCTCCCTCTGGATATTATTTTAGTACGGGCGAGCTCCAGGGTAGAACCACCAGTCTCTTGTAAAGCAGCCGGATGGCTCTCTCTGGACATCATTTCAGTACGGGCGAGCACCAGGGTAGAACCACAGTCTCTTGTAAAGCAGCCGGATGGCTCCCTCTGGACATCATTTCAGTACGGGCAAGCTCCAGGGTAGAACCACCAGTCCCTTGTAAAGCAGCCGGATGGCTCCCTCTGGACATTATTTCAGTACGAGCAAGCTCCAGGGTAGAACCACCAGTCTCTTGTAAAGCAGCCGGATGGCTCTCTCTGGACATTATTTTAGTACGGGCAAGCTCCAGGGTAGAACCACCAGTCTCTTGTAAAGCAGCCGGATGGCTCCCTCTGGACATTATTTTAGTACGGGTAAGCTCCAGGGTAGAACCACCAGTCCCTTGTAAAGCAGCCGGATGGCTCCCTATGGACATTATTTTAGTACGGGCGAGCTCCAGGGTAGAACCACCAGTCTCTTGTAAAGTAGCCGGATGGCTCCCTCTGGACATCATTTTAGTACGGGCGAGCACCAGGGTAGAACCACCAGTCCATTGTAAAGCAGCCGGATGGCTCCCTCTGGACATCATTTCAGTACGGGCGAGCACCAGGGTAGAACCACCAGTCTCTTGTAAAGCAGCCGGATGGCTCCCTCTGGACATCATTTCAGTACGGGCGAGCACCAGGGTAGAACCACCAGTCTCTTGTAAAGCAGCCGGATGGCTCCCTCTGGACATCATTTCAGTTCGGGCGAGCACCAGGGTCGAACACCAGGGTAGAACACCAGTCCCTTGTAAAGCAGCCGGATGGCTCCCTCTGGACATCATTTCAGTACGGGTGAGCACCAGGGTAGAACCACCAGTCTCTTGTAAAGCAGCCGGATGGCTCCCTCTGGACATTATTTCAGTACGGGTGAGCACCAGGGTAGAACCACCAGTCTCTTGTAAAGCAGCCGGATGGCTCCCTCTGGACATTATTTCAGTACGGGCGAGCACCAGGGTCGAACACCAGGGTAGAACCACCAGTCTCTTGTAAAGCAGCCGGATGGCTCCCTCTGGACATCATTTCAGTACGGGTGAGCACCAGGGTAGAACCACCAGTCCCTTGTAAAGCAGCCGGATGGCTCCCTCTGGACATTATTTCAGTACGGGCGAGCACCAGGGTAAAACCATCAGTCCCTTGTAAAGCAGCCGGATGGCTCCCTCTGGACATTATTTTAGTACGGGCAAGCTCCAGGGTAGAACCACCAGTCTCTTGTAAAGCAGCCGGATGGCTTCCTCACATAAAGAATTCACACCCCAAGCGAAACTTGAACCCACATTGGTGTGGAGCAAGTGATTTGGAGTCAGTTACCTTAACAAATCAGCCACGGATATTATTCATGAGACGTGTATATGAAAATATGTATTCATGTGTACAATACGTATAAATAGTGCCTAAAAATTTGTATAATCTATAATCATGTTATGTCATGTTATGTATATAATGATACAACATGTTCCTTAATGTTATGTTTATTAAAACGCTAATATGCTGTTGAATTAGGTCAGGTATTTATCAAATGTCATTCAGTCAAAAACACAACATTTTAAACACGCAATAATTATTTTGAAGATATCGGGTAGTCAAATATCTGTTTGCGCTGGTAAACTTTACAAGTTGTATTTATATTGTATTAGGTGGGTTCTATTTAAATCACACCAGGCTATCCCCACAACTAAATGCGCCGGATTTTTCGGCATGTTCCGCTGGCGTACCGATTCTGTAATGAGGTCATGTAATTAGGTTACCATTTATGTATTAGTTTTCGTTTGTGAAATAGTAGATAAGTATTAAATGGAGTATTAACTGGAGTATTTTAACTGCGTATCCGAACTGATGCGTGCATAACATATGAAACGAGTGCAAATCGGGCCAAATCGGTGTACCGGGTGAAATCGGGCTATACAATCGAGCCCACCTAATAGTTATAGGTTACGGTTCATGTCATTTCATGTATAACAGTTTCGGTTTGTGAAATAGTTTGTACATATAAACTGAGGTATTTTGACTGTGTTACAGGTGAGTTTTTGGTTTATTATTGAAACTGTAAAGGCAATTTTCCATATTGTCACAACATAATTTCAGTTAAGTGCTTGAGTACACTGGAAATAATTTGATCATTTGTGTCCGTTTTTTTTTTCTTCGTATTTTTACATGATCCAAAATATGATCCTGAGATGAATTTTGACTTGATTGATTCTATTACTTTTCTTTCCGGCCCTCTGTCAACGATTAATGATTAAAGTACGGTGTTCCGTTTTGGATTTCCGCTTTGGTTGAAAACCGGTCTCGGGGTCTTTAGGACGGCTAGTCCGTTCGTCATTCCATCCGTCCATCCGTAATTTCGTGTCCGATCCTCAATTTGTCACTCAGGAAGAGATTTAATATTACTTGGCACAAATGTTCCCCATGATGAAACGACGTGTCACATGCAAACAAGGATCCTCTAGCTTAAAGATCAAAGGTCAACAGTATTTTTTTCTTGTCCGGTCTATAACTCAACATTCCATGAAAGTATTTTAATATTTCTTGGCATAAATGTTTCCCATAATAAGACAAAGTGTTATTTGTAAATCAAGACTCCTATCTCAAAGATTAAGGTCACATTTAGCGGTCAAAGGTCAACATGACTTTTTCCAGTCCAGTTTGTTACTCAACATTTCATCAAGGGATTACCATAAATGTTTCCCATAATAGGACGGTTTTTCATTCGCAAAACACATTTCCTTAGCTCAAAGGTCAGGGGCGCTCTTGAAAGTCAAAGTTCAAAAGGTTTATTTTCCTGTCTGGTCCATAACTGTCATCCATCAAGGGATTTTAATACTATTTGGCACAGCTGTTTCCCCATATCCAATACATTTTTTTCCTTAATATTTTGCAATATTGTAGCGATGAAGATTTTAACTCTTACATTTCAAAATATGTAACATTCATTCTCACCTCTGGTCTTTGTACAGTTATGCATGGATCTGAATAAAAGTACGCTATAATAGTTTTTGTCTAATTTCTAAAACTTTTGTTATTTCACCACTAGCACCAGACCAGAAAGACAATGCCACTGTAAATGTTATACCCTACCCATAGATATACTATAAGAACCATGGTCATTAACGGGAAAATGCACTAACTCATTTCTCACCTAAAACGCGCAGTTCGATGAATGGGTAAAAAGCATATTGAACAAGCGGTAATTCCTCTCCATTGTGCACCAGTCACATTGTCTCAACATTTCATATGGCAGAGATACTCCAAATATTTTATGCTTTATTCAACGTTACAGAAAAAGACTTGCGTGAATGAACATCCGGTCTAGAGGTCACAGCAGTGTGCAAATGTAAACAAATTAAAACATAAATCAAAATATTCACAGTTATACAATAAAATAACAACTTAGAAATGATTTTTATTTCTAAGTCAAAAACTGGTACACATGAGTTCACATTGCACAGTTATGCTGCATATACGCATTATAGCGTACATGTGTAGTTAATCGACGAGTGACAAACATTTTCACATCAGCCAATCAGAATAATTTTGAACGCTAGTCTGCAATGCAGATGAAACTATAAACTACGCGTTTTTTCTCTGAGATAAGAAATATTGAAGGAATGTGACCGATAAATTGCCACTTGTTCAATATCCATAGTTGCGGTGTTTCATTAGGGCCAGCGCTTGCTCCATGTGAACGCGAAGCGCGAAGAAACAACGGTACGAGGGCGAAGCGCGACAGTACGACGGTGATAACACGACAGTGCGATGGCGAAGTGCGACAGTACGATGGCGAAGCGCGACAGTACGATGATGACAGCCCGTCGTACTGTCGTGCTTCGCATCTTACTGTCGCGCTTTACCATCGTAGTGTCGCGCTTCGCTATCGCACTGTCGCGCTTCACCATCGTAGTGTCACCATCGTACTGTCGTGCTTCGCAATCGTACTGTCGCGCTTCGCCATCCTACTGTTGCACTTCACCATCCTACTGTCGCGGTTCGTCATCGCACTTCGCGTTTCACCATCGTAGTGTCACCATCGCATATCGTTTCTCTGTTTACCTAAGGACCAATTTTAATTAAACTCTGTATTGTATAGTATTGTCAACTCTGTCCAATGATCAAATAATTGGAACGCTTTTCGGCACGGGTATTATTGAAACGAATACCACCAGACTTGTTATTCAGGCAGAGTGTCACACAAATGAATATTATCTGAAATGATGATATTAGAAAAATATCATACCTTAAGGTCTATGGCTATTTTACATTGTTTACATGAGGGATGATAAATAGAGAATAACAGGCTACTGTCTTTTGACATCAGTGTTATCAGGTCGAGGCTGATATGGGTTGGAAGGGGTGAGGGAACCGAACCCCTTCCGCCCATATCAGCCGAGACCTGATAACACTGATATCAAAAGACAGTAGCTTGTTATTCTATTTATCATGAAACTCATACAAACTGCCTAGAAAAACACATGTCTTCTTCTCTTATTTCGTAAAAAATGTCTTCTGAAGCAAAAAATCAAATTTATATTTTACGGATTTGAAAATTCATCCGCCCCTGAAACTCTGAACGAAACAATACGGCAGCCATATTGAATTCAACTCCGACAATGTTTTTGACTTTCTGATATTCTTGTAAAAAAATAACAATGAAATAATTTCTTACCTGCGTAAAAATCAAAAATCATCATCTTGAACAAACCAAAACATGCTTTATTTCCATATTATACAACATTTGACTCAGACAACTACATGTCCAAATGTTACTTATTATTCTTGAATCAGTTAATTATAGTTCTTGGATCAGTGTAAATTTAGTGATTTTAAAAACTTTAAAATCTGGAACTGGAAGTGAAATTTTCAGCGCTTTGGACATGTAGTTTGTTTTGTTTGTTTGTCTACGGATCGCGGGGTTGTGAGTTTGATCCTCGGGCGGGGCGTATGTTCTCCGTGACTATTTGATAAACGACATTGTGTCTGAAATCATTAGTCATCCACCTCTGATTCATGTGGGGAAGTTGGCAGTTACTTGCGAAGAACAGGTTTGTACTGGTACAGAATCCAGGAACACCGGTTAGGTTAACTGCCCGCCGTTACATGACTGATATACTGTTGAAAAACGGCGTTAAACCCAAGACAAACAAACAAAACAAACTACATGTCCAAAGCGCTGAAAATTTCACTTCCAGTTCCAGACTTTAAAGTTTTTAAAATCACTAAATTTACACTGATCCAAGAACTATAATTAACTGATTCAAGAATAATAAGTAACACAAACACTTCTGCTAATACTTAATAAAATGTGCATGCCTTAAATAAGGCATAAATCAAGAATAAGTATATCATACATTGTCAAGTGTATTGTAAACCTTTCCAAGAATCGATCCATGTAAACATTGTGATGTCAGGATGAACGTTTCACGATGACGTCATTCAGTGCTATTGTCTGTGCGATAAAATTAGAGACAACCATATTCAAGGAAATTTGTTGAGATTACAGAATCTATTTAGAAAAAATATTGTGCAACATTGAAAGTGGACTCTGTAATAAAATTCAGTCTGGAAGGAAACTGATGTAAAAACTAGTCCGTCAATATGGGAGGAGCTTAATTTTGATATCAGGTCAATGACCTGATAACAAAATAAAATATCAGGCAAGTGATATCAGTCACTTTGCATAGTAGTTGCATGATAAAAACGAATATCACCCAACCTAGTGTTATTTATAAATCAAATTCATGATCCAAATTTTAAAACCTCTCTGTGGAAAAATAAATGAAAATGTATTAACATGTATTTAATTGTTTTGTGAGAAAATGTTGTTTAATCAGCTCATACATTTCAAGCCATGAAACCTAATAAAAATACACTGTTGTATAAATTTTGCTTATAAAGCTTTTGGGCAAATTTTATGCAAAAGTAAGGTTTAGAATACAATTGTTTGTTTCCGCTTAACCGACCGACTCTGTCCTTTTACCACTGACCCTAAAGTTTTAATTGAAGAAACGTATCGGATAGAAACAAAATGTGATAGAAATTTACCTAAATACACTGATTTTTCTACATATTGCTACATTAATTCAATAAAATTTTAGATATTAAACACATTGTCTTGGCCTAATATATGTCACTGTCAATTTGAAACTAAAATCTTGTATATCTCATTTTTTTCATGCAAATCATATATAATTACCATCTTAGACCACGATAATCCGTAAATAGCCAATCGCAAAGCAGACTTGTACCCGTCTATATTTCATATACAACAGTAGCGTTGTATATATATCGGGGGAAACTTGGGCAAAAAAACGCGTGAATTTCGTGCCAATTTACCATCTAACAATACAGGCTAACGCCGGAGTTAAATGACCTTGCAATATTCTCACCAGTTATCAATGGGATAAAAAATAAGACTGACTTGGAGGTAAATTCAGTTGACAACGTCTAAATATTAATATTGTAAAAATGACCCCATGTTATTAGATATCAATAAAAATGAATTACAATAAACTACATATTTGTAGTGTAGAACCAACTGGGTAAAAACGTAATATACACATTCACTGAAACGTTTCCAACTGTTGTAACTTTTTATGTTCACTTGTTATAAAAAAGACATGTCAGCACGATCCTTACATTTGCAATCAACTGGATCCAGTTGTTCGAAACTTTAACAGGCGATTGAGTTAACGGTCGATTGACTTTATCAGTAGATTTCGACAGTTTAGAAAACTTAGAAAATCAAATGCACTTGTTAATGATTATAAACACTAAACCATCTTTACAGTAAAATTAAAACATTATACTAGTGTTTCCCACCCACCAAGACAAGTATCATAAATAGAAATTTAACAGGCGGTTAGTTTAACAGCTTAATGCAGTGGTCGTGGGTTCGAGCATCATTGGGGTCACGACCATGACTTCTCATATGACCCCAGTACTAGTTTTCATAGGAAACGGACTAGAGAGTGGTTACAATAAGCTTAAACAGTTAAAGTTTTCATCACAATCGAGCTAAAACAAATTAGTATAAACTAAACTAAACTAAACTAAATTACAGTCCGTTAAAGTTTCGAACAACTTGGCCCAGTTAGGAAGTAAAACAACTACATCATTCTTACAAGAAGGGTACGATATAGTAAAAGGTATTCGTAGTCCTACGAGCATCTACGCACTAACTATATCCTGACAAACAAAGTAAACAAATAAAAAAATAACTAACTAACTAAATAAATAACCTGGCTATCTTCTTGAATCAACGAATCAACGTATCTGTCATCATGTTTCGCCAACATGCAAACTCCTCACAAAAACACTGTTCAGCATGCAGTCCAATTTTGAGTATTTTTGAGAAATCCATATTTAACTGTTTAGCATTAATTTTGTGATTGCAAATGACTCAATGTGTTAATGAACGTTAAATCTTAGTAAATCCGGTATTTGAGTAAAACTGAATTTATACAAATAACCTGCATTCTTTCATATGCCCTACTGACAATTAAGCGCTAACGGTACAAAGATGATATTACTCTTATAAAAACACGTTAATCCTAATTTCTATAGAACGCGTGGGAGAGTTTTCAATAATTGTAGTTTTTATGTCACGTGGTCTAAGTAGGATAGACAACTCGTGCCGTTGTCTACGGGATATATACAACTCGCTTTGCTCGTTGTATATATCCCGTAGACAACGGCACGAGTTGTCTATCCTATACATAGAAATACAAAGGAATACAGACTTCTTGTGGCGCGTCTTTAAACGGATATTCGTTTGAATTACTTTTAAAATCACGTGATCCCTAAGAATTTCCGACCGATTATGGAAAAGCGATAAACACGAAAGTAGGGCAAAATGACCTCCCCTGTCAGTCTAAGAAAATAAAAAAAATCATTCGTTTCTCTGCACAAGTTTTGACTTCAAGGGAATATTGCACGGCTATCGTAATGTTTAGTAGTATATTTCGAAATGTGTAGTCTTTTTTTAAGATTTAAGTTTTCTTGTTAGTTTCTATTTGGCACCTTTAAGGATTTTTCCTGGAGGTGTTTTCCTTTACCGCCCATCGTAACGATGGATACCATCAAGAATGAGGTGTCGAGGGTAGAACTTGCTTCGCATTGGACCGAAAATGAATTAGTATAAACTAACTGAATTATTGACTTTTTTCAACACAAAAGTTTTGCATGCAACTTATTGTACCGTAATAAGAATTTATTTTTTATATAAGGATATATTCAGAGATTGCAACTAAATATTATCATAGCGATTATTTCTTTTGAATTGTTGAGCACAATGCCTTACTGGCAGCTCTTCATATTTTTGCCTCAAAATTAGTTCACCTGTTCAGGGATAATTAAAAGAATGTAAACTATATATACTGTATAAATTATATAGTAGGTTATTGAATGCTGGCTATTCCAGACAATTTAGATTTGTTAAAATGATTAAAAAGTTTTGCGTGTGTAGTGAGTTGCCGTGTTCAATTTTACAGCTTGATTTTTATGGTCAAATTTTGCAATGTTATTAAAAATATGTTTTATGGTCCATTTAAACACCACTTCCTATGCTTTATTAAACTGTATCATTTGATATATTAAGTTTAGATATTTAATATGGTACAAAAGTAATTGATGTGTGAATTTTAGACAGTTTTGCACTTTCCCAAAATCATTCCTCGCTGAAATTTCATAGTGTTAAGATATATTTTTCAACATTTTTGATATAACTTGTTATTTATCATCTTATCGGTAAATCTTTGCAAACATTTATATCTATAGTAAATTAAGCTTGTGAAAATTAAGATAAAATTTCACTTAGAAGTTGTTTTTTTCTTCCACTGAAAAGTTTAAAATGCATTTGCAACGGTTGCGCTTTGTACTTAGAACGAGATAAACCCTAAATATCTAGTGTGGTCTTGCCTGTTTACTACCCTTGATATTGAAACCATGATTTTTCATAAAAAGTCATATTTATTTCATGTTCGGATGCCGTTGAATTATACCCTATCCGTTAGCACAAATGTTGAAAGCTATGCAGGTGTAAAACGTCATAGTTTTAGATAAAAGGGAGCACGCCTTCAAGTGTAACGTTTAACATTTTTGAATTAGGAGGTAAAATTAGAAGGCATCAGTTACAATAGCCTTTTAAAATTGTGAAAATATTAGACTGAAAAGTATTATAAATTTATTAATAACTTGAAAAAAAATTAAAATACTGACGGAACAAAACGACAGGGCTGTTTGCTTAGTCTAATTGAGCTGTATTAACTGGATCTAATTATATGATTTCAGCTGAACTGATAAAACCTGGAACTGTTTGACGAAGACAAATGTCTGTCAGGAAGAAAAAACAAACGGAAAAGGAAAAGAAGTTTGAAGAGCAAGAAGAAGGTGAAGTAGTTTCGAAATGGCATCCACAGGCTAGATCAGTAAGTATGCAAAGTTACAAATAACACCACAGCTAAAGCAGCTGCTTATTTCAGAATAACATTCAGAAGCTAAGTGTGTCGTCTTTTCCTTACTGAAAAAATAGATGAAGGTTATTCCAATGTACAATATAAATTTTCTATTGAATATATTTTTCACAAATACATTGTTTACAATCATTACATACATTTACATGAAGCATAATATATCGTCAAGTACAATATTAAATACATTTTCGTGGCTTAGAATCAGGTGAAAGAAAAAGAAAGAAAAAAGAAAGATAAGAGAAAGAAAGGTTTAGTTGTGTGTGTGCGTACGTGCATGCGTTGTTGGTGATATATACATGCATGTATGTGCGAATATTGTGAGTGTGAATGTTTAAAAACTATTCACGCTAAATTACAAATTTAAAATCTTACATATATATAACAACAACATATTTTAAACGAATAAAAATACTTTTTAAATCCATATAAAAAGGAAATTACGTCAGTAAGTAGTCAAGATTTTCAGTTCGACTGTTAGAAGATGTTGCACTCACCTATTCGTTGGCATTTGCAACGGCATCCGCATTTTTAACTTTTGTATGTTAGCTGGTATCACACTTACTACTGGTGGGAAATGATCTTATATTCACTGTGATGATCTGAAGTGATGTGCACAGGTTAAATAACAATGTTTTACTTATTCATTATTTCATAAAGTTATTCCCCTTTTTGTCTATGCAATTTTCAGTTTCGATTTTGTATGTAAGCTGGAATCTAAATGTAGTAGATTGATCGAGCAAAGTAAACCGGTGTCTCAGTGTAGTTGACTGATTTTTTTTTATGCCCCCAAAGGGAGGCATATTAATTTTCAACTGTCCGTTCGTTCGTTCGTTCGTTAGTCACAACGTTAACTTTTTGCATGAAGGCACTTTACTCGCGAACCACTGCACCCAGGACCTTCAAACTTCACATGCTGATAGTACTCATTGAGTACACGACCCCTACTGACTTTGGAGTCACCAGGTCAAAGGTCAAGGCCACAGGGACCAACGTTAACTTTTTGCATGAAGGCACTTTACTCGCGAACCACTAAACCCAGGACCTTCAAACTTCACACACTGATAGTACTCATTAAGTACACGACCCCTACTGACGTTGGGATCACTAGGTCAAAGGTCAAGGTCACAGGGACCAACGTTAACTTTTTGCATGAAGGCACTTTACTTGCGAAACACTGCACCCAGGACCTTCAAACTTCACATGCTGATAGTACTCATCGGGTTTACGACCCGTACTGACCTTGGGATCACCAGGTCAAAGGTCAAGGTCAAAGGGGCCAACGTTAACTTTTTGCATGAAGGCACTTTACTCGCGAACCACAGCACACAGGACCTTCAAACTTCACATGCTGATAGTACTCATCAAGTACACGACCCGTACTGACCTTCGGGTCACCATTTCAAAGGTCAAAATTACAGGGGCCAACGTTAACTTTTTGCATGAAGGCACCTTACTTGCGTACCACAGCACCCAGAATCTTCAAACTTCACGTGCTGATAGTACTTATTGAGTACACGACCTCTACTAACGTTGGGATCACCAGGTCAAAGGTCAAGGTCACAGGGGCCAATGTTAACTTTTTGCATGAAGGCACTTAACTCGCGAACCACTGCACCCAGGACCTTCAAACCTCACATGCTAATAGTACTTATTGAGTACATGACCTCTATTGACTTTGGGGTCACCACATCAAATGTCAAGGTCACCAGGTCAAAGGTCAAGGCGCTGCGGGGGCATTTGTCACCATTAGTGACAGCTCTTGTTTTTGATCTGGCATATCCGATCATCCGATCTGTGCACTTGGAACTAGGTACCTTGCAAACCAAGATAGTGTCACCGCGCTACTACTATTATGTATCAAGTAATAGGAAAATATCTCCAGAGAGAGAGAAAGAGAGAGAGAGAGAGAGCCATCAGATATAGGCATGTCCGGCTAACTTAGCCTGGCTCTTTGCGAATAAACAGTTTGGTACTTAAGCGTGTCCGATGTGTAGCAAGGATACACACAAAGCTGAGGTTCCTAGGAGGAACCAGTACTGGCCTCTTATTAAGTGGGAGACCCTGTGTTTTGTTCACAGGAGAAAACTCCTCAGACTATTCAAATTTTGTATAATTATATCCCTTTTCTTCTCAAAACACTAGATAATCAGAGCCAAGACTGATAAAGTCAGAATATATAACAGAATTATTTTTTCTAAAAACTGGGATTCGAACCCTGGACCTCTTCATTATCAGTCAAGCATGTTAACATTAGACCACAGGGGCACAATTTGTATGAAAGCAAACTTGACCAATCGAGCGTTGTACAAGTTACTGTATTGTAAAAAATGACTTGGGCTTGATTGACAAAAGTCTTATTCTACTTTTGCTTTCGGTAAATAATGCAAACTTATTTGTAAATGACACACACTGTGTCTATAAACTGATTTATAGACACTTGTTACTTGTATGGAAGACTCTTTCAGGAGAATGACTGTCATTTTAGGTATTGGAGGGTCGCGCGAGACATTGAATAAATCTTATAAGCGCCCTCTGGTTCTTTAACAATGCAATGTTTAATACTTCCATACGGTAACTCGGTTTAAAGGTGCATAAAAACAAAAAAAAAAAAAACAAAAAAATACCCTACCAAAAAAAACCAAAACAACAACAACAACAACAACAAAACAAAAACAAAAACAAAGAAAACAAACCCACACACATTTACACGTGCAACGTATGTACACATAACTATGTTATCTAATAGCGAAAACAGAAATGTATTAGTAGCAATTTAGTTATTTTACTTCAAGTTTTATGTAATGCAATACTTGTAAGTTGTAACGTATCATACCTGTCACTATCTTAGCTGATTTTTCAACGAAATTCGGAAGGGTAGTTCTGAAAGAAGGTGAAGTAATGCGCAATAGTCACAAATAGTACCATATTCACAAAGTAAGATAGACAAGAAATCCTATATATTTTCATAATATTTTTCCTTTAAAGAAAATCTTATTAGCTTCAAACTTGTAAAGATTGAATGCAAGCAAGTAAAGCTTGAAAGTGCATAATTTGAATGAGGAAAAATAACTATTGTGAGTTTCATTTCACAAAATTAGTATGATAACCAGGATGAATAGATCAAAGGTGAAAGACGATATGAGGAAAATTTCGAAGCGGCAATTAAAGGCTATCTTTTAAAATGCGTATTTTCTGCGAGTCTAGGTCTTTGATAATGTTTCTAAAATAAATAGTAGTACCTTTTATTTGGTGAAAGACGATATAGCGGCGGTGCAAAACCTAAAACAAAAAGTAGTACCTTAAAGCTGTTTTGATACTTATGATGGGTTTTAACAATATATTAAGAAATTCCAACCTAGCGTCATGTGATTTACAAACACAAACCTGTAGTAAGACAGCTACCGAGGAGTGACGGCTCTAACGTAAACACCGACTGCACGTTTTATACAATATAAATACAAAATATCTAGGGCGCATGTAAATAAGAAAGTCGTTCTATTCTTTTTATTGCATATTCCTTAGCAGAGCGTCAGTCTTTCGAAACTTAAGGGTGTCCCATAACATAACACCACATAGAGAAACATAACAAATAAAGAATCACTTTTGTGTGCCTCTTCTCCATTTCAACGACAACCTACATTGAAACTAATTTTTTCCCCTAAATTTAGTTGAAAGTGAATCAATCGCAATATATGACACTTTAAACAGTTCGTTTAGATTTTATATTGTATCGTAAAGGTTGGCGGCATTTTTGTAGACATTATTTATTATTTTCCATCACTCACTAAAGCATAAAATAAATATGTTGATCGTAATATTATGTTTAAAACTGCAATGTCCTGAGCCACATCCATGCCCCAAATCACAAATGATATTTTAAGAATTAGGAAATTTGTAAAGATTTCGCTTTTACTAGACTAAGTCCGTTTATATGACAGAAAAGGACTATTGGCTTTGGTAGTGTCAAGCAAACGTTTCTTTTGATACAGTTGTCATTTAATGTTGTTTACTCAGTTTAAAGTACACAAAAACACAAATTTGATTATAACAAGAGCTCCATAACTTATTCCGATACAATTTATATATTATCGTCGTTTTGTATTCAAGACTTGTCAGTCACTTGAAAATAAAAGAATTCTACGCCCCAAGCAAGGAGTCTTGCATTGTCCGCAGTAACGTTTGACCGTACAATGACAGTAAAGCGGGGCATTAAAGATTTTTACATTGGTGTAATTATACCTTAGATTTACCTGAATTTTGTTTTACCTTATTAATTTGTTATTTTTGCGCTAATGTTAGAGCCTTTCTCAACTGGGATTTTATATACGTTGTGTTGTCTAACTTGTTGAAAATAGGGTAAGTGCGAGGTTGGCATGACCTTAACGCCTTTTAAACCCCCAGTTTCCTTTATATAGTTTATTGACAGTTCCAAGCCAGCGCCCCTATTTTCAACTGGTTTTCTGTCTGTCTTGTATTGTCTGTTTCGTATGTTTTCTTGTTTGTTTTATGCGTTTTTTCCTTTCCTCCTTATTCCCCCCTAGTGCCCCCCTTCCTTTCCCCTTGCATTTGCACTACTTTTTGCATCCCTCCCCCTTTACTTTGAGTTAGTTTTCGTGGCCCCCCTTTATTAAGACTGACGGAATCCTAAGGAGGTACACAATTGATTTTTCCTGCTTATATGGGTGCGTTTGTGTGATTGTGAGTCTAAGACGGTTCCCTACTGTTTTCTATGTTATTTAGCTGGGTATGTTTGTGTGTTTGATTGTGGAACACGAGTGTCTGCGCTTACGTTGTAGTGTGACTGTTATTAAGGAACGTAGCATTCCCTTTGTATTTTTATCCTTGTTCTTCTTTCCTCTTCAAATTCCCACCCCAACCCCACCATTTTACCACTTCCTCACCCTCTATCTATATTTCACATAAAGTAATATGCACTTGTTAGATGTTTGAAGCAACCCGTCTGTAATATTTTTCCATTACAGCTTCTTTTTATCGTGGACCGACTTTGCTAATGCGTGGCTCTGAGGCTGTGTTTGAGGTGCTCTGTGCTTCCGAGAAATCTACCCTTACCTATTATCTTTAGATATGTAATCAATTTAAAGTTTCCAGCTTGCTATTTTAGAAAGTTTTGTTCAATGCAAAATACTGTCAAAACCGTGGTAACTTTTAAGTTAATAGTTACAAGGTTTCTTCGTTCAGTGCATATAGCTTCTTTACTTATAAAACACACGGCCACACAATTTAATAAACGATAAACTTTATACTTTAATTAAATTCATTTTGCTTGGAAGGATAGTGCGTATGTAATTTTTCAGAACGCTTTTTTCATGAGTAATATTGTGAATATAATCTTTATGAACATCTTTATTTCGGCCCGAAATTACGAAAATCTACGATAAAGTCCGAAAAACCTCGGTTGTGGAGAAAAGAATCTCGATAAAAAGATTCCAAATGACTTGGAATCACTTGCATTTCACCGATGTTTGTTCGAAATTTCACATTGAATGTAGAAGTCTTCACCTGAGGAAGCCATACAGCTGACCTACGATAAATCGGTCGTTCTACCCAGGTGCGCGACCATACCTGGAACAATGCAAGATAGATATGTTAAAACACTTAGGAACATAGTGTGACTACGAGTCTAGTCTGTTGCCCAACAAACATCAGTTTAAACTTCCCTGTGGTGTTTTACCACTGACCATTCCAAGGAAGTTTCCCACTTGTTTTTTTATTTGGCTGGTCTGTCATTGTTATCAAATTGCTTTACTTTTTCTGTGTATTTTTGTGTAAATGCAAATCATTTATATTAAATAAGTACAGTGTTGTTGTGCTCTTAAAATTTGTAAATATATTCCTATAGTTTTCATACAAAAAGGTTGTTTATTTTGCCGCTGTTGGTTATACCACAATGTTCCCATTAGTTTTTAATGTTTTCAAATATCATATAGTTTGTAGTTGTTGTCATTAAATGGACTAAGCCTTAGTTTAAGTCTTCTGATTAATTATGTCTCCCCCAGGAGACATATTGTTTTTGCCCTGTCCGTCCGTCCGTACGTCACACTTCATTTCCGAGCAATAACTGGAGAACCATTTGACATAGAACCTTCAAACTTCATAGGGTTGTAGGGCTGCTGGAGTAGACGACCCCTATTGTTTTTGGGGTCACTCCATCAAAGGTCAAGGTCACAGGGGCCTGAACATTGAAAACCATTTCCGATCAATAACTAGAGAACCACTTGATCCAGTATGTTGAAACTTCATAGGATGATTGGTCATGAAGAGTAGATGACCCCTATTGATTTTGGGGTCACTCCGTCAAAGGTCAAGGTTACAGGGGCCTGAACATTGAAAACCATTTCTGATCAATAACTAGAGAACCACTTGACCCAGAATGTTGAAACTTCATAGGATGATTGTACAAGCAAAGTAGATCACTCCTATCGATTTTGGGGTCACTCCATTAAAGGTCAAGGTCACAGGGGCCTGAACATTGAAAACCATTTCCAGTCAGTAACTTGAGAACCACTTGACCCAGAATGTTGAAACTTAATAGGATGATTGGTCATAAAGAGTAGATGACCCCTAACGATTTTGGGGCCACTCTGTGAAAGGTCAAGGTCACAGGGGTCCGAACATTGAAAACCATTTCCGGTCAGTACCTTGAGAACCACTTGACCCAGAATAATGAAACTTCGTAGGATGATTGGTCATGCAGAGTAGATGAACCCTAACGATTTTAGGGTCGCTCTGTTAAAGGTCAAGGCCACAGGGGCCTGAACATGGAAAACCATTTCCAATCAATAACTTGAGAACCTCTCGACCAAGAATGTTGAAACTTCATAGGATGCAGGGTAAATGACCCTTATTGTTTTTGGGGTCACTCTGTTAAAGGTCAAGGTCACAGGGGCCTGAACATTGATAACCAGTTCCGATCAATAACTTGAGAACCACTTGACCCAGAATGTTGAAACTTCATAGGATGATTGAACATGCAGAGTAGATGACCCCTATTGATTTTGGGGTCAGTCTATTAAAGGTCAAGGTCACAGTGGCCTGTTCATGTAAAATCATTTTTTGAAAATAACTTGAGAACCACTTGACCTACAATGTTGAAACTTAATAGGATGATTGGACATGCAGAGTAGATGACCCCTATTTATTTTGAGGTCACTTGATCAAAGGTCAAAGTCACAGGAGCCTGAACAGTGACTTGAGAACCACTAGGCCATGAGTGTTGAAATTTAGCGGGATGACTGGACATGCCAAGTAGATGATCCCTTTGCAGCCAACCATCAGTGTCTCTTTGACTTTCGCTCCTGACCCCTATTGACTTCTTGCCTATAGGACTTTGCATTGGGGGAGACATGCGCTTTTTTACAAAAGCATTTTCTAGTTTCTTTCTACGTCGGAGTTGGTGTCGGCATCTACTTTCACAAGCGTTTTGTATGTTTTCTTTAAAAAACTACTTGCCCCAATGCTCTCAAACACGTCTTTGTCATCTTGAGACAACCTCACACGTCAAGATACATAACCTTGCTTTCATTTTGCCTTTTCAGGGATATCAGCCCAGACGTAGAGATGCTTTCTCACGAAGCATAAGCCCTCCAAACTTAATACGATCACATAGGCTGGTGAGTTATCTCAATCAATCCATAAACCACGCAGTAATTTACTTGTCTGTAACACTATTAAAATGCATCATATGATTCAGTAGCCGTATAGTTGGTTCCTCTTTCAGAATATTGCCACATTTCAAGTATGTCTTTTTCAGAAGACTAAATTTAAGAACATATTATAAGACCGTTAGAGCGTCATTTTATTGTTTAGCGATTTTCTTCCTTTTCGGGAATAGGGATCAAGACGCAAAAAATGTTAGTTTTTTAAAAATCACGATTAATTGGTATAACGCTTAAAATAACTTTGCGTAGACATCAATACATACTAGTACACGGAATATATATGATGTTTTGTTGTTCTTAAATTAGTAAATAATATTTTGAACATGCTTGTTTTCAAGGGTACCTTTTCAGTTAGATATACATTTGAATTCAATATATCACACAACTTTTTATTTTTACCTTTGCAAGTTTGTTTTTCAGCTATCTACACGAGAACAGGACGATGATTTACCAGTGAGATCTATTCCTAGAAATTACGCTGTGGTTGACCTTACGGTAACGAATTCTTTTCTTATCTCGAGTTTTGTTGTAAAACTGTGAATATTTTGCATTCTGCTTTTGTTTGTTTACATTTCGCCTAAACATGTGCAGACTGCTGTTACCTCTAGACCGGATGTTCATTAGTTAGAAGTTCACACAACGTTGACGAAAGCATAAAATATGTGAAGTATATCTATAATATGAAATATTGAGACAATGTGACTGGTGCACGATGGAAGATAAATTACCGCTTGTTCAATACGCTTAGCACCCATTCACCGAACTGCACGTTTTAGTGAGAAATGTACGATTGAAATGGGTTAGTACACGTCCCGTTTATGACCATGGTTCTTATGGTATACCCAGGGGTATGGTATAACATGTACAGAGGCATTATCGTTCTGGTCTGGTGTCAGTCATTTCAGTAAAGTGTATAAGAAATTGTTTTTAATTTACTTAATGGTTTTCGCAGGATTTATGTAATCATTAGCTTGAAGATTTAAACTCGACCGGGATTCTCCGTAACCGTCAGTATCAGCCTTGCTTTCCTTAAGGTTGGTCTTGATAATAGGTAGTAAGAGTAAAACCCCTGGAAGAATCGGGCAGATCAAACAGAGCAAGAGTCACAAACTCCTAAACAGGTCAACAACAAATATAAACTATAGTGGGAAAATACAGAAGATGGAGTATTTCAAATACCCATCAACAATATGGATTTTAGTAAATTAAATACGAAACGGAATGATAAAGAGAATTCATTTTAAAGAACTTTATACGTTGGTTACATATCTTAATAATAAATATAAAAGTACAAAATTGTCATTAGAACTGACTTTTACAAAACATCTGCTTTGTAATTAAATGATGCTAAATAAACTAGGATTACTGTGTGCGCTTTTAATTTATCGAGTGTAAATAACGTGTTTCAAAACAAACAGAAAATGATTTACAATCCTTTAATTCACAGACTGACAAATATATCGTACTATAATAATAGGGTGCTTTAATTATTGATTAGGCCGGTATGTTAAAACTTTCCTTTATACTATTTTTTTCTAAACACATATCCGATAAATGACTTATTTACTAGATCATGCCTTACAAGTTTGAATATTTTAAAAGTTCTACGTACGAACAATATTCCTACGAGAATACTTAGAAAAGCACGAAAAAAAACTTGATCTCGATATCTCAAATTAATGTATTTCATAAAGAAGGGTGATTCAATCAATTCTGTCACTGGTTTTATCAATCAGATCAATTCACTCTTCATGCCACTGCTTCAAAGTATTCTCCCTGCTCAGAAACACACTTTTACAGTAATTCTTACTATCCATGAACTAAATGCTGAAATGTAGTATGTTCTTGGTATACCGTTGAGGCACTGAAAATGGTGTAGCGTTTACCTGCGAGCATTTTCTTAAGCAATGGGAATAGGAAAAAGTCACAGGGACTTAAGTTAAAATCAGGCGGGTGCTAAACCAGAGTAGCAGGAATAACTGTATGCCTTTCAAACCTTTACTTTGGCGTTTATTTTGATAAATATTTTGACAGCTGTAAGCACTTTATTTTTGTAGAATAAAAAATAATAGTAGCCTTTGATGGTTTTACTCTCCTAAGGCTATTGTACAAAGGGGCCACTAGGATCAAAGAAGATATTATTTAAAACCTCTTGATATATATTTAATTTTTGCAATGACAACCCTTCCCAGACTTAAACTCAGCCATTATTATTTTTTATTTATGGGTCGCTGGGGCTCTCAAAATAAATAAAAACATCGCCAGTGCAATTTTGAGATTACAGTTGTTATATAATTTTCAGCATTTTTTTTTGTCGCAATCTAACCGCTTGGACGTTTTGTCAGTTGTGAACATATTGGGGGAACAATCTTTTATTTCATACAATCAGTCAGAATTAGATGGACGATCTATTCTGAAATACCTATAGTATGATTTGAGCTGTTCGGAAAATTGTTTATAGTCCATCTTCCTCTACCATATCATTACGACATCAAGCTTTTTCTTTATTGCTGCAACAACAGGCCTGCCTGGACGGTTATTGTCTTGAGGACTATTGTGACCCTCTTAGAAAAACTGTTTTAATGTCACTACAAAACTTCTATGGACACGACACAATTCAGAAGATATCTCTTTTGGGGATTCCCGCACTTTAATATAAACCCTGATTTCTATTTCTCTTCACATTTCATATTAAATGAAATAAGGCCACTGTATATTTGAGTGTGTATCAACAAGCGATAATTCACAAGTATTAGTATGTTTGTTAAACATGTGTCATCAGTGAAGACCATTTAGTACAGAATTTATAGAATCTCCCTCATACAAGAAAACGGATAACTATGACAAAGTAGTAGAATATGATTTGAGAATATATGTTTGTATGTTTGTTTTGTTTGAAATACAGTCATGTTTTACTTTCAGAGATATACTGGAGAAGGTAAGTGTGTATGTTTACTTGACTCATTTTATTCTGTAATCAAACCGTGTTGGAGAAGTGTCTCACAAACTTACATGTATAGTATATTATGTGCCTACCCGTCGACCATTTGGTTGATTTTCTAGTATGCTTTTCACGTGATGATTTTCCGTCAAAATAACAGTGACAATAAAATGTAACATGTTACATTCCAATAACAGTTGTTGCACGCACGCTTACGATATAATAAATTTATTGGTTTAGTGGTTTAGTAGTTATTTTTTGTCAATAAAACCAAATTAGAGAGGTTTAACTATATTTGCTTACATTGTTTGCAATAATAAATGCTTTAACAGTTGCGAACAGCAGCCCTTTGTTTTATTCTGTTTACCCCAAAACTGTCAGAGAAGTGCTTCAAAACGAATCCTTGTGAACAATGAAATGAATAAATGATAAATATAATAACATGCTACATAAGTTTTTACAAATATGTGATACCAGTTTTCATTGATTTCTTATTTCTCATTGTAAAATCAAATTCTGTGTTAACAAAATTTTCTAACTGACAGCAAGTACTTTAGCTTAAAAGTTAAATATTTTTAGTAACGGCTCTTTAAAGCCGTAAAATTACACGGATGGAATAGATACATCCTTTTTCTGCTAAACCTGTAATTTATTGCTGTTATTCTTTTTAAATCTTCTTTTATAGGTACTATCTCTTCAGTACTTTAAACTAATTTTTGTATTGTGTGAAGATTGATCGTAGATAGTGAGCGATCAGATAACGACCGTAAGGCGTTTTATGGGACACGCCTCCATAGTTGTGTATTATTTTGAGCTGTGATGAAGTACTCTTTTACTAGCCAGAAAAAAAAATAAATAAATAAAAAAAAAAACCAGAAAAAACCCGTAAACATTTTACAGTAAGAATAATCTTATTATAGATTTTAGCTTGCCGTGACGAAAGTCACCAGAGCTGTTGCAATACTCCCAGTGTAGGCCTCAATTGTTATCCTTATTAACGATTATCATCAAGCTTTTATTTTGATAAAATTTTGCCGCTCCTTTCTGTACCTTTTCTTCGATTAAGTTATGTCTTCGATTGTCAGCAAGTATATATCTCAGTAACTGCATTATACAACTAAATAAAAATTCACAAACTTCTTTGCCGTGATAATACCAACCGAATAACTATTTCCTACATCAGATTCTGATGCTTTTATTTTGTTGACATTATTTCATTTTTGTACTAAGCCATTTTGTTTCTTTTCTTAAGCAACATACTGTTCGCATTTGTCAGCGAGTTAGCATATTAACACATCGCCCCATTTATAGTGCTCACTCCAGGTATTTCCGTCGAGGGTCACTAACAAATCTAATACTTAACAGTGTCAATTAATTTATCACAACATGCTTCGCTAGTGTGACGAGCAATACATTACTGAAATCACTGAGTACGAGATGGTAGGAACTCAAATTGAAGGCAGTGGTATACATATAACGGGTATAAAAATGCTCAACAGTGTAACCTAAGGACATTTCATGGGTTGGGAGGCTAATATTCTCATGTCAATGTTTGCGAACATATGCTGTCAAATGGTACCAAGCCTTGAAAAACCAGTCTTTCCACATAACGTATGAAAAATGGTTTAGTGTGTTCTTCCAGGATATTTGACGCATTAACATTTCGTCTTGCAAATCAAATTTTCAGTACGGCCAGTAAATCATGTAGTTGCATTTTCTGAAGGAATGTAGTTTATTTAGCATATTTCAGTGCAAGTCATTTCATTTTCTCTATTCTGTAAGAACTTGTCTTGATGTGTATAATTAGCGATTTCTATTACTGTTTGTTTATGCTTAAGATGAGGTCTGAACTATAATGTAATGGCAAATGCATCCAATCTAAACAAAACAGTACTAGCTACGCAAAACACCCCTATCGAAAATAGAAACTTCTGTAAAACACTACTTATTTTGATATACAAAATGTATATGCAGTTAATTGCAACATATTTCAAAAACTGCAACATATTTTAAAAACTGAAAAAAATAATGTACAGAATCTTTTTTATATTTTAGCTAAAATCTAATATTTATAAATCATTTTGAGGAAAAGAGAAACAACTGCGTGAAAATATCTTTGTAGACTTTGAGGAAAAAATATTATTTAAACAGTTTTAATATCCTTAACATTTGTTTGACCACAACTTTCATACCCACAAATAAAAATGGTTGGTGGCACTAAGAGTTGTCCTTCGGCCAGTCCGTCCATTTGTCAGAATTTGTGTCGTGCACATTTGAAAAAGTATTTTAAACCTCATAGAATTGTCATTTAGCATGAAAAGTTGTGTACCTGGTGTTTTAACTGGGATACACACAGACCAGATTTATGACCCTTGACTTAGCCAAAAATATGCTTAAAAATTTGCTCCTTTGGCAAAAAGGTATTGTCGTATGTTTCTCAAAAAGTATTTGACTTACGATTACGAAACATGATCGGAAATATATTTAGCGTGTGAATTTGTGCAACTATGGTTTTGTTTGAATTTTCACTTAGCTAGACCAGAGTTATGGCCCATGACTATGTCAAAAGTATGTATAATTTTTTTTTCACGTACCATAAAACTTATTTAGCTAGGGCCATGAAACATAATAGGAATATTATTCAGCATGTGAATTGTGCACCTCGGGTTTTGTTTGACATTACTCTTTGTAAGACAAGAGTTATGGCCCTTGCTTTGTTCAAAGATATGCATAAAGGGCATACACGTTTGTATCGCATGCATCTCTAGAAGTATTTGACTTAGGCCACACCAAATCAATTTCTTTGTCATCGGATTTTTTCCAAAAAATTTAAGAGCGAGCGAGCGAGCGAAATAAAAATAAAAATATTTGTTTTTTGATTTCACCTACTGTTGGAGCGGGCGAGGAGCGATTTGAAGAAAAAAAAATAATAAAAAACCTTGTCACAAAAGTCAAGAAGCACTGCAAAAAAACATATCAAAATGGCTTAAAAAGACATAAAAGAACCAAAGATCCTTAAAAGTTGAAGGTTTAATTACAAACTGTTCCCAAAATACGTTACAAACATTTAGACATTTAAACAAACTTGGGGGGGGGTGGGGGGGGGGGGGAGCAAAAGGCGGATACAAGAAAATCTGGCAATTTGACTGTATTTCTAGTGTATAGAACTAATGTGTATGCTAAGTTTTATCCTAGGCAAGCCAGTACCCTGGCCACATAAAGGGTTTTGCCTTACATTCCATGTCACTACATAAGAATAAGAAAGCTGTTACTCTCGTGTAGTGTATAACAGAAATCATCTCGGTATCTCGAATTTCAAGGGACCTTGCTTTTTATTTCGAGATAACCGAAATTCGAGTTATGAGGAGGGACGTATATGGACGAAATAAGTACACATTACGAAAAGATTTAATAAAAAATAAAAACTGTTTCCTTGATGCCGTGTATACGCTGTCGGCACTTTACGCATACACAATTCCGTACAGTTTGTGTTTATCAAAGTTTTCAGTCTTTCGAAGAATAAAAATGATACTAACCTCAAATGTTTTTGAGTCAAGTTTCCTTTTTGTACCACGTTTCTCTCCGGAGGATTGACAGCATTTCGATCTGACATTTTGAACGAATTATGCTTTCCCCCAAGAAGTTAATTTTTATACAGTCTCATCGCGGTTACATCTAAGTAATCCTTATTAAAGATCCCAACAGTTCAAACTAATTAATTCATTAGTTTAAATTAAAAGCAATTTTCATAACGTCTCAAAAAACAAATGACTGCTGATTAAAGAAATGTAATGTTTACATCAAACAATTATCATTATGGCACGTGCAAACAAGTATGACATCATCTCACCTTGATAATCACCGCGCCTTTGATATGTCGGCATCACGTGTTACCGGTTAGGCAAAAAACATGGACATGTGTTAAAAACCAACCAACATTCACAATGACATGTGTGAAATTTTATCGCATATTTTTCTCACTTCGACTTACCGAGTTCACAATGCACTTGAATTTTATTGACGGGACTGAAAATCCCTTTCGACACATCCGGAGTCTCGGTAAGTCAAATTTTGACATAACCGAAGTTGAATTACTTATATAAAGAAGGAAAGTTGACGGGACTTGAAAATTTCTTCGACTTAAGCGGAATTTCGAAGTAAGCGAGTTTGAGATACCGAGTTTCGACTGTATATGGAAAATTCTGCAATCACCTCACCAGTACATTAGGTATACTCATGACCTATGTATCATAGTGTCATGCAATTTCACAAGATACCAGGAAATCCATCATCCACTGATTGTAAATTCAATGACAAATTTTGCACTTTCTATTGTTCTTTGATTTCACATTTAACTTTGGCAGATAAGGAAAGACTTACTTTTGATGATGCAAGTCTTAACAATAAATGCATTATCATCTTCAATTTCTTTTTAATAAATAGATCTGACGGTACCCGTTAAACAAATCTGAAAAAGGATCTATAAACAGTTATATAATATTCTTGTTTTTCAACTCTACTTGAAAAATAAAAAAGTAAGCCTTTAATGCATGTTTACTTGGATTGTGAGTTTGTAAGCTCTTTAGGATTCCTTTGCCCTAATAAAGTTCCATGTGCGTACCCCTTCTCCGCAAGAAAATTTTGTCCATTTTACATAGCTGATAGAAGCAATGTTCCAGTCTTTAAAATCAAAGTTATTTCAACAGTACATTATTTATGATGTAACACTGTATGTGAAGTCCAAACTGAATTTATACCGCCTGTCCATTATTTAAGTACTGATATATGTGTATAATTTTAAGGATTGCAGCAAAACGTTGTTTAAATCACCGGCCATTATTAGATGACATTGTTTTAAATATGACATTGTTTTAAATAATGTGATATTGATGTTCATCTTGAGAAAAAAAATGTTCTGCGGAAACTCTTTCTGATGATCTTTCAAGGATTTATTTACACAATCTAACTGTCATTTCGGCTGTCAGTTTTGCAAACTGGGACAACACAGAGCCTCAAACATGTTTTTCTTGTGTTTTAATGGACAGTTATGATTAAAAATACATGTGTATTAAATTTTATGAATTACTGTCGCTTCACAGTAATAATAAGGCCCCTAAACAGAGAAAAACGCCCGCTCTGAAATTTTGAAATCGGTCTCCAAAAACTGAAGCGAGCGGAAGCTGATTTTCAAAAAAAAAATTTGTTTTTGAATTTGGAAAAAAATGGAGCGGGAAATCCGTTGACCAAGTAATCAATTTGGTGTGGCCTAACTTATAACTTGTGCCTGGGTTTGCATTCTACAAGTCTACAATTCTATCACACCAATCGTCATACTTAAAAGATAATTTCATTTTTGAAGATATAAAACACATGTATTGTACTATATCATATAAAAGGGAAGAAATTTCATGTACAAATTTAATTCGGGTGCCTGTGACTTTGGCCTTAGCACATGCCACATTGTCTTGTAATGGTGAATATTCATGCCAAGTTATTTGAATATACACCTATGCATAAAAATCTTACAGACCGGATAAAAACACACACACTAAAATTGTTCCTTGTGACCGTGAAGCCAGGGGTCTGGTTAATGCGTATGACAAATCAACTCATTATAGGAAACATTTATGACAAGAAATTTTAAAATTCCTTGATGAATGGGCAAAGTTATTGACCGGTCAAGAAACATATCATGATGACCTCTAACTTCTAAATGTGACTTTGACCTTAGAGCCAGAGGTCTGGGTCTTGCTCATGACACGTCGTCTCATTATGGGGAACACTTGTGCCAAGTAATTTCAAAATATCTTGATGAATGGCAGAGGTATTTTCTGGACAAGAAACAGACCCTGTTAACGTTTGACCTCTAAGTTTGACCTTGACCTTGGACCTAGGGGTCTAAATCTTGCGTTTTATTAAGGTGAAAATGTATGCAAAGTTATTTTATGATCCCTCCGAGGGGCAAAAACTGACCGACACTCAAATAAATCTATAAATGGATTTCTGATTTGGAAATCGCTAGTGAAACAGTTTCCATCGGTCACATTTTGACAGAATTCAGTAACAGCAGTACCAGAAGCAGCAGTAGCTGTAGCAAATGTGGTATTAGCAGTAGCACTAGCAAAAACGTAATATTGGCATTAGCACCCGTGTAGCAGTAGAACAACAGCACTAGCAGCAATAGTAGCAAAGTTAGAAAATTTGAAAACTGGCAGAAGCAGTAGCAGCAGAAACAGTAGCAACAATGTGAAAAAGGCAGTAGAAGTAGTAGCAGCAGTAACAGAAGTATCAGTAGTAGTAGCAGTATCAGTAGCAGTTGCAGCAGTAACAGTAATAGCAGTAGAAAACTTGAAATTGGCAGTATCTGCAGTAGCAGAAGTATTAACAGCAGTAGCAGCAGCAGCAGCAGCACTTACAGTACAGTAGCAGCAGTAGCAGTTGTAACAGTAGCAGCAAAAGTAGCAGCAGTAGCAGTAACAGCAGTTGCAGTAGCAGTAACTGCAATAGCAGTACCAGCAAAAGCAGTACTAGCAGTAGCAAAAGTAGCAGAAGCAGCAGTAGTAGCAGTAGCAGTAGCACAAGCAGTAGCAGAAATAGTAGCAAAATTAAAAAATGTGAACCTAACAGTAGCAGTAGCCGCAGTAACACTTAGCAAAAATGAGCAATAGGCTGTAGCAGTAGCAGTAGCAGCAGCAGGAATAGCAGTACCAGCAGTAGCAGCAAAAGTAGCAATATTAGCAGTAGTACCAGTAGCAGCAATAGCAGTTGCATAAGTAGCAGTAGCAACAACAGTAGCAGAATAAGAAAATACGGAACTGGTAGCAGCAGCAGTAGCAGCAGCAGTAAAAGTAGCAAAAATGTAAAATTTGCAGTAGCTACTGCCAATTTCACATATTTGCTACTGCTGCTACTGCTACTGCACATTTCACGTTCTTGCTACTGCTGCTATTGCTATTGCTTCTGTCGTTTTCACGTTTTTGCTACTGCTGTTTTTGCTACTACCAATTTCACATATTTGCTACTGCTACTGCTACTGTCGAATTCACGTTTTTTTACTGCTATTGCTGCTTCCGCTACTGGCAGTTGACATTTTTATAATTTTGCTACTGCTACTGCTACTGCTACTGCTGCTTCCGCTACTGGCAGTTCACATTTTATAATTTTGCTACTGCTAGTGCTAACTTCCTATACATTAAATAGCGCTAAAATACACGCGCGTTTCATCGACATTTAATGAGGTTGATGGACAATATACTTTTCCACGTTTATGCTAGGAAAGCTTTCGCGCACGTTTACCTTTATGATAACATTAGCATAATCCATCGGGATACGTTGGCACTTTTGCAGTTCTTCAGGTGTGATACAACGAAAAGAAATAAAAAAAAAGCAACAAAAAAAAAAACCAAAAAAAAAACAAAACAAAAAAAAACAACAACAAACAAACAAAAAAAATGCGTTATCCCTACATAACAGACGAATTTTCAATAAAGAAAATTTCAAAATTACCAGTTTTTCTAATTCATGAGTCTGTAAAACTGTATACAGAAATCTGTGACAAAGAAAAATGGGTCGTCATGAAATATGTGACAATTAAGAAAAAAGACATTAGGTGTAGTGTGATATTTATATGATCTGTTCAATGGAAGTCACTTGTTTGAGGCCGAATAACACTATATTACCAAAAATAAGTTAATAAATAAGTTAATTGATATAGACGTATCAATATATGAAATTCTAATCTACTTCCGTTTTCAATGATGGCGAAGAAGTCGCTATGAAATTCTTGACATTTTGCTCTCAAATCAACTACCAAGGCTCGTTCGAAACAATGTCATCGTGTTACCGGCATCACTAAGCATAAAGCTGCACATTGGCTCGTCCGAAACCATATCTTCGTGCGACCGATATCCGGACAATGCGCTTAGTTTTACACTATTGTTTAAACTAAAACAGAAAACACAATATATTTTTCTATTATGTAGGTATCATAGAAAATAGACACCTTTTGTGCTTACAACTGTATTCGTCACACCGAAATCTTATAACTGATTTTAGTTTAGGATAAAAATACGTTTAGATTGACCTTAT
This sequence comes from Mercenaria mercenaria, assembly GCF_021730395.1. Lineage (NCBI taxonomy): Eukaryota > Metazoa > Mollusca > Bivalvia > Venerida > Veneridae > Mercenaria > Mercenaria mercenaria. The sequence continues at coordinate 25,397,251 of NC_069369.1, forward strand.
ATGTGGTGAGATATATTGCTTTTGCACAGTCTGACAGAGTGTGAGTCAGTCTGTCTACCTATCCGTACATCTGTCTGTCTGTCACAATAGTTCGTCCGAAATAATTCTCTGAACTTGCCGGTGTGATTTGAAGCAAACTTTGTATAAAGAATTCTTACCAAGGCTAGTTTTGCATGTCGTCGGCATTTACCGGGTGCATTATTTTGCAGAGTTATGACCATTAAAGGTCTTTTATTATAAAATGTGTCTTTACATTTTTCATGTCCCGAACGGATTTAAAGCAGCACTCTACCAATGATAAAATTTATAAGAAGATATTTTAGAAGAATAGAATGCAACCAAGAAAATTAATAGCAGATTCGGTTTCATTTAGTTTGTTCATGAGGGGTAATGGATAGTGCAACATCTTTCACGCCCCCTAGCACCGTCTTAAGTGGAATTCTATTACATAGTATTTGAATCGGGCCAGGATCCCAAAGGAACAGAAATTATAACAACAATGAATCTTAATCAAGTATGGGGAGAAGTTTTACGACTGCGAAAAGATTGCTGTAAATTGTGATAGTTAATAAAAGCTTAGTTTAGCAAATGTGTTTTTATTGTATGATATTTGAAGGAGTTATGAGACTTCGCAATAAAACAAATTCAATTCATGTTTACATCGAATGTGTATTACATGTACTTATAATATCTTGTGTTCAAGAAATAATGCGATATGTCCTGGTATTTTCAAAGTTTAATTTTTCACTGTAACAACCTTATTTTGCAACGAATCCTTATCATATTTAACAGTGTGTATATTTGTAACATGTATCTACTGAGATCAGACTATTGATTGCCGAGGGTTGTGATCTTTATGATGTAATAACTTGCATGCAACATATGTATCTGGTATATAAATAACAAACTTTGATACGCGAATTCATATGTGAATGTATCGCAATTGAGTTGGTTTTTGTAAACTTTGTGAATTAAGAGTAACAGTACTCCTTTGAACGGTTAAGGGCAACTGTGGCACCTTTGTTTCGCTTTTTATACGCCCGTTTGAAAAACGGGACGTATTATGGGAACGCCCCTGGCGGGCGGATGGGCGGGCGGGCGGGCGGCGTCCACAGACCTTGTCCGGGGCATATCTTCTACATGCATAGAGGGATTTTGATGAAACTTGGCACAGTTGTTCAGCATCATAAGACGGAGTGTCATGCGCAAGAACCAGGTCCCTAGGTCTAAGGTCAAGGTCACACTTAGAGGTCAAAGGATACAAGAATGAAAACTTTGTCCGGAGCATTCTTTCTTCATGCATAGAGGGATTTTGATATAACTTGTCACAAATGTTCACCACCATGAGGCGGAGTGTCATGCGCAAGAACCAGGTCCTTAGGTCTAAGGTCAAGGTCACACTTAGAGGTCAAAGGATACAAGAATGAAAACCTTGTCCGGAGCATTTCTTCTTCATGCATAGAGGGATTTTGATATAACTTGGCACAAATGTTCACCACCACGAGACGAAGTGTCATGCGCAAGAACCAGGTCCCTGGGTCTAAGGTCAAGGTCACACTTAGAGGCCAAAGGTCAGATACAAGAATGACTTTGTCCGAAGCATTTCTTCTTCATGCATGGAGGGATTTTGATGTAACTTGGCACAATTATACACCATCATGAGAGGAAGTGTCGTGCACAGTTCCTTTCTTTAGAATTACTTCCCTTTGTTGTTACTATAAATAGCTTATATTGTAACTTCTTCATTACTAGTCGTAGTGAAAAATTGGGACCATTTTTCTGTAGTACAACATGCATGCTACATCCAATTTTGAGGTGTATTTTGACCAATCTCTACCTGGTAAAGATTTTTGTGTGGACTTACAATTTTTTTTTTGGATTTTTTTTTTTTAATTTTTTTTAAGATTAACTTCCCTTAGTTGTTACTATAAATAAATTATATTGTAACTTTTTTATAATTGACCATAGGGAAAAACCAAGACCACTTTTCTTGGTACAACATAGATGTTACTTTTAAATTTTAGGTGTATTTTAAGGTCTCTCTACCTGGTAAGGAATTTTTTTTGTGGACTTAGGAAAACAAAAGACTTACAATGATTACTAGACAACCACAAAATTAAAATTCATGTGCAATACAGCAGCTAGAGTAAAGAAATTTGCTGTGACGGGCGTATATTGTGACATTCTGGCACTCTTGTTTGATGAGTAATAGTTGTATACTATATTTTATTTTCCTTCCTATCCCGCCCCTAAAAATTCGCAATCATTGTTTTGCTTAACATTTATAGTTGTTTTTCTCCCAACACATGTCTTCGTGCTATGCCAAAGTACTGCATGCTAATTCATCCTGCAATTCTCTAGTAAAAATAAGATTGTATCACTTTTGAATAATAAATATGCATTTTTGTTTTGAACTATTTCTGGTGTATGATAATAAGTTAACGAAGCTACATGTATATATCTGTAGTTTGAGCCCTGGTAAATTTTATTTTGGTGCATTTCAGTCCCTGACGAGATTGAAAAGACTCCATACTACGTAGATCTCTACCATAGATCCTTACAATATGGAATGACAAATGATCGTTCCATTCGGGTGAATATAGTTGGGAACTTTGGTCAAGGGAAGACGACTTTGGTAAGACGTCTTACGGAGCGTAATTTAGACGGCATTGAGGTCACCAATGGTATTGACCTGGCACATTTCATTTGTGAGAGAGAATACTGGGGAAAACTAAAATATAAACGTGAGGAAGAAATGGTCTCACGACATCAAGATACTGTATATAATATGGATATCTGGGATTTTGGTGGCCAGTATATATATTACGCGACACATACATTATTTCATAGCAAAAGAGCTGTATACCTTTTGGTGGTGAATCTTGATCTTGACCTGAAAGATGTTATCAAAGACGAAGATTTTCCTACACAATCCGGAGAACGCAATATGGAATATTTTGTCAAGTTTTGGATGAATTCAATACATTCCTTTATTGGCTCTGAAAATGGACATGAACCTCCGGTCATTATTGTTGGTACACACAAAGACCTACTCATGGGAAACTCGGAGACGGAACGCCAACTCAAGGCTGACGAATACTTTGATAATATCAGACAACTATTTGACAATACGGAAGTAAGAAACCATATACGAACAGATTTTGCCATTGATAATACGAACGAAAAGGATGAGTCAATAGAAAGGTTGCGTGAAACAATTTATAAAACTGGGAAAACAATACTTGGAAATTTTCAAATACCGAAATCGTGGATGGTCGTTGAAACCGCAATTCAGCAAGCCGACATTGGGAAGATTGTAAAATTTCAAAGGATAAAGGACCTAATAAGGTACGAAACATATGTTTTAGAAAGCAATGAACAAATTAAACTGTTCTTACAGTACTGCCATGCCAAAGGGACCTTGATTTATTTTGACGAAGAACCGATTTCAGAGTATGTAGTTTTGGATCCACAGTACCTGATCAATGCCTTCAAAAGTATCATAACATCAAAAAGATTCATGAAAAGAAGTGCACAGCTCCGACCATTTTGGAACAGACTAGTTACAGAAGCCAAGCTTGATGAAGAGATGATTGACATACTCTGGAGAAAGGAAAATTTTATTCACCATAAAGACATTCTGTTGGCATTTCTGAAGAAACATTATATCATTTCCCAGGCAACAAAATTTGATGACAAAACTCAAACTTCTGTTGATCTAGACTGGTACATCGTCCCCAGTTTGCTAAAGGATCACAGTTCGCAAAGTGAGATAGCTGATTTTCTTCAAGGAAAACAACAGTCAAAAATTCGATACGTGCTACAGTTTGGAGGCATTTCAGTCGTTCCCACCGTGTATCACCGATTAATTGCTGCAATACTAGGAAAGTGGTATGTTGTAGATTATAAGGGCAAAAATCTTATATATGACAAGCTGCTTGTATTCAAACTAGATATTACCCATTTAGGCCTGATTGAGATGAAAGGCAATGACATTGAACTAGCCATGATTTATTTATGTCCACAGTCAGGTATGTCAACAGCTGTTGCCGACAGCTTTCGCCGTTTCGTTGAATCAGTTATCTCCTATGAATTCAGGAAACTTCGAACAAGCATTGATGATAAACGAAAGCCATACTCGATACATTACAGATGCAATGACGCAAGTCATGATTTTCAAGGAAGCATGAAGCTTGAAGACTTTCAACATTTGAAAGAGAAAACTCATGTTCCATGCCCCGATCTGCACACACACGTTATCGATGCGTATGAAGCAAAGAGCGAATGGTTTCTAGAAAGCCAAATATTTGAGGATCTGCCAAAACGTATTCTGACGGACAAGGACTTAGGCAGATTTTCGCAGGCAATAGGAAAGGATTGGCAGATCCTTGGACCAGAAATTGGCTTGAGTAGAGTGATTATTGAGCATATCACAGTAGATTATCCCCAAAGCACTGCGATGAAAATATTCAAAATGCTCAGTATATGGCGAGATCGGAATGAAGATACATGTACAATTGGTAACCTTGTGATGGTGCTGAAGAAATGCAAAACAATTACCGTTGACTGGGACACAGTAAGAAATATCATAGAAAACTTAAATTAACTTGATTCTGATTGTATAAACATATAGATACTTACAATTTAGACAGTCTGGTTGTATCAGTTGTCTACAGCTATATATTTATAATGTATTCAAAACTAAACAGAACAATGTCAATGTCGCTTTACAGTACTATAATAATCTCAAAACAAAACGGTCACGAGAGCATGGCGGCAATGTTTTTTCTCTCTGTATGGCAGTCGAAAAACAGATAAGGTATGATTTAGTGATTTAGTACAATTTGGCGGTTGGAATGTGTGCTGAATACCAGAAAAGGATTACAGTCACAAATGAAGAAGTATTATTTGAAATGATCTTGTTGGGACACACAATTTTGAATTTTTAAGCATAACACCAATAAAAAGTCCTTATGTTTGCCATTTGAATGTTTTGACTCGGAAAGAACTCGCAATGGATCGCAAACCACGTGTAACATTTAACGCGCATCTATTATCGATTGGTGCCTTTTACCGCGACGTCACTTATGACGTACGTCTTGGGTACTTGTTTGTATTGGAATGGAGTTGATGTAGTAAAGTTATTGAAACCAAACGTACTTTTAGTATTAGTGTCGGTCACGACAATTTGGTCCTGCGAACCTGATACACCGCCTTAAAAGAGAAACTTATGCAACAACTCAAGAGTAGATTTACCGCTACAGCTGCAAAGATCGATTTTACGAAATGCCGCAGTTATAAAAGTTCAAAGGTCGGTGCAGACGATTTGGAGATCAGCGAAGAAGAAATAGAGACTATTAGTCTTTCTTTAGAAGAGAAGTAGACAACACTTGAGGGTGTACACTTACAGGCTCTAGAAATACTACCGCTGGAAAATGAAAAGAAAATAGAAATAAGAGTGATCGCGCAGCACGAATACTTATCTACAGTGCAAATCATACAACCTTAAGAAAACATTAAAGGTAAAAATATAAATCACAATGTCGCCTCACATAAAAATAGTAATAGTTTCACAGAAACACAGTCCAGTCCTGAAAGCGGAAACATCGAGTAAACAAAGACGCCGCATATTCAAGCAATGCTGATAACAGTTAAAATAATGTCCAAACTTCTTATTCCTGAAACAGTTAGCATAGATTGCTGAAATAAGGCATTCCAATATTCACCGGAAATGTACTTGACTGGCAAGCCCTCTGGAATTTATATGTATCTGCAATACATGCAAACTCGTCACTTCTGAACGCACATAAATTCAGGTATTTGAAATCGATTCTAAGGGGAGAAGCCATCAAACCAGCACAGGTTTTGCGCTTCCAAACGAGATTTTACACGAACGTTATGATAATCAAGACATACATTACAGCCCTATAAGATTTACCCGTACCAGTAAATAATTCTGCAAACCTTTGACCTTTCTACGATGGAACCGAGACGCCTTGAAACAGAGTGAAAATACATATGATTTATTGCTAGTACCCGTCATAATGCAGAAACTTCCGGCTGAAATAAAAAAGAACATGATCCGTGAACATGGTTCAACAAATTGGGAGTTTAAGGACATTAGACGAATTTTGTAGAGGGATTTAACCATTTTAACCATTTCGACCTACTTAGCTGCAGCAGCGTTTGTGACCAACAGTGACAAAAATAGATCCAGACAAAAGGCATTAAAATCCACATTCAGTCTTTAAAAGCAAAAGTATGCGTTTTCTGCAAAAAAGCCTCGTTACAGCGAAGATTGTAATACTGTGAAAGATTATGACAAAATAATTGATAAAGTTAAACATGACAGACTGTGGTGTAACTGCTTTTGATACTATAGGATCTCAAATTGCAAGTCTAAGTCTAACTGTATGATCTGTTCTCTTAGACACCATACCAGCCTATGTCAAGATAAGTTTAAAAGTCAGCCACAGCACACGAAGTCAATACACGTAGAAAACATAAACACTGGAAAGAAAGCTACAGCAATACTACATTCCCCATATATAACTAAAGACAGAGATGTACTTCTAAATATCGCCGTTGCCGAAGTACAGCCAGAATCTGCATATTACGAAGCCAATACACTTTTTAAAGAAACAAAACTTTAGAATAACCGGCAGAGAAACACATTACCTGTCAGGATTTTGCTAGAAGAACATCTAGAAACCGCTACGATAAAGCTACGGACAGACACTGAAGATACTAAAATCAAAGTACTGAAAGTGCCAAATGTAGCAGTCCCAATGTGCCGTTAACAAGCTTCCTTACCTTTTTAAAATCATATTACTCATTCTAGTAGATTATTACTGTTGCATAATACATAAAGCTTCCAAAGACGGGTGATCTTAGTGAAACCAACAACTGGAGAGATATCCAACTAGTATCCCTCCCATCTAAAGTCCTTGCCAGGGTACTCTTGGAATGGATGAAGAAGGCCATAGATAGCAAGCTAAGGGTTTAGGTAGGGCGATCGTGTACATACCAAATCGCAACACTACGGATGATCATTGAACAATCTCTCGAATGGCAAACAGCAACGTACATGAACTTCATCGACTTCCAGAAGGCTTTCGACTTTATCGACAGGAGAGTTATCTGGAAGATAATGAGGCACTACGGCATACCAGGGAGGAACAACAATATCATCAGCTGTTTTTACGAAGGCGTGAACTGTAACGTCGTGCACAACTCCGACCTCACTTCCTCATTCAACGTTACTACTGGAGTACGCCAGGGTTGCCTGCTGTCACCCACGATCTTCCTTCTGGTTATAGACTGGGTATTGAAGACCACGATGAACGAGCCAGGAGTGTACAATGGACTTTCATCAAGAAGCTTGAAGACCTGGACTTCGCCGATGTTATCTGTCTTCTGTCCCATACGTTCCGACACATCCAACAAAAAACGACACGTCTACATCAGACGGCACTAACTACAGGACTGGCCATCAACTCCAAGAAAACCAGAAGCATGCGAATCAACACAGCACAGGTTAATCCCATAGATATAGATGGGAGTCCGGTGGAGGAGGTGGCCAACTTCACGTATCTGGGAAGTGTTGTGAGTACAACAGGGGTGACAGAAGAGGACATTAGATCCAGGATAGGAAAAACTAGACACTCCTTCACTACCCTAATACCAACCTGGAAGAACTGAAATATACGCCTCTCAACCAAGCTCAAGTTATTCAACTCCAATGTACTGTCCGTCCTGCTTTATGGTTCTGAAACATGGCGCCACACCAAACATCTAGACAACAACGTACAGGTATTCGTGAACACCTGCCTCTGACAGATTCTCCGAATCCGCTGGCCAGAGACCATCTCAAACAAGGAACTCTTGCGGAGAACAAAACAGACACCGATAGCCACTATCATCAGGCAAAGAAAATGGAGGTGGATCGGACATGTGCTCCACAGAGGCCCTGACAGCATAGTCACACACGCTTTCGACTGGAATCCCCAGGGAAAAAGGGAGAGGGGAAGGCCAGTCATGAATTGAAGGAGGACCCTTGCTGGACAGCGAGCTTAAGAACATCCCTATGTCGTGGAAAGAGACTAAAGCTACTGCACATGAACGACAAAGATGGCGTCAAGTGATGAAGGCTCTATGCCCCCCAGGGGCGAGGAAGATTAGGTAAGTAAGTATAATACAATTTACTGCCGTAAAATTGAAACTTGGATATTTGTTGTCTGGTCCACTGATTACATTTGAAGATATTCCACATCATACATCATCGATGAATTTAGTTGGAATAGACACAGAAGAATGTTACCAGTCCTATGATGATTATATGATTTCAGAAATGCAGCGTTACATACAGTGAAGACGATCGAAAATATTACGCTGATTTACCCTGAACAGAAAGACATAAAAACATAACCGACCAGTGAGACTATATCCAGAGGACGAACAAGAAGACCACAGGGACAACCAAGTCTTCTAAAGAAATACAGAGCAATTATAGCAGAACAAGGGCGACGCGGATTTGTTGAGGAAGAGCCCGATGCTACATTATATTCCTCAACTCTCAGTTAAGAAAGAGTATTAGGATTGTATAATTATGTCAGTAGCTGCAGAAGTTCACAAGAGTCAGCAAACTTGAATAATTGTCTTTAAAGTACTCAGCCTATACTGAACGACCTTTCATCAATTCTTATGCGTTTAAGGATTCACAAGTATGCAGTCACGACTGACATAGAGGAAGCGTTTCTGTACGTTCGACTAGGTTAAGAAGATCGTAGCGTCACGTGATTCTATTGGTTGGGTGGTCCTGACGACTCGAGCAGTGACTTACAGATCTACCGCTTCAGATCTGTGCTGTTCGGTGCCACGTGCTCATCGTTTATTCTGAGCGTCGTAATACAGAAACGTTTGTCTTCAAACCAGTGTGGCGTTAAGAGAGCAGCTTTTAAGGCATATTTATGTTGACAAGATACTTTCAAGCATACGACATTACGACACTCTGCTATTCACAGAGACATTTATAAGGGAAATGGATTTAACCGGAGGTCTTGGGCTTCAAAATACGAGATTTTACGTGAAGCGGCGAGATCAAAGAATGTTGCAGACGACTGAAAGGCTACCATAGTTCTTAGAATCGTATGAATTTTTTAAAGCGACACTATTACACTTACGAAAAGGAAAATTATAAGAGTAGTCTGAAACCTATGACGAAAAGATTAGTTACTTAAGGAATCTTCATCCATATCAACTGAGTCTACTAACAATTAGAAGCAAAATGTTGATGCAGTCACTTTAGCAACATAATCTGGAAGTCATGGCAAAACACAGTGTTGTTCCAACAAATACTTTAGCCGTATCAATGGTAGAATTAATGACTTTGTTGGAGAGGAATTGGCGTTTCATATCCAGAAAAGCACCCAGTGCACAAAAATAGTATTTTGCAGCGACAGACAAGTAGTATTATCAAAACAACAGAACACATCCGTATGTACAGAATAAAGAATTTCAAAGAATTGTCAGTTCATAGCGAGTGGTGATACTGCCCTAATGATTAAAATCAGTCAGATCTGCCTTCGAGAAGCATTACTTTCGGCAGAATGTAAAATAACCAGTTATGGTTACATGAGCCTTCAAGGTTGATAAAAGGTTTTCCCAAAACGCTACTGTTACCATCATTGATAAGAGAGAGTGATTCGTCCAAGAACACAAGATATACGTCCCAGAATACAAGAGAATACAAGAGATGTGTCCCAGATACAAGCAAAACACTTCCCGGAGTGCGAAAGACATTTACCAGTCTACTTATCTACACAATATAAGTTGCAGTCTTTCCAATTTGGGTCAAAGACAGCTACTCAAGAGACGTTTCAGTTGACATTTTACAATATGTCAGATTACACACGGTCATTTACAAAACAGTTAACCGTCGCAGACATCGTCAACCTATTAACCATCTTAAATGTGCTGAAAATAGATAAATTAAGTTCTTGCTTCAGACAAACTACTGAACGTCACTGCATATGTACTACGGTTCTTACGTAACTGTGCAAATACTCAGAAAATACGAGGTCCGCTTACTACAGACGAAATAAACAGAATATTATGCACATGGAGTAAATATGTGCAACATAAAAGGTATTCATAGATCTTCATGAGAGAAAAGACCATACTCGACACAAATACAACTTGACCTCTACTTCGATGGAAAGAATATTGTTTGCTGTGGTGGATGTCTATACATAAAAAATAAAAGATTTCCATTGTTGCTACCTACAAATCCAACCATCTAACTGACCTCATCATTACTTCATCACACAAAAGACAACTACATTGCAGTACTAAAAGTTTATATATCTACCTGAGACAGATGTTCTGGATTCCGAAAAACGTCAAAAGAATAAAATTCATTATACACATGTGTATGAAATATCGAATACAGGAGAAACTTAGAGAGTTCCATGCCCATTATACCAAACTACAGAGTACAAGACGGACCACCATATAGCATTACAGAAATAAACTTTATTGGAGTCATGAATATAAAAAAACAAAGATGGATCAATAGGAAAGACATACATTTGCCTATCCACATTTGCAAAAAAAAGAACAAAAAATACCAAAAAAAAAAAAAAAAAAAAAAAACAAAAAAAAAAAAAAAAAACAAAAAAACAACAACAACACCAACAGAATAACTGGGAATAGTTCCTGATATAATCACAAAATTCAATTAATATTAGTATTCTGTTGTTTCGTCAGCCAAAAAGCAAGACCAATCGCAATTAAAAGATGCTTTTGTACAAAGTCAAGTGTCTCCCCCAATGCATAGTAGTAAAAGCCAAAATGAAATGCAATAGGAATCATCTGCTTGGTATGTCACATCATCCCATGATGTTTCAACGTTCTGGGTCACATGGTTCTCAAGTTGTGGATAGGAAACGGTTTTCCATGTTCTGACCACTGTGACATTGACCTTTGAAAGAATGGCCCAAAAGTCAGTAGGGGTCATCTGCTTTGCATAGCCAACCATAATAAGAAATTTCCACGTTCTGGCCCCTGTGATATTTACCTTTGATCAACTTATCCCAAAATCAAAAATAGATAAAGGTCATCTGCACATCCTATGAAGTTTCAACATTTTGAGTCAAGTTGTTTTCAAGTTATTGGTCACAAACTGTTTTCCATGTTCAGGCCCCTATGACCTTGACCTTTGATTAAGTAATCCCAAAATCAATAGGGGCCATCTTCTTTGCATGTCCAGTCATCCTATGAAGTTTCAATATTCTGGGTAAGTGGTTCTCAAGTTATTGACCGAAAACTGTTTTCCATGTTTAGGTCCTTGTGACCTTGACCTTCAATCGAGTGTCCCCAAAAACAATACTGGTCATCTACTTTGTAAGCCATATCACCCTATAAAGTTTGAAGGTTCTAGGTCAAATGGTTTTCCAGTAATTGGTCGGAAATTACATATGATGGATCGATGGACGGATGGACTGAGGTCTTACGAACGGATCTTTATTAGGTATTCCTTTTGTTCTTTTGTTATAAAGTGCCCAACGAGCGACATAAAGTACCCAATAATCAGTACGGAATGAACAGAATTTAGCGTTACCTATTTTCTTCAGTACCCAACAAGTGTTATCTCGTTAGCTTGGCCGGCCGGCTGGACGGACCCGGCAGAAACAATATGTCTCCGCAAGAGGAGGGAGGAGAAGCCATAATGATGTCAGACAATACTATTACGAATAACGCTGCTGCGAAGATCCTGAAGGACCCATATTCACTATAAGAACATGAAACGATTTACCTAGACGTTTATATCTCAACGTTCGCCTTGGAGGCTGATTAAAGAGGCTGATCTATTTGACAAAAACCTGCATTTCATAAGTATTATGAAAAACGCTTACAAGACTCGAGGTTCTTCAGACTCTCATAATAGAAGTAGAATGCATGATCAACGACCGGCCGCCAACGCATATGTCTTCCGACTACTAAAATGAATATCCAATTTCACCAGCTCACCTTATATACGGACGCCAGATTTCTACACTTAAACTTCCAGACAACAGGTGCGATCTCACACCAATGTCATTCTTGCGAGATTCCGTGAAGAAATTAACAAACTGTACGGCTAATACGCAACTTTTTGACCAGATTCGAAAAGGAGTATCTCACATCACTTCGTGAATACCACAAATTACATAAACGATTGCGGGATACTCAAAGAATCTGCGATGTCGTACTCGTATATGACGATAATTTCCACAGGATCAGATGGCCTCTTGAAGTTTTCGACGAGCTGGTACACATGTACACACGGTTTCGTGCGAGCTACCTAAGTTAGAACCATCAAAGGTGTTACCATACGTCCAATAAAAAGTAAATTCCATTGATGACTAACGACCAATTTGTACTTTCGTAATGACTTTAAGATGCAGATTCAATTTTAAGATATTCTTATTTAAATCTTAATGTTGATATTAAACTCAGAGATAGTGGTAATTTGTGCAAAGAAAGACTATACAAACTTATACCTTTCGTGGCCCGGAATGTTATAGATGGCACGCATTTCTTTTAACATTACTGATGTTTATCATTTGGCGCCTTTGACCGCGACATTACTTTTGGAGTTCCTCCTATGTACTTGTTTGTATTTGACAGGAGTTTATGTAATACAGTTATTGAAACCAATTGATGTCAATCCCCATACCATGGGTGATGATTCTGGCACAACAAATGTAGTAAGCAGTAAGCTTATCGCGAACGCTATTGTCGATGGAGTTCTTCCTGGGCTTCAAGAGAATATACAATCAGAAAAAATGAAATTCAAGCATAAACATGATAATCTTATAAACAGTGTGAAATAGCTGAAACTCGCTGCTGACTCGTCTTAATAATATACATATAGCTAGAATACTCGAGTGACCGGAATACCGGAAACATGAAGAAACGGAAACATTGATCAAATAATCATAGAAACGTGTAATAAAATGGATGTCACAATGGATCTGTCTGAAACAGACCGATATCACCGTGTTGGTAAAGCTAACTAACCTAGAGGGCCTAGACCCATTATTGTTAAATTTCATATCGAGTTCGTCATCGAATGTACACGCCAAGGGCTTTACCCAAAACAAATGGTTTAAATGGTACGTATATGAAGAAGGACAGCGTAGCTTCGCCTTCTACACTGCAAAAATAGTGGTAAAACGTAATATATGACAGCTTCTGGCTATCAGAATGTGTAATTTTAGTGACGGTCAATGATGGAAACATTCACGGTATAATAAGCATTGACATCTTGTAAATTGAACATGACTGAAAGTTGTTGTAACTTTTAAGTACACACTCTAATCGCAACGTGTTACAGAACATTTATTGATTTATTGTCGGGTAGCTATGACCATTTTTATTGACTGGTTCGCCAAAAAGTTTACTGAATATTCGTCTATTGTGTCTATACTGATTTGAATAGTTCTGTAAATAATGGTATAAACTTGACAGACATTTACCTCTATATTTGCATGGTGTTAGATATTTCGTATTTTGGAAAGTGTACAGAGTAACAGATTTGAGTCAAGGTTATCAATACGTTTAGATATAGGTAAGATTTGATGAACAATAGTTTTCATGTAATTTATCTAAAGCATTCTTTGAACTTCGGTTGTAATTTTGACTATAGTTAGACTCTTTTTTAAACTAATATTTTATTGAGTTCGTTCCCTCTATACTCGCTCATATGTAACAATGCTCCATTCTCTGAAGAAGTGTTTTGTGACATGTTTGATCTAATATACTTGTATGTCAAGTAGCAGTTCAATACTATAGAGTAAATGCTATATCTGAATGACTTTTTTAAGAAATAGTGAGTTTTTGTGACATTACTCAGCATTGATTGTTCTAGTTGTATTTACATCAAGAAGTAATTCAGCATTGTGTTTTTTTTTGACCTGGCAGGGCGGAGTAAATCTCTGACTTATGCAAATAATAGTAATCTCAAAAAACAAGGAAAATAAGTAGAGCAATATTATTGTTCAATTCCGTAATTTTTCGGTAAACAACGACTTAAATTCAACGCTATATTACTACATGTAAGGTAGTCCCCACTGAATAGAACTCCAGTTACGAATTTGTGACATTTATCTCATCTTGATTGTTAGCATACTTGTATTATTCAAGTATCAGATACATGTATGTATGACCTTTTTAAGTTTAAATTTATTATACCAGCCACTGGAAATACTATGTATTAAAACAGGCGTTTAATCAAATAAAACTGTTCAGTTTCAGTGCAGGTGTTCGCATAATTTACAATGAATGTACATAACTGTTTTTTGATTTTTGATTGAAAAGAATGAAGTGATTGTTCAAATGTGCATTTTATGATATTTTGTTTTGATACACGAAACATGAAATTAGGTATGAATATTCAGTTTATATGATGTATAGTTATGTAATTGATAATAATCATTCGTTTGATTTTCATATGTCAAACCGTTTCACTTAATATTTTTGTTCTTCACAAATAAATTCCGCTTTATGATTTTTGTATAATACTTTTATTGTTTTCTTGCAAAACTAGTTATATTAAACTAAGATTCAATTGCATATGTACAACTTATTGATCACCATTGTACATGTATATGATATAATCAGTAAATCGCAAAGAATCCGCAGAAATCGCCAATCACTCTTCCGTAGTGCATTTCATTCGTTCCATTGCTAAAATATTTCTTTTTGCAGAAGTATTCCGAGTAGTTTATATTTTCATTGATGTCAACGTTACATAAAAACCTTGGATGAACTTCCCTAATGTAATTCCGGTCCAAATAACAAAATTATTCTTACTGGCTGATATGGAAATGTACACTATACGTGAACGCAGTGTGAATTAATTCTAAATCGTTTTTAAGAAGATGTTCATTCATCATTTCAAGTTTTTTTGTATAACTGTGAATATTTCATTATTCTGTTTTATTTGTTTACATTTTACTTAACATGTGCACACATGGCGTTGTCGTCCAGACCGGAAGTTCATTAATAATTCATTCAAGGATTTTCCTGACGAAAGCATACAATATGCGGACTGTCTCGTAATTGAAACATTGAGAAATATGACGGGTTTGCCAGTTGAAAGTAAATTTACCAAATGTAAAATGCGCAATGAAATTATACATTTCCCGTTAATGACCATGTTCTTAGAATGGGGTAAGCTATAACGTGTACTGTGTTTTTTCTCGGTCCGTACTAGTAGGCAAATAATCTATTATATTACATGGTATATTTATTTTAGAATTACTAATATTAAACTGTATCCGTTATTACGGTCCATAATTAAAAGTAGATACTAATTATTATAAAAGCATCTTACAATGAACTTGGTCGTTTATCAGTTCAGTTATTGTAGTCAAAGAACTGTTTTATGCGTTTTGAATTGTATACTGTAAAAGCAGAAATTTTCGAGAGGGTTTAACTTTCGCTATTTCCGCGAGGTCCCACATCTCGCGGAAATTAATCCTCGCGTAAATATTCACCAGTAGTATAATTCTAATTCAAGTAGGATACCACTTTTACAATTTCGCGAATATTGAAATTCGCGAACATACCCAAGATTTCAAATTCGCGAAATTTTGACCCAGCGAAAATATGTGCTTTTACAGTATTGAAATGGATTTGCATTAACCCGCTTGAAGTTAATTTCACTGTAAGATTGTATTTTACCATCTTCTACGGTCGTAAAGACCATGATTGAATGGTAAGTAACTAAACTTTCAGTTTTAGTCGTCGTCCATATATTAGTTAAGGACAACTCCAACTCCACTCATTAATGCCCAGATGATTTTATTGGAATTTCATTTCGTGACCTATAGTTTTTATGCGCATCTTTCTACGCAGCCGACATTTTTCATGGAAAACTGAACTGAAGTCAACATTTGTTGAAACATGTTACAGACAATCTTAAATATGAGGAATCTTGAATGAAATAACATTTTTGATAAGTTTTATCAGTAATCAAATGTTGATATTGGTTTATGTTGTATTGACAAGTATCATGCCTGACAGGTATCTTGCTGTTTTTGTAGTTGAATTTTCACATCGCATTTTAGTACAAAGACAGTGTTGTTCATATAATGTAAGATAATTGACTCAGTATTGATAAGACACCCTTTCAGATTATTTAGTTTTCAATTATAGAAAGAATTAAGAATTTTAAAAACATTTTTTAACTTCTAGCAGACATACATGTTATCAATTTGGCCAGGTTCACGCCATTTTCCGTCCGAATAGGTGTTGTATTCAAGCGGTCTTAACACAAAATTTAGCCTGGTGACCCATACATTTTAAGCTATTTTTTTTACTCACAATACAATCATCTATACACAAGAAAAACAGGAACAAATTCTATGAAAGAGTTTTTTTTTTTTAAATTTAAAAAAATATTCTTCACTACGGGTATTTTTCATTGAAAAAAGTTCACAAAAGTAAATATGAAACAATAATTTTTTTTTCATTTGTACCCATTATTGTAAGGATAGAGTATTACAAATATGACTATGATATCAAATAAGTATATAATAAAATATGTAAAAAGAAGAAGAAAAAAAAAAAACGTTTTGTGCTGTCTTGATGTATATTTTGGTTGGTATTTATAAAAAAGCAGAAAATTATGAAAATGCTGAAAAATCGCTTGCAATTTCAGCAACAGAGGGTGTGTTCAAAACAATTTGTCACAAAAACAAGCCTGGTGACCTATTGTTTTTATTTTTTCACTGTTTTCAGCACAAATTTTCCTATCATATATGTGAATTAAAAAAAAATCTATGAAAGGAAAAAAACTATAGGAATTCTCTTTAATAACCCTACTATTCTGAAAATATAGTCTGATAATAAGTGCCGTAACAGTATTTTATACTCACATGGATATTCATGTGCCTTTTCTAAATTGATTTTCTTTAAACTTGTATCAGTGATGCAAACGTTTGAAGTCTTAGACCTCCGAAACGGTATAGTGTCGTCAACTATCGGCTAAAATTGAAAACGTTCCATAATTGAACCATAATACACACTGACCGTTGGCAACGCACTGTAACCTTCCCGTAACATATATGACGTTTGACGTATGTGAACTTACGTTGCCGATAGAGCTATGTGATCTTCGGCATTTTCCATCTTTGGGGTTTATAAGTGGTTTACAAACTTCGTAAGATCTTGGGTCATGGTAATTTTCCAAATGTATTTGAAAAGATTATCAAACGTTTTATTAAAAGAGGTTACGACCCAACTGTTTTGAGACATACCGCATGTTTAGTGTTCAACCCGTTTACAGTTAGACACTACGCTTCCCTCTTTGATTGCGTCTGACGGAAGAGGGGGAGGACTCTATGATGAGCAGTTTTTAAATCCTACCAGGACTGAACTGTTTTGATATTTGTCTTCTGGCCTGTTTCGTCGGGCCCTTAAGGGTGTTTCTCTTGTTGCTCTGTCTTCTGAAAAGGCATTGAGTACATACGTTTTTGGTTCTAAAGATTTGCTTTTTATATATTTATACACGAGCATTTTTGTGTTTTACATGCCATGCCTTTCTGTTTCCATTACGTGTGTTAGAGATTCACCTGCAGGGGATTACTTTTATTTACACTGTCCCATGTCTCTGGAACATGGTGGGGGTAAGAGTGAGGTTGGGTGCGCACCATAAACCGGTTTAAGCTCCCCAGTGGTGTTTTTGCCACTGACCGTTCCAAGGCGGTGCCCCACTGTGTTCCTTTGTTTGTTCGTTTTGTCCTTGTGTGTTGACTTTGTTTGCGCGCGTGTGTGTATGCTTATTGTTCGTCTTGTCCTTATGTGTTGGCTTTGAGTGTGTGTGTGTGTTGTTCGTTTTGTCCTGATGTGTAAGCTTTGAGTGTGTGTGTGTGTGGTGCACGCGTTTGCGTGCTGGGGGGTTCATTTTGAGGAGGCTGCGCTTTTGGTGCGTGGCATTCCCTGTTTGATATTTTTCTTTGTTTTTATAGAATGTGGTCATAGAATAATTGTACTCAGTGAAATCGAATGAAAGCTTTTGGACTTAAGTCATTATCCACTATGTATTTCACTTCAAAGTAATTGATCAAGTCACTCAACATTCGTAAAACATGAGGGGGTGGCCTTCCATTGAAGATATCACATTGGACTTTATCACATAATAAAGGATAAACAAGGATAAACAAGTGAATGAAGTATTGCCATGCAATACAAAGTCCCCTACTGGAAGGCACCTAATTTTCTCTACTGCAGTATTGAATAATGAACTGATATCTGTCAATGATGTATAAACAATATTGTACTATATATACAGTATGTTATAAACAAAAGACTTTGATTAAATTTGTATATATAAAACCCTATAATTGTTTCATATAATATAGCATTTTTGGTCGATTATCAAAAAGGTAATGTTATTTATAGTAAAAAATCCATATAAGTCCACACAAAACTCATTACCAGGTAGAGATAGGTCAAAATACACCTACAAATTGGATGTAACATGCGTGCTGTACCACAGAAAACTGGTCTCGAATTTTCCCTACGGCCTGTAATAAGTAAGTTACAATATAAGCTATTTATAGTAATAACAAAGGGACATAATTCTAAAAACGAAGAGTGCCTCATGGTGGTGAATATTTGTGCCAAGTTACATCAAAACCCCTCCATGCATAAAGAAGAAATGCTCCGGACAAAGTCATTCTTGAAATTGGCATTTGACCTCTACGCATGACCTTGACCTTAGACCTACGGACCTGGTTTTTAAGCACAACAATCCGTCTCATGATAGAGAACATTTATGTCAAGTTACATCAAAATCCCTCCATGCATAAAGCAGAAGTGTTCCAGACAAAGTCATTCTTGTATCTGCCCTTGGGCATCTGTGTGTGACATTGACCTTCTACTTAGGAACCAGCTTCTTGTGCATGACACTCCCTCTCATAGTGGTGAACATTTGTGCCAAGTAATATTCAAATCCTGTTTAGCATGACAAAGTTATACACCAGACAGGAAAAATGTCCCATTAACCTTTGATCTCCAGGTGTGACCTTGATCTTTAAGCTAGGGTTCTAGGTGTTGCGCATGACACGTCGTTTCATCATGGGGAATATTTATGTCAAGTAATATTAAAATCACTTGATGGCTGTTAGAGTTCTGGACCGGACAGGAAAAAAACCATATTGACTTTTGACCTCCAACTGCGACCTTGACCTTTGAGCTTGGGGTCGGGGTTTTGCGCATGACACGTCATCTCATCATGGGGAACATTTGTGCCAAGTAATATTAAAATACCTTCATGGATATCAGAGTTATGGATCGGACACGAAACAGTCCATGTACATGCCATGTTAACATTTGACTGCAAAGAGTGACCTTCACCTTTGAGGTAGGGTAATCTTGTTATGAGGTACATTTGTGCCAAGTAATATTAAAATGCCTTCATGGTTGGCAGAGTTATAAACCGGACAGGAAAAAAGCCCCGTTGACATTTGACCTCAAATTATGACCTTGACCTTTAAGCTAGGGGTCCGGGTTATGCGCATGACATGTCATCTCATCATGGGGAACATTTGTGCCAAGTAATGTTAAAATCCCTTCATGGATGACAGAGTTTATGGACTGGACACGAAATTGCGGACGGACGGACGGACGGAATGACGGACGGACGGAAAAGCGCATTCCTGTAGTTCCTGAAACTGGGTTTCAACCAGTAGGGGACTAATAAGCTATGTGTAACACATCTGAACAAAAGTTTAACACTAAATGTCGTAATAAAGCAAAATAGATATCATTTCAAAACACAAAAAGCCAATTTGTCTGTGTCGTCTTTTTATGTACCGGCTTATCATATAACATCTCTTGCAGGAATTATTCACATATGTGGATTAACGGAGAGTCTAGGAAAGTCCTTCTGTTTTAAGCAATTGTACACGAGATGTTCGGTTTATTTTTCAACAATATGCAAACATACAAATATATTTATGTTCACTGACCTGTCTTCTTTTGACAAAATGTTTAATTTAATATCTGCCGCAGAAATGAATAATTCTACAGCGCTTAGTCAAGTTTAACTATTTACATTCGTCTTATTCTTTTTATTCTTTAGATAGCGTCGTAGTTGTTCCGTCTGATGAACAGAATGGCCAAGAAGCTGGTTTTAATGTTAAATGCAAAAATGTGTGTAATTTATAATAAAATCTTGTTAACAAATGAAAAGGAAATATAATGTAAATATAAGAATTGAAACTTTATTTTCGATGTTCACGCAAAGTGAAAGACGGAATAGGATCGGCAAATTAAACGCGAATCGCTAGCGCGATTCATGGATTTGCCAATCCTATTCTGTCGTTTATTTCGCATGAGCACCAAAAAATCATTTCTTAAATATTTACATTCGCCCCATTTTTTCCTATTGAAAGCTTTGACGTTCATTTCGTATGAATAGCAGAAGGAATGGTGCGAAAGTTATGTCAACGCTACTTAGTGATAAAAAGTCGCCGCTGTTTTGACGACGTCCACGTATAGTTCGGGACAACGTTCCTAAGATGACGTCGGAGTTGTTCCGTCTGGTGAACAGAATGTTCGGGAAGCTGATTTTAAAATCAAATGCAACAAAACTGTGTACAATTTATTATATATTGTAATATGACTAACAATGCTTTAATTATCATAAAGATGTTATGTTGACGTCACGTCAACGTACTATTTAGCGCCATGTACGCATCAAGAAATAGCGCTTTCAAATTTCATGAAATAATTTACTTAATAACATGTATTAAACAAAATGGCACATTGCACAAATGTGTTAATTGATTTACACACATGGCGTGTACAAACAAAGACCTAATATTGACGCCATGCTTGCGCGAAGAAACAGTCCCATCATATTTGATATAAATTTTACAATAAAGAACATATAAGAATCGAAATAATTTATGGCAAAACAGTGCTTTATCACTATTTATACACTCGGGCGGTTATACGTTGTCCGAAATAATTTCACTCGGACTGCGCGCGCCCTAATGAAATTATTACGCCCGAAGTATAACCGCCCATCGTGTATAAATAGTGATAAAGCACTGTTTTGCTATAAATTATTTCTTAAATCTTGTTTACAAATGGAAAAGAAATATAATGTAAATATAAGAAAAGAAACAATTTTTTTCGGTTTTCATCCAAAATGAACGAGAGAATAAGTCGGCAAACTGAACACGAATCGCGATTTATGGATTTGCCGATCCTATACTGTCGTTCATTTCGCACGGACACCGAAAAAAGGCTCTCATGGAAGCCTAAGTTGCCAAATGTGTAGGCTCTGTAAATAAAGATGTTATTATTATAAATTATTATATAATTATTGCATTTTTTTAATTATAGTATATTGGTCAACTTTCTCAGATTTGTCCTTCAGATTTATCAAAGATAATTTTCGGAATTTACAGAACACTGTAACTGTACACTGAAACAGATTCCTGGCATTTTTTTATGAATAATTCGTCCAAATAAGTTTCAAAACCTTTTCTGTATTAGAGTTTACTTAAGTTTAGGTTTTAGTATTGGTTTAGATCAAGACTCAGCCCAAGTTAAAGCTAGAATCACACCGCCCCCGGATGGGATTGCGGATGAGTTCCGGATTCCCATCCCCGGATTGCTCCGGATGTGTAAGAAAAACAATGGGTTTTGCGGATTATAAACCTGTAATGCAATCGTAACAGAACCTTAATAAACCTAATTAGACCCGGAACAAAACCTTAATAGCTCGTAGCTTTTGGCTTTAGTGATTGTCTTCGGATCAATTTAACCTTAACGATCTTTAGTTTCGCATGACCAGTGGCACTTTTTATCACGCATCACAACCACCCATGCATGTCCATTTGTTTCACCTTAGTAGAACGTGTAGACCTCACTAGAAATAAACGTTTTCACAATCCGATAGCACTATAGTCTTTTGAAACTTTCCCTTTGTTTGATAGTTTTTTCAGTGTTCAGTTGACAAACCATGCATTCCTTCTAACTTGTTTCCTAATTTAAAAAAAACTGTATGTGTTAAAAGTTTTTTTTAGACCGAAACTTCTCACCTTGATGGTACTAGTATTTATGTTGGAAGACTGACTTAGATTAAGGGAATATCATTTCCAAACTCATTTATTATCTTTTTCAGAAAGTTCAAGCCTTATGCTCCCTATTTTGTCACACATTTTTGCGCGTACAATTTTAAGATTTTCAAATTGTTGTTATTTTGTATCAAATACAAGCGTACAATTTATAAACGTCGAAGATCTCGTGCAATCCTCCAAGAGATTCAAATTACAAAGTAAACAATTATCAGTTGAACACCACTCGTATCTGTAATTCTGGATTTTATCTGCTTACTAACAGCAATGATATATATAAAAACAAACTGAATATTAATATACGGGTTTCCGGAACAAACATACATGTCAGAGTCTGAATAACAGGTCTTGTTTAGGGCTAGTCACTTTTCTCTGAACTTAGCATTGTCAGGTTTTTATATGATTCCAGTAAAGAAAAGTAATTGAAAAAAGAAACATTTTGTATTTATTATTTTTACTTATTATACCTCTCTTTTGCCTACAATGATAAAATCCCATTACCCGAGAAAGAGATATTTTGACTATCAAAAACATTTTCAACCTTTTTGACACGTGACCAAGCGAAATTGACTGTCAGGTCATGTGACCGCGCTGATATTTTGAATGTCATATAAGGGCAATTAACTCCTTCAATTTTTTAGCCATATGATTGCCTCCCTTGTACACATGTAGTAGTGACGTCACTATTTAATGTGTACACAGGCGATTACCGCGCTAAAGATTAAACTGTTAAATTAAATGAATTAAAAACATTTTTAAACATTTTTATGTACTAAATTTTGTTCGGTATAATAAAATAAATATCATATGGCAGCGTGTGTGACATTGATATTGTCAATCCTCGAAACAGAATGTCACCACTCGGCTTTCGCCTCGGGTGACATTCTGCCCACGTGTTGACAATATCAATGTCATACACGCTGCCATATGATATTTATATAATGTACTTAAGATCTTCGATCTCCACCAAGTAAATGTAAGACAACAACTATTAAAAGGTCTCCACCGCTTCTTCTCATTTAATATATTAAAATGGCGGATCTTTCGCAAAGTACATTGAAACATTGTAACAACAGTACAATATAACTGATGTGCATGTACACTTTTGTCATCCCCCAAGCAAGGAGAATTATAATAAAGAACTTTAATGGTATTGGTAAGAACTTTTAATGTATACTGTATGTGTTTTCGGTGGGCATCCTTCAACCATGACGGAACGCCTTTGTGTTGATGCCAGTCTCTGAATGAATATGTATAATATACATGTATGTTTGATAAAGTAAAAATTAATCGGAGTGGTTACAGTTTCTTAAACGTACATGCACCAGCTGACAATTCAACATTGTAAGCGAAGTTTATTTATGTTTAAAACAATTGTGACATGAAACAGGAGAGATATACTAATTTACATGAGCTTTGTATGGGTAAACAGCTTGGTTATTTTATGCACCAAGAGGACCAATACACACGTAGTTCTCTATCCCGGGAAGAATCATAACCGGTCTCAAAGATTGAGGTTATTAAACACATGGTTATTGAACAATATACTTACTTTTAATTATTTATATCAAAAACTGAATTTAATGTCTTTAAAAATAAAGGGTTGAAAAAGGCTTAAATTTTAAAAACAACATGAAATGCATAAGATATTTAATGGCAAAATAAATCTGTTATTCGGGAACATGTAAATTGATTTAAATACCAAACCGTTGCAAGTAAACAAAACCTATAATTTTCATTTTAAATCCCCGTTTTGACGGCCGATGAATCACTAGTTTTTCGTTATAGTTATTTACTGTTCAACATTTACAGGTCAAAATTATAGTCCATTTATTTTTACATTTCTCACTCTTATTCTATGTAAAAGTTTAAGGAAGTGTTACATACATTATATATAAGTGGTTAATGTTTTTCTCTACTACATTACTTTATGGTTTACGGCAACTTCATGTTCATTGGACTGTGTTACTTTCTCTGCAAAATGTGCATTAAGGAAAACCCTTTGAGTAATGTCAGGACAAAATATCCAGTTATCGTTCCAAATATAGGTAAAGAAGTTATGCATATTTTTGCGATATTGAAAACCTATTTTCCTTGCAAGCCTGTCACGACTTTATCAGTTTCAGACATCTTAAATATCCCACTTTCAAGAGAAAATTAACGAGATCTTAAATATCATCTTTATTATGTAAATATTGCTAGTTTCCAATAACAAATATAATAACCGATTACATATTTTGATGTAAATACATACAAACAAACATTTCTGAATGATTCAGTTTCATTTTATATGATATATAGATAGAGAATGTTGCGAAATCTTGCAATATTTGAATGCATGAATGATCAAAAAGTCGATCAAATGTTTATAAAACAGCTTGAAACGTAATTTGATCGTTTTCCAATCCACTTTTTGGAGAAACTTCCTTTGGTGGATTCGAATATGCATAATGCAGTCTCTGTATTGAATGACCGACAAATCGCCATATACAGAAAATAACGTACGTTTTTACTCTAAGTACAGATAACAAGAGAAAGAATGTTCGATTTCATTGTCACGTAACGTGAATTCTTTAATAGTTTAATGTAGACATTTCTATTGGAAAGATAGCCGACAACTATGGCTCTGGTATCAGCAACCCCTATGATTACAGTATCTATGTGATATACTTTGCTAGATATTGTATTGGAAGATTTTTGTCGTCATGTTTCATGTAGATAGTATTTAGGTCTAAAATCGCAATTAAACAAAAATAAGATTCTTTCCTAGAAATTTTAATTAAAAGCAATAACATTTGGAGGCAAACCTCTATCTGACATAAAAGTACCAAATACTTGTTCAAACCTTAGATGAGTAATTTAGTTGACGTCACATATAGCAATTAATGTATGAAAAACAAAAGAATGGCATTTCTACATAAACCTGTATAAGAATTCAATTTTGTGTTTAAGTGATTCTGTCATATATGCCACTTTGGTACGCCAGCAACATTCATTATCTTCTGAAGATGATAAATAGATATAAAATACAATGGTATAAACGTCTGCTTTACGTAACCAAACTACTTATGTGATTAAACAATTTTTTTTTATTTAGAGAAACATGTACAATTTTATTCGTAACTATGAATTCAGCAAGAACAGCAATTTTAAAAACATGGAATTTTGATGAGAAAAGGTAAAAAGGTAAAATACTAAACAATAAGTGATCTTTTA
Source organism: Mercenaria mercenaria (assembly GCF_021730395.1). Lineage (NCBI taxonomy): Eukaryota > Metazoa > Mollusca > Bivalvia > Venerida > Veneridae > Mercenaria > Mercenaria mercenaria. Next base: position 25,422,609 of record NC_069369.1, read on the forward strand.
TTGACGTAAAAATAATAAGATGAAACTGCCACTTTTGGCTGTACATGTTTTTTTTTTTCATTTTTGTATTACGTGGTAAAGAGGTACAGCTGTATCCAAATGGCAAAGACCTTTGTGCAATTTGTATATATTGATAAAATTATCATATTGAATTAATAATGAACTAAACGTAAGTACTGTTTTGGAATCGGTAAATCAGTAATCAAATACCCGTGTATTGTTTAAGATGAAAAAAATAACAGTACTTACAGACATCAGGTAAACATAAAGTGCTAGTTAAGCGAGAGATAGTCCAAACATATTGTTTTAATCGGGGAGTCGATCTGCCAATACATACGTCGGGGCGTTCGTCCGTTACAAAACAAAATATCATTTTACCTCCCTGAAAGAGTTGTCAAAATGTCTGGCATTCATGTTTGCCTGAATGAATCTAGGTCAATAACGTTATACCTAAATTCAACTTTCTCGGTTCCAATTTCAAGAACGTTCAAATCAGGAATCAATGTTTCGTATCCGCCTTTTTACTTTTTAAACCGCTCGATTTTTCAAAGACTTGGCAAAATACGTACCGTAGTGGTAATAAGACGACACGGAGAATGCCACTTTCAGTTTTGTCTGTTCAAAGTCGGGATTGTAATTCGATGACGTCAGACGTCAAATGGGTTGTGTTTTGTATTCGATCCATAAATTTTAATCCCTTTAAGGATTTACAAACAATTTAGCACAAATATATGTACAGATTTCAGGTATGTCGATTCAATGTCAATGTAGAATAAAAAAAGTCATGATCAATTTACCTTGAAACTGACTTACGTAATACAAATCTCATATCAAGTCAGTGCTACTTCATTCTATTAGATAACATAAATTCATAGTCTAAGAGTACAACTGAAGAATATATTATCATTATCAAGTGAAAAAATGCACACAGTTTTCTTACTTGTCTTTGACTCGAACTGACAGTTATACACTCCTGGCATAATATGCAAAGTGTTGTGTCATTAAGGTAGTTCTGCACGTTCGGATTGAATTTTTTTCTACAATGTAGAATTTGATTAAACACTGATTTTTCAAATTCAAGAATATACTTAGAAAATTCAGCAAATAAAAAAAGATAGGGTCTTCAAGTTTTGCTACACAGATTTGAAAAATTTGGACCTCACGCAATTTTTCATAATGGGAGTCTATGGGATAATCATAACTTTCATAACATTTTCGCGAATAGAAATTTTTCTACAATGTAGATTTTGAATGTGGTAAAATAAAATGTATAGGTCCGTGTGCTTATTTTTGAGGAGATATTTGCCCATGATTAAAGTGAACCGCACATTTCACGCTATTTTTTGACATTTTTTTTTAAATTATAAAACGTGTCAGATGTTTTAATATAATAGTTTAACTTTAGACAGACAGTAACAGCGCCACCCTAATAAATTTACTCGCAGGCTGCCTTTAATCCTTTAATTCATAAAATTATTTTTATTTCCGTACGCCGAATCCAGGTCTTACTCTGCATTTTCCGGGTAAAAGACATTACGCCATCACTTCCGGTTTATCAATCGTGCAGAACTACCTTAAAAGCATAAATTATGCAATTTACTCATATTTTATAGTTAGCTAAAATACACAGTAACACATAATAATAGCAATCTAACAACAAAGATGTTTCATCAGTAAGAGTTCTGCGATAACATTACCATACGATGGATAGAGGTTTGCACTGCAATCACATTCGATCTGGAGTACTTTAGTGAAGTCCCATCACGAAGTCGAAACGATGACTGTATAAAACCTGGTAAATTATCCAGTCAGAAAGATGCTTTTAAGTTTATTTCAACCAGCAATCTGCTTAGTAAAAATACGTCACCCTTTCCGAATATTGGAAAATTACGGAAAAGACATGCCTTGCACTTAGGTGATCTCACAGCTGACCATATAAATACTCTCAAACACATTTATTATATAAAATACTTACTGCTAAGCCAGAGTAAAAACATAATAAGTGAAATATTACGATGCACCTTTGAAAGCAGCCATACGGATATAACAAACTGTTCATACTTAATTCTTACGGTCAGAAACCTACTTTAAATACTTTCTCGAATATCAAGATAAGAAGCCTCATGCATAGCAGACGTATGTTATTTTAATTTTACCACAAAATGACAAAATGATTAAGAATTGATTGAAGATAGATTGTTGACTTTCGCCTACAGTAAGTTTACTAATGATTACACATTTTCAACATTTTTTCTCAATGTTCAAATTTCATACAGACCTAGAATTAGTTTTGATAACTTGCGAGATCAGACTGTCTGAATGAAACATTTTTAATCAATTTTGTGTCTGCTCCTATGGAAATGATATAATGTTGTAGTTATGAAAAACAATGATTTCTATAGTGATATTAGACAAATAATAGCTTCACCGAAACATGCTGTAGATCTCGTAGGATAAGACAGTTATGCAGTTGTAGATATTAAAGATAGCTCACGTCTCGTACATTGTAATATGATAAAAAACGTAATAGATTTTACCTCTGACCATGAGCATCAAGATTCCTTTTTTACCAAGTTTATAGCTTTACTTAACAGTCAAGTTCATATTTGATCTCACAAATTCGTTTAGAGGGCTATTTTTGTTACAACAGATAAACAAGATGTGTTGCCATTCAACACCGTCTGAGACACAAATAGATTTAATACAACAGTCTGGAATTGATGTTACATATGTAGATGTAAATGGAATAGTTATCAATATGGTGCTACCGTATAAGGGTTTTAATTGAACCTTTTTCTAATAAAAGAATATATAATTTAACCAAATATGATTCGAAATAAGTCATGAACAAGAATGGAAAGTTTGTAAATGAAATCTCTTTGGTATACGTTCTAGCATGTGTCATTGCTTTTAAATTTTAAACAAAATCTGGATTATGACAGTTTAATTTAGTAAAATATTTTTACAGTTTTTGTAAAGCTAGTCCAAGTGAAGAGGATTATTGGTAATATATTGATAATGGTTGAGAAATATATTTGCAATAAGATGTTGATTAAGGTACAAAAAGTAAACAGTAAAACAATCTTAAAATAGAAATATGTTTGCGTTCTTTTGTTTGTTTGTTTCTGTTGTTGGGGTATTATGTCATAACGGTGCAGTTTAGCGACTTTCCAGGTTTCGTCGCCGCGGAGGAATATCAAAGGTTCCATTAGGTAAGGGTTGGCAATTAGAACCACCGAACTTTCGTAAGTCATGTTGATAATTCCTCATATGAACATTTATTTCAAGTGAATGTATTTAAATCCATTACATGAACCTTAACAGTGTGCATTTCATAAATTGTTTTCATTTTACTCTGTTTATAGTGTAGTCAAGTAAAATTGTAATCAATTGTTTTCAAATATGCAAATTTATTTGATCAATACATGCCAACAGTAAATATGTTGCCACTTCGTATACCTATATAAAGCCGATAGTTAACTGTCTGATAAACTTGTACTTATTTGTACAACTGTGATTTTCCTTATATAGATATACGCCTTGTAGTGTATTTATTGTGTATTAGATTTCATGCACTTGGCAGACAGAACAATCCTTCGCACTTAATTAAAAAGCCAAGACCATATTTATGGAAACATTACCAATACAAGAAGGAAATGACATTTTGAGACTCGCATATATTCATGTCAGTGTCTTTTGTTTATCACTTGATAAATGTGTTTTATTTGTTTGATAGGGAATAAAATCTAAACAAACATCATTTGGAAGCAAAAAACGGCGCTAAGCAAACTAATAGAAGGCTCGGTTTGAGTGCGTCTGTTCATAAGGAGTACTGAAACAAGCGATGTCCTTCAAGCCCCTACCAAAGGCTGAATTGAATAGACTATATTATCCCAAAATGTCACATAACACATAAGCTATCTGAAAACAGATGTATATAATATATTTTTAAGAGTAAATACGTAACTACGAGAGGGTGCGTTTATTAAGGGACAGTGTACGTATAAGTATAGATGAAACACAATACTTATGTAGTAAAGAACGTCCAATAATAGTATTGCACGTTTATGATAAAATTATTTTACCATATTTGTAGGTATTGGTATATAAATGAATATAAAGAAAAAAACAATTTCTCTGGCACGACATTTTTCATTATTTTCATATTAGCATATACTGTTTGTCAACAAAACCAAATTACCGAGTTTTCACTATATATCCTGACAATATGCAATAAAACACAATCTTGGTTTCGTACAATAAAAGGAAAGTGCACTTATAAGATGTTAATTAAGGATTTATAACAGGAGTTTATGGTAGTGCTTATATATTCTTGCAACATCCGTTCACTTTATAGTCAAATAACATTTCTGTAAATAGGAGTGTTATGTTTATAATGGGAAAGCGTGTATACTAGGGTTTGTATCATGGTAATGTGTGCAAATTCATTTCAATGGCTAGAAAAACAAACATTTGATAGGAGAAGCTTCGTTTACTGGGATGAAGCATTTGAATTTGGGTATTCGGTGGCACATGTATATCTCGGGAAAATGCACGAGGTCTTTTAATGTCAATGAATATCTGTTTGTTTGGGCTGGGTCCGTCGAAACAATAGGAGGAGATATAAAAATATCATAATATAACATCTTGTTAAATATTAAGGGTTATAAATCCTGAATCAGGCCCAAATATATATTCCCTAATAATATGCGCAAGTTAACTCTATAGTGATAAGTAAAGTTGAGCCAGAACCTAGAAAACTGTAAGAAGAGTGATCCGAGCGAGTTACATATAACAAAGTACAACATCTCGATGAATACAGGATATGTCGTTCTTTGGTGCGTAGAAGACAGAATAATACCACAGACCGACAACTAAAGAGCGCCAGAACGATATTTTAAAACCCGTCAATACGAGAAATCTCGACTATAATATCTCTATCAAACTGGCGAGCATTATTTGCCGTCATTTCGTGAGGAACGACACATACTCTATTTCTCGTGTGTTGTTTCATCTTCGACCCGGCAACACGCCATTAGATCAATTACAAGGATAAGATTATCTTTAACAGACATTTTGATAGTGTAGATTGTTTGTTAGATGATAATAATAAATTGGAAGGGAATGAACAATTGGCTGCAAAGACGAATGTCAGTTGTAAACTGCAAACAATTCCGGTAAGAATAACACGAGGCATGGGAGTGTATAATATGTGCTAGGTTAGTTGTATCATCTTTATCAACACATATGTGTATTACCTGCAGCCTACAAAGAAATGACATTTAAAGTAGTTGCTGTCACAGCTGAAATGAATAGATTCTTACTAGAAAAAAATACGGTAAGTTCCAGTTATTGCTGATTATGTCGAGGCATCACAATATCTCTCAAAAATTATTCACACGTACCCAAATACAACGCATTCTGTTTTACTGGCTAAAATGATGATGTTTTCGAAAATAAGTCTAAATAAAAATTTTGAACGGAACGTGCATAACCGCTGTAAGGTAACTCGAAGAGTCTTTTGATGAAACCGCCAATATTCGAACCTTAAATATTAAAGTCGCCATAAAACAAGTGATTTCATATTGGCCTAGTTATTTGTCCTCGGGCAGTCGTATTGGCCCTAGGCCTATACGACAACCCTTGGATAAATAACAAGGCTTAATTAATAACATTATACTATTCAGGTTTAATTCTGAATTTGTAGCAGTTAAGATGTTGGACTGTATCTGTAAAGAAGATTTGAATGGTTATATACATGAAAAAGAGAAAAATATGTTTTATCATTTAACTCCCAAACCACCGACCTAAGAAAACTCGTATATTCATTACTAGGAGAAATCATAGAATTGAATTGAATCAGTGAGAAATTATTTGATAAATAGGCTTTACTTGACTATTATTGAAGGCTTGGCAGAGATTACAACAATGTAATCGAATTGGCAAGTTCCAGAAATGCTAGCTATCAAGCTATATTTAATTTTTATCCCATAAACAGCACGTCTTTGAGGAAATCAAAGTCACCTCGACCTGCCATTTCTTTAGAAAATGTTTTGTAGTCTTGTCATTCGCCCAATATCGTTCGTAAACTAAATCAAGCAAAAGAAGGAAAAAAAACATACACGTTACTTTCTGTACTTTCCACTGTCAGTTTCTTATCCAAATGGAGAGAGTACACCAATTACTTCAACTGGAAGGTAGGTTCATACAACACTTCTATGATAAGAAGCGGAAATGAGAGTGAGTTTAACATGCTAAATCAAAGTATACACATTCGCATATTCCAGTGTCAATCTTTGAAATAAAGCGACGTTCAGAGTTTGGCAGATATATTTAGAAACAAGTTTTAAAATTTATACAGTCTTAGAAAGACAATGCAATAAATATCTACCAACATTTGGGTATGAAAACTGAAAGTTCTCGCAAATTGTTTCAGAAAAATATCCTCACCTATTGTGTTGTCACCTTCACTGTTCTAAAATAAATTTGAGCGCTATAATTACTGAAATTTTATCTAGAAAAGCTTCATCATTGCCATTTTCATGCATCTGCTTAATAATATTACCTTCAGTAATACATCATATAAACAGAATCAAAGCATTCAAAGTTATAGGACCGTGTTTATTTCAGTCTCAAAAAATAATTAAGGAGGACATCGTTGTTATTGCATAACAAACAACAATGCGTGGCAAAGATATATTTTAGACATTACTCATCATTTCTTGATAGTTCAGATGTCTCAGTCTGATACAGCCGTATGCGGTTAGTGGAGAAAACAAGTTGTTATGTCTTAAAGTAGTTCTAGACGATCAGATATTTTTTCTACAATGTGGAATTAGATTAAACCCTAATTTTTGCAAATCTTAGAAAAATCTGCAAATAAACCTGATTGAGTCGTGCTTGATTTTTTGCTAGACTGATCTGAAAAAGATTTCGTCCTCACACAAGTTTGTGTAATGGTCGCCTATGGGAAAATCAGTTTTAATACCATTTTCGCCAACAGAATTTTGTCTACAATTTATAATTTTAATGAAACGTTTCACAGAAATGGTCTTTAATATGGTGAAATAAAATGTAAAGGGCCGTGCGCGATATTTTGATATATTAATAACGTGTCAAACATTTAACATCTTTAGAAAGATAGAAACGCCAATATCTTAATAAATTTACACACGGGTTGCCATTCATTCGTGAAACGGAACCGAGCCCAGTTATCCGGATAAATACATCCAGTGAACTACTGTAACATCAACTGAGTAATTTATGGCATCTTTAGTTTTGAAGATTTAAGACCCAGTCATATTTTTTGGATATTATAAGATTCTCTCACTAGTTGTAGGTGCAGATGGGAATATCTGGCTCGAGGGTAACTGTTTAGGTAAACAGTTTTCCGAGAGCCAGATTTTCCTATTTGCACCTACAGGCAGTGATCGAATGTTTTTCTTGCATACTATATTCAAGAAATTCTTTTAAAAATAAAATCAATCTAAAGTCTTTTTTTTTTTGTTAGAACTATTTCTTATATAGTAGCGCATTTAATCAAAGCGCGGGAAACCAACGTCCGTAAACAGGAAAGAAGTCATAACGTTTGAAAGACAAATTGCAAAGCTTAGTTCCGGTTTTGTTTTATCAGTTGCAGAGTAACGTTATAATTTTTTGATAAAATAACGTTTTTTGAATCGAGAAATATACTATCAGGAACAAAGAGGAACTGTCGAGGTATTGGATTTTTATTCCGTTTTATGAAATAAAATATAAATTACTACATAAATCTTCTACAAATATGTAGTTCGTAATACGTCATTTACAGCACGAGAGTCATCTAACACCTCCAGCACCGGTAAAATACCGGAAATCCCCGTCTGGTATGCAAGAAATTCTGGTGCTTCTCATAGTAAGTAGACGAGTGGTTGAAACAATTGATATCGTTTAGTAGCATTTTTAAATCAGTAAGTCTACATTCATTCCCGAACATAAAGTTCAAAGATTATGTTTGAAATCATTTATTTTTGAGCTGTCTACACAATGTAGTGCCTTTGAAGTCTTGTAAATATTTATCCATGATACATTTTACTAAACTATACTTTATCAAAGGTCATTTAATTTTAGTGAAACGCCCTCTGCTAACCTTACTTTAAGGTTACGACAAGATAATTGTCATCACAGAAATGTAGACAGGCGAAGAACAGTACGTTAGAAATTTAAAAGAAAAAATATTAAAGCCTGACCTGTGGCAACAATGGACGGGTCATTTATATCGTTTAGCTCTAAAAGATATAATTAGGCCTAAGCTGCTTTGTCTCTATCACTGTTTTATTTGCCGAATCGACTGTAAGAGCATTAGTATTGAATAATCTTATTGTATCAAATATCCTAAGCGAAGGAAAGACTAATACGTTTCCTGTATTTCCGGACAGTCTGGTCATTGCGTTTTGTGTTCAGAGAACCTTAGGCATCATTGTGTCTTTGTACATTAGAAGTAATGAAATTAATTGCCATAAAGCTGCATGTTAATTCAAGTCGTGTTGTTCTATCTGAAAGTTGCTGCAATCTTTTACTTTAGACCATCCCTAAGTAATGATCACAACGTTTAACAATATCGCTTCCCGTTTAATCGTAAACAGTGGTGATTCGTCATTTATATCTAGTCAAACACGCTTTAAGATAGACCATTTTACAAACGGAATAGACCGTAATATGCATGTTGATGTGGGAACAAAGACGCATATGTATGCTATTAATTTCATTTTTATAATTTCTATCATGATTCAATCCAGAATTTATCGAAAACATCAACGTAGCAATCAAATGAAGCTACATATATATTTCGTCAACATGTCAAAATTATAAAAAGTGTTGAAACGTTTGTAAATTGAAACATGATAAATATTATTAATTAATGCTGTAAGAATCATTTGAATCCACAAATGGACACTTTGATGCAGGAATGTGACAAATCTCAACATATTTTACATTAATGTTTACCGGACAGGAGTTTCATGTGTTTTGAATGTTCTGAAAATAGAATTTCAAATAGATATGACCTTTCTGAAAAACATCTTATATCGAATATAAGATAACTCTCGTGTTGTAAATGACATAAAAACTACAGTTATGAGTAGTATTAGATATAGCGCTTTTGGTGCAGTTTAACCTAATTTAACATTTAACCCTTGACCTAAACCGACCAATGCGGACCAATTTCAACAAATTTAAAACAAATTTTAACAAATTATTGTTAAAACCTATAGTAAAATATGATTAAACACTTCCATCAAATATTTGCCAAAATCCTGCCAAGTGGCAGCAATGTGGCAGACGCTGCCAACTTGACAAACTTTTGGCAGAACGTTGGCAAACACAAATTCAACCAATCAAAAGCCTGCCATTTTTCTGCCAAGTGGCAGCAATGTGACAATGTCTGCCAACTTGGCAAACTTTTGGCAAAACTTTGGCAAAACTTTGGCAGATTATTTTTATTGATAAAATGTAACTTATTTGATCTTATTTTGAATTAATAACTACATTATTAGTCTTTAAATAATTTTAGATAATTTTAAATACATTTGATATAGATGAGTTTACAAAATAAAATATATTGTTTGAAAGAAAGAAGATTTACTGATAATATAAATCCTCATTATGTTACAAACAAAAAACGGGAGAAAAATGATAAGGGCTACTTGTTCATCTTGTGGAAAAAATGAAATCAAAGTTTGTTAAAAGTACAGGAGGTAATTTAGATATTCACAAAGCAATGTTACCTTTATTACTAAGAAAGGTTTAACACTTCCAGGATATAATTATTGTGGGCCAGGAAATCCCCTAGATAATGGACCCCCTGTCAATGAACTGGATGCAGTATGTTATGGACCATGATTTTTGCTATGACTCAAGACTAAGTAAAAGTGAATGTGACAAAAAAATGCTTTCCAATTTAAATAAAACTAAATCAAAAACATTTGGAGAAAAGATTGCAAAACATTTAGTTGTGAAACCTATAATTAAAACGAAATACACACTTGGGTTGGGACAAAAACAAAAATCAAAAAACGGGAAAAGGGGGTAGAGTATACCCCCGAAATAAATTGGAGCGATGAATTAGCAGAAGAATTACACAAACCAATTAAAAGAAAATTTAGGAAACGAAGAGTGATAGTTAATGATATTGATGATACTTGGTCAGCTGATTTAGTTGACATGCAGCTTTTTCAAAATATAATAAAGGAGTAAAATACTTGTTAACCGTTATTGATATATTTAGTAAATATGCTTGGGTTATTCCGTTAAAGAATAAAACTGGAGAATCTGTTACTGAAGCATTTGAAAAAAATAATTTTAGAAGGACGATTACCAGTAAATTTATGGGTAGATGAAGGAAAAGAATTTTATAATAAAAAGTTTGAATCATTTTTGAATAAAAATAAGATTAATATGTATCATACATTTAATGAAGGAAAGGCTATAGTAATAGAAGATTTAATAGAAGTTTAAAAAGAATAATGTGGAAATATTTACAGCAAATAATATTATACTTATTTAGATAATTTGCAGGATATGGTTGATAAATATAACAAAACAAACATTCTAGTATAAAAATGACACCAACCGAAGCTAGTAAAAACTTAAATAAAGGTACTGTTTACTTTAATTTATATGGTGATTTAAAGATACCAAAGAGCAAAGCAAAATTTAAAATTGGTGATCGAGTTCGCTTAAGCAAACTTAAAAGACATTTTGAAAAAGGATATACACCAAACTGGACAGAGGAAATATTTATAATTTATAAAATTAATAATACAAATCCCAGAACATACACTATTAAAGATTTAAATGATGAAATAATTCAAGGTTCATTTTATGAACAAGAACTTTTACCTACTACACAAGAAGTTTTTAGAATAGAAAAGTTATTAGACGAGACTATAAGAAAAAACAAGCTTTAGTAAAATGGAAAGGTTATAGTGAAAAATTTAATAGTTGGGTACCATTTAGCGATCTTGAACAAATTTAATTAGAAATAAAAGTTTTAATTATATAAATGAGCAATAAAAATCTAATTTCTAATAATAATGGAATAGAAACAATAGATCAATTAATTATTCACTTAACTAAACTAGCTGCTGCTTACAGAAAAAGTTATAAATTTTGTGGGAGAGTAAGTACCGGGTTATATATTACAGCAGGTGTTTTTGGTTGCTCAACTGCATTAGCACTTGTTCCAACTATTCCTATATTTGTAGCAGATGCTGGCGCTGTTCCATCAGTAATTACCATATTTACTAACAGACTAAAACTTGACGACAAGAATTTTTTTTTAAAAATCACATCACCACAAAATAAAACAACTTATAACAAAAGCACGGATTGGAAAAGTAAATAAAGAAGAAGAGAAAAAAGTTATTCAGGATATTTTTACAATATTAGAAATGCAGAAAGAAAAAAATTATTCAACACCTCTTGAAATGCATATAAAAGGAATTTAAATTAACGGATATAAAAGTAAAAAAGAAGAAGAGCTGTAAAAATTTTACGTGGTTTTTTTAAAAAGATTTTTTTTCTAAAGTATTTTAAATATATAGATGGTTAATAAAAGGTAGATAGAATGATTATGCCAAAATTATCTAGCACTTTAGAGAAATAATGAAACCAGATAAAAATTCATATAAGAAAGTTCTTAAAGAAGAAATGTTTTTAAATATCGGTTAAATCAAATAGTTTAGCGATGAATATAAAATCATGTCATTGATAAATTACAAAATGTTATAGATCCTTATCTTCGTAAAAGAACTTTATTTGAATGGGACTGTGGTTGTCTATTAACTGAAGAAGAAAAGCTGAAAGATTATGTGATTGCCCCAGACCAAATAATATTCAAAAACAATCCTAAAAAAGTTTTTTGCAACCGATTGTGACACTAATGAAGGAAAAACATATAAAAGCACTTACGCAGCATCCAAAGACCTTAATATTAATTCAGGTTAATAACAATGTGCTGCAAGGAAAAAAACCAAATTTAAAAAGTGGAAAAATCAAAACCAGCGGAAAAAGATAAAAAATTTTAAAATTTTAATTAAATCTTAAAGATAATTTTAAAACTTTATTTATTTTATTATTTTTTAATCATTTTTTAAATCCTTTTTCCTTAGTGATTTTTTTTCTAAATATAATATATAGATGGAAATCGAGAGATCTACAAAAAAATATTATAAGAAATTTGAAATTAAAATTACATATAGACAAGATCCAAAGAATCAATTATATTTAACTATAACGACTCTTATGAAATATTTTAAATCTGAAAATTTTAAAAATTAAAAAAAGGTTTTAAAAATAATTTGAAAATTAAAAGTTTATTTAAAAATAATTTTTTTAAATAATAAAACTGATTAAATATAACCCAGCTTATTTTCAATCAAGCTTTAGAAAATTAACACAAACGAAATAAAAAAAACTTTACATCAAGCTTTTGATGAAATAATAAATAGAATTGGTAATTGGATTCTGAAGGAAGTGGCTGGAGAATAGAGTCAGTTGATGCTCATTATATAAATAGATATAAGTAAAAATCCATTGGCTGCTTCAAGTTATTTTAAAATTACCAAAAACCATTACAAAATTCAATGAAAGGATTAATAAATATAAAGAATGATGATAATGAATGTTTTAGATGGTGTCATTTAGCTTAAAAATTTCCTGTTGAAAAAGACCCTCAAAAGATTTTTCAAAAATAAAAAAAAAAAAATAAACGATCTTGATTATACTGGAATTAAAATTCCTGTTACATTAAATAAAATACCTAAAATAGAAGTTTTAAATGAAATATCATTTAATATATTTGGTTATGAAGAAAATAGTATTTATCCATTGTACATATCAAAATACAATACGAAGAACACTGTGCATGTTGCTAATTACTAATGAAAAATTTAAACGGCGACTTAAAATCACCAGAGACCCCAGTCCAACATAATGTTTGGATAAAGACTTTAATAGATTAATGTTTCAAAAAACAAAATATCAACATAAAAAACATTTTTGTAAATCATGTCTACAGAAATTTTCACAAGAAAGAATATTAAATGAACACATACCAAACTGTTTAGCATTAATGGTATCCAAGGTGAAAAAATGCCAAAGAGGGAAGTAAGTACAATTTAAAAATTATCATAAAGGTTTAGCAGTACCTTTTGTAATTTATGCTGATTTGAATCAATAAATAAAAAAGTTTTAACTGCTTTACCATCAACTGAATCTTCATTTACTGAACCATATAAAAATTCACATAAAATTGTGGTTTACGGCTATAAAGTTTTTTGTTGTTATGACGATAAATATACTAAACCAACCCAGATTTTAGAGGACCTAATGCAGTTTATAAGTTTATTGAAAAAATGCTTGAGGAAGAGGAATATTGTAAAGAAATATTTAAAGAACATTTTAACAAAGATTTGAGAATGTCTAAAAAAGATGAAAGTGAATTTAAAAAACAAAAGTTTTGTCATATTTGTGAAAAAGAATATGTGACCATGACTGAGAAAATGGGTCCAGATGAGGAATTTTGACAATTTCAGGTTTTTGGATATTTAGAAAGTATATTCATTCAGAAATAAATCCTGAAAATTTCAGATGAAAATCTTCAAAATTGTCAATTTTATGACAGATTTTGTAACATACATATTAAAAACAAAAACAGTACATTTCAGTTATCCTTTCTTTCTAGTTTATTTCTCACATACTGGTAATGGTTAACAATTCTGAACTAAATTTATCTTTTGTTACAGTTGCATGATTAAGTAAGATCCCATTCTTAATATACAAAATGATAATCAATTAAAATCTACAACAATTTCTAAAAAAATATTCTAAAATTGTGTTACCATGGAAAACAAATATTTTAAAAATCCCTTTTTCTATGATAAAAACTTTAAAAAAACATGTTAGCTTGAAATAAGGTTTTAAAAAGTAAAATATTTTAAAGACATATGTTTTTAAAAAAAATAAACTAAAACTTTTCCATGAAAAATAGAATTTTTGGGTTTTATGACAGTTTTGTAACATGGGTTAATAACCATAAGATAAGACAGATTTGTCATTGTTTCTTCATAACTTGTCTTTTACATGCTGATAATAAATGACTTCTTTGGAAAAAAAGAACCTTCTATTACTATGAAACTTTATTTTTGTGATGCTTACTTAAACAGAAAAATCCCAGTTAATTTAAATCTTTCATATTTTCTATGAAAGCATTATTCAAATTGCGTTACCATGGAAACCCATATGCAATAAATTGCTTTTTCTACAATAGTACTTAAAAAAAAGCTTAATTTAAAATAAGGTTTCCCGTAAGTTAATATACTGAAGTATATGTATTTGAAAGTAAAATTTGAAAATTTATGTGAAAAGATATAAAAGTTTGGTTTTATGACAGATTTCGTAACACGGGTAAAAACCCACAAGAATAACTATTTCAGTTGTTGTTTCTTCAGTTTGTGTTTTCACTTATTGGAAATCACTGGCTGTTTTTAATTAAATGAGTCTTCTTTTACAAAGAATATTTAGATATACACTTAAAGTGCAAAGATCTAGCTGGCTAAAGTCCTTCACATTTTCTATAAAAACATTATTAAATTATTTTTACCATGGCAACATATGCATTTGATTCTGTTTTCTAAAATTAGTACTTTAAAATAGAGCTTAATTTGGAAAAGGTGTTTCAGATAACTTGAATATTATAAAGTGGTATGTATTCAAAAATATATCTCAAATTTCATGTTAAAAAGTTAAAATGTTTTTTTTTATGACAGTGTTTGTAACATGAGTAATAACTATAAAAATAAGACATTTCTGTCATTGTTTCTTCATAACTTGCCTTTTACCTGCTGATAATAAATAACTATTTTGAAGTAAATGAAACATATATTACTATTGATTTTTTTTTATTGTTTATGCTTATTTTAAAGTAGAATACTAGAAAGTCTGCTAATTAAATTTTTTCCATATTTTCTAGGAAAATTGTGTTACCATGGCGACATATTTTTTAAAATTTCCCCTTTTCCTACAATAATACTTAAAAGCAAGAGCTTATTTTAAAGAAGTATTTTTTAATAAGTTAAATATTTGAAAGTATAAGTATTCGGAAAGAAATCTGAAAATTTCACATAAAAACTTTAAACAGCCATGTTTCTGAAAACAAAAGTAGTTATGTAAGAATAAACATTTCAGTCATCCTTTCCTCATAATCTGTTTTTTCACTGGCTAGTTATAACTGAAAATACAAAAAAGTGAACATTCTTTTAGCATACATTATATACTGTAGATCCCTTATTGAATACAAATCCATAATTTCAATGAAATATAATTTGAATTATGTTACCATGGCAACATACATACTAAATTCCTTTTTCTAAAAAAACTTTAATAATTACCCCAACAGCTTAAATTTTGATGAGGTTACACTGCTACAAACTCTGATGAAAAGTAGTTATTTTTTCTAGCCAATACTTTAATGGGTTTGGGAACTGAAACTAAAAACCTTTACTTTATGTTTAACCTTAACAGCTAAAAACATCTATATGAACACAAAATAGGCTAAAGTGTTGTGTATTAAAACGTTTGAATTCAACAGCAAATTCTATCTTTTACATTCATTTCCCTTTTTTTAGTTCTCAAAAAATCCTCGCCAATCACAATTTCAGTTTTCAGTTGAAGTGGTTTGGGACAAACAGAATCCTTTGACTTTTTTTTTCAACAAACCCTATTCTCTTACAAGTCCATACAGGTACCATTGTCAGGGTTGTGTCATTCCATGTCAATAATATTCGTTTGGCAAGGGGGGGTAGATTTTAGTAAGTTAACTGGACTGTCACTTTTAACACTAACAATCCGGTGTTTCTGCAGACATGATAAAGTGGGAATACTGGGTTTTTCTTTCTTCAAAGTTTAAAATATTGGATAAGATATTTCTTCACTGGTAGAAGTGACAGGATTTTAAAACATTGTTGACCAACTGTGCGTGTTATGGCCTTTCTTTCATGACTGACACACTGTCAGCAATATCATGTATTATTTAAGGTCTCAGCATTCATTTCCTCCTCCACAGATTCTTCTAAATTCAAAAAATGCAAGTCAGATTCAAACTTTGCATGGTCTGTGATCATTGTTGAATATTCAATCCATCTGTGATATCCTGTAACAAATAAGTAAAACATATTATTTTAAATAATTAACCATATTATTTTAAATAATTAACCTAGGGGTCTCTTTATTTAATAAAAGCAGGTTATCACTATTTTGATAATTATAGATGAAATTTTTTAATTTTTTACAACCCAAAACTCTAAAAAAATTGACAAACAGACTGACAACAGTGTGCTGTCATTATATAAAATGTACATTGTTTGTAGATTTTGATTACTGCAAATAGGATGTTCTAAAAACATTTTTTGCATTTATTGGGTTTACCCTTAACCTGCATAATTTGTAAAATTGACTACTTCATCTTTAAATAGAGACAGTAAACCCTTTTTAGCTTATATAGGGTTCTCATAGAAAATTTGCAAAGTATCAAACACTGCAGATCAAGATCAGACTGCACAGATGTGCAGGTTGATCTTTATCTGCACTGGTTGCAAAGACAGACATAGCTGCCTCATGCAGCCAAAAGGGGTTTAAAAATATACACTGTTTTAACAGCTAACAAAAATGGTTGTTACCTAGTAAAATTCTCCACAGACTGTAACACAGCAAGATTTATTTCCATTTAGCTAGTAACATTGTCAAAATGGAATACAATACAGGTAGTGATGTACCATGCTCACAAGTTGTCTGCCCCCTTTAAACCAACTGGGTTGCTTCATAAACAAGAGGAAACACTTGAATTCCTGAAAAAAAATTTAAAAGTCTTTGGTAAAAGTATCTGCTTTTCTTCCTGTATCTCAGGAACCTTTACAGTCTTCATTCTAATCTATATTCTTGGTGCAATAAAACTGGTAAAAAATTCAATCACATCACAATGTCTAAGTCAAGAATGGTTTAATTAAATTTGAAAATAATCACATTACAATTAAACTAAATTTCAATTAATTGATTTACTTTGAATACTTAATTAAAACTCCTATTTTTTAGAACTAAAATTCTACAAGTTAATGAGATATCACTTATGAATGTTGTGTTCAGCATTCAAATTTATCCATGTACTTATTGAGAGCCACAGACTTTTTTCAGGGTAATAGCCCCAAAGGGAATGAAGGGCTTTACACCAAATGATCCCCAAAAAAACCCTATTGTTGAAATTAAATTTCAATAATGCCAGTTTTGTCAGTTAAGCCATTTAATAGTCATAGTTCATGTACATACATGTAGTAAATTTGTACAAATCATTAATGTAGAAGAAGACTTATTTTGAACTGACTCCAACAAAACCGAGACAGAGATAAATTAAAATAATATATTGCATTAAAATTTTAATAAGAGCCATTAGCTGCCATGGTTACTTACCTGATTCCTCAAAGCACATCCCAAAATATGTTACATTTTCTTGGGATCTTAAAGTAATCAGGCCAATTTCCTGGCTGTTGTATGGTATAGAACCAGCGTATAGTGGAATGAACCACAAAGGAACAAGGAATATCATCTGAAAGAAGATACATTACATGTACTGTAAACATCACTAAAATCAAAAACTTTATGAATACTAAATTAATAATGTGATTGTGAAAGGTTCATTAACTTACCACAAAAAAACTAAAAAAGTTATTATACTATGAAACTATTTTTTACAGGATCAAAATTGTTTTACACACAGCAAGGCTAAAAAATTTCAAAATTAAAAAGATTTTCATTATACATGTTAAAGGCATAAATTCCCAAAAACCAAAAAAAAAAATCATCCTGTTACAAAACATTCTGAATCAACAATAATAGATCAACAATAATAGAAAAAGAGAGTAGTCACCCAGACAGAATTAACATGACTTATGAGACCCACAGCAAAAACAGTTACCATTTATAAATGGAAGTGTCTAGACATCCGGTAACCAGAACCTAGCCGGTTTTTCTAGCCAACCGGTAACAGGACGCCTAGCCTATCCAAATTTCTATCCTATAGGGGTTTTTCTAGGTTCCGGTAATCAATTTTCAAATATTGTATTTCGCCTTGCAGGGGAATATTCAGACCTATGCCAAAAAATGATACAATAAATTTATTTCCTTAGAGTATTCAAATATAAAAAAGATCGCCGAACAGCTAGAAAAACATTTTGCGGAGAGGCTATTTGTATGTTGCCGGACAGCTAGAATGCAGGGTGGGGTCCGATACCGGACATCTGCATCTTTCCTTTTTAAAAAAACCTTGGCTACTACGTGAGAGGGGACTTTTCGAGAAATGATGTGACACAGGCAGGCATCTATAAGTCTGCATCAAATTTATTAATTATCATTGCTACATCATGTACATGTATATTGTATTTTCCATAAAAATGCTTACTATGGACAATGAACTAATTTGATGAATCCTGGTCGCCTCCAGTAAGAAGCTGCCTGCCTTCAATAATCTTTGTGATAACCCAACTGGCCATTTTATATTAAATACACAGGCATAGTGAAAAACATCTGTGTTTAGTGGCCACAAGATAAATTTCATAAATTTCCCTCGGTAGTTTTGGATTCACTTCCGGTAAAAAAAAACGACTTATTTCAGTGAAAGTTTCAAATATATTAAGAACTTCATTAACAACTGTTTTTAAACGGTAAATTACCAAATCAGTAAACAGTATTACAAGTCTCAGATCCCCTTCATCGTTGAACAAAAGGTAGTTAAACAAAAGTAAACTTCACATGCTTCCCCGTTTTAAATGTTAAAATCCGAAACCGGGAAAAATCCTAGCGAAGGGGAAACAACTGATTTTCAAAGAAATATTTTGCCTCAGGCGTAATACCACTATTTTTTTTACAGGTCTGATGTCTAAATATTTATTCTTTCTGTAGTAAGCTGTCATCAATCATGTAACAAGCAGTCGTACTTTAACGGTCAAACTTTTGCTAATTAGAACATGTGTAAGAAAGCTGCGCGCGTAAACTTGGCGCAATTTTAAACGTCGTTTCTCGATATTACGTCATGCCGCATCTGGACCGGTTTTCAAAGACGACGTCACATATAAGGAAAAAGAAAATCCTGTCCGTGACCATTGTCATTAACAGGAAAATTTTGAGGAAGTGCTCACTCAGAATGTAATATTAATTTTAAACTAACACACAAAATTCCTGTTTTTTTTCATAATTTAAGGGGTTTTTGACGGTCATTTTATTATGCAACAAATGGGAAAATTTAAAAAAGAATTAATGTTATTCCTAAAATGGAAAGATATATGGCTTTTAGTTTCGTTGGTCTTTTTTGATTCATTCCAATTTATGTCTCAATATTGGAAACCTAGAAAAAAATTTTCCCAAAGAATTTAAATCTTTTTCAAAAGAATTTGTTTGGGGTGAAAGCATTAATTTATTAAAAAAACAAAAGGTGTTTATCCAATGTTTACATGGATTCTTTTAAAAAAAATTAAAAGAAACAGAATTACCTTTAAAGAAGATTTTTTTTTTTTAAAAAAATTTAAATGAAACTAATTTTTCTGAAAATAAATACGAACTGCAAAAAAATCTGGAAAAAAATTTAAAAATTTAAAAAAAGGGGGAGAATTCAGATCTATTTTAAAACTGAGTATTACTTTAGCGATTTTTTTAAAAATTTTAGAAAAACATTTTAAGTCTACAAATTAGACCCTTGTCATTATTTTAGTTTGCCCTGGTTTAGTTTGGGGTGCAATGAAAAAAATGACGGTTTAAATTTTAAATTTTAAAAACTGTATTGTATGTATTTTTTTATTAAAAGGGACTGAGAGGGGGAATAATTTTATTTTCAAACGTACAGTAAAGCAAACAATAAATATAGAAGGATTAAATTCAAAAGAAGAAAGCAAATAATTATGTATTTTTACGCCAATAACCTTTAGGGTTGGGCTATGTGTAAACCCTTTACCCTCGGGAAACTTTAAATTTAATCCGAAAACAATTCAAAAAATAATTGCAAAGGTAAAACTAACTTTATAGGGAATGTGATTTTAAATATCCAAAAGAAATTACAAAAAACCCAAAATGATTTCCTTTAGCTCCTAAAAAAATTTTAAATCAGATAAATGGCTTTTGATTATAGTAAAAATTTTAAAACGAATTTGAAACGGGAAAAAAATAATGTAAAAAAGTTGGTTCCAACTTTAATAAAAAAAACAAAATTATTTTTCATTATAAAAATTTTAAACTAATAACAATTGGGGTTAAAAAGAAACAAAATACATAAAATATTAACTTTTGCGAAAGTCCTTGGTTAAAAAAGTATATTGTTTTAATATCAAAAAAGATCAAAACCCAAAAAATTCATTTGGGAAAAAAACGTTTTAAGTTAAGAAAACTTGTATTCTTTTAAGCGAGGGAAAATTTACGCAAGGGTTAATTTTAAAATTTTAAAACAGATGAAAATTTTTTATTAAAATACAAGAAAAACCTTCATTTGTTAGTTCAAGTGTTTAACTTAACCTGTTTGGTTTTCTAGAATAAAAAAAAGTTTTTATTAAAACAGACCTTGTTTATGTTGGAAGTGATTCAGATTATAAAAATTTTTAAATTATGTTTTCATTATAATTACTTAAAAAAAAGTCAAGGGGAAATTTGAAAATTATTGTTTACTGACATGATTATTATGTTATAAAAAAAAACAAAAAGATGCATATGAGGATTTTTTAAGGACAAAGATTTATTTGATAATATTTTTTTTCGTAAAACTCAAATTTTTATTTTGTAAAATAAAAAAGAATTGGAAATTTAAAGTAAAAGCTGCCGGTTAGTAATGTTAAATTTTGTCGGTTAAAGAAGTAAAATGTTTAATTTTTTAGAAAATAAAGAAAACAAAAAAAAATGAAAAAGGAATTAAAAAACTTGTTTTTTAAGAAAAAAAAATATTTCAAAAAAATTATAAAGAACTTTTTTTAATTCAACCCAAATAATCACACCTTTTAAAGTATTCGTTCGATAAACACAATCTTTCAAGTTATGTTATAAATAAAACTCTTTATAAGTTATGACGATAAAAGATATTTTTTGATAATGATATTGATACATTAGCTTATTTTAAAATTAATTAAATTTTTTAAAAAATTTTATTAAATTTTTATTAAATTATAGAACCTAATTTTTAACTGAATTTTTTTAAGTTTAAAAAATTTAATATAAATAACATCATTTATTTTAAATTATTGCAAAATTTAATAAAAAAAAATTTTTTTTTCTGTTATTTTTTAATCGAAAACTTTGGAAAAATTTCTTTTTCTTTATTTTTTAATTGTAATTTTGCTTCCCCTTTTATCAATTTAATTGTCAAAAAAATAATTAAGATGAAATTTTAAAATTTAATTGTTCATTATTACCTTTTTAAAACTAAACCAGGACTAGCATTTACAGTTTCCTTGAAAAACCCCACCATCAGATTTTGGGGTAAATTGTTAAAAACAATGGGGGTTTTTTATTAATTGTCTTTCTATTTTTTTTACTTTTTCTTTATATTATTAAATTCCCCATTATTTAATTATTCCAGTTAAATTCATTTAAAAAAAAATGCCCTTATTAATTAAAATAATTTATAATTGTTTGTTCTTTATATTTATTTTAACTTTTAGTATTTATACAGTAAAATAAACAAGGGTATTTTTGTCTTGTAACATTTTTATGAAAAATAAACAAAAATTCCGCAAAACATATTGTTTTGTTTGTATTGAAACGTTATACTTTACTTTTGGGTATATACTGAATTACTTCTTTTGGTGGGGGGAAGCCCAAAAAGGTCAAAGAAATATTATTAAAGTAACAAACCCAAGGGTTTTCCCCGGACCAACGAGTGTCCAAATTTATAATTCCACATTCAACCTTTTTTTTTTAAATTTTTTGGTAAATTTTTCTACTAAATACCCCCTAAATTTTTTTAAATTTTAATTGTTTTACCCCATTGTTCAATTTCAAGTTAATTTTAGTTTGTTTATAAATTTTTTTTTTTTTTTTACTATAGGAATTCGTCTGAAAGGTTCCGTTGTGAATCAACTGATCCCCGGGCCCTGTCCCTTCCCATTTAAACAAAGTGTAATAAAAGGGGTTTTTTCCCTAGACTAGCAGCCAACATCCCTAAAAACCCCCGTCTTTTTTTTTGTTTTTGTTTTAAATTTAATCCTCCAGCCTACAAATTTGTTCTTTGTTAGGTTTAAATAGGGATATCTTTTTCCCTTTATCATTACACTGAATCATACCTTTTCCCAAGTTTTTACTCCCCAAGTATGGCTAGTCCAAAAAAGGGCCCCAATGCCTAGAGGGGCAAATATTTTGGAGTATTTTTGCTCCCATTGAAGAATTGTTTTTCCTAAAAAACCCACCCAAAGCTCCTAAAAATCCCCCTTTTTGATTTTGCTAAAATTTGTTTCTTAAATTGAAATTTCAAACCCTTCTTTTTTGAACAGCTTTTTAATTTTGTTTAAAATTTGTTTTTTTTTTAAAAAAAAGGGGAATTTTCCATGAAATTTTTCTGTTTTAATTAAAGTATTGGAATTTTATTTTTTAAAAGCTTGTCTAAATTTTTCTTTTGTCCTCGTAAGGTTAATTTTTATTAAATAAAAATTTGAGACATTTATTACTTTATATTTTTTTTAAATTTAATTTATTTTTTTTAAACAATAAAATTCATTTCAATAGTATTTTTTTCAACTTTTTCCCTAAAAATACAATTGCGTAAACACGGACATGTGCGCGGCCGAACATTAATTTTTAGCTGTTAATGTAATGTTTTTAGGATCTTCGTTTTTGCTTCCTTTTTAAATTAAAAGTTAAAATGAACAAATCCAAACAAACGAAAATTAAATCTTTTTTTAAAGACTTCCAGTATTTTTGTTTTTTTTGTTTATAAAAATAAAAAATTTACTGATATATTTTGTATCTTGTGTTTTCTGTTTTGGATAAAAAACCCAAACCCAACTTAAAGACGACAAGAGTCAAAATACAAACTTACATCTGCTGCAATAAAACTTTAAAATGTATCTAAAAAATGGGGATTTCTGTTTTGTGCATTACTTTTTTCAGGTCGTTGTAAAAAAACAAATACGTTTTTTGGTTTTGTTTACCCTGTTATTTTTTAAAAAAGTTATGTCCGTCTGTCGTGTATCATTTGTTTTGTGTTATCTTTCCCTAAGGATGACCATTTGCTTTTTTAAAATCTTTCAGTAGCAATTGTTAAAACCCCAATTTCATTAAAAATCAAACGGGAACCCATGAATTAAATTTGTTAAAATTCTCTCCGGATCACAGCTTACCAAAAAATTTAAATTTCATCATCACTGTCAGCTGCAGTGTTTTTTTAATTTGACTTGGAGGTAAAATATAGTTTCTAAAACCCGAAAAAAAAAAATTTTTTTTTAAGGAAATTTTTAGCTTTCTTTTTTACCCCCTGGTTTAAAATTCCTTTAAAAATTTAAAACCTGTTATCAGAACCGCAGCAGTTCATAGATCAAAAAAAAAAAATATTTTTTTCCCGTTTATTTTCCTTAACCCTCAGTGTTCAACAAATTTTTACTTTTTTTTTTGTAAAAAATTATTACAATCAAAAAAACAATTTTTCCTTTTGTTTAACCCTAAACGTCAATTAATGAAGCTGCATTTTAAATTAGAGAAATTTGATCCCCATCAATAATTATTCCCAAAAAGCAAGTTTTTACTTTAAAACTTCTTAAAAATAACCTTTTTAAAACAATAAAAATTTTAAAAAATTTTTCTTTAAATTGTAAAGTGAACCGTTTTTTTGTTGTTTAAAAATTTTTTCCCCCAAAACGTATTAAAGTTTTCTAATTGAATAGGAGTAAATTCATTCTTTCACAATTTTTTTTTGTTCTAAACATTTTTTATTATTATATTTTATTTTTTTTTTTTTAGTTTTATTTTATTTTTTAAAAATTAATCTGTTAAAAGTTTTTTGTTGACTGAATTTCCAGTTTCCGACAAATAATTTTTTTAAATCTTATTTAATATTTTCCCCCTTATTATTTTTTTTTTTCTTTTCTTGTAATTTCCTTAGCAATAAATTA
This sequence comes from Mercenaria mercenaria, assembly GCF_021730395.1. Classification (NCBI taxonomy): domain Eukaryota; kingdom Metazoa; phylum Mollusca; class Bivalvia; order Venerida; family Veneridae; genus Mercenaria; species Mercenaria mercenaria. The sequence goes on from NC_069369.1 coordinate 25,446,773, forward strand.
CCAATGCCGAGCAGGTTTCTTTTTAAATTTTTCAAAAATTTTTAGCTGCACCCAAAATTTTTCCAACTTCTGTTCAACCTTTTTTGTTCCACTTTCAAGTGGCTTTTCCTGCTGTTTCCAAGCTTTTTTTCCAGGTGCTAATTGAGGTTTGAATTAATTTCTTTTTAAAAGTGAAAAGATACCTCCCCCCGTGTTGTTTTTTCTTCCCCTGTTGAGCATCAACTAAATAAAATATTCCTTTTTTTTGGTCATAAACTTTCTTGTAATTATATAAAACAAAAAAGTTTTTAATTAAATTTCTTTTAAATTAGTTTTTAAACTTGTTTCAACCTTTTAAAAATTAATTATTCTACCAAATACTCTGTATAAATTTTTCTAATTGAATTTTAATATATTTTTTTAAATTTAGAATACCCAAATCTTTGTGGTTTTTTGAAAAATGGATAAGCTTTGAAAATCGCATATTTAAAGCATAGAAAAATATCCTGAAATTACCATCAAAAAGTAAAATATCTAAATCACAAGAATGTAAATTTTTCCCAAAATTTTTATTTTTGGTTTTTTTTGGGTTCCCCTTCAGTATTTTCAATTTTTTTTTCTCAAACCCAAAGAAAATGTTAAAAATTTTGATTTTTCCCAAACCCAACTTAAAATTATCTGAAATTAAAAATAAAAATCTTAAAACTCTTAAATAAATTTCCCAAAACTTTTTGGGAGCAATTTTGATTTATAAAATTCAAAATATCATTACTTTTAATGTTTCCCAATATAATTTTTAAATTCTGTTTTAACTGTAAGAACCATTTGTAATATAATATCTTTCCAACCCTTACCAAGATAACGAATTCTTTTATTGTCATTTTCTCACATATTTGCCAAGAGTAGGTCTAGTGTTAAATACATCCAAACCAACAACATATTTTTATTTTTATCTAAATTGACGATAAATGATTTAAAATCACTCGGAGTATTTTTTGTTTTTTATTTTTAACTTTTTCAGAACTTTACTATTTTTTGTTCCCATTTATAAAAATTTAAAAAACTTTAATTAAAAACAAATTTCAAAAAATAATTTTTATTACTTTTCAGTTGTTCTGGTAAAAGAAAATTCTTTTTTTAAAATTTTACATTATTCAATACCTTCTTTTTTTGGGTTCTTCTTTATTTTTTCCCACAAAAATTGAACCAAAATTAAACTCCCCCTCTTTAACCAATTCTTCGGGATTACATGGACAAACGTCATAACCTTGCCCCCTAATTATTTTTTTAAATTCATAGATTTTTTATTGTAGGTAATCCTGACTTTTCGTTAATTCTTTAAATATTTTTATTGAATAAATTTGAATGCTTTTTCTTATTGTTATTCTTTTTTTTAATCAAACAATTAAAATCACATTACTTAGTGTTAATTACTTTTTTTTTCCCAGTTATTTTATCCTTAGCAATTAACTTATTTTGACCATAAAGTTTTTTTAATTTTAAAATTTAAATTACCATATTGTCCATTTGGTAAAAATTTATATGGGTTAGATGTTTTATTCCTTGTCCACTTTTTAAAATGTAGGATTTAAATTTTAAAAAGTATTTATCAACCTTTTTTGTACTTTATAGTTCGTTTTGTTTATGTTTTAATTCTTTTGTTATTTCTCGTTTATTGGATCTTTTGATCTTGATTTGCAGCTTCAGCCGTTTTTTTCACAATATTCGTGTAACATTACCTATTTTTTTGGACTTTGTCTTCATTATTTTATTAGGATTAGATTCATCTCAGTAAAAAAGTCAAACATTTCAGGGTTTTGGGAAAACCATTTCTTTTAAAACTCAGTATCCAAACGCATTTAAATCTACTGTAGGTATTTCCTTTGCTTTGGCCTTGTCAAACAATTTCGAAAATTTTTTTCCCGGTTCCCAGTTGTATCATACTCACCTTTTTTTTTAATGTTGTAATCGTTTGGTTCTCGGAATAGTTTTCCAAACCCCCTGTATCTTCCGGGGGTAAAATGTGTTTGGTTCTCGGAATGGTTTGGTAATGGTTTTAAGGTGGTTTTTGGAATAGTGTGGTACCCTGGTATGTTTGTATGCTTTCTTTTTCACCCAAAACCTAATTTTTGTTTTATTCAGGTAAGCTTTAACTGACTTGATAATTTTTCTTTTTTACTTTCATTTTTCAGTAATTTGGGTTTTAAATTTTAGTATAATATCCCCATTTGGCTTTTCTTATTTTTTCTCTCATTTTTCTTCCAAGATTTCTCATCTTTTTCCCAACTAAATTTTTTTTTTTTTTATCATTTCATTAAGTTTGATTCATTTATATAAAAATTAAGTAATGTAAAATAATGTAAAATAATGTAAAATAATGTAAGATATTGAAATAAAGTAAATTTTAAAGGAAAAATTTCCCAAAAATGATACAAAAAAATAAATCCAAAACTTTAAACAATTTTATCCCTTTTTTGCCGATTCATGTTTTAGAATGTTAAAAATGGGATCGTCAGGATCTGGAAAAACAAATACATTAATGCATATATTTTGAAAACCTTTATATATTTGAAAATTTTTTCTTAATGCTAAAAACCTAGAACAAATTAAAAATCAAAATTTAAATTTAAAAATTAAAACCAATTCAAAAAAGTTAATTAGATCCAAAAAATACTTGAATTTTCGTGATCCCCGACCAAATTTAACCTTTTAGAATTTGAATCAGAAAAACAAAAAGTAGTTAAATTTTTTTTGTTTATTTTGTTGGAAGAAAAAGGTTCAAAATGAAATAACAAAATACTTTATTCAAGGACGCCACAAAAAAATGTTGTTTATTTATTTAAGTCAGTCTTACTTAAAAAACCCCAAAGGTATTCGGTTAACTTTCACATTATATTTTATTGAAATCCATTAAAATGGGAAAATAATAGGATTGTAAAGAACAAAAATATGTCGTATTTTTGCTAAGTAAAAATCAAAAACTGATTTTTTTAATTGACAACCCAAAGGAAGTTTTTAAAAAAAAAAATTTCGGAATATTAATAAATTTTTAAAGGGAGTTTTTTAAGATGTAAAACAAATAAGTGAAAAATGACAGTATAAATAAAGTTAAATTTGTATTGATTTTGTGATTTGACAAAAAGCAATTCAAAAAGCTTAAAAAAGGAAAAGGAATCGATCTTTTACAGAAATAAGGGAAATTTAAAACAATGAATAGAGCATTAATATGGGAGGAATGAAATAATCAACCTGGGAAAACCAGATAAACCCAACGTGCAGTTCCCGACGGGTTTTTTATAAAAAAGATTCAAATGTAATAGATGACTATAAACTTTAAGAATCAAAAGTATAAAACAAAAAACTAGAAGTAAAGAAAGAATATTGAAGAAAATTTAAAAAAGATTTTTTAAAAAGAATTCATTATTAATTAATCAATAAAGTAAAATTGAAGAAGAAATGAAAGCTATGACTGATTTTTATTAAAGAACTTAAGGAAAACTGTTTGACAGGAAACTAAAGAATATTTTGAGTTAATTTAAAATTTATTCACTCAAGTTCAAAAATTAAAAGTGATGATTAACATGAAGAAATAAAAGACAAGATTATTGAAGCTGGAAAAAATTACAAAAAATGTATCAGTTAGAAATGAGAACAGAAATAAATAAACTAAAATTTCTGAAATGGCCAAAGGGAATCAAAATTTTGATACATTTTCAAATAAAATTTGCGAATATAAATCTGAATTGGAAAAGGCAGCTTCACAAAGAGGTGGGGTACATGTACAGCATTTGAAACCTTAAAAAGAAAAAATTAATTCAAAATAGAGACTTTAAAAAAAAAAATTTGAATTGGATTAGTATTTTGACAACCCTCCAATTTAAAATATAGAATTTAAATAAATTACAAAAAAAATACAAGAAAAAATTTAAAAAATTTAATGTAAAAATTTAAAAAAAAAAACAAATGATTGGCCTGAGTTGAAAAATCGTTAAACAAGAAAAAGCAATTAAAATAATAAGATAAAATTAAAGAAAAATTAAAAAAATATAAATGATTTGGCTCTGTATTAAAATACAGAAAACAAGGAGAACAACACGCTAATAAACGTAATTCTGCTAATATAAACAATAAACCCCAATGTCGAAGAAATTACCACTAAACTGAAGAAAAATTAAAAAAGTAATAAATGTTTTTTTAAAAAAAGAAAACCCAAATTTGCAGAAAAAAAAGGTGTGTTTTAAATTATTGCTTCTGAGTTGTACAAAAAAAACGAGTTTTGATTTAGCTAAATAAATTTTTAACTTAAAAAAAAAGCCGGAAAATAAAAAAAGGGGAGAGGAAGTGAGACATGAAAGGGTTTTCCCCTTTTAATATATTATAATCTTTTTTTGATTACATACAAATAAAAAAGTATTTTGCCGCGTGGTGCCTGGTAAATTTAAACAATAAAAATATGGCCGACTAATATTTAAATATATTTGAAATAAGAAACCCGGAATTTCTAGTTAAAAAGATTTTATTTAAACATAAACCCAAAAATATAAAAAAGTGTATAAATTGTTTTTTAGTGGGGTGTTTTGTGGAAAAACCGGAATTTTTAATAGTATTAAAATTTTTTAAAGGGGGCGAGCTCTCGGGGGAAACCGATAAACCGACTAAAAAGCCCAAAATCACATTTTTTATTTTGGTGGCGGAAGGGTAGGGCCCCGGATGATGTTTTATTTGTATATTTTTTAAAGTAAATATACAGCTGAGGCAGCTGAGGACTTTTCATGAAAGTTAATATTAGTTAAGAAAAAAATTAAATTTTATCTAAAACAAGGAACAAAGTTTGAATTACCCTATGACGATTCAGCATCTACAGAATTAAATTTATGCTTTGATAGGAGTTACTTAATTTTAATAGGATGAACCTTATCCTCTGGTAAAGCAGACTTTTGGATTTAAAAGGGGTTAATTAAAAGCTTTTTAATTAAAAAATTTAATTAAAGTTTTAATTTCATTGTACCCTAAAATATACTTAAATTGAAAAAAGATAAATATCTTACTTTTATTATAATTAATTTTCCAAAAGTTTCCAAAAGTTTTTTCCCAAATTTGGGAGACATTGTCACATTGCTGCCCCTTGGGAGAAAAATGGCAGACTTTTGTTGGTTGAATTTGTGTTTGCCAACGTTTTGCCAAAATTTGTCAAGTGGCGGCTCCCCCATTGCCACGGGGGTTTTGGCAAAAATTTGGTGGAATGTTTAAAATTTTCTTTAAAAATATTTTTACTATAGGTTTTAACAAAAATTTGTTAAAATTGTTTTTAAATTTTTTGAAAGTCAGCATGGTCGGTTTTGGTCAAGGGTTAAATGTTAAAATTTGGTTTTAAAATGCGCCAAAACGTTATCTAATTACTGTTATGTAGAGGTTAATTTATTAAAATTTCTTTTAGTAAAAAAAGGGGAAAAATCAAATACTTGATGCTTTTTTCGTCATTTACGATCTCTCAATTCCAAAAAAGGGAAAAACCATTAGTTAAACCCCAGATAAATTTTTTAATTTCGTTATTGTGACGTTAAAAAAAAATACGAACCCAAAAATTGTTGATTACCTTTTGCAAATAATGCATTGATAATCACAGACGAAACCGTCGAAAGTATTGGAACAAGTATTTAATATTTCTATTTACCCCGTATTTTTCACAGTCCTTTCCAAGATTGTAAAACGTTGTTAAGTGTGTCTGTCATTGCTTAAAGAAGACGCTAAATATAAAGATCAGTCCTCAAATTGGTCGGTAAATCAATACATTACTTGTTGCAATATGTAAGAAAAATTAAAGATATCATTTCATATAGTCGTCAAGAAATCGGTCTATGACGAAATGAGAAAATGATAATTTCACATTGCAGACGAAATGCAAAAGTGCATGACAACTAAGCCTACTTCAGACAAAGTTAGAACTTATGAGTAAGGTGTTTCATGAACATTAGTTTAAACTATTCGGCATTTAGAATCTGAGTCGAGGAAAAAAGATAGATATCTCATTAAATTGAATTAATGTCACTTTCTTATTTAAAAATGATACAAGTTTTCCTTTGAAGTAAATTTGTTTTTAAATAATACTTTGGAAGAACTTTAGAATCAAAATTTGAATTTAGTGAAACAGGCCCCTTTGGGGTTTACCTAAAATTTTTTCGACTGTAGGTATTTAGAGATATTTTCCCCAAAAATTCGTTTTGTTTCAAATCAAAAATGCATGCTGAAAAAAGAAGTAAAAAGAGAAAAATAGTCTTTGTGATTCCTGCTTGTTTTATTTAGAAATGATGTTTGATTAGTTTAGTGCAAAAAAGCATTTGATAAACACAGGATAGTTCTGTCTGGAAAAATATCATTTGTACAGATAAACAACCGGCCATTTTGGGTGATCAAAGATAAAGAGAAAATTTTCTATAGCATATTTTGAAGAGGTCAAAAAGAAATCGGGGGTAAAAAACCTTTTGCTTTTGATCTGAATGGCATTAAATTGATAATTCTTTTTTTAAGAGCACAGCCTTAAGGTTTTTGTAATAACTTTTAACACCCAACTCAAATGCATGTACTTGATTTTTGATCCTCATTGATTTTTTTTTTGTTATAACCGATCAAGTATAATAAAGATTTGCGTTGCGGAAAACTCAAAAACCATTTTATAAACCTAAATTTACCTACATATTGAATTTAAAAAGTACCTAGCATAAAAATTTCTTTTTAATACATAACTGAAAGGTAATTTACTGTATGATAAAATAAATCTTTTCATTTCTTCTTCTTTAATAACGTAATAAATATAAAAAAAATGAAATTTAGTGATTGTTTCTTCTTCTCTAGGAACAAAAAAGGCAAAATGAAAAAAATATTAAACGAAAAAAAAAAAAATTGTTTTTAACCGTACGTTTCTTTTTTTCAAATCCCAAAAAACTAAAATGTTTTAAAACCTGATTTTTTTGTCGCGATTTTATTTTCTTGGTAGTCAATTCATTAAATTTTGGAAAAATGGGGGATGGTCATCGCAAAGGGGAGTGTAACGCAAGAAATATACCCAACCAAAGCATGAAGGGGCAGCAGGATTTGGAATAAATTAAGTATTAGTAGTAAAATTTCACTAAGTCGCTTTAGGCAAAAGAGTGGGTGTCCCATATTGTTTGTACATGAATACCATAAAAAGGATTTTAAAAAACTATCTGGGGAAAGTGCATTTGATTTTTAAAATTTTTTGCGAATAACAATAATTAGTAAAACTGTGTTTTCGGAAAAAACTTAAAATAAGCGGGGGCCATTAATCTATTTTCTTTAAAACATTTCAAAATCATTTTGCAGTAAAATATAAATGATGCCATTAATGAAATTGCTTTTAAGTGGCTATAAAACAAAGTACTGAATTTATAACATACGGCTTCAGAGAAACTATTTCCGGACATGTTTTCAGATTGAAATAATTTATATTGATCAGTTTGGAAATTTAAAATGTCCTGTAGCAAGCCACGCATTGTTTGATTGAAAGGTTATCGTAAATGCAGTAACAGCTAAGTCTAAAAAGTCCAGTTCATTTCGTTTTCATGGTCAAAGCTCTTCTGCGTTTGTCTAAAAGAAATAGGGAAAGGCCAAGTCCCAAAGATATTACAGTTTTCATAAACAAAAACCCTACGAGACCATTTGTTGAAGCTGTATATACAAAATACATTGACAAAATAAAACACGCATAGTAAGAGGCCGAAAGGGAAAAATAAAGGATAGGTCAAGGGCAAAAACAACAACAAGAAAGTTTACATCGGCAAATGGTGGAGCTACTCATATCTAACTGTGTATTCTCAGCGTTGTTCTTGCAAAGTTTATCAGTTTATTACTCGGGCCACATAAACACGCAAACGCACGCCACGCACGCACGCATAAACGATATGTTTGGTAAAGTTCAAAATTTTTGTATTTAATTCAATATAATAAAATATCTTTTAATAAACAGGTTTACCAGCGAGAGCTGACTCATTTGTAGAAGTAGTGTAAAAGTACTCTTCAGGCGTTGTATCTATGAACATTCTTTTAATTGTTTAAATCATTAGTTAGTATTACTCTTCAGGCCCACATCAACATCGCTTAAAACACAATTTTACTAGCCATTTGACAGTGGTCAGCTTTTTGCAATTTTGCAATACAACAAAGCATATTGTTTGGAAAAACTTACCAAATTACATGCTTTCTCTGTTGTTATATAACAATGCTTCAATGTAATCTGTGGCAACAGATTTCCGTCTTTGAAATGACAGCAATGATTATTTCCATTGGAAGATATAGATCTGCTAGTAATCTCTAAAACCACAGATAGACTCGAATGCTTGTTTTTCTTTGATACAATTTGCAGAGAAGCGGATTATATTTAGATGAAATATTTGAAAATTATCTGTTAAGATACTGAATTTGAATTTCAAATTGTCTCACTGACTGGTCGCTCATATCTACATCAGTTTTAGTTAATGGCTTTATGATATATAAGGTGTATCTCAAACCGAGCTGATCGAATTTAAACAAAATTGAACTGATTGATTTCCATTACTTTTATCAAAAGCATATCTGCCTTTGACAGATGTCCTCTTATATCTATTGTAACGTCTGAAAAAAAGAACAAAACAAAAAACTCCAACAAATATCGACTTCAGGTTTCTTTTAATACCTCGTATAACCATGCACGAAATAACACCCATCCAGTATTTTGTGGGTGGAAAAGAATAGAGGGACTTAAGTACAGACTTAGATTAAGAAGTCAACATTACTGAATATAAATAAATATTAATAAATTAATAAAATTTCACAGTGTATGCCTTAGTGCCAAGACAAATCTAATTGCCAGGTTTGACAATTGCCAAAAATGTAAAGGTCACATTCAGAGATCCACTTGGAGAAATGTTGAAGTTCTACAAGACAAAATGTTGCATATTTAAAACATTTCAGACATAATAATTGTGCAAATCAGGTTGAAAAATATACAGTACTAACATTGATAATTCGAATACATGTATGGGTTGAGCCCAAGAATTTTAAAATTTACAAGCATAAAGATGCATTCTAAGATCGATTCAGACAATAAGTCGCTGCAGATCCGGTTGAAAAGTACACATCATTAGCATGGAAAATAGGAGAAGAGATAGGCGTTCGCGTTCAAGAGTCAACCCAAAAAGGTTTTGAATCACTACAAGATTAAAATAGTGCAGTTTGAAGCCATTTGGGGAAACTAGATTTGCGCAATTCAGCTTGGAAATTATATACATGTACTACTTGCCTGCATATTAGAGGCACATGCAAATATTGGAGTACCGAAGTTACTTTTGAGTATTTGTTTTATTCTACAAATATCCTAGCGAGCAACCTGAAAAATACACACAAATGGCATAGGCAGTTAGAGTTATGTAGAGTTGGGTTCAAGAGTTTCCCTTAAAGATGATGCATTTTTTTTAAATGTGAAGTTTAAAGCCACTTCGAGTAAAATAAAAAAAAATCAGTTTGAAAACTACCTAACTGCCTATTATAGGTACTGGTAGGAATTCATCTCTGAAACATTTGCAATTCTACAAGCCAAAACGGTGCATTTTATAGTCATTTCGGACTAAAATCTCACCATAACCGGTTGAAAAAAATACACACTACTGGCATGGATGTTATATAATTGCATTTTTTTGGTATTTATATTTTCTTTTTTATCTTTGGTTATTCTAATACATAAAACTTTCCGTCTCGGTGTCTTGTGTTGTTTTGAGAAAAATGATTTTTTAATGATATGGAATAGTAATTCCGAAATATATTTCAACGACTAAAGAAATAAGTAATAGCCAGGATAACTATATGAAGAATCTTCATACAGCAAACAAGGTAGCTGTTTTGACAAATCTTAATTATATTGCACCCAATTACCTAGATGTTTAGTAATTAAGTATTATTTGTTCAATGGCATAACATGACATGAGTGGATTCGTGATACAATATATACAGAACAGCTAAACTAACAGAAGAGGGAATCTCATCATCAAACTAATCTCTAAACCAAATTGATATTTTGAAAAACATGAATGAATTTGCTACCATGATAAGATATGAAATTGAAACATAGTCTAGCATATGGCTAGCGAAAGTTGTTAAATAATTATGTAGCTTACAATGATGATAGATTTCTGGTAATTACGAACAGTAACGAAAATTAGAAGTCACAGTTTCTTGAAGTGTTCAAAATAACCAGAAGGTGATTGTGAATGAAATCTATGTAGTTTTAGAATGCATCTATGCTGCCATAAGACAAGTTATATTTCAGATTTTTGTTTCAATATTACGCAATATTATTCGTAAATTTACTTTGGTTTCAAATAAGAGATTATTTTGAACATGTGATTCCCCACAGTGACTACATATAATACTTAAATAGGATTCATACAGAACACATACACTACATTCGGTTCTTAAATAGAGTACACAATGAACAGACTGATACATTACATTCAATACTTAAATAGGATACATAATACATTCAATACTTAAATAGGATACATACAGAACAAGATACACTACATTCAATACATACATAGGATACATACAGAACAGACTCACTATATTCAATATTTAAATGGGATACATACAGAACAGATACGCTACATTCAATACTTAAATATGATACATACAGAACAGATACACGACTTACAATACTTAAATGGGATACATACAGAACAGATACGCTACATTCAATACTTAAATAGGATACATACAGAATAGATACACGACTAACGGTGCCCCACTGTGTTCCTTTATTAGTTCGTTTTGTCTTCGCATGTTTGCTGTGTATGCGTGTATGTGTGTTTGTATGTGTGATTGTAGTGTGCATGTCTGCGTGCTGTGGGTTACGTTTTTGGGAGGCTGCATTTTTGGAACATGACATTCCCTGTTTGATATTTGTCCTTGTGTTTTTACAATGTTTAATGGGATACATACATAACAGATGCACAACATTCAATACTTAAATCGGATACAAACAGAACAGATACACTACATTCAATACTTAAATGGGATAATTACAGAACAGATACACAACATTCAATACTTAAATAGGATACAAACAGAACATATACACTACTTTTAATACTTAAATAGGATACATACAAAACATATCCACTATATTTAATACTTAAATTGGATTAAAAGTTCAGCTGATATGTAGTAAAATTTTGTGAAAGCCTTCCGTGATTTATGATATCGGTAACCCTGTTGCAGTAATTTTTGGTGATATGTAGATTTTACCATTAAAATTCTCTAACTTTGAGCAAGCTCTTGCAAAACGAATAAGTTGCGAAATATTGACAACTTATGATGTCGCTTGAGGGACATCTCCATCAAGATGAAGGAAGTTAACAATTTCAAAATTGAAATCGTCTCTTTTATTATATATTTTTGTTTCTAGATTACCATTCACAAGTCCAAAAATGCCGCTTCTAAGTCTGAAGTATTAGTCTTGTTAAGCTGTTACTCTTTTGGATAAATATGTTTCACCATTTCTGAAAAATATAGGTTGTCCATATTTAAAAAAAAAACAAGTATCATCAAGGTACCTCGAAGTTCCATTAAAAGCTTAAATAATTTCAAATTGTGTCTCAGTGGACAAAGTGAGCATGAAATCTCGTTCATGATAGTATAAGAATAAATCAGCAATGTGTTGGGCGCAGTTAGTCCCCATCGGGATACCAATTACTTGTCTATAAGTTTTATTGCCAAATTTGATGAATATGTTATCTATCAGAAACCTTTGAGCTTCACACTTCTCAAATAGGATACATACAGAACATATACACTACTTTCAATACTTAAATAGGATACATACAGAACATATACACTACTTTCAATACTTAAATAGGATACATACAGAACAGATACACTACATTCAATACTTAAATAGGATACATGCAGAACATATACACTACTTTCAATACTTAAATAGGATACATGCAGAACATATACACTACATTCAATACTTAAATAGGATACATACAGAACATATACACTACTTTCAATACTTAAATAGGATACATAGACAACATATACATAACTTTCAATACTTAAATAGGATACATACAGAACATATACACTACTTTCAATACTTAAATAGGATACATACAGAACATATCCACTACTTTTAAAGCTACGAAAACTATCCGTTCAAATACGTATAATTGAATTCGATACCCATCTTTCATTGATAAACCTGCGTCACTTGAAAGTATGTGAAATTACGCCAGTGAGAATATTATAAGTAATTCAATCGGTCTGTCTCGGAACTGAGACCTGTTACACTTTATTTGATTTACCACAGAAGTGCAGTTTTTCATAAGTGACTTCGATCAAATAATCTCCCTGATTTTCATTCAATAAATGTGTATACACAATTTGCGAGAAAGCATCTGAGCACGTATTCAACTTTTTTGTACCATCATTGCCATAAATTAAGCCAAAAAGACGTTATTTATGAACGCGGGAAACATTTACAGCTTGTTTGAATTTTCAAGATATTTAAAGTCATGTTCAATATTTAAAATATTGCATGCCTGGACAAATAATGATCAAAGAGTGAAGAAGATGGACTTTAATGTTGTGCCATTGTCTTTTGAACATCACACAATGAATAATTTCCTGAATAAATCAAAATTAAGACATTCGCGATATGGCTTCCGGAAAGCGATAAAACACTATCTGTCAATTTTATGTCTGAAGTTATTATAAACAATGGCAGAAACTCAGTATTTGATAAAATGTTTGCAGACGTATGTCTGTTTTGAAGATTTCAGCGTTTCACACTTCGAAAGGGTTAATAATATGTATTTAAACTTGACCTTTCACAAATATATTTTAAAAAAGGACCACTCGGCGGCCGCTCAAATGGATGTGTCTAAAGTATATTTTGTAACTTGTAACATGCATAAACGTTGAGTTCTGATAAACTTGGGGCGCGGTCGATAGCATGCATTTCCATTACCGTTCATGAATGAACAAGCACAGCCAACCCGAGTCTGTAACCTTTTTCAGTTTTGTTGTGTTATCTTCAACCTTTGCTGTGTTTGATGTCATGGTTTCACAGAGAAGAATGATCAGGATTAACCTTCGCCCGCACGTTTTTTTGTACTTATGACCAAGAGAAATAATAGTGGACTCGGTTTCAAATAATTTTCTCAGTAAAGGTATAAAATATGCAACAACCCTTAACGCCCATTGTGCAGGCTTTGGTGGAACTATGTTATACAGAAAAATTAAACAGATTACATGTTTCCAAATCACTAAAACTGATAACATCAATGAGCCCGAATAAAGGACAACTTCTCACGGCTGCTCCAATTAAAGGCTGCTTTTGTATAAGATAGTAATTTTTATTTGAAAGGGAATGCAGACATGTTAATAATGCCAGACTTGCTTTGTTCATAGCTGGTGCAATTAAACGCTTTAAAACACTTGCTTTGCTTAAACGGACCTCTGTTGTACACTAACATTGATAAAATTCATAACCCTGAAGGTCTAAAATTAAATCAAACTTAAATCTTTTTTCTTTGCATGACTGTAAATTCCGGTTGAAATATTTCTATTTTGAGAAAGAAAGTTGTTTTTTTTCAGAGCACACAGTTGCATAATGTGTATTTTGCAGAATTTCATAAATCAGGCTACCAGTTATTTTTCCTAGAAATAAAATTTTACTATGAAGACTCTGTGATGCTTCAGAATGATATCAGAATTTGTAACGTTATTAACGTTACTCAAGTTTTAACGCTTAATATATATTTAATCTATAAAGTTAACCGAAATAATCAGCCAAGAAGCATTATAAATAAGAATTGAACTACTAGGCATACTTCACACAGACGATTAAAACAGCTGACCTTTGTTTATGTTTGCTTACGTATTACAGGATTTGGAAATTTGAATTCATGTAATGTCCAAAGTCGGACTATTTCAATGAATACACCAAAAAAGGAAAAATAACACCATTCAGACGATGACCTCGTGTTTTGGAATTTCTTATATATAACAAAAAGTGTTGTTTCACATACGCATTGAAGACAATATGCTGAATAACGTTACTGTTAAGTGAAGGAGACAATATGCTGAAAAACGTTATTGTTAAGTGAAGGAGACAATATGCTGAATAACATTACTGTTACGTGAAGGAGACAATATGCTGAATAACGTTACTGTTAAGTGAAGGAGACAATATGCTGAATAACGTTACTGTTAAGTGAAAGAGACACTATGCTGAATAACGTTACTGTTAAGTGAAGGAGACAATATGCTGAATAACGTTACTGTTAAGTGAAAGAGACACTATGCTGAATAACGTTACTGTTAAGTGAAGGAGACAATATGCTGAATAACGTTACTGTTAAGTGAAAGAGACACTATGCTGAATAACGTTACTGTTAAGTGAAGGAGACAATATGCTGAATAACGTTACTGTTAAGTGAAGGCGACAATATGCTGAATAACGTTACTGTTAAGTGAAGGCGACAATATGCTGAATAACGTTACTGTTAAGTGAAAGAGACACTATGCTGAATAACGTGACTGTTAAGTGAAAGAGACACTATGCTGAATAACGTGACTGTTAAGTGAAAGAGACACTATGCTGAATAACGTTACTGTTAAGTGAAAGAGACACTATGCTGAATAACGTTACTGTTAAGTGAAAGAGACACTATGCTGAATAACGTTACTGTTAAGTGAAAGAGACACTATGCTGAATAACGTTACTGTTAAGTGAAGGAGACACTATGCTGAATAACGTTACTGTTAAGTGAAGGAGACACTATGCTGAATAACGTTACTGTTAAGTGAAAGAGACACTATGCTGAATAACGTTACTGTTAAGTGAAAGAGACACTATGCTGAATAACGTTACTGTTAAGTGAAGGAGACAATATGCTGAATAACGTTACTGTTAAGCAAAGGAGACAATATGCTGAATAACGTTACTGTTAAGAGAAAGAGACACTATGCTGAATAACGTTACTGTTAAGTGAAGGAGACAATATGCTGAATAACGTTACTGTTAAGTGAAAGAGACACTATGCTGAATAACGTTACTGTTAAGTGAAGGAGACACTATGCTGAATAACGTTACTGTTAAGTGAAGGAGACACTATGCTGAATAACGTTACTGTTAAGTGAAAGAGACACTATGCTGAATAACGTTACTGTTAAGTGAAAGAGACACTATGCTGAATAACGTTACTGTTAAGTGAAAGAGACACTATGCTGAATAACGTTACTGTTAAGTGAAAGAGACACTATGCTGAATAACGTTACTGTTAAGTGAAAGAGACACTATGCTGAATAACGTTACTGTTAAGTGAAAGAGACACTATGCTGAATAACGTTACTGTTAAGTGAAGGAGACACTATGCTGAATAACGTTACTGTTAAGTGAAAGAGACACTATGCTGAATAACGTTACTGTTAAGTGAAAGAGACACTATGCTGAATAACGTTACTGTTAAGTGAAGGAGACAATATGCTGAATAACGTTACTGTTAAGCAAAGGAGACAATATGCTGAATAACGTTACTGATAGGTGAAGGAGACAATATGCTGAATAACGTTCCTGTTAAGTGAAAGAGTCACTATGCTGAATTACGTTACTGTTAAGTGAAGGAGACAATATGCTGAATAACGTTACTGTTAAGCAAAGGAGACAATATGCTGAATAACGTTACTGATAGGTGAAGGAGACAATATGCTGAATAACGTTACTGATAGGTGAAGGAGACAATATGCTGAATAACGTTACTGTTAAGTGAAGGAGACAATATGCTGAATAACGTTACTGTTAAGTGAAGGAGACAATATGTTGAATAACTTTACTGTTAAGTGAAAGAGACAATATGCTGAATAAAGTTACTGTAAAGTGAATAATGAAACTTGTATGAATAATGTTATGGCGTGCAAAGGCATCTGTACTTACATTGTATTAATCTTATAAATTAGTATCCGTTCTGTGATTTGTGACTGATATGCTAATAGATATCCATTAATGGCTTAAAGAGCATCTTATCATATTTCAATATTTTATCTACAATGTTAAAGTATGACTTTGTCAATGATAGTTTTACCAATTAAGAAATACGATGTGAACGACTATCCTACATGTCATCAATGATGATGTTTAACATAAAAACGTGCGTTTTTTGTTTGAAGTATAGAAATGTTTGCATGGCATGTGTTGTAAATAGGGCAACATTATTCTTACGGGGGGCATTCGGGGTATGTTTAAATGCATATTTACATATGTCCAAATTAGTACTGTCATATTGAAGCACACATAAGTACCATATTAATAGTTAAACATAAGCGTTGCTACGTTTTAACCTTTAGCCTGCTAAATTTCTAAATCATTCAATTTGGGCAGTACCACTTATTATTCAAAGGGGAGTTCACTGAAAATTTGCAGACTGAATAGCGAACAGCTTTGATATACCAGCATACAGATAATTTACTCATTTTGTCCGTATAGAGATTGGTATAAGATAAGATTTATAAAAACATTGGGATTAGATAGGATTTATAAAAATCAGTCTGTTTTTCGCCGAGGAATGTGTGTTTAAGTACAGCTAGGAAATAACAAGTATCTTCCCTTTCACCTTTTCAGGAATATTCAAATTGTTTTCTAAGCAGTATGTTCTCTTTACTAATGAGGTTATTGTCTGGCCACATACATTGTATTCTAATACGACAAACTGACATAAGTAACATCACTGGGTGTGTAATGGTAAAATGTTTTCCTCCAGTAGAATAACAAAATATAATGTTACAGCCATTCTGTGCTTAATGTGCTTTTCTTAAGATACGGACTCAACTAATAAAAACACATATTTTCAACGATCAGGGGTTATTTCTTCCAGCTCATAGAATTGAATTAAATACTCATTTATCAGTGACGAATTGGCATCACTTCAAAGTGAGAGAAATCTTGACAGGGGTAATATCAAAGTAATCCAATTGGTCTTTTCTAGAAATAAGAGCTATTATGCAATATTAAATTTACACTGTGAAGCAATTTCTTTGTCAGCAAATCGTAGGTAAAATCGATGGTCTCCCTAGGAATAAATTTAATAGGAAAATACTTTGGGTATCATGTGAAATTCAATAAATTTAAAATACAAGCAAAATGAAAAAAGATAATTGGTATTTGTTTGCTAATGGACAGAGGTGGTAAAATGTTGTCGGGTTTCCAACAGGGTCTGGTCTGGTCTGGTTATTTCTCACAGATTTGAATACTTAAAAGTTTTCAACTGAAAACAGAAGTGTTCGCATTGTTGACGTTGCAGACAAACATTATCAACATGAGAAGTAGACAGAAGTGCTCAAGAAGATTGATTCCGTGTTTGTTTAATACGAGGGGTGTCCCAGAAAATCTTTTTTCTGCGCCGCGAACTTATCTGACGTCGCCTTTTCGGGAAGTGCACACGATCGTTACTTTCAAAATAACGTCACTATCTTAACGTAAGTGAAGTCAAAGACTCGAAACGCAACATAATTACGCGCCACATGTTGACGTTAACGACGATTTTTATCCTGTGAGATGTATATCGGGTAAGTTACACGAATTTAAAAGGAAGCCTCTTCTTTTTGTAGGAGGGAAACTGAGCGTGCGCCGACTAGCACTGATTTGCGTCCATTATTTAAAATACTAAAATAATATCAGAGATATTTAATTTTAATAGTACTCTCGAGTATACATTGAAACAACATCAGTTAAAATAATTTTATGATGCGTCGCTTATTTTCTAAATAATAATAATAAATCGCTATTTTGGGACGACCCTCGTATAGGACTTTTCAGACATCATCAGATGATTTATTTTGTAAATAAATCTAAATTATTTCAATCAAGGCAATAACTTTGTGCATCGATTAAACAAATATGCGCCATTTAATGTCAGACTACATGTACTTTAATATTTGTAGTGAAATCTCAATATTTGTTCAAACGTTTTCAGACATCTTTCTGTTAAACATATACATGTGTTTCACGGCAATTTTACAGTTCTTTACTATTGCAAATACTCAAATGCTGAAAATACACAGCATGACAATTCAAACGACTAGACAGTTCTTCAAGCTCATGTATTGATTTGACTTTCAACAGCAAGGCTATTGTTCTTCAAAGCCCTGCATCTTGTGTAAGGAAAGTTAAGTCACATTCTGAATTGTAATCATTCGTATTTTTGTTGTAGAGCAGTCTTTGAACGCCCTAGTATTGTTTTTGCCTAAATGTCTGACCATTCCAAGTCAGTGCACGACTTTTTTTTATTTTGTTGTCTAACAGTTTTACTTTGTTTATATTTTTGTGTAAATGTGAGTCGTTTTAACATCCGTACACACTGGTGTACGGTTTTGTTTTGGACAAGCTGCGCTTTTGGGATGTGACTATTCCTTCAAACGCGTTGTTCGTTTTTACTGTTTAATGCTACTGTACAATCTTGTATACAAATCAGACTACTAATTTAGATCTAACCGGTTTCGTAATTGTTTGATTTGATACCTTTTCTGCAAGTTTGAAAGCATTATGACTAAAAGCTGCTAAATATCCTGTTCTCTTATTTATTAAATTGTTTTATGACTTTCAAAAGAAATAGATACGTTCTATACCAGATATATTTCACTCTAATCAATAACTCGCTGAAAAACATGTAACAAAATTTTCTTGCTAAATCGTGCACTTTATTTTCATGTAGGAGTGATATCAAAATTAAAGCTGGAAATGTTTATAATTATATTAAGCCTACCATACAGTACTGTTTATACACTGAATAATGTTTCCCTCAGGTTTTAGCTTTTATATAGCAAATGTTCTTATCGCATAGTGCGGCAATTTTCCTTTGATCTTTGCAGCATGTTATACATAGTAACACACATTATTACTACAAAACTGTGCTGATATCTTACAAAACTGTTGCGATATATATCAACACGGAAATCTCTATGGAGTTTCATAAGAAAAAAAGTGTTCCGATATATATCAGCACAGTAAAACTGTTCCGATATATATCGGAACACTTTTTCTCTATTGAGGTCCTATCAAGGGAGTATAATTTTTTCCTTTCAAAGAAAAGATGATTTTAGCTCCAATTTACAGTTCACAGAGAAAGAATTGTCACAAACACCTACATTTATAAAGTGAAAGAATAAATAAACTAGAATATTTCAAAAAATTGATAGTTATTGCCAAATTCAGAAATACATGAAATATATGAAATTCTGAGATTTCTCAAATGTTTCTTTTTCTTTGTTTTTTTTTACAAACAAAACAACAAGTTTTACAATATGTCTGGCCAGTGAAATGCAAAGATTTAAAACCAATGCAGAAATTTGTTGGGTACTTTTATCTGGGGAACACATTTTCTAATGTTTCAGTCAGCGAGGCGCAGAAAGGGAATCAAAATAGTAAAAATAATAATAAACAAATTTAAATGAAAATGATATATAAATTTTAATGATAAACTATGCGATAAAACAGTTATAATATGTAGTGCTCGTGTGTTACCAGGATATATCAGAGCTAGGGGTACATCTCGTTATTTTTCTCTTCACATATCTGTCTCGGCCTACCGGCCTCGACGATATGCGCAGAGAAAAATACCCTCGATGTACCCCTAGCTCTGATATATCCTGGTAACACACTCTCACACATACTATAACTATTACATATTTTCAAAAATATAAATGTTTGCATAATATACCACTAGTGAAGAAGTAGAAAATTAAGCGACAACATGTCGCCGATTGTTCCTTTTATTATATTACACAGTTTATGACATTACTTGAAACATATATTTGCAGGACAACAGGATATTGCATAGAAGTGAACTAATACAATTTTCGTAGTACATGATATCTGATGAAATCTACCAGTTTATTTCCGAGTCTAAAACATAAATACATACCTGTCATATATATATGATACAATCGGACATGATCTATATAAACATGTAATTTTATATGCGGGAATGTCTGTTAAAGTTCAACCACCGAATTAATGTATTTTTGTGTGTGTAACTCAACATGATTAAATTACACTACTTTTAAAGCGCATTTATCGTTTACAGGAACAGCCTACATTCTATAATATACTTAATACCGAGTTGCAATATTTATCATTAGAATTTGCACTGTTTATTGTTAGTACCTCTTGGTGCAAATATTTTAAGAAAGTCAAGGCTCGCTAGAATATTTTATTTAGGAACATGCGTTTTAAATAAACTTATGATTCATACATAAAAGCGGACCACGAATCATGTGTGGGGCATTTTATCGTTTTATTGTGTGCCGAATTAAAAACACATTTTTCAATGAAAAATTATTGATTAATGATACCCTCGTGATTTCATTTAAATGTTTTATATGCATGCTTATATCTCGGTCTACCACAAATTCCCTCACTAAATTCCAGTTTGTTTAGTCCTGCCCATTGTTTTATCGTTTAAGGCAAAGCCATTATTTTATATTGGGACAATACGTCGCTTTTCACGGAATTGCACTCGGTGCATCATTGAAGGTTCCATGTGCACCGCCGTATGAATACGTGTGTGAATGTCTCTAAATTATATTCTGGTCCTTATAGCAGGTGTAAATGCCGAGTTCTGCTCAGCCCGGTGCTAGAGGGCGTTGACGGTAGCTTGCATTTCCACTATCGTCCATGAACATGCTTAATCAAGTCAATCCTGCAACATCTTCGTTCATGTCATGTTGGGCGACCTTTGGTTTTCTAGTTTTTTTTTTTAATTTTAAAACGAAACAGACACTGACTTTTATTATAATTTCGAATTTAAGTCACCAATAAAAACCTTTTCTGTTTGAGTTTAGCGGTCTTTGAATTGAAATATCTTTCCATTATCTAAAGTGCATTGGCAATCAACTGAAGTCTTATGCAAACGTTAATGAGGCCATTTATTAGGATTTGAAAAAAGCCTCACAAAACAGGAAATCATTTACGCGAAAGAAATAACATTCTAAGACCGATATTACATCCACCTTTTCTCAATAAGTGCCGACTAAGTCTGTAAAAAGCTGTATAATTTTCTCTGATGTGAACAGAATGAACAGTCTGTGAAAATAGATAATTTAAATTCTAAAGGAAATTAAGGAAAAGGAAATAATTTATAGATTTTTATTGTATATGAATTAGTACTGATGCTTATTGCATCATTAGTCTTTTAGCAAAAGTACAGATATTTGAAAACAAAATGTTGGATCCCTAAAACAACAACGTAGTGCAGTTGAAAACTTCAGCATGCATGTATTCAACAAAGTAAATCATATCATTTGACATTAAACGAAATTTGTTTAATTATATTTAAGAGAAAAGGAAATCAATACTTATAAATATGTTTGAACTGTACAACCTAAGGAGTATCATTTTCTGTTACAACTTAACAATATGTGCAAAATTTCTTCATCTCGTTTATGCTTTAAGAACACTTATTACTAAAACGTAATAGCTGAAATACAAAAAAGTTTTTTTTTACGTTTTTTACATGTTAGATAAATACAATAACTCCAAATTTCACAATTTCCCACGACTAATTATGTAAAAATTGTATGGTATTTTTGTTCTGTTTTAACCCCTTTTTTCTTTCCAGAATTAATATCTTTGACGAGATCTAGAGCCAGGAGAAAAATATTCAAAATCAAATTATACATGAAGAGTTTTAGATCTATTCTGTTATGAAAGATTTTTGAATATCTGTAGTACCGGTTGGATCACTGCACGCAATCATTAGACATATTTTAGGATCAGAAATCATTTAAGAAAGTTGTACCTGTTGACGACATCAGTGTAGCATTTCTTGAAAGGTCATAAGAAACAAGGACAACGATCCAAAAAGCAATAGCCACCCCAAAACAAACCCTACAGCAGAGTATGTAGGGATGTGAATACGATAAACATATACACATATTTACATATCAAAGTAAAATAAACAGACAAAAAACACAAAAAATAAACAACAACAAAAATAACAACAACAACACATATACAAAGGAACACGGTGATGAACTACATTGGAACGGTGCGTGCCAACACAACTAGAAGTTGACCACGACTGTTCATCTCCATCATATTCCAAGGTTACAGGACAGTGTAAGTAATAGTTATTCTCGCTAGGTGACTACCTTCAAAACCTAAAGCCCAGTAAAATATATAAAACGCGTCATTAACTATATCAGCCTGTATCCAATGTCTTTGCAGTCTTTGCAGCAAAACAAGCAATTGGGGAGAAACCATTAGAGACCCGATGAAAAAGAAAACAAAAATTAAATATAGGAGAAAGACCACTAGTGATGGGATGACAATGAAAATAAAAGAAGATGACAAAGCAACTCAGTCACTGTGGGCTTACAGAACCGCCATTTATCTTAATTTTCGTAAAAACCTGTTGATTTCCATACAACACAGCGTGAATTTTAGATCTGCACTTCCTCACCAAGCCAATCTAACCACGCTAATTAGTAAACAAATCTCAGATTTTCGGCCTAGCATTAAAATAGTGATGTGTTGGTATAAAAACAGTTATCTTTTCTCAATATTACCGGAAACATTTGAAAACTTTTCATGAATAACAGTCTTTTAACAAATGTACAGATGCAAATATATTCTCTGATTTATAAAAAATATCGATCTCATCCATCTTAGCACTACAAGTATCAATGTTAGTTTATAAATAAATGTGCTAAACGTATCATGTTCATTCACGTATTTCTTTATTAGGATACAAAAGACACATGATGATACAGAGCTAAAATTCTGGCTTATGTTTGTTTAGGAGCCATTCTTCAACAATACTGACACACAAAATAAGCTTTGACGAGCTTTACAATACAGTGAGCTCGGTACAGTCTGTCAGAGAGAAATCATTTGAAAGACTGGCTCACTTAAGTTTTTGGTTAATCTCATGGAAATAGTATGAAATTATCGAATTGGTCACTTTAGCTTTAATCAATATGTCCTGTGAAGTATTTCAGATCTTTATCTGTAAATATTTTCATTCAGTTAATGATGTCGCCACGACAGGTCAGCATGTCACTCAAAGAAGTATTGTACTTATTATTATATTTCTGCCAGTAAATATCACCATGTCTCTTGTCTATGCTTGGCCTCTAGTCCACAGTTCCTCCCTCTTTCGTCAGATCCAGAGGCGGGAGATAGCCGATAGATCTCTCTTTCGGGACTGACCGGTTATCACCAGTCTACTGAATGTGCGCCACAGTGATTTTGCCGGAAATCCTCGGCAGTCCACCTCCACCGGTAATCACCATGACCTCCAACCTGTCCATGCAACTGTCTGTGAGGGCCTGCTACTTTGTGAGCTTTCTTTCAAAGCTCTCCTCAATCCTTTCTTCCCAATAATGCTTTATTATTTCATGGGATACAGATTATTTTGCTTTCATCTTCTTGTCTTCCGTCTGTTGTTGTTGGTCCTCATTTAACTCCTAAAATCCTCAGGGCTGGGTTTCAGTGAAGCTCCACATATTAACTAATATGAATGGAAAATAAGTACGAATTTCCAGCAGGAAAGCCAAGTACCTAAATCGATCGTCCAAAAAGCGTCCAAAAAGCTCAACCTATAGCGCCTGCACACGACTAGCACACATGTACATACACATACACATGCGCCCCCCCCCCCCCCCCCCCCACACACACATGCGTACACACAAAGCAGTAACACGAATAAAAATAAAAACTAACATATGGATCGATCAGTGGTAAAAGCAGCACTCGGTAGTTTAAAGCGATTGCGCCCCTAACCTCACACTTACATCATGGCCTTGTTGTGTATATTTTCAGAGTTTTTTGTACTTATTTATGCCCCCTGAAAGGGTATTTTTGAAGAAAAAAAATGCACGCACTCTTCCTTTACTATTGACGGGATTTGAATGCGATTGCACATGCATTACGGCTTATAATGTATATAACTATTCATACCCTCACAAGGCATACAGCATAATACAAAAGGTTCAGACCACAGCCCATTGTTTTCTCGTTTAGAGCAAACCCGTTATTTTAACTGGGGACCATACGCCGCTTTACATGGAATTACACGCTAGTGTATCATCGAAGGTTCCATGTGCACCGCCGTATGAATACATCTGCGGATGTTTCTAAATTGATTTTTGTACTTGTGGCATATGTAAATGTTGAGTTCTGCTCAACCCGGGGCTGGAGGACGTGGACGGCTGCATGCATTTCAACTACAACCTTACTTATAAGGAACGCGGATATAAGGAACATTCGGTTATAAGGAACAGTTTTCAATTCCCCGATCTAATTCCTTCTTTATTCAATGTAAAAATCCTCGGTTATAGGGAACTCGGTTATAAAGAACACTCGGTTATAAGGAACACTTTTTCCAGTCCCAAAGTAAGAAATTCAATTGAAAACACCTCGGTTATAGCGATCAGACATAAAGAATAAAAATTATTGAAAATCGGAATAAACAGGAGAATCACTTATGACGTCAGTGTAACGTCGGCACTTCTACGCGCTTTCGTACACTTGAATAAACACAAATTATTTCTTTGCTATGATATTCACGATAAAAAGAAAATATATAATATCATCATTAATATTTACCAAATTTACCTAATACACGATAGTAAACTTATATTTTCTCAAGATTATGTTCAAGAGCTACATGTATTAAGTATTTTATGTTAACAACAGCGAACGAAAATCAGTCGCGGTCACGGTCACGGTCATACTATCCTAAAATTTGTTAATTACGCGTGATTAACCATGGCAAACAGTCCAGTTTACCA
Source organism: Mercenaria mercenaria (assembly GCF_021730395.1). Lineage (NCBI taxonomy): Eukaryota > Metazoa > Mollusca > Bivalvia > Venerida > Veneridae > Mercenaria > Mercenaria mercenaria. Next base: position 25,471,595 of record NC_069369.1, read on the forward strand.
AATTTCCAATTGTAAAATTTGTAGCAGGTGTTAAAATGGACAGTAGCAAAACTGTACGTATGATTTACACATAATCCGTATGTATGGTGCCGCTGTCCAGTCGTAATACACTGTGTGTCATAAACACCCTACTTTTTAAATTTTAATGGGTAGTCTAATTTAACATTTTTGCAATAAAAATTTTAAGATTTATTTTATATTAGTATTGATGCCTATTCACATAGCATGCAGTCGAGCAACGTAAGGGGAGTAACTGCAACATGTCATATTGTAACGCTCTTTTAAAAAAGAAGATAGAAATAGCCGTCAAAAAATAAACACAGATTACGGTCATTCTTACCGACGTACATTTTGGCTTAGTTGAACGACTTTTCTCAGCAATATTTCAGTAATATACATGCAAGTAGTTTACCTTACCATCTCTCCACGAAAGGACCTGTACTAGACCCGCAACTTTCCCACATAAAGATTCATGGTTGGCTCATCAAGTGAACACATAGCCCTTTTCAAACGTCTGTCAAATAGCGTTTGCTATACAAATTGTGTTCGTTATACAAACCTCGGTTACAAGGAACTAGTTCGCTATACGGATATAAGGAACCTCGGTTATAAGGAACAATTTTCAGAGGTCCCAAGCTGTTCCTTATAAGCGAGCTTTACTTTACCATCCATGAACAGGCTCAATCAAACCGAGCCTGCAACATTTTCGTTTTTGTCGTGTTGAGCGACCTTTGGAGTTTCCACTTTTCCTATTTAACAACATAAGGAACGGGTGATATGGGCTAAATAAATATGGATTTGCACTTAATTAAGACCCCTTGATTATAATACATGAAGTATATGAAGGGAAAAATGTAATATCAACGAACAGTTAAGAGCTTTAAAAATGATCGCCGTCTAAACAATGTTTGCCGTTAAGGACGAGCTAGAAACGTATATTTTCTATCACAATTATCGTATGGTTACATTTGTTTTCATTCAGGAGATCAAGTTTATTGCGCATTTATGTTGAGTTATTGCACATTAACTTTATTTACACTAAGAAAGCAGGTTTGCTTTAAACTGAAAATAAACAAGTGTGTGGTCGATTATATCATGTCAGCCTTATTTTCAATGTGCGTAATGATTCCTACAAAATAAACATTTCAGACATCTCATGTCGGCAGCAGTTTATAGTATCAACGGACGTTGATCCTGTGATATTATTAGATCTGGGAAAGTAATTACAGCGGCGTCCTTTGACGTAAAACATTCATGCCGGAAAAAGGAGGCGGACAAATAAAACTCCGTAGGAAAATGGAAATGAAATAATAGGAAAAGGAAGAACTCCAAATCATACAATCTCAAAATATAAAAGAAAAAATAGGAGAGGTAAACTATCTAATTCATACAATCAAAACATGTCTTAATGTATTTCTCAGCGAGACAACAATAGCTGTTAAACAATACGAAAAAGTAATCTCTTGTTTTAGTGACAGTTCTGTTTAGATTTTCAAGATTGAGCCCTGGATAAATGGTCAGAGCGAAACAACAGGCTAAAAGTATATATCAGGTCATTATATTTTGTTACATGTATCTGTTAAAAATGAGAAAATGAAATGAAGCTTTTTTTATCATTTAGTCAGATGTTTTTTACAACGGTATGAGGTGGCACAGTTACGGACCCGACGAAACCTCTTACTTCTTTTGAATACATTGGACTGAACAGAGTGTAATCGGTCAGTAAGCAATCATATAAGATACAACTGAGAAAATAGTTAGAGAGTTTACAAGAAAGAAATCAAATTGGTCAGATATATAAAGCTTTATCCGGTTTACCAAACCAGAAGCAATGTTTAAAATAATGTGTGCCATCACGACAGTCCAGTCCTTATACTCAGTGTGGTAATTGTCACTCCTCCAGTAACAGAAGAGAACTAAATAAGAAATGAATACGTAGTCACTGCTTGTTGAATCCTCCTTCCTCCTGGCATAATATTCAAACGAGGGGCTGAAACAGGATTACTGACTAAAAATGCAAAATAAATTCTTATAGTATATTTGTAGAAATATCTTCAAGTTGATATAATTTATGATAATTTGTCTTTTTTTTTCTGCGATTTAGGATTTTATTTCCTTAAATTTGATTTCTCGATTTGGAAATAGCAAACTGTTTTGTTGATTTCCTATCGCAACCATTTCTGTACAAAGGTGAGTGACCTTTGGTTTTCAACTTGCCACTAGTCCGTACCGTTTCACGATTTAATGTATGTTGTTGTGTTCTTTGAATTTGTGGTGATATTTCCTTCCCTTTGGCACCCCACCTTTTAAGCCCCCTGTCTCTCATCAGTTTTTATCTTGTTTCCATGAAATAAAGCAGAATCCTCCTTATTGGTGTTTGAAGCCATCCATGTGCTCTACTTTGTGTCTGCAGTTATTTTCGGGTGTCCTGCTTTGCTGTAAGTGGTTCTGGCTACGTTGGCATTTGGCGGTCGTAAATTGACATTGTACTCAGTGTAGGTTTTATAACTGGTCTTTTCAGATCATGAAATTTATTCAGTCAAACCCAGCCGGCCATTATTATGCATGGTTGCTTTCTTGGCTTCTTTTAATCATTCTTGTTGGTTTTATGAGCCTTATTTAAACTGCCAAAAATAAAAACACAGATTATTTTAGAACCTATTTTATAGCATCAATGAGAAAACATGTTGGCGGTAATACCAGGTGCTTTTAATTATATAATGCCATTAGGCAGAATTGCATGCAAGAAATGAAAATGGTATAAATGTACGTTGGTAAAATATTAACGATTCACCTAGAGAGGAAAGCTCGTGTAATTGAGACCTCCTCTATTGATCTCTTATATACCAAAAAACACACGCTCTATTGCGAAGCATTAAGATGGCAATAAAGAGATGGTTCAGGACTATTACTTATATATCTATGCTTTAAAATTGTTAACTTATCTGGTAAGCCATTATCTTCATTTAGATCAATGTAAAGAAAAATATTTTTTCTACAATGTCTACAAAAGCCCCTGATATTACCACAAATATTTGTTTTCATTTTGTATTATTTTCTAAGATTAGTACTAATGAGACACTTATTTTGCAGCTAATGATATTTTGAATCATAGTCATCAAACATCAGCCCGTATATAATGGCATACGATTAGGAGAAAAAATATTTACGCTTTTAAATAACAAACCAACAATATAGCTCGCTAACGAAAGAATAAATTTCCTTTCAGAGCGTGAAAAAGAGTCACTGCCTCTCAAAATTTCCTCTGAAATTCCGACTTTATCTGTAAAACTGAGAAATCATAATGATTTAATCTCATTTGCTACTTCTCTGATGTTTATTGCAGCGTACTGCAGCCATTTAGTAAAAGTGCAAGTCCATTATTTGTTAAATTTACGATTGTAATGGTAAAGTCTCTTCAGCTTAATATAAGGACCAACAATTTATTTAGCAGTAAAGAATTAGGATGAAGTAGGTTTCACACTGGCAATTAGTTATGAGCGAAGTGTTTCAAAAGAATGGGAAATCAGCTGTTACATCGTTTTCGTGTGGGATAATTTGTTTGTTTTGAAGTTTAACGGTGTTGATATTATAGTGTGTCTAAGCAGCGAAGGCATTATGTGCATAATATTATTTTGTCAATATTTCAACCATATTTGGTACCTGTGTAGACATTCCACAAGCCAGACAGCTTTTTCTCATTAGAAAATACATAGTTTCCTTTTCATGTTAAATGTTAAGAACACTATGCAAATTAAATCTAACATTTTCATTAGTAGTTTGTTACCGCGTTGCTTAGAATTATCAACTTTTACGAATTCGTCGTAGTCGTAAAATTTTTGTTCTATTTATTATTGATGTTAATGAAACGGCGGAAATTTCAAATTCTGCATATTCTTACTAAATAATACATACGCACATCACGTTTATAAATATTCAATTGAGCGAATTGTCTGAACGGAAATTGTCTTAATTTGAACTTTACGGACGTTGGCGAAATATAATGAGGATCGTGAGGCTCGGGACGAGCATTTATAATTTTTTTATCCATGTTTAATGAATTTATGGCAAGTGTTTCTATCTCGTTTTTATAAGCGAATCTTTACTGTAAAATTTCCAGCATGCTATTTGTGTATTGAGAAAACCTTACAAAAAGATTCTTTCGACACATAAAAACCAACCAAGTAAATAATAATAGACTCATTATCATTGAATATGTTTATGAGGGGTATTGAAATGTGCAACATCCCTCAAACCCCCAAGCAACGGCTTAAGCCGAACTCTATAATACAAATATTAAATGTAAGCCTACATTGTGTGAAAAGTCTTGTTGGCACATGAGACACTTATTAATAAATAGATAAATAAATAAATAATAATAATAATATGAAAAATAAAAATAATAAAATACAATCCTACGCGAACGCGTTCCCGTACAAGTACAACTTCTGTAAAATATGAATACTTACACAAGAAATAGTATTATCACATTCAAGTACACCTTGACGACTCTATGAAATTGATGTTGCACGGCTTTATTGCATGTACGTGAATATATTGTCAGTAAATCATTCAATTTTAATATATCGGACATTTTTTAAAAGAATATTTTTTTTTATGTTGATAATGGAAGAATTTTTAATCAGCAAAATTATTTGTACCTCCTTTCTCGTTACCTTTATAGTGTAATGTTATTCCTGATTAAGTCAAATAACATTATTATTTTTGTACAGTTTCAGCACTGAATATTTAGAACTCGTTCAGTACAGAAATATTATGCTCGCCCGCATAATTTATGTACATCAGTAATGAAACTACACTCATTACATATGTAAGCGTTTTAGTAACGTTTGACGTAACGTCAAAATAGCGCGTAAATAATTTATTTTTTGTTCAGATAAGTTGAAAATCGGTATGTAGAATATATAATTTTCGTGATTTTGTAATATTGTTTTTAGTTTTATTATTTACAAAGTTAATAGTATTAGTCACTAGATTTTTAGCAATTTGCATAAAAAGACCAGTTTTCAATGTAAATCGTACCCAGTTTTCTCTTAAAATATTTTAAATTTATATGTAAGTGAACACTTTTCTGATCTGGTCATCTTTCGAGCTATATCATTGCATACTTTAGATTGCAGTTTCTATAAATAAAATATTGGATTTAATTATGATTTGTTCAAAAGGCAAAAAAAAGGAGAAGAACTGTGGTTACTATAGCAACTGTTACATTGGTTTTGGATATAAGTGTTCATACAAATTGTAGATTACACTGTGTAACTTAAAATAAAGTCGCAAAGCCAGGGTCAGTGAAGACTGGATAGTATATATTTAAGGACTGTTTCAGGTATTCATACCACTTTAACATTTCATTCTGCAAACTCTTTAAATCAGTTATGTTATTGTTATCATTTTGTTACTGGCTTTTCGTTGTTAGTTACGTCTGGCTCGTAATACCCTACAGTCCGTAACAGTAATGTTTCAAACCATGTATATATGTGGTTAGGTCAAAATATAAGATATGCAATATTCTAAAGATCTCAAGGGGAGATAGTGGGATAGTTTTGAATGTTGAAGATCTCTCTTTTTATTAGTGTAAAACTATGATTAACAGTACATTGTCACTGTTCAGTATTCAAGTCAGTCAAATAAAGTAAAAATTTATTTCTTTGATAAAATTTCCAACAGTTTACATGGTAACGGCGGGCAGTTGACTGTTCTCCTTGAGTAACAATGAATCAGAGGTGTGGACGAATGATTTCTGAAACAGTGTATTTTATCAAATAACCACGATCAGCTTAGAGCTTACGTCCAATCAGAGCATCTGCACTTTCAATATTAAGCTAAGCTGGTGGTCGTTGAGCGTAATAGCTTGCGGGCTTGTATGCGTTTTATTACTTTGTATTTAGTACGTCCCAGAGAACATTCTTGAAATGAAATGTCTGCAGTATGTATAGCATGACTAATGGTTCTCTTTAAATCTACATTTCAGCAAAGTGTAAATTAACTTATTTGGCGATTTTACCCTATTACCGGATGCTTTCTTTTGACAGGGAGTCTAAATATAAACGTAAATTTAATATTTACTTCGCTAAAAGGTTTTCCAGACATACTAACATGTCTTTTATAGCCTGAAATCTAAATTTACCAGTTCGTAAACGGCATTATTGTTTTCTTCAGACGTGCATTACGTTCGTATACCTAAAACGGCGGTGCCTATTATTTCCTCAATCGTTTAGTTACGCACGTTTACTTAAAAATCACAGAGAAGATACAATACAAATACACGTTGATAGTTGCATGTGACTACCACTATAGTGTTACAACAAAAAGTCAGGTTGAGCTCAGTCTTGAAATTTTGTCAGTGTTTCTATAAAAGTACCGCTTAAGCAGGTAATAGTTCAAACGAGTCTGCTTTTATTTTACTCGGTAGCTTTTTTTTGTCTTATATATATGGTCATATATCAGCAGTCTCAAAATTCCATGAAACAGTTTATATACAATCGTACTTACGTAGAATACTCTGATATATTTTGCCTTCAGTTCCTCGATAAGTCACCTTTTGTTTTTTTTGAAAACTATAGATTGTTATAGACATGGCGACAACTACTCGTATGGTCAAAACAATGACGATGATATATAAGTACTTCAAACTTTTAAACAACATTTAAATACAACATGTCACCAACATATTGAAGATAAACCTTTGATACCTACTACATTACATATATGTTTTTGGTTTCGTTTATTTCTTTATAAATTCAATGAAGCATTTTTCCATTTCATATCATTCTAAAGAATGCAGGGGGTGATAATAGGTACAATTCTTTTTTTTAAAACTATAGTAATATTTTTACTTGTTATCAAGACTTTAGGCAACCAATATTGACGTCAATGTATTTTTGTTATTCATTGAAATTAAAAAAAGAGGTCTCATTCTTTCTAAGTGATGAAAAGGAAAAATTTCATAAGATTTTGAATTGCGGATCCCAAGAAAAGTAATTATTTCAATACTCAGGGAATAATTGCTTTCAATACGTTCAATTGTCGAAGGGAAATTATTTGATAAATTGGCTCAATTTGACTATTAGGGAAATCACGACGAAAATAGTAAGCCAGTAAATTGAGTAATTGAATTGGTCACTTCTGGAAATAACAGCTCTTTCATCCTTTGAAATGAGATCTTACCCACGACTGGTCAAATTAACATAAATTATTATCTTACTTAATGTACTTGTTATTTCTTGTACATTTATATAACTGACCTAAGATAATCCAAGGTGTAAAAGAAACTTATGAAGGGGTGAGGTCATGAGGTGGATTGAAGAAACATTATTTTATTTAAAGATATCTAGAGGAAACTGGTAGAGTTATCTGAGCCTAACGAAAGATCCTGGAATAAATGCAGATAATACACCCATACTGTGATAACGTAGTTTTAACCTCTCGCAAAGCATGCACATTTTACCGCTATGCATGGAAAAAAGCATGCATAGTTACAACAGACGGATTTAAACAAAGCCTTCAGTTGTTCAATGGTCAGTGAATTTAAAAGAGCAAATCAAGAAATATCCTTAGGAAATTGTATGCGTCAGTATGGGATAGATGTTTAGAAATATAAAACAATCAAAGAAAATCGTTTGAATGCTGTTAAATTCAAGAATGTTATATCCTGTATTGCAGGAATCATACGTTATTAGATAGACTGATTTGAATATAAAAGGATAGGATTAAAATTGACAAACTTTATTCACTGAACAACTTAAACTCTACAAACAGGTTCTTTCTGTTAAGGGTTAGTCTCTACTGTCCGCATTTCAAATGTAAAATGTATACCGAGAAGTTATTATGTATACATTAAAGTTTCATTTGGTACATAACTTATACATATTGAACTTTAAATTCCCAAGTTTTTCAAAAGGTGTAAGTTTATCAGATATTCTTTAACAGACATATATGCTGTTGCTTTAGAACCACTTATTGCATATATGTTACTTAATTTAGTAACAAATACATACTGATTAGTGTTCGTGTGAGCCGGTGTGCCAGATATCGATATAAAGCATCTTCCTGTGATATCAGGTACACAACGTATCTGCAAATTAACATTTGTTTAACAAAAGAAAACATACTTTTGCTAGCTTTCTCGTCTGGTATTGCTAACACAAGACAAAATACATGAACAGTGAATGACGCTGTACAACATAAGATTATTTAAATCTTGTTTTCAATTGAATAGTAGAGTGGGTCGTATGTAATAAAAAGTTACACTATACAGCATACTAGATGTATTGGCAGGCATCGTATGCCACTATCGCCTTAAGGCACACAAACCCTGTGTCATTTGTGCTATTTCTTTCGAATTTCCCCATATCATAAAGTCTTTGGAAGTCAAGATCACGAGAACAAATGTCCTTATTTGTAAATAGGACATCTTTTTTGAGCTTATTCCGTAAAATCAGTCTCATTTCGTTACAGCTGATTATCTTCTATGTGGAAAGTGTAAGTATATACATACTATATACCAAATAAAACGTTAAAACGTACGAAATAGTTGACTATATGTTACATTCACAACTCGCATATTATTTGAGACCCTGAGTATATATTATCAACTTTAGGTCGTTTCCTTCAAGACCTTATGGCTTAGATGAAATATCTGAGTAAGCAAACTAGACAATACAAATAACATATAAAACAAAACGGACGCAAAGCAAGTAGAAATACAGACAATGTGTTGGGACGGATAGTAACCTTTATGAAGAAATCTGGGGTTTTAAATGCGTTTCGGGCAAGCAGTCCACATATTTACATTGTAATATACAAATAAGGAAATATGGTGTTAAACAGAGATAATCTCTAACATTAGTGAGAGAAGAATTCTGTTTTCCCAGTGGAGGTGTTAAGAATATTAACAACAAATTCAACAAGTGACAAAACTTCTGCAAAAATATCGCCTTGAAGAAATTAAGGACACTTGTGGTTGAAAAGAACAATTTTGGCCATTTTTTGTTTTCATTTTATATAAGTTCATTATACCTTCGTCTATCACATGCAAACAAATGAACAAAAATGTTCAAATAAAAATCCTTTATTTGAAGATTTTTTCAGGACAACTAGTTTTAAACATTTGACATGCGTATAATAACACCTTTCTGATAAGAAAACAGCCTGGCTATAACTTTTGGTAAATTAAAACTGTTGTTTTCTGACCATCAGCTTGCATTTTATTTCATGAATATGGATCATGAAAATGTGGTCATCCAAGATTTTAGAGGGAGGGAGGGTTAATAGTTTTGTTGCTTTGTAACCATAATTATACGGGGGATTTTCACTAGGTAAATATAATGGATTTTGACAGTTAGTTTTGGTCAAGAGGCATAATTACTTGTAAATGAGTCTCGAATGAAGCTATCTGGTCTGTTGGCAAGGAAGTCCTGTCGTTCGGAGAAGGGGCCTAAGGGTTTAGTTCATATAATACATAATCTTCTTTTTCTCAGAACAGAGATTTACAACTAAATGAAGACTCTGAAGTCATTCATTCATGTTATACTTTTTAGGAACAGCATACATTTAGCATTTTGTTTGCTTGAAGGATTTTCGATAAAACTGTGTCACAGTTGTGGGATAAGTTAACCAGTTCTTGAATTTGATATTTTTAATGTGGGGAAAACGGATACAGAAAATAATTTGTTGAACACTTTTTTCTATATCGGGAAAATTAGTGACAAATCTTATGATGGTTTATGGAACTACCACACTGCTAACAAAAGTTTATTTAATTTGAAGAATATAAGTTTTTTATTGTTGGGTTTAATATCACGCTTACACAATATACGTCATATTGCGACTTCTACAAGTTTCTTCTACTTCTATCGGTCAATAGACGCCATGTGCAGACAGGATATATAACATACCAAGTTTGTATTTTTCCGATATGAATTTGATTAAAACAAAATGGCAGTCGCATAGCTGGTGTAGTCATATCATCTCAGATTATTAAAATTCCAGTTATTGCTATCTTTTCTAAGAGTATATCAAGTGGTTCATCGCCTTTTTAAAATTCTTTTACGTAGTTTAAGAACGTCAAGATAGCAGTAAGAATCGGAAACAGAAGAACAATAACTCGTATGGAAGATTATGTCAAGGTTGCTTCGAACTCGTGTTTAGAAGTTAAATCATAGTAAATCAATAGATTTAACATATTCTTTACTCAACAATTTGCTGAAGGATTTAATCTGCGTGCAAGATAAAGGACTTAACAGGAAACTGGACGAAAGTTGAGGTTTCAAGAAATTTCTGACATCGTAAAATCTGATGATTTTCAGAAGGAATGGACATATTTTTTTGTGTGTTTCTGAATAGAACCAGTTCATAACCTGTATAAATGAGCTTTTGTGTTTTGTGATTCAGTCGAAATACAGTTTACTGTGCATTTTATGACTGGTGTTAATCAAAACGTAATATTATAAACCAAATAAATTATGATTTCAGAATTCCAGTCTGCACTGTAAGTAGCTTTGTTAATTTGCTAGTATTAGCACATATTATTATACGACCACTTACCGTTAAATTGTCTAATACGAGTAGTCGGTATGAAAGGATTGTGTTTATTAGTAATGGCCAAATTCAGGAAATATGGGAGAAAAGCGTAGTCGACACTCCTAATATGGATCTCCTCAACAGCGTATATCCCGTATTCTGTCCCCAACAAGCTGTGTAACTAATAATGTTTACGTATAAAACGGTTAAGAACCGATCATTTACTGCTGATTAACGATAGATTCAAGCCAGTATCCTCATATACAATAATTTCCCACTTCCCAATCTTTACTCGGCCTTTCCCTTATCTTTAATTCTGTTCGTACTCCGTCGGCGAAACCTTTCTACTGCCATTTCTTTTTGTGGATGGCCTGCTTTGTTGTATGTAGCTCTTGGTATGTTTGCAGTGCTAATTTCTTCAAGGGATTTTACTTTTTTACTTGTAGGTGTCGCGTGGCCACTGCAGAATTGTCGCCTCGTACTTCCATTATGATGTTATTTCGGGTCCCAAACCAAGTTATGCATATTAGCTTTCTTTGTTTCCCTTTGTATTAAAGCAACAGTTAAGTTTAGTATGTATCAATGTTAAAACCTGATGTCATTACAAAACACTTTACACGGAATGGAATGAGACAGTTCCACGCCAACTAAAATATTAGTGACACGTTTGGCGAAGCAAGTCTATTTCATCGAGACCTGTTCTATTGATATATTACACACCAAAACACTTATAGTGTCAGCATTCTAATGTATAGCATTAAGGTGGAAATAAAATAGGTGTTTCAAGACAGCTTGATATACGTATTCTCCTTAATGGAGTTGTCTCACGGGGGATACTTGACCTATCTTGATATTCATTTATGTTTCTAAGAAGCTTTTAAAGTGTAAACTAATCTGAAACGCCATGATATTTTCCATTCAGATTCAAGAACACTGGGTATTACCACAAAGTTAAAGGGGGGTGGGGTGGAGGGGGGGGGGGGGGGTCCCAGTTAGGTGTCTGCGCAAAATGTTTTTTGATTTTATCTATATTTTGTGGTAATATACCTACATGTATTAAGTTTCATTAACAAGTGTTACTGTTACCAGTTTTGACTTACTTTTATAGACATTCACATTTAAAGTGGGTGGGGTAATCTGACATGTGACCAGCCAGGAACACAATTTCTGTTACTTTTTTAAAAATGGTTCTAACTTTTTACCTGAAACTTTCATGATAAAATAACTATGCAATGGACATTCACACAACATGTTGCATTTTAAATTGTACTGAATACTTTTTTCAGCATAGAGCCACAAAGTGGTCTAATCAAATTTACTGATTTTCAATGGACGAACTTTACCAAAAAGCTAAAACATTTTTGATTTGTTGAGATATTAAGGTGTTATTTACAGCAGATATTGTAAACTAAATAAACATTAAAATGACAGGATATTAGTATACTCTGATTAATATTGGAAGAGTTGTACACTCTCAAACTGGGAAAAAGTGGGTGGGGTAAATAAATATTCGAAGCAACACTATAAAAATTGTGCAGTTGTTACGAAATGGCCTCAGATTGTCTATTACTATCTTAACTGTGCCCTCATGAGTGGTGGGGCATATAGATTTGCATTTGTCCGTGCGTCCGTCCGTCAATCCGTCCGTGCGTCCGTCCGAAGTTCGTGACGCGCTTAGATAAAAAGTATTTAATATAAATTGATGAAACCTTGCAAGAGTCTTTATCATGATATGAACTTGCACACTTTCCATTTTTCGTCTGACTCCGCCCCCTAATTTTAGAGTTACTGCCCCTGAAATAGTAAAAAATGCACATTTTCACCTTGTGACACCTGGCTCAAAAACTGTTTGATATAAATTGATGAAATATTGCGTGAGTCTTTATAATGATATGTACTCGCACACTTTCTATTTTTCGTCTGGCTTCGCCCCCTATTTCTAGAGTTATGGCCCCTGAAATAGAAAACATTACACATTTACACCTTGTGACACGCCTAGCTCAAAAAGTATTTGATATAGATTCATGAAACCTTGCATTAGTCTTAACCATGATATGAACTTGCATATCTCCTATCTTTAATCTGGGTCGGCGCCCTATTTCTAGAGTTATGGCCCCTGAAATAGTCAAAAATGCACATTTTCACCTTGTGACATGCCTAGCTAAAAATGTATTTGATATAAATTGATGAGTGTTTATCATGATATGAACTTGCGCATCTACTATTTTTTATCTGGGTTTGCCCCTATTTCAAGAGTTATGGTCCCAGAAATAGTAACAAAATGCATATTTTTACCTAATTAATGTGCCTTACTCAGAAGTATTCTTGGTGCCTTACTCAGAAGTAATAAAATGTAAATTCATGAAACCTTGCTTGAGTCTTTATCATAATGTGACCTTTGCACACATGGCACTTCTTGAGAATTTTAGCATTCATTACAGAGTTATGGACCTTGAAATAGCTAAAATAGTGGATTTTTTGTTTGTGATACTCATAGCTCAAAAAGTATATGGTATAGAATAATGAATCCGTTTCATAGTTTTTTTGAGGCTATACCCCATTAAGACTGCAAACATTTGAATTATTTCCCTTTATTTGTGACAAATGTACCATGCGGGGAGGAGGAGGGGGGCACACCCTGTGCCCTACAGACACATTCTAGTTTTATTAAATACAGACTTGGCTGATAAATTTTAACAATTACTTTTCACTTTAATAAGACTTTATACATGTGTGCCATGGAAAAATCAATGCAGAAAATTTAATGTTAATTTGAACAATAGCTTTCCTCAAAATATACTGCCTCAAGCAAAACCTTTTGTTAAATACTTTGAGCTTTCAGGGTTAATTTGGTTTGTCTACATGTCATGTTCAAGGTCCATGCTTTTTTCCATGACACACATGTATAAAATGGGAAATTTTTTGTTAAAATTTATCAATCAATGCTGTATTTAATAAAATTAAGATAGTAATAGACAATCTGAGGCCATTTCGTAACAACTGCACATTTTTTGTAGTGTTGCTTCGAATATTTGTTTACCCCACCCACTTTTTCCCAGTTTGAGAGTGTACAACTCTTCCAATATTTATCAAAGTGTACTGATATACTGTCATTTTAATGTTTATTTAGTCTACAATATCTGCTGAAAATAACACTTTAATGTCTCAACTAATGAAAAATGCTTTAGCTTTTTGGTAAAGTTCGTCCATTGAAAATCAGTAAATTTGATTAGACCACTTTGTGGCTCTATGCTGAAAAAAGTATTCAGTACAATTTAAAATGCAACATGTTGTGTGAATGTCCATTGCGTAGTTATTTTATCATGAAAGTTTCAGGTAAAAAGTTAGAACCATTTTTAAAAAAATAACAGAAATTGTGTTCCTGGCTAGTCACATGTCAGATTACTCCACCCACTTTAAATGTGAATATCTATAAATGTAAGTCAAAACTGGTAACAGCAACACTTGTTAATGAAACTTAATACATGTAGGTATATCACCACAAAATATAAATAAAATCAAAAAACATTTTGCGCAAACACCTAACTGGGATCCCCCCTTTGTATTACATATAAACATGAATACTAATCAGGTACTTAATGTTGGTAGGTAACTATATTTTTAACCATAGGAACTTAAAATTTACACTAAAGCGTACCTTATGTGCTAGCTTAGAACAAAGCATAAAATAAGGATAAAATTGGTTACAACACACCTTCAATAAAAATCGCTAACGCAATATAAACATTTTAGACCGGGATATGAGCCATCATCTCTGAAAAATTCCTACCGACTCAATCTGTAAAATCTTTCTACAACACTTTCAAAAGACAGTTTTCGACATCGTCAAGTTGATATAGGGCTTGCAAAAATGTTCTGCCATAAAATATCACGAGTCTGTCACAGGCTATTTGCTACTGTAGGCGCTTTAGATACGGACAATGTTCTAGTAATTAAAACATTTATTTTGAAGTGACGGGCCAACAGCTTACACGCCAAACACGAGCAGAACTCAAACCCTGCTATGTCAGGGTAGGGCGTAATTGATTGATCTTAGCAGCATTAACCGCTCGGTCACGGAGGTCCTTCAAAAGAAGATGTATAATACTTGTTTTAAGTGAATACATATTTTACAGAATATATGGGATATTTTAGCGATATGATTACTCCATATACATTCACATATATGCTGCATATTATTAAGTTTTCAAAATATCGAACACTTCACCAATTACCTCTGAAAAGATTTGATATTAATGCTAAATACTACAAAATCTTTAATGCAAACTATTTTTATAAAATGTATGGACTAAATTTAGATATTTTTAGAGACAGACGAAATACTGTATGTAACATTGCATATTTTTTCGAAGATACACTAGTTTTCTTACCCACTTTTTATGCAAACGGAGACATGCTGATATGTACCGATTTGTTGAAAAGAATATTCCAAAATAACCCAGTATCCTATGGTTAGTTGACAGTGACGATAAAGTGAACAGTAATTAATTGCAATTTTAGTTATCATAACAAAATAATTCACTGTACGCGGAATATGCGATGCTGACTGATTTTACGTTTGATCATCGGTAAATAAAACGATTTTATTTTATCCCTGTGACGTTAAAATTCAACTACTGACAACACCTGTGCATACATGTCTCCTCTAACAAATTAATGTGTTGCAGTTTTAAAATAATCATTTTGAATGCCACAAATGATCTTAGATGTCTTAATTACACGATACAAAGTATTCTTTTATGGAAAGTGATGGGAGATAAAAATAAACGCTAGTCCTTGATCAGCTCTAAACCCTGAATTTTAAGACAATCTGTACAATATTATGAATGTAAATTGTGGTCTGACAAAATAAAGTGAAAATTCTATATTCAATTTACTCTTTTAAGTGATGTCATTATCATAGTCTGAGCGAACGTTGATGTCCCTCCGGCAAATATTCCGGCATAGTTGTCTGTGAACCCTATGCTAACATAATAAGAAACTATGACAGCTATGACCAAAAGAAAAAAAAAGAAAACAAAGATGTAGTCTTAAGGTTTTAATTTTTTTAGGAAAGAATTATACAAATGTAGCCTGCTATTTCTTTGCAAATGGAGAGCGGCGACAAAGTCTTGTCGGATGTTACACAAACTCGATATCAATTTAGACTTTGTAAAATTAGCACATCTGGCTGAAATAGTTCAGTTACTGTCGCAGAAATTGAAAGTAAACCAATAACTGTGTCTCAAAACATACATAAGAATTCTGTATATAATGCATCCGAACTAAAAATACACAAAACGTTATTGCGAAAAAACAATATCATCCTGATTCAGAGAATATATAAAAATGATGTCTTTGAACTCTTGGCCGAGAGCCAATTTCATCAAACCGAATGATGTAATCGCTAAACTGTGGTGCACAAAAAAGGAATAATCAGTTTCTTGGCACTTTTGCTAGAGTGTCTGACACTGCCCTTTCTGCGTTCAGACAAGTTCACTTCTGTGGAATATTTCTGCACAACGATGTCTTAGCTTTCATATAAAATTTGATAAATTCGAAAGGAAGCGCACAGAAAAGAATCTATTTTAAGATAACCAAAGAAGTTGTGAACTATAAGTTTACAGGAAACATTAGAGATACCATATACTTTATGAATGTCTTCCAAGCAAACAAGTTTGTCGTTTTATAAGAAATTTCAATTAATTTCCTAGAAGTTACAATTACAAAATTTACAGATACACTTTCTTGTCTTTGAACTAGGATAAATATGTGTTATTTAATATAATCTATTATGATTCAGAAATGATATTTGCGAAGTCATTGTGAGTTCTTTTTTTTCGGTTTTGTTTGTATGAATATCTTTTGAAGATTAAATGTTGAAAAGTCTTTTTTGTCTCTGACATTCTTTCAGTTTAACGTAAAGGAAAGTCAATAAACACTATTAAACACTGTTATCAGATCGAAAAGTTAACTGGATTGTAAACACAGTTAATAATTATAAACAATTATTCAAAAAGGGTCATCTCTCTCACAACTAATATATGAATACAGTATTATAAGTATATTTAAGTACCTAAACAATTAATTGAAAACAGAACCCCAAACAACAACAACAACAAAACATATATAGATACTACAGTTTTGGCAAGATATTAAGAATCTTTACTGGCGCTGTATCATTATTTATAAATGTTAATATCAGGTGATTCTATCTTACTATTTTTTTTCAGTTAGCTTAATAGAGTAAATTACGCAATATCTAGACGTTTTCTAGAAATTATTTATATAGAACTGTCATGAAATATTGCTACTTAGACTGCTATAACTCTAGACTGCAGTATACTTCAGTGGACGGCCTGCTGTGCTATTCTTAGATCTGGCTACGTTTTGCTGTGCTGATTGCTCCCATGGAATCTACTATCCATTATTTTTGTGCCGTGTTGCGAAAAATAAAATTGGCCCAGTACTTAGACTCTGCACTGTTGACATTTCTGTCATTAGAGAAGTCAAACAGAGTCTGCTATTATTATGCTTATTTAGTTTCCTTGTTCCCTGTGAAATATCTTAAAGAATTAGATCAGCTTTCTTCACAACTTTCAGACAGTTAAATTTAGAACTACTTTTATAGTATCAAACAAAACATGGTGCCATTACAGAGAATTATAGAAATGGAACGGGAAAGTTTTACGTCAGCAAAAATATTAGTGGCACCATTAGCGAGGAAAGTCTGTGTCATTGAGACCTGTTACGTTGATCTATTACATACCGATAACCTTTAAGTGTAACTATCCTCTAACGTGTACCATTAAATTGGTAATGAAAAAGTGGCTCAAGACAGTTTGATATAAATTACTTATCTATTTATTATCTGTAATGGACTTGTCTTAAGAGGGACACTGTTGCATTTGTATTAGTATTCAAGCAAGAAACTAATTATGTTAATTGCTACGTAGTGAACGTACTCATTTTGCAAAATTTTAACTTATCTTATATGTTTTTAGCAATAATATAAAATCTTTTCAGATGCACTTAATGCAGTTCAACATTTTGAAATCTTATTACGCTGATATTATATATTTAGATCAATGCAGGAAATGTTACATTTCTGCCTTGTCTACAAAACAACACTGGTTATTATCATCAATATCTGTATTTGTGCTGTTTTTTCTATGTATTATATTTTATTACTAAAACTCATGAGGCACAAATACTTATTTTTCTTTTGGAGTTTAGCTCTCCTTATGTATTACTTACGATTGAGAATAAATTTCAAGTAAGTAATTTTCATAGCCAATCTTATTCGGAACCACTATCAGGTAAATGAAAATCCAAAGTCAGTCAAAACAAGATCCCTAGTCAGCAAAAACTAGCAATAGTCAGTTAAAGCAACAATATAGTCAAAATAGAATCATACTCAGTTAAAACTGAACAGTATTCAGTTAAAAAGAATCACAATCAAGTAAAACAGTACTATAGTCAGTTGAAAGAGAATCATAGTCAAATGGACGGAACCATTGTCAGTTAAAATAGACTAGAATGTGTCTGTAGGACACAGGGTGTGCCCCCCCAACCCCCGCCCCAATGGTACATTTATCACAAATAAGGGGCAATAATTTAAATGTTTGCAGTCTTAATGGGGTATAGCTTCAACAAACATTTTATGAAAAGGATTCATTATTCTAGGCCTACTGTTATTTCTAGAGCTCAAAAAGGGCAGGGTACTGCCTAAAAGGGGCAGGGTTCTGCCAAATTTTTTTTGAGCTATGAGTATCAAAAACAAAAAAAATCCACTATTTTGGCTATTTCAAGGGCCATAACTCTGACATAAGCGCTAAGAGTTTCAAGAAGAATTCCAAGTATGCAAGGTCAAATCATGAAAAAGACTCAAGCAAGGTTTCATGAATTTACATGAAATACTTTTTGAGCTAGGCACATAACTAGGTGAAATGTGCATTTTCGACTATTTCAGGGGCCATAACTCTGAAAATAGGGGGCAGGGACAGACAAAAATTAAGAGGTGCGCAAGTTCATATCATGATAAGAACTCATGCAAGGTTTAATCAATTTATATGTAATACTTTCTGAGTTAGGTGCATCACAAGGTGAAAATGTGCATTTTTGACTATTTCAGGGGCCATAACTCTAAAAATAGGGGGCGGAGCCAGATGAAAAATAGGATGTGCGCAAGCTCATATCATGATAAGGACTCATGCAAGGTTTAATAAATCTATATGAACTACTTTTTGAGTTAGGCGCGTCACAAGGTGAAAATAAGCATGTTTTACTATTTCAGGGGCCATAACTCTGAAAAAAGGGGGCCGACCCAAATAAAAAATATGAGGTGCGCAAGTTCATATCATGATTAAGAATCATGCAAGGTTTAATGAATCTATATCAAATACCTTTTGAGCTAGGGGTGTCACAAGGTGAAAATGTGCATTTGTGACTATTTCAGGGGGCATAGCTCTGGAAATGGGTGTGTGGGGGGGGGGAGCTAGACGAAAAATAGGAGGTGCGCAAGTTCATATCATGATAAAGACTCGTGCAAAGTTTCATCAATTTATATCAAATACTTCTTGAGCTAAGCGCGTCACGAACTTCGGGCGGACGGACGCACAGACGGACGGACGGACGCACGCACGGATGCACGGACAAGACCAAATCTAGATGCCCCCACCATGGGGGCACAAAAATAGTCTGTTAGACTATAATTAGTCATGTTGCGTGTCGTGTCGTATTTTCGTGTGTCGTATCACTTGTGGAGCATTGACCTAAAACAGTTTACAACACAATAATATGACATGACATATGATTGCTTACATAACATACGATAATGAGACACGACGCGCAACGTTAACGTTGCGATGTCGTGTCGTATTGTCACCCGGCGTAGCGTATGTCTTGCGTCGTGTCGTATTGTCGTGTCACGTGTCGTTTCGTATTGCCGCGCGTCGTATCGCATGTCGTTCTAGAAATGTAGACGATCGACACGCAACACTACACGCGACAATGCGACATGACGCTCAACACACGGTTTCACGGACGACAAAACGATACGACATTGTGACATTTATGTTGCGTCGCTTTTTTGTACATCGTGCTGTATTGTCGTGTTTCATGTCGTGTTGTATTTTTGCGCGCGGTGTCGCGCATCAAACGTCGAACTAAAACACATCAGATGACACACGACATGAGCGAAAAAGGATTTCGTATTGATATTTCAAGAGATACAATGCTATAAATGAAGCAAGCAAAGGAGATGAGAGACGTGACGTCAAAATTTCATGTCATTTTTGCGATAGATTATTTACATCACTAGCTGAAGTGATACATTTGAATTTTGGGAGACACTTTAAAAATATTTTACAGGAAAATAACATGACCGTGTTTTTCTGTTTCCATATGGGCCTTTTATCTATAAACCACCTGTTTTCTCATGGTACATATGTGTCTTGATGTTTCTGTTATCATAATAGCATTATCCTCTTTCCAAGGCTGAACGCAAAATATTTATAAAATAAAACATTTGAGAGTGGTATTTTTCAGTTATGTAAGACCATACCAAGGGGAGACTACTCTGCAGCGTTCATCTCTTGCTGTTTCATTTCTAGACGGAAGTCGAGAGCAAATACTTTGAATGGAAAAAACTAAATTGAAGTCTGTACACAAACTGTGTACTATTTTCCAGCAAGATTTTTAGAATGGCCGTCGTAACTGATTAACATGTACATGCAACATTCAATGTCGAATTTCCCATAAATTTTCCTCAACTAGACTGTCTTTAATGATGTATCTAAATTAAAGAATAGTAAGAGACCAAGTGATATATTTCAATTTGTACATTTTGCATTTTACGTCACTGTTGGAGTTAGGTGGAGGAGGTGTTACATTTTTGCAGAAAGTACACGTTTTTTTTTATTTCATCAATGGTTGACACAACTAAGAAGCTTTCCTGTGTATAAAACTATTAGCGAGAAAACTTGCGTCATTTTGATTAGATCTATTGCAGACCGAAATACCTACAAGCAGTATAAGTGTCAAACAGCTCAGACGTACGACATTATTAAGGCAATAAAGTCAATGACTAATGTGTATTGAAGATAATCGAGTACTTTCCTTGACACATGTTGTTGTTTTTGTTGTGTTTAACGTCACACCGACACAATTATAGGTCACGTGGCGACTTTCGAGCTTTATATTCACAGAAAGACCCCATATGCATCTCCTTGCACTATTTTAGACACTGGTGATAGTTTCCTCGCATGAATGGAGTTCAATATTTGTCATTTATGAAAGGCTAGACAGCTTCGTTATTTAATTAACTTTTATTTTTGGAAATAAAACAAGTATAATAATTTGGTGTCAATTTGGTCTTTTTTCTTTGTCTTTGAATAGATACATACAAAAATGATACTAACTATATGGATCCTGTAGAATATTGCTCAGGTCTGGATATCTGTTGAAGTGATAACAGACCACAGTGCCAAAGGCCAAGTAATTTGTCTTACTTTTGTTCCTAAGTATTCATCAAATATAGTTAAGTACAGGTCTGAAATGGCACTCATTAAACCTGTCAATACCCTGATGGATATCCAAGTCACACAAGTATACACCTTTGAGTAAAATAATAATTACGAAATAAATAATGTTTAGGTAGATACAATTTTGATATAAAATACAATGTATTGGCTTTATGTACCGTTGATAACTATAGTACACCAATTTATTCCGTATATTTACAGCTTTTTTATATTTCACACCGATTAACTTGATCAGTGTTGCATACTTGTAAATAAAAGATGGCTAGAAAGGCACGATGATCATCTAATGGCGGTTTCTAGAATAGCAAACGTTCTGACGTACACTTCCATTCCAGAAAATGCATGTGTTCCTCGGGACATGTTGACTAATGTTTTTAATTTCTCAGTTAGTTATCAAGTAACCACGGTCTTCTAAATAAAAGATAAAAGAGATGATTGTGAAAGCGCTTGGAGCAATGAAGCAATCAAAGCTTTAAAATCCAGTATATGTATTTCCTAATAGTGGTTTTTAAAGGGATTTAAGCGTTTGGTTTCATTATTTTAGTTGCCTCTTTTCATTACACTTACAACGTACGCGTTCAATATTCAATATATCTTAGATAGCAAAAAGCAAAATTAACCTACGAAATATTTGTAGATTTAAATATTTGTAGATTACACAGGATAATTCACTTTGACCATAATTTTGGCAAATTATCAAAGGACTTTTTAAGTTCAGAATGCTCCTACATTCAATGATACGGACCTTTAGATAGTATTTCCATTTAAACTGGATATTTCAAAATAAGCCGGAATTCTGGAAAAAACGTGTCCTAGACTTGGAGGATCTTACTGAGGTTGATGCACAGAAAGAGTCAAACTTATTACCTTTACCTAGTCGCAAACCTTTGCAGGTGTACATAACCTGATGAAGCAGATAATAAACGTTGTATCTATCTATTTTCTGTTACATATTTGACTCCGTGTGAACAACAACATGTTAATATAATAGTCTAAACATGCATACAATACGAGAACAACCCTCCCTTACCAGTAATATATTAAATCAACAACAATAAGGACATTGTGAGTGAAATAACGTTGTTTATACGATAGAGAAAAAGACAATAACATCGTACATCCATTTGTTTACAGATCTCAATACAGAGATCAGCAGTCTACTGTAAGAATGTCTAGCTTTTAGTGATATATTTAAGTATTACGCTAATATGTAATACTGCGCTCTGATCGGATCATGTTTAGTTTTCTATTACTTAACAATTCCAAAAGCGTGACAGGTCGTCTCAGTGTTCGATAGGTTCGGATCTACATACTAATAAACTTTGATAATGTGGCAGTTGACCCCAATACAATCGACACTGTTTATTTTCCAATACAGGTAAATCCAACGATTGCTTTACAATAGATCTGTGACGGATTATCTTTGAACACCCCTGCACTTATTGGACTCAACTGCCACATTATCAAAGCTTATTAGTATGTCACATACTCATAAATTTGATGTACCAGGCCTTGCCGATTTAAGCAGTGTGTGATTTAACGTTAGAATTGTACTTGTTTCTACAAAGGTCCTGAATCAGTACTGTTCCATTTTAAGTGATTTATTATACAAAACTATAACGGTGAACTTAATAAGCCAACGTTTAAATGAAATAGTATACAAACTATCAATACACTTGTGAGACGGATTGCTGCTTGATTTATTACCATTCTTTATTCTGTGTCCAAAGGCCTCTCATGTACTCAAACACGCCCATGTATTTCGTGTAAACATGAAACCTATAAAACCACGTAAGTTATCAAAATGAAAACGAAAATTTTATGTTGAAATAAAAGTTCAAATTTTGTAACATTATAATATTGTCCGAGCGTAATCTTTAGCACCTGCCACCCTAGTGGACTTTCTAAGAAAGTTTGTGAGAGTTTCATAGTTTAAACATAATGACCTGACCCTTTTCCATCGATCTAGGTAACGAGGAAGAATTTGCAAAATAATAAAAATGAATGCAATTTTCTTTTATCTGTGCAATTAATTCTCATCAGCGAACAAAGATAAGCTATATCTAGTTTGAACACTTGTGAAGGTAATAAACTGTGTACAATAAATACTAATTTTCCGGTAACTGCTGGTCTATATATTATGTTAATCTACCAATATTCTAATTAGTTCAGATAAATATGTGACACAGCTTTTAGTAGTGTATATAACCTGTTTTACTATTGTATATAACCTGTGACTCTCCAAATGTTTCGGTCCAGGCGGGGGTACTAGTGGCATACAGACACTAAATAGGAAAATGGCGCGAAAAAAAATGGCGGATTCAAATAGTCCTCAGTTTTTATGCTCTGTATAGATATTTTCCTTACTTTCTTTGCATTTTTTTTTGCTGAAATCATATGACAAATCATTGCTTGACATGTAAGTAGCATTTTCACAACGAAATAATGACATCACAGAATTTGCCATGGAAACTTAGATCATACACCACCACTACAATTTGGGATCTCATATTTTAGCTGATTTTGCAGTTTGTGTGTTTGACTGAAAATATTTCCCTTGTATCAGACATGACCCCCACCTTTCTTTTGATTTTTATTCAGCACTGACAAAATTATTCAAGAAAATGTAAGTTACAGACATTTAAAATGGGTCCTGATGTGTGCTGCAGCCATTGGAAATATGTCAATTTTATATAGAATAATGAAGAACAGCTATTTAGTGTGTTGTTACCTAATACTGTAGGTTAGATGAGAGAGTAACCGAGTCTAAGTTTGATGTGCAGGTACAGAGCAGTCTGAGAATACGAAAACAGGGTCCAGACTAGAACATTTGTCCGTAAACAGAGTCCAGACTGGAGCATTTGTCCGTTTTTTACATATTTTCTGTGCTGCCAAAGTCTTATTTGAAATACTCAAATGATGTAATATATTAGAGAAACGGGTATAAACATATCTGATATACATGAAACTACTTCAGTATCATTAAATACAATTTAAATAGATATAAATTATTTTACATGTTTGTTTAAGAAGGCGTTTCTTCCATTTTTATTGAGTCTGTAACAATGGTAAAAATGGTGAATATGCAAAGGCAAAATTAATGAAATAAAACACAGGCAAATTACATAAAACACAATTAAGGCAAATAAATAGAAGATATTACACGCGTGTCTTTTCATATTGACTTTATTAAACGAGTTTAATAAAATGATAAAATGCGAGACTCTGTCGAGCATTTTATCAATTTTATTAAACGAGTTAAATGAATTCAATTAGGAAAGTCACAAATATATTATTCTTTTTATCACATGATAGCTTTTCTTGCTAAAACATCAACATTGTACTTCCTTTAATTATCATAAACAAGTCAATTTGATCAACTTCTCCTATATTATAAACAACGTCGACATCAAAGTTTTATTACATTAGCGTATTATCAATTTTATTATAAGGCTTGCTTTTACTCCTGCGACGTCAAACATGTGATAATTAACAAATAACCATGGCCTTTGAGTGGTTTGTCGTCTAATTTACCACGGTTCTGATTTCAGATACGTAGGAATTTAATACTGAAGCCTCTGACCGATGAACCGTGGTAAATTAAACGCTAAATCACAAGAAGGCCTTGATTGTTTTCGTTCTGACATGCTCATTGACATATTTTAATAAATATTATGCTGGGCTTCATTTACCTGATGAGAAATGTATCGGACGTCATGTGGAAATGTGACGTCATAACTGACGTCATAATGCTCTCTTACCGGTCCGCGCATCAACCGTTGTTTATCGCAGAAAATACAGAGCTTGATATCCTTCTTTGTTTAACTGGAAATCAAATCGCGCCATGTTAGAATGTTTTTTTATTGTTTCAGACAGTTTTAGAATCTAAACAAAACTACATAATTTGTTCAAAAGTTTTGCAGCCCAGTCGATTACTTTACTTTCATTCAATAGATGTTTAGTCATAAAAACGTTATTCCGGCTTTGTTTAAACACTTCTGTAGTTACGAAAATGTAAAAGCTCGGCAGCTTGTATCACTTTTTAAATTATTTCCAGAATGAATGTAATCCTATGCATTTTCGGAAAGGCATTTTAAATTTCTAAACAAATAAAATAAACTGTTTATGACTACAAAAATATATGGACACTTAAGGAAGTGAAATGTCTTATCAATCATAATGTTTTGAACATTGCTTACAGCCAGTATGTCACAGCGATCTGTGTAAATGAATACAAATGAATACTGACAGAGCATATGTACATAAAAAAACTCAGTTGAATTTCAACATTATAGTCATCATTGTCAACGCATCTGACGTTCGCCTGTTTTGCTAACTGCATAAGCAAACGGTAAAGCTATAGGCAAGGCAATTATTTCCTTTTTCAAATTTTCGACTGAAATGAATCAGGTGCAGAATAAAATCTATAAGAATATCTTTTGAAAGCATTGGAGGGAACTGAGCAAATAGATGACAGACTCGCTTAGGTTGAGTCTGTTCATGAGAGGTAATAAAACATGAGAAACACTCCTCACAGGCTAGCGGTATTCTATTACCCTGTCACATTGAAGAGATTCCATGATCTGAAAGAAGAAGAGAATTTATGAATACTGTATAAATTATTAGGTATAAAATTGAAAATGGTAAACCACATATTAAGAGAAAGCACGGTAACAATTATTTTATGATTACTAGTGCTATTTGAATTACTACATCCTTATAGTAAAACATTTACCTCTTCGGCTAATTTTGATCTTATCTAAGATTTTACAATAAATACCATCCCACGCGGATTGATCCAGACACTCCTCAAAGACTTAAGTACTGATAAAATAGCGAATGTACCGATGCATATAAGGTGATATATTTTATTCTTAGCAATGAGCAAATAATTATAGAGATAAAATTAATGTCTTGTCGTAACGCTTCCATCAATAACATAAAGAATACACTGCTGATGACTTTCTCGTGAGGCTTATCCTTTATGTGTCTTTTGGGGTTAAAAGTAGCAATATTTGATCAAGTCTGCCCACCAAGCGCACGAGTTGTTATAGGGACATACAAAATGGATATGTGAAGTTTGTATTTTATATACCTGTCGATTCTGATTGACCGAATCATCTTATTCATAGGTATTTAAATATTCTTTAAGAACAATACAGCGGAAAATAAGTATAAAAGGGAGACAAAGTTTACAAGAAGTTAAAACACTACAGGCATTTTGAGAAAATATATTGAAATTATTTGTAGACTTATAAATAGGAGTAATAAAAGAACCATTTTACTTGAGTTTTATTTCTTTTGTTAAAACAAACCATGTGTTCCTGTGAAATTTGTGTCAGTGCACATTTTAATACAAGTGAAAATGTTACAGTAACTTATATCTTACTATTAGGAAACTTACCAAAAATCTATTTACATGAAGTATCTAGTATATTCAGATGCCTGCAAATTGAAACCGTTCAACCGTCGTCTCACTTGTGATTTACTTTAAGTCGTATGGAACTTCATCACATACACCTGTCATCAAGAGTTAGGTCAAGGTTTTGGAAATAATATTCGAACAAAATCCTAGAAAGAAAGAGTTGTTTAACATAAAAATTAAATAGCATATAAAACATCTATATAAGCCTACAAAAGCATCATCAATTTGCTCACATATATATTGAATTCTGGAAAGGGACTGCCATACTTCTGGACAGTTCAACGCCTTTAAACAACCACCGTTTTTAAAGAACTGTTACATGTCTTTGTTTTGATGCAATTGCCTCAGTGCTTAAACTTCACATAACTAAGTTAAACATCGATTTGAACAACTGTTTGCTTTTAATTCTTTACAAAAAGCATTCTTTTATAAAGGGGGACAACTTTTGAGAATATTTTAAGTATCCAATAGTACAGGACAGTAAGGTAAAACATGTATTAGACAGGTAGATTGCTGGTAAAAATGTCGTCCCTTTATCAAACATTTCTGTGATTTGGTGATATACTGCTAAACCTTAAATAACATTGATTTGAGAATCCGTATGTCTCACTGGCCTTACATACAATTGAAAGTTTGTCAGGAACACATTATCAAATATACACTCAACTGTAATATACAAAGCGGAATGTATTCTTTAAATCCTTAAAACATTTCCTTTTTCAATAAAACATCTACTCGGCTAAAACAGTAATGGTTGCCATTGTACTCGTGTATTTTGTGTTAAAAAGAGATAAATACAAACATCAGTTTCGCTACCAGTGACAAGCCTAATGCAGAAACATTCTTCAAGTAATGGTAGTTCCATGTTCAGACGTTTTTCAAATATTTGGATATCAGTTTTGTTGCAAAATAATCTAACATTCGTTGGAACAAAGAACGGAACAAATATACATCAAAAGGCAGTACCAAATATTAACCAATGAAATAAAAGCGAAATAAAGCGACTGATTCACAAGTAAATAAACCGTGTTTTGAAGCATAGAAAATACTTGTTAATTGGCTACATGTAGAATTAGTGAGTAATAGCTTATTTAATGATGTGCGTTTTGTAAGTATTCTAAACTTAAAAAAAAATGTTTTGCTGTAATTTGTATTTTAATTTGCATAGTCAGGCAAATGAAAAACATTATTGTTGAATTAGTTTGAAGGCTAGAGCGATAAATATATTATTCCGATGTAGATCCGGGTAATTACCGATACTGGTCAATTTAAACGCAGATATGCACTTTATCTATATATGACCCCGTACAAAGAAAAGTCATAGACATTTTCTTACATTTAAAGACCGTCAAAACATGAGTTTTCCTTTTATGATTTGACTGATACAGAATTACAACATTATCGTTCTTATAAAATAATTTAATGTATGAATTCATACAGTATACGTTTAAAGGATCTTACTCAAGAAAAAAATCCATGTCACACTTTTGGTCATTTTGAAAGCACAATGTAAATATTCATTTCTGTAAGCCGTGTAAATGCAATTGTATGCGCAAACTAAGTTTAGATTGCATCTGTTTAGTTCTTGATTCGAACAACGGGTACAAATGTACAACTTGAACTGTGTTTCGTCAACGACGTGATTTATTGGTCAGTCTCTAGCGTACACATTTTGTTTTACGATTTTGAAGGACTCTCTCTATAGCATACAAATTGCACAACAATAGTATGTTAGCTTACACCATTATTTAGCCTTACACGAAAGGGTCTGCTACTTCATGCTTTACATTTTTATATAGATGGTAAAGTAATTTAAATCGTAAAAATGATAATAGTACATGAGCAAATACCTCTTTGCCCGTATGACTAAAATGCTCATTTGTTAGACGACTTAACTATGTACTAACGCTGTGAACACATTAACTGTACACTTGATAAAGATTTTTGTATATAGTGATTGTTGCAATTTATGGGAGCTATATATTTAATGTGGTTATAATAAGACAATAACTAGTT
This sequence comes from Mercenaria mercenaria, assembly GCF_021730395.1. Lineage (NCBI taxonomy): Eukaryota > Metazoa > Mollusca > Bivalvia > Venerida > Veneridae > Mercenaria > Mercenaria mercenaria. Next base: position 25,500,122 of record NC_069369.1, read on the forward strand.
ATCAGCCTAGTGTGTTTTCTTCCTCTTCTTAATTAGCAATTATCTCAGAAGTTTTACGATCATTAACATTCATATTTTATGGGTAACTTGCACGGGAACTTTAATTTAATTATCGGCGCAACGTTTTAACATTAAAATTATTGCTCTTTACGTTTTACATTTTTTGCAGACCTCAAAATAAATGTAAGAAATGCTGTTAAACCAATAGTTAATACAACATTGCATTTCCCGTTTGCCAGTGAATTTCGGTTTCTTAGAATACTCAGCAATTTTCGTATCTGTGATATGAATTAGAGATACAAAATAAATATGGCTTGCGAAAGAACAACAACTTTTTCTAGTTTTTCGTTCTTATGCGAAACAATATAACACTCAGGCCTACGGCCTCCGTGATATATTCTTTTGCATAAGAATTCAAAATACGGGTTATTCTACGATAAACCACACTTCGGATTAACTTATTATTTCTTAATTTTAAAATAATTGTTTATTTATCAGATCAAATAACTCGTCATAATCTCCGCTATAGATAGTATGGAATTCCATATTATGTTATAATACATGAGAAAACATAACACTCATGCTAATCAGCATATCTTGTGCTTGTGTGAAGTCTCTCTATCACAATGACTTTATGAATTTGTAATGATTCTGTCTAGCCTGGTAGATTTATTATCTACATTCCAAGTTATCAAGTTATTCATTATAAGTTTTGAATATATCAACACATTTATTTCTCTTAGCATGTTCAATTCTATTTGGATCATTGCACACTAGATCAGTCATTTTAAGTAATTTGTGATCATGGTAAAGAAGTAGCATATCGAATATACAATGTTTTGATTATTTTCATTTTTCCAACGATTTGCAAATTTGCAGTTAAATCAATTTACTAAAGTTGTGGGAAAATATACATGTACCTCTTTTTATATCCAACTGCCAGAATTTTTTTTATTCTTTTGCTTTTGCTTTGAATCATTGATCTGAAAATTATTACTGAAAAGGTTAATGTTTGTTTCCAACTAATGTAAACAGTTTCATTTTATTGCCCCTATTTCAATCTTAAGTCTAGACACTTGTCGACGAAATGTTTCGTTGCTTAGTATCAGACTTGCAAAAAAACAAACAAACAACCCCACCCCCCCCCCCCCCCCCCCCCAAAAAAAAAACAAATATAAAAATAATAGTCATTGAATGTTACTATGTTAGTATTGAATATACGAACTTCGGTCTGACCATCACTGCGAATCTCCTGTATGATACAGAATGTGTATTTGCATCTGTCTAATATAGCGTTAATCTTACTTGGCTATTCACATGAATTATATTATGACAAATTAATCTAATTTTTTTAAATCTGTCCTTTTAAGTATCACTTTATTTACCGTAAAGGTCCATATATGAAACTTACGTTTTGGATCATGGAGTCCATTCAATATCTTTGTAACAGAGTTCCGCACAAGGGGTGTTGCACTTTCCATTGCCTCTCATGAACAGACTCAATCAAACAGTCAGCTATTATTTTGCTTAGTTGCATTCTGTGCTTCCAAAGGATCTTCATATAGATTTTATTAAATGTAATAAAAAGCATTTTAATTGTGTTCTATCGTATTCTGAAACATGACAGGAAAAAAACGTCTTTATGATGCTAAATAGAGCATTACAAATACTAAACGAGCATTACAAATACTAAACGGAACAAACAGGATAAAAGAGAAATGTTCGAAACAAGTCTAAGTCATAGAAACATAAAAAAAATAGCAGGATTGGTTCACGAAAGGTAATGCTTTATGCAACATCCCTCACGTCCCCAGCAACACCTGTTGAAACATGTTTTACAGATGCAATAAATGGACTCCAGTATCCCAGATCAGCAGAAAATCTATCAACACTGAGCCTAAGTACACTAGATTTATATCTCAGTTTGCCTGTTTTAAAACCACTTGATAAAATATCATCTGTAAATATGCTTGTATGTTGCTAACTATAGCACATACACGTTAAACTTAAATGCACGAGTGTGCATTTGATTGCTCTGAATGAATTGTCAACCGTAAGTTCAATGTAAATAATAATTGCCACAAACTGTTTAGGCGTCATCTACTGTCGTCAGAAGTTCTTATTGTAAAAGGTTGTTGATCCTGTGGTATTTTACTTGTGGTAATGTAATTGCAGTGACATCGAATTATTTTCTCCATTATATAAACGTTCCTTCCGGTGGGACAGATACAAAAAAATGCATTAATCTAAATAAAATACAATCTTTGTTTGGTGCAAGATATGGCCAGACTATGTTAAACAAAAAGGTTTAAATTAAAACTTTGTATCAAGTCAATGTAATATCATTTTTATATGCGACAAAAACTAATTCATTTATCTTTAATTAAAACATGCCTTGAAATTTAGTGGCATACTGATATTGTTTTAATGGTAAAAGATGACCAAATGTTACCATAATCAAAGCCAACACATATACACTCAATATTTAAGGAATGATTCGTCTGAATTCTGAATGCATCTGTCAATGGAAAAGTCTTGACATAATAGAGAGGAAGAAATCGAAATAGTCACACCAAGAAATAATAGTTATTAGGCTAAATTCAATTCTTCTGTGAAGTGATATCTTTATCAGCAATCCTTTCTAGTAATTTTTATCTCTGCGACCAGTTAACTTAATCGAAATTGTTATGTTAATCTAAGAACTTGATGTTACTAGTCCGTTATCATGAGTGACTTAGGCCAAGTAAGTACTTATTATATCATTCGCAAACTGTCCAGATGTCGAGGAGAAGTACAGTGAATTTTGAAAAAAAGAAAACAGCAAAATATTCTCAGAGACAACTGCGCATGGCAACCTGAATTCGCAAGTCAGTCTGGAATACTTGCCAATGATAGAGTGGCACAAGAATGATTCATTATTACAAGAAAATATAATATTTAATAATAATGGATGAATGTTTATATCATAATGCCCTGCATTGGGCGGAAGATTTTGCATTTTTTGTTCTCACCTGAAATGAACATACGGCATTTAAAGAAACCGTTCTACGAATGCAGTTACTGACTGAGCATAAAATGATTAACTTTCACTTGGTTTGTTGATTTTATTAACCTTCTCAACGGCAGTCTTTAAGTACTGCACGGCGGACGCAATATTTCGTTCCGTACTTGGGTTCATGCTTAGACCAGTGCTAAGGAATGTAATGCTACATGTAACATATTTCATTATCTCTCATGAACAGCTACTATCATTTTTCTTGACTGTGTTCTGTCAATCCAAAGAAGCGTTTTAATATACATGTAGTTTGTTACTATTTTTCACAAAAAGCGATATTGTAAAAAATATACCATTAAGAGGACTTTCACAGTTCCAATGTTAAGACATGATATCATTAAAAAGCATAAACATGAAATGGGAAGGTTTTATGTAACGAACATTTAGCAAGTAAATCCTTAGTCAGTTAGACCTGATTTATTGACATGATGCATACCGAACAACCTTTGCATAAAGCTATTACGTGTAACAGTAATAAAATCGTTTTTTAAGACGGCTTGCTGTAAATTACTTAATATCTATTGGCCGTAATACCCCAGTCACACATACGGCGCGGATAGCTACGTCTAGCCACGGATAGAAACGTAGTAATACGTATCGGTCCGTACCTGAGCCGTACGGATTGCTACGGACTGATACGGGTTACTACTTTAAGGTACGGCTCAGGTACGGGTCGTTACGGATCGATACGGATTACTACGTTTCTATCCGTGGCTAGACGTAGCTATCCGCGCCGTATGTGTGACTGTCACATAATGGAGTTGTCTCGTTATAAATGTGTTTACTTTTGAAAGATACTTATCCTGCTTTCTAACGTGTGTAAGGATAACGGAAGTCTTGCTTTACAGTATCAGATACCATAAATGATGTTTTCATAGGAGATGAATCGAGTTGAATTATTGCTTCACACTGAGGCAAAATAAAGTAGTACCGTAATTCAAAGTACATGCTGTTACTTTATTTGTGTATGAAGAAACATGGTAGATATACTGCTGATAACGACATTTTATGTTCTTATATTATATTTCCTTACCTGAATTTAAAATGAAACCTTATTATTGGCATTGCAATTTATTATTCACATGTAACTTAATCGTCTCGAACTGCAATATCTCGTAGCAGATTAAGTTCTGAATTCCTCAATCTAAGAAGTATTAACAGCCGAAATACCTGGGAGGGGCGGTCATCAGATAATCATTTATTGTTTTACACATTACTCCAGGAAGTATGCGGAGTATACCCCAACGACCGGAACTTTGTTAAAGCTCTGCATTAAAAAATAACAAAGCATTTTACATTTAATTCAAAACCTTTTCCGATAACAAATACAGAATGGGAAACGGGAAATGAAATACAGCAATTTTACGGCTAAATCAAGAAATAACACGAAATAGGATATTTGTATCTTGAAAAATGAATTGAAGAAAAACAAAAGACAAACAAGTTAAACAAGGTTTACATATTGCGCCAGCAAACAGCATGGTGCCGTCACAAAATATATTCACGAGTACGTTTATTTGTTCACGAAATCAAAATTGTTTGGATAATATATATATATATATATATATATATATATATATATATATATATATATATATATATAGATATATATATATATATAAAGTTGTATTTTCAACAAATTTCTATAAATGCAAATCCCCGCTTTTTACACACTTGATCCGCCATCTATTTACTTAATGAATGTTTAAAAATGAATTAACCTTTGCATTATTAAATCGATGGTTTATGTGCCACTGACCTACTAGTATATAAACCCCTAATAAGGGAAGTTGAATTAGAATGATTGTTTTACAAACAAAGTACATTTTTCATTGCTTTTGGAAAATATGTAAGTTCGTTTTGTTTTGTGTTTTGCTGCTACCTAAATAGCTCAGTGATAGAGTGTCTGATTGCGGGATGTCGGGGTTCGATCCCTGGTCGCGTCATACCAATGACATGAGAATTGGTACTGCTTGGCAATCAATATTAAAATGGCTGTAACAGGGGGTAACATAAGCACAGGTAAGTATCTGTGACTGATATCAATTCTATCGCACAAGAGTTTTGTATCTCATATTGTGTGTTTATTATATGCGACGTCAGCATTTAATTTATCTTTACATTTTAAAGCTTACTTTTAGTATTAGAACGAACCAACTATAGTGACTTTTTATGCAACTAGCTTGGTCGCGATCTATTCTTTCAAATGATCTTCTTATAAATTGCATTTACTAGTACTACAAATATCTTAAAGTTCCATGTGACGGCAGTAAAATGTTTCCCCGTACTTAGACTTGATTGGGCATTTTACTATATAGAATTCCGCTGAAGTCGGTTCTAGGGGGCATGAGATGTGTTGCTAGTTTCATTACCTCCAGTGGACAGACAATCAAACAAAGTCTGCTTAATTTTGTTTGGCTGCTTTCTATGCTTCCAAACACCTTCTTATTGGTATCTCCCGGAGGCGCGAAGCTTAAGGCCTAATGGGTGACTATGAAAAGAAAATAGAGCGATAAGGGAACGAGGCAATTGATAATATATATTACAGTGTGTTCCATACTACAATTGATTCAACGCACTCGTGATGTAAATTATAAAACACATTGCTAAGTTGGTCGTATGCAAGAAATAGGTTATAAATTCAGTGTACTTGTTGAGTGTCCTATTTATATCGTTTTTTAAAATCATTTGCAGTGTAAATAATGTAAGAGTCAGGGTATTGCTAAATGAAAAATGTATTATATATCGTATATAACAGATTTATAAAGTATTCTTTTTGTGTTGAACATTTTGAAAAGTTCTTTACATTCAGAGTTAGAGCGCAAATGCATCCTTTACCAGTATCCAGTATAGAAACAGAGATCTGACCAAACAGAGCGAGGGAAAACCCTAGAACGATTGAGAATCTTTTTAATATAGAGTCATATCTATCTAACTGACTTTACCCAGCTATTTGCGAAAAGACAAGATGGTTCTTTTACGCACCCAGTGTATAGTACCGATACACGTGAAGCCCCCTTTCCTGGGAAGAACCAGTACTTGCCTCTTAGTCTGGTGGGAGTGTCTCAAATATTTATGTTACCACTAGACCCCCGGGGCAACCTAGACAGTAATTGATATTCCATTACACTGTTTGGACTAAGAGGTAAGCATTAAAGGTGCTTTGAACGGCTTTGGGAAATATTTTCTTAAAATAAGCTTATTATCATCATGCCTTTATAATATCATATTCTACGTGAAATTCATTATAGAGTGTACTGTTTCTCTTTTGTTACAAAATAGTAACGAATTTCGTAAAATGAGCAAAAGATATTAGTTGAGTGAGTGGATATTGTCACATTAAAATACCCTAATAAAATCCAATAAAAAAGACTGATATGTCCCTAAAATACGACCTAACACAATGTCTCATTTATTTCTGGCAATGTATTTGATGAATTATTTTGACTGTTAAAAGCGTGTTATGTTGTTAGCATGTCAGTGATTCTGAGTTGCTGTTTAGATGTTTGCCCACCGGATTCACCGACAGAATGGTTTTGAAAGAGAGTTGCCAGGATAACGAATGTCAGAGAACGTGGTATCTAATCTCAATCGCTAAGTTTTGTATAATAAATGTTAAGGTAAGAGGTCGTAAAACTAAAAAAGATCACAAATTAAAGAATTAGGACATATTGCGTCACTGACTATTCGTTAAAGCGTATGTCATTGAGATATAATTTATACACCTTCCAGATATATTTATGCCATAAGGCAGTATAGTCAGGACTAACGCCAATTTATATAATTTTCATGTGATTGAATAGCATTAAAGAAAATTAACGAAACTGGTACCTTTTGGTATTAACGTAACATACAGTTTGGTAGAGAAAAGAAGAAATGAAATCAAGAAAACCATTTACGCCCCTTAGGAAAATAACAACGAATGCAGGTCATGGCCCAAAAAGGACCATAAAAAAAGAAAGAAAAAAGAAAACGGAGATTATTTTATGACCGTCACTTTCCTGCGTATAAAACTATCATCGAGAATAAATGTTACCATAACTTAACTCTCATTTAAAAAAAATACGTCATTATTAATCATAGAGAGGCATTTTTAGTTTTGATACTGATTTATTTCACGAGATATTCGTTTTCGTTCTGACAAATTGGTTCTGTTACACAAATCGTAGATATAATTATATCAATATTGTTTTATTTTTCTACTTTGTGCCCCATGTGGTTCTGGGACGATCTGTGTATGAAAAGAATTGGAACCACTGCCTTACCCTTGCATGATCGTAAGAGGCGACTAATAGGGTCTTAACACTTGGTTTTGCAGTAACTCAGCAGGTATGCAAATTCTGATACCATACCTCATGTTTTTATTTCGATGTAAATGAGATGTGGAACCAAAATATGTAGTCCTGTTTGGCGCCATATAACCTATACTGTGTTGGTGCGCCGTAAAACCCAAATAAATAAATACATTTTCTACTTTGTTTTGTTAAAATATGTCTTGTAAGTGTAAGAAGAAAATCACATGCCAGTTTATTATTTGTTGTTAGATATCTGCCAGTAAGTAACTATCAGACATTTATTTGTGTTTTATTCATTTGGCACTAGCAACGATAAGCAATTAGCAATAACCATAATCATAGCATTAAGCCAATAACAGATAAACTAACTGTTAATGTTAAGATAATTAAACACACCATTTTATTTGTCTTTAAATAGTCGTAGGTCTTAGAAATTTTCCTTTATTTATTTTGCAATTAGTGATTTTATACTCTTGGAACTGTTACAGTAGGAAATATATCTACAGGAAGGGAAGGTCTGAATGCTTAACTATTGTGATTTTATATTATATTACAACGTATTTAATATAAAACAAGTCGAAATGTTTCCTGCGGCCAGAAGTTATACAGACCAGAAATTGCAATGGATGTATCTGCGCCACTAAAGCCTAAAATTAACTAATGGGTGAATAGCATGCTTGTTTTTTTTATTATTTTGTCTACGCGACTCTTTGATAGAATGAGCGTGGGTATCAATTATCTTTGATTGGATGATGTGCTGACGTCATAGCGTGGGAGAGGGGTGATTTAATTGTTCTAGTTGTTGGTAGGTATTGCGTATTAAGGCATACAGACACTAAATAGGAAAATGGCGCGAAAAAATGGTAGTCGCATAATGGCGGATTCAAATAGTCCTCTTCTTGTTTTTGCTCTGTAGAGATATCTTCTTTATTTACTTTTTTTACAGAAATCACACGACAGATCTATGATTGACATGTAGGTAGGATTTTCATAATGAATTTGTCATGGATACTTAGATCATACACCATCATACACCATCACTACAATATGGGGTCTAATTTTTAGCTGATTTTGCAGTTTGAGTGTTTGACTGAAAATATTTTTCTTTTATCAAAGATGACCCCCACTTTTCTTTTGATGTTTATTCAGCACTGACAATATTCTTCAAGATAATGTAAGTTACAGACATTTAAGATGGGTTCTGATGTGTGCTGTAGCCATTGAATATATGTCAATTTTATACAGAATAAGGAAGAAAGCTATTTAGTGTGTTGTAACCTTAAAGTATTCGTGATTGTTTTCCGGAAAATTACGGACATTGACGAAAATGAAATTAATTATCAAAATAAAAACGATACTTTATTGCTGTTCATAAACAATTTCTAAAACAGTATCTAAACCTGATTTGTTTTACTATTATTAACAAATTTTCCCCTGAAAATTATCTATGCCAGCCATATTGCAAAAACGGCGTTCCATATCGATAAAAAGTCACGTGAAAACACCCATGTAATGTATAAATTAAGATATTATCACATCTGTCTGTACAGGTCGCTGTTATTTGAAAATGTTTCACACCTGGACTGTTCAATCATAGAAGTTAATGAGGACTAAACATTGTATATTTAAAGTAGTAAAGATATTCGACTCATTCTATTTTCCACATAGTTATATTGATGTGTGAAGGTCGATGGAAAGCATAGGTGCTCGGAGATTTGAATGAAAGTTGTCAATAACTGTAGGTATGGTAAGTAATACTTAGACAACAGACTAAAAGTAAAATTTATTCACTGATGAATACAACAAGTTATTACAAGATAATGTCAACATTTTTAACCGAAAAAAAGTTTTATTAGAAGCAATCATTTAGATGCTCTGACAATATTGATAACACCTTATACCTGTTTATAAACAAGGTATAATCACTTGAAACATTATCTCCATGTCATTAAAGTTTCAAACTCGATGATTGCAATAGTTTTTAAAATGGTTACAAATATACTACGCATAGAGATGGATCTGCTAAATATATTTTGTGTCACAACATATTATACCTTACGAAAATAACTCATACTGGTCTAAGTCACTTTTACTTAAAAGTACAAATGTACGCGGGAGAAAATTTCCGTCGAAATTTGCAGGGCGGTAGAATATCAACCTTCACGCCGGAATATTGTCAAACAATCTATTGTACCGTTAAGGAGAAGTTACACTGTGTTGGAGTTTGAAAGAATATTCGACACCATTTATAAACAAATGCCTAATTTCGCTTTTTTCTGTTAAAACTGACAAACAAGAATGCATTTAGTTATATTTTTTCTCTATAGACGCCCTTGAATTAAAATGTCACCGGCATCTACAATGTGCGTAAATGATCCTCATAAAATATACATTCAGCGAGATATAAAGAATAGATTAACTCTTTTTTTTTGTTTCCTTCCAATCAAAGGTCGTTGATCCTAAGATTTTAATGCCAATAAGATCCAGTTACAAAATGTATGTTGGCAATGATGTTTTTGTCGGAAACATTGAGTTTAAATCCTGTTATCAACACCTCTGAAGAACAATAACCCCTCTAGTAAGCAAAGGATCTCTACTGAGCAAATCCTTTATGACAAATCATTGAAGCATCCGAGCTGTGTTCACTCTGAAGTGGTTGATTTAATTGTTTTCTTATTTAACAAGATTTAACAGACATTTTAATCACACTAAATTCTCAAAAGTAATTAAGTTTGTTTTAGAAATAGATCCTGGAGGTTAGACTGCAAAAGCTTTGTTTACCTGGAAAATAAATCTTCGGTGAACATCACATTTTCTTTAATATACCTCTATTACTCTATGTTTGAAATATGTTATGGAATGTGCTGTAAGCCTTTAGAAATGACTAAAACATATTTGATTGATACGGAAATTTGTAAAGGTAAAAGATAGTTCTGGCCAAGTCTTAAAGTCAGTGGTCAAGATGTGTTTTATCAGGCTAAAATAGCAATCAAATAAAACAGATGAAGATGACTTTGTAAAAAAGATCATAAACAATTATTTAATAAATCAAAATAATATTAGTTTTCATTCTTTAGATTATATCTTGTTATCGGTTATAACATGGTGAATTAAAATAGATTTAGAAATCGTACGTGCGATAAATATTATGTAATAAAAACATACACTTACTATTTGATAGTAAAACTGACCAAAGAAAATCTAAAATTATTTTTGATGAACATCAGTTTTTAAAATAACGATCTCATTTTACCCCTTATTGCCTGATTAACAAGCACTAATTATATTTTCGGTGTAAAAAAACTTTATTAATTAGAATTGAATAATAGTATTACATTTAGTATTATTCATAATAAACTTAAGGGAAGTTACTTTACATGTACATGTTGCGGCGCGTAGCCCTTGTGAACTGAGTTTGCTGGATATTTCAACAATATATATATATATATATATATATATATATATATATATATATATATATATATATATATAGTTTCATCTTACATTTTCAGGGAAGCTATTAAATCAAGTAATATATTTATATGATTTTGTACTAACGGTTGTTTCATACGTTACGTAAATTAAGGGAATTTATAAAAGGCGAGACTTAGAAACTGTTTTCTACCAATTTACAGAAAGGACACTAATTTTTTTTTATTTCATCAATGTTTGAAATGCGATCATCCTAGTAAACATCAAAATGACATAACTAAGGAGCTTTCCTGCGTATAAAACTATTATCGAGAAAACTTACGTCATTAAGACAAGACTTATTGCAGACAAAAATATCTACAAGCTGTATAAGTGTCACAAAGCTCCGATATGTGACATTATTAAGGCTATAAAGTCAAGCATAACTAGTATTGATGTGCGTAGCACCCTCCTTGATATACTTTTATAGAATAATGTAAATTACCTTACATACAAAACTCCACTGGAATGATCTTCCATATTTTTTCATTTGTTTTCTAAACCTTTTATTTGCATATATTGTCTTAACTTCATACATGGATTGGTCTTGAAGTGTACATGACCCCTATTGATTTCGGGGTCAATGGTCAAGGTCGCGGGATATTAACATTGAACATGGTGTTTTTCTTACTTATATTTTTTTACACCAATTTATTTCTTTAATTTCATTTTGTACCTGTCCATTTCTTTTTTCCCTTTATCCTTCAATAGTGCTTATCAATTTTGAGGTTATTAATTGTATGCCTTTATTAGAACTTTAACTCCTTATCACCTTCTTCAGAAAATCCGGCCAAAACGCCATAAGGCGTTATCTGGTTATTTATCAGTAGTATATATAGTTAAAAGGATCCAAAAATACAAGGCACAATTCGAAAACACCCATTTAAATAGGTAATTGTTCTTTTGTTCTTGATGTAAGAAATCTACTCAGGGATGTTAAAAGACTTCAAGGAACATAAAACTCAATATTTAGATTTAATGGCCTCATACACTTTTTACAAAACACAGTATCTCTTTATTTGGGAGGTCAACTTCAGATCATGGTTTTCTAACCATTTTACTGGAGTTTTATCTGAAAAGAGGATGTTTTACTTTTTAGGGAAATTAACAGTACTAAATTAGTTTTAGTTATTTCCCTAAAAAACCTAAACATGACTATTCATCTAAGCGTTTGTTAGCTCTGGCAGCCCCTAAAATCAGCCAAGCATATAACATTTGAACAAATATAAGAGAGGACTTAACAAGGATTATACATGCAATATTTGGTGATGATCTATTGAACGGTACACCAGAAGAAGTCATTTAAAGGTTTTTCTATTTTTGGAACTGGCGACCCCAAAAATCAGTCAAGCGGAATTATTGGAGGGAATCTGAGAAAAGATCTTACAAGGATGCAACGGACCAAGTTTGGGGATGATCCATCAATCGGTTAATGAGAAGAAGTCGTATAAATGTTGATCTAGTTGATTTTCAGCTCTTGCGGTCCCTAAAATTAGTCAAGCGAAACCATTTGAACAAACTTAAGAAAGGACTTTATAAAGATGCTACAGACCACATTTGGTGATTATCCATCCAGCAGTTTATGACAAAAAGTACATTTATTACGGCATGTCTACAGTCATTATCTCACTTTTTTCATTTTCTGCGTTTCTGTAAACTAAATTGATTTCAAAGGAAGACCCACTGGCGCCAGATCAGAAAGAAAATGCCTCTGTACATGTTATACCCTACCCCTAGGTATTCTATAAGAACCATGGTCATGAACGGGAAAGTGCACTAACCCGTTTCAATCGTACATTTCTCAACTTAAACGCGCAGTTCGGTGAATGGGTACCTAGTATATTGAACAAGCGATAATTTATCTTCCATCGTGCACTAGTCACATTGTCTCAATATTCCATATTGCTGAGATTATCAACATATTTTATGCTTTCGTCAACGTTACAGAAAAAACTTGCTTGAACTTCCCTAATGAACATCCGGTCTAGAGGTCACGGCAGTGCGCACATGTTTGGCGAAACGTAAACAAACAAAAACAGATTTTAAAAAAATCAAAATTTTACACTAAAACTCGAAATGATGAATGAAATTCATCTTGTATATGATCTTTAATTTGAAATCGAACATTGGTCTGCGTCTGTTCTGTATATTTTATTCATTTTGCACATTTTGCTTCATTTTCACATTTTAGCGAACACGTGTAGTAAAATGACGATTGACATACATTTTTACAACAGCCAATCAGAATGGTTTCGTATTCTAGAACGGAACTTCTCCAGGGAAGTTCAAGCAAGTTTTTTGTGTAATGTTGAAATTACTATAAACTACGTGTTGTTTTTCTAAGATAAGATGTACTGAAAAATGTGACCGGTACACAATGGAAGATAAATTACCACTTGTTTGATATCCATAGTACACATTTACCCCACTGCGTGTTTTAGGTATGAAATGCGCGATTGAAACGGGTTAGTATATTTTCCCGTTCACGACCATGGTTCTTATAGAATACCTAGGGGTAGGGTATAATATGTACAGAGGCATTTTCTTTCTGATTTGGCGCCAGTGGATAGACCATTCATATAGTAAACTGCTTGTTCATGTCACATGAGATAGATTGCATATTACGGGAGCATACACTTTGACGCGACGTTCTAACAACTGCCGCCCTGAGTTTTCCCGATCTAAAAGAGTGTGGTTAAGACGTTAGAACACTGTCTAATGAAAGGAAAGGCAAACCTATAACTATACGAATAGCAGTTCGAATACTTTATATTTACAGAAAGTTTGCGAAGGTCAATGTTGTTTTACAAATAAAAGATTGAGAAAACAATAGATTTGCAATTATTTTTAAAAGAAATTGTAACAATGTGGCAACTGTTGAAACGAATAGTCATTATTTAACGTATATATGTTGATGATATTGTCCATGCCATAAAATTTAAAAAAAAACAAAGACAAATATCAAACAGGGAATGCCACGTACCAAAAAACGCAGCTTCCCCAAAACGAAACCCACAGCACGCAGACGCGCACACCACAAACACACACACACACATACACAAACACACACAAAAAGCCAACACATTAGTACAAAAAGAACAAACAAAGGAACACAGTGGGGTACCGCCTTGGAACGGTCAGTGGCAAAAACACCGCTGGGGAGCTTAAACCGGTTTATGGTGCGCACTCAACCTCACTCTTACCCCCACCATGTTCCAAAGACACGGGACAGTGTAAATAAAAGTAATCACCACCTGTTTGAGTCCTTGGCGCTACATATAACTGTAAGGCTTGTTCAGTATGTTTTACCAGTTTGAAAATTTAGAAAACACATTCTAAAAATATGTTTTCTAGAATTATATACCTCCAGGGAATTTAGAGGAACAAAAGTTCATATGCCTTATATGCCATCTAAAGCCAGTTCTTTGGGATGTGAGTGATCACATCCCAAAGAACCGTCTTCTGCTCAACCCGGAGCTAGAGGGCGTGGATGGTAGCATGCATTTCCACTACCGTCCATGAACAGGCTCAATCAAACCGAGCCTGCAACATTTTCGTTTTTGTCGTGTTGAGCGACCTGTGAAGTTTCCACTTTTCTCTATTTTAGATGGCATATCTAAATAATTCTTTAAATTGGACATAATCAATCTGCCCGCTATTGCATGAGTTTTACTTATTATAATAATTGCACTTTATCTTCAAACAATCATTGTATGCATTTTATTGATAGGTTAATAGAGTTTCGCCTTGTTCTCAAATCTGTCTAATAATTTATTATTTGACGTTTTATTTACCACAAATTGCCAACTCCAAGTAAAGTCAGCAGTATCAACACATATCACGTGCGGCACGTTAATTATCTGTGATACTACTTTATCTAAGATGAATATGACAGCAAATAATTAGTCACGAATTAAACCAACAAGTTAATTATTTTCCTTATGTTTATGTTCGTCTGAAATAATTATATTGATAATGTAAAATATCTGTCTCCACGATGGAATTTACGAGAAATGTGTTCAATACTGTCGCGCAATTATCGTATATAGGTCCATATTGATTTTAATGTTTTACAATAAATACCATCCCGCGTGAATACATACAGACAGTCGTGAAAGACTCAAGAACTGACATATAACGTCTTTACCTCGCAAAACATGCCTATGTATTTTCTTCAGCGATCAAATAGTTTTCTAGTGTATGTATTGTTTGGCAGCTTTATTTGTCAATAATAAGAATAATTGTATGACTCCTTATATATCTAGGTGCTATCAGCTAAATAACTCTTTTGAAGCTTCCGTGGCAAAGTGATTAAGGTCGCTGAAAAAATACTTGCTTCTCACCAATGTTGGTTCGAGCCTCACTCAGGGGCGTTGAATTTTCCATGTGCGGAAGCCATCCAGCTGGCTTTATTACGAAAGGTTGGTGGTTCTACCCAGGTGCCCGCCCGTGATGAAATAGAGCACGAAGGAGCACTTTGGGTCTTTCTCTAACATCAAAGCTGGACAATTCGCTATATGACCTATAATTGTGTCGGTGCGATGTTAAACCTAACAAAAGTTAGTCATATGGCATCATATCAAATTCGCTGGTGTCATAAGTAGAGACAACACTATATATCAATAACTATATGATGCATAAAAACTTTTACTTTACTTATTTCATTTGTAGACCCTGAACGACTGATTTATTCTTAATATCTCCAATGATAGCTTTGTCTCACACGAAACCCTAAAACCGAAGTAAGACCAGAACACTTTGACTTAGTCTTTTTTAAAAAATGTAGGACAGCTGTGAAGTAAACTGTTAAGATTTCAAGATTTGATAACACCTGCATTGTGTATATACATTGTGAATTGTGAACTTTGTACATTGTAACGAATTACAGTACATGCCTCAGAGTTTACATATGATAACTGTCGCGCTTAAAAAATCAATTGCAAAGAGAAAGCAAACACAGCCACAACCACACATTGCAAAGAAGGTCAGTGACAAGGGAATTGACATTGTACTAGAAAGATAGAGCAGACGGATAGCTTTCTTATTGATAATAAACACTTAGATTTTATATATATATATGAAGAAATACTGACAATAACGCTTAGGAATTATAAAAAAAAAAACAATTTAAAAATATTTGCATAATAATCACCGCACATATCATTTCTACTCAGCTAATGGTTCACATTGTTTCCTGTCTAAATGTCGTAGAAATGTTATAGACAGTTACATATAGATATCAATCACGGAACCTGCCTACATGACAAACCTAGTGCAGTAACATAATTCAACACCTGATACATTCATGTTCAGTCCATTGACTTTTGTAGATGGATATCGACAATGTTGCCGTATAATTCAATTGATCAGATCTATAATACTTTCCTTTGAAAGCATTAGACGCAGCCACAAATAGGAGACTCGACTGAAAAAGCTCTGTAATGAATCTTTTCTTGTCTATGATATAGTTGCCTCTAATGAGTCCGCGTATACAGAAGTACAGTAATATTCCTAACATTACGGGCTTTTATACCTAAACATATATTTTCATACAATGTGTAAATTCATTATATCAGCACAATGTAGAACAATTTTCTAAGTCTAAGCACATTGTTTCTGCTACAAATGAAAGAAATACATGTACTATGATATGTACTTTGTACCTGTATCATGTCTAAATGTTGTAGAATTGTTATGACAGCTACATATAGATATCAGTCACGGATATCTACATGACAAACCTAGTGAAGTAGTATAATTCGAGACCTGATGGATTTATGTTCAGTCCATTGACTTTTTCATAGATGGATATCGACACTGTTGCCATACAATTAAATTAATCAAAGCTAGAATAAGTTCTTTTGAAAGCATCGGACGCAACCAAAAATAGAAAACGAGGCTGAAAAAGCTTTGTAATGAATCTATTCTTATTTATGAGATATTCAAGGCATGAATTTGCCAGTAATGAGTTGGTGTATGTAGAGCTACAGAAATATCTCTGCCATAATGGGCATTTTGTGCTTTCATATCTTAAATATATATACTCGTACAATGTGTTAATTCATTATGAGCACAATGTAGAACAATGACAGTATTATTATCTACGTCATACGTTGTTTCTGCTACAAATGAACGAATGATATAATAAGTAATTTTCTATTTAGTAGCAGATTAGTGTTGTTAGTAATGTGTTTCGGCTTGAACGTCCTGGCGTTTCATCAAGCAGCGCCTGCGTCAATATGAACAAAGATTGGAAATGAGTCTGTCGATATCTAGTAATTTACGCAAGATATAATATGTTTCAGTTATTCTGGGACGGTCACGCTACTTATAAGACAATCTTTACCATTACTTTTACGACTAATTTGCATTTAAATACTCACACACACCATTTCTTAATATAGGCATTGTTTAATATATCGTGGTATCATTGCGCATAAAGCAAATGGACAAGACTTAAAGTGATCTGAAATATCTAAATTATGACAAACAGAAAAGACATTAGCAATAAATTCCACAATTGTCATCAACAACTTTAAATGTCAGCGTGGTGAAGTGTCATGATATCAATCATATGGCAATAATGTTATACCACATTTGTAAAATAGTCTTGACATTTTCTAGATAAATATTTTGATTATCCGTGTGCTTCATTTGATTGAGACCATAAAAAGGGCTATGACATCAAAATCGTTCGGTCTGGTATATGCGCTATGCCTTTGACTTTCAAAATAACTTTAATGTATACTTAAGGAATAGTACTACTTTAAAACATCATAACTGTTTGTTAGAGTTGACGTCAGACCTATAAATGTTAGTTTATTAATTCATTCTGTCTCGATCGAAATTTCTTTTACTTACGTCATGAAATAATAGGCACGAATCGCTTTTTATGCTTTAAAATCAGCAGTTACGTATACAGAATCAACACAATTTTCAAAATACAACTGAACAATGCATATGATAAGGCAGTGTTATGATTATTAGAAAAAAAAAACAACTCACAACGCTCTTTAATAGTACATCTTTACTTCGTTTCTTAGCGTTAACGCACTGATTCATATATTTTAATTTTCCACTAGTAATTCAGGAATGCCTACCTTGTTTACAGTATTCAAACAAACAACAGTTCTGTATTTTTCTTGTTTAGTCGTTTAGGTTCACATGTTCTTTTTGTTTAATTGATTGTTTAAGCAATAGTTTTCTTTGACTGTAATTTAAAGGCGAAGGCTGTTTTTTTGTAAGTACAGCCTCCAACAAGTCTCACTATTCTGACAATAAACGAATAATCTCGTGGACGATTCATGTTTTGTTGATACATTCATGGTAATCAGTAGAGATCTTACAAATACATATTAAAAAGTTTTATACTTTGCCTTACTACTTTGGCTAGTTACAGAGTGCATATAATACAAAACAATTAATGACCCAGGAAACTACTCGTTATATCGACTTTTATGACTAGAAATTTCTTCACTGCAAATTGGCAAAGTGTCATTTTAGCTTTAAAAATCGAATATTATCAAAGCTCAAACAGGAAAAGTCTAATCACGTTCGAACATTGCATTGAAATTCAACAAAATCATTTAATTGAACAAAAACGAACCGACTTTATTTTCAAAAAGGGACACCTGAGATAATGAAAATGGCTATCAGAACACACATGTGAAGACAGATAGATAAGAACTCCAAAAATTTGGATGCTTCTACATTTTCATTATTTTTACAGAAACCATAAATTGTTCCAATAGCAATTATAGACAAAGTTTACCTGGGTGAAATTAGGACAAGCTAATAAATCAGTTAATGAGAAGGTCTGCAAGACATATGTAACACATTTACTTAACGTCTTATTTTGATTCTTGCAATTAATGGAGCTATTTAAAACTCTGCTAAGTCTCGTGTATTTAGCTTTTTATTTTGTTATATGACGCGGAATTTATTTCATTTGATAGGTCAAACTATATAGTATTACGTATTAAGGAGGTAGATTACCTTAATATTTGTATGTGCGCATGTCCAACCGGAAGTTAACGTGATGATTTACGACGACGTTTACGATAAACTAGATGTGTTTGTATATTCATTCTTCTGAAAACAAATCATGAACCTGTCTCCGACCTGATGCTTTATGGTTTAATAATGCAGAAATAATGAATAAATTGCCACAGAAACGCTTCAAAACAATGTTGCCTTAAAATGACGTCATTGACGTCATGACGTTACGTGTCAGTTACCGCGCAAAATTATAGCTTTTATTTCAAATTTCAGTAGAAAATTGTGGTTTCTTGAATTGAACTGATGTTACCATGGAAACGAAGCCCGTGACCTATATATCTAAATGTAAAATTCAAAAGCGTTGACACTGGTCTATTTAAGGAACACGGCTTAGGCTTTTTATTTTCATTTCAACAATATCCATGAGAATAAAAGCAGCATGCTGAACGATTTTTCCATGAAAATGCTAGACGAAGGGTACTGCTGTAAGTATTTTAAGCTGTGAAATTCGTTTGAATAAATGCAAATAACACGAAAATAAAACTTATGTTAGAAATAATATGTTTTAAAGCTACATTAACAAGAAAGATAATTTTATTCAATATTTTTATAAGGAATTACGACAGAAAGCAAGATATAAGCTATTTTAAACTTCTCTGTTGCCATGGTTACTTTAAACTTTAAGAAAAATAGGGTACCATGTAAAGTTCTTGGTATTTTGCTTAAAATATTACCCAAATATTCCATGTTGGTCATTAACAGAATGGCACTGAAGCCGTCGAAAAATCCCGTTTTTATAATAGTTGTTTGAAAATGAGAGAAAATGCGTTGCCATGGAAACACGAGTCTCGCGACATATACATTTTAAGTTTATATTAGAAAGCTAACGCGCATATAATTAAAATTATCAAGGATGCAGACTTCTACTGGTATCAATGAAACTAAAATACACTGAAAAGTGTTAAATATCCGTATTTTCCTTCTTCTTTCAATATAAAATACCTTTGGAGGATCATGTTCTTCAAACCTGGATAAAAATTGAACTTGAAGGGACAGAGATTAACAAAATTGAGATTGTAGCAGTTGAAACATCAAATTACACGAAATACAAAACATTGCTGCAGTTCAACTAATTTGAATTTACCCTGGTAACAAGGTAACCTACCCCCTTAAGTATAATAAGAATAGATACAAACCTTTGAAGATGCTAGTTATTCTAGTGTTAACTGTTATCTTAATTAGTGGTAACTGTTGTTGTGTTTATCAACTGCCGGGAACTATGATGACAAAATTGACAAAAAATTCCGATTTCCGTTTTCTGACTTCCGGATTGCTCTCTCTCCATTCAGCTCTCCTACATTTCAGTCGTATTCGTCAGGATCCGATCTAATCTGCTAATTGCTGGTATGTACTAGATAGATTAAGTGTTTTTAAGCTAAAGCAGCCATCGAGATGCTTTACTGTTATAGGCTAGTGTCTCAGAAGTATTATGAACCTTGTCAAAAGCTTTCTGCAGTTAATACCATTTATGAAAATTATATCGTGTTACCGACGTGAAATTGTTACATTAGAAACGATGATGTGGTGCTTCTAATCGTGCTTGATGAAGGAACAGAAATCAACATTTGCACGTGTTCAAAATTCCAAAATCAATTCTGATACATCCTCAGATGTAATTATATGGCGACGTACATGGAACTTTCAATGATACACAAAGTGCAGTTCCATGAAAAGCGCTCAATCTACATGTACGGTGAGCATACGGATTTGGGAACATTGCAGATATGAGCAGAAGCCACACGCATGAGAGACTAATCTTTCCTCAGCTAACCTTAGTTAAAACCTGAACTTTTGTCTCAAACAAAATATATATTAAGTACAACTTCAAACCAATGGCTGCGCCCTTAATAAAATAATGCATGGAGGGGCACCTGGGGCCTTCCTCCACCGTCAAAGCTGGAAAGTCGCCATATGACATGTGATATATTGTGTCGGTACGGCGTGAAAACCAACAAAATTAAAATCAAACCGCTGCCTTAAACTTGAAACCTAATGTATCGTCTCAAACCTGTTTCATTTTTTTCGAAACACAATGTTTTAGCATTATACCCTTAAACCATCAGCTTAAACAATGGAATAAGGCATATATAAAGAAGACTAGCAAGCATAAGCTTTAGGCCTAAGCTGCAAATATGAGGGAGGAGTTCGCCTAAATTATCTACACAGAAGCCCAAGTAATAAGTATGACTTAATGATTAATTATTTTGCTCCAAATTTTCTTCGATTTTCCCTTTTGAAACTATCTAGCCGATCTGGTCAAACTAATGTATTCATATGACTGTACTTGTACAAGGATATATCTCTGACTTTTACATAGGCCATTCTATATACCATTTTTCTTGTAAATAGTTACACATGACTCTTGCCGTGATTACAATTTTCTGATGATATTTAAATTCTAGAAAACATTCAAACTTGTTAGGGCTTTTATGTAGCCGATTGAATTAATCGAAAGGTATGTAAATCGCACAAAACACCAATTTTACGACAAGTGCGACTGACATTGTGACAAATTTTTAGTGGTGGATTAGATTTTGAAATGGCCTAGTCGCGGCAATATCGGCCTTTGAGATAAATGTGATACCTGTCGGAGTCTTAGCTGTAACAATATTGTTCCATCTATTCAATTTCACTTTTGCCAACTTTGTTACATAAAAAGCATTAATGTTTCCATAATAATCCTTGAGCAGCATTGAAACAAATAGGTCTTAAGGTTTTTATAAGCAGGTGCATAATTTCTATATTAAATTTACCAAATGAGCCGTGCCATGAGAAAATCAACATAGTGGGTGTGCGACAAGCATCAATCCAGACCAGCCTGCGCATCCGCGCAGTCTGGTCAGGCTCCATGCTGTTCGCTAACAGTTTCTCCAATTCCAATAGGCTTTAAAAGCGAACAGCATGGAGCCTGACCAGACTGCGCAAGGCTCAAATGTGTTTTATACAACAATGTCTAACGATACCACATGCCGATTTATAAAGATAACCACTTTGTACGGTAAATACAGTTAATGATATTTCTGCGTCTGACTTTCTTCATACAGAACTTTCCATTATATAAGAAAGCTGTTTACGAGAAGACATTTAAAGAATATGTATAATGTATCACCAGAGGAAACGTTTAATATATCTGGAAAAAAAATAGTGGGCGATATAATAGCATAGCAATTAAAGTAAATAGGCTTTATATGCAAATAAATCAGGCCAGTATAATACATCTCAGCTGTGACATTTCTGTTTTAATGCCAGCGTGATAGATGAGAACCAGAAATATGATAAAACGCGCAAGATATTGAAAACTGTTTATTTCCGAGTATGACTTAAAGTTAACAGTCATTTGTCTCCAAACAGGTTTTATAAAGGTTTATGTAAGGAGTAGTACGGCCCTTATTATTCGCTGCGTATTTGTGAGTAGCACTAGACTGAAAAAAAAGCGTAAAAATGGCTTAAATATGTTTTGGAAAACCTTTAGAATCTTCTCCCTTTTTCCGTTTGTGCACTTAAATGTAAGAGACTGATAAAAGAAGGTTGAATGACATTCATAAGCGCAGGTGAGGTTCAAAACATTAGTTAAAAAATAGTTCTAAAATAAGAAAAAAATATTGTTAAACAATCAAGGTTCAAAATTTAGTTTACAAGGAAAGAAATTAAGTAAACAGAAAATAAGTATGTTAACGTTGCTGTCACGAGACATTGCCCTAATACTTTATTATGCAGACATCGATTAATATTTGCTTGTAATTCAATTTCTTTCATTCCCGAAACGAAACATGGTTTTGCGCTCGTCAAAAACCAAATTTAAATATTTCAGTTAAGCAGTTCAATACATTTGATGCATTAGAAGTAATGCCGTCACGTAATTTATCTGGAAAACTTTGAATAAAACCTTACAAGGAAACAAATAAAAGGCGCCACATAAGACTGCTGCTTTGATAGTTAATATAATCTGAAATATGCTTGAGGTGTACATCAAGGACATCAACACAATACTTTTGATTTTTCAAATTGCCTTAATATTTTGTACATCGTGAAGTTTTGAAATTACAGGGCTCAATGAAATTTTACAATTTACAAAACATGCAGAACTATTATAAGCCGGTGTTATGGAACGTGAAGGAGGCTGTACGTTTCATTACCTCACATGAGCAAAATCAATTAAACCTCGTCTGCTGTTATTTCACTTGACCGCGTTTTATGCTTCCAAAGAATCTTTTTACAGATTATTTTTCATTACGGCGGTGTTTCATGTATCGTATCTTATTTTGTTTATTAATATACGACCTCACGTGTTACATTAAGTCTGATTTTTTTCCCTTTTTATCCTTTCCGCTACCGTAACGTAGTAAAACGTATTAGTGTCGGATGGCCCTTTCACGCTTCCGTAGAATCAACATTTATTAAACAAAATTCATTTTGAAAATATTTCTGAAATGTTTCGGTCTGCAACTCTCAAATACGGAGATACCTTACATGCGAAACATATAAATGACACTTTCATACAACATTAAAAAGGCCCTTTTCAACGATTTGACGACGTTCCAAAAATCTTCATATACCCTTGCTCCGTTACGAGCCCCTATGGGATTAGTCTTTATTCCAAGTTCAAATATTTTTTTTGCGTAGATGAAAAGCTGGCATGTCGTGCTAAAGCCAAGGCATTTTCAAATCCAAAGAAAAAGCTTAAAATTGACTCCCCTTTAGCAAAAATATAAAAATCCACGCGCATACATTTAGACGGGGTGACCACTGCGCATGACCCCTGACTACAGAACAATGCAAATGCGACATTCGTTTTCAAGTTTAGCCTGTTTACTTTCATTTTCTTTACTTCCGCAAAAAGCTTAAGGTCGTCTGTCGTCATAGATTGCATAAAATGTGCCGGTAATCCATTATTCTTTTTCGAATTGTTTCACAAACGTGGAACAATCCGTTTATTTTTTCATTTCAACATATAATAATAACATACATTGACATTTGAGTATGAGACAATATATGAATACATCTGAGCAATACCATCTTGATTATATAGTAACTTGAATACACGATCACATATTCTTTAAAACAGCTTTCAAAGTATACAGACTTATATTCCTTTTATCATAATAGTTGATTAAAGGTAATATATCGTAATATAAAATGTTCCAAATGTTTGAAGTTTTATTCGTCTTTCGCTCATAAGATAAGTTTTGTATATGCAATATGAAATACAATTTAGTAATAAATTTATATAGTTATATTTACGGAGTTCTATTTTGTACCCAATAATCATACATTTCAGATTCCTGAATGCCTTATTAAAACCACATCTATTAAATGTTACTTCAGCTTTTGATCAAAAGGTATCTAAATATTTACAACCAAGGAAAAAGTGGTCGAAGCCTTCAAACCCATTACAATATTTACATAATGGATTATTTCCAATGTTCCACTTAAACAGATTAGCATTTGTTGCTATTATTCTATGTATAGTCTTATATTGAAATAACTTTATTCGATCATCTACTAGGTCACAATAGCCTAATTGGTTTTCCCTATATATTCTATATAAAACTGACCTTTTTCGAAGAGCTACCAAACATAGCTAGTCCCATTTCAGAGAACAAATCCTTACCTCATTTTAAAGAGTTATGATAAAACTGATATAAAATGAAGAGAAAAGTAGGGATCATGTATCTTCTAAGAGAGATTTCTCTGGTCACATTTACTTACTGTAAACTGACATCAAAATCACACTGCTGTGACCTGGAAGTACTACTCATACTAAAATTGAGCTTGACTTCACCAAATACAACCTGCTCTCCCGTTTTTCATACCAAAATGTCAACAATACACCCACAATGAAATTTAAACAAAAACTAGCCTCAATTTAGACCTCTGTTGCCATGCCAAGTGAAAAATTAGTGTTCAAATACCTGGCAGCCATTACGTGACTAGACCAGATGGCCCCCACGCTGGTTCCTTTAGTTTAGTTAGGCCTATTACAACTTTTTTTAATACATAGTAAAAGGATTCCCATTTGATATTTGAAAATAGCTCTTCCCAATATTTGTGAATATACGGTTTGTTAAATTTGGCGTCGGGAAACGAATTGTATATGACTTGTCTTTATTTACTGTATTTTCGATTAATTTGTGTTTGATGTACATTTTAGGAGATGTGTTTACTTTCGATTTTATTGACTCTTCACAAGTAAGGATTTTTTTCCAATGACCAGGAATTTCTAATCTTAGTTCTGTTTGTTTATAAGTTTTTGATATAGCATATGTTACATGTATACTGTTTGTATTAATTTCACCATTGTCAGAAATAATATCGTTTATAAATATTAAACCAGATTCAATCCATGATTGAAATAACAGACATTTTCCATTGTGTTTTATACAACGATTCCCCCAAATGATTTGTTTCCTTATTTCATGAAGTGTTTTAGTGTTTCTGTATTTGCTTTGTTGGTTTGATTTAATTCTATCCAAATTTCAATGAGTTTTTTTTGTAAAATGATGGAATAAACAAACTTGTTGTTGATACACTTTAGTAGAATCAGTATTCATATTAAATACTAGAATGTTTCTACTATACTGGTTTAAGAAAAAAATTTGTATCAATTTCCAATTTGCATTGTCTAATACTTCAAGCTTTTAACCCATTTAACTGTCATTGATTTGTAATAGGAATAAACATCAATTATATCTAGTCCTCCTTCTAATTTATGATCGATAGTTGTTGTTCTTTTGATTTTGTCGTTTTTGCCTTTCCATAGAAACTTAAAAAATAACAAATTTAACTCATTCAAAACAAACTTTAGAGAGACTAAATTTTGCAGGAAATATGTAATTTTGGGTAATAAAATTGATTTGATGATTAAGATTTTATCGTACATAGTCAGATTTCGTTTGTTCCAGGCGTTAATAAGAGACTGGCACGCTGCTAATTTTTCATCCTAATATTCAATTTATTGCTATCGTTTTTGTCATTTCCAAAATAAATTCCTAAAACTTTAACATGTAAATTTGTAATTTCTATTTGGTTCAAAGTATTAATAGTTCTCATTTTTGACTTTCCTATCCATAGACCATTGTTTTGTGTATATTTAATAGTAACCCAGAATGTTTTCCAAATTCATGAATTACTTGTAAAGCAACTGAGATACCATTTTCATGTTTTAGAAACAATGCAGTATCGTCTGCTAGTTGTGTGTTTTTTTTTATTTTTCTATCATTACCATCATAATCTACAGAAATACCATTAATGTTTTGACAATCGCGTACTTTTATTGCAAGAATTTCCGCTACAATGTTGAAAAATAGGGCTGACAAGGGACAACCCTCACGAATCCCACGTGATATTTTAAAGAAATTTGATTTCCATCCATTATTTAACACGCAACTTGAAATATTGGCATAAAGCACATGAACCCAGTGTAAAAAGGATTTTTCACAGACACAACGTTTTAAAACTTTAAACGTAAAGCTCGTGTCAAAGGTCTTTTTAAAACCTAAAAATAGAACAATTCCATCTATGTTTAATGTTTCTGTGTAGTCTATAATATCTTGAATTTGTCTAATGTTATACCCTATATATCTGTTTTTATATAGCCTTGTTGGTCTAAACTAACGATTGTTGGGAGAACATGTTGCAATCTTTTTGCTAAAACTCTATCTGCTATTTTATAATCGACACAAAGAAGGGAAATAGGCCTCCAATTTTCGAAATTTTCTGGATCACATTTCTTTTAAAATAATGAGAATTCACTTTGTCTTTGGTATTAGATAGTCACCCATTTTCATATCGTTCGTTTAAGGAATGAGTCACTAACTTTCCAATTAAGTTCCAAAATTTTAGATAAAATTTGACGGTTAACCCAATTAAACCTGGACTTTCATTAAGTTTCATATCTTTTAAAGCGAATAACATTCTTCGTGAGAACATTTACCATCACATATTTTAGCTTGTTCATCTTTTAGGACATTATCAGGCATTGCGTTTTGCAAGTTAATATCAATATCGTTATCTTTAATACTTGTTTTAGATACATATAATGACTTTTAAAAGTTGACCTCTGCATTTACTATATCTTCTGTTGTTTTTTTGCTATTGAATTATTATTAATTTAAATTGATGGTGTTACCTTTTTCGTTTGTCTAGATTTTTCTAAGCTATTGAAATATTTTGAATTTCGTTCACGTTCTTCAAGGAATTTTAATCTTGACCTTATTTGAGCACACTGTTTTTTCAGGCTGCATAACAATTCAATCTCGATTTCTAGTTTATTATTTTTTCTCTTCGTATTTTCCTCTAGGTTTGCATTAGGTATAGAAAGTAATGTTTTTAGTTCTTTTTCGAGTTGTTATAGTCTGTTGTTCCTTGGTCTAGCTTTTAACTTTGAGAATCTTATTGAAGTCACGTATCTCTATCTGGCATAATTCCCATTTTGTTTGAAAGCTATTTGTTTTAAAGATTTTACAGATTGAATTGATAATGTTAGTTATAATAGTCTCATACTCTGGATCATTTAAATGAGCATTATTTAATTTCCAAAAGTTTGTACATTTAAATTGCCATGTGATCAGTGTGCTGAATAAGAGCTGGGCGAATTTCGGTTCTGAAAATAAGAGGCATTATCTTTTTTCATTTTCAACAAGCCAAAAATCAAACCTACATTTTTCTACACTATTTTTCCTTCTCCAAGTAAATTGAGATTATTATTATTTTTATATTTCCATATATCAAGTACATTTTGAGACTTGATGATTTTTTTTCAAATTTGTTACAGGAACATTCTTTAATTTATTATTATTTGATTTATAAATACAATCATTATGAGATAAAACATCATAATTTTTGCCCGTATAACTTTAACTCTTTGGCATGAACTTATCAATAAATCGGTCATTTCTCTGTATAATGAATTTCTATTCCTTAGGTTACTCGACAATGCCACAAACGATAACTGTTGAACGACTACAAGAAAAAAGACACAACTTTGGTAATGAACAGATAAGCCAAAACACAATCACAAATGTCTCTTTCCTGTTTTTCCTTTTCAAATTTTATAGAAAAGCACTTAAATATTTGTACTGGCGTTGTACATATATAGCGATTGTTTTTTTCATATTGCCTACCATAGTAATAATTACATAACATTTTATATATCACGCAGCTGTTTTGTTCACTGTCTTTTCCACTGTCTTTCGGTGTAAAACATAATCGCATCCTTTCATGATTTAGATATAGAACAAAATTTAGTAAAATAATATTTTAAGCAATTCGTATTAGGTTTTGATTGATAACTCCGAACATAGCTCATAAAAGTTAATCTGGCTTTCATCGGCTGAACAAATTTTTCTAATACATCTATTAATTCTACTTTTAGTAGCAGTGTTACTCAACTGTAGATTATCACTTGCTGTTCAAGGGACGATAATATAATATATTTTCAACTCATATTGAAAACCCTACTCTCGTGAAATAAACGAAGTACATTTAGTGTAACTGAAACCTATGTTTTCTTAATTGCTTAATATATTACCTTTATATACCACAGGTTACTTTTATATCCGATGTTACACTTACGGTTATCTTGAGTACAACGTATGGAAGAACATTTTTACTTGCTATATTTTTCATTCATATAATACTACAGGACACTGTTTAACGTGAACAATGTAACATTAGCTGAGCCCAAAAGCTAATGTTACAAACAGGTTAATCGTTTTTTGCATACGTACAACAGCTTGATAGCATGGTAGATTGATCTTTTATAAAAATAGAAAGAAACAATATGCTCTAATCCATATCATGCTGTACACGATTGTTTCTGCCTTTGCGACCAGTGTAGATCATGATCAGCCTGCACATTCGTTCAGTCTGATCGTGATCTGCACTGTTCGCCATCCAGTCTGTATCTTTTTGGTATACACTCCTTTTAAGAGTTAATGGTACTGTCCAAATTCAACTGACAATTTCATTATAGAAAGGTCTTGGTTCACTAATATATGAAAATGGCACCGAATTTAGCCATATTATACAATACTTATTCTACATCGATACATATGCTGTCCGTAACAAGTAAGCATCGTGCTTCAGTTATAAGTAAATAACTTTGAAAAATAATGTGTTGTTGTGTTTATATATTACTCCAAACATGACCCACTTTTCAAAAAAATGGGAATTTTCTATGAAATTTGAGCCTTTATTTATGATTTTCGCCTTGGCGGCATCCTTTACCAGTCTTAATATTTTAACCACTACTTTGTACATTAAAAACCAACAAAGAGTGCAAAAATCATCGCTGGTGAGCAATGCCGCCATATTCAAAAAACGAAAAAACGTCCGTTTCCGAGACAGATTTCCTTTCCGCTCTTTATCTCTTTGTGGTCAACAAATGGCGTCTGTAGCAACTGTCAACGATGTAAACAACGTAGAATTATCGTCATTTTTTCATTGACAAGGTAGTCTTTTCTATCATTATTTAAAAGAATAAAGTCAGAGAAGGTAACCTTTAGTTACGATTTATTTTTTCAATGATAATATATGTTTACTTGGCATAGAATCATATACTACTGCACCGTTGATGTTGCGGTTCACAAAATGCAAGGCAAATCTCAAGCACGATTTTTGTAGTCTAAGAAAGTACGTGAACCGTTGAAAAATAATCAAAAGTGCTTAAGTGGCATGAAAAGGTACAAAGAAAAAGAAATTAGACAAAAATATAGTAGAGAATCGTCTGCAAAGTCCTGATCGTAAAGCGTTCAAGTAGTGTTATTTCACCATTTCATTATGTGTAGGTGCAGTGGCCGAGTGGTTAGAGCGTTTGCCTTGTAAGCTAAACTTCGTGGGTTCGAAACCTTTCTTTACCATTTTTTTTTTGTTATGCACAATTGTGCATCTTTTTTTAAAAATAGTATCTCATTATAAATCTAAATGTTTACAAATGACGGAGTTTATACATGTACAAAAAAGGTTGTTTACGATTGTTTTCTTTTTCAAACATAATTTTGGTATGGTGATGTGTTATCTAGATGGAATACATGTAACATACCGTAATTTATAAGCTCGGAAATATATTTTTTACAGATGCCAGGGATTAGACTTCCCTTCAATTGTGTAGTCTGTAACATACGAACAACTCCAAAAAACAGACGTAAAATCAATATACAGCTTAAACAGCAAATATTAAAACGCTTTCCAGTTACAGTCAAAGAAACTGATGTTATCTGCAATAAATGCCGATTAAAGCACTTCTGCAAATCGCCACCTGTTTCTTCCTTAAGATATGAAGAAGTAATCAGTGATCTTAATAGTGATGATGACTTTAATCCTCCAATTTCTAAAAGATGTGCTATTGCAAGCCCACCGTCTGTAAGGCTGAGCATTTCAGCTACACCAAAGTCACATTCAAGGTGCTTTATCTGTAAAAGGCCGGGACCAAAATTAATAGTCGTTCCAGCTGAGGCTAGATTTTCAGCTTTTGCTGAACATAACTTTATGATTAAGAGTGGTACGCGATGTTGCCCAGTACATATGGATGAAAGTAAATTAAAAGATGATGCACTAAAATCAGCAAACAAGGCAGAATCAGCTTATGTAAATCGCGCTACCGTTCTTGAACTGTTGACAAAACTGAGAGAAGCATGTAAGAGATGTACCAAACGTTTTGATTTTTCGTCACTTACTAATGACGAATATGTAGATTTGACGGGAATAAGCCAGACAGCGTTCGATGATATTTGTTCTTGTGTCGAAGATCACATACGAAATACACCGACCAGAGATGTTCGAACAACTCTTGGAATATTTTTCTTCAAGCTGCGATCTGGTCTATCCAACAAACTGCTTTCGGTGATATTTGGCATTACAAAGTCAAGCATACGGAGAGCCATCACTTCCGTCAGACTGACGTTAATGGCAAAGTTTGTACCCCACAATCTTGGTCCGCAGCATATTTCCAGACAAGACTTAATAGAGAGGCATACACGTCAGCTGGCGACAATACTATTCACAAATGGATCTGGCGATTCTTCACGTCTAATTTTAGTACTTGATGGTACATATATTTACATTCAAAAGAGTCAAAACCACCACTTCCAACGAAGATCGTACAGCATTCATAAAGGCAGACCACTAGTTAAGCCGATGGTTATCGTTACAACAACAGGATACTACCTTACAGTCGTTGGTCCTTATCTTTCGGATGGGAAGAATAGTGATGCTAAAATCCTCAACCATATACTAAATGGGAATATGGAGGACATAAAATCATACATACGCCCGGATGACATATTTGTTGTCGACAGAGGCTTCAGAGATTCCCTTCAACTCTTAGAGGTATAAATATTTTAAAACATTACTTTATAAATGCACAGTCACGTACATACTATTTTGAAGTGCTATTGGATCCAGTAATAAAATGTATTTTATTTATCACCGCACAGAAATAGCTCTACTGGTTTTAATTCTGACATGTATACGCGAATAAAAATCAAATATGTAAATAATTATGAGTTGCTTAATTAGACATCACAAAATATTAATTGTATCGGCAATGCATAAAGGTTTGGGTCAGAATTCTGTAATAATTATGTTATTCGGCGGTAACGGTAAAAAGTTCAAAGATAATCATTATAATATTTACAAATGA
This sequence comes from Mercenaria mercenaria, assembly GCF_021730395.1. Classification (NCBI taxonomy): domain Eukaryota; kingdom Metazoa; phylum Mollusca; class Bivalvia; order Venerida; family Veneridae; genus Mercenaria; species Mercenaria mercenaria. The sequence goes on from NC_069369.1 coordinate 25,531,641, forward strand.
AAATTACCAACTATTTATTTGTGTTTTTTTATCTTCAGGACTTGGGAATACAGACAGAGATGCCTTCATTTTTACGGAAAGGTCAATCACAGTTTGATACGGAGGTAGCCAACACTAGCAGACTAGTCACAAAGGTATTTTCGTTATACCAGTATGTCTATCAGTTTCACTTAATTGTGTCGTCTGCTAGCAGAAACACATATCTGGCCTAGGTTTTCGTCTGCCTCATATTACAACCAGCCACCACTTAAAAGGTCGTCTGCCATTCTTTGTTTTGTTAAAACGTTTATGTCATAAAATATGTTCACATTAATAGGAAGGGGATAAAATTATTTGTTTATAATCATAGTGTTGCTATTGCTGCACATAATAGAATTAGTATTTGGCGGGAATCACATGATCAAAATAACTTCTAAACAATTGTAATAATGAGCCGTGCCATGAGAAAACCAACATAGTTGGTTTGCGACCAGCATGGATCAAGACCAGCCTGCACATCCGCGCAGTCTGGTCAGGATCCATGCTGTTCGCTAACAGTTTCTCTAATTACAATAGGCTTTGAAAGCGAACAGCATGGATCCTGACCAGACTGCGCGGATACGCAGCCTGGTCTTGATCCATGCTGGTCGCAAACCCACTATGTTGGTTTTCTCATGGCACGGCTCGTATTATCTTTTAAATTAACCTCTCAGTTGAACTTTAATTCTACATAATACATAGCCTATAATTTGGCCGAGAAAATGTGTTGCATGAAATGTGCAACCATTACAAACTTCTAATAATTATGGACACTTTCAAGTTCCATGATGTGCTTCAAACAATCAGACTTAATCATTGCTTTAGTCTAATTGTAATACATCTACACGTGCATATTATAGGCTAATATTTTTCCTCTTTTTGTATTCTAGAGATTTTTTTCATCATGTTATTTTCCACAGTGAAATTAATATTTGCATTTTATTTTTTTCCAGATCAGGTGGGTAGTTGAGTCAGCAAATGCTCGAATTAAACGATGGAAGTATTTTGATCGAGTGTTGCCTAACAGTCAGGTACCATTTATTGGCGATTTCATTAAAATCATTTGTGCTGTTTGTAACAAATATCTACCGTCACTTTCATCCTCTACTGAGGATGATGAGCTCCAAGCACAGCATATGTTGCAGTTGGCAGCAAACGTAAACGCGTTGCAGTCTGAGATTGAAGACGGTAACCTAGAAAAACACCGTGTTGTTTGGGTACCAGTGCACGCAACAGAGCTAGAGGAATTTCCACGGTTGAGCGAAGATGAGCTTCGAAACCTTACATGTGGAGTCTACCAGCTGAAACTGAGCCCTGGTTATATTCAGGAACATTTGCAAGGTGACGCAGACATTCATGTTCACAAGGAATACAGTGGACTTATTCGTGTACGACTGCAAAGTCGCCACATCTCTGCAAAGCAGTACACGCTCTGGATTAAGTTTAATCCGTCTGAAGTGATTGGATGGTATTGTAAATGTCGGTCCGGGGCAAGAGTTGTAGGCATGTGTGCACACTGTGCTGCTGTAATGTGGTATCTGAGTTATGCTAAACAGCGTTATGTGAATGGGATTGGTGTCCGAGATTGGTGCGAGTACCTTGATGACGCCAGTGTTATTCCGCCTACCATAGACAGCTCAGATTCGGAGAGTGATTAACTTGTACATATTAACTGCTTAGCGGAGTATACAATACACCTTTGTTAATCATATGCTCTGTAATTGTAAGATATATGGTGGTAATGTACATTTTTGTATACCAGACGGGGACTTCCGGTATTTTTAACGGTGCTGGAAAAATCCATCTTAAACCCGGGACTCCCGGGGTGTAAATGACGTATTACGAAATACATATATGTAGAAGATTTATGTAGTAAGTTATAATTTATTTAAAAACCGGAATAAAAATTCAATACCTTAACAGTTCCTACAAGTTCCTGATAGTATATTTTTTCGATTCAAATCACGTTATTTTATCAAATATTCATAACGTTAGGCTGCATCTGATAAAACAAAGCCGGAACTAAACGTTGTTATTTGTTTTTAAACGTCACGACGTCTTTCCTGTTTATGGGCGTTGGTTTCCCGCGCTTTGTTTAAATACACTGCTATAAGAAATAGTTCTAAAAAGAAAGCCGTTCGATTCATTTTATTTTTATTATTATTTCTTGAAATTGATATGCAGGAAAAAGATACTTTCACTGTTTATAGGTGCAGATGGAAATATCCGTCTCTGGGTAACTGTTTAGGTGGTAACTCGGCAGGGAGCCTCGTTACCGCATAAACAGTTACCCTCGAGGCCGGATATTCCCATCTGCACCTACAACCAGTGAAAGAATCTTATATTTTTGTCATTATGACAGTAAGATTATATAGATCTACGAATATTTTCTGCTGTATTCAAGCTGCATGTAATCATTTCAGTCGGCAGTATCAATTTCATACATTCCCTTTTCGTGAACAATTAAATTAACTGTCTGAAATCACAAAATATGTATTATCTGTAAAACATACATTGGATTATTGTAGAAACAATTAAGTGTTTGTATTATTATGCATTATTGCAATTAGTATCATTTAACTCTTTTAATACGACTAAGACATTTAATAAGGCAGTTTTCTAAAACTAGTATTGTGTTTTAAATGAGGTTATGTAGTATTATGTTTGAATTAACTGCGTAACCATGGTAACATATTTCTGTTGTTCTATATTATTTTTTGAAAAAGTAAATATTGTTTGCAGATCACTTTTCAGTGATGCATTTTTTTTTAAATTTTTACATGTAATGGTAAATGCTGAAAGTGTTCTACAATTATTTACCAGAAACGTCATTGTTGTCTCATTGAAGCATATACTGTAACTCCATTGTAACCATAGCAACAGAAATATATTATATTATTTATGAATAATGATCTCCACAAACAAAGTACCTATGTTACTTTTTAAAAGAATGATATAAATTGGACTTATTCCATAAAAAAGCAGACATAGCAAATATTCTCATTTTTATCTCTGTTTCCATGGCAACCGTATTTTTTTGGCCTCAAATTATATGTGTTGCTTAGAGTTATATCTTGACACATGTGAATGTTAATTATACGCTCTGATATAATTATTATAAGCGATTTTTCTGTTTCCATAAAAAAGATCAATTGGTTGCCATGGCAACAGCAGAATTTCAAATGAGTTGAAATACGAGATTTTGCATTATGAGTTGTTGATCATTCATTATAATAATATTTCAACAACATTTGATGTTGTGCCATTTTCACCTATAAGTGAACCAAGCCCTTTAGCAGCTTAAGGATTGGTTAATTGATACGCTTTTAAGTCCGTGTACTTATTTCTGGAATTTTATTAAGAAATAAATGGCATGTTACCCCGCTAATGAGTTTAAGCAAAACCCAGATGTGAAACTGCATGAATAAAGATATTTGTCCAGGCAATCGCACATTTCAGACGTCTAAACGAATAAGTCTCATAGCTTATGCTATTTGTTATTTGTTGGAACATTTTTCTCGGGAGCAGGGATCAAACAATTTCGGAGATTATCTATATGCATTGCTTTATCACGTTGCTTAAATTTAGAATAAATAATTGAAGATGTTATTTTCCCCGGTGGGATTATTGTTAAATTCGTTCTCTGTATCTGGGAAAACAATATCTCAGACGAATAGTCCGGCCAAAATTGACCTGATAATCAATACATGAGCAATACAAAAGTAAACATGCATAGGTTGCATAATAGTAAACGACGAATTATATTTATCAGAATAATTTGTATATTTGATATATAGATTACTTAACACATTAAGCACAGATAGTGCTTGACTCCCTTTCCATGCTATCTTTGCTATAATTATTGTTGAATTGTTGTTAATAATAGAATTTGGGTCATTTGTGGCTGATTTGGGTTCATTATCTGAATGAATGGGTCCCAGCTTCACACATTATATCATATACAAAAGTTAAAGGAAACCAGGTATTTGATAGAGCAAGTACTCGTTGTAAAACGTTATGTTTAAATTTGGACCAATCAGAATCAAGTTCTAAAAATAGCAAGTCTGCTGGGGTATAATTAGGTAGATGGATGACAGAGAGATCATTCGGTATCCAGCGGTCGCAGAAGACACATGGCGGATTCAACTAATAATTTATCCCAGTACCTTGATAAGGAGACTATTGCAGTTACCCTGTCAGGGCGGATAAATTATTAAAAAGAAGATTTTGGAAGTTCGTAGACTAAAGAAGAGTTGTAGAATTTCAACCATGTTTCGAGCTATAGGGCCAGCGCATAGAAGTTTTACCTTAAGGGTAGTTGAATGCTGTATACGATAGCATATATAGGCTGAGCATCGGGAAGCTGAGACAGAGACCCAGAGTTAAAGAATCTACTGAGATAGTAGGAGAGTTCCAGTTACAGACGGTTCAGCGTTATTGGCGAAGTATGGCCAAGACATCGGGGATATACTTATATAGTAGTTGAATGCTACATATGATAGCATATAGGCGCTGAGCATCCAGGAGTCAGGGCAATCATATAGAGTTTGAGAGGACAGAGGTCAAGCATCTATGCGATAGGACTCGTATGTTGTTAATTCAAAGACATTGTCTGATGGGAACTTCAACAAAAAGACCAGTCAAGTATAGAGTCTCCAGCTTATAGGAGTTTGAGCTAATCATTTTTAATTGAAGATTGCTAGTTTGAAACATTTAGTGATTTGCCTGATCCCTGAAATTGTCTAGCTCATAATAGAACTCATTTACAAATCATTGGTACACGAATCATTTAGGCAAGGTAGCCAGAGGAAAATTCTATATATGAGATATTTGGTCTCACCAGCTATACGTTTTAACGAAGGACATTCTACATCGTTTATCAGTTAGTCTAAGACATAGTCACCTTAGCGATTGGACCCAAACCATTGTTCAAGATACTAAAGGCGTAGGCACTTCTCTGTGTCATATAACCAGTATCCTGACAATATTTATTATATTTACAACATGAAAGCATCTGTGTGTAACCCGAATTTATTTTCTCTTCCTATCTGCATAGTGACATTCGCCTGCAAATTTATAAATTTAGAGTGACAATAACGACTAGATGATCAGATAAATGTAAAATCCCCTCTGTCAGTCTCTCAGTACCAAAATTTAATTCTGGTTTATGCTGGCTTTTAAAAAGAAAATTCCTTAAACATTATAGACAAATCGTCTGAAAACTATTCATTAAATAAAGTCACAGTATGGTGCTAGGTTCATTTCTTCCAGAGTAAACGAAACAGGAATTTCTCGATTACCAGATAACATGCATCCAGTGTATTTAAGTACATGACATAATGGCGGATGGAATAAGTTTGATAATGTCTGTAAATATGTGCTTATTGGTAATTGCTTCATGATAATAATTGTTGTAATAATTACTCGTATTATTATAGTACTGGAGAGGTAAACACACGCACACGTGAAAGTTAATCATACTTTTTTGTAAGTAAGTACCAACCATAGGTAAATTGAACTTAATCAAAAATGTTTATTAGTACATTAATTTTAATAATTCACCCCCTTTAATAATGACAATATATTGCATCAAATAACTGTCTAGTGTCAATATGATATAAAGTTGAATTCAAATCATAGGTTACAAAACAAACAGGAAGATTTTGAAAATGAATGGTAGTAATTAAAAATAATTATTTTGAAACACAAGTTTCCATCGATTCATGTACATTTTCGATTCCAAGGTCAAGCTTGTTATACATTTATATCAGACGCATCTGTGGTTCCAGCTGTTGTAGTTTCCAGAGAAGAAAACATTATCGTTGTTTACTGTAAGTCAGTGTAAAAACTAAGTGACATCCCTAGAGGAAATGTCACTTTTGACCGCAGTTCATGATTTGTACAAAAATTATAAGGTAATGGTAGATTTCCCGGAAGCACAGATCATATCATATACGATGCCATATTCAATTTTTTTTATACAAGATTGTCTATTGTAAAATACAATCCCGCTGGCTTTGCTATGTCTGAACCCAAACTCGTGATTTGTACAAGTTTTGTTAATGTTCATTAGATGATAAATGCTTTATAACAAACATATAAGGTCTGAATATAATTATTACTGTTGTTATAAAGAAGAATGCTTTTCCTTAAATTTTCCGGTGCTGCAATAACAATCTGTCGGAAATCAATTTGTACAAAATTCAAAAGAAGTAAACCACAGAGAAAAATTCAAGAATTTGGTTCGGTGACATTGGAGTAGAAGATCTAGATAGTTTTGTTAATTAAACTTTAAGCTTCAGAATTTCATTCCCACCTCTACAGTCGTGGAGTTGCAGCGATGTTCCATCCCCACGCCAACAGTCGTAGAGTTGCAGCGATGTTCCATCCCCACCCTTTTAGCCGCATAATATAATCTGAATCGGATCTTATTATTTCCACGTGATCATACTACCTATTTGAAAAAAAAAAATACATATACCACCTGATTTACGCAGAACTGTCTGTTTTCTGGGCTGTTTTAACACTTGGTAATTCTTAAGATTAAATTCGTTATATTTGTCTATTTGCATTCTGTACAATAAAAGATATCGAACTTATCCACCAAATCTGTGAATTCTTGGTAGTTAAATTAGATTTATTGCCGCATACATTTAAAGTACCAATATTCAGTATTTTGCGAGGAGACTCGCTACTTGAGTTTAGGATAATGTTGAGGTTCACTGGCCTCTGACTGTCCTATGTAGCTATTGTATCCTGAGCCGTATCTTTCGATCGGCTGCGTGATGTCCATGGCATTGGGCTATGAATTTGCGACGTGGTAGTCGTCTGCGCAGAGCTTAGATTTTCATCAGGACCAGGATGTTGCGCATGGGAACTTGGTAACAGTGAATGCAAGAACGAGACCTATCCCTCCTTGCTTGATTGGGTGGTGATGATTTCAGGTTTGGAGAAAATGAACGTTTCGTATTATCTTCCGATACCGACCATGAAGTAATAATTTGTTCGGGCTCGTTTGCGGAATCAGTCATAAATACAGGCAGGGAAAATGGTTTTTGGCTGCATCCGGTTTTTCCTTCAGGATTTCAATAATTCTATGTCTAATATTTGTAGATCTTGACTAATTAAGTACTGAGTACCAGTCTTGAAAGGACCTTATATGTGCGACCTTTGACAATTATTACTGCAGGAAACACTAGTTGTACATGTTTAGCACCATGGATTTCGCGTTGACGTTCGAATTCGCTCCACAATGATTTACATGCATCTGAAATTTCTTTTGAATAATCACGTAAAATACCTGTTTGTGAACCTTTTAACCGAGTTGCATTGTTTAAAATAAGATTCACCTGAGTAGAATTTCCAAAAGTCACAAGTATTTGACGGTGCTGGGGCTTAGATGGCCGCTTGTCACCTGCATGCGGTCTGATTGTTCTACCTAACCTGAATGCTCGCAATATTTCAAATGACGATTTGACCAACTTTAACGTTTCAATACGAATATTGCTCACTATAGACGCTGTGTCTTCTCCAACAACCTCAGGACAACCAGAAAATAACAAATTTGTTTCCATTTGACGGGCCTCAATGTCAATTTGCTTGTACTCTAACACCTTGAGCCTCTAATCCGCAACTTCATGTGCCGCACTATTAAAGTATACATACGACTAAATGTTATCTATTCTTCATTGCAGAAGGTTAAATCGCAACATACCCTTTAACAGCACATTCAACTTTTCGTCTGTCGGCAACCGTTTCAATACGTCCATATCCCGGTCTTGACCCTACCCCACCCACTGAGCCGGTAGACTGGCAAACACGTTTGTTTCTCCGTACTGGCTTATAATCATCGGATAACACAAAGTATTTACCTGTATATGCTGCAAATGTTTCAGCGCTATCATTTGGTGCAATTGTAGCCATGATAAACTGTTGCTAATAAACTTCAAACAGTTTTTACGAATTTGGTTTGCCACGTCTACAAAAACACATCCGGCATGTTAATTTTAATTTTACTCATTTCAATATGCTAAAGGCAATCGCTGTAAAGATTGGCCAGGTGCGCAAAGGATATGTGAGAGAGCAATAACAAAATAATAAGAAGTCACGAGTACAACATTTTTTCCCTAAAACTCTCCAGATTTAAATATTACCATATTATAAAATTAGCATTTTAATAAAAAATAATTATACAGTTGAAACTCGCTATCTCAAATTCCATATGCGGTTTACTTCAAGATAACCGGAAGGCGACTTACAATGATATTTTTACACGTGCTTTTCAATCGGGACTTGAAAGTTTCTTCGAGATAAGCGGACTTTTGATGTAAGCGAGTATGATATACAGAGTTTCAACTGTAATTCAAATGACATTTTATTGGGATTGATCATTAGAAATGTTAGCTAAATGTATATATCTTTTGCTCCAACTATCTAATAATTCATTGTTTGACATTAACAGACTTATCGTTAAAAATTTCATGCATTACTGGCACGAGAGCTATAAACACTTTTCTGATGACGTGTGCAGTTATACATTACGATAAATTTCATTTGGAAGTTAAGTTTCTATATTCAGCTACACTGTATGTTATTTTTTATCTTATCATTCATTGACATTTCATGAATAGTAGTAAAATACACGTTGTAATCGCATTCGTATTTATTTTAAATGGAGTAACAACAGTTTTTTTTTATTAAGGACGGGCACTGGCGTTTATATCAGAAATTTAACGAGCTTATCACTGTCTGTTATTGCAGAGTTATTCGCTTTTAATGTTGAAATGCCTACTTTCGTATCAAGACGGATAACACTCATTCGGCAGCTACAACTTTATTATTCTATGTGTAGTTATAAATTGGTACTCACTAAAGATATGATATCAAATTAATTCTTTGAAGCTCGTAATATGCTGTGCTTAAAATGCGTTTTCAACACACAATTTCGATTTTGTATACAGACTGATAGAAATTAAAACTGGTATTATCTAAATAACGAATAAATAAGCTTGGCTAAAATATTTGTGAAACCATGTAATGATGATATTGTAATAAATCGTAAACAGGCATAATTAAATAACAATGTATATATATCAGTGTTTTATTCATAATATTAAATAGTCAATTACGAAACAACTAATAAGCTGTTAGAAACTTGACAATAATAGTTCAAGTTTCAATTACCAGTCTAAAAAATAGGACTGAATTCACGTCTGTTTCTTAAAAGGCTTTTTAATTTCTATTAGTAATTAATAAAGAAAACCTCATACAGTTACCAACAAAAAATGCAACATCAGTAAAAGTTACTTCAATGCTGCAGCTTTCTGCTTCCGTTTAAACATAGAGTTATTATTCAAGCAGTGTGAAAAATGCCACATCATTACAAAGATTTGACCTGTCAAATCTAAGACTTGACTTATATTAAACCACGCGTTAGCTTTAAAATCGTTAGCTGATTTAATGTCAAAAACCACAATTTCTTCACATAATGGTTACCAAGAAATGGTTGCCACTTATTTAATCAAAACGGGGTTTCAATAGAAATCTGAACAGTGTCGGTATAACTGAGTAATCTATGATTGTTCACAATAAATAAAGCAGGAATCAATTTGCGAAATAATGAGCTTGTGCGGACAATATTTGATTATGAAATATGTAATATACTAAAACAGTTTCTCCACCAACTTATCTTCCACTAGCAACATTTTTCGAAAACGCTAGCTCTTCAAATATGTAATATGCTTGTGCGGACAATGATTATGTTTTTTTATGAAATATGTAATATACTTGAAGACAAAGAGTTTTTAGACAAAGTTTGTCCAATAACTTATTCGCATTTCGCTTGAATCCTCTAGAAGTTTTGTTCACTGGCAACATTACTCGAAAACATAAGCTCTCCAAAAATGTAGCGTACATTATTTTTGTTCATAAAACGACCACACCGGTGATTTTCTAATGCGTGAAATTAATTGAACGTGGCATGTTATTGTGATTGGCTTGCATTTATAGGCTTCAAACAACATTAATTCATTTCACACATGAATTCATATAACTGATAAATCTTTATAAAGATATCCAATGGCTATCTTTCACTAAAATATGAAAATGTTTTCCCAAGATAACTGTAATAAAATCAGCATCTGTGTCCAGTATTTATAATCAAGAAATTCATAAGCTTGCTTATACATTTTATTTGATATACGTGTGTGCAATTTTAACGAGTTGTACGTATAAGTTTTGTAACCAACCCGGGGCTAGAGGGCGTGGACGGTAGCATGCATTTCCACTACCGTCCACGAACAGGCTCAATCAAACCGAGCCTGCAAACATTTTCGTGTTTGTTGTGTTGAGCGACCTGTGGAGTAACTACTTTTTCTATTTTTGTATATATTCTTTCACTCTTTTCTATTGAACTAACTTTATATATGCAATACCTGATATCATTGCAACTATTACATTGTACGTATGCTGCTCATGCTTGCTAAGCTATTCATTCCAAGTTTTCATTTATTTCTTATTATCGACCTTTACTTTACATATTTTTATCTTTTGTTTTACAGAGGTTTAAACCTATATAACTGAAATGTTTGAAACACCGTAAGTGCAGCTTTATACGACCTTCAGAAGCGAGGCATTAGTATAAGCTCAAAGCTTTCTCCCCAATTCTGTGAGCAATAATGAACACCATTTGTAAATTTGCTCTGTTATATTGCACAGCTATAACTTTGTAGTGTGTATATTGTATGAATTGCATGTAATGCATTTGAAAAATAAATATTGTTTAAACCAACATAGCATATTTACATAATAATAAGACACTGCTTTGACAAGTTAACACCACACTTTGACAAGACAGCATAGCTTTTTTACATATTAACACGCCTGGAAGACCAGATCACATGATACTTTGACAAGAAAACATAGCTTTTAGCATAGTCTTGTTGACAAAACAAGACACTCTCTGGACATACACTATACAATACCACGCCTTGATATGATATCATGATAGCATTTTAACATAAGACTCTGTACCGACAAGTAACCCTAGCAATTTGACAAGATAACATAGCTTCCAACAAAATAGCACGCTCTGTAGACAACATCACGTGACATTTTAACAAGAAAAATTAGCGTTTTAACATAATAACGCGCTCGGTAGACAAAATCACAGATACCTTAACAAAATACATAATTACACGTTCTGTAGACAAGATCACACGATACTTTTACAAGATATCATAGCTTTTATCACACTATGAAAACAAGATCACACTTTGACATGATAACTTGGCTAGTTAACATGATAAGACGCTACTTTGGCAAGTTAACATCACAACCAGACATGAAAATATAGCTTTTATACATATGACACTGCGTCGACAAGTATACACCACACATTTGACAAGATAGTATGGCTGGTTAACATTATAAGACACTGTTTTGACAAGCTAACACCAAACATTGACATAAAAGCATAACTTTTTAACATAAGACACTATTTTGACAAGTTAACATCGCGCTCTGACATGATAACTGATATGGTAAATTCAATATTCCCTGGTAAATTTATACATATATATTCTGACAAAATATATACATATATGGTTTTTACTTTACATTATTTGCCAGCTTTAATTTTTTGGAATTAAAATGAATTAAAACAAATATTTAAAGACTTAGTGTTTGTTTATCTTACATTTATTATTATTATTATTATTATTATTAACATACCAGATTTATATAGCGCCCTTTTCATGATAAACACGTTTAAAGGCGCTTTACATATACTGCAGCCACACAGGGTGCGAAATCATCCTCTACTACTACAGACAGAGAGCGATCTGACAATAGGGACAGAGTGAGATAAAGCCCCCAGAACAGACAGAGAGAACTTTCCAGATACAGACGTGTGCGGCTAACTTAGCCTAGCTCTTTTTGAATAGACAGTCTGGTTCTTTAACGTGCCCGATGTACAGCACCGATACGCGCGAAGCCGTCTTTCCTGGGAAGAACCAGTACAGGCCTCTAGTTAGGTGGGAGACACTCAAGAGCATCTCAGAAATTTCCAGTGCCTGGACCGGGATTCGAACCCCGGACCTCTGGATTGACAGTCAAGTCAGATACCACTAGACCATCGGCCCACCTCACATTTCCTTTTAACTTTGCAGCTGATATTTTGCAATTCACTTATGGTTTTCGTGTCCTGGATATAAAAGAGCTACATAAGATATCAATCACCGGATCATTCAGAATATTCAAAAGAAATGTAAATTCTGACGTGGCGGAGTTGTTCATGAATTGACACCTTAATAAATTGAGTTCGTCGACCTTTTTCGTACACCATGTATCTTGTTCGTTTTGAGGAAATCTTTTATTGTTGAGAATGATACATGTCGTATTAATACAGAAACACATATATTCCTGTACAGTTCATCAGAGATAAATATAGAAAGTTCCAACCATAAGCCATCTGTCTTAATTCTATACTAACAGGAATATTGCCTGTCGTAAAGACTTTCGTGACTTTAGTAATTGAAAGGGAAAATGACTCCATACTACACTGATTCTTTTTTTCGTTTAACATGTCGATCTATTATTTACTTATGGTTATGTTTCACTGAAATACTTTGAAATAAGTGCTTATGGTAATATTTTAGAATTTAATGTTACGGTCATTTTCTGTTAAGTCATTCCTATTTGAAACAGTGACCCTTACATGTTGCTGTATAATAACTATCAGCAGGCACACAATTTTGAATACATTGACAATTCCGCGAAATGTAGTAGAACATTACATTTTAAGCTTTAAATTAAATACATTTTAATGAAAACTTATCTATGCCTTACATAAAATTGTATTGTCATATTCAAGACGCCATAAAATGACGCGTCAATAAGGATATAGTCTTCATCGGACCAGACATTTCAGACATGTCATACTAGTATTATGTGAAGGGTAATCACAGGCAATGAAGAAATCAATAAATTCGGTCATCTTGAAAAGAACTCATACGATTCAGCTGTTATGACTGGCTGACAAACTTTCCAGTTAAAAAAACTCGTGTTTCTTAATTTTTCAATTTTTCTTTCAGACGCCATTTTGAAAACAGTTTCAGGATATGAAGATACTGGTACTCACTCCTTTAAGAGTTTAGTTTTTAATCTTGTTTGCAGTTACTGTAATATCATCAGTATGAGGACATTACATTCTAGAAGACGACAGTAAATGTTGTTTCAAAATTGAGACATTATATAGCTTGTTTGACTGTCATCCATATTTAATTTTGTGATTCGTACAAAGGCAATGTATATCTTACATATATTAAAATGCCAGTAGTTTTTTCTTGTTTTAATATATGATGTGTGATATGGTACAAATAATATTACATAAATATCTAAATTTCAGCTTAAATAATGGATCTAAATTTATTTCATTTAACTTGAAACTTCTTCTGTTGTCATGCAATATGCTTTTATCTTACAACTTTCTTGCTTTGAGATAAGCTCTTCATGCAATAATCCAGTTATAACTGGGGATTAAATATTTATCAATGGCTTGATAGGTAGGACTATCTGCAAGAGCGGCTACATTGAAATTTATTAGAAAGTTTCTGAAAATCTTAAATAACATGCCTCAAAATGATCAAATCAAGACTTAAGTATTGTACTCGGTCTTAAATGTTAACTAAGCAGCCTGTGTTATTTTTAAAATCTTTTTTCATAGTTTGAAATTTTAGGAGCCATTTCAAAGTAGTTATTTAATTATAACCTTGTAGTGATCAGATCCTCAGCGAAATGACAAGACCATTATGAAATTGAATTATTATCAACATTTTCCTATTATGTAATCAGTATCATGTAATCAGTAAACTATTTAAGGATTTAACGTTGACAGTTTTTGTTCAACAGCGTCATTCTAGTTGACTTTTCATGAAATTAAAAATGAAACAAAGCATTTTACCATGACCGTTTATAATTCAGAAACAATTTTTGGGTTCGGCTAAAAAAGTGTATATTTACAAAACCTGGTTATAAGCTTTATCTAATCAAAATAAAATGTGGAAAATTCCCTAAGTAATTTTCAGTAAAAGAGAAGCAAATACACATTCATGTATCAAAGCCTATTGTTCTGCCTTTTGAGCAAATATTCTATTAAAATCATTCTTTAAGTTTCTGTTAGGTAATATGAATTTCAGCCCGATTTAAAAACTGTTTAAAAAAGAGTTGTACACATAGCAAAGAAATTGAAACGAACAAACATCTCAAACATCTGCACATTTTTTTTCTTTCAAGATTAATAATATTTACATCAAACATATACAAGACACGGTTACTAAATTAATAAATCAATATGACATTGTTGGAGCATTTTTCAGACTGGATTATAATAAGTTTTGAAAGTATTAAGGTGACTGTGAATTTTTTGTCAACTCGGATTACTTAAATTCTGAAAATTATCAATGTTGCTGTATGTTGCGAAGTTTAAGCAACTGCCTTAATTTTCATTTATACTGGTCCATCTTTTTAGTGAACCTTTGGTAAACCAGTGGGCAGATCTAAACTATTCTGTTGTTAGTGCGCACATTTACAAAGACGTTGGTGCACCATTCGAAATTTACAAAGCTTAAATTGAAAGCATCTTGAGAAGAAGGTTTCGCGCAAGCTGCATTTCTGCTGATGCGCAATGATTAATGATGTTTTTATATTATACCTGTAAATAGCAGCAGTAATTAACGCCATTTTTTATCATGAAATTATCTTATTTGAAAATAAAAGAAAATATTTAATAAGTAACCTATGTATCTGGATAAAGGTTACATTTTTGGACACGCTTCCTTTCTCTAGATAACTAAAATGTCATAGAGGAGTTATCTATCATCATCTTCAATTTTCCAAATAGACGCAATTTGTGTTGGAGTATATTTTTGCTTTAAGCATGTAAAACGAATTATGAAATCTAAAACATTCAAAAATGAGATACTCTGGTATCAAATGTTCAACATAAAACAATATCGGATGTAATTAGAATTTTAGGTACAGTCTCTATATCAGCTGAAATTTACCAGGAATGTAAGTTTGTAAATTAGTATTATAATATTCTTATTGCCTGTCTTTACGAAAGAGCATTAATGCCAGGTGCGTTTTATCTATTAACTCGAAATTTCGAGTTAATAACACAAAATTTCGACCTCGTATCTTGCCCTTTCATCCGCAAAATTTGAACGTCTGTCCATCTGTCAATGGCCAGAAATGTAATGGACGACTTTTGACTCTTCGAAGTGGAATTATCTATCTACACATTCATATATTGTACCCAATATGTTGCGACTTAAACATATACTACATTACATCAAAGTATGATCTATCCCATAGCCTCTAGAGCTACTCCAGATTTCAAACTGTATCCAGAATGTATACCTTCATTTACATATATAGTATCCTCAGGTAGTAAAGGCTCGAACTAGGTCAAAAACCTTCCAGATATGGTCAAAATAGTGAAATATTCTAAGTTTGAATACTTTTCATTCACATTTCATGACCTCTCCTCAAAATCTAGATCTATCCAGGTACCCAATCTAGGTCAGACTTATTACTACACGTTGGTGTAGGTTATGTCAATATTTCCTTGCCATATGGACTCAAATTAGGTTGAAAACCTTCCAGACTTAAATATGGTTTAAATACTGATATTTCTATGAGCAAACGGTCATCTAAATCATATGACCCTGTAGGGCTACCCGATGGAAACACCAGGTACCTAATCTTGACCAGGACCTATATATCAGCGTAAACTGCTGTAGTATGTAACTCGAAATTTCGAGATTCGTTACTCGAAATTTCGAGTTAAGTAACTTGGAATTTCGAGACACTTGCTCGAAATTTTGACTTACTTATTTCAAAATTTCGAGATATTAAGTGGACATTTCGAGTTATGTAACTCGAAATTTTGAATTAATAACACGAAATTTCAACTTCGAATCTTGCACTTTTATCCACAAAATTTGAACGTCTGTCTGTCTGTCAAAGGCCAAAAATACAATGGACGACTTTTGACTCTTCGAAGTGGAATCATCTACCTAAACATCCATATGTTGTATCCAATATGTAGCGACTTGAACATATACTAGCATACATCAATGTACGGCCTACCCCATAGCCTCAAGAGCTACTCTAGATTTCAAACTGTATCCAGTATATGTACCTTCATTTACATGCATAGTATGATCAGATGGTAGGGGCTCGAACTAGGGCGAAAACATTCCAGATATGGTCAAAATATTGAAATATTCTTAGTATTTTTTTCATTTACATGACTTTTTTGTATAGTATGTTCAGGTGGTAAGGGCTCGAACTAGGTCGAAGACCTTCCATATATGGTCAAAATGGTGAAATATTCTAAGTTTGAGTATTTCCCATTCACATTCTATGATTTCTCCTCAAAATCTAGGCCAATACAGGTACCCAATTTTGGTCAGACTCATTAATACGCGTTCGTGTAGGGTATGTCTATGTTTCCTTGTCATATGAGCTAAAACTAGGTCGAAAACCTTCAGATTTAAATATGGTTTAAATAGTGATATTTTATGAGTAAACGCTGCCTGGTCATCTTAATCATGTTACCCTGTAGGGTTACCTGATGGATACACAAGGTACCTAATCTTGGTCAGGACGTATACATCAACGTAAACTACTGTAGTTAGTTACTCGAAATTTCGAGATTTAGGCTTAATAACTCGAAACTTCGACTTAGTAACTCGAAATTTCGAGATACGTAACAGTTAATTTTACTAAAAATTTCGAGAAACGTAACTCAGGATTTCGAGATAATAACTCAGATAGCATAAACCTGGCACTATATGAGCCGTGCCATGAGAAAACCAACATAGTGGGTATGCGACCAGCATGGATCCAGACCAGCCTGCGCATCTGCGCAGTCTGGTCGGGCTCCATGCTGTTCGCTTTTAAAGGCTATTGGAATTGGAGAAACTATTAGCGAACAGCATGGATCCTGACCAGACTGCGCAGATGCGCAGGCTGGTCTGGATCCATGCTGGTCGCATACCCACTATGTTGGTTTTCCCATGGCATGGCTCATATGCTCTTCCGTATATGCATGTACCTGTAACGCATGTTAAACTGAGTAAACAAAATCAGTAATAACTATTACAATATAATACAGAAGCTAAATAATGACACTATAAGAAAAAAAACTTTTCGGTATATATATTGTGCGTATTTAATTTGATTATTTTACACGAATTCGAAAAAATCAGTAAAACATCTATTTTCCCACAAAGCCGTTGTCATTCCAAATATTTAAACATCTTTTTTCTTACTTTGTTTTTAACGTTGCAATCTTCTTCCCCAACAAATTGCTAAAATGTATTAACTTTGTAAACCTTATGCATAATAACTTTAGGTTTGATGATTCCATTGGCATAGTGAAATGCGAAATGTTGAAAAGTATTGTCGTCAAACTTGTACGAATAAATTACTCAGAAGTTCCCTGGAGAGTCTTATTTGTTCAATATTATTAAAAACATGATAAAAAATATTTTAAAATTAACTAAAATATACAAAGAAATTTTGCGCAAAGCGCTGACTGTTCCAAATATGTTGCCCGCAATGCATTTTTATTTGGAAAAGAAGAAAAAGTCTGAAACTAGCAAACAGTTGCTTATTTAAGATTCCTTTACGAAAATGTATTCCATAAATTATCATTCAATCGGGAAAATAGAATACCCTTGTTCACGTATGAAACATTTACAAAAACGCCCACCATCCTTTAAAAGCTTACTGCCTTGTCAGAAAGTAATTTGGTACATTCAGTCAATTAATTTCCTGATGTAATACCTGATAGCACTTGAAACACAAGTCCTCGTCTATTATACCTCTGAACCAATTAATTTACTCCGATTACTTAATATAAAATATGAAAAAGAATTCTACTGTACATAAATTGAGAGGACAAGTTCGTTTTCTTTTCATTGGAGTGAATTATAGGATAAAGAACTTGCTACTTCAGGGAACATGTGACCAAGTGCATCAACTTTAAGAGGGCGTATTTAACGTATGTTCTTTTTCTAGAATAAAGCATAGGCCCGATGTGCAATACCTCACACCTTGCGAACAAACCAAACTTCTAATACTGCTATCTGAATGTGCCAGAAACTCCAATTGTTTTGTTTCTCAGATTTTAATTAGCAGTAAAAGTGCATTATGGTGTTTAATTTTAACATTGCATTCACGTAATATTCTCAATTCGCATCTGACTGTACTTAACACCTAACTTTTGTTATTGATAATTGGACAATCATTTTGTAGGAAGAAAATACACTACAATAAAAATATCAAAGGAACAACCTCTCCAAACTATAATAAAAATAGTTTTCTTATTGTGTCAAGCGATGCTACATCAGAGACGTT
This sequence comes from Mercenaria mercenaria, assembly GCF_021730395.1. Classification (NCBI taxonomy): domain Eukaryota; kingdom Metazoa; phylum Mollusca; class Bivalvia; order Venerida; family Veneridae; genus Mercenaria; species Mercenaria mercenaria. The sequence goes on from NC_069369.1 coordinate 25,550,085, forward strand.
TACGCATGATGATTCCATTTGTAATTATTTAACTCGATAGAAGTTCCAAACACTTCGATGCTTAATATCACATAAACCTTATACTGTACAAATCCATGTTAAACATGAAAATGATAAGGTTTATTTAAAGTCAAGTAAAACAAGCAAGTGCAACTGAAAATAGTAGTAAACATCAATTATCAGCATTTGCTGCATCATGATGAATGTACCACATACTATAATTCTAATATGTTATTTGTTTCCGATCCTCTGTCATTATGAAGTCATTTACATAATCATTACAAATTGTAAGTGTTGTATTTTATGGGAGCTATATATTTTGTGTAATTATAATCATAGTTTTAACCCTTAACCTGCTATATTTCTATAATGGACTGGTCCATCTTTCAAATTGGACAGTACCACTTATTACTCAAAGGGGTTTTCACTGAAAATTTACTGACTGAATAGCGAACAGTGCAGACCATGATCAGACTGCACGGATGTGCAGGCTGATCTTGGTCTGCACTGGTCGCAAAGGCAGAATCATCTGCCGCCAGCAGGCTAAGGGTTAAAGTTTCAACTTTGTGTTTCGTGCTTTATTATCTTGATTAGCGGTAATTTCAGATTTTTACGACTGTTATCATTAGCTAGCATTAGAGCTATAACTAACTTTATTATCGACGTGATATTGTTACATTAAAGACGAATATGCTTATGATGTGTGTGTCACGGTATAGGACTTGGATATTAAAACGGGGATAAAGTATGTAAGCGGCCGACTAGCTCAGTCGGTAGAGCATCGGGACGGAATTCCTAGGCCCCGGGTTCGAGGCCCAGTCTGGCTGCACATTTTTCTCACCCTGTGACGTTTGGCGCCCAACATGGGACCATGACTGAATATACTTCAGGATCACGTTTAGCTTGTTCTCAATCCCATATGAAATTCGAGTTTCATATACCGTGGGACTATGTCACGGTATAGGACTTGGATATTAAAACGGGGATAAGGTGTGTAGGCAGCCGACTAGCTCAGTCGGTAGAGCATCGGAACGGAATTCCGAGGCCCCAGGTTCGAGTCCCAGTCTGGCTGCACATTTTTCTCACCCTGTGACGTTTGGCGCCCAACATGGGACCATGACTGAATATACTTCAGGATCACGTTTAGCTTGTTCTCAATCCCATAAGAAATTTGAGAACGAATTTCATATAGCGGGGGACTATGTCACGGTAAAGGACTTGAATGTTAAAACTTGGAGAAAGTGCGTAGGCGGCCGACTAGCTCAGTCGGTAGAGCATCGGAACGGAATTCGAGTCCCGGTCGAGTCCCGGTCTGGCTGCACATTCTTCTCACCCTGTCACATGTGTTACCAATAGAAAATAAATAGCAAATGCACTGAGCGTTATTTAACATATTATGCTATGCACTGCGATTACGTTTCTGAATTTTCTTAGTCTATAACAAACCTAATCAAAATAATCAGCTACTTCTTCTTTTGTGATATAATTTATGCAATGTCAGCATAATCAACGCAAAACATAACGTCATTAAAAGCGCATTTTTAAAGACTTTTCTGTTATTGTCCTATAAAATGTTAAACACGGTAACCGTGTGCGGCGGCTGTAAAAAAAGTATTCACGTGACTCCAAGAAATTCTGTTTAAATTGCATCCCTCAGGGACCGCATTCATGGTTCATCATGTCCATGTCTTCACTTCCATGTAGAGCGCTGTGTGAGTAGCTTGAATGTTTCCTGTTGGACATTTACCCTCTAAAATTTTCTGTTTTTCATCTGTGAGAAACTCTTCAAATTGGTATTCATACAATCGAAATAATTAATATCGAATTACTGAAGCGTTACTTTTCTTCACAGAATAATACGAACATGATTGTGTATGGTTATTTCCTGCATGTTTTGATTTGTATTTCATAATTACGAATTTCCTTATATGTATAAAGGCGTCATTTTACAAAACAATATTATTGGCGTCAGACTTTTAATAGTGAGATTTTCTGTCCTGTCGAGTAACTTCTGTTCAAGGCAGACATAGGTTAAGTTATATGATAGTTCGATGAGATCCTTGTCTAGCTGTTGCTCACGCTAGGGTCAGAAGCACACAGCTCTGACTACGGCAAGAATGTCATCAATAATAACCTTTAAATTGTCACCGATAGTATTTTTCTTCTCCAAAATAAAAATGAATATCAAACACTAATAAATTTACAGAAATATGACTGCATATGATTTGATATTGTTTTGATTCAAGAATGAAAAAAATCAGTAATAAGCGCGAAACCACAGTAACATTTTAATGGTGGTAAGTGTATATGTTGTTTATATCAGTTGCAAAAGCTGAAGTTATCCAAATCTGTAATCTTTTCGATTCGACATTTCATTTAACAAAATACGAATTAAAACGATGCTATAAGACATATGTACATGCCCAAACTTTGGCTCTGCAACGAATGCGACTTCAAACGTTTTGAGTAATTAAACGGTCATTGACAAATGACAAAATGTGAAACTCAGTTTAACAGTGAAATATAGATACTTAAAACTGAAATGTATTCATCCTTAAAGGTGTGCCTTCTATATTTTCTATATATGTTTCCCTTTCAATTTAAGTCTGATATTTCGCAATTCACTTAATGCTGTATTTGTGTCTCGGATGTAAAAAGACAGCTGCTTATACTATCAATCACCGAGCCATTCAAAATATTCTAAAGGAAAGATGAAGTTGTCCAAGAATTGACACGCAAGTAAATCGAGTTAGTTGACCTAGTTTCGTAGACCACTCATATACGGTCTGTTCTTCTTTAGAATGATATATGGCGTATTAATATAAATTCACAAATGTTCTTCAATATATTGTCATCATATAGAAAATAAAAAGATGCAACGTTAGCTCCAATCTTAGTGTTACTTTGAAACAAGAACATTGCCTCTCTAATGTTTCTTAATCAATATTCCATTTTGAACAACAGTTTATTTCAGGACTTTATTGATTGAAAGTAAAATATGTATTCATATTTCTTTCAAATTGATCATGCATGTATATATGGAGCCGATCTATGATTTCCGGTTGGCAGGTTGTTTTTTTCAAAAACCTTGAAAGAATTGCATGGATAATAATTTAGAATTCCATGCTTCCAGTCATTGTCTGCTTGAGTCCTTTCCTGGCCACCTTAAACAGTGATACAATGTAAAACAATACTTGCAAATAGGTATACACATTATTATCTGACATCGTTACTACATGTCATGTAGTAACATTTCCAATATCATATGTTTGAATTAAATACATTTCAATAAAGTTATTTAAAGTAACTACAAAACTTACTGACTTGATATTGGCGCCGTTAAAATACACATCTTAAATAAATGGTTACACATAGAGTTAGGTTATATTGTTTTCATGCTAGATCACAGTCAATGACCGTAACAGTGCCTTTTTTTTCGTAGTTTAAATAAAAATGATTTCTGTTCACCTGTACAAGGTGTACAGTGTGTATGTTTTCTTATTTGGAATTAGTATAAGACTATCCAATTAAGGCTATAACTCTATAACTCTAAAATGACGTAAGCATCATTGTTATCAAAACGCGATATACTAGGTGAACGTCTTTTTCAGTTAGCGCCGAAGAAAGAATATTACTGTGTCCAGTAATAATTTAGTGACAACGTAACATTAACTTTGCGTGTCCAGCTTCTTTATAATAAAATCTGTAAGAAGATCCTTTGGAAGCTTATAATGTAACCAAGCACAATAATAGCAGACACGGTATGCTTAAATCTCTTCACGCAAGGTAATGGAAAGTACAACACCTATCACGCCTCCTAGCACAGGCTTAATAAGAATTCTATTACATAAATATTAACTGGACTCCATGATCCAAATGGACCTGAAAATATAACAAAACTGAATCTAAGTACAGGGAGAATTGTTACGGACGTCAGACGGAACTTAGAGATTGCAAACAAAAAACTATTAAAACTAAATCATAAAAAAATGTCAAGTATGAAGTATAGCAAAATTTTACCTTCTTGTAGCAAATACTTGTTGCTCTATCTATTTTAGATTACGTAAAATCATTCTTTTGATTTTCTTTGAGTAACATGATTGATTCTCCCTGTCAAACAAACATCATCATCATGAGCTAAGATCAATGCCGTGTTGCTAACCATACAACAGTTTATCTAACGCTTTGGTAATCAGTTGTGAATACGATATGACGTCTTTCTTGCTAATTTCTTTTTGTTTAACCATTATCATACCAGCGGGCAGCTCCAAAATGTTTTGTGTCTCGCACAACTCTTCAAAGGTGTTTACACTTTTGATATCTCATGCGCCATTGTGATGTATAACAATCAACACTAAAATAAAACATATCTCGGTTATTTCGGATTAGAAATATCAGAGGCTTGGCGTTTTTCTATTTACTGCAGAACTTCAGTGTATTGTTATGTGTTTTATCGCCTAAAAGTCACAGCAAGCATCATATTTACACCAATTATAAGTATTCACAAACGCTAAACCGTAACTACGCATATGGTAGTATATATTCCGCTCTTCATGTCTCTGATAAACGTATTGGATACTAATTTATAGACTTACGAGTTGGTAATTTTCTATTCGTTTATTTTCAGTCGATTACCGGTTATTTTTTCAAGTAATTATCTTAGATTAACAAGGAGGGATGCCAGACATAATGGCTATTAGTAGCTGTTTCATAGTGTTTAGATAAACGTATTTGGCATAGGTTAAGGAAATAAATGTTTTATGAGCAGACTTCAAACAGCAATTGAATGTATTTCTTCCATAAAGACGTCTGAATTTATTGCCAACAGCCACACATTGGGTGCATTACCCTTAAAAGCAAATATTACTGAGAACCATAAACCAGGGGACAAAACTTGGACTTAACGTGCAATAAATAGCAAATACCATTTCTCTTCATTACAGACTATCGATAATTCGAAGGAATACAATTGAAAATATTTTCCTTTTTAAGACCATGTTTAAAATCCGTATTGGTTTTCAGTTGTGAACGTCAATAATGTCGCGTTTTTATAAAAATATCGGTATAAAGAAGACAGGAGTCTATGGAGTTTCAGTGCAATCTTAAAATAGCAATATATCAGAAAATAGATTTAGTTTTTTTTTATCATAACCATGGTTAAAGAAATTGATATTGATATGTGTTAGAAACTTGTAATAGAAAAAGAACAAGTTTTTCATATTCTATTTATGTAACGTTTGGAATTCAGACACATCAGATCAGTTCTGAAAGTTTTCGATATTTACCGTATTGTGTAAACAGTTTGAAATCCGGGAGTTATAAAATTAATTCTATTTTAGAGAAAGTGTGATTTAAGCATGCATCACTGCATTAGAAGAAACTTTTTTTCTTATTTATCTTATTTTAGTAGCATGCCCTATCCGAATGTCCAAATAATCTCAGCCTGTTTTAACATCCACTGAGACAGACATTTAAGAAATAATTTATAGTAAAAGAGTGTTTTAACACTATTTATGCAAGATGGGCGGTTATAAGGCGGGCGTAATAGTTTGCGCCCGAGTGAAATTATTTGTACGACGTATTACCACCCGAGTGTATAAATAGTGTTAAAACACTCTTTTGCTATACATTATTTCGATTCTAATATGCCCTTAATCTAAAACAGTAGATAAATACGGTAGCGCTCTTTCTTGATCGCAACAAAAACATTGACGTCACCGCACGTTAACGTGACGTCAGTCAAGCGTAAGCGTGTTTTAACAGAGACAAGCATATTAGAATATTAATTCTAACACGACCAGCAAAATAACCTACATACATGTTGAGCAAAATCTATCTCGGGTTATTCTGCAACAAACCACTCACGTGCAATGACGTCATCCGATCCAGGTGCGTAGTACGGTCGCAAATAGTAGTTACTATATTTTCTAACACTTTTGATACTAGTATGTCGTGTTAGAATCGAAATAATAAGTTCCCAAGTGTGATTTATCGTAAGATAACCCGACTTTTTCAAACAGAAGATCTAAAATTAAAGCTTTGCTACCTTCTTTCAACATTAAATTAAGCAGGATGTTTGGTAATTGTTTTACGGCAAAATTCAAATTATTTCTATGGCTAGATTCGCCGTAGGATAAACCCAGTTTTATACACCTATTTATAAATATCGTAAGAAAGCAAACACTTGGAATGCACTCGTAGAAAAAAAAAGGTAGGTTTCCGTTCCTTAGGGTATAAACGCCATGCATCAACATATTTCTGCGTTCAGTCAATTTATTTCCCGGTAGTAAATACGACAGCACTTAAACCAAAGCTCCTTTTCTTGAATGTCAATGAACTAAATAGTTTCCTCGGTATAACTGTTCCATTACTAAATATAAAATATAAAACTGATTTCAGGGTACATTTATTAAGAGGACCGAGTTCATTTTCTTTTCATCTGAATGATTAATATTAACAGGATAATAGAACTGCTACTTCAGCAAACATGTGACTAAGTGTATGAACTTACGAGAGCGTCTTTATCAATACTTATTAATGTTTACCATTTCCCAGAATAAAGCAACCAGCAGAAATGAACTTGCCGGTGTGCAATACTTCACATATTGCGTGCAAGTCAATCAGTTTCTAAAAACGATGTCTGAACTTCAGTTTATCTAAAACACTATTGCTTTCCCAGGTTTTAATTTGCAGAAAATCTGCAATATCATTCGGCAAAACGTGTCAAATTAACCTTTTAACTGTGCTTTGCGTTTGATAAAAAGGCGATTTTTCGTCTAACATACTGAACAATTATCATTGCACTTTACTGCGCAAAAACCTGTTTTGCATTCAGACCTCTTATAGACGAACACTACGCTTTTCATTTTGATTGTATCTAGTGGAACAGTACTAGGTAGTAACTATATAGCCCACTGGAATTGAACTGCATTTCTGTTTGTCAACAAGTATGTTTTCTCACAACCCTTGCATTTCGCAAATTATTTTTGAAAAAAAATGACTGTCCAGTTTATGAAGGTATGCACTTATTACTGAGTCGATTTGCTTTTGAAAGCTTAATTCAGTTTATCTTACTGTAATTGCCAACTCACCGCAAGCATAGTTTTGAAAAAGAGAAACAAAACAAAAGACGGGAGATCTTTTTCATAGAAACAGTGAACGTTTCTAAAACTTGTATTGGGGAGATTTGTATTATTAATACAAATATAATAATAAAATTTTATGATGTATATTATCATGTGTTACTTTCTCCGTATCTGTTTCTTTCGTTAATTTCAGGGTAAAAAAACAAACATTTATATTCATTTTTATGCCCCCGGCTGTATTATCTTACAGTCTATTCTTTTAAGAAAAGTTTAATACAACACCGTTTTAGTATTTCTTGCGTGATAAAGTGTTACATAGCAACATAGCAATACAATATTTGCAGATATATGTCTTTAAAATGCAGCTGTATTGCTGGGTAATTGAAAAATTGTGTACTTTCATTTAAACAATTGAAACTTAATTAAATGTTTGTGATTTATTCAAGATAATACCAACATCTTTGAAATGTGTACATGCGGCATGTATATAAAGACACTGGCTATGAAACTGTTTACCTTTTTCAGATCAAGTGATAAATTTAGCCGATATGGAGTTACGAATATCATGAAATTTCGTGACTTTTTATATTTGGGCCATAATCATTTGCAACAGCTGAACTAATCGCATTTTGTCCATTATTTCTGTTGGACGCACCAAAGAATTTTAAGTTAAACTGCTTATGACTGGTTTTTTTCGGGCCTAACATTTCAGATATTAATTGAAAATCCGTATCAGAAAGAAAAATGAAAATTTTCTAACATAATTTGCTACTATGACTCCCGTATCATTTACAAAATATGTAACAAATAGATGCAAGGCAGCAGAAAAAACTTTTTGAAATGGTTGATTTAATTATGTAGCGGCATTATTTTGATTTGAAGAACTAAACTGTCTCTCCTCATACACGATATTTTAGCAGTCCTATGTATTCGAAATGGTTGCAGTAGTGTTCATTCAGTGAAACATTCGTAAAAATGTGCTCTATTGCTACAGACTTGTTCCTTTAGCAGGATGCAGAATTAATATTATTGGAGCTCTGTTAGCACCTCTCAATATCTGCATAACTTTCTTTGCAAAACTTCTTGATAGAAACTCACGTATCTTTATTTGCCTATTAAAATAATTGCCAGGTAAACAGGTCAGTAAAACATTCATAAATTGATATAATTATCGTTTTGGCACAGTTTTGATGATTTAAAAAGTATAATGCTACCTAATAGAATATGTAGTGCCAATTAACCAAAAGTAATTTCTTGATACGTTTCCTGTGTAAAAATACATGCTAGCAAGGCCTAAAACAGCATGTAGCTTTGGAATTTATCTATTTTCAATATAACTTTAATGCGCAACCGAAATGGGCAAAGGGAGGTAATAATAATTTTATAAACTTGCATTCTAATGCATTTTGGCAAAATATATACCTGCTAATGAAAATATTTTACAAATTTAAAATACAATAGTGCTTATATTCATATCAATTTTTATGCAAAATATGATTATTTAATCTATACTCATGTTGAAATTACGTTATTTTGGTTGGGCAACCAGGACTGGAAAATCAAATTTTAAAAAATACTTCCAGTGAACTTCTAAGAAGTCAGTGAACACAAATAAGTGTAAATGATTAGCTGTTAAAGTTTTAAACAAATCTTTTAGTTGACCAAAATGTGATTAACCACCTTTCAAATATATTTCGAACAATCTTCTCTAAATCTTTCTCTGTAGGTTTTGTTTATGTTGTTATTTCAAATGATATTTTTTATAAAAGTTATTACTCAAAAATCTTTATAAATGCTTCATGTAAAAAAGTGACGAATATAGCCTTGTTCCAAACCAGTCCAAATTAGGACCGATGGTCTAGTGGTTAAGAGTTCGGCTGCTCAGCCCGAGGGTTGTGGGTTCGAGCCACAATGGGGTCACGACTACATCATTTCATTTGAAACCAGTACTTTTTTAGGATGTACACTTAAGAGATGTTCAATAAAGCTAAAAGTTTTCATCATAACTAAGCTAAGATGATTCAGTATTACCTAGACACAACGTCCTGTATAATTCCATGATATTAGTAGTAATGTTCCGGTGGAAAATTAACTTAAAATAATGCGTACCATAACAGGGTTTAAGTTAAGTAGAATATACTGTATATACTTAACATATATGATTATAGGGAATTCTTATGCTAGGCACACTAGTAACAAGATGGTTAAAGCATTTTGGTTGTGCTAAAATATTTAATTTCACTACATGTATCGGCTTTCTGAATTATTTTAAAATTGTAAAGAATTACTTTTCGCAGGATGAAAAACTCTCCACCTATTTGACTCATGAAGGATACGGAAGCACTTCCTTTTCGCTTATTCTTACACTCAGTAATCACGTGAACAGTATCCATCGCTAATGCTTCAAAATAGCCTCATGAATGTATAACTTATTTCATCAGTTTTATTAGGAGGACATGTGTTGCCTTTGCTGAAAGTGAGTACAGCATAACAGTAAATATCATCTGGTCGTCCAGCTGTCGAACGTTAACGTTAGACTTATCGTGTTATTGGTACTCTTAAACATTTCGGCCTGGGTGGTTCAAATATTCCCGCTTTCATAGCTTTGTGTATAGTATAGTCACCCCTTTGGATATGGTGCCTGCTTTTTAATTTTGTCTTTTGTTCCGGTGATATGCAGGCTCCATAACTTCAGATTCCCTTTCTAAATTCCAATTTGTTTAGTTCTGCCCATTGTTTTTTCGTTTGGGGCAAACCCATTATATTAATGGGGATCATACGCCGCTTCTCATGGAATTACACGCTAGTGTGTCATTGAGGGATCGTATACTATTCCAAATCAAATGAATAACATTCCTTCACACATTGCGAAAAATATTAATACAGTCATGATAGTATATAATACCTGCGAGAATGTTGCAGCAAAAAATGTCGTTAAAATACTACCTCGGTGTAGTTACAGAGGACTGCAGTTAGTATTGTATTGATAAAATGCATATTGCGAAAAGTATTAATACAGTCATGATAGTATATAATACCTGCGAGAATGTTGCAGCAAAACTGTCGTTAAAATACTACCTCTGTGTAGTTACAGAGGACTGCAGTTAGTATTGCATTGATAAAATGCACATTAAATACCTTCTCCAGAGCATTGATCCAGACAGTTGTATCGAACGTTATTACTGAAACAAATAAATTCACCTCGCAGACAATTCCAGTCTCATTTATTGATACATTTTTCTGTCAATTATATATATCAGCTGTATGTCGCGTTGGAACACTTACGTCAATGTTAGCGCCGCTTTGAATAGTATTTCAGTTACATAATGACTGGAAGTTAAACTAACCAGTGTGCCCGGATTCTGTATCAGTACAAACTGTTCTGCGCAAGTACTAGACTAGCCACTAGACTGATAATAATATATTTCTACATTTTTCCTTTTTTGGTGAATTTAATTTCATAGAGACAAAAGCCAGTCTATTTTAGAGATTTTCACAGAGGAATGATGTTGAAATCATCAGACTATGATATGGACTATGATATGGGACATAGAATATAGACTGGCTCAGTTCACTACATTTAATCATAAAAATGTAAGATAAATCATAGTCTAGGAGCTAGTCTACGTAAGTACCTGCCAACTTCTCCGCATGGATCAGAAGTGGAGGATAAATTATGTCAGACACATCATCTTTTAGCAACATAAGCCCGCCTGAGAATCCGTAGATCTGCGCTGTCTCTATTGGACTAGTGTGTCGAAATCATGGAATAAAAAAAAATTGTAAAATTTAGTAAAATAAGTGGGATGTTCTAAAAGTTGTATTTTTTTTATAAATAATGTGCGCAAGATACATCAACCGAAGGATATGCTTATCATGATATCATGTTATTGTACGTTATAGCAGATATATATCTCTATTTTGCATCAATGTTTGAAGGTACAAATATGGTACTTAAGAATACACTGCCAATTGGAAAAACGGTTTCGATAATTACAGATTTTCAAGATATATAATGATACATAACTTGCGATGTTAAGCAGCACATCTACAGTATCGGATTGTCAGATAAAATATCAAATTATGTAGATCTCTAACATGTTTTGTGTTGTTTTACTTACAATTTAAAGTTATAATAATTCTATTCTAAGTTTATTACTTATTGACTTTTGGAAGGTTTTTATTACTGACGTCATATTATTGTAATGTTTTACAATATCGTCATAGTATCAATTTAAATTCTATGCAGAAAAGTTAACATTTAAAATTCTGATAATTTTACTTTTACTTGGATAAAGCATACCCTAATTGCAATTCATGCATTTTTTTTTAAAATTGTCTTTATATGCACATATTATCAAATCTACTATTGCAACTATAAATTATGTTCCTAATTTAAAAATAACACTCTTATAAAACATACGCACTATAAACTAGAAGAACGTCTAAAGTGTGCTATTTTATTAACTCCTATTCGTCTATAATCAGAATTTATTTCTTTATCTGACAGAAAAGTGTTTAAAAAGAGATTTATGTAGGAGTTCGTTAGCGTTAAATCTGCCAAAGAAGGAGGATCACGGTTAATTGTATTTCAAAATAAAACAAATTTTATGGTTAAAATTTTCATATATATTTATTTTGATACACCTTTTTGAAAGTTTATTGATGTGATAGCTCAACATTTGTAATAATTAATTACCTTATAAAAGCGAAAGCAACATTCCCCCCACCCTTGCTGTAAGCAATGGTAACATATTGAAACCACCTGCACATCGTAAATGTCAGTTAACTAAATACTTCAGTTCATTTACTTGATCCATTACCATATATCAAATATGAAAACTTTCTTTGCAAAGATAATTTAGTGCATGAACTTTTACCCGAACGCCTACGTCGGTATTTTACGAAGTAATTACCATGTGGAAAACATTTTATTCTGTGAATAGACGAAAAATTAGGTAGTACTACGCTGTTTAAGTGTTGAAGTTAGACCGTATCAAAATATCTACTCATGGCTTGTTATCCTCTCTATCTATAAACAGTGCTGTACCTCTCGTTTTTAAGTGGCAGGAAACGTTTATTTAGTAAGGTCTGAATCACGACGGAAACTCACGTTTATATTTTTGTTAATATATATTTATATAATAAACATCTTCGGGTACGTAGAAGTACAGTGTTTTTCGAAGAACACATTTCAAGGATAACGTATGGGTAAAGACAGAGTTTTGTGTGTACTTATTTGTTATTGAGCATTGAGATTAATGACGTATACACATTTCACTACGTTTTAGTTCTGTAAAACCTAGTACTAGGGTCAAGTCAGTATTAAAAACCGAGAGCATCAGGGTGATAATTAGATGTCATATGATTGTAAGTCTAACAATATAAACACAAGTAAAATTTTGATGCAGAGCATCAAGTCGCCGGAGAGCTGTCGGATAATATTTTGAAGATTGGATTGGAAAATTGGGAAAATTAAGATTAATTTTTTATGGACTTCTTTCAACTACACCACGAAAGCACATCACGAAAGCACATTTTCGACCGAATTACTGACCTTATTTTTACAAATTATGCCCCTAGACCGTGTTACTTCTCATGTCTTACATGCGCTCATGTAGATTTGTTTTTCGTCTGCAGTAGTATATTCTTAATATACGCAGTGTGACGTATACACAGGTAAAGGCTCAGCCAATCGTTGCTCGCTGGAAACCTCTACAAGTCGTTAATTTATTCATAGGGATAAGTTCTATATATGTTTTTCCTATTTTCCTAAAAATGCTATCTTTTGAAATAATAAAAATCTTATGCAGTTTTCAGCTCTTAATTCCTTTATGTAAGCATTTCAGTAACTGCCTTATATTTCTTTTATTTACGATATCATTTTTCCATTGTCACATTTTAATAACTTCTCTATACCAGTGGCAAAATCCTAAAGCGTATCAAATATAGTCGACGGTTCCTACCGGCGACAAATAATAACGACAAACATACTGTCAAATCTCTACTTGTGATTGATTCAAAAGTGTTTAAATGAGTATATAAAGAAAACTTTTAAACTAATTCCAGTGAACATAAAAGCTTTGTCCCCTGTCAGAGCGGCAGATGTTGATAAATTTAGTTAAAAATTAAGCTTGAAACATAATTATTAATCAACGTTTTAAGACTGGAATAAAAAAAAAAAAAAAAAAAAAAAAAAACAAACAAACTTTATATACAGGAAGTCCCGATCAATCCAATTATTTACGGAACATATCAAGACAGAGAATGTACTAAATACAAAATAAATTTTAGATTAAATAGGTAAAAGCAGTAGACATTCAAGATACTATCAAGTGTAATGTAATTCAAACGATTATTAAATTGCGCAAAACTAACGTTTTGTACTGATCGGAATTCAAGAGATGTAGATGGCTTCCAAGAATGAGAGTTTTGTCACGTAAACATTATTCAAAGTGATTCACCTGTGTTGTATGCCTTTGTGAAATTTGACAGTGAGTATCTAGATGTAAAGTACAGGTAACGTCTAACCCTTCTGTTATCATTTGCATTTTTTTGTCCTTCCAAAGGATCTTCTTAGATCTATTTTTACTTTTACTTAATGAAATTTGTTTTAAGAAATAATTCAGACAGGTATTAAGTTGTCTTGTATGAGAGAGTGGAAAGGCCAGATTTAAGGAACACATCCTATCATAATCATACACACTCCGCATGGAAACGTCGGTATGTATAAATGCATACACCTGCACATCGACAAACATATGCATATCACACTTAAATGAATGAAATAACAAAATGAAAGAAACTAAAACACAAACATACATGAAGAGACACATGGTACCGCCTTGGAATTTTGAGTTGCAAAGTCGTCGCTCGGAGTTTAAATTTGAAGGGTTAAAATTAAGTTCTCGACGACTATGCAGATGCCAGAGTCCTGGGACAATTCGCATTGGACAACCTTGACCACATTAAGGACAACCCGAACCACTATTCGGACGACCTAGCCATGTTTCAGAAAGTGATAGTCTAAGATCAGTATTTATTATATATTTTGAGGAATGCATAGAGCCCAACTGTAAATAACTGGCACGTAACATTCAGTGTGTTTAAGAACAACATGCTCATGGTCTATTCCAATAAAATGTTTGATAAATTTAATAAGTGCTGATGGGAAATGGCTTGCCAGAGGATTCTATGAAACTTGTAAATAACATCTCTATAAATATCATGTTACGATACATTCTGTCAAAGAAATGTTTTTACTTATTTTCAAATATCAAAACAACTGTTGTAAAATTTAGCAATGAAACAATATTTTCCACATTATTAGCCTGATGAAGACTGATACGAATGAGTTTATCTCGTGGACACTTTCGATCTCTTTTGTTGATTCATTTTTCTCTCAGCAGTAATCAAACAATTACAAATAAAAGCTTAATGTCGCGTTTGGATATGTATGCTAATGGTGGAATGAATACAATAGATAATGTTATCAGTATTTTCCACGGGAAGTTGCTAATTTAATCGTCTTTTTTACGTTCTATTATGACAATTCATGTCTATTTTGATAACACATGCTGAATATGACTTCACGTCACCCTATCTATAGCGATGGAAACAAACAGTGCCACAGTGATTGGCGTACTTCTACTATTGAATCTAAATAATATATCACAGAAGATGGTTCCGAATTAACAGGACGCGAAACTTCTTCCAAAATTACCGAAAACACGCTTCTGCTATATATTGTTTTTCAAATGGAGTATAGGAGTACGCATTAACAATAATTATGATACATGAGTCAATCAGATGTATATTATATTTGTGTAACTGCAAGCAAACACACATCAAAATATTTGCCCGTATCATGGTTGGTTTCGCCATATATTTCAATTTCTTGGATAGAGCATTAGTTTTTGATAAATGTTTTTGAAAATTCCTTAGGATTTCTTGAGGTATAATCGACTCTTAAACATTTTGCATAACATACTTTCATTCATGGATACTAATCTGATGTTCACTATTATTAACATGCGTGCTCTTTTAACACTTTACAAGTTGGTGCACAAGGGATGTTTCCAAATATACGTTTCAATACATAGAATATTACATTGTAAGAGCTACATTATCTATTGAAATAATTGTTCCACTAAGTATATAATTGGCAGACTCATCTGTTCGTTACTGGTTTGGCACTAAAGTAGATAGGTAACAATAATAATTATGTAATTACTGTTTCCTAGTTATCGCCGGATAATTGAACTCATAAGTTATTTTTGAATTGTATCTGTATTAAGAAAGTGTGGTTGTAGGACTTTGCACGACCCGAAATACTTTGGCATTTGTATAGTTGCAACATCATCTCTACAATTAACGGCACTTATATTACATACAATCACTGTAACATGTCTGAACAGTCTGGACGTACACAAGAAACTAAATACTTTGAGAATGCAAACATTTGTATCTAGCATCAATGAAATTTTCATGAATTACGAACTACCACAGATAAAAATATGTTATTTTTCATTTACAACATTTAAAATTTTGTAACTACCGACAAAATTTAATTCAGTATGCATAAACCATTTGAGAGATAATTTCTTATTTCCCCTGAAGAAAAGGATTAGTTTATGCCAAATAACAAAACAGAAGATTAGTAGAAACTACTGTTACTATTATTATGTTAATTAAAACAAGTAAGTTATTAATGCACATTTTAGCAAATTCAATATTCTCTGGCTTCTTTACATGACCTAGGCATAGAAAATAGAGATCAATATAATTGCACTTTTACTAATCCTACCAGGTGTTCTGTATTACAAAAGTGTTTCTATTGTGACATTTTGATACAAGCAAAACTGTATTATCTGCACTATAAAATATTTCCTGGTATTTCATTTTATTATAGGCTTGTTAAAAGTAAGTTGACAAAATCATAGGAAGCAAGTTTTGCGGGGTAAATCAAGCACATGTGAATAAATCCTAAATGTTTTTGTTGTGCAAAAAAAGTATGATATTGTGTCTAAAACCGTTTTCATTTTCCACTCAATTGTATAATTGCAAGGGAAGTAAACTAATAGATATCTCTGCTTATAAGCACTATCCCAAGGCAAGAGTTGTTATTCTTTGCGGATCACAAGTTTAAATAAAATATTAAAACTTCTGTTATTGATATTAACAAAACTATCATAAATTCCACACTTGTTAAATCATTTTTGGTTAATTCAAGGGCTTGGACATCAATTTATAGACTTTATTTAATGTATTTCTATCATTGAAAATTTTAGGGTCTGTCTCTACATGACCTTTCTCCCGCTAGGATAGACTTGAGAAAGCTGACTCCTAATCGAACATCATATCTCTCAAAATGAAATATACTGCACAAAAAAATATAACAATTCGTTCGATTGAAAACTTGTCCGTCTGCAGATCTATATAATTACACATTTAATACTCCTACCTGTGATTTATAATATGATATATCGATAACATCAGAAATGAAGTATTCTTACTATAAAGTACTGATTGGAATGTTTGCAGTAACACGCGTTAATGTATTTGAAAGTTTAGACATTCGTTCAGTCTATCAAATCAATGGCCTATATCAGATCATCACGTCATTTTGTTCATGGTATTGTGTTTTGACCAGGGAAAATCGCTATTACAATTTATGTTGCAGGTCTGAATTACTATAATAAACTTCACGACTTTCAAGACATAACTAATGTTTTAGGCTTCGAGCTACGGATCGAAGACATAGATTGTTTTCGGCTCTTTTGCGTCCCTGAATGTAGTTAAGCGCATTAGGAGAAGCCGGAAAAGATATAAACAAGGAGGAAATATTAGGACTACACCGATTATTCAACACTACCTGTTTCGGTTCAGTGAATGGTTCACTTTCAACTAAGCATTTTATAAGGACATCCGTATTCTGCGTTCATGAGGCAAACTATCGGCCAGTACGGGGTCACTGCGGACCATTTATGGTAAGAGTTAATTGATATTTGGTAAGATCCACATCTTTTGTTTTATACTGCTTGACAAGACAACACTAGATTATCTGATATCCTTTTTATGACAGTACTGCGTGAAGCCTTTTCTTTTTTTAGTTGTAATAGGTTACCGAAATATCTAGGTTTTAATGTAAAGTATCCAATCCCTGTTTTATTCCATGTGACACAGTTACACGAAAGCACAATAAAGAGGTTAAGGCTTGATATATCTGTCACTTTTGCAAAGTGATAGAATAAATACATAGTACATTGTATAATTCTGTTTCTCTTCATTAAATTGCGTTGTTCTTTATTTATACATTTTTGATTTTTTTTGTTGCGTTGAATTGTTAATACTCTGATATGATGTTGTAAAATATCAGGCCCAGTGGTTAGTTTGGACACTTATAACATATCTTTTTTTTTATCTCTAATAAAAGATTTTATTAATAGTTCAAAGGTGTTTTATGAACAGCAACATGGCAAGAACAGATAAGTAATTTACATGTACTTAATTGGCAGTAACGAGTATTTCATTTTTATTTTGCATACATCAAAACAATGAAAATTTGTACTGGTTATTTTCCGCTTGTTACTATGCTTCTGTTGAAGCTGATCCTATTATAATGGAGGCAGTAAACAGTTTTCAGAGCGTCTCGGCCTAGAGTCGCCTACCCAATTTTGAAAACCTCACACAAAAGTTTGTAACCACACACCTGAAATAAAGATATTGCAACATTAACATGTCTGTATGTCTAGCGTTACAAACCATCTGCAATACATCCCTAATATCTAGTTTTCTGTTTACAAGACCTTAATTTTGTGCTCTCCCGGTCGCGGAAACTGATGACGAAAAAAGCTAAATTTGCCAGTTTTCAAATCACTGTAGACAATTCCCTGCAAATGATAGCCCCAACTGCTACATGGTTTCATACTCGGGTAACACTGTAAAATCTGAAAATAAGCTCAAATATATGTGCCATCCGTACCGTGTTTTCACTATTCCAGTTTTCCTGAGGCCCCTGCTAAAATAACAACTCCACTTTAAGCTAGCTCAGCGGAGGCATGTATTCGCACTGCAAGTCATTACGTCATAATATCAATATCAAGGCTACTCAACTATTTTTTTTTTTAATAAGTGAAACTCAATTCTAGCCACTGAAACTTCGATTCTAGCATTTATTAATATTTTGAAGTTCAAATATGCACTTCAATCCGTAAATTGCCTCTTATTTGTAAATTTGACCTTGGCCAATTCGACACTAACAGCTGAAAACTGTTTACTGCCTCCTTAGTGTGTTTATCGACAAAAAATCTTTATAAAACTTGAGGTAAAAACAGTTTTGTTTTTAGGATATTGAGTACACTTACTACATTTTCAAGCACCGGGCACTCACTTGCCTGAATCAAGAGTCTTCTTTGTACCATATTTACTCAATTAGCCAAGAAGAAATTTTATTTATCATTTTAAGCCAATTTTTAGAAGACTGTCGTAGAAGTCGTAATATCCGTGAAAAAAGGAACCCACTGACTATGTATCTTTTGGTTTCGGTATGTTGATTTGCTTTAATATCTACGACAGCTATTTAAATTATGTATATAGTTATTCACGCTGGCCAACTTTAGTTTGTTCCGGTTCAGCGACCCCATCCAGTTTATAACTAGATATAATGATATGTTTGTCCGGTTTGTCATTTATCGGTCAAACAGACTATACGGTATTCAACTCAATTGTTTCAAGACAAATAAAGTGGAAAACCATTTAACAAATACCTAAAAAACAAGGTTATTTATATCCCGAAAGCGCTTTCACTTCCTTTCATCTGTCAGGCCTAATATATAAGGTCCCCGTTTTGTCATAGAAATGAGACACCAGTTTCAATTGCCCATTTTTTTCAGCTGTTTCAGTTGTTTGTATCAATAGTTTTCGGTGCTCGTTACAAATTTTATAGTTTTAGTATTGGCGGGGCTAGAGATTTGGTAACTACCGTCAACGGTAATAATCTATTTAGGCAGGTGGATTTACGGGTCTTATAGACTTCATATCCGGCCATAAACATCAATACAATTAGCCATAAGGGTTGCCTTTCCTTGTCACTTTAGTAATGCGAGTGTCTTTGTGATTAAATATTAGGGTCCTTGGCAACCTTATCCCTTTCTGAGATGAATAACGGCACAGGAAAGCCGAATATTCTCTTTAAGAACATATCAATAGCCTAGGAGTATGTAAGAAGCCTGCGTTAGAGTCCGTTCAGTCACTCTCTTTTTTTTCTTAACCTGCCATATCTATTATTTTTACATCTTGGAGGAAAATATTTAGTTGACTTACCAGTCATAGACTATGAGGATATTATCCAGACAGAGATTACTTTCCTTCTAGATGTTTTTTCTCAGATTATTTAGGTAGACATGAGATTCTTGCAGGTTGGTAGCCAATGAAATCGAAACATAAAAACATTAACAGAATCGACCACCAATTACTCAGCTCCTCGGGCAATACCAAGATATTGACACTAAAACTGCATTTTTCACCCTTAGCGGATTCATCTAAACGCTGTTGGTCTAGGAATTATTAAAATTATTCCTGTCTATCGATAAGAATTTAGGGATAGCAATTTAGTATATTTATTGTGTCCATGGAATCCTTTCGACCAAGAGGTAATCAGACGTGATTATTATGAATAAGTTTGCATTACAAAAATATGATCTCATTTCTCCCGCCAGGGTATGCCGACCTATGATTAGGATGTTTATGGGAAGGTGTATCATACAGTATTGGAAGTATTGCGTTGTTTGGTTCTTTCTTCAGTCTTTGGCAATGTCTGCATTGTGTTGTGGTGTATAGTCTTATCGTTCATTGTCTCTGGTAAGGGTTCCTATTCATGTATTTAGGGTACCCATCGATTAATAGAATCTTCAATATTGCTGTCATTTGCGGTAATTTGGACCGTTGAGCACTGCGTAGTTACCGCTGTTGAGACCAGTATTTGCTGATTCAAGCACTCATGCAATTACACAAAAAACAATACTAAGTCTTGCAGTCCATGTGATTTATACTATTCTATTTTAATGAAACTTGTTTTGTTAATCAGCTATCTTACCATTCTCGTGTTTTAGATAAAGAAGCTTTTACACTCAGCTTTATTAGTAATGGGTCAAATATAATTAATATTCGTTTCTCAGTTAACAACTTGTAAAATTGAAATTTGTCGTTAATGTGTGCATACAAATTAAGGTTTACGACACAGACTAAAATCATAATCAAGGTTATAACCTAATAAAATGTCACCAGTTACACGACTTACACATTGCCCTTTCGTGACGTCTACATAAATTGGAGGATATTACAATATTAGCCCATAAACATGAAGTATGACATTTACATTCCGTGTCTGAATAAGTTTTAATACTAGTAAGTAGATCTTTTGGAAGAATATAAAAAACGAAGTATTATGTTATGAGTGGGAACTTCTGCTAACTCATAGACTGAGTGGTAACTGGTCCAATAGAATGCCCATAGAAAGGGATATCCTTAATAAAAGGTAAAGGTAAAGGTCTTGTTTATTATAATGTCACCCTTATTGAAAGGGCCAGCCAATCTGGCTTATGAGACACCTTTATTGTGCACACCAATTACCTCCCAACTCTTACCACTATCCCAGGCGCCAGGCGGATAGAAGTCAGTAACCATTAATTTAACTGGCTCGCGTTTCACGAACCGGCCTTTTCGGAACGAGTCCCATGACAAACATCCCCCCTAACGAACGCTCACCATGGGGCTCGAACCTTCGACCTCCCGATCCTGAGGCGGACGCCTTAACCACTGGGCCACGGTAACCGGCCAGTGTTGTTAACCATACTGCTTTACTCAGTGTAGTCATAAAAAAGGATACCAACTGTATGATGATATATTGGATTCCTGAGAGGGTGATATGAAAAATGTTCACCGCGAGATATATGAATATTGACCGAGGCGCCAGCCGAGGTCTATATTCATATTTCGAGGGGTGAACATTTTTCATATCACCCTCTCAGGAATGCAATATTTATTTTATTATACCGAAAGCTTATAAGGGTCAAAGCATTAGCTGGAAAATCAACATAATGATTTATTTAACATTAAAAAGTAATTACTAACCAAATAATGAAGACAGAATTAACGAGTGTTTACTTGTTAGGACTCATAATTTGTGGCGACTTTGCTGTGTAATAAGACTTTTTGATAGATTTAGTCGAGACGTTTACATATCGCTGACACCTATATTTATTCTAATATTTCAACATTGCGTCAATCAGTAGCATTCGAAAAAGGCGATAGCTTTCTTTTTCTAAATGAAACATATAAGTGTCAGCACTCATTTTCTTAGTTAGATCATTTCCAAACTTATTGTTGAAGTTTCGATTCAATATTTGATGAAAAATTGTTTTCGAAATATTTTTCACGTAGCATAAAAAAGAAAATCATCAATGCGAAAGTATCAATCTCTCAACGGGTGATATGAAACAATAATATCACATGCGCAGAAAAACAAAATAACGCTATTGCGCATGTGATATGAAATTATGAATCATATCACCTGCGCAGAAATTGAAAATAACGATTTTGCGCATGTGATATAAATCGCTGGGGAATATGATATAATATTCAAGTTAAACTAATGGGAAATTTGCATTGGACATTTATGTGAGGTATAATAACAATAAATATCCAAGTCTCTGGACCTGTCAAAGGTAATATTCACCTCGGCTTATCGGCGTCAGTGAATATTACCTTATTAAAAGTATAAATATCAACTAGCAGTACCACAACGATGGAAATTTAGGGTACTGTATAAAGTTAATATGCATAACATAGATACACTTTATCCTACCTCCAAGCGAAATAAGGGGCAAAATCTAAGGGTATAATACAATTTGCTATGCTGTATTAGATCAGTGACTAAATAAACTTTTGCCGGACTTCTTTTTTTTATTATTATCAAAAACGACGCCATCTTTTTGTTTGTTTTGTTTTTGAGACCAACTACTAAACCATAATTATGCAACGTTAAAGCCTCAGCAGATGAGACCGGCAATGTATATTTGCAATTACCACGAGAAGTTTTTATAATAAAATCACTCAAGGAAACGCAAGCTGATTCACCAAATGCGTCTTTGAAGGATAATGTAATTTCTGCACTTAAATCAAGGAATATTGCATTTGGAAGGAATTAAACAAGAATTAATGCAATGTTAAATCAAAAATGTTTTTCCAGGGAAATATGCAAGGTGAGAACAATGAAAAATATGTACTTGTGTGTTCTGTTTTATAACATCATTTTATTATCCAATGTATAGGGTATTTATGATTTATGATCATAAACAGATGTTCAAGAGATTAAATTGACATATAATTTAAGTATTGATACATTAAAGTTCTTTAAAAGTTACATTTTGTGTGTGTGTGTGTGTGTCTCGATCAGAAAACATTTTAACTAGTATCAATTTCCAGGAGAGCGACATTTCCATACAGTCCATTGTGTAGTGGCTAAAGGTCATCGTCATTGTATCTATCTACCTTTACCCACCCCTTAATTGGGTTAAAGAATCTGTTCATGCCAGGAAACTATTCGATTCACTTATGACAGATCGGTGGTTCTATAAATTTACTCAAATTTTTAAGTGCTAGACTGTACCAGACATAATATCCAGAAGGTCACAGTGGGTCTTCCACAAAAATTAAAACCGAAAAGGAGTCAAAAAACAAAACCTTACAAAACGAATTAATACGCTTATGTCCTCTTGAACTAAGAGTGTTGGAGACAGCAGTTTAAGCACCATTATAAACTAAAACGATGACGTGTATATTTGAGATAGTTACGAAACAAAATTTTCAAGCATAGAGAAGCCAAAAGTAATAGATATCCGCTGTTATTGTTATGGCGTGCAGACTTGTTTACTTGGCGCGAGTGTAAGAAAATAAAGGAATAACGATCCTGACTGAAAACCCAAATTAAGGAACTTACACAATTACGACGGCGATAATAACAACCAAACAGCGATTTAAAGCGTGACATTACGTTAACATTGCCGTTAAACACTCGACAAAATTGCAATTGGTCGGAGATTCAAAAGTTTCAAAGCATGTCTTGAGATCGAATGTACAATATGTCGTGTTACTTATCAAAACAGAAAAAAGTTATTCCTTTATAAAACAAGAACAATTATACAAAATTTGAAATTTGGTTTACTGTATAATTGTTTTATCAGTTTATATTATGACTTTATTGATAATAGCCGCCGGTTTCGTTTTGCCACGCCGGTATTTGGCAAATTCAGCCTATATTTATACGCGCTTTACAAAAATGAAAATTGCCTTAAATTGTTACATTAACCCACCTATTTTAAAGTTAGTATGTTTTGATATGATATCATTACTAGTTTTTTGTAAATCAGTACGAGAAAATTACATTTGCCATAGCAAAACCGGATTTGACATGGCCAATCGGTCTTTTGCCATGGCAAGAAAATTCATGATTTTGCAATTGTTTTCATTTTTCTTAAAATATTTCCAAAGGAATGTATTGGTAGAAATATGTTGTTTTATATCGATAACTCGGTTTTTTTTTTATTTTGCCATGGCAAAAACTGGCCATGGCAGGTTTGCCATGGCACGATTCTGCCATGGCAATGTTCTGCCATGGCAAGTTTCTACCATGGCAACTTTGCCATGGCAAAATCCCACCATGGCAACTTTGCCATGGCAATCAATTTGAAGGAATATTTTAAAGGAATTTTGTATTTTATTTTTGCAACTTAAGAACAAAGTAATGCCAACATGTTGATTTACATTTTAAGACGATAATTGTTATGTTAATACTGAACATTAGTCATAATGTATGTAATGAATATTGTGACATTAAAGAAAATGCCACTTTATAGGAAAACTAAATTATTTATCTAGGTCTATTTAAGGTAGTAATAAATACGAATTTTATTTTACATGTTATCTATTTCCGTAGCAACGAAAGTTCAAATTCACGTACACGCAATTGCCGTTTGCAAAACAGCTGTCTGATAAAATGTAAATAAGGTAAAGGTTACACACATTTTCAATCCATTTTGTCAATATTAGCCAGTATTACAATTATATACCGATGGAGAACAGGAAAAGATATATTTTTGCTAATCAAGTAAACTTGGTTTTTAACTTGCTGTAAGTCATTTTTACTTTATATTATGCAACAAAACCTGGGTGAACGATGTGACCAGTTAACCAACTTCAAAATGTTCAGGCATACTGACTTTCAATTGGACAAGTTTAGCTCAAAGGCTAGAATCCAATCAAAAATTATAGTATCTATCAAATTAAAGCTTATGCTTTTATAGGCATTTCCTAATGATCACGTACGTGATGATTTCATTAAAATTCGAATTTAAAAACAAAAGGTTTAAGAGATGAAATAGATATTTCAATTGTCGTTCATCATAAAAAAAAAAAAAAAAACAACAAAATAAACAAATAAAGAAACAAACACTTGAAACTAACAGACTTTCGACGGGATTACCGATCCGTGTGGTGCACGAAATCCCACCCTCACTAAGTTAGACTAAGGCCGACAAAATTCCACTTTTGATTTGTTTGAATTTCATCTTATTGACAGATATAAAGAAAGAAAATATTACTTTATCGAAAGTAAGGAATAAGTTTACGTCTGTTTCTGTAAGTGGTTGTAGTTTGAGATGTCTCGCGTACGGGGCGAAAATAAGAACGATGGAAGCTCCTCAGAAAAGATATAACTGTTAAGATCTGTCTCTGGAAATAACACAATTTGTGATGCAAATTGCAAATTTAGAGGATTGGCACGGAATGTTTGCTTATCTTTAATGGAGGCGTTTTGTCAACCGTAAAGAACATATACTTATTCAAATCAAAACGTCTGATTTAACAACTGATTTAACTGATTTAAATTCGCCTTTACTCTGAAACGTACATGCTAGTTGATTGATCTGTTGATTTTATAAGTCACATCGATATTATATAGGTAACGCGGCAAATTTTCAGCTGAAAGGATGGAAGAAGAAGAACAGTCTGATCTCAGGCAAGAGGGCATATTGATCGAACAACATACCATCCGTAAGCCAGCTGTAATGCTTTCAAGCTGTGACGGTGCTAGCGGCATTTGAATCCACAGTAGTTACATGCAAAATACACAAAATAATGCGTTTGATTGATCGCATACTGCCTTTTGATTTAGCTATCGATGTAATTGCCATTAACCCAAATTTACTCAAAAACATGATTCATTTCCTGATTAGAATATGAACTTTGTTCCCTAGCATCTGTTCATGACAGTTTGTAATCGTTATACTATAATGCAACTTGTAATTTTGCGATCATGATCGCGTACTAAAGAGAATGTTACTTTAAAATTTCCATTCCGAAGCCAGATAGGTTGAACAGTCTTTTACTCACGTCAGGTAATATTTCATAAAACTGTGCGCAATTTATCACCTTAATCAGATCATTCAAACATGTCTTTATTTCCAATTAATCTTTTGGCCTTTAGATGTTTTTTTCAGCATTAAATCAATCAAAGTCGCATTCAAATACTGTAAAAGGATAGTTTTTGTGTCAAATCCTCAAGGGCCACGTCTTCATAATGTTGAAACTTTTTGAAATTATGAATAAGAGCTTCGCAAAGCGTGGCAATATACACCACATATCAGAGATGGAGAAAGTAAAACTGGCGTAAAAATGTGTGACGGATGGGGATGTTATGTGGCGGATAGTGGTGTGTCGGGGGTTTTGTGCTAGGGATATGGGTGGAGATGTGTTGATTAGGTTATCTTTGCAATTCCCAAATCGTCTCAACACACACCCATTTACGAGTATATTCTAAGTTTAAAGTTAAAACTTAAAATAGTCTTGAAGCTCCGGACACAAACTAGGGACACATATTACCTTTCAGCTCCATTTGTGAAATTAAACTTTTGTTTACCGACCTAGTTCATGCGCTGTGCACATCGTCTCATCGCCACCTACCTATATGCTAAGGTTAAATCGATACTTTAAATGGTTATTGAGACATGCTCCGGACACGAAATATAACGGACAGACAAACCGACACTCGTGCCTTCACAAAAAATTCTTGTGTTAATACTTGTAACTGTAAAGAATGCACATTTTTTAAAAAAATGAATAGGCACCGAAATGAATTGGTAGCGATAATGATTAATGCTTACCCTCAGACGCTAGGCTATTTAACTGGTAAGTACATAATTATGGACTATTTTCTGGTACTGGAAGATCTGGGTTTTACCCAAAAGGGTTTGACATATGTATAATTACAGAATTATCTTTAAAACAAACGGTTGCTGATTATGCCATAAGATTGGTTTTATTTCGAAAACATTTGCATACCTTGACGATGCATATCTAGGATTCAAAAGTTAACATGTATTTGGATAAGAACTTAGAAGTTAAAAATAATGTATTGTATTTTTGCTTTTGTAAATTTGAACTCTTTAATCGAACCTATTTGCACTATTGTAGAGAAATGGGAAAAGTAACCAAAACTAAAATTGAATTTCATCGTTTATTAAAAGATTTATGGTAAATCTCATTTTATGCCAAGTTTCCGAGTAAATTTATTGATTACAGAATAAATCTAATTGGTCCAAATATCAGCCGTTAGGTAAAATAATATAATAACATAAATTGTATCATAGCTCGGTGATTTTTCTTAACAAAGTTGATGCATGTAAATCGTATACACTGAGTACAGGGTGCGGTAACTAAAAGTGTGCAGGTATTTAATACCCGCACGCTAGTTACCGCACTGCTGGATAGGAAAGTATGCCAGCGTGTCTGGAACAGTAGACAGCGAAGTGTATTTTATTGATTTTCTGCTCTCGCATTGGTTTATTTTACCTGGGCTTTACACATTCATTCACTTGAACTGCTGTATATGGCAATGTGGAACGCCTACAACTACCATATATGGATGGCTATGATACAAAACAGAAAGAACATTAAAACTCTCGGGTAAACGAGTTTTACTCGGGGGCTACGCCCCCTCGTACAAATCGTTTACCCTCGAGTTTCAATGCTCTTTCTATTACATATTTACTATGTACCTTACGTGGAAAATAGCTTCATTTTCAAAATTTATCGATTGTCGGAGTGTTCTAATAAATATTTTCTGCCATTAACTTTTACTATGACAGCCGTAATATTAATTTTGAAAGATGAAGCATTTTAAATTAGAAAAGTGCAGTGTCAATAAAAGAAAACCTAAAGAACCAATTACGCGCGTACATGAGCTACTTTTCTTTGAAGTTTCAACACATCACTTTTTACTGATACAAAATTCTTACTTAGATTCAATGTTGTTATATTTTCTATTCCTTTGGGATCATGGAGTTCATTTAATATATGTGTAATAGAACTTTGATTAAGCCGCTAACAGAAAAGAGCATACCCATATTTTGGGCACATGTTTCCTTATAATAAACTATTGTATTGAAGTAAAAAATATGTTTCGAGTTTTCTATTTCTTCAGTAAAACTACGACAACGTAATACTTGTATACTTGTACTCGGCTTTTGCAGATATGCTATAACGATGCCACTGTTGAAATGTATACTTGTACTCGGCCTTTGCAGATATGCTATAACGATGTCACTGTTGCAAAAAGTATCATGAATTATATTTGTCTGGAATAAAGTCGGAATAAGTGTTTTCGAATGTAAATGACAAATTGCTACATTTCTTTGTATATTGTTTTTATTCTTCCAGATACCTAGACATATATATCTTTCATCAAAGATATAACAATTTTGCGACAAGGCAGACATGTAAAAAGACTAATATATTCACTAATATACTCCATTTTAATGTGACATATCATGACTATTTTCAATAACAAACACACACCAAATAGACCCGCTACAATATCTTATAGACTATCAGATTAAAAAAAGATATACGTTGCAAATTGTGTGTTTTTAACGTTCGGCATTAGTTAGACATTGCGAGGAATAATTCAGTTTGGCTACGCACTCGTGGACATAAAACTTAACATTTATTTAGGTTATGATAGCAACCGAAACTATAAACGTGGAATTTTATTTCAAAATATCAAGTAATTAGCTTTGTACCATAATCCTGTGAAGACGTTTATAATAGCTTCGTATAATAAGTAAGTCAGAATATAAATGAATAAATGAATTATAGAAAACAAATAGATTCATTCGTTAATTATTAGCTATTTCGAAAACTTGCTGGATGGTGTATTTTTTTGTCAATGATTTACATTAAAAATGATAAACAATCTTCAAGTTATTTGCCAAAGACAGTTTTGTTATCCAGTGCAGATGTCGTCGTCTTGATACAACTGCGAGAAAAAACATTAGCATCTAAATTTTAGGTACATGAAAAGTCAGTGACATATGAACTCCTATTGAACGTGTTGTTTTGTAAGCACTGGTCATTTTGGCATGTTCTCTAAGATCTACAAGTAATCATACATTATCTCTAAATTCGGCGGAGTGATATACGCCAGAAAATAATGAGTGGAGCGGCAGAAATTAATGTCATGTAGTCAATTCAGTGTACCTAAAGATAAGAGAGTAGTTTTTGCCAAATACATGAAAGAATGCCAATGGAAGCTATTGTTACTAATGTTTTATTAATTCAAACACGTTATTATAACACACCTTAGCTGAATAAATACAACTGGCCTAGATACATGACCACCATTTGTAATATTTTGACAAAACGGAAAATATGAGCAAGTAGGCATATAATCAAACATAAAACAAGAAAGAAATCCAAATAGCTCAGTACAGTGGAATTTAAGAACTACCCATCATAGAGTCTCCGCCTGTTCTGTCAGACACAGTCGAGTAGCATCCAGCTTTAAAAGGGTGAGCACTAACACGTGGCGTGTCTCATAACAATTTGGTCGTAACCTCTTTTAAGAGAACGTTTAATATTTTACTCAATACCATTGAAAAAATGTCCTGTCCCGAAACCCACAACCTCATGTCTTCAAATTACTATAATATTTAAACCAAAATCCGAATTACAACAAAGTATTCACGTAATATTTTATAAAACTGTAACCTTATTTGCATTTCATTGAAATCCTCAACATGACTACATTATCTGGCGAACCGAAATAAGTTAGAAATATATATCCCATAAGATTTGCCTGGGCTACATTCGCATCCAAATTGTTGGTGGGCGGAGGGGGGTTTCAATATCAAAAATTATCCCTCTTGCCATAAACGTTTGGTATGTATAATATTGTCATAAACAGAGAGATGAAAATCTAGAAATGAAGCAGTATTATCCCAGTTATTAGTTGTACTTCGTGGAGCTCCCGGGGATAAAAAGTATCTTGTTTTTTTTAGAGGTGGTGGGGTGGGGGCGGGGATTAACGTCGCACCGACACAATTACCGGTAATGTGACGACTTTCCAGCTTTGATGGTAGAGGAAGACATCATGTGCCGACCTTCCGTAAGCCAGCTGGAAGGCTCCTCACAGAAAGAATGCAACGCCCCAGGTGAGGCTCAAACCCATATCAGCGAGAGGCAAGTGATTTGAAGTCAACGACCGTAATCACTTGGCCTCGGAGCTCCCATAACAGTTTAGCAAATAATGGATTATCCATATGAAGACATCACCAAGATAGCCTGATGTTATTACTTAACTCATTAGTATCACAACTACGTTCATCGTAAGCTTAATTACGTAAGAAGAAATCTATTCTGGTACATTATACTGTAAATTTGCTTGTCAAATTTGGATTTAATACAATTTTAATATAGATAATAATGTAAAACTAATTTCATTTTCATCGTAGATGTGTAAAGAGATATAATAAAGTAGTAAAAATGTCGTGGGATGTTGTGGAGACCGGTATTGATCATCCACGTTATTTCACTAATACACACAGAATTTGTAATAAACTTTTAGAGTCAAAATAATTATCACAGGAACAAATGTTATTAATACTCGTTACTGATTTAACAACGCGTCGACTTCCTCATTTTTCGTGAGTAAGGGTATTAAAATTGAGTTTTTACGACTCATACCGAAGTCAAAGTTAAGATCTTAACTGATAATGCGGGCAATGATCTCCAAATTACTACAACTAGCAACGTGCCCTTTCGTGACAGCTATCTTTTAAAGGATTGTTATGACTAAATGTAATAGCAAAAAGTGGTTAAAATATTGCTTTACATTCCGTGTCTGACTAATTATAGTAATCAAATCTATACGAAGACATAATAGAAATTATGTAATATATTAGCGGAATGGAGGTGTTTATGACTGTAGTGATCTCCAACATCCATTATACTCCTTTGCACTGGCTGAAACAAAACTCGTTGTATCATTATGTAATGTCTTTTTGTAAAATCCTTGATCCAAAATTAATGCCAAGCATATGAATTTGCAATGCTGGGTAATTACAGCAAAGGTCCAACACCTGCCTTGATCGTACGATGCAATATCATAGTATTGAAATTACATATTTTACCATAAACATATATGTAAATGCTTACATCAATCACAATTTCTTACATCAACGAATACTGTTTAATGAAACCGCTTTTCCAGTCATGTAAAACGTCTTTTTGGACAGTTTAGATGATCTGTATTAACATGAAATTAAAGACCATTTAGAACTTTAGATAAATAATATATATAATGAACTACTATCAATGTATTTTTAAGGAAATAATATACTTATAAACTTTCATAGTTGTTTATGTGCTTTTTGCTAAAGTATAGGTCATATGAAGACTTGTAAGGTGTAAGGGGATGAGGAGGAGGAACAACCCATATGCCTATCTCGGCATTATCTCAGACACAGGCGAACATATTGGTTCTGTCACATACTTGAACCAACAATGGTAAAATGCAAGTGATTGAAGCCAAATACATTTACTGCTCGCTTACAAATGTCAATGATTATATTAATGACAAACTGTATTTTGTTTATTTTATAACTGGGTAAGCCACCTTGAAAATAAGTATATGTAGCCTTTGACAGGAAACAATCTCATTAATAGGTTTTGGCCGTAAAAATAGCATTTTGTGAAAAATGACCGACTTTGATAAGCAGAAATAACCATGAAGAAATTACGAATTAGTTATTGATTTTCAATTTTTTATTGACCTAGTTGTAAATGACAATTGCCCCATCTTACTCCATGTACATGATTTAATTTCTGCTATCAATATGAAAATTACCTCCTAGTAATAATTACTGAGTTTTTTCGGTTCATTTCTTTTCATTAGACTCTATCATCTTAAAACGAAAACGAAATGTTTAATGTGGCGAGTACTTTCCGAAGCGCATAAACATAATGAATAGATCTTATCAATACGTCTTGAAGTTATTATCCTGTGATGAACTGTCTTGTAAAGGTTTTTTTTTTTGTATTTTATATTAAATTGTGTGTAATGTATTCCCTTGGTCAGATCATTCGAACATATGTCTAAATGTTTAATTTACATATTGGCCTTAAGACCTTTTTCCAGCTGTAATAAGATTAATCAGAATGCGGGTTTTAATCAGTTTCAAAAGGACACTCCTCGATGTTTGTCACTGTTCGTTTGTTACTGCAATTTTAATAAGTATATATTTGTTGGGTATTGGTTTGGCATGGAAGTTAATTTGTAACAATCAGTCATTTAGATTTTTACTAGTGGCGCCTGATTATTGAACTGACAAGTTAATATGAATTGTGCATGTGTATCGAAAATAAGAAATGTTTTTGATATTGTAGAAATTTTGAATGACCCACATTGGCTTGACATGTATAACTGCAGCTTAACAGTAACTATTTATTCTTTACATTTTAAAAAAAAAATATAAAAGGGAATACTTTTAAGATCCATATTAGTATATGTAGCATCTAAAGCATAGCTTATTTTAGTAAAGTAATAAATTTGAGCTTTTCAATAGAAGTCCTGTGTCACACATAGTTTGAACAACATGCACAGTCTGCGATTCAAGGAACATATGCCAATATCTTCTGAACTCTTAATAAACATGTGATGTTGTATATGTACATACTGGTCAGCTGGCATGGTTTCCATGTGGTACAAGTGATCATACATCATGTTTAAGTTGTGTTAAGTGATATATGCCAACATAATCAAGAAAAAAACTGGCAGGAAGTAATGGTATGTATTTAACTTAAACACGGTGTTCTTCAAGATAAGAGAGAAGTGTATGTCAGACAACAAAAGAGAAGGCCGATAGAAAACAATATTACTACTAGTTAATTAAAACATATCGCAGCATCTCTTCCTAACAATGGCATCCTTGCCCTTGCAGTATAAAACTCCGTTTACTTAGACAAGAACAAGTTCTATTTAAAGAAAAAAATGAACACATTATATTTCTGATAAAAGATGTAATATTTTATAAATTAAGATGCTTAGTTACATCATATTGGTAAGAAAACTAAAACTAAATTAAAACTAAATAAAAGAAAAATACATAATTTGTATACATTGATAGAAATGTAAACAAACATAAGCCACTTGTTCTGTTTGCTCATTAGTCCGGGAAACATTCATTATTAAATTATAAGTTATTGTAATGTTTCTGAAGAAAATATCAATTAATAAAAATACAGCCCATACTAAACAAAAACCACATACAGAGTTTAGAAAAATCTATTTCCATATGCTTTATAAAAGCATTCTTGCAAAATACAAAATTTTTTGATATATATCATAGTGAATTTTAATCTACGTCCCAAAAGAACAGGTCAATTACCCTTACTTGCTTCATGTGCGAAATTAATTTCCTGATACAAATACGATACTTCAGTCCTGGCAAAACGTACTGAGACTACTTAGTTCATTTCTTTTCATGTAACTAGAAAATCGGCAATGACGCGAACATTTGCCCAAGAGCAAGAACTTTATGAATGCGTCTTAATCGATACATCCTAAAGTTATTGCCATGTAACAAAAATATATTTTTAGAGAACAAAATAGAGCAAAATATATGCCAAAGAAAGTTGAACTTTCAATATACTATTGATTTTCCCTGGCAATAATACATACATTTTTTGCAATATATTATTTAACTGAGACCATTCGTACGTAGTTTATGTTTTCTTAGAAGCCAGGTTTTGATTGACAGAAAATGTTGACCCACCGAATACTGAATCGAAAATATAATTGATTTACCAAACGAAAGGAACCATGGTCGTGTAAACACTCTTGAAATTTAAACTTCTTTTATATAACTCGGCTCGTATGTCTTTTATTCTTGCCGAAGTTAAAACAAATATCACATTAACAGGAGAGTGACATCTATAACATCTGTACTATAAATGTTTATGGATTTGTGAACGCATATTATTATGTTAAAATTCGTTTGTAAAAGAGTAAAAAAGAACTACTGTACAAATTAGAGAATCAAAATTTGTGCTCTGTAGCCTTTACGTACAATGTATGATACTATTCTACTTATAACAATTAAGTTGATCATAGAAGATAATTATTCCTCGCATACAAAAGATATACAGCGATAACCTGTTGAACCTGTGTTGATTGATGCTAACAGAAGAAGAACATAGACTTTTAGAAATACCGTTTCATAAAATACACCGTACACAGTCAGTAAAACTTGCTTTAACAAGACAAGTAAAAACTCTGTGCTAAATTATACAGTTGTTTTATGGTTTATACCGTCGTTCATGTCTGTTGCATTCCGTGTTGGAGTCAAAGAAAATTGCTTTAAAATAAATACCGACCTTGGTGCACCAGTCCAGACAACCATAAAGAACTTGATGGCTTATAAAAGCATATAAACCGTATCGAGGCAATTTATATCAGATTTGCCTCTACTTTTCCGTCTTCAAGATAATTTTAAGAACTATGTAGTAAGTTATATATTTTGCAAGGCCTGATTTATATTAAATGACCTGATTCATTGTTTTAATTAAACAAGATATGATTATACAAAATATACTGATGATCTTGTTAAATATTGTATCTAGTACATGTTACTCAGAAAGTGTTAATATGTATTATGTAAAAGTGATATGTTTATACCTCTCAGCTATAAGAACTATAAATTTGCCCTCGGTCAATCTATCAACAGTCTAGTTATATTTGCAAAACAATTATAAAACGTGATATATTTGTTTTCAAGAAGTTTGTGCCAACAATACCTTTCGATTGTATTTTATCGCAGATGATTTAATACTGACTTAATTTTAGGAGATCATTTTATTCAAATTGTGATATAACATATGGAAAGGGACGAAGTTAACCTGTTTTTCAACCAACTAAACAAATGTGTAAAAGTTATAAAAAATAAAACAATCGGGCATATTCTGTTTTGCTGTTATGATTTTATTTAATTCTGTACACGGCCGCCATGCATTACATACAGTGTGCCGTGCGAACTATATCTGTTGTCAATTAAAATGAGATATTTTTAAAAAGCAACATGACAGAGGGTAAATTACATAGATAATAATATATGTATTGTATCCTTAATGCTGCAATGTATTTTATTATTTTTTAATTGTATTTTTCATGTTTCTAAGACGACCGTTTAGGAATATGTATAAATATAAATGTAGATTGGGTGAAATTTAATTTGATGTTCTGACTATAAAGGTCTCAGAGTAGTCTGTTAATGGTAGGGTTTCAATGATAAAGACGCTAAAGTATCGCTTACAAAAGCATTTAAAATCGTTAGTATGAATGCAATACAGACTAAGTAATGGATTATGATCCATTCCAAGGAATATCTAAGCAGCAAAGTTATACCTTAATAGATAATATGAATCGTATCAATTTTCGTGTTGCCATGATGTTGTCAAGTGATACAGCAAAGATAGTGATGAGACATTCTTGAAGTAAGTATGAAAATTCTGCTTTCTGAATAAGATGGTAATTCATCTATATACTGAAGAATATTTTTTTTCAGCAGACCGACGGTACGAAATAAAGGTTCGCACAACAATTGTTATCTAAGAAAAATACACATAATGGCCTTTCGTGACCAAAATCGTATAACAACGGATATCAATGTTACCAGATACCAATAAAATACTTTGTACATTATCTTTTACTACGAGTGATACTGGACACGCTGTTGACTGACTAATACAAGGCACAAATGCACATTGATGCTAGTACATGTACATTGCGAGACAGTTACATTATAAACCATTAACTAGAACTGACAACAAATTGAAAGATGATACCTTATGTTATTACAAAATGGATATAATAGATTTACTGCAAGTTAATCAACCTTTAGTAAAACGTAGAAGCCTCTGTGGCCGAGTGGTTAAGGTCGCTGACTTCAAATCAATTGCCGCTCACCGATGTGGGTTCGAGCCTCACTCTGGGCGTTGAATTCTCCGTGTGAGGAAGCCATCCAGCTGACTTACTGAAGGTCGGTGGTTCTACCCAGGCCCCGCTCGTGATGAAATAATGCGCGGATGGGCATCTGTGGTCTTCCTCCACCACCAAAGCTGGAATGTTGCCATATGACCTTTAATTGTGTCGGTGCGACGTAAAACCAAATAAAAAAACGTATGTATTTAATATATCATTAGTATTTACTTTCTTCATTCTGAATAACAAGTCTCTTTGTTTTATTTAAGCAAAATGGACCTTTAAACAGTCACTTACTGGACTCAAATGTCTTCAACAAATAAAATTTATTCATGTAATAATTGATGTGAAGATACAAATTGTAGTCTTTAGAAATCATTTATCAAAGCATGGTTGCTTTCTATTAAATAGGTGTTATTGCTACTACTTTTTGTTTGAATTAAATAACAGTAACTCTGTATATAACCGTCAATTTTGTTCAAAACGGCACATTGTATTATGTAGAAAATAACGCCAGTCTTATTATATCGTTGCCAATAAAATACAAAACTATTCTCATACAAACTATTTTACTGGTTAAAACACCACTTGAGATTCATAATTCTTGCATTTATGGATGCTGTCCAACCAGCTAACATTCCACAAATCCATTAAGGTGAGAAAGGGCACCTAAAGTCTTACACCACCGTTAAACCTGATGCCATATGTTATACTTTTGGTTGGTTTGACGTAAATCAAAGCGATCAAGACAAAAGATATCTTTGTATATAAATGTATTTACTGGTACTGATGATAAACCCGGACAGATGATAAAGTCGAACACCGTGGAAATATTCGATTGCAATCAGTTATTTATAAAATTGAACACACCATCTAATAGTTTCCACTTACAACACCAACTGGTGTAAACAAAAACAAAATTGGTAAATATTCTGTATAAATAAATGACTTTGTAAAATTTGTATAAAAAATACTTATCCAAAATTACTAGGGAAGAGGGTGTTTTTTTGCGCATGCTCACTGTCGAAACATGAAGGCCTGACATTTGTTAACTTTTCATTACTTGATCAGGAATGACTGTTGCAGCTTTTTGGGGAAAGTTTCAATATAATAATACTAAGGAAATTTTGTAAATGACAAAGGGTTCGAACTTATCATCAGTCAACGTTCATAAAGTCCCCTTTTTACATACCCCTTTCAGGCCCTCAATTCGTGTGAGTTTGCTTACTAAATATAAATTTGAATTATGTAAAGTTTTTAGCAAAGGTTTAGCTTTATTTTGATACCAACCATTGATTTCAATTTGCAGAAATAAAAAAGTTACAGGTAAAAGACCTCATTTTCTGTTCGGGTTTATCATCAGTACCAGTACAGTGGTTTTGATAAATCGAATGAAATGAGTACTTAAAAATTAACATAATAGTATAAAAACACGTTCATTTGTAAACAGTCAAACATTTATTCATAAAATACAAATCCCATTGAACAAAACCGCATATTGAAATATTTGAAGTTACCGTATTAATTCTTGTTCTTATTCGAACATTGTTTTCATTTATCAACTACGTACTTAAATTGACTGTTTGCCTAGTGACCTGATTTCTCGCTGCGTATACAAATTAACCAGATTTACACCACGGAGATTAATAGTTTCCTAATACAGGTATGAAACAACTTTCCTAGCAAACTAATTGAATCCACTAATTTCATTTATTGTAATCATTTTATAAAATTTATCTAATTTAATGTCGCGATCATGTGTCCAAGTGCATGAACTTTATGACTGTAGCTTTATCGATATATCTCAAGATTTCTTCCTCTGATATTAATAATATTGTTCAGAAAATTCCCGTTATAGCGAACACTACGTCCGCTACAGAATGGCAAATTTTCTTAAACTATTCTATGTGTGCTGAAATAATTCATTTTTTTCGGCGACGCCGTCTAAATTCGTTTTCGTTACCTGTGCCACGTGACTTCAGTTTGCGAATCAAACTACTTGATAACGCATTATAGATAATTTATCAAAGTGGAAGATTTATGTAACACTCTGCCTGATTGGACGAGAGTGTCAATTTCTTTCACTCTGTTGAATGTGCTACGCTGAGTTAAATGTAGACAAAGCGTTTATCCTAAACGACGCTGTTCACAGTTTTAAAACTTTCGCTCAGTATATTTAGCAAGAATATTGATATATCTCAAAATGATAAGTAAGTTTAATAAATATGATAAAAACCTGTTTAAATACCAACATATATCAAATTAAAGAAAGAGCTGAATACGGTCTGCGTATCACATGAATAAGGGTGTGATAAGAGTCTTTTATGTAGAGAAGTGCACATTAAAAGATTTTCCTTGTTACAATTGTCCTCTGTATATGAAAATGTTTCTTGCTTTTGTGACTTATTCAGATTGCATATTAAATGAGTACTTGTTTGCTTTGACATATTTGTTATATATTATTTAACTGATTTATTATATATGAATATTTTTCTTTAGTATGGTATGCAAATATTGAACTCAGTTGAAATCTGTTTTATTATATATATGCTATATAATGACTGAATCTCATCACACTGATATGAAGGTACGCTGCATACAGTTTATCTATGTGATATGACTACGGTCAAACTTTGCTTGTATGTTTTGCTTGACCTTCACTTTTTTATAGGTGTGACGTCATTGTCCAAAGATTCATGAATAGCGAATATGCTATTTGTTAAAGCGGGATCAGTTGGCCTATTTTAGAAATAAATAAAAATAATAAATAAAAAAATCCTTTAATTGATTTTTTCTCATGTATTCTAATCAAACTTGATCTGTAGCATCTTTATTAGGCCCGCAGCCAACTTTGTTCAGCTGGGACATTTGACCCCTTTTAGGGGCTGCTAGAGCTAAAACTAGAAATGCCTTTATACAGCGTCTCATAAACAGTTTGGTGGATCTTTGTCATACTTGGTCTGGAGCATCATTATAAGGTCCTCTTCCAAATTTATTTATATAGGAACTTGGGCCCTACTAGGGACCACTATAGCTAAAAGTAGATAAGCCTTTCTTCACATTAAAGGTGGTCAATCACATTTAAGCAAAATTTAGTGACATTTTCTACTATTTGTATATTCTGTTAGAGATTTATTTAAGAAACAAAAATACCCATTACTTAGAGTTAGATCCCTGTTAGAAATGTATACTTTATTGATTTTCATAAAAATTTGTAATTACTCCCCTTTAATATGAAAATATTTAAAATGCTTGGTATTTCTTTTTATTTCCATATAATTCCGAGTTTTACATTTGCATTGGATAGACATACCAAATATTTAACAATCCGAATCAAAAGGTGGGTTTTAAAATGCATGTAGCTTCTTAATTTCATTTTTTTCCATTCTATCTTGGTTGCGCCACCAAGATAGGCAAAGGGAGGTAATAATAATTTTTCAAACTTGCATTTCTAATGAATTCAATCTATATATTAATTGTTTAATGCAATTATTTTACGAATATAATACAATATATCGGTTAGTTATACATTTTCTTAGGTAAAGTATGTTTATCACATTTATACTTATGATAAAATAACTCGATCTTGGTCGGGCAACTGCAATAGGAAAACCAATTATTAAAAATATCTCCAGTGAAAACCTTACTTGTATTAAGCGCTAACTGAACATAAATGAGTGTAAATGATCAGATGTTAAAGTTTAAAACAAATCCGTTACTTAGCCAAAATCAGATTATCCACCTTTAACCACTAAAATGTAATGGATTTTTATCAAATTCGATGTGTAACAATATTGTACGGTCTCCTGATATTTTGTTACAAATGGGGATAGGGACCAATTTAGCTAAAAATATAAATACGTTTAATGACCTCTTCTCATGAACCGCTTCATGAATCTTCATCAAACTACTGTTGTAATTATTCGTCTAAGGATAAACGAAACAAAATTGCAACCCTACGAAACCTTTGCGAAAAAATTAAAAGAGAACCATTTAAATTGTTAAAGTGCGGTGTTTAGTTTTGTAATTTGAAAAATGTTAGATGAAAGATGAATGTTAGATGAAAAATTCATAAACTTCTTTCCTTATTACAATTCGCCGACTATCATTTTTAAAGATATTTCTTGTTACTTTTTAATTAGCATGAAATGTCAAATAGGTAAAGACAGAAAGGCAAAATTCCAAACATGATACAGCAAAAAACATCAATAAGACTGACAAGTATGTGCAAATCAACATATTATAATTTATTTGAATGAATTATCGGAGTAACTGTGATTAAACGAAAACAAACTTTAGTTGATCGATTTCCTGGTATTTAGTACATTGGCCCTACCTTATCGTCGTAAATGTCAATTTCTCTAATAACTGACTCCGCGTACATGATTCATTTCCTGGTATAATGATTGGAACAACTTTCACTGCTAATTGCATATACTCAGTTAACTTTCTTTTCATGTGAGTCTTTAAATATTTTACGATAATGAATTCATTATAACAGCGAACATATGACCGAGTTCATGAACCCTGAATATGTATTTGTTGTTTTCTTCTTAGTTTAAGTATTTAAGATATCAGAAAAAACCTTTCACGTGGGAAATGAAGTGTTTTTTTTGTATTCAATGCATTTTATTTGACAATTCTTCACAAATCGTATGCAGTATCAAACTTTTCACACCGCACAATTTATCTACATGTATTGGCCTTTGAACGGATTTTCGTTTTCTCAATATTAAAATGAAAATTTCAGATGGACAATAAGGAAAACAATTGTTAGATGTTACACAAATTAAACGTGTTTATATAGTTTTAGACGAACTTTGTGTAAGTTAAAAAAATGACCGTCGTTATAAAACTGAAATACTGATTTAATGATTTGATATATATATGTCCTTTGGTGAAAACGGTAGTGCATATGCGTTAATAACAGCCCCTTTATTCAAGTTATTCCGGTCAATTATCAACCTACACTTTTGATGACTTCCCTTCAGAAATTGTAGTTTAGATCTTTATTAATACAAGGTAAATGTTTACTTATCCAATTGTGTGACTTAATGTCGGCTGCAGAGTAAATGTTTTAAACTTCATGTAAATTGCCAACATATTTATTTTAGTAACATCCATGATAGAAATATACTTTTAATAACAGACATGTTTTCTGACAATATTGCAAAATCATTACGCGAGGATAAAAGCAACTCTTTTGATGTTTATAAAAGTATTCAGACTGTGTGTGAATTTAAGTTTGCAGTGCAGATGGACACTATACAATTAAGCAGATACTTTATTTAGAATAGTATATTCTAAATGAACTGCCTGGGGTGAAACATTATGTAATGCTATTCACAAAGATGACAGTGTAAGGCACGAATACGGTAACTTAATCTAATATAACCGTGGTCCGACGGAACGAAGGCCAATAGTGTTGACTATGTTGCGGTTTATTTATTGTGCTACATAAACTATTTATTTATTGTGCTACATAAACTATTACTATCCTCTCGTCCAAAAAATATTCGTATCTAGAAAGTTTGTCACTGATGTTTGTGAATATTACGCATATGATCCTTTTATTTTTATTTAGTAACAGAATTCCCCGAAAGGAACGCACCTGGTTGTTGATACATAAATACAGTTGACATGTAGAAGGGTGTTTTAGCAGTGTCACATACAACAGAGTAAAACAGTTAACATCCCCGCCATCCCTCCCCGAATTATAACAGTATCTACCCATGTGATCGCAAATGATCGAAATTATGCCTGTCATCAAAAGACCCTATCATAAGTAAAGCATAACGCTTCTAAATTATTCGTGTAGTAAACAAAAAGTTGGCGACAATGAGAATAGGGTATTAAACATGGATTTTACTTACTACTGCAGATGTATTTAGCGGCACTAAATCCTATCATGCTAAATATGGAATATGTGCATGGTGCTGTTACCATTTAATGCATATCAAGGGAACCATTTATAATATGAAGAAAATTGAAACAATCATTGAAACGTCAATAAATTCTAGTTTTAAAACTTTAACATTTAAATAAATATTTCAAAAGAGAATGTAATTGAATTAATTTTCAACTCACTGAAACAAATATGATTAGGGGACCTCTTAAAATGACGTCAATTAAAATATTAAATAGGTTTGTGTGTAGGTACGTGTGATTAAATTTTAGAGATAATATGATTCCTGATACAATCAGCAAATATAGGAAAGCAATAATTTTCTCTAGTGAGCCCATGTGATTGAGAGTTGAGATTAAAGAGTTAAAAGGTTTGAATCAGACGATACATATATAAATATTTCATAAATATAAATAAGATAAAATATATTACCATTTTTCTGGCAAGTATTTTAAGCTTTTTCGTAGCAGCAATTGTACTGACACGTTGATATAAAAATAAATAAACAAATTATGTAAAATGTTACATTTAATACAATTTCCATGACTATGTCTAATATTCGTTTTAATTCTTAAGGCGACAGGAGAATGGCACTATTTACATATACTAGTAATTAAACAGGTAGACTTTAAGGATACCAGATTTTTTTTTAAATTTATATAACCGTGATCACATTTTATGTATGTAGTTTATTCAAAACTTTACGGAGTTACCGGTATTCATGTTTGCTGCAAATACTATTAGGTTATTTAACATTGCTCTGTACAATACGGAGATATATTTGGCCTAGCGGCTCGTCCAATATGGTTTTCTCAGCTGGGTACTCATCCAAATATATCTCGTATTGTACAGTATAATTAAAAATGTTTCACTGAATATTGTATTCCTGCCTTTTCTAGTTTCTCCCAGCTTGGTACGAGTGCAAATATATATAATACAGAACAATGTTAGACCTTAAATAACCTATTTATTCTATATTTATTTCACTTTATACGTAATATACGCAATTCATTGAATGTTGATTTTTCTGCGTATCACGATTAAAAAAAAGTATATGGTGCAACCTCTCTACAACAGCCATTTGGCGATTTGGGTGATAATAATACTTGGCCGAGATATTATGCCCACAAACATTGTCAGCAAGTTTGGTGAAGATCGGATGAAAACTGTTCGACTTAAAAGAGCGGACATGGCTAAATTCCCCGTTTTTCGAGTAATTCAAGGACTATAATCAAAGAGTGTCTGGTACAATTCGGCTGGTTATCGAAACTGGCCGAGATGTAATGCCCACAAACATTGTCAGCAAGTTTGGTGAAGATCCGACGAAAACTGAATTATAGAGCAGACATGTTTTGGATGCTGACCGCCCGTCCGTTGCCATTCATAATCTTCTCTATTTTGTTTCTTAATCGTTAAATAAAAACTGCAGAGGTAGCTATTCAGACAGTCAGGGCTGATACCAATCTCTAGGTTTCGTCCGGAACGGCTTCTTTAAGCCACTTTTCAAATATTCCAACATCTGATGATCCTTTTTACTGTATTTTTAAGTCTTTGATTATTAACGAACGTTTCAATATCTAAATCAGATAGCATTGTTATCTATTGAATCGATATGTGTGTTGTAAAAAAAAAAACTCAAATTAAATCCAGATTTCAAGACGCATAATCAAACTCTGTACATAGAGCGCCTACTTCATCCGATTTACATTCGGAACATTTTCACGCATTTCGGGCTTTACCGTATGTTTAACATGGGACTGCTGAACCGTCCAAATACAGAAAATACAGGATTTTTTGTACGCGCGTGCGTTAATACAGAAAATACAGGATTTTTGTACGCACGTGCATCCAAATACCGTAATATATTGTACGGTCACGTGTTGCAAATGAACGTTCGCGATTGGATAGATAAAACAGGTATAGAATAAAACACTTTCTTCACGTCAATTACATTTTATTTTAATGTATGCATTTGCATTTATATTTACAAGTACCAGGTACGTTGTGAAATAATATATAGTAATTGTGCAATTTAATAGCAAAAACTTACTTAGATTTATATTTTAAAAGCGTTACCAACACGAAATATTGAAAGCAAAAAACAACAAACAACAACAACAAACAGTCATTAGTCATCTGCAATGCTGTTCAGTGCACAACTAATAATGTCATTTTAAGAAATAGTCTTATCACTCAAAAGCTCAGAAAATAAACAATGTCAAGTCATTTCGTTTAAGGACATAAAGTATCAATTGCCTGTTTTATGCAAATTGTTTTAAATATTTGATGTACTACAGTTAAACTGATCATTATACATTCATGAAGCACTTATGGAAATGTTGCTTTTCCAATTGGATAATAATGCATTTAAAACCTATGGAATATTGTTTTGTCATGGTGCCAGCGATACCAGTTTTAAAAGCAGTTTATCG
The DNA here is from genome assembly GCF_021730395.1 of Mercenaria mercenaria. NCBI lineage: Eukaryota > Metazoa > Mollusca > Bivalvia > Venerida > Veneridae > Mercenaria > Mercenaria mercenaria. The sequence goes on from NC_069369.1 coordinate 25,593,879, forward strand.
CCCACTGTTACTGCATAATCAATATAAAACAAGCTGTAATCATGGAAAAAGAGATTCATGTTTGATCCATATAAAAAGAAGGACACTTATCTAATAGGAAAAGCTATGTTTCAAGAAAGCACTCACCATCCCCTCTAATCAAACAAGAAAAAACCCAAACAAACAACGAATGTACTCCTCATAAAATAAACAAACGTGTTTGTAAACATCGACGGTTCCAAACTGAAGGGGATCCAAAATAATGACAAAATACAATACATATCGCATATCCGTAGCCCTGAACAACCTATAAACCGGACCAGTCTATTTTATAAGTAAAACAAAACTGTTGACCCATTTAAACGAGGAGTATGTATGTATGAACGAATAATATATTCACATGAAATATAGACGAATAAAACAAACAGAAAACAATTTTGTAAAGGACTTCGGACACTTTCTATATGAATTTGCCTACTCCAAGAGTGAAAAATAAACTACTAAGAAATAAGCATTTAATTACATATGCCATCAAAATACATATTTGAGATTATTTCTTAAAGTCAAATTTTCAATATTTGTTTCATAGAACAGTGATTTTTGTTCTAAATAGAATAAGTATGTTATATAGATATAAAAACTGTTTTGCTTTATACAACATTGTTCCCACCCGTGCATCAAAACCATATTTGGCCAGCATATGGAGATATTAATTATACGCATTTTCTGTGACTATTATGTTGATGCAAGGGGTGGAACAGTACTTTTAAACAAAAAAAAATAACTACAGGGTGTTCCCAAATGTAAAGTAACCAATACATTTTATATTCATTTTTAATAAATTGTTAGTTACATATTTTTACATCTGTTTGTAACTCAAATACTATACAAAGGTTTGAAAGGGCATGTTATACATGTAAAGTAGTGAAAGAAGCAAATTCTGTGAATTCATTATTATTTGTTGGGTTAAATTTCCATTGGCTTATCCTGTTTGTTTGTTGCAGTAGATTGACAAATATTTGCTTTAACGTACTTGCAACACACCAGGTAAACTTCTGCATGCCCCCATCCCTCCCCACCTCGGGACGCTCACGCCACTAGCGATGAGGATGTAATTTGTTTTCCATTTTGTTTTTATTATTTTTTGTATTTCTTATATATTTTTCATTTTCTTATTTTTTCATCTTCTGCGCGTTTATATTTATTTTTTTTATACACATACTAAATGTCACACGCATTCATCACTTCATGTTCTTCCTTCTGTGAAAACTGAATTGAAGACTGTTCTTTGCGGCGGACTAGGCCTAAATACCATAAAAAAGAGGCAATATGTGCACAGCAGTTAAGCTGATCCTGACTATAGTCTATTCAACAGAAATAACGCTTGGCATTGATATGCCTGTGATACATAGGTCAAGAACAATAGCTTCATGGCATCAGTGACGGTTTCACATTCAATGTGATGCCACGAAAGTGATGTGTCAAGTCGCTTTCCATGCAGATGGCATATATAAATACGGCTAGACGCGAAAAGTTTCAGGTGGATTTTTTTATGCAGCGACCTGGATACATTTTTATTACATGTTTAAGTCAAATGAACCGTGCCATGGGAAAACCAACATAGTGGCTTTGCGACCAGCATGGTACCAGACTAGCCTGCGCATCTGCGCAGTCTGGTCAGGATCCATGTTGTTCGCTTTCAAAGCCTCTCGGAATTAAACCAACCGTTAGCGAACAACATGGATCCTGACTAGTCTGCGCAGATGCGCAGGCTGGTCTGGATCCATGCTGGTTGCTATTGCATTATGTTGGTTTTCTCATGGCACGGCTCATTTGGCTTAAACATGTAATAAAAATGTATCCAGGTCGCTGCATAAAAAATCCACCTGAAACTCGACTGGACCTTTTAGTTCGTTTTCGCGTCTAGCCGTATTTATATATGCCATCTGTTGGTTTTCTCATGGCGCGGCTCAAATGTTATCTGCGCCACTGGTACTTATCCCAGACTGGAATTCATATATTTAAAACTTCCGTAAAGTGATGACATTATATTTTTACGGAAATTAAAGATTTTATTTTTTCAAGAAAATATACCCTGGCTCAGATAAAATAAGAAAAACATCTTGATAGGAACAGATAAAAACCAGTTTCTGCTGTAATAAATTAACTAACACATTCAATTTGGTTTATCATTGACTCGAAACGATTTCGGTATTGTTTAAATACTTAGTGGGAATTTTGCCTTCAAAATGTAGGCTAGAAGCATATGATAGTGTCCGAAGTCCTCCAAAGCATTGAACTGGTTAATAATTTTAAGAATGTTCTTAATAAAACTAATTACTGTAAATTACTAATTATTTCTGTAGAAAGTAGTTTAGTATAATATGATGCGCTATTTAGATTAACTGCTCGTACAAGAGCAGCCGAAATACGAAGAAACCTTTTGGATCTTAAAGGTGATTCTTTGTCCTGTAAGAGTATTGTAACAAGTCGATGTTTAGCCAGAAAAAACCTGCAGAAATACATACAAAGTCATATATATATATACATATATTAATGAATATAAATACAGATAACAATACCTGTTATCTGTAACCACATTGTAACTCTTTACAAATGATACTGATAATAATTCTTAGAGTTGCGAAGAATAAACGTAAACTAAAGAAGGTTACACTTGTACAAGACAGGCTAAATTAAGACGTTAATTATGTATTCGGCCTTTTGTGATCGTTACTTTACCCACGGCTAATGTACGGCTGTACAATCAGTTACAGAATTAAAAGATTGCTACATTTCCTGTTTTAAATTACATAATCTTGGTAAATAACAGACGCATTACATTGACAAATACACGAGAGCTTTATATAACAAAACGAAAATGTAACGATGACGCATAAAATACTTACGAAAAATTCGAGATGTGCACCTGCACCACTCCCATTAGAATTATTACAGTAACATAGTGTAAATCTTTAGGGCTTATATCAAACGTTTTGTTCAATTCTGTGGTAAGTAAGCAAGCGCTGTCTTTTTTTTATCTAGATTGGATTCGTTACAAATTAATACTAGGTAAAAACTCAATAAGCGCTGTCCCTCGAACGTACTTATCTCTTCATATCACAGATAAGCATTTTAAGTAAATATCTAAGGTTTAAATGGTTTAGTGAAATATAGGCCAAAGGATACCTTTAAATTGAAATAGGAACTTCGTCACAAGTGAAATAACGTGGATAATATGAAATCAGAATTGCTTTGACAATGTCCTCATACATAGTTCATATGGCACATTCTGTTTCTTATCATACAATTTCAAAAACGAATAAAAGTCTTTTATCTGATATTTTGCTAATTTTTTTTCGTAATTATAGACTTATACGAAAGTTAATTGTTATCTAACTCCATCTCTGAAAGAAATATCAACTACCAACGACGGAGTGTTTAGAAAATACGAATTCGTTACTTTTAAACATAAAGCAAAGAAAAGTAAAATGCACGCAATCTTGGATGATACAAAGTGCCAACAGTGCAATCTGACAAATATGGAAATCAACTTGTCATTAACAACTCTTGTTATCAAAATCTAATAATACAATTGTGGTCATTTCTAGTCTCAGAATGTAGTGGCCGAGATCTGCGGTGGTTTTCCCACTCAAAAACATGTGAAAACTCTTTTCATGGATTTTTTTTTAACTTGCCTAGAAAAAGCCCGCAACGGGATAGTGTCATATTTATTCAATATACTTCATGAAAAAGTACTGCATATAAAACACAAATAGCAGAACGTTGTGATAGATTTACTGAGACCTGCACACAAGACGAGAATGGTGTATTAAACTGCTAAAAAATCTTACATCAAGTTAAGGTTACCTCAAAAATGACAGAGTCAGGTACATTATGAAATAGACTGAGCTAATATAACGACAATAGCAGTGATTTAAAGAAATGCCCTGCAGCGAAAACGAAACAATTACTTACATTTACATAACTGTAGCAGAACTGAAACTGAAACTGTTTTACTTGATTAAACGCCTATTTTTACGTAAAACATATTCAATGGCGTTTTACAAATACATAAAAAATACGTCAAAAATTAAGACATTTTAAATGACATATGACATAAATGAGCATAAATATCATAGGGAATAAACTATTTAGTAAACATTAAACAAAAGATCAGGCATCAGATAAGATTAATAAAATATTAGAATATTAAGATACAGTAAGATAGCTGTTTTGTTATTAAGTAAGAATAAGTGGGTTATTGCGACATGTCCATAAGTTATTACAAACAACTGTATTTTTGTATTTGTTATAAAATAGTTCCTATTCGAATGTATTTACACAATAAAATCATCCAGTTCATATTACTTCAATATCTTAAAAACCACGGTCACAGTCTCTAAAAGAGTGCAAAGTAATTTCCAGAATAATGAGTTTTCAACTTCTTTTGAAAACATCTATTGTGTCTGAGTTCCTTATTTCGAGAGGCAATTTATTCCAACGTTTAGCTCCAACAGTACCAAAAACTTCTGTCGCTAAACGTTTTGCGCTTGTTGAAAGGAACAACGAAACACCCAGTAACGGAATTTGAAAACGGTGTTTGTTTTATGAGAAGTTCAGAAAAGTATTCTGGAGAGTTTCCAACTGAACAATTATACATGTAGGTGAGCATTTTGAGTGTGATTCTGGCTTTGATTGGTAGCCAGTGAAGATAATACAGCGCTTGCTTGGAACTGTCATATTTTCTTCGATTTAGGACAAGTTTTGCACACATGTTCTGAATTCGTTGCATTTTATTTACTTCGCTTTAAGCAATAACTTACAAAATGACATTACAATAATCTAAATGGGATATCACCAATGACAGCACAAGGGTTTCGGTAGCCTCTTTGGTAAACTATTTCCGGATACATTTTATTCTGAAGTAGTTGAGCATTGCTTGTCCTAGACTTTCGTTTTACATGCTCTTTTAGATTCAAGTTTTCATCCAGGTATGCACCTAGATATCGAATAAAGCTAACTGATTTCATTTCATCACCTACAATGCATATTTTGTCAGTTGAACACTTAGAGAGCTGACAGAACACTTAAAGAGCTAGCCTGCCCGCTTAGCTCAGTAGGAAGAGCATCGGTCTATGGATCGCGGGGTCGCGAGTTCGATCCTCGGACGGGGCGTATGTTTTCTGTGCTTATTTGATAAACGACATTGTGTCTGAAGTCATTAGTCCTCCACCTCTGATTCATGTGAGGAAGTTGGCAGTTACTTGCAGAGAACAGGTTTGTACTGGTACAGAATCCAGGAACACTGGTTAGGTTAACTGCCCGCCGTTACATGACTGAAATACTGTTGGAAAACGGCATTAAACCCAAAACAAACAAACAAACAACACTTAGAGAACTGTTGCCTACTACCAAACATGATGAACTCGGTTTTGGAAGTGTTCATTTTGAGCTTATTTTCATTCATCCAGTTGTTGATTGTTTTAGCACATTGTTCAAGTTCTTGTATTGCCTGGGATTCTACTGTTGTAGATAATGATTTAAAGCGTTTATTAGCAGTGTGGTCATCCGCAAAGCCGTAAACTGAAATCGATGGCTGAATAACATCAGACAGTGTCCCCGCATATGTCAGATACAGCCACGGTCCTAAGCTGCTCCTTTGTGGAACGCTACAATCTAATTGGCGTGGAAATGCCATGGCTGAATTGACACTTACACGGCAACTTCTTGGGCGCAGATAGGAATCAACCCATCTCAGTGCTGTTCCACGAACGCCATACTGCTTGTTTAACACATCAACAAGAATGTCATGATCTAAAGTAACAAAGGCGGCACTGAGATCGATGGCAATTAGCGTCGTAACTTCTTACCTCTCCATAGCATCCAGTAAATCATTTACTAGACGTAACAATGCTGATTCGCAAGAATGGTTTTTCCTGTAAGCAGATTGGATATTTTGGTAGAAGATTGTGATCACTGAGCCTGAACAGAGCTGCTTTTTCAATTAATTTCGACAGAAACGATAGGGTACTAACAGGCCTGTAGTTTGCGAATTCAAGTTCCAGGTCACTTGAAAATGTGTTCGTATCCATGTCTTTGAATTTTCTAAAAAGCACCACCTCACTGGTTATATTTTCCTTTCTAACATTTGTCACAATTTTAACTGCACAATGATAAGAAATATATGGACCCTGTTCACAAGAAACTACTTCAGCTGCCAGACACCATATTCAAAACTTCGAGAATTTCCTGCCGAAAGTTTGCGCATGTTTACAGCAGATCTACATGTCAGTGCAACACCACCACCCACCCTATTTTGCCTGTTCGTAACACTCAGTTTGTAGCCATTTTGATTGAGATCAGACGTTTCATATTGATGTTGTCTGTCGTCCGAAAACCAAGTATCTATAAGAAGAGCAAAATCTTTTCCTCGCGTAATAATTGACCAATAAGAAAATCTTTGTTTACTGCCGAGCGACAATTTAGCGTCAAACATGTAAGCTGTTCATTTTGTCTATTCAATTTATTTCCATATTTCTTAGGGTATATAAGGTTGCTAAAGTTTACACCTCTGTGCTACTCATCAGAAGTCTGGGGATTTTCAAAAGCAGAAAAACTTGAGAGACTGCATAGAAGATTTATTAAGTTGGTTTTTAGCCATATATGGTGAAACGGGTAGATATCCGTTGTGTATAACATGGAATGTAGAATACTGAAATATTGGTTTAAGGTTGTAAATACTAAAAACTGTATTACTGAAACTATTTATAGCGCTATGTTAAAAAGTTGTGAAAACGGTGAAAAAATTGGGTATAGAGTGTTAAAATGTAATTGAATCATTTAGGTTTCGGCGAAGTGTAGTTGTTTCCCACATCAGTAAATGTTAACTGTTTCATGCCAGTACTCAAGGCAAGATTGTTGGATAATTTTATTTAATAATGGCAGTTAGGTGTAGATGAAAGTAGTAGTTTGATACTGTTTAAAGAATTGAAAGACTGTTTTGAATTATCTCCTTACTTGTTAATAGTTGAGAATTATAAACACAGACATATATTATCAAGAATTAGATTATTTTCACACTGTCTGAATATAGAATACGGCCGGCACAGGAACATTGAAAGACAAAATAGACTCTGTGAACTTTGTGACAAACTTACAGTAGAAGATGAGTTTCACTTTACATTAGAGTGCGATGCATTCAAAGTAATACGAGCAGAATATATTCCAAGATACTATAGACAGAGACCAAATACGTTTAAGTATGTGGAACTCTTAAAATCAGATAACAAACGTTTATTGCAAAAAGTGGCATTATACCTAACCAAAGCTTTCAAGAAAAGACAGGATTTATTAAATCGTACATGAGAAACACTCTCGCATTATAACATGACTTTATATTTGATTAATTAAGACATGTATGCGTTATTGAGCCAATTGTTATTACTATGCATGCTTTAATTTTTACTTTGTATTAGTAATGTCAATATGCTGTATATGCATACGACTTGAATAAATATCTGTTCTGTTCTGTTCTGAAAACCACTGGTTTACTGTAACCACTATTGCTATTGTTTAAGGCTTGTGCCTTCAGGCGACCAGCTCTTTTTCCTCTGTACTGTTTCAATATTCTCAAATCTTTTAACCTTGATAAGACAATAGGATTATGTCTACACCTTGTTTATTGTCCAATTCTTTGTAAGAAATTGCTGTCATACATAATAAAACCCATGATTGAAAATACAGTGGTGAGTGAAAGTTCACAAAGTGTTTATCAGCAATAAATATTTCAAGTTTATATATGCGATTATTTCTGATGCTGATTGTGGATCAACACATGCAATAATCCGAAATATAATGACACAATTACATCAAGCACACATTCACAGAACTACACTCAAAAAATCACGTCTCTACTCCCACTATTAACGACAACAAAACTAAATCAAATCAGAGCTCAAAAAGTGCAGCCTAACAATATGGCGCATATATATGAGAATGCTAGCAAGTGTGGATACGAACTTTAGGACTTCGTAAAGCATTTAAACCATGACAACAGTTAAACCAAAACATTATGTGAAACATAATATATTTATAGCATTACTCTGGCCAGCGACTAGATCGTCTTTAACATAATTTAATTTTTTTTCTATCTATTAATTTCTATTTTTCGCTTAATTATCTCAGCAAATTCCCTCTTAGCTCAAATTATACAAACTCGGAATAGTATCGACCAGGAGTTAAATCCCATGCAAAAACATACGGACTGTATACAGATAAATGGAACATATTTTAATGTAGAAGAGTCCTAAACATGTTACACCCTTAGTGTTGTTATGGTTATCATGTGTTATCTAATTAAGTTCATTTTGTAGAATTTAACGATTTACACCCCTAGTATCACACAACTGGTTTATTTGTCTGGAGCTCCGGTTTATTGTATTAAACTTATAAGATAATATAGCCTTGTGAGTATCGATTAAAAACATTTGTGTAGGATCAGTGAAATCATACAGTTATTAATATTCATGGTGTTATCGCGCTTAGTCGTTAAATGCATTATTGCAAACTGCACTCTTTAATATGTTTAAAAAATGCAACCATTCATTTATATCAAAATGCTTATTCGCATCATTGCTTGTGTTTAAGTGATACAGTTTCAGTCAAGTCACAGAAGATGTCTACTTGTTCAAGTAGCATGTTTTCAACTGAACGAACTAATGTCTACAGGCCTGTAGAAGTGATGCAGCAGCTATTATGAATGCTTACGCCATTTTTAGTGGTTAAATGCACGACAAATTCACGTTTTACAGCAAATTTTAGCTATAAGACACAAAATTCATTTGTTAAAAATAATCATCGTGAAACAATATATCGGAAGAACAATTCATATGTTCGTTTTGTGAAAATGATGCATTTTCAATCATAAACTCAAATATTAAAGTCGTCTTTATCTAAAAAATATGCACAACGTTTCGCCTAACTGTATGTTTTTAATAACTACAAATAAACACCACGTGCTCGAACTTGTATGGATTACTCGAAACAATAGATATCTCTCTTTACTCCTTCCCTTTTACATCAATTTGGTGTTGGGTTTAACGCCGCACCGTCACAATTATAGGTCATATGACGAGTTTCCAGCTTTGATGGTGGAAGAAGACCCCATGTGCCCCTCCGTGCATTATTTCATCACGAGCGAACCACCGACCTTCCATAAGCCAGCTGGATGACTTCCTCACATGACGAATGCAACACCCCGAGGACCGTTACTCCTTTATATAAAAGCAAGTAAAAAGATATGGCAGTCGGTTGTGGTTTTCTTAGGACATCGCTCGTATGTGCAAGAAAATGTTCTTTAAATGATAATAGAAAGACCATTTGATTTATGTAGTTTATGTAAGTGGTAATTTCGTACACTAATATTAACTTGTAGAAAGATGGTCACTCCCACATTAACGACATTTAGCACAATCTACAGGAAGTGTTTAAGAGTTAATACACGCTCTTTAAATTAACACACAGACAGTTTGGCCTTTATTTAACTGAAAAAGACATAAAATTGGACAACGCACTTTACCCACCATTTGGACAGAAATGCCAATTTACTTTATAATTAACTGTGTTTACTTGATATATTTCCGGCAAATATATATATATTCTTTGATGGCAAACTAATTTGAAGCTATACACTCAATATTCTTTTCATGTAATTCTTTAATCACTTTACGATAATGAACATGTACCTTAGTGCTTGACCTTTGAGAGAGCGCCAATAAACACAAGAATCGAAGCAAACACAGATAATGGTTTTTTATACTTCATAGACGATTTGCAATATATCGCATTACCCAAGCCACAAATTTCAATCGGCAGTAAGACATAAGTAAGATGTAAGGATTGAATTCCGTTGTCATCATTATAAACGAATTAATGTTGTGCCGGTTGAGTCCAACTTTGCTACATTACATAGCTGTGCCAAATTGTTTGTCGCACGAAACTGACACCGACATGAATTTTTGCTGAAAGACGAATGAATTAAGGCGAATTATTCGTTATCATGTCGTCATAAAAACATTTTCCTAACCAAAGATCGAACTCGCAATACATTGATTTAATTCACGTGCTTTATTTTAACAGCTTACTATATGACAGTTCACATGGAACTGACGTTAAGGTTGGCGCACACGTTTATAACCTACGTAGTACATTTGATATTCAATTTGTAAAAACTTACAAGTACATGACTTGTTGTTAACAAAAACATCTTCTAAATTTCTGACACATTTTATGTAAATGAACTAATATTTGCAAATTGATAACAATTGTTTTGCTCATGATATATGTTTGTAAGTATTGCAAAAATGAGTTTATCCAACAATAAATCTGCAAAGTAAAATATAATCTAAATGAAGTTATGAATTTTGATATAACCATATCATATATACGTAATTATATTTTTTGTTAGTTTAGAGATCAGAACACCTTTATTGTTATCCGGAAAACAATAAACGGTTATTGTAAAACTTCTTTACTAAACATAGTTTCTGACAAAACACACAAGCTTTCCTCGAATGGTGCATTTCTGTAAGATTGTAAACCTTACGAAAAGTTATCAAACATGATCTTCAACATCTGGTAAATGCAGAAATGACATTTACTCCTAAATAAGGCATGATAGGTGTTTATTGTGCACATAATAACTACTTATTGATACATAATTGAGCCGTGCCATGGGAAAACCAACATAGTGGGTTTGCGACCAGCATGGATCCAGACCAGCCTGCGCATCCGCGCAGTCTGGTCAGGATCCATGCTGTTCGCTAACAGTTTCTCCAATTCCAATTGGCTTTGAAAGCGAACAGCATGGAGCCTGACCAGACTGCGCGGATGCGCAGGCTGGTCTGGATCCATGCTGGTCGCAAACCCACAATGTTGGTTTTCTCATGGCACGGCTCATATGTCGTAGTTTAGGCCAGATTACCCAACTGGCAATGAAAAAATCAAAACTACTTACGACTCAAATTTGCATAATATACTATCTATTATGTATGTAAATTGCAGGATATAATTTCACGAAGTACCAATACATTTTCTACACTTGATATCCAGTTGTATAATATGTGTATAAATATAGATACGAAATAGATTTATTTTTTTTTAAAACGGTAAAAACCAGTCAATACATGCACAATGTATGTAGTGTGTAAATGTCTCTGTCTTTATTGAATATTTTGTGTCGTATAAATCCCAGCGTTTCTATCATCTAGATAAATATTTTGTTACAGTATTAATTCAAGAAAACAATGATTTTGGTTACTTCAATATTTATTTACATCTTGGAAGCAGCTGGCCTTAATACTTATTCCCTTATTCACTAAATATTTTATCTTACACTATTAATTCAAGAAAACAATGATTTTGGTTACTAAAATAGTTATTTACACCTTGGAAGCAACTGCCCTAATTCTTATTCTCTTATTCACTAAGTATTTCATTTTACAGTATTAATTCAAGAAAACAATGATTTTGGTTACTTCAATAGTTGTTTACACCTTAGGAGCAGCTGGCCTTAATTCCGTCTATCCCACTCAATAATAACGCGACATGTAGTTAGATGATAAGAAAATGTCCCCGATTCGGCGATAACTGTTAATATGAATTGTCTGTGACAGTGTCTCATCCATAAAGTTAAACAACTATCTCCCTGAACGACTTAACGGGGACTACATTTAATGGAGATTTGATAAATCTTACGTATTACACAATACATACAGTCCCATGTGCATTCATCCAGACTGATGTAACGCTCATGATTTCTTTTAAAGTACCTTTATATCACATAGCAAATGGCAGTTCAGATTATTAATACATGTACGTTTTTCCCGCAACAATGGTTAATATAACCAAGTTATTGTGCAGTATGCTTATCCTTTCTCCGAAATGTTGGTAATTATATCTTATTATTAGTTTACGTGGAAATATATCTTATAGAAATTAGACATAATTATGATCCTGTCTTTGAATAATTAGATAATTAGACTTACACTGACATGTCTGCGTCAGTCATTTACTGATAACATGAGGTTATTTAACAGTGTAGAGTACAATACTGAATTCTATTAGACCAGTACATAACATTAAGAATCCATATTTAGACGAGGCGAATGCCGAGAGTCCAAATATGGGTTATTACTGTTGTGTACGAGTTTGTGGATTGTAGATTTTGGATTATGCTTAAGAAAATGTGAATGTATTTTAAATCACACAGTACAATACTGGTTTTTATTGTAATGTCACGTGATAGAAAGAAAAGCTTCGAATTAGTTAAAACATATAGGTGTGAAATAAATAATTAATATTAAAAGTGGATTCGTAATTCCATGGTCGCACCAATCCACACATTAAATCCAATCGAAAATTCCGTTCATGTAATATGCAATTCATATCCATATGAAAAACCATTTTTGGCCGAAGCCACGATCTTACATGCCCATGCTATTAAATAATTTCAAAATATTCACTTAACGTTTTTACTGTCGATATCAAATTGAATCTAAGCTACCTCAATAGTCAGAAGAACAGGTTGACCAAACTGTATGAGTACTGTATTTTGTATACCTGATCCAGTACAGCTGCGTTAAATGCAAATATTCATATAATATGATACTATGACGTTTGACTGATTTCGAACAAATCGGTAGACGTATAAATCTGTTTACTTTAATAGCGGCAATGAAAACAATTTAAGTAATTTATCAGTGTTCTGTTAGATAACAGCAATGACTTTTTTGTGTAACACGCGTGACGTAAACGTGAGACGTAGTTAAGCTACACTTTTATTTAGACAGCAAGAAAGCACTAGAATACTACTTACTTCTGCGCCGCTAATAATATAATTTGACTGTTCTGATCTACAATTTGTATCGATGTATTACAGCAAAACTGGTCATCAGACATTCATGAAATACTTATGGAACTTGTGTTTTTCAAATAGGATAATAATGCATATTAAATCCTCAGGACTAATCTTTTGTCTTGTCGCCAGCGATGGCATTATTACAGTCTGTTTGTCGGCCAAAATAATTACACAATTATCATAAACAATAAGATAAAGACATTTGTTAGCTAAAAATAGTAAGACGGATGCTTAGAAAAATGTCTAAAGACCTAAAAGTATCCCTGAAACCTTATTTTAATTTTGTTCGCAAAGCTTGAAATTGATTTATACCTCAAAATGCTCATTACTACATGCATGAATATTGGAGAAGACAATTTGATTTGATTGATTTGTCTTTGCTTGCGTCAAGAAACGACGCGACGATTTTGATACCTTTGGCCATTGCATATGCTGAAAACATCATGAGCTCTGCAAAAACTCATGTATAATTTAATTCAATTGCTAAACGACTTAACAGATTGTTTATATCAATTAGTACTTTATTTCGTTTTTGAACTAACTTAATGAAGGTCCCTTACTCACCTGGTGCTCCTTCGCACTCATATGTCACAGCCTATTCAATGCAGCATAACATAAAAGAAATGTGTTGAGGAGATCCTCTACCTTAATTTACAACCAGACATTTATCTGCCAAAGAGAGACACACCTAAAACGTTCAACAGGAGAACGTTGCCAAGGTATCTAGGCCGCCTTCCTGATGTAAATGCCAATTAACCCACTAATTAACTTTGTTTATTTTAATCTATTTTCTGCTTGTTTTTTTTCTTTCACAGTAAAAGAAATTAAAGTTTCTCATTCAACTCTCTTTTCATGTGCGTCTTTAATTACGGACTGATAATGGCATGTTACTTTGGAAACTACCTTTTAATGTTTAAAATTGAGTTCTTTTCCAAAGACAGACGAAATACCTTAAAGTAAGAATTCTTTCCAGATCATATTCTATGTGTTACTAAAAAGCAAGGAAAAGACGCATTCAAGAACGTAGCCGACCATAAAGCACAATGTCATGTTGATAAGGGTATAGAGAATGCCAATATCATAATACTATCGATATTATAGGTTATATGACCCTCCTTCACGGTTGGTAAGATTAACAGTTTACGATGACAGCTTTAAAGTACTTTGCAATATACTTTGTATTTGAAACAATGTCAGGGTTTTGTTGCAAAGGAAGTGCGTACGACAATCTTATCCGTTCTTCTTTCTCTAAGCAGTGAAATAACAGCTTTGAAAATGTTTTCCTTCTTTCTGATTGTGAGATTGTGATCTCCCTGTCTAATTGTTTAACTTTTTCTACATATGACGTTTTGTATAAATGCAAGTATTTTTTACTACCGTACAAACAATGTTGTAAGATTTCAGAGGATGCTGCATTGTTCTTTAATAACGCCTTTATGACTGAGAACAAAATGAAAGATGAAATGACAGTTTTATAGACTGCTCATAAACCTTAACGTTGTATGTTTATTTACTAAGATTTCTTAAAATCAACATAATAAAAAACTGTCGTATCATTTGAATTGCTTGTTTTATTCCTATGCACCCAAATCATTATTTTAGCATAAAAAACCGATACTATGCACATCCAAAAATGATATATCAAATACTCTTTTAACTTGAAAAGTACAACCATTAAAAGTAGTCATGTGCCACTCTTCAGGTAGTGTGACGTTACCAGTTTTACTATATATTCTATGTAAAGCCGCCATCTTTGTATGCGGAGTCAATTTTTCACAAGCTTATTGCCCAATTAATGCCGCAAACGAGATCACTTTCATTGGGGTAGGTTGTCTGTGAATGTGCACATTTCAAACTATATATCAAAATGTTTGTGACAGTCTTAAGTTTCCAAAACCAGCTGATGTCAGAATCCAAGAGGGGGGCAAAGTGCTCAAATTCAAGATGGCCACCAACATGGCCGCCGAAAACTAAAACTCATACTATACTAACTGACTGAACAATATATTTTAATTTTATAGACATGGTCCTAATTTTATACAAGTTACTGTTGCAGAATAGATTAATTTAAAACATAGTATATTTTATCTTCAAGTAAATTGAAATACATTGTTACAAAATATGGAGGATAATGCATGCAAAATGATAAGAAAATGTCATTGTTTTACATACATTCCTTTAATAATTTTTAATTGCTTGATTATATTTTACAAGTTTTGTGCTTTATTATGATCAGAAATTTCATAAACTATATCAGAAGTATTTGACATGACAACTTTTAAATAATTTATTATCTATTAATCCAACAGTCATTGGGCTAAGTAAACAGCTTAGTGGGTGGGGTATTCTACGTACACTTATAAAAGAAATGCGTAATAGTTTAAAATTCAGTAAATAAATGCGCAGGGTTTTAATGTGCAAACTCTTTCTTCTAGACAGAGCAAACACTTGAATAATTATTACATAATTAAAATTTGATATATACCAACATTAGTAAATAAGTTAAATAATGGGTGTGGTTAAGCTGCAAATGATGGAAATTAATTATTTTCACATTATGACAAGGTTCGATGTTTAAGTAAATATGTTTCTGATCTCTTTTTATAAAGTAATTAAAACAGACTGAGATGTATATTCGAAGAATTAAAAAACATTTATAGAATATTTCAAAGCAATTACGTAAGATACTGACAGTGATTGAAAAATTATTAACTGCTTAAAAAGTATTTTTTTTAAAAATGACTCAAAAACAACATACGTAATAATGTCTTAGACATTTTATGTTTACTTGTACGTTTGTGAGATATGATAACATCAGTAAAAGATGGAATACTGCTCTGCAATGACATCTTTTTGAAATTTGAATAAATAACCTTTAGAATGTTAATTATTGAAAACAAAACAACATATGTAGATTGATACAAACTGGCATGATATGATTCAAGTAATCTAAGTCACTAGCATACACGATGTGCATTTTGTGTACATTTTTGCACATTTCATTGCATGTATCTCATGTACAGTGGAAATACCAACATTTTAACTTACTTCATTTGTTATTTAAGGAAACATATGTTTTCTAATATTTTGTAGTATGAGATTATTATAGAAGTACAAAATGTAGAATTAAAAATTGGCTTTGGGAACATATGTAGGAAACTATCTGGAAATTTTTAATCGGGTATTTTGTATGCGTGAAATACACACAATCATACATGAAATGTATTTACTATTTAAAGTATACGTATAAAATATAAGTTGTTTTTGTAGAAATAAAATACATGTACTGCAGAGCAGTAACTTATATCTATATTAAAATAAATTAGTGAAATTAGAACACTTCTAATAAGTTCATTTTACAAAAACAATAACACATATTTGAACAAATGTTGACTGATACAATCTGACATAATACGTTTTGAGTCATCTGAATCACTGTCAAAATTTTATGTTTTTCTTTTTACACAATGCAATGTCTTTGTCTGTCTTTCCTGCACTGCCAGCACAAATTCTACATCAGTCCTCAAATATTTGTTCGATATTTAAGTAAACATTGTTGCTGATAAATTGTAATATGAAAAGTTAATATAACGGGCAGAAATGTAGGATAAGCATTTCCTATGATTGAAAAATGTATTTGATAAAATATGTGGGAATTTCAAAAGATACAGCCTAAAGACATATAAATGGGATGATGCTGAAAATCTTTTGACGGAAGATTTGTACAAAATGCATGCCAAGAACACACATACATGATAATGTATAAGTCATTTTAAGTTTACTTGTAAGACGTAGATACTTATGTTTAAGGAACAAACATTTTTGCATATTCAAATATATCAAAAATGAGAAAAGTTGATTCTTTCCAAGAAGTACCATACACCTGAATGAAGGTGAACTGTTACAATCAGGCATAATATCAGTTCAGTCATCAGTGCGACTACCATGGTCTATGTCTCCTCTGTTGTTATCGCAGGCACATGCTACTGTACATGGTTGACCGCTGATAAAACAGGTGCACTCATCTGTACAAATGCTTTCGCAGACCAGGTCGTTCAAAAGCTCTGCAGCAGCTACTGGCTGTATCATAAATTTATGTTGTAAGTGTTTATTCTCTCAATTGTACTCATAACCGAAGTCTCTTGCTCGTGGAAGTGCTGGTAAAAACTGTTTTCTGTTGGAAGAAGGTTTTGGGCCTTTTCGTTGTTAGATTGCAAGTCATTTATGACATGGTTACTGTCAACAGTAAATTTGATTGCTTTGTCACCTTGCACAGCACAGCTCTTATGACTAATACTACATTGTTATTGAGACTGTTCCTTGCCGTTTTGCAGTATAAACTCTGTATAATAAGGAGCAATTTTTGTGTTGTCCAAAATTAGGAAAAAACTTTTCAAAATTTTTGGTAGTTAGTGTCTTTGTACATATACATTTTTAGATGTGTGTACGTCACCTCCATTCATTCTGGTGATTGCTTTAATACTGTTGCAATTGTAATTATCAAAAGTGATATGTATCTGCTTCACTCCAGTTATATATCTTGACTTTACCAATATATGTTCAAGGAATATATTTGCCATATCGTAGAATGTGAGTTACAAAGCTGTTGCTACAATCATTAAAATAACTACCATACCGTCAATAAAATGCAGTCGGCACTTTCAGTAGACGTAACATGGTTGTCTTGTGGAGTTTCAAAATTTTGCCATGAAATCGGACTTCTTTCTTTCTTTCCTATTCAATGATGAGTATTGAAGTCTGTATCAGACAGTATACATGTGGTCCAAATTTCTATGCTATTGCTTAAAAACAAATATGTCTATGTAAAACAAGGGACCATCCGGGTGTGCCCTATATTGACCCAAAAGTCATGATTTGAACAATCTTGGTAGAGAATCACTAGAGCATGCCACATACCAAATAACTACGCTCTGGGACTTCAAAAAGGATTTTTAAAAGCTTTTCCCTATATAAGCCAATGTAAAAACTGTTGACACAGGATCGAAGTCAATTTTTACCCCAGGTTCATGATTTAAACAAACTTGATAGCAGACAATACCAAACACCAAATATCTAAGGTCTGGCTTCATGGTCCTGGCCAAGAAGATTTTAATTTTCTAAGTCAATAAAAAGGGACCCCCTGGGCGTTACATAAATTGACCACAGGGTCATAAATTGAACAATCTTAGTAGAGAGCCACTAGAGCATGCCACATACTAAATATCTATGCTCCAGGCCTTATGGTTTTAGACAAGAATTGTTTAAAGGTTTTCCCCATACAAGTCTATTTATACCATGTGCTCCCAGGGCGGGTCCAGTTTTAACTTCAGTTGTATAATTTGAATAATCGTGGTACAGGACCACTAGATAATGCTACATACCAAATATCAAAGCCCTAACTGACCTGTGGTTTTGGACGAGAAGATTTTTACAATCTTTCCTTTCGGTTGCAATGGTAGCAAGAGTTCTGTATGGAATTCAATTCTTTGAACAAATTTTAAAGAAAACCACCCAAGTAACAACCCTGTGAAGTTTCATCAAAATTGGTCCGGTGGTTTAGGAGGAGATTTTTTTTAAAGGAAAGTGTGGACAGACGGACGGACGCCGGACAGTGAGCGGTCACAATAGCACATTCTGAGTACTTTGCGCCCAGAGGAGCTAAACAGACAACATGCTACTGTTAATCATTAAGTATTCATTAGATATGTATATAGATATTTGCATTTATAACATATATCTGGTATGCATGTATACTCCTATATGCTGTTTCATTTATTTTATAAATGTCAAAGAAATATTACAACTTACTCTATAAATAACAATGCAATTGAATAATAAACATATGTACGACTGATATAGCGCAAGGAAATCAACAAGCTGAAGCATATTCTTCAAAGGAGTTGATGCCAGTATATAATATAAGTCAGTGAAAAAAACATTGTGGCAGCCATCTTGGCGGCCATGTTTTTAAATAAACTTGATCGTTTTACATTTTCGTCTAAGTAGCATATTAAATAAATATATATATGTATATAAGGCGGAAATGTTGATGTTCCTGTATTAGATACGTAGATAGAGCTCTCTCACATACGAATTACTTTTTTTTCATATAAAATGACAGGCTTGTTATATTTGCTTGTGGACATTGGTCATAACAAACCTATGCAAGATAAAATTGTTATGGATAGGATATCCTCTTGCTTCTTTTCATTACATATCATTATTATAAACACAAAGGGATATTGTTTAGTCGTGAGGTTTTCCAGCGGTATACCTCAGATCGTTCGTTTTTTTAGATATCTTGAAATAAATGTTATATTTCTTAAGAAGGCTTTAAAACTTAATTACTGACAAACTTTATGTTACGGAAACACATGAGAATTTGCTGTTTTTACTACTTTTTACGATGAAAATCGAAAAGCGTTTGTCACGCTTTTACTCCAGGTAAACTGTCTCGATTATAGATATCTATATTTTGAAGTCATTATTCACTACTTCACCTATAGCGCTATTGGTTACGACGACGGGAAAATGTCTTTATTGCCACGGCGGTCCGGGGTTCGATTCCCGACGCGGTCATCTTTTTTTCTTGATCTGGAAAATATTTTAGAAACAAAAAATATTTTAGAAACAAAAATTCATATTCTAATGTTTATAATATGACCAAACTCCAATTTGAAAGAAAGATTATTTTTTTAGCCAGATCTGAAAGCATGCTGCTTTAAATATAAAAAGAAACTTACATGAATACATTGCAGACTAAAACTACTATAAATCTATTCGGCTTTCAGTGTTATCAACGGATATACTTACGACCAGCAGCCTAAGATTAAGCAAAATGTATATACATGGTAATTGCATTTATGTCTGGCTAGATAATGTAAACAGTAGGCTCCTCCTTTTAATTGACGACAGATGTGACTCTTTCACCTCAGGTGATGAAAAAGTGAAGACACTATATAAAGTATATAATATACATAACTCATATATCACATAATATAATAATTCAATTTGCAAGGCTTAACTATTTCCATACTAAGTCTTGCACAAGAGGTCTTATTTGAATCCCTCTGGAATAAAACTTTATTGCCTGACATTTAGAGGGTACTGCAGCTTTAATGACATAAGTGCAAGACGAATTATATCCTGCTGCAGTTATTATACGTGTTTTGCTTATGTCTGGAGAGGTAAGGAAATGCATTATTTACGATGGAATTACAAGTAATAACTCTTAAAGGTTTCTTCATTTATTTTGTTTCAACCATTATACAATGCTGAGACAATATAAAAGCAGAGGACCATTGATGAATAAGTATGCGGTTGTGCTAATTTAATTATGCAAGTTTAGTAATTGCGTAAAAATTGAGCTATTTTGATCGTCCGTCCGCACATATTTTCAAACGATTTCTCCTCCGAGTGTTGGAAGTTGATTTAGCCTGGATAATGTTTGAGTAGTCTTCTTCTAAAAGTGTTCAAATCGTTCCGCTTCGTTGCACGTAAGGGCTTCAGGAGCTAAAAATAGAAAACAAATCATCCTTTCTATAATCATTTGTGTGATCCGCTACCAAGATTGTTCAAATTATTCGAATTCGTCAAAACACAAGGCCTCCAGGGGGCGTGGTTACTTTTTCCTATTTGTATACAGTAGAAATTTGAAAAAAAAAATCGTGTACGAAACTGCTGGCTCGATTTTGAAATAATATCGCCAAATACCTAGTACTTGAGTGACCCTCTACCAAGATTGTTTAGATCGTTTCAATGCATACAAAACATGGCCACCAAGGATCGTGGTCATTTTCCATATATACAGATATTTGAAACCCTTGTCAGAAACCGCAGACCCAATTTTTAAATAATTTCACATAAATGTTCCTTTGGTGACCATTTACGAAGATTGTTCAAATTATTCTTATTCGTCTATGAATATTGCCGCAAGGAAGCGCGGTAACTTTCCCCTATATGGTAGAAATTGTAAAAATCTACTGTTTAGACTTTTTTGCAAAACCAACGCACATTACATTCTTGCAGTTCCGGGAAGACAAATGAATGCTTAACCGTCTGCCAGCGGTGATCCTGCATATGCCACAAATATGAAACAAACTGGATCAAGGTATTGCCTGTTGTTTTGAGCAGTCACTCACATAGAAAATTGATACAGATACTCTTTCAATCTAATCTTCATGTCCATATTTAACTGTTTTACAAACCTTCAAAGATTTGAAGTTGCGCTTTGTTTGTAAAAATATGAAGTGCTATAAAATTGTCAAACTATACATCATGATATATTATCTACATCCTTTCGAAATAAGACCACAGACAAGCAAATGAATTACAGACACGATTCAATTTTGTCTTTTTATGAGAGGTGACAACATTGCACTGGTTAATACGGATATTTTACGATCAGATTGAATCGACTCAATGATATTACAGGTTTAGAAAATACAACAACACATAGTCCAAGTATGGATAGGCTTTTACAGCCACCACACAGGACTTAAAGTCTGTTTTTGCGATAGTTAATTAAAACTTTAAGAGGATCATTTTTCCAGTCTTAAATGTTCGTGCAATCGATTGGCTGCAGATAACAGAAAAATACCCAGGCTCCACTAATTGGATGTTTTGCCGTATTCGTCTAATTTATAGGCAAATCAGTTTGTAAGCAGCTGTCAAGAGGAGAAAAAAGCAACTACACATACTAGATGAAATATATATATATTTTATCAGTCCTTATTCTGTACACTAACTATAGTGCCATATGAAAGTATAAAGAAACTACTAAACTCTTTTGTTGGCATTTGCCAAAATATATACGTATTAATAAAGATCATGTTTACCTGCTTTCAATTGGTTCAACTTATTTTCAACAAGTGCATGTATTATGATGGAATACTTTTTTGATATTATTTATTTACACTAGTAAGTGTTACTTTAATATTAAAAACATATAAATAAGTGTATGAGCCTTAACATCATTTTAGTAATTATTATTATACAACAATTATGCAGCAACTCTTTCCATATAAATACATATAATTTCAGAAGTGCTTTACGGAACGCATTCCAAGAATACAAAAACATTACAAATAATAGAAACACCTGACATTCAGAATATATGAACATGAACATCAAGAACAGAGATAAACCCGAAAATGAAAATTTAAGAGGAAACTAGTTTTACCAATTTTAAGAAGCAGCCAGAGTATCAGCTTCCCTGAGCTTCAAATGAAGACAGTGTAACCTCATGTGGCAGTGTACCATCATCTTCGATTGCCATATATCACAGCTGTAGTCTTTGGCACAACTGATGATACATAGTATTTATGATCGTAACGACGTCGTGCCTTCATTATGATGCCATTAAGTTTGCATTAATTCATATTTGCAAGTTTCTTTTATAAATGTTCATGAGAAATACTTAAGTCATAATAATGTGGGTAGTTTGTCATTATCTACGGCGTCATACAGTGGCATTAACATTCATTCGCAGATTTTCCGTTTTCTCACTCCATCTTCGCTGTCTTTAAGGAATTCTGGACTTCTGAGAATCGTTTGTACCACTTAAAGATAAAATACACAGATGACTGAACATTGTTGTTCCGCCTGCTTCACCAGTTTATGAATTTCAGTTGGTGTTCGCCAACATTTCTCCATTACTAAGCAACTGTCTTATTATCTATGCGAGTCGATGACGACATTACATGCATTATAAAGGGTAAAACGTACTAAGTTTAAACGTTGTTTTCGTCCGCCTCCAACGTCGGGATGACGCCATACTCTAGGAGCATGTCGCCCAACGTGTTGCAGCACTTGGACATATTTGTGGGCAAACAAGTTTACTATAAGTGCTAACATTAGCGATCGAATTCAAATCACGACAGATCAAAAAGCGACTGCGCCGGTTATGCATACCTATACTAATAAAAACGTTTGACGCGCTTCGCCTTTCAGCAAAAATGTTACTAAAAATGTATGACCAAATTACAGAAAGATTGCGAATAACCACGATATATTTCACATTGCTATTTACACAATATGCGACGTTTGACAGCAAAAGTCTACGTTATTTTTGAACAGCCCTCGTATGTGTCTGCGGAAAATGTAGGTCTATGTCAATGTTGTTTTCCTAACTGTTGTAATTCAATCAAGCGAATACGAATCTACTCAACATATGCATAATGTACACCAAGGGAACGATTGGTATGAAGTAGGAAATTGAAACCATTGAAGAAGTGTCAAAATTTAAAACTAACATTTAAACATTTAATATTTATGATAATACTCGAAGAAGAGAGAACAAATTTGCATAAATATGGATTACACGGTGTCCGCTCTTTTAATATCTTCGAACATTTCACGAGTTTATAGGAGTGAGTCTTATAATGAAGTAGTATGAAAATAACATGCAGTTGGTAGATGTATTGATCAATTTAACAGACTTGTAAAAGATCGATAATTGTTGATGCCAAGTGAGTATTCCTGATTTCTTGTTGTGATGTTGAATATGTACGAAGACCCATCATTTAGCATAATAATATGTTAGAAAAGATAGGCCTTTGCAGTTTTTAGAGAATAAAGCAAGCAAGGCATCAAATAGATATACACTTGATTTTGTTGATGAAAAAATTAAATCTTTTAAATCTTTGTAGAAATACTTACATGTCACAGTTTAAAACTTAGTAGTAATTACTTGTCTAGTAAAAACAGCTATATTGTTTCTAACTTTGACGATGTGTGTGTGTAATATCAATGCTTTTGCTACGCTGACCACATTATGCCTCATTAGAATAAAATTTTATTATAAAATTGCTATAAAATATTACATTACACCTACCTGTTTTGATGTCACTCATTCTTATCACAGTCAAAGTAGTAAGATAACAATACTTTGATGGTCAAATTCTTGACTGACCAAATTGTGCCTAATTAGAATAAGATCTTACTATAAAACTGGTATAAAATATTACATTACACTTACCTGTTTTGATGTCACTCATTCTTATCACAGTCAAAGTAGTAAGATAACAATACGATTTGTCTCATGTTTTCATGACTATAGCGACTGCCGCAGAAAAAACTGAATTTTACAAAACGTCATTTTTCAGTTTCCATTTATTAAATAATTTCTGTAAATTTGTGCAATATCCGACGAACACTGTAAGATTTCCGGACAAACACTTATAGAATCTTGTAAAAGCACAAAGATACATAACTCTTAAATAAAGCGACTATATGTTTATTCTACCAATCCGGAAAAAACGCATTGCATAATCACGGTTTTCCTTTAGTTTATGCCAGACCAGTTTGAAAGAGCAGACAGTCTTTTTATTGTGCACTATGCATCATTTTATCAAATTTCATAGGACAAGTAATCCTTAATCGAAATGATAACTAAATGCTTAACTTTAGTGCAACATAACCACTAGATATTAAATGTATGGTTAAGTGAAGCGAAACTGTTATAAAAGAGGAATAATCCATTACGCAAATGATATGTTTTAAACTTAAACATTTGTTAAGGGATATCGTCTATAATGTA
This sequence comes from Mercenaria mercenaria, assembly GCF_021730395.1. Lineage (NCBI taxonomy): Eukaryota > Metazoa > Mollusca > Bivalvia > Venerida > Veneridae > Mercenaria > Mercenaria mercenaria. The sequence continues at coordinate 25,618,316 of NC_069369.1, forward strand.
TTATCAAACAATAAACCATTACCAAAAGCAGTTTTTTTTAATTATTTATATTTGAATGTGTAGTACTGTACAAACATGTTTAACTGAAAGTCTACTATAGACATACTACACCCTTGTCAGCATCGTATGATGCCACTTTTTTTTTTTTATATTTGTTTTGGGTTAAGCGCCATATTTCAATAATATTCAAGTTATGTAACGGAAGACAGTCCACCAAATCATAGTTCCTGGATTATGTACCAGTACTCGCCTGTTCTCCGCAAGTAAATACCAACTTAATTGCAACATAAGTGGAGGACGAAACGACTTCAGACATAATGTCCATTACTGAATTGTCAGAGGAGAAATATACGCCTCGATCCGTAAATCTGCGCTCCTTCTTAAGCTGTGCTAGGCGTATGGACTATATGGTGATACAAAGTGAAATCATACGACTCTTACAGTTTATGGTTTATGGCATTGACATGACCATAAAGTTAAAGATAACTATCTCCCTGACGGACTTAACGAGAACTGCATTTAATAAAGTTTTGATAAATCTTACACATTTTACAACAAATACGGTCCCATGAGCATTGGTCCAGACGCTCTTAAAATCACGATTTCTTCGAACACATTTGCTGAAACGATTTTCTCTCAGAAGTGATAGAATTAAATGAGATATACTTCATGCTTTTCATGACATATTCTGGAAAAAAATGAAACGTCTATATTTAGTTGGAATATCTTCTTCCGGAGGTTGGTCATAAGATTGTATTATTGGTTTAAATGTCGTAAAAGACCTGACAGGATCTTACAAAAATAGGCAATATCTTGTCCCTGATTAATCCGTATAAAATTCCTTTCAGAATGATAGTATGTATATACAGGCGTAATATGTCAATGACCCTCTGCTGTACAAATATTTGCCTTCGTGCTGTCTCTTTTGTAAAGAAAGTGATTTGTGCCAGACTATGTAAATACTTGCAAGTATAAAATATCCTGAAAATTAAATGCCAAAATACTATGATAAAGTTTTTGATGAATACGTAAAAGATCAGCAAAACTTACGTCCTCGGTCCTTTATTTAGTGTTTTAATAAGTTTAGCACACCGAGGTTGAAAGCTTAATTTTGCACATCGATTCTCATAAGAAGTGAGAAGAAGTTTATAAACTATTTTACATTTGAAAATGCTATTATCAATATCCATTTGTCATAAAGATATTACATTTATTTGCATTCTTATGCACATGCAAGGAATACATTGTAAAACATTATATATGTGTTTACAAAAGGTTTCAATTAAAACTTTGAAAAAGACCCCCATTGCTTTACGTATCTTCAAAATCGATGAATGTGCTGCTTAATTAGGCATATGATTACTTAGTTGATAGCCGTAATAAATTTTTCTTCGCATAACTTTCCATCGACTTATGTTCCAAGCCACGCTTTCCTTAATGGTCCTCAATGCTTTAAATTTTTATCTTATCAGATTCAACAGCTTTCCAAATAGATGCTGTGTGTAATTACATGGTTAGAAAAGCACTACTTTTAATAATGCACACGAACTGTTATAGTAAGAGCCATTAAGGGAGGTAACAAAAAGCAATAGAATCAATAAAACATTCTAGTTTATTCAGCAATATTCAAACCTTTGAAAAAAGATAAACAAATCATTTATCAGAAAGATGATTTAAGAAGAATGTAATGTATTATATGTTCATAAAGGAAGAAGTGTAAGCCACATTTTATATAAAGGCATTATGAGTCTTTAAATAGAATAACATTCACGTGAAAAATTCTTATGACGTAAATGGGATCAAGGCAATAGAAACAATTTTCCAAGGACATTTTGTGTTAGTCATCGCGCGAAAATGAACGTTGAACTGAGATCAGCAATAAAGAATTGAATGTTGTTGAACAAATGTGTATTATGTATTAAAGCATTTCATAAGTGGTATTGGCTATCAAAAGGTGACCGGTAGAGTATCGCTCATGACTCGCACATCAGACGACAGTAACGTCTAGTCCTATCTTAAATAATTAAAACTCTCAGCGTATCACAGTTCAGTGGCATATCTCATCAATCTTCATGAATAGCTTTCATTTCTGACCGAAAGGAAGACTAAATCACCGATAATTCTTAACTGTATTTGTCGACTTTGTGTGACACTGTAGCACCGGCTAAGCGGTAGTGGTGTCACTATAGATATGTTCATATGGCCACTGAGTCATTTTTTGTTTGTTCTAATCTATCATATTATGACATTATTGCAAAACAATCCCAGAAATATGAGATTTGAGAGACGATGTTTTTGAGCATCCTACGAAGAAATAAGTTTCAAAACTTGTTCTTCAAACAATCTGGGTTGCATGAAACATGTTCAATTTAATTTGTTGGTAAGTTTACATAGCAGTGATGAAAACTACTAAAATAATAAAGTTTCAAATATCAATAGTTTTTTTTCTAATTTTTTGACACAAGTGTATTACTAATAGTATGTTTATAATTATATTATTTCCCATTTTATTCATGTTGATAACACTAATTTTTATAAAGAGAATTTCGACCTGCCTCCAGTCATTCTTTAATAACAACCAAAGACGTTCAAAAGAAACAAAGAAACAGCTGACTGTTTCTAAACCTCTTTTTTAGAAAACTGCTAAAAAGGCACAAGTTGCCCACGTACTAAGTCGTGTTCCATATTATCATATTATCATGCAAATGACTGGTCAATAGCGGCTGTATACTTACAGCATACTGCAATAAAGTACTGCAAAAAAAAATACTCGTAACCATTTGAAAATGATAAAAAAAGCTCTAGACTATATAAACACACAGAAAACAATACAAAACTCCACTTTTAATTAGACTGATTTTACTTTGGAACAAGGACTGTTACAATAAAAAATGCCACAAAAATGCTAACCAAATTAAAAAAAAAATTGGTTTGGGGTTTTTCATGCAAATTTAGAGACACGTACGTCGCATTTCATTGCAGTTTATAATTATCGTTTTCCGGACACCGGTATAACAATTACCTTAATTGCCCACGAACTAAATCCTGTCCTATTATACCTGCTGACGACCGGCCTATAGCGGAGTATGTTTCATGGTATAAGGCAATATACAAGAAATTGGAAGCAAGAAAAGAACTTATTTTTTGTTGAGTTTAATGTCGCACCGACACAATGATTTGGTCATATGGCGACTTCAAAAGTGTTTCGCATTATGCATTCATTAAATTTACGTAGAGCTATTCAGTTGTGTGAATTCTTTCAAATATAATTATCATAAATAACCAATTGAATATAAATGCCTATAAATTTCATCTTCTCAGTTTATTCAGAAAACTGACTCAACCGAAAATGTGAAATTGTGAAAATTGTTTCCTTTCACTTTATTGGAAACGTCTTGCATAAAAAGAATAATGTGTGAACTTTAGGAAATATTGCAACTTCTGTAACATGGCTTAAAGATGGTTAGTCAAATTAAAGCAAACTTTTACAAATTTCACTTTTACTATATTCTATTAGAAATTTATGTAAGGAACAAAAGCACCCAATAGATACAGCTTGCACCCTAATTGAAATATGTATTTCTTTTTTTAAAATGTATTTACCTATTACCCGTCACCTGTCTGTGAAAGTATTGAACAAGATAAGTATTTCTTTTCTGTGTTTATATAAATGATTGGAGATTTCAACAACCTAAACGAAAAGGCCAGTTTTAAAACGTGTGTGTACCTTCCGAATTAATATGTGTTTATCTCTCTTGGCTGCACAACTAAGGAAGGCAAGGGAAGGAAATAATTATTTAAAACTTGCATTTCTGAGTTTTGGATATGAATTTATTTGTAAATATAAGAATATCCTTTAGAATCATTGCACACTCTTCATAATAAAGGACCAGAATAATAACAACAGTGAATCCAAGTATGGGCAGACGTTTTAAAGCCGCCAAGCGCAAAGTAATGTCTGCTGTTTTGATAGTTAATAAAACCTATGAAATGATCCTATGGAAGGCTGGAAAGTACTTTAGCAAAATAAAATTAAGACTTGTTTTGATTGCGACTATTCGAATGCAATTCAGTAGTTCTGATATTCAAAAATATGTTTATCCAATTACTATGATAAAATAACTCTATCTTGGTTGAGTAACTAAAGATAGAAAAATAGCTCCAGCGAAAATCCAATATGTATTATACACTCACAGTCCGTAAATATATGTACATAAGAAATTATTAAACTTTTGGAAAAAAACATTGTTTTGCCAAATAATGATTAAACACCTTTAATAGAAAATTTCTTAACCTTTTATTTGATATCTGAAGTTAACTGCAGTCAGTCAACTTTCTGAGAAAACATTTTATATGATGCAAGCCATCTTGATTTATTCCTAGCCGCTAATAACCATGTCTGAGGTATATCAGTCTGCAGAAACTGTAGAGATTTACATTTATGTTGTGAAGGTAGAAGGTAAAAGAACATGTTTGTAAAATAATATTTATTCAAACGGTTAGTCCATGTACTCTCAATATTTATTACATTAATGTACATTCTTTAGAAAAGGGTGGTTACTCCTTAGTCTATGTTCAGACCCTGTGTCTTGTTCACTGGAGATCACTCCTGAGGCTATTCAAATATTGTATAATTTTGTCCCTTTTCTTCTCAAATCACCGGAGCCAAGAACGATCGGTCAGAATATATAAGAAAAATGATTACTAATTTAAAAAGATTATCTAGTCGGTAGCCGGACTAGTTACTCCTATGTAACCTGGTTTTTAGAGCAGCGTTACAAAGTTAAATATATGCAGGTTGACAGAGGTCTAAGTGTGAAAAATATAGGCCACCTCTAATATTCCTTTTTAATGTCCTTTTCATGTACGTCTTTGATGACTTCACGATAATGGAAACCTGACTATGGAGAACATGTGCCATTTTATGTACTTTTAGTGTTTCTTATTTCTGTTTTATTAAAACGTCTAACGGGTATTTCACAAAAGCGTATGTAAACAAATTCGAGGACAGATGAAAACGTTTCTTAAAACTTAACGTCTGTATATTTTACAAACGAATTCAAATACTTTATATTTGTCACACACTTTCAGCCATTTTTGTGTTTCACTTTATAACTATAATATGGGTTCAAGGCAGTTTTCAACACTATTTATTTACGTAATGTAAGAGTTAGTACATTATATAGTTGCATTGTTATATTCTCTGTAAGAATCGGAAGACTTGATAAACACCCGTTTTGTACCTCGTCAATTTGAAAGCAAATTATGTCTTGCTGAACTATATAAAAATACCACCAATCTGTTGTTGAAGTGGCATTTAAGTAAACATGACGTGCGTGAATCGTCGATTGTTTAAACACGCAAGAGAATCGGATCCTTAAGCTCTCCAGATGAAGATGTAGATTTAAAATTTGTTGTAATTTGTCAATGAAATAAATTTATTTTTAAGATTCGATTTCTCAATTTATTAGCGATAAAATAAAATAAGCTTTAAGAATCAATCAATGCCATAAAAGGTATGACAGAAAGTCAGATATCGACAAAAAGTGTCATAATACACTTCCAAAGCAAAGATAAAATGCATACCAAACAGTTTTGATAAAAAATATCCTTATACGTCTTGTAATTTAAAGCACTGAAAGTTTAGGTAAATATTTATTTAACGGCTAAAATGTTGTTCACGTTGGTAATGACTTACTGTAAAATGAAGAAAAGATAGGTTATATGTGTGCACAACTGTCCAAAGCAGATATTGTAACCAAAATTACTTTAACAAGTACTGAAAGAAGCTACCTTTTATATTTTACGGGATGGATAAAACAGAGCTCCTGCTGTTCTGGCATTACTGACGTTGAATAAATCTTTTATCTAGAAGAATATTGTCAAGTCTGCCTTTGTTTAAGGACGTGATTTACTTTGTTAATATTAGATATACGTAGCAATTCGTAGCATTCCGTGATCTTCTCAAAACTTGCATTTGTTTGGCTTTGTCCCTTTCAGTAAACGGTTACATACGTTAAGTACTTGGCCTTCTAACGATAGCTTAGGAAGTCTTATTAGTAGTTGATAATATAGATTTACAAATGTATGGCTAAGTTTTCCAAGATAAGTTTAAAACATAATAATTTTGCTGCGTTGGTGTTGAACGGTAATACATAATTTTCAACCGAGTTAAAGCAACAAAGAGTTTTAGAACCATTCTAGTTTTAACTTAAATGAATCACCTAGGTACTTAGATATGAACTGAACATTTAACATATCATTACACACTACCATACATTAAAAATGTTTCGGTAACCATTTCAACAGGGATTATTTTTTCAAATATTCTCTCTGTTTTATGTAGCTTTTAACATTTTTTTTTACCGTAAATTATATATCTATTTCAACTACATTTATTCAAACAAATATCAAAGCTACAGCAGTACTTATCGTCTGTGTCTCACACATGACAGCAGCTGTGTTTGCAATTACCGTTCTCCTAAACCATTCTGAAAATTAATTTAAAAGCTAAAACTATATACCTTGAATAAATCTGTGACCACGCGTTTTAAAGATAGAAATAAACTTCGCGTGATTTGTTCCAAAGTGGAATTGATTTATGTCACCCTATAAATATCATTACTAAACTGTTGGCCATTAGAGCAAAACATGATAAAGACATGAATGCCAAAATATCAATACAAATAAAAACAGTGTTTTCTACTCTATTCCAAAATGATTGTAACTGTTTTACCTTACACCTACGGCATATCAACGCAGTTTTTGAAGTGATTATTTTAATACTCGAAAAGATTACAACTAAACCATGCTTTGTACCTTTTAGTTACTACACGATAGGATTTTATATTGTAATGTTAATATTTCAATATGTTACAAATCAAACAAATAAAATATTTACTAAATGAATACAAGGTTGGGTAGTTATTGGCCGCTCAAAACAAAGATGTACTTGACGAGGTATCTCGCCAAGTATGTGAATAAAGTAACCGGAAGGAGACCAGGCGCGTCTGCTAAAATTTGCAAACCATTACAATGAAACTCTGCACTGTCACATAATTTATACTCTCATAACGTGGTAGCAACACCGGCTAATTTCAACATAACGTAACTCTGCACTGTCGGACATAACGAGGTAGCAATACTGACTAACTTAAACATAATGTTGCAATTCACGGCAACTTCGGTGCCAGTAGTCACGGTATGATAGTTACCAGACACGACCAGGTATCCGGGAATGACGGGTCAGCACATACCAAAACCACTGCGTGAAGGAAAGCAGTAAGTTGCATGCTAGAGGGTTGATAACGCAATACAAAGCAATACGCAATACAAAGCAATACGCAATACAAAACTAGATTTCGCCAGGTACTATGGGCAAAACCTATTCAACCCTAGCCACATAACAACATAAGAGTAACCACATAAGAGTAACACACGCCGAAAATACAGTGCTTTGTAAGTTCTCGCCAGACAATAGATGTATTTTTATGAAACAATATTTATTTCCAAATTGTACTTATCAGTTTATTGTAAACTAATGTAAGCAGACACGCCTGATCACCTTCCGGTTTATAGAATTTTCCTATATGAAAATAGAGCGACGTTAATTATAAAATACAAAGAAAAGAATATTGTTCGCAAATATGACTACATAAATGGCCTTCAAATATTTCTCGGTGAGAATATTTACAGTCACATTGATCTATTTTCTCAAAAGTTCAGTGATTGTCTATGTCACATTTAACAGTACTTATCACATTTTAAATGAATGCTCAAATCACATGTAATTTAAACAAGAACTTCCAGGAGCAGTTCAGTGATTGTCTATTTCACCTTTAATAGTACTTATCACATTTCAAATGAAAGCACAGTTACATGTAACTATAACAAGAATATCCAGGAACAGTAATTCACATGCTTAAAATGATCTCAAAAGAGTTCATTGGTTACCACACATTTTCTTCATATGAATGTCCTGGAATCGCCGGATATCCCTTCTCACAGCGATAGTTCCTGGCATAATGTTCCTGTGTATACGACTGTGCATTCTTCTATAAGGCCTTTTGTCAACTACTCTGAGAAGTTGCCTGTAAGCATAAATACTACAGAGAAACAGTCAATTTGTCTAAGATATTAATTTAACAAGGTTAATACATTGTATTTTGAATATATATTCATACAAAAACTGAATTATGTTTAATCTCATTATCAATCTGACAAAAATGATTTCTAGTACAGGGGTGTGGCGGGCGGGTAAGTATTCTCCTGATACAACCGTGTAGCAATACAAAGTGAACGAAGAGCACGGGTTTAGCGGTATTTATAGTAAACTACCTGTTCATGCGTATTAGCTTGAGACCGGTTTAAAGTACGCCGGTACCCAGAAGATAAAGAAGAGCTACGGAACCAGTTATTCATCGATATTATTTTGCTTAGCAACCAATAACGTGAATTCTCGAAAATAAATAAAATTATTTTTATTCAAAATAATTTACATTAGTCCATTATACTTCAAAATTTTCCAATTTAATATAACATTGGTTTCAGACCATTTAATATTAATGTAATTGCTTCAGAGATAAATTATACGGACACATCGACTTTGTTGCAATAGTATACGTAGCTGCATACGTTCTAGCTGTGATTAAGGACCCCATATAGCCCTCGGGTTGCCCCAGTAGTTCATATGAGACGACCGGGCACTGTTCGCTTTTATAAAATTCACCATTTTAACTGTTTTCAGCAAAGCTTGGGACCACAAGAAATAAGGATATTTAAACACAGCCTACATAAACGTTTTATTATGGGACCTGGCTACCCTTTGAGACCACGATCGAATATTTTGGTAGCCCTGGAAATTTAAGAGAGATCATAGAAAATGACCAGATAGTGTTCGAACATTGGGTTTATTCACTATTTTGTCCACAATCTGGATTGTGTCCGACCTAGGTCGATTTTTTGCGTTATTTAGTCAAAATTTAGGATTGTGTATCTCGAATGTTCAAGATAATAATAACATGCACCTGGCATTTAGGGTCTTTCATAGTATACCACTCCCTAGAGTAGAATGTGATTAAATAAAGAAGATAAGGCATTTTGTTAATCCATCGTTTGACAGGAAAAGCTTTCAACAACACGCAATTACTTCCATAACTCCGTAAGCCCTTTGTAAAACAACATGACACAATATTCATAAAAATCATTATTTCCAATGAACACATGAATAATAATTGTCCTTGTGTCTGCCATTGGAATATATTGAAGGACAACAAACAGTTTTTACGACACCGTTTAAAACATCATATTGGAGTGTCAATACCGCACCTCATAACACTGTAAATGTCAAAACATGTAGTTTCCAGTAATTGTAACGTTTAGAAGGAAACGTATCATAATTAATTAAAATAATACCGGCACTTCTATGCAAAACAATAATTGTGGTCTCAAGGAATTAACACCCACGCAATACAGGAGAATTATTGCCAATTATCAATAACAACTTCTGCGTTTAACTGATTAGTTTTTTCATATAGAATAGATGTAACAAAACAAGTGACACCCTTCCTGGTCGCAAATATTATTTACGCTAAGAAATGACACCGAGTGTATGATTCATCTGCCTGCATAGACTATGGAACCATTTTCTTCATTTGTGTTTACTTTTCTTGCCATACGAATACAGTTTAAGAAAACTTTTAAGACGTTCCGCAGCTTTAAATAACCCCACACACAGCAATGTGCATACTTTTAAGAAACATTTTTCCATGTTCGTATGTTTGGTAAAATTGTTTCTGTAAACATTTGTCCTCTACCTCTGATTCATGTGGGGAAATTGGCAGTAACTTGCGGAGAACAGGTTTGTACCGGTACAGAATCCAGAAACACTGGTTAGGTTAACTGCTCGCCGTTACATAATGAAATACTGTTGAAAAATGGCCTTAACCCCCTCCCCCCAAAAAAGTATATAAATTATAAAATGATCTCATAATTGTTGGTAAACGAACCAACACATTACCTGGCCAATGCATTTTAACTGTTATGTCCACCACTGTTCCGTGCTAATTCATACTTAAAACATACTAAACTATATATCAAAATGCCATTTATAAAGAATAAACAGTTTCAAAACTGTTTACAATGATGTTAACCAAGTTAAGTGAAATGTCAGCACTGGGACATTATTGCAAATGCATGAAAGCGAACACTTTGTAAATGATGAGATTTAAGAAATGTCTGGAAGTGTAGTCCTTTCAAGTTGTCTTTTCTTCGACTATAGATATATCTCAGTAAATTGACAACCGTTTTATATACATGTAGTAATATAAATGTACTAAATGCTGTTCCATTTTCATGTTAAACAACATCATTTCTATAATTCAGTGATGTTCAATTTTTTTTTAAAATGTCCAAAATGTTCGCATTGTTTCCTCTTTCGATAAACGTTTTGCACATGTTAATGATATTTGAATAAAATAAGATTTATGCTTGATAAACTACATCTCCATTGTATGCGCGCAGTGGTAGGCCACGTTTTAAAAGTGTTAAAGGTTTGTGTTTAGACAATCTATGGTAAAATTTAGTAAAATGCTTCCGTAGTTTATGAAATTAGTAACGTTTTTTTTTTATTTGAAATATGAAGATTTCGATTATGAAAATCCTCTAACTTTGAGCAAGCTCTTTCAAAACGAATAAGTTGTGAAATACAGTATAGACAGTCGTAGGATGTTGACAATTTCAAAATTGAAATCGTTTCTTTTCTCTGATACTTTTGTTTCTAAATTACTATTCACAATTGTTAATTGTAAGTCAAAAATGACGCTTCTAAATCAAATGGAGCATGAAATCTCGTTTATATCAGTAGAAGAATAAAGTGAGTGAGGGGGCAGTTTGACCCTAAAGGGATTCTTACTTGTCTTTAAGTTTTATCGCCAAATTTAATAAATATGTTATCTAACAGAACCCCTACTTTATTCTCAGTTAGAATGTGACCATCACCCTTCCTTTTCCTGACTGATAATTTATTCACTTGTCAATCATTTATATTAAACTAATCAATTCTAGTACAACAAATAGTACCGCTGGTTCTTCTATGAATCTTACCATTGTATATGATTTTTTTTCCTTTGTCTGATTTTCTAATAGATATCTCAATCTTTTATCCACTAGTTATTAGAAAAGAACATGTGGTACAATATTTATATTTTCCCTAGTGCAACAATTAGTATCGTTCTCTTCTTTCTTTACCGTACTGATGTATATAATTATGTATATTAATATTTTATGTTCTACATTATTGTTACAGTACTATATAAGCTGGTTAGAGCTACTGCTTACGTGTACTATTTTACAATTAGTTTGAAAATTTTGTTGTAAATTAAATATGCATTATTCTCAATCTACAGGAAGGATGTTTTAATACAAGCTTTTAACTTACTTCTCAGTCCTGTTACATTAATATATGTTTGCATGATACATATTTGGAAAATAAATATTGTTTAAAACACTGTACCGCTTCACAAACCTGATTAACTCCATATGGTGTATCAATTTTGTTGAATCTACCGTTAGAAAAAAAATGCTCTAGTATCATTACATGCCAGATATTTAAGGTTTTCTTTTATATATAAAACTTAATATAAAACAGGGGCCGTCGCAGGTAGTACTTGATTTTCATGAAAATAATGTACACATTTATACAGCTGCTTTAAATACTTTTATTCCAATTATTGTAAAAAGAACGTACTGATTTTTCCTATAATAATGCAACTGTATACACAACAGACTTTTGCTACTTCTTGTTTTGGCAAGGGATCAGTCTGGCTAGTCTTTTAAAGATGTTTGCTTGCACTTCCTGATCAATGTATTCCAACTGGCTGTTCTTTGATTAATAATATATGGGTTTTCTGCTATACAATCTGGCAAGTTCTTTGACATTTGTTATATTGAAAGTACTAGTTGACTTTCATGACAGTGACCATTTTCTAATTATTAATTCAATTACTTCTCATCTTCCTTTAGACCACCCTTCATATTTTAAAGTTAATAACGCTGATTGTTATAATCCTGTTAATCGGTTTTCTGTTATTCTGTCCGATATTGCTGACAAGTCCACTCCTAAAAAGCCCGAACGAGTATTATATGAAAACCAGAGTACGGATTTGACCAAATAGTCGTGGATATATTCAAGATTAACCAAAAAAAAAAAAAAAAAAAACAACAAAAAACAATAAACACACACACACAAAAACCTTTTGCCTATTTCAAATCGAAAGAATGTTTTCCGACTGCTTACGAACCCGTCGCGCATCTTCGGATGTTTTCGGAAGAATGCTCCGAAACGAGGCTATAATTTATAAATAGATCCAACGATAACGTGATGTTCATAAACATAGCATAGGGAATTCAACATTTTGTAGCTCACAAAAACTTCATGAAAATCAATTTTATAATACAGATAATATACAGCTTTTCGGGTGGACAATTTAGGCCCTTCCTGAATAAATGTGTTTTCACAACTTGATCTGCAAACTTACCTAGTCAATCTCTTTTCAGAATAGTTTTGAGAATAAAGATGAATATCTATCTTACACTTTAGAAACATAATGTGACTGAAATTTACCTACATACACTGATTTATGTAAATATTGCTACATTAATTCAATAAATGTTTATACATTAAACACATTGTCTTGGCCTAATAGATGGCACTGTCAATTTAAAACTAAAAGCTTGTATATCTCATATTTTTCATGCAAATCATGTATAACTACTATCATAGAAATAGACAAAAAATACAGTTATTTTGTCGCGCGTCTTTAAACGGACATTGGTTTGAATTAAGTATACAATCACATGATGATCGGTTACGGAGAAAAGATAAACACGAAAGTAGGACAAAATGACCACCCATGTCAGTCTAAGAAAATACCAAAAAAATCATTCGTTTCTCTGCGCATGTTTTGACTTGAGGGGAATATTGCACGGCTATCGTAATGTTTAGATGTATATTTCAAAAAGGGTAGTCTTTTTTTAAGATTTATGCTTTTTCATTTGTCTTTATTTGGTAACTTTAAACAATTATGATCAACGTAATTAAATTAAATCAGTATTGATGTGGTAAAAAATCCTAACGGATATAATCTAAAGTATATGTTGTGTACTTACTGGCAAATTTACTCGTTCCAAAGTGAAACGCATATTAAATTCATTGAAAAATGTGATATGGACGTCTTTAGATATATTCTAAGTATACATGGAAATATTTAATAACTATCGCATATGATCTGAAAGTACATAACAACACAAACAGAATATCATGTTCCTGATTTATCTTTACGCAATTATTAAGAGAGACATTGTACATACATAAAAGATGTTATGCCAATAGCTCTCTGCTCTATTTAAACAAATGTAATTCATATCAGTTGTGGTTTCTGCCAGTCATTATGATGTTTGCCAGTATTACCGCTCTATAATGAAGCAATGAGATTAATTAGCGGACAGAAACGTTCAATTTTTGTTGAGTGATATTCAAACAGAAAATTGAACTACAAATCTGATCCACTTTTCCTCGAAAATTCAAATTAACCTAAATAATTTACTTTTTTTAATTGAACCGTTTCGTGATAAAAATTTATTTTGTCTTTCAATTGATTTTAATTAAAGCTGCTAATTTACTGTTCTTGTCCTTGTGCCTTTAATTACTTTACGATAACGAAGTATTTACTATTGAGTACACATTCCTTGGTGTGAGAGCTTTGCGTCTTAATCAGTAGCTTTTTAAAGTAATTATCATGCGAATAGCACAACTTTCAATGAAAGTAAATTCTTTTCCTAAAACAAAGTAAACGTTATTTTAGGTTTTTCTCGTTCTTAACAGAAGGTATCATATCGCTCAAGTCACACCTACACAAAGGATGTATTAAAATCACACCCTATAAACGACTGTATTCCCCCTCTTCCTCTTGCGAGTGATCAAAACAATAAACAGACACGCAAAAGGTAAGAATCGTCTTCAAATTCATTATTTGGCGTTACACTGTATGTGTATTTAAGTTAAACGGTAAGTCTAACATAAATATGTGTATATGGTGTTATAATAGATACAACTGATAGGTAATGTTTAAAAAATGTTCACTGATCACACTCATTGCATGAAAATTCACTCGACAAAGTCACGAAACTGATGAATATCACGCCAAATTGATTTGTAATCCAATTATCCATGATGTTTTCTGTAATAAGTATGCATACTCCATAAATATATGTAAATAAAATGTTTCGTTTTGTTGCGCTTTTGAATGAAATTAATTTTTATCTAGTCGGTGAAAAAACATTTACTGTGTGCCGACTCGCCAATTTTGATATTTGATCTGAACGCGTATTTGCGAGTGATACTGTATTCCATCTTGTGAGTACAATAGGCGATTTATGTCCTTAAAAGGCGTAAATGAAATAACCGTCGATTCCCTATGGAAATCACACGAAGAAATGTTACCTTACGATTTCAAAATATCGTTGAGATGAGACAGGAGAGGACTATAGGTTGATCCCCGTCTGTCTGTCCGTCTGCAACAAAATGATCCTCTGATTTAAAAAAACCCCAACTATTTCACCCGCAAAGATCCTGCGAATGGACTTATAAATAGAAAAAGATAACGAAAACATTATCGGAAACGTCGATTAAGTCCTTATTAGTAATTCAGAGTTTACTTCATGGTAAATCAGTCAACAAGATTCAAAAGTAGTACAACTATTTTGTCACGAATGGCCTAATGGTTTAACTACCCGATTCCCTCTTCCTCAGTAATAACATAAACATGTTATCGTTACAAATACTGTGCGCGAATAGTACAGCCGTCGTGTTTACTACTTGTCAAGATTTACCGCTATTTCTCATGTTAGAAATAATTTACATTTGATAGTGATAACGCACACACGCCGGGAATCTGTCCTTGCGGATTTGGTCGTTTTCATTGCTAGGCCTTGCTCAATCCACTTTCGTTGTTTTAAAAATGGCGTGAGTTGTACCTCGTCTTTGTTTCAGTATGATCGGCAAATTCCGACATTTATATCGAAAGCTGTGTGTTATTTGGTAAGTATAAATGTATGAGAAATGATTATCAAATCACAGCGGGTAGTCGTGGGTTGGCATTAGAGATATTGCCATATTTATGACCGATACAGAGTTAACAGGCTTTTCCTTTGATTTTATCTGGTGACCTAGTTTTTGACCCCATTGACTCAGATTTAAACGTCACCTATAGATTACCAAGATTAATATTCTGACAAAGTTTACAATATGGTCATAGATGTGGCCTCTAGAGTGTTAACTTGCTTTTCCTTTGATTTGACTTGGTGACCAAGTTTTTGACCCATCTGACCCAGATTTGAACTCGACCTAAATATCATCAAAAACACATTTTGAAAAAAATAGTTTCATTAATAAATGGTCACAAATTTGGCCTCTAGAGTGTTAACTAGGTTTTCCTTTGATTTGACCTGGTGACCTAGTTTTTTAACCCAGATGACCCAATGTCGAACTGGTCCAAGATTTTATTGAAGGTAATATTCAGACAAAGTTATATTAAGATTGGAACAAATTGTGATCTCTAGACTGTTAACAACCTTTTTCTTTGATTTGACCTGGTGACCTAGTTTTTGAGCCCAGATGACCCGATATCGAACTCGTCCAAGATGCTATTGAGGGTAACACTCTGACCAAGTTTCATTAAGATTGGACCAAAAGTGTGACCTCTCAGTGTTAACAGTCAAATTGTTGACGACGGACGACAACGACGGACACAGGGTAATCACAAAAGCTCACCTTGAGCACTTCTTGCTATGGTGAGGTATAAACCCTCATTTTTCCTCTTATGACACTTCTGCTTGTATAATGGGGACTTATTTCATTCGCAGAATGTATTTTCAGTAAAATAAGACAAGTTTCATGTTAATGTTCATGTGTTTATGGCAAATACAAAGACAAAACTAAAATAGAGCTGTTTAGTGTGCGACGCTGTCAAGAAAGTGATCCACAAAGGATTAGTGGATTCAATCTGGCGCCGTTTCACTCCAAATCACCCAATTTACTGTTCATATTTTCACACCTTATTAATTGCAGTTGCGATTATATATTGGTTTCAATGGTTTGAAATTCTAGAAAATATAGTCGTGTATGCGACACATCGTCGCATTACCGTCTCATGATGGTGAACATTTGTACCAAGTTATTTCAAAATCCCTTAATGCATAAAGAAGTTATGGCACTGACATGAAAAACAGACCATGTCTCACCTTTAAGTGTCACTTTAAAAAGAAAAAGGAAAAAAATAAGATGGACATTAACTACATATGACCGATGTTTGTATGTAAGGTAGGTGCAATAGCATTGAAGTAATTGCACGACCAAATATATGAGGACACATATACAAACAGATCGAACAGACAGACCGCATGGTGACTGCTTTATACCACCCTCCTTCAAACATTGCTTTTGGGTTCTAAATATGAAGAAATACTACAGAACATAGGAAACGCTGATATTTTATAAAGAAGTCACTCACAAACAGGCATACAGTCTTTTTTTTTTCCAAACTCTCAAGCACTTGTACAGTAATTAGGCAAGCGTGCATACAGTCAGGAAATAACACCGAATCTTATTTCATTTACGGTATTAAACAAATTGGAGAATTTATCAATGATTTAATTTCATTTTACCAAACTAGTATTGTTTCTTTATCCACGAAACAGTGGGATTTACCTGTAGGTCATTCTTCAAGCAAGAAAATAAGTACTTTTGACGCCGACAATGTACAATTTCTGGACAAAATCAGTGATCAATCGAGTTTTTTTGCTATAATTCTACCCGTCATCAGACTAACACATTATATACAGAAACAAATCATGTTTAGCTTCCAACAAAATGTAAATATACATACCTTCAAAGCAAGTCAGTCACTTTAAAATGCTGTTTTTCAACTTTTAGCTGTCAGTTTATTGTTTTGATCACTCGCAAGTGGAAGACGGGGAATACGGTCTTTTATAGGGTGTGAAATTTGTCTTAATGTAATACGGCGGCCAAAATTATGATAGGCATGATTATAGTAAAAGGAAAGGGATGGAAATGCAAGGGAGCGCAAATGCAAGGGGAAAGGGTTGAGAGGGGGCGTAACGAGGAGAAACAGGAAAGAAAGGCCAACAGCAAACAAGACTACATGCAGACTAAAAATTTGAAAATATGGACACCGCCTTTGAACGATCAGTAACCTATATAAAGGAAACTGTAGGTTTAAACGCGTTTAGGCATGCCAACCTCGCACTAACCATATTTACAACAAGTTAGACAAGACAGTTTAAATAAATTCACACCCAGGTGAGAAAGACTCTAGCATAAGTGACTAAAATACCAGATCATATAAAAGTAAAACATAAAATTAGGGTCAATCTAAGGTATGGTTACACCAACGTACTAATCAATTTGTCTGAAGTCAGAGCACCAAGTGCCTAACTTTTAAAGGTACAATTAAACAAGCTGCAAGACAAAATTTCACCTCGTCCGTCCGTTTTTATAGGAATTATGAGACAAGTATAAAAGAGTTTTACATTTTATTAGTCATCGCACCATCATATAGGAAAGCGTAGCGATAAACTGTAGATGTGTCAACCACCAAACATGCACTGTGCTTAACGAGTTTTGTTTTTTTTATCCTACTTTTTAACACATTTTACAACGTTTGTTAAAATAAGCATTATGTTTAAATTTTTAACTTTTCAAACTACATCCCCATAGTATACCGGGTGTGCAAGACGAAGTTTAGAAAATGTTTTAAGGTTTGTGTTATATTTCTTTAAATTTTAGGACGATCTGTAGTAAGCTTTAGTGAAAACCTTCCGTAGTTTATGATGTCGGTAACCCTGTTGAATTTTTGTTTTTTTTTCGGTGTTATGAAGATTTCTGTCATTAAAATTCTCTCTAACTTTTACCAAGCTCTTGCAATACGAATAAGTTGCGTAATAAAGATACCGTATGATGTCGCTCGAGGGACATCTCCATCAAGGGTGAGGAAATTGACAATCCTCTCTTTTATCATATATTTTTGAAATTTAAGCCCAAAATGAGGTATTAGCCTTGTTAATCTGTTTCTCTTTTTGGATAAACGTGTTTCACTATTTCTGAAAATATATTTGTTGTCCGAATTTTAAATATCATCAAGGTACCTCGAGGTTCCATTAAACGCTTCAACATATCAAATTATGTCTCATTGGACAAACTAAACATGAAATCTCGTTTATAACAGTATAAGAATAAATCAGCGTTGGGAGGAGCGCAGTTTATCCACATCGATATACATGTACCAATAACATGTCTATAATTTGATTGCCAAACTTAATAGATATTGTATGTAACAGAAACCGTAACGCTTGCTCCAGAAACCTGAACACAACTCATAGTGTATATCTGTTAAGTTTAATGATAGAAAAATTGCGTTGGTTGCATTACATGCCAGATAATTAACGTTTTCTCTTGCAAATGTTTTCTCATTTAAATCAACCAGTTTTTCTTTTATGAGATTAAATAGTAAATTAGTATAAACAGTAGAAAAATCATAAGTTTTTATAGTCAAACAATTTAGTTTGTTTAATGGCTTATTGATAACATCTCCAGGATTCGTGATGAACAAAAAGATTAAACCCCGTTTTTATTTACCTTGGAGGAATACTTCTGCACGTGGTTTTTTCATTGCAGTTAGACATAAAGTCAAAAGAGAGAAATAATTTTGTAGTGCTTAAGGTTAAATATTTCAACAAATCGAGCTTTATTTTAGGTTTTGTGTAGTTCAGGGATGCAATACAGATTAGGGAACTTCATCTGATTGTCGTAAAGTCCGACATTAAAATTTATACATTGATCTACATGACTTTATACAATATTATTCTCATCTTGTAGCGATAACTGATAATTATATTTCGTATGTTTCAATTCACTTTGTAATATTTCTGTGTAGTAATTGCGTCATATAGTAATATTATTATT
This sequence comes from Mercenaria mercenaria, assembly GCF_021730395.1. Lineage (NCBI taxonomy): Eukaryota > Metazoa > Mollusca > Bivalvia > Venerida > Veneridae > Mercenaria > Mercenaria mercenaria. Next base: position 25,637,355 of record NC_069369.1, read on the forward strand.
TGAATAATAATTTTGCCTAAATACTGTGGTTATATATATAGTAAATCTTAGTGTATCTCAACATAATGTTCGGACCATAAAGAATGCGTGATAAGGTTTTTAATTGGGTTTCAAACTAAATATCGACAATGAAAGCTTAAACGTTTATTGTGTTGTAAGGTTACAAGAACAATTGTATGACCTCTATTTAAGAAATAATTAAAAGACCAGAAATCAAACAATTAATATAGAGATGGTACCTAAAGAATTCAAATTCATCTTTACATATTTTTTACAGAGTGAAATGATAGCTAAGAGTGCCAATTTACTAAACAGGTTTTCCTCCTCTCCATGTAAAAATAGAAATATTTCATATTTAAAAAATGGCTTTCTCAAAATATCTGAAGCAAAATAGACAACTCTTGTATTGACCGTTTTTCAATGGTTTTAGGACATCCCCAATTATAGTCTGTATTAAAAGTCTCCACATCTACAGTACAATAAAGATTAAGAACAGCATACACACTTTAAGAGCTGTGCCGATTAAGCTACTGACAAAAACATTGGCATGCTAAGGTGGGTTCAGTGTCTGGTTTCAGCTAAAATATCTAGTTTTAATCATATAAGTGAAACAAAAGAGCAATAACCCATTGAATTTTGGAAAACGCAAAGCATATCTGCACATTTTGGTCATCTAGGGAATATTTAATATTGTCTGCCAGATCCACCATAAACAATGCGAGGTATTAAAAGATATAATAGACATTGCCATGCACTCTTTTTGCGTTCAGAGCGGACATACATTGTATTACATTGAATTTGAATGAGTATATGTATCTGTCAGACATAGATATTATTGTAACTAAAAGAAAGTATACACCTCACATCAAAATTGATCTGCTTTCTAAAAATGCTTTATTGTCTAAAATTTAGCCATAAATCATCTCACTGGTGCCATTTTTGACCATTTTCACCTAGATTTTACTTCAATAAGTCTTAATGGATATTACAAAAGATCATATTTAAGGTAAATTATAAATATGTGAAACAAACAAGGGATTATATGATTTATATAAGAAATGTCCAGTTTAGAATTCGTTCAAATGACATAATATTATAAGACAGCAAATCATATAATATGACTAATACAAGTAAAAGCAGAATTCTCTGGTTCAAATGGCACAACTTTCCTAAAAACTGAAATGATAGTACATTAACGGTTTTGTTTGTAGTACCTGCTGATACACAGATGACCAAATCAAGAAAAAAAAAAGAACAAAAAAGAAATAATTTATCTTCCTCACTCAACAGTTACTATATATATACATAGAACTGATGTTCAGAACACTTTCTGTATCAAGGATAGCTGAACTGTTTATCGATATAAAAACATTTAGAACATATTTTAAGATATTTCCTTATATACACAACCCAAAAAAGTAGTCAAAAGTAGCTACTCATAGTAATACGTACTAATATGAAGTGATACCAATCTAGACCTACCGTAACCTAATGAAACGTAGAATAATGTTACGAATTATACAACCACTCTTGCAAAACAGGTTTTGATGGACTTCAACTGGAATACAACGTTTATAATTTTAACCTAAAGGTGTATTGCAGAATTTTTAATATGTCCAAACTGAAAGTGTCTAAACAAGTTTATCCTAAAGCGCTCTACACATTCGAAGTTTACTACCGCGAATCATTATTGTAAGAAGATATTAGATAAATAACGTATTCAAGATAGCTTGATTTACTGCAAGTCATTAACACCGGAAGTATTCAGTTTTTCCGACGAATTTCAGTTTGCAGAAGTTATAAGGATTCATATGTATATTTATGAATGTTGAAGGGAATATCTACTTTAAATGCTATTTTACGTATTCCATGACAGACTACTGATAGACACTTTTTAGAAAAGCTGATGGTTATTCATATGTTACGATATGTTTAAAGCTGTGTATAATAGTTCATATCCACTTCTTAGGAAAATACAGCCACTCAGTAACTGATTTCATAAACACAATGTCATTTTATTAGTGCAACATGAAAAGTCACATTCCAAAAAAAAGCTTCCGATATATGGGCTAACTTTAGTCGTAAATGCCGATTAATCCAATTACTTTCCCCGTTTGCTGATCCAGTTCTTTATAAAAAACTCTTCTATCATGGCAAACTAATTAATGTTACTCATTTCAAACTACTTTTTTCATGTGTGTCGTTAATTCCTTTACGGTAATAGAATCTTTACTATGAGAAACACATGCCTTATGGTATAAATCTTTTATATGCGTCTATACTAACTTTTTAAAGTAATCACTATAAGTGCCTGTAAAGATGAATGTCTGTCCGATGACGGGAAAAAGTGTGTCTCGAATACCTTATATACTGGTTGAAAGGCACTGTGTACACATAATATTATATTTACATTGATATAAAAAAGGTCAACGCGAGATTAAAATGGGCTTAGTAACTGAAAATTCACTACATTGTTGCATTGTTGTCAACGAGAATATTATCTTGTCCAGAGGTTGAAACAGCGACCCCTTTAAGCTAATCTGACATCAAAGTAAAACATAGTAGTATATGTAACAGCGATACCTTTAAGCTAATCTGACATCAAAGTAAAACATAGTAGTATATGTTATAACACGATAGATACAGTAAGAACAGAGCAGACGCAGCTGTTCAGTCGTGACACTAGCTATCACACCAAGGGTCGTGAGATCGAATAAGGCTTCTCCAATTAAACATTGGAATAAAAGGCATGCATATTGTTGTGTTACACCTGGAACTCTAAATATCCAGGGACGTTTCTGGCATCAGGGTATCTTCTATAACTTGCGCCATCTCTCACTCCTGGTAAATGAGTCACTCATTTTGGTTACTGTAGGCAACTATAATTACGCTTACATACCATCAAAGACTTACAGGTTACAAATCATGCGATGTCCATAGGAAATTTCATCAGCTGGCAAGTCTCTGCTCTAGTCTGCATATTTATTTGCTAATTATTGAAAATACGATCATGTGAAAATTATATACTTATCAGTTGAACGGAATGAGTTCTGATCAAGAGAAATATCTCTCTGAAGAACGTAATCAAATTATAAAACTTCTGGGTTGCATTAATTAGATATGTCAATTTTCAAAGAGAAATAATTAACTTCATTTAAAAATCTGATCACATACATTCTTCAACAAAGGAATAAAATCAAGCCTTGAAGAATCAATCAACCTCAAGTGGTATGATTAAAGATGAAATCTACTATTTAGAGATTGACCAATGGAGAAACGGCAAATGCGCTCGAAATACAAAATTAATCAAGAAATACTAATTGACGTTTCATATTTAGTTACAAATCTAAGCAATCAAAATCACTGGCGCCAGATCAGAAAGAAATGCCTCTGTACATGTTATACCCTACCCCTAGGTATTCTATAAGAACCATGGTCGTGAACGGGAAAATATACTAACCCATTTCAATCGCGTATTTCATATCTAAAACACGCAGTTCAGTAAATGTGTACTATTGATATTAAACAAGTGGTAATTTATCTTCCGTTGTGTACCGGTCACATTTCTTCAATAGTTCTTATCTTAGAAAAACAACGTGTAGTTCACAGTTTTTTCACAGGTACACAAAAAAATTGCTTGAACTTCCCTGGTGAAGTTCCGTTCTAGATTATAGACACACTCTGATTGGCTGATGTGAAAATGTATGTCAGTCGTCATTTTACTACACGTGTACGCTTAAATGTTTATATGCAGCATAAATGTGCAAAATGAATTAAATAAACACAGAATAGATGTATAACTAAGTATGATATAAAATTCAAAACCATATACAAGATGAATTTCATTCATCATTTCGAGTCTTATCGTAAAACTGTGAATATATTGCATTCTGTTTTTTGTTTGTTTACATTTCGCTTAACATGTGCACACTGTCGTGACCTCTAGACCGGATGTTCATTAGGGAAGTTCACGCAAGTTTTTTCTGTAACGTTGACTAAAGCATAAAATATACGGAGCATCTCTGCAATATGGAATATTGAGACAAGGTGACTGGTGCACGACTGAAGATAAATTATCGCTTGTTTAATATCAATAGTACACATTTACTGACCTGCGTGTTTTAGGTATGAAATACGCGATTGAAATGGGTTAGTATATTTTCCCGTTCATGACCATGGTTCTTATAGAATACTTAGGGGTAGGGTGTAACACGTACGGAGGCATTTTCTTTCTGATCTGGTGCCAGTGATCAAAATATATAAATCTATGAATTATTTAATTATTAAAATATAGACAATTTTAAACAACCGAAAGCTTCAGGTAAACACTATTTATTTAAATATATGTCTAGTTAACTGAAGCAACGTTCACAATCTTTCAAAAAGATATTCGGCGTTGGTATTGAAAATAATGGGTTGCAGTATAGATTAAAAGCTGTCTCCCGCGTGTTGTATACATAAGACATGTATTGCTTTTTGACAAGATTATGACGCTTTACAAAAGAAGTTGAATATCAATGTGCAGTTTTATATTTAATACTGCGTTTATGACAATTTTTCGATAGATATACCAGCACATAGACGATATTTGGTAATTCTAAGTCATATCAAACACTTGCATTTGGTACTTTTAGTTGATACAAGTGGTGGAAATCAAATTGCATGTAAATTACAGGAAAGTTTACGGAGATAGCTGAGCTTACCACGACCGTCAGCTACACTGTACATAAATACTTACACAAATTTGGAGTACCAAGATTCGTGTACTAAAAGCAATCATTATTCAGATAAGACTCCAACATTAAGTGTATAAATACCTCCTGTCTACAGTTAATTGTTTTGTGCATCTTCGATAATCGTTATTTGGTAAACTAGTGATCAAATGCTTGCTTTGAAATAAAACGAAACTCAATATGTTATTTTAAATAGTTATATAAACTTGGACATATCATTTTTGACGAGCATTGTCTATACTTTAATGTTACATCAGACATTTTCTTTATAATATACTTCCCATGGCTACCCAGGAAAAATATTGGATAATCAATTAAACGTGTTCTATTTTTATATACAATCACCATTTTCTATTTTCAAGATATATATGTACCACGTGATACCCTTCTTGTAAAATAGGCGATAAAAAATTGGAGTAGTGCTATTTTAGATAACCATGACCAACGATTGAATCAGCTAGTTGCTTTAACTACATCTTACGAAATTAGATATATTCCGTTAGCGTTTATATATCGAACTATTTTGAAGACATTCGAAAGCACTCAACATGGAAATATGAGTACGTTTACGTGCACTACGGCTAAGCAACTGTACACAGACGAAATGCAATTATAATGACATAGAAGTAACAACCAGACATACACAAAGAAGAAATCAAGTAGGATACCGGCTTGGAATGGTCAGTGGCAACTACATTCTAGGGTAGTTTAAACTAGTTTATTGGTTACAAATATCACTCTTTAATACTTTCGTACTATACTCCTTTATTACAAAATGGGTGTAAAATAAAATTACTTCTCGCTGAATCCCTTACAAATAAAGAAGGAACTTAGCACGATGTTATCGAATATTTCTTACTTTTATTGCAATATCTAGCCACCTTCCAAGATAAATTTACCAGAAACTGTATACCCAGAGGGACATTAATACAATAAGGAATCTATGAAAGGAAGCATGAACAAGATGTTGCTTAAAAAATTTAAATAACATGACGGTCAAAGTTGGGAGTGCAATCGAACCATTTTCCTGTCTCAAAAGCGTGCAAATTGATTTCAACTGGGAACGCATTATGTAACACTGTGGCCAAAGTTAGCCAGCAATTACTCATAAAATGTCTAAGCTGTAAATCAAACTGTTCCTTTGGCAAGTCAAATGTATTCAAAACAGACGGGATCCGTTTCTTTGTTAACAAAACATCAGTCTGGCAAGTTTTCAATAGCATCCTTTCAAGTACGATGTTTATTTACAATTACTAACCGTTGTGTTTGAGACTGGTGTTCTTTGATTAACGATATAAATTTCTTTGCTATTCAGTCTGCAAGCTTTACAAGCTTTTATGGCAGATTCTGTGGTCGTTGAAACCCTTTAAGTGGACTATAATAATAACTCAACTCTAAACCTCCTTAATCAGACAGATTAGAATACAATATGAGTTTGCAAAAAGAAATCGGCTTTCTTTTCCACAAACTCAAATAACCTCCAACAAGGCTTTCTAAACATTCTCTAAGCCAGCATATTATTTTAAGAAAGATACAAACGATAATGCTACATCTACACATCGTACAGTATCCAGGAACACTGGTTAGGTTAACTGCCCGCCTTTACATGACTGAAATACTGTTGAAAAACGGCGTTAAACCCAAAACAGACATACAAACAAACATGTATGATAAAATTACGGTTATATAGTATGCTGTTTGATAACTTTTCGCAAATAGTTTGAACGTTCTCATCATCCAGCCAAATTGAAGCAAATCTTAAAGGAATAATCATCTGATACGATAACTTATTACCGTACTCCAAAATTTCACAGCAACATGTTTGTTTTATTCTCTGAAACCACATGGCGAAATTGAAACACTTGTCGAATGTCTTAACTACTACATAACTGGCTTGAACATTTTGCTTGTAAGTAACTGAGATGTTTTGCTTCACACTACATCTGCTTTAACGCCACAAAGCAAGGGTAATAGTTCATTACTATTCAATTAATCTCTTGTTTCTGGTTACAGGACGATGCTGCCAGAACTAAATATAGGTTTGATTAAAGTTTTCACAACTTAATTAAATAAATATAGTTTTAACTAGTCTAAACTTTCAATCAGAAACCACAGAAATGAATAAAGTTATTGGGTACACTTCGTTGCGCTTTGTTAGTTAAATAAATGATTTATTACCGCTTATCTCCTGTCCTTTGTGTACTAGAACAGCTAAAGTTTATGACATATGTTTAAGAATCAACAGTATTAAGCATGTGGACCTAGAAATAATTTTGTAAATGTGAATTATTGTTTTGACCTGCAAAATGAGTGGGCACTTTTACAGATAGATTGCAACAAAGCTTTGACACATCTTAGTTACTTTAATAAGTCCGAGGTGGTAAGGAAAAATGACAAAATATTTATTCAGCATATTCAATTATTGTAAGACAGTTTTTTTCATGCAAGCTTTCACATACACTATATAGTGGAGTGAGCTGTAGGGGGAAGCAGCTGTTTGTATGAGAATATTGAAAAAAGAGACGTCTGCTTCGTTACTCTTATTGATAGGGAATGGCAACATAGCTGTGACTTCAGGCTGTGCGCTAACACTGCTTTACTCGATACAGTGCGCAAACAACTAGGTTTGTGTTTTCTAAATTAGCATCGAATGGGAACAATTATTCTTAGACAAATTGTGATTAACTGTTTGGATATATGGATAATGTATGTATATTACTCTTATCTATTTATTCTTTGTTATTGTAAATTCTAAATGTATTTAAAATTCTAATCAGATATTTGGGTACAATCAATTGATAAGATTTTGATATTTTCTTTAAATATTACTTAGAGTTAAATTTACAAACTTAAACTAGAATTAATTGTAAAAATTTGATTTTAGCTTTAACTAGTCCATAATAACTAACTTTATACAGGCGAAAAGTAGATTGAACAAAAATTAGTGAATGTCTTATTTTTTAATCGGCCCGATAACTTATTTCTTACACTTGAGTTCATTACTCATCATCTGCAAATTCCGCAAATCTTATTAAAATTCTTACAAATATAGAACGAGCAACCATTTAAAACTTTATCATCTAAAAAAGTTAAATATATAATACAATAATCGAATTATCAATTACTAAACGACCGCAACTGAACCTCTTCTGCAACGTATTCAAAGCTGAACAGACATGCAGCAGAATAACTTTAAAATAAAATTTAATATAAATACAATAAATAATATTTCTTCACAATAAAATTTCAGTCAAAAGATTTCATATTGTCTAAAAAAGATATTTCAAAAATTTCAATCTGAGCACGATTTTTGATACAATGTATGTACAATTTATGATTGTTTTTGAATTATTAGTCCTATTCACTCGATCCCTACTACAATGAGTATTTGCAATAATTAATGAGATTGAGATATACACTTCAAAAGTATATATTCGTTTCCAAGATAATTGTGCGAATTTTAAAACTTTATTTCATTTTTACACAGGGTATAATCACATGATTTAGTCAAACAGATAAATTTCCTATAATTATACAGGTACTTGGGAAATGGCCATTGAAGGCCCTGTTGCCATTTAATCAAATAGAAACCCAAGTTAGTAATGTTGGAATTATAGTTATTTGCACTTAAGATGAAGGGTTGAAGCATCTGCGAAAATTACATGTAAAAAAACCCCCACAAAAGCGTCACATTATTGCCCTTTGTCCAGCGAAGTAGTTTCTCATTAAAATAGATACAAGTTTATTTTCATTTTACAAACAAGCTATATTAATAAACAGAATGGAAAAACAGAAAGATTATTGTGTAGTTTGCAATAAGATATCTCCTTGTTAATTAAACAGATTATCCATCTTTTATCATAGATTAATGTTAGTTATTGTATCGCACTGAGTAGTTTCCGAATAGTTTTAGAATTTTTAAACTATTATAAAAGCTGTAAATTCCTAGCATATTTGCAGTAATTGTTGTCAACCATATAGACCTTTATAAGTCCAAAATAATTAAATTGTCAATAAATGTCATTTTAGGTTAGAATAACTGTAACTGCATTGTACATGTACTTCTGAAACAGCCAAACATTTTGTCTTCCACTAAATGTACTAAGCGTGTTACACATGTATGTGGCGTGTCACGTCAACATGAATAGAAGGTTTTCTTAATTTCAGTGTAAAATCATAACATATTTCATCGAATGAACACTATATATTTTATATGAGAATGTAAATTATGGTGCTCTCACGTGAAATATATTTCAATCTAATAAGATATATAGTTGATAATTTTACTGTGAAAGTACCAGATATTCACTGTAAGATGTCGATGATTCACTGAAATCTATGTAATAAACTTTTGTAATGTCTTCTGTTACAGGCTTTATTTTTCGAAACCCTAATACAAGATATACGTCGTTGTAAAAGGTAATGTTTTCTCTTTGAGTTTTTAAGGAAACCCTTTGTTTCGATAAAGGTGGAAAAAACAACAGAAACTAACGTGTGTGTAGAAATTGTCTGAATATATTTTACGTATTTTAAAAATATGATCATCAACATCTGTTAAGAAACTTATAAAAACGTGTTTAAAATTTAAATGACAGTTAACATACATTTCGTTAGTACTACAATCAACAATAATAACTTAAACATCTAGTACTTTATTGACAACATATATCGTCGTAATGTCACGGTTTATTTTGTTTAATAATTGAAATAAAAAATGTTAAATAATTACGTAAAGAACTTGTCTTAATACAAATTGTCTCTTAATATACATAACAGAAACCTCTGACAGACAGTTCTTGGTTGTTTTTCTGTAATTGTACATGGGCATATGATTGTATATAAGAGGCCTGAATGAAACAATATGATATGTGATCTTGTGTTAGAAACGTTGTGTAGTTGATATTGAACCTATCAAGCTACGGAAATGAAACAAACTAACAGACTAAGCCTAATTCAAAATTAATAAAAACAAAATGATCGTGAAAATAGTGACTGTTACATGTTTATTTTGTGAATATAAGAGGTTTTTAAGGATCTGTCACTGGTTGAAGATGCAAATTGAAATATCTGGCTCGGGGCTTAATGTTTAGGCGGTAACGAGGCTGTGCTGAGTACCACAAATGAATCACGCGAGAGCCGGATATTTCATCCGCAAATACAAACAGACTTAACATAATAGAAGAAACAAAACGTCGTATAATTTTCTCTTATAATCAACTTTTCGTTAAAGTAGGGTACGATTTAGTGCATTCTTTTACGAACTACAGCACGCGAGTCATTTTACACCCAAGAATTTTTCCAGCACCGACAGAAACTCTGTCCGGCATGCAAGTTAAAAAGATAAGTACATAGAAATGTTGGTTGATTCGGTCTAATCTAAACGATTAAAAGCTTCTGATATAAACACTGCTTCTCACAAACTTTAAATTAAAGTAAAACGTTATCATTCAAATCTTTGATATAATGAGGAAAGGAAAATATAATTCAGAGAATGTACACATATCAGCATGACAATCTTACTCCCTCACGAGGATCGATTTTAGAATGATGAAACAAAACACACAGAGAAGTAAACTCTGCTTTTATTGTAGTTTTAATGTCAATCCTTTTCTCTGAAATACAAGACTATAAATGTTCAAGGATTTCAGTTGACGGCTAAGCACAACATTTTCTCATTTTTGCGACCGCATCAATAAGCATATTACAAACCGTGATGCAGTCACTTATACCGCAACATTTACAAAACTCCATGCATTTTCTACGTATATTAGAAGCAAGCTAACAACGATCGAATAGAACCCCGCTTTCGCGACGACACATTAAATAAAAAACTGAAGACGTGTGTGTAGACCTTCAAAGCAAACAAAGTCTAGACACTACTGTCTAACATCTGATATCAATTTAATTCAAGATAATTATTAATCTTGTACGAGTATAATGTATTTTTGATACTTAATATTTAAGGAAAATAATAGCTTTTCAGAAATGTCATATGTTTGGAGAATTGAAGTATTCATTTAAGTTAACTTTTGTTAATTTTATTATTTAGTGAACGTTTCTCTTTCACCAGCAGAAGAGGCAGGTTTATTTGTATATCAGAAAATAAAGTTTTAAAGAACACAGAATAAGGACATATCATATTTGAAAGCAAAAAAAAAAATATCAATTTAATTTTGTAACCGTAATGTTCTGGATAAATGATGACATGTTACTTTTATATCGGTTTATCTGGTTAGCAAAATTAGAACCTGTCGGCAACAATAACAGTAAATTAGAAAACTTCTTGAAACAATTTAATTTTGAACAAAATACAATTGTTGAAGCAGACAGATTTAAATTAATGTTTTCCAAATGTAATGTATTTTGATTTTATCCTCGAAAGGGATAGAATCATTCGACTCATTTTAGTATTCATTGTGTATTAGATCGCAAACAGATTAATTTATTTCCAACGCTTCAAGCAGACAGAACATTTTGTTTTATTTCAATGTAGAATTTTCATAAGATTACACTTCAAGTAATAGGAAAGGGAGTGCTTCTTAGAGATTAAAGACTTAGATGTTTTCGTATGCACTTGTAAAATATTGTCAGGCCGATGGCAGTTGTGCATTGTATTATTTTGTAATAGCATGACACAAATAACCACCATAAGAAGACAATGTGTAATGCCCCTTGCTCAGAGGTTAAAGTTTAACAATTTTTTTCTTGTCCACTCCATAACCTTTTTTTATGCATGCATGGATATTACTAATAAGAATGACATAAATATTTGTAGTAACAATATATGATCCATTCTTTTTCGTAAAAGAATCAACAAGTAAATGGGAAACTAAGAGGTACAAGTGCTTTAAGATCATTTTTCTTGTCCGCTGTGTAACTTTTTGCGAAGCACGGATTTTACCATAACAAGACAACATGTTCCGTTTAAGAATCATACCCATACCTTAAAGGTCAAGGTCACATTTTGCGATAAAAGAAATTAATTTTTTTTTTTGTGTCTGTCCTATAACTATTGTATGAATGAATGAGTGTTTGAGTAACAAGGCACAAACATTCAACATGACTAGGCAATGCTCTTTATACATGACCTTCTGTTAGATGTTACCAGATGATGTGTTTAGTATAAGACCCTTAGCTCAAAGATCGTGGTCACTTTGACAGGTCAAAGAGTTTATTTCATTGTTCATGTTTTAGTTAAAAGTTTTATAACTTTTGTATTTCTATACACATAGACATATATTCAAATAACTTGGTACAAGTATTCACCATAATAATACGATGTGTAAAATGCAAATCTTAGCCCCTAAATCAAAGACCAAAATCACACACAGAGGTCAAAGATTTTATGCCATTTTTCTTGTTTCTTGTCTTGTCTATAATGTTTAATATGTCCATTTGAAGGATATTCAAATCACCTGGTACACACAGAGACACGTAGGAAGCATTTTCAGATTGGGGGCTGGGGTGGTGGGGGGGGGGGGGCGGTGAGGTACACGTTTTGAAAATCAGCTGACCTATAACAGACCCAGATCAAAAAAACTTTTTTTTAGTTGTGCGGGGTTAGCCCAACTAAAACAATTACAAAACTGCAGCGCACAGCTAAAATTGACTCGCATCTTCCATTGTCAAAGTTACATTACTCACAGTGTTTACGAACACATTTTCTTCTAGTAAAAATGTTCATAAATATTGAACAGTCTTATAGATATTATCATATGTAGAAGTTTGGTGATTACTCTATATAAGAAATATTTTAATTAGGTGATTAGTTTTGATTTTAGTCATGAGGCTGATCATTTCTGTTAATTTTTTTATTTTCTGAAATAATATGAAATGAAATGAAAGAACGAAATCAAGACAGATGTCCTGTATACTCTGATAATTTTAAGGCAATCATTGAAAATTGCATAGTCATAGAGTCCTTCAGGAGACTATAGTTATGTATGACATGTCTATAGGGAAATAAGGAAATGTATTAATTTTACCTATTTGTTAAACCTTATGTACAAGTTAAAGTTGTTCAAACACATAAACACCGCTAATAATAGCACAACGACATTGTAGATTGCAGGCGGCATTATTGTCTGAACGTGCCGAGGAAGCATTGGTGATTAGAACGTGTCTTATCGCACTGATTGTTTTTCCAAATAAAAAGACTTGGGATAATACATATAAGATTAGCTTTGTCTGTATATAAAGTAGGAACTTTAAAAAACAGACCATTTTTCTAAGGAAATAAATCCGGTCGTCGAACTATTTTATAGCATGTAAACTAATAAATTCATCCTATTTTGTACATATCATAATGAGAGGTTAACAGTAGTTATCTTTTTTTTTTTGCTTTCAAAGAGGATTCACGATCATGTTTAAAACTTCATAAATTGGTTTGGTTTATTTTGTGTATTTTATTAGTTAACAAATCTAACGCAGATCAAACAAGAGCACCGCCTTGCGGGTGCTAACGATGACCTGATTTTTTTTGGTATAATAGAAATATTGTCCTACCCATGATTTTCTAGGTCCAAAAAGGGCCTTGATTCTTGCAAAAAGCAGGATGGAGTTATGTTTCTTGATGTACAGACCCAGCTTATGATGGTGAACAACTCTTGCAAGTTTCAAAGCAATAGCTTTGATAGTTTAGGAAAAAAGTTTACCTAAACATAAAACTTAACCAATAAATCTGATATTTTCTAAGTTCAAAAGGGGCCATAATTCTTGCAAAAAGCAGGACAAAGTTATGTTTCTTGCTGTGCATGGTCAGCTATTTATGCTGAACAAATGTTGCAAGTTTCAAAGCAATAACTTTGATAGTTTAGGAGAAAAGTTGACCTAAACATAAAACTTAACCAGGTAACGCCAACGCCGACGCCGACGCCGATCAAGTGATGACAATAACTCATCATTTTTTTCAAAAAATCAGATGAGCTAAAAATGTTTCGACTTACTTAATCAACACTTCTGAAATTTTACGCAAATTTAAAAACACGCTGTTGTTAAATGGATGCCAAACTACAGAATTAATTTGCAATTACATCATTTAGTTTATTTCAAGGACTTAACTTATTTTGCAAAAGCCGCAGAATACGAATTTAAAAAAAACATATTGCATAGTTCAGAAATTTATGGTACAAAACAATTGTTTCAAAATCCGGTTTAAAAATGACGTACGAAATGATAAACGAAAATTTGACTTGGATAAGGCCATATGATTTCAAAAGTAGGACAGCTCGTCCAAATGCACTTTAGAAAGGTTGTTTTGCAAGAGCTTTTTTCGAGATTTCACATATTTGTTTTTTTCCAGTGACTGGAGTACTTTTCACATCAGACGTTGAGTATCTGAGGTAACCTAAAGTATACATGTATGCGAGTAGCTGTAAATGAACAAATCTTTATTAAAGGGACACAAATGTGTTGATATTTACCTTTTTAAATTATATATAACAATTCATCTTTCTTTCTAACTGACAAAATGTTGGTATTATTATATATTTTGTGATTTGTTTTGTATGTGTGTGTGTGTGTGTGTTAAAACTAAATTTCTTGTAAAAATCTCCAATGCGTTTATGGCTTTTAACGATGTCTTGATTTTAAATTGGGGGTATAATTATAAGATGGCTTTAATTTATTTATGACATTAACCGTATAATTGTCTTTCAAAGAAAATATAACTGGTACTGATACACCATAAAAACTATTTTCACAAAATGATAATAAGATGTTGTTTGATTTTATAGCAGTGACTCTCCTACAGTTTATACATTTATTTACCTTTACGAAGCTGTGTTATTGTGATTTTTTGTGAGTGTGTTAAAATTAAATTTTCTTGATTTTAAAATTGGTAGTATTATTGTCTCTCAAAGAAAATGTAATAAGTATTGAGTCACGATAAAAGCTATTTTCTCAGAAGGTATGGATATGTTATTTTATGTTTTAGCAGTGACTTTCCTACAATTTATGCATTTATTTACCTATAAGAAGATCTTTATCCGCACCTTAAAATCTGTTTAAAAGGCTATCAAACTACCTTCTTTTTCATAAAAAATCAGTAGTCTCAAATGACTATTAAAATACGACTATCAATATTTAAGCCGTGCCATGGGAAAACCAACATAGTGGGTGTGCGACCAGCATGGATCCAGACCAGCCTGCGCATCCGCGCAGTCTGGTCAGGCTCCATGCTGTTCGCTTTTAAAACCTATTGGAATTGGAGAAACTGTTAGCGAACAGCATGGATCCTGACCAGACTGCGCGGATGCGCAGGCTGGTCTGGATCCATGCTGGTCGCACACACACTATGTTGGTTTTCCCATGGCACGGCTCATTTATGCTTTGAAATGATAGCAGCAAGTGGTTTTAAGAATAACTAAGAACATGTTCGTGTGCAAAAACATTATCACCGTTAAGACAGAGCTCAGCATTTATTATAATGTACTGAACGACGATGTTACGAGAACATTTTCCATAGTGCTTTCATATTAATATTTTTCTAATTAGTAAATATTTTTAAATTATTGAATATTCACTTTGACGGCAGCAGCACAATGTGTCTTTAGGTCGACCTGCTGTATACGCGGCTGCACTCTTTGAATGTGACTTGTCCTGTAGAAAATTTATCCCTCTTTCTTGTCAAAGGTACACCTTTGAAGCAAAATCGAACTGAATATAAATTTAACGATACGCAAGAGCAGTTGAGTAAAATACAAAAGCATAAACTTTATGACAGAAATTCCGAAATAATCTCTTCTTCAGAATGGAAATGCCCAGTTTGTATACAAATTCTGGAATTAAGTGTGTCATGTTAAAGCAATTGTATGCGGAATGTAAGAATGTCAGAATTAAATTATGTAGAATATTGAATATTCATCACACAGAAAAATGGCTTTCATTAACATAGCCTGATATAAAACTACGTTTCATACAAACCCAAGTGAAATCATGAAGTGGAAGTCAAATGAGTTTATGACAAGCAAACTGAAAGATCATCTGTTTATCTAAATGTAATACGGACACACTATTTAATAATTATTTAGTTAGATAAAACATAACGACAGTAGCTATCAGGCTCGGACGTAAATTTCATTGAACCGTTGCTCAGAAAAAATGGCCATTTTAAAAACTTCATTTCTATTATGAAGGAAAAGAAACTCCACAACATTTATAGCCATTTCGTCAGTTTCACTTTTAGCAAGTCCATGTTAGCACAGCATAATACCTAAGCAGCCAAATAAGAGATACAGCTGAAACAGTTGAGCTTTGTACTTCGAGATATCGGAAATTCGACTTAAGAAGATACTTTTTGGACATGTTTTCGAATGTTTTCGAGATAACAGGAATATTGAGATAACGTTTTGGACATGTTTTCGAATGTTTTTGAGATAACAGGAATATTGAGATAAGCCAGTTCGAGATATCGAGTTCCAGCTTTATATTGAAACAAACTAATTCTCAGTTTTCGGGTTCAAAAACTTGAAAAGTTTAGCGTACTGCAAGTTGATATTTTGAATGTCATATAAGGGCAATTTTATTTATATATTATTTTCAATTTCAAATCGGGCGTGTGACGTCACTAATGGCACCACATAAATGGATGACGCGACATTAAAAGTACATTACTGTCCGTAATTTTCGATTTTACTCAGTCAAAGAAACAATACGTATATCACATTATACAATAAAATCAGTATGCAACAAATACTTTATTAGTTTTGCATCAAGAAATAAAGATTCATTATTTCGCGTGTTATTATTGTGCAACTAAATTCTGGCAATATCTGCATGAAGAGCTCGTGCATATTTGTCGATATAAACCTGATCGTCTACAAATGCAAGTCTGAAAAATAGTATCTGCTGTTAGGATAAGGGAGACTTCTAGAACTTGAAGAGTGCAAAGATTATCGCAAAATTAATACCTGATCCCGCAGATGGCACTATTCGCCACTAAGGGGCCATCACCAAATTGCATTCCCTTTGTCACTTCTTATTTTAGGGCTATCTAAATCACATTCTGAAACAGCAGATTTAAGTTTTTTTCATGTTTTTATTTTAAAAGATGAACGATATATATGTACATTTTCTCAACAATATCCTCTTGATAAGTAGAGAAATGTGAACCCTTAAAAAGAAATGTAAGGGAATAAATCAATAATTTTGGATTATGGTAAACGCGTCCGTTGGTTGACAGTTTTAACATAATAATGATAACAAACAATTTCAGATATACTGAAATCAGGCACAAAGCCACTAAGCCGGGACGTTAAAACGCTATCATATATTTCAATGGTTGTTAAAGATCTTAACGGAGGTGATACACTTACTGATAATCATTATTTAGGCTAAAAACCCCACTTGTTCATGTGTTGAAGGGAATGTCTAAGAAATTACGCCTATGCCGTAGTAATAAAAACTGTAGTAATAAAAGAAAGTCCAGACATGCCAAGTCAGGACTTTATAAGATTAGCATTTGATTTATAGTTTTTGCGGCCGCAAGCCGGTATTGATTTCAACTTTACTTCCTGTTTATATTTGGGATGAAGGTCATTTAACATTTTGATTGGCGGATGAAAAAAATCCACATGTTTCCAAACAGATAATATTGTGCAGGAGCTCTGAGTTGTATTGTCAGACAGTACTACCCGTTGCAAGGCGCCTTTGAATATAGATTGTTAACCGTTCAAAAACCTGAATCCCCTGCGGCTGAGTTCGACTCTGCCACTCTGATACGGAGTGATCTCCCGTAAAAGATTTACAGTCGGCTCATCCTATAGTCAACTCGTCCCAATTTTGGTCATTTCGTATCCCTTGACAATTTCAAAAATGGTCATTTCGCACCCCCCTCCCCCACACACACTTTTTGGTCCCTCCTTTTTAGACTTATTTTTTGTCAAAGCTTCCTAGATTATGATTAATATAATTATGATGTAAATATGTGTACTGTTAAATATGTTCAACATAACACACATGAAAAATTTACTTTAAAAATACATTTTGTTTTGTTTTATAAATACCCGGTCGTATATAAAAGTGCAGAGTGCATGCACGTTTCGTAGCTTAAAGTGTACATTGACTAATGCGACCGTATATCTTTTTTAAAGATATTTCTTTTTTAATCTTAAAGGAAATGATACTTGATATTCATTCACTGAAATCAATAATTACCATACATAAGACTTAATAAAACCACTTTTGGAAGATTTCCCATGCCTCAGAAAAACCAAATGATGTAAAATATGTGTAGTCTTACATTATTAAAATGACTTTATGAATTTATTGTAATCTTATAGTATCAGTATTTGACAATATTGCTAATATATTTCAGAATAAAAGAGGCTTATACCAACAGAGCAGCATATCTAATATATGGAAGGTCATGACGAAAGAATGAAACTTAAGTAGGTGCTTTAAATTAGGTATGCTTTGAGGAAAGGCAGCTCAGGAAGAAAGAAGTCTATTGACAATAATCAGAGGATATGTTAAAGGAAAACAACCGTTCATATTACAAACCATTTAATTGCTTTATTTGTTACTAGTAATAACAGATTAAGAAACTTTAGTAATGTATAGTGTGCACATTGGGAGAGTAGACAGGCTGCATGTAATAAAGTAAAAACATAATACATTTCTTACTACACTGAAGACGAAACAAATATGAATGGAAGTGTTTTAATCATATTGTTCTTACGGGCAATCACAAGGTTATAAAAGTGATAAAATTGATCGCGAGGAGAAATTTACCTGATACTGGGCTTACAAGATATTGATTGACACCTGGAGAACACAACGATTAAAATGATACTATCCACGTATTGCCATTTAAAAAAGACAATAAATTAATTAAGTTCTTTCCTTAACTTTACATCCCTGTAAATTAATCAAAAGTATACGTGAATAAAGCCATGACAAGCTGTGGAAACAGGCCAACTTAAAATAACCGTTCTCTTTTGCTAGATAACGCAAAAAGCGGTGAAAGGCAATTAACTGATACATCTTGAAACGGTCGGCAACAAGAACAGCAATGTGACACCGTATTTTAGAGATAGATGGAATATTGAGTCAGTTTAATCTTCTGCATTTGTGATCGGATACCTTAAAAACAAATAACAAAACCTTTGGAAAGACAAAACTTTAATTTTGATTAATCTCACAAAATACGTTTAAGGACATCTGTGACGCATTGTATTAACTAATTGTTTTGTCCCAAGAAATTATCAACGTGTAGAGACAAAGGATATGTACATGGAAGGAAGTAAGGCTGTATCAGACCATATCAACCAAAGTGGAAAAAATGACAGTTTCTTTGGCAACGACAGTATGCAGAATAGGCAAGTCGCCTTTGTCATTCTCAAAACTACCGTGATGATTATCATCATGCTCGGAGCCGTCTTTGGCAATATCCTTGTTGTGATCGCTGTAATGAAATTTCAACGCTTACGAGCTATTACTAACTATTTTATCGTCTCGCTGGCTTTTGCGGATTTTCTGGTGGCAATTCTAGTAATGCCATTTAATGCAAGTATAGAAATATCTGGTAAATGGATTTTTGGGAGAATAATGTGTGACGTGTACAATTCTAACGATGTCCTTTTTAGTACCGCGTCTATACTTCATTTGTGCTGTATATCAATGGATAGGTACATAGCTATAATACACCCATTCAAATACGAATCCAAAATGACACGATGTAGAGTTTTTATTATGATTGCTATCACTTGGATATCATCAATCTTAATCTCATATATCCCAATACAATCTCATTGGTACACGACTTCAGACACATTAAAGGAAATGGAAAACAGCCCTGAAGAGTGTTTATTTATAGTGAATAAAGTCTATGCTGTCATTTCGTCTAGCATTTCTTTTTGGATACCTTGCACAATTATGGTATTCGTTTATTTAAAGATTTTTATGGAAGCTAGACGCCAAGAAACACAAATTAAGCAATCAGGCTACCATTTGAAAGGAAGACCATCGGAACAGACTAATCTGACTGATGATCAGAGTGAACGCAGAAATGAAAGGAAGCGCATGCGCAGAGAACATAAAGCTGCAAAGACATTGGGTATAATAATGGGTGCATTTGTGTTCTGTTTTCTTCCCTTCTTTACATGGTACTTAGTAACAACACTTTGTGGTGAATCATGTCCATATCCTCAAACCCTTGGTTCTGCCTTATTTTGGCTCGGTTACCTCAATTCATGTCTGAATCCTATAATTTATGCTTACTTTAACAGGGATTTTCGAAGCGCCTTCAGAAAATTACTAAAATGTAGTAAGTTCTTTGGTGGAAGTAATAGTGAAAACAATTCGGGTGTAGTGTTAACTGCTGGGCAATATGAAAATAGAGACAATGTAGTACATATAAAATCTGATCATCTAGTACGAAATGGAAATAAATCTCATGTGTGATAATTTGTTGAAACTTGCGTAAATTTGTTTGGATGTATTTTATTTAAATATAATATTGATCAATCTTGTACTTCATTTTACATGTTCACAAACTGCTGATGTGTATATGGAACATTTTAAACAGACTTTCATTTCGAATAATTTTCATTTTAATGTAATGTGTTCAGATTCGTGTAAAGCCATTTTATGAGCTTTGTAATTAAAATAATGTCTTTATTCTGCATTTTTATATTTATGAAGCATTGATCTCCATAGCTTGCAAAATGTAAAGGAAAATATTAACAAGGAGAATATAGATACAGAGGTTGCAGTGTATTTGAATATATATTTTCCCTGACACAATAGATACTGTGAAATCCATGCTCTATGTTGGAGAATACGTAGTATTAACTATTTTTTTAATTACACGTATTTTTATTTTAGGTATATACATTTTTAAAACCGTATGTTCATCCGTCATAATTTGTTGCCATCATAACTATTGACTTCCTTGAATAATGCCACGTACGGTGTCGAACGGAAAAAGTCAACAACGTTAGGCCATGTCATCGTATGCTGAAGTCAATAGCATTTGGATAATACTTTGTATCCACTCCATTTTCTGGTATATTTCTTGGCAACCGCTTCATGTCAGATAAAATATGTTTTCGGAGTGTTATATCTACATCTCTTGAAAGATCTTTCAATTACTTAGAAGGCTTAACCATGAAGCCATTCAGGAATGATCATTTTTGGGCAAATATGTATGATGAAGTTTAGTATATATTGCTTCCTTTAAAGAAGGATTAATAACAAAAAAGTACAAACATTTAACCCAGACTAATATAACAATAAAGTAAGCCATCGAATATTATTAGATTATGTTACAGAAGTATCTGCCTCCCTTTTTTTGACAACGTGCAAAGTGAAACTCTTAGTCTTTAGGTTTCGGTTTAATTCAGTGTCATAATAAAAATTCAAATAATTTGTTTTTATACATGGCGCATATTTATTTCTTTGTATGTATTCTTTAATATATGACACAAAATTTGGTTGACATACATTTATGGTTTGTTAAACATCTACCACTTAAGGACTATGCTATTTTGACATTGTAAAATTCCTATGTAAAACTGAGATTGTCGTAACAACACGAGAAATGCACGGGGACCAAAGAGAAACTAATAATAATGAAAACATGTATCTCCGAGTAAATTATAAAGTATCAAAAACACTCAAAAGCATGTCCCAGCAGTGTACTAGAAAAAAATGCATAGACATTTTCGGTGCAAGTATTTGGTACCGTAAGTCTGTAATATTTGTACAAAATATATATTAATCAATCAAGGATATGTCAGTGTAAATGAGCTGAGCGTTAGTTTTCTAAGAAATTGTCGTTAAACTCTGTTACACAAATCACACGTGCACAGCTTTTTTACAAAAATATATCCGCCATGTTTTCTTCAGTGAACGAAATAAAAGTAGTGTTTTACCTTGGATTTCCTTATTGTATAGTACGATTCACTTTCTAATCTAAATAAAGCATCACTTTTTTATAACATCCCACTGTCCGATCTTTCTGATCACTTAACGATCACTCACAATTATAAAATAAATCCAACGTGTCATCAAAATTATCACTTTACACGGCTTCACGGACATCACAGCCTACTAACATTAAATTTGTAATCATGCGCCAACCAAACAAATGATGAAAGATCGGGACTTTTTCAAAGATATGTTTTATTTTCTGTAATTTCCTGATATTCTAACATTGAAACAACCGAATTGTATGCACAGAAATAACGAAGAATTTATGCAATATAGCTTTTAGTTTAAATTTTGGACCTAGCTTTTTTCCAGCCCAACAACAGACATGTATATGTCACAAACCCGGCTTGTCCTCGAATTCAGGGTCAAAGGTTACTAGAACATAAATACAATAAATAAACAATCGCTTACTATGTTTTTGTAAGTCCTGTAAGATGAAACGGCTCATGTTTATAATTCATATACATCCGTATCGGGAACATTGACAATCACAGTTTGATCTTTGCCTCGAACATGAAAACAGTAACTTTTATTCCTTTGTTTACATTTCAAACATGGCGATTCACATATGCGTTCAAGAACGTAAATTCCGTGTTTTCCGACCCACATGGTGTGCAAACTTTTGAAATTAAAAGTATGGTGTATTCGGCAAACCATTTGTAATTTCTGACGGTAAATATCATCGAGAGTATCATTTAATAAATATGTTCACGAAATTTAATTGAATATTAATAAGTCTGATACTTTCAAAAAAAAAAAAAAAAAAAAAAAAAAAAGAAACACGTGATGGTCATGGTCGCTGGCTTCGAATTTGTCTAATGAATATGCAAAATAGTATTTGTTTGAGTGTAATGTGAAAATATATTTTACAATTACATATCAACAGCGAACGCCACATGCATTATATTTTCACGAGGGTTAATGCTTTGATCTTACATGTAAAACAAACATATTCCTAGTGTACAAAAGATAAAGGTAAAGGTCTTGTTTATTATAGTGCCACTTCTGTTGAAACGGCCAGTCAATTTGGCTTATGAGACACCGTTATTGTGCTTTCCAATTACCTCCCAACTTAAACCGCTATGCCAAGGGGCCATGCGGATAAAATCGGTAACCATTCATTCAGGTCGCAGCTCAAGTACCGGCCTTATCGGATCGAATTCCATGACAAACACCCCCATTTATATGTATATGAGTATGTACTCGTGAAATTATATGTTAAGTGTAAGAAGTATGTATTTACAGTGCAAATCATCCATGCTAAATAATACGTACGATATGTTTGCTTTCTCACTGTCTAACATGTCCGAAATGATTTATTCGATTTTTATGATAGAGTTCTAATTTAATTAAATTAAAGAAAACGTGTTCAATATAATTTTAAACTTAAGCTTTGAAGTTTAGTAGGTTGTAGCAGTCTGTAGATTAAGGGTATTTTTACTACCTTCTGTAGTCAGTTATTTATTGTAAAAATGCATTTTTAACCAAAGTGGAAAATATCAGGTACTTGAAAATGCAGCTTTCTAAAAGGTCAGTAAGTTCTCGATGTCATTTGTCAGACATACCTTGTAAATAAATAATATTATTACATAATTAATACTGATATTTATTTTGTTGCACTTTGTGGACTTATGTCTGAGCAGTACAATCCCTGTAAATGCGCACTACGTAAGCGTTCAGGCCCTTCTCGCACACCATACCTATACTTCGGACTTCTTTAATGTGTAAAGGCATGTGCACAAAAATGACAAATTTTGCCAACACCTGGTAAACTGTAATGTGTTCTTTAGAAAAGTAATAAATTGAAATAGAAAAATAACTCTCAGCTCGTTTACACGGATAGTTCAGCTTTATTATGTATGTTATAGTTTTTCGCAGTTAAGCATGATGACATAGAATACTTACCCCGAACATTGTGACACGAACATACTGATAACTTTTCCCACTTTAGTCTTTTAATTAAAGTAAGAGTTCAGCACTTCATGGTTTTAATGTATTGTCACATTGGAAAAAAGTTTGTTCTACAGTAACTTCGAAATTCCTCAGAAATCATATCATGTACCCCACCCACCTAATTCATAATTTCAAAATAGCATAGTTCTTAAATTTTACTAATAAATATGTGTTTAACAATAGCTGAAGAAAACAGTGACTTAAAACTCCGGCAAAAGTACAAATATATTGATTGTGACACAGTATTGCAAAACATTACTTCAAACGACTACTGGTATAGATGAAAATAATGTTAGATCATTTATTTTATGTTTTGTGTACATATTGCTTGTTTAAAGATATGAAATAATAAAACTATGTTTACTACATGTTGAATTTTAATGAATTTACATCCCCGATATTAATAATGAGTAATAAGAATTATTTATATGAATTGATGAACAATAAATAATGAAAATATGTAAATGTGAACATAGAAACAAGACTGCTACAACTTCTGTATTTGATATCCGAGCATTTTAATAAAATTTGTAAATTGATGAATATTTATTTAGTGAAATTTTCTATAGTTTTCAAAAAGCTACACAGATTCTTTTTAAGGTTGTAGACGTTGAAAAACACTTGCCGCTTCCATGAAATAAAAGTAAATGAGTCCACTTTTTAACAGTATAGTGTTTTGTTTTGTTTTGTTTGGTTTAAAGTCGCACCGATACAATTATAGGCCATATGGCGATTTTCCAGCTATGATGGTGGAAGAAGACCCCATGCGCAACTCTGTGCATTATTTCATCAGAGGTGGGCACCTGGATAGAACCACCAACATTCCGTAAGCCAGCTGGATAGCTTCCTCACATAAAGAATGAAACGCCTCGGTGAGGCTCGAACCAACATCGGTTAGGAGCAAGTGGGCCACAGAGGCCCATTTAGTGCTTCATATAAGAAATATAATATTGTTAAATAACTATTGAAATACATTTCTGAATGAAACAAATATGGAAGGGATCCAAAATAAAATCCCACGTTCGAAAAATGCAGCCTCACTTTACTTTTAGCCTGCCGGTTGTAAGTGATTCTGCTTTTGCGACCAGTGCAGACCAAGATCAGCCTGCACGGATGGTCTGCACTGTTCGATATTCAGTCAATAAAATTTCAGTGAACACTCCTTCAAATAGTAAATTATATTGTCTAAATTGAATGATAGACCAATCCATTAGAGCAATTTAGCAGGGTGAAGGTTAAACAAAACTCTACTGAAGGTATTGAGTAGCGTATGTATCTGTATTTAGACAGATTTTTACGCAACAAACATACTTGGAAGTAAAGTAAATCGACAAACCGCAAGGATCAAACAAACACACCAAAGGATACAGACGGGGAATCCCCTCGGACCAGTCAGCGGCAAAACACTACCATGGAGTTTGAAAAGGATAATTGCACCCAAACTCTCACTTTTAATCCAAAACGTGTTAGAAATGTACAGAACCAGGTAAATGACACCAATTCCCACCAGCAGCATCTCTTGCGCATATAGGGGTTAATCTTTGTTCTTGTGTTTATTCCACATATTACATAGAATTCTCCGGATATGATTTATTGACATGTAGGATATTTTTTTTTTTTTGCAATTAATTTCTGCTGTTATTAGGATCAAATATCTCATAGAATACTCCAATCTCCTTCACGGTGGTCATTTCGTCATAGACATTTTTCTAATATTCTCATGAATCGATCATTTAGTTTCTGACATGTATTGAGAACCTTCCTTAGAACTAAGGCTTCTGGATTTCTATTTTTGAAAAGGAATCAATGCCCGATAATAAGTTTAGATGATTAGTTCATTCAATCATTTGTCTGAAGTCCTACGTAATCCACCTCAGACACATATGCTTAGAACATGCCATTTCTAATACGGAATAAAGGAACTCTGGTACGGTCAACTGACCGTTAAAATTCATTTGAAATGTTGCGTTTAACAAATGTCTGTAGGCCAAAAATTACCCAGAAATACAATTAACCCTAACCATGCTGGACACGATTGATTCTGCTTTTGCGACCAGTGTAGATCATGATTAGCCTGCACATCCGTGCAGTCTGATCGTGATCTGCACTATTCGCCATTCAGTCAGTATCTATTTGGTATGCACCCCTTTTGACATTTAATGGTACTGTCCAAATTGAAAGATGGACAAATTCATTATAGAAATTTAGCAGGGTAAGGGTCAATGACATTTCATACAAAGAACGTTAAAAAAGAACAAAATTGAGATACAAATGATCAGTATCTAGAAATGGTGGTTAATATGTTTTATTTCATGTACATAATAATATAATGTTTCCGTAACAATGATAGGAAATCAACTGGACTATTCTGAACAAAGCATACATATTCATAAGCTGTCTGTTTCTTTTATTATAGTTTTAGTGTCTATCCCTTTTCCTGACATACAGCACTCTAAAAGGTTAAAGCTTTCAGATGACGGCTAAGCGTTTAGAAAAGTTTGCTCATATAAACAACAGCTTTTAAAGGCATATTGATAACGTTATTACGCGTGACATGTTCTTTTCTTTTCAATCATCGTATCATTTACATAACTTCCTGAATTCCTAAGTTTGGTTCAAGCACTCTTTAGTTATCCAGATATCACAAAAGCACATTGATCAAATTGAGCAAAATGCCTTTTGAAAGCAGGAACTAGGGCAGACATCAGTGTGTTTCTTAAATAATGTGTGAATGGATTTAATGAAAAACTAGGCTTGGCATTACTGTATATCTTCTGACAACTATTCAATTCAAGATGTTTAATTAATACATGTACATTGTTTTGCGAGAATATAGCATAGCTAAAGGTAGCTCTGCACGTTTTAAAAGCCATTGAACATGGAATAATGCACGGACTCGTCAATCGGAAGCATAAAGCAAACCCGAACTAGAGCTGTCACAGAAGTGACGAATTATACCACCACAATACGGCCTTGTCACAAAAGTAAGCCAGTGTCAAATATAAATAGAAAAAATGGAAACTCCACAGGTCGCTCAACACAACAAAAACGAAAATGATGCAGGCTCGGTTTGATTGAACCAAAGTCGAACCTCAAAATCAATAGGTGCCATCTGCTGGCCATGACCAACCTTCCTACCAACTTTTATGATCCTAGGCCTAAGCGTTTTCAAGTTATCGTCCGGAAATGGTTTAACTGTACCAAGCCACTGTGACCTTGACCTTTGACCTATTGACCTCAAAATCAATAAGAGTCATTTGCTGGTCATGACCAACCTCCCTATCAACTGTTATTATCATAGGCTCAAGCGTTCTTAAGTTATCACCCGGAAACCGTTTAACTGTTAAGGGTCATTGTGACATTGACCTTTGAACTATTGACCTCAAAGTCGAAATTGACCTGTAATTTACGATGTTACATCTTGATTTGATGTTTGTTCCAGAAGTTGATGAAACTTCTCATTAAAGCGACTTGAAAATAGTTTTCGGATCTTAACATTATTAAAATGAACTCTTTCTTTCTTAGATTGCGCTTCCCTATTTTATGTAGACTTATGCGTTCGTCTCTTTTCTATCAGTGGATTGTTTCGCGTCATACTAAAATATCTAACATATATATTCTTAAATTCTTGATAAAAAGTTTTTTGAAATGCTATATATTCAAGTTATCTGAATTCTAAACGAACATAAAAAATCAGTTCAATTTTCTGTAAGGATGAGCCTCAGAATTACGTAATATTTAATCTATCTATGTATAAATATTTTGTTGAACATTAGGAGATTAATCAGATATATGATTTACCATCAAAGAATGTCTTACTGGAGAAAAGTATAATAAAGCACTTTTTCAAAGTGCTTTTTTCTTAAATGTATATATTAAACTTATGAAGAGATTTTCAAATCTTCTTATTTCTTAGTAATGTTAATAGAAAAAGTCGAAACAAGTCCTTGGAATGGTAAATGTAATTACTATATATTTAGATAATTGCAGTGGCACCAGTTTTGGCCATTTTTTGCACCATCAGGCCACATCAGACAATCTTCAAAAAGATTGTGCTAGCTTTCAATTTCAGTTCTAACGTTTCAAGGGACGGGTACTTGCAGTTAATACATGTCAACTTGCGAAAAATGTTAACATTAATCACTAGCATACACTTTATTTCCGATAGCTATAGATATCTATGGAAATTATTTCAGGCAGTGATGCGTTTTATAGCTACAAATTTGAGACCTGTTATCTGTCATGTTTCACCTGGTATTTATTTTCATGAAACACTACTATGTTATGTTTTATGGTTTGGTAGGCCATGTTCACTCTATGGAAAATTAATTGAAGGTGTCTGATAGCATTACATTCATTGGTCTACAAAAACAAGCGTTCGTTAAGTCTAATATAGCATGAAAACAGAATCGAATATGCGAAGAAGTATGTTACTAAAAACATAGAGGCTCTTCCCATGTAAATACACAAGTTGTAAATTCAAACCAAGCGACCTTTCGTGGCAAATTCAATCCATACAGAAGAACAAACAGGATATCTTTTAGGAGAGGAGCCTACAGAGGTCATCTAAATAAGTAACCAGGATCCCCAGAATATAGCCAAATAAAATAGGAAAAGTGGAACAGGAGATGTGGTTTAGTGTTTAACATGTCCCCCGCTAAGGTCATGGGTTCGTTTCGCACTTGGGTAATTACCACGTCTTCTCATATGAGGCTGGTGTTAGAATTTTCCACGAAGCGGACTTGTGAGTGATTTAAACTAGAAGTTTCAAACTTTCATCTAAATCGAGCTAAAATAAGCTAGTCAGAATTAGTATAAACTACACTAAGACATCTAAAAAGAAGTTGATTCTCTCATACTGCTAAATATATTTCCTTTATTGTTTGAAATACGTGATTTCTAGATATGTTTAGGCGTACGCGTTGAATTAGATAAAAGAATCCACAAAGTAATAGCTGTCTCAAGATGAAATGAGCTGCGCCATGAGAAAACCAACATAGTGGGTTTGCGACCAGCATGGATCCAGACCAGCCTGCGCATCCGCGCAGTCTGGTCAGGCTCCATGCTGTTGGCTTTTAAAGCCTATTGGAATTGGAGAAACTGTTAGCGAACAGTATGGATCCTAACCAGACTGCGCGGATGCGCAGGCTGGTCTGGATCCATGCTGGTCGCAAACCCACTATGTTGGTTTTCCCATGGCACGGCTCAAATGTTTTCTTTTCTCAAACAAGACATCCTTATGAATGTTTTTAATATGTAAACACTTAACAAATACGACAACCGATTGACTGTCATACTTCTTTTATTTGCAAAATACTATCCTTTTTAGACTATTTTTAAAAATACGTTAAGGTTAATTAAAAGTAGCGACAACCTGAACTGATAGTTTAAGCTAGCTTTATTCTGCTCAATAGTCCATTTTGCAAATTCGGAAATGCCATTTATTATTCAAATAGGTGTTCTATGAAATTTACTGACTGAACAGCGAACTGGCCATGACGGACGTAGAGGCTGATCTCGGTGTGTACTGGTCGCAAAGGCACAATCAGTTGCCGCCAGAAGGCTAAAGGTTAATATTGAAATGAATGCAGCAGTTTTCTTTAAATGACAACTATAGAAATGTTAATTTTAAGATAGTGGTAGGCATTTATTGTTCCTACTCTTGAGAAGGAACACTTTACTTTAATAAGTCACACTTGAACCGCCTCGGTAGCCTAGTGGTAGAGCGTCCGCTTCGAGTGCAGGAGGTCGTGGGTTCGATCCCCGGCCGCGTCATACCAAAGACGTAAAAATGAAACTAGTAGCTGCCTGGCTTGGCGTTCAGCATTAAGAGGATAGTGCTAGGACTGGTCAGCCCGGTGTCAGTATAATGTGACTGGGTGGGGTATAATGCCACGTGTCTACGGCGTGATATTCCAGTGAGGCAGCACTATAAAGTTGGGCATTGTGCTCACTACTACAAGTAGACACCGTCGTTTATATGACTGAAAAAATGTTGAAAAAGACGTTAAACCCGAACACACAACAACTAAGCAACTGATGTAGAAAGCGTTTGTAATAACAGGCTGGCCAATCAAACTGTGGAAATCAAATATGTGGAAATAAACCCATTTGCTACCTTCTAATTGTGCGCAACAAATTTACGCATTAAATGGTACACTACACGTGTTGACTGACCGGGTCAATGTGCCGTATTTACTCCTAAATGCCGTATTTACTCAACTGAAAGTGGAAATGGATTTATTTTGTTGTAGGATCTAACAACTTACATGTATGTTAGCGTAAATACTTTGGAAATAGCGGACTTGACATTTTATGTAATAGAAAACAACATAGTTCTTTTTCAAAATTCAAGTTTTTTTAATGTATTTTGTACAGAAATAAACGCACCCTTGATGCAAAATGTAACTCCCTCGGGGGTGGGGGTGGGGGTGGTGGTGGTCTTAAACGTGCGGATACGGAATGTCAGTAAGGTAGAATGGTCTTGTCCGGGGTTCCACACACTGATGACCTATATTTAAAACAGAAATTGCAACCAAAATTTTACAAGATGATCATAGATATTTATATAGGTGTGCCCTAGAAGGAACTTTTGCTATACTTCAACTTGTTTTAAAGTAATGAGACTACTTTATATATGTTTATTGCTTCTCTTTTTTGTCAAGTAGAAAGAAAATGAAAAGTTTAATTCGACGCAATGATATGTGTTTGCTTTGATCTTTGAATATAAACCTTTACAGCAGCAACATCAAATATTACAGGCAAACACAATTTTATAAGTCAGCCTTCAAATCAAAGGTGCTATTTCTTGCAAAACTTAAAAAAAAATAAAACAACAACAACAACAAAAATCACCATTCAGCACGTATTTCAATATAAGTCTTTGCAAAGGAATATTCGTCGGTCAAAAGTCTTAGAGTTAATCCACCAAAAGGCTAATCACCTTACTCGGTATTACACGTGATACTTTATCTCAGCGTGATGTTATATAATTAGCCAACATTGAAAAATACGTCTGGTCTTAGACGTTTAAAAGACATAATACATATCCTGTTATTTGCAAGGATCTTAAGACAAAGTGTTTACGGATAACATTCATTACAATTTTTAAGAAAGCTTAGCAATCACTCCTAAAAGAAATTGTTTGTACAAAAGAAATTTTATCTCATAAGCAATTAGGAACTTGGACATTCATCTTTCTCTTGGCTGTTGTTTATCAACAATTTGAAAATCAATCAACTCATCTTAAGTCTTAGCCCATGCAAGAACGTTATGCTGTTAATATATTCGTTAAAGCATTCGCGTCAGTATTTTCACGGCGACCACATTTGATTAAACATTTCTTAATGGAATTAGCCGTCCGACCACGACGATCAATTAGTGAGTGAACTCTGCATATTAAGTGGTGACATAACTCTGCCAATTTTGAATGTTCGCATTACCTATAAGTACAGGTATTTGATTCTAATTCAGAAAAGAATATAATACTTCTGAAACAATATTACACATGTATAAAACGTTAAAGACTCTGTGTTGAACTTATGAAATATTATTATGAACATAGTAAACAATAAATTAATCACAAATACTAGCAATATGTTGATCAATGGTTGAAATTGATACATTTATTTTTCAAATTTATCTTCAGAAAACGGCTGTCATGGTCATGTTTGTTTGTTTGTTTTGGGTTTAACGCCATTTCCAACAGTATTTCAGATATGTAACGGCGGACAGTTAACCAAACCAGTGTTCCTGAATTTTGTACCAGTACAAACCTGTTCTCCACAAGTAACTGCCAACTTCCCCACACGAATCAGAGGTGGAGGACGAATGATATCAGACATAATGTCATTTATCAAATCGTTACGGAGAACGTACGCCCCACCCGGGGATCGAACTTATGACCCTGAGATCAGTAGATTTGTGCTCTCCCTATTGAGCTAAGCGGACGGGCTGGCCCAGTATCAAGTTTATATTTAAGATCGTCTTGCACACGTGGTTAAGCTCTTATCAAATACTGAATGGTCATCTCTTGTCTTGCGTTGAGAAAAAGATTCACAAGACTTTTTGTTCGAATTTACTGTTAGGGTTACATTTAAGGTTTAGCTGAGTTGTCTAAGTACAATTATAATAGAAATGTTTCTGTCTACTACCACTTTAACAACAAATTAAGCGCTGTACAGTTTCCATCTGCTTTGCATGTTTTTCACTCGTGTTTGTATGTCTAGTTGTTTATAACAATACGGGGATGCCATATGTGTAAGACAGCAGTTAAACTGCGTATATAAGTATGTCACCCACATTTAGCTTAAGTCCAATAATAACAGCTTTTTACACAAATGCTAAGCCGTGCCATGAGAAAACCAACATAGTGGGTATGCGACCAGCAAGGATCCAGAACAGCCTGCGCATCCGCGCAGTCTGGTCAGGATCCATGCTGTTCGCTAACGGGTTCTCTAATTGTAATAGGCTTTGA
Source organism: Mercenaria mercenaria (assembly GCF_021730395.1). Classification (NCBI taxonomy): domain Eukaryota; kingdom Metazoa; phylum Mollusca; class Bivalvia; order Venerida; family Veneridae; genus Mercenaria; species Mercenaria mercenaria. The sequence continues at coordinate 25,669,449 of NC_069369.1, forward strand.
AAGCGAACAGCATGGATCCTGACCAGACTGCGCGGATGCGCAGGCTGGTCTGGATCCTTGCTGGTCGCATACCCACTATGTTAGTTTTCTCATGGCGCGGCTCATTTCGTTTGTTTTCTTTTGTAAGAAAACTATTTCTGTATGCTAAGCTAACTATTAAATATTACGCAACGATATCAAAAGTCGAGACTTATACACACATAAAAATCAAAACCCTCTTCATTACAACAGAATTTAGAAAATCTGAACGTTTGAATAAATGTTACAAAAGTGAATTTTAATAGCAATGCTATGATGTAATCGCATCAATTAATGCAAAGATGAATAGGGAATTATTCTCTCTGTGCAAAAAAAAAAAAAAAACAACAACAAAAAACATCGACCTTTCCGAGATAAAGCCTATCACGTCTGTTGATCTATAGGCTATTTTACAATGCATTGACATTACCTTTTGTTTTCTGTTAATTATTTTTTATTTATCAATTTGCTATTTTAAGAATAATAACGTTTTTTGACCACTAACTCTTTTTTATTGCAGCATGTAAATGCGATAACTAGAAAGCAATTTTAAAATCAATGTTTGTTCGTAGATTTACTGTCTAGTTAATAAATACAAAAGTAATGTTATTTTCTCTGATAAGAATCAGTAATAGAACATCTATATATGGCAGCAGATATATCAAGTTGCCTTACTGCCACAATCGTATACCACTCAAAGACAATAAAAAACAATGCAGAAAACATGTGGAAGTTAAGTCTCACGGTCAATGTTTAACCATTTATTGATAAGTGAAGTGTACTCAGTTTCGAAATGAAAGGGGTTATTTCATTTTATTAGAAGCTTTCGTGCACGAAAAATTAAATACTCGTTGGGAATCATCTAAAATCAGTTGTATGTAACTATTTGATATATCAAAAGTTATAATCGTTTATATAAGTCAAAAAAATACAGCACGAAAAATACGGTTTCTAAATCTGCTTCGTTTGGGGAACTTTAGACCACTTTCGAAGAATCTAGGAACGTTATTAAAAACGAACTACCGTCATATAATTTAAAAGCTTTGGTGTGTTGTAACCAGGGTTGTTAATAATTACTTGCAAAAGTAATGCATTAAATTAGCATTACTTAGAAAAAATCAGCATTAAATTAGCATTAGCATTTATCATTTGTAATGAATCAAATTCTACCAACTAGGGATTATATATAATTTGTATGATATACTTGGAATGATCAAACATCACCATAAGAAACACGGCATTTAAATGCTACAGTATTTTGTATCTGTCTATGTCTCCATTGCTTAATATTGTTAATGTATTATAGTTTATCACTGTCGTAATTTATGAACATGAACTGCTCAAAGATTTGAGCATTTAGTCTGCTTTACAGTGTTTACCTAGATAATCTATAGTTAAATACATGTATGACTTTCTTGTATTATATCTGATTTTTTCTTTTACCATTACTATTACTTTATAAAAAAACACTTATGTTGAAAGTCAAGTACATGTACCTGTTTAATGGCTCCCTAACAGCCTATTTGACATGACATGTAAAAACTAGCTGCCTTAAGGTCTTTAACATCACTATCATTGGCCTACTGTTAATTGATAAAAAGGTGTCAAAAGATAACAATGATTCTGTTGGATATTTTGGTTAACAAAACTAATTATGTCACACTTTAATGGTTATTATAAATTTGAACTTTGGAGCTGGCCCAGGTTTTATATGTATAGTTTAATGCATTAATTTGCATTAGATACACTGTGAATGTTTTTGAATATTTCACTGGTTACAGACAAATAGTGCTAGCTTCCTTAAGTAAAATTGTGATCAAAAATGTTTCATAACCAGATGGCCCATATATGATTTAAATTTTATCAGTATTTAGGCATAATATCGTGCATACCTGAACATTTGGACTGTGTTTTATGTCCTTCTGTTTAAGATTTGTGATATATCTCTGGAGGTGATCTGGTTCACACCAAGTTAACTTGAACCAGGGATTTCCAGTGATACAGAAAATAATGCCTAAGTAATGCTAAGCATTAGCATTACTAACTTTGGCTTTAATTTAGGATTATTTTTAATGCTAAAATTGTGGCATTAATCATTACTTGGCATTATTTGAAAAAAAAATAATGCATTACTAATTCATTAGCATTAGCATTAGCATTACTATAACCCTGGTTGTAACACGGCACTAAAAACATTTGTATCATAAGTCGGTGTTTCTTCTTAACAAATTTGGTGCAGGTAATTCGTATACTCTTGAGTACAGAGTGCGGTAACTAAAAGTGTGCAGGTATTTAAGTATTCCATAGTGTCTGGAACAGTAGACAGCAAAGTGTATTTTATTGATTTTCTGCTCTAGCATTGGTTTATTTTACCTGGGCTTTACACATTTGTAAATCAAAGGTTTTAAGTACTCACTGAACTGCTATATATGGCAATGTGGACCGCCTAAAACTACCATATATGGATGGCTATGATACAAAACAGAAAGAACATTAAAACTCTCGGGTAAACGATTTATACTCGGGGGCTACGCCCCCTCGTACAAATCGTTTACCCTCTAGTTTCAATGCTCTTTCTATTACTTATCTAACAAACAAACCATTGACAGCTACAAAAATAAAACAAACGAAATTCTAGTCACATTATTTCGAATTAAATTTATTTCAACTGAAATTTAGGAATACTGATGGTATTAAACCGTAAGCACAATCGTGACAGTTGCTGCTATTTAGGTTATGACAAGATAGAAATATATATATAGTAGGTGTTTGTTTGTTTCAGTATAAGATTAAAATATCTTTCACAAGTGAACACCAGATGCAATATTTTTACGAGTGGCACAGCCATGCGAGATCATGTAAGATCTGGTGTTCATGAGTGAAAGATATTTTTGTCTTACATGTTAAATAAACAAATATTATTTTAACCGAATGTTTTGACTAAATTTACCCATTGTGTAGTGTCTTACCAGTGAAAAATATATTTGATATTCTTTACTGTGAAAATAGCAGATATATCTCACACTAATATTTCGATAATTCACGGATAAACATGTAATAATGATCTGTATTTAGAAATGTTGGTATATTAGCATTGTTAAAATCTAAATGCATTAGAATCCATTAGCGTTACATAATATTGTTCCCTATAGAAACATCAATTTATAACAAAGCTACTCAACAAATTTCAGATTAAGTAAAACCGACTGTTATCCTTTAAATCATTGATATTAACAGGGAAATTGTTTCAAATAAATTGTATGTAATGTGATTCCAGCTGCTATCACAATAACAACATATCATGTCTAACAAAGCACACTATATTTTGCTTTTACTGTGGTTTTAGTGCCAATTCCTTTCAATGAAATCTCTAAAAGGTCAAGGCTTTCAAGTAACGACTTTGCGATAAGAACATTATATGTCATATATAACATTACCTCTACAGGCTTAACCCTTAGCCTGCTGGCGGCAAGTGATTCAGTCCGTGTAGTCTCCGTGCAGTCTGATCATGATCCTCACTGTTCGCCATTCACTCAGTATCTTTTTGGTAAGAACCCTTTGTAACAGTTAATGGTCCTGCCCAAATTTAAAGATGGACAAGTTCATTATAGAAATATAGCAGGATAAGGGTTAATGATGTAACATTACATCTCATGACACGTTCGGGTTTTTTTAATTGTCGCATCATTTACAAAACGTCTCAGAAATTCTAAGATTTCTAAGACTGCAAACCGCTTACTTGTTAGAATTTCTAAAACAGATTTATTAAATTGAGCACCGCCTGTCCATTGAAGACGATAATTTTCTGACATAATGTGTAGCAACAGCGTGGCTATAGACAGTAATGTCTAATTTCTGAAATCAATGAACGCCACGACCAGTAAATGTAACACATCGTCAAAAGCTAAGACAAACACTAATAGTTTGGCAAGTTTCGTTGTTTAGGTATTTTATATAAACCTAAGTACACTTACTTTTTGTTTAAGGTTGAATATATATATCATGTAATAAAGCAAACATTAAAAATTGCAATTTTAATGTTGACGTGAAAAATAATGACGCATGGCTATCAACCGGTTTATCTCGTTAATAAATAGACACAGACAATTCGTTCAGCAGCGTGAACAATAAATTAGAATATTTCATGAAACTCATTCATTTAGAACAAAATAAGATCGGAAAACATTTAATTTAAATCAGACAAATTTGAATTAATGCGTTCAAAAATGTAATGTGTTTTGAGTTTGTTTCTAGAAATGAATAAAATGATACGATTCGTCTTTATAGTATTCCTGGTGTATTAGACAGCAAGAAAACTTATTTCCAATGCAGTAAGACACAACCTTTAGCCTAAAAGAAGGACTTTATAAAATACTCTGGAAATAAAAGGAAATGACATGAATTCATAATAACAATGTGAGAATCCATTTCCGTTAAAGACGATTCGGTGTGTAAGGTGTAAGGTAAGTGGTGCGTACGTGTAGTAGCAGAAAAACCCAGTAATCCTAATAGGGTCTTAACACTTGGTTTTGCTGTAACTCTGTGATTCCTGCAGGTATGCATATTTTGATTCCATACCTCATGTTTTTATTTCGATGTAAATGAGATGTGAAACCAAAATTTGTAGTCCTTTTTTGGCGCCATATAACCTATACTGTGTTGGTGCGCCGTAAAACCCAAATAAATAAATAAATACTTACATTTATGTATGTCTTTTTTCAGTTATGTACCAAAAAGGTGTGTCTAATTGTTTCGAACAGTTCAATTTACATATATAGTACTGGAAAACAATTCATACAAGTTCTAAAATTCTATAACTTAAACAAGTCTTTACTCAAGTTAAACTCATAGCGTAGAAACTCTCAATATAAAGCTATAACTATATTATTACGACACGTTGCTGGCCCTTTCTTCACGAATTTATTTTATTTATACATTTCTTTATCAGTAATTGGAATAGAGAGCGAAAATGTCCAAACTTCCACAAAACGTTCCCAGATGGTGCCCTACTGCTTTCCTAAATTTGTTAGTTTAGTCCTTTTTGTCGGTATGCATTTTGTCTATATATGAATGTTGTAGATATTGCTTATGTACACACCTATTTATACACTTTTTAAGCGTGAGGTATTGGCAAGGTTGAGTTCTTACATCCTTTTGGATTTTTACTCTTGTTTCTATAATAATATATTATTTTAAAAACAAAATCAAGATAAATTGATCCGCTTCTTTATGTAATGTTCTATTTTATCAAACAGTTAATATTTTTGAGAGATAAATTAAAGGTAAATAACTCATAACAGGATAATCTAATGCTAATGAATAATTAAATGTCACATTACACAGTGTTACACTATAGGCTATTTTATTTCATAGGGAAATATATCCATTCAAGGATCTGAACCTATCCACATTGCTCATGAAATGTGTATTATACTATGTGCATGAACTTAGCCAGAGCAGCCAGAGTAGCCTGAGTTTCTAGGAGTTTAACATGTTCTGGCTACTCTGGCTCTGGCTCTGTTTACTCTGGCTGGCCAGAGTAGCCAGAGTTTCTAGGATTTAAACATGTTAGAATTTCAGTTGCTCTGGTTGCTCTGGTTACTCTGGCTGGCCAGAGTAGCCAGTGTTTCTAGAATTTTAACAAGTAACCAGAGCAAATGAAATCCTGGTTACTCTGGCTACTCTGGCTGATCAGAGTAGCCAGGACATGTTAAAATCCTAGAAACTCTAGCTACTCTGGCCAGCCAGAGTAACCAGAGCAAATGAAATCCTGGTTACTCTGGCTACTCCGGCTGACCAGAGTCACCAGGATTTCATTTGCTCTGGTTACTCTGGCTGGCCAGAGTAGCTAGAGTTTCTAGGATTTTAACATGTCCTGGCTACTCTGATCAGCCAGAGTAGCCAGAGTAACCAGGATTTCATTTGCTCTGGTTACTTGTTAAAATTCTAGAAACACTGGCTACTCTGGCCAGCCAGAGTAGCCCGAGTAACCAGGATTTCATTTGCTCTGGTTACTCTGGCTGGCCAGAGTAGCCAGAGTCTCTAGAGGAAGTTGGAAGTCAAAAGTGCGGAAGTTAGAAGTCAAACGTGCGAAAGTTAGAAAAATGAAGTAAGAAGTGTGGAAGTTGGAAATCAGAAGTCGAAAGTCAGGAAGTCAGAAGTGCGGAAGTTAGAAGTCAGAAGTTTGGAAGTTAGAAGTAGAAATTTGGAAGTCAAGAAGTTGGAAATGAGAAGTGCAAAAGTTAGAAGTCGGAAGTGGGAAATATGGAAATCAATTGTCCCGCCAGGACTTCCATATGTATGCAATGTTCCACTTTAATTTGCAGAGCCATAGAGTTCTTAGGAAAAACATATTTTCCATATGGTATTTTGTAAGAATATTTAATGATTGTACCTTAAGTTTATAATAGATTATACGTTAGTAGGCGTCATTGAACACCGCAACTAGACATTGCAAGAGGTTTATTGTCACGTACATAAAAATATTGATAATTGCCTTATTGAATTAAGAAGTTCTAGTAATAACACACAATTAGCTTTGTCAGCATGTAAACCAGGAAATTACTAAATCACTTTTTTGTTAAGGAAGTAAATACTTTATAAATTTTTCCTGAGTATGTACATTGTTAAAATTATCTTCTGAGATTTTTATTATAAAGCACATTTCACAGTATGTATCACTCAAAGGCGACTTAAGAACATCATGAAAAATGATTTTGGATGTTTAACTGATTTTTCATTTGGCTTAACCTGTTATTATTATTTGAGATTCTTGGATGTATTTGAATGAAATAAATATCAATGGAAATCGCTGTTAGAAGATAACAGGACATATCAGAGGAGCTCCGATTGTTAATGAAGATCTGTGTAGCAAATACAATTAAAGATTGACTGTCATTTTCATTCATTTATTTACTAACCTCTTTACTTGCGCCATGAAATCCGTATATGGCCATCAAAATGCATTCGTTTTCATACAAAGAAGCAACAATCTGAATTGACTTTACAGAATGTTTTGTTGTATAATTGTGCAGCAATTTTCTTTAAAAGACAAGAACGGAAATGTTCGTGTACAAAAACGTTACTATTTTCGAGATAGAATAGAGCTCAGAATTTCATTTTATGTGCAGTGAGACCATTTTCCGTTTGTTTTTCAATTGATAATTTTCTAATTAGAAAATTAGAAAACTCGCTTCTTTAACGTGAATTCAGCGTTACAACTGATGCGCATTAACTTTGAAAGCGACAACATCAAGGATTACTGGGAAAGAAAACTAAAGTCAGATTTCTGTTGCGATAAAATCAAAAGAAGTATGATTATTAACAGAAGTTTAGAGAAATGTACATATTAACGTTTTCTTCAGAGCAAACATATCGAATCAATCTCTGTTTCAGACAATATAAATAACAACGAAAAATATCCAGCAGGGAATGGCACGTTCCAGGAACGTAGCCCAACCAAAATTAAACTCCATGTACATGATCAACATAAACATAAAAGTACATACTTATTACTAGAGAATATCAAATGTATAGACAAAAAATGAGAAATATAGTATGGCCCCATAAAACACTGGGGCAAGTTAAATTGGTCGATAATGCATACCTTATTCTTAAAGCCCCAGCCCCGATGTTCCGAAGTCATAGAAATGTGCGAATAAAAGTTTTCTCCCCCACCCCCACCCCAACAACCCCACGTTGTAAAAAACACAAGTCTTATAATGTTGACTCTTAACAGGACGCATTTTCAATAAAGAAATGTCGTAAAGATACAGTGCTTACTCATGTTGACCTAGCGTATGCTGAATTTTGAGAGGAAAACTTAATAGATCGGATTATAGAAAATTGGCTAAATTAAATGTATTTTAAACAGAAACAATTAATGATGATTTGCCTTTTGAAAATAAAAAATAACATATATGTGACGTGTAGGACTAGTGTGATAATGCTTAGTCATCGACGTCGTTTATAGTATAGAAGACGTTGTTCAAAGTGATTTGTTTATAATAGTAACTGTCCAAGATTTTTTTTTTATGTTTCAGCAGTAAAAGCTAACATGTGATAAAAGACATATTACATTGAAATTTTGTGGATTTCCATATTGAATCTATTATACTCGTTGAATTTTATTCAACTCGTTTAATAAATGCAATATGAAAAGACTCTCATGTAATATCCTCTATATATGTTTACTGAGCATATATTTGAATGGATCACATAGTTTTTGAGAGACTTACTCTACCATTTAAATTTTGATATGTTTATGGATATTAGAATAGCAAAATAAACAGTGAATTAAAACTCCGAAAATATACAGTAATATACATAATATATACTGGTCGTGACATGTCAAAATAAAATCTTAGAAAAGGTACAATTTGCTTAAAAATATTAGAAAGAATTGATGTCATGCTTGGTTTTTAAAATGATATTCCCTTTAAAATTTGATATATCGTTTCCAAACGATAAAAGACGTTCCTGTTGGTGATTATTTACTAAACATGTGCATTGAACCCATATTCTAGCTATTTACTAATCTGGTATTCTTCCATTCCTGTAGCAAGGTTTGTTTTCGTGTAAGTCTCTAAAAATTTAAGGCAACATTTTTTATATATATCAACTGAAGAACTCCGAGGGTGGTAAAACGATCTTTTTAAAATTTTCAAAATATACTGATGAACTTTGAATTGATCAATAATTTTGGGAAATAAAAAAGAAATGTTCACATAATTTGTTCATTGATTTGTTTTCAAAACTTATAGGATATAAGACATTTGAAAGCAACAGTTTTTTTTAATTTCCAAATTGGGATTCTGCTTCATTTTTACAAACGTTAAACTTTCATTTAATTTAATTGAAATGATCAAAATTATTTTTAAAAATTCAAACAACAACCTATTTCGACCCTCAGATATCTTGCGATTAATTGTAATATTTATTTGGAGTTTTAGAAATAGAGCCACTTCTCAAGAAAATAAATCTGTAACGGGATGAATGAAACAAACAATGCGAGGTCTGACAAGTTTTGCCATGAATTGTCAGTATTTCTGGAAACAAATACCTTTCCTACTTTTGTTCTACTTAACTCTCGTCTCCCGTTTGGAAAACTATTGCGGAGAAGCATAGTGTAGACGATCGTGTCAGAAAAGTATTCGGAAGAGGATGGGTTCCAGTAATAGGGTATCAAATACTTGAGAAGGGCAGAACTTTAATGCTATTGGCAACGACTGAACTGAGTTTAACACACGGATATTCAATAGATGCACATCCTCAGTATTTGTACAGTTAATCATATATAATGTTATTTCTACAGCCAGCATAGTAGCAGCTGGTCCAGCTCTTTTTGTAGATAATAGCTGTGGTCACTGTAGAAATTTCTTAAAAGGTCCCTTAACTATGACCAACACATCCTATACGATTAAAACTGTTCCCACTCGAGGCGTGTTTATTTATTCATGACCAGTTATTTTATAAAGATGCCAACCTTACCTAAAACAGAACACAGAAGTTAACATAACAACTACGTCCACCATCAAACTCTAAAAAGGTCAATATACGACCTTTGTCGATATGGCTCTACACACAACAAATAATATGTCCGTCTAATGACGACGGACTGTCATCACAAAACTTGGTCAAGTTTTATATAGTTGTTATTGTCATTTACATCCAAATTGCAGATCTTTAGTTACATAAGTACCGTTACCAACTGTGGCTCGCAAGCGGAGACATGTTTTAAACAATCTGTGATAGATGTTACACCTTCATTGTTTAGTTAACCATCTTGTTATGCAAAACATAATGGTTGGAGGAATCATCAATTGATTTTGGTTCTAGTAAACTGATTGAGTTTCCAAGTCATAAATACTTGTAATGTCCACTGAAATCCATATCGCCATTACAACTTCTCAACATTAACGTTCTCTATAACTGGCTCAAGCTCTGATGCCAGTTCCTTATTGAAGCAATAGTATATACTGTTATGTTTACTTAGAACAACACAAGTTACCAATTTGTGGTCATCTAGAGGCAGTCTCTTCTTCTCAGAGTTTCAACGAGATCGAAAAGCAATTAACAGCAACTTCTCATTTCGCACAAAATAATAATGACAATCATTCGCTAGAAATATTTCAAAATATTGTAATTTTAATAGAAGTGCTTAGGAATGGATTTGTTGTGAGTGGGAGCACAGCAACGTCCTGCCAGATATTAAGATATTAATTTAACATATATATTTGTCTTTCGCCGCACCTTAAAGTCTGGATTAGACAATCAAAATACATTCGTTACATTATGAAGAAAATCTGCAATCTGCATGGATTGTTACAAAACAAATTTCAATAACACTGCCTTGAAATAATAACAGCAATTTTCTGTAACGGACAACTAGGGAAATATTCCTGTACAAAAACATTAACAATTTCGAAAGGAAGAATTTATTTTAACGTTTTATTTTTACATGAAGAAAAGATCACTTAAGTTTTTATTTTTCATTCATTGTTTCCATAAAAACCATTTAGAATAATGAAGTTTTTCATGAAAAGTCCTATGGCATGTTATTGAGAAAGAAAATTTCAAATCGGTTTATGTTTTGTTTTTGTTTTTGTAAATAAAATCAAAAGAAATATAGTTTCTTCCGAGAGGAATCTCGTAAATACATTAAACAATATGTTTTTTTATCAAAGTATTAGCCTAACTGAAAAGGCCAGTAATCTCAGACTTATGTACCAACTACAGACATTGAAAAGCATTACTTCCCGGACCCATTATTAATGCAATGCACCATGAAGGGAAAAAATCTGTAACTATTGTTAAAATGAATGGCGGCTCACAACCGGTATCCTTTCAGTATAAAAACTCCGCCTTCAAATGACAGCACTCATACCTTCGACCATCCCAATTGTAGTACAAACGCCTTATACGTGAGGCCACTACAACCCGGTTGCAGAAATATTGAATTGCCTCTCTGCAAGAAATATTTACTTCTAGAAAACACTAGCTAAAACAGTTAAACATGGGAGTAATGTGACTAATTCCCTCCCTATCTATTGATAAGTGTGGTTAACAGTTACATTGAATGCTCTCAAATAGATAGGAAGGCAGGACCACCTCGATAGTCTAATGGCAGATCATCCGCTTTGAGTATGGGAGTTTGTAGGTTCGTTCCCTAGCCTCGTCATTCTAAAATAAACGTGAAAAATGTACTAGTACTCTCTTACTATGCGTTCAACATCTATCCTATCCTTTTCGTTAACGATGTGGTGTCGTTATGAGGTAGTCAAGCAAGTTGATCCAAACGGAAATTGCATTTCTTTATCACGTTTTATTACAAGTATGGTAAAGGCAGTGTTTAATATTGATGGTTGACTTTATACAGTTTTATACATCATACACATTGCAAAAAAATCATATTACCAACAATTTATTCTGAAAATTAGTGAACCATTTTAATAAACAATACCTTTTTTATGGTGGCTGATTTCTGCCATTTCGTGAATTCGTGTCGGCGGGCGAAAACACGATAAATTTTACGCGGAAACTCGACGTTTAAAGGGCGCCGACACGACAGATTTATCTGTCGAGTTTTCGTGTTGGCGGGTATAATTTTGTCGTGTCGGCGCACTTTATTTGTCGTGTTTTCGTGTTGTCGTGTTTTCGCCCCGCCGACACGAAAACACGACAAATACATTATTTGTCGAATTTTCGTGTTGTCGTATTTTCACCCCGCCGACACGAAAACACGAAAACTCGACAAATTAGGTATTTGTCGAGTTTTCGTGTTGTCGTGTTTTCGCCCCGCCGACACGAAAACACGACAACACGAAACACGATAAATTCTTTTCAGACATCTCTTATAAAATGCAGAGTAATATGAAGTGTATGTATAATTGACCTGGTTCCAGAAATATTTCATTGGGTGCGGGGAACGGCAACAGTTAAAGAATGAAGCGGCATCGGCGAGCCGAGTGGGGTTAGTTACGGAAAGGGTTAAACCCTCATGTTAGGTGGGTCAGGGTGTATCTGCCTTTAAATGTTTGAAATATATGTTTAAAATGGTGGCCTCTGCATTTTTTGAGCCCAAATTTTGAGGTACGGGGGTTGGGTATTTCGTGTGAATAAGTTAATCTTCATTGAGGCCCATGCATATACGTAATTATTTTCCTATTTGTACAGGCTAGGGTCCTGGGCAGGGGCCGATGGCCGTGCCATCCCCAAGCCCAACCAAAACCTCAACCCCCAAAGTGACCCGTACTCGTCATAGTTGCACCCAACCCAACTATTTTGACAAAGAAATAATATCTTTTTCACAATTTAGACCCAAAAATGCAACAGAGGCCATCATTTCATTCCTATATTTCAAAAATGTTCGTAAGGATACCCTCTGACCCTCTAAATCGGAGGACATGACCCCCTAACGTACCTCAAAGTTTGGAAAAAATACAGCAGTGACCACCATTTTATACCTATATTTCAAAAATGACGAGGGAAATACCCTGTGGCTCCATTGTCAGGAGGGGGTTAACCGTACCTCAAAATTTGCAGCAGAAGCCAACATTTTATATATGTATTTCAAATATTTAAAGGCAGACACGCCCCTACACAACTCGGCTCGCCGTTGCCGCCTTCATTCTTTAACTGTTGCCGCTCCCCGCACCCCAATGAAATATTTCTGGAACCGGGTCAGTAATACATACACTTCGTATGCTTAAAACGATAACTGACATCTGACATATTATTGTACTGTTTTATAATCTCAAATCTCCTAATGCAGCTTTAAGAAATAAAAAAAAAATCGAATTGGCGGTTCGTTCGAATAGAAAGAAAAATGCTTCTAAAACCCTTTGCCACTGGCTTCAGAATAACTCTACATTTTATAAGAGATGTGTCTAAAGAGAATTGGTCGTGTTTTCGTGTTGTCGTGTCGGCGGGGCGAAAACACAACACGAAAACACGACAACACGAAAACTCGACAAATACCTAATTTGTCGAGTTTTCGTGTTTTCGCGTCGGCGGGGCGAAAACATGACAACACGAAACCTCGACAAAAATGTATTTGTCGTGTTTTCGTGTTGTTGTGTCGGCGGGGCGAAAATACGACAACACGAAAATACCTAATTTGTCGAGTTTTCGTGTTGTCGTGTCGGCGGAAATCAGCCACCATACGTTTTCAACGGTCTTGCGTTGAACAGGTGTAAAATGAAACTAAAATGAATGATTTAAGTCTTCAGTTTAAGAAACAAAAAGCGTTAGAAAACTAATAAATTATTAATTGTTGGCATATGTTGAACATTGCGAGAGAAAATTAAAATATCGTATGTTGTCTAACTTCGACTTTATCTGCAGAACATTATCTCAACTGTACGAGTAAGCTATCAGCTATAATGGACGTATCTTAGCCAAATAGAGTAACATCAGTTTTAAGATTAAAATACATATCAAGTTTTGGTTTGTTTTAAACGTTGATGTTCTTGCAAATCTGGCAACACAATGCAAGAGAACTCTATGTATAATGTTCACTGGCACAGAACCACACTTTAACAAACAAAAAAAAACGAATTACAGGTAATCGAATGTTTTACAAAGATACTAATAATTTTTTCAACTCCAAAAGCAAAAAAAAAAAAAAAAAAGGAAACAAGAACAAAAAAAACAAACCAAAACAAAACAAACAACAACCCCCCCCCCCCCAAAAAAAAAACAACAACAAAAACTCAAACGAATTTACGTTAAACTACGAGGGAAAGGGGAAAGAAACGTTTACATCTCTTTGAACTATATATATTTTTTTCTAACCTGCACATTGTGGCGTCATATTAAACGTGACATTACGCAAGTAAAACATGTGCAATTCAATTTAATTTTAACTAATTGCATACAAAAGAACATCTGTATAGCAAACCACAATTCTTCTAGCCCATAAATACCTCTTCTGATAACGCATATATCTAAGGACATTTAATTGTTACCATGCAACCCGATTTACCCTCGGATGGTTACATATTTTTGTATTTTATCTTTATTAGAATGAGTAACTGATGCAAAAAAGGATTAAAGTTGTAAATTCCTCCGGTCATAACTTTGAATAATTTTTTTCAAGTGACAAAATTTAAATAAACAGACCAACTTTAAGTACAGTTTGACTTGTGTAATGTACATCATTGATTCTCACAGGGCATCTATGTACATACCAAGTAAAAACGCTAGAACTGTTATAAATAACAACAAAAGCAACTATTGACTCAGAAAATAAATGCATGATCTGTCTACTTTTACTATTCTGACATGACAATGTACATGAAAGTACATCAACAACGAGTGTCTGCAATCAATGAACGCTTCAAACGCGTAAATAGTATATAATTTATGATGATGCCACTCACATTGCATTATAGTCCTCGAATAATGCTTTATTGTTTCTACAAGGCAGTTAGTTTACTTTTCAGTTGAAATGATAAGCTTAAATATTAAATGTCAGACAACGATAAGTAGAAACTACGATTATTTTTGCAATAGAACTCACTTTCAAATTGATTTTATGTACAATCGCAAGTCCGTCAAAAGAGGCATGGCCATTTATTGTAGCTCATAAATGGTGTGATGATATAAAAATCACAAGATACAAAAAAAATTATTTATAGTCGACTGATATATTGATTTCTGACAAAAAACAATGAATCAATAAATAAATCTTACACCCGTATGGAAACTGATGAACATTACCTAATTTGGTAATGTTAGTGATGATAGAATAAATTGTACTCTCTAAAGATTTATTTTTATTAATGCCCAATTGCAATAACTTTACAAACATGTATATTTTGTCTATTTCAAATAATTTATGAATGATTTCTATTAAACAATTAAAAAAAAAACGTTCCGACTTGTAGAATACGGATTTACTCCTGCATATACTCTTGATGAATTGAAGCTGAAGCATCAGAACGTTTGGCGGATACTAGTTTGTTAGAGGCATCTTTGCGCCCAGAGCAACTGCAAATCCGAGAGTGCAACAATATGTGGCAGATACAATAAAAAAAGTGGCAAAACCACAGGTCGCCCATCACGACATAAACGAAAATGTTGCAGACTCGGTTTGATTGAGCCTCTTCGTGGACGGTAGTGGAAATGCAAGTTACCGTCCACGCTCTTTACAAGACGATGCAAACGCCGACAGTGGGCAAGTAGGAGAAGTATTTAAAATTACCAGGTGTTGAAACTATAAACCTGTACTACAAATACTTTTGATTTACCAACGATTAATAAATTTGGGTTTCTGTATGTTCTTGAAATGGGGTTTTCAGCCTCCAAAATAAATTGAGCATGCGGGCTAGTCTTCTGAGAAAAACAAATACATATTACACTACATAAAGTTGACGGTAAAGATTTTAAGACGTGCGCAAGTTGTCGTTATATGCTCATCTCTAACTGTATTCATGATACTGAAACACTTAGCTGTTATTTTCCGAGTGTATTTCTATTTTTATTTTATTTCATTTTGTTGGGTTTAACGTCGCACCGACACAATTTAGGCCATATGGCGACTTGAGTGTATTTCTAAATATCGTGTAAAATAGCTGGTACAACGTCTGGATGCCTTCGAGTTAACGGGACAGTTTTCGTACTTTAAAGTACAAAGTGTGCAGTTCAGAAAAAATATACAGACACCACACCTGTAACTGGTGGTTATTGTGATTGCATATCTCTCACATTTGTTGACATGTATTGTAATTATCAACCGCATAAGACCAAGGCAATGCCACGTGGTTAACTGCTGAGTTTTGTGTCTACTTCATTTGAGGTATGTAAAGGTGAAGTAGACAATATTTAATCCTTAGGTCATTGAAGAAAAAAACGTATGGTCTTGTCAATCATACACTGTCCAAATTACAACTAACATCATAGAGCCATATAGACAGGTCATGCAGGAAGTCAATTCACCATCAATGTGATCTCAAGCAATTATGTACATCTATTCGCATCATCGGGGTAATATTTTCTGACATGCGAGTGTAAGATCAATGTTATGACAGTAATTATAGCAAATACATATTGTTTCTAAATGTTAGTGTGTTTGGTAGTAAGCATATCAGAAGTTTTGTGACAGTTTTATCGTAAATTGGTCAAAGGTTCAAGTACATTTATATACAAGATGTTGAAGGCAACAAATCATAAAGCAAACATAAAAGGAACGATCTGAATTTATAATTTTTATATTCGTGTGTGCAAATAGACATTTTCTTTTCAGGTAAAGTTCTTTCGTATTTATTTGCAGAAAATCCTTACCGAAATTAATCATTGAAACCTTATATTTGATACATGGGAAATACCAAAGGGCAGAATCTGATTAAAGTAACTATTTCTAGGATGAATCAAATAATTTACATAGGAAACACATGTGAGCCGCACCATGAGAAAAACCAACATAGTAGCTTTGCGACCAGCATGGATCCAGACCAGCCTGCGCATCCGCGTAGTCTGGTCAGGATCCATGCTGTTCGCTTTCAAATCCTATTGCAATTAGAGAAACCGTTAGCAGATGCGTAAGCTGGTCTGGATCCATGCTGGTCACAAAGCTACTATGTTGGTTTTCTCATGGTGTGGCTCATATATTCAAATTCCCTTTGTTCTAAATGCGTTTGCTTCGTGGAATATTCTTATTTATTGTTAACGTACCAGTGTCTATTTTCTACTAACCAGATATTCGATGTAAAACTTCACATTTTTTGTTAATGACAATAGTGATAGTATTAAGGCTTATTGATATAAACGTTGGCTAACAGTGTAACACTGAAGTAATTTTTCCCCAAGTAGTTAAAACGAAGTGGTGTATAACGAACATACTTCATGATGCTCGCTGCAAATAAATGTATTTTGATACGTGAAACATATTAATATCTGGAATGGTACGATGAGTTTGTTTGAATAAATGTTTTGTAAATTGCAAGTTTCCGAATGATTTTTGACAGTAATAAATGTGTATTAAAATACCATTACACTGAATTTAGTTATATTTAATTCCTAACTTTCTATCTGGATATCGAGGAAGTTAAGGAGATGTCACGGCCGAGATAGTTTAGCATTATTACAATACACAGTCGGTATTGAAACTGTGTTTCCAATACATGTGCTCATTAGATAAATCCTCAATATCTATGTGAAAATAAGGGATGTGTTTTGTATGACTGCAACACTGTGAGTTGCTCTAATTACTGACAAATGACTGAAACAATAGGAATTCGTACGAGAGATGGATAGACAAAACGACAGTGAGGTAACAATATATTCTTTTATTGTTTTAATGTATGAGTTGTAAGCTACAATAAAGAATACCCATTTTATGAAAATCAAACTGGAAGTTAGAAATAACAGAAAAAAAATAATTAGGTCATGAGTCATCATATACCTGTCAAAATTTGTCATTAGTTTTCACGAGCTGTCAAAATTACTTTTATCTCTCTATTCTGCAAATGCATTGTTTTTGAAAGTATCTTGGACGGATATTGTAGTGTGTAACTTACTTTACATTCCACATTAATATTTGTGCTTGAAATTGCTTTGTAGAGCTCACCGACGTCACATATGAATGTCTATTTTTTTAGTTTACTGTCTGTTATAAAGGTATCAAATCTCAATATTAAGGTATAAGAATTGTTCCTTTCTGGTAGACAATGGAAACTATTTGGTTGAATCATAATATAACAGTTTTTGGAAAGAACTGAATATTCTTTGGTTTTTTGTTATTCACCGGAAATTCAAAAAGTGACATCACCTTAAATGAAGGAAATCCAAATTAACTGATGTCGTATTAATCTGTTTGTCTATGTAAAAAGGGCATGATTTCAATCGTTTGAAAGCAGAAGGATTTACACCTACATTATTTGAATATTTAAAAAATATTCTTTGTTTATTGTTCTCTTTTGGTTTACAGTTTAATGTGCCGTTCCTAAAATTAATGATGGAAAATTATTTTCGTTCATTAATTCTTAAGTATGTTTCGAATAACGAAAGTGTTATAAGAAATAGTCTGTCATGAACGCCAATCCCTTTTGTCGGCATTGCAAGCTGTAGTACTGCACAAAGTGATGTAAACAACGTATGCTATATTTGATACATTTTGTTTGGTCGCAGATGTTAATAAACATCTTATTAATTTCTTCTCATTAACGTGGCGCACACTTGAGAAAGGTTTCCGGATCTAAACTGGTACCATCCTTCCAATATGTACTTATAATTAATGATGTCATTTACTTCGCACGAGTTTTAGTCATTACTATTTAATAGAGAAATATATGGTTAATCGCAACAGCCGACGGTTATAAATTCAAAATGTTTATATATGCTCTATTATTTTGACGAGAACATCCGTATGATACATGTTTATATAAGCTGTTCTGGCGTTTTCTTTTTCAAACAGCGAGGGAACCAACAATTTTTGCATTCAAATATGAGTTCTTTCTCTACAGTCAACGAATGTCTTTCTTCAGATAAGACATGTCCTAATCCATTTGAAGTTCCTGCTTGGTTAACTTGTGTTACACCGAATATGTAAGTTGAAAGATTTATCTTACAGTTGATTTATAATGTCTTAGAATGCCAGACGAGTTTATTTTCATAACAAGTATTAATTTGATAGTATAAAATGTGATCAAACAGGAAGATCAAATTACTACGGAGAAATGACAAACTTTAAGATGGATGGAGAACAAAAACAACTAACACTACCATTTCCATCATTTTTCGTATTATTTGGAGAGTAACGGTGGAAGGCGGAGGACGTAGCTGCTAATCATGGCGCTAAATTGATGCGTGTGAAATGTTTTTAAATCTAAAATATGTAAACACCTCTTCTGTTAGAATGTAGAATAGTTTCTAATAAATCGAGGTAACAAAATTAACAAATATAGTTATATTTTAGATACAAAAATAGGAAAAAAGGTTGGTCATTAAAAGGGTAAATATAATATTAAAGTTATTTAGATGAGTAGTTGAGGTCAGTAGCCTGGGTAATGAAGAAAGAAAATAAATATTAAACAATAAAAATGATACAAAATACAAATCATAATAAACAAAATATTCATTTTTTTTTTGTTTTCACAAGCGCTTTTTGAATTGCACTCCA
This sequence comes from Mercenaria mercenaria, assembly GCF_021730395.1. NCBI lineage: Eukaryota > Metazoa > Mollusca > Bivalvia > Venerida > Veneridae > Mercenaria > Mercenaria mercenaria. The sequence continues at coordinate 25,688,587 of NC_069369.1, forward strand.
TTGTGATCGGGCAGTTCTACTTGTAAATAATCAAAACTTTGTCGAGCTGTTTAACTGGCTGTGTAAAGTGCGGGCAATGTATTCACAGACATTCTTCAATTTTAGATCAACGCAATTTAACTTTAAACACCCAAGGAAACGATTTCAAGTCTTTTTTTTCAAATCCTATGTACATTTTGCTCAAATGTACTTCACTTGTATGTATGCATGTGCATTTGTACGCCTTATATTTGAAATAAATATTGTTTAAACCAAAGTGCATGCAACTAGCCCTGTATCGTGAATGAATGTATAAATGAATTATTATCTACATCTGAATCTAATTAAATGTAGAGGAAGGAGGTGGATAGACTGAACACTTATACATAATATTATGCACTGTCTGTACGCTCCAAGCTCGACCACGAGTCAAAACATTTATATGCAGTATAAATTACGATTTTCTTTAATATATACCAAACAATATAATCCTTATTGTACATATTCTTTACTGATTGAAATAAAGATAAAGTATAAATAAGATTGATAATTATGTTTTGTTTAACATAAGTCTGACATATTGTTTTCATTTTGTCATGTGAATTTATAAATGAACTTGATTTTGCACATCTTTTATAAATATTTATATATATAACGTCTTATCTGGTGTGTTCTACGTTAAGGAAAATATGGTTAAATGGTAAATGTGCTATAGATTATAATGATTAATAAAACAAATCACTTTATCATACAGTAGGAAAAATAAAAGACATGACACGAGTCAAATTGTATGTATCCGAACAAATACCATGTTCTTTAATATTTGAATTACTACATTGTACCTTCGAGAAACAATAAAATTAAATGAAGTTCACAAGCTTGGAAGTCGAGAATGACTATGGTCATGACAATTTGTCGAACAGTTTATTGCATCGAAGAGGTAAATGGCCATATCCGGATTATATCCCGGTGTAGTTAAAATAATTGGCTAATTCTGATAAACGTGTCTGTTCCTAGACATTAACCAGACAAAGTATTATCTTGTCACTTACAAGGATAAAATAGGTAAAATGACAGGCTTTTGGATAGCTGGTACACTTTCCGAATTTGTTTTATATTCCTACATTGAGCTCTTCAAGAAACAAACATACCAGTACAAACATCTAAACATGTATTAGTACTCAGCACATGAAAGCACGTGTACACATTCCTTGTACCTAGTAAGAGGCAAAATGATTTCAAGTATTTATAAAATGATACTATACGCTCGAACATGAACACCTTCCGGTATGTTAACGTGTTTGCTTGATTACTGAAATTATAGATGAGACGGGTTACTGTGAATATTATACAAAAGTCGATAATCAATAGCTTGATCCCTTACACAGATGGTTTTATTCAGTTTACTTATTTCATGCACACAGTTAATCCTAAAACATGCTTTTGTGCAACAGATTGCTTCGTATTACGGAACAGACATAAGAAATTGCTAAACCGATTTGACTTTTAAATGATGATATATATCGTTCTTGTTATTAATGATGCACTTAGAAGGCAATCTTTGGATCTACAAAACTGATAAAGAAATTACGATAGTGGCAACGTATGTGCATGTCAAACAGAAGCTAAGCTATTATAGCATTTGATAGCGATAACTTGAAAAGAGTAAATCTGCGTAAAAATTGCGTAATATTATGCTTTGAACTTTTTTTGAAGCAAAACAATTGAAATATTTGATAGCTTATGGCATGACATGCGTTAATAATTCAGGATTGACGGGACGTTAACGGCAGCTGTTTATAATTGATATCGTTTTACTTAAATAAACGTCAGTTAGTTCTTAATTCCTTTAATCTCAAAGAATTTGTATCTTTCTTCACTCAGAGTTAAAGACTTCTTTAGAATAAAATATAAAGAATCAATCCACGAATTTAAGTGCAGATAAAGCAGTGACAAATGTTGCTGCATAGGAAGTCTGGGTTTTAAAAATATAACTCAGCATTCTCACATTTATCACGTAACGTTTCTCTGACATGTTCTACGTTAAAACAAAGTACTGACACTGCCACACATTTACTAATATTACATAAAAGGAATAATGTCGTTCACTAGAAATCAATAGTTTGCAAAATTGATAAATGTTATAAAAAAGGAATTGCTGTCACAGTGGTTACAGTTGTGACCTCAACTTCTTAACACTGTTAGAGATGAAAATTAAAAAAATAAAACACAATTTTAATACGGAGATTTCAACTCTATGAATTCAGTTTTAAGTTTCTATTCAGAAAAAGAATCAAATGAGGTTGCCATGTTAAGATAGACAATGACCACATTTTGAAAGTCAATCGAGTTGTTTCATTCAGATACCCTCGGGGATTGCCATAATTAGATAGCAAATGCGGTTGCCATATTTTGGTAGCCAGTGCGGTAGCTACATTTGGATAGCCATTAAGGTTTCTCAGTTAAGACGACACATCAGAAAAAATCAGAAAACTACTGGTTAAGGCTGTTATACAAAGACGTTTTAACTACGCATGCTCACTACGGTTTTGAGAATTGAACCAGCATTTGGAAATATGACTGCAAACTAAAAATAAACTGATGGAATTCGTATTGAATATGGACCAGAAATCTCGTATTAGCCATGGTAAGCATAGTTTTACCATCTCCGAGGTTTAAGTCCAACCCAAGAGGAATATGTGTTTTTACTATTTTGATATTGGTGGCCATTACGAATGTCTATTTTGACAGCAAAAATGTCTAACTGAGCGACACAATAACTACTACTAGTTACTATGTTATGTAGTTATTAAAGTGTAATTCGTTGATCCGTAGTATTAGAAATTTATAGGAAAAAACTTTTTGTATGCTTTTTTCTATGTTCCTATGGTGTTCAGACATACCTATGACGAATTTATCGGCTTGTAGAATTCGCTGTCTTAGAGACACATTTAGGATCAACCCTCTTTTCCTAAATAGATAAACATTCCTTTTTAAAATGATACATTATTTAAATGATTTGGTTTATTACTTACTGTATTACTCACACAGTATCACATAAACTGATACTTAAATATGTTGCAATCATATAAAATTGGTTTTAGTTTTATCTGTATTTTTTCTCTGTAGTAAACTATCTTAATTATCACGCTAGAATACAAAAACTGACTTTTCTGCTAAAGTCTCTCTTAGAGTTTCCAATTAGATGATGAATAAAACCAACCTTAAAAACAAGATTAATCTAACATTTTCCTCCTGTGGTATGTGATTTGCATGCAGACTGAATATAAAAAATGAAAATAATGTCTTTACTATCAGTTCTTTTTCATTTTTTCCTCCATTACTTTCTTACATCTTGAACATCACGTATTGTTTGCTAAAGCCAAACGTAAAGTAGAGAAACCATGTATAGTGTTAAAAATTGCGGTTTGAGTGAATTGACAGGTGAAACCGTATGTATGATATCAAGACGTGGCTTTTTATATGTAAATTAATCATTATTTAATATGTTCATAAGATAACATATATTTAACTCATTTGGTATTACCGTGATATCAAGACTTTTCATAAAAGAAAAAAAACAACAATGTGGTAGGAAAAAATGGAAAAAAAAGAATACTGTGAAATCATTTAATTTCGTGGGCATGAAATTTCGAGGTTTTGGTCAAAACGGCAATTTCGTTGGGATATAAATTCGTAGATTTCAACTTTTTAACATAAAATGAATGGGAATTTTGCTTGTTCGTTGGGATTAATTTTCGTGGATTGAATCAACCACGAAATCCACGAAAATTAGTTCCCCACGAATATTAATGATTTCACAGTAGTTTACTATGAAAATGGTTTAAAAAGGGTCAAGTTCATTTTTCGATTTCGTGCGTTGTTAAACAATGATATTAATTTGCCGTTACCTTAAATTTACGTTTAAAAGTGTGTCTGTAGGCAAATCTTGAGTAATGAAAATAATTGCTGATTTCCTGAATTTTAGATCCAGCAGAAAATTAGAATCTCACAGCATGCATTGGAAATCTGCTGTACATCTTGCAGTAAGTTAGACTCTAATATGACAAGAAAGTTTCATTCGATATTATGTCGGATTTACAAACGTGAACTTTAATTATATACATTTAAAAACTTTGATGTTAATTTAGTTAAATCATATTTTATTGTACATATATACAGAAACACAACAACAATCACATACATCAAATATGTCATATATACAAATGGGTTGGGCCAAAAAATGTTAGGATTTCGTCTAATTTCGAGGTTTATTGAAATTGTTTTAGGTTTAAGATATCATGATGTCCACTACATACCCCGCCGGTCCACGCAACAAACGTGTGTTATCGATATTCTTCACAACTAAAGTGCTGGAAATATCAAACAAACAAGACTATTTAGCTGACATTAGTCGATCAAAATCGGCCATTTCAGCTTGTGATGGACATATAAGAGGTTTCGACCAAAACTATTTTCGTGTCCATTGTTGTCTACTTTGGACTCGGAACAGCATATCTAACCGGTTCTTACGAGAATCTTTTTGTTTGTACACGTTTCCCCGTTTACGCATGCCCGAAATCGGCAAAAATCAAAATACTCGTCGAGTCTCAAAAATGTCACATGAGTCATAACCTATTTTAAGGCTTAGAATTACGCTTTGAGAAACAAAAATCAAACAACCTTTTCTCGACGGATACTTAAAATATTCGGAAAGTTGTCTCCCTTTGAAAATGGATGCCATGTGTACTTAAAATATTCGGAAAAAGTCGTCTCCCTTTGAAAATGAATGCCATTTGTAAAGAAATAAAGATAAACAGTTGCTGAAAACTGTGTTCTACCTTGTTATGCGAAATTTTACCACTCGCACGCTATTGCAAATGCATCAAAACGAACATGTGTAACAGTTCTTTGAAAATGATGGGTTTTTAAAGGCGTTTGACTGTCCGGATGTGGGGCCCCTTTAGGCAGTCCTTTTCCGGAATTCAATGTTTATATCAGTATACTGACACTTTTTTCATAAAGTAATAAACATGTTTTACATGCTGTTCAATTTTCATGTTAAACAACTCTTTTTTTTCTATGATTTGGTGTTGTTTGATTTTTGTTTCTCCAAGCGTAATTCTAAGCCTTATTGAAACATCTAATTGTTTTAATGAATACAATAACACAATTGTCTTGCTAAATTTGTAAATAACCAACCCCGTCCCCCGCCCCCACCGGCCCCAAAAAAACACATATAAAACGAAAAATAAACGTAAAGGCTCAGTAAAAGTTTTTATTTTTAGAGTGAGAACTCTTTCTGAGAGATTTTTATGTATAAATGTATTTATTATTTATCAGAAGCGAAAAATGGATTTCTGACTTCCTCTTCACAACATGGATCTGGCAGTAAAAAGGCAACTCGTTACGTGTATTGACATTACTGTTATTTTATATTTTGCACGTAAACTAAGGGATCATATGGAAACAAAAGGATACAATAACTGCAAAAGCATTCTTGTTTTTGAGGGTTTTTTTCAAGTGATATATTAACAATATTGTGCTCTCAGTAACTACGTTTGATTACACATTTCAATTAGTCATTCTTGTTATATGGCATTATTTGTTATCATAGATGATGTTTGTGAAGAGAGGACGTGTAACTGGCCAACCATGTACGCCATTAAGGGCATTTCCGGCAGTTTTTTCTGCGCAACCTATAACATACAGATTCTGTTTGTCATTACATAGAAACTTGAATTATTTTCAGTCGATACCGAACACTTCGCGTCAATGGAAACAAACTTGTTGTAAAAAGGTAACTGGTCGGTTTTTATCTTTGTCTTATTAAAGGCAATGGAAAAATGCCTGTTTACAAGTTAAACGACGACGGATAGTAAAGAAATATTGCTTTTGGTAGTGTAGACAGATATGCGTACAATTAAAGTTAAATTCTTATTCATGTTTAAGCTTGTTTAAATGTTCCATAAGAAATGCTTATAAATGAAGCCTTTGTATTAAAACAATCAATGCATGTGGATATAGTAGAGGTATGGCCCTTGACATAAATGAACCAAAGTTCGAGAAACAACTTGATATCGCAGAAAAAACATAGATACTAATTTAATGTTTTCTTCTAGATGTATATGACATAAGCTACCTGAAAAGAAGTATGAACATGTGTGGTTTTGTTAGGACTTTTGTATATCCGAGAAATTTTCTCAAAAATAGAAATAAATGAAAACATATTCTTTTTATGAAAATTTATGATTTATGAAAAAATATAGTTATTTGAGCCAGTTTCATAATCATAATATTAATTGACTGAAAAGAAAATATAGGATAATTAAACCAATTGTGATAGAATTTATTCATTGTTTGCTTCAGTTCTTGGTTCTCATACATAAATACCAATTTCAAATTTGTCATGCACTTATCATGTCCATAACATCAAAAACTTTCTTATGATTAATTTAAATGATGGAGTACAATTTGAAGTGAATTTGCGTGAAATAAAAACCTGAGTATGTGTGTGTGTGTGTGTGTGTGTCTGTGTGTGCGTGCATATTTATGAAGTAACATATGAGATTTTCTAAGTGGGAAGGATAAAAAAGAAATGAACAAAGAAAGGAAAGGAAATGAAGTTTGCTGCAATCAACAAGGCAACCGATGTGTCCGCGAACCGACAATCCAAACATTTTAATAAGTATTCATGTCGTGATTGGACATGCAAGCACAAGGCATTGTTTTCAGGTTTGCTTAAATTTTCAAAGTCATAAAGAAGATTTTGAAATGTTGTCGGACACTGTAAGTTTGAAAAGAATGCTTGTCTATATGCGTTGTAAAGAGGACATACTAGTAGAAATTGGTTCGCTGTTTCAATCTTTCTACATATGCAGTGCGGGCTATCTACATTTGATTTTCTTAGGGTTTGTCCAAGTCTGCTCCAAGAAGAAAGTGCGGGGGTACACTATGACAATAATCGTATTAAGTTTACGCTTGAAATAATTTACAGTAGATGGTTTTTTATATGCTCGGGTAGCGCGTTCCAAGTCAGACTTGATTTGGAGTAAGATGATTAATCATCTTTTAAAAGGCAATACGCTCATGATTTTCCTTCTGGAAGATAATGGTTCCCATTTTAGCTCGTTTAAGAGGTTATTGCTACTGCATAATTTTGTAGCTCCGGTAATGATTCTCGTGGCTTCGATTTGCATTGCTTTGATTTGTTTTGTGCAGTTATCCAATGCAGTATCGCTATATTCCAATAGAGGTCGAATGAATGAAAAGTATAATCGTTCAAGACACGATCTTGTAAGGAGGTATTTAAAACCCCGTAATATTCCAATAGGTTTCAAACCTTTGGATACCATAGAAGAGACATGAGAATGCCAATTTCCTTCCTAATCAGATATGACACCTAGATGTTTGTGTTCAAGTACATTTTGAATAGGGACTGAGTTCATTGTTAACTGGGAATGGAGCGGTTTTATTTTCTTTCTTGAAACTAAAAGGGATTCCGTTTTATTTGGGTTAAAGTCTACCAGCCGAGTTTTTGTCCATTTTTTTTCAAGACCGTTGTTCAAGGTAACTGCAGAAGAGTTAGGAGTATCTACTATTACATATAAACTAGTGTCGTCTGTGAATAGTATAATGTTTGATTTTATTTCTGTAACGATATCGTTTATGTAAATAAGGAAGAGTAGAGGACCAAGTATAGAGTTTTGTGGGACGTTTATTTCATTCCATTCAGAGTGTGACTTAGTGATAACAACTCTTTGGTATCGATTGGTTAAATAAGATCTAAACCAGTTTATTTCACCACTTTATTGGTTATATGTTATGTACGACTGTGAGAAGTTTCATTAAAATCTACATTGCTGTAAAAAGTCTATTCGCGAAAATACTATCAAAATTCTGATTTTCCGATAGAATAATTCCAATTATGAAAACTTGTGTTAGATAAAAATACATTCAAATCATACTATCACAAAAATCGAGCAACGACCCTATCTTTTTTTTTGGCAAATTTTCTAATTATACTATGAAGTTTTGAAAAAAATATGGTTTAATCAAATTCTAAATTGCAGAAAAAAAATTGATCTAAACGTGCAGAATTACCTTAAAAACTTAATAATACTACCTTAACTTCTTCACCGCCAATTTATAGCAGTGCTTAAATATAGGCTGACAGATACGTCTCAATGTTGAAAAACGCAAATTTCGAGATATTTGATTGAAACTTCAACCGTGTGGTTTTAGTTATTATTAAAGTGTTTATAGACTTTTACTTTTTCACACAAAAATGTATTGAAAAGTTTTCATGTTCTTCAATCTAGTGAATAACCTCGATTTCCCAGTTTCCAAACCACAGTGCTCTCTTGGGCAAATCCTTGTGAAACCAAAGTTAAAACAAGTAAACAAGAAATCAGCGGCCCAATTTACCATATGAAATATAAAGGACATGAAAGTTTCAATGTAAGGACTACATAGGTGAAACGGAACGAACACTGAAAGCAAGATTCATAGAACATAGACGATCTAGTTCTAATAGTAGATGGGTATCACGCCACATACACCAAGACAGACCAGGTCACGATGATCAAGGAGGCGGTGTACATCAAAGCATACGAGCCGGCGCTGAACAGGGACGGGGACCGTTTCCATTTACCGCACATATGGGACACATTAACATCACTCACGCCCTCGGTTTTAATCGTAATCCCCAGTCAATGTAAAGAAGATCAGTTGTCTGATGAAGTTCATAGTAGATGGATGAAAGCTCCCAAGGTTAGAAATCTACCCTTACCTTTTATTGATTTAGTAATTGTTTTCCCAACTCTGTTAATGGGAGTATCCACTTGCATACTTAATACAAATAATGATGCACTATATTTCGAAGTTAGATTGGATGAGTTGTTTTTTTTATTACACACTCATTTATAACAAAATTAATGTTAATAAGTTAATGCAATAATGCTAGTTTTTCTGCATGTGACCTGTTCTGAATTCAATATATTAGAATAAATTGTTTTCTGCCCTAACAAAAATCTATCTGAATCAAAGCAAATTACAACTGTCATAATTAGGAATATGTCAACACAGTGTATCCCAATGGGAGAACTATTCTTTATACCCTTTAAATTAGAAGAAACGGTAGTGCCATTCGTTTATTTTATGATGACAGTGAAGCCATTGTCATCTTGGAAAAGTAATATTGTCTCTACAGGTTGTAATTTGTGTTTGAAATTGACACAGCTTGCATGTCTGAAGTGAAATAATGAATACCACTGTGTGTTAATAGAAAAGCAATATCAATGCAGTTGATTTTGACTGGGTCCTTTCAAAAAGTAATTCCGACTTAAATTGTTCGTAAATGGAATTTTAAAGAGTCTCATGCATTAATGGATATTCGATTATTACAAGTAATAGCTTGAAGATGAATACTGCATTAGAGAAAATTGATTGTGAGATATATCGTTCTATATGTGGATTCTTGTATCTGTTGAAAAATTGTAAGTATTGTAATAGTAGACATCTTCGTAAAGGGTGAAAATCGCATATTCATTTTTTAACATTTTGGTTTAACTGGCGTTTTGGCTAGACTGCAAGATCCAGCTTGCGTGACATGTAAACGTCATATATTCTTTTGTGCTAGGAAATATTTGATTAATATGCCAGTAGAAAAGTGCTTAAGATAAACATATTACCAGTTATGATGTTTTTTAAGGCTATCTCGATCTTTGAGGCAAAACTATCAACTGCATGCATATATAAGCAAGATATTATACATCTGTTATATTTAACTGTAAAAAACTCGTCACATTACTTTTTGTTCAAACATCAATTGTGTTTAGTTGAGAAGACCAAATTGATTTTAGAAACGTTAATGATACTTTAAATTTAAATGTAAAATGAGTCATTAAGAAAAGAAAATTGTCCTTGATTTCTTTATCTTTGGCCTGTATTCAATGCAATCGCAAATGAGAGAAATTTTGAGAAGGTTAAAACAACGATTAATCGGGTAAGAAAATGCTTGTAAGCCCTTAGGTTTTATTATTACTACCTCAGCATGGATAGTCATTGAAAAAGGTCAGTATAATAATCATCGCTAAGTTACCCGACAGAACTTTAACCATTTTGAGACCACATTGCTTCATTTTGGCATTAATCTAATTCCCTTTTGACATGTTTGAGACTCTTCAGCAGGTAGCGTCCTAACTACAATGTTGTGTTCCTTAAAAACGAAGCATTTTCATCTTTACTTGCTCTTGTACTGTTCAACTCAATAGCTGTAACTTAAATCATAAAGCCAGTGATTTGCACATTTGCTAATCTGTGGAGTTAATAATTAGTTGGATGATTCGGAATAAGAATTTAAATGTTCTATGTTATGAATCTCAGGCCCTGGTGCTGGAATTTCTGAAATTTTGTCCATAGTATTTCCCACGGAATAGTTTATAACCCTTTGAGCACAGGAAGTCATGTACCGATGCTCTACAGCTACCAGACTGTGTATTCGGACAAAGTTAAGCTATTTTCGTTTGAAGTACCTGCATATAATTTTTTTCTCGCTGTGTCATTGATGCCTTTTTCTTGCTCTATCCATACAGTCAGACTACTCTGTACTGAGATGAGAGAGAACTTTGCTCCCTGAGTTGCTGCAATGGTATGTAAGTTACTTTTAACATGACAAAGGCATGTGGAACCTGGTAAGACACGGATTACAAAGGCGCGAAATTTACTACCCGGTGCTAGGAGATTGACCGGAAAGCTCTACACGTTAAACAGACATTCTAACTAATACAAATAATTATAGTGTCAATGTCAGTCACCTGAAGCACTTTGTTTAAATATTAGAAAAACCTGACGTCACTTTGTGTCAGGTTCTTAGAGAATTGGTCTAATACTTGCACTTTAAGAAGTTATTTCCGTTCTAACCTGAAGTGACAATATCTTCGCCGCATCACGGTGGCAAAAAAGGTAACGCAGGTTTCTCGTGCATTTCGTTTGATTAGTAAACCGTTGCAGCATACGTGCATACCTAAGACCTAAACAATTTTTGGGTATATTCTATAGGTTGACTGTAGATGTCAATTGTAATTGTTAAAGTTTTGACAAATTAGGAAAGTATCCATTCGCATTTATTCATCTTTTAGCGTCCTTTTTTTCTAACTTTTGAAATGTTGCGATACAACAGGAACGAAAATCCTTAGGATTAGAGATGAGGTATGGATACTACAAAACATAATCAAGAAACACAAAATAAAATACTATACATTTAGTGGAAAAAGATAATTGACTGTGCTCGCTGCTAAAATCATTCACATGTTCATAAAGTGACAGAAAATCCTATTTTCTATTAAAATGTGATCTCAACAATATTTGTTGACATGTTTAAATAAAACAAGATTTAGCTTACCAAAAGGTTCCTTCTAGTGCATATAAAATATTCTTTTTAAGGGATATTCTTTTAGCATAATGTTACAAATGTTTAATAATGCAATGAGAAAAATATGTTCTGTCATTTTTGGTGCAAACTTAACTATTTAAGAACTAATCTAAACATTAACAGTTTTATCATAACCCAAAGTTTTAGCAAATGCAGAACATATTATGCTATTTGGAAGCATTTGTCTTGCAGTCTGTATTTCACTTCCGGATATTTTCATCACGCGTCTACACCAGTGAGTACCTGCACACTTAACACAAAGAAATTTCATACATGCATTTACGATTCGAAAACAAATCAGGAAGAGTAAAAAAGGTACGAAAAAGAAAGCACTTGCAAATCTGAAACGTTAGAAGCTAAAAAAATCACGTGACCAGAGGCAATTTCATTACGTATTTTTTTTGGCGGGAGTCTATTTTTAGATGATGCATATTCATTTCATTTATCTTGATTCTTTACTATTATATATTCAATCGAGGAGTTACATGATTTAATCTTTGTCTTGTTGCTTTGTTATTTTACGTAGTTGCATTGCACTAAAGACTGTAATAAAGATTGATTATGCGTAAACACATATTGAGCTAAAGGCTACTTGTAATGAATATGCATGAGTCCAAGATGGCGGCGCCCTACGGGAAATCGTAGGAAAATTCCTTTGACGATACCCTTGTATCCATTACATGCTCAGTCAAGTGTGACATGTTCACCATAAGTGTTCCTTCCCTTGAGAAGGAACAATAATAATTCTGTGTGAATATTAGTTCAGTGTAGAAAATAAAAAAATATAGAAGAGAATAATTTGCAGTTATCATTTATTTAAAATTGTAATTCATACAGATCGTTTCGTTTGTCACATCGAATTGAAATGACCCTGTCAGCACAAAATAATGCTCAAAAATCTGCTATAATATGTTTCCGCTGCAGTTTCTATCCGGCGGGCCTACTTTGAAATGCACGAGTGTGGCTGTGTTTGCTGTGCTCAGTACTTCCTGGAAATCTACCATTACCTTTTAATTTTCTTATGTCAGAAATACGTGTCGAAAATGCTGCAAGTTAAATAGAATAACTAAAAGATATAGGATCTCCGTTAAAAGTTAGGAAAAATAAAGAAATATAAGTCGACTAGCTATAGTCATTCTATGCATTATATTCGAATAGATCTCAAAAATAGGTATTGTTTGGTGAGACGCCGAAAAATGGAAATGCAACAGCCTATGCATAACATTTGCAAGACTTGTGGTGATTACTACTTTGTTTGTCTAAGTGCAGCTGAGAAAGTCCCTGATTTGCAAAGCAATTACAAATTAAGTTTCTGTTTACGTTTATGTTTCAGTTTAAGTTAGAAAGGTCTGTTAGAAACGTTAATATATTGACTCTTCAGTCGCTGTTTCAATTGTCACTTCATACATAACAACAAGTACCGTGACATTACATGCACTCTTTAGACTATGACTTAAATGTTGCTTATCTTATAACCTCAACATGTTTTTAAAAACTGCAAAATAACGAACTTATAAGTACTTTGCCTTAATTTCAGTAAATTATAGTTAATATTTTATGGTCAGCAGTTGGACTTGTCTAAAACTCTTTACATTGGTTGTGAAAGTGACGTGCAAGATAACTCTTCCAATATGAATAAATGACATGACAATAATATAATATGAATATATACATTTTGAGCACTTTAAAATGAGGATAATTCATTCCAAGACACCTTAGAACGGAGTAACGAAGTGAATATTAGCAAAGTTTGGAAAGAATTTATTACGTGGTTACTCTTCTAATATCAAATATACTACCTTAATAATAGTACAAGTACTGAAATTTTTACACTAGTAACCGCCAGTGTAAATGAGTGAACTTGTTAAACACAAAGGTGCTTACTTTTCTAAAAGATAAGTTAAAAAGTTAAAAGTTGTGTCTGTCATTGACAAAATAATGGCTTTATTGCTCAATTTATGTTGTTTTTGTGTCAAAGTAAAACTTATTTGTTTGGAAAATTCTATACGTCTGTGTGTTGTTTTGAAGTGCCGTGTGGAGGCTGTAAAAAGTCTCCACGTACTTGATCTCATTGATACACTTTGTGGCCATTTGTGATAAAGTGGAGAAACATTAGTTGCTCTGTAATAAAATTCCGCTTCAGGTGACGGTTAGGGGCTAAACTGAGGCGTGATACACATTTCATTATCTCCCATGAACAAATCAATCAAACAGAGTTTGCTAACATGTTGCTTGGTTGCGTTCTAAGCTTCAAAAGGATCATTTACAGATTTTTTTCATGGAATTTAAATAGCTGTCTTAATTACTCATTTTTAAAATTTACAATTAATTGTTTGATTGGAAGTTTACCTCCGGTAATGCTTAACTTATTGAGAAATACTTCAAGTTGCTTCAGAAGATTGATTAGAATGTACAAAACTTTTAAGTAATTGTTAATATGTCGTTGACTTGAACAGTCATTTTCTCTGATTACTGTCACATCTTGTGCAGTTAAATACTTAATATGCATTTAAATGTTTCTTACTATACATCTCAGTGTCGATATGATGAACACCCAGGACCAGCTGTGTGTCGGGAATATACTTTGTTCAAGGATACTATGTTATTACACTTAGTCTTTTGTTACAGTGGCTTATTTTGCAGTTGACATATCGTACACATGTTTATTTCAGTTATAGATTAATATTACTGGTGTCTTTCAGTAGAGATGAACTAAAATCAAGTTGGAAGGACTCCTTTTGTCGCGATGTCCAAATTTACATATTAAATACTTTCTAAATATGTGCTACAAATTTGTATTATTCTGTTACATCATGTATTTTATAACAAGACGGAATGAAAATAGAAAACACAGAATGAAGACAGTTGGCAGAAAGTTTAACAGCATATTAACTATTAGGCAGGATCAGGGCAGTTCTAACTATTAATGTAGTTCTGCACGTTTGAAAAAGCGGAAGTGATGGCGTAACGTCATTTCTCCGGAAAACGTAGAATAAAGCCTGGATTCGGCATACGGAAATGAAATCATTTTATGAATTAATGACAACCTGTGAAATTGATTGAAATGGCACTGTTACTACTTTTCTAAAGTCAAAATATTATTATCAAAACACATGTCCTGTTAAATAACTCAAAATAATGTCATGGTCAAATATCTCAAAAATAAGTACATGGACCTATACATTTTATTTCACCCCATTATAGACCTTATGTTTATTTACAACTGTGTGAAGTTTCATAAAAATCAACATTGTAGAAAAATATCTGTCTGCGAAAATGTTTTGATAGTTATGACTTTCCCATAGAGCCCCATTATGAAAAGTTTCGTGAGGTCCAAATTTTTCAAATCAGTCAAGCAAAAAATCAAGCACACGACCCTACCCTTTTTATTTGCTGAATTTTCTAGGTATAATATGAAATTTTGAAAAATCAAATCTCAATCAAATTCTACATTGTAGAACAAATTTCAATCCAAACGTGCAGAACTACCTTTAATATGTCAATGGAGGAAATATTGGACATGGCCAATGAGTGAATTAAGATTTAGTTGAAGCATGTTATTAGACCTAGGCTTTTGTTGGGTTAAGTGCAGTAAACGGAAAAAAATCCAACAACGACTGCAAAATACCTAAAACATGTTTCATCATCTGGTTCCATAGATACATATTACGTTTTTGCAATTGCAAACTCAACTCCGACGTTAACATTTAACTAAAGGGTAGTTCTCCGGTTGTGATGCCGACTCTTGAAAAAATACGTTTATTGATGTACAGCTGCAGATAATTCGTGGTCCTATCCATTTGCAAATATTTTGTAATGTTTCATCACATTTTGATTATGTTTGCACTTACCAATAAAAATATATAGCTAAACTTGCTATCACATAGTTTAATATAACATAAAAACACACAACAAATAGACACGTTAATTATTGTTTTTGTGTAAACATGTATGTCATGTAATCATTTTACTTTTTCGCAATCCGCGTAGTTTTTATTTGTTTGGACAAAATGTAGTTGCTCATATTTGAATTATTAAGATAAGCTGAACATTTTACTCAAAATTCATTAGTTAATCAGGTGATTCCACGACCATTTTCTATTGTAATATGCAATCATAAAAGATGCCGATTAAAGCTAGCATGAAAATTAGGGAAGGGGAAGGGGGTGCACAAACGTCTACCATGCACCCAATCCCTAGACTCTTTTTTCATAGTTACCAAATTGTTCGGCAGGACCAACACTTTCAAAAGTAAAAATGTTTCTTTTGAACTATATATGATTTCGCTTTTTGATGATAAAACAATAAAAAATGATATAAAAATGGAGGTGAGACATTGGCTCTTTAATAGCAGTATTTTAATGTTAATTAACTAATTTGCATATTGATCAATATTAATACGAATTTTACAAAATGATAAAAAATAACATTTTCTAAAGTTTTAAATCAATTTAAATGTATCAGACAGTTTTGGTGTGGTCTTAAAGTCTCTCGGTGTTTTCTAAAATAGAATTTTGTTACCCTGATGGTATATTTTTACTCCAAACTAGGTGTGTTTTGCTAATTGCATAAATAAACCAGTGCAACAAACAACGAATAAAAACCTGAGACCACTAAAACTGAATAAAATGATACAATTAATTGTTATCAATGAAATAACAATTATGTGAGCTATATTGTTCGCAGGCATACAGTAAACACTTAATTGAAAGAGGAATCAGAATGTAACATACATTACACATGTTAGGTTACACTTTCAACAACCTTGTTTTATTGCATCAATTATTATGAAAATATTCTAGCGACATAATCAATATTAGTTTTTTACTATAAGAATACAATATGCTTCTTTACTTGTCAGACAGTTAGATTGTTTCCATAACACACTTTAAAAAACGTCTTAGAATGCATTTAATTCCATACTAATTTCATTTTTTCATATTGGTGCACTTTGTTGCCTCAACCTTCATGGCTTCTACCTTCCAACTACATCACTTCTAACTGCTAACCTTAAGTTCATTATTTATTGCATCGAAAGCATAAATCAGTGTATGGCTTCTAGGCTGATCTCAGCAGTTCATATGGTACAGTTTTCATATCCATTGTCAGAAAGCGTGTTCGAAGGCAGCTTGGGAGTACAACAATAGCAATAATGAGAATGTTCTCAGGCGACATCAGTAATGCGGTTTGTCATCAGTTAGGGTGCAATTGTCCGTTTCCTTGATTTTAAAATGATTTAGGTTTATTTTCACATTTCAACAGAAAGGTGCTCGTGCTGAACTCCGTCGTTTAGTTTAAGACGCCAAGTTGTCTTCCAAACTGGTATATAGTTTACACATATTCTTGCTCGTACCTTAATCTTTTATGTTCACCATATTTAATATTGTTGAATATATTTGTGTAGATTGAGTAACAGACATTGTGGTTCACTTCTGAAAGAAATAAAGTAAATGTTCTGTTCCAAAAGCTTCCAGTGTTCGGTAAAATCCATTAAATTGGTTTAACTAATAAAAATATAGATTTTTCCTAAACTTTCCGCCCAGAAATGAACTCAGCTTAAGAAAACTCAGCTTGAGGTATCTAAAACATTTCGCTACTAATATTGTCATTTCAAAGGATCTAAAAAAACAAGAATTGAATTTTAAATAAAATAAAATAAGGACAAACACAACAGCTACATATCTGTGTATTACTTTAAATAGATATTAGTTATAGCGACAATTATGTGGCATTGACTAAACATACCTTTGTTCCATAATTGCGTTGGTATTTTGAACATGCTCAAACATTTAAATATTTTCCAATCCAAAATCGCCATACAACCTAACTGTATAAAATAACAGCACACACCATTAGACAGAAACATGACGTTAATCCATTACAGATATTCTTTTCATCTTCACAGAGTTGTATAGTACGGTGCCCCTAAAGTGACATGGAACACACTTTTTTCCAATTAGGTAATGTGAGACTTTCATTTCGTTTAAACGAAATAACTTATTTCGTTTAAACGAAATCATTTCGTTAAAACGAAATAACTATTTCGTTTAAACGAAATAAAAAAAAGTCTCACATTACCTAATTGGAAAAAAAGTGTGTAACATGTCACTTTAGGGGCACCGTAGTATAGTGCTCTTTAAACATGTTAAAGAAAAAACAAAAAGATTAGCTGCAAGCGTTGTTTTTATTTCAAAGGTTACATGCGTTTCCAAAGTCTTTAAGGGCGATGAATATTTCTTAACAACTCTACGGGAAAACTTTTTTATCTTTTTGATTTTCGCATTGGGTAAAAGAATCATGAACTTCAAATGTATTTAACGTTTTATTTTCCTACATTGTGCCTCAACTCGTTTGCAAAGTGTAATTAGTTTCAATGAACAAATTTACCTTATTATCTAGACCGAGGCTCGATCACAGCTTTATTTGCAAAACCATTTTTCAATGGTGTCAGTTAAAAGACTTCATAACCCACTGATACTCTTTAATCAGACATTTCAGCGAAGCTAAATTAGAATTAGTTCGCGTAGAAGAATATCCGCAATATATGGCCATCATTTTTAGATATATACGTGTGTTGCTATTTATAACAGTAAGGTAATTTTTGCGAGAAGTTAGTTTCGCGAATGTGGAAAATTAGAGAATACAGCGAAAATAAATTCCCTGCAAAAATTCAAAGTAAAACACATATGTTTAATTTTGAGCATTCCCAGTTTGATTGTTCAAAAAGTAAGATATATCTGTATATGAGTTCCACATTAATTCTGAACTTGTAGTTTTTTAACAAAGTTCAGCATGAGGTGTATCAACATGAGTAAGCACTGAACATTTGCATTCAGTTATGCTTTTGGTTTGATCTCTGATCAAGCTAGACATTTATGCGTACTGTATAATTAGTTTTTTGTCATCGCTTGATTTAGATTTTAACATATTTTATTCACTCCTATTTATAACATATTTAATGCACATATAGAGAAGATAAAAAAAAACGTTTTAAAGACAGTTGGACCACAAGTTCGTCTAACATTTGTAATTCAGTTCATCCCTTGAAATTGTTTTGGAAGAAGAATGCTTATACAACAAGGCACTTATGGAAGTCTTTTTTCAATATCAATTTATTATTTTGTTGGGTTTAACGTTGCAACGACACAATTATTTGTCATATGGCGACTTTCGAGCTTTGAAGACCCCAGGTGCCCTTCCGTGCATTATTTCTTCACGAGCGGGAACCTGGGTAGAACCACCGACCTTCCGAAAGACAGCCAGATGGCTTCCTCACATAAAGAATACAACGCCCCGAGTGAGGCTCGAACCAACATCGATGAGAAGCAAGTGATTTGAAGTCAGCGACCTTAACCACTCGGCCACGGAGGCCCCCTTTTTTCAATATCAAATCTTTGGATATTTTCAAACAGTTATATATAATAGCTTTCTCAAAATATTGAAATTTTCGGCCAGCACGTCACATTTTTTCATGACTTGTCATTTTTGCTGGCTGTATCCTTTCAGCAGGTTTGACTACATATTTGAAATGGTTTGAAGCAATCTGATTTAAAATAATTTACTGTTTCTTATTTGTGTAGGAACTTCAAATTCGAATATCATAAACAGAGTATGAAATATAACCTGGAATTCATTGCATGTAAAGGTCATGAGACGTCGCTTTTCAATAGGTATATCAATGACGCATTGGGTGACGTCCATGATTTTACAACCGTACCTAGATTTTCCTAATTGTAATGCAAAGATTTACCCTTTCCTTATATCTTTCCCACGTGTTAGCCTAAAATGTAGGATTTTTAAAAGAAATAAGTACGTAAAAGTATTGTCTCGTCATAAACATGCAATAACTTAAAACAAATGTATAAATTACATAGACATAAAAGGCAGTAAAATGTAAATAACCATGTTACTGACAAAATTTAAAGTCGTCTCTATTAACCGAGTTGAAGGTAAAGCAGAAAGACGTTGCAAATCTCAATACAACACCACTGAACATTACGGTTTTGAGTTATATATTTCACGTCAACAAAGAAGAGAAACCTCCCTAGTAAAATAATGATCATTAAGGAAAGTCAACAGTCTGCCCTTGTCACATTTAAACAGTAATTTTGAAACTAAAATAACGAATCTCATCCTGAAAAATGTAACACATCAACATCTTTTATTACTAGAGTATTACCTAGAAACACCAAACCTACAGTTTCTAACCATGATTACTGGCTTGTTTAAAAAATATATTTGCAACGTAATTACAAAGGTTGTGGAAAAATCCCCGACAGCTTATTTAATCAAATTAATTCTTTGTTTCCTTTTATGTGAATACATGTACATATTATATGGATAAATAAGTGTTTTGTTTTGTAAAACTACTGATATATCCAAGAAATTTATTATATTAAATGCAACAATTCAATGCAGTCAATAGAGTCCCGATTAAGCCGGTCCTAGGGTACGTGTGAGGTGTTGAACATTTCATTTCCACTCTTGAACACTCAGTCAAACCAAATCTGGTATTATTTTGCTTGGTTGTATTCTGTTATTCCAAAGGATTTTCTTACAAGTTTTATCAATTATAAAAATAGACGTTTTAAGCTGTAAAAAGTATTTCGAAATTTAGATTCAGTGTTGTTATATTTTCGGGTCATAAGGATCATGGAGGTTATTCAGTACCTGTGTAATAAGAGTTACGCTTAAACCATATGGGACGTGATGGGTATTGCAAGTTCACTACCTGTCATGAACAGACTGTCAAACTGAGTCTTGGTTGCATTCTATATTTCCATAGGATCTTATAGATTTTATTCCAATTTAGGAATTATGTTTTAACTCAATAACCTAATTTAAGATTTAACATTCTGTTTTAAAACAACTGTTATATAAGAAAAAAAATGGAAGAAAAATAACGACCATACAATCATTAAACACAATCGTATAAAATGAAATAACACACATATATGAGCCACGCCATGGGAAAACCAACATAGTGGCTTTGCGACCAGCATGGATCAAGACCAGCCTGCGCATCCGCGCAGTCTGGTCAGGATCCATGCTGTTCGCTTTCAAAGCCTATTACTATTAGAGAAACTGTTAGCAAACAGCATGGATCCTGACCAGACTGCACGGATGCGCAGGCTGGTCTGGATCCATGCTGGTCGCAAAGCCACTATGTTGGTTTTCCCATGGCACGGCTCATATTATGTTTTTGAACGAGATTATAGGCAACTCTGTACATGTTTATGGAATGTATATCAAATTTAGATATCTATATGATACTTAACAAATCTGAGGTTGTAAAATACTCTGTATATACCATAGCGTACGTTCTGTGCCTTGACACTATGTCAAATACAACTCTCTGTGATCAAAACATAAATCTCGTGGGACAGTGAAGTGTCAAGAAATTCTCGTATTTGTGTATTTTACGTTCCAAATAAAACCTTTGCTATCTCTTTAATTCAATAACGTCGCGGAAAGGTGGAAATTTGTCTCTGAGAGTGGCATAGCATACAATTTTGAAGTTAAGTAATGAACACTATTGTAGATGTTTCAAGAGAAAATTAATGCAAATTCATTGATGTTGACATAATGCTTGCAACAAATTATTTTCATTTTCGCGAAAAACTGAACACGAAAATGAATATAATAAAATCTTTAAGAACAGTAGTTGAAAGCTTTGAAAGCAGCCAATTAGAATAATTGCAGACTTGGTTTGATCAAGTTTGTTCATTAGGGCCAAAGGATTTATAACACACTTCAGGTCCCCTTGCTACAGCGTTAGCGGAACTCGATTTGAAAGTACCAGAAATATTTAGCGGTCCAGTCCAAAGACTTCTACAAGTCAAATGGTTTATCGCGGCCAGAATTTTTTTACAAACTGGACAGAAGTTGCGAAACTGTCATCTGTGCAGGAAAGAAGCGTTTACCATAATGTCCAGTACTGGACAGGTATAGTGACCATGCACGGACACAGCAAATTTTCTCAGAGGTGGTCCGATCCCCTGCCCCCCACCCTGGAAATTTTGAAATTTAGCACTTCATTTTTTTTCATTCTGGGACAGTTTTATGGACTAACCTGTTAAATTTGGGAAAATGATAAAATTAAGCTTTCTTGAAGGTAAAATTCTTAGTTTCTTTTAGATAAATAATATAAATTATGTCGGGGTCGTATGTAGCAGCAGCCGCATATACTTTATATGCAGTCCTAATGTTGCCTTTTTCGAAAAACATTTTCTTTCCTTCTTGTCTTCTTTCCTTTTTTAAAGATTTTCCAGAGTGGGTCCGGACCCCCGGTCCCCCCTCTGGATCCGCGCATGGTGACATATCATGCTTTCTGTTTATGCAGGTAAATCTTATACAGAAGTCATGAATTAAGTATCAAGTGGTCAATGAACACAAAGTTAATGGACAATGCTTGTGTTGCAAAAAAAAGACTTGTGTATCGGGCTAGGGTTTTAACCATTTTGTCTTGCTCTTTGATACATTGTTTTAACCATTTTGTCTTGCTCTTTGATACATTGTTGCAAAAATAAGACTTGCGTATCAGGCTAGGGTTTTAACCATTTTGTCTTGCTCCCTGATACATTGACATGTGACATTCAACTATAATACGCGGGGTTAATTACATTGAGCAAAACTGTGTCGAGAACATTGAGTAGCACCTGTGCACTTGATTAACAATGGTCTAGGAGGTACATGTATATCACCAAACTGCAGAATATTTGAAAATTACGTGAACCTAATTATGCCAAATTTCAGCACTGGGAAATTATTGCAAATGAATCAAAACAAAGACATGTAACAGTTCTTTGTAAATATTAAGATTTTAAAGAGACGTTGTACTGTCCGAAAGTGTTGCGCCTTTCTGCTGTCTTTGTGGAATTTTATACATATTTTATATGATGTTCAAATTCTATGTAAAACAACACTTTCTTTCTATCTTGTGCAAACGAATGGCCAGAAACGAGGACAAGTGCATTTAGCTCGCATAGTCTTTTCACCCCAACATATAAGGGAGTATTAAATAGCTATCTAATGATTATTTTGCTCTATGAAACACGCAAGTACAATTTGAATCCATACATCCTGGTAATCGTTTGCTTTGTTTATAAACTCTTTTACCACAGAACTTAACGATTTTCGATGACAACTGCATACATTAGTCATGCATAAGTGTTCTTATCTCGGTTTACTATCATTCACACTGCAAGTTCAATCCCTCCGTGCTCAGACAACCCGTAACAGGGACCGAATCACCCCTTGCCTCATAAATTCCTTTTATACTGGGTCCTCTAGCGATATTTACCAGTGACCGTGCTATCTGTCTTCATTACATGCACGGCAGCGGGCCCCAGCTTGTATGATTTTGTCATAATCCTCATAATTTTACGATTGTACACATTCCATATCGCCGTAATGTTCATTTGTAAAGAAAATCGATATTTGGAGTTTATAACGTTTTTGCTCTTTCTAAAATTTGGTTGTTTGTTAAACATATATAGTTAGTAATATCTACTGAGTGACGCGCTGCCGCTGCAGAGCCGTCCGCACTATCAAAAACTCCAACTGTAAAGAATACGTTCGTGGCCTTTCATAGTTTAGGCATTGTTTAGTAAAAGTAATAAGTATAAATGTCATTGAATTTTCAAACCCCTTAGTTTCAAACACATTATTAAGTCAATTATTTAGCACACATTAAAGTTACTGACCTCCAGCTTTTGGCTAAATAATTATCTTTATTTCAAGTTGAAGTTTGGTCACTTTATGAACATTAGAATATGAGGTTGTTTTCTTTCTAAACTATTTTAAAAATTCCAAATCAAGAAAACATGATGACCGCGTCGGGAATCGAACCCGGACCACCGTGGCAATAAAACAGTTGTCCGCTGCCGCTACCAATAGAGCTACGGAGGATTTAGTGATCAATGCGCGTTGAATATAGATATTTATAATCGAGGCAGTTTATCTCGAGTAAAGCGTTACAAACGCTTTTCGATTTTCATCTTAAAAAGTAGTAAAAAGAACCAATTCTACTGTGATTTCATAACATATAGTCTGTCAGTAATTAAGTTTCAAAGCATTCTTAAAAATATACAATTAACTTTCAGATATCTAAAAAAATATTTCTATGGTTATCGAACAATCTGGAGGCCAGTCCCTTTAAGATGAAAAATAATCACAAGTTTAGCGTATAAGGTATTATATTCATTATAACTATTTCATACCGACAACACAATATTCGTTAAGTGCTGTTCGCATTACCAGTTGAATATCAGTAGTTTTATTTTTCCCATTTCAACAATTTAATGACGGAAGTCGAATTAATGGAAGCGCAATTTCTATTGAGAAAGTATTACGAATGAGGTATATGTTTCGTACCGCTAATAATGTTAATTTTGATGAAAACAAAGCGAGTATATTTATAATTACTGTTTGCATTTGCTAATGGCACATACGTCCAGATCATACAACAACAACAATATAGAAAATATTTAGGTACCAAGAAATTAATGCTGTTTTCTAAAGAAAGCTCTAAAACATAATTACTGACAGACGTTTATTATGGAAACACATGAGAATTAGTTTTTTTACTATTTTTATACATTCCAATTTGTTGAAAATTACACATGGTGACTACCTTAACTATGAATATATAATCTTCAATACGTATTCCTCCATGGTGTATTAGTTAAAAACGCTGAAAAGTTTTTATTGTCGTGGCGTCCCGTGTTTAATTCCCGACTCAGTCATGCTTTTTTCTTGATTTTGCATTTTTAAGATAGTTCAGAAACAAAACTTCATATTCTAAAGTTCGTAATAATTATGAACAAACCTCAATTTCAAAGAAAGATCAGTTTTAGCTGAAGTCAGGCAGTCAGGGCCTTTAAGGATGCAGCAATAGATTTCAATGAAATTTAAAACGTGTTAAGTATGTGGTCCAAATGTCAAAGTTATGATAGGCAAAAATTGTTAAAAAAAATTAGAAAACTGTTATTTGACTGATTTATTAGCTAAGAAATTCAGACGCAAATTAATTTTGCAAGAAAAGCGTTTTCGTTTTAACAGGGTTAAAGATAAAAACTTAAAAATGGAGAAGATAAATGAGCCGTGCCACGGGAAAACCAACATAGTGGGTATGCGACCAGCATGGATCCAGACCAGCCTGCGCATCCGCGCAGTCTGGTCAGGATCCATTCTGTTCGCTAATAGTTTCTCCAATTCCAATAGGCTTTAAAAGCGAACAGCATGGAGCCTGACCAGACTGCGCGGATGCGCAGGCTGGTCTGGATCCATGCTGGTCGCATACCCACTATGTTGGTTTTCTCATGGCACGGCTCAAATATTAATTCATACGTATTTAATTTTTGATGACATCATATGTTTTGTATTGTCATATCGTTAAAGTACGGCTCATATAGCATTTTTCAACTAATGGAGAAAGATACCAGCTGCCCCTTCGGACATGATATGTTGAGTCATCAACCTACCTCAGGTCAGCTTGATGGCTTTCTCACTTACAACTCAGAGATCCAACAAAAAAGAGGTGGTGAGCAAGTACTTTGAAGTCAGCGACCTTATCTTTTCGGCTACAAAGGCATTCTTTTGATGCTTTCTGGTCTTCCTTTGTAATAAGATATACAAGAAACGAGTTTACTTATAAATAAAAGAGAGACTTACCTAAGTTGTGGCTATGCTTTGACCATTCTTCATAATCGAGCATTAAAGATGATGTGAAATGTTCCCATTTAAACATAGACGTCTTTTACGTGATGAAAACCTTCTATTACAAAAGTTGAAGTGATATATAGTAATAGCATCGATGAAGCTTTGATAGTGAAGCAAAACCTCACGTACCCCTTTTTTGGCATGGATAGACACTTAATGACTTTCTCTCCCGTTCAAAAGCCAAGCAATATTTTAAACGTGAAGTAGTAAGTGCAAGAGACTCGAAGTCCGCGACCTTAACCACTTGACCGCGGAAGTCCCCCAATCGGACGGTATAAAAAAGACAATGGAAATTTAGTATCTCAAATTCCAAGGAATTGGGTGTTTGACTTCGAGATAATCGAAATTTAGTTAACTTACGGGACTTAAAACGTCTTCGAGATAGCCTGAACTTTGAGATCAATGAATTCGAGATATTGTGTATCAACTGTATTTGTCATTACCCTGTATTACAGGGTTGCAAAATGACAACTTTATATACGTGAACAACATTAAATATATTGAAGACGAATTACCAGATCTAATATCGGTTTTCCTTGTACTTATTATCTGCAGATGACAATTTTGCTTCACTAAGGACCAACGTTTTTATTATCCCCCGCCTAAGGCGGAGGGATATAGTTTTGGCGTCGTCCGTTTGCCTTTCCGTCCGTCCGTCCTGAGCCATATCTAGGAAGTGGTTTGGAATATTTAAATAAAACTTAATATACATGTTTATCACTATAAGGAAATGTGGCTTGTCAAGTTTCAGTCAGATTGCCCAAGTAACACTAGAGTTATAGCCCTTAGTCTTTTCTAGTGTTAACTGTATAGAATACAATAAATATAGCAATTTCTGCTTCATAACTTGTGACATATTTTACCTAGAGCTATGAAAACTAAATTTAGATCACCTTAATGTGGTAGCGCACACACATTTTCGTCAGGATCTCTTCAGTAACTTATTGCCCTTTAACTGTTTAAAAATCCACATATTTTTTTTTACAAAACAAAGCAACCAATTCAATTTGGTAGAATTTCATTAAACTTTTTTCATTTTTTCCCCATGAACATTGAATTTGTATTATCAACATGTGAAGTTGTGTACCCACACCTGGTTATCCCCGCCGCCCTGGTCACCCCACCCCACATTTTTTCTCTTTTTTTAAAAAAAATCTTAAAACTTCGCATGAGACGCTCTTCGACCCTACACGTATGCGTACCTGCACAAGTACAAAATCACAACCTCTCAGTTACAAAAAATATGCAGTCAAACCCGTAGGAAGCAGCAACAAAAAGTATATAAAACTTGTCTGCATTTTCATGTCTCATCAATCATTCTTTCTTTAGAATAAAATCTAACCAACGTGACAGCTGAATTTTCATATCACGACGAAGCCATTATGCAGCATTTTTTCTATCTATGTTGTTCGTACGATTTCAGCTAGCAAACTGATTCGAGGGGGTGGCAAATATATGCACGGACTTCTCGTAACTTTTGCCGCCAAGCGTGTAGATTTAAACTAGATGCCCAGGGGCAACATGTCGAGCCCGCCAGCTGTCAAAAGGACTGGGAGTTGCACACGACACTCATTGAGGCATACATTTATGTCAAATAAAAAGAGATTGCAACAATTTACAATATAAGTTATTCATAATAACAACAAAGGGAAATAAATCTTAAAAGTTATAGGCTATATACCAATAAAAGAAATTGTTCTTTGATTCATATAAAATTCACCTACTTCAGAACAATTTTGATACAGTTCTAGATTTTCACTCCGTTGTAGACATATTTTCCACAAGATATCCATGTATTTGCTTCGAAAAAACGATAAGACAAATGCAAGTCAATTGAAGTCAGGTATCTTCATATTGCCGCATTTCAGAAAACGGTTCGCAGAATAAACACCCTACTTTCGTTTTCAAGTAAACAATTCGAAAACATGCGAATATTAGCATGAAAAGTGTCTTATTTTATGTAAAATTCATTCCACGAGTGAAATAATGCCCATTTGGTCCCCGGTTTGCGCGAAATGCGCGAAAAATGGAAAAATTAGAATCTATTTATTCTAAGTCCACGCAAAAATCCTAACCAGAAGAGATAGGTCAAAATACACCTGAAAATTGGATGTAACATGCATGTTGTTCTACAGAAAAGTGGTCTTGTTTTTTTCCTACGACCAGTTATAAAAAAGTTACAATATAAGCTATTTAAAGTTATAACAAAGGGAAGTAATTCTAGGTTCTTGCGCACGACACCCCGTCTCATGGTGGTGAACAATTGTGCCAAGTTAAATCGAAATCACTCTATGCATGAAAAAGAAATGCTCCGGACAAAGTCATTCTTGTATCTGACATTTGACATGTAAGTGTGACCTTGAACTTAGGGATCTGGTTCTTGCGCATGACACTCAGTCTTATTGTGGTGAACATTTGTGCCAAGTAACATTAAAATCCCTCCATGCATGAAGAAGAAATGCTCCGTACAAAATACATTCTTGTATCATTTGATCTCTAGGTGTGACCTTGACCTTAGTCCTAGGGACCTGATTATTGCGCACGACACTCTGTCTCATGACGGTGAACAATTGTACCAAGTTACATAAAAATCCCTACATGCATGAAGAAGAAACTCTCCGTACAAAGTCATTATTGAAATAGACCTTTGACCACTAAGAGTGACCTTGACCTTTAAGATAGGAGCCTGGGGTTTGCGCACGACACTTTATCTCAATGAGGTTAACATTCATGCCAAATATAAACAAGATTGCTCTATGCATGTCAAAATTATTGTCCGGGCAAACAAATCCGGACGCACGCACGCACGTCGTGACAGAAGCACGCACGCACATACACCGAACAGCCATTTGGACGACTATGTCTTCGCTTCCACAAGCAGACTCGACAAAAATTGCGAATTAAACCGCTAAACGGAATACAACTGATGTTATTTAAGCGGATTAGTCATATCTTACAATATGAAAATTAAAGCACAATTTTGTCACCAAAAATAACAAAATTTATTTCTACGAGAGAACATAAATGTATATATTGCCTTTAAGCCTTTAAGCCGCTGCTACAGTATGAATATTATTGCCAAGAAAACAAAGCTGATAACACAAAAACTTTTTTTCATAATTTGAATATTCACCTCTTAGTATAGTTCGTTTAATCCATCTTCAAATATGTGAAATGCTTTATTGCAACGAATTCTACTTTATCACGAGCATTTAGCATATTACAACGCTGCAAGGATGTTTTGTCGATATCAATGAAATTGGAAATAATATTTTATTCATTCTTAATGTGCAAATGACAGATATGTACATTTCTCACTCGAGATTGGAACTCTTTTCAAGGATAGTGGGTGGCAGAGACGATTATTTATTACATTAAAAACAGAAATTAAATGGTTACATTTTAGCCTCATGAATGGTACTTTCATGGGCGGAAAATCATGTATCATTTACTCTCGTATATGTTGAAGTATTATATGATGTCAATTAAAGTTATGAATATTCACACAACTTATCTATATATAAACTCAATTAACTTCAAGTGCCGTTACATTTCGCCTCCTATTTAGAGAAAATGTTTTATTTACTGGTCCCTTGTGATCACAGAGTTCATTCAGTATTACGGTACAACTGGGTTTCCTTTAAGCTGGTCCTCGGGGCGTGATGGTGTTGCACACTTATCTGTCATTCACAGACGCAGTAAAACGGAATCTGCTATTGTTTTGTTTGTTGAAATCTGCGATTTTATAGCATTTTAACCAAAGTTTCGAACTTTTATGCAGTCTAAAATAGAGGGGCCAGCTTTCAAAGTAGCAGTGTTAAAACAGCTTGCCGTTAGAATCAGTTACAATTCTAAGAACAAGAAAGTTTTCCGTTAGCAGACCTATTAGTGACACACTTAACGAGGACAGTTATTGTCATTGAGACCCTGATCTATTGATCTTTTACGTATCATACAACCTGTAAGTGTCACGAAGCTATAATGTACAGCATTAAGTTGGTAATAAAACCTTTGCTTACGTCAGCTTGTTATCAGTTACTATAAATTACTTTTCGTAATGGAGTTGTCTCAAGCGGGACTTTATATTCATCTACGGTTGCATGGCCATATGTCACTGATAAAAACATTGTGTCATCAATGTGCATAACATGAACTTGAATATCGCCAAATTTTCCTCCATGGTGATATTTATCTGGATGACTTTGTATTACTTTAAGAATCTAAAATTCTAAGTAACTTAGAGTTAACAGTTATTATCTTCCGCTTAAGCCGGAGGAAGTTAAGTTGTTTCGGCGTTTTCCGTCCGTCCGTCGTTCCGTCCGTCTGTCTGACCAAGACCATATCTATGACATGATGTAGAGTATTTAGATAAAATAATGACGAAAATGTTATCTGGGAAATGTAGAGAAATGCCAGCTTGCAAGTTTTAGTCAGATAGGATTGGTAAGACAAGATTTATGGCTTTTTGTACATGCTTATACATTACATAGTTAGTGTTCCATCCGGAGTTACATCTCAGGCATGGTTAAAAGGATTTCAATAAAACTTGGTTGAAATGTTAACTAGTTTATTATATAACGCAATGGAGCCCTAAAAAAAATTGTCCATTCGGACTCATATTTCAGAAATGGTTTGTAGAATTTCAATAAAACTTGGTTGCAAGTTTTAGTTTGAGTGCTTGATGAATACAAGATTTATGGCCTTTTGTTCTTTTGTATATATAGCACATAGATAGTTCATTTCAGCCCTTTCGGAGTCATATCTCTGACATGGTTTACACATTGTAGAATTGTTAAATATGTGTAAAAGTGTAGTCCTGCAAATTTCAGACAGACTGCTTGAAGAAAAGGAGACTTATATATTATGTAAATAGTGGTTTTATTCCATTTTTTGTTCATCAGAAGTCATATCTTTGACTTGTTTGAAGGAGATCAATAAAACATCGTAATACTGTTTATTGTATTTGGGAAATGTGGCTCTGCAAGAAAGAACAAATGAGTTATGACCCTTAGAACTTACATAAAGCTTACTATATAGGGCATTTCTTTGCAAATTTAATTAAGAAATAATAAGTTCCCAAACGTAGTTTATCGTAGATTAGCCCGTATTTTGAGTTCTTATGCATAAGAATATACCACAAAGCCGTAGGCCTGAGTGATATATTGTTTCGCATAAGAACGAAAAACTCGGATTATTCTACGATAAATTACACTCGGGAGCTTACTATTTCGATTCTAACACGACATACTAGTATCAACAGTGTTAGAAAAAATGGTACCTACTTTTTACGATCGTGCTACGCACCTGGATCGGATGACGTCATTGACGTCGAGTGGTTTATTGTAGAAAAAGCCGAGATAGATTTTGCTCTACATGTATGTAGGTTATTTGCTGGTCGTGTTAGAATACTATTTTAAGGTCATATTACTAAATATAGAACGAGTAGTTAATTCAATTGTATCCAAGTGTTTTTTGTAGGTAGCTGATGTTTTTTCAAGGCTGAAACCTTTATTTCATTTGATGAGGGATACCAATTCACTCAATTTGCTTGTTTTAGTTTAAAACATAGACATTGGTATATGTAAGTGAAAGAAACACGTGTACAAAATGTAGCAAGTAGTCTGAACATTTAAATTGGACATTGAACCTTTGACTTTTGAAAGTTTGCCCATTTTATGAATATCTAGGTATCGTTCTGTTAATATTTAGTCACTTTTAACAAAGACGGAAATAACATAAACCCTTGAGAACGAAGTGACAAACGGATGGAAAGAAGGTCGGTTGTCATTTTTGCATCCCTTTCCCCTACTAGACGGAAATAAAATATAATTTCATATCCATACGAAATAGGAATACTGATATAAAAATTTATCAATATTACAATAACTTTAAATGATAAGACATTTATAACTTTATAAATTTTCTGGAACAACGGAAGATAATTTGTTCTTTTGAAATATTAATATTTTGTCTAATAGATGTGCAGTTAGGAATTGTTGCCTGTATGTACTTTTAAAGAACTTAATTGTGAGAGATGAGCTAATGAATGAAAATTGCAAAATTAAAAGGAAATGTTTCAAATTTTGCCAGAACCACCTCATCTTTCCTTATGGCATCTTATCTGCTTTCATTACATGATATATGCCTTAGTCAGTAAGCCAGTTCTTTGCTAACAGGATTGGTATTAAGTAAGTCTTTTAATGGTTTGTCTAATGACGCAATGGAAAAATATTCCTGAGCCTCATCAAACTAATTCTCTTTAAGCTCTATATAATCGCAGTAATACTGGGAAAATGATCGTTATCGACCTCAGGATATTTTTCTTAATTTGTATATACTAAAAGGACATGTGATGGCCAACATACAATGTACACTATTATTTTTCAAGGTTAGCTAGCCAGGTACTTGTATTATAATGTCTAGACAAATACAGTGTTTGAAACTGTGAACTGCATTCTATGCATTTCTTTAACAGTAAGGTGCCATTTTCATTAAAAGTTTAATTTTGTTTACAAATCTGTATACATGCACATACGTAACAGAGACACTATATTTTAAATTATAAAGGAAATAATCAAACTGTACCTCATGAAGGAATGTGTATATATTATATAGGTTGACAGAATATATGCGCTACGTACCTTGAAATCATTTACTTGCGTGTCGATGAAATTTCGCCGTTTTGGCCAAAATGATTATTTCGTGGGGACATGAAGTCGTGAAGATAAAAAATAGCTATTTTCTATTTTTGTTGGAATTTAATTTTGTGTGTTGTCACAGTACATTACAACTAACTCATAACGAATATTATTGAGTTCACAGTAATTGGGGGAAAAACACTCAGAACATTCAAATGATCGTATAAACTATCACAACAACAGTTTTCAAGTGTCGTGTTGCGGCCGTAAAATGTATCTTGGACTCACTGTGGTGATATTTTCCTTTGGGAGCATGGGGTCTTTCTAATATATTACAGAATTCCGCATCGGTGCGAGAAAAAGCAAGAAATATGGCATGTCATTCAAATCTACCATTATTTTCTTCACTGCTTGGTATAGTTTTAAAGGGTATTTTCATCAATTGTTAGTAATGTTCATGTGCCCCTTTGTGTTTTGTATGGGGACTAACAGCGCTCGGTTCATTTAGGATTTATTTTCAAGCTGTCATGAACGAGGTCTCATGCTTAGTTTGTTCACTGGGATGTAAACTAAAGTTATCTTAATGATGGTTTAAATATTGACAGCCTGTATTTATCAGAAATGGTATAACACGTTTATCCGTACGAATTACAACTCAACACATGTAATACTTGAAAATTTAAAGTGTCCTTTTTAACTTACATTTAACAATTGTTAATGGTAATTTAGCAAAACCAGACGATAAAAGAAACCATTTCAACCTTATAAACTACAGAAAATTAAACATAATGCTTTTTTTTCACGAAATATTTTTAAGATCTGCTATAAATCATTAGAAGAGGATACAATGCAACAAGCGAATGAAGTATTATCATGCAATACAAAGCCCCCTACTGGAAGACAACTATTGCAGTTTAACATAATTATCTGATAATAAACAATACAGTACTACATATAAAGTATGTTATAACACAACCTTTGGATTAAAGTTTGCATTCATGAAAATCTACCGTTGTTGATTGCTTTAAATATAATTAAAGTATTTAATTTCAATTTAATAACATTTCATTTTGAAATTGGTAAAAGTATAAGATGTCGTCATATTAAAGGTAAGTAATTCTGAAGGAAATTAACCAACATTTTTAACTGGGTCCATATGACACATGAGGGGAAGATTTGTTTCACGTTATGTCAATAAAACTTAATGGATAACAACGTTTCTAGACCAAACGGGAAAAATCCTATTGACCTTCGACTTCCGACTGTGACCTTGACCTTTGAGTTAGGGATAAGAGTTTACATAAGACACGTTGTCCCGTTGTCTCATTATGGGAAGCATTTGTACCACGTAATATTGAAATCCCTTAATGGCTGACAGAGTTATGGACCAGACAGGAAAAAAAACATATTTACCTTTGACCTCCGAGTGTGATCTTGACCTTTGAGATAGGTATCTGGGTTTTGCACATGGCACGTTGACTTGTTACAAGGTCCATTTGTGCCAAGTAATATTAAAATCCTTTTATGGACCTGACAGGAAAAAAGCACTTTTGACATTTGACCTCCAAGTGTTACCTTGATACTTAAGCTAGGGCTCCGCGTTTTGCGCAAGTCATGTTGTCTTATCATGGGAAACGTTTGTGCGAAGTTATATTAAATTGCCTTCAAGTTGATGAATGACAGTGATATGGACCAAGCCCGCCCGCTTAGCTCAGTAGGTAAGAGCGTCGGTCTACGGATCACGGGATCGCGAGTTCGATGCTCGGGCGGAGCATATTTTCTCTGTGACTATTTGATAAACGACATTGTGTCTGAAATCAATAGTCCTCCAGCTCTGATTCATGTGGGGATGTTGGCAGTTACTTGCGGAGAACAGGTTTGTACTGGTACAGAATCCAGGAACACTAGTTAACTGCCCACCGTTACATGACTGAAATACTGTTGAAAAACGGCGATAAACTCAAAACAAACAAACAAACAATGAGATATGGACCGGACACGAAAATGCAGACGGTTGGAATGTCAGAATGATAAACTGACGGACGGCGCAGTTATATAGTCCCTAAAACTGGTTTTCAACCAATACGGGACTAAAAATCGTGAAAAAAGTGATTGATCCCACTACAGTTAACCTTTGATGGTGCAATATCTATCCAAATGTGATACTAGGTGATTGACCCCTTTGATGGTGCGATATCTATTTAAATGTGAAACTCAGTGATGTTTTTCTTCTAAGTTCTCCAAAAAACGGATGAAATTTGATTTGCTCTTGAAAGTTATTGTTTTGGAGCTTTCTGGTATTTTGTCTCTAATGTAAGAGCTAATGTCAGCGGGAAGTCATTTTATTTACAGTCTTGTCTAACTAATTGAAAAGAGTTTAGGTGTAAGGCCCTAAAGCGTTTAAACCCCATTGTACCTTTATATTTTTTTCCGACCGGTTCAAGGAATTGTATATATATTTTTAACTTTCTTTTAGCCAATTTCGTTTTACATGTTATGTATATTGTCTTGTATGTTCGTGGTACACAATGACTGGCTCGGGGGCAAATAGGTCACACTTCCAATTAAACAGGCTCTGGTGTCATAAAAAGATACCTTTTACATTGTCAAGTATGTTTGTTAGTATGTTTTTCTGTTCTTTTTTCATTAGTGTGTGACACTATGTTTTTCAAATGTTCATTACATAGCAAAATTAATTTTGACAAGTTAAATATGATTAAATGCAATCAATTGATTTATTACTTAAATTTTCACTCCGCAATCAATTGATTAATTACTTAACTTTTCACTCCATTGAATGTAATAAAAAAACGCATTTCACATCTTTTTCTAATAACTGAAAATGAAATTGTCAAGTTTGTAAGCACTTAAAAATCATAACTTTTTCCTGCTTTCTATATTTTAAGATAATAGTAGTTTCATGTACATCATATGTTATGCTCGCCAAACATACACGATTTTGTGTATTTATATTTGTTTATATGTCAAAGTTTCTTTAATGTAAAATATAAAGAAGATAATATAGATTTGATCATATTTTCATATACTATGCAAAATAAAAGAATAAATAACGCAGTGTCTTCTTTTTTCCGTTCCGTATTTTACATTATTGAAAAACAGAATTAAACCAAGTTGATGACTATATTTGCTGTTGTTGTTTTATCGGTACTTAAAATTGGTGCAAAATAAATCACCCTTCCCACTACGTTTTTACAGTAGATCTCTAATCTATAATCATTGTTTTTTTTATGATCGGCACCTCCTGTGATACAATAAGCGGAGATAGCCGAACCATAACGATCTGCAACACTCGCTAAAAATATCCGATAGTGATCGAAGGTCGAAGGGAAACAATCAGGTATAGCGTTGATCTCAATAAACAAGGAAAGATAATAGAATCGATTTTTGCCCAATTCTTCAGTATGGTTACTTCACTTTAACCCCACCTTTTATGCCACCTTTTAAATGTGCCTTTTCAGTCCCCTTCCGGTTGAACATCGAAGGGAACTGTAGGAATGCCCTCCGTTTGTGCGTCCGCAAATCTGGATCCTGCAATAACTCAAAACGTATTCAAGATAGGTTCATAACACTTGGTATGTGAATAACAGGCAATATGTAGATTATGCACACGTATGACCTATACTTTTAGTTCAATGTCACTATTGAAGGTCAAGTAATAATTGTTTCTGCTCCATACTTTTTATATGCATTGATGGATTATCTTAGTGCTACACACAAATGTTCCCCCCAATGAGACAGTGTGTCAACAAATGATCTATGCTTGTCGGTTAAAGGCCAAGGTCACTGTTTAAGGTCAATTAAAAATATGTGTCCACTTCATAACATTTAATTGCATTCAAGGATTTTTTATTACTACACAGAAATATTCCCCATGGTTAGACTATGTGTCGCGCGCATGACCCATGGTACGGGGTCAAATTGAAGTTTTCCACCGGTAGGGGACTTCTATATTGCCACTGCAATACCCGGTCACTTGTTTCTTACTGTTTCCTCTTTACGACCACCCTACCCTTTATATCATTTCCCTATTTTCATATCTAATAAATAACTAATATGCACTGGAAGCAACCCATCTGCTATACATTTCCACTACTACTATAATAAAATGATTGTTATTTTTGTTTAGTCTGCTTAGCAGTATGTGACCCTGGCTATACTGTGCTAAATGCTTTCATTGAGTCTACCCTTACCTTATATATTTTAGACAAAACGAAATTCCATTTAGATATTCTACATTGAAACATGGTCCAATAATAACCTTTAATATTAACATTTCTCAGTTGAAACCTGTTTTTTAAATATGTAGTAAACATCTAGAATAAATGGCTTAAATGCTTCATTTGTAATTTAAACGGCTTCACCTTGTTATGCTTCCTGTATTAGTCTTACTATATATAACAGTATATTCCCCTTTCGCTGAGGTTTAAGTATAATACCGAAATCCTGGGGCAAATGAATACCCAACTGAATCAGCAATTCGTCTTATTTGCGCTGTTTTTGGCACATTAACAAACGAAAAACCTATCAGACAAGAATTATTCGTCTTTGGTTTACACAAGAGCGTATGCCACTGAACTCATTAGGTTAAATGTTCTTTTTTAGATGTGAGTTGAAGGCCAAGTTTTAATGTGATATCTACTAGTTGTCCATTTCTTTTTTTATATGACTGTCCTTTATAAACGTTGGTTTTGAGATTGTCCATAAATGGTAGATTTATTTCCATATCGACATTGTAAAATTTCACAAAATTCCCCTTCGTTTCACATTATTGTAACACTCCCGCTGTTACATACTAGAGAGTTTGAGATTTCAAACTTCGCCTTCCCCTTCAACGTCTCTCATATATATTTTGGGTAAAACGTCACCGATATGCGTGTATTTTATTTATATCACACGTTGATACTAAAGTTTTCCATGTAATATCACGTAAGCCTAAGACTTCTCTTTATTACTATGCGAAATAAAAAGCTTAGTTTCAGGATTTCTGCTTATTAAGTTATTTGATTATCCATATAAATAATTAGACTAAATTTGATGCGAAACACTATCAATAGGTATAAGAATAATGAAGTTTTGTATGGCTAATGATTTTAACTAAATACATTGAAATGAACCTGGAAGTATGAAGTTATCAACTGATTTTGAGAAACTTTGAGATTTTGTTCAAACTTTAACTTCTACGGCATATTTGTGTCCCCAGGCGGTATCGATCATACCAGATAGGCCTTTTTGTCGTATAAAGTGAAGTTTTGAACGTCCGAAGGTGTGATATCACGAAAGTCGAAACTTCATTCTTTTTACATCTACTCTGTCCACATACTCGGCATCAAAGACTGAAATCTGGATGGAGGCACATGGCATGACAGTCATTTTACTTGAAAAATAAATAATTACGCGCGATTATCATTTGGTGGAACAATTTATTTTCACATCCAAATAAAATCAATCTGTTTCTGTCGGACACTTAATACGAAAATTGCGTTTTAATCATAAACATAAAATGGTACTAGTAAGACGGAAATTCTTCAGAAGTATCGGACAATTTCAGATCTATGATATCATGATGCGAGAATTTTCCTGTTAGCAGTATGGGATAACTCCATTCTTTAAATGCACGGAACCAGAGTCTGGCAGAGGGACATTGTGGGTTAATTCCCCCTTTGTTTCAAGGCTTACATTTTACAAAGAAAGTCGGTCTTGAAACTCGGTGTGACTCTACCCTACCCTACCCCCCTCCCCACCCCCTTAAATTGGGTGACCCCCTCTTTAATGTTGGTGTCCCTCAAACCAAAATTCCTGGATCCGCAGATGCTTTACTTATAAAATAGTATATTAAAATCATATTGTGCTGTCTGAGAGTTTGGCATTATACAGAGTCATACAGAGTGTCATTATCACTTAGATATGATCATTATAGGTTATTAACTTTGTATGTGGATATATGCACGAGTTCTGCAGCGGTAATATTGCGCGACTTTAGGAGCGCAATATTGTCTGCGAAAGAACGAGTGCATATATCCACATACAAAGTTGATAACCTTTTTATTACATATCCACTATCAAATGATTAATTTATATTTAAATTATCGTTCTGTCACGAAAGACAGGAAAAAATACGGAAAAAAATTCTCCGAAAACGCAATTAACAAATCAAACTGACGCGCATTAATATTTTCCGCGAAAATGACGTCAACTTGTTGTCGCAACGTGCGCGTGGACGCCATGGACATCACGCGATTCTTTCCATTACAACGTTAAGAAACCATTCCACGTTCTATATTAGTCCAACTCATGACGTAATTATAACTTTCATTTCATTTCAGTCTGATAAATTACTACATGCTAGTATCTAATAGGTCAGATTAATCAAAGTGTAAAAGTAAACAAAATGTTGCATAAATTACAAATTAAACAAACACACAATAGCAACAAAAAATCTACAGAAACGAGATCCGCAATGGACGCACCGGCAGGGGAGGTAACTAGAGTCACGGATTGGGACTAGTCCGATATGAAAGCGTTCAACGTCATGATATGGAAAAATATTGCACGATCGCGGTCCATTGAAACCCAATGGAAAATAATTTTAGGTATGTAATAATCATTTTTATTTCCTCTCATGTATGATTTACAATCGTGCATTGTATACTGACTATACTGACATAATTTTATATAAAATCTAAATGTTTGGAGCAACACTAACGATTTTTTACATTATCGTCTGATTTCATTTTTTTATTTATTTATTTATTTTTTTTTTTTTTTTGGTAATCGCTCTAATATCCATGATTATATTAATTGAAATGTTTTTTTGTTTAATTTTCATTTGTTTTCATTTCTAAAGCCGCTTGTAAGATTCCTGCCTTTTCGGATAATTGGTATCAAAATGCACGAAAAAAGCGATCATAATTACGGACAAATTGAATGGGCGGATTAAAAGAAGTAAGGTTCATTCTAATGTTTGAAATCTCAAGGAATTTTAATCGAACTTCAACTTTATACGTTAACTTCGCAAGAGACGTTGAAGGGGAAGGCGAAGGTTGAAATCTCAAACTCTCTACTATTGAGATTCTGCATTGTTCGTTTTCCTTATTTACAATGTTATGTATATAATTGAAAATTTAAAGTATCAAATTTGGTTATTTTTGCTTTAAAATGTTGGAAATTTGAAACATGATACATTGTGTTGCCAACACTTTGCACATTGAATTCTTGTCCATATTTATGATTCAGAGTTAATTTATACCTGGTAAGCAATGTTATTTTGTTACAACGATATAAAGTTAAAAAGAGATTTTACTTTGCATAGCTGATATTATATTTGTTTAACCCTTATCACGCTGAACAAGACTGATTCTGCCTTTGCGACCAGTGTAGATTATGATCCGCCTGCACATCCATGCAGTTTGATCAAGATCTGCACTGGTCGCCATTCAGTCATTATCTTTTTAGTAAGCACCCCTTTTAAAAGTTAATGGTACTGTCCAAATAGAAAGATGGACAAGTTTATTATAGAAATTTTGCTGGGTAAGGGCTAATGTTGAAATAAAATGATGTAGTTTGCTTGTCATTGTTTAAAATAGTTCATGTTCAGATCATTATTTTGATAACAGAGTGGCATTTGATTTAACTACGATTTTTCAAAACTTACATAATATTCTATAAAAATTCGGCCAATAGGGCCTTATGTTTGATTTTTCCTAGACTGATTTGAAAAATATGTACACCAAACAGTTTCATCTTTGAAGACTTTGAGAAAATCCCAATTCGCGAACAGATTATTAGCTACAGTGTAGGTTTTAATGAAACTTCTTGCAGTTGCGCATTGACAGTGACTTTTGCTTAAAAAATATAAAGGTATGTTGTCTTATTTTCAGGATATTTACCCATGATTAAAGCAGAGCCTCGGTGTGGATAAACCTTTCTCTGACTTGCTGGATAAACTCAATATTTGTTTCATCATTAACAACTGTTAAACTTGAGTGCATTTTGTAATGTATTAGCAAAAAGCACTTCGAAATAATAATTTATACAGTCTTTACCTTGTCAATCGTTAAAATCGTTAAAATAATGCATAATAAATTATCAGAAACATCTCGTTCCAACTTTGCATTGAATGCCATTATTATTATCATTTTCGAATTTATAGCGGAAATGCGTTTTCACTACGACATAATGCTTTTAAAGCTATATTATACAGCGCCTTAATCACTTTGAGATACTTTTATTTAGTTTTTTTTAAGAAAACAAAGCATGGCTATATTTTACTAGACTTACGTGAAGGAAATACTGGATGATTTTTTTAAGTTCATATATCACGCGTCTATGTTTTTCTTTTCGTCCTAAATATTTTACAATAAAGCATTATTCCTAGCTTTTGTTGAAGACAGAAAATAACTTTTGTTTGAAATAATAAAACGTAACTATAAATAACTTTCACTGTTCTTGGTAGATTCAGCAAGCTTTTCAGGATATGATCAAAATGATATCTGTACTAAGTATTTGAGTATGACCTATTTTTCATCCTATAGGAAATGGCAAAGAAATGAAAATTGTAATAAGCATGTATATTTAATGTCACCTTGTGTATCAAGCTAAAAGTGATTGGCGGTAGCATGCATTTTCACTACCGTCCATGAACAAGCTCAATCAAACCGAGCTTGCAAAATTTTCATTGTTGTCATGTTGGGTGACCTGTGGAGTTTCCACTCTTACTATTTAAGTGTATGTCTTTGACTAAAAGTTTTTATATATAAACTGACAAAATCTGTCTAACTATGAATTTGCTTAATTATTATAGATTGGCATAATACATCAACACATTTCAGTAACACTGTGAATAGTTACAGTAACGGGGGATCTAAGCTGCGTGTCATACAATTTTCACTATAATTAATCCCGTATAGTAAATGTAATTTAAGCTGAAAAGCGTCATTTAGGCATTTCACATGTTGTACATAAATATCAAAATGACAATATTTCACTACAAATATCACAAAACTCGTGACAAACTGGTAACAGAATATCAAAGGCAGTCATTAAATATTAGCACATATTTGCCTGTTGATCTCATGAGAAATCATTCCAATATTGGATTTGAGTTTAGCACATGTGAGCTGATATTTTGATGTTTTTTCCCTACAAAGCTTAGAATAAAACTCGTGAAGCTTTGCCAAAAAGCGTTACAGTGATTAAATAGAATGCAGTTTTATTTATTGTCTATCAGGAACCCTTAAAGAGATTACACAAGGGGAATTGGAAAATCTCGTCTGTACACAATTTTGAACGATCAAATGTTAATCAGAACGACAGACGACCTTGACATTGTTCAGTCGATACAATCAGGAATTGACATTTTAGATAGGATATACTTGTTTTATTTCACAACTTCTTGCACCAAAACATGTGTCAAAAACAAAATGCAGTTTAAAGAAAACGTACTCATCGGGATCGACAACGACAATTCAGACATATATTCTAAGTCAACAATACTTTTGAAATCTTGAATATATATTATTACTTGGTAAAATGTCTGTAACATAGGTTGTTGGTGATTTCTAAGTCATACCTATTGAATTTTGACCTGTTACTTTATTCACTATAAACGAAATCCATTTCACAAACTCCGCCAATAGATTTAATGCATAAATGGCCGTTCATTATCAAAGAAATGCTGATGGTTTAGCGGTAAACATTATTGTTTGTTTTGTACATTAAGTCATAACATATACTGCCATTTTGCCTGCTTACGCATAACCTCACTATAAAATAACTGTATGAATTGGCGAAACAAAGTTATAGAACCTGTACATGAATATGAATATCAGTATTTGATACATCGTTTTAACAATCCCCTTACCTTCTATTGAAAAGGCCAGTGTATACTGTGTCAACAGGATTCAGCCACAAAGAAGCTTCACAATATCTGATAGATCTGTAAGTTCTATCAACACGTAGTACGTTTTTGTCCAGTTCATAAAAGTATATTTCTACAAAAACTTTACAGCCATATTTGCGCTCACAAATATATAGACACAAAAAGCATGGTCAATACTTCTTCACAGTTATTAAGTATTTTATACTTTCATTGAACTCTTGTGGCCATATTTGCAATATGCACTAGCCAATGGGCAGATAAGTGTTTAAGTCTCGTATATTTAGATTATTTACCAACTGTGCATATGATAATTGTGCAAGGAGGTAGGCCTCGAAATAAATAAAAATTGCAAAACGAAGTTTTAAGAATATTTCAATGAAATTTCAGATATAAATTATAATCATTAACAAAGATACAGACCTTTTAAACCTTACACCTTTGCCACAATTTAGTTCAAAGCTTGTTTCATTATGGACGTCATATACAAATGTCATATACTATCCAAGGCTTTCTAAGGAAAGGTACACCAGATTGTTTCTTAGGTTCCTATACGATTTGACCTAGTGATCTAGTTCTTGACTTTGGGTACCTAAAATTCATAATCTATTTAGATTTCTCGAGTTCGTTGGTTCGCTCCCTGACCGTGCTATAACAAAGCAATGAGAAATGGTACTTGTAGCATCCTCACTTGGCGCTCAGCATTAACAAGATTGTTTTAGGAATGTCAGCCTAGTGGCAGTATCACATGACTGTGTAGGGAATCACGCGTCTAAAGCTTGATATTCCAGTAAGGCAGCATTATCATGTTGGGCATTGTGCTCACTGCTACAAATAAACACCATTGTTTATATGAAAATACGCTACCCCTCCTACATACACACACTGGCGCGCACACGCACGCACGCTCATATAAACACGCATGACCTAGATACTGACAAATATTCTGACAACGATTTATGATGATTAAGTAGAAAATATGACCACTGGAATTTCAGTAAGGTCTTCCTTTTATTTAAACTAGCGCCACTTTTCATTTGACGTCAATTTCATAGTGACAGACCTTCTGAAAAAATATGATGATCAAATTGAAAGTTTGACCTGTTTATCTCTATTATTTGAACTTAGTCTAGTGATTTAGTTTTAGCTCATTTAACTCGGTTTTGAACTCTTTAAAGAATACGCAGAGACAAACATTCTGACAGATTTATGGCCGTTAAGTAGAAAATGTGGCCTATTATATTAACAACACTTTTCAATGATTTGAAGAAGAGACTTGTTTGTTTTTTTCAAACATTCGAACAAAATGTTTCCATGGCGATTACATTGTATACCGGGTTTTATTATTATTCCACCTATACTAGCTTCGTTTTTGACTCCAGATAACCCAGTTACAAACTCAGCCGGGCTTTTCTTGAGCGTAACATTCTGGCCGAATTCATTAGGATTGGGCCAAACTTGTGACCACTGGGCTGTGAACAGTCATATTGTTGAAGACGGACGATGTTAACTTTTCGCTCAGATGAGCTCAAAAGACACTCCATCCCAGCACTCCATACCAGAGACAAATACAATAATGTCTAATTCTAAGCAATATAAGAAACAGTTGCACTGGCATCCATCCAAGTAGGGATTACTTCAGCTTAAGTATTAGTAAATACTTAGCAGGAAAAGCTTTATCAATTAGACATAATCTATTGATCTATTACATACATTACATACCAAAGAGTCTACAAATGTCAGCAAGCTTTAATGGGTAGCATCAGGCTGTTAAATGAATGATTCTAACATGGCTCGATTTGATTTCCAGTTAAACAAAGGAGGAGATCAAACTCTGTATATTCTGCGATAAACAAGGGCTGACGCGCGGACCGGTAAGAGATCATTATGACGTCAATTTTGACGTCAAATTGTCGCATGACGTCCCGTTCCTTACTCCTCGGGTAAATGAAGTCCAGCATTATTAAAATATTTAAATGCGCATGTCAGAATGAAAACAGTCAATGCATTCTTGTGATTTATCGTCTAATTTACCACGGTTCATCGTTCAGATGCGTCGGTATTTAACCACTCGGGCTCAAGCCCAAAACCTACGCATCTGAACTCCGAACCGTGGTAAATTAGACGATAAACCACTCAAAGGCCTTGATAATTTGTTAAATAAAGTTATAGTTTAAGCTTGCTATTAATTATTTACAAAAACTTAATAGTAATAAGAGTTGTCTCAAAAGGGAAATAGTTGCACTCGTTTTGACATTCATTTGCGTTTGCACGAAACA
This sequence comes from Mercenaria mercenaria, assembly GCF_021730395.1. Classification (NCBI taxonomy): domain Eukaryota; kingdom Metazoa; phylum Mollusca; class Bivalvia; order Venerida; family Veneridae; genus Mercenaria; species Mercenaria mercenaria. Next base: position 25,732,534 of record NC_069369.1, read on the forward strand.
ATGTTCTTTTCTGAAGTGTGATAAAATTACAGTCTCGTTGCTTGTAGGTTAGTCATCTGCGACAGTTTATGGATATTTAGATATATAAAATATTAATGCAACATATGTATAGAATATGAAATGAATTCCTGTGTGTTTATAATATGCGGAAGCCGGAGGTCTTCTCATATTGATTTAAACAACCATATAGTTTTTATAGTTTCATAACGAAATGGAAGTCACCAAAAACTAATATACTAATATAACTATATAATGACTTCCTAAAACAGTCAAAGCTGTTACATGTATATCAGATGCTACAATATAGGCGGAAAGGCAGCAGAATTTGGACATCAGTGATTTATGAATGCATTGATTCTAGCTATCTCTGTTCCGCCAGATAGCACCAGTTCAATTTTTCAGTTATTAAAGCCCCAGTCACACTACACCGTATAGCGTTAACAGACGTCAAACGTATAACAAAATTTTCAATCCGTTCGTGTCCGTTTGCATGCGTTTCTTTTCCGTAGTGGTGTCCGGTAATATCGCGGGTTCTCTCGTATCGCGGTAACCTCCTTTTGCCGGAAATTCTTCGCCGAGCAGCACCGCAGTGACTTACATTTGTAAACTGGAACCACGAGATTTTGTTTACAAACATTTCTTGCAAAATTACATCGTAAATGGTTAGTATTACTTAGTTTTATCGCAACCATTCAATATCTCAAAATTATGCATCTGCTCATCACCCTTTCCCGCCCAAAAACGCTTTTATTTAAATTAAACTAAATCCACAATCTGGACAGCTTTAGAAAGTTCGTCTGATGCATTGTTTTTATGAATGAAATTATTGCGGTCACATGATGACGCAAGTAGGCGTGTTCCGCAGCTATCAAAATCAAATACCGCGATATTTGAGAACTATGGGATTGTTAAAGTAGGTCAAGTATGGCTGACATTTTATTGTGTTTTTTACACATTCTCCGCTAGTTGAGAAAGAACGATAATTTGCAAGTTATAACAGACAGTTGGTTTAAAGTTTTAATGCAGAAAACAAACTCAAGATCAGACTTTATTGATATGTTATTTATGTTCCGACCGTTAGTACCGCGATACGAGGGAACTCCATCCTATATTTTTTACTTATGGTTTTATGTTTTCAGTCTTACACTGTTATAGTGGATTCCATTTTGCGCGGACTTCCAAAGAAACATAATCGTTATGACTTCTTCCATAAACCACTTAATAGATCTTCACCACACTTGGTATGTAGCTTCGAAATATTATTAATAATACTGAAGACAATGACTGGTGAATGATTTCTACAGATGAAGGTATAAAACACAAAGAATAATTTCAGAAAATGATGTAAAGTAGAACAGTGGTCTGGCATGCATAAAGATAATCTGAAATACTTCTCTGAGCCCTTTAATTGAGAAAAATAGAACGTTATTTTACGGGGCTCACACAAAACTGATGCAATAGACAGTTTTCAGAGTAGCTTCTCTGACAATATTCGTTTACTTTCCTTTCAAAACCTCACCTAGCCTGGGAATCCAGTCTGACAATTTCTAACATTTTTTTACCTGCAAATTGACAGCCTGGGGAAACCTGTTTTCCGACCGCAGCGCCAACTATATTTCACCCGAAATATGCGGGTGTTTAATAAAGAACGACAACTTCTGAAAGCAATAATCCATGGCTTAAAATAGAAACGGAATTCTCACGGAAAAAAAACAGATCTGAATCGTGTACTTCCGAAGGTTTCCGAACATTTCCGGGCCATAGACAAATACCAGTTTGTACCTCCCATAGCTTTTCCAGCAAGTTGTAACAATTTTAAATATGTCAGTATGAACTTAAATTTGCGTCATAGCTATCAAGATGTTATATCAATGCAGACCTAGTGATCTACGAAAATTGACGAAATTTCGGCAACATTGCCTCGTTTTCGATTCACATAAAATACGGCTAATTATAGAAAATCGATAATCAGTAGTTACATGGAAACTCCTTCAGATTTCCCCAGGCGTTGATAATATCAGAAACTCGATGAATGCCAATTAACACTAATTAGCACAAATTAAGTGATATCTTTAATGCATAAATATTAGGTATGATTTCTTCTAACAAAGCACAAATATTATCAACGGCTTCCCAGACTAAACCTCACCCAAAAATCTATAAGAACGCCACTGAAATAAAAAATAAATTGCAGCATTAACAAGACTTATTACGAAGGGATCAGTAATACGTGTACATGTCTAATGTTCGTTTCGCAGGCCCTAAATCTTTTGTTCTCCCTGCCGCGAAATCTGACGGCAGACATTCCTCATTTTATCAATTTTACACTGCTGTGTAGAGTCCATGCAAATGATAGCGCCAACTGCCACGCGGTTTCTTACTCACAATAACATTGTTGAAGTAAGCCGTGCAATCCATCAAAAAGCCCGCCTTTTCACTTTTTCAATTATCCTTATGACTACGTCAGTATGACAGCTGAATTTAAAGCAAACACAAACGTTTCGAAGGTATGTATCCGCATCTACATCTGCAAATCACTACGCAAGGTCAAACTACCTATAAGATAATGTTTATTCAATAAATGAAATTCAATAATTTCCACTGAAACATGATTTCTAGCATATGTTATTATTTCAAAGTACACTTCATTGTACTTCAATCAATAAAAGACATTTTATTTGTATATTTGGTTCTAGCCATTAAGATGCCATTGATTGAAAATCAGTTTTGTACTTTGAAATAACAGTGTATGCTAGGTATCAGGTTTCAGTGGAAATTAAATAATTTTCGACACTAACAGCTGAAAATTGCTTACTAATCGCTAATTCTAATTTTCCTTTCTGCCAAAACGTTAGAAAACTGTTTTTGACTGAACATGATTAACACTTTTCTATAATGTTTGATCATTAATTATAAAGGTACAAATATCCTACAGAAGGAAATTAATTTCTTCGTAAGGAATCCGTAGCGAGGGAAATTTCCGTTTCGTGAAGGCTTTGTTATTTTCAGACTTAATATGAACTTTTGTAATAAACGTCTATGTATGTACGTCTGCATTGGATAACTCAAAGAAACCACATCTATCTCTTATTCAGGACTGCTACCTCTATTGATATTCTGTAATTAATCTGCATAAATACTAACTGAATGAGTTGTTCATTCTTTATTATTACACCGTAGATACGCCAGACTGTTTAGTGTGTTGAATTGGCACAAACTACTTCATTTAAGGTGTCATACTGCTCAAAAACTAAATGATTCATGAGGTCTCGCACATTAAGTTTTATGTCATGTAAATGAAGTGGCAATCGATGATTTCCTTCTCACGGGATACAAACTGTGTACTCCTTTACATTTGTTATCATGTTTGATGCATAGCATGATTCTGTTTTTCCTTTGAATGAAAAGACTTAAACTTCATTTCGTAAAAAATCTCGCTCTTCAATCAAGACATCTCAAACAGTACCATTCTGTCAAACCAGAACGGAATAAGTCCTGAGCTTATAATAAGCTCTGACGACTGTCCCCATTAATCGATTAAAATGTGCGGAGTGCATTTTGTAATCATTAAATATCGATCATTATCATCTTCATCATTTGTTCTCGCTTTTGCATTCAATGTCATTACTTGATTCCCGATTTATAGCTAAAATGCAGTTACTTGAGAAGATCACATTTTATTTATTTGTTTATATAGCACATAGACACATAGTATTTTGGTAAAAATGTAGAACAAATTCATGGCTAGTAATTGTAAGAAAACAAATGAGATTATTTGAGTATGTTTCTGTTTATGATTTTCTTATCATCAAATGATCTTGTGAAAACGTGACATGAAGTTTGAAAAAAAATGTAATGAGTCGTGGTTACCATTTTCTTATAGAAATATATAATTCAGTAGCACAGATTGTGAATTTTTGTCAAATAACTATTACTGTGTTTCTAATTTCATGTTACATTTTGTGAATCAACGGCATCATGAAAGTTTTAAGTACAAAATGCATTTAAGAAAAATGTGCACCTTCGTTAGGACAATATGTTATTCAGTATTCGCTATTTTTGTAAATATTCATCTTGTTTTTACGTGTTTTTCACAACCTTAAACTAACGCTTACGGTGTAGTTAAACAAGTCGAATGTGACGATGATATTAGTATTTAACAGCGCTAAGTTTAAAACCTCATGCCTGAAGGAAAATACCAATAAATGTATATCTGTATGAATGTAAATATTACATAACAAGAGAAAAATACATCTATTACCTGTTGCACGCAGCACCATTCAGGATAAAAGAAGAAGTTTTAATTAAGTTTCAATTTCCCTTTGAAAGGACAAAATTATATTTTTGATTATGGCGATCAATTTAATTATGTAGAATATATAGAGTGTATTTTTCAATTTACCTTGTTTCTTGGCTTTGTTCAAGTGACAAAGGAATTCATTATGGTAAAAAAATAGTCTAGATTTAAGCCCTAATTTGCAGTCTTCCCATTAACAACCATTTATCAAACTAATGAAATGCCAGTATGTAGGGCTTATTTCTAATATCACCGCGCATGCTGAGCTTCCCAGAGAAAATAAGAAGATTGAAAATCAGTTTAAATAGGCTTAGGAAAATTCAATATATTTCTTTTCCCTGAAACCGCGGGTCAACATGCCACTGCTCTGTGTATAGATAAATTCTCCGAAATACGACCATTATCAATGTAAAAGAGATTTTATTGACTCGATGATCTTATATGGAATGAAAGAAAGTCATGATTCAGCTATAATTACAAACACTGTCCTATTTTCTGCTACACTAAGAAATAATATAATAAACAGATAAAATGACTTTATATCCCTATTTGAAAATTAAGTATTTAAATACAAACTGAACAAAACAGTTTTGATTAATTTCAAACTACTTTAAAAGATACGACTTCTGTTATAATATAGGTAAACATATGTATAATTTATTCAAGTCATAAAGCAATGAAAACAAGACAAGTTATTCCGCATTTTTGTTCAGTCATTATGTGTTAGTATATAATCAATATTTGGCGATATGTGATACCATGTTCCTGCAGCACTTTTACCTTATAAACACGTATAAAGGTGTTATACAGTACAATAAAATACAATACAATACAAGGCAAAGCAAGGCAAGGCAAAACAAAGAGACAAATACAATACAATACAACACAACATAACACAACACAACACAACACAATACAATACAATACAATACAATACAGTCCCATACCCACATCTATACACATGCGCAAACTCATACGCATACCCATACGCATAAATACATACATATACTAGCATGTCCGCAAGATATCCGCTTAGGCTAACTATTTGGGAATAAACAATCTGTTTTAACGTGCCCGGTGTAGAGCATCGATACACGCGAGACCCTGTGTCCTGGGAAGAATGGAACCAAGACTGGCTATTAAGTGGGAGAGAGTAAAAAGCATGTCAAAATATCCAGAGATACGAACTCTGAACCTCTTGATTGACAGTCAAGCTTGCTACTACTAGGCCACTGGGCTAACCATGTATTATATAAGCAATACTAGTATATCATATTGTTCAGTTTCATGTCTGAGAAACTTAATTTACATGTTTGTATCAACTTCATAACTTCATAAGAAAAGGTTTTACGAATTTGATCATCGGTGTATACATGTAATTCTATCTTGCATGCCCAAGTGACATTTTTTCTTTTCTTTAAAATCTTATTATCAATAAATGTATTTTGCTGTAACAAAATAATGTTTAATGCCCATGCACTATTTCTTTAAGATTTAAAAATTGGTTCAGGTAACAGAAAAAGTAACATGCCGACGCGTGATTTTCTGTTTATTATCTGACATTGCATAACATTTTCTGCATTTTTAATAACAAATTTGTTATGAGAAATCGTTGATATTTTCCCCGGCAATTTCCATCAAATGAGTGCATGAAAGTAAAGCATAGATATTTATTATTTTTGTTTTTGTACAAGCAGGTGTAGGTTGTGTACAATGTAATATTTACTGGTCACAAAAAGAACGTTAACATTCTAACACCTCGCCTGGTCTATTTAAGTAATAAGATGTGTCACATACATGTACATGTGCATAACATTCTTAACTACCACGCAACACAATTAGAGTACACATGCTGCCTAAGGAAATACTGAACAATTTCTGAATTTTAACTTACTCCACTGAAAATAAAACAACTCTTTACCTTTCAAAAGTACCGACACTTTACACAAAGATACTTATGGGTACAATATTGTTAGCATCTTCTCATTAAAAAACGTAATGACAAATCCATCTCTTCTGTATTAAAATATTCCTGATTGTAAATCATTTAAGTATTATCTATTAGTAATAAAAACCACGCCATTTAAAGGGCAGGACAATATTCTAAACGCATCTTTACAACAATCAATTCCTATTCAAGTTATTAAACACGTAGGCGTAGCGGACATTACCTTTTTGATAAGTACATTTCCATGTTCAAAGAAATGCTTCAGTGGATCTGAAAGCATTATTATAAACAATATTTTATGAAAACACAAAAATGTTTATAGTTAGTCGAACATATGTACTTCATAACAATGTAAAACTGATTCAGAATTAAAACACAGGCCAACTTTTGTCGCATGAGATTCTTAATTTATAACTTCGGGTGTACCTGAATGCATCAATAAATGCTTTCCAAAGCCGAAACAAATATTTACGAGTCGCAGTTCACAGAAATGTTTATAACGTTAATTTTAACACGCCCAACTATGGATAGTGTTATTAAAATCTTAGGAAGTCTACCAAATGTAAATAGTTCTGTGATGTGATATAGTTGAATTTTCACTTTACGTCTGTTTTCATAACATGTAATATAACAGGGTTTCTTCTTAACCTCTTTAGTCAAGTAATATAATATAGATGGATTTTCATTTTACACTGTAGTTATGTGATGTAATAAAGTTGGATTCGCTTTATCTCTGTGATGTAATGTAGTAGGAAAACATGTGAGCCGTGCCATGAGAAAACCAACATAGTGGGTATGCGACCAGCAAGGATCCAGACCAGCCTGCGCATCCGCGCAGTCTGGTCAGGATCCATGCTGTTCGCTAACGGTTTCTCTAATTGTAATAGGCTTTGAAAGCGAACAGCATGGATCCTGACCAGACTGCGCGGATGCGCAGGCTGGTCTGGATCCTTGCTGGTCGCAAACCCACTATGTTGGTTTTCTCATGGCACGGCTCATGTATGATATTGGTAATGTAAGAAACTATTGCGTAGGAATCATACGATACATAATGCATTACAAATCAGTAAAATAAAAGGAAAAAAATCTGATTTAAACACACATTTTCTAATGTTTTAAGAAAGGCATTCTGCTGAAAATAGTTCTATGTGAAAACTTATCGTACTATCATGTTTGACATACAGATTCAGTATTAGAGCAATAAACTGCGACACTTTTCGTCTAACCTTATAATAATAATCAAAGTGTTTGCAGGATTGAAAAGAAGGACGTCAGATGCTATTCTTGAAATCAGATGAAGACATATTTCTTATGCCTCGTGAAATCTGTAAACTGTCTCCCCGTACATGAATTCAGCGTTAGTCCTTCTGTCTCGTGATGTCCATTCAGTGTATTTATGTAACAGACACCTGCCTAACACGGTGCTCTGAGACAATTTGGTACATGTCATTACCTTTTTTTTTTAAATCAGACTCGTCAAGCCATATCTGCTATGAGTTCTATGATTTCAAACGATATTAATTTAGATTTATTAATACCGATGAGAATGTTCAAGTATAGAATACATGCGGAGAGTAACAAAAATGTACGAAACTTCTACGCAGAGAGAATTATTTTGCTTTGAGTGAACACGGTCTCCATAGGAGATAGACACTTACATTTATACAATACAAAACCCAGTTGGGAGTTGGCAGTATCTCTACAGAAATGGATAACTAACGGTTCATAGACTCTATTTCTCGCAACAGTAAACCTATCTTTATGGTAACAATAATAATAATCTTATCCTATGGACACTGATGTACCAGATGAAATCAATTTGCACATACATATAGTTTACGAGTATGGTCCTCTGAAACTTTACTTAGTTTGGCCGAGGTAAATGTGCTTATCTAGTTTGTGCTCATCAGTTATAACGTAATACATTTCGTCGAGGTCAATGTGCTCACCAGATATTACAAATTCAGCTAGAATTGAGTACAGTAATTTCTATTTTCTTAAATTTCTTAAACAATAATTTCTATTTTCTTTAATTAATTACACATATTTCTATTATATGAACATAACTGAAAATTTAAAAATGCAAGAAATGTTTATTCTAAATCATGTGCTGCAACAGGGACAGTTTGATGATGATTAGATAGAAGAGAAATTTTAATAAAACGGACAATATCGATATGGAAATATATCTGCCATTTATAGACAATCTCAAAAAGCTACGTTTATACTGAGCAATCAGAGCAGTGATGGACAACTAGAAGATATCACAATAAAACTTGTCATTTCTGAGTCTTCTCGTTTAAAAAGGAACATTCATCTTAATGGGATCAGTGCCATCAGCCTTTGTGCAATCCCAAGACGGCTCATTCTTGTCTGATAAGTTTGTCATTAATGTGCCCGAACAGCGTGAGAGCAAATTGTCGAAATATGACAAATTGCTGATTCAGTTTTTTTCCTGGTGTAATTAGGTGTATGAATAATGAAGAAATAATTAGCACAAGGGCAATACACTCGTATACCTAGGAAGAAAAAAACAGGAAGAATAAGATTTTGTTTGCAAATAACATAAAAATTGATAAATTAAAATAATATAATAGAGTAATAAAAATTGAATGGGAAGTGGGTGGGATGAATACTCCTTGTTGTTCATGCTGTTGTTCTTATTGAAAGATTTCATCGGTCTTCCTCGAATTTATCTGCAATTTAATTTTAGCTTGAACTACTTTCCTCTTGATGTAGCTTTGTATGCCTTTTGAAATGTAAGATTCGAAGACCGTCTGTCTTCATTTCTTGGAACGATTAGTCGCACGACATTTTTCAAGATCGTGGACTATGCAGTCTACCGTAGCCATGATTCGGATGAGAAGGTAAGATGCATGCAATGGAATTGTGCTCTATCTTCCATTTTACGCATTTAATGTGTCCATTCACAGTGCTCATTGGGCTTTAATTTCCTCCAATCTTGGTTGAAAGCAATGTAAAATACATGCTTCTCCCTAAGAGTTTCCAGGTTCTGACTATGCAAGGTTGTACTAACCATTGATTTTCATCTTCCTGCAAACTGATACTTAAAAATAGATCAAATTTAATTTGAAAGATTTATGCTAATTCAAAGTGGATTTAGAGCAATTCTTGATGATGGACATAGAGACTATTTTACAAATTAAAAAGAAATGTTTAGGTGTATTATTGGTCAGTATTTATATCACTAAAATTGTTATTGCTGTAGCATCCTATGTCCATGGATTATTTCCACTAGAAACAAAAGAGAAAACTGTTGCGCGACTCTTCCATAATGGCACGCAATTCATTTATACATTCAAACCTGTCTGTAAAATCTACCATTTTTTTAACAATTACTAAATTCTGTATTATTACTAAGCAAATTCGATAGTCAAGCTTTAAATCAGGCTAAAGGTGTAGGTAGTTTTTTTTTTTGGCTAACATAAATTAGTCGCTAGCTGTACAAAATGTGAACTTTCAATGTACATCTTGTGGCATACGCGCTTACCATCAGAAGTTCAGATCGGATATTACCATGTTTGAATTTTGATATCTCCTATAATGATGTAACTTTGAGAAACTCTACATACTGAGAATGATAACATCATAAAACAGTTTGTGCTAACTGCTATGATAGACTTATTTGACTGCTCTATATCTAGATTTTCTTTATACAAATGATAGGAATGAAAGTGGACAGTTTTCCAAATTGGAAAATACAAAATAATAAAACAAATACGATGCTCTGTGATTACTTCTGTTTTGCAACACATATTGATCTGTAATAAGGAAGTAAAGAAAATGATGATGGTACGAATTACCTACAGACAAATCTAACATCTCTTGAAACTGAAAACGAGCAAAAGAATATTTATGTGTTGAACGATACATAATATGAAACCGCCTCGGTAACCTAGTGGTAGAGCGCCCGGTTTGAGTGCGGGTGGTCGGTCGTGGAATCGATCCCCTGCCGCGTCATACCAAAGACGTAAAAATGACACTAGTAGCGTCCTCGCTTGGCGCTCGGCATTAAGAGGATAGTGCTAGGACTGGTCAGGCCGGTGCCAGTATAATGTGACTGGGTTGGGTATCATGTCACGTGTCTACGGCGTGATATTCCAGTGAGACAGCACTATATAGATGGGCATTGTGCTCGTTGCAACAAGTATAAACCGTCGTTTATATGACAAATTGTTGAAAAAGACTTGACTTAAAACCCAAACACACACATTTAATAAGAAACACTATGAAAATATTATTGATTGTAATCGTTATGAGTTGGCATAACTGTTATGTCGAGTTGCTTGTGTGATAAACAGGGCAAATGAGGAATAACAAGCATTTCTATTGCGAATAGCGCTATTATAAAACTAGTACAAGAATCTCAAGATCAAGGTTATAGTTGACTTATGGTGTTTATAGTAAAGTTTGTTTATTAGAAAATACGTTAATCGGTTGAAGTGCAAAGGAAATCAAGCATACTTATCCATCAACCAGAATAAAACGATTCAGAGTTATAAATCCTTTTACAGAAAATCAAGGTGAGAAAACATTAATAAACAGGTGTTTTTTACGTCAGGCTTCTCTCCAGGTATCCATGGTTAAAAGTGTACATTCTGTTACAAGTAAATATTGTCACATTTTACTAAGCATAATAATCAAAATGTCTATGACTGAGTGCTGAAAAATGTCTCTGGTCTGCTTGATTCTACAGGTAAAATCGTAACACTAGCAGGTAATAATATGTATGTTAGGTACATATTAATGATCACCGGACCGCATGCATCACGCATAAATAGCTCGCTGTCAGGAAACATGGTTGCGAGAAAAGGCCATCATATGTCATGTTACTATTCGAATGTAGAAAAAATTTCACCAGGCATTTTACGAGAACTGTTTTCAAATTAATTGCAATATTCTAGTCCTTGAAAAAAAGATATTGATCATGGACTTTCGATAAGGTCCGTGATTACATCTTCAGCTTGATAAGGCAATCAATCTAAAGTCTAATCATGTCCAATATTCAGCACTTTTTCTTGTTGACACAGCACAGGATGACTTTAATAGAATAAAAGTGGCTAGGCACAAAAACGTGGTTTTATCCAAGTGCGTATAATCTTTAAAAATGTTAATGTAATTCATCAGCTGTTTTCACACAATTATCTATAAAAGTAGCAAATCGATATAATGTATGAAAGTCAAATGTAGTCTTATCGATTCTTGTAATCTCCATTATATCTTCAGAGAATGCAAACCATTCAGATGTTAAAACTAGAAATATCCGTTTCAACCATTTTTGAAACATCCGATGATTTTGCTATACGAAAGTAAATCGGTTAGCCTAAAATGTTGTCTGCTCGCATCAATTAACTTCTGACTTTACCAAGGCCAAGGTCAAATGTAAAATGCATTATGTTGCCACTGTCTTTTTTATTTCGTTTTCCATGATTGTAACTAGATTTCTTCTTAAAGGAACTACACAAAGTTGGAAACAGTGAAAGTCAATTGCAATGAGGATTTAAAGAAAATGACATGTTATGAATAAAGCATATCATATATATGCAAACACTGCGCTTACTTTTAATCAATTAATTCCTTCAAAACGTTCTATGCGATGAGGAAAAAAAACTGCAGTAAGCAGAACACAACCAAGCAAAGAGATAACCGGAGACTTCGTTTCATTGGACCTGTAGACTAAATATATAGTGGCAAAAACCCCATACGCATCATGGAACATTTACATTATAATAAAATCATGCTTATAGACTATGGTATTTATTTTGAAGACGGTATGTCAAACGATTTCTATTTCGAGCGGAAATAATTTTTAGTCTTGAGCTCACTGTAACTTTTGACATACTGGCAGCCGAAACAATAAAGATCATCTACTGGCCGAAGGCAATTTGAAACATGACTAAAGACCAAAGGGTTTAGTAGTTATTAAGTGAAACATTATCTTGAGTTTGAAACTAATTGTAACCTTGACCTGTGACCTACAAACATCGGAACTATAGGGTTCATCTTCTGACATTCTGGCAATCGTAGTTGTATAGAGTTTGACTATAGTAAATGTCGATCGAAGCAATTTCTAGTTATAATTCGGAAACCAAATGATCGTCAAACCTTCAAACAGACTGACAGTCCGACTGACCAAAAATGAGCAGAACAATATACCACAGGTCCATTAAAGTGTTAGCGAAAAAGCGATTTGCATACTTTTAACTGATTCTGCAATTAAATCTATCAGTTTAACATCGCTTTTAAAAAGTATTCTCATACGATACAAGACGCGATAATGTTTGTTTTCATGTATCTTAAAAGACTGAAATTGGAAACCAAGAGCCGGTGGCATTTTGAATTGTAAATAAAGACATGAACAAATAAACGACCGTGATTAAAACCTGCGATTCATGTATAAACTTGACATTGGTTTGTTTTGTTGTTCTGCATTACGTTCAAACGTCAATTTCAGAGCTTAAACATGTTTTTGTTTTCCAGCCGGTCACGCTTACGCATAAATATTTACCAAACATCAACGGTAAATCAAGGAATATGTTTCTGATAAAACCTAGAGCTTCATTAATCAATACATCAAAAAGATCTTTAGCTTTGACTGCTGTTATCACAGCGTATTCTGGCCTTACAAAAGAAAATAATGGATTATGGATTGGTGGAAGGAGTATGACAAATTTCAATAAATATGCTTCCGACAATAGGCTGTATATGTGATATAAAATTATGTAACCGTACAAATTATGTCCAATATAAAGCAATTCAAAAAGAGGATAAAATACACTGACTTACTAAAATACTTAACGATGCAAAGAATTTTATCAAGAAGTGTAAACCAGACATTTTACCATTTTTACGTGTAACAACAAAGTATATATATATATATATTGTCAGTGGTGTGAATATAAAGTACTTGCATGACACTTATGGTATACAGACACTGTGTACAACTTTATCACTTACCTCCTGATGACAACCCTTCATTGATGTGATTATTACATACTATATAGTTGATTATATGAATTGGCCTAGTTTTTTCTATCAATATAACCATGATATGGCCTGTAATGATAATAGTCAGCGCGTTACGAACAAGAAAGTAGCATTGTTGTTAGACATAAACAATCGGTTTCTGAAAAATATTAAAAAATGCAGACAATAATAACAAACTATGCATATTATTTAAACGACTCTTTAAACTTAATAAATCAAAGAAAATGAGGAAAACATAATACTTTTCCTATATCTACAGGTTTTACTGAAGTACTAACAGCAAAGAAATGAAGAAAGAAAACCACACAAATAATAGGTTTTACGCAAAACTAAAGGCTACATATTTAAGTAGTTAAAAGGATATTAAATTTTAGATATGTTATTCCTTGATATATTAATAAGCAAAGAGGCAGAAGAGCATACAAAAATAAACTTTATTAAGTATGCGGTACAAAAATTTATCTTTTATTCATATAAACATGTGAACTATCGTCAGATGACAGGAAATATAACTTCCAAATATATATAACCAGCTTCACTGCCTTCGTCATTAACACATACCGACAAGAATATTTTCATATTGTATTTAAAATCATAACGAATGTGTAAATCGTCAGAACTATAATACGTCTTTTCATAACGATATTCATTACGAATATGTAAATCGTCAGAACAATAATACGTCTTTTCTTCTGGAACGTTGTAAAATTGTTTGTACGAGGTAAACAAACATTATTATGTAGATGTGCTGTTATCAGTCCTATTTCAAAATGTATTTATCCTACTTTCTGATTCTTTTTGCGAACGTGTGTACTTTAATCCGTCATGTTTTCATCTGCACAATCATTTCTTACTTCCTTGCGAACTAAATTCAGTCCTTGTACGGCATCAACATTTATTTTATGCGTGCTCGTACGTTTAAAGCTTTAAGCAACTGTCTTCTGTTTTCTTGCCAGTCTGGTCATAAACCAGTTTAGTTTTACTCTGCCATTTTATGAGCGTAAGACGCAGTAAGTTAAATTATAGTTATATAATTATAGTTATATAATTTACTTAAATTCGAATAAGTGAACTGACCTTTCAAATTTCAACAGCGCCTTAACTTAACCATTACAACTGGCATCTTTGCAACGTGTGTGTATTCTATTGGGAAGTCTCGTCAGCAGTATAATACAGTCATGATATAAGAATATATTACAGAAGAAAGATGGAAATAGTCTAAAGGAACATACTAAAAATGAACAATTTGTGAGGCTAATCGATGATTGTATATGACCTGTTATTTTTATAGCCCTAAACAACTGCCGCGATTTCTTTGGCAAATTAAACTATTTTGCCGATACAAATCTGTTTCGGTTTTACTTAACATAAAGGAGCCAAAGTTATTCAGCTTACGAAGAACGGTTTATCTAATTTCCGGACCCTTGAAACCCAGTTCAGGGCTTAAATAAGTCATCTGGTTGCATCGTAGTTTAAACCTACATTTGTGAATAACATAGCGAGAAAAACGTTTAGTTTAAACGTAACATAACGTAAAGTTTAAATTAATTTATGAATATTTGTCTGGTGTCTTAACTCTTATAACTATTGATAAGAGCAGTTAGAGTAACAACAATCATTGCTGTAAGATAATAAGAAATATGAACATGTTTAAAAACATTAATGAAACACAAACCTTTCTTAACTTTACAATATAAGGCGATGGACGTCTCGGTTATAAATGCATCTGCATCGCAATGCTACGAGAAGGAAATTATACCAAAGCACTGTTTCAGAATATGCGTAATTAAGTCGTATAAAATCTAAGTAGCATAATTATTGTTTTAACTTGTCAAAATCAAACGGCTTCAGCACAATTAATCTAATTAAATATTCCTACGTATGTTGATGCAATAGATTTGTTTTTCAGCCAAAGTTTGGATAACTATGGTATCATTAAGAAGGAATAACAGGTACGAGCGTACAGCAATTTCAATACCAATGTTTATATCTTATTTCTCAATGTACGATATGACATATTTCAGGCACTTAAATATTCAAATATCTAATTGTTGTTTAACCCAAGATGACAAATAGTTTTAAGAAGAGTTGTTCGGTTGCTTACTTTGCTAACAGAAACAAAATAAACATTCATGAAAGTTTACATTTTTTAAAAAAGTGCGTCCGAACACAAAGTCAGTGTTGCGAACGTATAAAATACACATTTTGCAAGTCAATATCGTTATTACTTTGATTTGATTAATTGTGTTTAAGAATATTCAATTTGTTACTTCTTTAAAAGTTTGATATCAATCTGAATTTAAAGTTATTTTAGTATCATCTTTGTACAAAAATGTTTGGACATACATGCAGTGTAATCTACCAAGAGCTAACAAACACCTGGAAGGGCGGAAAAGACTTAATGTACAGAGACTGACGCTCTGTAAAGGTTAATGTACTAACTTAAAGAAACTTCCATAATTGGGAAACGAAATATATTGTTCTATATAACCATTTAATATATAACTCACATTTCTTTGCAACATTCATATTCCTATTAACCCCGTGATATATTCATTATAGTTAAATGTGTAGACGTTGTGGACAATATGCTTTTGATACATTGTAATTACATTTTGGTGGAATTTTTCCATAAGTTTCAAAGGCGTAGAAATGTCATAAAGAGTTTTTAATGAAAATACTAAAACCTTTGGCTTTCATTATTGATCCAGCAGATATACTTCTATCCTTTAGAATTAAAATCATTATTATAGAACTGTTTTCGTGTACAAACGGATATGTTCTACAAAAGGACAAAACTGAAATTGAAGAGTGTGTACGTATCATAACTTAGGATATATTACACCAGTCCAATTTGCTTGAATGTTGAAAGCGTAGAGAATTAAAATACAACGTCAGATTTCAAGTTTGTGAAATATTTTAACGCAATGCGCTGTGCTCATTTGAATGAGTGTTTGTTTAAACAAATCTCTGTCTCCTGAAGTCGCATGATCTGTTACATTGTGATTTAGTTCAACTTTACAGTCGTTAAACGTGTTACCTGAGTATTTTATTAATTTAGCGCCTCAATTTATTTTCTACATATTCAGTACAATGTAAGAACTAATGTTTAACTTCCAGTTATGATTGTAAAGTCATCCTATAAGTTCCATGCTGTAAAATTTTCCCGCAGCTTTACTGTTAAGTTAATTTTTTCTGGTTCTTTGGGACTATATCGGTCATTGTAACTTTTGTATAATAGAGTTCCGCTTAAGCCGGTGTTAAGGGTTCAGGGGATTGAACAGTTCATCCTATACGAATATATTAATAAAATACCAATTTTACAGCTGTAGAACGTCGTAATTTTGATATTACAGACGTAAAAGACCTGTAAGCAGGAAATGACCAGATATACAGTTGCAATTTACAGGTCGTCAACTTAGCGCAAAAAGTGAATAAGTCCTTCTTTAAGTCAATGGAGTTTTCCACTTTTTGCACTGAGGTGAAGAGGTGAAAAAATATTCAGCTAAAAAATACAGCTGCTGTAAAATTTTTACAGTCAATTGAAAATTACAGCTGTAAAATTGTCTTGTAAAGTTACAGCTGTAAACAATTTTGGAGGGAGACAAGATTATAACTGAACTTCAGAGAGACAACGCACTAATTACACGAACGTTTGTTAGAAAAGATAATAATCTACATGACATTGTGAAACGGGGTGATTCAATTAAATGCGCGGAGATAAGACAATTAACTGAAGGTTTATGAATGAAAAATTACAATTTGACTAAACACGTAAGAGAAACGATTTAATTTTCATTATCTTAAACTCATCGCATTATTCAACATGAGTATAATTCAGTTTCGTAATACATTCCTAATACAAAATAGAATTAAAATAGTTAGTAAATGGATATGTATCCTTTTGAATAGAAAACAAAACAAATTGAAGACATCTCCGTATTTATTCTCAAAGTGAATAATAATCTTAAAATTGAATGTCAGGTATTATTTAATACTGAAGCAAAAGATGGACAAGAGTTAAACATGCAAGAACTGAAAACGACAAATATTTCCTTTTATAGTGATAAAGACAAAAGCTTAAATAATAAACTTTCACATTTTGTATTATCAATAACACTCCAGTTGTTAGTTAAGAAAGCGAGTTACGGTGAATAGGTTTAGTTAGGAGAAATTCTTTTTGTAAGGAAGTACATCAACAGTATCTAGACAATATCAAACGTTATTTATACAGGATTGTAAAAACAGTGATATGCAACTGGATGATACCAGAATAAAATCTGTCATTTCTACATAGTCTCATCTAAAAAGGAACATTCATCTAAATTTGATCAGTGGCTTAAGATTTTTGCGATACTAAGACGGCTTATTCTTGTCTGATAAGTTTGTCATAAATGTTCCTAACGGCGCGATGGCAAATGGTCAAAATAAGACAAATTGTTCATTCGGTACATTTTTTCTGGATTTTGGTAGATGAAAAGTGGGAAAACAGTTGCCCAAATGGGAATGTTTTCATGTCTCTATCACAACCTATGAATTTTTGTTGGGTATAACATCACATCGACACAATCCGGCTTTGACGGTGGAGAAAGACCCAATGTGCCCCGCCGTGCATTATTTCATCACGGGCGGGTACCTGGGTAGAACCACTGACCTTCATGGCCTCCTCACATAAAGAATGCAACCACCCGAAAGAGGTTCAAACCCACATTGATTAGGGCAAGTGATTTGAAGTCAGTGTAAATTTCATTTAACTTACCTGTCGTGTAGATGCTGTAAACGTGGGCCAAGTTTTGATATTATTTTAGTCCTGTATGAGCATTAAGAAAACTCTTAACGGTTGTTGAATACCATTTCGCTTAGCCGGTAATTGTAGGGTAGTTATTGCATATTTCAACGGCCCAATGAACTACCTGGTATACTTTTCTTTACAAAGGATAATCTTACTGATTTGATAAACCTGCGCGACAGAAGTCGCAGTGTGTCGCACCGTATTAGAGTAAGTACTGTTTATCATTTTTGGTCCTTGAGTTCATTTGTTTGTTTATTGTTATCGTGTACTTGAGACCGGTTCTAGCCCGCCCGTTCAGCTTAATAGGGAGAGCGCAGGTGTACGGATCGCGTGGTTTTAAGTCCGATCCCCGGGCGAGGCGTATGTTCTCCGTGACGAATTGATGAAAGACATTGTGTCTGAAATCATTCGTCCTCCACCTCTGATTCATGTGGGGAAGTTTCTTGCAGAAAACAGAATCCAGGAACACTTGCTAGGTAAACTGCCAACCGTTACATAATTGAAATACTGTAAATACCGTTTAACTCTAAACAAACAAACAAACTGAGTCCGGTCCCGGTGGGCTTGAGATGTGTCATAGATTTCAAATACCTCCTCATGTACTGGGTCAGTAAAATGAATTCCGTACTTCTAAGATCTGATAAATGATCAAAATAGTTGTCTGTAAGATACAAACGAAAATGTCAGAAGCCTTCCGAAGTCATGGATGGCTATTCCCCTTGCTTTCTGTGCGAGCAATAGCAAATGCATAGGCAAGCTGAGAACTAGCTGTTGCAACATGTAAAACCACAGAGATTATTTCTAGGTTTGGATGGTTTTATATGAAGATATTCTACAAATTTTATGTGTGCTTGTTTCACATATCGTAAAGCATAAGGGTGAACAACTGAATATACTTTCTTGTAGATTAATGACATCGATCATTAATTAACGATCTTATCCATAACTGGATAAGTTATTGGAAAAGACAAAACAATGCCATAACAGCCTATATGCAACGAATTGACGTTATCCAAATCTGACTCATGCTCTCGTGACGCATGCTGGTCTTACTAGAAAAGTAAAATAAATTGGCTCAAACAGGTTCAATATACAATGTATCGATTTGCAAGGCTTCACGTGATATTGTAACTGAGCATGCGAAGTTATACAAAACAGATTTACTTTGTAACAACCCATGTTGTCATCAAAACGTAAGAAATACGATCATTCAATAGAAAGCAATAAGGTATATAAGTTGACTCAAAAACAAAAAAAGACAAAGATTGGAAGTGAAATTTTAAAAAATATCAGAATATCATATGAAACAGGGTAACCGTTTCAGAAATCCCATGTCAGGAGCCCGGGGGCAACCTGAAAATTCCGTCGGGCTACTTAAAATTTTCAGAGCGAGTCCGGTGGTCTACCGTAAAATTCCGTGTCTTGGAGTCCGGAAATCAATCATTTCATTGCAATACACAAATGGCATATACGCACGCGCCTTTCGGTCAAAAATAGAAACTCCGCCTACACGTCAATCATAACTTGAACCCGTTGAGCGTTTTGAAAGAGCGGTACTAATAGCTGGTTCTCTTTCACCGCTAAAATGCAATACACTGTGTAATCGGTAACCAGCAAGTGTGATTATTTCCTGTTTACATTAGATATTGAAAGTAAAATATTACTGATACGATTAACGGTAAATATAGCCACATTAAAGCCGGATAAATAGTCCTGTAAGCGTAATAAATCGTAAACAATATCCAGATTACGTTGTATGACTACATCTATTTGACAGTGAGCGAAACTCTGCAATTCGGATTAAAACAAGGTGAGTAATTTTTCTGTAGATCAAGTTTTTGTGTACATTTACAATCAGTCAGAAAACTTCTGTGAAATGGATAAGTTTGTTATAAAGTCACCTGCAACACCACAAAAACGAAAGGAACGCGATGAAAATGAATGTTCAACTCCAAAAAATCGAAATATAGTCACAAGGAATATGATAACAACCAGAGGATTAGAACATTTCAAGACAGTTGAAAAATTAGTTTTCCATGGGTTCAGCATGTTAGTGAAATGTTTTGTACAGTATGCAGGGCCACACCGGAACTTGCAGATAAGTCTTTCTTCGTTATACTCTGGCTGCTCTAACTTGAGGAAAGATCCGCTTAATAAACATAATTCTTTATCTGCACATATTAAATGTGCTGAAGTGGTGTTAGCAAATTAATGACAAACAAGATGTCACATTTAATCTCTGTACACTGTGTAGCTCATAAGTAGGAAATACAGTCATTCAATAGAATGCAATGAGGTATTGAAGTTGCCTAAAAAAGGACAAAGATTGGCAGTGATTTTTTTAAAAACATCAGAATATCGTATTAATTTTATTAAATAAGATCAAACAGCGTTGAAAAAAACTTTAATGTACAGTTTTAGAACTTTGCCACAGTTAATTTTGCTTATTACCGTATCCTTATCGTAGATTGTTGTGTTATGATAAGTCTTTAGAATACAATAAACCAGGAGCACGCAGATCTACAAATCGCGAGGTCGTGACTGATCTAATCCTCGGGGAGGCGTATGTTTTCCGTGACGATTTAATTATAGACATTTTCAAGAGTCATTTCGTCTTTCACCTCTACATCATGTGGAGAAATCAGCAGTTATCGGCGGAGAACAGATTGATATTGGTACAGTATTCTGAAACACTGGAAAATATAACTGACTACCGTTACACAACTGCAATACTGTTAAAAAGACACCCAAAAGAAATAAGCTACATGTATATCGCTTAAGCTATAGATGTAAAACATTGTTTTTAACCTAGTTTTCTAAAACAAACAAGATTGGCAAATGCCTTTAGTGTGGCGGATACGCTGCGCCAAACTTTGGTTTCTGTTAAATATATTGGGAGATACTTGAAGAAAACAGGTTAGAAACTGCTTGACAATCAAGAAAGATTGATTAGGTTAAATGTTCGCCATTATACAACTGAAATAATGTTGAAAAAAAATGTGCTAAACAAAAAAAAATGAGATCAGGTGGAATTTTAATTATACTGGACGGCGACCTGGCAGTATCAAGCTTGGGTTGCTACTAATTAACCGGAGTTATGTGAGCCTGATTGCAATTAAACATGGTAAAAATGTAACTTGCAGAGAGGTCATAGATAAAGATAGTACTGTTTCATGTTTGTGAACTGACAAGAAGTTTGAAAATACTGAGATTTTTTAAAAACATGTTTGAAAGCTGTGAGCAGAAGACGGTCCTTTTACGAAAACTCTATCTATAAAGCTATGTGTCTTTCTCAGAATTATTTTATAGACGAAAACAATTAAAACTGCAGGAGGGAAAATAAAAAGGAATTGGACATAATCAGTAGCAAAACAATAGCCGTATTATTTGTAATTTACTCGGTGCGCTTACACTTAGTCTCTCATCTCACCAAAGGTCAGTGACATTTGCCATTTCCTTAAGGATAAGTTTAGTTGTGTAATCCAGATAGGCATACAAGAGGGAGGCCAGAAGCACCTTTTTTCGGAAGCAAATGTTCTGTGTGAATTTGTTTGCTTGTTATTAACCTACGGCGAAAATGTAAACCCGGAAATCTACTCTTAAGTTCTCTGACCTAACCTATATTACAATTAAAGTACGGCTAAAGCATGATTTCAGGACTTAAGTAGCCATATTGCTCTTTATGTTTTTCTTTTAGTTTTGCTGATAGCATTTGGGACAAGAAGGAAAAATGGGTTAATTGAAGCTGATGAATAAAAATATCTCACAAATTTATCACTTCCGTTATAATGCACGAATTTTTCATGGCATACATTTTCATTTTACCGGGCGATTCAGATATAAGCCAAAAGGCATCTGGTAGTCAAACGAGTAGTTGTGATGTAATGGATAACTTGATAACATAGCTGATGATATTAATGCATTCATTTAAATCAGACAATCAGTCAATGACAAGCTGTTAAATAATTTGGCAGTTATTTTAAAGAAAGGGCATTACATGAAAGTCCTTTCATGTTGAATTTATTAAACGAGTTAACTAAAATCATAAAATGCGAATCTCTGCGGAGCATGCATTTTATCTGTTTATTCAATGAGTTTGGTAAATTCATTGCGAAAAGACACAGATGTAATATTCTTTTTATCACAAGTTAATTTTCCCTCTGAATCATCTTTTTGCTGTCTTTTCCTGTTATAGAACCGTGCCAATTGGACCAGTTTCTCCTATACCTAAAACGGCATCATTGTGAAAGCTTTATAATACTAGTATAATACCAAACCTATGTTATGGCATTATTTCACCCCAGGACGTCAAACATGTGATAAAATATTTTATGACATAATACATTATCCTGACTTCATATACATCAATCGTTGTAGGGATAATACACGATTTTTTGTGTATTAACGTCTGCAGAAGCCCGCGGGATTGTTTGTGACCGAGACCGAAGCACGTTAATACACAAAACAAACGTGTATTTTCGCTATTCTTGTATAAAAACAATACACGACGACTTTATGTATTGTTTTCATATGTGACGACTTGACGATTCCGGTACATTTTTTATTTACCATTCTTGTTGTCCTTGGAAATGGTAAACATGTTTTAAATATCCGTATCCAGGGCCCAGAAAGAAACAACACTAACAAAAGCGCATCCTGAAGGTTTTTAAACGATTTTTTTATCTCTCGTTATTACAAACATAAAAATACCAATAATTGTTCATATCACTTCACAATTTGGTGCACTCGAGCACAATCACAATTTCAAGAATAATAACTTTACATTCGAGTTGTATTGAGTACGGACACAGTTTGGAGTACGGATGAGTACAAACGTAGTGTCGAGCTTCCGAGCTCACGGTTGTCTACAAAATCTGAATCTACGCCGAGTTCTAAAAGGGGAGTAAACAAGGGAAGAAACGAGTACGAACATTGCTGGGGGGCAGCGCATTTGGCGTTAGTTACTGATACAGCAAAACATTCTATGGTTTAGATTGCATCTTTTATGCTTCAAGAAGAGGCTTTTATGAAAGAAACAAGACGCAGATACGAGATGTCATTCTGCGCAGAAATACATATACGTTCTTAGGAAAGCATTACAAAAATGAAAATCGGGTATTAACAACACCTTGTTTGCACACAATTTTTCTCCCGTTAATACATGGGCGGACCCAGTGAAAAAAGTAGTTTTTATGCAAGAATCAATTTTTAATAAATCGCATTTGTAATTTCACCAATGTTATCGTAACTATATCAGAAAGATGCAAGTATGTCGCAGACATTATTTAGAGATGTTCGTCACTAGCCGTAAGCATGTAGAGACTAGTTTGACATCGCGAAAGCTCGCTGTAAGACTAGTAATTGCAATATATTCGCTAGAAAAAAAGAGAATATTTTTGGTTCTTCACTTGAAAGACACTTGAATTCAGCCATTTTTTATGAAGGCGTAGCAGGTAAGTTATAAGCGGCTGTTCTGGCTCATGCGTAGAGGAAAAACTTTACATTCTACAAACATTTATACGAATGGTGTTGTTCCAGAATGATCACGACAAGATTTCGTTTTCCTTAATAGCAGATACAATTTAAATTCATTTCTCAAATATGGTTATCATTTGATTTTCCCATTGAACTGTATCTGTCAGGTTTGAATGAGCGAGGTGGGAAAGGGATATTGAAATTCTGATATCAATCGAAGTATACAACTGAAATAAAATTCCGCTCCAGCCAAGGCAAGGGGCCTGAGGGTTGTTGCACTTTTCATTACCTCTCATGAACAGAGTCTACTTTTGTGAGTCTTGGTTGCATTCGTTGCTTCCATTTTTTTAAAGATTTTATTATATATGCGGCTTAATATTGTGATCAGGAACAAAATGCTAATGCAATTAACAGTTCACTCACGGTTACTTCGACAAGTATTTTATGTGTTATTTCTAACGATAACGTCTTACATCATTTTTGAAGTTAATGCACATATTTCAATATCAATAGAAACTTCGGTGTGCTGCTTTGAAATGGCTTACTACGTCCGAGAAGACGTTACTTTACTGTGGCAAATTATGTAAAGTATTTGCCTCGTTAACGATACAGTTTTACGAAAAGCTGTCTGAGGCACTCCAATAGGCATAAATGCAGGCTGAATTGACCTTTACAAATAGGCATCAAGGGATACAACTAATATCATTTGGATGAGAAAGTATGATTATCTTCTTATTTTTAAAACCTTTCATTTACAGCATGAGGCGGTTTCCATTATTAGTGTTTAGCCATATGATTGCTTAGACAATCAGTTTTATCGTTGTGGGCTTTGATATAATGTGTGTCATTCACACATTTATATAAAAAAAAACTATCGAAGAATATAAAAGGAAATTTTGTTTTAGTGATCATCGTTATTTTCAGCCCTCGAATTGTGATTGCTTTGACTCTGTTAGAAAAAAAATTACTATACACGCTTGCACATTGTCTCATTATGATGAATGCTATGAGTAACGTATAGGCACCAGCCGGCTTCCTCATGTCACATATGCTACGAATCCAGGTAGAGAAGTAACAAATAGTACGTTTAATGACATTTCTCAATTATTCTGTTCAAATGAATAACACCCTGCATTCTCCTTCTGATTTACATTTTAAACTGCAAACTGTCGTACAGACTAGATATTCCAGTTTCTTAAAGTTTTCTTGTCAGACTATAATGGAAATAACATGTTGTGTAATCACCATAAATTCCTAAGTGCATACAGACAAGGGATACATTGTAGATTTAATGCCATGCTATGTAGGAAAAGACATCAAACTGCTGAGCATAATTATGTGCTAAAGCATAATCTTTTCTAAGAAACTTCCAGACATAAGGTTTGTGTTTATGTTAAATTGTTTGTGAAAATGAGACTGATTTACTGAAATTTGATTTAGCGAATTTACAAGTTCACTGCTGTTGAAAGATCTTAACACGTGTACATTACTTCAAAACTGCTAATCGTGTTTATTCCAGACAAATGTTAAATCATTCCTCGATGTTATGCACCTTAAGAAAAGACAATGTTTCCATTTTTAGCAAAGAAATACATCAATTCAAAACTTGTCCTCGGCGATTGGCTTTTAACAAAATACATAGATTTACTAAAATCTTGATAACACTTCAGCATTGACAAACATCAGGGTAATAGTTAATTTTGCTACATACATATATGTGTGGGTCTTAAAGTTATTCATTTTAATGTTTATTTTTTGTTCCTTCTCTTGAGAAGAATATCTGAATTCGGTAAGTCACACTTGACTGAGCCACTGATATCGAAAGCTGTTGTAATTACAAGCTGGCCGATTAAACTCCGTGACCTTAGAAATAACCTCTGACGTTAAACTGTTCTAACTTTCTCAATTGAGGCGACTCTCTGACTGAACGCATTCCATGGATTACATAATACTAAACCCGAGGATGATTGATTGATTCTTTTATTTCCTCCATTCTTGAAGAACATAACATATGTACATTCAGTCGACCAGATAGACATATATCAGCAAATTTAAATGTAAACAACCAAATATTATCGTTACCTTCAAATGCATGGATAATATGTGAAAACAAACCCCATTGCGACCCTCTAATTATGCGCAACAAATTCACACATCGAATCATAATGGATTGACAGGGTCAATGTCTTATTGCCGTATTTACTCTACTGAAAATGGTAACAGATTTAATTTGTTATTTGATTTAACAATTTATGTTCAATAACTAGCGTAAATACTTACCTGACATTTTTTGGCAGTATAAAACAGACATTGCAACCAAACTTTTACAAGATGATCATTTTATCTTTATATAGATGTGCCCTAGAAGGAACTTTTGCTATGCTTTAACTTGTTTACAATTTACACTTTCCAAAACAAAGAGTGAAACGTTTAAGAACTAGAAAATGCTTTTGTAAAAAAGCGCATGTCTCCCCCAATGCAAAGTCCTGCAAGAAGTCAAAAGAGGTCAGGAGCGAAAGTCAAAGAGACACTGATGGTTGGCTGCAATAGGGATCATCTACTTGGCATGTCCAGTCATCCCGCTAAATTTCAACACTTTTGGCCTAGTGGTTCTCAAGCCACTGTTGAAGCTCCTGTGACCTTGACCTTTGATCATGTGACCTCAAAATAAATAGGGGGCATCTACTCTGCATGTCCAATCAATCATCCTATTAAGTTTCAACATTGTAGATCAAGTGGTTCTCAAGTTATTTCCAAAAAATGATTTTACATGAACAGGCCACTGTGACCTTAACCTTTAACAGACTGAACCCAAAATCAATAGGGATCATCTACTCTGCATGTTCAATCATCCTATGAAGTTTCAACATTCTGGGTCAAGTGGTTCTCAAGTTATTTTTCGGAACTGGTTATCAATGTTCAGGCCCCTGTGACCTTGACCTTTAACAGAGTGACCCAAAATTATCCCGCAGGTGTTCCATGGGTTTCAGAACTAAGCTTTTAGCGGGCCAGTCATTATCAAATGCAATGTTATACGTCCTGGCGAAATTCAAAGTACCTCTAGCTTTATGGCGTGTGGCATTATTCTGTTGGAACAGAGTGACATTGGCATTATTTTGAAACAGTCGGATAGATTCTCATCTCGGTAGCACTTAAATTTCCGTCGATCATGACGAGAGGTGTGCGATAACAATGCGCTGTGCAATGCCTGCCTAGACCAAGACGGAACATCCAACCCCAAAACAATCTCGTTCAAGTACATAGCAGTCAGCCTAACGTTACTTTTTTCTACGATATACTCGAATTCTCAATTCGATGAGTGGAAAATCTCGACTAGACGGAAAAGAGAACGATATTCTGTTGTTGCCTTAACCAGCGATGGTGTGTTCGTGCCCAATTAATCGACACCACCGCGTCATAACACTGCCAATATAAGGACGGCTGGTTAAGGTCGTTGACTTCAAATCACTTGCCCCTCATCGATGTGGGTTGAGCCTCTTTCGGGGCGTTGTATTCTTTATGTGAGGAAGCCATCCAGCTGGCTTATGGAAGGTCGGTGGTTCTTCCTCCACCATTAAAGCTGGAAAGTCGCCATATGACCTATCATGTGTCGGTGCGACGTTAAATCCAACAAAAACAAAACAAAAAAAAAGAACAAAAACAAAAACGTCCACGTAGACAACCCATGCGCAGACGATTGCCTACGGTTTGGTTTCATATTCGATCGTTATCTGTACCAGAGGTGTAAGTAGCAGTGACAGTGGCAGCTTGGAAACGATTGCATAGGTGGGTGTTCATGGTATAGGGGTCTTACGCAGGCATCCTAACGTGCGGACGTCCACTACGTGGTAAAATCTTCCGTACATCCTTTTGCTTGAAAACTTGCCTAAGGTTTCTAATAACACGGCTAGAACTGCAAACAACCCTAGAAACCTCATTTCGTCGCCATACCAGCAGTATGCATGCCAATGGCACGTTCATGAAAATTGGTGGAATTCTAGGCATAACAGAAAGAAAGAAAATTGAATAAATTTTAATTATTTTCAACGCCTTTTTCTTATTGACAACAAAATCTATAAAACCAGACTGAAATATTTGATTTTATAAACACGGATTAAACTTGTCCATACATACACGAGGAAGTCGAGTGGAACGTTTACTTTTTGTGTAATGTGTACAATCCAGTTATAATATAATGTTATTAATCAAGCAATTTCATATTGGCCTTGTTATTTGTCCAAGGGTAGTCGTATTGGCCCGAGGCCTACGGCCTCGGGCCAATACGACTGCCCGAGGACAAATAACTAGGCCAATATGAAATCGCTTGATTAATGATAATATTATTATTCAACTTTCAACTGTTGGCGGTAACAGTATAAGAACTCTGTGAGTTACCTTATGACAGCTATGCACGTTCAGGTGAAAAATCGTGTCATTCTTTGACAAGTTGTTTACAGTTTAGACGTATTTTAGAAATCATGATCATTTTCGCCAGTAAAACAGAATGAGTTGTATGTAGGTACTTGAGAATAATTTTGAAAGATACTTTTAATGCGACAAAATCAAGAGTAACTAGAACATACCTTATTTTTTGCAATTCCTATTTATTTTTTTTAGCGAGTACCATACCATTTGAACTGTGATAAAAACTGCGTTAAAAGTCGTTTCCTTTTAGGCTGCAAGCAACGAGACACAAAATTATACACATATGTGTTGATCAAGATAATACAACCAATCAAGCACATATTATATAGTCCCATGCCTCGTTTAATTCTTATCCGAAATTGTTTGCAGTTTACAACTGACACTCTTGTTCGCCAATTTATTCATCCACTTTCCAGCACTTGAATCGCTATTTATCATTGCACAAATAGTCCACACTATCAAAATGTCTGTTAAAGATAAGTCTCATCTTTTTAATTAATCTGAGTTTCCATATTTTCTTATTATTTTCCTTGACAACTGCTAGAATTTCTGACAGGAAACACTTGCATTTTACACAATACCGAATAAGCGAAAGTACCGTTGTAATCTCCGAAGACGTACATCCCGCTCAGTCATACTTGGTTATTAAATGAACATGTTGGATGACTTTTTTTTATCAAAATGTGAAAAAAAATGTAATCTATAACTCTGATGTAAAACAAAATGGCGTCATTTAAAAATCAAACGGAAGTGGCTTCTCCGTATTGGCCCTCTCTTTTGAACCAATCAAAATGCTTGAATTCCGTATTGGCCCTGTTTTTTCGTATTGGCCCTGTTTTTCTCATATTGGCTCAGTTATGTTTTGTATTAGCTCTGTCTGTTTCATATGATGTTTGCAATTGATCTAATACAGTGTGTAATATTGTAAAGTTGAATAATAATTGGTTTTATTTGACACATTCGTTCGCTCGAATGTATGTAGGCCATGTGACATGGAGTTCCTTTTATAACATTTAAATATATGAGTAGAAATTGGAAGTTTCTTTTTCTTTAGTTCAGTATATTTCTTTATCTCTCTGGTCCAGGCATAAAGTGGTTGAACAATGATATAATGCTGATAGCGTAATAATTGCCTTTTTCACAACAGTCACTGCGGCGACTGCGTTTGAAAGATGAAAACTCCAAAATGTTTTGGTAATATTTCAGATTAAAATACTACAGAAACGGTTTCACAGACCCTTTGGAAACATTTGTATTGAAGCTGCAAAAGTATTCATGCATAGTATTGGTCCAATGCAAAACAAAAATGTCTTTTATTTTCAATACATGGACGACAGGGATCTAAACTGTGGAAAATCAATTTAAATTTTTACACTTACATTGTTCTGGTTGTTTTAGACAAAACATAGAATAACTATGCTTAACGATTTTTCTAACTCCACACCTGGTTCTTTGATTATATCTCTGCCAATTTTTGACGGATTTGAATGAAATATTTACACAATGTTAAATGATTATTTTATTTATTTTATTTAATAAAACATAACAACGATAATAGTATGAAGTAAACTCATTTAACTGTAAGGGTAACGATAAGGTACCCATTAGAACAAAAGTTACATAGTATGTAAATTCCATATCACAGCAGTACACTTTGAAATTATAAATTTGATGAAATTCAAATTATTAGATACTGAATGTTACCGGACTATTCAATATCATACACCGGGAAGAAACAAACTGACATTTCACGATTTTTTTTTGCTACGGTTGTAGACACATACACATTAACATGAACATTAAAATGCCCGATCTTTGGATGCATCTGGAACATATAATCCAAGATCTGTGTTATTTATATATTTAAAAATACATGTTATTCAGGTTGTATTTTTTCTGAACGAGGCGCGACTACCGACTGGGATTCGGTTGTCCTTGCCAGAAAAGAATGTCGAATATCCGTTAAAAGTGTATCATCGTTAAAAGATAAGTAAATTGACCTCTTAACATATCAAATTCGGGGACGTTGATGTTATTTAAAACGTTGAGTCCTATAAGCGCCGCGTGCCTAGTGTAATTTCGAGAACTCTCCCATACCGAAATAAATTGCTGGTATTGATATTGCTGCTTTATGGCGTTTTAAGAAAAAAAACTTTTGAGAAGAGTGACCGATTCTATGAAAAAGATCTTTATACTGAGAAAAGAAGGTAATTTTTGAAAAAAAATATAAATGTTCACGAGTTTGTAATTGCCTGTAGAATATAACAACCTTTAATTTTAGTAAATGAACGCAGTTGATTTTGTATGACGCAAATTACAGCACAAGTTACATGTGTACAGGTGTCTGCTGTCACTCTTCAAATGACACAAAGAACCTTTTGAATTATAAGCATTTTCGTATTTTTCACCAAGTCACTTTTACTGGGCCAAGGGAAACAAGCAAATTCGATGAATTTGTATCCCCCGCCGAAAGGGTTTGTGGTGAGGAATGGCAAAAAATATATCCGGCTAAGGATATTATTAAGAAGTTAAGGATGTTATTAAGAAGCAAATAATATCACTAGTCAAAATCAATTTAACAGAAAACGAATGTTTAAAGTGTACATAATAAATGTATGTTACGTTGATCCTGACTAAAGAAATTATTTTGAATGGAATATATTTACTGTAATAAGCTTAGTTTTTAGAATCAAATGGAGTTATTTGAAATGTGAGCTTGAAGTGTAACTAGAACGAAATATTGTCTTCGATTAGTTTGGCACCAAGTATTGCTGTTTAACATGTACATTTGAACTTAAAAGAACAGATGTCCTTAAGAGAGCACAATCAAGATGTCTTGAACATGGCTGGTGGAGGCGTGGGTGTGGTTACAACTTCACATGTTGAAGGTTTGAACATTTTTTTTAAAAAGGGAATGGAAAATGTTTTTTCGGTGTGTGTGTAGGGGGGGGGGGGGGGGTGAACGGGTGAGGTTACAAAACTTCACATGTTGATGATAGACACCGATGGAAAATTAAAAAAGAAAATAAATGTTTGGAGGGGGATGCATGATCGGGGTGGTGGGCATGACTGGGTTGAGGAGCGAGGTGGGGGAACGGTACAACTTTGCATGTTGATAAATATATATGAAAGGTTTGAAAAAAATCTTGGGGGCGGGGTTTGGAGGGGGCGGGGGTGTGACCAAGGCAAGAGGGTGACCAGGTGTGAGTACACAACTTCACATGTTTATAATAAATGTTCATGGAAAACAATGAAAGAAGTTTAATGAAATTTTACCAAATGGTAGGTTTGTAATGTACATATATGTGGATTTTTAAACAATTAAAGCAATAACTAATTAGCAATAACTCTAAAGTTATTAAAGAAATCCGGACGAACTTGTGTGTGCACATCCACATTATGGTGATCTAAATTCCGTTTAAGTTTCATAGTTCTAGGTCAAATATATCATAAGTTATGCAGCAAAATTGCCATATTTATAGTACCCTATATAGTTAACACTAGGAATTCTAAGGGCCATAACTCTGGTGTTACTTGAGCAATCTGACTTAAACTTGACGGGTCATATAGCGTTATAGTGGTGAACATGTATATGAAGTTTTATTTAAATATTCCCAACCACTTTCTAGATATGGCTCAGGACGGACGGACGGACAACGCCAAAACTATATCTTTCCGACTTCGTCGGGGGCTAATAATACTTTGAGCAAAGGTCATGTGCCAGCTGGTATTTATAAGCGGTTTGGTGATTCTAGCTAAATACCTTTTGAATTTTAAGCAGTTTCATTTTTTACCAAATCAAGGGGATAAACTCTGTTTCTACTGGGCCAATTGAGATAACACTATACATGAACAAAGGCCATTTGCTTATTACTAACTATGTGTATACAATGACTCTAGTCTAAATACGTTTTGAATTGTAAACATTTTCGATTTTGGACACGGACAACGCCGAAACAATATCCCTCCGCCTCCGGAACATATTTTATGTAAATATGCAATGCTTTGAAGATTGGAAAAACTCATCAATCTCAAAGCTGCACAAAATCCCAATCTAATCAAGACTGATCGAGAGCAGAGTGACTTTACGAGATCAAATGGTCGCAGAACTGTACTTATATCGTGTACAAATATCCCCTTGTTTCGTTAAATGTTAAAAGTTGCATTTTTATCAGTTTTATTTGTCTGTTGCTTTAAGTGGTTTTACATTCGTAGGACAAACTAGGATTTATTTTAGCTCGACTTTTGCAAGCACTTAAGTTTGTTTTTTTTCAGTCCGCCTCTCTTCCTTTGGTAAAATGATCGCAAAAGGTTTTGTTGCATTTTCAGATAAATCAGTCTGGATAGTTTAACTTTAAGAGCTAAATGCTAAATATGTATAAAGTCAAACAGTGTCATTGACTTTAGGGACTGTAGTCGACTATCATGTCTTTCATTTAGAAAAATGATATATAAGCAAGCACTCACATATTCAAGGTGCAATGTGAATTTACATTTGCAAAACAGAAATATGACACATACTTGTTCTGGGTTTTAGTACATTACAGATGTAGGTTTCACATTATAATAGCAGACGTGTCGCAATATATTTAGCAGCTATTCATTTCGTTTTTCTATACAGTAGTGGTTTTTTTATTGCACGTATAGCATAATTACGTTAATGTTGTAATTAATTAATGAAGTAATGCCTGTTTATTTTCCAAAATTGACATTTTTCCTGAGGTCGGTGCTCAGAATGAATTGCATTTTCTCCGAAAACAAAAACTGAAAATAATCAAATTTAGGCTTCATCAGAATTCCAACATATCAACAATTTACATCACTGAAGAAAATTATACATGTTTTATTTTCCGTACCCATCTAATGCCAATGTTATCATGAGAAGTCTAACTGAGATATTTTCAGACATGCACTTTATTTTCAACTTCTGAAAGAAAATATACAGGAAGTCTCGTATATAATTTCACGTATAATGTATTTTTCAATCCGTTTGAAACAGAAGATTTTTAGCTTAAGTCAGTGTCGGTACGTAACTATTTTCTATGAGGATTTGTAATTTATGGAACATAATAGACATTTAAAAGTAAACCCATAGTATAAAGCATCCCCAACCCTTTAAACAGCAGGTTATTTGTTTAATTGTTATTATAAGATTAATTAAAATTAAAGTTTTTCTTAGATAATGTAGATATGATTCATGAGGCTGCGTTTCAACAACAACAAAATCAACTGCAAAAATTGATGTCTGTGACAAGAAACTTTTAACAGAACTGCCGTACGGTAAAAAAACGGTTTCGTTGTTTTGGCGGGTATTTTAAAGGAAGACGATGTCATTTCCTTTAAACTAATAGTAATATTTTGTTTTTACTAGAGAACGTCTTCACTGCATTAAAAAAGTTTCGTTAACTGCAATTCTGCAAAGTAAATGAAATTTTGAATTCCTTAGTCAAAAAGCAAATTAGTTACACTTGTGAACACAAGGTGCGTGCCAAAAACGTTGAATAGCATGTTTCGGTACAATATTTGGTATGGATTTTGTGTGGCCTTCTGACAGATTGTGCATTTTGATATGCTTTTCAAGTATTTAAACACATATAGCTTCTGAAACAGACAAAATTTTGGGAAAAACATCCGGGTCTGTACATACTTTACCCAGATAAATACATAGTCATAGAAGAGTATCTTTCACTGGTTTCACTTTCTAAAGTAGGAACAAATAATTTTTTGCAGCAATCGTTGCCTTTCTGAACAAAAACTGAGGCATATATAGTAAACCATTAGTTAATTAGGTACTGTGTTATCCTTTTCTTTTCACAAAATTAGTCACATAGAATTCAAATTTTTAGGTGCCATCTCTAAATGATTTGCACCTTTAATAGCGCTCATTACTTCACTTCTTGCAATATTTGTCATATTCACAGAAATATGGTATCTTTTCTGTTGATTAATTCTATTTCAAAGATTTCAGAGGATGCAATGTTAACATTAAATATGATGCATAGAATCGTATATATTTGGCATCCAAACCCGCTACACTATTTCGTTTCTATCCAGTTTATTTTCAGCAACCAATAACGTAACTTCTAGCTGACAGAGCTAAATAAGTTCATAATATTTATACGGACAGGCGAAATGTATCATTTACGTAAGCAGAATTCATTAATTCTTGTCCAGATTGTCGCGTTACTTACAAACAATAGAATACATTCTTATAATTTGTGTAACATTTATCTTAGATTGCACAGTGTGTCAATCAATCAATCAATATAACATCTACAGGACTTCACTAATTTTAGGATCATTTTCGTGAAAAATACAACATATTTTTCGATGTTTCTATGTTATTAATCAAACTAGATTCTGCTTTTCTTAGTCTCGCCTTTTGTCTCTGTGACTGAAATATTACTTTATCCATAAGTAATTTTTTAAAGTGTCTTTCTTGCACAAAGAAAATATACCAATGTCTTTACACATGCAAAGTGAAACATATATTTTACAACCCTAAAACTTTAGGAACCCTGGAAAAAAAAACTTTATGTTTTAACTTACGTTGTTGTAAACGATGCATTAAACTTTCACAAAAGAATGACTTTAGCTTAAAACATAATAGTAGAGTTATAATGTATAAACAACAACTAGTGACGGATTGTTTTGCTGATAATAAGTGGTAAAACAAATAAACGCAACAATTTAGGACTCTTAAGTAGAATTTTGGAAAGCATGCATAACGTTTGAACAAAATCCATCGGAAAGGTACAGTTAAACGAAATTGCATTTCGATGCAATAAAATATCTATCAATATGCCAAAGTTTGAAAAACAAAAAAGAAGTAGTTCAGGTATGAAACATCTTTATGTTAATGCTCGTACTGAAGTTGGTGATAAAATAAACATTTACACATAAATAACAGCCAAAAAATAATGCCAGTATTAAACACTATATAAATACCTCGTACCAAATACTCAACAGCAATGAAACATATAAAAAAATCAAGCCACTCTAAACAGGTATATATATATAGGTTAGTTTTATTTTCTATGAGTACTGCAGCGATAGTTGTGTGCAATTTTAGATTCGCTCGCAATACAAAGAATGCATATACATATTGTATCTCCGTGCGTAGCTACATAATCGTTTACAATTCTCAATAATAAACATTTGCTTTTAGATTAAGTGCTATGGAAACTGACTTGTAATATTCTGTACCTGCTAAACTACTCCCAATAATTTGAAAATCCATATGGAACAATTTCAGAAGTAGATGTTCTTAATACCTCAATACATTTACAACATAGTTCCATGATATTTATGGATTATGTTTTAACAATAACAATTTACTGGAAAGTTTGCACATTATATGTCATTTTAAGAAAATATGATTTTATTGTAGACAATGTAAGAAATTCACCCCCCACCCTCCACCCAATAATTTGTGATGTATTATGGCAAACGTACTGTTGTTGTTTACTTGTAATGAACTCACTGCATAGTGTATAGGAGACATTGGGTAACCACGTGAAAACGAGTGCATAAAACGTTTTTAAAGGGAATTCCTATAGTTTTTTTATGTGCATCTTTCTGCAAAGCCGACACTTTCTATAGAAAACTGAAGTGAAGACAACATTTGTTGAAACATGTGACAGACACTCCTAAATATGAGGAATCTTGAATGAAATAACACTTTTTGATAAGTTTTATCAGTAATCAAATGTTGATACTGGTTTATATTGTATTGACAAGTATCATGCCTGACAAGTATCTTGCCAATTTTTGTGGTTGTGTTTTTCACATCGCTTTTTAGTACAAAGACAGTGTTGTTCATATCATGTAAGACAATTGACTTAGTACTGATAAGACAATATCACCTTTCAGATTATCTAGTATTCAATTATTGAAATAATTAAGAATTTTTAAAACTTTGTTTTTAACTTCTAGCAGATATACATGTAATCAATTTGGTCAGATTCGCGCCATTTTTCGTCCGAATATTTTGGTTGGTATTTATAAAAAAGCAGAAAATTATGAAAATGTTGAAAAATCGCTGGCAGTTTCAGCAACTTTGGGTGTGTTCGAAACAATGTTTCACAAAAACAAGCCTGGTGACCCATTGTTTTTATTTGTTTATTGTTCTCAGCACAAATTTTCCTATCATGTATGTGAATTTGAAAAAAAAAATCTATGAAAGGAACTCTCTTTAATAATATCAATCAACACAACTTCCTTTATGTGTTACTTAATAGAGGACTCTGTTTAAGTAATGCAGTCAATACTACACTTTGTTGACAGGTTAGAATCATGGAGTTAGAATCACACTTCAACCGGGGATAGAGGATAAAGGGGTGTTGCATATTTCACTATCTCCATATCTCTCAATATCTCAGTCAAACTGAGAATTCTCATTTTGTTGCTTTGTTGCGCTTCCTAAGAATCAATTTCATAGATTTTATTAGCATTTATACAACATTTATTAGCATTATATTGCATTAATTATATAATATATGATAAGCGCTAGGATTTTGCTCATGGTAGAATAATCTCTAAACAAGGAAGTAAAACTGCAGGAAATAAATTTACAATAATTCATCGTAGAAACGAATGTTTGTACGTACAATAATAAAACTCTATTTAACGGCCTTCGTGGCCGAATGGTTCAAGCTTCACTCAATTCTTCAAGTGAGGAAGCCATCCATCTGGTTTACGGTGGTTCTACCCAGGTGCTCGCACGTGATGAAATAATGCACAAATCCAGGGGTCTTCCTTCACCATCAAAGCTGGAAAGTCACCATATGACCTATAATTGTGTCTTTGAGACTTTAAGCCAAACATAAACACAATCTGACTTAAGTACTTGATCTTCTAAACGAAGATCTGAGAACGACTTATTCACATTCGTCTTCTGTATATTTTGGATTTCCAATATTGCTATTTTTATTTAACCAATCAGACGATTTGTTCGAATGTCAGTGAGTAACAAAAATGTGCAGTCATTCCAAGGCTCGAACCCGCGACCCCTCGCTTACAAAGCAAGTAGCCTACCGACTGAACTAACCCGCTATCTGACACATTACGACATAAGAATTGTAAATATCAAAAGTAAAAGCTACGGGTAGATTTGCAAACTGTTGTAAGTTAAGCTCTGATTGGCTAGCGAAAAGGTTGTCAGAACGAGGCCATGAATAGGTTGTTCTCAGATCCTATGCGTAGC
This sequence comes from Mercenaria mercenaria, assembly GCF_021730395.1. Lineage (NCBI taxonomy): Eukaryota > Metazoa > Mollusca > Bivalvia > Venerida > Veneridae > Mercenaria > Mercenaria mercenaria. The sequence goes on from NC_069369.1 coordinate 25,769,684, forward strand.
GTAATACGAGGTGTACTTTAGTCAGATTGAACATAAACACAAAAAGCTATAATATGTGAAAAATATGTAAAGTACATCTTGTATTTAAAGACACTAACAGTACAGTTTCCAGGCCTGAACTAGTATAGTGGATGACATGATCGTTTCTGCCGCTTCAGGAACAAAAATTTGTTAGATAATTATACTTCATTTTTTTCATCTCCTGATTAAATCTAAACTATTTTATATCACAATAATGAATATCTTAAGCAAATCTGATGAAAAATTGACCAGCTGTCAGCATTTCTATATCTGGACATTTCTGTAAATTTCGAAAACCCTATCAGAGCAATATTTAAATTAAAAAACAAAAACACATACAAGAATAAATATCCAACAGGAAAAAGCACGTTCGAAGAATGCAGCCTCGGACTCCAAAATCATAACTCACAGGACATCATTAATGGACGGACACATGACCAACAAGTACACACAGGGCAGATAGACAAAGCAAACCATACGGGCAACGAGACAGACAAAGTAACGCAGTGGTGTATCCACTGGAAAGGTCAGTAGTAAATCACACATGTGGAGCCTAAACCGGTCTAAATTGCGCAACGTTTCTCACCTTCAACCCCCACTGCGTTCAAAAGTCACAGGACAGTGTAAATAAGTTAAGTTATCCTCGTCCGGTGAACTTCTAACCAACGCATTTGCAACAAAGGCATAATGTAAACCACGCAAATGCTCTCGTAAGTTTAAATAAAATGAAAACTTTAAGACCCGTAGTCGCATGTACTCACTGCCTTTGCACAACATGGAACATGCAACAAAACACTACTACGGGCTCGACGAAAACAAAGCTCAAGTCACCCTAAGTTTTAAGAACTTCCGGTCATGTTATGTTCCCTCTTTTTTGACGTCCCGTAAAAAAAGCGTAGCCTTCAACAGTAAAGAGATAAATCACCAAGCATTCGGTATTGTCTCAAAACACTCTTGTAAAAACCTCATTTAACTGAACGTTTTATTCCTTTACCAAATACAGTTGGTAAATTTCAATGACCCATGACACTATAAAAATATCTCAATAAAAATCATGTTTTATATACATTCTCGCAAGTGTCTTTAAATTATTATCAAACTAATCCTATTTACGTGATTTATAATACCATTAGAACATGTCAAAGCCGTTTACGTGTAATATATTTATTTTGTTTATGGAAATTTTAAACAAGCAAAATATATAAGGGTACGTATCCCATAAGATGATGAGCGGGATACGAGTATATGCCCATCCAAACATTTACTCTACTTAAATTAAATTCGTTCAGCCCCCTTGTCATAAATTAATGCCTGCTTTTGAATTCTAATACTTTTCTAATTCAAGACTTTGGAAAAGAATGGTATACTCTCTGTAGCCTTTACCAAAACCTATGTTATGCTGCAAGAATTGAGTTAAGGTTAATCGTTTATTCAAACAGATATAGCTCCATTTCTTTTAATATTTGTTGAAAGTGTTGATCCATACGCTATGTGAACAATTGACTTAACTCGTGATATGCCTCCATGAAAAATATGTTACAAAGTTATAAGCTAAAATGAAACAAATGAAGGCATTCCGGTACCACGTACATTAATTTATTTCGGAACTCCACAAGAACTATTTCATTTCTTTTCAACTTTTGTGTATGATGATTGAATAACCATTAGCTCATCATTGTATTTAAATACAAAATGCAAGAATCCGGACACTCTAACTGATTTGATATTCCTTCATTATGGGTGGTTGCATTCTGGCAATTAGGCTTTTCTTGTTAGACATCTGTCCTTACCTTTTGAAATACACAATCTTGCTCAGCATTTCTCTTCAAACATGCAAGCCATCTCAGTTTGAGACACAAATTACAGCTTGAAAGGACAATGGTTAGTTTAGAGATTACAATGGGAATAATTTTCAGATCAACATATACCATTTTTTTGAGGAATGACGTGACCCGAAATGGTAACTGAAACGTTCTACAATATAATAATTCATGATTAAAGCAAATGACTAATATCATGTCTGATGTTAATGAAAATAATTTATACAAAATTAAAAATGCCCTTAGAAACCTAACATAGAAGTATTGCATGTAAATATGCAAATTTAAACGACGTCTGTGCAATGCATTTTATTGTGCTTGCTTAAATTGACAGCTTTAACATGATGATACAATACAACGGGGAATTGTTATGAGATGATCTACTTAACTATTGAATGTTTTATTATCATATTCAATTTAACTCGATAATGCAACTTCAAACAACTGCAATTCTGTTCAGTCAAGTTATATAATTTAGTGCAAATGCATGTTGCAAAACAGATCCAATAAGAGAATAAATGTATTGTTACTGGTCTTAAGGGAGGAAATACAGTCGATAGCAAATTAGATATGGATCCGTCACTGCATTAAACTATTTGCATTGCTTGCGTATAAAATAAACTAAAGCAAATGCAAAGCGGAATGGACTGACTGCACTATGTGAAATTAAAAACAGATTAATGTTGTTTTTTTTTTATTTTAATATTTAATACCGTAAAAGACTGCCCACGTGACAAAATTTGTCACTACTGCAGTAAAAAGGGCCACCTTCAAATTAATTGCCCAAGAGATATGTATGGCGACTATACGGATAAAATTCTAGAAGGCCAGGCAGCGACGCAGAACGATGAAAACACATCACTACTGCACATATCCTAATAGATGAACTTTCAAACCGTTTTTTTTTCCAATTGAGGATCTTGATACATGTGATACAATCGACTTGTCATCAGCAACCAAAACTGATCAACAGCAGCCGATTTCGGTGCCTTCCAAGGATACAACGTCGTCCGCATCAACAACTTCAGTTTTGAAATATTTCAAAGCAGGGAACCAATACACCGGAAGCATGCGATAAACGAACTATGCATATAATCTTGGGTGTCTCAAGGTCTTTAAAAGTGCACGTTAAAAATGACAAACTTATTTCATTTTCAGCAAATGCACTAGTCTATATGATGTTGATTCATTGATAGCAAAAAAAAACTCAAACAAGATGAAAAGGTTGCATCAGTTGTACTACGTCTTAAAACAATTGACATGCGACCAAATCTGTGACTGAACACGCAAATTGTGCATTGAAAACAATTGTAAACAAATGGCCAAACACTCCAGTTGCGTTCTCAAGCATCTTACCGGGACTAGGAAGGGTATACTTGCAAAAACCTTGAATTCTGATGCAGAATTGTAAATAAAACACTCTTGGAATACTGCAAATCCACTTCTGGGTGTCATTTCTTGGACAACGAACAGTTATTTTTTGAAGGGCAAAACATTAAAAAATCTCTGTACGATGATCGAGATCCACCCGGCGTGCAAATGTCCGAAGGGACTGGGGAGCTTTATTTCAACTTTCAAGCATTCTTCTTTGAGGGGAAGTCTGACGAATTAAATTACCAAACACCGCGCATGAGAAAAGCGTTAGGGAAACTGACTCCTCATCTCCCCCGTCGGCTACAGGTCCAAATGCAAAATACGGCAGAAACGACCAAGAAACACATTTATGAATTATAGTACTGTTCTATATTAATGTGAATGGCTTAAAAAATGAAAAGAAACTGGATTTAATATTTAACTGGTTAATGATGTAATTCTTTTATAAGAAACACATTGTGGAAATGAATTTGTAGCTAAACAATAGGAACATCAGTGTGGATGTAAATCATACTGGAATAATGGTAGTAACTATTCAAAGTTGTATCGGTTTTAATAAAAGATAAACTGGAACTGGATTGATTTATGTTAACAAAAATTTAGATTTGGTCAAAATTAAAGAAACTGGATTAACATGCTTCATAAATTTCAAAAGTGACTATGCAGTGTAATGGTTTTATGTCAAGTTTTTTCATTATCACATGTTCTATATAGCAAGGTTGTCCATGTGCACCTTTTTATACATCTACAGGCAGAACCTATAACCTGCAAAATACGAAATAATAACCGAAAAGTAGGCATTTAAATTCCGGTACTTCACGATGTCCCTTACGAAGCAGAAATAAATCAGTTTGTGGATGATACGCAACTGTTCGCAAAGACACGAAAACTCTTTGTCCCATATTTTCAACGATCTGAAACTATACGAACGCGCGTTGGGGGCAAAATCAAACAAACAAAAAACTACAGACTCATTTACGAGGGTCCTGTAAATATTCCTGTCACTAATGGGATTCCTTTAGTTTTATCCCAGGTATTTTTAAAACGCTTCATTGCACTTGAATTGTGTGCCCAATAGCTAACGATATCCGTTTTCATGCAAATTGCTTTTCAAATGACCGAGGTATCTTAAATTGAAAAACGCTGATCAATTTACTTCAAGTTGTCACATTGTAAAACAGACTAAAAGACTAAAATTCGTAGCTATATTAAATGCCGCATTAGGCTTGATATAGATTCAAAGCAGATATTTGATGAATTATGTGGTATGTATGGACCTCAGGCCATTTCAGTGTGCACAATTTTTAGGTGGGTTAAAGCTTTTAAAGAAGGGAAATTATCTGTCGAAGATGATACCCGTTCTGGTTGGCCTGAAACCTTTGTTACCAAGGCAAACAGCGCTCCTGTAAAAGCTGCGGTCGAACCGGATGCGCGATTGTCCGTGAAAAATATAGCCAATTGTACTGGTATATCAGAAGGCAGTGTGCAAACAATTCTGAAAAAGCGTTTGCACCTAAGAAAGGGTTGCGCTATGTGAGTTTGCTCACTCAGGAGCAAAAGAAACAAGGCCTTAAATATACCCGTGAACTTTTGAAAACATACAAAAGGCTGTGATAGTCTGGTTATATCTAATTTGCTAACAAGTAACGAAACCTAGGAGCACATGTTTAAGCCACAGAGAATGGCTGATAATAAGCAATTACAACGAAAAGATCAAAAGCGCCCTGTATTGCCAAGAGAACCATAAGTTCGAGAAAGATGTTGTACGCAATTGTCTTCAATTCTAGTAGGCCAGTCGTTCAAGATGTTGTACGCAATTGTCTTCAATTCTAGTGGGCCAGTCGTTCAAGTGCCTTGTCCATCTGGTCATACAGTCACTGGACGATTCTGCAAGAACTCTGGACTGAAGAAAGTTAAAAAGTTTAGAAATAAAAGCAAAGGATGGTCAGGAGTCAATGTTCTATATGACAACACCTCTTCCCATAAGGACGAGGTTGTTAAGTCTTTTATTGGCTTCTTAAAAGGTGGTAGTTGTAAACCATCCGCCTTACTCACTGACCTGAGTCCCCGTGACCTTTTGTTATTTCCAAGGCTTACGAAACTGCTTTCTGGAAAGAAATATAAGTCCAGATGTTCTCTTGGCAGCGCCATTTATCAGTGTCTCAAACAGATACCAAAAGAAGACTATTTATCTGCTTTTCGCGATTTGGTAAAAAGGTTAAAAAACTTGTTTCGGTAAAGGGAGAATACTTTAAAGGTTTGCAATAAAAATATTTTTTATAAAATATAGCACTTAAGAAATCCGAACTTAATGACAGAACTTTTTGCAGGACCCTTGTATAGGTAGATTAAAAGACAATACTCAATATTATAAAGAAATAAATTGGACTAAGTACTTTGTCGGCATTAATTATGACTACGGCATTGAATGTGAGGACATCTGGAGAAAAAAATCAATAAATTTAAATCATGCCTAAAAGTTTGGAAATCGAAAGATCTAACATTTAACATTTAACCGAAAATCATTGATCATCAAAACTACTTTTGGACTAGAATGTTCGAACTAGAAACATGGGGTATACCAGAAAGAAACGCAAAAGAAATAGAACAACCGATTCCAAATTTTCTCTGGGATAATACAATGCCCTTAGTTGCATAAAATACACTTAAGCTTGAAAAATAGTCCGATGGTCTTAATTTGTTTAGTATATCAGACCTAAGCATGGCTTTAAATATAAAAATGGTACACAAGAATTTGCACACCGATGTTCAAATGTGGAATGTAATAAGAACGTTAGTGATGTCTGCACGAGATAAAGAATATGACAAAAGATAATATATTATACAAATGTATATTCAAATGCTTTGAACCGCTAAAATCTTAATTTGTAAATTATTTGGAAATCACAAAATTTTATCCCACAGTAAGCCACTGTATTTGAAGTCTTTCTTGAAAAGTAATATTATTACTATTCAATATGTCTTGGATTGTTCAACTGGAAATTTCATTTCAGAAAAGGAGCTTCTTCGAAAATTAAAGAATTCTACTAACTCACTAATTGGATTGCAGAGTTCATGAAACTTAAAATCAGCATATCAAAAGAATTAACAGTTATGTTAAAGTTCGGTTCTTAAATATAGGATAATGATAAAAAAACTGAATTATTTTTTTTTCATAAAGAAATTTAACAGTCTGAACGCGTAATAAAAACGTAATTCAGCCAAGTAAATTGCAAACGCGCGAGATTTTAAATGTATACATGTATGTACGACATAATCAACCAAAAAACTTCATTAAAAAAAAAAAGCATTCTGATAAATTGGAAAAGTACTTGGTCAAATTTGTACAGCTGTTATTCCACTAGAAAAGCTAAGCAGTTCCAGTGGAAATTTTTACATAATCTTATTTTCACAGAAAACAAACTAAGTTTGATGCGTCTCTCAAACGGTATTTGTAACATGTGTACATTAATACAGTTATTCTAGAAGTGCAAAAAAGTCAAACAGATCTGGAGATATATTCAAACAATATTAACTATTTTCTTCTAAAGACATTGTTTCTCGGCTTACTTCAAATAATGCTAATTTAATCAACTCGTTTATATTCGAAACCAAATCGCACATTTGGAAATTCCGGAATTTATATAAATTTAGATTTAAATCAAAATGCCCTTCACTTAAAAATTTAAAACGCTCAATAACCAACACAGAAAGACAGAAAATACAGCAACAAAACCAGATTAACGAAAATCAACAAGCGGTTTATCATATAGAAAATACAAAATTTTGTGTTGAAAGTTAAATATAAATATTTAAATAAACACACACAAAAAAGTAACAGTAGCATTGCCTTGTGTAGCTTGTTCATTTTCTATCATTTCGACTTCGAACAGTTTTCTCGTCGTTTACCATCTTGCTTGTTGGTTCGTTTATTTTTCGGAGATACGTAAGAGATTAGAAAAAAGCGACATTGATTTCGAACTTATACGTCAAAAAGGAATATGATGCAATTCAGATTAGTATGAAGTTATATTACATGAATGTATTCCACTAAAATTTGTATTACGTTATCTGTAACATTATGCAAACACAGTAATCACTTTTCATTGAAAAATGTTAAATGTTATTTTTGTCTATATTTTATGTTATGATAAACAGTAAAGGAAAAAAAGTCAGCAATTGAAGATAAAATCTTAATACAAGATATTGAAATTGAAGCTTTAAAGTTCAGAACTGTAGTCACGGATTTTTGTCAAGGCAAGGGACGTAACTAAGTAAGGATTCTGATTCAAAAAAGTAATCTTCGTGTTTCAACCTTGTCACTTTTTGCTATTCTCGCTATGACTGCTGCATGTTTTAAATAATCTGCTTTTCAATATGCGTACTTTTGTGAATGTTTGTATTATATGGATTCTATTTATTTTATAAGATCATATTTCATTTGATAAACAGTGTAAGGCTGGTAGGCGGATGCTCCCCCGACACCTCGATTTAGGGCATGGCGAAGATGTTTCAATCTTACTGTATTCCAGGAAAAAGTAAATATAACTACGATGTATACAAAACACTTAAATTTCTTAGATTTAACAACGCTCCTGGAAATAAACTTCTGGAATGTTTTCGTTCCTACAAAAATGACAACGGAAGCAAAAATCTCCTTAACACTATATAATTAATGTGTCCATAAAGATTATGAATTTTATAAACAACACTCTTTTGTATGACTATGAAACATTTATGTGCTACAAGTAAGTGAATGTTGTTTTAAGAACTGCATAACATTATTTTGACGAATATATCAAATTTAGAGCCATCAAACAATTGAACCAAACTTGTTATGAAAGAGACTTTATGTTGAGCCTCTCTCCAGATACGCAGGCAGATATTATAACGGCATTTAATAATACATCACGCTATCTAGATGATATTCTTAATATGGATAATCCGTTTTTTGGTCATTTGGTGGGTACTATTTATCCTAGGGAGCTTCAGTTAATTAAAACTAACAATTCGGATAGTGATGCTTCATTTTTAGATTTACATCTTTCTATTTATGACAATTTTATACATACCAAAATTTATGACAAGAGGGATGATTTTAATTTTAGTATTGTAAATTTTCCCCATTTGGATGGGGATGTACCTCAGGCTACATCTTATGGGGTATATATTTCTCAATTAATTCGGTTTGCCAGAGCGTGTAGTCATGTCAAGCATTTCAATGAACGTAATCAATATATTACAGGTAAACTTCTTCAGCAAGGCTACCATTATTACAAATTGCGTAAATATTTTGCTAAATTTTATTATCGTAATTCTGATTTAGTTTTAAAATTCAATAGTAATTTAAAGACACTTCTGCGAGAAGGTATTTCTAAACCCGTTTTTTATGGGGATGTGGTTTACAAACTTCGTAAGATCTTGGGTCACGGTAATTTTCCAAATGTATTTGGAAAGATTATCAAACGTTTTATTAAAAAGGTTACGACCCAACTGTTTTGAGACATACCGCATGTTTAGTGTTCAACCCGTTTACAGTTGGACACTACGCTTCCCTCTTTGATTGCGTCTGACGGAAGAGGGGGAGGACTCTATGATAAGCAGTTTTTAAATCCTACCAGGACTGAACTGTTTTGATATTTGTCTTCTGGCCTGTTTCGTCGGGCCCTTAAGAGTGTTTCTCTTGTTGCTCTGTCTTCTGAAAAGGCATTGAGTACATACGTTTTTGGTTCTTAAGGTTTGTTTTTTATATATTTATACACGAGCATTTTTGTGTTTTACATGCCATGCCTTTTTGTTTCCATTACGTGTGTAAGAGATTCACCTGGAGGGGATTACTTTTATTTACACTGTCCCATGTCTTTGGAACATGGTGGGGGTAAGAGTGAGGTTAGGTGCACCATAAACCGGTTTAAGCTCCCCAGTGGTGTTTTTGCCACTGACCGTTCCAAGGCGGTGCCCCACTGTGTTCCTTTGTTCGTTTCGTCTTATGTGTTGGCTTTGTGTGCGTGTGTGTTGTTCGTTTTGTCCTTATGTGTTGGCTTTGGGTGTGTGTGTGGTGCACGCGTCTGCGTGCTGGGGGTTTCGTTTTGAGGAGGCTACGTTTTTGGTGCGTGGCATTCCCTGTTTGATATTTTTCTTTGTTTTTTTTGTTTGCATTTTGGATCAATGTGTTCTGTTGTCTATGTTGGCGCCTTTCGAAACTGATTCCTATTGGTCATGTGACTGTTTCATGATCTGCCCTTGATTCCATTCTGCACCATAGACGTTGACCCAATTCAATTTCAGGGAGAAACAAACCGCATCAGGTTTTTAAACGCTGAACGTCGAAATTAACACTGCACCATGTAAACTTTATTTCATCCAAAACGTATCTGCACCATGACTTACTTTCTATCTATTAGATAAGTGAAAGAGGTGTACGAAACTCTACTGAATAAAGGTTCATCTGTTATCTGGTATACACCGCCCGCACAAAAAAACGGTAACGAGAAATGGCGAATAAAGTCAGTGTATAAATTACAATCAGAAATCTTTAGGTTTCAAATCCAGTGTACATTATATTTTATAATAATCATTAAGACATCACATGCAGCAAGAAATCAAAAGCGCACGGAGCTGACTCATTTGTTCCCTAGTTGTCAAGTTCAACCACATTCAATAAAAAAGAGCTACGCCACTTAAAATGAACAGATTCAGTGTTATAATATTATATTTCTTCTGTTTTTAAAACCCAATGTGGAGAAACCACATGCTAAGTATTAATATACCCTTTCTGTAGCTCTTACTTTATAGATTATTTCGTAAATAGTGCAGTATACATTGATAAAGTTTAAAGGCGTATGCTAGAATTCCCTGTATATGAGATGGGCGAAAATTTTCCCAATAACAGAATTTCTTTAAAAGAAATTCTGTTATTGGGAAAATTTTCGCACCAAATTCTAGCATACGTCCTTTAAGATGGAAAATATGACACTAATGTTATAATTTCTTTTTCAAACTCAACCAACTATTCCATAGTAGGACAGTGAAATTTTGAATTATTCACAACAGTCTTAACGGATACTACGACAATTAGTATAGTGGCATAGCAATATAACTATCCAGTTCAATATATGGTATAAATTATATTTTCTATCTTGAGTTGCAATATTGCAGACATACTGCTGCCACCTTATATCTTTTAAATGTTGGTTTATACGACATTCAGTAATCTAAAAGATGATGAACTGCAGACAGATGCCAATATAACTTGCCATTTCTAGACAACTTCATCAAAGAACAATCATTTATCTACAGTAGGATCACTGACTTTAAGACGTTTTTAATCCCTAGAACGCGTGCATAAACAGCTCATGTCGAACTAGTTCGTGATGAATATGCATACACAACATCAAAGCAAATTATCAAAAAAAAAAAAAAAAAAAAAAAAAAAAAAAAATCAACGAATTTAGATGCTTATTCCTTAGGGTTACCGAAATGTCAGAATATCAGGAATATAAATGATGCTAAATATATTTTGGCGTGTATCTTCACTGGTTATTATAATGCTCATGTCGGTCTAGTTTTGGAACTATACAGGTTGTAAAGCTTGCAGGAAAGTGTTGTTACACACTGTTACATTCTCTGACTTTCCAGTCCAAGCAATGTCAGATAGAAAGAGACCTCAGCAAATATATATTGTTTTGTCATTTAGATTTAACTTTTCACATTTCTATATGTGTTTGATAAGGTTACGTTTAATCTGATTGTTGTCAAACGTTAATTCAGAAAGAAACACGGTTATCTTAAGATGATTAACCAGAAGTAGCATGAAGAGTCATTTCCCCAAGTAAGAATCATGAAAACGGAAGGTAGAAATAACAATTGCATTCACAACCAAAAATAAAGACTGCATAATAATTACATATTTTCTCTTACGTCTCCAACGCAGATATGCGATCGAACTTGTTGCATCAAAAGAGAAACACACTCCGGAAAAGGATGGAGAACGCTAAAGGTGATTCCAAGTATCTGAACTGACTAGTACCAAAACCCAAGTAATAATTCATTGACCGAAACATTTGCTGACTTTTTCATGGAAATAAAACTCAAAAATACGTCAGTCCCTAAGCGAATACCAAAACTTTGAACCGTACGTAAGGGAGGTACAAAATTTAGACAAATTTACTGATTTGGCTCACTGACAAGATGAAGTGAAACATATCGTTAGTGAATGAATACCACATCTTCAGAGTTGGATGTTTTGCCAACACGTATTCTGAAATTAAATGTAGACTTACTCCTCTCTCTCTAGGATCGCTAAATTGTCGAATCTCTCATTAAAACGGGGTGCTTTTTCATGTGAAATACAAACAAGCTGTTGTTAGACCTTTGCTAAACAAGAGGGTCTTGAGTTCTGCTCAACCCGGGGCTAGAGGGCGTGGACGGTAGCATGCATTTTAACTACCGTCCATAAACAGGCTCAATCAAACCGAGCCTGCAACATTTTCGTTTTTGTTGTGTTGAGCGACCTGTGGAGTTTCCACTTTTTCTATTGAACTAGAGCTTTCCAACTGTCGTCCTGTGAGTAACTTATCATTTCTGTCAAAACCTATTGAGAAAGCAGTTCTTTACAGATTAAACAAACATGCAAATCAAAACAGTTTTTCACCTAAGAGTCAGTCTCCATATAAGAAATATCTCACCTGTGAATCTGTGCTGGTTTCGTTGGTTATTAATGGTCTAAGTGGTATGGAGAAACAGGAAGTAACGGGTAATACTGGTTTCAGGTTGTCTGTCTGTCCGTAGACACAATCTTGTGTGCTCCAACTCTCCTCATCCCCTTGACACAATTTAATGAAACTTCACACAAGTGATCAGTAACAACAGTAGTTGTGTATGGTGCATGTTAGGTTCTTTCAGAAAATAAATTTGCAAAGTTACGAGACTTTGTTTTTGTTACTTTACTATATACATTGAGTCTATATATGCAATCTTGTGCGTACCTTATCTCCTGAACCCATGCACACAATTGAATGAAACTTATAACAAGTCATCAGCAGTAATCCTAGTTGTGCAAGGTGCATGTTAGGTTCTTTTAGAAAAACATTCTGCACAGTTATGGACTTTGTTTTTTTTTCTGTTAATGTGCTATAGACATACAGTCTGCATATGCAGTCTTGTGCGCGCATAATCTCCCGAACCCTTGCACACAATTTAATGAAACTTGACAAAAGTGATCAGTACCAACCCTACTTGTGCATGGTGCATGTTATGTTCTTTTAGATAAATATTCTGCAGAGCTATGGGACTTTATATTTTCACCATGCTGTATACATGTAGTCTGCTTATGCAATCTTGCACGCACCTAATCTACCGAACCATTGCACACAATTTATCGAAACTTCACACAAGTGATCAGCACCAACAGTACTTGTGCATGGTACATGTTAAGTTCTTTCAAATAGAATTACGCAGAGGTATAGGATTTTGTTTGTTATGTTACTATACTATATACATAGAGTCTATATACATACAGTCCACATAATTATGCAACCCTTTGTGCGTAAAATTGCAATGTACTGTGAGTGCGTGCGGGGAGGGGGGAATGGGGGTATATTCATCACCTTCTTTTAGCTCTAGTTTCTTATTTACTTAAGTGCAGCATTTGACACTGTCGACCACGACATTCTGCTAGTTGTCCTGTAAGCACAGTATGGTCTCTTCGATGGTTCAATGGGTAGACTCCTACTTAAGGCCTCGTACTTGTAAGGTTAATATCAACAATGCATATTCATCATACCGCCAGCTTGAATGTAGTGTGTTTCAAGGCAGTTAAACATTGCCTTGGTCCGTGGCTGCATTTCACATATGCTGGAATTCTTTTTGCTGTCATTCCCAAATCCATATCAGATAATCGCAAGCGGTCGGAGACCTCGAACTGTGCGCAGTTACAATCAATGAGTGGGTGAATATAAACAAACTGAAAATGAACACATCAAAAACTGAATTTATTATGTTTGGTGCATACATCAATTGAACAAGTGTTTTAAAATTTCGATTAACATTTCCGGTGATGATATCAAACGTGAAAGCACAGTAAGATATATTGGTGCATTTCTTGATAAAACCTTGAACTTTGAAAGTTCATGTAAATCGCAGAGCACATACGTATTTAACATAACTGCTTACAGAGTATGTCCTAGTAGACAAGGTTTGATCATCAGAAAATTCTGAATGTCGTTTTGTTGTTCCATACAACAAGTGCAAAACATTTATTGGAAGAAGTTCCTGTACAATTGTTCCAAAACTGTGGAATGAACTGCCGTTAGCATTAAGCAAAAGTGAATCACTTGTTATATTCAAACAAACTCTTAAGTCACTGTATTTTAGAGACTTTATGGAATTGTTTTAAATTTGTTGACAATTATTTTAGATGTGATAACAGCAGGTGTTAGTTTTTAAATTTCATCATTTATATCTTCAAGGCTTGTGAGATTGAATGTACAACGTCATTGAATGTATATATTTAGACGTTTAATCAAATTAATTAGTTCAGTTTTAGTATCATTTTCTGTAGAACATATTTACGCGGTGAAATGTCAGTTTTATGCACATGTGTTGCACTTTTCTGTTGACACTACCCTACTAACTGAATATTAAAATACCAGAACGCGTAAGCTGATTATCAGACGCATGCTGTATTCATCTAACCACAAATATAATATGATAAATAATGTTACGCATGCTGCAACTAACAGCATCACTATAACGTCAGTCAAACCGAGCACTATTACGGTCAACTCTCATTCCAAAAAATAAATGTCAGCTGTTATTTTGCAATAGATTGTTCTGAAGAATATGAATGCCATCTAAAATGAACTTAACACACTCAAACTGTTACTTTTTGATGTGATATCAGCAGAAAATGGCAACAAACATGTTATCGATCGAAAACCATGAAATAAATCCCAGTTGATTAAATATCAGTAATTCCACCGTCACTGTATCGTTTAACGGTTTTTGTGATTAAAATATAAAATGTTGTTCGTCAAGATATTTGTGATAAAAGGTTTAACAGTCTCGCAAGAATTGATCCTGGTGACACTTTTAAGAGGACATTTTCATACCTTTATATGTTTATTTGTCTACTGAAATATTGCGATTTAGTGATGTTGACAAAAGTAATGACTTGTTCTTGAATGTAATGGAAATTTCATTGTGATTCTAATTAATTGACATTTAAAGTGTACGGATTTGCGTCATTGAGATAAAAACTTGCGTAAAATGCTTGTGTATGCCATGAAGACAAGTCCGATATTGAGATCGGTTTTACGTAAAACTTCTCTAAAAAAGAATTTAATAGGGAAGAACAAATGTCTACATTTTGATTTCTATCTATAAGCGCGGTTAAACAGTGAACTGTCATTTACAGTTAAATACGACTATATCTTTTGCCGTTGTAATAAAACCATGAAGCCTTTTGGGGCACATTTGGGTCAGCATCCTTGGACAAAAACCTACACAATAGATCAATGTACTCAAAAGGCTAACATAAAAACACCAGCAAAGTTGATTATTAATCATTTATGCATAGTCAGAATTTCAACCTTGATATCCCTGTGTGACGGTAAGAAAATTTAGATAAACTACTGGTGTTTTAGATGCATAAATCTTCCAAAAGTTAGCTTTAAACTTTTAACAATTTTGTCAGCGATATTTTGTTTACGGTACAGCGCGTTCTATGTTCATCTGCATTTCTCGGGATGCGACTTCAAAGTAAAAAATCAAAGCCTTGAGACGTCTGGTGGTTGCGTGTTTTTGTTTAAATGCCAATCTATATATATACATGAATTGAGAGACAAATACAAATGTGTCTCATATCTAAAAAATCTCTGTCTGACCTAGCTTATAATGTAACCTTGGGCTGGAAAACTTTATCATTGATAGATCTTATATAATCTAAATGGCCAGTATGTGTGTATTGAATGGATACAGGTTGAATCAGAACTACTTGATCATTGATAATTCATCCGCATTGAATGGGACCATTTTGTGTAGCACATAAACATACTTTGGATGTGATTTAGAATAAAATAAAGATGCTATATGATTGTCAGAAATACACTTGTAACTTTGGTGGTGGGCCAAAAACGCACAAGTAATGTCTTGTAATTGATGGTTATTGCGCGTATTGTTACTGACAGTACTGAACGAATATTCAATTTATTTGTTGGGTTTAACGTCGCACCGACACACTTTTAGGTCATATGGCGACTTTCCAGCTTTAATGGTGGAGGAAGACCCCAGGTGCCCCTCCGTGCACTATTTCATCACGAGCGGGCACCTGGGTAGAACCACGAACGAATATTCAAAAGCTTTATTTACTCCATAACTGCCATACGCATAAATTGTTTTTTCTATGAATAGTTACTCTTGTGTATAGTAAGTGAATGCCTATCAATACACGAGATCTTTAAAATCCAATTTACTTACAAATTAAATGAACATTTGCTATTAAAATGATCCAATCTCTCCTCTCTCAACTGATCTACAATTGCGTTTCTGTTAATGCACCATAGGGCTCATTATTTCACTTGAAACATGCAAGCTGTTCAATTTCAGACACAAATTAGATGACGACTGTAAAATAGGTGACAATGGGAATGAAATACGTGTACAAAACTTCAGCGTGACTAGAGAACTAAAGAACATCCTTAGACATAGTACACAAAAGTTGCTCATAACACGCACAGTCAAAGAAGATCCGATATATGCTCTACTAGATGAATGACCGTTGAGAAAGCAAGTATATGATTCATGTTGACATTATACCCAGAGACGTTGTTTGTGTCAGCCGTGAAGTATGTCGCCTTGCGTTACTGGTAATTACAGCGGGAAGAAATTGTGTAGGCGGTCTTGTAGCTCAATCGGTAGAGCATTGGAACGGTTTTCGATGTCGGAGTTCGAACTCCAATTAGGCCGCACATTTTTCTCACCCGATGACATCTTACGCCCAACGTAGGATCGTTACATTATTACACTAGTTAGCTTCACGCGCCTGTAGTTGCTTGATTAATAAAGTACCCACTGAAATTTGAGGACGAATTAAAATTGGAGAAATATGGCATATAGGTAGGACTTATTATTAAAACGGGCAAATTTAACGGTTTGAGTCTCAGTCCGGCTGCACATTTTTTCTCATCCAGCCAGTCACTTTACCCATTAAAAATCGAAAAGCTATGTTTGTCGAGAATATAATTTTGAGGCTTTTTAGGTGATGGCGTCCTTATCATGCTTTCAAAAACTCAAGTTTCCTAATCATATTTTCAACACTGAAGGCTAATTGGAAATTCGATTCAGTTGCAGAAGACATATTCTTCTGTCTACAAGCATGTTCTTAAAGGACCAATATCAAGATATCTTAGCAAGCTTACATTCGTTTTAGCAAACAAACGGGTAATGGATGCAGAAGAACAATATCCTAAGTTTTCATTCTAATCATAATGGTAATAATATGATAAAATGACGATTAATTTATGTTGTTACAGGTTGACTATAAGCAACAAAGCGGGATTTTTCTTTTTTCTTTAAAGAGCAGATACACATCGATTACTGGTTATTTGTGTGATAATACCACATTGCGAACCATATACCTGATAGTTTAACCGAAGTTCTGAAAAGCATTTAGTTATAAAATGGCATCGTTGTAAAACTGCCTTCACTAACCAACATGTATTTTTATCAGTCAACAAAAATAAATTATTTCAATTGTACTTTTAAACATTATATTGAATTTGATTTAAGAACCGATAGTTTCATTTTATTTGTGCAGTTCTGTGTAAATGTTCACGTCCCGTATGCAGTAATCGAATATCTGTTAATGAGACTATTACAATTCCATTTACGTACAATTCAAATGTGAAATATGTATTGAAAGGATCCAGTCTAGATGAACTGCATTGATATCGTTTTGCTATTGACACACAATGGTGCTCATTACGTCTCTTTTAAAATTCAACCTGTGTCAATTTCAGATGCAAATTACAACTTGTAGAAGCAATATAACGAAACGACAATTGTTGGCATGAGAAACATGAGTTAAGAATGTCCCTACAGGACAAAAAATCTAGGCACATAAGTGAACATAAATGTTGTTGACTATCGCAAATAAACATTCAAAAGTTCAAATAAAGACGGAAGTTTTCTTTGATCACATCGATTTTTAAGTAACTGTAGTAAGACATAGTGTAAATATTACGATTTGATATTTTGATTTTAATTCAAATCCTATTTGAAATGAAAATACATGATTAAATAGACAAAACGATAGACTTCCCTTCGACTTATTGTTAGTAATGACAAGGCTCTCTTTCCATTCAAAAGATTAAAAAGTCAATAATCCAGTAATTACTGCTTATCGTGTCACAATATAAGGCCACTAGACAAGCCATGAGCAGCTGCATTTCACTGGTCACATGTGATATATAAATGTTTGCAATTCGAGCACGAGCGTCTTTTTAGCAGTCTTATCAAACACATGGGGTTTTTATGGTGGCTGATTTCTTCATTTTCGCGTTTCCTCCCCGCGACCACGCCGAACGAAAACACGAGAATAAACAAGTTAATATGGCGGGGGTACGGGGCAAACACTCGCTATTTAGCGGGGGATGTGGATCGAAAACACGATATTTAGCGGGGTCGCGGGTCAAAAAGTCTACATTTAGTAACTCTAATGGCGTGGGCGCGGTACGAAAACACGACGTTTGAAGAGTGTTAATTATCGTGTTTTCGCCCCGCGCCCTTGTCAGTTTAGTTACTAAATCTCGACTTTTCGCCCCGCGACCCCGACAATAAGCGAGTTTCGCCCCGCGCCTCCGCCATTGTAATGCCTTTATTTCGCCTTTTTGCCCCGCGACCTGTCTAATTAGCGGATTGTCATCCCGCGACCCCGCCATTAAAATAGTGTCTATTCAGCAATTCTGTATAAACGTTATGTAGGTTTGATGCAATAGAGAGCTGCCTAAACCAAGGATATCGGCCAGTAAGCTTGGAAAGTAACATGGAAGGAGCTAAATATATGCGTCGTTGGCAGACCTCATACTTACCCGAACGATTTTAGCCCTAACATTAAGAACAAAGGTACATGTATCAATATAATAAAAGTAATAAATGATTAGAAGACAGAACATTAACACAGAAAACAAGGTAAATTGAAAATAAAATTCAATCTACGACCTTAAAACATTCAGTAACAAGATTGGCGTCCGCTTTTGAAAATACGAATCTTACTCAAAATAAATGTAAAATAATTCAACAAGGAATTTTTTAACTTTCCTGGCAGTCGTGGTCATTCCACGATGTGAATCGGCAGAAAATAAGCTGGAAAAAATGAGTTATTGGCTAAATTATGTGTTTATGTGAAAGGGAAGTGTGAATACAAAACGGTAAGATTTCATTTAAATAAAAGACACACGGTCTAGGAACTGCCAGGAAATTGCGTTATTATGTCGTAAAAACCAGCTGCGAGAAGTCATAAGTCTTGTCCATAATCTTCATTAATTAAATTAATGGCCCCAGTAAATTACTTGGAGTTTAGTTTTTACAAGTGAAGTTATGTTTTCTGCTTGATATCTCTTGATTATGTCATCACAACGTTGCACTTTTGCAAAACCTACAGATCTTAGAGCGAATGCGTGTCATATTACGTCAGAAAATTAAACTGTGGGAAATTAATTCTTGAGTTCATTTTTTATAAAATCTCTGTACATGAGTGTTTAAGTATTACATGTCATACACGTTTTATTTAGTACGTAACATGTTTCTTTTATCAGCTTTTATAATTTGTTTGTTTGTTTGTTTTGGGTTTAACGCCGTTTTTCAACAGTATTTCAGTCATATAACGGCGGGCAGTTAACCTAACCAGTGTTCCTGGATTATGAACCAGTACATACCCATGATACCTGTTCTCTGCAAGTAACTACTTTTATAATTTGGTTATAATGAAAATGATATTATATTGAATATTGCGTTTGTTTTCAAGTTTCAAGTCATCGTGTTACAATGTATTTAACACACTATCTAACTATTGATTAGTTTTCAAATTTTCAATTAAACAGTTAAATTGTATCATTATTTTTTTCATATAATAGTAATTTTATGATATGATAGTAATATTACATTATTATACGTTACTTTTTACTTTAATATTGCACTTACAGTGGTTCTGTTGCTGTCTTTCTGGACTATATATATAAATTTCAAATAGTGCGCCAAACGTAACGTCATACTTTGACGTTATAATGTCATGATAACTGACGTCATGACGTCATACATATGTTTGTATACATTGTATGTTTGCCTGAAGAAGTATTTTAATACGAAATTCATTGCAAACTTGAGTTGTCTTGTTTCTTTAACCATACTAATGTATTATATTGTTATCCATTGTTTTTCAAAATGATGCTCATGAGTAGCACCTTTGCAAAATCTATTTGCACTGTTAAAACAAACAATGATAAAGTTTAATAGGTCAAACATCATTTGCATTATATATAGAAAAAACCTACGGATGATATGTACATCAACACTGACACGTTTCTTGGTTGCATTCTCTGCTTCCAAAGGATCTTTTTACAGATTTTATTAAATATTAAAGCAGCAATCTTTAAGCTGTAAAAAGTATCCCCGTACTTGGATTCAGTGTTGTTATATTTTCTGGTCCTTTGGGCTCATGGAGTCCATTCAACATAATTATGTGTAATAGAGTTCCGCTTAAGCCGGTGCTAGAAGGGCGTGAGAGTTGTTGCACAATTCCATTACCTCTCATGAACAGACTCAATCAAACCGAGTCTGCTATTATTCTTCTTGGTTGCATTTTTTGCTTCCAAAGGATCTTTTTACAGAATTTATTATTGCCTGTATCTTATCAATATAAATAAATACCATGATCAGTACCCGCCTATGGTATATGTTGGTATATGTTGTCAATTATGTATTCGAATACACAGCACAGCATTTGACCTGCGCAAAAGAAAACGGAAACGGCCGATCGGGGAAAATATTTCTATATTATAGGGCGTACCTCTTGTAAATATCTTTGTTAAATAATGTTGTATTTTTTCACTCATTACGAAAATAAAGATTGAATATCGGCTTTTCGGAAAAAAATGGATATTGTTGTTTTTGCCTCTATTTCTTATGCATATCACTGTATGAAGAAAAAACGCCTCGCGTAAAATAATTTATTTTTATACCAATTGAAACTGAAAACAACTAGAATATTCTCGTTTTGTTTATAACGGGAACAAATGTGCTGTCAGCCCTGAATGCAGGGAAACAGCTTAAAGTACTATCTATCATGAAATAAGAATAAACATCACGACTAAATCGACAGTTCGTTCAAAGAAAACACCAAAAAAATAATGAAATGCCAATTTCAAGGTCAACTCATGTTGACATAACAGACATTGACATTTCCAGAGAAAATAAAAGGATTGTAGACCGCATAGAATAGGAAATAAAACCTGAAATATTTTTCATGCACTTATCTGAATTAATATGTGTGATGTAACAGTATCTGATTTTTAGCAAATCATATCAAATACTTCAACTATTGTTACATTGTTTCAGTTAGAATTACGACCGCCAAAAAATAGTTACAGTAATTCTCCCCATTTGTTTAGGAGGTAAGTGAACTACTATTCTTTATCTCTATGTTCAGAAAGAGTCCGCTATGTCCTTATATTTAGATTAATAAACGCAAATTACTTCCACTCTTATCCTTTTGAGTGGTATTTGTATGGACGCAAATCCGAAAATAACGCAGTTGTTAATGGGTTGAATGTCTTCCCCGAATAAGTGTTACAAGCGTCGATATTTCAAACAACATAGAAATGACCATTAAAGATAAGGATGTGAACATATAATGCCCAGAAGTATTTGACACATCGAAAGTATGCCGTGACCTTATATAGAACTTTATTCGTTTCGTACTTGCTGTGTGTTCATAAAATAAGTCGAATAATCGCATTTTTACATTAAGAAGTTATAAGAAGCAATGATTATTGTATTACTGTTAAATATTTCGCAGTATTTATGGAAACACACATGTAGACCAGACATAATAGTAGATGTAAACGCAATATATTTTTGTATAATTTAAAACCCACACATATACAAAAAATCTAAGTTAAACTTAAATTCTAACACGATCCGCAGCAATTGCTATATAAACATATAGCGAAATCGCCTATACATGAATCTACGATAAAATATGGTTGGCTGTTACATTTCACCCCCTATGATTGTAACATAAGAAATTCTACTTCAGTTCCATTACATACGAATTATTTCAGGACCAAACGGTTGAAAACAGCATTTCAAAAACATAAATATAATAAAAAGTCATACTGACTTATGTGTAGGTCCGTAAAACACGTTCTGATCTCTACGAGCGAATTCAATTAGCCTAATTATGATTCAGCGGTGACGTCATAAATGTATGACATAAAGCATGACGTCATTATGATGTGACGTCATATAAAAGTTAAGCTCGTCACTCGTAAAACAAGGTCAATTCGCCTAATTTGATGATTCTGTTCATAATTAGTTTGCGAGCTGTTAGATTACTAATTTATGAATACTTCTCAAAATTCTGATAAAAAAGAAACAAATATCTATACGTTCCATTGGCTATGCAACACTTTCTAACCATAGGGGGTAAATTGTAACAGCATATGGCCAGAATGACGTATAACGCTGAAAATGTAGTACTGTAAAATATGAATTATTTGCGTTGTTAGAATCGAAATAATAAATATGTTCCAATAATTTTATCAATTATTCTAACACTATCCGCAGCAGTTGCTATATAAACATATAGCGAAATCGCCTATACATGAATCTACGATAAAATATGGTTGGCTGTTACATTTCACCCCCCTCTGATTGTAACATAAGGGATTCTACTTCAGTTCCATTACATGCAAATTATTTCAGGGCCAAACGGTTGAAAACAGCATTTCAAAAACATAAATATAATAAAAAGTCATACTGACTTATGTGTAGGTCCGTAAAACACGTTCTGATCTCTATGAGCGAATTCAGTTAGCTCAATTATGATTCAGCGGTGACGTCATAAATGTATGACATAAAGTATGACGTCATAATGATGTGACGTCATATAAAAGTTAAGCTCGTCACTCGTAACACAGGGTCAACTCGCCTAATTTGATGATTCAGTTCATAATTAGTTTGCGAGCTGTTAGATTACTAATTTATGAATACTTCTCAAAATTCTAATAAAAAAGAAACAAATATCTATACGTTCCATTGGCTATGCAACACTTTCTAACCATAGGGGGTAAACTGTAACAGCATATAACCCGAATGACGTATTACGCTGAAAATGTAGTACTGTAAAATGCGAATTATTTGCGTTGTTAGAATTGAAATAATAAATATGTTCCAATAATTTTATCAGTTAATAAAACATGGGCAGTCGTTTGGATGCGAATAATTAAATCACTCGTGCTACGCACTCGTGATTTAATTATTACGCATCCAAACTCCTGCCCATATTTTATTAACTGATAAAATATAGGAACAGATTTATTATTTCTTAATTTACAATATTATAATGTGTATACATATCATAAACTAAGATATTTTATTTTCCGATTTTACAGGATACAGTTATCTGCTAGCATGTGGGATTAAATTTACTTGAATTTAAATGAAGGGAAGTAGGAGTGGCAGTTGCACATTAACTGATGATCAACGTCATTATTGAAGTTCTCTGAGCGCAACCTTATTAAGCTATTGTTGCTCACGCAAGCTCTCCTACAAACAAGCCTTTCACTTAGTTCATTATGTCAAAGGATATTAAAAAATATACCAAATGAACTGTCAAGCTGAACTGATAACCTATTTTGTTATATGTTTTTGATATTTACAAAGATGGAATTTTTCAAAGCAGTATGCTATTGTCTTGGGAAAACTTTTTTACATGTATAATAAATCATAGACTAAAAAATATTTGCTGATAGTTCAAACTTGATACATGAAACGCAAGCAGGTTTTCGTAAGAAATATTCAACCGTTGATAACATATTTATCCTTAAAGATCTAACTGATATTGTACAGTCAAACAGTAAAAAAAAAACTGTTTTGTTGTTTTCAAACAAGCTTTTTGATTCTGTGTGGAGAGTTGGACTCTGGCAAAAATTGAGACAAGAGAACATAAATGGGAAATGTTTTGATGCTATACAAAGTCTTTATAATAATATCAAGTCAAGAGTAATAACCTCTGATGGATGTGCACCTTTTTTGATTGCCTTGTCGATTTGCGTCAAGGGAAAAATTCGTCACCTTTTCATTTTCAATTTTCTTGAATAATCTTGAAAGTTTTTCAGACAATAGTGATGTAAATGGAGTTTCTAAAGATATAGATATTGAAGAAGCACATGTTTATTTGAAACTTTTTATTCTACTTTACGCTGATGATACAGTAACTTTCGGTAAAAGTGAAGAGGATCTTCAAAATACTAAATTCAAAGAGTACTGTGACCATTGGAAGTTAAACATAAATGTAAACAAAACTAAAGTCATTGTTTTCAGTAAAGGCCGTCAAAAACGTATCAGATCATTCACAATTGAAGAAAATGTTTTGGAAATTGTAAATGAATACAAATATCTGGGTATATATTTTAATAAGAGTGGTTTGTTTTATAAATCAAAAATAAATATTGCCAAACAAGCAAATAAAGCAATGTTTGCATTACTAAGAGAGATCAAGTCGTTGGCTCTACCATTTGATCTATAAATCGAACTATTTGAAAAAACAATTAAACCAATTTTATTATACGGAAGTGAAATTTTGGAATTTGGAAATGTTGATGTTTTAGAGAAAGTCCAGCTTAAGTTCTATAAATATATCTTTAACACGAAAAAGTCTACTCCGTCATACATGGTGTATGGAGAAACAGGTTTTCTACCACTCAAAATTCATATTAAAAGTAGAGTTATAGCTTACTGGGCCAGACTTATTGACAATATAAATAATGAGGACACAACAAGACTTTCATCAAAAGTATACTATTGTTTTAAGAGAATTACAATCCAAAAATATAGTGAAGTCACCATGGTTAGAAAATGTAAAACAATATCTATTTGAGACTGGTTTCTCTGGAATCTGGTATATACAAAGTTTTAACAGTAGTAAATGGCTTATAAAAGCAATGTACCAAAAGCTAAGAGAGAGATATATATATACAAAACTGGAGATCTGAAATCAATAATACGTCAGATTCAAATATCTACAAGAAATCATCGCCTTCCGATTGAACTGAGGCGATGGCAAAATATACCGGCACATGACCGAAACTGTATTTATTGTAGAGATATAGGAGATGAATTTCACTATATTCTTGTTTGTCCAACATTTGAAACCGAGAGGAGAAAGTATATATAATTATATAATTACTGCATTAATAGACCAAGTATGTTTTGAAATTAAATTTATCAATTTGTTAACATCAAACTTGAAAAACTAAGTATTTTTGTGACAAGACTATGCAACACTTCAAATAAGACTTAATTATTTTTTCTTCCAATTGAACTTGGAAAACCTTTTTTGTTCAAGCCAGTCTAAAGTTATTGACATGTTATTTATCACTGTAAAATGTTGTAAATACTTAAGATAATACGTTGATATGTTTAGAATACATTTGTTTGAATTTATATGCACTTTATATGTTATCTTGTAAATGTAATATAGCCGTTTTCCATTATTCTTTTTGTATATAAGTATATGTTATCATACTGCTGATGTTTCCCGCTATTGTGGGACTTATGCACATCTTGAAAAATCTTATTTTACTATAGTATCTTATATTGAACAAACAACTACATTGTATTTCATCATCGTCATTTGACATGTTTACATTTGGTTTGTATACTGTTGAAACGATATACTCTTTTCGTTTTTTGTTTTGTTGTTTTTGTTTTGCAGAGTTTAACATCCAGCTTTTGATGGAGAAGGAAGAAGACCTATGACCCTTTCGTGCTTTATCTATACCTCCCTTTAGCCGGTTGTATGCCTTCCTCAAAAGACGATTTCAAGGCCGAAAGTGACGCTCTAACCCACATTGGTGAGGGGCAAGTTCTTTGAAGCCAGCAAATTTAATCACCCGAACATACTCTTTTCGTATACAATGATAATTGTATTACCTAAACGAATATTTATTTATTTTTTTTTTTTTTGAAAATTCATTCAAAATGCAAGTTTGAAACATTATTATTATCTCCCTTTAACTTGGTTGAGCAATTTAAATGGATCGAAAATAAATGAATTAAGAAGTTATATGTAGTTTTAAAACATGCCTTTTGGTCAGACGTAGGTAATATCTCAATATCTATCTAATGCTAAATGTAAAAATAGAAATGATTTTGAAATTCAAATAGATATTCTTTGCTTGTATTATTTGCTTTCAAAGGATCTTCGTATAGATTTGTTATGTTAAAATGGGGTCTGTACAATTGACTTCTGACAAATCGTTTGATACTAGATCATTTTAAGTTTTCTTTCAAGTATAGCAATTACGCATTTACAAATTTTAATTAAAAAAAGGCTGTAATTTATATTCTGTGTATGCATAAATAAAATTAAACCTTCAGTCTGCATCATTGATAATATTGAGTCATTCATTCAGAATGCTTATTCCAAGGTCGTTCTATCTACATTGTGAAACTGCAAGTAGTTCTTGTTAGTTATTTCAGCTACAAGACTTGTTTAAGCTCCCCAGTGGTGGTTTTGCCGCTGACCTTTCCAAGGCGGTGCCCCACTGTGCTCCTTTGTTTGCTTTGTTTGTTTGTTTTGTCCTTGTGTGTTTGCTTTTTGTGTGTGGTGTGCGTGTGTTGATCGTGTGCGCGTTTGGGGAGGCTGCGTGTTTAGAACGTAGCTTTCCCTGTTGGATATTCTTCCTTGTTTTTACATTCATGTCATGCATATAATTTGTATATTCCAGGAAAACAAAATGAAAATTATGAATTGAAACAACATTCACCGTTACAGACTAGTTTGTTATTTGTAACAGGATACTGTTTTGTGTCTATCCACTTGTCCTCTGACACTCCAATGTAAACAAAATTTGATGCAGTCTAGAATGAAAGACGGATTGCTTCACTTTTATTGACTATGAAAACATTTCAAGTTTCTTTGAATGCAACACATACAATGATCATTACAGGTCACGCAAACTGCACCTAGAAGTCTTGCCATAATGTCAATCAAATCGAATGCTATTAAGAAGAAAACTTCACTTTAGCATTCAGATGTCAAGAGTCAGTTGTTTCAGTGGTTCAAAATGTTATACAATATAATTAACATGCATATTCTAAAGAATCCGAGTCGCATGGAAAATTAAAAAAATCATCTGGGAAAAGTCCTGAAAAAGTAAAAAAAGATGTTCATGTAAGGAAATAGAACGGGCAACAACACTCAAAGTTATTCTTGCGCATGTTGGGGTTCAAAAAGTTGTTGTTGTTCTTTTTGTGTATTTGTTTTACTTTGTCTATTTTGTCTATATGCATGCACTCCTAAAGAGTTTTGAGGCTGTGGTCTTGGACCGTGACTATTCTTTTCGCGTCTTTTCCTTGTTTCATGCTACCTAATTTAATAACTGATAAGATACATGTATATATCACATGCAATTTTGATTAACGATGCATATTTTATAAGAATGAGACACCTTTTTCCATAAAGCAACTGTGATGTTTGTATTGATGTGTAAAATATATGTAAAGTACGCAGACACAAAGCGCTTGTACATACAGTAAAACAAAAAAGTCTGAAAATTCAATATTAGCCTTCAAAGAGTAAAAGCTGTCTTGAGTGAAATTTTGTTCTTGAAAGACGAACTTGATTTTTGAAGTTGATTCAAATATAGAAAACACATCGAAATAATATAAAAACTTCAATTCACACATCTTTCCTGTGCGGTAATGCTTGTATTAGCATTTCGGATAGCAAATCTCGAAAATCTGTGAAGTTATTTATTGCCCGATGCTGTTCATTATGAAAAACAAAGAAATTCGGCAACTATATCTGATTTTTACTTTAGCAAAAGAACGTTTTATCTTAATCGAATAAGTATACTGCATAAGCGTTAAGACTAAGATCATTCATGAGTTGAATACGGTGTTGAAAATGGAACTTACAGCAATTTACTAGAAATGATAGAAAATACTGAACTTGGAACGAATAAACATTCGTAAAATTATTCATTCAGATAAAAGGATGATTTATGTAGAAAACGCTGAGAATTCCATTAAATACAGGACACACTATGGAAGGATTTTCAGGAAATTGAATAATTATGTCGTAAAACTCAACTGTATGAAGCCAAATTTCTTGCCGAGAACCATAATATTTGATGGCTCTATTTAATACCTAATATTTTAGGTCATTGTTAATTCAGGTCGACATGCTTAGCATGTTTGTCTTTGTAAGTTTCTTTTCTTTGATTTTTATGTTTGGTTTTCTGCATTAGAATAATGTCCTAATTTAATACCAGTATATCAGTAGAATACGAGTCACCTGATAAATTGTCTCACCAGGTCGTGAACGAAGAAAGCTGCTCTTAAAATCGAAATAATTATCCGATTTTTACTATTAAAACTACACTTTTCGGTCCCATGTCTCTTTTTTTAATTCATTCTACTAATAAACTGATAATGTGGCAGCTGAGTCCAATATGTCCAGGGATGTTCAAAGATAATCCGTTATAAAATCATACTGGGGCTATATTGCAAAGTAATTACTAGTTACCTGTATTGGACAATAAACAGTTTCGATTGTATTAGGTCAACTGCAACATTGTCAAAGTTTATTGATAAATACAATCTATTTTATATTGTTATTTCCCGACTTCAATCAAGCTTTTGTTAAAAGTGTTATATTGTCGTAGGGTAAGAAAAATGTGCAGCCAGACCAGAAATCGAACCCGGTACGGTATTCTGATTCTCTACCGACTGAGTTACTCGGCCGCCTACACATTTTGATATTCAAGTCCTATACCGTGACACATTTCCCCACCATTTTGAAACTTCGTCCTGGGATTCTCTAATTTCAGCAGGTACTTTATACATAAGCAATTACATGCGTCGGAGACTGAGCTTTATAATGCTTTATGTATTGTAGTAGTCATACTTGCCTTGTACACCTACCTTGAGTTAGTTGATCTTCTTACTCTCCCGGTATGTCTTAGGTAGATTGCAATTGAGGTCTCTGACATAAATGCATGTCATTTTAGAATACCGCAATGTACTTGTACATCTAATTACCTTAGTAGTGATAGATCCTGTACTCTTTTTCTGTTTTCAATTATTATATAATTATACTTGTACACTTAAAATCACTGTTTTCAGCCCTGGGAGTTAAATGTTGAGGACGACATTTCATAAAACAGGCGGAGTATGTCATAGGGCATAACGGTGTTGTTCTAAATTTTACTGTTTTACATCATCTTTGATAAGATATAAAACCATACTAAAAGTCTTCTATTAATTAAATTGAGTACACCCTTTTAAGACTAAGTGTAACAATTACACCCAAGTACGTTTGGTTTTAAATACAACTAACAAAGCAGAACTTATTCACATATCCAGATATGTTAAAGAAGCACTTACTATTAGAAATGCACTTTTAAATGTTGAAGTCTAAATTTTCATGTTCATTCTCATCAGATTATCATTATATTTGTTTGATTATATTTATTTTGTATCTATTGTTTGTAACTTGTCCTTTATTTCATGTTTATTTTCACGTTGACAGAATATATGTGAATTATGTGAATTAGACGATGTACTACGTACAAATCTGAATAAAATATATGTTCTGTTCTGTTCTATGTTTTTTTTAAATAAATTCCTACATCTTTACCATCCTATAACCCTATACTTGATATAAAATTAATTGCCGTTATCCTTGTATACCCCTGTCCCCGACCTAAATTGTATTAAACTTTAAACAATGTCTTTGTATTGCAATAATCGAGAGTGCTTTCTTGATATGAATGCATACTTACAGAATTTTACTTTGTCCTAATGAATGATAAATATTATCTAATACTACTTTGTTTTCAGTAAAGTGTGTGTACTGGGAGACGGGTAAGTGGTTCCAGGAATGCATCATCTCTACCATAAAAATATAAATTCTTGATAGAAGGGTCGAGCTAGCCCTCGGGCACGACAAAGACCACCTTTCGTCAATATCTAGGTTACATTTAATTGAAAACAAGTTAAGGAAACAATTATTCATTTTTTCTTAAACAAGCCTCTCGAAAAATGTACCAAGGAGTATCATAATATTAAGGATATACTATAGATTCTGAGTTCGTGATCAAAGACGCGTATAGAAACAAAGATCTCTGTATTATCAAAGTTTGGTTGAAATCTGCGTTAATTGTGTCCAACATGACTTATTGATTGATGCACTCTCATTATGATCATTACTTCTCTTCATGCGAAGACGGTAAATGATTCTTAATTAAACAGAATATTTACTTCAGCTACATCGTTTCTAAGTTGTCAACTCTGAAGATTTGACCATCGTTGTGCATATTCAATACTTGATACCTTAGAATTTGTTGCAAACAGAAGTTACGTGCTATATAGGAAATGTGAGATGATACTATAAACAGCATTTAATTATGGATTACAAGGGGAGATATATTTTTAACAACATGTGTAAATAGAGTCTGGCAAATGTGGACATTATATTGGACGAAATTTTATATAATATAAAAGCGTGTGAAGTATAAATATCCCAAATGACAAGATGGCAATGCATTTGTTTCCATTTCAGGTACACCAATTTATGTTTATCTTTGATTTTGTCGGACGAATAAGGTTTGTGGACTCAGACAAATATTGAAGTTTAGGGAAGTAAGCTGAGTTGATACCAATGTTCGTTTCTTTGGACGTTCGCACTTGATATTGGAATTTGTTCTTGGTTCCATACTTTGATTTCATTTTTACGCTTTATTTTGTGCTTTTCAAAAAAAAGCATGTAAATAGACTTAACGATGTTAGTTGCAATATGACATCATTTTACCGTCTTCTTAATATATGTTTCAATCACCAGAAGTAGAAGCATGTACCTGCTTCTCAAAATCAGCTATAGTTGTTTTATGTACAGTCGTTTTACACAAAATCTCAACCATAGGCAGGAATTTCTTTTGCACAACACGTCTGATGGATGTGGTAGATGGTATATTCTTCTGTAGAGACCACGATATATCGACAATTTTAACTGTTATATTAAAATCGATGTCCAATTAACAACTATTATTAACACATGTTTTATGCATGCCCAATGAAAATCAAGTTAGTAAGAAAACCATTTGCCAAGGAATGATCACATCAACTGAAACTTCCAATAAGACTTTTTGCATGTGAGACCTTATTTTACATGTAACATGTTAATACAAAACGTACATATCGCGAGATTTTAATTTCTTGCAGTATGAATACTTGTTGAAGTCACTAATCAGTATCACTATTTCAACTCAGAATTTGCCAACATATTTCACTCAGTGCTTGTAGTTGTAACTGTATATCTTATAGCAACGACAGGTTGAAATAAGAACACTGTGTATCTTAGAGCGGCGAAGAACTTGTTACGAGTACAAGTTAATATCATTCAAATAAAACATGGAATGAACAAGAAGAAATTCTGGTATCTGTTAATCAATAACCAAGTAATTAAAAAAACAGATTAGATCAGAAAGACTTAGCAAAATGTGAACTGGCACTAAGCGACTATAGAAAATTGCACAATGAGTTCTTCAGCCTTTATATATCGGCCTATTTTTCAGATGGTGGAGGTACTATTTGAACTGCATTGAATAATGAACATAGTTTCATCTATTTAGAGGTATTTGTTTATGTTGCGTTTACTTGTATTTCAGTCACGCAGTGGTGGGCAGTTAACCCAGTCAGAGTCCAATAATTCTTTATCAATACTATCCTGTTCTCTGCAAGTAACTGCCAATTTCTCCTCATGAATCAGAGTCAGAGGAGGAGGATCAAATCACTTAAGACAAAATGTTTAACAAAGCGTCATAGAGCATCTACGCCTCGCATGTCGCCCTCCAACGTACGACCTCGTGATCAGTAGACTTGTACTCTCCCGACAAAGCTAAGCGGGCGGATTGTTGCATTTAATTTGTATACATTAATGTTTAGAAAATAACTGGAAAAGCGTATCATGCTATCTCAATTAGATCAAGCAATATTTTCAGTACAATTAGCTGAGTACGTTTGCTACACAAAGTACTTTTAAAGAGAATCTGCTATTGATGACTTCCGTTTTTCAATAATGTCATGATAAAGACTACCATGATAAGTAAGCAATCCATTAGTATTTCTTATTATTTAACATTCTTTTAAAACGTTGTTACAGTAGATTTAATTATTAATACTTGTGTACTGAAAAGTTCAACTTCAAACAATCGGTAAAACTAAGTCTGATAAAACAATCCATGAAAACAACTAATTGAAAGCAACCATACAGCGCTAAGTCCTAGTGACATCAAGCGAAAACTGACATTTCTGAGAGAA
The DNA here is from genome assembly GCF_021730395.1 of Mercenaria mercenaria. NCBI lineage: Eukaryota > Metazoa > Mollusca > Bivalvia > Venerida > Veneridae > Mercenaria > Mercenaria mercenaria. The sequence goes on from NC_069369.1 coordinate 25,801,504, forward strand.
GATAAAATGACATAAATCCCTGTCAGATAAAACATAGTCAAGGCAACTTACTGTCATAAATAACTAATCTAGAGTTAAAGTCTGTTGAGTGTAGGAGTTTAAGTTTATAGCATCACGGAGTCTTATCATCAGCAATGATGGTCGCAGTATATCTTTTGATAAACATGATAACTTTCACAAATGATTGAATAATATCATACGAACTCACGTACGCACGCACACACAAAGATATATTTATATACATGTATGAGCCATGGTCTATAATTATATGTCTTCAAATAAAAGGGAACTTTGAATAAAACATTGTAAATTCATTATTATAATACATTCAAGTCCTAGTGTCGGTGGAATATAGTGTAAGTTGCACAGAACTTAAAGGGAATTCCGATAGTTTTTTATGCGCATCTTTCTGCGCAGCCGACACATTCTATGGAAAACTGAACTGAAGTCAAAATTTGTTGAAACATGTTACAGACAGTCTTAAATATGACGAATCTTGAATGAAATAACATTTTTGATAAGTTTTATCAGTCATCAAATGTTGATACTGGTTTATGTTGTATTGACAAGTATCATGCCTGACAGGTATCTTGCTATTTTTGTGGTTGTGTTTTCACATCGCATTTTAGTACAAAGACAGTGTTGTTCATATAATGTAAGATAATTGACTTAGTACTGATAAGACATTATCACCTTTCAGATTATTTAGTATTCAATTATAGAAAGAATTAAGAATTTTTTAAACTTTTTTTAACTTCTAGCAGACATACATGTAATCAGTTTGGCCGGTTTCACGCCATTTTCCGTCCGAACAGGTGTTTTGCTAGCGGTCTTAACATAAAAATTAGCCTGGTGACCCATACATTTTTAGCCATTTTTATGCTCACAATACAATTATCTATACATAAGAAAAACAAGAAAAAATTCTATGAAAGAGTTTTTTCAAAATTTAAAAAAACATTCTTCACTATGGGCATTTTTCAATGAAAAAAGTTCACAAAAGTAAATATGAAACAATATTTTTTTTTCATTTGTACCCATTATTGTAAGGATAGAGTATTACAAATATGACTATGATATCAAATAAGTAAATAATAAAATCTGTAAAAAGAAAAAAATCTTATTGTGCTGTCTTGATGTATATTTTGGTTGGTATTTACAAAAAAGCAGAAAATTATGAAAATGTTGAGAAATCGCTAGCAGTTTCAGCAACAGTGGGTGTGTTCAAAACAGTTTTTCACAAAAACAAGTCTGGTGACCTATTTTTTTTATTTATTCATTGTTTTCAGCACAAATTTTCCTATCATATATGTGAATTAAAAAATTTTCTATGAAAGGAAAAAAACTATAGGAATTCTCTTTAAATATATAAAAGCGCTGGTAAAGAGCGAACGACTTGAGATACTTAATGTTGGAATTGTTCAGCGGGTTTATTGTTTACGTTTTCATCACAGCGTTTTCCTAACGTTATACCAGCAAATGTAAGAGTTAAGTCACTCCGTTTTAGACAATAGTTCTAATGACGAAACCCGTTTCTAAAAACCTCCGAGCATACAAATGCTAAAACATTGCTAGTTATAACATTTAATATACTTTTCATTGCGTAGAGTATTGTTATACTATGTGCTGTTGTATCTATGTTAACGATCAGGAACATGGCGTTAATTTGAATATTGTGTTTGGTCTGGAATAATCTGTAAATACATCTTATGACATTGTTATCATTGTGTTTGAAAATTTCTCGTACTTAGACTGCACATTTCGAAATGATATTCTAAACCAATAGCAGTCTGATTTAATTGATGAATCAGTGATACAATGCGGGTTTTCAGAAAACATCTTTTACATGTGCGTCTAACAAGCTTAGAAAAAAACATTCTTTTCATTATGTAAAAGAATTTTGTTCAGACTATAGACTAACATGCGTATTGAAAATATCAGCCTTTTTATTGCCAAAGCTCGAGTGTAAGCCAATATCCTTAGTATCGCATGAGAGCCTTTAAAATCTCATTTAAGAAAGTATTCATGCAAATGAGGATAGGATAAACGAATGCATAGAATATGTCCGTCTGAATACAACTAGCATTACTTCTATATTGACAAATGCTCAATAGAGATCATTACTTCTCTTCAAGCATGCACAAGAGTCAATTTCTGAAACAAATTGTAGCGTCTCTGAAGCGTTGTATAAGAGGCCACAAAAGATTCATATATAACTAAGAAATATGCAAGGATTAAATCGTCCCAGATGGTTTATCATATTTATGATAAAATTTATGTAAATGTTATAAATGTTATACATATTAAATGCAGAATATAAAATGCTACCTGAGGTCACACTATCTATGCCTTTTTTTTTCTTTTTCAGTTTACGTTGCGTTTGTTTTATTTCCTTATTTTTGGCAGGAATCGATCACATTTATCTAGCTATGATAGTTATAAAATGACATCACTGTTGCTACCCGTTTGGTTATAAATGCAAACTTTTGAGCATACGAGATAAAAAGAGAGAAACTGAGTTTACTGTAATCTTAAAAGAAGATGTTATAAGTGGTTATACGTGCGTCAGAGAGGGATTCTGCATCACTGGTAACTTGTTCTCAGAAAGTAAAGATAAACTTATGAAAATGTTTTTAAATTTATTTTCATGAACATTTACGCATACAAAGCCATACATTTTTTCGCACGTTATACTTCATCTTGGAACTTGGTCAGGTAAAAAAAAAAATTTCCGTAACTATTCTTGACCGTTAAATTTTAATAAATCTTGCAAATATGAAATATTGTGACTAACATAAATTCGGTGAAAAGATGATTTGTTTTGTGAATATGTCAAGTTTGATTTAATCACGCTTCTAAAATTTTGAATTTCTAATCATATAATAATCGGTTAGTGATATGAATAGAAGATACACATTTTAACTTGAAATAACCGGTACAAATCAGTATTGTTCAGTTTTATAACGGTAATTTTAAGATCGGTTTGTTTGATATGTCCTAATGTATACGGTGTCTTGTGTGTTTTAGCAGTGGTAAAATATACCTTATCTGTGTTACTGTATTCATTGTCAGTATTGCCTGAAAGTTACTGACTACTTACTCACTGGAATGTGCAAAATAAACTGTAAAATAACCGTACTACTGAGCATCCGAAAATAAAAAATTAAGATGCAGAGAGAAAAAACCCATTAATTTAATGAAACATCACCTGTTGGTTTAAAGATCGAAGAAGTATAAAAACTGACAATAATCAAGGATTTGCTTTTGCTATACTAGAAAGTCTGGTTTGTGAAACAAACAAAGGCAATGTGAGTCTTCTAATGAATATCACCTAAAACCTTGAGACTATCACAGTTAGAAAGAAAGCAGCACCAAACAAGAAATAAGGATAAATACTACAATTATATCGCCAGTTCGATTCGACAAACCATCAAAAGACTAATTAAATGTCAACATTCAGCATTGACTTTTATTGACACAGCGCAGACTGACATTCCCAAGAGAAGATAAGAGGATTGTAAATCACACAATAGACATAATTCAGATATAAAATGAATGCTAAGGTACACAAAACAAGCAAAAGCAATGCGATTTCGTGCAAATTAAGACAAAATACATATTTAAAGCGTATAATCAACGTTTGCGAGTAAAGAAAATGCATATAATTAACATACAAACATAGTCTACTTCAGTCTGTTGAACTATTGAGTGTTGAAATATAAGGTCAGATCGGGCACAGCCAATGATCGAAACGCATGCTGTAGATGATGCCCCAAAGTGTTCGTCAAAACGAAATGAGTGTTTCAGCAAACGAAATTAGAATTTTAATTTCATGACAGTGACTTATCATCCACGACATCCATACCCAGAAATCTTAGCCAATTTGCTGGCTTATTGGCGAAATTGTCTCCCTTGAAAACAGCTTACTGAGTGTATCGATTAGCCGTTTTCGGTCAATTTACGCATATTGAAATATAGAGGGGGAAAATATTTAACACCTCAAATGACATCAGAAGCATTATCTGACAATATTTATTAAGTTATTGAAGTCATCTGCAATATTTGCACTTTCTGACAATATATATTTTTACAAAACAAAATATGATCTTCTTGCTTCCTTAAGCGTTTGAAATAAGTAACTAGTTTTGATAATTTCTGTAGAAACTAACAGATTTTAAGCTTTACAAGGTCTTTTTAAATGATATATTCTCATATCTATACTCATCTCACAACATTTATTGAAGTAAACTAGAAGTAAAGTAGGAAAGTTAATTTTTCTTTCAATTGATTTATTTTTAAGTTAGTTTTATATGTTCTTGCTTCCCTAAACGTTTGAATATCACTGACTTTACTGATTTTGAAATTTTTGTCCGTCTTAGTACACGTGTACTGGTGACACCGGATCAACATATAATAGGTCAGGTACCGCTATAGGTGTTTGAATTAGATAGACATGTGTGTCGATCAAATTCCGTGTTTAATGTCATTACTTTGTCAGATTAAATAAAAAATAATGTTATTTTAAATTACATGTTTGGATAAAAATATTTCTATTTTTAATTCACTTACTAATTTTCACTTCTAAAATTATTTATTGCATTAAAACATAACATAACATAAAGTTGATTAACATATAGAAATACATGTTCATAGTTAAACTTAAATATTGTACACGTAAATATAACACAAAGATAATCATTTTATTCAAAACTTTATATTAAAAGTATTTAACAACTGAAATGGTAGGAGCACACAATAGTCAGTCCAAAAAGCTACCCACTTGGTCAGATGGCATTTTTAAGAGACACAAATTTAAACAAGAGTGCCAGATTGTCACAATATACGCCCGTCACAGCAAATTTCTTTACTCTAGCACCTGTATTTGCAAATGGAATTTTAATTTTGTGGTTGTTTAGTAATCATTGTAAGTCATTTGTTTTTCTAAGTCCACAAAAAACTCCTTACCAGGTAGAGATACCTTAAAATACACCTAAAATTTGAAAGTAACATCTATGTTGTACCACAGAAAAGTGGTCTTGTTTTTTCCCTATGGTCAATTATAAAAAAGTTACAATATAAGTTATTTATAGTAACAACTAAGGGAAGATAATCTTACAAAAAAAAAAAAAAAAAAAAAATCCATAAAAAAATTGTAAGTCCACACAAAAATCTTTACCAGGTAGACACCTCATAATTGAATGTAGCATGCATGTTGTACTACAGAAAAGTGGTCTCGATTTTTCCCTACGACTAGTAATGAAAAAGTTACAATATAAGCTATTTATAGTAATAACAAAGGGAAGTAATTCTAAAGAAAGGAACTGCGCATGACACTTCATCTCATGATGGTGTATAATTGTGCCAAGTTACATCAAAATCTCTCCATGCATGAAGAAGAAATGCTTCGGACAAAGTCATTCTTGTATCTGACCTTTGGCCTCTAAGTGTGACCTTGACCTTTGACCTAGGGACCTGGTTCTTGCACATGACACTCCGCCTCGTGGTGGTGAACATTTGTGCAAAGTTATATCAAAATCCCTCTATGCATGAAAAAGAAATGCTCCGGACAAGGTTTTCATTCTTGTATCCTTTGGCCTCTAAGTGTGACCTTGACCTTTGACCTAGGGACCTGGTTCTTGCGCATGACCCTCTGCCTCGTGGTGGTGAACATTTGTGCAAAGTTATATCAAAATCCCTCTATGCATGAAAAAGAAATGCTCCGGACAAGGTTTTCATTCTTGTATCATTTGACCTCTAAATGTGACCTTGACCTTAGACCTAGGGACCTGGTTCTTGCGCATGACATTCCGCCTCGTGGTGGTGAACATTTGTGCCAAGTTATATCAAAATCCCTCCATGCATGAAGAAGAAATGCTCCGGACAAAGTCATTCTTGAATTTGACCTTTGACCTCTAAGTGTGACCTTGACCTTAGACCTAGGGACCTGGTTTTAGCGCATGACACTCCGTCTCATGATGGTGAACAACTGTGCCAAGTTTCATCAAAATCCCTTCATGCATGTAGAAGATATGCTCCGGGCAAAGTCTGTGGACGCCGCCTGCCCGCCCGCCCGCCCGCCAGGGGCGTTCCCATAATACGTCCCGTTTTTCAAACGGGCGTATAAAAATGACATTGTCTCAAATATTCATGGTAAAATAGAAAGTCAGGTTGCACCAGTTGAGGTATGCTTGTCAAACGTTTTTATGGTTAATTGAATCATAAAAAGGCATTTTGCTGAAAGATGTTAATCTGCATTAAAGCAATGCAACCGGATTATCAAGAATAACATGCACATTACCAATTTCAAATGCATATATAAACAGTTTGTGCGCTCAGCAAGTTGTTTGAGAAGATTCTCCCACATAGGTACAAATGCCATAAGCGGCTATCACCATTTCCACATGACGTACTTGCTATGATTATTCGCCTCTCTTCGTCATGGAAACAGGTTTGAAAATTGTATTGAATAAGGATCACAGGTGATTGCAATGCCTTTGCTTGTTCGTTTTAGGTTTTCTCAGCAGTCATGGTGGTCGATTACTGACATGTGTAATCGATTATTAATTGATTACATGGAAATATTTGGTGTAATCGATTATAAATCAATTACTTTCATTTTGGTCTGTAATCGAATACTTTCGATTACTTTGAGTAAAGTAATCATGATTACAAAATGATTACTTTCGATTACTCGAATTTATTCAACTGTGAAACTTATAAACATGACAGTATACATGTAAATTGCAATGCAGTACAATCATATATGTAAAATAGAGCATAAATGTTATTATGTACATTGTATAAAAATGTATAAAAAAGCAAAGTTTCTGGATCACGCTGTGCACTTAAGACTGTTGCAGTCTATTATTTTAGTTGTTTGAGCTACACTTTATCGTTATTAATTTTGCTGCAAATCTAGATTTGGGTTTTTTCGGCTTTGCACCGCCTGAAGATGATTCTTTTGATTTACCTTCCTTTTTGAGGACCGGTTCGGTGAGGGATTTCTCTAATTCACGCGCCGCCTCCTCTCGTTCCTCGACCTGTTTCCGTAACATTTCTAGTTCTTTCTTCTCTTGGAGTTGTTTCTGTTTCTTATCCAACTGCTAACTTGGCTAGAAGCGAACATTTTTTCATCACCACTTTCACCGGAAGTGTGAGTTTTACCGGTGTAGATGTTTCTTTCGGCTCTGAACGTTTATCTGCTACGGCGGCTCCGGCGGGAGTTGTCTCTTCAGCAGTTTTACTTATCGCCTTCTCTTTTACTCCGGTAACCGGGCTTAACCCTGATGCCATCTTCTTATAATCTATCTTCTTCCTGGAAGATCTTTCACTTTTCTTCATGAACAAATTCTAGAAATTTTCGCCTGGATTCACCGTTTTAAACGTTACACAACGGAATTCCCCACTGGGAAACTCTCACTCAAGAAATTAAAAAATTAGTCCATCATCAAAAGTTACTGCTGATTTAAATTTTCTAAAATGATCCGCCAAATTCAACAAAGAATTTCTAAAACGATGTGTATAGTATCGTGTCAAACAAAAACTGTAAAGTAGTTCCATCAAAACAGCTGATTTAAACTATCGGCGGATGAATACAAAGTTATTCATGTGTAAATTTTAATATTTATTTGACCTTCATTATAAATAGTATTAAAGGGGAGGAAATCTTGTTTACCAAATTATTTATCCAATCTGTCTATCCGAATAGAAAAGAATAGAACAGAACCAAAAACCATAAAATATCTTATCGCTGTTATATTAAATTGTTATAAAATGCTTGAAATATTTCAGAGCTTTCTCCACATTCAGAAACTGATGTATGTACTACCAAACTCTTAACATTAGGTTAACACAAAATTGACTGAGAACTTATCTTGTTATACTTTTATATCTTTATACTGTAATTGGGATCTAGGTATCTATGCCTTCATACAGTATGTTTGAATATTTGGGTTAAAATTAGAAGTGAACCATCTCTTGTAACTCAAATTTATGGCATCGCCCACAGTGGCGGCCATTTGACTCAAAATTTTACATGTAAATTTTCATAAAATAAAACATGACAAAGTGGTAACAGTAAAGTCAGTAATTTTGTCATAATTATGTTTTAAATATCTATGTGAACATATGCAAGTAAAAGGATGTGCATTTCACTACCCGTATTATGCCTTTATTTGATATTTTTCTCTTGCCAAAATGACAAAATTTTGCAATTTTATGTGCAGTCAAACTCAATATATATTCAATACATTTAAAAGATAATTACAGCCAATTGTAAAGCAGACTGTGAAGAATAAAGTCTAAAGAAATTATTTTGAAACTTTACCTGATTACTGAATTATACACAAAAATCCCAACACCATCAATTCACCAATTTGTGTTATCTGTTCACACATAATTTACATGTATATAAACAGGTGATATTATAGGATTATATATAGGTTTACCTGGCTACCTGTGGTCAATAATGCATGTACAAACAACATTTTAAATTAAAACATGGGGTTGTCTTTTTGTGTCTTATGCAATAACCAGGAACAATTTTGACAAAAATCCATAAGAGTTTGCAGTATACATATTGTACTTTGAAATGAACTAAATTTTGTATTTGTAATATTTTTAATATTGGAGTTTGATTGCACGTAAGATTTCAATATTTTGGGGTAAACTTTCGGTCTAAACGAGACTCAAACATTTTACAAGCGGCATATGTACTATAAATCACCATATGCTTCTTATGTTGATGATAATTTGACCGGCTCTTATGGCTTTAGTGCTATTTTCAAGAGAAAAATACTTGGCCTGAAAATATGAACTGATACTGATTTGTGACTGTGGTGATGCCTTATGAGTGGCAACATATGTATTTTATATATTTTTATGTACTATCTATTTGTATTGTGTTGATGAGATGTAAATAAACTTAATAAATAATCTCTCATAATACTTCCTGGAAAGAGAAGATTAATTGCTATGTCCTAGGGCTTGACAAGCTTATAACCTGTTACATGTACTTTTATTGTTCAGATTCTGAAAAGAAGTGTTTGACATTATTGGTGGCTCAATAACCTAGGTGTGAACGTATTCTTTGTGAACAATGAAACAATATATAGTGTTTTCAGAAAACAAAATCCATCTCATTTTATTCATTTTACATAAAACAATGTACCATAGATAGCTAATGATGATCTTAATATCAAAAACTAGTTTTGGGTATGTTTTTGTTTCAAGACAATAATGAGAACAATGATATTGTATTTTTTGTGTAAATTTTTGGGGTTAGTTATATAAAATACATAGATGTAATCGAATGTAATCGAAAATGTAATCGCTGATTACACCAAATTTTGTGTATGTAATCGATTAAATTACAATTACAAGTAATCGAAATGGACTTTGATTACTGATAACAGTAGATTATTTGAGAAAATGTATTTGATTACAATCAATTACGATTACTGATTACGATTACACCATGTCACTCTGTTTCTCAGGGGATTTATTTTATTGTTGAAGTCAAACCGACACAATTTTATGTTATTGTACGTAAGTATTGACCTTGCACTCATTAATCCTCGCCAATATTTTCAGGTGTTTTTGTAATCGCACCCCTTCCAGAAACTTCTGGCTACGCCTATAAATTATCCCCAATCTAGCATCACTACCACATTGTCATACATACAAGATTAAAGTCAAATAACGCGTTTGACAATAGCCTCGGGTAAGGTATAAACTGTTAAAAAGTTTCATTCCATGTTGTTAAAATACGCTTAATTAGTAAAGACGTCAAGATTATTTAGATACCATAAGAGAGATTAACAAAAATTGATACTCGCGTTAAAATGGTATAAAGGGAAACAACCAAATTTAAACAATTTGGCTTAATAATCAAGGGACAATACTCTTCAAAACACGGTCTCATTTCTGGACATGATTTCTTGTACTTGTTGAATTCAACTTATGTTATGTGCCTATCTGCACAAAATAACGAACTTTTTCGGAAACATAAATTGAAACGCAAAAGGTTAAAATAATAGCCGTAACTGTTATCCGTATCAGTTTTTAAAACTGTGCCACGACGTATCAGGATTAGTTGTCCGCTGTCAGTTTGACTGATGTATTCAGAACACTTTGAACTACATAGAAATTGTCGTCTTTCATTGTTACAGTAGTAATGTAGTCCGACTTTCTGGGAAACTGTGCCAATTATTTCCTATTAGCATGACGTTGTTCAAATTATAACTGAATTATTCTCAATTATTACAGACAATTACAGCATTATTTCCATCAGTAGTTAGTGCGAGTAACTGCTGTGTTGTGTTCGAATAATAGCAGATGTAAATAAGATGTTCAAATACTCGTTTATGCATTTCGAAGAAAATGAGTGGAGCTTAAGATAACAAAAAATATAGTGCATAGTCACTGGTAGCAATAGGGACATCCTTTGAAACTTGAGCTACACACTGCAAAGCGAGCTCTTACCATTGTGAGGGTTGTTACCATTTCGCATTACAATTACAATATATATTTGAGCCGTGCCATGGGAAAACCAACATAGTGGGTATGCGACCAGCAAGGATCCAGACCAGCCTGCGCATCCGCGCAGTCTGGTCAGGATCCATGCTGTTCGCTAACAGTTTCTCTAATTCCAATAGGCTTTGAAAGCGAACAGCATGGAGCCTGACCAGACTGCGCGGATGCGCAGGCTGGTCTGGATCCTTGCTGGTCGCATACCCACTATGTTGGTTTTCCCATGGCACGGCTCATTTAAATCTCCGCCCAGTTGATTTATTATGTTGACTAAATTAGTTTGATTTAGGGTGATTCAGGACAGTTTAGGATAACAAAACAGGCTTAGACATCTATGAAAGCACATTACAGAAGCAGAACCTGTACATTTTGAATTGTATTTTAATTGTCGGATAATTTTGGAGAAACATGACAAGAAGGTCAAATAAGGTAATTGAAATAACCCAGTAAATGCTTTGTGTATTCGTGACTACATAATAAGATACATATACGGGGCCTCACCAGGCAAAACACTCTTTGCAAAAAGAATACATCACAATTGAATTCTCATCGAAGAATAAAAAAAATCAAAGGAAGTTGATCATTATTGCCCCTATGTGACGCTTCTAGTTATTTGGAAAAAAATATTACGACCGTCATTAGGCACTTAAGGACTATTGTTGAGGTAGTTGATAAAATCTATTAAAAGTTCATTGGGAGCAAATAACAGGCACAAGCACAATACAAAATTGTAATAGCAAACTCGAGTTTTAATGAAAGATGCCATTATACTGTTGTAATGTAAAAATGGAATTTAATGTATATATGGTTTAATGGTATCATTAATGTCCTCAATGATTAAATATCCGGGTCATATTATATTCCTGAGGAATTTCACTTCTATTCACAACCTGGAATTTTAATATTATTTATATAATCCAGTAACAAATCAATCCAGTAAAATAAATAAAAATGATATTTAAATGCTGAACGAACAACTCCTTGAATTTAAAGAACAAATTACAGTAACTTGCAGTTAAACTCTCTATTTTCTGTCAAAATGTTTGAATTTTTAAAACTCGGCAAGAGATGATGTTTTGATTTTTAGTGGCACACATTTCACGTTTCCGCCAATTTTGGTGCAAAAGTAAGCCGATTACCAGACGATTTTCAAATTTCCAGAAAACAATAACTATAATGATTATTACAGGTCACGCATGCTAAAACTCGCCATAATGAATGTCAAGAGTTAAGTATCTGTTACAGTGCTTCAAAATATTCTACGCTATGCATATACCTGTATAACTAAACAAATCAAACCGCATGGAAGAGAAATAAAACAATCTCGCACTGGCGTTTCTAGCCTTAACATAACACCAGGAAAAATCTTTAAAGTGGAACAAAACATAGTAGAGCCAACAATCGAATAAGCTTCCCGCATTTAAAACAAACAAGGATAAGTTATTGAAAACCAGGTCACGAGTTATTCCGAAACAAAATGTTGGTCCCTAATGACACTAATATCTTCAATAACGCGCAGTGAAAGTCCGGTTTCTACGACAACCATTTAAAATTAAATCATCATATCAAATAAAACTTCTTGCTTAGTTTAGTTCACGTGTAAAATGTTAAATAAAATGTTAGTACATGCTGCCAGATTTTAATTTCTTGCTAGATCTCAGGAGTGAGAAAGAGATGTGATTCGCCTATGCGACCAGTGCCGACCAAGATCAGCCTTCACATCCATCTGTGCAGTCTGGTCATGTCTGCACATTTCGCTGTTGAGTCAGTAATTTTTCAATGAAACACCCCTTTGAATAATAAGTGTTACTGCCCAAATTGAATGATGGACCAGTCCATTTTAGAAATTTAGCAGGGTAAAGGTTAATCAAGAAAAAATCACTGATGAGATATGTTATTTCGAAACCTACTCTATATCAATTATTAATTTATATACACAAAGCCACATCTTTAAGTCATTAAAAGGGTTTACTAACAGTAAGCTTTAGTCAATTTCAAATTATTGTTTCCGTTGAATATGCAGACCTGTTTAGTTTTAATGAATATTGTCATTTAAATAAAATCACACACTACGCTTTCATTTATTTGAAGTTGTAAGTCTCTTCCAATATTAAAGGTTAGAAAATTAATCAAGATGTGTATTTTAGATTTTAAATTCGAACAGTCTGACTAAACAAAGCATCAAGAGACTATTTAAAGCCAACATTCCGCGCTAACTCCTATTGACATAGTAAAGACTGACACATCAAAGGGAAGATGAATGAGAGGATTGAAAATCGCATAACAGAAAAATCAAATAACTACAGAAAACACTACAGTTAGGTCGGTGTCCTATTTTGCATAGATTATAAATGTTTTTATGCAGTAATGCACGATGTTTCATATAATTTAAGATACAAGACAAATTTAAAGCGTACACTCAAGCCATTCACCAATGTACTAAATAATTTTCCTGATGTTAGAGGGAAGACAAATATATTCCTTCGTATTTAAGTGTGTAACATCATAGAATCTTACATTTCAGTATTGATAGCAACATCAACTATCAAATTTAGGTCAGCAAACAATGACGTTTGCATAGCATCTTTGAAGAAACAAAGTATTGATTAATACAAATGCACTGTTAGATTTTTTTCTGGTCTTACATCTACATCAATGTTTTAAAGTAGTTCTAATAACAAATTATACAATAGAAAGCATTATGTCTTTTTTTTTTGAAAGAAAAGGGTGACTTACTGAATTCTATAATATTCCTGGCGGTAATGATAATTTCTTTACATTTTCAATACAGAACATTTAAGTTGGAAAGAATTAGCCATAATTAGAATACGTTTTCAAATAGTTGAAACGCTGATAATTCATTTAAATGCAAGACATACTGTCTAAGGATTGTCAGGAAAATGTGTAATTATGATTTCGCAAAGGCGGACTGGGTATTAAAAATGTCATTTTTTTTTTTATCACAGCATGTCACTAAAGTAATTCCAGCAGATGTAAGGGTGAATGCCAAATAAAGTTGTTTTTTTTTCATATTCTCACGGCTTAAGAGGACTTATAATGGTAGTTGCCACATGTCAGTTGCTTTCAACAGACAATGATTTTATACTTGCTATTAAAATTCTGTTTTGATAACCATGAAAATGATTTCGGTCAATAACATTGTATTTATTTGCATACTGCATTTGATTGCTTAACTTTTTTTTTTGTTATTCATTGCATTTGTTTTAATTTCCGGTCAATATTAAACACGTTTTTAACCCCTTCACATGTTGAATCAAATTTTAAACCCACGAATTGGCCACATTTAAATATGCATTTTATGAACTCTTAAGCTTTAGTATGTTTTGACATGTTCTAAGAAAGTAAATTACAATGACAATACCATCTAGTTTACGCATGTGAAGCCATACATTTAAGTCGTACATTAGATTCTACCTTTAGACAAATTCGAAAAAATATTTCAGTTGATTTCGCTATGACTTATCCACGGCTAGTATGAAGCATAGCAACTGATTATAATAAAAAGATCAGTTTTCAACAGAAATTCGATGAAAGAAGTTTATTTGTATTTCAAATAAAATTGTTGAGTTTAAATACAGTCATGCAATTAAATATAATGTCTTTTACACATTGATGTTCTAATAATATAACTGTAGGTTAATGATATTAAATGAATATACTATTCTTAAGCTAGGCAATCGTTATCATACATTACGTAAATACTTCGTAATTCAGATTTGGTTTTAAAATGTAACAGTAACTTAAAGGCACTTCTGCGAAAAGGTATATCAAAACCCGATTTTATAGGGATGTGGTTTACAAACTTCGTAAGATTTTGGGTTATGGCAATTTTCTAATTGTATTTAGCAAAATTATTATAAATCGTTTTATTTAAAGAGGTTATAACCCAAATTTTTTAAGATACATCGCATGTTTGGTGTTCAGCGCTTTGATTGTGTCTGACGGTACAGGTGGAGATGATATGTAGGCCTATATCTTAAATCCCACTTTGATTTCTGCCTTTCAGCCAGTTCCGTTGGCCCTAAAAAGCATTGAATACATACGTTCTTGGTTCTTAAAAATTGCTTTTTATATAAATTTACAAGAGCATTATTGTGTTGTACATAACATGCCTTCTGTTGCCATTGCGTGTGTTAGGGATTTACCTGGCGGGGACAACTTTTATTTACACTATCCTGTAACTTTCGAACATGGTTGGGGTAAGAGTGAGTTTAGGTGTACCATAAACTTCTTTAAGCTCCTCAGTGGTAGTTTTGCCGCCGGTGCCCCAACGTGTTCCTTTATTGGTTCGTTTTGTCCTAGTGTGTTTGCTTTGTGTGAGTGTGTGTGTTGGTCGTGTGCATGTCCGCGTGCTGGGTTGAGGGTTTGGATGGCTACGACGTGGCTATCTCTGTTGGATATTTATACTTTTTTTTTCTTTGATACGGATTTTACATTTTGTGAACAGTGTCTTATTTTAAGCGGTAGTCAAATAAATCTAACATGGGTCTCTGGACATCTTTCTCACTAGGATTCGGAGACGAGGAAAAATGCATGACAAATTCTACTAAACATAAGCATTTTGCAATCTAATATAATTAATACAGAATATTCATTAAACAATTATACTTAACCTTTATCATAACAGCACGATACGTCAAGCGTACAAAATATGTCCATGTAATTGTGTAGGTACGTCAGAAACGTACACTAGAGTTTTTTTTTATAGAAATGATAATGATAATTTTATCCACCATATTCCACATGATTATATATCACTGATCACTTTGAAACTATAAGGCAAGTTAGTTTTTTCAATGTTACAGTGAATCGTTCACGTTCAACACGTATACTGGATAATAGGTTAATGTTAAACAGGATCATTTATTCATAGTAGACAGATAATTCAAACACGCTATCAAGCTCGACTCTGAAGAAGTTACTATGTTCGAGGCCGTACTGTAAAAGAAGATAAATGTATTTTCATTTCTTGTTTTTAACTTTATTATCTTCAAAGTAATATACATTTATATACACCAAAGTGTAATATGAAAAAGCATTGATAAAAAAAAATAAACTATTGGTCTGAATTGGCCTATTGTTCGAATGGATGTGCAAACTATGACAAAAGTCAATGACTTAAATTCAGTTATCGCAGAAAGTCTTAGTTTTGCCGCAAGCATTGTGGATCATCAAATAAATATTACTAAACGTCTTGCTGCGATCGGACTTCAGTTGAAAGTTCCTTCGGTCATGACATGAGGATAAATACCACCATTACTTTTCCAGTTTGATCAGACAAACGATCAACAGACTAATCAGTTGCTAGCATGCAGCGTTGAATCCTGTTATACAATAAGTACTGACATTTTCAAGAGAAGGCAAAATAATTGTAAAAAGCATACAGTGCACCGCCACCCGAAAATAATTGAGAAATAAAGCCACATATATCAAATTATTCCTTGGTCTAAGACAAAAGCAATATGCATGTATCTCTTCTGGCGACCGCGACTGGATTCAGAAATGAATTCATCAATATAGCGACTGTTTATGAAAATAATACTGCTAAATAATGACTGAGGAAATCAACAGATAGGCTAATAATACCAGATATCATGCCATGAAACAAGCCTTTTTGGCATTTTAAATATTTATATTTACACCTTTAAGGAATAAATATATTATTTAATTCCCTTTTTCTTGATTAATGTGTACCTTTCCAACCTAATTTACAATATTGTATACATATCACTATAACCTTTTGATATTCATTATTCTTAACTATTATTTTTTTTTAACGAGTTGCATCGGAAAACAACAAGAAATATGCGTACAATAAGGGAATAAAGATTACCAAAATCAGGTCTAAATCAGTACTTAGAATAAAAGAAATTTGATCAAAATTCAGTACAATTCAAGTAGTAATTTTTTATCTATAATTATTAGATCTTGAGAATATGCATGTATTGTTGAATCAAAAACGCAGCCACTTCAAATCTAAAAGCTTTAATGCTTAGGACTTGATTAAGACTTGAACAAGGTTAAGCATATAGACAACAACAAGTTCGAAACGTACAAATAAAATAACATAGTACGGCAACGCTGGTGTGTTTACAACAGTTAATTCGGCAAA
Organism: Mercenaria mercenaria; assembly: GCF_021730395.1. NCBI lineage: Eukaryota > Metazoa > Mollusca > Bivalvia > Venerida > Veneridae > Mercenaria > Mercenaria mercenaria. The sequence continues at coordinate 25,818,167 of NC_069369.1, forward strand.
CAATTTCAAACTCTGTATCCCTTTCATGTTCCAAGGTTATAGAACAGTAAAAATAGAGTAACCCCTGACAGCTGAATGCCTCATACACGCAAACGATATATAAAATACAAAATTGCTAGTGTAAATGATTATATGGAAAACGTCTGGTCCTTTTGAATTATGGAGTACATTTAATATTCAATTAAAATATCGTAAAAGAATTCAGTTTAAGAAGTTGATAGAGCTCGCGAGGGTTGCTTCACATTCAATTACTTCTCATGAACAAACTCAGTCAAACCTAGTCTTGTATTGGTTTGCTTAGTTGCGTTTAATGATTCCAAAGGATTTTCGTAAAGCGTTTATAACGATCTATCTACACATGTACTTCATGTCAAGCTGTAAAAGGACTGAACACGAAATCTCCATATAAGTCATAACCTCTTGTAATAGAATGTTGTATTATTTTACCAAACAGGGAAAACTGACATGATAGCTGATAGGTAACTACTCGTAATGGTAATGTTTGATATACCTTGGTACTAATGCTATTAAACATTAGAAAATACAAATATGAACATAATGAATAGCAATAGTAACATTTAGTGGAATACTCCAACAGTTGATTATAACGGTAGTCTTGCTAAAGCAAACTATTTTCTATAAAAACAAAGAAAAATATCAAACAGGGAATGCCACGCACCAAAAGCGCAGCCTCCTCAAAACGAACCCACCAGCACGCAAACGCGTGCACCACACACACACACACACACACACACACACACAAGTTTGCAACACTGAAGTAAATCGGTGTTCTTAAATAAATTCTAAATGTGGAAATATGTCAATTAAAAGCAATGCAGTTGTATCTGAATGGTAATTTTGTTCAGCTGCTCCACCCAAAAATGAAAAATATCGACTATTCGAGCAATAACTGTTCACCCATATTTAAACATCATCCAGATTGCATGAATCATTATTAAATAAGTAATCACATCTGACTGTGTATAATGTTAAAGCCTTTCTTAACCGTACAAAAATATCTGCGACAAATTAGGCACAAGTATTTCTTATCGAAATTATAATTAGCTGTCGGAAAATTGCATTCTCTAACCGGACACTATTATGTTCAAAGGCAATGAGAGAGTTTTACAATCTGTGTTAAAATTTACATAGTAAAATGTTGCAAGTAGAATCAAATGCACGCAATGTAATATTCTTCCATGCAATAGTCCCTTTGGTTAAAGAGGCTAGTTTGCGATTTATGACATTATGGAGTAATGAAACTATATGTACCGACTGAAGAAACCTGTGTTTTACATGCCATGCCTTTTTGTTTCCATTACGTGTGTTAGAGATTCACCTGGAGGGGATTACTTTTATTTACACTGTCCCGTGTCTTTGGAACATGGTGGGGGGGGGGGGGGGGGTAAGAGTGAGGTTGGGTGCGCACCATAAACCGGTTTAAGCTCCCCAGTGGTGTTTTTGCCACTGACAGTTCCAAGGCAGTGCCCCACTGTGTTCCTTTGTTTGTTCGTTTTGTCCTAATGTGTTGGCTTTGTGTGTGCGCGTGTATGTGTGTGTGTGTGTTTGTGGTGTATTGGCTTTGTGTGTGTGCACGTCTGCATGCTGTAGGTTTCGTTTTGGGGAGGCTGCGTTTTTGGTGCGTGGCATTCCCTGTTTGATATTTGTCTTTGTTTGTTATTGTTAGTTGTTCAGATTTGCAAGGGTTTCGTCAGATATTTTACTGACTTCAAAAGTTTACTTTTTCCGGAGTTTTTTTATACAGTGTCGCAATATCTGTTAATGTGGGGTTTAATAGCAGTTAGACATACGCTCAAATAAAATAGTAGTGGTATAAGAGGTTAAATTTGCGATGAAACAATGATTGTTTATGCGATAAAGAAATCAATATATATCGGAAAAAATCGAATCCTGCTGATCATCTATGCAAAAGTGGAAAATACAAATTCAGTAATGTGAATAGTTACCAAATCCTGTTCTGTGGAAGGATTCAATGTGTCGGTGTTAGCACTGTAAAGTTCCTTCTGTTAAACATAAATAAAGTGTATGCGTCAAGCGATGATGACATCATTGACCACCTAGTCTACTGAAACTAAACCATACATGGAGAGCAATTCTTGCGGTTACTTCTTGAGTTGTCTGAAAGAAATCTTAGACTCAAGGCGTAGTATGTATTTTTGGATTTATTAATTTAGATATGAAAATCGACATTATAGTATATTTTGCGTTTTAAAGCTGTTTTTATGTATTAAAACAGCATTTTCTCGACTGCAACATTTAACGGATTTTTTTTTTCGATGGATTTCGCATTCTGACCACAATGTGGCCACATAGCCTGAACTGACACAATGTATATAAATATATATAATTAAACTATTTGACTGCAGAAGTGATAAATAACCAAACTATTTCTATTTCTAAATAAATCGAACATGGTGCAATATTAAACAGAAAATTGTTGACTTAATACCGTTATTTAATCATAGTAAGCAATAAATTTATTTTTATTTATTTATTAATGAAAGAGTTTTTATCGGCTAGAATAAACATTACAGTCTATAAATTTATCAATACTACAATTAGAACATCGTTTTCGAGGACGTTATCACCTGAAATTATTCAGCAGTCATGTATTTTCTGCCTTTCTTATTTTATCTTAAGCCGCCATATTTATGAGGTCATCGCAGGCCCGGAAAGAGGTACATGTACACGGGAAATTTCGAGAACTCACTTCAGTCTACTCTCTATATGTCTCAATATTTTTCTCAAGGCGGCCCATATCCCCTCAAACAGCATCTCACTAGTAATAAAAGAAATATTAATTCAATAAAATGATCGTAAAGGTACACAATATGATACAATTTAAGACAACAGACAAATCAAAAGCGTATATTAATCTTGAGAGAGTTACTTTTAACATTCAGCGTTTAGTAAATTTAACAATTTAATTGCTTGAATCAGAACAGATACAGACATTTATCAAAGAACACGCTATAAAGGAATGGATGATAAAGTTATTAATCTAAAAGAAAGTAGCTAACCTTATGACTGTTAACCCGTAGGCAACTGTTTTATCAAATGCATATAGGTATATAAAAAAAATCACACGCTGTGAAAATATCCGTCGATATTTTTTATCTTCTTGGTAACATTCTCCCTCATAATTTATATATCAGCATGCTTATTTTGCTTACATCAATATTGAGGCCTAGCATAAAAATATTTCGTCTAATTTGCCAACTATAAATATTTTGATTTTTCTTTTTGTTCTGATTTTTATCAAAAATTGTTTAGAAGTTTTGAGAAAAATTAAATAAGTTTACAAGCGGTCAATTAGTGATGTCATTGAAGTAACATGAAAACACGTAGTTCTACTGCATAGTCATGCAGAGAAACATTTCAACAGACGAAAACAAATATGGATTTCTAAATGCACAGTTCGGTAAAATGTCAATACATTTCATGTTAAGTCATGCGGACTTTTCCCGGAATTATACACCAGGAAAAAGACATCGTTTTTAAGCATAATATACATATTTTATATGTTGTTCAATTTTTTTTTGTTTAAGATCTTTCTCTGTGTGATTTGGTGAGGTTCAATTTTCAAAACGTCAAATATTAATATAAACGTCAAACAAAAACTTATGTCTTTCCTTCTAGCTGCTTTATTTTTATCAATCTTTGTCATATATTTGTTCGTCGGAAAATAGCTCATGAGCTACTGTTTATTTGTTATTGCATCTGACGTTAAATAACGCTTCATGTATTTTTCATCTTTCGCAAAAGATCAGTTGCATGCGCTGTAAGGTGAATTTGTTCTTGAGGAAGCAAGCTGGTTGTACGAAAATTATAAGCGTACAAGGCATTATAAATACATTAAACATACATTATATATCTAAAGGTCTCTGTTTCTAATCCTTTTCTAGAAAGGAATAACAATTGGGTATCCGTAACAACCTACAAAAAAGTTCAATATGTAGAATGGCAATATCACAATAAAGTGCGCACATTGGTGACTGAGAATGTTATATGGTATTTCTGGTGAACAGTATGAAGTAAGGTTTCTTTTGTGGTGATTTATTACATATTTCTGCAATTCCTTAACCAACACAATCAACGGGGAGTGAATCTGTCAACATTCAGGCGTTTTATGATGTGTTTATACCACTAAAAATGGCCAAAAAATTGTGTTATGCAGGAGCTTTTTATAAATGCTTAAAATTCAACGGTGCCGAAATTGTAAATCTTGGTCAAAACATCACTAATTTTGGTATTTGGTTATTCAGTTACTCTCACAGGAATACCAGAACATTGATAACCATTTCTGATCAATAACTTGAGAACCTCTTGATCCAGAATGTTGAAACTTCATAGGATGATTGAACATGCAGAGTAGATGACCCCTATCGATTTTGGGGTCACTCTGTTATAGGTCAAGGTCACAGGAGCCTGAACATGGAAACCCGTTTCCGATCAATAACTTGAGAACCGCTTGACCCAGATTGTTGAAACTTAATAGGATGATTGGACATGCAAAGTAGATGACCCCTATTTATTTTGGGGTCACTTGATCAAAGGTCAAGGTCACAAGAGCCTGAACAGTGACTTGAAAACCACTAGGCCAAGAGTGTTGAAACTTAGCGGGATGACTGGACATGCCAAGTAGATGATCCCTATTGCAGCCAACCATCAGTGTCTCTTTGACTTTCGCTCCTGACCCCTATTGACTTCTTGCCTATACGACTTTGCATTGGGGGGGGGGGGGGGGGGGACATGCGCCTTTTTACAAAAGCATCTTCTAGTTTTCCATTTACGTCACGTTTTATACTGGTGACCACTAACAAAGATTAGGGTGTGTTTAAATAGCTGTATTTAGAATTTAGGAAAGTGTAGTTGGGAGGCATTCATTCTTAGTAATCTTATACGATTGTACCTAATATTCATATCAACAATAAGCCTTCGCAATTGAATTAAAATTGCCTGGCATGATGTTCACTTGGTGTCAAATTCGATTCACAAGGATCTGAAGGTAAATATTGTCTGAAACATGTTTTAAATTAATTTAAATTAATGTATCGTAAGATATGCAGCTTTTTATCTTTTGTTGACTGTATTGGAATCTCTTTACGACTGACACTCCTCCAATAGTTTTCATTACTTTAAACAGTCATGTTATGCCAATTTTAAACACTAATTGCAGTTTCTCTGCCAGGCTATTTAATTTAATGGGCGACACAGGATTTCACTTGAAATTAATGAAATGAGCGAGAAATGAAGGCTAACATTTTGTCACTCCTAAAGAAATGATCAATAATACCGACATACATGCGTAGTTATTTAGAATACCTTGTCATTACAAACTGGGCGTTTTAAACTGTTTCCCGAAAATGATTTCATTTTGTTGGCGTCTTTTGCAATTGTCAAAAGAAAGAAATTATAATAAACGTAAGACTTAACTAGGAGTAAAACGAATTATATAAGGTCATTTTGCTTCAAAATAGGCCCTTGGGAAATCAATTCATTACGTTCATTTAATTATACAGAAAATGGAGTTGTACGAAACTGAAGCAAAGTCAGTTAGACCTTACTCTAATATACAAACTGTAACAGATTAGCTTGAAATGTGCGAATCTCTTTAGCATGGGTAAATATCTTAAAACCAAAAGCATGAACCAGTACATTTTATTTTCCCATTTTGTAGATCATACTGTGAGAAGTTTCATAGATTGAATTGGTCTTGTAGAAAAAATCTATTATTTGCGAACTTATCACCAAAATTGTAATTTTTCCATAGACTCCTGTTGTGAAACACTGTGTGAGCTCCCATTTCTTCAGATTTGTCTAGAAAAAAAACAAACACATGATCCTACCTATTTTATTTAGTTTGTTCTGAAGTTTGTGAAATATCGGACTTTGATTAAATTCTACATGATTGTAGAACAAAATGATACGAGTACGTTGAAGTACCTTAACAAGGGGTATATATACGGCTCCTGGCCCTTTCTGGAAATTATCTCTAGTGTGCCTTTATGGCCAACATTGATAACCATTTTTTTTGTTATATACCCATACTTCTTTTTCATATGTTATATTCATATATTTTACTTTCCAACGTATACTAATACGTATCAAGTACTTTGATTTTTTCATCTTTCATGCCACCCAAGTCTAAACATCAATCACAAACCTCTCACCAGAAATATAAATGCCTACATGTTACGTCTTCCTAAGAACCCGGGACGTTTCGACCATCCGAGGTCATTATGATAACTATGCGTGAGGCGCACTGCTTCATTATCGGTCACTCAATTACGTTTTCAACTTGCTTTTCGGTGCTATGTATAGTAAATATTAATGAAATTGTACCTGGAGGATTTATTCTATCACAAATTTGTAATTTTTATGAATTTGTCAAAATACATGAGCTACCTGACTTTTGAAATAGTTAAAAAAAAATGAGTTAACATGTACACCTAAAAGTAGTCATGTGCCAAGGATCTGTATCATACCTGCAAGTAAAATAAGATCCAACATAACGGCATTTTACCGACGTTCACAGAACCTACAATGGAGACAACATGAAAGATATATTCTACGCTCACCCTCAATCCACGCCACAACGGGACAAGGCGAGTTACTATATATCTAGAAAAATAATGCTTCATCGAGACCCCTCTTACTGTCTCAATATTGAGACATAAGGACAATGACTTTTTGCTTCTCTATTAAAATCAAGTGACATAGAGATGTTAGAAGTAATAAGTTAGAAGTAATTACTAGAAGTTAGAAATCTCTGTCCGGTGGCTTCCTTGAAATACTGACCAAACATTCAAGATGTTGAAATCAGTTTCCGCAACATCCCATGAAGATAGTTAATGAAGTAGATCAATTTTGTATTCTCTGACCGAGATTTGCTGTTCGAGACAAAATGATATTTCCAGTCTATTTCCTATACTAGGCAGCTTATCAACTACTTGCCGGAGACGAACTGATGTTTCTTTGCTTTTCATACAAAACGTGAATGAGGATTTCATTTGACCTTTAACTGAGCTATTTTATAATGTTATGTAATATCCATTCAAAGCGCAGTTAACTTCATTGATATTGAATTTATATCACACAAAATTTAAAATATTTTGCTGTAATAAAAGCAGTTCCAATACTCATTCATTCTGGATAAATGCAATGTGCCATTTGACATTTGACAAATAATATTATATAGCAAAACTATGTTTAAATATAATTTGTATTACACAGTAAAACAAAGCTAGAATGAACATCGTAGAGGCATAATATCGTGTATCGAGAAAATTTTGTTTAAGCACTCATAACATTTCGTTATTTCGCCCGGCAAATCGACACTTTTCGTCCTTTCATGTCCTTTAGTCCACAAGAGGACATCATTGTCAGATGTTCAGAATATTGCTGAATACTAGATAAGGAAAGAAGAAGGTAAAATTTAAAAAAAGATAATTATACAGTAAAATCTAGAAATGAATAATGCACTTTTTATAAACTCAAAAGGAGTAATTGACAAAAATGATATTTCCAATTTATGTCCTACACAAAAAAATCTTTCTTCGATTTTGTTGGAAATGAATTCATGCCTGTTTCATATCAATTGTTACGTGGATTTCTTTTTTTGATTTAATACATGTTTCTAGAAGTCTGGATTAGTATGAGAAATATCTCACGAAGGTGCAGATATTGTATGAAACTAATTACAAATGACTTTGTGGTTCCATTACATAACAAATCGCAGTATATTTTATATAAAAATATCTTTTCACTATGTGACTTTAATTTCGACAATTTATTTTAAAGATCAAATGGGTCAAAATCCTACTGACTGCAGAATCTAAATGCCAGTAGATAGTTATTTTCAGAACATGACAAGCATTTATTGCATTATATCACATTAAATTGCAAGAATTATTGTATATGTGTCGAAAAAGGGCACAATTTCATACAAATGCAAAAACACAAAAACAACAGAGTTATGGAACCTATACAATGGGTACTGATATACCAGCTTACATACAAAAACTTAACAATAAATTAATAAATTGCTAAGTTGAAAAATGGACATGATTTCGTAAAAAGGCAAAATAGAAATAGAACATGTGCAATGAAAATCAGTTTATCACAGTAAATAAATGTGTGAAAGTTCTATCCATTCTCATAAATGGGTACTGGGATATAAGCTTGTAAACGAAACCGGGACGCCGACATACGGCTGTGTCCAATAGCTCTACCTAGTCTTCGAATAGTCGAGCTTAAAAGCAACTTCCACTCATTTGTAGATCTATTACATAGATGATATTACACGTGTGTCTTTTCAATTTTAGTTGTCAAACAAGTTGGATAAAATAATATAATACAAACTCTATATTCCGTTCGACGCGTGTAAAAAAAATCAACGTAAATTAACGAAAATCATTTATATTCTTTTTATCAGATGTCAAACTTTTATGATGAAACACAATAAATATTCCTTCTTAACATATCATAGACAGAGTCAGTTTGACAAACGTCATCATTTTTACAGATTTTATTTACTTAAAAGGACTTCAACGTCAAAGTGTTATAATTACTCTCGTTCCAAATTCATTCAATTATTTATTTCACTCCCGTGACGTCAAACATGTAACAAAAGAATATTCTTGCAAAATTCTTGACCGCAGTGCTATGCTTTTATCAGTCTTTCACATTTTAAAGTACGGATAGTACGTGATACGTTTCGTTTGTGTGAGTTCTCGTGAAACAAGTTATGTGTGTGTTCCTTTCAAAACAAACTATATGCGATTATACATAAGTGTAATAACTTACATTTTTGACAAACACGAACTGAGACAAATCTTTTCTTTAAAAACCTCTACACCCGTGCACATATTTGGGGACTTTCTCCTTGAATGAAACATGAAGGTTAAAGAGGCTAGCCCATATATTTTATGCGAAAAATAATTTCTCTCAAAAATCCATAAAAAATGTGTCCTCTGAAAGTGACTTGTGGTCGGACTTATTGACATACGATTTTTGCAAGATTTTCTTATAAATAACAAAAAATATTGTGCAGAAGGTTGTAAACCGTTGCAACGCTTTTGAATAATGCAGAAAATTTACATTCTTCTTGCATTTGTATCAATATCAGACTATTATTTTTCACCGACTTTATCATTTTTCAGTGTCAAATATTTAATTTATGCCAAACCTGGTGAAAATAAACTTGTTGAAACCAACTAAGATTTTATCAAATATGCCAGCAGGTTTACCATGGTCTATGCTCTCTTCATGGTTAAAGTCAACACAAATAATTTTAATGTGATCAACCTTAAAACTGTTCAGTTCAGTGAATCTGAAATTATGAATAAATGAATGAATGAATAGATAAATAAATAGTTTTTGTTACTGCTTTTTTAGTTTTTCTTTTTATTATTACCTGATGATATTTTGAATTTATACATGTTGCACTTTGTCAGTCAATTCCGATTAGTTAGCTGCTAACAAACATTCAAACGTTTACTTCTCGTATATACTTAAATGACTGAGAAATATGTATTTCTTTGTTCACTATTCAACGATCTAAAAGATCTGACAGCAATTGTTTTCATATCTATATCTTTAATAATGCATAATATATACACAGTTGTATTGTCCTAGTGCGGTTTTATAATTCATGTCGGCAAAAACATAGTTGGTTGGAAGCGAAATATACGGCGCAATATTACCAACTGAATAATAGCAGGCAACACTGTTGCAATAATTCAAATAAGCCGCGCCATGAGAAAACCAACATAGTGCATCCGCGCAGTCTGGTCAGGATCCATGCTGGTCGCTTTCAAAGCCTATTGGAATTAGAGAAACTGTTAGCGAACAGCATGGATCCTGACCAGACTGCGCGAATGCACAGGCTGGTCTGGATCCATGCTGGTCGCAAACGCACTATGTTGGTTTTCTCATGGCGCGGCTCAAATAATTTTCTCTGTTCAAGCAAATACAACAGTGTTACAAGAAAAGTAACCCATCAGACAAGTAGGTACCACTGATTGTTTTCGTGCCTGGAATAAAGTACCACTTTACATTGGCTGTACGATGAAAAATGCCGACAGCAAATGAATGTTATAGGAAACGATGACATGTTAACAAAACAACTTCAAAATGCCTACCAGATGGTGATACAATTTAATGACAATATTGTCGTGTGAATATGCAAACGTACAGCACTATATCATTTAGATAAAGTATAATTATATTTATTTCTCTTTATTACCTTTTCAAACACCATAAAGATATGACAATATTTCTAATGACTTTATCTTGTTTTGGTAATGGACATTACTGTAATAATAAGTGCAAATATTGTTGGGAACATGATCTACAGTTGACTTAATGCTCATCCAGGCGGAATTAATAATCTTACGACGTTAATGAAGTGACAAATACTAATTTTAAAAATGATTGTATAAAAATGTTCTAATCATATAACCCAGCCCAAAGACACTTCAAATACAATTGAATATAAAACAGGTTGTTGGTGGATCTTTAAGATATTAGGTTATTGTGTCTGTAAAATGTCAAATGTTTAAATCGGAATAATAATCATGTTGGTAGCTTCAATTAAATTCTAACTATATCAAGATATTGTCACTTTTGACATGCTCCATACGTGGATATGTCTTAATCACTACCGCATCAAAATATTCCTGAATCTAGTAAAAATGTACTGTCGGATTGTATTGTAAACTTACTAAAATTTAAATGAGGCCTCATTAGCCGAGTGTTTCTGGCCGCACACTTGGAATCACTTACCTTTGAGTTCCTTGTGTGAAGAAGCCATCATTCCTGTCATATGCAAAGCTGGGGTTTCTACCCAGCTGCCCGCCCGTAAATCAAAAAATACATCAGGTCTTCATCCTTCATTAAGACTGGACATTCACCATTTAAACTAAAGTGTGTCACTGTGACCAGTAAATGCCAAGAACAATGTAGCTTTACTATTTCTACTCTAGCTTTAAGGATAACTCAGCTACACGATCATAGAAGTCTAAAGCATAACAATGTTAAAAGAGTACTGTCTTGTGAAACAATTGAAATTCCTACGTAATTTTGTTTTCATTTACGGCAAATAACGCGAAAACCATCTTAAAGCCCATGACGCTTTGCTCAAAAATTCATTACAAAGCTCATACAAAACCATATCTTCGTGTGACCGACATCTCTAAGCGTAAAGCAGTTTCTGTTTTTCTTCCCGAGTACAAAATGTGCAAGCGAAGACGTAGAAATATAACAGAATTTTCGTGATAAAATTAGCCTTTCGGACATGAATTTGTTAATCTTACAATCGTCCTTGAGGAAAATTAAATAAAGAATAACATATATAACTTGATTATACATGTCGTAGTATCCAGTGATTAGCATGTAAAATAAAAGGCAAAATGTCAGTGTTATTGTTTCTGGTTCCTGGGCGACAATAATGTCCACTAATTTTTCCTGTAAAAGGTTCCATCTAAATTTAGCATAAATCTGAATGTAGACCCCTTATATATAGACTCAGTTAAAAGAGGGTTTGCATATAATGAATTGCTTTTCGTAAACGCTTGAATACACTTTTCAAGGGGTGCTGCCGGTAAGCGATTGAAATAAACGTGTATAATGAATATCATATATTTATCGTCCAAAAGCCTAAATTAGCACACATTCTGAACAGGTAAAAATGTTGATTGTTTCTTCTGTGATAATGAAAACACATACAGGGTTATCGCGCCATCCTTGAAAGGTACGAAATGTTGGCAACGAAAACATTATATCGGTAGCAAATTGTTTAAGGAATCAAAAGAAAATAACAAAAAACAATTGAAATCTCCGTTTATCATCACTACATCCATGTATGATGTACGCACAATAAGCAAATAGAACATAAATATCTGCTTGATTCGGGCAATAATCCGATTCATTAACACTGGTACAGTAGTAAGTATTCTTACTTTTAACAACCAACTCATATTTCTCGTTGTCACATACCGTAATAATGTACTTGTCAGAATTCGATGACTCTTATATAATATAGTACTGGTACAGAAGTAAGCTAATTAGTGAAGATTATTAGAATGTGATTATATCATTTACTAATTTCCATACTTCTGACAGTATTGATGAATGTATCCAACCGATATTGGTTATAAATATCTGATTTGTTATAGTAAACAAACACTAAGCCTTACTATGCTTGACACGATTGATTCTGCCTTTGCGGATAGTGCAGATCATGATCAGCCTACACATCCGTGCAGTCTGATCATGATCTGCACTTCTGCACTGTTCGCCATTTAGTTGATATCCTTTTGGTATGCACTACCTTTAACAGTTAATGGCACCGTTCAAATTGAAAGACGGACAAGTTCATAAATGTGACTGACTACCTTTGATGCATTTCGATTGGGACAACGCCCACGTACAATAGCACCGCTTAGTACAGTAGGAGAAAGACGTCCATAAGTAATTATTTTTAGAGGTGACCAGTTATCAGTGCATGACTATATAAGTTAGTAGTTAATGTTCCATTCTCCCCACAGAGAACTCGTACATTACACACGCACATGAAATAAAAATAAATATATAAATTAATCATTTTTTCAGTAATTCTGCCTCTCAAAATTTTCAGAAATGAAAACAAAAAACAACATCCAAATGTAGGAATACTTTTTAATCAAATACCAGACATCAAGATGACACTAAATTCAAAGATTGTTTGAAAATCACTTCAAATTAACTGACATTACTACTTCTTGTGGTGGTATTATATCTAGTAGACAGTATAAAAACTATGATACGAAGGCTTGACTGATTTATATATTCAAATGTATTTCTATATACTCTTGTCCTTTCAATTAAATGTGAGACAGACATAATGTCAATAGGTTTTTAGCGAATAAACTGATTATCTCGTAAAATGTCCTGTAAATGATTAAAAGTAGTACTTCCGGAATAAACTGACAATGTCTTCGCAGTCGTTAAAGCAATAAAGAACATGTAAAAACAGCTGCATTTGAAACATAATACTGTGAAAAAGCAAAACTAAAGGAAAAACCACAAATTAAGAATAAAGCAAACCGTAATTATGATAACGCACGGATACTTTTCCCGCCGAAAATGTAGGAAAGCCAGATTGTTTTGTCAAGCCAATCTCACATTCAGTCAAACTGTGGAACAACGATGAAAAACAAAGTTTTAACATTACGGTAAATATATCAAGTTGTATCAACATCAGCTTAAAGCTGGGTTAGAGAAATTGTAGCATAAACAAAAAAAAAAACCAGACTAAGAAAGGAAAAGGACAATTATATCGTCTTGAATTATGGTTGCATTGAAATACTTATTTTTTTAAATTTACGGCTATTTTATAACTTTCGACTTTTGACTTCTGTCATCGTGATTTCGACTTTCACCATCGAAAGCACGATGGTAAAATTCGAAACCACGATGATGACAGTCAAAATTACATTGTTGAAAGTCGAAACTACGATGACGAAAGTCGAACGTTGAAAGTACGATGATGATATTAATACGAAACCACAATGGCGAAAACGCGAAATGATATCGCGTTTTCTCATCGTGGTTTCGTGATTTCGACTTTCACCTTCGTAGTTTCGAGTTTGTTTACCATCGTGGTTTCGACTTTCACCATCGGTTTTTTTTTTATTTTTACTGTCATCATCGTTGTTTAGCTATTTGACAGAAAGGAGTTATTGTTCCATATTTATGAGAAAAGTGTTTGGATTTCTGCTCTCTGATTTACTTACTTCATTGAAAACCTCCTTTCAAATTGCATGCAATGACTGTGGTTAAACACAAATAAGACATTCTTGAATACTGATTTTGTTATATCTGAAAAGACAAAAGTTTTACATACATTAAGTTTTTCTATATATGATATTTTTATCAAAACCAAAACAGTCACCAATCAACAAGTTATGTATATAAAGATTTAATTTAATCTAGTGACTTAATGCTTTGAATACACTTTAGATTAAATTACTGTTTCTGATCATGAGTGCATTACATATAGCCCAGAATGGGCATATCTTGTGTGCATTACTTAACAGGGTTACATCTACTTGAATATTGTTACATTAATAATGTGATATTACAACACTATAGATGTTACCGGGTAAACCTAGTTATACAACTTAGCTTTGATATGAGGCTGATGAACATTGTTTTATGCATACTTTAATACTCCGTATAATTCCGGGTTTAAGCTATGCTTGTATTCAGTGCAAACGAAAAACCTTGTTAAACTGTCAGTTAATCATGGTTTTCGTGCATAAAAATTAATGACGAGTGTCTCATTTGGTTCTATGTATAATTTCGGGTGAACTCAGAGCAAAAGAAAAAACCCTGTAAAGCTACTGCAATTACCAATGGGTTTATTATAGCACATTTACGACGATTGTTATATTACAGGCGTCTCATCCTTTACATATTTACTACGTATATGCTTTTTGAAGACATCAGAAATACATCAGAGAAATAATTCATAATAGAGAGATAATTCATAATATCTTCCAATGTTGCAGTAACAGGATTGTTTGCTTTCAAATTTTATGGTTACAATGTATCCCTTGTCAACTCGTTATCATATGAAATGTGCCTAATCAAAATGAGGGGCAGCTGTTTCCATAAGGTTATTTTAACCACGGCTTGTATGAAATGATAATCTCAAAAAGTATAGTGTAACTCAATGCCCAGCTACATCAGAGCAAATTGAAAAAGAAACAATGAACTCGATGTACACGCATCGCTTCTCCTATTAATCACGCCGAAAAAAACATTACCTCGGCGCCTGACGAATATTTATTTCTAAAAATTAATCTACACTATTTCCCTGCTTGAACAATTTAAAATAGTTAATGTCTGTTAGTAAATGGTATTTGTCTTAAATTCGTGCCTTTTGAACATGTTTTCTCGTTCAGCAATATATATATATTTGTTCTAGAGATAACGAGTCTTATATGATTTAGTAAAATAATTTGTGACAAAATTGACCTTTGGGAAATCAGTCTGTTTATCATTTGCAGTTCTTATTTTATATCATTTGTGTATCATTACTTTGTTTTGGAAGGAGAAAAAAAATTAAAGTCATATTTATGTGGCTATAAGCGTGTCGACACCGCGAGGTAATTGTCGGCTAAGCATAACTGAGATTAACACATCTCAGCAGGACATACCATCGACCAATGTGTGTGTGTGTGTGTGTTCGGGAAAGGGTGGTGTTCGTGTCCGGGCCATAACTTTCACACGCATGGTTTGATTTCAGAATAATTTGATACAAATAATAAGCATGGATAGACGATGTGTCATGCGCAAACATCATTTCACTCGCTCAAAGGTCAAGGTCACACTTCTTGGTTGAACTTAGCCAATTTTCACTACATATATATTGGTAATATGGTCTTCATGTCCGGTACAGAACTTTGACATGCATGATTTCAAAATAATTTAACACAAATGATAAGCATGGATAGACAATGTGACATGCGCAACAGCCTTTCCACTAGCTCAAAGGTCAAGGTCACACTTCTTGGATGAACTTAGCCAATTTTCACTACATATACTGAATACTAAATTTTCTGCTTTTCCTACAATATTGTTTGTTGTAAATAAATATGGCCAATGGTCCTTCTTTCAGTTTGTGAGCAGTACAATGTCTGTGACCTTTCTCATGTTGCGGGGATTCGTGTCTATGACACATTTGTAGTTGTTTATATATTGTATAAGCTGGTTCTCGGCTCATCGAATCAGGCTGGAATAACGGAATCGTGTTTAGTAATTATGGCTGACCAAAGTGTCATTCAAAACAATGGTTTGACAGAAAGGAATTGGATCAGTATGTCGACAACATGTTTTTATGTACAATTTTTGAATCTTACATGTACGAGGTGATGGACATAAGCAGGGGTTGAAATTGATGATAATAATTCTTACTGAATCATTTGATACTTTCTGACACGAAGCTAGAAAATTGCAATAACACGATTCAGTGTTATTCTTACTAAGATCAGTTACGCAATTAGATAGATAATCATAACAGTAATAGACAATAATGGCAATAATTATAACAATATTGTTAATAATACAATAATGATAATAACTTCATTACACGAAGATAATATATTTGGCAATAGCCTGTCTAACATAATGGTCCTCTGACATAATGATTTTAAAAATTCTATTCTTAGTATGTAACAAAGGACATGAATTTAAATAGCGTACTATGAACAAAGTTATCCTTGGAATAAACAGCATTTAGTAGTATGAAAGGGTTTTGATTTCTAGCACAACTCGGTTTGTCACTGATCACTTCGGTGAAGTTTGGAGGAATTCCAGATAATGGTAAAGGAGAAGGAGCACATTGAAATCATTTAATTTACTGTCAAATAATTATTACCGTGCCACCTTCTTAGAAATTAAAAGTGTTGTCGAGGGCATTGCCTTTTAACATAACATGGGAAACGTCAGATGAGTATTATTTATATCAGTCATAATTTATGTGGTTAATAATTTAATTCCAAAAATACATGAAGATAATGTTTTTGCTTTCCATAAAAGCAAAGCCTTTACCGTATATCTAAGGCAAAATTGTCTGTGACATTAACAGTTTTCAGTGGACTGAAAATTTGAATTTTCGGATAACCGTGTCCCACCTTTGTGTGTTTGTAACTGAATCTGCTTCGACAATGTAAAAAAAGGAATAGAGATAATAGGGGCAAGATGGTGAAACACTTAATGATACTGAGCAATCACAAATGTCAGCAACCTCCAAAGTTCCCTGGAAAAGTAGGTCATTTCTGAATATCTCTGTTCAAAAACCGGTATCTTTCATGTGTAAAAACGGAAAATTGATTTTTTTTTTAAGTACAGCATCACAATAAAATCAATACACAGTTAGCTTACTTGTTACGTCCAAAACACTCTTAGACGCCGTCTTGACCTGTATGACCTGACATTAAATTACCAAACTGAGTTTTAGATAGAACGAAAATGTCTATTTAATGAGATCTGTTTGGATAGGAAACGGTGGAAGGTCACATAACTAGGTCAAACTTGCATGGACAACGCCTGGTGAAATATACACAACCACACATGACACAGCATATAGACAAGCGTGATCAAACTAGTGTTGTATCAATAAGTTACAAGCACGTCGTTCACGTTTTCATTAGTTAACGTTGGTGTAAATCATACCCGAACTAATTCTAATACTGATGAAGGGAGAGCGTTGGACTACAGATCGCGGTGTCGCGAGTTCGATCCCCGGGCGGGGTGTATGTTCTCCGTGACGATTTGATAAAAGACATTGTGTCCGAAATCATTAGTCCTCCACCTCTGATAATTCATGGGGGGAAGTTGGCAGTTACTTGCAGAGAACAGGTTATTACTGGTATAGAAGCCAGGAACACTGGTTAGGTTAACTGCCCGCCGTTACATGACTGAAATACTGTTGAAAAACGGCGTTAAACCCAAAACAAACAAACATACTGATGAAATCTTTTACCAGCATCTGTTCACAACTTTTATAATTTAGGAATTGCCAATGATATATTATCCACTGCTTGGATGTTTGACAGAATAATATCCGGGTTTATTGCGCTTTTTATTTTCAAACAAACGTTTAACCAATAGACTGTCAAATTTGACAGATTCTTTTCTTGCATCAAAACCACATTGCTTTTGTTTAGAACAATGTTATCAAAGCTCTGTTTAGAACAATGTTATCAAAGCTCTTCCAAAACCATTTGTTCGTGTGACCGACATCGCTAAGCGTGAACAAAATGTACGGCCATTTTATTCAAAAATGGTTGTGACGTCATAAATATCAACAGATGAAAATCCATAACTTCTTTATAATTTCAGATAACAACGTCCTTGAAAACGATGCTATAATTGTAATGATTTGTATGTATTATTCTAGCAAATCAAAACATTTTGTGAAAATATATTATATTTGACGTGCTTAAAATTAAAAAGAAAGTCCGTCAATATCAGCGATTGACTAAAAAAAGATACTTACTTTACAAATTTCAGTTCAACTGGCAGCAAGTTCGATTGAAATAGAATAAATTTGATTGTCTATCACCACATCTATCGTACATTCTGCATGACTGTGTCAGTTCAGGATTAATGGTGCAGTCGCAAGAATGTTGATTCAAATGCATAAACAGCTTGAATACAGATCACATATTATAGTGTCGACTATTCTACTAAAATTCAACAAATCCAATGAAATGTAAAGTAGTTGGTAATTCATCTGATTGCTGTTAACACAAATTAAGATCAGAAAGGTTCTTTTTCTGACTGCTTAAATCATTTATATACATTCAAATTCAAAGTAAATAATGTAGTGAAACTGTATCTTAAAATCAAATAACAAATGGTTTCATCATTTTCATATAATACTTAAATTTGCAGTTTTTAAAAAAGTGCACGTATTTGTACACTTTTAGTGTTATATCGTTTTAATATACACAGTTCGTGTCGTTTGTTATCGTAGTCATGTTGAGGCATGACATTTAATGGAACTAACTCACATATTTTAGGAGAAAAATAAATTCTCTAAAAATCCATAACCTGTGAATACTCTGAAAGTGACTAGTAGTACAAAGTCATTAACAAAGTTTGTAAATGAAACATGATTTTTCATGTTAGCATATATGATGCTATGCTCATGAATCCTGTCAGGTTTATTGCAATATTAAAACTATTCTAAAATGAGAACAGGATTGAACTGGTACAGAATTAAGGAACACTGGCTAGGTTAACTGCCCGCTGTTAAATAACTGAAATACTGTTGATAAAACGTCATTAAACCCAAAACAAACAAAAAAATCCGAATATTAGAATAGTGAAATATTTGATTATTCGTGTATAACGAGCGAATATTCGAATATACGAAAGTTCGCTGCCATCCCTAATGTTTATCTAATTCATGATATTTTATGTTTACTAATTGATAATTGCATTGTCCCCAGTGGCAACCCATTTATAGGGGCCGAAATGACAAGTTACCCTTAACACGATAAAAAAATCGTGTTTCCCTTAACACACATTTATTTAGCAACTAAACGATTACTTCGGCGCCTTACAAATATTTATTTCCAATAACTGATCTGAAAATTCTGCCTGCCTAGAATTGAGTTCAATATAAAACAGGTTAAACCGTTAAGGGAAGATTTTGTGATGAAAATTTGCCTTTTTAACGTGTCTCACATTCAGCAAAGACTCCATTTGTTCCTTAGATAATGAATTTTATTTTATTTTGCAGGAGTTTAATTTGTGACGAAACTGGCCCATGGGAAATCAATGTCTTTATCATTTCCAGTGATCGTTTGTTATCATTTGAAGGACATCGCTATATTTTCGAGGAAGGAAAAATAATTAAATCAATTAAATGAGCTATTAGCATATCGGCATCACAAGCTTAGTGTCTTGGATAAAAGTTATATTACGAAACCCTGTTAAGTAATAATGGCTCACCACATTTTGTCATTTGTGTCAATAACAATTCGATAGAAATATGTAATTAGATAAAAAAATGACTGCAACATATTTTAATGCTTATATAATGATATGAAATAGCACTAACATTCGTTACATTTGTCCGACACAGTTAATTATTCATCATCTGGAGAAAACTGATAAAAGCATTGTGTATAAGCATTATACGTCGTATGTTGAAGATTAGGGTTTGACTTCCTAAACTGACAATGCGCATGCAAAACAAATGCAATACAACTTGTTCTACAGCTAGTATCTTCACTCTTATCAAGACAATTTTGCTATAAAATGAAGGTGTCCAGAGGTTTTATAGAAATTTTGCCTGAACATACGATTTCAAAAGTAGCAGTAATATACGTTTTAGTAGCAACAGAAGTCCTAACAGTGCAGAAATCCTGAATTTTGAAGTAGCATCGTCATTCGAAATAATATTATTATTATGTGTTTCACCTGAGACTGCGCTCAAGACATCAACAATATAGTGAGGAGGTGATATTTGTTATATAGCTGGCAAAAAAAAAATATGATTCTAATTAAGTTTCAGGCTGTGTTTGGACCACTTCCTTAATAATAAAGTGTCACTCGCTTTTAAATTCAACTACATAAAGTGGAAAGAATTTATTTCAATATCCTAACCGCTAAGTCTCTACAACTCTGCTTCGTATGTGACTCGCATATACGATCAGTGTATATGCGTTTTTGCCAATCAAAAATGGTTCCCAGCTTTCTTTATAGTCTGAAAATGAATGGTACAACTTTTTTGTGCGTTCAGCGTTTCATTTTTACGCATGAACAAAATCGATCAAACAGAGGCTACTGCTTTTTTGCTTGGGTTTACATATCATAATTGCCAGATGAGGAGCTGATGCTTGTAAGCAATATTTTCTATCAAAGCAAAATCTTTTTGCATTCTTTTGTTTTAAGTTATGGATTATTGAACAAAATCAGTTAAGACTTGTCTTGGATATGGGTGTACTGACGTGTATTCATGACTTGGAGTGCCTGTAAAGCTAGTAACAGACCATATATTATTACGAAATAAATGACACAATCTGCGTTATTCCATTTAATGTGTTGTGAACACATACGTCACGTGACTGATCTTAATTCTTCTTTTAAAGCAAATGTTGCATAAAACTATATTACACTAGTCAGCGTAATGCTGTGGTTATCTTTCTCTTAAAGGTTTCCTGGCTATACTGCTTGACGTTAGATATTTTAACAAGGCTTGCAGCTAACCTTGCACCCTTATTGCACCATAAACGCTGAACTTTAGAAGCCATTGCAAATATGAGGGCATAAAGCCTACCCGAAAGCTTGTGAAACTACGCCTCCTATTGCATGCAGTGACTGTACCCTTTTGTAGTCATTATTATATCTAAATAACATCTTTTGTTATAATAATAAAACGCAGCCAAATATAAAAATTACAGACTCGGTTTGACTGAGTCTTTCGAGACAGGTAATGAAATGTGCAAAACCCCGCACGTCCCCTGGCACCAGTTTCAGCGGAATTCTATTTTTCAGATATATATGAACAGACTGCATGAACCTATAGAACAAGAAAAAATAGCAACATTGAGGCCAAGTTTTGTAGTATTTTAAACTCATTTAATGGAAGATTCTATAAATGTAATCGGGATACTCCATTTTAACCACACATATTTTATCTAAATTTGATGCGTCTTTTGTCTTTAGGAATTTATAAATTATATAGAACGATGGTACATACTTTAAACGAAATTACAACACACTTTTCCACAGAAGAAACCAAGTAGAAACACAGCCTCCTAAGAGAAGTTTCTGTAAGTGCATTACCAACAACTAGATAAACGTTACTCTCTAACATAAATAACACATAGAAATAATGTAAAAACCTCCAGATAAAACTATTTGAAAAATCAGCTTAAATTACAGACCGATGTTACTCATTACGATAACTAAGAAATACAAGAAGGAGTTAGCAATTATTTCTCATTTGCAAGAGGGAAATAACGTAAAATCAAAAATGAAGACCTATTTCTTATGAGTAATTGGTAATACGGTAAAGGAAATTCCTCTTTTAAAGTAATTTGAAAATAATTTGCTTCTTTAAAGCAAAATTCAGTTTAACACTATTTTCAGGTAGGGTCCTCTTTACGTTATAAGGCCAGATATGGACATTTGAAAAAATGATCACTTCTGCTACATTATAGATCAACATCCAGCTGCTTGTCACCAGATTCGGTTGTTCTCAATTAAAAAAATGTTAAAGCGCCTATCATTTTGATATTTATCAAATCATTTGTTTCTTAAAAGATAGTTTTCTATGAGTAAAAGGCAATGTCATTTAATTAGGGAGAAACATGATAGACATTGGAATGATCTCACAAGCATATCGATGTGACAACAATCAGTGACCATTGAATTTCCAAGCCGAGAAAGGTGATGTAAAAATAGATATGGAAATCTAGTTCGTGAAGCTGTATTTGTTTCAAATATAACATTTACTTTCGACACTGTATGTGCAATTTCATGTTTTTTTCGGTGAAACAGTCATTTTCTGAAAAACAAAGAAACGAACCAATGATAAATGCTGGAGGACCAGCTGATCAAAGCTGTTTACATTGATATTTTTTCAGGTTTTAATTTTCGTTGGGTTTACGTCGCGCCGGTGCAAGTACAAGTCAAGTCATACGGCGACCTCTAGATTTTGTTGGTGAAGGCCGACCACAGATATCCCTGCGTACGTTATTTCAGGCATGGGCCGGACCTTGGGAGTATCACCGAAAATTCTACAAGTCAGCTTTATGGGTTCCTTCTATGAAAGACTTTTGCATCTACTGAGGCGAGATTTAGAACACAGAGCGTTAAGGAGCAAATATTTTGAAGTCAAAGTATGTCTTCTCTTAACGACCTGGTAGTATTGTCTATCACTTTTTGCAATATGTGTTTATAAAAATATTTACAATTTGGTAATCAGCTTGAGGAATATACAGGGATCACATTTTTCCTAAACTAATAAGCAGAGCGTATCATATATCGGCTGTCATCGTAAACAATTATGTGATTATATACATCATTTTGGAGTTTGACAAGTCAATTTGTTGATCTGATAACCATTCGTGATGGACAATACTGAACGTTTTCTCACTTTTATTCACAAAATGAATAGACACTGTTTCATAGAACTGCTATTTTTGCTGAGAACAAAACTATGCACATGCTTTTCTAGCTCTTCATGGAATATAGCTGACATTGAGTTTTTATGATTAATTGCACGTTAAAACTGTTTGACTTCATTAGCAACGCTCTCTATAGTAAATTTATTTCAAATCACATCGTGTTATAATTTTTCACCAACAGTTTCTATTTCCACTCACATTAAATAAAATCTGGAAAGTAGATCCCTCGGAAGCACCGAGAACAAGACAAACAGTGAAAATTGCAGACTTGGTTTGATTGAGTCTGTTCATGAGCAGTAATGGAAAATGCAACACTGCCCACGCCCGGATTAAGCAGTATTCAATTTTCAAATCTAAATGAGTTGAATTAAATGTTTGAGTCTTTTTTTTAACTTTATTCTATAATACTAGTACCACAATAATGTCCTTTTCAAATGGGTTAAAACCACTTGTTCCTCACAAGCACAGCGAATTGCGAATCTCCTACTAAAATAACATCACTCCAGTGTCAAGCGTCTTAGTTCGTAAGCAGTGCAAACGACTTTCTACCTCAATGGATAGTCCTAAAGATAATGTTCTAGCGGCATAATTATTAATTACATATTCTTCACATACCAGGAAAACCTTTTTATGAGGAGATTTCAATGAAAATAGTTTCTGGTTATAATGCTAAACTAAATCATAAATTTCTATTCACAGAAAAAAAACAACATTTATGATTATGAAAAATAAGCAACCATAAAAAATGAGCAAAATTCCATTGATAAATAAGACAGCACTTATCGCACTTGTTATATCAGATTTAGAATACTTAATTACCGATCAATAAAAAATAAAATATAAATATATAGAAAATATGGTTTAGTGTAATTTCTTGTAATTTCGTGATATTTCCCCCTACAGAATTTCAAATTATATAGAGTAACCAAGCAAGAAACTAGAGCTTTGTCTCCAGAAAAATAAACCCAGTAAAGAATTTTTGTCCGTTATTAAACAGTTCGCCTCTGAGAGATTATGTTTAGTATTTAAAATACTCATTACGCTGTCATAATTCAACTTTAAAAAAAGTTAGTATGACTAATCTTAAAGAAGATTTTCTTTTATGAAATATTCATTTTCCTATACAGACATCACGCAAGCCCAAGGAGTTTAAAAGCGTCTATTTTGATGCTGAAACGAAGCTTTTTTCAGATACCCCAGTTTAGTTTGTATGTAGAAACCCTATGAGTAAGGATTTCAGACACATGCAATAAGTGTAGTATATAATTTATCTATTATGGCCACTCTTTGGCCTTCCGATGAATCGTAGTTATATGCTCTGTGGAAAACATGAAACAAAAAAATATCATGCCACTGGAAGTAAATTTGGTGTGTGCCCTAAGGCTAGAAAACAAGTAATTAAGTTGTTTCCTTTCCAAAAGCATCAGAAAATCCAAGGCTACTGATCTTTTAAACATCTAAAATAGAACAGCCAGAAGACCCAATATATATATTTTCGCCTTACGATAAAAGTCCAGTAACTGTTGCAGTATCCCTTAATTGAAAAAAAAAATCGGATAGTCGTGTCGATTCAGTTTTGACGTCGTAAAAACAAATTTCATCGGCAATTCCATGTTATTTCATAAACGTTTGTGGAACTTCTTGTAGAAAATGCTACCCTAGGCTTGATACTATTGCATGAAATATTAGTAAAAAACGACGTATCAAATATCGCTATTTTAAATATGAAAACAAGCCGAAAATCATGTATACCGCAAAAACCAGTGCTACAAGGAAGCCTATTTCCCTTCCACTAAAGAACAGGATCTAACGAGTCGGCTATTAGTTATCTTGGTGGTGGTCTTAAGTTTCCAATGGGGTTTCCCATATATCAAGCATCGATGAATCGTGCTTTACATTTGAGTACCATAAAGACAAATATTCATCTAGCAGCTTGGCGATTTCCTAATCTTAGGCTATGAATCAGTAAGAGATTCTCATCAGGTGAAAGAAAAAATGTTCGAATGTGCAATAACAGCGTCATTAGTACTGAAAATAATGCAATCTCTTCCGTTCCTATTTCTCAAATCTCAATCGGCAAAATTAGCAAGCTCACAAAATACCATAAGATGAGAAGTGATACAATTATCTTTATTTAATTTTTCCTAAATTTCTTTGAATTCACGTTTGATACTGAACTATATCCGGAAATAAATGTTAAAGAAGTGGGTTAAGTGAAGAATTTTATCAATATCTTTTTACTTCTCTAACCAGACATTTTTTTTCAATTTAGAAAACAACCGAGGGGTAAGATTGACTTGCCTTTTAGTTTTATAAATTTAAGTACAGAAAAGCAGTGTTGACACTGAGAAGCCTTAGAAATTATAACAAATTTAAGTCGATATTTTACATGTTAAATATCAGTTTCCGTTTACTTTTATTATGTCCGTATATATGAAAATATCTTCGTATATTATAAAATAGCCCTGTTTTGGTAGGGAAATCCTGCTGAAGTTTTAAATACTAAAGACAAAACTGATACATCTAACCTTCGCAATCAGCGCAGATAACCGATTAAATCTATATTTAAGCGTACGAACGGATGGATTATCGCTATCTTCAAGAGAAAAACATGTCATAATCACAATCTTAAATGGTTATATATGTAACGATCACAATTCTTCCAGGATATACATTTTGTAGTATGAATTATCATGAAATATCTACAAAAGCCATCCTTTTCCTATGTAATGTTGAGAATTTTTTTTTAATGTGTTGAGACGTGTCACATAAACTTGGTCCACAGGCAGTATTACATGAAAAGACTGAGCTTAAGGTACTCTATTTATATAGTAATTAGATGTTCTCAACAAGGTTGTTTGTGAAAGTTTACTTACTTTATGATTTAATGACTATTTCTATGCACTTTTTACTTGATTAAAGGATATTGCAAAACAGGATGTTAAGCAATTTGTGTTGTGTTGTTTTTCCAGCTTGCCTATTTGCTTTGTTATGTTTTGCGTGCATGCATATGTGCGTGTGTGTGCGTGTGTGTGCGTGTGCGCGCGTGTGCGTGAACTCATTCGATTTTGCTCTGCTGAGATTTGCGGTGTAGGGAGACGGCGGTTTTGGAGCGTGGCTTTCCCTGTTGAATATTCTTGCTTTGATTTCTTTTTCAATTTCCCTAAACACCCCACTCATATTTCTCCTGCTTACCCATTTTGTTTTTGTATTTTGCTATGCATGGCTCTCTGGCTGTGTTTTGGGCTGCTCTTTGCTTCCAGGAAAACTACCCTAACATTTTAAATACTATTCCTTTTGGCAAAAAGGTAACTATAATTACATAACATGTTTTATCCTACCTTCATGTAAATAAAGGCAAAAATAATGGGGTATAATAAATTTTGCTTTATCAGGTCAGTGACTTGATAAGGCTTGGCGGATTACTTTTTGGATTTGTTTTAAAACGACGCCATCTTGTTTTTGAGAATAACTGCTTAAAGACATACTTATGCAATTACTTTTGTAAATGCGCTTTTATTAGGTACGTGAGAAAAAGTTTTTATAACGGAAACGCTCAGAGAAACGAAAACTGACCCTTGTATAGCGTTTGTTCGTGATTTTAGATTTCTGCACTTAAATCAAGGAATATATTGCATCTGAAACACCCCACCAAGTCACTTTATACTGACACCGGGTTGACCAGTCCTAGCACTATCCTTTTAATGCTGAGCGCCAAGCGAGGAAGCTACTAGTACCATTTTTACGTCTTTGATATGACGCGGCCAGAGATCGAACGCACGACCTCCCGCACTCGAAGCGGACGCTCTACCACTAGGCTACCGAGGCGGTCTACTGACAAAAGTCTGCATGAAGTTTACTGAGCTAAAGGAAAGAAAAATGTCCGGTGCCTAAATAATCTGAAGATCTTAATGGCTAATAAGAGCATTACAGCGAATGCGTTCCTGTTCATGACAATCTGGTAAGAAAGATTTACGTTTAACTGTTCAATAAGTACGTACTAGACTTTCCCCTAATGCGCAATTTAACCGGTATCGCTATAACCAGTAACAATCAGATACCAACGCGGCAGCTGTCCAGGTGACGTTTCGTCATCAAGAACTGAATTTTTTTTTTTATACGTTTTGCAAAAGAAATTTATATCAACATTGTGAATACATTTTGTAATGTTTAAGTGATGTACCTATAAATTTCAAGTTAAACGGTCATTTGAGTTAAAATAAACAATTTTAGTCAAGGACAATCATACGTTGCCATACATATAAAGACGTCACAAAGACATCTTGAGATCTCGGTAAAACATTAAATAGTACTTAGTAAGGCATGATACACTTATTAATAGATTTTTTCATGATTTCCAGTAAAATGAATGGTAACAAGCAAATTCGATGAATTGGTATCCCCCACCGAAAGGGCTTGTGTGAGGAATGGCAGAAAAATATATCCGGCAAAAAGTTAAGGATGTTACTAAGAAGCAAATAATTTCATAATTTCATTAGTCAAAATCTTTTTAACAGAAAATGAATGTTTTTTGGGGTGGGCGGGGGGCAGTGGGGGTGACCAGGTGAGGGTACAAAATTTCACATGTTGATTATAGATATTGATGGAAAATTAAAAATGATAAAAGAATTGGGTGGGGGATGGGGATGCATGATCGGGGTGGTGGGCAAGACTGAGTGGAGAGTGAGGTGGGGTAACGGTACAACTTTGCATGCTGATAAATATTCATGGAAGGTTTGAAAAGAAATAATAATAAAAAGGAATGATTTTGTGTGTGTGGGAGGGGGGGGGGGGGGTGACCAAGGCAAGGTGGCGACCAGGTGTGGGTACAAAACTTCACATGTTTGTAATAAATTTTCATGGAAAAGATTGAAAGAAGTTTAATGAAATTCTACCAATGTACAAATCTGTAGATTTTTAAACAATTAAAGGGCAATAACTCTAAGGAAAATTGACCAATTGAAAAAAAAATGACAGGCATCAGCGAAGCATATTGGTTCATATTTATGTCAAGTTTCATGAAATTCTACCAGCTTATTACTGAGAAATGACTGCAGACGTGGATTTTTCATTAAATCAAGGGCAATAACTCTAAGGGAAATTGACCAATCCAAAAGAAACTTGACGGGCATCATCGCAGTATGTTGGTGCATGTTTATTTCGAGTTTTATAAAGTTCTACCTGATAGTTACTGAGAAATGGCTGCGGACGGACATTTTTGGGCATTTTTCATTAAATCAAGGGTAATAACTCTAAGAGAAATTGACCAATCCAAAAAATCTTAACGGGCATCATCGCAGTATGTTGGTTCATGTTTATTTCAAGTTTCATGAAATTCTACCAGCTAGTTACTGAGAAATGGCTGCGGACGGACGGACGGACAACGCCATTTCAATACGCCCCTCCCGATTTCATCGGCGGGGGATAAAAATAAAGCAATATCTACATGCTTAAGTTACACGTATGTTTTACATTGACCTAGAGTGATATCTTGTGGAGATGAATCTTCATATTCTGCATATGATATACTGACTTCTAATCATAGAAGTTGTTCAGTTAAGTTCAGTTATAGATTTTAAAAAAAACCCTTGTAATTAAGGAGGTAGGTTACCTTGTTACCAGGGTAAATTCAAATTAGTTGAACTGCAGCAATTGTTTGTATTTTTGTGTAATTTAATATTTTAACTGCTACAATCTCAATTTCGTTCATCTCTGTCCCTTCAAGTAAAAGATTTATTGAGGTTTGAAGTACATAACCCTCGAAAAGTATTTTATATTGAAAGAAGAAGAAAAATACGGATATTTAACACTTTTCAGTGTATTTTGGTTTCATTGTTATCCGTAGAAGTCTGCATAATTGATAATTTTACTAGTATGCGCGTTAGCTTTCTAATATGAGCTTAAAATGTATACGTTGCGGGGCTCGTGTTTCCATGGTAACGCATTTTCTCTCATTTTTAAACAGCTATGTATGAAAACGGGTTTTTCGACGGCTTCAGTGGCATTCTGTTAATGACCAACAAAGAATATTTGTGTACTATAATTAGCAAAATACCAAGACCTTTACATGGTACCTTATTTTACTTAAAGTTTTAAGTAACCTTGGCAACAGAGATGTTTAAAATAGCTAATATCTTGATTTGATTTTCATCGTTATTTCTTATAAAGATATTAAATAAAAGTATATTTCTTGTTAGTGTAGCTTTAAAACGTCTTTTCTAAGGTAAGTAATATTTCCGTGTTATTTGCATTTATTTAAACAAATTTCACAGCTTAAAATACTTACAGCGGTACCCCTCATCTGACATTTTTATGGAACAATCGTTCTGCATGCTGCAATGATGCTCATAGATATTGTTGAAATGCAAATAAAAAGCCGAAACTGTGTTTCTTAAATAGACCAGTGTCAACGATTTTGAATTTTACATTTAGATATATAGGTCACGGGATTCGTTTCCATGGTAACATCAATTTAATTTAAGAAACCACAATTTTCTAGAGGAAATTTAAGCAATTTTAAAGCTTAGATTTAGTATATAAGTAACAAATTATCAACGGAAACTCAAAAATAGGTATTACAAATCAAACTGCCCAATTTTCTTTTGAAATTGCCATAATGGGTAACCTTTCACCCACCTATATTCCCAATAACATCAGTTACCATCATCCATTTTCTTACATTCCACATAACATTTCAATATAACTACATAAAAAAGGAAAATATTGATCATTTTTTAGAGTGAAAGACTCCTAAAAATATTTCAGCAAATAATGGCAGTTTGAAAATAGTTCAAGTAAAGAAAACGCACAGAATTACGTACTTTCAAAATAAAAGCTATTAATCTTGCGCGGTAACTGACACGTAACGTCATTGTCAGAATAATTTGTATATTTAATATCTTGATAACGGAACACATTAAGCACAGATAGTGCTTGACTCCCTTTCCATGCTATCATTGCTAATTATTGTTGAATTGTTGTTAATAATAGAATTCGGGTCATTTGTGGCTGATTTGGTTTAATTATGTGGATGGCTTGGTCCCAGCTTCGCACATTATGTCATATACAAAAGTTAGATGGTATTCGATAGAGCAAGTACTCGTTGTAAAACGTTATGTTTAAATTTGGATCAATCAGAAACAAGGTCTAAAAATAGCACTCTGCTAAGATATAAATAGGTAGATGGATGACAGAGAGCTCATTCGGTATCCAGCGGTCGAAGAAGACACATCGAGAATTCAACTAATCATTTATCCCAGTACCTTGATAAGGAGACTATTGCAGTTACCCTGTCAGGGCGGATAAATCATTAAAAAGAAGACTTTGGAAGTTCGTAGACTAAAGAAGAATTGTAGAATTTCAACCAGGTTTCGAGCTATAGGGCCAGCGCATAGAAGTTTTACCTTAAGGGTAGTTGAATGCTATATACGATAGCATATATAGGCTGAGCATCGGGAAGCTGAGACAGAGATCCAGAGTTTGGTAATCTACTGAGATAGTAGGAGAGTTCCAGCTTACAGACGGTTCAGCATTATTGGCGAAGTACAGCCAAGGCATCGGGGATAATACCTATATTGTAGTTGAATGCTACATATGATAGCATATAGGCTCTGAGCATCCAGGAGTTAGGGCAGTCTTATAGAGTTTGAGAGGACAGAGGCCGAGCATCTATGCGATATGACTCGTATGTTGTTGATTCAAAGACATTGTCTGACGGGAACTTCAACAAAAAGACCAGTCAAGTATAGAGTCTCCAGCCTATAGGAGTTTGAGCTAATCATTTTTAATTGAAGATTGATAGTTTGAAACATTTAGTGATTTGCCTGATCCCTGAAATTGTCTAGCTCATAATAGAAATAATTTACGAATCATTGGTACACGAATCATTTAGGCAAGGTAGCCAGAGGAAAATTCTTTATATGAGATATTTGGTCTCACCAGCTTTACGTTTTAACAAAGGACATTCTACATCGTTTGTCAGCTAGTCTAAGACATAGTCACCTTAGCGATTGCACCCAAACCATTGTTCAAGATACTAAAGGCGTATGCACTTCCCTGGGTCATATAACCAGTATCCTGACAGTCATAACGTCAATTTAATTAAGGCAACACTGTTTTTAAGCGTTTCTACAGCAATTTATTCATTATTTCTGCATTAATAAACCGTTAAGAATCAGATCGGAGACAGGTACATGGTTTATTTTCAGAAGAATGGATATAAAAACACATTTAGTTTGTCGTAAACTTTGTCGTAAATCATCACGTTAGCTTCCGGTTGGGCATGCACACATACAAATATTAAGGTAACCTACCTCCTTAATAACGAGAATTTTGACGTTATGAAGACGTCGTTGAAAAGGTTGACGTTATGAAGACATCGTTGACCTGGGGCGCACAGCATTCGCCGCCTTGATTAAACAAATTATCATAGCACAAACAAACTGCATGTGGATAACAATATCAGATTTGTTACATACGTAGCATAGATATAATGCTTCGAAATGATACGGTCTTAAGAAGATTTATTGGCTAGATTTGACGTTATAGCATCAGTCTATGTATTTTTTGAACAACCCTCATATTCTGTTTATACATTACTCCTTGTACGGGCTGAACCATGATATCTGATTCAAGTCCAAGTTTGTGTGCCTTTGTTGTCTGTGGACAAGTTAAGGTATGATATGTAATCAAGCAGAAGTATTGTGTAAACATTTTATTTTATATATTTCCTTTCATCAAGTGTTTTGTGTGAATTTGATGAGGATAATATTTGTTGCTGGCTTTTCTTAAACATTCAGATTACAACTGACTCGTATCACTGCTTTTTCTTAGATGAAGCTTCAGAATCTAACACATAACATGTTGTTTACACGAAGCTTAATATAATAAACAGTGAACATTCGCATTTCATATATTATTGGCATATGATCACTCGGGAACTAGATACCGACATATATAACACTATCTAATCAACAAGTTGGCTTCATACATCATGTTCGGAACTGGCATTTTTTGTCGTCTTTGATCTATTGATATGGCTTGTGAATAGTGATATAGTAGGTTGTACTTGTGTGTTCGCAAAAATTCTGATCCGCTGAAATGGAAGATACGTGTTCTGTGCCTGTGCCATTAATGACTATATTTTGTAAGCGTCATGTTCAAATTGTTCCAAAACAATTTTTTCATAGAAGTGTCTTGTCATCTGTGCTATAATACACACCGGAATGTGTCGAAAAGTGTATAGTATCTTAGAAACTGTATAAATAAGAATAAGTGCCGATTGTACACGAGAATCTACAATTGTTGAATACCATTCTCCGTTTACTTTATTATTTCCTAATTCCTAATTCAGAATATACATCACTTCAAACTGAAATTATCACAACCTTTTACGCAAAAATTTACAATTATTGCTTTACCTTTCGCTGCTGAATATTTTGTGAAACCATGTTTGAACAAAAGGAATGGTCAATAAACAAAATTCCGTTCAAAAAATCATATGACCCCGTTTTATTGTGAAATAAGTTGCACATTTTGTCAGTTTTGTTTGAAAGAACGGGTGCTATCAACTGAAATATGGCACTAATGTTTACATTTTGTTAACATTAGATTTAATACGATGCCTTCTATGATCATTGTTTACAGTGCAATGTCGTCAATGGTTGCAGTGTTTATTCGGACAAACATGTCGGATTTTAACTTACATAGACCAGCATGACCTTGAAAATGAAAAGTCAAATCATGTAGTTGGCAAGCAAAGAAAATCTTCTATTCCTTTCTAAAGTTATACTAAATGGAAAAGCGTAATATTTATAGTATGGAATTCCTAAATGAATTGATTGTTTTACTTTTCGCTCTTGCGCAATTTATCTGTTAAGTTGGTATTATTTAGCCGATTCCTGAGTTTGAGACCAGTTTGTTGCAAGAGGGAAAATGCAGCTTTTCAGGCGTTTACAAACCACAATTTTAAAGTTATGACCGAAGCTCTATATATATTTGTCATACCTCAAGGCCCTTTCTCATTTTCGAAATAGAAACTCGAAAATTATAGGAACTTACGGCTTTTGACTACGAAAAAATGTTCTTTTTTCTTTATTCGCTATGAGTTATTAACCCATTGGTTTCTGTAGAATTCATACAAACCTAATCAACCTTTTATTTATCACAGTCACACAAGTCTTTCTTTTCACTGACAAGTGTTTTCATAAAAATGCTTTTTGTTTTTGCGAGAAGTCCCAATGTGTTTTATACCAGTATAAAGCACAACAAAACAACATTCAGTTCTTAGATTTACATTTTTGCGGTAGCTTGCTATATAAAATAAGCGATTTGCTTTCCATGAGTATCAGAAAATTCTGAATAAGTGTCAGGATATCTATTTTACCAACATCTTAACCGAACAGCCAGAAGAACCAAATACACTTACTGGTTTTTAATTTCAATTTTTTAAATCCAGTGAAAAATCATACAGTCGTGTCGATTCAGTTTTGTGATTTACCGTTAAGCTATAATTCAATGTTCTTTTTGAAAATTTTGGCGTCAAATTTTGAAAAAGTTTTCAAACGACGCCATTTTGAATTTTGTGAATGACGTCAGATTGCGCGCGCAATCCCGCGGGAAGGGCGATGCTTGATATTATTTCACCAATGTTGTGTTTTCTATTTCCATACAAAATATATAGTGAATGTAAATATTGATTGATAACCTTTGCTTTCTTTAACGTTTATCAAGCTTACTTTAAATTATTATAAAAATTCATCTAGTAAGTGTTCGATGTTTGGAGGAGATATTGTTAAAGAAATTGTTGATGAAAAGTAACCACGCCCTTTGGCGGCCATGTTTGTTGACGAATCAGTAAAATTTAAACAATATTTGTAGAAGGTCACACAAGAACCATTTGTGTAAATTTATTTTAAAATCGGGCTAGCAGTTTCACACAAGAAGATTTTTAAAGTTTTCACTATATACATATAGGGAAAAGTGACCATGCCCTCTGGCGGCCATGTTTTTGACGAATTGGTATAATTTGAACAGTCTTGGTAGAGGGTGACATAAGGACTATTTGCATGAAATTAGTTCAAAATCGGACCATTGGTTTAAGAGGTGTCGTTTGAAGATTTTTCTATTTTCTGCTTTGGCAACCAGGCGGAACCGTTTGAAAAAAATTGGTAGAGGAACATCTATGCCAAGTTTCATCAAAATCCATTTAGTGGTTTTGGAGGAGATGTCTTTTAAACACAATTGTTGATGACGGACGGACGGACGCACGCACGCACAATGGACGACGGACACAGCGTGATCACAAAAAGTGGCATAAAGCATTATTTGGCATTCAACGTTTAGTAATTTGCATTTAGCATCTAAATACTTGTCATTTAGCATTCGGCAATTAGAATGACGCACCTTCGTCTACTAGATGGACATTTTGTTCGTAAAGAATAAAATGGTATTTATGTATCCTAAAAAGCGCCATTTCTTTTCGAAGTACATGGTGCTTAAAACAATTAGTACAATTAATCTGAAGACTCTAATCAAAGAACGATTTCAAAATTACGTTTCCCGTAATAAACAAGAGCAGAATCGTTGAAACAAATTGGTTTTATTTCGATTTACAGAAATTTGTCCCTCGTTTATACCTTTCATGGAAACGAAGAGAAAAATACTCAGTACGTGCTAAGAATATTGGCGTTGCCCCAGATGCTTGTGCTTGCGTCACTAATACAATAAATGGAGAAAGATGAGTTTTTAACCATCAGGCTGTTATTATAAAAAAAAGTCGTAAGCAGTTCAGTTGTTGTGTAAGGCAATAGCCCCGAGACATCGGAGAATGCTGGCTTGAAACTCATTTGAAAATTACTTAATTGTGATAACCAGCCTCTATTTGAAAAATACACAAACGAATGTAGCAACAAACGTTCAGACTAACAAATTTCCAAAACTTCAGCTACTTTTACAATACCATCACAAACGCAGAGTGGACAAGGTTTATATTGTTATGTTTCTTATTCATTTTGGAAATAAATTCAAAATCTCACTTTCCATTAAAAACCATTTCTGTCAATGTTTCAGTAACAATCGATTACTAATACGTATACATTGGTTTCGTTTTTTCTAATGAATGGTATATATCGTAAATAATGTATGGCAGAAAAGGTGAAGAATAAATTAAATCATAGACGAACACTTATTAAATTCACAATTCTTCTGTTACACACATTTTGAGTGTTGTACTGAAATATAACTGTGTATCAGCCAGTGAGATTAGAGAGTAATAACATTATTAGTATCATCAAACACTATACATGGTCTTGTTTATTTTCTTCAAAAAGATCTTAAAAATACCATCTAAACCTATTTTGAGTTTCAAGTATCTAATAAAACTCATGTTGGGAAACATAACATTAAACTTAATAGAAACAATTTGAGTACATTTTATTTTTGTTATGTTTAACGTCGCATCGACACAATTATAGGACATATAGCGACTTTCCAGCTTTGATGGTGGAGGAAGACCCTAGGTGCCCCTCCTTGTATTATTTCATAACGAGCGGGCACCTGGGTAGAACCACTGATCTTCCGTAAGCCAGCAGGATGGCTTCCTCACATGCAGAATTCAACGCCCCGAGTGGGGCTCGAACCCACATCGATGAGGGGCAACTGATTTGAAGCGACCTTAACCACTCGGAAACAGAGGTCCCCCAAATTTGAGCACAACATGTCAAAATTTTACTTCTACATTTTCAAAGAATCAGAATTCACACCGGGAATTTCAAGATTTTTAAATATGGTCACCGTTTTATGAATATACTACTAAAAGATTTGTGATACCAATGGGGTATGAAATAAACGAAAGGCTTCTTCAGTCCAGATCTACTTTGCCTCGAGGTCAGATCATGTGAACTTAAAACCAGGTTTTCAATAAAGGTTAAACACAACCGTTACGGTATAACTAAAAGGTGGGTTTAATACAAGCGTGTGCGAATGAGGTGTTTATTGCGTGCACATGTGATAGCTTTAGGATTAACACCGCTAAATACGGCTGTTCTTTATTTCATATAAAATCCACTTACTTTATAACGTTTTTCTTGTTTTTTACATTTTCTAGCATATCAGATTTTCAGAGACTTATGTTCCCATAAAGAACTATATCGCTACTTTAGTAAAACAAAACAGATAAGGGGTGTTAACTTTAGTTTAAGAAAACTACAGTTCATTAAATACAACCCGCTGAATTTACTCCTTTTCGCTTCTTTCAATTTCTCTTTTCGAGAAATTAAATTATTACTTCGCCATTTTTTCCTAGCATGCGATAGGAACATGCCGATTTCGGTAAAATACTAAGTGATACATACTGAAACGCTGTAGAGTAAAAGAAAACACGATGTTGTTGAGAAATGGCACAGGAAAAGGGAGAAAGATTAGCGCTCTTTATATTTGGACTGCTTGTGACTAGACCAGCGGTTGCTTACATTGAATTTGGTAGTGATCTGCCTTTAGCTTGTAGACTTAGGACTAATGCATAAAGACATGCAAAAAAGAGGTAACATGTACACATGCGATTATCTGTATGTGCACACACAAAGGATGCATGTGCAAGTTAAGGTTACAACGTGCGTACCCATCCGCTTTCACATGCGCACACGAAAGAAAACGCATCTTCTATGTCCATACGGTGTCACCGTACAGCTGAACTTTTTCCTTTTAATATTTTCCAGTTTTCTGTAATTGCAATCAAACTTTCAATATAAGCCCGTTAGTAATTGTAAAGAAAAAGTAAAACTAAAACAATTCCGTGATTGATTTCTTTGCAGTATCTATTTACAAAAACACTAGCTCGCATAGTCTGTACATTCTAAAGCTTTAGTCAAGCTATAGAATTGTAATATAAAATATACAGAAAGGTTTTCCAACGCTTATGTTACTCTATAAAAATGAGGATTCCCAAAGCATAAGACACGCTAAAGAAATGTGGTATAAAATAAATGAAATTTAGATCATAACCAGAACATATGAACTTGAATTATAGTGAGCATGATACATGGTCCTATCTGTATTTGAAAAAATTATAATAAAACTGTATCATCTGAAGGCATATCCCTTAAAGAATGAAATTGTGATTTTCATCTGAAGCCATGGCCCTTTAAAGAATGATTCAAGTATAATGAATAGCTTTAAAACATATAAAACATTCGCTTAAAATGATTATAATCTGATACTTTTAAGCACTGAATATTCGTCACAACGATATTTGTAAGAGTTTTGCACTTGATGTGTCTTCGACCCGACACATTTAATCTTCGAATAAAAGCTCTGTCATAATCGGAACTTCTTCAATAACCATTTCATCTTGGCACAGTTCGCTGTATTCCTTGAGATAAAGTTCTGAACTTTCCCGCATTATTGTCAGACAATCAATTATCTTTGTAAATCGTTTGAACGCTGAACTAGGACAAGTTCTCTCTAGTTGTTTTTGAAGTAGCTGAGTCAACGAGAATTGTATCTGTTCCACGAGACCAGGGTTCTCCAGACTGCATCGATCCGTGAATACCAGAGAAATCGCGATCAGAAGAGCATTTTCTTCTTTGCTCAGTTTCAGATTTTGTAGTCTGTGATACATATCGCACACATTAATTACAAGCTTTCGCGAGAAAAATTTGTCAGCCACTTCCTCCATATGAAAAGCAGCCCCATTGTGCGCCAGAAAAACTTGTTTTTCATGCAAGTAGCCGCCATGCATTAGAATCATAAAAAAGTCATAGCGAGAAGATTTCAGTAAGTTTGTCTGGTCTCTGCTAGATAAAGCTTTGAAGTGTGGTATTTGTTTGGCAAAGTTACAATACCTCTCAATAATATCAATCATTTCGTTTGCAGACTGTTTTAGAAACATCATTCTTTTGTCGATTTCAATTCCATAACCTTTCAGTAGATTGAAATACTCATTTTTTGGAACAGATTTTAGATTTCCGAATATGCTAATTTTTAGCTGATAAGCCTCGTAATGGGATAACAATTTGTTCATAATTTGGTCCTCACTTACTATATCCTCACCATAAGGTTTAATCATTTCCATATACTGAACTAAAGTCTTAACAAGCTTATGAGAAAACCCTGATGGAGCTTTAAATTTAAATGAACGAAGGTGGCTATTTGTTTTGATATCAGTCTTTTGAGTAGGCTCAGCGTTTAACGACACAGAGTTGGTATTTGAAACAGCTTCATTTGTCACGTTATCAATTATCCCAGTTGCATTTAAATCTATCAAGACTTCTCCGTTACATTGTCTTGCATTTTGTTTTTCCAATTCATTAACTTGCATGATAGTTTCCATTCTTCTTGAGAGACTGTATCGGCCAAGTCTCGAGTTTTTTCTCGCCATTCCGAGAGCTAAACATTTCTTAAGTCTACATGCGCTACAGTTACCTCTCAGACGATTAGTTATCGGACAGTTATTGTCTTTTGCGCATTTGTATTCCTCCTTTTTCCGTAAATATCGCGTGAAGAATCCTTTACACGGTTCACAGCTGTTTATACCATAATGAAGCCCTGACGCAATGCCACCGCAAACACAACAGGGAGGAAATCTTAATGTTGTATTTACTGAATTTCTATCTCCATTGTGCTCTTCGACTTTACGAATACTTTCATAGTTTCTTTTTCTATCTGACGAAAAATAACTATGCACTGATGATGAAGATGTAGAGGTAGAGGTTCCCTGCGATGATGAAGCTAATTGGAGATGTTTATTTTTCTGTCGCGACATAAGTACGGATTTTAGGCGGGAAGTGACGGAAATTTCGTTTGGTGCCATTTCCGGGGAATCGGCTGACCCGTATGAGCTTGATGAGGCTTCTGGCGAAGGAATGTCGCTGCTGGTATACCCAGAATTTTCATTTGGTGTGGAATTATTTCCGTCCAGTGAGGTAATGACATAATCTTCTTCAGTAGGAAGGGGAGCTTGTGGTGAATATAAAGAAATCTGATGCGCCTCTATTTCAACTGGAGAAATATCTGTTACACTTTGCCATTCATCAAGTGGTTCATTTAAATAATTCTGTGTATCTGGTGAAAGAAGAAGCGGCGATAAAACTGATGCCGATTGGAAATCTCCTAGACACTCTGTCGGGGAAGTAGGCAAATTGCTGAACCATGGAAAGCCAACATCGCCAACATCACTTCCGTCTGAATGCATCATTTTAGCCAACCTGAATAATAAGATGGTATTTTAACTAAAATATGTAATAATGTGCGTGTTGTAACATCTATTTCGTTAAGGGGATGGGGATGTCTTAAGAATATGGCGTCGGTCGCTAAGTCAACTTACGTCGTAACCGCATATCCGCATTATATAACAAAACAGCCTTTGATGGAAGCAGATTTGATCGTGATTCATTCGTCTGGATGCTAGTTTAACAGTCAAGCTAAACGAAATCTGTAAAACGAAACTAAGTTTGATTACAAAAGGCTTACACAATTTATTCTTAAGCATTTTACTGTCTTAACTGCATGTTGCACGTTTGTGTAGTAGTTAAGAGTCAGTTGCGTTTTGTAATTAATCTAATTATGTATATATTACTGGCCCAGAATTATAATGTAGTAAGTCAAAAAAATCACAGTGTTAGTTTCAAAGCAACATTTTTTTGAACGTGTAACAAAATTTTTGCCGTAATTGTCACTGATTATATAACTAGGTAATTTAAAACGTTTATTCTAGATGTGACATATAGAAATATTTATCAGTTCCGTTTTCAGCTAACTTTTGAAGTTGAATAATTATAAAAGATAAATGCAATCAATTGAGCCGTTTAACTGATATAGTGGACATTCGGTTTTTATTAAAACATATTAATCTTATTGTAAAAAGTAATGATTTATTAAGGTTGTTGTATGAGTTATGATAATTCCAAATGTGACGTGAATTTTTGGTAATTTTTGCAAATATAACGCATATTTTCTTGAATTTGACATTTGCAACATTTAAATTTGAGTGCTGTGTCGCCCTGCTAAGTTGTTAATCGTATTTTGTTCATTTCATACTGAATCAGACAGTTGGACATTATCTTGGCAACCTTGAAATGCACTAGACAAATCACCTTGAACTTGTTGAATTTCGTTTAAATGAAATAGACAGAACCAAAAGGCGGCCGTTCTTTGCAGTATTACACAAACTAAAAGTGCTTTTTTTCACTTTCGGTGTATTTTTTTTTCTCACACTGCCCATCTAGATCGTCATTATGGCCACCGCCTCGCTTGAGTTAAATCTTTTTTATATTCTATTGAGGTGTCAAGGACACAATCTAGAATATGTAGTTACTTACACTCTGTTGCAGTGATAGGAGAAAATAGACAATACTGCCGACAGATGTGATAACTATATCTTTGCAGTAACACACCACATAAAACAATTACTTAAATAACTTTAACATGCGTCCGTAAAAATTGAGAAAATGTTTTAAAGATATTTATGGTTGTTTAAGTTTTATACAATCTTTAAATGCAGGTTAAAAAGTTACATAATTGCACAATATGTAGGTTAAGCCGCACTTTAATGAAACACAGCGTTGAAATAGGCGCATCACTTAAGTTTAAACGTATCACCCTGGTTGAAAGACTCAATGAAATTGTCCTGTTACTAAAATATAGAAAACCAAACTTTCAATAGGTTCAATTTATTCAAATCACATAATTATTAAGAAAACGTTAAACATGAATTCCTTAATATAGCGTTTGACATATTGGTAAACTGCTGCTATGTATAAATTCTGTATACAGTTTACTAGTTTGCTGCTATTACCTTCAAAGTATGAACGTTAACAAATAACGTTATTTGAAATTATAATGTGACGGATAAACAACATCGTGCAATGTAATCACAAAAATTATGAAAATCAAATTAAGAAAATGATCAATTTAAAACAGCTAACCTTTCTTAAGTCACAAAATGTATTCCTTGATTTCTAAAACAGTATGATCTGTTCCGACATTGTTAATACAATATTGTGAAAAGTAGGACAGAAGGAAGATTAAGGAAATTCACCGCTAAATGCACAGTCATGTTAATTTTAAATAAGCGACAGGTGAGATAGTTCACTATGAAAGTTAGACTGATCACGGCTATCAATGTAGGTCAACCTAAGTAAACACTGTGGTGTGTGTGTATAAGATAAAAATCCTCTCCAGCTATGATGGTTTAAGGGGTTATCAGCCTTATACAATTATACACAATAAAGTCATCACACAAAGCAGTATGGCATACGTTTATGGCATTTTTCTCTTGTGTATAAGCAAACGTTATACCGGAACTTCTTATAAACAATACCGATAGGCATTTTCAATGAACAAAA
Organism: Mercenaria mercenaria; assembly: GCF_021730395.1. NCBI lineage: Eukaryota > Metazoa > Mollusca > Bivalvia > Venerida > Veneridae > Mercenaria > Mercenaria mercenaria. The sequence goes on from NC_069369.1 coordinate 25,859,226, forward strand.
AGAACATAATTTAGTTAAGGATGGTCAGAGGCGTAATGATAATATCAGAAACAAGAATTATCTTAAAAAAAGATATCCAGCGTTGGTGGAGATATAATGTATTAAAAATGTTGGATTGCATTATAGACAAAAAAGTTTACGTTATTCTATCATACTATGTATGCTTTTCTAGCAATGTCCTCTTTAACCATGTGAAAATCACCATGACTGTTCCATGCTAAACACTTTGGCTTTTAGTAATGAAAAGAGCCTTTAAATATCTGATTTTATGCTGTCTCCTGCGCGTTGTTTTTTATAAGAAAATTATTACTTCTTAACCATTTTATGACGTTTCACAAAAAGTTCGAATATCCCTGTGCAATTTTAGAATTATATTAATTTCTGATACTTTTCGGTAGATGTAGCAGCAAATATACGACATTTTGTGATTCAAAGTCATGTCAAACACTCATTTCTATTGCAGTTAGCTTAATCAAGCGGCGGAAACCAATCCGTACATTACAGCGTAGCCAAGCTCACCACGACTGTCAAATACACCGTACATAAATAGTTACTAAAATTTGAAATCTGAAAAAAAAAATCATCATTCAGGTAAAACTCCCAATATTACGTATAAATATCCCTTGTCTACAGTAATACTTTGGCTTCTCAAATAAACGTCATTAGAGATAGTATCTATTGTATCTATGTAATATTCTGTTGAAATTTAATGTACAGAAACTTTTTGTGAAACAGTGTATTAATTTTAGCTAATTTGCCTGTATTAATTTCTTTCCTGGCCCGCTGTTTCATTGGTTGGAAAATTATAAGTTTACTAATTCTATTGGTTCTTTAAGTACGTGAAAAGTTTGCTTAGAAAGCTAAACTTCAAAGTTCAAGTTTGAAGACATTTATCGCACGCAAAAAATAATAAAAACCCAACAAAAAAAAAAAAAAAAAAAAACAGTGTTAAAAACAACCAAAGACAATCGCCAATAAACATCAAAGAAACAAACCTATTCACATGAAATTATTACAATGTGAAGATACATCTATAATCAAATTACCTTCAAAACGGTAGAGATATACTTGCAGATAGAAGTTCAATGTGTAGTGTAAGGTTTATTTTTTATAGAAAAAAAGATCATTTTCTCATGTCCGTAATGTCTGACTCAGTGATGTGTGGCGATATCTCGATATATGACCAATACATTTTTTGGGATATCTTCAAAAAAAAACTGTACATAAGATTAGGTACTTAGTGAATAGTTTTTTTTTTTTTTGCTGTTTTCTTTTTATTATACACATTTTATCGCTCAAGTGACATTATTAATGATTCAACGAAGGTGTTATCTTATCAAAATAAACAGGATTAGCAATGTAAGAAATTGCAAGTTTGATCCCTGGTTAGGTAGGTCGGTGAGGAACTTACCTGTTATCTAATGCTAAAACCCAGATTACTATATACCGACAGATACATTAAGCAATGTTGTAAAATTACAACAAATCTGTACCAGACATTATCAAAGTATAGTCCTTTTGAAGGAAATAAAATAACGATAAAATGCCTAAAACCATGTTTATAGTTCAAACATCTTTTTTTTTTTAAGCAATGACAAGAGAAGGATTTTCAAAAAAGTAACCAACTTATTTTCATATTATTTCATAACGTAAAGGAATGAGTCGCTTAATCAGAGGTGGTTCAAAATTAATGGGAATTCATTGATACCCCTACTTTGAATCAACAATGTTCAAATACAACTGCCAAATACAGGGACAGCTAATAAAATATCACAAGTGAAGATTAGACTATTGATGAAACCCAAGAGACTGAAGAAGGCGCAGTTTAGTTTACTTTAGACGGTATTTTGTTGCTTTAACCTTTCAATAAAATGAAATGGTCATTTATTGACATTTAATGCATTAAGTTTTGCTGTACTACGTTTCGGCAAACTTAAATGCATTAGAATGTCACTAAATGTTTTATAATCTATACATAGAGTTTCTGTAATATGTAACAATTGATCTGAACTTAAATGGCAAACTCGCTGCCGAGAGAAAGATAAGTCGGTTTGACATTCAGGTATCGTTATGATTCCTTTGGTCGTACTTAGTCTATAAAGTAACGGCGATTACACTGTCCAGATTACACACTTTTTCAGCTCAAATAAGAGCATAGATTACGTTGAGTGTCGAAACTTTTGCGCGTTTAAAAAACATGTAATAATCGGGTAATTATGTTTGGTATATCATTGAATAGAAACTATTATTATGTAATTATTCAGTTTATGCACGATGTGACATGTTCACACGCTTCAGTACAATTCATGAGAAAATATGACACTACTGTCGTCACAAATTTGCATTGATGATCCGTTAAATATCATTGTAATGTCACTATTTTCATACGTGAAAACATATACTTCCTTGAAATTTTAGACTATTGCGTTAAACCTTTCAGAAAAATTCGAAATATCAAAATTTCTGGAAATATCGAAATAGCTGTCTAGCTTATAAGTAATAGCTGTGAGCAATTACACAAAAGGTATCGAGATGATAAAATAAATTATCGCAATAATATTTCCAAAGACTTTCGAATATTGATATAATATTTACAGAAAAGTGCCTTTATCAAATTATTTTTGAAGTATCGCATTAGGTAGGCAGAAATATGCCATCATAGGACCATCATCGTATTTTGAAAACTGTTAGTAATTGGTAAGGTAGTGTGTTTGCAATAGTATTGGCGTTAATAGAATTTGACAATAACACGTCGTGTGAAATAAATCAATATTCTAATACATCTACTATAGGACATTTTCTGCATTTTAAATTTTAATGCAACTTTTCCACGATTAAAAGCTTACATATTTTCTATCACATGAGTAAGTAAAGTATATACCGATATTCTGATTCAAACTAGTAACTCCAGATCTCAAAGGCTGCTAGAACTGAATTTGTTAAAGTTGACATTTAAGAATAATTCAGATTAAGGATGATGCCAGTCATATACATTCTGATAAAATCTTCCCCGATAATGCCGAACTGTGCTTCCGCCGAACTGTGCTTCCTCGTATGTTAACAGTGTTAGTGACAATATTTTGTCTTGTTTAATCCAAGTTTCGTGTCCATCATGCTTGAATTCCACACTTGACGGTTACGTTTTGACGTTTCTATTATCTAACTAATATATAGACTGTCAGCTCGTTGTGCTGTATATCATTATATGGTAATAGCATTCACGCTCTGTATCTGTAAGAAACAAAATAACCTTACCTAGAAAGTGTGACTAACAAACATATGGGAGAAAATATACAATAGCCAAGAATGAGGATATATTTTCTATACATGTTTTCTTCTGTGGCTGTGGATGTTTTTTGTTTCATTATTTTTTAATATGGAATAAGTACAAAATGGACTTGAAAACAAAGTTTTGATATTATGGAGTCCATTCAGTAAATAGTGCATCTATCTGAATATCTATATTTATATGGAATCAATTTTTAACTAATGTATCACGTTGCAGCGTGTTTCTACAGGATGTCATGGACTAAGTCTAAACACATTCCGTGGACATGTGTTTCATAAGAAACCCTTTTTGGTATGACGTCTATATAGGTCCGCGGTCGCGATTTTCACACATCTAGCAAGAAATTAGAAATTACCAAAATCGCATGATTAGATTTTGAAAACTACTTCAACTGAAATACGTATATAAATATTTGCATAGTAGCATTGCATGATTTTAAAGGAAAACAGTCGCTGCATTTTCCAAAAACAGCGTGCATTATGCTTTGTTCATTTATTTATTTTCATTTTTATTATGTTTTGCTTCTCTGTCACTGAACCGAATCCTTGAAACCCGCGTCTTTGTCGGGTTTGGAAACCAGTAACTCCCTGCTAAATGATATTCAAAACAATTACTACACCTGTAGTATACAAAATTAATCCCTGGTAATGCAAATTTTACATGTTTTACTTGAGGTATAATAACATGAAATACCAGGCGTAATTTATACCATTTATTTCATTAAATGATACCATTTCGTCATAATTGGCGGTATATGAACATTGAAATGAACTTCAAAATCTTATTTTTATAACGTCAACCTCAGCCTGACAAAAAATTCGTATTGTCATATTTCCTTCCTCTCGAGACATTTCATATATAGCAAAAGTTCTCAAGGCGTGAAATTAAATCATTATATGGCAATGTTTGTGTATAATGTATATCAAACGTGTGGTCTTTGATTCCAAGGAATAAGTAAATATATCCGCCTCATAATGAGGATGCTTCAATAAATAATACTACTGCCTTAGCAACTTACTCGTCCTTATATATACATCTTTTTTTCAGGATGAAAACTAAAAAGAGCACAAATTATCATTCTTGCATAAAAACTACTTTTTTCACTGGATCCGCCCATGTATAAACGGGAGAAAAATCGTGTGCAAACAAGGCAATTCACGTGCTGTTAATACATGATTTTTATTTTTGAAATGCTTTGCCAGGGACGTATGTATGTATTTCTGCGCAGACTGATATTTGGCATCTACATCTTGTTTCTTCCATAATAACCTCTTCTTGTAGCATTATAGACACAACGTAATCTATAGTATGTTTAGCTGTATCAGTTTCCAACCCCAAACGTACTGCCCCCATCAATGTACGCTCTAGCTTCTCTTAGAGTTTACTCCCTTTACAAAGCGTCTGTTCAGTTATTGTAAATAACTGTGAATAAATAAGTGTCGCGTGTAACTTGTGCTATTGCCCGTTTTTAGGTATTATATTAATGACTTTTGTTAGTATCAGTCGGTTTGTTTTTACCCGATTGTTCGCAGAATTCATATAATAAACCTCGAAAGCTAGTCACTAGCTTCGTACTCATCCGTACTCTGTTTGTTCGTACTCAAAATTATTCGAATGTAAAGTTGTTATTCTTAAAATAATTGTGTTCCTGTTTATCAAATTTTTAAGTTATATGCAAAATTATGTGTAATGTAACGTTTGTAATAACTAAAAATAAAAATAAGATGCTCAAAAACCTTCAAATCACGCTTTTAGTAGTGTTGTTGTTATGTGTGCCCCGGTTATGGATATTTAAAACATGTTTACCGTTTCCAAGAACAACAAGAATGGTAAATAAAAAATGTACCGGAATCGTCAAGTCATCACATATGAAAACAATGCATTTAGTCGTACTGTAATGTTCTTTATGCAAGAATAGCGACAATACACGTTTGTTTTGTGTATTAACGCCTGCAGAAGCCCTTGGGATATGTTTGTGGTCTCGACCTTCGGTCTCGGTCACAAACAATCCCGCGGGCTTCTGCAGTCGTTAATACACACAAAAAAAAACGTGTATTATCCCTACATTACACAAGTACAATTTTGACGGTATTCAGCAAAGGCGTCGAAAAAAGGTTGACACAAAATTAAAGAATTTCTCCCTTTAAAATCAGCTAAATCTTTTTTAAACTTGAAAAAGGGTCAGTTTTCTGACTTGAATTAAACAATTGAATATAGAATTTGTAAAGAATTAAGGACAATTAATAGTTATATGTACTAGATTATCTTCCATGATGTGTATAGTGAACACTACGAGTACATTTACATACATATTCGTACATAAGTATTCCTTGTACAACAACAAAAAAAGCGAAAACTGCCTTCAAAATATGGTAAAGGAAGACTAATTCCTATTTAACATTTTAGGAAAATAGCATTCTTATTCGTGAGCACAAATGCTGTTAAGTACTGAACATGATATCTGTGGATGTGATCGTTTGTATGAAACAAAGAATGAAATGAATTAGTATCCTACAACCTATAAAATATTCCAGAAAAGTTTATATATTTTTTTAAATAATACCAAAGAAGCCTTACAGTCCAAACATCGCATAAATACCATGCCGAATAACGCACACACTGAATAAAGCCCTGAAGGGTCTTTATGTTAAATGTTTGTTTTAAAGACAGTGGATACTAGACAAAATAATTTTATATATAATAAATGTTTCCGTTTGTAGATCTACTGATTTGATCTCAGCATCTGAAAGTTCAAAAACAACTTTTTATAAAATTTTGAATCAATCCATGATCAGCGGATCGGAAATAAATTAAGTCCTTATATGTTTCGTTTTTTCGAATATTACTGGTTTTGGTTTCGGCATCGTTGATGCAACAAAAGATATAAAAATGATAAACATCGGGCTCGTCCAATTTGCTCGGATTTATTGAGATTGAAATTAAAAAGCGATTAACACTGCTTTGGTTTATAGGTTTCCGGCTTACTTCATCTGCCTTTCACACACCTATTTATTGATGAAAGTAAATATACTATTATACGATTATATAATTTCATCAGCTGTTTAATAAAGTAAAAGAGATATGTATCCATTTTTTTTGACATTCAGAAAACACCTTTTTGTTTGTTACAACAAAACTAAAACAGTTTTCAAAGACGGGGTTTATTAATTTTGTAATCAAAAACTCTCACATAGTCCGTTCAATATATCCGTTCTTATAAATGCAACGATAAGTATATTTACATATATACCAGAGATTGAAATACTCCACAGGAAGATGATTTTTAGGGCTTCGGGAAAACTACGGACAGGTTTGACAGATCCTTCGCTGACTCCATCCTATCCTCCCTCTATCTCATCAATTTTGAAATCGCTTCTATGCCAATATGGGTTAACTGGTGAACGTCGCTTAGAGAGGCATACTATAAGAATGTATATAGAAACTAAACTGAATATAACCGCAATAACAATTTAGTAAGTTTAAACGACTCATAGAAATAATAAAAAAAAAAGCAATAAGGTGAACATTTCGGCCAGGTAATGCCAAAATCCAGTAAGTTACATAAAGATATCAAGGAACGGTGACAATAAAGCCTATTAAACTGCTTGAAAGACAGACAGACGGAAGGACAGACAGACAATACTAAATTAAGAGCCCGTCCTCATAGCTCAAAACAAGAGCGCAAATCTACAAATCAAGTGATCGCGAGTTAGATCCCCGGGCGCACCGTACGTCCTCCGTGACGATTTCACATTGTGTCTGAACCATTCGTCCTCCACTTCTGATTCATGTGGGGAAGTTGGAAGTTTCTTGCAAAGAACATGTATGTACTGGTATAGAATCTACGAGCACTGATAAGTTGAACTGCCCACTGTTACGTAACTGAAATACTGTTGAAAAACGGCGTTAATAACCCAAAACAAACAAAACGAACTGTCTAAAATACATTTAGAACTTAAGGTGTGCAGATTTACCGAAAACAATACCATCTTCCGAAACCGGTACTATTTATTACACAAACATTTTAGTTTATAAAACTGCCTTCTTTTTTTCTTTAGCAATTGTTCACTTAATATACTGAACACTGTGATAATATTTTGTTAAATAATAATGCGTTATTTATTTCAGTCGTTATCTCTTTCGTTTTCATAGTTTCATTACTTGATATTTTACCACATCAGTCATTAGTGTTTGCTGGACATTCAGAAGTAAAAACCTGGATTGTTTGACATTACAGACAATAATAGGAATAGGTCCCTGAGGACGACTTATTGTAAATAACAGCTATTAATTCACACAGACAGCCTGGCCTTTAAATAACTAACTTGGAAGACAAAAGGTAATGATACAAAAACAATAATTTCCTGTGGGAACGTATCAGCAGCTGGTTTTAATAACTGAGCCGCGCCATGGGAAAATCAACATAGTGCATTTGCGACCAGCAAGGATCCAGACCATCCACACAGTCTGATCAGGATCCATGCTGTTCGCTTTCAAACCCTATTGCAATTAGAGAAACCGTTAGCGAACAGCATTGATCCTGATCAGACTGCGCAGATGCGCAGGCTGGTCCGGATCCATGCTGGTCGCAAACGCACTATGTTGGTTTTCTCATGGTGCGGCTCATTTATTTATTATAATGGCACGGGTATTGTATTAAAAGGCCAACATATATTTGTGCTGCACGAATGAGATATAAAACTAGCTTTCGATTTTATAGCGTTATAGTTTTAGCTTAATTTGCCCTTCAGTTACAGTTTAATAGGATTCTAGTAAATAATATTCGAAAGTTTGTTGTACAGTATCCAAAGGTAAAATTTTCACAGAAATTATAATGGCTTTCATGTTTAAAGAAAGAGCCAAGCCACGTTCACGTTGGCAATATAACACCGCCTGAGAACTTTAGGTAAATGACACATATTCCAGACTATAATACACAACACTAAAACATGAAGATATGAATATACCATACATACATACATTCGCTGGAAAGGACAACGTGTGCTAAGTCACGTACCCTACTTAGTGAATTAATACTAATTAAATGTTGTTAAACAAGAATTCACGTTATTTATACTGGTGCTATGTTTACAAAGTGAAATACACCATTTTAAAGGTACAGTCATAACTTCCACTGACAGAGATCTTACGGCCATAACCAGTGTTGTATTAAACTATTAAAATAAATGAAAGCATGCGAACGTTTCATGCCTTCTAATGCGCCAATAACCTTGAAAATTATGTCTACGTAAAAGGACAGGTTTGTTGTAACTACCCATAGTAAATCGTTGACAGTAATATATATGATAGTGGCATTGCTACATTTTCATCATAAGCTGTGAAACTATCATAAAGGAGGCCAGAAATGTGTGTTATGACCTCACTATATTATATTACATTCCTTTGGAATTCGCCATAACGTAAATTCCGAGAACTAGTCTACATCGAATACGTACTACCTCAGTTTAGTTTCTATACATTCGTTAATTAATGTCCTCAAGAAACAACGAAATGTTATGCCAAAGACATTATTTCATTTTGTAGCATAAAGGTCGCAATAAAAGGTAGTCAATGATGTCATCAGACTTGTTATTTTCGTAGAATTCTTATTTATCCTTGACTTGCCCATTACTGCTCTGCGGTAAAAATGTATTTGTTAATATGCTATGATGCAAACGAGGTTAAAATGAACACAAAAATGCCTTCATTTGTTTGTATTCTGCATGTAAGTCTTAAGTATCTCAACACACAAAAACGAACAGGCTGTAGTTTAAAGTATATGAAATGAAACTTGAAAGGGACCATTACAGAAACTACTGATTAAATTTAAAAAAGCAAGGCGGATTAATGGGACGACAATTTTTATTTTATAATCTTTCCAGTCATTTTACTTTCTCACGTCGTAACATATTATAAATGTAGGTGTATTTTGACAGACATGGACTGATGTCACTCATATATTGTGATGCAAAGGTAGAACAATTACAGTTCTCAAAATAGTCTGTGTGGACGATTTGGACCTTTTAAAATCATACACTTAAAATGTATGAAACAATAGAAAGAGTCAAGGATTGTAATTAAACGAGAAAATAACACGATAAATATAAGATACATTTGTATGTATAACAGTTATTGCAATTTTAATTGGTACGAAATACATTAGATTTGTTTAACTATTATAATAATTGATTAATGTTAAAACACCTATTGAAACAAACAAATGACATACTTTGTAAACACACCTGCATAAATTAACTGTTATATTGTAAAAATAAGCTTTGGAAAGCATTTTCTTAGTCATGCATGACGAAATAACTTTTTAGACTGTCGTATCGAAATAATTTTAAACGTTATCTATTTTGTATATTCATCGATTATAAAATGTATTAAAAACGTCAATATCTTATACATACAGTGTGAATAGCAGACATGTATGAATTTGCACATCACACAATGCTTCGGGTTATTCTTTCATTTGCTAAATGCAAACACTTTCTCTTGAAGATTATTTTGACGTTGCACTGAATCACAATAGAAAAACGATCTATCATTTCAAGCAAACAATTCCCTTCATGAATTAGGTCAGAGATTTACATAGGCTCTCAAGTAATGATTTTTGTGGTCACTTGATCCTGTCTGCTACAGCCAATTTCATTAAATTGGAAATGCATATCTCTCCAAGAGACTTAGCGTCTTTTATGAATGACATTTCAGTATGAATAAACAAAATGAGCTTTAGGTGAGTTTATTTTTTCTTTCACTGCTTCAGTAGACTTCTCAATATATTTTATCAGTACCGATTTAGGCAACTGTCATGTAGAATCATAAGTTAGCTATTCTCTTTGGAATCAGAATAAATGTCATTTTCTGTTTTCTCTACTCTGGACACCCTAAGCATTTGTTTTGAGGTCAGCGGCATAAATCAACCAATCGCGTAAAAACTGTCTAAACCTCGTCAGTATCCAATGAAACATTGTAATTGTGAATATCATCTCAATACTTTTGAAAGGTTTTGCAATTAGTTCACTTTCAGATTGAATTTCTCCAAATAATTATATAGTTTGCTGTTGATTTAATGTTTGCAGTAGTAAAATACCATTGCCTTGCCTCGAGATCAGATTATATATAGGCGATAGTTTATATAAGACAAAAAGACAAAAGCTTTGTCTCGTATGAAGTGTTTTATATTGTAATGCTCAGTTTGCTACATTCAGCGTAGTAAATATGCAGACGTTATACTTTAAAGTGAAACCGTTTAGATCCCTTATACATATTGAAAATCTGTCAAATCTAAAAAAAATAAATAAACATTTTATGCAGGAAAGATATTTCCACTTAAAATTAATCTTGCAATTTTCAAAATGAAATGATCTGCAACAATCCTCAAGAAACAACGGACAGCAGCAGTTTATAGGTATACTTTCATGCAAAAAAAACAAGGAAGAATATCCAACTGGTAAAGCCACGTTCCAAAACAAAAACGCAGCCACCCACAAGACTAGCACACATATAACCAACATACGCTCGCGCACATGCACAGACACAGACAGCGCAAACACAAGAGGATAAAAGGAACAAGCAAAAGAACACAATTGGGCACCACCTTGGAACGGTCAGTTGGAGAGCTTAAACCGGTTTATGAGACAGTAAAAATAAAAAATTATCTTCGCCAAGTGATTCCCTATTACACACAATGGCAACAGAAGGCATGGCATTTAAAACACAGAAAATGCTCTATTAAGTTTACCAATAATAAAGAAGCAATAAATGCATATACCAAAAGCCCCAAACGCCCTTAGAGCCCGACGAAACAGAACAGGAGACAGATATCAAAATAGTCCCGGTGGGAGTTAAAAACGGCTTATCTGCTTCTTCAGTCAAAGTCAAAGTGGAATGCGTAGCATTAAACTATAAATAAGTTAAATATTCTGATTTAGTTTCGACGTCCCATGTTTCAAAACATTTTATTTGAACATTCTCTATTCTCTTCCTTATCAATTTGGAGTGATCAATAATATATATATATATATCCCAACGCTTCAAGTGGTAAAAGTAACATACAATTAGGTCTTTAAGGTATTTATGCTCAAACCACTAGCTAAATCATCCCCGTGAATCTAAAGGTGTTCCAAATTAATAAACACGCCAAGATTGATTGTAATGATGTTAAAAGCAAACTAGGTATACCATAAGAACCATGGTACGGTCATGAACGGGAAAATGTGAATTATTGCTGCAATGCTGTCCTGATTTCTTTTGACTCAAAAGTCTGTTTCTATTAACACTTGAAGCATCTTAGCATCGGACAGGGATGATGGTAATGGTTTGGGTTTAATTTTCTTTATTAGTCTAGTTTTTTTTAGTTAACAATTACGGAGAATTAGTGTACTTAATCCTTTGATTACCTTTTGATTACCCTATTTTACAAAAGCGTATTATCGAGTCATGCGTGGTCAAGTGTCGCATCACCAAAGAGTCAGTCATTGCACTTGTTGAGCGGTGCATGGCATCCTCTATCAAAATATTTCAACAATTTCGACGTAACTCATAATTTTTTATTAAAAAGACTACTATTTAGATTTATTTCGAAGTTTAATACGACCTCTTTATGGAATTCTCAATATCAAATACCTTTTTTAAAGAAGCGATTTAGAATTCATGATCTGAGACGCAGTTTACAAATGTTTCTGTAATATATGATACCGTTTACCTTGCAAAGCAATTAACCTAAATAAAGATTTATATATCAGTAACATGTGATTTGCAGCTCGTCCTGTAAGATAACGATGTTAATTTACGCATCTGACAAAAGAAGAAATATAGTGACAACGCAGTTCCATAAAGCCATTTTAAGGGTCTGACAGATAGCAAATGAACATTTGGAATAAATGTCTGTCTGTCTCTAGTACAATGCAAGCATTTGGTTACTGAGTTACATTTCCAATGTTTCAATGACGTTTCAATGTCGTTAATCAGACGTTGTTGATTATTCTTCACCACGATCGATTAACTTGTATTCTTTTTATTTAATCTTGTGTGAATTGTGTCAACTTCGAAGATGTCTCTTCGATGTGAGTTCAAAAAAGTAAAAAAGTTGTAAGCGGCGTCATATGATATACACACTCTAGAAATGATACATTTTTTGTGAGGCAAAGGTAAAACGTTTAATGTTCACACAGTTCCCATAGATGGACGATTGAACATTGTAAACCTTTGTTACCACTTAAAATGTTGCAACAATATAACGATTAAGCCTTGCAAAAAACGAAATTACAGATATAAAATACATGTTGCGGGTTTAGAATGTTTATGTATATACAGACAACGTTAGTTTGTTTTAAAAAGTACGCGCTTGAAAGCTTTCGGCATGAATTAGGCACGCCTTTGATTATTTAAATTTTGAAAAGTATTGCCAATACACGTATTATCCATAATGTGTCCTTCACAGACAAATATAACTGATAAGAGAATTTGAATATTTGTTTTGTCGTTCCATCTCATTAAATATATCCGGCCGTCAAGGCATTTACAGTCAAACCTGTCTATAAAGACCACCTTTGGTAGAGCCAAAATATTGTCTTTATTGAGAGGTGGTCTTTATTCACAGGTTAAAATACACTGTAAATGTTAAAATGGGAAACAAAACATGTGGTCTTTAGAGCCAGGTGGTCTTTGTTCAGAGGTGGTCTTTAACACAGGTTTGACTGTATAATGTTACTCTGGAATCTGCAGTATTCTAACTGAGAGCTGCAAATTATCAACATGCGAAAACAGTTTTTATTGTCGGATTAGAAATAGATATAAGCCTGTCAAGTGGCTTCTAACAGACATTTATCCTGTTTGTTATAGGTTTTACAATTTGAATTTGTGAAACCAGGCTATCTTTGAAAATTTTGTTGAAACCATAGTTCTATATACAACGATATTTTACAGATTTGTGGGAACGCTTGAAATGGAAGGGAAAGTCCTTATAATCCATCTTTTTCTATTCATTTCAGGTATATCTATGGGAAATTGTTGTAATGAAATATAAAAGTATGTGACAGAAACTTTAACAGATTTCGTTACGAGTTTATTTTATGTTGTAAAAAATAACGTTACATACCATTCATTCAATGTTTTACTGTGTGCACTTTGTGTTTACAAATTTTCTTAATTTGTGCATTGATCATTGCTCTTGCAGAGCAGATACGGAAACTTCTGTTAGAACATTCAGATGTTCTCTAGTATAAAGAAATCCTATGTTAGTTAAAATGAATTCTATTACGACTAAAAATGCTTAAATCATCACAACGGTAATATCTTGACATCACGTCAACACGATATTTAGCGCCATGCATCTAGAAATAGCGTTTTCAAATTTGATAAAATATTTTACTTAATAGCATGTTTAAAACGAATGTCACATTGCACAACTGTCTTGATTAATTTACACACATACTAAGTTGGTTATCCGCTTTGCAGAATAATTCTAAATCATTTTCGCCCAAATTGAACTCTTCCACCAGACGTATTACCATTTCCGGTCCTGGCGTTCATAAACACCATGCATGCGCGAAGAAACAGTTCTATCATATTTGATCTCAATTCTGCAATAAAAAATATATTAAAATCAAAATTATTTATAGCGAAACCCTGTTTGAACAATATTTATACTTACGGGCAGTTATAAGTCGTTCGAAATAATTTCTTGGACTGCACCCTCATGAAATTATTACGCCCCACGTATAACCACCCATCATGTATAAAGTGTTCAATCACGAATTTGCTATAATTTTCTTAAAATAATGACACTGTCTTTCTTTAACTAATCCGCCAAAATACGAAAAATCCGACATTTACGACACGGTGCTATGTTAAAATCTTGATATTGTGAGAAATTCAATATGCGCCTTAGGTAGCAGTTGGTAGTTTCCAGCCTTAGATGCAAATTGGTCTTAAAATAAAGGTAAGTGTCAAAACTGAAGGATCCGTTTTCATTCCAAATGATATTCAATGCGGATTTTGTGCTTTGGTGCTGTGTAATGGACATTTAAAAAACTTCAGACAAAGCATTCAGCCGACCTTAACGGAATTAGTGTCCAGAAGTTGGTCAGATGCGAAACTGCGAAATGTTGATCGCTGGCCCATTGTGCAAATGTCAAAACAACAGAGACCTAATTCAATAAGGAGTACTGAAAAAAGTAATCGATTGATAGATAGTTTTGTTATACAGAATAGGTACAGGAGAAGTTTGTGTTGAAGGCAGTGTGTATTGTTGGACTCCTGCTTTTCCCCTAACTTTTTTTTGCCACAAAGCCAAATATAGTAATATTTTTGGAAAATTGGTCCATATTTTCGCGAACCTATGTTTCACTATTAGGTACGTATGGAATACAAATACATGATAACGACGTGCTTTATTTTTCTTTCAAATCTCATTGTTTAGTTGATTTCGGCTGAATCGAAGGAAGACGGTCCCCGGCCGGATGGCGAAAAGTCCCAAAACTGGAATCTGCTACCTTAGTTCGTACAACATTTTGCAAACTGACCCTTTCATCTCTTCATATAAATTCGAAAAAAAGTGTTTATGCTTATATATTTTATTTGTATTAATGCTAGTCTGGTTTAGATAAACATGCTGTAGGGGAGCCTCCGCGGCCGAGTAGTTAAGGTCTCTGGTTTCGAACCACTTGTCCCTCACCGATGAAGGTTTGAGCCTCACTGGGCGTTGAATTCCTCATATTAGGAAGCCATCCAGCTGGCTTGCAGAAGGTCGGTAGTTCTTACCAGGTCCCCGCTCGTGATGGAGTAATGCACGGAGGGGCACCTGGGATCTTCCTCTACCATTAAGGCTGGAAAGTTGCCATATGACCTATAATTGTGTCGGTGCGACGTTAAACGCAACAAAAACAAACAAACATGTTGTACATTATTCATAAATAAACACAGATATCCTGTTAGTTCTGGATGGAAACTATTTACCCTTTTGAAATAAGTTAGATTCACATATGCACTCGGGTGCTGATTTTTATAGACATTTGATCTGTTATAAAAGCACTGGCCACATTATTAAATTAGCTAAAGGAAACCAATATCCCCAACATACATTACGAGTAAGGATTTACATGTCATATATTATTTTCTTTTACTCCGCTTCAGATACTTTCAATTTATATTAATGTATATTTCGTCCATTCCAATTGATACAACTGTCAAAATATTAATGCCGATACAAAGGTTCACTAGTCTCTATGACATGTGGGTCAATGGTTCAAAGAGTTGCGACACAAGTCCCATTTTTCTGCTTTTTCTGTTCCATTGATAATTTTAATGAATAAGTAAAAAACATTAAATTGAAGCGATTGAACTCAAGATTTTGTTAAAAATATATTTTGTTCAAACTGAAGTTTGGTTATATTATGAAAAATATAACATGAGTGTTTTGTTTCTAAACTATTTTCAAAACAAACTTTCCTACTTTCTTGACCAATACAACAAGGAGGAATTAACGACCGTTAAATGTAAAGATGTACATGTATTATTAAGGCAGTTAACCTCCGATACCTTGTTACAAACGTTTTTCAATTTTGAATGAAAAAGTAGTAAAATTAACTAATCCTCATGTGTTTCCATAACATATAACATGTCAGTATTTAATTTTCAAAGTCTTCTTAAGAAATATAGCAATAATTTCCTCGTACTACCTGGAGGTCAGTGCCTTTAATGCAGTTGCAACTGTAAATAATGTTTTTATTTTGCAATGCTTTGCAATCATTATGAATGGAAAAATAAAAGCCTTAAGAGCAAATGGTGTACCTAATATTGTTATTTTATCTGATATTTAGGATTTCAAATCAACAAAATCGTTTCCCAAAGACAACGATATCAGATATTTACATATTATTTGTCATGCATGCAACCAAGGCGTTTTATTTTGAAGTGAAGTACTATGAGACATCAGTCACGTTTTGTGTTCAATGTTGAAGGTTTCATGCTCTGTATGATAATAGGTTATATAGTAGTAAATTGGTCAAAAATTAGTAAATGGACATTATTTCACCCGTAGAATGTATTTCACATAAAATAAGACACTTTTCATGCTGATATTCGCATGTTATTTAGTTGTTTACTAGAAAACGAAAGAAGGGTGTTTATTCTGCGGGACGCTTTCTGAAATGCGGCAATATGAGGGTACCTGACTTCAGTTGGCTTGCATTTTATTGCATACTATTCAACACCCCATTTTCGTTTCGTTTTCTTGAAGCAAATGTATGGGCATCTTCTGGAAAATAAGGTCTACGACGGAGTGAAACTCTATAAACTGTATAAAAATGGATCTGATGTAGCTGAATTTTATATGAAACAAAGAACAATTACATTTATTGGTACATAGCCTATAAATGTTCAATTGCTATAACAGTAATTAATAACCAAAAATGATACAAGAACTTCTTTTTTATTTCTAAATAGTATTGATATGTATTTTAACCGAATGCTACGTTTATGTTGCTTACTGGTGGCCAGTCTCAATATGACACTTCACTTTTCGTTTATTCTGTAATATTTTTCTTATATATATTTTATATACTACAACAATCACAGTTTTTCAGTGCTGCCTGTAAAACGTGTCCCCGTACATTGCTGTTGTTATGTTTTTGATTCTCTGATATCACGGAATCCATTGAATACCCACGTTACGCCTTGGCTAGCGGGGTCGGACGGAAGATGTGTTGCACAGTTCATAACTAGTCATTACTAGACTAGACACAATCAAACCGAGTCTGCTATTATTTGCCTTTTTGCCTTCTAAAACTTTCTCAAAAATTTTAGTAACTGTCTTTAAGTGCAAAGTGGTCGTTAGGGTCTACCCGAATCTTTCAACTGGCATGAGCCGAGCATGTGATAGGTCGATAAGAGCAATACCCAAGCAAGTTGATTCATTATTGTTCGGATATTTTAGAACTTAAGACAAAGTTAAAAACAAAACTAATATCTTCACATTTCAATTCCTTAGACTTTGAAATTCAATTTCAGTTCAATCAATCAGGTTTATGATATAAAAAAAAAATAAACTCTAACTCATTAATCAGTTTAGACTGGAATCATTCGAATGAGAACTTTTTGCCTGTCAAATTCCTGAGACCGCTTGAACAATCGATTTTGCCTCTGTATTATCAACTTAAGAAAGATCTGGTAGCTTTCCATAGCTTAGTTAAAATTTTCTAAGGCTTCTTCGTTTTTGTTTTTTATTTTCAATAAATCAAATCACACCGGTTGAACATATTTTGAACTATTCATTAAGCAGACTATGTGCGGTAATGGTTCACAATGCAACGATAGAGTAATTCAAATGGAAAGAAGTAAATGAGCCGAAATGAGAAAATCAACATAGTGGCTTTGCGACCGGCATGGATCCAGACCTGCGCATGCGCGCAGTCTGGTCAGGATCCATGCTGTTCGCTTTCAAAGCCTATTGCAATTATAGAAGCTGTTACCGAACAGCATGGATCCTTACCAGACTGCGCGGATGCGCAGGCTGGTCTGGATCCATGCTGGTCGCAAATCCACTATGTTGGTTTTTCCATGGCGCGACTCAGATATAAACGACATGTTTTATCTGATATTAATCACAAGCATTTAATTTTCGAAAGAAAAGGTATGCTTGACAAAGTGATAGCATTTTGCGATATGAGTAGGAATTTTTGTAGATATTATCTTGAGTCAACTGGAGTTATATACGATGTTTATATATATACTTTTAAAACTTTTAAAGAATAAATTTTACTCTAGTCAGTTGATCGTCTGATATAAGTTCTTTTATGCTAATCTTACTTTAATTCATTTCTAATAAATCGTAATATTTTCTATCAAAAGTTGTCGGAAAGCCTGACGACCACTCCAACGCTTTCTCATTTTGCGGTGAATAAAATGGCATGCAAAATGGCATGCAAAAATTAATTGAAATGCAGATATTGTAGTTAAATGTTACACCGCGTTTCTCTGCCATTTGTATTATCGACCAAATATGACGTTTACTGTAACGTCAAACGTTCTTGTTTCTCTACCACCCTGATACCTTTTCTTTACTTGTCTTTAAAATGGTACTAAGGTTTTTCTCATGAAATAGGTCTACTATATACTCAGTGAATTAAACCAAGCAGTATAAGTATTTCATCGAATCAAATATTTCTATAGTTTACGAAATACATGTATGTGTGTAATGTGATATTGCGAAAACTGCTGACAAATTATCAAATTAAAAGTCTGACCATAAAACTCTAATTATTTTACTTGAATTTTTCAAGGTAAATGTTTAATGAATGGCTCTAAATAGAATAACCCTTTCTGTTCAGTATCAGCTTACTGTTAAATAATTCAGTGAAAATCGAAAACATATACATGTACAGAAATGTTAAAGGATGGTTGAGATACAGATGTGTGGTCAAGCTACGGTTCTGCCCATTAGTTTCAGAAGAAGCATAGATGTTTCACTGGAACTTTGTATGTAAATGTATTTGATTGAAATGCTACTCTCTTATGACGGTCACAGTCAAAGCCATTGTTTCTGGATGTACTTACTACCAGTAACATTTTTATGAGGCTGTACCAGACAGAAAGTAATGTTTGGATATCTGTAGTAATTTTAGTAATTGTTACTTAAATACTAAACGTTTAATTTCCTATTTCTGTTTATCAAAATACTTTTTTCTGATGTCTATAGCTTCTTGATATGATGAAATACACGAAATAGATATTTTACGCAGCTTTAGGTACAAATGGGTAGCCATTAATGTATTAGACAGATCTCTTTGAATGGCATTTCTGAGATTTATCTTTTTATACAGTCTAGTTAACTAAAGTGTCATTGACGTCCCTTGACATTCCTAGATTCCAATCACGATTATGCTTAAGAGTGCTTAAAATTTTACAGGACGTAACATCTGTAAATAGAAATATTGATGGCATCTACATGGAATCTTCGTTTATCAAATAATCCCGCTAATCGCGTGGAAGAGGGTTGGTCTCATAAATACTTGTGCAGATATGATATACATCGTGCAAAATCGAAAAAAAAAACGGTTTGCTGTTACTCGAGACTGAACATGACTGACACTAGTGGCTGCGTTTATCACACGTCACGTTGTGGTGTATATGCATCGTACATTGTAGCATTAACTTAAATACAGACTGCCTCGGTAGGCTTATGGTATACAGCACCCACTTCGAGTGCGCGAACACGTTGGTTCGCTCCTTGACTGCGTTGTACCAAAGACATTTTGCTCTCAGCATTAAGAGGATAATTGTAGGACTTGTCAGCTCAGTGAACGTAAGATGTTTGTTTGTTTTGGGTTTAACGCCGTTTTTCAACAGCATTTAAGTTATATAACGGCGGAGGTTAACCTAACCGGTGTTCCTGGATTCTGAACCAGTACAAACCTGTTCTCCGCAAGTAACTGCCAACTTCCCCACATGAGACACAATGTCTTTTATCAAATCTTCACGGAGAACATATGCCCCGCCCGGGGACCGAACTCGCGACCCCATAATCCGTAGATCTGTGTTTTCCGTATGAGCTAAGCGGCGGGCTCGGTGGATGCATGATATGACTGGGTGGTGTATCGTGTTACGTACGTGTCTAAGGTCTGATATCCAAGTGAGCTGGACATTGTGCTAACCACTACAAGTAGATACCGCCGTTTATATGATTGACAAATTGTTGAAAAGACACTTAGCGTGAACACTTACACATTCAAACACATTCTAGCAATTATAAAACCCATTTGTGAAAATAAAAGATATATCGGATTAAATTCCTAAAAACATGTCTGAAACTAAAAAGCTGACTGATTTTATCCTTATACTGCAATTTAACGTAACTACAGATTTACCTGTTTTGGTGCAGCATATAAACTAAACCGCGGATGTGGTATTCACATCTTGCGATAAATAAGAAATGACAAAAGTGCATTATTAACATTTGATAACAACAACTGCAAATCAGATATTGATTTCGGTATTAGTTATATAGCTCAAAGGAAGTCAGGCATTATGTTTTTCAGAACTAAGCGCATTTTAGTTTTTGTTGCTAGGCAAAAAGGTCTTGATACAAAAAAACAATTTTTTATTTCGTTATAATTTTCGGTTTCTTAATAACACATATTCAGAGAAGCATACATTCAGCTTCAACATATGCTCAAATACTTCGCGCCAATTTTGTGCTCTAGGTGTACAGTTCTTCATTAAAGGTCCATAATGCTTAAAATTTCTATCTTAAAAAACTGATGAAACAGCTTTCCAAATGTAACCAGTGTTATGCGTACTCAAATGGTTAGAAAGGCACTACTATATATTGCACATGAACTGTTATAGTTAGAGCCATAAAGGGAGGTAGTAAAAACATAAGAGTCAATAAAACGTTCTAGCATATTCAGCAATATTCAAACATTTGACAAATGTTAAAGAAAGTAATTATCAGAAATAGGATTTAACAAGAAATTAATGTATTTTATGTTCATAGCCACATTTTAAACAAATGCATTATGAGCCTTTAAATCAAATCTTCTAACTGGATTACAGAAAGTCGGTTGTTCTACCCAGGTGTCCATCTGTGTATTAGAAATACCATGAACAGGTACACGGAGTCTGGCCCTGCCAACAGGCTTAAATCCAGCCAAAACGAAAGAGATATGTATATGTATTCTATATTGTCTGTACCTATAAGTTCTTACTAAAGAATTATGCATGCTAAATTTGCCTCTTCTCTCTTAGCGAGTAGACAACGCGCCCGCTTGAACCAGTGCTGGCCTCTTCACTCAATAGCATATCAGTGCCTGGACCAGAATTCGAACCTCGAAACTCTGGATCGGCAGTCAGACCGTTACCACTAGACCACCGCTTCTGTCTAGCATAGCAAATACAATTTAGCCATTTGTTATACGTTTTCCAATGGTGTATATGAATATAACATTCACAATCTAGCTATGGCAGAGGGAGATTGTTAAGTACAACTTAACCGTTACGTTACTGAGGAATATGGGCAATAATATACTATTAAATGAATCACCTGACGGGAACTCTGTTCACGGTTATGTAACTTTGAAACAAGATGGGATTTAAAAGTAAGGTTTGGTCACCAATGACCGGTTTCGGTTTAAACACCCAAGTGGTATTTATACGCGAGAGGATTTTGTTTGCTTTCACAAACTCTTATGTATTTTACGTAATGTATTTTTATGTGTAAGTCTGTCACACATGCATGTTTACATACCCTGTTAAAAGGTTTTAAATTGACAAGACTGCGTTCTGTGGTTTTTGCTTTTAAATCTTTGTCCTTGGTTTTACGGATAGCCAGTTAAACGGCAGAAATAATTATATCGACTGTTTCACGTACCAACAATTTCAGCGATATAATACTGTAATTTTTACACAAAGCATAGATTATTCTTTTTTATGTGTCATTCATGCAGATGAAAGAGGTCTATTTCAGAAATATCTTAATCGACACCCAAATTCATGTATAAAAAGTCCAGAGATTGCTTTTTATGAGCTTGTGGTTGATTTTCAGGCCATCTGATTTTGGCATTTCATAAAAGGATATCATTCCATTCTGATGCGCTTCCTCTAGGGAAAACAAGCGAATTACTTCGTTTTGAAGCGTGATATTAGCACGCTCAATTATTAATACATCCCTGAAAAATCATAATGATAAAAATGGCGAGCGTGTAGTCGTCAATATGAGAAGCAACTGAAACTTGTCTTGTACATCTTTCTGATTATATTAAGTTTGAAATGGATAAAGGTCACCTCATTGGTATGGTTTTGTTTGATCTCCAGAAAGCGTTTGATACTGTTGATCACTCTATCCTTCTGATGAAACTTGAAGGGCTCGGTCTTGCGGAAGATATTATTCGTTGGTTCAGGTCATATTTATCCGAGAGACAACAGCTTGTTGATGTTTCTGGTACGTGTTCTATGCCCTGTAAAATTACATGTGTTGTTCCACGAGGGTCAAATCTAGGATCTCTTTTTTTTAGTTTGCGTAAATGACATGTCTGCAGTGGTCAAAAATAAATTATTACTTTACGCCGATGTCTCCGCTATCTTTGTATCCGGTAAAATAGGTCATCCATTGAGAAAGAGTTAACAGAAGATCTTGAATCAGTTAGTCAGTGGTTAATTGATAACAAGCTGTCCCTGCATTTAGGAAAAACAGAGTCAATTTTATTCGGCTCAAAGCCCAGGTTAAAGTCAGATAATAACCTTCATATAAGTTGCAATGGTCAAACTATAAATTCCACTTCATCTGTCAAGTACCTAGGTGCAACTTTAGATCAGAGTCTTAAGGGTGAATACATGGCTAACTCTTTTATCAAAAAGGCAAATGCCAGATTAAAATTTCTGTATAGGAAACAGAAATTTTTTACTGATCATACTAAAAGACTTTTGGTTTCAGCTTTGATACAGTGTCATTTTGACTATGCTTGTTCTTTCTGGTTTCACGGCTTATCTCAATTTTGGAAAAACAAGCTACAGGTTACCGAAAATAAATTTATCAGGTTTATACTCAATCTGGAAAATAGATCCCATATTGCCCAAGAACATTTTATTTCATTGAATTGGTTACCTGTCTGTAAAAGGGTGGGAATAATAACATTGTGCCATGTTTTTAAAATTAAGAAGGGACAATCTCCTAACGATATGAGTCAATACTTTGTGACCCAAGATTCTGTTCATTCATATAGAACAAGTTCTAGTGACAGTGGGACTTTTATGCTACCTAGGGTCAAAGGCTTTGGTTTGAAGTCATTTTCCGTTTTAGGTTGTAAATTATGGAGTATGCTTCCATCTCAAATAAGGAATCTGTCCAGCCTTACTGTTTTCGAAAGTGCTGTAACAGTTAAGGATCTTTTTTTAAGATATTAGATTACACATACAGAAATCTGTTTTTGTGCCAAACTTTGACCTAGTCTTTCATTAAGTGCAATTTTAATTAACTGTCTTAAGTCTTTAATAATTAACATGGAACATGACAAGTTTTGTATAATAATAGTATCTTAATTTAAATATTTATTTTTACTAAAATCATGTTTCATGCCTCTCTATGTCAGAACATTACTACCAGGGACCACAATGGAAATAAGGGCTTTCTTCCCTTTTTTGTGTTATCCCTGATATTGATATACTGACATGATTCATTACATATGCATATTACATGATATTTATTATATTTTACCTTGCTGATCAGTTTTAATATTAAATCATGAATGTTTTTATTGTTACCATGTTGTCAATATCGAAATATACTAACAAACAAACTTAAGCATGCTTACTTAACAAAAAGAATGTACGGTGGATACGTCAATCGAAACCAGAAAAAAATAAGAAAGAAACAAAACTGACACTTGTAAATTTAATACTCGTCAGTCCTAGATGATAGATTATATTTTGTCTAAAATTGCAAATATCAGTATTATCTTTAATTAACCTGAAGTAGATACATGACTAGGCTAGTAATATACCACATTTTGGCCTTGAACTATCTATTTTAGTACAATTACGGATAGAACTAATTTAATAAAGTGTACCAGTCTAATTTTCAAATTTACAGCACAAAAATATTTAACCATGAACCGTTTTGCCTAATGACTTAATTAAGGTCTTCTTTTTTATTAGAATTTACTTTCAAATTGAATATGAAATATAGCATTTTTCTAACAACTCAACATTATTAAAGGTGTGATATTTGCGGATGACTGGGAAGGTATTCAATTTGCACGAATAAACAACGGATATTCATGTGACAATTTAACGGCCAAAGGATATTTTATAAGCAATACAAGTTAGAGGCTTGTTTGGAACAAGCGTTAGTCAGTTCTCCCAATACCACTTCATAAAAATTAAAGAATAAATTGATATGGAATATCTAGCTTTAGCAAAGAGATATGATGGCCTTGAACCTCGACATGAATGACATTTGCGTTTTGCATAATTTTGGTATTTCAACGCAAATTCGTACGAAATGCAGTTTACTACGTGCAAAGTCAGAGTACACATGTAATATATATCATTTCATTTCGAAGGATTTCTTAATGCATCTTCGTCTCATTTATTCTAGTAAAATAATAAGTCATCGTTTGAGCAGTGTGTTTCATATTTTTCATTATATTTACAATGTAACATAATTTACATTAAGTCGCAGAATAATCCTATACAATTTTTGTTAATTGTTCTGTTATCTGGTTGATTATTCATTTGTATCTTCAGAAGAGACGAACGCCCATTTAGCTTTACTTCAGATAACACAGAAGCCAACAGTAAATTAATATGGTCCAGCACGACATGTAACGTTTATTTTTTCATTATACTGTCCGTAGAAGCTTTTTCCATACTGTTTCCACTCAAGCAATACATTCTCTTTCTTTCTCCAATGTTCTAGGAGATGAAGGTACCTCGGTAACTCCCAGTTATTTCCGTATTTTAGTCTGCCGGGGGCGAGTGTAAATGTATGGTCCACATGAATTTCTTATAGTTGGTAAATGTTTACATCGCAAATATAAGTATACACACAATATCCTCATTTATATTTTATTAACTTGGGATTAGACAGTATGAAAGATAAACGTCAGACCTAAATTTAAGCAGTAATAAGCTGCTAGTATTTCTACAAATACGTAAAATTTACCAGAAGAGGACAATGCCGTCAAGGTAAACGTGAATGTAAAACGCTTTACGTGACAGTTGTCAGCCAAAAACACTGTTGCAATAACTCGTTAAGCTGTCTTACCTGATACCTTGGTGACAAATACACTGTTTTCAAAATGATAGAGCTGTTTGTATAACGGTTCATGTTGTTGTGTTGCTTATCCTGTTCTCGATTTCTTCACATGATTCAGCTCTGGAGGACGTGTTATTGAGACTCATCGTCTTCTATAAACTCATCACGGAGAACGTTTACCTCGTACGGGGATTGAACACATCATCTCATGATCCACTGAATCTGCAATTTCCCTATTGTGCATAGCTGACAGGCTCGTGCAATTAGCAGTATGTCGTGTCAGTTCTGTATAGTTTTACATGTTTCAAAAAAATAACTTGGCACAAATGTTTTCTATATTGAGACAACGAACAGAACGTAACAATCAATTGTATATACATAACAACAAAGACAAACATCAAACAGGGAATGCCACGTACCAAAATCGCAGCCTCCCCAAAACGAAACCCACAGCACGCAGACGCGCACACCACAAACACACACACAAAGCCAACACACGAGGACAAAACGAACAAACAAAGGAACACACACACATACACGCGCACACACACAAAGCCTACACAAGAGGACAAAACGACCAAACAAAGGAACACGGTGGGGCACCGCCTTGGAACGGTCAGTGGCAAAAACACCACTGGGGAGCTTAAACCGGTTTATGGTGCGCACCCATCCTCACTCTTACCCCCACCATGTTCCAAAGACACGGGACAGTGTAAATAAAAGTAATCCCCTCCAGGTGAATCTCACACACGTAATGGAAACAAAAAGGCATGGCATGTAAAACACAAAAATGCTCGTGTATAAAAATATAAAAAGCAAACCTTTAGAACCAAAAACGTATGTGCTCAATGCCTTTTCAGAAGACAGAGCAACAAGAGAAACACCCTTAAGGGCCCGACGAAACAGACCAGATGACAGATATCAAAACAGTTCAGTCCTGGTAGGATTTAAAAACTGCATATCATAGAGTCCTCCCCCTCTTCCGTCAGACACAATCAAAGAGGGAAGCGTAGTGCCCAACTGTAAACGGGTTGAACACTAAACATGCGGTATGTCTCAAAACAGTTGGGTCGTAACCTCTTTTAATAAAACGTTTTATAATTTTACCAAATACATCACGCAGAGACACGGAAGTCAGGAAAGGGGATCACCGATTTTATAACAGAAAATGTTTTAATTGATTTATTTCTATCCACGCAACCACTGACTAAGTTTACCAGTAGACTTGGATTGAACGCGAGGCTACTATGTATCAAAGTGATCCAAAAAGAAGGACCCTATGCGTACATGTAATAGCATGCTACTTTCGACCGAATCACAGATCAGCTCAAAGCAACCATGTTTATGTAAGACACAGCCAGTCAGTGGAACTATTGAACGACTGACCTCATGTTCAAGGCCCCCTTTAACGGTTAAAAGCGCCAGACACATAGCACCGGTAATGCATAGCGGACATAGTGATCCAGTGGTAACACTCCATGACGACTACGGAACCAGGAATCATGAGTTATTGTGATTGCCCTGTGTCTGTCGTTGGCCGTTTTCGTCTTAGTCAGCAATTTGACTGTAAACAGTTGAGAGGTCACAGTTTTGGTTTAATCTTAATGAAACTTGGTTAGAACATTAGGTCTCTTACAATCTAGCTCAGTTTTAAAACTGGGTTTCCTGAAACTAAAAGCTAGGTCACTATGTCAAACCATAAACGAATCTTCTTTACACATTTTTGAGGCCACAGTTTCTATCTGATCGTCTTAAAATGTATCACAATGTGTATCTTTTTGATAATTAGGTCAAATTCCAAAGCTGGATTACCTGAGGTATTGACACTATGTCAAATAATAGATACATTATTAGCACTCTATAAGTCACATTTTTTACTTGAACGAAATGTTATTCTTCATTAAAATCTAAATTTAGGTTAAGTTCAAAACTGGGTTGCCTGAGGTTAAAAGCTATGGTACCATGTCAAATGAAAGAAAACCCATTTAAACGCCAAAATGAAATGACATGAGACTATAACTGCATTTGAATGTCCCATCGGATAATAATTATCATTCTGTTGTTGACCAGAGCCTTCAACTGCTATATTCTAACATTATTATTAACTAGTGTGTAAAAGCATATTGATCAATATCTGAACATTTTGTTTCCAAGGGATATTGATATATGTTACCTCTTAGTGTATAATTTGAACTATTTTCAAATTGTGTAATACACTTGACAAGGTATGTGGAGATCATACCGTATCAAATCTGAAAATTCAAAACATCAAACTTTCTCAAGTGTCTGAGAGTGGAGGAATCCGGTATGTTTGTTTCTAAACATTGTTCATGTCAATTAAAACAAGTTATATTAACTCTTCATTAAACAAAATTTTTGTATTCATCATTTATCTATCAGCTATATTGACATTACTAGTACGTTTTAGGATGATACAGTTGAATATTTTAATAAATTTGCAACGCACGCAAACTAATGAAAGCATGTCTTATCTCCCCATTGAAATGTTTCGGCTATATTTAAAATCCGAAATTTAAAATTGCAATGCCCTTGCAAAAGCTATCTGTAAATCAGGCAAGAGGGCTTGACAATTTGCAATTGATCATTCGTGATCAGTGTCGTCTTAAATGTTAAATAATGAATGGATTTAATTTTATTGGATTCTGTGCGGTAAATCTGACATTTGCGAAGACGCTAACGAGTTTCATGTTACTTTTTGTACTTAATCATACTCTGTTGTCTGCTTAACTAAAGAGTTAAGCTATCTCGGAGCAGATTTATTTTCTTTTGCATCAAAACAAAGTTTTTAGATCTATAGACGAGAAAGTTAATGAAAGGAATTGGAACATTTCTTTTTCGTTCGTGCACAATTAAAAATGGCATGATGAGATTTTATTGTAGAATTATTTCTTTAAACGTCTCCGAAGCTTATTAATGCTTTATAATGTTTTGTCGCTTTTTATAAATAGGCATTGATAGGAAATTAACCCAAGAGCTTTGCTCCTTACAATATATCCGTCTGATATTGTCCTTATAACGGACAAAATGTGCTTCTCTGTTTCTGAAAAAAAAAACTTTGTGTCTAATTATGTCTTACAGAAAGCCAGTCGTTTCGAGGTTTATTGTTTGTATAACAAATGGTTGAATGATTATAATATTAAATGTTTTAATTAAAGATAGTAAACCTGCTTGTTAGCGCTTCACATAATGTTTTGTCGATAAATATGATTTTAAACTTAATTTGGGAGCAGTGCTTGACTTAACAAATGTTACAAACATACAGACACGGTAATAAAATGTATAAAGAGCACAAATAACTGATTATCAATACCATAATTTCACAAAATATTACATAAAGATCATTTATTGCACAGGATTATAATTGTTCATTTCCTTTTTTGGAAGTCTCATTCCCTGCAATTCATTAAAATATATAATATTATATGTATTTGCAAATATATGCCAGTTGTTTAGAAGGACAATTTCTTAACAGAATTACATGAATTTTTTTCTAGTTTGCTTGTTTGTGACACAAGTATGAACTATATTTTAATATCTTTGTTTTCCACTTCATCTATTCGCAGGTCCGAAATTTCTATCAGTGTAGGGTCGAAAAGACTTTGTAAGGAAGTGGGAGGGGGCGGTACGGAAATGTCTTAAACCAAAGTGTCTTAGGGCCGATATGTCTAGAGAGTTGTTGATTATGATTAACATTTATTCACGTAAACAAACATTTTAATTTTGGAATATCAAGTTAAATTTTTTTTTATGCAAAATTCAATTCTGTTTGTTTTGTCAAATAGACTGCATCTAAATAAACATGAATCCAATTTAGAACATCACCTTTTATTAAATTTGATGCAATTTTCATATCTATTCGTTTTTCTCCAATAAGTTAGTTTTTTTTTTAATATGGGAGCACGGGATTGCCGACAAAATACAGTCATTAATTTTAGACATGCTTGTATTTTGCAAGAATATATTACAGATTTTCATGAGACCATTTCCTTTTTAAATAAAACCGAGAACATACAGGTTTTTGATAATACGGGTATATGATAGTGATTGTATCATGAGAAAATATCAACAATGTACTCAGAAATCAACTTGATCGCATAAAGGCTAATGCTGTTTAGAAAGAAACAAACATAGCGTCTATAAACAATTGTATGTCTGCCTCGATTACAAATGTAAGGATTGTCTTATACTACAAACGACAACTGCCAGATTATAAATTGGTGATTATGCCCTGGGGATTGCACTGTAGGTATTGGATTTATTTCCGAGACAACGACCTTTAATATGTATATAAGAAGAAAAAAGAAAATTAGTAAAAAAAAAAAAATGATGATCTGTAGACAGGTTTGAAATATATAACATATTCAGTAAAATGTAATTCTGACATTTTCTATTAAATTAAAACAATTAATGTCACTTTGGAAATGACAAATGTAATAGGCTAGACACCAAGCAATACGACAAAAATGTGATATGTAATTTAATGATCTTAATACAGTGCAATATATATATATATGATGGCGTGTCTTACCACATTTAAAAAACTTCAAAGTGTGTTGTCTATTTATATCAAATTAGGAAGGCACATGGATGGACTACATGTATGATAGATTGAGATAAAGTTATCTTTTATTGCGTTAATTAATTTTCTTAATACTAGGTATACTATGAAATTTTCTGTAAAGTCACAGTTCGTTTTTAAGCTCATCTCAACAAACAGCCAAAAATAATATAAATTGTTTACAGAGGAGAAATGTGTTGCAGATAGTTTTATTTTGAAAGACTTCTAACGACTAGTGTTACATTTTTATTTTAACAAACTATGTTTCTGTGTTTATTACAATTAGGATGACGATTGTTTCATTAATGACATATAAAGCACTTTAAATGTTACACTGACAAATTAAGGACAGTTGGCAAATGTCTTTTAAAGCACTCGGAAGGTTCCGGGTGTTTTCCAGATATTACTTCAGGCGCAATGACTAAGGGCTACTTGTTCGAAGCCAATGACCTCAATGCACTGTTAAGTTACGAAACGAGCATGCACTCTGCACTTTCACATACGATCGGATATCTATAAAGGAAAACAAAATACAGTTTTTTTATGTAGAACATATTTTACAGAACCCATATTTTACATCATAATTAAATTAATCATAACCTAGGAAACTTTGACGAAACAATAAGACTAAAAAAGAGGGGCCGAAAAGTGGAAGACAAAATGACCAAATTGAAATCGTCAAGGGATATGAAATGACCAAAATGTGGATGAGTTAACTAGGGGTCGAGTTGACTAGGGGACGAGTTGATTGTACAGGTAAATCGTTTACGTGAGATCACTCCGTATCAGAGTAACAGAGTTGGCAGGTTTAAGCAGTTTCGCTATCGAGGGGATTCAGGTTTATATGACGTAAGCTGTTTCCACAGGAGTCTTGCAACGGATTATACTGTCTAACAATACAGCTCAGAGCAACTGTACACCCCTTAAGTAAATATTATCTATTCCATCCGAAAACATGTGGAATTTTTCATCCACCAATCCAAATTTACAGTTTTATTCAGCTGTTAAATGACCTTCACCCCAATTATTTACAAGAAATAAACGTGTAAACATTACCGGCCTGCGGCCGTAAAATGATAAAATTGGACTTTGACCAAGACAGACTACAATTTTCATAGAATGTCACTTTCGTTCTGTCAGTGGAGTTCGTGTATTAAATTATTTTTCTACGGATATTACCTTATCATAAATAGTAACCAAATTCTAATCATGCATTGCATATATAGGGCAAAACATCAGTCTTCCATGCTACTAAAAATATGCTAGAAATCGTTGTTTGTTAGTGTCAGTGTATTGTATATTTGTACAAACTGATTGCATTTGCATGAAAAAGATATAGTTTAACAAATTGTGATATTGGGGCGTCCTTAAATTGTCAAACAAATAATGTAAAAGCAGCACGGGAATTTTTTCGCGAAATAGTCTTTGAGACGTGAGCACACTGAATATCAAGTATTAAAGCATTAAGGCTGCTTTGCAGGTCTGTTTAAAGATACACTCGGTTGTTTATTACGTTTTATGTTTTGAATACCGACAGTGCCCTTCCGAAGCGATCTGTTAATCATGTATGAGATTTTGACAATTCGTACATATGTTTTTGCTAAATCAGTGTCAGTCTAAATGTAAATTAAAGATTGTATTGCTCTATTTAGTTAAAAATAAGAGGATCAGGTGCGGCTGATCAGACTTGTTTAGGACATTAAACAGTTTAATGTTATTCTAATACTTAAATATTGCTTGTTGTCTCCACAAACCCAAGCAGAATTCCGAAGGAACTTGGGATACTCATTTTCTGTTGCTTGATATTTAAGCATCGCATACAGTGAAACGTGTCTGTTAAGATGCATGTGGTTCAGTTAAAACTTTTTATGAATAACGGGAAGAGAAATTGTGGCTTTTATTAGCATACTTAATAGTAGTGGCTTTCATTCGGAGGTTGTCTTTAGCAAAGGTATGCTTGTATATCCAAATCATTTTCAAAATTCAAAAGCAGCAGGGAATAACATGGAGGAAAGTAAAGTTGAAACTTGATATCTCAAACTATCTAATCTAAAAATTGCAGTTATCTCTAAGACAGTTCCAAATTCGTCCCGAAAACAAATGCACAAAATATCACGTTTTAAGTCGAATTTCGGTTATCTTGAATTGAAACGCTCCATCCCTTGGAATTCTAGATACCGAGTTTCAACTGTATGTGAAACTAAGGAAATTAAATCTACAACATATATTAATCACTCTCGACACCTCATTCCTGATGGAATCCATCGCCTAGAGGGTATGAGAGAAGAGGCCAGTTTCCCTTTTTTAATGCTGAGCGCCATGCAAGGGAGCTACTGGTACTATTTTTCACGTCTTTGGTATGACGCCGCCGTGGATCGAACCCTCCCGCACTCGATGCGGACGCTCTACCACTAAGCTATTGAGGCGGTTAACTACATACAGGAGCTTAACAAAGGTTATAGGACTTTAATTACATAAAACGTTATTTTGCAAACAGGGTTGCCTTTATCACAAAGTACGGCTCGAAAGTTTAAAGACATATAGCACAGACCTTCAAACCGTTTTTTAAACTTTGGGCATACGTGGCCGATTGGTCATGGTCGATGACTTCGAATCACTTGCCCCTCACCGACATGGGTTCGAAACCTCATTTGAGGTGTACAATCGTCGAGTGAAGAAGTCATTCAGCTGTCTTACAGCAGGTCATTGGTTGCACCATGGTGCTCGAAACAAAGCCTGGAGGGGCACCTAGGGTCTTCTTCCACGAACAAAAGCCGGAAAATTGTGTGACCTAAATTATGTCGGTATGACTAAACATAAAAGTAATAAATACATTTAAACGTAGTATTACACTTTCCGTGCACTTTGCACATGTATCTTATAAACTACGGAAAATTAAACAAAATTAATATTATAATCCAAGATTTGTTAGAAAATTTATTAAAAGAGAGTAAAGTGCAAATATTATAAAGCACCAAGCATTATGGTGCTTGACCCATCTACAGTAGCCGCTACGTTTTCCTATTTGACGGTACGATGATTACTCAAGTGTGAAACTATGTGATGCTTTTAGTTAGTGAATCTAGCTGTGCCTGTAATAGTTATACTTATAAGACATGTTACTAATGCCTCTGTTTGACGCTATTGTATGTTTTATGTTTAGTTTTATAGATACCACTCGATATTTTGAGACTGCTGCTGTGATAATCAATAAAATCTATAACAAGAACCTTTGGAAGGTTAGAACATTGACCTTAGAGCTTTGTTTCGAACAATTTATCCAAATAAAATAATCATGGAAATACCACAATGTGCAGTATGTCTCAGTGTTTCAGACGAAAACACTTCAAGTCTACTTAAGTCGTGCATAAACGAACGTTTGTGGGATAAACTGTCTGTAGAACAAATTGAAGAATTATTATTATATTAAAGGGCTTTCTTGACAGACACCAATCTGCACTTATCAATAAAATATGTTTAAAAACACTGCATTAACTACACAACAAGCTTCCAATACATATCTACGTCTGTAGAAATAAAAAAGAATTTAAGGACGCTCGCTACAATTTCGTATTTTTTTTCTCAATAATAGATTTTGATAAAATGTTTTGTATTAAAAGGTCATGTTATGATGTGTTGGAAAATGAAATAAAAATACTAGGTCACCAGCTTTGTTTCAATTTAATTTGCACCTAGATATGGTGTTTTTTTTTTAACATTTTTCAAAATCTCTATAATCCTAAAATATATTTCAGTAAAAAGTACAATGATCAGCATAAATTTGATATCTAAGCATTTTTATAACGGAAAACAATATATCTATTTGAAACATGCTCAGAGAAATCAAAAGAAAATGATTTTGTAAAGAAAGGAATACGTGTGCAGCAGACCCAAGGGCTATTTTTGCATATTTTTGTCAATTTTAAGTTGGTACTTCTGCTATTTTATCGAGTTTCACATAATAGAATTTAATCAAACTCTGCACATACCTTTGGTTATGTCTACTTAATCTAAAACAAAAAGAAAATTGATAGGTCACCATATTAGATTTCGCTTAAATCAAATTACAACGATGCGGGGTGTGGCGGGCATTTAAACAACGCAGGTTGGTACGAAATGCTCTTTCAGTGTTTGAGCACATGACTTGGAGATATATCAAATTATCAAACGGCAGATTTCTTAATAAGAGGATTTTAAGGTGTTTTGAAGCATTTTGATGTCATAGAACGATGAAAGTTTCCGCCTTTCTTCGAACTAAACCTATAGTTTACGAATACGGATGTACGGTATGGGTACGGTACGGGATTAGAAACAGCTGTGACTCAATGCAGAGTTGGAGCGCCGGTATAAATTACAGACTCCAGTATATGTCGGATTGAAGCAATCTGAACTAAAAGTACTTTAAATGTGTATATTTTGTAACCATGGTGATACTTACCCTAACCTCTAGTCAGTATATTATACATATTATACATTAAATGCATGCTAACATAATTTGCGAATTTTTGCCGTACGCGATATTAGATAATCACTTCCGGGCATGCGCAGCAGACCGCTCCAACTCTGCAATGAGCTACATTGATTAGAAACACAACCAAATTGGCACGGTGTTGGGGTAAATATCGACCCGTCCGGAAAAACTGTAGCAAGCGCCTTTAAAAGACAATGGCATACAGTTTCAAAATATCAGAAATTGATGCCTAATTTCGATGCACCTACCGACTCATTTCTGTGTTTGTAACTTGGTTGACATTTGTTTTGCAGGTGCGTTTTAACCAGTTTCTATCCATTGTAGGTCGAAGTGTTAGCTATATATTTCAAAATATTGCAATGTTGATCAGAATACAGAAAATTGAATGGTGGCAGTAAATGGAAAATCTGGAGAAGAAATGTTTGGGTGAAATTAAGATGAGTTAGAGTTTTTAGTACTTTTATGTAATTGATGCCATATTCCAGAGAGAAAACATCGAAACGATAACGGCGTAATTCTATTCTAGAGATAAATAGAGAAGACGTTAATGTCTTTTGATATAGATGTTATCAGGTTGGGGCTGATATAGGTTGGAAGGGTGAGGTTTACCGAACCTCTTTCGCCCATATCTACCGAACCTATAACATCTATATAAAAAGACAGTTATATGTAGGTTATCATGTGACTCGTATAACCTGCCAAAAATCTTACTTCGTAAAAGTTGATTTCTTAACCAAAACTCCTGAATCATCTGAAAGAAACAAATACGACAGTCATGTTGACTTTCTGATATAACTACACAGACTAACAATAGCAAACAAACTCCTACCTGCGTAAAAATAAAATAAAAAATCATATACTTAAATCAATTAGAATTTGCTTTATTTTCATTTTTCCTTTTAAAATTTTAACAGCTTCATGTCCAAAGCGCTGTAACTTTCACTTCCAGATTAATTCAGAGAGATCTTAATTTGAAATAAGGAACATACATCTTTTGCATCTACTCAAACAAAGATAAATGCCTTGAGTTAGGCATAAATAAGTACGTTGTCTCAAGAGTATACACACTTTTCTAAAACTCGAATCATGTAAACACTATGACTTCAGTAAGTCCAATTGTCTATCCGATCGAATGGAGACAGACAGAGGAAAGGAAATCACTAGATCAGATTAAGAAGAGTCATACAACATTGGAACTGGACTCTATAATAAAAGTGAATTTGGAATGGAACGGAACGTAAACGCTAGTTCGTCAATATCGGCAGGGCCAGTTTTTGTTATCTGGTCAATGGCGTGATAACTAAAAAAATCAGGCAAGTGTTATCTTGAAGTCTTCATAGCAGTTGAATAACCGAATATCGCTTCAAGTTACTACTTCAGGCAAATATCGCAAATAAACAAGAGTTATTGATGTATGAAAACAACTGTAGAAAAATCCAAAAGTGTCTGGCTTTGTAATAGAGATTATTTGTCTTGTAAATCTAATACAAGTTCCTCTCAAAATACCCACTCGACTAGTGTTTTACATTTATTTTACAGAATTAGAATTCCCTGTTCTTTGATTAGTTCGGACTTCCAATTACGTAAAATTGTATTGATTCTCATAGTCGTAAAGACCTGCAAATAAAAACAAAACTATGTATAGTTATCATTATCACTTTGTATTTATACATGACATATACATGACATAAAAAGAAGGATGATGCGCCATGCTAATTGCCAACTGATTAATGCCTAAGAGATAGTGCAAAATGCTATTTGCCAAGTGCTTAATGTCACATACTGACTGTCAAATGGTTATTGTCAAATGATAAGTGCTAATTGTTAATTGCAAAATACGAAACAATAAATGCAAAATACTTATTGCTAAGTGTTTATTCAAATAAAGAGCTAAATATATAAATGTCTGAATGCATCCTTTAAATTCAATAGTCATTGAACTTTGTAACATGTACATAATTTTGTCTCTATTAAAAAAATCTAAACATTTTGGGGCAAACAATGGATGGCCGGTATAACATGATATTGCTTCAAATAGGACTGTTAGAACATAATTAGATGTTGTATTTAGTAGTTTAAGAGATACAGTTCAATATCTCATATATTGATATTTTAACATTTGGCTTCAACATTTAGTATAATGGTATATAGCGTTTAGTAGGTAGCATTTGCACTAAGTATTTGGCATCGGTTTATTGGCATTTATCATTAAAACATTTCATTTAGCATTTGGCAATTAGCATGGTGCACCGGCCTTATATACAATACATTTTTCGAGTCTGTTTTGTTAAACAGTGTACCTTGGTTATTGTGCCAAGCTAAAGTATTGTATACTTTTAGTTTCAGAGAAAATGCTGTGTTTCAGATTTTCGGGGTTTTGTTGGGTGATACTCTTTGAAAGATAATGTTATATTTGCGGAACAGATATAGTTGTCCGTGTGAGGTTAACAAAATAATGATAATAATATTTTTAAATAACATGGGGATTATCTATCCTTTGAGAGAAGGTATATTGTAATTAGTCTGAGACTGTTTCAGATATTATAAACTATAGAGAAAAAAATATATCAGCAATGATTTCTAAGGAACACTTTTGTCAAACTTATTCTGATAAAATTATCAGTCTGAGAAAATACCATCAGTTAAATCACTTTTCTATAACCTTTGCATATCCAGACCGGCAAATCGGCTTTAACAGTGTGCAAACTGGTGGACATCATATTACAAGTATTTTCAAGAAACGCGTTATGTAAGTCAAAACGTGGTAAGAAGGCTTAATCAAGCCTAGAAAGGAAGAATCATCATCTTGTTTGAGATTAAATATGCGTGTATTTAGATGTAGTTATGGGTGCCCTCAAACCGTAACGCCCTAGAACATTTCCGTCTTATAATACAAAGTGATCTAACAGCGTTTTAAAGGAAATATCTTTCGTCATTTATTGGATATGTCTTCAACTGGTCTTTTGACTCTGTAAATGACATATTATTATGACGGTTTACTTCTCGAGAAATGTTAAGTAAGTTATATGATGCACAATATTATTTTAATATTCAGATGTCAATATTTTAAATATGTGTCCAAAGAAATCAGAATAAACAAAAGCAAGAATCCTTTTTACTGTGAGACAGTACAATAAACTAATACTTGTGTGACAGGAAAGGCCGTACCGGCGACAGTAACCATCAGAACAAATCAACACCCTTTACAATATTTACAAATTTATTTACAAAAGATGATTATTAACAATGAATAGATGATATGAAAAAAAAAACTGATTATAAGAAAGAAAAAAAAAGGAAGTTCAGTATCTCTAGATACAAAAGTTCTTATAGTTCCATTCTAATCTGACGTGACACAGTTCTTTAATTTAATTGTGAACTTTAAGTAGCACAAACAAAACGTATCTCTAAATCCAGTCCCTTTAAACCGTGAATACGTTGATTCCGTGTTGGCTCCCTATGGTGGTAGGTGATTGCATCCCTGAGCTGACTTCAGAGGATAACAAAAATCAGCGTCTTTGCGGTTTACGGCACAACCATGGGACGAAATCTCTGCGCTGGGAATATCACATCCAGGCGAGTGAAGACAAGTGAACCTCGGGCATTGTACTTCCGGGTTATGACATCACCAGGAAAATCGTCTGGCGGAAGAAGCTAAAATATATAACATATGGTAAGCACCATAGCAAAACAAATAAGTCAGGGCATAAAACTGCTCCTTTGGGTACACCATACCTCCGTAGGCTCCCATAAATAATACGTGCTACTTATACAAAACATTTGTGCTACTAAGTTCAGACGTCACATGATTAAAATACGTCACTTATTACTTCCATTATTACAAAGATTACTTACTTAAAAGACTAAAGTTAAAGTATGAAAAAGATATGAAAAGTATATGATGAAACATTATAGATACGGACATGATAAACTGCAGCTATTATTTACAACTACAAATTAACAAAATTCAATATAAATCAAACGTTATATCATAGTTGGCATCCATATAATATCTAATGCCATACACTAAAACGGACATTGTATGTATATGCAATAGACTGGCACACAATTTCATATTACAATAATATATTACATACATGGTACTAAACTTGCCATATAGATTTATACATAACAATACAATGCAGTAATGGCGTTCCATAACAACGAAATGTTTGACATAAGTTTTTGAAACAGTGCTTTACAATTATCACGATACAAATTTCAGTATAAATCTAACATCTTATATAAACGAAACGTTTAGACTCCTCTTTCTAAAAAATCTGAAAAATTTAATAAATTATCCTGACATACCGAAACTAGCCCAAAATCATGTGCCGAAAAGTAAATGTTACAGAATTCTGTAGAATGAACAAAAATTTACCAAATAAAAATCGTAATGCAAAAATCATACAAAAATCTAACAAATAAATTTCTTACCTCGATCGAGCATAAATTTCTAGCAAGAAAAATTAATCAGACATAGATTCGTCTATAATGTCGGAAGGTGGTGTGCGCAAGGCATATCTAGTTCAGTCTATTTAAAGGATAATGTCCCGCCAAATACTAAATGTCATGGGATTCACGGCTAAGCCGTGGACTCCGACTATTTGTGTTTCCACGGGATTCACGATATAGCCGGGAAATCTAACTACTTTGGCGCGGATTTAAATTGACAATTTGAGGCCCATTATAGTGGTTTTGGGGATAAAAACACGAATTACTGAAGTTTATAAAATATCAACTTTCTTATTACTGAACAGAATTTAATGAAATTTATATGAAAATTTAAGTTATGAAATACAGAAAAACATGAGAGGTATTTTATGCGTGAAATCTGACATTTACCTCAATAACTCAAAAATTTACAAAAAGATGATGCAATACCTGCATTTACACTACAGATAAAATAAGGCCCGTATGTCAATTTGTGACAACTTGTTGTTATAGATAATTGACGTCACGAATAGAAGCAATAGTATTGCTGGATATTGATATGATAGCTTAATGGCAAACGTAGTTAAGAAAAAGAACAGGTTTTTTTCATCCTTTATTAGATAACGTCAGTCTATATATTACGTGAGACTGTCTCGATTTATAAAAGTAAGGACTGTCGGATATTACAAAACGACAATTGCATCATTATATATTGATAAGTTGTATTTATAGACGTAGACTAGCCACTAGACTGATAATAAATATATGTCTACATTTTTCATTTTTTATGACGAATTCAATTTCATAGAGACAAAACCAGACATATTTGCTTTTACCTGATAAATTACTAATTTATGAGATCGTAGCATTTGAAACCATGTTTATGATTTTGATTTGCGCATATCATAGGGCATTGATGGGATCGATCTCTCTACGGTTACATGCAAGATACCAAATAGAAATCAAATAAGACATGGTGTCCTTTCGCCATGTCACTAAGCGTTAAGCTTCGGAATTTTTGCAAGAATACGCCTTTTCCTTGTGTTGGTAAGTATCTACACAACTTGTCGAACCGCAACGTTTCGCATATTGTAAACAAAGTTGCGACCGCTTGGTTGCTTTTATGCCGTATCAAACAGAGGAATTTACCTTCATCTGCTACTTCTAGAATGGTGTTGGACAGCGAACCGCATCAACTGAATGAAGTGTATTTCCCATTTAGAAAGGATCATGAACATAGCGACTATATAGGATATTTAGCGGCCGAGCACTTAAACTTATTATAGATGGACAACTGCAATATTATGTAACTTTTGACATTTCCTAAAATGTGCACGAGTAAAATAATAACGATGTAAATTTCAAATGTAACCAACGTGATTTACCCTCAAAAAAATTCTCGTGGCGCAGTGGTTTAGTACAGTTTGCCAGAAAATCAGAATCACGAGTACTCATTGTTTTGTTTTTTAATTCCAGGTGTATAATTGCCAATCTGAAAGCAAAAGGCAAGCCGTATCGACTAACATAGGAAAAAAATCGCCGTAATATAAATAAACTCTTTCATTAATATGTTACACATTTCCGAAAAGAAGCTGATAAGAATTTAGACGAGTTGAAGGAAGATCAATTCCGGATTAAGGCAGTGCCTAATTTCATATTATATTGTATACTAAAAACACGACGACATTGTTCTGAAGTAAGTCTTTGTCGCAACAGAAGTATAGATCAAAACGGTATGCTTGGAAGCTTCTCAAAATAATCTGAAAATTATAAACGCAGATGAACTTTTGATCCAAATATAATTTTTAACAGTTGCTGAATTGTTTATGAGCAAAGTCAAAATAAGTACTCAATATGGAAAACAAAAAATCAGTAGAATAGAAAATAAGGTTTCATCTCTGTAAAATATAATCTGCCAGAAATATTTCATAAAAAGCACTTAACGGTTTACAGAAACTAAGAAAAGAAGTCATAGAAACTTCTAAGAAGAATGGTAATATGCAAATGTGAACTTTTAACCCGTACGCCATTAAGAATAGTGAACTTTTGATCCAACATTAATATTTGACAGTTATGTTCATTAGTAAAGACAAATTGTGTATGTAAATAAAACAGAAGAAGAAAATGTCTCATATCTACTCCTATACGTTTAATATATAAAAACGATTATTTAGAAATATGCACGAGTTTAATGATATGACCTTTGATAATACTAGATATAGACAGAAATAATCGGAGAAACCGTTACAGTAAAATCTGCAAGGATGTCACTTAAGTCTACTCGAACAACCATACAAAGTAGTATCAATATTGATATCACAATAGTTCGGTCAAAGAGAAAACATAAACCTTTAAACTTTTTAGTAATATCTTTCTACATTGATGTACACATATTTTGAAGTATGTGAGTATCAAACCAAATCTGCTTTTATTTTGCTTTCGTTGCGTTCTATTCTTCAAAAGACTTCCCAGAAACTTAGATACTGATAGATGATATGTTATGGAAACACATTAGAATTAGTTGTATTTACTTTTTTTTTCTTTCGAAATTGAAGAGTGCTTGTAATTGGGTAGCGGAGGTAAACTGCCTTAGTTATGAAACTTCATATTTAACTACCGTTAATTCCGTGGTGTATTGGTCAAGAAGGCAGGAAATTTTTATTCCCGCGGCGGCCCAGGTTCGATTCTTGACCCGGGCATTTTTTTTATCTTGATTTGGCATTGTTAAGTTACTAAGAAACAAAAAGTCAGTTTCTAATGTTCATAATATCACCGGATTCAATTTTGAAGAAATATCATTTTAGCCACAATCTGGAGGTCAGTGTCTTTAACAGAACTCCACATAGAACTGAGCAAAGCAATGAATTGAAAACTTTATAGATTTTAGTTTACAAACATAAGTCCTCGGGATTTAAATTTAATTTCTATCAGTAAAATGAGACAATGTATCCACAAAATCCGTGAAGATTGTTATTAGAACATTAGAAAATAGAAAGAATAGCTAGTCAGAAAAAATAAATGCTTATTTTGTTGCAGTAACTATCATTATTTTAACTGAAGGCAGTCCAGCATCAAACCACTGACATTTTTGTTTACCTTGCGACAGTAATTCAGGAGTGTTTCTAAACTGGAAACCCGGACAACGAAGGATGTAAAATGGATCTGCTTTATTTTATTTTCATTATTTAGTCATCCAATTAAATTTTGTGTATAAAAAACTCAAATACACTGATATTAAATTGGGAATATGAAACACCGCTGAAACACGAAAACTGGGTTTTTACAACAGGGACCTGTTGTGCTTATATACATCAAAACAAGGGAGGACACCAATTAAGAATGAAATTGCTTTCCCTTTGATCCCGGTACTAATTTTGTGTGTTTAAGAGAATTTGTCTTATTCAAAAGGTACGGTAGTGTTAATCTAATGTCATACCCCGTAATACTTCGACAAAAAATGTAAAACTGAGGTTAGGTGCGCATCACAAAAGGTGTTTAACCTATAAGTACCCCTTGGTGATTTGCGAATGACCGTTCCCAGGCGGTACTACAATGTATTCATTTCATTGCTTGTTTTTGTCGTTACCCTAAATGCTGTCTCATTGTTTTACTTTGTCTTTGTATTTATGTGCAAATGTTAACCATTTACATATCCATATATGTACTAATACAGGATATCGTTTCGAGAGGTGAAAGAGGGGCTGTTTTCTTGAAATTTGTCTATTTCTACTGGAAATTGTACGTACTGCACCCTGCTAATGATAAGCACCTTAGACATTTTAACTTAAAATTAGTGTTAAGAATGCTGTACATGTATACTCGGATCACTCTTCTGAAATCATGGCAACAACTCGAGTATATTTCATCACTTTCATCGATACGAACAATTTTTAATAAAACACATTTCAAAGAAACAAGACAAATAAAATATTCATTAACATAAGGCAGAGAGGAATTTCTTCTATTCAGGATAGTTTTCTAACAACATGCGTATATTTGTTTTTCATGACATCCATTTCATAAGATACTTGTCATAGTTACAGGGGATATCTAAAATTTGCAAGAGTTCTACACGTATGTATAATGTTTGTATTTAGTTTTAAAGGGTATTTATATCAGTTATAATTTGTTTTTAGCATGTTACCGGAAACAACGAACTTTTAGGCCATACACATAAAATTACTTCAAGCGTCATGTAGTTGCAGACATGAAAGTCATAACTGAAGTCATATATGTATATTTGTGTTTGTCAACATTAAAATAAACAGAAAATGTGGTAA
Organism: Mercenaria mercenaria; assembly: GCF_021730395.1. Lineage (NCBI taxonomy): Eukaryota > Metazoa > Mollusca > Bivalvia > Venerida > Veneridae > Mercenaria > Mercenaria mercenaria. Next base: position 25,902,036 of record NC_069369.1, read on the forward strand.
ATAATTATATTCAGTGTTTTCTTTAAAAAATATTCCTCCTTTCCGTTTTAAGAAACAGGCATTAATTATAGCAAAATGGTTTGAGCGCTTCTAAAGTATATCCGGCTGATAATTTTCTTGAAAGACCACCATGTGTTATGTGTCCCATTTCTGCAAACAAAAACATTTAATACATGTATCTATTTAAGTCTTGCGAAAAGGCAATATTTGCAGAATTTGTAAAACATAATGGTTGAATATTTGTACAATCACAGACACAGATCCGAATTAAATGTGTCTTCGCATGCTGTACTTGTCGGTAAATATATCCTGTAAAACATCATTAACTCAAACCCTGCTAAACAAAACTAACGTACAAATCACTGGAGAAGACGCGTCTGTATAATATGTAATAAAAGCTTGAACAGCTTAAAAAATATAATATTTTTCCAATGTGAAAATAGCACAAATGACTTCAGAACTGATTTTCAATTCCTTCAACTTAAGAAACCGACACAGCACTTTCAAAATCATTGTTTACTTCTGAAATTACTGGTACACCTGAATCACTTCTATCATGTAGGTACTTACCAGTTTTTTCTTTTCTTTTTGTCTAGTAGTGTATATTACTGAAGAGATCACGCTCGCCTAAACAACATTTGTTATACAAACGTTTCTGTAGTGTATATATATGTAAGTTAACACGGCCAGTTTGATTGTAATGATATTAAAAGCAAATTTGATAATTAGATCCTTGATATCGATATGGTTGGGAGGAAAATTTCCCGGTATTTGGCATCACTGGCACCTGACTAGAAAGAAGAAATAACACTAAAAATGTTATTCCTTACCACTTAGTGTACCATATGAACCACGGTCATTAACGGGAAAATGTACTAACCCATTTCAGTCACACATTTCTCACCTGAAATGTGCAGTTCGGTAAATGGAAACTATGCATACTGAACAAGTGGTAATTTATCGTCCATCGTGCACCATTGTATTAATATTTCATATCGCAGATACTCCGCGTATTTCATGCTTTCGAATTATAGTGACAACGCATTTCCATAAAGTCATCTTAAGGGTCTGACAGATAGCAAATGAATATTGTGAATTAATATCTGTTGTCTGTCTCTAGATTAATGCATGCATTTGGTTACTGAGTTGCATTTGCAATGTTTCAATGACGTTTCAATGTCGTTAATCAGACGTTGCTGGTTATTTTCCACCAAGTTCGATGAACTTATATATTTTATTTTGTTCTTGTGTGAATTGTGTCAACTTCGAAAGATGTACCTTCGATGTGACTTCAAAAAGTAAAAAAGGTTGCCCTCATATGATATATACACTCATTACAGGAAGAAAGGATACTTTGTGAGACAAAGTTAAAACATTTAATGTTCACGCAATTCCTATGGATGGACGATTGAACTTTGTAAACCTTTGTTACAACTTCAAAATTTTGCAAACAGTATAACGATTTAAGCATTGTAAAAAAACGAAATTACAGATATATAATACACAATGTGGGTTGAGAATGTTTATGTGTTGTATACAAACAACGTTTGCTTGGTTTACATTTAGGTAAGCATTTGATTATTCAAAGTTTGAAAAATTTAATTTTACATCTATATTTTTCATAGACAATATGTAGTATTAATAAAAGTTGCAGTGTTTTCTTCTAAACCCATAATTTGTTCTGTAGATTTTTACATGTTTATCTAGCTAACATTTATTTGGCTATCATCAAATAGGTATTGCCAATACACGTATGCAGTGGTTACTTTTTTATCCATAATTTGTCCTTCATGGACCAACATAATTGATAATAGAATTTGAATATTTGTTTGAAGTTCCATCTCATTATCCGACTGACAAGGCATTTATAATGCTATTGTGGCAAATTCTTCTTCATTTCTGCAGTATAAGAAGATTAGTTTCAAACTGAGAGCTGCAAAATATCAACATGCGAAAACAGTTATTATTGTCTGATTAGAAATAGATATAAGCCTGTCAAGTGGCTTCTAACAGACATTTATCCTGTTTGTTATGGGTTTTACAATTTGAATATGTGAAAGCAGACTATCCTTGAAAATTCTGCTGACACCATAGTTCCAGACACAACGGTATTTTACAGGTTTGTGGGAACGATTGAAATGGAAGGGAAAGTCCTTATAATCCATCTTTTACAATTCATTTGAGGTATCAGTATGGGAAATTGTGGGAATGAAATATCAAAGTATGTGGTAGAAACCTTAACAGATTTCGTGTTGTGAAAAATAACGTTACATACAATTTATTCCAAATGTACTTAATTTATTTTTGTCTTGCAATGCAGATGCGAAAACTTGCATGTGTTCTCTAGTATAAAGAAATGCTATACTAGTTAAAATGAATTCTAATATGACTAGCAATGCTTAAATTATCACAACGATAGTATGCTGACATCACGTCAACACGATAGTTAGCGCCATGTATGCATCTCACATTTTAGCCAATATTTTACTTAATAGCGTGTTTAACACGAAATGTCACATTGCACAACTGTCTTGATGAATCTACACATATACTAATTTAGTTATTCGCTTTGCAGAATAATTCGCCATCGTTTTCGCGCAAATTGAAATCTTCTTCCAGATGTATTACCACGTCCGGTCCTGGCGTGTATTAACACCATCATACGCAAAGAAACAGATCTATCATATTTGATATCAATTTTACAATAAAAGACATATTAGAGTCAAAACAATTTATAGCAAACCGTGTTTGAACACTATACTTCCGGGAATTTATAAGTCCTCGGGCTGCGCCCTCATGAAATTATTACGCCCGACGTATAACCACACATCGTGTATAAAAATGTACATTCACGATTTTGCTATACATTATTTTTTAAATAATGACACTGCCTTTCTTTAACTAATCCACCAAAATATTTAGCCCCTTGTCATCTGTGGAAAAAAACCGACATTTACTACACGGTGCTATGTTTAAATCTTGTTATTGAGAGAATTTCAATATGCGCCTTAGGTCTTACAACACTTGGCAAATTGACCATTTAACCTATTCATATAAACGCAAAGAACAGAGTTTATCCTTACATGTTTATTTGTATTTATGTTAATATGGTTTAGATAAATATATATTGTAGGGGGCCTTAAGTTAAGGTCACTGAATTCCAACCACTTGCCTCTCACCGATGCGGGTTCGAGCCTCAGTGGGCGTTGAATTCCTCATTATGAGGAAGCCATCCAGCTGCCTTGCGGAAGGTCGGTAATCTACCCAGATACTTGCTCGTGATGGGATAATGCACGGTGGGGCACATGGGGTCATCCTCCACCATTAAAGCTGACAATATGACCTATTCTTGTGTCGGTGCCACGTCAAATACAACGAAAACAAACAAACGTGTTGTAGATAATTCATTTATGGTTCATCTCGATCAGTTTCCTTTCTAAACTAGTAATTATTCCTTGTAAACTGCATAGCCTTTTTGAACGTATGTATATATAATATTCTTTTTTATGAATCTTGGTCACTTGATCTTGTCTATTACTATATTGTATATTACAGGCAGTTTTATTTAATTGGAAAATAATATCTTTCCAGTCCATTTTATAACGGACATTTCAGCATCTATACGAAAATGTGCTAAGCTGTAAGCCAGTCTCTGGCTGTCGCGCCAATTTGGATCAACGGGTGTTCCGGTTTAAGGACTATTCTGATTATTAGAGTCTAAATGAGGAACAAACTTATATGACATTATTTAGTGTTATGACTCTTCTTATCAATATTATTTTGCAATTTGTTTTGTTTTAAAAATTCAATCTGAAGAAAATATTTTCTTCTAGATCAGCGTGACATATTAGAAATGTACGTAGTAATTTCTAATGATAAATAAACATAAATATCCTGTGTATTCTGGATGGAAACTACAATGTAGTTCCCTTTTTGGAATAAGTTAGATTCACAAATGCTCTCACGTTCTGATTTGTATTAGCTATTTGGTCTTTAATACAAGTACTGGCCACATTATTGAATTAGTTAATGGAAACCAATATCTTCAACATACATTACGAGTAAGGATTTACATGTCATGTCTTATTTTCTCTTACTCCGCTTCAGATCCTTTCAATTTACATTATTGTATATTTCGTCCGTTCCAATTTATACAACTGTCAAAATATTAATGCCGATACAAAGGTTAACTATTCTATATGACGTGTGGATCAATGGTTTAAAGAGTTGTGTATTAACGTAAAGAACCATTTTTTCCTACTTTTGTTCATCTGATAATTTAATGAACATATATATACCATTACATTGAAGGAATTAGTCTCAAGGTTTTGGCGAAAATTTGTCTTTCGTTCAAATTGAAGTTTGGTCATATTATGAACATTACAAAAACAATCTTCAAAAATGCGTAATCAAGAAAAAAATGTTTGAGTCGGGAATCGAATAAAAGTTTTCCTACCTTCTTCACCAGTACAACACGGATGAATTCTTACTTAACGACCATTAAATAAAAGAGACAGTACTAAACGTATACAGAAACTTGGTATACATAAAATAAAAATATGAATGGAATAATAAACAGAGAGCTCTAAAACCGGTGTTACAGCAAACGAAAAGAACCTAGATATTAAAGTATTAATTCAATTGGAATTAAGTATTAGTATTGTCTTGCTAATGAGGCAAACTAGTAATGACAGCTGATTAGATTATTATGTTTGGTTAGAATAAAAATATCGTTTTCTTCTAGCGGATAAATTTGAAGAATTATCGCATTAAGATCGTATGCTACAGTCAGACTGGTGTCTGTTTAAGTCTTAGCTCTTAATTTACCGAAAAGAAACGTGACTGCCGCCGAGCGAGTTTTGTCCCGCCCGTGACCTCATCCGATTCTGACGTATCTTATTGGGATCATATAAGGGATCTCGTAAAGTTCAACTATATGTCTACAGCATGATTGTAATGTTTTTTTGTTTTTTTTCAAAAATAATGATTGTGTGCGAAAGACAATGTAAAGAAAACGAACGATAAAAATGATGAATGTACTTCCATTAAACTTTTTTCCGTGTTTTAATTAAAAGTTGACTAATGAAAACATACCAATTTTAGTTGATATTTACGCTCAATATTGCTTAATGATGAGAACAAATTCATGCTTTATTTGTATCAAATTAACAGGTCCTTTAAAGGTTTATAAGTTACCAAAAAAAAAACAAACAAAAAAAAAAACAGACAAAAAAAAAAACAACACAAACAACACATTGGCCTTTTCATTTGTGCAAAGATAGTCGTATTGGCCCAAGACCGTAGGCCGAGGGCCAATACGACTGCCAGAGGACAAATACCTTTTGAGTTATCTTACGGCATGTATGCACGTTGAAGATCAACCATTTTGTTTCAAGCCAGTAAAACAGAATGGGTTGTATGTATGTGTGAATAATTGTGAGAGATATTGTGATGCCTCGACTTAATCAGCAATAACTGGAACTTACCGTATTTTTTTTCTCTAATGAGTGTCTTATCATTTGAGCTGTGGTAGAAACTGCTTTAAATGTCATTTATGGTTAGGGTGTAGGCAAAAGGACACACAGTTGTACACATATGTGTTGATCAAGATAATACAACCACCCAGTCATTTATTATACACCCCATTCCTCGTTTTATTCTTATCCGAAATTGTTTGCAGTTTACAACTGACATTCCTGTTTGCAACCAATTATTCATCCACTTCCCAGCATGTAAATTGCTGTTGTTATGACACAAATAATCCACACTATCTAATAGTCTGCCTATATATCCAGAAAAGTGGCCTAGAAAATGCCTTTGATGGCATTTTTTGTTAATGCCCGACAGCCATGTTCATTGTTAACTTTATAAAAACTGGAAAATTTTCAGGGGGGCTGTCGCCTTCTTAGGGTCATAGTAAGGTCACAGCACAAGGTCAAAGGTCAGTTAGTGCTTTTTTGTTATAAACGTCAGATTGTCGCCACTTTTGCTACCTTTTAATATAAACTTGTAATTTTTCGGTGATAATTATGAATTCGAGAAGTAAAATAAATTACTTCGTGTATATTTATTGCATTTGAGACTGGCAAAATTCAAAACGACTAAAGTTATTTCTATCGAATGAGCTTAATTTTTCGTACGCTCTGATTTTCTGTACATTTATAAAAGCTATCTTTTTCATGTTTGATATTCTAAAACTTCCGTTTTCAGGCTAACACTTTTTAAAAAGGCTAGTTGATTGCCTGTGTGATTGTCTGTATGAACAGTACAGGTAGAAAAAGTCTTTGACGCGTATTATAACACTGGTACAGTTAAACTTCGTTTGCTCGAATATGGATTATTCGCTTACTACTGGCTCGAACTCATCGTCAGGTCTATATAATGTGTTATTGACGTTGGCTTGTCCTACTGATATCTCGAACACATTTTGCTTGTCCCGTCGAGCTCTAGCGAACATTAGTTTCACTGTAATAACTGTTGACAGATCGAATTTAAAAGATTCCTTCAAAAGCATAGAACTCACGGACGTAAAATAGCAAACTCAGTTTGGTTAAGACTGTTTGTGAGATAGTATGAAATGTGCAAATTCTCTCAAGCATTATCTAAAATAGTCTATGCTGTCAATTAAAAATCTATTCCAGTGCTTTATGCATGTGTTGTATGTATTAATTTCAGGAATGTGTGGGTGTTGAGAAATACCATCTATGTACAAAAATTAAGCGATATCAAAGTTTAAATATAGATATTAGATAACCGCAAATTTTATGTTGTTTTTATTTTCATTCCATTAGCATGAAAATGTTACTTCATATTTTTGAATCAGCTAATAAAATATTACTTTGCACATTAACGTTAGGCTATTATAAGAACTGGTAACCGTTCTTCAAGTGTTTTCAATATCTACAATTTTGTAACTACCGGTATTTGTTTATACTGGTTCTATAAATGTCATAACTTTAAAAAGGCTTAATAATTGTCAGTGAATTTGAAAGTATATCGGATATTATTAGTATATATTAATAATTATCTTTATGACTTTGAATATAGGGGAAAACATGTTTGTTTTCCTGTTACAACGCCTTTAGATTTCCGAGTACTTGGCTGGTGATAGGACCGGGTAGAGCAAGCGTACCGATGTATCACGAAGGAATCTAATGTTATAAAATGAAACAAATGTGAGCTAATGCTATTTTTAGCTTTAAATGTGTAAAATTAGATATATTGTTAATTAAATTCATTGCGGAATGCTAAAATGAACTACCCTTATATAAAAATAACGTCTTACCCTTGTATAAAAAATGATTAGACTCCATATAATGGAATAATAGTCCCACTTCACAAGCTATAGACGTCTTAGCCTGACATATTCAATCGACAGTATTTGTTTATTATAAATCCATCGTTTCGAATCTCTTCTTCATGCTCTTCTCATCATGTAGGACGTTATTTTTACACATTGTATATCTCTTAGTTACTATCGAAACACCATATTTCATCATTTTGATTAGCTGAACCATCATCTGTTAGTAATCATGAAGATATCGAAAGGTATATTTTAATATTTTACTGAATGTGACTTAATGTTACTATTATAAAATATCTAAAGCAACCTTCCTGGTGTTTTTATATCTTTTTTTTTTACATTTTAATTTGTAAATTATCTGAATGACTAATGTTTCAGTTCCAAGATACTAGCTTTCTTTTCACAATGTAATCAAGGACATCCTGTCTGAAACCAAATAAAATAATGCAAATATCGCATTAAGAGATTCGGTGATAGTTTTTGAAATGTTCTACTTCATTACAAATACATAAAATATGATGATAAATGTCTGACCGATAGTAGAAAAAAAGGAAAGAAATTACAACAAATCAAAGACATGGTGTATAGAATACTTAGTTGAATTCCAACAGATCTGTTCTGTTTTGTTTCCTACCGTACATGTACTGTGTACATCTATAATGTGACCAATATTTCAGTTATTCCTCTAAAAAGGTCATATTTAACCATCACCCCGTGGGCAAATTAACATAACTATATATAATATAATGAATTATCACCAGTATTGAAATCAATTCTTTAGGAGCTGGAGAAGCATTCCATATATTTTTTTATGTAAATGTTACTTTCAACAGTCATGTAACGGCGGTCAATTAACCTAATCAGTGTTTCTGGGGTCTCTACAAGTATTAGCCTTTTTCCGCAAGTAACTGCCAACTTCTCTAAATGATTCAGAAGTGGAGGACGAAATTACTCCTGACAATGTCTATTATCAAATCATTATGGAGAACATACACCTCTCCCGGGGATCAAACCCACGATCCCACGATCTTTAGGTCTGCGCTCTCCTTATTGAGCTAAAATACTTGGTTGTATACATGATAGTAAAGTGATCTTAACTGTTTATGTGAGAATTTTTATATATTTATATGTAATTCATTTTCTTTGTAGTCTCCCTCCTCAAAACCAACCATATTTTCCCTTTCGCACACATTTATCAAAAGGTGTACAATATGTAAATAATCTTTTGATAGTCAGTTCAAAGCTTAGATTCATATTTTATTGGTACCTCACTTTTGTTTAAATGTCTGTTTAAGATAGTCTCGTCATTTTAATGGGGAACATTAGTCAGTTACCTCACCTGAATATTTCCAAGAAGTAGTTTGGTCCTTCCTCTGTTTTTATCGTTGACATCTTTGTAAATTTCATAAGCAATATCTGTACTAAATTTCATTGGATTGGAAAATAATTAAGGACAGGTTTTCTTTTAGTGGCTCTGTGCTAAATTGAGGTTAATCATTTTTATTAAGACACCTACACATAAATAGCATATTTATTTTGACCAACCGCAACATCTTGGACTAAGGTAATAACCAAAATGTCAGAGGAATCCAACTGAAAGGGACCAATGTTACATTTGGTTATCCTTGCGCTTTATCATACAGCTTTTCAAGGGAAGTAACAAGCTAATGTTTCTCATTAATCAGAGTTTCGCATGTTCTCAATGTTTTCCTAGAAAATTGTCAGAACGTCTGATAGGAACTTGTTTGTACACGATAAATAATAAGCCGAAACTATCGTTATAATCTACAAAAACGTACATCAACGTCGTATATCCGCCCAGTCTTACTTCGTTATTACATGAACATGTTAGATAATATTTTTGTCAAAAATGTGAAAACTATTGTAATGTATAATTTTTAAATAAAACGAAATGACGTCATTTATTTGGGTTTTACGGCACACCAACACAGTATAGGTTATATGGTGCGCCGTAAAACCCAAACAAATAAATAAATAGTAATATATTGTACGGTCATGTGTTGCAAAGAAACGTTCAAGATTGGATAAATAAAACAGATATAGAATAAAACAGAGTAAACTATACTGTTTTGTTGAAAAAGAAGATCTTATTGGACGCACGTGCGTATTTTCCGTATTTGGACGGTTCAGGAGTCCCATGTTAAACATACGATAAAGCCCGAAACGCGTGGAAATGTTCCGAATGTAAATCGGGTGAAATAGGTGCTCTATGTACAGAGTTTGATTATGCGTCTGTATAATATATATTTGCACTCATACCAATACAATATTCAGTGAATCATTTTTAATTTAAACTAAAATAAAATAGATGCAGAATAGAAAGGTTATTTAACATTCTACTGTACAATACGAGATATATTTGGACGAGTACCCAGCTAGCGGCTCGTCCAATATGGTTTTCTCAGCTGGGTAGTCGTCCAAACATATCTCCGTATTGTACAAAACAATGTTAAATAACCTAATATTATACAGATGTTAATTGTATACATTTCTGTATATTGATCAAAATAAAACAAGAACTTTTTTATTTTTATATGTAGTTTAACCGAATGCCACGGTTATGTTGCTAACAGGTGGTCAATCTCAATATGACACTTCACTTTTTATACATTTTATGAACTACAACAATCGCAGTTTTTCAGTGCTGCCTGCTAAACCCCCGTACATAGCTATTGTTATGTTTTCTGGTTCTCTGAAATCTCGGGATCTATTGAATCGCCCGCGTTACGCCTCGGCTAGCGGACGGACAGAAAGTTTGTTGGACATTTCATAATTAGTCATTACTAGACACAATCAAACCGAGTCTGCTATTATTTGCTTTATTGCAGTCTATGCTTCAAAGCAATAACTTCTCAAATATTTTATTCACTGTCCGTCCTTAAGAGTAGAATAGTCCTTAAATTCTACCGACGTGGGCGGAACACGTGAAAGGCCGATAAGAGCAATACCCAAACAAGTGGACTCATTGTTGTTCGGATATTTTAGAACTTAAGACAACGTTAAAAACAAAACCAATATCTGCACATTTCAATTTCTCAGAATTTGAAATTCAATTTCAATCCAATCAATCAGATTTATGATATAAAAAAATTAACTCTAACTCATTAATCAGTTTAGACTGGAATTATTCGAATGAGAGTTTTTTGCCTGTCAAATTCTTGAGTCCGCTTGAACAATCGGTTTTGCAGCTCTATTATCAACTTTAGAAAGATCTGTTAGCTTTCTATGGCTTTCTCGTTATTTTGTTTTTCAATAAATCAAATCAAACCGGTTGAATATATTTTTAACTATACATTAAGCAGACTATATGCGGTAATGGTTCACAATGTAACAATAGAGTAATTCAAATGGAAAGAACTAGATATAAACGGCTTTTTTGTCTGATATTAAGATCGGATTTAAAACCAGAAGCATTTAATTTTCGAAAGCATGCTTGACATAGTGATAGTGAGTAGGAATATTTGTAGATATTATTTTGAGTCAACTGGAGTTATATACAATGTCTAAATGAGAGTCATTTGCTATAATATACATTAAAAACTTTTAAAGAATTATTTTCTTTTTCACTGTAGTCAGTTTTTATCGTCTGACATAAACACTTTTATGCTATTTTACTTCAATCCATTTCTAATAAATGGTAATATTTTCTATCATAACATGTTGGAAAGGCTGACTACCACACAAACGTTTTCTCATTTTGCGGTAAATGAAAGGACACGCAAAAACTTATTTCAGTTACAAATGTACGGTTATGCATTTCTTGAAATGCAGATATTGCAGTTAAATGTTACAACGCTGTTTCTGTGCCATTTGTATTATCGACTAAATATGAGGTTTACTGAAACGTCAAATGTTCTTGTTTCTGTACCACCCTGATACCTTTTCTTTACTTGTCTTTATAAAGTGGTACTAAGGTATTTCTCATGAAATAGGTCTAACATTTATTTTGCTGTTTAAGGAAGCAGTAAAATGTTTCTATAGTTAACGATAAACATGTATGTATGTAATGTGAAATCGCGAAAACTGCTGATAAATTATCAAATTAAAAGTCTGACCATAAAACTCTAGTTATTTTACTTCAATTTTTCAAGGTAAATGTTTAATAAATGGCTCTAAATAGCTCACTGTCGAATATGTCAATGAAAATTGGACAAATATACACACACAAATGTTAAAGGAAGGTTGCGATATGAATATGTGGTCAAAGCTACGAGTAACTTTCAACCATTATTTTCAGAAGAAGCATAGATGTTTCACTGAAAATTGTATGTAAATGTATTTGATTGAAATGCTACTCTATAATGGCGGATACAGTCAAAACCGTTGTTTCTGAAAGTAAATATCTCTTCCGCTTACTACCAGTAACATTTTGTTATGTGGCTGTACCAGATAGAAAGTAATGTTTGGATATCTAAAGTAAAACTAAATACTTAATGTTTAATTTCCTTTTTTTTTTGTTTATCTAAATACAGGTAGGAAAAGCTACATACTTTTCCAATGTCAATATATCTTATTTCATTTTATTTTAGTATTTCACCAACATGCTTACTTCTTACGGGATAATTCAATGAAATCAATGTAATAGAAGGCCCAGTTATCTACGATTTAGATCGCTATCATTCTATACATATAACTTTCATAGGAGCAAGTTAACATTTTTGGTTTAACTTGTTTTTTTGTTGCACATATTAAGGAAAAATATTCAAATTGGTTTTACGTTACTGCGATAAACACAATTATATTATTGTTGTTCGCCATAGAATTAACATTTCCGATCAAGATCATCTGTGAAAACTAATTGTTTCTGTATATGTTTCAAGTGTGCAAAACTTAACATGTTAATATTTCATATACATAATATTGTCTAGCGTGTTCATACAGCTTTGTTGTACTTTCGTTTCTAATGTCTACATATGATGAAATAGATATTTTACGCAGCTTTAGGTAAAAATGAGTAGCCATTAACGTATTAGACAGATCTCTTTGAATGGCATTTGTGTGATTTAGCGCTAGATGCTATCTGTTTACACAGTCTAGTTAACTTAAGTGTCATTGACGTCCCTTGACATTCCTAGATTCCGATCACGTTTATACTTAAGGGTGCTTAAAGATTTAAAGGACGTAACATCATTTACAACGGTATTGTAGATTGAAATATTGATGACATTTACATGAAATCTCTGCGTGAAAGAGGGGTTATCCTCATACACTTGACTGTAAAGATATGATATACATCGTGCAAAATCGAAAAAAAAGACGGTTTGCTGTTATTCGATACTTAACATGACTGACACTAGTGATTGCGTTTATCACAGTTTGTGGTGTATATGTATCGTATATTGTAGCATTAACTTATACAGACTGCCTCTGTAGGCTTGCGGTATACAGCACCCACTTCAAGTGCGTGGACACGCTGGTTCGCTCCTTGGCTGCGTCGTACCAAAGACGTTTTGCTGTCAGCATTAAGAGGATAGTTGTAGGACTGGTCAGCTCAGTGAACGTAAGATGTTTGTTTTGTTTGTTTTGGACATAACGCCTTTTTTCAACAGCATTTCCGTTATGTAACGGCGTGCAGTTAACCTAACCGATGTTCCTGGATTCTGTACCAATACAAACCTCTTCTCCACAAATAACTGCCAACTTCCCTACATGAGACACAATGTCTTTTATCAAATCGTCGCGGAGAACATACGCCCCGCCCGGCGATCGAACTCGCGATTCCGTGATCCGTAGATCAGTGCTCTCCCTATTGAGCTAAGCGGGTTCGGTGGACTTATGATATGGCTAGGTGGAGTATCATGTCACGTGTCTAAGGTATGATATCCAAGTGAGTTGGACATTACGCTAACCACTACAAGTAGATACCGCCGTTTATTTGATTGAAAAATTGTTGAAAAGACGCTTAGCGTGAACACTTACACGTTCAAACACATTCTAGCAATTATAAAACCCATTTGTGAAAATAAAAGATATATCGGATTAAATTCTTAAAAAAAATGTCTGAAAACTTAAACGCTGGCTGATTTTATTCTTATACTGCAATTTAACGTAACTACAGATTTGTATGTTTTGGTGCAGCATATAAACTGGACCGCGGATGCAATATTCACATCATGCGATAAATTAGAAATGACTAAAAGTGCATTATTGACATTTGATAACAAAACTGCAAATCAGATATTGATTTCAGTATTAGTTCTATAGCTCAAAGGAAGTCAGGCATTATGTTTTTCAGAACTAAGCGCATTTAAGATTTTTTGTTGTTGTTAGGCTTGATACCAAATTACAGTTTTTTATTTCGTTAAAAATTTCGGTTTCTTGATGACAGTAATTTCAGGGAAGCATACATTCATCTTCAATTTTGTGCTAATGTAGCATACTTTGCGCCAATTTTGCATCAAAGAAAAAATGAAAACCAACGAAATAAATGATAAGCAATATAAATGAATCACCTCACTGGGATAACTTCTATTTACACTGTTTTCTGTTATGTAACTTTGAAATAAAGATGGGAATTAAATATGAGGTTTGGTCACCAATGACTGATGACCGGTTTTGGTTTAAACACCCAAGTGGTATTTATACGCGAGAGGATTTTTTTTTTTTTTGCTTTAACGAACTGTCTTATGTACTTTCCATTATGTATTTTTATGTGTAAGTCTGTCAGCATGAATGTTTACATACCTTGTTGCGTTCTATGGTTCTATGGTTTTTGCTTTTAGATCTTTGGCCTTGGTTTTACGGATAGCAAGTTAAACGGCAAAACTAATCATATGGACTGTTAAACGTACCAACAATTTCAAAGATATAATACTGTAATTTTTACACAAAGCCGAAAACTATTCTTTTCTAGGAGTCAGTCATGCAGAGGAAGGAGATCTATTTTAGCAATATATTAAACGACACCCAAATTCATGTATAAAAAGTCCAGAGATTGCTTTCTATGAGCTTGTCGTTGATTTTCAGGTCATCTGATTTTGGAATTTCATGAAAGGATATCAATCTGATGCGCTCCCTCTCGGGAAAACAAGCGAATCATTTCGTTTTGAAGCGTGATATTAATACGTCCAATTATTGATACATCCGTGCAAAATCATAATGATAAAAATGGCGAACGTGTAGTCGTCAATAAAAGAAGCATGCTAACTTAACAAAAAGAATGTCCGGTGGATACGTCAATCGAAACCAGAAAGAAAAGAAAAGAAACAAAACTGACATTTGTAAATTTAATACTCGTCTATCCTACTAGATGATAGATTATTTTTCATCTAAAGTTGCAAATATCAGTATCATGTCACTAACGATATTAATTAACCTGAAGTAGATACATGGCTAGACTACTAAAGTACCAGATTCTGGCCTTGAACTATCTTTTAAAGTACAATAACGGATAGAACTAATACCTGTCTAATCTTCAAATATGCAGCACGAAATGTTTATCCATGAACCTTTTTTCCTAATGAATTAATTAACGTTTTCTTTTTTATTAGAATTCTACTTTCAAATTAAATATCATATTATACAATTATTGACTCGTAAGCCATTGGATATGATGTGATATTCATCGCCTCAGTCAATATTGCCCTCTTCCGGTAAATATCACATCATATTCAATGGCTCAAGAGTCAATAACTGTTTTATTATATGGGTTCAGGTGAATAAGTAACAATATTTGTTGCAACATATTAAATGTTTGAAAGTAAGAATAAATAACTTCCATTCTATTTTTAGAAAGTCATGCTTAATGGGGAAAACCCACTATGTAGGTCTCTAGAAGTTTGAAGGTTCCATGTGCACCGCCGTATGAACACATCTGCGGAGTCTTTAAATTGATTTTTGTGTTTGTAGCATGTGTAAATGTTGAGGTCTGCTCAACCCGGGGCTAGAAAACATGGACGGTAGCATGCATTTTCACTACAGTCCATGACCAGGTTCAGACAAACCAAGTCTTCTATTTTATGATATCTATGTCAATTTAAAAACAGGATTACCAGAGGTATTGACACTAGGTCAAATAGTAGTAGACACATTCGCACTCTAAAATCCACAATTTCTACTTGACCGAAATGTTTTACTCCATTAAAATTTGATAACAAAACAAACATAAATTGTGATAAAACTTTCTCAAGTGTCTGAGAGTGGAGGAATCTGATATCTTGCAAGTTGCCTATTTTTGTTTCTAAACATTCTTCATTTTATTCAAAACAAGATATTATCAATAAAATCTGTAAAAAGATCCTTTGGAAGCAACAAAATGCAACCAAGAAGAATAATAGCAGACTCGGTTTGATTGAGTCTGTTCGTGAGAGGTAATGAAATGTGCAACACCTCTCACGCCCCCTCTTTCCCCCATCTTACCCTTCTTTAAACAACATTTTAGTATTCATCATTTATCTATCATATATATTGACATTACAAGTACGTTTCAGGATGATACAGTTAAATATTTAAACAAATTTGCAACGCAAGCAAACTTCTGAAAACATATCCAATCTCCCCATTAAAATGTTTCAGCTTTTTATAAAACTTTTTATTTAAACTCCTGGCAATACCCTTCCAAAAGCTATCTGTAAATCAGGCAAGAAGGCTTGACAATTTGCAATTGATCATTCGTGATCAGTGTCGGTCTAAATGTTAAATAATGAATGGATTTAATTTTACTGGATTCTGTGCGGTAAATCTGACTTTGCGAAGACGCTAACGAGTTTCATGTTACTTTTTGTACTTAATCATACTTTGTTGTCTGCTAAACTTAAGAGTAATGCTATCTCGGTACATTTTTTCTTTTGCATCAAAACAAGATTTTAGACTTACAGACGAAAAAGTGAAACATGTCTTTTTTTCTTTTGTGCACAATTAAAAACGGCATGATGAGACTTTAATGTACGAGGGGCGTTCAATATGTAATGTTACTCCGTATGTAGTTCCGTAACCGCTTATCATTTTTAGATGCGGTTTTCGGCACATTATAAAGCAATTTATTAGAAACAAAATGCTGTATAAATTTTAAAAATCGGTATGTTCAAAGTAAAAATATAATCATTTTAGTGAGGTAAGCTCAGGTATACTGGACCATAATTATAATTTAGGTAAAGAGAATGACTTGTAAAATCACAAAATTCTATCATTTTTCTACGAGGTACAGCAATTTGTGATGAGTTTGTATTTGTTTTAAACTATTTATTGCGTTTCTAATTTTACAACACAACTAAAAAATCTAAACTCGAGGATGATTCCATCTAGAATGGGTGTTGAGAGCGATTAATCAAAGTTGTAAGAACTAGTTTCGCAATCGAGAATTAAGATACTAGTATCAACTTAAAATACAAGAATTTTTAAACGATGATTATCGCGCCTGACAAAATTGCAGAGGCTTACTCACCTTATCATTTTTCGAGTAAAAATATACACACTCAATTTAAAACTGTTAGAAACTTTTTTATTTTAGTTGTCATATGTTTTTGTGAAGATCATGATTTGTGTTACCTGTTTAAACTGAAAAATGAACTAGAGTTCTAGTTGTTGAATTGTAGAATCAAGGAATTGCATATTACAGTCTCAATATTTTGGACATAAAATTGCCTAGTATACCCGAGTATCCATCACTCAAATGATTATAGTTTTACTTTGTATCAACCGATTTTTATAATTAATACAGCATTGTGTTGCCAATAAATTGCTCTATAATATGCCGAAAACTGCATCTAAAAATGATAAGCGGTTACGGAACTATATACAGAGTAACATTACATATTGAACGCCCCTCGTAGAATTATTTCGTTGAACGTCTCCGCAGCTTAATGATGCTTTTTTAATGTTTTCCCAAATCAAGAAATTTGTTTCGTACGTTGTCAAAATCCGCTTTTTATAAGTAGGCATCGATAGAAAATTAACCCAAGAGCTTTGTTTTTTATAATTTATCCGTTTGATGTTGTCCTTAAAGCGGACAAAATGTGCTTCTCTGTTTCTCAATTCTGCAGAAAAAAACAAACTTGTGTCTAATTAAGTCTTACAGAAAGCCAGCCGTTTCGAGGTTTGTTGTTTGTTTAACAAATGGTTGAATGATTATAATATTAAATGTTTTTATTATAAATAATGAACCTTCTTGTTAGCGCTTCACATAGCGTTTTGTCAATAAATATGATTTTAGTCATAACTTCGGAGCAGTGCTTGACATATCAAACGTTACAAACATACGGACATACATATAAGAAGAGCACGGATAATTGATTAACAGTACCATAATTTCACAAAATAAAAGTTAGAAAATGTGAAGAAAATATTTACAAACTGAATTCCCAGTGCCGTTACACTACAAACAGGCATTTGATATACTTATTTACGATGTTTTGCCGTCTTTTGATGCGTAACTTTCTATAATAGCATTATACATTCATCATTGTAATGATCAGAGTCTTTTTTCTTGCAAACTTTCATAAATTTAGCAAATTGATAGCTGTTCATTCTATCATGTTTAGATACAATAGAAACCAGTATTATAAAGTGTGATTTTAAACTTATTCACGTTCTTTTATTTTGTCGCATTGGATGGAACAACTCTTGACTACCCTTGTATATAGTAACACCAGTAAAGTTTTAGAAAAAAAACAATAACTTTTTTGATACCTTTTGGGGAGTTTGCTGTAAAGTATTTGGAAATGTTTCAAGTCGTCATTTAAAAATGTGTGAAGATTTGTGTGTCTTTCAGTTTTTATGTTAAGATTTTATGAAATAGAGGTAATTTAAAAGTTAAGTACAATACTGAATTCAACTGGAAACGTAGACAGTAGTTATAATCATAATTTGACTCAGCATTCGCCTCGTCCAAATGTCGGTAATCTCAGCCGTGTGGTCATTCAGTAGATTCAGTACTATACTCAGTACTGTTAAGTAATCTATTTTTTCCTTGCTTGTAGGTGCGGATGGGGCGCAGATATGAATATTTGGCTCAAGGGAAACTGTTTAGGTGGTATATTTCTTGAATAGGTGGTATGTTTCTTGAATAGCCTTGAATAGTCCCCCCCCCCCCCCCCCCCCATTGTTACGACAGGAGTTATTTGTGTACACGTCGGATTGTTTGCATTTTGTACTCAAATCCGACATAAAGCTTGCAATTTCTTCAACTGGTAAATAACAATAAGACATTGTACTTTCTCACTTATCGGACAGAAAAATCTCTATTTTTAGAAATGCAGGAAAATCTTATCTCACATGGGTTATCCCACACTCCTGTGACGGACTACTTCATGCACTGAATATACATATTATTTATGTAAAATAATTAAAAATCAGGTACCTTTATCTTTTCTCTCCGTTCCTTATACTGTATTTCTAGATTCAAAATTCATTACTTTATGATAAGAACGTACCGTTAAGCTACAAACGATAAAACTAAAGCGGAACTTTGTTATTGTGCGTCACTGAAATGTCATGATGTCACTTCTGCTTACGGACGTCGGCACAGCCTCGTTTAAGACTTGAGCGGTGCGCCCTCGGGTTTGGATTTTCTGATCTTAACCGAAGACCAATGACAGATTCTCTATTTCTACCATAGTCCGTCGTTTACTGGATTTAGATTGTTTAAATACTTCTCACAGGACGTTAAGGAACAATAGTTATTGTGAGCGTTTTATCACATAAAAGAAAAAGAAAAACTTTTATTAACTAGTAATTATGAAAATTTTGTCTTGTTTTGTCAAGGATATGGGCTAGGTAATAACGATTTTCGAAGTAAAGTCGCAAACTGGTGACATGATGAGGACGCAACAGATTTATGGCTATTTAAAAGCTTGGCATTTAAGGCATCTTCCAAAGTTTACTACGTTGGAGTGCATTTGGTTTTGTAAGTATTTATATATTATTTTGGAAAGATATCCAGTTATATATTGTTCTTATTCTTCCGCATTCAAGTGTACTTCCGTAATAGTGAAAATTATTACCATTTTTTGTAATAATGTGAGTTTCAAAAAATAATCTATTGTATACTTAATATTATTTTAAAAAAATAACGTTTAAGACAATAAAATATTAAAAAATATATATACATTTAGAGAAATGCAATTAAAAGGAATATTAAACCCTTTATGCATATCATATAAAGATTATTAATTGCACAGGATTAGATTTGTTCACTTGTTTGAAGTCTCATCCCCTGCAAGACATCAAAATATAATATTATTTTATGTTTTCAAATATATATCAGTAGTTTAAAAGGGCAATTTCTTAAAAAGAATGACATAAAACTTTTATCTAATTTGCTTGTTTGTGATACAAGTATGAACTATACCTATATGTAGGTCCGAAATATCTATCATATTTTATGGTAGGGAATTGGGTGTACGGAAAAGTCTTGTTTCAAAATTCAATTTTGTTTGTTTTGTCAAATAAACAGTTGTATTTATATTAATGTAAATAAACACAAATCCAATTTAAAACATCATATTTCATTTAATTTGATGCAGTCTATTTATTTTTTCCAATAAATAGGTCTGCGTAAGTTAGTCTCTTTTTCGGCGAATGCCGTATTAAGAACGAATTGGTGACCATGCCACGTGATTTCAGTTTGCAAATCAGACTACTCGATAACGCATTATAGATAATTTATCAAAATGAACGATTTATGCAACACTCTGCCTGACTGGACGAGAGTGTCTATTTGTTTCACTCTGCTGATTGTGCTACGCTGGGTGAAATGTAGACAAAGCATTTATGCTAAATGACGCTGTTCACAGTTTTAAAGCTAAGTTTCGCTCAGTTTATTTAGCAAGAATATTGATATATCTAAAAAATGATAAGTAAGCTTAATAAATATGATAAAAACCTGTTCAAATACCAACATATTCCAATTTACAGAAAGAGCTGAATACGGTCTGCGTATCACATGAATAAGGGTGTGATTAGAGTCTTCTATGTCCAGACCGCTGCTCTAATTATTTGTCATAGAATAAACGAAACAAAATTGCACATCTAGGAAACCTTTGTGAACATTTTAAAGAGAACCATTTAAATTAGTGTTAAGTGTGTTGTTTGGTTTTGCTATTTCCAAAATGTTAGATAGATGATAGAATGACACGATTTGTAAACCTCATATACTTCTTGTCTTACTATAATTAGCCGACAATCTTTTTTAAAGATTGTTCTTGTTTTTCACTCTCCTGATTGTGCAACGCTAAGTGAAATGTCAGACAATCAAAAATATTGATATATCTAAAATGATAAGTAAGTTTAATAAATATAATAGAAACCTGTTCAAATACCAATATGTATCAATTTACAGGGAGAGCTGAATACGATCTGCGTATCACATGAATGAGGGTGTGATTAGCCGATCGATTAATGTCTTCTAGGTAGAGAAGTGACTTCAAGACCACTGCTATAATTATTCGAACCATTTAAATTGTTTAATTGTTGTGTTTAGTTTTGCTATTTTCAAAATGTTAGATAGATGATAGAATAACACAAATGATAAGAAAACCTCATAAAGTTCTTGTCTTAATACAATTCGCCGACCATCTTTTTTTAAAGATATTTCTTGTTTTCCATTGGGAGCACGGAGTTATCGACAAAATACAGTTGTCAATATTAGACATGCTTGTACTTTGCAAGAAAATATTACAGGTTTTCATGAGATCGTTCCTTTTAAAAAATCCGGAAATATCCAGAACATACTGGTATTTGATAATACAGGTATATGATACCGATTGTATCATCAGAAAATATCAACAATGTACTCAGAAATCAACTTGATCGCATATGGGCTAATGCTGTTTAGAAAGAAACAAACATAACGTCTATAAACAATTATGTGTCTGTCTCGATTACAAATGTAAGGATTGTCTCATACTACAAACGACAACTGCCAGATTATAAATTGGTAATTGTATCCTGGGGATTGCACTGTAGGTATTAGATTTATTTCCGAGACAACGACCTTTAATATGTATATAAAAAGAAAGAAGAAAATTAGTAAAAAAGATGATCTGTAGACAGGTTAGAAATATCTAACATATTCAGTAAAAAGTATTTCCGACTTTTTCCATTAAATTAAAACAAGTAATGTCACTTTGAAAATGAGAAATGTAATATAGGTTAGACACCACGCAATACGACAAAATGTTATATGTAATTAGATTATCTTAATACTGCTACATATAAGTATGATAGTGGGTCTTACCACATTTTTCCATTCCATTCGTAAACATGTAGAATAACTTGAACACGTGTTGATGTCTATTTATATCTAATTAGGAAGGCACATGCATTGGCTATGATAGACTGAGGTCAATATATCTTTCCTTACGTTAATTTTCTTAATGCTAGCTATAATATGGGATTTTCTGTAAAGTCACAATTCGTCGCTAAGCTCATCTCAAGAAACAGTCAAAAATAATGTAAGTTGTTTACAGAAAGAATTATATAAGGAGAAACGTGTCGCAGATATTTTTATTTTGGAAGACTTCTAACGACTAGTGTTAGTTTTATCTTTTAACAAACTATGTTCCTGTGTTTATCACAATTAGAATGATGATTGGGAACACATGTCATAATGAAATATATAAAGCACTTTTAATGTTACACTGATAAATTAAGGCCAATTGGCAAATGTCTTTTAAAGCACTCGGAAGGTTCCAGGTGTTTTCCAGATATTACTTCAGGCGCAATGACTGCATAACGGCTACTTGTTCTAAGCCAATTACCTCAATGCACTCTTTAAGTTATGAAATGAGCATGCACTCTGCACTTTTATATACGATCGGGTATTTATAAAGCTAAACAAAAGACAGTTTTTGTATGTAGAACATATTTTACAGAAAACATATTTTACATCATAATTAAATTAACCATAATCTAGGAAGCTTTGACGAAACAATAAGACTAAAATGGAGGGACCGAAAAGTGGAAGACGAAATGACCAATTTGAAATCATCACTGAATACGAAATGACCAAAATGTGGACGAGTTTGCTGGGGGACGAGTTGACTAGGGGACGAGTTGATTGTACATGTAAATCGTTCACGTCAGATCACTCCGTATCAAAGTGACAGAGTTAGCAGGTTAAAGCAGTTTCGCTATCGAGGGGATTCAGGTTTATGACGTAAGTTTTTTCTACAGGAGTCTTGCAACATATTATACTGTCTAACAATACAGCTCAGAGTACCTGCACACCCCTTAAGTAAATATTCTTTATTCCATCCGAAAACCTGTAGAATTTTTCATTCATCAATCAATATTTACAGTTTTAATAAGCTGTTAAATGACCTTCACTCCAATTTTTTACAGGAAGTAAAGATGAAAGCAATACGGTCTGCGGTCGTAAAATGATAAAATTGGATTTTGACCAAGAAAGACTGGAATTTTCATAGAATGTCACTTTCGTTCTGTCAGATGAGTTCGTGTATTAGATTAATTTCCTACGGCTATTACCTTATCTCAAATACTGTATTCCAAAGTCTTATCATTCATTGCACATATAGAGCAAAGCAACAGTCTTCCATGCTAAATATTTGCTAGAAATCGTTGTTTGTTAGTGTCAGTGTATTGTACATTTGTACAAATTGATTGCATTTGCATGAAAAAGATATAGTTTAACAAATTGTGATATTGGGGCGTCCTTAAAATGTCTAACAAATAATGTAAAAGCAGCACGGAAAATATTTTGCAAAATAGTCTTTGAGACGTGAGCACATTGAATATCAAGTATTTAAGCATTAAGGCTGCTTCGCAGGTCAGTTTAAAAATACACTCGTTTGTTTATTACGTTTTATGTTTTGACTACCGACAGTGCCCTTCCGAAGCGATCTGTTAATCATGTATGAGATTTTGACAATTCGTACAGATGTTTTTGCTAAATCAGTGTCAGTCTCAATGTAAATTAAAGATTGTATTGCTCTATTTAGTTAAAAATAAGAGGATCATGTGCGGCTGATCAGACTTGTTTAGGACATTAAACAGTTTAATTCTATTCTAATACTCAATCATTGCTTGTTGTCTCCGCAAAACTAAGCAGAAAGAACTTGGGATACTCATTTTCTGTTGCTTGATATTTAAACATCGCATGCAGTGAAACGTGTCTGTTAAGATGAACATGGTTCAGTTGAAACATTTTATGCGTAACAGGAAGAGAAAGTGTGGTTTTAATTAGCATACTTAATAGTAGTGGCTTTCATTCAGAGGTTGTCATTAGCAAAGGTATGTCTGTATTTCAAAATTGAAAAGCAGCAGTGAATTATATGGGGGAAATTATAGATGAAACTTGATACCTCAAACTCTCTAATCTAAAATTTCCAGTTGTTGAAGACAGTTTCAAGTCCCGTCCCGAAAACAAATGCACCAAATATCCTGTTTTAAGTCAAATTGCGGATATCTCGACCCCTTGGAATTCGCGATACCGAGTTTTAACTGTATGTGAAACTAAGGAAATTATATCATTTTATTTATAATTTCATACGCATATTTCATTTCTTCACTTTTACAAAATTGTATTTTGATATCTATGCAGTTAAGAGATGTCCCACGGGCAGCATTATATGGTGTATACATACATCACAACTTATTCGCTTTGCAGCATCTTAATAAAGCTTATAGGACTTTAATTACATAAGAAAGTACTTTGCAAACTGGGTTGACGTTATCACAAACTACGAAAGGCTTCTTTATTTACTTATATTGTTGTGTTTAACGTCGCACCGACACAATTATAGCTCATATGGCGACTTTCCAGCTTTGATGGTGAAGGAAGACCCCAGGTGTCACTCCGTGCATTATTTCATCATGAGCGGGCACCTGGGTAGTACCACCTACATTCCGTAAGCCAGCTGGATGACTTCCTCACATGATGAATTCAACGCCCACTCGGCCACAGAGGTCCCTACGAAAGGCTTAAGATCGCTCGAAAGTTTAAAGACATATAAACCTTCAAACTGTTTTTAAACTTTGGGGCCTACGTGATCAAGTGGTCACGGTTGCCCCTCACAGACATAGTTATACTTATAAGATATGGTACTAATAGCTCTGTTTGACGTTATTGTATGTTTTAGTACCGTATAACTTAAGTAAGAGCTTCTCTCGGGCGAGGATTT
Source organism: Mercenaria mercenaria (assembly GCF_021730395.1). Taxonomy (NCBI): domain Eukaryota; kingdom Metazoa; phylum Mollusca; class Bivalvia; order Venerida; family Veneridae; genus Mercenaria; species Mercenaria mercenaria. The sequence goes on from NC_069369.1 coordinate 25,926,438, forward strand.
ATTTTACTGGTTAAATATAGGGTAAGTGTAAGGTTTGCATGCCTCTAACGCGTTTTTAACCCATGTTTTTATTTATAGGTTGCAAATAATTGTTCCAAGACCCCTATTTTCATCTTTCTACTTGTCAGTTTTCGTTTTATATGTTATGTATATTGCGTTTAAAATGCATGTTCAATTCAGTCACCACTTTATGTTTTCTTTATATTACCCTTTATACTTATCTTCGATGAACTGAAACCCCATTTTACAGTTTTGGCATATTTAAAATGTACGCTGGATTTTTGAAGCAACCCTTCTACGGTATATTTTTATTACAGTTGGCCTACTTTGCGAGATGCGGCTCTGGTTGTGCCCAATATCCGGTTATATCAAAACCAATATCTGGAGTCTACTCTAACCTTTATATTTTTTATTTAAGGCCTCAATCCTGACACTTAAACCTCTGTTTGTATAGTTAAGTGCATTTATAAATAAGTCTTTTAAAACCATTTGGTGTTGTGAAACTTTATGGCTGTGTTTGGGGAGCTCTTAGCTTCCGGGATATTCCGTAGATCTCGGTTTGCGGCAGCTTCCCGGCTTTTCGTATCATACTAACACACACCTGGGTACCAAAACAACCACAAAAACAATACATAGGCTTGGAGCCGTAGCTCCAAGCCAAAAATACAAATAGAACGAAGTGACTTTATGATCCTAAAGGGACTCTATGATCCTTAAGGACCAGAAAACAGCACTAGTTTCAATTATGGGAATAGTTTTATAGATACCACTCGATATTTTGAGACTGCTGCTGTGATAATCAATTAAATCTATACCAAGAACCTTTGGAAGGTTAAAACATTAACTTAGTGCTTTGTTTCGAACAATTTATCTAAATAGAATAATCATGGAAATACCACAATGTGCTGTATGTCTCAGTGTTTCAGGCAAAAACACTTCAAATCTACTTGAGTCGTGCAAAAACGAACGATTGTGGGGTAAATGGTCTGTAGAACAAATTGAAGAATTATTATTACATTAAAGGGCTTTCTTGACAGACACCAATCTGCACTTATCAATAAAATATGCTTGAAAACACTATATTAACTACACAACAAGCTTCAAATACATATCTACGTCTGTAGAATAAAAGACTTTAAAAGACAGTGACATACATTTTCAAAATATCAGAAATTGATGTCTAATTTCGATGCACCTACCGACTATTTTTTATGTGTTTGTAACTTGATGATATTTGCTTTGAAGTGTTAGCTCTATATTTTTTAAAATATTGCAATATTGATCAGAATACAGAAAATTGAATGTTGGCATTAAATGGAAAATCTGGAGAAGAAATGTTTGTGTGAAATTAAGATGATTTAGAGTTTTTAGTACTTTTATGTAATTTATGCCGTATTCCAGAGAGAAAACATCAAAACAAAAACGACATAACTTACTCTAGAGATATGAGAATAACACGTTATTGTCTTTTGGTATAGATGTTATCAGGTTGAAGCTGGTATAGGTTGGAAGGATAAGATTTACCGAACCCCTTCCGCCCATATCTGCAGGACCTGATAACATATATATCAGAAGACAGTTAGATATCATGTGACTTATATAACCTGCCTAAAATCTTATTTCGTAAAAGTTGATTTCTTAACCAAAACTAAATAAATTCAAATTTTTACGAATTTGAAAATCTATCAGCTCCTGAATCATCTGAACGAAAAATACGAATAGACATGTTGACTTTCTGGTAGGACTATATAAAGACTAACAATAGCAAAAAAAACAACTCCTACCTGCGTGAAATAAAAAAAATCATATACTTAAATAAATTAGAATTTGCTTTATTTCCGCTATTTATTTTAAATTTAATAGCTTCATGTCCAAAGCACTGTAATTTTCACTTCCAGATTAAGTAAGAGAGATCTTGATTTAAAATAAGGAATATAAACCTTTTGCATCTACCCAAAGAAAGATAAATGCATTGAGACATAAATATGTACATTGTCTCAAGAGTATACATATTTTCTTAAATTCGGATCATGTAAACGCTGTGGTATACGTGACACAATGACGTCAGTAAGTACAATTGTCTGTCCGATAAAACGGAGACAGACAGAGTAAAGGAAATCACTAGATCAGATTATAGAATTTGTTTAAGGAAACGTCATACAGCATTAAAACTGAACTCAGTTAAAGTTAATTTAATATGGAACCAAACGTAAAAGCTAGTCCGCCAACATCAGCGGGGCCAGTTTCTTTGTTGTTGGCCTACTTTGCAAATGCGTGGCTCTGAGGCTGTGTTTGTGGTGCTCTGTGCTTCCGAGAAATCTACCCTTATCTATCATCTTTTGTTATCTGGCCAATGGCGTGATAAATAAAAAATATCAGGCAGGTGTTATCTAGAATTCTTCATAGCAGTTGAATGACCGAAAATCGCTACAAGTTACTACTTCAGGCAAATATCACAAATAAAGTAGAGTTATTGATGTATGAAAACAACTGTAGAAAAATCGAAAAGTGTCTGGTTTTATAATAGCGAGTATTTTTCATGTAAATCTAATCCTAGTTCCTCTCAAAATAACCACTGGACTATATTTTACTTTATTAGAATTCCCTGTTCTTTGATTAGTTCGGACTTCCAATTACGTAAAATTGAATTGATTCTCATAGAAGTAAAGACCTACAAAATAAACACAAAACTATGTATAGTTATCATTATAACTTGGCTTTTATACATGACATATACATGAAATTATTTAAAGAAAATGTTATGTTTTCAGAACAGATATTGTTGTCCTTGACAGGTTGATAAAAATATTATGAAATGACATGGAAATTTTCTGTCTTTTGAGCGAGGTTATATTCATTAGTCTGAGTCTGTTTCAAATATTATATAACTTGATATATCAGCAATAGTTTATAGTTTCAAAGGAACACTTATGTGGAAGTTATTCTGATAAGATTATTAGTCTAAGAAAATGTCACCAATTTCTCCACTTTTCCATAACCTTTACAATCTTGGAAAAAGTAACCCGGCCGGCAATTGAGCTTTTTCAGTGCAAACGGCTGAACATCATGTAAATTAAGTCAAAATCTTGTTTGAAAATCTTGTTTGATACTTAAATGTAGTTATGGGCAACGCCATTGAACATTAAATACAGAGTGAACTAACAGCATTTTAAAGAAAAGATTTTTCGTCATTGGATATGTCTCCAACTGATCTTTCTGACTAATAGTATGTAAATTACATATTATTATGACAGTTAACCTCGCGAGAAATGATAAGTAAAATATATTTTGATGCACGATATTATTTAAGAAATAATGTATAGAAAAAACAGTGTCTCAACGTTATTAATGCACTGAAAGAGGTTATACGTCTGCGGAATAATTTAACGAGGGCGTAGCCCGAGTGAATTATTCTGGTGACGTGTAACCGATTTCAGTGCATTAATTTAGGTAAAACACGTTTTGCTATACACATTATTTCGATTCTATTTTGCCCGTAATATAAAACTGTGGATAAAATATTGTAGCGCTGTTTCTTGTTCGCAACAAAACACTGACGTCATCACACGTTAACGTGACGTCATTTTAGCGTAAGCGTGTTTTAACAGAAAAAAAGAATATAAGAATGTAACATTCAGTTGTCAATATTTGTGTCCAAAGAAATCAGAATTAACAAAAGCAAGAATCCTTTTTACTGTGAGACAGTACAATAAACTAATACTTGCTATTGTCGTCACGATAAGAAACAATGACATGCTGGATATTGATACGATAGCTTAATGGCAAACATAGTTAAGAAAAAACCAAAGGACTGATTCATCCTTTAACAATAAATTACGTCTAAAAATTAAAGTGAGACCGTCTCGATTAATAAAAGTAAGGATTGTCAAATATTAAAAAAGACAATAACATCATTATATATTGATAAGTTGTCTTATAGACGATGTCATGTAGGTATTTCATTTGTCTACGAGACACCGACCTGTATCTTTAAAATGAATGTATTAGTAAGAAAACATTCGCAGTAGACGACCAGCATTCTTGAAAATATTTTATTTATATCATTCAATCAAATTCTGTAACTTTTTATCAGTTTGAAGCTCTAAATGTCCTTTTGAAAATGATATGTGCAACAGGCTTGATGATGCACGGCGTGAATATAAATGGAGATATTAAATATGATGTCATTGTCAATGCATTTCCATTAAAAGAATGCAAACTACACATTTGGTGGAGCTACATTAAGCATGGCACCAGCAGCCAGTCATAGAATCTGTGACTGACATTAAAGCGTTAGATCGATGTATCAAAAACGTTTGCATTCTTGCGGAAAGTACACATTATCATTCGTGTAGTTTATCATACATGCTACTTGAGGCATTAAGTCCCTTATGATAATACAAAATTCAATCACGTATTCTCAATTTGCAACTTCCACATTCTCAGACATGAACGAAATGACATGCGCTAATTTACCCTCGAAAGATGCTGACATGTAAGAAAATATAGTTCATATTCTTTTTCTGTTATTATACTATAACCACACATTAATACATATAAGCTGGTATCCTAATTCCAACATTTTGAAATGCACATATCTAAGCAAATCCTAAAAGTAAAACAAGTTTTTTACGAATACACAAACAGCACTATTAAACTGTAAACAAAAAACATTATTGACGTCAATTATTTTTACATCAATCTTTTGAAATTTCACGTTTTCGATGACATATTTAGTTTTACACTATAAATGACTAATTTATGAGATCTTAGCATTTAAAACCATGTTTATTATTTTGATTTGTGCATATAATAGGGAATAGATGGGATCGATCTCATGGTTACATGCAAGATACCAGATGGAACTGTACAATCAAATGAAATTTTTTTTTTCTTCCGCCATGTCTTTAAGCGACGCGTTTTCCTTGTGTTTGTAAGCATTTACACAACTTGTCGAACCGCAACGTTTCGCATATTGTATACAAAATCGCGACTGCTTGGTTGCTTTTATGCCGTATCAAATAGAAGAATTCTAGATTTAAATCTTAAACCTGCATCTGTCACTGCTAGCTGAATGGTGTTGGACGGCGAATCGCATCATCTGAATGGAGTGTATTTCCCATTTAGAAAGGATCATGTACATAGCGACCATAGGATATATAGCGACCGAGCAGTTAAACTTATAATAGACAGACAGCTGCGAATTGTGCAGGATGTATCTTTTGACATTTCCTAAAATGTGCATAAGTAAGATAATAAGGATGTAAATTTCAAATGTAAACAACCTGATTTACCAAAATAAAAAAAAATCTCGCGGCGCAATGGTTTAGTACAGTATGCCAGAAAATCAGAATCACGAGTACTCACTGTTTTTTTTTTAATTCCGGGTGTATAATGGCAGAGCCAATCTGGAGGCAAAAGTCATGCCGTTACGAATTTTCGTCGTGATATAAATAATATTTTCATAAATATGTTACATATTTTCAAGAAGAAACTGAAACGAATTTTGACGAGTTGAAGGAAGATCAATTCCGGATTTAGGCAGTGTCTTATTTCATATTATATTGTATACTGCAATGACGACATTGTTCAGTCTGTCGCAACAGAAACCAATTGCAATTTTGTATCAGAAGAATGTGAATACTTGTATAGACCAAAACGGTATGCTCGGAAGCTTCTCAAAATAATCTGGAAATTATAAACGCATGTGGACTTTAAATCCTAATATAATTTTTGATAGTTACTGTATCGTATATAAGCAAAGTCAAAATAAGTGCTCAATATCAAAAACAAGTTTTCAATAGATTAGAAAATATGGTTTCATCTCTGTAAAATACAATCTGCCAGAAATATTTCATAAAAAGTACTTGACGATTTACAGAAACTAAGAAATGAAGTCTTAGAAACTTCTAAGAAGAATGGTTATATGCCAATGTAAACATTTAACCGACACGCCATTAAGATAAATGAACTTTTGTTTGACAGTTATGTTCATTAGTAAAGACAAAATTTGTATGTAAATAAAACAGAAAAAGAAAACGGAATGTTCTATATCTACTCCTATACTATTTATATATAATGAAGAAATTAGTTAGAAATATGTACGAGTTTAAAAAACATAAAGTTTGATTAGGCAGGAATAATCGCAGAAGTTGTTACAGTAAAGCAAAGATGTCACTTAATTCAACTCGAACAACCATACAAAATAGTATCAATGGTGATATCACTTTAGTTCGGTCAAAGAGAAAACACATTGTCACATCAAATCAAAACTTTCAACTTTTTAGTAATACCTTTCTACATGTATGTACAAAAAAAAACTGAAGTGCCGTGAGGCGACTACTTGCACTCAGTGCTGTTATATTTCCCGTCCTTGTCGTTCTTGAGCACGTTCAATTTTGCTATAATAGAATTTCGCTAAAAAGCAGGTGCTGCACATCTGAATTATAAGATGAAAATTCTGTTTAAAAGCATGACCCTCAGATCGTGCGACAACAAAGAAAGAAAATGTTAAGATTTCAGAAGACCATTTCTATAATGCTTAGGAAGGTTTTGAGACTTAGCTACTGATAAAATTTTTGTTATGGAAACACATTAGAATTAGTTATTTTTACTATTTTTTTTATTCGAAATTGAGAAGTGTTTGCAACGGGGTACCGGGGGTAAACTGCCTTGATAATAAAACTTCATATTTAATTACCGTTAATTCCGTGGCGAGTTGGTCAAGAAGGCAGGAAAAGTTTTATTGCCGCGGAGGCCCGGGTTCGATTCTCGACTGTGGCATTTTTTATCTTGATTTGGCATATTTCAGATACTTAGAAACAAAAAATCATTTTCTAATGTTCATATGACCGGACTTTACAAAAAGATTGTACTCGGGATTTAAATTTCATTTCTATCAATAAAATAAAACAAGGTATTTACAAAATTCGTGTGTTATTAGAACATTAGAAAAAAAGAAAGCATTGCTAGTCAGAAAAAATAAATGTTTGTTTTTTACAGTAAACTGTCGTTGTTTTTTTAACTGAAGTCAACCAAGCATAAAAGCACTGATATATTCTTTTTACCTTTCTAAAGTCATTCTGGAAAATAGTCATTTGGACTATTTTACTACCTATTTGTCTTTTTCGCCCGGACAACGAAAGATGTAAAATGGACCTGCTTTATTTTATTTCTAATTAAATTTTCTTTAAAAGGACATATTCTAAAAATACTCAAATACACTGATATTATATTGGGAATATGAAACACCGCTGAAACACGAAAACTGGGTTTTTACAACATGACCAGTTGTGCTTATACACGTCAAAACAAGGAAGGACACCCATTAAGAACGAAATTGCTTTCCCTTTGATTCCGTTACTAGTTTTGTGTGCTTAAGAAAATTTGTCTTATTCAAAAGGTACGGCAGTATTAAACTAATATCATACCCCGTAATAGTTCGACAAAAATGCAAAATTGATGCAAAATTGATGGAAAGAAGAGTACTCAAAATTGAGACAAAATTGAGACATAATATTAAGAACGAAGTATTTTGTAATTATGGAAGAGTGATACAATACCTTCTATTTTGTTCATAAATGTACAATATATCTATGTCATTTTGACTAGCGAAACGTGTCTTTGTATTTTTCTCAAAACCAGATATTTTGTCAAGTTGTTTAAATGATGCAAAATGTATATCCATATTTACTTTGCCTCTCAAACGATGTTTGATTCTCTATTCAATTGACACGAACGAATACTTCTGTGACATCATTTTGAATTGATGCTCATTAGAACCACTTGTGTCAAAATCGGATAAGTCTTTGAAAAACGAAATGCTTCAAGTCTGTAAATTAAGACTTTTACAGTTTTGTCATCTAGAGAAATGACGTAATAGTAACAGTTATGTATGTTTATAATAGCCAATAAGGAAACAGACTGAGTACAAAAATATAATGTTTTCTGAAGAAAGAAACACGTTCTTTAAATTACCTTCTTAAATTGTAATAACCACTGTAAATACTTTGAAGTATATCGCATTATTAAATTAGCTTAACCACATCAAATAATCAGATACTTTACAGGTACAAGATGATCATGTCGACAAATTTCTTGCATAATTTAAAAAAGAGCTTTCAAGACTGCCTATTTTGTCGGGTCTTTAAATGCGTCTCCCTTGCCGCGTAGCCTTCTGCAAATATACTGTTCTTGACGTTTGCTACAGTTTTTACACGAGCATTTTTGTGTTTTACATACCGTGCTTTTTGTTACTTACTATTATGTGTGTTATGGTTTACCAGACGGGATAAGTTTTATTTACTCTGTATGTTACTTAATATCATGGTGGAGTGATTAAGACTGAGGTTTGGTGCGAATCACAAAAAGGGTTTAAACTACTAGTACCCCGTGGTGATTTGCGAATGACCGTTCCTAGACGGTACTACAATGTATTCATTTAATTGTTTGTTTTTGTCGTTTCCCTCGTTGTCTCATTTTTTTAACTTTGTCTTCGTATTTTTGTGTATATGTTAACCATTTACGTATCCATATATGCACTGATACATGATATTGTTTCGTGGGAAGGTGGGAGAGGGGGCTGTTTTCTTCAAACTTGTCTATTTCTACTGTAGATACTGCTAATGATAAGCAGCTTAGACAATTTAACTTGAAATTAGTGTAAAGAATGTTGTATGCACGGATCACGCTTCTGAAATCATGGCAACAACTTGAATATATTTCATCACTGTCTTCGATATGAACATTTTTTTAATAAATCACATTTCACTGAAACAAGCAAATAAACTATTTTAGTTCAATCAGGAACTTCATTCACATAAGGAAAAAAGTAGTTTATTCTATTTAGGCTAGTTTTCTAACAACATGCGTATATTTGTTTTTCATGACATCTGTTTCATAAGACACTTGCCATAGTAACAGAAGAAATTAAAAAATTTCATGAGTTCTACATGTATGTATAATGTTTGTATTTTGTTTTAAAGGGTATTTTTTATCTGTTATACACTGGTGAGAAAACCTTTCCTTTCAAAAATAGTATATATATATTTTTAAGGCATAGATAATGTAATGAAGTGTGCTGAATAATATCAATCAGTTAATTATGACAACAATTTCAAATGAACGGAGAAGAAGACTGCAAAATGTAATAGATAACCTCGTTATATTTCTAATATTTGTTCATATTATTTAAAGCAATAATTAGACGTATATAACTTATCGACTCTTTTAAGTACGTTCTTCGCCTGGCATATACATTAACATGGTTTACACATTTTAGCATGTTGCTGTAGAAATGAAACACACTCAGCTTTTTTCTATAAAATTAATTTTTAAAAGCCGATAGCGATCTGTGTACATGTATCGAAATCTTACAAATGACGTCCAAAATCAATGTCAGTCTAAAAGTTTAATAATAAACCGAGTTTGCTTTTAAGGTGAAGTTTATAGGAGTCAGTGCGGAAAATCAGTCTATATTTGTACTTAATCAAACTTTGTTGTCTGTAAAAAGAACAGTAGAATAAACTTGGAATAATCGTTTCCCGTTATTTGTCGTAGTCTTGCATATACATAATATTACTTCATGCAGATGCAGACGTGAAAGTGATTTACATGTCATAACTGAAGTTTATGATTTTATTCAGTGTTTTCTTAAAACAGACTTTTTCCTGAATTGCTCATTTCCTGAGACAGTAATTATATCAAAATGGTTTGAGCGTTTTCAAACAGTATATCCGTGTGATAATGTTCTTGAAAGACCACCATGTGTTATCTGTCTCTTGTTTTGCAAACGAAAATGCATAATATCTATTAAAATCTTGCTAAAAGGCAATATTGCGGAATTTGTAGAACATATGGTTGAATATTCAAACAATCACAGACACTGATCCGATTTACGAGTGCCTTCGCATGCTGTTCTTGTCGGTAAACATATCCTGTAAAACATCACTAGCTTACATACTCACATAGTGTTAAACAAAACTAACGTACAAAGCATCTGAAGAAGACACGTCTGTAAAATATGCAATAAAAGAAAGATCAGCTTAAAGAAAGTATAATATGTTTCCAAAGTAAGCAAAATAGCACAAATACCTTCAAATTCTGCAATTTACAAATACCGACAAAGAAAACTGTAATATGTTAGCAATGTTTTAAATTAAATCGCTGTACTGATGTTCTGAAATTTGAAGTTGTTTATTCAGTTTTGAAGAAATATTGTAACTATAGTTATGAAATGAATTAATTTCTTGGAACACCATATAACGATGAATGCTCACCTAATCTGATCCATCATACAGCTTAGACATAAACAATAATATACAAAAACTGACATAAAAATTGAGGTCTGGCAGCATGCAAACCAATAACTGAGATATTAAGCTCCAGGAAAAGTTAAGATATTTTGCGTGGAAAATATGTCAAGCGCTTTTAAGCAGTATTAACTTTATGGAACTTCACGTCTTGAAAGGCAAGCACGACAGTGTTGTTTCAATCATATAGCGGTTTCAAATTCATAATTAACAGGAACTTTCTAGTAACACAGGGTAGTCAAACAAGGTTTTGAGGAACAGCCATTTGACTATTTATTAGATGCTTTTTTCCCATTTGTCTTCTAACTTTGCCATATAATCATGACGCATAACCTCTAGGGAAATGGTAAATATATTATATTTTTGAAGCGTGATATTACCTTACTATTCATTTGTCAAGGCATCCGAAATATGACTTTTGTAGATGTTTTGCATGAACAGGCACTTGTTATTCCCGTAGTATCAAGAGTCATGTTAACTACCAGACAAACTAAGTTTCGATACACAAAATTGCCATTAAATATTAGAAAGTGACATGACAGTACAAGAGTAAATAGATTTAGAAATATACAGCAACGCATAGTACAGTAAGATCACTGTCTGTCTATATTATAAAAGCAAGGATTGTCTAATAGTGTGCATGCAAAAACTTGCTTATCGAGATGTGTTTTAGATATAAGACAGTAGATTGCCTACGAGACATCGGCCATAAATATGATTGCAGTAAACACAATAATAAAAACAAAAGTACGAAAACAGCCACGGTATTATAATTTATGTACATACTTCAACCATTGTTTACCGTCATCTTGATAAGTTATACAGTTATGTAAGCAATTCCTAGTTTGATAATACTTACAGCTAAAAACTTCACACAACATGAACGGCATTTCTGACAACATTACCGGTTAAGGAAATTAAAAATTGTACAATGAGCCAACATCGGGAGGAGGATTCTAGACAAAATTGAATATAATTTACAATTTTACAATTTGATTCAATTTAGATTGATAATAACATATAACTCCTGTTAGGAGTTGTCACACTGTACGATCACCTAAATTAGAGGACTTTTTCAGAGTTTCTTTAGCACATTTGACCCTATTGGCCTTTTACTCCTCGTTTAATATGTAAAACTTTCTTAAACCCAAGTGCCTAGTTAGAATCTCATGAGTTCATTGATATGCCAAGAAAAGACACTTTGTAACTGGCGTCCTTATCAATCAGACGTCTTACAGCAGCAATGTTCTTTGAGGTCTCTGCTGTTTTGGGTCTGCCAGAATGAGCCCTTTCTTTAAGAACTGCCATACAATTTTCAAATTTAAATATTCACCTGTGAATAGCTTTTTCTGATACTGCAGACTTCCCATATGACGTATGCAGTTTACTGAATAACTGCCTTGCAACAAACGAACTTTAATGTACGCTCTAATTTTAGATTTCTGATACAAAACTAAATATCTCTGAAGTGTACCGTAGTTATCATTAAAACATTGCAGGATTATAAAAAGCAAATTCATGTATCATCCATATAAAACACGAGTTTCTTGCGTGTCAAATATCTACGAAAGCGCACGATTGTAATTATTTTTAGAATTGCCCTTTTAGAAAGGACCAATGCATTAGATCCTTAGCGGAAATGAATGTTTTACTGATTTTCATATTGTTATTTTTTTTTTTTTGAAATTTTAATGTTCCCTTTAGTATGAAAATATCATTTTATTATCTTTTTATTCAATACGAGTTCTAGATTCATTTGACATTTAATTTTTTTAGACGTTGGAATTTTCCACATCCCAAATTTCGATGCGGGTATGAAATTCTAAGTTCGTTTAATTTCAACACTCCCATGCATTATATATCCAAACATAAACGACCAAACAACTATTCATTTCCCAAAAACAATAAAATAGTTTTTAAAAAAATGGAAACTCCACTTGCCGCCCAGCGCGACACAAAGATATTTCAATGCTTTTCATTTGTGCATGACAGCATAGCTATTTAAAACTTTTACCGTTATGTCATGTAAATTGTGATACAGTAAGCGCGGTATTACCTTAAGATAATGATATTTCTTGTGATTACATCCATTATTGCGTAATCACCTCTTTAGAAAGAACGGGTTGGAAATTCACAACTGTTCCAACATTATTCAACAGTCTCGATAAATGTTTACATGACTTACAGAAGAAAATGTTGCAGTTTCTCACAATGGACACAGAAATATTTTAATCTTTAAATCAAAGGTGATTAAGACTGGTGAACTTTATATTGACATTATTGAGCATTACAAAACAGAAACTATGTACAATTTAAATATGTATCATGATAGAAAATCAGGCGTCAAAGCTGCTAAGCACCTTCTGTAACAGTTTGCAGAAATCAAAACAGAAGCGGTAAGAAACTTTTCAAACAGATATATGACAATTTGACCTTTTAACCTGTTCACCATAAAGAATTGTGAACTATTGATCATTCGTTAATAATTTGTAGGTTATGTACATTAATGAAGACAATTTGTGTATGGAAATCAATTGAAACAATAGAAGAGAATATTACTTCTTTTGTCGTAGCTTATATTATTTATACATAGTCACCTTCCTGTCAAATAAAGGTTACTCCAATTTATAATGCGGTCTGTGATAATTCTAGTCTGGATCAAATGCCCACACAAATCATTACTCGAGGGTCGTGCGGATGCCATTTAATTCCATGACCAAATGTTTATTGAGAAGTCATTGGATTTCAGTCGATATTTACAGGTTATTAGATCTGTACTGTGAAAAATACAGGCGTTCTATAGTGGATATATCGCGAGACTTCAGCGGCATTACCCCGAGAATGAACGTGCGCCTGTTTCATGATACAAATCTAACGTTTAATACATTAATCTATGAATCTATTTAGTGTAAAATGAAAAGAAAATTTAATTAAATTTGACAATTCAACATAAGCGAACTTTTAAACGCATTTACACAAGTTAAAATGACGTTCCGAATAACTGCATACACCCGTTATGAATATTTACGCGTCAGTAAGAAAAAAGTTCCACTGTGAATTAACGGGGGCTAAGTAAAATATCATAATTCCCCACTAAAGTGGGATTATGTGTGACACTAAATCAAAATCAACCATTGAACAAAAGTTAAATTAAACAGTATTTATTGATACACCATGTACATAAATCGTTTACATACAACCGAATTCATAATCAAAGTAGTGCAAAGGATCTGAAAACAAGCTTTCATTGAAAACCTATACTAATTAATTTCCTTGACTAATTGAATTATTGGTGTAATCAAATGGCATATAGTCAGTGGATATTTTTTATCAAATAAGATATTTTTCAGCAACCATAGTTTACACATGTGTGGTTCGGTAGCATCAATAACGCAAATACTGTAAGCATTTGTATTCAGTTTCACAGAAATTACGTATAACATTAAAATGCATTGTAAAGAAATATATTGTATGGAAGGCAACATAAAATCGGACGCTACAAGTATATTACAACAAACATACTTTAAAGAACGATAACGCTTCAAAGAAGTAGCAGACTGAAATTATGGCATCCACTGTGATTTTGTAAAAATAATATTGACTTCAACTTACAGGTAACATGTCTGCTTCACGTATAATTAATGAAAGATGATTCACAGTCTTGGCAAAATGAGATAGATGTCGCTTTTGAACCATAAAGATGTTGAGATTTCAGGACAACAGGTGGCATGCATGTGCACATATAGAAACATATTATATAGTCTACTGAAAAGTATTTCATACTTTTGATCGGATTGCACGCTATACTCATAGACTATTATATGAATGATTGAAAATATTTAAACAATGGTAAGATGTGACTGTGGCATTCCCCTATATGATTCCATGTCGACTAAATGAAGAACACGTTTTTTTATGATTCTCAATAAACTTTCAATGCTGGAATTAAGTGACATACTTGCAAAATAGAATTACAAGTTGATCATTAATGATAGTGTACCGGTTAATTGTTAACATTATGATATGTATCCATTTTGAGAAGCTTCTAAGCTTACCTTTGTGGTTGCGTTTTTGGTTTCAGTAAACAGTTAAGTACTTTTTATAACCTCTTTCTGTCACAGTGTGGTCTACAGAAGTAAGAATTTCTTTTCTACTGCTTCAATTGTTTTTATACACAGTTTGCCTAAACGAATGTACATAATTGTCAAAATATCAACGTAGGTTCATAAAGGTTTTTTTTGTCTTGTTTTTAATAATCGCTATTATAGAGGAGTGTGCTGTAAAAAAATATACTGTGCATACAACACTGTTGAAAGATGTTCTGAATTAATGACAGTTTTTTTGGTTATACTTTGTCACCATTTTGGCAAATGATTACAATTCATTATTCACGCAAAGACGCAAAGAGTAACATGTACCAGTTCAACCACCAACAGGTTGTAATTAAGCACAGCCATATCATTCGATGAAATTGTATGATATTAAAACAGTTATTGCTCTGTAAATCGGCAAGTATTGATTTCTAAATATGAAGAAAATAAAATGTGTTTAAACTAACAATTAAAGAGTTATCATAGAAAACAACAAGTCCTGCCATTCTATAACTTCGCTCTCAGTTCGGGTTGATAGATGTAGATTTGGAGTATTAAAATTAGAGGTGAACGGAAAATTGAAAAAACACTGGGCATATGTTTAAAAGGAAAATCAAACTAACTAGATCGGTACCAGGAAGTAGACACAAAGTACTTTTAAAGGGTAATTTTAGGGTATCATGACAAAAACAAAACTGATTAATCGCCTACATTGTATTATAACTGGCTTCAAAAGTCTAATAAGTAAAATGAAGTTTCACCAGAACAAAAGCTATATAAGGTTATAATGATGTCGCGTAAATAAAATCTGCACGAAGATCCTTGGCCTGTTTTATCAACACAGTCGGTTTCCTTTTTAAACTGAACTCATTAAATCACAATTGCATCTAGTATCATATCGAACAATGGCATAAAAAAGTGAGTCTCTAAATGGAGTAAAGAACACGTTTTCTTTCATCAAGAAGTATTGTTTTATTAAACTGCATAAACAATTTTACAATTCATTCATCATCAAGTAAAATATCTGACGTAAATGAAATATTTTTAACATTATTGGTATGAGAAACTCTCGGTTTTTTAACCGAAGTTTTAAACAAATCAGAAATTTTCACTGAGCACAGCTGCCGACCACAATAAAAATTGACCATAAATTCTGTGGGCGAAGCTGCACCAATGGTCAAAATAGTTTTGCGGTCCTTGGGTGTGCTCACTACTAAAAAGATTCCCATGTTAACTTAATACGGTAAAAACGCTCGTTTTCTCAAAATTCTGCGATTTCAGCAATATTCAGTGACATGTTTTGAACAAAATGATAATTTTGTTCATAAAAACTAAATTCACAATAGTAGATAAACATTCTTCAATCAATCATATTGAATTACAACATTAAAAGTATTGCTAATAAAAACATCTACCCTACCTGTATTGATATAAACTTATTTACTGTAAAAAAGAGATATATAGACTAAATGAAGTTACTGAGATTATCAACAATAAACAATTAAAACCATACAGAATGCCAAAAACGTTCACTGGCCAGCAAATGGCTTTTGATGACAGTCTTAAACTGACCAAGGTTTTCGCTGCGCAGGAATACACCTCTATAAGAGAATGATCTCTTGTTAAGGTTGTAAAGAAGGAGAAAATGAAGAGGTATCTGGGACAGGGCTAGCAGTCAAATTTGACCTGGTTCAGCGATTATGAACAACATTTAGTGGAATGAAATGCTAACTAAGATAGTCTGGATCAGTATCAAATTTGATTTTAATTTTTATAAGAAAAAAAATTAAAAATGCATATTCAAGGTCTCGCAAACAACCCTATTACCTACAATACATTTTCCTCAAGTTCACAATTACAACTTTATCTATAATGCCTATGTTATCAGACAACCATTGCCTTTCATTGTGTAGGAAGACAAATAGTGATCTATAGATGCTATTCATTGATATTACAAGTGTTGGTGTGTTTCTTTATAAACAACATTCGCTCGGATGCTATCTATCATTTCCTATTTTGACAACAACGTTGACGTTTTGTGATATTTCAATTATTAATACTAGCAAACATTCGTCCTCTGTGATTAGTTATCAAAGTAAACATGATTCTTGTAACTATGACGATAAGTTTACCAAACTTACAGTTCTGACTATTTTATTTGACACATCTTTAGAAAATGCTGACAACTGAATAAGTTGACATCAAGCTTCAATAAACAGTAATTCGTTTACGACTTCCATAGAGATTTCTAATGATCAACTTTAAGGTCTTAAAAACATCTACAAACATCAAAAGCATTTTCAAGAATTAAAGTTGTTAACAGACCATGAATTTTAGGCCATGAGAAGTTGCTGGTGAATGAAGAAATTATAAAGAAAAATGTTCATTTTTCCAAAAAAAAAATGAAAAAGAGAAATAGGGTGAATTTTTAAAGATGTATTGTTTTATCAGACTGCATGAAATATTTTAAATTTTTATTCATTATCAAAACATATTTTACATAAATGAAAAAAGAAAAACATTTAACATTGTGGATATGGGAGGCCTTCGGTTTTTGCCCAAATTTTAAAAGAAATATTAAATTTTCAATATGAGTACAGCTGTCGACCACAATAAATAATGACTATAAGTTCTGTGTAAGAATCTGGACCTATTGTCAATATTTTTGTGTGGCCTAATTATGGCAAAAAATGACCATTTTCTCAAAAATCTGTGATTTCAGCAATATTCAGTGGAATGTTTTGAAAAGAACAAAAATCTGAGTAAAAAAATTAATTCACTATACAATAGATGATAAACATTCTAGTGGCAAACTAAGTATATTTTTCCAGTTATAACCATTTTGAAAAATTAATTTTCTCCAATTTGTGTAGACCTTATAAGGCTGAAGTGAACCTTGTCATTCGATAATTTCCCAAGATCATTTCTGATCATTTGAAACAGACTGGCATCAATTGTACAGTGTTGCATCTACAATCCATTTCCTACAGTCTCTTTATCCACAAACTGTCAAGGTAATAAGATGGAGTAACGAAAGGGGAACGGATTTAAATACAAGTCATTTTACAGAAGTTGTCACAGAGATGATGGTGAAATGCTATTCTTGAGATAACGTAACACAAAAGTCGTTGATTAACCGTCGTTATTTATGTTTGTTTGTTGTTGTTTTTTTTTTTTTTGGGGGGGGGGGGGGGGGTTACGCCGTTTTTCAACAGTATTTCAGTCAATCTTGTGTAAGTAATTACAGAGAAAGGTGGAAGTGTCTTGTTTCGTAAAAAATAGTATTATCATGTAAGTGTAATGAAAATCCCTCTGAATAACCATTAGATGTGTTGTTTTACTGTAAGGCAACCAAATACAACAAATAAAGATTTGATAAAAACAGAACTAAAGGGATATAAATGGAAATTAAATCTAGTCTAAATGTTTTTAAAGATGCATGCATTCATAGTTCTCATACTTGAGATAAACTTTAGATGATACATATTTCTGTGTGTGTTTATCATACAATTATATTGTTATTCGGCGCAGAAAATGTCTGTAACCGTTTAAATACGTGTCATTTGGTATGTATACTAGTACAGTGTGTAGGGGGCTCTCCGTGGCCGCGTGGTTAAAGTCGCCGACTTCAAATCACTTGCCCCTCATCGATGTGGGCTCGAGCCTCACGCGAGGCATTGAATTCTTTATATAAGGAAGCCATCCAGCTGGCTTACGGAAGGTCGATGGTTCTACCCAGGTGCCAGCTTGTGATGAAATAATGTACGGAGGGACATCTGGGGTCTTCCTCCACTATCAAAGCTGGAAAGTCGCCATATGACCTATAGATGTGTTAAACCTGGGTAACAACAGTACAATGTGTAATATATCGATTTTCAAAATTCTCCAAAATACATTAAGATTATGGTATGCATTTCGAAAAATGGAAAAATCATAATCTCAAAAGTTACAGCTGTATAAATGTTGGAATTATTTAGGAATGTATATTCTAACATGACCATACATTTGTTTTGAAAGAGTTATTGAACATTGATATAATTTAATTAAAAAATATCATTAAGTGTAGCATAGGTCGTTGTAATATAAATTTCAAAAATAAAGGTTGAAATGAAATATACAGGACTTAATACACATTACACGCACAGCATCTTTTATTTGGTCGTTTTTTTTTTTCTTTTTTTTTTTTTTTGTTTGTTGTTTTTTTTTTCTTTTTCTTTTTTTTATAAAGTTTTGGGTTAAAGAAGTTCAAATGAGTACTTAATATTGCATCGCTTTGTTTAACATTTTAAATGAAAATGACATATCCCACATTCTATGGCTGCAGACAAGCATATCAAGTATTGTCATTATGACAGTAAAGTCTAAATATTATTCCTTTCCATTTTTAGTTAAGATGTGCGCGCACAGCTAATAAAACGGTTATACTTGAATGTATTTTGTATACAAACAGGCTTTTGCTACCCTATGTAATTAGCCATAAAAGTTTCACAATATTCTTCTGATTTCTAAATAATTTCTTTAGATACTACTGTGTTGTCTTAAATGCGCGTTGATAACTGATATTGCTTTCTAATTTACAATTATACTGATGTTCAATAATTATTCAAAACAAATATTATAACAAGATGCTTGTCATATGCATGAATGTCTACGCTAAACCAATCATGAATTATATCAGAATTATAGATAAATATTCACATTTATTGACTAAATCCTAAACATAGGAGCTGATTGCTCAATTTCTAAGTTAGATAATTTCCTATCCGTTAATGGTGGTTTTCAATCAAACTTTGAAATTTTATGTGCCGTGAGTACACTCGTTAAATGTTCAAAACTCGTGACTGAAATGTCTGTTTGGAACTATAAGTATTAGATATGGGAACCTATATTAATGACATTTTAATGTATCATAATTAATAAAATCGGGAAAATCGTTTTGCTGGTGTTTATGTATAACTAGAAACCACGGTGTGTTAAGTTATTTATCCAAGACAAAAGAAAGTCTAAGATATTTTAAAAACCAAATATGTCATCGCAACATCAGCGCAAAGTTAGAAGGCAGTGGTTCATAGCTAAAAGACCCTTGGACAAGTTGAAAATACAAAGCTTAATTATTTTTCTGAAGCTTAAGAATATTTTAAAACTGTCCCCAAATATTTCATTAGATGACGTCAAATAAGTTTTTTTTAAGTTGTTACTTAAATGACATCATAAAATAGACATACCTCGCCGACGACGTTTAGATGCTTTCATGACTTTCTACATGTTGCGTCTGTAAATTTGTTCGAATTGGCGCCTTACTAAAATCCAGGTAGAGCTTAAGATAGTAAAGAATACGTCTTCAAATATTCAGAAATTGTTGTTTTATTATCTTAATTTTGACTGCTCGTCTGTATGAATACAGGAAAATAACTTGCTTCTAAAATAAATATAATCGTGACTGCCTTATAATTGATATTCCTTCCTCCAGATGAATGTGTATTGTTAACTGTCTTCAAATTTGTGGACCAAAATGGCTATCCAATGCAACGGAGAAACGAGTTCGATCAGTCTGACAATTCCTAAACATCAAAGTTTTTTTTATAAATACATGAAATAACATGAAACTCTTTAACATCTTAACATATTCTGATTTACCCCAAAGAATCCTAGAAACTGCAACGTAAAGTCAGACTGACACTCATTACGAATGATCTTTAGTACACTGTCGGACAGTCGTGTCTCATTTCAAGGCTGATCTTAAAAGTGCAGTATGTTGTGAAATAAATTGATTTCAGGTTTTATTCCTCTTCCCCATGACGCAAATGTAGTTAACATGATTTTACAGCTGCTAGAAATGTCAGTGTGTATATGACAGCGGAAGACGGCGCTATTTTAAAAAGAGTCATTCATTGTTTTAAATTAAGAAAGCAGCATATTTGTCCTCTCTAGTCATTTTAGATAGTATGGTCAATATATATGATATAATGTATACTTATTCCGTTTTCATATCACTGACCTTTATGTAATTATGTTTTTCCTAAAATACTTATTTAGGGTGTATCAGTAGCAAAGAAAAATATTTTTATGTTTGATACAAATGTATTTATGAATTATCGAATTGAGCTCATAGCAAACATCAGATGCCCAATCATATATAACAATAGTATATAATCGCCCTTTCGGTCATAATATACTTTTACTTGCATCTCTTATGCTTCAGAGTAATTAAGACCTGTACAATACGTAGAAGTTGCAATCTCTATAAAGATATTGTTTATATTGTGGGATCGTCATGCACGCAATTACGCCATTTATGGAAGTGTTTCTGATTATATCTATATATAGAACTTCCGTTTTTTTTTTTCAGTTATTACTAAGTGCATTCATACAATATGGTTAGAAAATATTGCCTCAATATGGAAATATAGTATTTTTAGACATGTAATGTCCCATTTGTCAAAGACTTTTCGATGTAAATACAAGTTATCCTAATGTAGGATGTCATGTATAAGACTTACTTTTACCAGATCAAATGCGGTGCCATATTTTCAAATTACTACTTCTTATTGTGATCGTGTTGCGAAGTATGGTCGTTGTTTTTTGTACTAGCAATAATTGTATTCATTCATTTATTTATTTATTTATTTATTTATTTCAGTCTCTTCCATTTACAAAATATATACAAATATACATCGAAGCATTAAAAACATATAAAGGGTCATTCAATTTTAGAATAAATAAGAGACATATAGAACGGTGAAAATAACAATACATACAACAAAAAGCAACCAGATTACTTAAAAAGTACAAATGTATGTGAGTGTGTGTGTGTGTGTGTGTGCGTGTGTATGTGTGTGCGTGCGCGTGCGTGTGCGCGTGTGTGTGAGTACGAGTGTGTGCGTGTCCGTGTGCGTACGCGTGCGTGTTCGTATGCTTAATAGGGGTCCATCCGGCCGTAAAGCCAAAGTATATAGCATTAATCTAGGTAAGAGTACGGACCCCTCGGCATGTCACCAAGAATGCCATTAAAATAGATTTTTAGAGCCCAATCGTGAAAACAATTTACCTCTACACTATTATCAATAAGCCAAAAAGTTCAAATAATTTGGAAGCCAAAATTGGTCACGGCCAATGAGACCTAAACGATAGAGATCTGTTTATCGAGGCAATGTGCAGGCTGGTGCTCCATCGCTGGTGATCATATCCCTCCCCTCTCACACCCCACGTTGAGCGTAGGGATTGAGAAACTTGTATGCCGGTGTACTTGTAGCCTCTTCTATCTGGTCTACACATCTGTGCCACTCTGAAGTGTCCTGCGAAGATGACTACAACAGAGTTCATAGTTGCCTGTCAGTGCCGTCTAACGCCAAAAAGAGGTCCCGAATATACCGCACGAGTTACTGGAATCGGTTGGCCGGTGCCTTTTTTGTTGTACAGTTGGATGATTCCCACGTACAGAGTTATCGAGAGTATGTATGACCCAAACTCGTCGCCCCAAGGTCTTTGTAGAGCCACTCCCTCTGGTCTTAGACGGGACACCAACGGCTGCACCCCAGTATAATTATAGTCTATAACCGTCGATGCCCTGTGCCTTTTCCGCGATGCACGTTCCGGAGGGAAGGTTAGTTAGTTGTTTTGGGTTTAACTCCGTTTTTCAATAGTATTTCAGTTATGTAACTGGTGGCAGTTAACCTAACCAGTGTTCCTGGATTCTGTACCAGTACAAACCTGATCTCCGTAAGTAACTGCCAACTTTCTCACATGAATCAGAGGTGGAGGAAGAATTATTTCAGACACAGTGTATTTTATCAAATCGTCACGGAGAGCATACGCCTCGCCCAAGGCTCGAACTTGCGACCCGACGATCCGTAGATCTGCGCTCTCCCTATTGAGCTAAGCGGGCGGGCCCAGAGGGAAGGAGAAGATAAATTACCTTTTTCAAGTGACTATCCAGTCTTGATGGTAAGTATCATTTGAATTTATTCTTAACAGTAAATTTTGCAATCAAAATTTCAATCTCAAACTCAGCTTAAACCGAAAAATGTTTAGTGAAAAATGGGGCTTGGGCAATCATTTTAACAAGTACACTCAATCGGGGTTAACATCTATGATACAACAAGTCTTAATACGCAAATTCAATGAATTTATATCCCCGCCGAATAGGCTGTTTTGTGAATGTGAAAACTCTGTTTTAAAATATATTTATTTTCTATATATACACAAGTTATGTACAAATAGACCGTGCAACGGTTTGTTGGTTCATTTTTCTTTAAAAAAATCAAGGGCAAAAACTTTGCCCTAAAGTATTCTATAATTGTATGAAGTTTCATGAAGATTAATCAATATGTTACTGTATTAAAGGATTATGATATTTTGATTTACAGATCTGCCAGAGGTGGTAATAATCAACTTAAACGTAATTGGGATATCAATAAAGGGATTAAAGTGGACAATATTAGAACATTACCTGAGGCAATTCCAACTGTAATATCAACAGAAAGACCAAAGCATAAGAAAACAATCAACAAAGAAGTGCTGGATTGGAAAATGAATTTATCCCACATAAAATATGAGACTCAATCAATAGTTAAAGGCCAGAAAAATATAAAAATGTGTTGCATTAACCCAAGATCTTTGAAAAACAAAACGACAGCGATCAGTGACTTTATTATCTCGAACGATCTAGATCTTATTGCTGTGACTGAGACATGGTTAGGCACCTCCATCGATAAAGCATGTCTAGGTGAACTGTTACCTGATGGGTACAAAATCAAGCATGTGCCACGCCCTGGTATTGGGCGTGGAGGTGGGGTGCCCCTTATTTATAGATCGGTGATAGATGTAAAGGTAGTCTCTTCAACTAGTGACAATACATTTTCAACATTTGAACATATTGAGTGTAATGTAAGTATCAACAACTACACATTGCTCATGGCCGTTATTTACAGACCTCCTCCATCAAAAGAAAATGGTTTGAATACGAATGATTTTCTGGATACCGAGTGGCCAGATTTCTTGTCAAAATACGCCGCAGTTGACAAGAATATCATCATAACTGGCGATCTGAATTTTCATTTAGACATTCCTTCTGATCGTGACACCATCAAATTTAACAGTGTGTTACAATCTTGTGGCATGTATCAACATGTAAAAGGGTCCGTCCACGGTCATACCCTAGACGTGGTCATCACCAGAGACATGGATAAAACAGTATCGGCAGTAGTAGTGACTGATCCTGGGTTATCAGATAGCTCCGGAAAAATAGCCAAGGACCATTTCGCGGTAATGTTAAATGCACTTGCCGCGAAACCCTCTCCGGTAAAAAGAACTGTGACATACAGGAAACCCCGTTTGATTGACGTTGACACTTTCAAAGCTGATATTCTATCACCCGATCTTTTGAATTTGTCACAGAGTACATCAGATACAGAAACTCTTGTCTCACTATACAACAGTGAACTTTCAGCTTTAATTGACAATCATGCGCCTTTGTGTTCCAAAACCATCACATTAAGACCATCTTGCCCCTGGTTCTCGGAGGAGCTCCACGACGCCAAACATTTTAAACGTAAACTAGAACGTAAATGGCAGACTTCAGGACTCACCGTTGACCATTCAATGTATAGAAACCAATGCGCGATTGTTAACAAAATGTTAAAAAAGGCAATAATTGATTATTACTCAGAGAAAGTAGAATCAAGTGAACGAGACCAAAAATGTTTGTTCAAAATTACGAAACATTTATTGAACGGTCCAGGTGAAGCTGCACTTCCATCAGGCAAGAACCCAGAAGAACTAGCACAGGAGTTCAGCGATTTCTTCATACATAAAATAGAAAAAAATCAGAGCTAATATTGCATCCCATGCTCAGAGTGAATCAGTAACTCCAGAAGACGGACGCATAGCACTATGTGATACCGCGCGTTTGGCTAGTTTCAGTCCAGCAACAGAAGAGGAGGTAAAAAATCTTGTTCAACAGTCAGCTAATAAGACATGGGAATTAGACCCTCTTCCTACATGGCTCTTGAAATCTTGTATAAACGAACTCCTCCTCAATATTGAAAATTGTTAACATCTCTCTAGAATGTGCAATCGTGCCAGAATCATTTAAAACATCACGAATAAGACCATTGTTAAAAAAGCCAAGTCTTGATCAAAATACACTCAAGAATTACAGACCTGTTTCCAATCTGCCATTCCTCTCAAAAACCCTGAAAAAGTAGTAAACAGAAGAATTGAGGAACATTTGACAAACAATCAATTACATGAAATAAACCAGTCAGCATACAGAAAATTTCATTCAACTGAAACCGCATTGTTAAAAGTTCAGAACGACATTCTCGAATCCCTAGACAAAGGTGACGTCACAGTACTTGTGATGTTGGACCTTTTGGCTTCATTCGACACCATTGACCATAACACCCTTCTTCATAGACTCGAATTTAACTTTGGATTCGCCGATAAACCCCTTCAATGTTTGGCATCATATCTAACAGACCGCTACCAAACAGTATGAATCGATGGCAAACTCTCTGAACCAGTCCTTATGAAATTCAGAGTTCCTCAAGGATCTGTTCTGGGCCACGGTCTAAACCACCACTTTTATGCAGATGACTCCCAACTCTATTTATCGTTTAAACCAGTTGACCAAGCATCAAAGACAGCCACAATCACACGAGTTGAACAATGCCTAAAAGAAATCATCTCATGGATGAATTCAAACATGTTAAAATTGAATGCAGACAAAACTGAAGTAATTCTTTTTTCGAGTAAAAAACACTCCAAACATGTTGAAAATCTAGAACTGAAAGTTGGCGAAACGAGCATAAGACCATCAAAAACTGTTCGAAACCTTGGTGTTACGTTTAATTCGAACATGCACATGGACCATCATGTTAATTCTGTGACTCGAACATGCTACGGCCAAATACGACACACTGGTCATATTCGACCATATTTGACAACTGAAGCCACCAAAACCCTTATAAACTCGCTTGTAATCTCACGATTAGATTACTGCAATGCTCTTTTGTATGACGTGCCAAAATCAACAACGAGCAAACTGCAAAATGTCCAAAACACAGCTGCACGTCTTATTACGAAAACAACCCGTTTTGAACATATAACACCAATCCTTAAAGATCTTCATTGGCTTCAAATACAAGACAGAATCAAATTCTCATTCAAACATTCAAGGTCTTGCATGGACAGTCGCCGGTGTATATGAGAGACTTACTAGAGGTGTACGTGCCAACTAGAAATCTGAGGTCAGCAAGTGCAGCAACAACCCTTGTGCCACAAAAAAGTCGACTGGTTACCTACGGGGATAGAAGTTTCAGAGTTGCTGCCGCAAAACTATGGAAGTCTCTCCCTGACAATCTCAGAAAAGACTCATCATTTAATTCATTCAAAAGAGCTCTCAAAACACACCTTTTCAAAATTTTCTACAACACATAGATACCAACTGTGACTGTTCTACCCATAATAAATATGCCATCGTTATTTTTGTGATACAGAACTACGGCAAGTCATTCGTCGCTGACGAAGATCTCTTAACTGTACAATTCATCATGTAATTAACTAAATTGACAATTCATCTTTTATTTCTTCATGTCACATTTTAAGTGATATGACGTTCTGTGTGTGTGTTTTTTGCAAGACTTGAGTTTTACTTGAAGTGTGTGGTATTTCTATCTAATACAGTACATGATGGCACCATTAACTGGGGGGTTGAACCTCTATATGCAGCACGTCTGGGCGTACTAGGTGCTTAAAGCACTGGTATTGGCAATAGGGGTAAATCGACCTCAAGGGGAGGGGTGCGGTGATGGCTGTTTGTTACAATAAGGCTGTAAATATTATCATTGTTCATTGATGATATTGTTGTAATAACTATTATTTTTATTATTATGTACAACGCCATTGAATATATCATTTATGAAAAAGGCGTTTAATCAAATTGTTCAGTTTCAATTTTGTGATTGCATATGTCATGTTTTGTTATTTTCCTACATATCTGCGATATGTCACATGTTTAGTTGTAAAGCGCCTTTGAACGTATATTCCGTATGAAAATCTGGTATAATAATAATAATAATAATTTTGTGGGAATTTATGAGTTTTAGAACAATTATGCTCTAGGTGCAATTAAAGGGCAATAACTTTGTTTACTGTTAAGATCCTGATGAAAGATATGCTTGCACCATTGCCTTATACTTACTTATTTTATTTTGTTGAGTTTAACGTCGCACCGACACAATTTAAGGTCATATGGCCACTTTCCAGCTTTGATGGTGGAGGTAGACCCCAGATGCCCCTCCGTGCATTATGTCATCACGAGCGGGCACCTGGGTAGAACCACCGACCTTCCGTAAGCCAGCTGGATAGCTTCCTCATATGAAGAATTCAACGCCCCGAGTGAGGTTCGAACCCACATCGATAATTTGAAGTCACTAAGCGATCTTAACCACTCTGCCATGGAGGCCCCTACTGCCTTATACAGATCTATATTTGTGTTAAATTTCATGAAGATCTATAAATGGCTTACTCTGTTATATGGGAATTTATAGATTGTAAAAAATTAACGGGCAAGTCGATGAAGTGATCGTGGAAACAATTTCTCTCCGCATTCGTGGGGAATAATAATTGAAGTATGGGTTGGGACAGAGGGAATGGGCTCCTGCCAGAGAAGAATAATAGGGAATTTTAAAGTCATTCTGGACCTAAAACAGTCTTAGCAAATCAGATCAGCATAATACATCTTATTAGCCTGGTTAATTGAGGTACATTTAGTGGTTGGGGCAAGCATCCCCGCTCCGAGAATTTTTAAAGCCACTTCAGACTATTCATGTTAAAATACACATACTACTAGCCTGAATAATAGAGTATAGGTTGAGATAGAGTTTAAACAATCCTCCTTGAGAAAGTTTGAAATTCCCTAAGACAAAGTGGTGCGAATTAAAGCAACACCAGACAAAAACTCGTAACAAGTGAACTCTAAAAACTCACCTAGACAATTGGGGGACAGGTACTTTGCGGGATTACTGTAATGTAAAAATTCTGCAAGACAAATTGTGAATATTGTGGGCTAAACATGCTCTTATTTATATGCCAAAATACACACGACTGATGCGAATAAGTACAAGAGACAAACAAAATGCGTAACTTTTTGTTGGATTTATTGTTGAATAAGCCTCTACACAACAAACACAACTGAATTAGTGTCTAACCCAGTGAGAAAATCAGGCTATGCATTTTTCATGGAACTATAATATGATCTGAGTATCACAATAACAGTTTACAATACAAACGCATTCTAAAAAGACAGAGAAATAAATATAACAGGTAAAATACTTGGATAAATGAGTGATAAATAAGGTGCATGCCACCACCACCTCCTGCTTCTTTTGAATGGAAGTGGTAACTGACATGCTGTATTTTGGGAAATATTTTTTCAGTTATTTTTTATAACGTATATGTTATGGACCAGACTAGGAAAACAACCCATTGACATTTGACCTCTGAGTGTGACATTGATCAATCTGTGTTGTGCATGTCGAGTTGACTCATTCTGAGAAACATATTTTGCCAAAAATATTGAAATTCCTTGATGGTTGGCAGAATTACGGACGGGAAGAAACTATTGACATTTGATCTCTGATTGTGACCTTAACCTTTGGGCTGGGAACCTGGATGTTGGGCATGACACGTCATCTCATTATGGAATATATTTTTGCAATGTAATATTAGAATGCCTTCAAGGATGACAGAGTCAGGAATAAAATACATTTGATATTCAAATTTCTTGATGGATGACAAAGTTACAGACTGGACACGAGTTTTGGACGAACAAACGAATGATGAACAAACGAACGAACGAACATCGGATAGACGGACCCTGCAACTTCTATATATGCCGCCACGAAGGTGAGATAATAAATTTATTTCATCTTCTTAGATCTATAAGAAAATAATATTAGATCTGGTGAGGCATATTTTTTATAAAAGTAAAAACCTGTAGGCTACAAATCATTCTTGGTGTAGTTAATATGCATCTCTCCAGTCTTTATATCAAATATTTATGTTTAAAATGTAACTTGCTCAAAATAAAACACACAAGCAGCTGCTTCGATGTGCCTCTGTGTAGTTACGGTACTGCTTTATATAAGTTTAGATATGTGATTATTCTGTCTATGGACTACTTAAGTTGTTTATTACATGTAACCTTAATTTGGTTTACAAAAGAATATGGTGACAACACCTGTGGTACTAGTGAGATCATGTTCCTTGACCCATTTCTCATATTCTCCTTTAGCTTTTAAGGCTTTGACTTTCTGAACAACATCAGCTACCTCTTCTTTTGTTGCAAATGTCCAGTATGGACGGGGTGCACGTAGGGACTCGTCTAAAATATCATCTAAGTTGTAATAATTTTTGATAATATCTGCACCCAATGTGTTTATTTTTTGTATACACTTGATACCAGCATCTTCAAACATTTGTTCAAACTGTTCCAGTGAAGGCATAACTGATGCGTTATATCGATTCGTAATTTCCATATTCAGCTGAGAGAACCACTGGATCCTAGAAACCGTTGTTGTAAGGACTGTTGAAATAATAATCAGCCCGTCTGGTCGTAAGATTCTAACAGACTCTTTCAGTGTCTTCACACTATTCGGAAAAGCAGGATTATCTATGTCTAGATGATTCAAAACCTATTTTAAATAGAAAAAAATGTATTCATTCTACATCGAAGTTCTGTGTCTTTTTACAATGTATTAAAATCAAATCTTTGTTAACCAGCTATTCAACGATGCAACAGAAAAGCCACTGCTTAAGGCAGATAACGGTTTTAGTCAGTTAGATTTTTTTCTCAGAAAGTCAGTTTAGATTGCTAGCTGACTGTTTGCTTCAGGTAAGTGCCTCTTTAACACAAGTGGCCACTGATGATGTATGAAGCAATTCAAGTTAATTAGATTTGTACTTCGAATATTTAAAAACATAAAACACTAAAGAGTTTGTTGCAACTTTTATACTAAAATTTTTATTTACATTTTGATATATCTTGAAAAGTTATCAGTATCTGTGTGTCGCATTCTACCCAGACAAAATGTCGACGAAATCAGGCATAATTTCAGAGCAGTTTATTACTTACTAAATAACACAAAACTACAAACCAAATTAAATACGACAGCATCAAAAGATTCATCTGGAAACGGGATGGGAGGCATCTTTGCCTCAATAGCCTCTTTAACCACTCCCCTCGCCATGTAGTCAGCAAGTTTGGATTTAGCTTTCTCTAACATTCCAGTTGACGCGTCCAAAATCGTTATCTGACCGACGCCCATATCAACGAATGCTTTTGCATAATTCCCAGTTCCACACCCAGCATTATTGCCGAACTGTTGTAATTGATCTGTCAACACAGGAAACAGCGAAGATAAACAGAATTTATGTGCTCAATATTTCCTTTACACTCGCTTCCGCTTCGTGTCGCACTGACCCAAAGCGCGTGCATTTGTATGATCGATGACGTAGTTCATCCAATGTTGTGCAACATGTACACGGAAAATCAAGTTTTACTGCTGAACAATCTGCAGTATTTTCGACAGAAAGTTTCGCCATGGTTGCTCACACGGATGCCGCCATTTTATTTACGATATCATAAATATTTACGAGACCCCTGACCCTCTCGTAACTTTACGAGGATCATAGCTACGATAATTTTCATAAGACACCTGTCAGACTTATGAGAACGTTGCGAGAGACTTACGAGAAAGATACGAGAAATATTCTCGTAAATATCTTGATAAGATAGGCCCATATTCTTTTTCGTGGCATTACATAAAAACTGTTATTATATCAGCACGTTATAAACCACGATATTTTCAAATTGTATGTATGATTTCTATAATATTTCCCCAATAATGGCCCTGTTAACAATTGCTGATGATGTTAGAACTGCGGTATTTGGCCTTAAGGGTCATAATGATAAATTCACAATTTGTTTATTCGTTTCTAAGTTATATCGTTCCATGTAAAGACGTATGGCATTTTTTGTAGAATTTAGGGAAGACACCTGTCTGTTCTACCCTTCCACCAATCGTCTAGTTGTGAGAGAGGGCGATGCATAGTTTGCACGCTCTATCATGACAATTGGCCCTTTCCGTTCTATTATGTTTTCTCCGTATGAGATATCGGCACTTTCCGGTTATTACGGAAATGCAGTTTTCTGTATGGCCAAAAGATGAGAATTCACATAATATTAAATTTTAATAGATATTGAAAAAATATTGGAATTCTATATTATAAGAAAAAACGTAATTTTGGACTCTGGTAAAAAAGGTATGCATAGTTTTGTCAGTGATATATCTGTTACGTTGTCAGTTACGTTCAACTTGTCAGTTTTACTGTTAATGTCATATACCCTTTCACAGTTATATAATTAACATATAAGTCCCTGTAAGTGTTGAGTTAATGTAATGATATTTAAAACAAATCCCAAGGTTCTGGCAGTAAGTGGTATACTCTATATTCACGTCAGACTAGATATCTAAACATCTCGTGTGCACATAGCAGTGGAAGCTGTGGTATAAAAGTACCAATGGCTGACAACTAAACCGTGGTGCGTGTGCACATAGCAAAGGTCACAGTGGTCAAGAAATAACAATGTCAGAATACTTAACCGCGGGTGACGCGCAGATAGCAACGGACGCAGTTGTCTAGAAGTAATTCTGTCAGACTACGAAACCGTGCATTGGTGTGAACATAACAGCGGCCGCAGTAATCAAGAAGTAACATTGTTAGAATTCGATACCGTGGGTGATGTGCAAATAGCAACGGACGCAGTGGTCAGAAGAAGCACTGTCAGACTACGAAACCGTGGGACGTTTGCACAAAGCAGCGACCGCAGTGTTCCAGAGGTACTACTGCTAGACTACGAAACCGTGGGCCATGTGCACATAGCAGCGTCTGCAGTAGTCAAGCAGTAGCACTGCCAGATTACGAAACCGTGGGTCGTTTGCACATAGCAGCGGCTGCAGTAGTCAAGAAGTAGCACTGTCAGACTACGAAACCGTGGGTCGTTTGCACATAGCAGCGGCTGCAGTAGTCAAGACGTAGCACTGTCAGAATACAAAGCCGTGGGTAGTTTGCACAAAGCAGCCGACGAAGTGGTCCAGCCAGAAGTAACACTATAAGACCACGAAACCGTGGATTGTAGTAACACTGTCTTACTACGAAACCGTGGGTCGTTTGCACATAGCAGCGCCCGCATTGGTCAAGAAGTAACATTGTCAGAATATGAAACCGTCGGTGATATGCAAATAGCAACGGACGCAGTGGTCAGACGAAGCACTGTCAGACTACGAAACCGTGGGACGTTTGCACAAAGCAGCGACCGCAGTGTTCCAGAGGTACTACTGCTAGACTACGAAACCGTGGGCCATGTGCACATAGCAGCGTCTGCAGTAGTCAAGCAGTAGCACTGCCAGATTACGAAACCGTGGGTCGTTTGCACATAGCAGCGGCTGCAGTAGTCAAGAAGTAGCACTGTCAGACTATGAAACCGTGGGTCGTTTGCACATAGCAGCGGCTGCAGTAGTCAAGAAGTAGCATTGCCAGAACATGAAACCATGGGTCGTTTACACATAGCAGCGGCTGCAGTAGTCAAGACGTAGCACTGTCAGAATACAAAGCCGTGGGTAGTTTGCACAAAGCAGCCGACGAAGTGGTCCAGCCAGAAGTAACACTTTAAGACCACGAAACCGTGGATTGTAGTAACACTGTCTTACTACGAAACCGTGGGTCGTTTGCACATAGCAGCGCCCGCACTGGTCAAGAAGTAACATTGTCAGAATATGAAACCGTCGGTCATGTGCACATACATGTAGCAATTCTCGCAGTGGACCAGAAGTAACACTGTAAGACTACGAACTTGTGAGTCGTTTGCACATAGCAGCGGCCGCAGTGGTCAAGACGTAATACTGTCAGACTACGAAACCATGGGTCGTTTGCACATAGCAGCGGCGGACGTAGTGGTCCAGAAGTAACATTGTTAGACGAAGAAACTGTGGGTTATGTGCACTTAGCAGTGGCGGACGCAGGGGTCCAGAAGTAACACTGTCAGACTACGAAACCGTGGGTCATGTGCACATGCATGTAGCAGCGCCGGACGCAGTGGTCAAGAAATAATACTATCAGACTACGAAAACATGGGTCTTGTGCATATAGGAGCGGACGCAGTGGTACAGAAGTAACACTCAGACTACGAAATTGGGATCATGTGCACATAGCAGCGTGGCTGCAGGGTCCAGAAGTATCCCTGTCAGGCTAAGAAACCGTTGGTCATGTGCACATAGCAGCTTTGCGGCAGTGGTCCAGAAGTAACACTTTCAGACTACGAGACCGCGGGTCTTGTGCACATACTATTAGCAGCGGCCATTCTGGTCAGTTGTAACACTGTCAGATTACGAAACTATGTGTCGTTTGCACATAGCAGCGGTCGCAGTGGTCCAGTTGTAACACTTTATGGCTACGAAACCGTGAGTTGTTTGCACATAGCAGCGATCACAGTGGTCCAGTTGTAACACTTTCTGACTACGAAACCGTGAGTCGTTTGCATATAGCAGCGGACGCAGTGATCCAGCTGTAACACTTTGAGACTACGAAACTGTGAGTCGTTTGCACATATCAGCGGTCGCAGTGGTCCAGTTGTAACACTTTCTGAATACTAAACCGTGGGTCGCTTGCACGTAGCAGCGGATGCAGGATTCCATTTGTAACACTTTCTGACTACTAGTGAGTCGTTTGCACATAGCAGTGGTCCAGTTGTAACACTTTCTGACCACGAAACCGTGAGTCGTTTGCACATAGCAGCGGCCGCATTGGTCCAGAAGTAGCACTGTATGTCTAGTACACCTGGGGTCATGTGAGCCTGCCACCTTCTGTATCTGTTTTGCACCACACCCCTCTTCCCATTATTTAGCTTGCAAACGAACACAAACATTATACAGATCTCGCTGACTTGACAATATCCCTTCGTGTTCGGTTTTATGGTTAAGGAAATACTTGATTTTCAGGCGCCGCTTTAAGACATAAACGTCTGATTTTATTTACATTTAAAAGTGTAAAACTTTTTAATTGTTTTATTAAAATACTGATGGAATTGGGTATACCCAAGAAAAATTCAATGAGATGCAACAGCTAATATTTAAGATATATATTATTTGTCATATTTATTTTTAGTGTAAACCTTCTACATATAAATGTAATATTAAGCTCAGTAGACTGCTGTTGCTTACAAAAATGGCGAGTTTAACTTTTATTAAATTATAATACCTTAAATCTTTCTCCGCAAATGTATAACTTTTCAAGAATAAGCAAAAATGGTTCCAAGAAGATCACGAGAAATATTTTTAAAGTTTATGTGCACACAGATATCTGATACACAATTTTGCATATTATGTTAAATAATAAATGTTTTATCACGCGTCTGAAGCATTGACGCGAAAGGTTTTACGGCGACGCCGTCTAAATTCGTTTTCGTTACCTATGTCACGTGACTTCAGTTTGCAAATCAAACTACTTAATAACGCATTATAGATAATCTCTCAAAATGGAAGATTTATGCAACGCTCTGCCTGATTGGACGAGAGTGTCAATTTCTTTCACTCGGTTGATTGTGCTACGCTTAGTGAAATGTAGACAAAGCGTTTATCCTAAACGACGCTGTTCATAGTTTTAAAGCTAACATTGGCTCAGTATATTTAGCAAGAATATTGATATACATGTATCTCAAAATGATAAGTCAGTTTAATAAACATGATAAAAACCTGTTCAAATACCAACATATATCAAATTAAAGAAAGAGCTGAATACGGTCTGCGTATCACATGAATAAGGGTGTGATAAGAGTCTTTTATGTAGAGAAGTGCTTTTTAAAAGATTTTCCTTGTTACAATTGTCGTCTGTATATGAAAAGGTTTCTTGCTTTTGTGACTTATTCAGATTGCATATTAAAATGAGTACTTGTTTGCTTTGATATATTTGTTATAAATTATTTAACTGATTTATTATATATGAATATTTTTCTTTAGTATGGTATGCAAATATTGAACTCAGTTGAAATCTGTTTTATTATATATATGCTATATAATGACTGAATCTCATTACACTGAAATGAAGTTACGCTGCATACTGTTTATCTATGTGATATGACTACGGTCAAACTTTGCTTATGAAACTGAAATATTGAAATAATTACAATTGTATGTTTTGCTTGACCTTCACTTTTTTTATAGGTGTGACGTCATTGTCCAAAGATTCATGAATAGCGAATATGCATTTGTTAAAGCGGGATCAGTTGGCCTATTTTAGAAATAAATAAAAATAATAAATAAAAAAATCCTTTGATTTTTTCTCATGTATTCTAATCAAACTTGATTTGTAGCATCTTTATTAGGCCCGCAGCGAACTTTGTTCAGCTGGGATAACAACTTTTAGGGGCTGCTAGAGCTAAAACTAGAAATGCCTTTATACAGCGTCTCATGAACAGCTTGGTGGATCTTTGTCATACTTGGTCTGGAACATCATTATAAGGGGTCCTCTTCCAAATTTATTTATATAGGAACTTGTGCCCTATTAGGGACCACTACAGCTAAAAGTAGATATGCCTTTCTTCGCATTAACCACTAAAATGTAATGGATTTTTATCAAACTCGATGTGTAACAATATCGTAAGGTCTCTTGCTATTTTGTTACAAATGGGGATAGGGACCAATTTAGCTAAAATATAAACACGTTTAATGACCTCTTCTCATGAACCGCTTCATGAATCTTCATCAAACTACTGCTGTAATTATTCGTCTAAGGATAAACGAAACAAAATTGCAACCTTACGAAACCTTTGCGAAACATTAAAAGAGAACCATTTAAATTGTTAAAGTGCGGTGTTTAGTTTTGCAATTTGAAAAATGTTTGATGAAAGATGAATGTTAGATGAAAAATTCATAAACTTCTTTCCTTATTACAATTCGCCGACCATCATTTTTAAAGATATTTCTTGTTATATACATTTTTAATCTCAAAAGGCCTAAGAAGTTCGCAGTACCTGTGCGCATGCATAGAAAACCCATCAAAATGTCGATGCAGAATGAAATGTCTCAAGGTCAGATTTTAAAACGAGAAATTTCGAGAAGTCTGTCCCTTAATATTTGACTGTGTTAAAGCGATTCCTTTCAAATCGGATTGTCTCCCTTACATTAGCTAAAGTCGTGTCATTCATGTCCCATATCAATTATTCTTTGTCAGGGGTGTTTGACCACTTTGTCGTTTTTGAGCCGAGGGGATTATGACCAAGGGGATTTTGAGCGTCCCCTAAAATTGTTCCCATGAAACAAAACACTATTAAACTATTTATGATTTCACTGTTTCCACGAGAACTATTCTTATTTGGAAATGACAAGTATGCAGATATCAAAGTCAGTACTGGTGATAAAACAATACAAAAGGTATCAAAATGAGCTGAAATACTGGTCTTTTATTCGCGGTATTTTCATATTGTATACTAATTATATATTCATAAATGTTTATGAGAAGGGTACAACATGACACATTGTGTTAAAAGATAACATTTTCTATGTTTTAAATCAATATTAAACAGTTATATTCTGGTCTTAACGTGATGACTATTATTTTAAGTTTCGAATTGCTGCGGTAGGTGCTTTAATGGGGAAGTGAGGCAAGTAATTTATTTAAGGTCCCGTATTCACAGATCAGTTTCAGTCTCAGCTGTATGTATGTATATATGTACGTATGTACGTACGTACGTACGTACGTATGTAAAAGTAAAGTAAAGTGTTCGTTTATTATAGTGTCACCCCTACTGAAAGGGCCGGCCAAGTTGGTTTTGGAGACACCTACATATATTGAACAGCAATACTTCCCGATTCCTATATTTTAATGCTAGGCACCAGGCTAACCATTATTTAACTAGCTGGCGGCTCATCAACCGGTCTCTCTTCAGTGTCAAAACCCACCCCTGGCAGGGCTCGACCTTTCGACCTCCCGATTGGGGGGCAGGTGCTTTATCCATTAGGCCACCGCAAATGTATGTATGTATTAGGCCACCGCAATATGTATGTATGTATGTGTGCGTGTGTGTGTATGTGTGTGTGTGTGTTTCTTGCTGTACAGAGTCAGTTAATGAGCAATAATGAATATATTTAAATTAATTTTTAATGGAAATTATCAAATTAAACATTGCTCGATTTGAGGTTTGAGTAGGTGTATCAACGTTTATTTTGTACATTTTATGGCGCTTTGTTCAATTCTTCCTATGATTCTGTTTTCTCTCTTTTGTTGCACTAATTATGTTTTAGAAATAGTAAGGAAAGTACAAACATAATATTCAGCGGAAACGATTAAACTGCAGTATGCAAACATGACTTTACGAAAGTACACGTTTACAAACTCTATGAATAGCTTTCCATTTGACTTTACGTGCGTGTATAAGCATAAATATGCAACTGAAATGAATGGTTTTACATGACGTCACAGTAAGACGATAAAGTATTGATTAAATGAAGAAGATTTTCCAATGATATCTTATAAACTTTCGGTACAGGAATAACGTGAACCCAAATAATGATTTATGCTGGCTCGCCTCGGCGAGGCAGTATTACAATAGGATATTACTATTAAAACTACCTGTTGGAAAACGCTGAATATCTCAAATTCCTGACTCCCAGCTCTTTCCTTCAATTACAAAGAGCAAGCAAGCAACCTAAAATAAAAACGCGGTTCGTTTATGAAAAGTGACTAATCAAAATCTGGCTTACATAAGCCAAAATGCCCTATAAGGCCGCGGCCAGAAATGGGCTTTACAGTTAAGGAAACTTTGGGTTAATAAGCCAGTTCAGCAATACTTGAAACAAATGACATTAGGATCTTAACACTGAAAATATTTCAGGAACTGAATAAATATTTATATTCAGTTTTAGGCAGAATGATTGCC
Source organism: Mercenaria mercenaria (assembly GCF_021730395.1). Taxonomy (NCBI): domain Eukaryota; kingdom Metazoa; phylum Mollusca; class Bivalvia; order Venerida; family Veneridae; genus Mercenaria; species Mercenaria mercenaria. Next base: position 25,963,835 of record NC_069369.1, read on the forward strand.
TCTTTGGTGGTAATAATGAGTGGCGGCAAAATTTGCATCGGGACTATGTGGACACTAATATTGAAGTAGCACTATAAACATTCATAGACCCTTTTTCAATGGCCTATCACTAAGACCTCCGTCCCTGCCGTCTCATAACAAGAGCTAAGGGAGCCACTTTCTAGCTTTTTAAAAAACTATGCTTGTGTAACCATTTGATCGAACCTAGAATTATCACAGGTCACTTTATTACGCTGATAATTATTCCATCATTGCAACAAGAGTAACCTACATTTTGACAGATAATTCCTTTTCGTAAAGAAATATTAGATTATGTTGGAATATTCTGAATTCAGAGCATTGTCGTTATTGTATTTACAGTATATTATATGCGCAAATCAGAACCCCGAACAATTACAGTTCCAAACAACCTGATCCAATCAAATATTGTAAAACAGACGCTTCGAAACTAATTGAGGTCAGGAAATAGGGTGGCGGATGGCTTAAAATTGCTGATCTCAAATTTCTTCTAGTACAAGAGGCTAAATGTTTTTACAATTAGAATTAGTGATCGAAATAGAATATTTGCAATATGTGACCAACTTTTAAATATATAGGACTATTTATAATAAAAAGAGTTATGCCGCGAGTATTTACTTTTGCAAATATTTCAGTTAACAGCCACCAGGATATTGTTGCAAAACCAGGATTTTGGCAAACTTCGCTACCATTTCTAAGTGACTTAGAAACTTCTGTTTTAGCTTGGACGGTAGTTTAAGGGCCAATGAGCAATAAATGATATAGTTTTGCATTTGTTTTAATTTTCTTATGTACAAAAAAGATGATTAAAAAAAATTGTCCAATTGGATTTTTTCCAATTTCCAATCGGATATATAGCGTCCGATTGGAATTATTGAAAATCCAATCGGACTTTTTTCCCATTTTTTGGTGTGCTGGATTTTTTTCCGGGCGGAAAACATTTTTTTGCTCAAAGTATGTATAAACATTTGGTTATTGTATATATTGTATAAAAGAACGTAATTTACATCAAATTGCGGTCTCCTGAGAACTTTTCAAAAATCCAATAGGATTTTTTTCCAATATTTTTAATGGAAAAATCTAAAAAATTGGAAAAAGGTCCAATTGGAGTTTTTTTTATTGAAAACGTTTTCTCATTGTTTTTTGTTCGTTTAACACAATCGTGGTGTGTAGTGAATAATATCTTTATATACGAGGATTGTCTCAGAAAATCGCGAACATTTCTTATTATTTCGAAAATAAGCGACGCATGAAAAAATTATTTTAACTGTTGGTATTACTGTAAATAGCGTAAAATATCACTCCGCAAATTTTCTGATTTTTCTTAAATATCTGTCATTAAAAAATGTATACAATTAAATATATTATTAAAGCTATGTCATACGGTATAGGTTTTATTACTTCACAATTTAATCTGTTTCACAATAGTAGCGAAAGTGTCCTAATTTATCCTACAAATCTGCAGTCAGCTGTAGTGTATGAGTATATAGATCGACTAATGATGAAACGTAATTTTTTTTTACCAAAAACACAATGGTGTTGCAAAAGAGAGGTCACGTGGCACCAATGTAAGTCAGACGGTATGTATAAAGATATTCAACCTGATACTCTTATTTTGTTGGCTCTATTTATCTATGAACAGTAAAGAAATGAATTCTTATTGCAACTGCTCAAAATACTGCATACTTTTTCACAGGTTTTACTTCTGTCACAGCTGAAACACTGTCCATAAATGTACAGCGTCAAATTCATATATACACCTACCTACTTATTTGTTGTCTATCTAGCTATTTATCTAGCTATATATATATAATAGTAAAGATTGCTTTCATTCTCTTAACATCTTTATATATGTTGAAGTCTTTCATATTGGACGTTTTATCTTTTTTATATGGAAAAGTTGGAGCTTACACAAGATAAATTAGGACACATTCGACACTTGTTCATAATAGGCGTCTACGGGAAAATCAACATTTTTCTACAATGTAGGTTTGAATGAAATTTCTCATATGAAGTAAACATATGGTCTATAATATGATGAAATAAAACGAAATGGTCTGTGTGCTTGTTTTTCTTTTTAACTATATGCCCATGATTAAAGAGATCTGCTTATTACACGATGATTTTAAGACATTATTTGGAATTTTTATACCTTTGAGAAGGTAGTAACGTTGCCATTTTGACAAATTTACTCACGGGTTGTCATTAGTTCGTAAAACAATTTTCATTTCAGGCCTATGCGGACAAATGACGTTACGCCATTATTTCCGGTTTATCAAACGTGCAGAACTAGCTAAAATTACTTTGTTTTGGATGGGTTCGATATACTAACATATTGGAGAAACTAGATAAGTTACATCACTTTTTATTTACTGTTACCGACAAAACGTTATTACAAGTAATATATGCGTAATTGTTTATCATTATGCTGAGCGATTTTTGAAAATATTTGGTATATTGAATGACAGTTTGGTAATTTAAAAGAATAATATATCTGTTGTCAAACGTTTTTTTGTTGTTTTTTTTAACAATAAACCACTATCTTTACTCAGTTCCATCTTTTATTATACAGACGTATCTTTTCCTGCTTCGAAAGTTTTATTTTTCTTTACCACATTCTGGTGTATAAAAAGATTTTTAAAATTTAGTGCAAATTAGTATCAGTCGCTGTTATGAAATTTATTAATTTAATATGTGTTTAGTATGTGCTTAAAAACATTTAATTCCCATTATCTCGGCATTATACAAGATATAAGAAGACATAAAGAGTCTTTGTCTGCATAATTTAAATGCAGAAAACATATGCTGCTCTCTCCAGGAACATTGACAAGCGGATATACTGTTGGAAATAGAGCTCTCAGCTCCATTTTCTATTATCTTCAATTACGTCAGTTTGCAAAGCACGGAAATAAGACTGTTTACACAAAACGCTGCTTTAAAGAAATACTGCAGACGAATTATTTAGCTTCGACAAACAATGCTGAAATTCCTGTAACATAAAGAGTCCCAGTAGCAACAAAATGTTGATAAATGAAATATGCTTATAGGTATGAATTATTTAACGTCATTAATATATAAAGTCCATTGTTTGTTAACACATGTACAGTATAACGTGTTCAGATTACTTGCAAAGAGATAATTTTCCGTTTTACTACATAGTTAAATATTGTTTCAAAAACAAATCTAATATTTGCAACACATCTAACGGAATTACCGAGAATCTCTGACTGTCTAAATTTACTGAAGCCTTCATCCCCCCAAAAAAATTAACCTAAACTTTTGTAAACTGTATAATAGAATGCGATCAGTTTATGTAGATGCAAAACATAAATTTAAATCAAAATATGTATATGAAACAAATGAACAGTTAGATTTCATTTCTGAGGCCAGACTAATAGATTGTACTGTCATTTAAACGGAGAGTAGGAATGCTGTGATAAAGTAATATTTCCCCTTCCCTGAACATATAATTTTGCATGAACTTGTTTATACAGATTCTAATCAAAATGTGTAAATGGGAACAAACAGGAATTAAGGACGCAATGGAGGACAGGATTGTCTAGTACAATAAACTATGTATGAAGGTTGAATAAAGTTATATGGCACATCAAAACAAATTTTTCTATGGTTTTCATTAATAGCTAAAAATGCGCTGGACTGCTCAGAGCAATTAAAATAGAGTGTGCCAATAATATGCCCGTCTATTTGCATATAAATAGAAATAAACGGATTTAGGCCAAATTAGCAAAAATGGTTTATATGAACACAATTTTATTGCATTACATGTCTCCGCAAAATATAATTCCTCTAAAACCGGTATTAGGGCTCTCCGAAACAGACCCAGCTACACCAGGTCTGCTTATAATATGCCTACATAGGTTTCTTGTAATCGTTTTGTGTTCTGTATATAACTTAACTGCATAAAAATGAAACATAAAATAAAAAAAGATATATTATTTTGGAAAAATATACTCCCCCCCCCCCCCCCCCCCCCCCATTCCCCCTTTCCACAGGTAACCAATATAACAAAATGATAAATATTTAGTCAGTTTTCCAAATGATTTCTATTTGTAAAGGATCAACAATTACAAAAAAAACCCCACAAATATATGTATTTCGAATGACTGTGGGTGTTTACATACTTCATACCTTAGGCATATTTCATACTAAATGGTCAGAAGGTAGATCATATGTTAGACTGGCTGTAGCGAAATATGTTATCATCTTAAAATAATGTTATTATTATTTTTTTATTATTATTATTGTTACTACTACAGTAACTATTACATTTATAACAGATGCAGAAAAAGGAGATCATTCTATGGGCGTGAATTATTGTTGTGGTTAGTATTTTTAGCTCGATACTTCAAAGAATAGTAGAGCTATTGGACTCGCCCGTGCGTCGGCGTCGGCGTCGGCGTCCCGATTTGGTTAAGTTTTTGTATGTAAGCTGGTATCTCAGTAACCACTAATGGGAATGGATTGAAACTTCACACACTAATTCACTGTGATAAACTGACTTACATTGCAAAGGTTCCATAACTCTATTTTGCTTTTTTACAAAATTATGCCTTTTTTTCGACTTAGAAATTTATTTGGTTAAGGTTTTGTATGTAAGCTGGTAGCTCAGTGATATGACATGCAGTGCAAAGGTTCAATAAATTTGCATTTTTACAAAATTATGCCCCTTTTTCAACTTAGCAGTTTTTTGGTTACATTCTTTTATGTAATCTGGTATCTCAGTACCCACTAATGGGAATAGATTGAAACTTCACACACTTGTCCACTGTTATGAGCTGATATACACTGTGCAGGTTCCATAACCCTGTTATCCATTTTTACAAAATTATGTCCCTTTTTCGACTTTTGTATTGATTCAGTTGACAGGGCTGTTGAATAGTCGAGCGTTGCTGTCCTCCGACAGATCTTGTTTTCTTAAAAGTGTTTTTCACAATTATTTCTAGCGGACAGAATGTTTTTTAACTTTGCATATTTATAGATTGATGTATGGCAAGTTAAAATAAAAAATAAAAATGATAGGTACCCGTGCTTCTTTTTTCAATATTTAAAGTTTATTAAGAACACCAAATCGGTATTTTTGTCTGAAGAAACAATACATACATGTCATGATAAAACTACTGCAAACAATTAATTATTCAAAGTTTCACTCTGATGTTACTGTTTATGCATCACAATTAATGAAACCACTATAGCTATGCATAAAATGTCAACATATAGATATATTAACTCAGAAATATTACTCTTGATAGATGTCGAAAGTATCTGGAACTGAGAAAATCGCGAAGTATTTCTTAATGATATGAAAAATCTAGCGGACAGAATTTTACCAAATTTTATATTATGTAAGCTAGAACTAAGACAAAAAAATCTAAACCAAAAAAATAATATCAACCCGTGCTTGTTTTCAAGAAAAATTAAAAAATATTAACTCCACCCACAAAAGTATTTTTTCATTACCCCACCCACCTAAAAATTATGAACATTTTTTTCTTACAAAACAAATTGCATAATGTTATTATCAGTTTCTTAACCGATTTTCTTACTCACACGCGGAATAATGCTCCTTTAAGGTTGTATGCCTCTAGGTCAAATACTTTTGGGATACGTGCTACACAAGCTTTCACATGCCATTTACGTATATATTTGACCACATCAAGGGACATAAATCTGTTTTTACTGAGTGAAACCTCAAATAAAAGCACTGGTGCACAACTTCGCATGCTGAATTTAATTCTTGTTTGGTTTCATGACTCTTGGCGCATATACTTTTGAGGTACATGCGGCACAAATGTTTAGACCCTTTATGTACAATTTGACTGTCAAGGGCCATAACTCTCGTCTTACTATGCGAAATGCGGGATGGGGCACAAAAGTATAACAACATTTTTAGGAAGTCACATTTGAACTTGAAGGAGATAGATCTACGTTAAGATTTTCTGGAATTTTATTTGACTTGGAGTCGGCTGCATCATTACTGGACGAAATAGTTTACTTTCAAATTGGCTGTCCACAATGTATTCGATTCGAGCACTTCCTACGACTACTCCTCCAATTTTAAAGGTAAAATATGGATGCACCACCTATATTGTCAGTACATACGATATTTTTGCGCGAGTGCGCTGCATATCCGACAATTATGCACTTTCGGCGGCGAATCCTAAACTTTACAGTGGTTATCGCTTGCTGCGCGATTGAGCTGCGCACAAAATATTGTGATGAACTCCTTTAACGACCTGTACGTGTCCTTGTGGTAGCACGTCAATTTCCTGAGCTGCCATCTGTCGAGACAAATAATATCCGTACGTTGTATTTGCCTTTACAAGTTTCAGTTATTTTGCCAACAACTTACCATACTGATTCCTGTAAACATATCATTTAGAAAACATTGACAACTGAATATTAAAGTCATATCACGCTTCAAAAAATGTAATTTACTTAGCATTTCCCAAGACGACAGGCAGCATGATTATATGAAAAGTCAGAAGACCAACTGGAAACGCACATGATGTATTAACAAAAAAAAAATTAACTAAAATTCTCGATCGAAAACCCGTTGTACGCAAAATAGCACACAAAACTACACTTTCAAAATGCGAATTGTTGGATTTTCTATATATGTTGTCCAAACAGGCAGGCATACATTAACTTTTACAGTTTGCAGATATAATGGTATAATATTAACATTTCCATTGAATTTATCTTCTTGTATTTCACAAAAGTATATGCACAATAGACAGAAACTGAATGTAGTGTTCACCTTTTAATAAGATTATTTACTTTTCAAATACAAATAAAGAGGACAGCAACATACTGAGGAAAGTAATATCCCTAAACTGTTGGCCAGGTCGAAAGTTGTGATTCTTTATTCTTTTAGAAGATGGAAAACAGGTCGATCGCTTCCATCTACACCCTTGTTATCCCGATAATACGAAATGATGTGATAATTCCAAAATGCTACAAACCTGAGGAAATGTCAAACTTGGTATGGACATTGTTTTTGTCAATATTTTCTTATTACTCGTTCTGATTGTTTAAAGTATTATAACTGATTTAACATGGTTTAGAAGCTGTACCATTTGCACTAAACAATTTGAATATGGGACATATTGTTCAGTATGGAGAGCTCCAAAAAATGTGTACATTTTGCTTTTGAGAAGGAGTTTGGCGATTCAAAGCGTTGCCAACCTCATTTAATGGACTTTCGGTAATGAATATTATTTTGTATTATTCAGTTATTATATAAACAATGATATGAACATGTTTAAAAGTTTTGTAGTAGTCGATGGATAGTGACCCAAGTGTTTATAGAAATTTCGAAGATAAAGCCCAAAATGCTATGAGGATAATAGCCAATATTGTAGTTTGAAATTTTGCATATGCTGTTCTAAAGGTACCGATTGTTGTATATTAAAGAAGTATACTCATAAAATGTGGTAACTAATGGCTGTAGCATGCGCAAGGTAATGTTTTATACACATGGTCAGTACCAGATGTTCCTGAAACATTTTATCAAAAGGGAAAATGTCTATATCTTTGTAAAATTCTGTTTTAAAACTCAAATCCGCTGTGAGAAGGTTCTAAAGCTTACACGCCTGTATCTTTTCTGCTAGATTTTGGTAAAAAATTAAACAAGCCAGAACAGGTAAATTTAACACCTGAATTTAAATGTGCTGAGATTCCACAGGGGGAGGGGGTACATCCATATTTATAAAATAAGTATGCTAGGGGTCTGTTAGCATTTTAAGAGTGTGAAAATAATGGCACTTTAACAGGTCAGTTTTGCTGGAATATGTTGAATACTGCTGTGAATTCATAGAAGTATATTCCCTTAATCCCTTAACTGATAATAGTTTGATATTGTACTTCATAATTTAGTACACTTTTCCATAAAATGTTGTCTCCTACCAATATCCCCTTCCCTCTTCTTCTGTAAGTTCAATACATTAGGTTGGTGTTATGAATTGTAATTGAGATCATTTTGTTTTTGCTTTGTTCCTTGGGCTATAATAACCATGGTATTTTGACTGCTGTTCAAAATCTGTGGTATGTTTTGTGGTGTTGAAAATCCTTGGCATTTTTGAAGACAGTATAATACGTCTCGTAGATCTTTGTAGGTTGAAGATAACCTCCAGCCAAACTCCAAAATCCATTTCTAAAGGAGCCAAAGATCTGTATAGGTTGACTGCCGAGTACCCTCACCAGCACTGAAACAAGCGCCAATATATGGCCATATCTTTTCGGCATTCTTTATCGGGTCTTTATCCAAAGTCATCATTCGGACTATCTCTGTAATTGTAAGAATTACATTCATGCAAAGAGAGTGTTAAAAAAAAATTCCGATAACATATGAGGCAAAAACTCTTAATCTGCGATGGGTTTCATATGCTCTACTTATTAGGTTGCTCTGCCTGTTACCAGTATAACAAGAGCTGTCGGAGGACAGCAACGCTCGACTATTCAACAGCCTTGTCAACTGAATGAATATAAAAGTCGAAAAAGGGGAATAATTTTATTAAAATAGGAAAAAGGTTTATGGAACCTTCACAGTGCTTATCAGCTCATGACTGATACTCATGACTGAGTGTGTGAAGTTTCAATCCTTTCCCATTAGTGGATACTGAAATACCAGCTTACATACAAAAACTTAAAACCAAAAACTGCTAAGTTGAAAAAGGGGCATAATTTTGAAAAAAATGCAAAATAGAGTTATGGGACCTGCAAAGTGCATGTCAAATCATGACAGTGAACAAGCGTGTGAAGTTTTAATCCATTCCCATTAGTGAGAACTGAGATACCAGCTTACATACAAAAACCGTAACCAAAAATTTCTAAGTCGAAACAGAGACTTGATTTTGTAAAAAAAGCGAAATAGAGTTATGGAACCTGTGCAATGTAGGTCAGTTTATCACAGTGAATAAGTGTGTGAAGTTTCAATCCATTCCCACAAGTGGCTACTGAGATACCAGCTTACATACTAAACCTTAACCAAATCGGGACGCCGACGCCGACGCATGGGTGATTCCAGTAGCTCTACTATTCTTTGAATAGTCGAGCTAAAATCGTTAACAAGTTCATATCATCATGTTGTTACAAACTCATTCACCAAAACATGTCCACACACACACAAAACTGGTCAATGTGTAATGGTATGTAAATGAAAGAAGTCAATGACGGCTATTATCCACTTTCAAAGACAACACATGTAGGGCATTATCCATGGTCATTTTCGGCTATTATCCATTTTTCACACAAGGATCAATATAAATGGTTTTGGCATAAAAACGGCAAACGTAAACAACTTACTCGAAACTATGTCAGATAGTGAAATGGTAGAGCTGTATATACAGTGAATTACAAGCATAAAAAAACAATTCTAAATATTTTTTATGACTTTTCAAACTAAACTTACATGGATTTTGTAAACTGTTTAACATACTGTGTATTGTATTCACAAAAATAAAGTAAAATAGTTTGAGTTCCATGTAAACAATTCACCATTCGTTCTTTTTGCAACATCTGGTGGTTAAAATCTCTTATCAAGCCACAGCAACTTACCGAAAAACCTGAACTTTTCAGAAGCGTTCATCTGTCATTTTGTAGCATTTTGGAATTTTCACATCATTTCGTATTATCCGGATAACAAGGGTGATCTATATTAATACTTATCAAGAGGTATCTTATGATTAACGAACAAAAAAGCGAGACCATTTCAGATTGTGTTTGCCCTAGTGCAATTTGTTTCTACTTCTATTCTATTATTGAGAAAAATTCTAGGGTGTTCAAAAGTTGGAATTGTTTTCCTATATTTCATTCTAAATATGAAAACAATTGCAAAGAATTACTATACAATTGACAACTTTATTGTTTCTTTTGTTGTCGAAAATGCAGAAATAAATATCTTGGTAATTAAAAAATAGTTTAAGCCTTTAGACTTTAAAAAGCTGATAAGCTGGGACCATACATTCTGTACATGTGGACATTCCCAGAATATGTGTTAAACAGTTTTTATATTCAATTTACAGAAGTCACAGAGGGTTGATGGTACTAATTTGAATGCAGAGGGATATTTGTTTGTTGAAATTAATCCCCTTAAGAATTTCTACTGGAAATTTCTAAAAAGTATCAATTGTTGTGTAATATGGAATACTATATAGCTGTTGCCCTTAAAAAAAATGTTCCATTTATTTTCGAATTTACTAGTTCCTTTTTATTCTTTGTCTGTACATTATACAGGTAATGTTATATGTTATTATAACATTCTCCCGAATACATACTGACGAAGCTCAATTTTTGATTAGACTTTGCTCATTGTAGATAATAAATCACAGTATGCACAGAATCATGTAATATTTGCACAGAATAATGTAATATTTGTCTGACACTTTAATAATCTCCATAACTGTGATACTTGCGGCGCTTTCGTTATTTAAGACACAGAAATACTAAAGTAACCGAGATCTGAAACGCAACATTTTGTACGACGATGTAAATTGGTATTTTAAGACATAAATTTTTCACTCTGCTTGAATTAAGTTAAACTACTGAAGGAATTATTAAAACTTGAGATTAATATAAATGCCCAGCGTTTTATGTTTTAACTTTGTAATACTCGATCATACTTTTGCTTTTACCCTTAATTTTAATAAAGTTATGCATGCAGTTTTCCCTGTAATTGCGACAGGGACCTAAATTTTATAAAATGTGGTATATACAGTAAATGTATGTAGGTCAAGTATAAAAACTCTTAGCTGGCGTAGTGCTCTAGACTAAAATTCAGTTATAAAGTAATTACCACATCTGTTCCTTGAAGGTTCACTAACTGAAGTCTAAAAGAGTAAGGTCACACAATTGGGAAACAGAAGTATAGACTTTGAGAGAGAAAATAACGCCACTACTTAAGGCAATATGTCGTTAGTAAGCAGATATTGTTGATGGATAATATAATTGTAGAGAAATACAGACGTATCTAGTTTCGTAATAGCTAGTAAATGTGTTTTTCTTTTAAATCAAATACAAATACCACATCCAGAACACCCTTAGACAAGCTTTTTACATTCGTTCACTCTGAAAGTATCCGCAATTCTTCAGTAAATGCACCTTTTCTGCAGTAAAAGACTATTTTAGAGAGAAATGAACTAGTTTAGACGTTATAAAAGTTGAATTTTCAAGTTTACGACTATAGTCAATACTAGCTTTTAAAGATATCCAGTGGCTATCTTTCATTTAAACAGTTATATTAAGACATTTAATTAAAATATGGAAAATCCTCATCAAATATATTTAACTTTACAAAAAATATAAACTAATTTTGTATGTACAGCTACATTCACAATAAAATGTCATTCAGTAGTCGGTTGTTTAACAAAAAACGTCCAGTTTTTAATGGTAGTTCAGGTTCTTACTGTGTTTGGCCATACATGTTAAAATAGTTTAATTACAATCCAAGTCAACAACCTTATTCGTGGGGATTTACTTTTTCGCATGACGTTGATCACATATCTAATTCAATTACACAAGTCCTTCCAGGAGCGGTATATATCTATACGAATATGATTAGATTGTCTTCTGTACACCAGCAGCGTGTAGCTATTACGCAATATGCGATTCTGTAACTGTAAGACAGTAACTTGAAGGCTGTGCCGCAGTGAATATACGAAATAAAGGTTTTATATATATATCATTTATTTAAGTATGTAGGAATACAAACTGAACTTTTGACCCTACATCAATAGCTTTACAATTCTGTAAATCGACACAGACTAATATATTATGGAAATCGTCTGAAAGAGAGGAAAAAATTAATTGGACATTCAGCCAGTTTTCTTTGTATATATTGAATTGTTTACCAAATGAAGGATACTCTTATTCCGTTACAGAGATATATATTACTTATTCGATAAAAGTTGCCCATAGGAGACGGAATCAGAAGATTTATTACTTGAATGCCTGATTTTTTAAAATATTATTCAGATCACAAATACTTTTTCTGTCCCTGTCAAATTTGATACTAATACGTCAGAAAATTAACAGTGATCTAGTATAATGGGATACGACATTATCGAATAATTTGAGGCATTATAGGATTATTAGAAAGAGAACATTGCGCTGGTATCATTTATATGCCACAGACCAAAGTGTTTCGCTATCATATTTGTTTTAATAAAACAATTACTGTTTGAAAGAAAGGGCAATGGTCGAATATGAATGGCCAAGTTCAAAGAGCGCAGCCCCTATGGATGTATAAATGCTTTTTTTTGTTACTATTTTAGTAACGTATATAATAAAACCTTTTTATTGCATATGTTCTACTCTACTATTAAAAAAGTGAAAACGAGATTTAAATGATTTATGATTCACAGCGTCATTAAATGTTCATGTAAAGCGCGGGAACATCCACGCTGTCTAATGACGCTGGCGTCATTTCCTTACAAACATTTGTTATAAATTCATGCATTTTTCGGGCCGTAGTTTCTTGTGACAGCCCTGTATAATAACCTCTAATTATTGCATATGTTACTCAATATAGTAACAAATTTGCACTGAATGTAAACGCATATGAGCAGCGTGAGACCGATATTAGTGTTCGTGTGAGCTGCTGTGTCTGATATCGATATCTGGCGCACTTACTGCGATATCAGGCACACTTCCGGGTGCGCAAAACATCCAGATTTTATGCGGCCACTGACAGGATGACAAGTACCTACAAATTAACATTTATATTACAAAAGAAAATATGGTAAATTAACATTATTTCACCAGCTCTTCTTTTAGCGTGTTTAGATAAGGCTGACGGAAGAAATTACGGCTCAAGAATGCATAAATTTATAACACATGTTCGAAAGGAATTGACGTCAACGTCATCAAACAACGTTGGCGTTCCCGCGCATTATATGAACATTCTATGACGCTGTCCATCATTAAACAATTTACTTTTGTTTTCAATTTAACAGTTGAGTAGAACATATGCAATAAAAAGTTTATAAAACAGGGCCGGTGTGCCAATATCGCCTTAAGGCACACCAGCCCTGTATGATAACACTTAACTATGATGTGCGACAAACTTAATTCAAAACATGCACCACCTTCCAGCGGTACAAGAAAATGTAAACTAAAGCCATTTTCCCTGGATAAAAGTAAACTTTTATCTCTTTATCTTTGTTGCTAGTAGCGATTTGTAGAATTATTGCATATGTTACTAAATATAGTAACAAATTTTGCACTGAATGTAAACGTATATGAGCCATGGTTTTCGTGTGAGCTGGTGTGCTATCTGGCACACTTCCAGTGATGTCAGGTACACTTCCGGCTGCGCTAAACATACAGAATCTATACTTTCACTGACATGATGTCAAGTATATTACAAACTAAATTAGAATAATTTCGCTACCTTCCTCTTCTAGCATGGTTAAACAAAGCTGACACAAGAAACTACAGTCATAGAACGCATGAATTTATAACAAATGTTTGAAAGGAAATTACGTTAGCGTCAACAGACAACGTTGACGTTCCCGCGCATTACATGGACATTCAATGACGCTGTGTTGTGTAACATGAAATTATCTTAATTTCGTTTTCAATTTAACAGTAGAGTAGAACATATGCAATAAAATTATTATAAAACAGGGCTGGTGTGCCTTAAGGAGATATTGGCATACTAGGCCGGTCTTTGCCCTCGGGCTAAAGCCCTTGTACCAATACCCCTACTAGTGCCAATATCGCCTTAAGGCACACCAGCCTTGTATAATAACCTTATCAAACATTTATTCATTTTGTTACTTCATTGTCTTGTTGGCCAATATTTGACATTGTGAGAGCATTTCCGTAATGTACGAAGTGCACATTTTGTATTAATCATGGACACGAAGTTCATACACCAGCGTTGAAATCTAGCTTTTGTCTCATTTCCTTGGTTGGAAAAAAAATACATTCAACATGATTCCTACTTTTCTTGTTTATGTTGTTAGGCATTGACAATGTTCTTTGAATAAGGTAAGACGTCAGTTAGCTCAGAGTTTAGGACCGTTTCTTCAACAGTTTGTTTTTCAGTTATTCAACGACGACGGGCAGTAAACCTGACCAGTGTTCCTGTATTCTGCCAACGAATCGGAGGCAGAGGACGAAATATTTCAGACACAATGTCTTCTATTAAATCGTGACGTCTCGAGATAAAACTCGCATCCTTTATCCATAGTGTGCGCTCTCCCTATTGAGCCAAACAATTTAAGTGAAGTTCCTATGGATTTTGCTTCAGTTCTACAGAATTGGATTGTCTGGTTTCCTAATTGCTAACTCTTTCTTCATAATCAAATTCAAATTGCTTATACTTATATACCAGTTTGACAATCCATTTATATCTTTTCTCATTAGTATGGATTCACCTTCCTTCGACAAAAACAGTTTCCGTTTTAGAGCATTATTTTGCTTAGGAAATAACAACAGGTCCCTATGAGTGTATTGAAACGGAGATTTAGATGGTTAAATTATTCATCATTTTCAGTTTCTGTAAGAATGACTTGAGACGCAAGAAGCAAAGCAAGCTATGCATGTTTAAATATTCTGTTTATTTGTTTCACGATAAGCTCGAATGATCTTTTACATAAGAAGCATAATACACAGCCCAAAAACGTAAAGTGAGATAGATCTTAGTCGCCTTCGAGAAGTACTTCAAATAAAATACCGGTGAGAGGTCCGGTAATGGTATACTTTGGTTTATTATTATCTGTTTTCCGCAGGTAACTGCCAACTTCTCCATACGAATCGGAAACAGAGAACGAATGATTTTAGACACAATGTCTTCTATCAAATAGTGACGCCTGGAGATCAGATTAACATCTCTTATGCATAGTGTGCGTTCTCTTGATTGAGCCGAACAATTTAGAGCTATTTTACAAAATGAAGTTCCTATGGATTTTGCTTCAGTTCTACAGAATTGGATTGTCTGGTTCCGTAATTGCTAACTCTTTCTTCATAATTAAATTCAAATCTCTTATACTTAAATACCAGTTTGACAATCCATTAATTCTGTTCTCATTAGTATGGATTCACCTTCCTTCGACAAAAGCAGTTTCCGTTTTAGAGCATTATTTTGCTTAGGAAATAACAACAGGTCCCAATGAGTGTAATGAAACGGTGATTTAGATGGTTAAATTATTCATCATTTTCAGCTTCTGTAAGAATGACTTGAGACGCTTGAAGCAAAGCAAGCTATGCCCGTAGTTATATTCAAAATATTCTGTTTATTTGTTTCGCGGTAAGCTCGAATTATCTTTTACATAGGAAGTATTGTACTATTTATTTGAACTGTCAAAACATATTTCAAGCGTTCATGATAATTTTATAGAGGTGTGAACAGAATATAATGAAAGCCGAGAACAAACTGTGACAGGTCAAATAATAGTACAATATAATACACAACAAAACACCGTAAAGTGAGATAGATCTTAGTCGCCTTCGAGACAGTACTTCAAATAAAATACCGATGAGAGGGTGGGTTATGGTATACTTTGGTTTATTATATGAATAATAGTTGTGATTCTTAAAGTGACATTTTAGTTTTAAAGTACCTTTTTCAGTAAATCGAGCACGCTATTAGTGAAAGGTTCCTGTACTTTCAAGAATGATAAAATATTTGTACAAGTAAATAATTTTACAAGTCAACATTCTATACATGCGATTCACAGAGACTACTCTGTCATACTGTTACAAATTTCAGCATAATCAGAATATAGTTAAGGCAAAGCACTTCAATGACATCTTAACTTTTGCGTGAATTATGGCGAAATATAGTGGATATAGTACATTTCCAAAGGTTGACATGCGCTGTCTGGAAACTGGTTCTAATTCTGAAATATGCAGTCCATTAGCGACCCGTTGCCTCTGATAAAGTCTCATTTCGTACGGCGCCAATAAGGTAATTCCCATTCAGGTTTGGTGTAACAATGTTGCGTGCACGCATATTTCAAAATATACTTGCTCGTAGAAAAATTGTGTATTTTTATACATGGTAATATAAATACTTAGGTGCACGTTTATATGAAGTGTTTACGTGTATATATACGAACAGTACACGTACAAATTTACTCGTACACGTCAATATGTCCCGTCCCCCTACATATTTACATGTGCAAGCTTATTTTTATACGTAAACGTGTATTTTGAAATGTGCAAGCGCGTAAAGCAGACATTCGATCCAAGTGGTACTCCATATTCAGACGCGTTATCGATTAGATTAATCGCTAGCGAAAATCATGTGTTTCATGTCGATTTTCGCTGAAAGCGCCCGGTACAGCAGATGTAAGATATGAGGCAACTCAATTTCTGGACAGAGTCTAAACTTTGTAAGCTAAAGAACTTTGTTCATTTGATTGCTTTTTTACTGTATGGTATTGTTTTACCATACAATAAACCCTAATGTGAATGCATATCAAACTTTTTCCTGCCCGTCTTGACGGGTCAGTATAACGAAAGGATTTTCATTGAAAAGCAATGAAAAAGTCCGAAGCCATCGACTTCCATTCAGACATTTTACCTTGCTTTCAACTATATACATATGGGGGAAAAGAAACCCTATCCTTAACCCTGGCAGCCATGTTTTTGAGGAATCGTAATAATTTGAACAATCTTGGCAGATGATCAAACAAGGACCATTTGTGTGAATTTATTTCAAAATCGGACCAACAGTTTCATACAAGAAGATTGTTTAATGTTATGACTATATACATATGGGGACAATTGACCACGGCCCCTGTCGGCCATGCTTTTTGACGATTTGTAATAATTTGAACAACAGTGTAAATGGGTTACATAAGGACCATTTGTATGAAATTATTTAGACATCGGGCCAGCGGTTAAATAGAAGATGTTATTAGATGATTTTAAGCTCTGGTGGCCTCTATGTACACCATCTACTCAAGGAACATCCAGGAAAAGTTTCACCAACTTCCAGCAAATGGTTTCAGAGGAGACGTTGTTTGAAGACAAGTGTATTTAAAGCATGTGCCCACGCCCACCCCTACAGTGCGGGGCCTTTTTTTAACCCCCGGCGATTAATTTGAACAATCTTGGTAAAGGACTACTATACAATGCTACATACC
Organism: Mercenaria mercenaria; assembly: GCF_021730395.1. Taxonomy (NCBI): domain Eukaryota; kingdom Metazoa; phylum Mollusca; class Bivalvia; order Venerida; family Veneridae; genus Mercenaria; species Mercenaria mercenaria. Next base: position 25,980,967 of record NC_069369.1, read on the forward strand.
AAACACCAAAGCCCTAGGCCATGTGTTTTTTTACACAAGAAGATTTTCAAAGTTTTCCCGTATATAATTATACATAATTCATGTGACCCACAGGGCGGGCCATATTTGATCCTAGAAAGATAATTTGAACAATCTTCGTAGGTAACTACTAGAGGATTATACATAACAAACATCAAAGTTTTTCCCTATATAAGTTCTATGACCATATAACCCCCAAGGTGGGACCATATTTGACCCTTGGGGGATAATTTGAACAATCTTGGTAGAGAACCACCAGATAATGGTACATACCAGATATCAAAGCCCTAGGACGTGTGGCATTGGACAAGAAGATTTTAAGGTTTTTCTTTTCAGTTTCCATTTCAACCAGAGTTCTGTAGGAAATTCAGTGTTTTTGACACTTTTATAAAGCCATCTTTATGATCGGTATTTACGAGCGGAACGTGTTTTTCACAACTATTTTTTTGTAACAACAAACCGGGATCAATTCTGTACAACAAGAATGCAGGATAATCGCAAAGTTTCACGAATATGCAACAGTTGAACTTTGTGTTGTTATATACGTTTCCATGTAGGTGCGCGTCGAGCGCAGGCTGTGTCACTGTGTTGAAACTGTTCTAAGTAAAAAATAAAAAGGGTTACTGCTGTATACGAGAGATAGGTGTGTGTCTATTCCAGTCCTACCTGTACACATAGGTCTTACATTTAGGATTCTTTATGAAACGCAACCCAGATCTATTATATCAACTTGAAGCGGAACCAACATTCCTTGATATTCTCTGCAGTGCTAGTATTCCATGTTAAAACACCCTACCAATTTTGCAGCAGAGTAAATTTTAAAGAGTAGAATAATTAAGTTATTCTATTTCCTGCGTATCTAGGCTCTTTGCAATACTAAAGTAAATATGAAGCGTCTTAGTATTTAGACATATAGCTAATACCTATAAGCACGGGGTTGTTGCTCCATGTACAATATAAATACAAAAGCAGACGAATAAACAGGTTGCTAACAAAGCACACGCATGTCTGTTAATTAAAAGCAAAAGTAACCTATTTAAAAGTGCAATCATAGCCTTTGAGAAATATAACATGTGCCTAATGTTTCAAATGTTATTAAACACCTCACATATTTGGTTGTTTTCAAACTTCGTCTATAAAAACATAAACTTATTAGGTATTCACTCGAAATATAGGTAGACAAACTTCTATAAAGCCACTTTGACTAAATACCTGTAATAACATGGGAATAGTAATGCTGTTATAAAAGGTTGATAGAAAGTGAATAAAATAATTACATTGGCTTAAATGCTGTAGTCAGTTGGGAATATACTCCATGTCGTAACATTGTCTTCTTGATCAAGTGAGTATTCGTGTCGGTTGGAGAGCTGAAATAAACTGGAAATATATCTGTCACAAATTGACATACGGGCCTTATTTTATCTGTATTGTAAATGCAGGTATTGCATCATCTTTTTGTAAATTTTTCAGTTATTGAGGTAAATGTCAGATTTCACGCATAAAATACCTCTCATGTTTTTCTGTATTTCATAACTTAAATTTCCATGTAAATTTCATTAAATTCTGTTCAGTAATAAGAAAGTTGATATTTTATAAACTTCAGTAATTCATGTTTTTATCCCCAAAACCACTATAATGGGCCTCAAATTGTCAATTTCAATCCGCGCCAAAGTAGTTAGATTTCCCGGCTATGTCGTGAATCCCGTGAAAATAGAAATAGTCGCAGTCCACGGCTTAGCCGTGAATCCCATGAAATTTAGTATTTGGCGGGACATTACCCTTTAAATAGACTGGACTAGATATGCCTTGCGCACACCACCTTCCGACATTATAGACGAATCTATGTCTGAATTATTTTCTTGCTAGAAATTTATGCTCGATCGAGGTAAGAAATTTATTTGTTAGATTTTTGTATGATTTTTGCATTACGATTTTTATTTGGTAAATTTTTGTTCATTCTACAGAATTCTGTAACATTTACTTTTCGGCATATGATTTTGGCTAGTTTCGGTATGTCAGGATAATTTATTAAATTTTTCAGACTTTTGTAAATTATTTAGAAAGAGGAGTCTAAACGTTTCGTTTATATAAGATGTTAGATTTATACTGAAATTTGTATCGTGATAATTGTAAAGCACTGTTTCAAAAACTTATGTCAAACATTTTGTTAATTATGGAACGCCATTACTGCATTGTATTGTTATGTATAAATCTATATGGCAAGTCTAGTACCATGTATGTAATATATTATTGTAATTTGTAATTGTGTGCCAGTCTATAGCACATCTAATTAATGTCCGTTGTAGTGTATGGCATTAGATATTATATCGATACCAACTATGATATAACGTTTGATTTATATTGAATTTTGTTAATTTATAGTTGTAAATAATAGCTGCAGTTTATCATGTCCGTATCTATAATGTTTCATCATATACTTTTCATATCTTTTTCATACTTTAACTTTAGTCTTTTAAGTAAGTAATCTTTGTAATAATGGAAGTAATAAGTGACGTATTTTAATCATGTGACGTTTGAACTTAGTAGCACATATGTTTTGTATAAGTAGCACGTATTATTTATGGGAGCCTACGGAGGTATGGTGTACCCAAAGGAGCAGTTTTATGCCCTGACTTATTTGTTTTGCTATGGTGCTTACCATATGTTATATATTTTAGCTTCTTCCGCCAGACGATTTTACCTGGTGATGTCATAACCCGGAAGTACAATGCCCGAGGTTCACTTGTCTTCACTCGCCTGGATGTGATATTCCCAGCGCAGAGCTTTCGTCCCATGGTTGTGCCGTAAACCGCAAAGACGCTGATTTTTGTTATCCTCTGAAGTCAGCTCAGGGATGCAATCACCTACCACCATAGGGAGCCAATACGGAATCAACGTATTTACGGTTTAAAGGGACTGGATTTTAGAGATACGTTTTGTTTGTGCTACTTAAAGTTCGCAATTAAATTAAAGAACTGTACCACGTCACATTAGAATGGAACTATACGAACTTTGTATCTGGTGATACTGAACTTTTATTATTTGTTTCTTATAATCAGTTTTTTTTTCTTCATATCATCTATTCATTGTAAATAATCATCTTATGTAAATAAATTTGTAAATATTGTAAAGGGTGTTGATTTGTTCTGATGGTTACTGTCGCCGGTACGGCCTTTCCTGCCACAACATCGGAGATATACAGCACGTATAATACAATTATTAAACACACTTAAAAATACAAGTTTTGAATTATTTCAAACTTATAGTACATATTTTGAATAATAGCTGAAAAACAGAAAATGTAAAATAGGTCAAACAGAAACATACTAAAAACTTTGAAAACCGGAATAAAACCACCAAATGGTGGACATAAAAATAAGGATGAATATCCAGCAAAGAAAGCCGCGTTCTAAAAACGCAGTCTCCCCAAACGTAAACCCAGCACGCGGACCCGCACACGACCAACACATACACACAAAGTAAACATACAAGGGCAAAACGGACAAATAACGGAACACAGTGGGGCAACGCCTTGACTGCATAGATATACATCCACAATATTCTATTCTGCATTCAGGGCCCGGTTGTTTGCAACTTAAACCGGCGGTTAAACTAACCGCCAGTTAAATTTTGATCGAAAATACTAGACTAGGTGGGAAATACTAGTATGACGTTTTGATTTTATTGTAAATATTTTTCATTATTCGTAATTCTTACCTTATTCATTTGTTTTACTAAGTCTTCTGAAATGTCAAAAATAGCCCTAAAAGTTAATCAACCGTTAGCTTAACCGCCTGTTAAAGTTTCGAACAACTGGGCCCAGGAGACCTTTAAGTGTATGCAAAAGAAATAATTTGCTTTTTAGAATGAATAGATCATGTCCATTTTTTTCTTCTTTTCTTTGATTTATTTTTCTTTGTTGTTGTTTTATAGGGTTAGTGTCTCACCGACAACAATTAGGTCAAAAAGTGACTTTTCAAGCAAGACTGCCGGTGCATCTTGTTAGAACCACCTACCTTCCGTAAGCAAGCTGAATGGCTTCCTCACATCAAGCGATGGGGGCAAGTGAATGGATATTAGAAACTGAAGGATAAATGAAGTTTCATTTCATGTAAACATTCAAAGCGGCAATGTTATGGCTTTTTAATTAATGTTTACATATTTTCATCCGCTACAACAGATATTGTTTACAAAATTTGTCATAATATTTTATAATATTTAGTAGTTGTAAAATAGACCACATATTACACAGATCAGACATATATCAGGAGACAGGGATTTCAAAAATTAAAAGGCAAGGGCAGAAAGCACAGAGCTCCCCCCAAAACAGTCTTAGAACAATTAATCACAAAATAAGAACCAATGACGGAAAATATAGTAGACCGGTTGCTTCAAAAATCCAACAACAAGACTATAAATACATTTTAATTATATGCAAAATACAAAAACATGGGTAAGGATGTGGGTGTTGGGGAAAGTGGAAAAAGGCAAAGATGTCAAAACAAATTCAACGATTTTGTCATACAGATAAATTATTTAACTGGGAAGAGACAATGAGATGCATTGATGATGAAAACAATTCGTTCTTAAAGTAATCCACAGAGAATAGTAAACTTCTGATGCTACATTAATATTTTGACAGCACGCTAAATTGTGACAGACAAATACATAGACGAGACAACTGAAGCTACGACAAAAATTCATTATTTATATTAGAGACAATTTATTTGAAAATGTAGAATTTTATAACAGCGACAGCGATGTATGATACAATTGTGTCCAACATGGTTAAAATATCTGCCCAAACAAGAGAGACAGTTGTACGTATTTAGTGTTAGGAGACATGAACATTCGGTCGTTTAAATAATTTCGTACAGTATGATAAAATAGACACAATGTTATTTCTTTACCCGCTGATTATGATAAAGACGGTTTTTAGAACGATCGACTGAAGACGATGTTGTTAATAGAAATGGTCATTGTCTATAGACTTTTCTAAAGAGAGCGGTTTAAGGATTACGAATGGCTCATAGGTAATTGCACATTTATAGGTCACACAGGAAAACGTTTAGTGGATTATGTGATAGCTAGTCCGTCCATTATAAACGCATTTCAACATATCCGTGTGGGAAAGCCTAAATTATTTTCAGATCATTGCACAGTTAATTTTGGCCATAAATGTAACGATAAGCCAAACGTACATCAAACTTAGAATGAAAGTAAAATTAAAATTGATTTCAATTACAAGTGGAACCCAAATAAAATTAATATCTATAAACAAGAGTTAAAAGATGCATCTTTCCAAACGTCCATAAAATCATTGCAACAGAATTTGGTGAAAAAAAACAAACAAAGACAAGTATCAAACAGGGAATGCCACGTACCAAAATCGCAGCCTGCCAGCACCTTAGACACTGATACAAATGTCAATAGATTCTCTGAAGTTATGAGCACTTTTTGTTCCCCTTTATATGGTAAACGAATTTTTGACAGTTCTGAGTCAAAAATGAAACCCAGTAAACCATGGCTTGATGATGAGTGTTTAATTAATAGGAAGCAGTTCTATAATGATGTTAATATTTATAACCGAATAAAACTGATGAAAATTTTAACAAGATGATCAACTCGCGGAAAGAGTAAAAACAAGTGATAAGAAATAAAACATATTTACACAGAAAAGAAAATACTGATAAATTTGTAAATGCAAGGTATGAAAGTGCAAAACTGAATCGGAAGCTACTTAAGGATAGTATGTCCACTGCCAGTTCCCCAAAAATCCCGTTATTTCAAATTTTCAAGTTTTACCAAGCCGACGATGATATACTGTTCTTTAACGAAAGATATTTAAACGGAGAGATAAGGTTTTGTTTGAGGAACTGAATGAGGAAATTACGTTTTCAGAAGTTGACAAAGCTATCAAGCAGCTGAAATTTAACACTGCAAGTTGCCCATATTTGCTTGTAAATGAATTTTTCATATATGGTATTGATCAGTTAATTAGTTATTTCCATGTTTTGTTCAATAGTTGTTTAAGCAAAGTTTATTTCCCTCAGCAGTGGAGTCAAATTTTTGTTGTTCCAATTTTTAAGGCTGGGGCTATAAATGACCCAGCCAACTACCGTGGTATTACGTTATTAAGTACGTTGGGGACACTGTTTGGCCGTATTTTAAATAACAGACTTGATCGCTGGGCTGAAAACTATTCCATCTACGTTGAAGCACAGGCTGGAGAAAACACATGGGCACAACTGATAATATTTTTGTTCTAAATGATCTGATAAACCATTGTTTAAATAATAAGATTGATTTGTACTGAGCTTTAAATTTGTTGATTTTCAAAAGGCTTTCGACTTTGTTGTTAGGGATGTCTTATGGTCTAGATTATTGCAATATGGTGTAAGAGGAAATATATTAAATGTTATAAAATGTGCAATAATGTCAAATCACGAATGGAAAGCTATAATAATGTAAGCAATGTGTTTTCCTGCAGTTTAGGGGTAGTCAGGGTGAAAGTCTATCGCTCTTTATCTTCAGCATGTAGTTTATACAGAATTTATTTTAGGTCGATTGTGAAGGAAGTTCTACAACTTATATTAATCACTCTCGACACCTCATTCCTGATGGAATCCATCGCCACGAGGGTATCTTCAGCATGTATTTGAATGATTTAGAACAAACATTTACTGATAACGATATAGAAAGTATTGCTGTTGGAATGATAAAAATATGTTAGTTGTAATATGCCAACGATATTATTCTATTTGCAAAACGCGCAACTGAATTTACAGAATTCGTTAAATATCTTAGCAGATATTGTCAAAAATGGAAATTAATAGTGAACATAAAGAAAACAAAAATAATGGAGTTTAGAAAATCAGGCTGATTGCCACAGAACTTATGTTTTATGTATAACAATAAAAAATTAGAGATTGTATCAAGCTTTAAATATTCTCAGGTGGTTCATATGACGATATTCAAAATGAATAAGTATTTATTACACTATACATACTTGTCACCTAGACGCACATTAAATCTGATTGATAAAATCTTAAATATGTCAATTTTAACGTATTCTTAAGAGATTTGGGGTTTCTATAAAGCTCCACAAGTAGAAAGAACTTATCTTAGTTTTTGTAAAAGACTGTTTGGTGTTAAAGCGGGAACACAAAATGACTTTGTTTATTGCGAACTTGGATGGCAAAGCATAATTTGATATAGAAGTATCAATATCATAAAATATTGGTTAAAATATGGACATGCACAGAATCTAAATATATTAAGCAAACATGTTTAATGTTAAAAATGACACTGTTAATGACCAAAACATAACAAACTGGGTGGCAAATGTTAAGCGGATACTTGTAAAGCTAGGTTTTGAGCATGTATGACTGAATCAAGGTGTCGAAAACAAAGAATGTTTTATTTTCATTTTAAGGCAAATAATAAGAGACCTATGGCTGATTGATGTTGATAACAGATTGGAAGAATCGACAAGAGCTGTATTCTTTAGAATAATAGTTAGCTTCAGTTTTAGTCAATACTTAGATATTATCCCCATCCGTAAATATAGAATAGCTTTATCACTCTTACGCATGTCATCTCATAGATTAGCTGTTGAATCTGGTAGATGAAGAAAGCCGGTTTGTGAGGACGAATATCATTCTGTGCGTGTATGTATTCAAAGAACTGCCTGTTGAATATATAAAGAAAATACTATTGGAACAATCCTAATAATTTTAGATTTATTGCTTTCGTGATAACTGAAATCAAGGTTTGTTTGCATATCATGGTTTCATAAAACGCCAAGAGCTGCACAGTGCACTATAGATTTAAGCACATGTCATAGTTCTCATTATAAACTGTTGCGACTGTACATGTAGACATTTTTACTGTCATGACTGTTTCCTGATACACGTTAATAGAATGTTTTGCAACTTACAGGTAATTTAGTATTTCAAATATAATTAGCGATGGGTTAGGTGTTTCTATACTCAGAGATGAAAACATCGTTGCTGAAAAGTCCTAACCTGTTTGTTAAATGTTATTGCTTATAGTACTCACCAAGCTGTGCTCTACATTTTCGTTTCGGTAGGACATGTGCGCTCTTGTTGATGGTACATTTACTTAAGATTTTGACATATTTGGCTTAATGTCCATTCTGTTAAAGAGCAAATTCCTCTATCCTTATATATTTGGGAGTTTTCACCTACGTAAAGTCATTACTATGGTAGAGATTAAACTAGAGATTAAAATAGAATGTTTTATTTTATTTACTATTTTGCATTACACTGCCTCACTCTAGCGAGATATCATGTGAAAGTGTGATTAATGTTTTAATCTCTTTAAAGTTTGCTTCATTTCGACAACCCATAGAAGTAAATCATAAATCCTTCTGCAGAGTAACTTCCGCAAACATACATGCTATCTCGCCATTTTGTCATGCTTTGCGATGTTTTTCATCACTTTGTTATATTGATGCAAAGTCAATGGGCCCTTTTGAGAGTTTTAGTACAGATAAAAATGTCTGATATAAGGTGCATAGATACTTTAAAAGAAATGCAATAAAGTTGCCTGAAATAATACTACAAAATCAAGAATCAGAGAAATAATTATCGGATATCCTGTATAAGTCTTACCTATTTTGTAAAGGAAATTGTTTTCTGGAAACTAAAGAATGGTTCCAGTCAGTAAGTACGCATTATATCACGCATTGAGACTAAGTAACATTTATATCAGGAAACGACACACTAACGCAAAGCAATGGGTGAAAACTACGTTAAGGTAGTTCTGCGCGTTTGATATGCCGAATTATGATGGAGAAAAGTAAAGCTCGGCATATATGCTTAATCGAATTATATAAATATGCTAGGTTCAGTAAGAAAACTGTGAAAAGGAACAAACACTTTTGTCAATTTCTTAAACCTGCTATTATTGCATATTATTGCATTGATATTGGGATTATCGACAGACATTGATTTTTTAGAATATAAACGTGTACGAAAGGAAACATTTTTTTTAATTTTGCTGTGATATACAAGTTTACAATTATAGTTCTGCTTCGTTAAATATGTCTTTGAATATTCTTTGAAAAATTGTGAACATGACAAAATAATTGATAAAACGTTACAGACAACAAGTGAATGAACTCAACGTTAAGGCAACGTTCCTTTAATATTTAACATTATGTGTACGGTAAGTGGGATATGTTTTCAGCCGTTTAGCATATTCTTTGAGAAGGCAAAGTTTCCTAAACATGTACGATACAGTAACGGTAATGTATATTCCCCAGACACATGATCCTACCATTTCAATACTTGCTTATGTGCATGAACATGTGCGTGCATTTGAAAGATCCACACGTACTGATTATTGCAATATGTTTTAAAGACTTGTTTACAAGAAAACCCTGTATAGATCTATTCATTGCATTTTAACGTAACGTCTAACGCTTTAAACTTACATTGTGTTCTGGAATGTGTTCTCTGCTGCATTTTAGCGATAGCCTCCCTAATGTGCAAAAGCTAAAACAAATAGGATCAATGTCTGTCATAAGAAGCCATTTGGTAGATTAATTTATTTATATCTACTGAAAACTCGGGCAAATAACTGTGCGCATGTCGATATTGTACAAGTACAAACCTTAAGTAGAACAGAAACTCCTTATCCCGCAGTAACGATAGACAAAAACCACCGCCTAGCCACTTCAAGGCACTTCTTAAGCACTATAATGCATTGTTAATCAAATAAAGAGAAGAGAAATATTCATTTTTTATCAATCAAGTGTGTTTGCCGAAGCAGTGACTACAAATTTACAAGAAAATAAAAGCACTGCATTTTTTAGCATTTTATCTTTATTAATAACAAATATAGGCTTGAAAATATAACTTTTCAATGCTAAATTTTAATGCATGAAGTTCAAGCTGACTTAAATTATGTCATACAAAATAATAATATGTCATACAAAATAAAATTGCTCCAAACGCAATAAATTTATATAATGACGTCTAAAGTTATTATTTTCTCGTTTATTTGCTTTTAAAATTCCTAATGTTGCATACTTATATGTTATATTATTTTTTAAAAAGGGACATTCAAATTTCGTCTCGAATTCCGCTTACTTCCAGTGTTGTTATGCAACAACGTGACAAGCGAAGTGATACTTTTCAAGATGATCTCAATTCACACAAAAGAAAAAAAAAAACCCTGAATACTCTAAATTCCTCGAAGGAAATCACATATAGAATATAAATCAAACAATTTCACATAGGATATAAATCAAACAATTTACAATGTTGGTGCAAATATAATCAGTAAAGTCTGATTAACGACATTGAAACGTTATCGAAACCCGACAAATGTAACCAAATCCGTGCGTTATTCTATATTCGTACAGATATTTATACTAATAGTCATTTGTTAACAGTCAGACTCTCAAGTTTGCAGTATTGATCGTGTAGTACTGATGAAACTGTGGATTTTAAGTGATTCTCCTTTTGTTTGGTGTCATGTCAAATCATTCTTTGCTTACAGGGTGTGAGTAACAATTCAATTAAGGTAGTTCTGCACGTTTGGATCGAAATTTTTCTACAATGTAGAATTTTATTAAACTCTGATTTTTCAAAACTTCAGAATATACCTAGAAAATTCAGCAAATAAAAAAAATAGGGTCGTGTGCTTGATTTTTTGCTAGACTGATTTGAAAAATATGGACCTCATGTAATACTTCATAATGGGAGTCTATGGGAAAATCATAACTTTCATAACATTTTCGCGAATAGAAATTTATCTACAATGTATATTTTGATGAAATTTTCACTGTTGTGAATAAAGACATGGCCTATAATTTGATGAAATAAGATGTATGGGTCCGTGTGCATATTTTAAGATATTTGACCATAATTAAAGTGAACCGGACATTTCACGTAATTTTAAGACATTATTTTGAATTATTTAACGTGTCATATGTTTTAATACCATATTTTGACTTATAAAAATATAGCAACAGTGCCATTGTAATACATTTACTCACATGTTGCGATTAATTCATAAATGATTTTCATTTCCGAACACCGAATCTAGGCGTTATTCTACGTTTTCCGGATAAATGACGTTACGCCATTACTTCCGGTTAATCAACGTGCAGAACTACCTTAAACAATATAAAAGTACTTAAGAATCAAACATAGTCAAATATTTGCTTTACAAGGTTCAGATACAAAATAAATAAGTGAAACGTTGCACATTCCTTCGTGAAATTCTTTTATTCTTTAATTTAGTGTAATACAAACCTTAAATCAATTCTTATTGTAAGCTTTTCAAATTTATTGAGATGAATTTTTAAACATTCCTCTAAAAGTTTAAATTGACAACTTTTTATATTACGTTATCTGTAAAAAATGAAACTATGAAACTTTTTTGACAGATGGATGCATACAACATTCTTAGCCGTCAATCCATGGAATGTCGTATTTGATGGTACAGTGTCCGGATGATACTCTTCTCTTGCAACTGTTTAGGAATCAGTCATAACTGATCGGAATAATTGCACGATAAATCAGTAGAAAGGTCTGCTTTCAATTTTTCAATGATACATTGTAGGTTTATCTCTGCGCTGTATTATTTTATAGTGGTTAGAACATGGTATATTGCGATAAAATATGGACTATTCCATTGGCAACGCTTTCAAGATGTAAGAAAAATATAATTTACGACAAAGATTACCATCAACACATGTACAATGTTAGATTAGTGTCAGATTTAAAAATTGCTTAGATATTGACACAATTTGTGTTTGCGTGTTTGACGTGTTTTTCAAAAACCTTATAAATTCTAAATTTAGGTTTGTGTTGATCAACATGGAACCTTTCAATATAGCATTTTTGAGTGTTGGAAGTGATGTCATTTCATTTTGATGCTTTAGATGACGTCATAAGATTTAATACAAAACATTAAATGTTAAATGTGTTGATTATCATTTTGAATAAAACCTAAATTATTCTAATTGTAATGCAAGTAAGTTTTGAACAATTAATAAAATATGAAACAAGAGCATCAGTTGTTTACTTAGGTCACATATGTGATTTGCACAGCTTTAACGCCGCTTTACCACACCTGAACCTTTAAATATTTGTACAATTGGGGATGCATACCTCCATTTCATTTCATTTTAATGTTTAGAAACAGAACAGAACAGAACAGATTTTATTAAGGACTTATACATAAGTACATCGTCTAACACATCTTTAAACATTTTTAACATGTCACGTGTATATACATGGTAATAGTGTAACATACAAATGAAACATTTAGTAATATGATAGAGGAAATATAGAATTGAACATGTACATACTTATGATAATATATGAAGCTAGAAGTATATGATATGGTAACAGAGGATGAACATATTAAGCAGAATTATTTAAAATAGCATTACGAATACATATGCTTCCTTGACTAATTGCACAGCTTTATCAATTCAAACCGATTATCAGAGTTTAAAAGTTGATGGTATCTGAACATAGATAGATGAATATAATAATAACGTTTTAATGTATTTTTGTCTAATAAGAGTATAACCTGGGCATATACAAACAAAATGATACTCGTCTTCAATATCAAGTTGGTTACAAAATATACAGTAACGTTCGTTACGTGCGTATTGTTTCTTGCATATCTGCCGTTGGATCCTTAAAGGATGGGCAGACATACGCAGCTTACAAAAATATATACGATTCTTCTTTGGTAACATGTTCAAATATTTTTCATACTGAAATTCGTTTTTAAATTTTATACATATCAAGAACAGTACTATTGCTTAAGGATGCAAACCATTCCTGTTTAAATGTATCTATAACTTACATTTAAATACTTGCACAAATACATTAATGTTTACATTTTGTACATCGTTAAAAATATCTGCAAATCCATAATCAGTTAAAAGTTTTCTAACATTAGTAACCAATAACAATATCCTTTGTTACAATCTTCAAGTGCTTGCATATATGCAACTTATAACAACATATTATTTGTTCTTGATAATTTTAACCGTACTTTATTATCCGTACATATCTATTAATATATAAAGGATATCTACCGAGTTCCCCATATACAAAAGCTGAGCACGTGTTAATTTTAACTTGTAATAACCGTTTGCAAAATTTCAGATGTTTACGTTCTATTTCTTTTGATTTTGTATAGCCCCATACTTCACATGAGTAAACATAATATAGAACCTACAAAGGCATCAAATTATTGGCACATAATGTGTGGTTTTAGATCGTAATCTTACACTTATTTAACAATGTATTTTAAAGCTTTAAGTGCTCTACCGACTAAATATTCTTGGTTTAGTGCATAATTACCAGTGTAATTAAAAACTGTACCTAAATAATTAAAACCATCTACAACCTCGATATGTTGTCCATATTAGGTCCAGTTTTCATTAGGCAACAAACGCCCTCGCTTACGAAAAAGCATGATTTTGTTTTTTATGTATTAACTTTAAGTCCCCAAGTATTGCAGTAAGAATAAAGCAGGTCCAAATGATGTTATACTTCTGCGGGTGACTTTCCTATGATGGCCATTATCATCGGCAAAAACATCATTATAAAAATTTATATCATCTATATTTAAACCAGAATTTAAGCTATCTTGTAAATACAGTCTAGGTCTTCGACAAATAGAGAAAAACAATATCGGGGCATTACCTCCCTTGGTGTAGGCCAATAGCATATCGAAAATAATCAGATTATGATGCACATTGTTTTACACATGATTTGACATTTTTGGTAGATATCTCTAATAATACTTGATATGTTACCTTGAATACCAGATCTATACAACTTTAAATATAGCGCATTTCTATAAATAGTATCAAAACATTTCATCATATCGACGTACACAACATTACAATCTTTTATTTTCGTTTATATGTTTTTGAACAATGACATCAATAAAAATATAGCGTCAACTGTTGAACGACACTTTCTAAATCCGAATGGGCATCCGAAATCATATTATTACTCTCACATATAAGCTCGATGCGTCTATTTAATATAGTCGTGAACAATTTGAAAAACAGCTAACTAAAGTAATCCCCCTATAATTATTAACATCATTCGCACAGCCTTGTTTATGCAGAGGTACAAGTATGCCTTCTGTCCATTTATCTGGGTAATATCCAGAGTTCAAAATACAATTTAATACATCACAAATATGAAAAGTCAAAATATTGCACATTCAATAAAATATTCATTCAACATACAATCATTTCCAATTGTTTTGCCACGCTTTAATGACTTAATAGCATATCTCACCTCATCGATACTAATCGGATTATCTAATTCAGGATATACAGTATTAGGCTGGACTAAAGTCGTTATTATTCACAAATGATTCAGCCTCATCATTGGTACAGTCAGCAATATTGTTACTAATATTTCCAAAAACATTTTAAACTCATCTAGTGAAATATCATTTTTTACAGTTTTTGTTTTTGATTTAAAATATTTCCAGAAATCTTTTGGTTTCTGCTTTCTAAGATTTTCAATTTCCTGCAATCTAATTCTATAATGTTGATTTTTCTTTTTGCGTACTAAGTCCTTATACACTTTTTACTTATGGCATAACTCAGTACGACTATTGTCATTTTTGCAAACATTATATAAATTCAAGGCATCTAAATAATGTGTTCGAGCATTAACACAATCTGCATCAAAACCACTCAGCATTTGTTATACATGAATCATTGTCAAATATGGGACATCTTTAAAAGTACAACGTTTAGAGAATAAAGGGTCCGCTACATTGCGTACAATATTTGTAAAGGAATTCACAACCTCGTTAACGGATTCTTTATTAGTACAATCAATATCATTTACAATAGTATTTAAATGTGGTAACATAGATAATAATTTCAGCCCTAAATTGGGCTTTAAAATTATTATCCCTCTATATTTGACTTCAGAATAACTATACGGGTCAGGTGTTTTATTATTACAATATAATGAAAATGTAACGGAGCGTGATCACTCCATTCATTTAATGACCATTGTAAAATATTTTAACAATGAAAAACTGCGCTCATGCGCTAATAGGTAGTCAATAACCGATGATCCGATATGGCAAAAATAAGTGTATTTATCAGTATTACCTACTCGACCATTCACAATACGTAAACATGTAGATTTACAAATATATAGTAATTTAATACCATGATTATTTAATCTAGCGTCTATGAGGTCCTGACAGAGGAAATATCTGGCTCATAATCTACATCATCAGTTAAAGAATTAAATTATCATGCGTTATAAAATTGCGCCTATTGCCAACACCTATTTAAATCACCAAAAACAAGTACTTCCCAAGTTCTTCAAAAGTAGATATATCAGCCCAACAAAATCAAATAGATTAATATTGAAAGTATTGTATGCGGGGGAATCCTCACCCCATATAATAAGCACCTTAGAAACAAACCTTAATAATGGTGTATCGTGCATATGGTTCCGGTCAGTTATGATACAAATGTAATCCGGTAGCACAACTTCAAGACAACCCTTATATTCTTTTCAGACAACACGCCGATTTAAGGATGTCCGACTTCAGAAAATCATTTTATTAGTTTCAAAATTTCAATGTTAATCTAATTTCTTTTCGAAATTTACATAATCATATCTAAATCATGCAATATTCCTTTAAAAGTCCTATAAACGTTCGTTTCAAACATCTTTATTGCAGACTGCTACCCTCGTGGATGTGTTTAAATGAGAATACAGTGGATCCGTGTATACAAATATAAAAAATACATTATTTTTCCAGCTCGACAATCGAACAGGTCATTTTTGCAGGACAAAATGTGTTGGCTTGTCAATAATTTACCAGCGACAGAGTTTCAAACAAGCGGATGCTTTGTTTCCTTAATGGAAATTACTGTCTACTGAAAATACCTATTTTCTTCTCAGATAAGTACAAGCTGTCTGTACAAATTACTTTCTATTATATACAGCAACTTGTCCTTAGGGACCAATTCAAATCTATAAACAAAGCAATATTTTCGAGCAATCCTGACTTCTTTTTCTGAATGTAAGACAATTTTGTCAAGCTAACGACATTAACAACTATAAAATAGAACAGATGATAAGCAAAATGAGACCTCATAATTATTTGACATGATACTGAAAAAAGTATCACTAAAAGTACCTTTCATGTAGCTCGCATGTATTGAAATATGAACTTCTAGAGGAGGGTATTACTTGCATTTCGATTAACACAGATGCTAAAATAACTCTACTTTCGTTGGGCAATCAGGATAGCAAAATCAAAATTGAAAAAATAGTACTCCAGTGGAAATCAGTCATGCATTAAGCACTCAAGGAACACAGATAAATCAGCATTTGTTAAAAGTTTCGAAAAATCCATGACATGACCAAGATCTGATTAACTACCTGTAAGCGTCTGATAGAAACTTGCTATCGTTAACAAGGTATGGACGCTTTCTATTCTTAAATGTAAACAAAACATGTTTCGATAGATGAACAATGGTTATACTATAACTGTTCTATCTAAACCTTAATCTTGTTATCAACATTTTTATGTGAGTGATTAGTAAAATAACAGTTACATTCGCCGATTCCTTGGAGGCCAAGACCAGTTATTCTATTGTAATTACTAAGATACGTTAAACGCAAACATTGTCAAATGAGTTAATTTCACAGCTCGAAAAATTATAATTTAGGTGAGATTTTCCCAAGAGAAGGGAATGGTGGCGACTGGAGTTTTTTTGTTTTCAAACAAGTTAACTATTAAAAGCCGAAAGCACTACTTCTTTGAAGTACATCGTCATAAATAATAATAAATTCCTGATAGTAAACAACATGGAAATGACGACGAAAACTACCTTAAAGATTGTTGCATTCATTTGTTTTGGATCGTTTCTTACAACACATGCACACTACATTATGAGGTTTAAAGGTCTCAATTGTCAGTCATTCCTATCAGAATTAATATCAAAACTTTGTTTTCAGATCCTTTCAATACTCATAGATATATTTCCGAAATCTACTACACAGCTTTTAAAAATGACTTGATGTTATTACCTCATCCAAGATAAATGTATATTTCTCTTACATGTTTGTGAAGATCACGTTTTAGGTTCGAGTTACTTCGTTTCCTACAGATAAACAGAGCATGGTATGTTTTAGTCAGGAAACAGTTAAGTCAAATGTGAACTTCTAGCATGGTGGACTCAAGACTTCGATCATACAAAATAAAATATAGACTTAACTGGCAATGAAGCAAATTTCTGCGTTTTCGAGATAGACTCGATCAGGAAGTATACGATGGGCTTTGATTCTAGGAAAGAGACCGCATAATTCTAACAATAATATATAGCTGTGACTGTAGTGAAACTCCAGGAATGACTGGATGACTTAAGAAAGTATTTCTTGGTCATTTAACTTTACTTTGTCTATTTTCTGTCTGTTCGTCCGCTCGTTCTTCTATCCATTTATTCATAGATCGATCGACGAACCGGTCGGGTGAGCAGGCGGGATGTCTGTCTGTCTGTCTGTCTGTCTTTCTTTCCTTCTTTCGATCGATCGGTCCATCCCTCGTGTGCGTGTCTCTCTGCCTAGGATCAATTGTATTCGATCCTATCCTATCCTATCTAATTTTCGTTTGTTCTGTCACCAAATCTACATTCATAAAATGATATAGCCTGAGAGCGAACACCGGCTAAAGGTGGGCTCAGCAAAAGGAAAGATACGAAAGCGCGAAAGTCACACAATCGTTACTGCGTTTAAATACTTACGATACATATGTCCGCAAGATAAGGAAACAAACATTTTAGTATATATCTTTACTGGAACGACAAGATTTAGTGCCATGTTTAAATGGGGAAAAAACACTTTTAATTGCTAGAAATCCTTAATTCCTTTTTCTATTTGAAGGGCCCTCCGCGGCCGAATGGTTATGGTCGCTTACTTTAAATCACTTGCCCCGTATCGATGTGGGTTCGAGCCTCACGTGGCGTTGGATTCTTCTTGTAAGGAAGCCATCCAGCTGGCTTACGGAAGGTCGGTGGTTCTATCCAGGTGCCCGCTCGTGATGAAGTAATGCACGGAGGGGCACCTGGGGTCTTCCTCTACAATCAAAGCTGGAAAGTCGCCGTATGAACTATAATTGTGTCGGTTCGACGTTAAACCCAACAAAATAAATAAATATTTTTTGTATTTGCTATTTATCATGGTCATATCTGAAAACTGAAATTTAACTGATTTCTTGATAATGATGCTGTCACCCAAACATTTCGCAGAACGCTATCTAAATAAAATATCCTCACCCTTTTGTTACATAGTGTGTACGTAAAAAATATTTTTCTTTCCTTACAGGTGAGAACATCTTCTCTTCCTCTTCTATTCCCTTAAACAACAACTGCTCCTCAGGCGGCTTATGTACACTGTGCCAATCCTAATTTTGAGAATGACTTGATAATAAGCTAATGGAAAAACTACTTTTCCAATTATTGTGTTAGTAACGCAAATACAAACAACTAGGGCAACACTGATATTCTTGGCACGTATTATTAGTTTTTCTCTGATAATAAGGAAGCTATTTTATACAGAATTAATCGAATGACAGATTTCTGCAATTCGTACTACAACAATTTTTCTCAACCAATCCACTTTTATTCATTGAGGAATATCACTTTCTGAAAATAAAAGCGATGATACACAACAGTAATATGACAAAAATGTATTTTAAAAGAAAAGTCTAGATTTTCAAGAAGTTTTGTCATAGAAAACTAGTTACTTTACCTTACTTATACGAGCATATAGGAATAGGTCTCGTGGTATAATGTTAATTAGAAAAGGAAATCAACCGAATGACGGAGAAGAAATTCCTATATTTAGCTCTTTTACTTTAGTTTCCGATATTAAGAATAAAATAGATTAGAATGAACATTGCGTTGGTTGGCTGTTTATATTCTTTTTGTCACCACGACAAAATGCAAATTATATGATTTTCATCTTCTTATCCATTTGTAAGAACCGTGAGCCAACCGTGAAAGTCTTTATGTACTTGGATTCAGTGTTTTATAGTTCCTGGCATTTGGTACCATGGAATCTATACAGTATTTGTACAATTGTCAGAAGGAACTACCTGAATTTCCATAGGCCCGCATTGTTTTTGGTTTATGAGCCTTTCCTAACATTAATACCTTTGTTGCCACCTACTATGAATGAAAGAAATATCCAGGACCTCCATTAAAACTGCAAGAAAATTACCTGGTGACAACTCGGCTACCCACTGTTTACTGTTTTTTTTTTTCTTTTTTAGTTTTCATAAAAATGTCCTACTGGTAAAAGATGCATGTTAATAATGCAATTTGAAAATAAATATACTACTTTGACCAGTGCTCAAGCACATCTCACATATATTACACAGATGGGAGACCACTTCACATGGTAAATATACATTTAAGAATTTCCTGCACATTTTCAGTCATTCAGAAATACTGTGAAGTGCTTCAGTCTGACGTAGCAGACAATTATTCACCCTCATAAACAGACCGGCTCAATCACACCAAACCAGATTGATTTTCAAAATACCTTCTACCAAAACCTTTTTAGAATTCTTTAGTTGGAGTAGAGAACTGTTAATGAGATAAATAAAATAAAAAATCCATTTGCACATTAGATTATCTAAAGGAACGTATTTGCATGTAAGAATTTGCGTGTAAGAATTATTCATTTTAGCCGTGTTGCTTTGACATGACAAAGAAGTACAACCTTCATATATAATTACGTGAGCAAAATAATGTTGTATTCAATAAGTTGCGCAGTTGGATTCTCGAGATGATATCAAAGAACTTAAAACAATATTAGAATCGCGAATTTATCATGATTAGGCACGAAATTCTAGTGTTTTGTTTAATTAGTTTTATGCAAAGGCAAGCTAAGATACAAGTTATAATTATGTTTTCGTTGTTTTACTTAACCGCCTCCAATGTCATGCTGTATTTCTCAAAATTACCATTTTATGTCCAATTATTCCCGACCATTTTTGACAACACTTGCAAATTAAATAAATGCATGATCCGTGCTCTCCGTAAAGCATCAGTGTACTGCAGAGTTCAACATAACGATAAATCTCGATGACATTTATTCTTGTTGTATACATATCAAACTCGAATGTGAACAAAGCGTGTTGGGATAATGTTTTTCATTTACAAAACTATTAAGACTGCTTCATTGTAATGCCTGGCACATGTAGATATCTACAAAGTGACTTACGTGTTTAAAAGTCATTTAAAGCAGGTGTTGCTTGCTAACAACATATTTTCTCTAACTTTCGCTGTGGCATTTGCTTGCCACTTCCATAAAACATTCAAATAAGCTTAACCTATAGATATCCCGCCCGCTTAATAGTTAGAACGCAGATCTACGGATCGCGGGTTCATGAGTTCGAGCCCTGGGCGAGTCTTATGTTCTCCGTGACGATTTGATAAACGACATTGTGCCTGAAATCATTCATCCTTTACCTTTGATTCATGTGAGGAAGTTGGCAGTTACTTGCGGAGAACAGGTTTGTACTGGTACAGAATCCAGAAACACTGGTAGGTTAACTACCCGCCGTTACATAACTGAAATACTGTTGAAAAATGGCGTTAACCCCGAAAACAAACAAACAAATAACCTATATATTGTGCCTTTGCATGTAATCCGGACCGCTTATAAATGTGTGTGAAGGTCAAAGCCTTGAAAAACTCCCTGCTTTAACCTCCAAGTTCAGCTATTGTCAAATATTGTAGTGAGAGAAGAATGTTGTTCTTTCATCAGCAGCGTTGAAATTCTGCCTAAACTGTTCTCATTTTACTATATACATTTATTTTATACCTATATAAATTCTGTAAAAGAATCGACTTGTATTCTCAATTAAAAATGAACAGGCAGAAAAAAATCCGTACTGTACCTTTTAAATTCCGTATTATACCTTCAGTATTGTATGCTGCCGGACTTCTTTCATAAATATACATGATCTGACACAGTTCTATAAATAGCGCACATAAAATCTTCACTTAGTTCCATTTTAATATTGATATACATTGTATATTTCGTTCATTAACAAACATACAAACAAAAAGGTAGAGTTCTATATAATAAAAGGGTCATGATATATTTAAAAGGTACAGTACGGATTTTACTGTAACTTAAAAATAGAACAGGCGAACACTCTGATAGAATTAACTTAATTCTTGACAGGGTCTCAAATCCAGAACCTGTAACACCTAAGGTACACTCTAACGCATCGCTATAACAGCGTTGTCCATAGTGCACCCTTATTCTTTACCCGACTATATTACGTAAACTGGAATAATTTTGTCACAATGACATGCACCACTGGTGTAAACAGAAAAAAAATGAGAATTTGTTATTGGTCAAAACTACTTAGATATCTCTGACGTGTTTTACAGTATGTACTGTCTTACTGGTAGTATCAGTGAAATATTACCTAAACCACATCTTTAATATTACAAAATTACAGTTACAAACTAAATACCACTCTTTTCTGCATTACACTAAGTCCTTAACATCGACCGTCATTGATTCTTCCCTAGATCTATAAAGTCCTTTTACTCGTTACCAGAGCACGTGTAAATAGCAGTGTAATACCAAAATCAAAGTACCTAAGAACTTAATAAAGTCTACATAAAATAGCATGCTTATTTTTTCAAGAATAAGGAATATGTCGCACTTTTCTCTGAGTTCCATATTAGCTAAAACGAAACAAATATCCATTATATATTAATTTCTCTAATTAGTAAAAGAATAATATTCAAGTTGATTTTGTTTTGTTTTGTTTTAAATTCTAAAAGCAGAATTTGGGCCTGCAACTGATGACAATTATTATGAAGAACAAACAGTATGTGGCTTTCACCGACAATACCGTTGTAAACAACAACACTTGTAACTAATGATTTGAATGATTTACTAAGAATTTAAAATGTTTTACTGTACATTCAGTAATACTCCCGATAGTTTTATTTTCGCTAATTTGCCGATTACAACGACTTACAAATTCAAAACTCTTGTGAAATATCAAAGCATTACGTCCTATATCAAACATAACGACGAACTCGAATTCCTATTAACGCAAATATTTGTGATGTCTACCAAATAGCGTGAAAATTAGCCGATCAACAGTAGTTACATGAGCACTGCTTACAACACAGTTAAACTTCCTTTAGAAAAATACATTAATTTTTCAAATGGAGTACTGATTATTTCTTCAAAATGCTACCTTTTATGGGAAATATGTACTTTCGTCAGATTACTTAAATTTCAAGATCCTTCTCTGCTTCAG
Source organism: Mercenaria mercenaria (assembly GCF_021730395.1). Taxonomy (NCBI): domain Eukaryota; kingdom Metazoa; phylum Mollusca; class Bivalvia; order Venerida; family Veneridae; genus Mercenaria; species Mercenaria mercenaria. The sequence goes on from NC_069369.1 coordinate 26,003,347, forward strand.
TCGTTGTTTTTTTATGTTAGTTACAATTTATATGTAATAGAGTTGTATCACGGTAAATGTTAGTTGTACATTCTTGCGGACAAACAAACGGATATTTTACAGACGAGTATTACTTCATCTGTAGGAAATCGATTTTCTGTGTTTGCAGTTGGTTTCCTTCCGTAATTCAAAAATTCTCTTGATGTAAGAGAAGCATGAAATTTATTTATTAAAATTCTTTGCCTAAAACGCTTCTTTAACTTTCCTAAAAGCTATATTTGCACTAGGCATTTATCAAACTGGAGAGATAAAATACAGGGTTTCGTTAATAATAGCAAAATTACGTGGGGGAAAAGTATGTAGTTTAACATAAATTTATGTACAGAAATGTGGTAATCTTAAAAAAAGTACAACCTGCATCATACACTTGTTAAAAAAAACATGTCCATTCATGATTTTGTATAAATTCTTAAACTTCTCCGACACTATATTCCGATTGATTTCTTACATGAATTTATATCACTTAGTAGGCTGCAACAGTATTTTGTTTATAGTTTTACCGGACCATTGTTTGGAGATCTGGAATACACAGATGAATGCCAAATTAAATAAATGCTAATAAAAATATTCACTTGATATTTCTGTTCCGTAGAGGTCCAGGCATTGATCATATATTTTTACTTTAGTATCAATTTATCAAATGCTTATAATTGTGAGGTTAAAAGTATTATTGACATATTTGTGTACAATGTATAAGACATTTTGCGTAATACGAGATATATTTATTTCATATGCAACCTATCGTAACATTTGCTCTGTAAATTTCAATTTGTTACTCCAAACTGACTTCGCCATCCTCCCCTAAATACTAAACCGATTCGGCAGTAAAGCCCCTCAAATGGTAGATCAAAAGCTTAATTTACAAAGACATGTTTTCAAGGCCAGATACCGGTAAGGACAAAAACGTAGGTCAAGGTAGCCCGAATTACTAAGGCTTGTAACACCGTAATATGAGGTACTAATTTGCGTTGAGTCCTATACGGATGAGTTTTGTGAAAGCTGAAAGAAATCACCCAGTACCATATTTTTTCATATTCATGCAACATACATGCAATATCATGTGCTCTGTAAATACTAAATTTTACTCAAATTGATACTGTCACACTGCCCTAACCACTTAACCGAATCGGCGGTGAAACCCCTCAAATTGTAGATGACAATATTAATTTCAAAAATATATCTTCAATAATAGAGAGGGACAAACATACAAGTCATACAAGCCCGGGATTCAAACAGGCTTGTAATACGATTTGCACACGGTTTCCTACCTGCGTTGAGTTGTATACGGATGCGTTTTGTGAAAGCTGAAAAAAATAGAGATATATTTATTTCATATGCAACCTATAGTAACATTTGCTGTGTAAGTATCAATTTGTTACCCCAAATTGACTTCGCCATCGTCCCCTAAACGCTAAACCGATTCGGCAATAAAGCCCCTCAAATGGTAGATCGAAAGCTTAATTCACACATATATGTTTTCAAGGCCAGATAAGGACAAAAACGTAGGTCATAGTACCCCGAACTACTCAGGCTTGTAACATAGTAATATGAGGTCCTCATTTGTGTTGAGTCCTATACGGATGAGTTTTGTGAAAGCTGCAAGAAATCACCCAGTACCATATACATGCAACGTGCGTATAATAACATTTGCTCTGTAAATATTAGATTTTACTCAAATTGATACCGTCACCCTGCCCTAACAAATGAACCAAATCGGCGGTGAGACCCCTCTAATTGTAGATCACAATATTAATTTCAAAAATATATCTTCAATAATAGGGAGGGACAAACACATAAGTCAAAGTAGCCCGGGATTAAAACAGGCTTGTAATGCGATTTGCACGCGGGTTCTACCTGCGTTGAGTCGTATACGGATGCGTTTTGTGAAAGCTGGAAAAAATAACTAGAGATATATTTATTTCATATGCAACCTATAGTAACGTTTACTCTGTAGATATCAATTTGTTACTCCAAATTGACTTCGTCGTCCTCCTCTAAACACTAACCCGATTCGGCAGTAAAGACCCTCAAGCTTAATTCACACAGATATGTTTTCAAGGCCAGATAAGGACAAAAACGTAGGTCATAGTAGCCCTTTCTTTTTTAGTTTTCATAAAAATGTCCTACTGGTAAAAGATGCATGTTAATAATGCAATTTGAAAATAAATATACTACTTTGACCAGTGCTCATGGACATCTCACATATATTACATAGATGGGAGACCACTTCACATGGTAAATATACATTTAAGAATTTCCTGCACATTTTCAGTCATTCAGAAATACTGTGAAGTGCTTCAGTCCGACGTAACAGACAATTATTCACCCTCATAAACAGACCAAACCAGATTGATTTTCAAAATACCTTCTACCAAAACCTTTTCAGAATTTTTTACTTGGGGTAGAGAACTGTTAATGCGATAAATAAAATTAAAAATCCATTTGCACATTAGATTATCTAAAGGAACGTATTTGCATGTAAGAATTTGCGTTTAAGAATTATTCATTTTAGCCGCGTTGCTTTGACATGACAAAGAAGTACAACCTTCATAGACTATTACGTGAGCAAAATCATTTTGTATTCAGTAAGTCAATAAGTTGCGCAGTTGGATTCTCGAGATGATATCAAAGAACTTAAAAGAATATTAGAATCGCAAATTTACCATGATTAGACACGACATTCTAGGATGTTTTGCTTAATTAGTTTTATGCTAGCTAAAAGACAAGTTATACTTTTGCTTTCGTTGTTTTACGTAACCGCCTCCAATGTCATGCAGTATTTCTCAAAATTACCATTTTTTTCCAATTTTTCCCGACCATTTTTGACAACACTTTCAAATAAAATAAGTGCATGATCCGTGCTCCCCGTAAAGCATCAGGGTACTGCAGATTCGATTACACAACGGTAATTTTTAATGAGTCGGATAACTAGATTTATCCTACCACTATGCATTTGTCAGGCCGATATCTGACTGCCGCGTAAACTTGAGGTTTATTCAGTCAATGCAGGTTTATACCGTCAATGCAACTGACGGACTACTTTTTCAAGTATATGTGCTATAGGCAATGTAAACTGGGCCAAGAGTTCGAAGCTCAAACACTTCATCAATTTACGAGGATAGCCACGGTAATTTTTTTTTAAAAATTGGTTCACTCTATCCTAGTAAACCTCCATACGGAATGGTACGGTGACAGTTTTTAAAGTCTGTGTGAATCGACCTTGACTTTGTGTATTTGGCGTTCACTCATTTTTAGTTAGAAATTTACACAAATAACCAGATATAAGCAGTTATTTATTGTAATTATTGGATCTAAACCATTCATGGTGGAAGGAATTACATTACCTCACATTGTCTTGTACGAAAATGGAGTGAATTTAAGACTGCGGGCATTTGAATTCATCTCAAGCGTGGTTTTCGGCTGTATTTTATCCGAGTCAAAACCATTCTGCTTGTTTTGTACGCAAATGCCCTGTTAGCACCGATGATTTATAATACAAAGAACTTCAGAAGGCAAAATATGAGGTACGAAATAATGTTTTATTGTAAGGAATCGTGTGTAATAGGATCAAGCAGACAAGGGCGTAGGAATTCACAAGTGAGTGAAAATCTGGATTATTTTTGTATAGAAAAAACATTTTGAAAGGAAATATATGTTATACACAGATTTTATTGACTGCAGGATAAATAGAATATTAGGTTACTGTCTTTCTTAACTTAAGTTTATCCACCTCGTCTCCGAAAGGTTTATCCCCCTCGGCAAGCCTCGGGTGAATAAACCTTTCTCCAACTCGGTGGATAAACTTAAGTTAAGAAAGACAGTAACCTAATATTCTCTATATCTTTGTTGTATGTCTAACTCGAAAATGAACAAAGCGTGTTGGGATAATGTTTTCATTTACAAAACAGCGACTTACGTGTTTAAAAAGTCATTTAAAGCAGGGCTTGTTTGCTAACAACATTGTTTTCTCTAACTTTTGCTGTGGCATTTGCTTGCCACTTCTATAAAACATTCAAATTAAGCTTAACCTATAGATAGCCCGCCCGCTTAGCTAAATAGGGAGAGCTCAGATCTACGGATCGCGGGTTCGTGTGTTCGAGCCCTGGGCGAGGCGTATGTTCTCCGTGACGATTTGATAAAAGGCATTGTGCCTGAAATCATTTATTCTCTACCTCTGATTCATGTTGGGAAGTTGGCAGTTACTTGGGGAGAACAGGTTTGTACTGGTACAGAATCCAGGAACACTGGTTAGGTAAACAGAAAAGATGAGAATTTCTTATTGGTCAAAACTGTTCAGATATCCCTGAATGCACATTCTTACTGATAGTATCAGTGAAATATAACTTGCACCACATCTTGAATATTTGCCTTTTAACAGCAGGCGAACGGCGAAGACAGCGATTTTTGTCTAAATTTATCTTTGTTACGAGATTTTACAGGATTTCAATCGTTAGAAAATTACAGTTACAAACTAAATACCACTCCTATCTGCATTACACTAAGTCCTTAACATCCACCGTCATTCATTCTTTCCTAGATATATAAAGTCCATTGTTTACATTTACTCATTACCGGTGCCCGTGTAAATAGTAGTGTAATACCAAAATCAAAGTACATGAAGAACTTAATAAGGTGTCTACATAAAATAGCGTGCTTATTCTTTAGAGAATAAGGAATATACTGCACTTTTCTATGAGTTTCATATTAGCTAAAACGAAACAAATATCCTTTATATAATTTCTCTAATTAGTAAAAGAATAATATTTTGATTTTGGTTTGTTTTGTTTTGTTTTGTTTTAAAATTTTAAAAGCAGAATTTGGGACTGCAACTGATGACAATCATTACGAAGAACAAACAGTATGTAGCTTTCACCGACAATACCGTTGTAAACAATAAAACGTGAAGTATCAAAACATTACGTCCTACAGCAAAAATAACAACGAACACGAATTCCTATCAACGCAAATATTTGTGATGTCTACCAAATAGCGTAAAAATTAGCCGATCAGCAGTAGTTACATGAGCACTGCTTACTGCACAGTTAAACTTCGTTTAGAAAAATACATTAATTTTCCAATGGAGTACTGATTAATCATTTCTTCAAAATGCTACTTTTTATGGGAATGATGTACTTTCGTCAGAAAACTTAAATTTCAAGATCCCTCCCTGCTTCAGTCATTGTTTATATTTGTTACAATTTATATGTAATAGAGTTGTATCACGGTAGATGTTAGTTGTACATTCTTGCGGACAAACAAACGAATATTTTACAGACGATTATTACTTCATCTGTAGGAAATCGAATTTCTGCGTTTGCGGTTGGTTTCCTTCCGTAATTCGAAATTCTCTTGATGTAAGAGAAGCATGAAATTTATTTATTAAAATTCTTTGCCTAAAACGCTTCTTTAACTTTCCTAAAAGCTATGTTTGCGTAAGGCATTTATCAAACTGGAGAGATAAAATACAGGGTTTCGTTAATAATAGCAAAATTACGTGGGGAAAAAGTATGTAGTTTCAGGAGGTAGGTTACCTTATTACCAGGGTATATTCAAATTATTTGAACCGCAGCAGCTTTTTTGTATTTCGTGTAATATGATGTTTTAACTGCTACAATCTCAATTTCGTTTATCTCTGTCCCTTCAAGTTCAATTTTTATCCAGGTTTGAAGAACATGACCCTCAAAAGGTATTTTATATTGAAAGAGGAAGGAAAATACGGATATTTAACATTTTTCGGTGTATTTTAGTTTCACTGATATCCGTAGAAGTCTGCATAATTGATAATTTGACTAGTATGCACGCTAGCTTTCTAATATAAGCTAAAAATGTATATGTCGCGGGGCTCATGTTTCCATGGTAACGCATTTTCTCTCATTTTTTAAACTTCTATGTTTAAAAACGGGGTTTTCGACGGCTTCAGTGCCATTCTGTTAATGACCAACATAGAATATTTTGGTTATATTATTAGCAAAATACCAAGCACTTTACATGGTACCCTATTTTGCAAAAAGTTTAAAGTAACCATGGCAACAGAGATGTTTAAAATAGCTTATATCTTGATTTTTGTCGTAATTTCTTATAAAAAATACTGAATAAAAATATATTTCTTGTTAATGTAGCTTTAAAACGTATAATTTCCAACGTAAGTTATATTTTCGTGTTATTGGCATTTATTTAAACAAATTTCACAGCTTAAAATACTTACAGCAGTACCCTTCGTCTGGTATTTTTCGTGGAAAAATCGTTCAGCATGCTGCTATTATTCTCATGGATATTGTTGAAATGAAAATAAAATGCCGAAGTTGTGTTCCTTAAATAGACCAGAGTCAACGCTTTTGAATTTTACATTTATATATGTAGGTCACGGGCTTCGTTTCCATGGTAACATCAATTCAATTCAAGAAACCACAATTTTCTACTGAAATTTGAACAATTTTAGAGCTTAGTTTTAGTAAATAAGTAACAAATTATCAACGGAAACTGAAAAATAGGTATTACAAACCAAACTGCCAATTTTATTTATTTGAAAATGACCGTAACAAGTAACCTTTCACCCAATTATATTCCAAGTAACATTGGTTACCATCATCCATTTTTTTACATTCCGCTTAACATTTCAATATAACTACATAAAAGAAGCAAAATATTGATTATTATTCAGAGCAAAAGACTCGTAAAAAATATTTCAGCAAATAATGGCTGTTTGAAAATAATTCAAATAAAGAAAATGCACAGAATTACGTTCTTTCAAAATAAAAACTATTAATTTTGCGCGGTAACTAATACGTTACGTCATGACGCCAATGACGTCATTTTAAGGCAACATTGTTTTGAAGCGTTTCTGCGGCAGTGTATTCATTATTTCTGCATTATTAAACCATAAAGCATCAGATCGGGGAAAGGTTCATGATTTGTTTTCATAAGAATTGATATACAGATCAGCTCACGAGAAAAACCCATCCTACTCGATCCTCGGAGGATGGCCGAAACGATTACCAAGGCTCCAACTTGAAGTTTCTTCGAGTCAGCCATTTTCCGTCAATGAATTTCGCTATGATCTGGCTCCGAGGATTTATGCGAAGTCACTCGAAGGAAATCCTCGAAGTGACTCGAGATGAGATCCAATTAGCGGAATACACACCTGTATTGGTTTCTTTTGTTTCCGAGTCACTTGACGGGATTCCTTCGGGTGACTCCGAGACGAATAAATGATAACCTATACAAATTTAGATGGGTCTTCGAGTAACTCCGAAGACAGATTTCAGATTACTCGGAGCAGGGTGATTATATTTTACATAATGATACGCGAAATAACACAGTATTTGTAAATAAAAATAATACTGTAGTATTTTTATCTTACTTTAAAAAAAACAAATTTTTCCTGTTCACTTATGATATTTTATCACATTTTGAGTGGATACGTCAGTAGTTTTTTTATCCTATTTATAATTCCTTCCAAATGAATAAAAGAAAGACCATTTTTATAATGAAAAATAATCATTTCTGCTATAATTTTCATTCATTTATAAAGGTCACTTTTCTTTAACGGCCATTATCTTAACGTTTATCTAGTTTTATTTAGTTTCTAATTCAGTCCATTTTAGATCAGTTTATTTCTAAATTTAATTTGCACAGTCAGAAAATATTTCAATATAATATTTAACAAATTACTATTCTTTAACGGCAGTTGTTTGAAAGTTGGTTTAGTTTTATATAATTCTTAATTCTTAACAATTTACTTTTCTAGCGGGTGTATTTTTAAACTTTATCTAATTATAAATTATTCATAACTTTCAGGAATGGTCTCCGTCCGTCCTACCGTCTGTCCGTAACACTTTCTTGTCCGCTCCATATGTCCTAAACCCCTTGAAGGATTTTCATGAAACTTGGGTCAAATGATCACCTTATCAAGACGATGAACCTTTAAGTCAGCCTTGTCGGCTCAATGTCAAGGTCACAACACAAGGTCAAAGGTTTGAGCCTTCCATTTTATGTCCGCTCTATATCTCCTAAACCCCTTGAAGGAATTTTATAAAACTTGGGTCAAATTTTCACCTCATCAAGACAATGTGCAGAATTTATGAGTCAGCCATGCTGGCTGAAGGTCAAGGGCACAACTTAGGGTGAAAGGTTTGAGCCTTCTATTTTGTGTCCGCTCTATATCTCCTAAACCCCTTGAAGGATTTTCATCAAACTTGGGTCAAATGATCATCTCATCAAGGCAATGTGCAGAACTTATGAGTCAGCCATGCCGACTCAAGGTCAAGGTCACAACTCAAGGTCAAAGGTTTTAGCCTTCAAATATGTGTCCGCTCTCTATCTCCTAAACCCCTTGAAGGAATTTTATAAAACTTGGGTCAAATGATCACCTCATCAAAACGATGTGCAGAACTTACGAGTCAGCCATGCTTGCTCAAGGTCAAGGTCACAACTTGAGGTCAAAGGTTTGAGCCTTCCATTTTGTGTTCACTCTGTATCTCCAAAACTCCTTGAAGGATTTTCATCAAACTTGGATCAAATGATAACCTCATCAAGAACTCATTAGTCAACCATGTCAACTCAAGGTCAAGGTCACAACTCAAGGTCAAAGGTTTAGAGCTCTGTATCTCCTAAACCCCTTGAAGGATTTTCATGAAATTTGGGTCAAATGATCACCTCATCAAGACGTTGTGCAGAATTCATGAGTCAGCCATGTCAGTTCAAGGTCAAGGTCACAGCTAAAGGTCAAGAGTTTACCATTTCACTATCCATAGCAGTGGCGGGGGATTTAGCTGTCTTTCAGACTGCCTTGTATATGATTAATAATTTAGTCCGTTCTACATAAATTTACTTCTAAATCTAATTCACATCTATTTTAATATCATACTAAACAATTTACTTTTAGCGGGTGTTATTTTAAAGTTTATCCAGTTATAAATTATTCTTAATTCAGTGCATAAATTATTACACGACTTTTTTTCTAAATCTAATTCGCAAAGTCAGAAATTATTTAAATATCAAAATTTAACAAATCACTTTCCTTTAACGGCGGTGATTTGAAAGTTTTAATTTTCTACGATTAATAATTTAGTTTATTATACATAAATATACTAAGGTCTTCTTAATCTAATTCGCATGGTCAGAAACTATTTCAATATCAAAATTCACACCAATTTCATACAATTAAAAGAACAAGCTAATTATATAAAAAGAATCCGTACAAGGCACGTAATTTTCTGTGTTGTCAAAAACATACATATGCCTGGCGAGATTGCATAAAAAATGTGCCCGGTGTCCTAAGGATATGCAACCTATAGTAACATTTGCTCTGTAAATATCAATTTGTTACTCCAAATTGACTTCTTCATCCTCCTCTAAACACTAAACCGATTCGGCAGTAAACACCCTCAAGCTTAATTCACACTGATGTGTTTTCAAGGACAAAAACGTAGGTCATAGTAGCCCGAATTACTAAGGATTGTAACATCGTTATATGAGGTCATCATTTGCGTTGAGTCCTATAGGGATGAGTTTTGTGAAAGCTGAAAGAAATCACCCAGTACCATATATTTTTCATATGCATGCAACGAACGTATAATAACATTTACTCTGTAAATATTAGATTTTGTCAAATTGATACCGTCACACTGCCCTAACCAATGAACCGCTTCAGTTTTAGTCAATACTTAGATATTATCCCCATCCGTAAATATAAAATAGCTTTATCACTCTTACGCATGTCATCTCATAGATTAGCTGTTGAATCTGGTAGATGAAGAAAGCCGGTTTGTGAGGACGAATATCATTCTGTGCGTGTATGTATTCAAAGAACTGCCTGTTGAATATATAAAGAAAATACTATTGGAACCATCCTAATAATTTTAGATTTACTGCTTTCGTGATAACTGAAATCAAGGTTTGTTTGCATATCATGGTTTCATAAAACGCCAAGAGCTGCACAGTGCACTATAGATTTAAGCACATGTCATAGTTCTCATTATAAACTGTTGCGACTGTACATGTAGACATTTTTACTGTCATGACTGTTTCCTGATATACGTTAATAGAATGTTTTGCAACTTACAGGTTATTTAGTATTTCAAATATAATTAGCGATGGGTTAGGTGTTTCATACTCAGAGAATGAAAACATCGTTGCTGAAAAGTCCTAACCTGTTTGTTAAATGTTATTGCTTATAGTACTCACCAAGCTGTGCTCTACATTTTCGTTTCGGTAGGACATGTGCGCTCTTGTTGATGGTACATTTACTTAAGATTTTGACATATTTGGCTTAATGTCCATTCTGTTAAAGAGCAAATTCCTCTATCCTTATATATTTGGGAGTTTTCACCTACGTAAAGTCATTACTATGGTAGAGATTAACATAGAGATTAAAATAGAATGTTTTATTTTATTTTACTATTTTGCATTACACTGCCTCACTCTAGCGAGATATCATGTGAAAGTGTGATTAATGTTTTAATCTCTTTAAAGTTTGCTTCATTTCGACAACCCATAGAAGTAAAATCATAAATCCTTCTGCAGAGTAACTTCCGCAAACATACATGCTATCTCGCCATTTTGTCATGCTTTGCGATGTTTTTCATCACTTTGTTATATTGATGCAAAGTCAATGGCCCTTTTGAGGGTTTTAGTGCAAATAAAAATGTCTGATATAAGGTGCATACATTACTTTAAAAAGAAATGCAATAAAGTTGCCTGAAATAATACTACAAAATCAAGAATCAGAGAAATAATTATCGGATATCCTGTATAAGTCTTACCTATTTTGTAAAGGAAATTGTTTTCTGGAAACTAAAGAATGGTTCCAGCAGTAAGTACGCATTATATCACGCATTGAGACTAAGTAACATTTATATCAGGAAACGACACACTAACGCAAAGCAATGGGTGAAAACTACGTTAAGGTAGTTCTGCGCGTTTGATATGCCGAATATGATGGAGAAAAGTAAAGCTCGGCATATGCTTAATCGAATTATATAAATATTGCTAGGTTCAGTAAGAAAACTATGAAAAGGAACAAACACTTTTGTCAATTTCTTAAAACCTGCTATTATTGCATATTATTGCATTGATATTGGGATTATCGACAGACATTGATTTTTTAGAATATAAACGTGTACGAAAGGAAACATTTTTTTTAATTTTGCTGTGATATACAAGTTTACAATTATAGTTCTGCTTCGTTAAATATGTCTTTGAATATTCTTTGAAAAATTGTGAACATGACAAAATAATTGATAAAACGTTACAGACAACAAGTGAATGAACTCAACGTTAAGGCAACGTTCCTTTAATATTTAACATTATGTGTACGGTAAGTGGGATATGTTTTCAGCCGTTTAGCATATTCTTTGAGAAGGCAAAGTTTCCTAAACATGTACGATACAGTAACGGTAATGTATATTCCCCCAGACACATGATCCTACCATTTCAATACTTGCTTATGTGCATGAACATGTGCGTGCATTTGAAAGATCCACACGTACTGATTATTGCAATATGTTTTAAAGACTTGTTTACAAGAAAACCCTGTATAGATCTATTCATTGCATTTTAACGTAACGTCTAACGCTTTAAACTTACATTGTGTTCTGGAATGTGTTCTCTGCTGCATTTTAGCGATAGCCTCCCTAATGTGCAAAAGCTAAAACAAATAGGATCAATGTCTGTCATAAGAAGCCATTTGGTAGATTAATTTATTTATATCTACTGAAAACTCGGGCAATAACCTGTGCGCATGTCGATATTGTACAAGTACAAACCTTAAGTAGAACAGAAACTCCTTATCCCGCAGTAACGATAGACAAAAACCACCGCCTAGCCACTTGAAGGCACTTCTTAAGCACTATAAATGCATTGTTAATCAAATAAAGAGAAGAGAAATATTCATTTTTTATCAATCAAGTGTGTTTGCCGAAGCAGTGACTACAAATTTACAAGAAAATAAAAGCACTGCATTTTTTAGCATTTTATCTTTATTAATAACAAATATAGGCTTGAAAATATAACTTTTCAAAGCTGAATTTTAATGCATGAAGTTCAAGCTCGACATAAATATGTCATACAAAATAAAAATTGCTCCAAACGCAATAAATCTATATAATAACGTCTAAAGTTTATTATTTTCTCGTTTATTTGCTTTAAAATTCCTAATGTTGCATACTTATATGTTATATTATTTTTAAAAAAGGGACATTCAAATTTCGGCTCGTATTCCGCTTACTTCCAGTGTTGTTATGCAACAACGTGACAAGCGAAGTGATACTTTTCAAGATGATCTCAATTCGCACAAAAGAAAAAAAAAACCCTGAATACTCTAAATTCCTCGAAGGAAATCACATATAGAATATAAATCAAACAATTCACATAAAATATGAATCAAACAATTTACAATGTTGGTGCAAATATAATCAGTAAAGTCTGATTAACGACATTGAAACGTTATCGAAACCCGACAAATGTAACCAAATCCGTGCGTTATTCTATATTCGTACAGATATTTATACTAAGTAGTCATTTGTTAACAGTCAGGCTCTCAAGTTTGCAGTATTGATCGTGTAGTACTGATGAAACTGTGGACTTTAAGAGATTCTCCTTTTGTTTGGTGTCTGTCAAATCATTCTTTGCTTACAGGGTGAGTAACAATTCAATTAAGGTAGTTCTGCACGTTTGGATCGAAATTTTTCCTACAATGTAGAATTTTATTAAACTCTGATTTTTCAAAACTTCAGAATATACCTAGAAAATTCAGCAAATAAAAAAAATAGGGTCGTGTGCTTGATTTTTTGCTAGACTGATTTGAAAAATATGGACCTCATGTAATACTTCATAATGGGAGTCTATGGGAAAATCATAACTTTCATAACATTTTCGCGAATAGAAATTTATCTACAATGTATATTTTGATGAAATTTCTCACTGTTGTGAATAAAGACATGGCCTATAATTTGATGAAATAAGATGTATGGGTCCGTGTGCATATTTTTAAGATATTTGACCATAATTAAAGTGAACCGGACATTTCACGCTAATTTTAAGACATTATTTTGAATTATTTAACGTGTCATATGTTTTAATACCATATTTTGACTTATAAAAATATAGCAACAGTGCCATTGTAATACATTTACTCACATGTTGCGATTAATTCATAAAATGATTTTCATTTCCGAACACCGAATCTAGGCGTTATTCTACGTTTTCCGGATAAATGACGTTACGCCATTACTTCCGGTTAATCAAACGTGCAGAACTACCTTAAACAATATAAAAGTACTTAAGAATCAAACATAGTCAAATATTTGCTTTACAAGGTTCAAGATAACAAAATAAATAAGTGAAACGTTGCACATTCCTTCGTGAAATTCTTTTATTCTTTAATTTAGTGTAATACAAACCTTAAATCAATTCTTATTGTAAGCTTTTCAAATTTATTGAGATGAATTTTTAAACATTCCTCTAAAAGTTTTAAATTGACAACTTTTTGTATTACGTTATTTGTAAAGATGAAACTATGAAACTTTTTTGACAGATGGATGCCATACAACATTCTTAGCCGTCAATCCATGGAATGTCGTATTTGATGGTACAGTGTCCGGATGATACTCTTCTCTTGCAACTGTTTAGGAATCAGTCATAACTGATCGGAATAATTGCACGATAAATCAGTAGAAAGATCTGCTTTCAATTTTTCAAATGATACATATGTAGGTTTATCTCTACGCTGCATTATGTTATAGTGGTAGGACATGGTATATTGCGATAAAATATGGACTATTCCATTTGCAACGCTTTCAAGATGTAAGAAAAATATAATTTACGACAAAGATTACCATCAGCACATGTTCAATGTTAGACTAGCGTGTCAGATTTAAAAATTGCTTAGATATTGACACAATTTGTGTTTGCGTGTTTGACGTCTTTTTCAAAAACCTTATAAATTCTAAATTTAGGTTTGTGTTGATCAACATGGAACCTTTCAATATAGCATTTTTGAGTGTTGGAAGTGATGTCATTTCATTTTGATGCTTTAAGATGACGTCATAAGATTTAATACAATAAAAAATAAATGTTGATATGTTGATTATCATTTTGAATAAAACCTAAATTATTCTAATTGTAATGCAAGTAAGTTTTGAACAATTAATAAAATATGAAACAAGAGCATCAGTTGTTTACTAAGGTCACATATGTGATTTGCACAGCTTTAACGCCGCTTTACCACACCTGAACCTTTAAATATTTGTACAATTGGGGATGCATACCTCCATTTCATTTCATTTTAATGTTTAGAAACAGAACAGAACAGAACAGATTTTATTAAGACTTATACATAAGTACATCGTCTAAACACATCTTTAAACATTTTTAACATGTCACGTGTATATACATGGTAATAGTGTAACATACAAATGAAACATTTAGTAATATGATAGAGGAAATATGAATTGAACATGTACATACTTATGATAATAATATGAAGCTAGAAGTATATGATATGGTAACAGAGGATGAACATATTAAGCAGAATTATTTAAAATAGCATTACGAATACATAATGCTTCCTTGACATAATTGCACAGCTTTATCAATTCAAACCGATTATCAGAGTTTAAAAGTTGATGGTATCTGAACATAGATAGATGAATATAATAATAACGTTTAATGTATTTTTGTCTAATAAGAGTATAACCTGGGCATATACAAACAAAATGATACTCGTCTTCAATATCAAGTTGGTTACAAAATATACAGTAACGTTCGTTACGTGCGTATTGTTTCTTGCATATCTGCCCGTTTGGATCCTTAAAGGATGGGCAGACATACGCAGCTTACAAAAATATATACGATTCTTCTTTGGTAACATGTTCAAATATTTTTCATACTGAAATTCGTTTTTAAATATTTTATACATATCAAGAACAGTACTATTGCTTAAGGATGCAAACCATTCCTGTTTAAATGTATCTATAACTCTACATTTAAATACTTGCACAAATACATTAATGTTTACATTTTGTACATCGTTAAAAATATCTGCAAATCCATAATCAGTTAAAAGTTTTCTAACATTAGTAACCCAATAACAATATCCTTTGTTACAATCTTCAAGTGCTTGCATATATGCAACTTATAACAACATATTATTTGTTCTTGATAATTTTAACCAGTACTTTATTATCCGTACATATCTATTAATATATAAAGGATATCTACCGAGTTCCCCATATACAAAAGCTGAGCACGTGTTAATTTTAACTTGTAATAACCGTTTGCAAAATTTCAGATGTATACGTTCTATTTCTTTTGATTTTGTATAGCCCCATACTTCACATGAGTAACATAATATAGAACCTACAAAGGCATCAAATTATTGGCACATAATGTGTGGTTTTAGATCGTAATCTTTACACTTATTTAACAATGTATTTAAAGCTTTAAGTGCTCTACCGACTAAATATTCTTGGTTTAGTGCATAATTACCAGTGTAATTAAAAACTGTACCTAAATAATTAAAACCATCTACAACCTCGATATGTTGTCCATATTAGGTCCAGTTTTCATTAGGCAACAAACGCCCTCGCTTACGAAAAAGCATGATTTTAGTTTTTTATGTATTAACTTTAAGTCCCCAAGTATTGCAGTAAGAATAAAGCAGGTCCAAATGATGTTATACTTCTGCGGGTGACTTTCCTATGATGGCCATATCATCGGCAAAAACATCATTATAAAAATTATATCATCTATATTTAAACCAGAATTTAAGCTATCTTGTAAATACAGTTCTAGGTCTTCGACAAATAGAGAAAACAATATCGGGGACATTACCTCCCCTTGGTGTAGGCCAATAGCATATCGAAAATAATCAGATTATGATGCACATTGTTTTACACATGATTTGACATTTTGGTAGATATCTCTAATAATACTTGATATGTTACCTTGAATACCAGATCTATACAACTTTAAATATAGCGCATTTCTATAAATAGTATCAAAACATTTCATCATATCGACGTACACAACATACAATCTTTTATTTTCGTTTATATGTTTTTGAACCAATGACATCAATAAAAATATAGCGTCAACTGTTGAACGACACTTTCTAAATCCGAATTGGGCATCCGAAATCATATTATTACTCTCACATATAAGCTCGATGCGTCTATTTAATATAGTCGTGAACAATTTTGAAAAACAGCTAACTAAAGTAATCCCCCTATAATTATTAACATCATTCGCACAGCCTTGTTTATGCAGAGGTACAAGTATGCCTTCTGTCCATTTATCTGGGTAATATCCAGAGTTCAAAATACAATTTAATACATCACAAATATGAAAAGTCAAAATATCTGCACATTCAATAAAATATTCATTCAACATACAATCATTTCCAATTGTTTTGCCACGCTTTAATGACTTAATAGCATATCTCACCTCATCGATACTAATCGGATTATCTAATTCAGGATATACAGTATTAGGCTGACTAAAGTCGTTATTATCACAAAATGATTCAGCCTCATCATTGGTACAGTCAGCAATATTGTTACTAATATTTCCAAAAAACATTTTAAACTCATCTAGTGAAATATCATTTTTTACAGTTTTTGTTTTTGATTTAAAATATTTCCAGAAATCTTTTGGTTTCTGCTTTCTAAGATTTTCAATTTCCTGCAATCTAATTCTATAATGTTGATTTTTCTTTTTGCGTACTAAGTCCTTATACACTTTTTACTTATGGCATAACTCAGTACGACTATTGTCATTTTTGCAAACATTATATAAATTCAAGGCATCTAAATAATGAGTTCGAGCATTAACACAATCTGCATCAAACCACTCAGCATTTGTTATACATGAATCATTGTCAAATATGGGTACATCTTTAAAAGTACAACGTTTAGAGAATAAAGGGTCCGCTACATTGCGTACAATATTTGTAAAGGAATTCACAACCTCGTTAACGGATTCTTTATTAGTACAATCAATATCATTTACAATAGTATTTAAATGTGGTAACATAGATATAATTTCAGCCCTAAATTGGGCTTTAAAATTATTATCCCATCTATATTTGACTTCAGAATAACTATACGGGTCAGGTGTTTTATTATTACAATATAATGAAAAATGTAACGGAGCGTGATCACTCCATTCATTTAATGACCCGATTGTAAAATATTTTAACAATGAAAAACTGCGCTCATGCGCTAATAGGTAGTCAATAACCGATGATCCGATATGGCAAAAATAAGTGTATTTATCAGTATTACCTACTCGACCATTCACAATACGTAAACATGTAGATTTACAAATATATAGTAATTTAATACCATGATTATTTAATCTAGCGTCTACTGAGGTCCTGACAGAGGAAATATCTGGCTCATAATCTACATCATCAGTTAAAGAATTAAAATTATCATGCGTTATAAAATTGCGCCTATTGCCAACACGACTATTTAAATCACCAAAAACAAGTACTTCCCCAAGTTCTTCAAAAGTAGATATATCAGCCCAACAAATCAAATAGATTAATATTGAAAGTATTGTATGCGGGGGAATCCTCACCCCATATATAAGCACCTTAGAAACAAACCTTAATAATGGTGTATCGTGCATATGGTTCCGGTCAGTTATGATACAAATGTAATCCGGTAGCACAACTTCAAGACAACCCTTATATTCTTTTCAGACAACACGCCGATTAAGGATGTCCGACTTCAGAAAATCATTTTATTAGTTTCAAAATTTCAATGTTAATCTAATTTCTTTTCGAAATTTACATAATCATATCTAAATCATGCAATATTCCTTTAAAAGTCCTATAAACGTTCGTTTCAAACATCTTTTATTGCAGACTGCTACCCTCGTGGATGTGTTTAAATGAGAATACAGTGGATCCGTGTATACAAATATAAAAAAATACATTATTTTTCCAGCTCGACAATCGAACAGGTCATTTTTGCAGGACAAAATGTGTTGGCTTGTCAATAATTTACCAGCGACAGAGTTTCAAACAAGCGGATGCTTTGTTTCCTTAATGGAAATTACTGTCTACTGAAAATACCTATTTTCTTCTCAGATAAGTACAAGCTGTCTGTACAAATTACTTTCTATTATATACAGCAACTTGTCCTTAGGGACCAATTCAAATCTATAAACAAAGCAATATTTTCGAGCAATCCTGACTTCTTTTTCTGAATGTAAGACAATTTTGTCAAGCTAACGACATTAACAACTATAAAATAGAACAGATGATAAGCAAAATGAGCCTCATAATTATTTGACATGATACTGAAAAAGGTATCACTAAAAGTACCTTTCATGTAGCTCGCATGTATTGAAATATGAACTTCTAGAGGAGGGTATTACTTGCATTTCAATTAATACAGATGCTAAAATAACTCTACTTTCGTTGGGCAATCAGGATAGCAAAATCAAAATTGAAAAAAAGTACTCCAGTGAAAATCAGTCATGCATTAAGCACTCAAGGAACACAGATAAATCAGCATTTGTTAAAAGTTTCGAAAAATCCATGACATGACCAAGATCTGATTAAATCCTATAAGCGTCTGATAGAAACTTGCTATCGTTAACAAGGTACGGACACTTTCTATTCTTAAATGTAAACAAAACATGTTTCGATGGATGAACAATTATTATACTATAACTGTTCTTTCTAAACCTTAATCTTGTTATCAACATTTTTATGTGGGTGGCCCGTAAATAACAGTTACAGTTACATTCGCCGATTCCTTAGAGTCAAAGACTATAGTAATTACTAAGATACGTTAAACGCAAACATTGTCAAATGAGTTAATTTCACAGCTCGAAAAATTATAATTTAGGTGAGATTTCCCAAGAGAAGGGAACGGTGGCGACTGGAGTTTTTTTGTTTTCAAACAAGTTAACTATTAAAAGCCGAAAGCACTACTTCTTTGAAGTACATCGTCATAAATAATAAATAAATTCCTGATAGTAAACAACATGGAAATGACGACGAAAACTACCTTAAAGATTGTTGCATTCATTTGTTTTGGATCGTTTCTTATAACACATGCACACTACATTATGAGGTTTAAAGGTCTCAATTTTCAGTCATTCCTATCAGAATTAATATCAAAACTTTATTTTCAGATCCTTTTAATACTCATAGATATATTTCAGAAATCTATTACACAGCTTTTAAAAATAACTTGATGTTATTACCTCATCCAAGATAACTGTATTATTTCTCTTACATGTTTGTGAAGATCACGTTTTAGGTTCGAGTTACTTCGTTTCCTACAGGTAAACAGAGCATGGTATGTTTTAGTCAGGAAACAGTTAAGTCAAATGTGAACTTCTAGCATGGTGGACTCATGACTTCGATCATACAAAATAAAATATAGACTTAACTGGCAATGAAGCAAATTTCTGCGTTTTCGAGATAGACTCGATCAGGAAGTATACGATGGGCTTTGATTCTAGGAAAGAGACCGCATAATTCTAACAATAATATATAGCTGTGACTGTAGTGAAACTCCAGGAATGACCGGATGTCTTAAGAAAGTATTTCTTTGGTCATTTAACTTTACTTTGCTCTATTTTCTGTCTGTTCGTCCGCTCGTTCTTCTATCCATTTATTCATAGATCGATCGACGAACCGGTCGGGTGAGCAGGCGGGATGTCTGTCTGTCTGTCTGTCTGTCTTTCTTTCCTTCTTTCGATCGATCGGTCCATCCCTCCGTGTGCGTGTCTCTCTGCCTAGGATCAATTGTATTCGATCCTATCCTATCCTATCTAATTTTCGTTTGTTCCTGTCACCAAATCTACATTCATAAAAATGATATAGCCTGAGAGCGAACACCGGCTAAAGGTGGGCTCAGCAAAAGGAAAGATACGAAAGCGCGAAAGTCACACAATCGTTACTGCGTTTAAATACTTACGATATATATGTCCGCAAGATAAGGAAACAAACATTTTAGTATATATCTACTGGAACGACAAGATTTAGTGCCATGTTTAAATGGGAAAAAACACTTTTAATTGCTAGAAATCCTTAATTCCTTTTTCATTAAGGGCCCCCTCCGGGGCCGAATGGTTATGGTCGTGATTTTAAAATCATTTGCCCCGTATCGATGTGGGTTTTCGACCCTCCGGGGGCGTTGGTTCTTTTGAAAGGAAGCCTCCAGCGGCTTACGAAGGTGGGTGGTTTATCCGTGCCCGCTCGTGATGAAGTAAGCACGGAGGGGCACCGGGGGTTTTCCTCTAAATCAAAGCGGGAAAGTCCCCGTTTAAAATTTAAAATTTTGTGTCGGTTCGACGAAAAAAAACCCAACAAAAAAAAATTAAATATTTTTTGTTTTTGCTATTTTTCAGGTCAATCGAAAACTGAAATTTAAAAATGATTTCTTGTAATGATGTTTCCCCCAAAACATTTCCAGAACGCTACTAAAAAAAAACCCTCACCCTTTTGTTTCAATGGTACGTAAAAAATTTTTTTCTTTTCCTTACGGGTGAAAACATCTTCTTTTTCCCTTCATTCCCTTAAACAAAAACTGCCCCTCAGGGGGTTTATGTAAACTGTGCCAATTTAATTTTGAGAATGACTTGAAATGGGGCAAAAGGAAAAACTACTTTTCCAATTTTTTGTGTTTATAACGCAAATACAAACAACTGGGGGCAACACTGTTATTTTTGGGCACTATTATTGTTTTCCTCTGAAAGGGGGGAAGTTTTTTTAAAAAATTTAATCGAATGACAGATTTCTGAAATTCGACTACAAAAATTTTTTTCTCAACCAAATCCACTTTTTTTCTTTGGGGAAAATCATTTTCTGAAATAAAGGCGAGATACACAACATTAATTGACAAAAAAATGTTTTTTAAAAAGAAAAGTCTAGATTTTCAAAAATTTTTGTCATAGAAAACTATTTTCTTTCCTTACTTTTACAGCATTAGAATCGGTCTCGTGGGTTATATTAATTAAAAAAGGGGAATCAACCGAATGCGGAGAAAAAATTCCTATATTTAGCTTGTTTACTTATTTTTCCGATATTAAAAAAAATAGAAGAATAAAACATTGCGTTTTTTGGCTGTTTATATTTTTTTTGTCCCCACACAAAATGAAATTTATTTTTTCATCTTCTTTCCTTTTTGAAAACCGTGGCCCAACCGTGAAGTCTTTATGACTTGGTTTCAGTTTTTTTAAAAGTTCCGGCATTTGGTCCAGGAATCTATACAATTTGTACATGGTCAGAAGGAACTACCTAAATTTTCATAGGCCCGCATTGTTTTTGGTTTATGAGCCTTTCTAACTTTAACCCCTTTTTGTTCCACCTACCAACGAAAAAATATCCAGGACCTCCATAAAACTGCAAAAAAAATACCTGGTGACAACTCGGCTACCCACTGTCCACTTTTTTTTTTCTTTTTTTATTTTTCTAAAAATGTCCACGGAAAAAAGATCATTTAATAATGAAATTTGAAAATAAATATACTACTTTGACCATGCTAAAGCCATCCAAAATTTATTCACAGAGGGGAACCCACTTCACTGGAAAATATAATTTAAAAAATTTTCCGCACTTTTTTCAGCATTAAAATACGTGAAGTGCTTAGTCGCGTAGCAGACAATTATTCACCTCTAAAAACCGGCTCAATCACAAAAACCCAAATTTTTTTCAAAATACTTTACCAAAACCCTTTTTTAGAATTTCTTTATTTGGGTAAGAACTGTTAATGAGTAAAAAAAATAAAAAAACCATTTGCACATTGTTTCAAAAGGGAACGTATTTGCATGTAGAATTTGGGGTTTGAATTTTTCATTTAGCCTGTTGCTTTGACATGACAAAGAGTACAACCTTTTTAAATATTACTGAGCAAAATAATTTTGATTCATAAGTTGCCATTTGGATTCTGAATGTATCAAAGAACTTAAAACAATATTAGAAGCGAATTTTACTGTTTTAGGCACGAAATTTCTAGTGTTTTTTTTTAATTAGTTTTTGCAAAGGCAAGCTAAGATACAAGTTAAATTATTTTCGTTTTTTATTTAAAACCGCCCCAAAATTCATGCGATTTCTCAAAATTTCCATTTATGCCCCTTTTATTCCCGCCCTTTTTGACAACACTTGCAAATTAAAATAAATGCATGATCCGGCTCTCCTAAAGCACAGTGTACTGCGGTTCAACAAAACGATAAATCTCGATGACATTTATTCTTGTTGTTACAATAAAAACCGATTGAACAAAGCGGTTGGGAAAAAGTTTTTCATTTACAAAACTTTAAGACTGTTTCATTGTATGCTGGCAATTGAATCTAAAAATGACTTACTTTTTTAAAAGTCTTTAAAGAGGTGTTGCTTGCTAACAACATATTTTTTTTAACTTTCGCTGGGGCATTTGCTTGCCACTTCCAAAAACATTCAAAAAAGCTTTAACCTATAGATACCCCCGCCCGTTAAATAGTTAGAAACGCAGTCTAGGGTCGCGGGTTCATGAGTTCGACCGGGGCGATTTATGTTCTCCGTGACGATTTGAAAAACGCAGGGCCCCGAAATCATTCCCCTTTTAACCTTGATTCATGTGGGGAATTGGCAGTTACTTGCGAGAACGGGTTGTACGGGTACGAATCCGAAACAGGTAGGTTAACTACCCCCGTTACATAACGAAATACGTTGAAAAATGGCTTTAAAACCCCAAAAACAAACAAAAAAAAAATTATTTGTGCCTTTGCATGTAACCCGGGACCGCTTATAAATGTGTGTGAAGGTAAAACCCTTGAAAAACCCCCGCTTTAACCCCAAAGTTCACTTTGAAAAATTTTTGTAGGAGAAAAATTTTCTTTCACAGCAGGGGGGGGTTGGGGGAAAATTTGCCTAAATGTTTTAAATTTTTAAATTTTAATTTTTATTTTATATTTTAAAAAATTCTGTAAAAGAATCGACTTTATTCTAAAATTTAAAAATAACGGGCAGAAAAAAATCCGTATGTCTTTTAAAATTCCCGTATTATCCCTTTCAGTATTGTAGCTCCCGGACTTCTTTCAAAAATAACATGATTGACACAGTTCTATAAATAGGCACATAAAACTTATTTATTCCTTTTTAAATATTGATAACTTGATTTTCTTTTCATTAACAAACTACAAACAAAAAGGAGAGTCTATAAAAAAAGGGGCCTGAATTTAAAAGGTACAGTACGGATTTTACTGTAACTTAAAATAGAACAGGGAAACACTTGAAAATTAATTTTAATTCTTGACGGGGTCTAAAATCCAAACCTTAACACCAAAGGTACACTAAAAAGCATCGCTTAACGCGTTGCCAATGCCCCTTATTCTTTACCCGACATATTCGTAAACTGGAAAATTTTGTCACAATGACAGCCCACGGGTGAAACAAAAAAAAAAAAGAAATTGTTATTGGTCAAACTATTTTGATATCTTGACGGTTTTACAGTATACTGTTTTTACTGTAGTATCAGTGAATATTACCTAAACCCATCTTTAATAAAAAAAAAATTTACAGTTCAAACTAAATCCCCACTTTTTCTGCATTACACTAAGCCTTAAACCACGACGCATTGATTTTTCCCTAATCTATAAATCCTTTTACTCGTTTACCAAGCACGGGTAAATAGCATTTGTAATCCAAAACAAAGTACCTAAGAATTTAAAAAAGTCTAAAAAAAATAGCAGCTTATTTTTTCAAAAATAAGGAATTGTCGCACTTTTTCTGATTCCATTTATAAAAAGAAAAAAATTTCCCATTATATTTTTAATTTCTCTAATTAGTAAAAGAATAATTTTCAAGTTGATTTGTTTTGTTTTTTTTTAAATTTCAAAAAGCAAATTTGGGCCCTGAATGATGACAATTTTTATGAAAAAAAACAGTATGGGGTTTTCACCGCAATACCGTTGTAAACAACAACATTTGAAAACAAATGTTTTGAAGATTTACTAAAAATTTTTAAAATGTTTAACTGAAATTTCATAATACTCCCGAATTTTATTTTCGCAATTTGCCGATTAAAAAACGACTTAAAAATTTAAAAAACCTTGTGAAATATCAAAGATTACTCCTATTTTAAACAAAAACGACAACTCGAATTCCTTTTTAACGCAAATATTTGTATGTCTCCCAAATAGCGTAAAAATTAGCCGACCCAACAGTAGTTACTGAGCCTGTTTTCAACACATTTAAAACTTCCTTTAGAAAAAAACATTAATTTTTCAAATGGGTACTGATTTTTTCTTCAAAATGCCCCTTTTAGGGAATATTCTTTCGCAGATTACTTAATTTCAAGATCCTTCTCTGCTTCAGTGTTTTTTTTTTATTTAGTTAAAAATTTTATATGTAATAGAGTTGAAACAGGGTAATGTTGTTGTACATTCTGCGGACAAACAAACGGTTTTTTACAGACGATTATTATTTTCATCTTAGGAAATCGATTTTCTGGTTTGCAGTTGTTTCCTTCCGTAATTAAAAAATTCCTTGATGTAAGAGAAGCATGAAATTTTTTTATTAAAATTTTTCCCAAAAAACGCTTCTTTAAACTTTCCAAAAAAACTTATTTGCCTGGGGAAAATTTATCAAAGGAAAATAAAAATACAGGGTTTCGTTAATAAAAAAGCAAAATTACTGGGGAAAAGTTGTAGTTTAAAAAAATTTTAGTAAAAAATGGGTAATCTTAAAAAAGTACAACCTGCTCTACACTTGTTAAAAAAACATGTCCTTCATGTTTTTTGTATAAATTCTTAATTTCTCCGACACTAATTCCGATTGATTTTCTTACATAAATTTTATACCTTAGTAGGCTCCACGTATTTGTTTATGTTTTACCGACCATTGTTTGGAGATCTGAATAACAAAAATGAATCCAAAAAATAAAGCTAAAAAAAAATATTCACTTGTATTTCGTTCCGTGGGTCCGGCATTGTCATTTTTTTACTTTATATAAATTTTTCAAATCTTAAAATTGTGGGGTTAAAAGTTTTTTTGACATATTTGGTACAATTTTAAGCATTTTGCGTAATACGATTATTATTTCTATCAACCTTCGAAACATTTGCTCTGAAAAATTTCAATTTGTTACCCCAAAAACTCTTGCCACCCCTCCCCAAATACAAAACCGTTGGGCGTAAAGCCCCCAAGGGGTAGATCAAAAGTTTTAATTACAAAGCAGTTTAAAGGGCCCCAGATACCGGAAGGAAAAAAACGTGGGTAAGGTGCCCGAATTAAAAAGGTTGTAACCCCCCTAATATAGGTACTAATTTGCGTTGAGCCATCGGATAGTTTTGTGAAAGCTGAAAGAAACCCCAGTACCATATTTTTTCAATTCGCAACTACATGCAATATCATGTCTCTGTAAAATCAAAATTTTTTATAAAAATTGAACTTCACACCCCCTAACCCTTAACCGAACGGGGGGGAAAAAACCCCCTCAAATTGTAGATGAAAAATATAATTTCAAAAAAAAATCTTCAATAATAGAGAGGACAAAAAATACAAGTCATACCCCCGGGATTCAAACGGGGCTTTTTAATCGATTTGCCACGGTTTCCCTCCCCTGCGTTGATTGTATACGGATGCTTTTTGTGAAAGCTGAAAAAAAAAAGATATTTTTTTTCTAAAAACCTAAGTAACATTTGCTGTGTAAGTATAAATTTTGTTCCCCCCAAATTGCTTGGGCCATCGCCCCCCTAAACGCTAAACCGATTGGGCAAAAAAGCCCCTAAATGGTGATCGAAAGCTTAATTTACCATTATTTTTTTCAAGGCCATAAGGACAAAAAACGTAGGCAAAGTACCCCGAACTATCGGCTTGTAACTAGTAATATGAGGTCCTATTTGTGTTGGTCTTAGGATGAGTTTTTTGAAAGTTTCAAGAAATCCCCCCGTCCTATACATGAACGTGGATAAAACTTTTTCTTGTAAAAATTAATTTTTACTAAAATTGAAAACCGTAAAACCCGGCCCCAAAAAATGAACCAAATCGGGGTGAGACCCCCCAAAGTAGATCCAATATTAATTTAAAAAAATTATCTTCAAAAAAGGGGGGGGAAAAACAAAAAATCAAAGTACCCCGGGTTTAAAAACAGGGAAAATGCGATTTGCACGCGGGTTCTACCTGCGTTGAGCTTTTAAGGGATGCGTTTTTGTGAAAGCTGGAAAAAATAATAGAGATATATTTATTTCATATGCAACCTATAGTAACGTTTACTCTGTAATATCAATTTGTTACTCCAAATTGATTTCCCGTCTCCTCCTCAAAACACAACCCATTGGCAGTAAAGACCCTCAAGTTTTAATCCCCGATATTTTTTAAAGGGCCCGAAAGGGAAAAAAACGTGGGGTCATATAC
The DNA here is from genome assembly GCF_021730395.1 of Mercenaria mercenaria. NCBI lineage: Eukaryota > Metazoa > Mollusca > Bivalvia > Venerida > Veneridae > Mercenaria > Mercenaria mercenaria. The sequence continues at coordinate 26,029,745 of NC_069369.1, forward strand.
CCAATTACTAACTTAAAGGCTTTAAACATCTTTTTGTTGAGGCCTCATTTACGTTAGCCCCTTTAGGATGGTTTTGTAAAAGCTGAAAAAAAACACCCAGTACATATTTTTTTTATATGCATGCAACGAACGTTTAATAACATTTGCTCTGAAAATACAAAATTTTACTTCAATTGATACCTCACCCTCCCAAACCAATTAACCAAAATGGGCGGTAAAAACCTAAAATTGTAGTTTCACATTATTATTCAATTTTACAAATTACACACTGATTAGCCCAATTGCAAACACATATAAAACAGACAGAGTAATACAAAATAACGACCCAAATTGGAAAAGGGGGGCCCAAACGAAAAAACGGGGTCAATAGGGATTCAAGCCTTGGACAAATAACAAGGCCAATATGAAATTGCTTGACTTATAACATTATAATATTAATTTCAAAGATTATCTTCAAAAATAAGGGAAAAAAACAATAAGTCACATACCCAAAAAAACACTTGAAATGAATTTGCCCGGGGGTACCTACTGCGCGGGTTCTAGGCGGAAGCAAAAAAGTAGTTTTTAAAAACTGTTTATGTTTTTAAAAAATTTGGAAAAAGGTCTCGGTTTCTATGTTGATGATATTGTCTTTTCATAAAAGGATAACGGGGCTTTTAAATCTCTTCTAACACGACATAAATTTTTTTTCCCCTATTAAACAAGCGTTCTAAATTTTTGTGGTTATTATCAGAAGTACAGTTTTTTACATCTAGCGAAACTCATAGAAACGTGCTGGAAAAAAACCACAAAAGGGGCAAGTATTTGGTGTTCCGAAAGGGAGTACATAAAACCTTGAAATGTTTTAAAAACCACTAAAATATCTTAAACATGATTTGCTCTTAAATGAAATTTTATTTGTCGTTAAAAGCATATTTATTATATTACCGTCTGGGGTCTGGTATATATTACACTCTTAAATAAAAAGGACTCGGCTCACAAACCCTTTGGACTTAATTCCCCCCCCACACTGAAAATTTTTTAAAAACAAAAAAAGAAAAATATCTGTTTGGTTTTTTTAGTCTAAAAAAACCATGCAGGACAGGGTTTTTCGTGTAAATTTCATTTTTTTAACATTTCCTTCGTTAACTTTTTTAAATTTTATCATTTAGCTCTTGCCAAAACGTTTAAACTATTCAAAAAAGTAAACAGGGGGTGTTAAGAAAGCCTTAAAAAATTTTTCTAAATACTAAACCATTGCTGTTTAAAAAACCAACTTTAAACCTTTTTTAAATTTGCAAGTTATTAAAGTTGTAAATTTAATTATTAACCAATAAAAAACAGGGGAACTTGACAGAAGAGAATAAAACATAATATTAATTGCAAAATTTATAAACTGTTTTCACAAAAAATTTTCTATACTTTTCAACATTACATATATAATACAGTGATAGTTTTTAAAAGCGTTTATGGGGAGAAACACAAAAGGGTTTTCGTGCCCGGGGGTATTTATACCGAAATATTGGATTTTTAACCTGAAGGGCTGATTTTAGTGCACGAATCTTGGGACCCAAAATTGTGAAACATTTGTGTTTTGAGAAGATATTGCAAATACTCGTCTAATCCCGAAAACCTTTGAGTGACTTATTTCCAGCCTTATTTAAACAAAAGAAATAAAAAGCAAGTTTGACCAACATGCCTTTTTGACCAACAGCTCTTTGCTGGATCTACCGAAGAGGCAGAAATAGTATTATTTTAAAATTCACTCTTTTGTAAAGCAAGAAAAAAATGCGAACGGGATCAAATTACAGTGTTTTATTGAACTTCACGGGTTTTTTGGGGGACTTTAAGCGAAAAGCTGCTATTATTAAAGAATGACTTATTAGCTTCTTTATATGTACCCCAACTTTTAAATTATCAAGTCCCCCCCAAACTCCGCATATGTTTTTTAAATAATTCTTTTGTTGTTTTTCATTTAAAAAAGATTTTTTTTACTAATTTGGTGACAGCGAAAATAAAATCCTTAAGCAGTAAAAAAAACCTCTTTTTTTTAAAAAACCCGTGTTTAAATACAAAACGTTTTTTTTTAAACGGACAAAATTTCATGCAATTTTTTCCCTCAAAAAAGGAAAATTTTTAAATCTCTAATTTGTTGGTTGGTTACTTCGAAAAATTTTTTTGAAAAAATTTGGGGGAAAAAACCCCTGAAATTAGCAATACTGCCTTTATGCCTAAGAAAGGGCGTTTTGTCAACTGTAGGTTTCAACGGTTGCTCAGTTCCTGTGATACACCTTAACCATGTTTCAAATGAATAGGAACAAAAAATCCATTTTTTTTCAATAATGTTCCAAAATCATTTCCAAGATATTTCCCCGAGAAAGGCTTTACTACTATCAAAACTATGAAATTTTGAGTATGTGAAAAAAATTTTCTTTGTGGGATATACTGTTTATGCTACGATAAAACGGGTTATAAAAACGTTTAAGGTTTCCCCGTTTTATAAATCGAAAAATAATGACTGACATTGAAAATTTTACTGGATACCCAAATAAAGCCTGAACAAAATCGGAATCAAAATAATTTACAAATTAGGGGAATCCCGGAAACCGAACAGTTTATTTATCTAATCATCTGGGGAAAATATTAAGCACATTACCCACCATTTTTCATGTAAAAAAGCAATCTTTTGGAAAGTGAAAATCCTAAGCTGATTGATGTTAATTTCTTGGTTTATTACAAATATAGCTGGGATTCGCCGTTCCTTAGGGGGAAAATAATTTGGGACCGAAAAAACTTCCTTCACTAAAAACAAAAATATTTCCGAAACCGCACCAAAAAGACAAAAATAATTAAATCAAAGTCATAAAATTATGGTTTCTGAACTTTCTTTAAATTTTGGGCATTTTTTGGTAAAATTAAATTTTTTGGAAATTTTCTGAAGCAGAGGGAAAAAACTCACCTCTGTAAAACACCCTCTGCCAAACGAGTTTATAAAAATACTTGACATTTGCAAAACCAAAAAGAACATTTCTTTAAAAAGAACAAAAAAGATAATGTGAACCATTAACCCTTTGGGGGCATAAAAAAGGTGAACATTTGTCCTACATTATGTTATTAAGGAGACAATTGTGTAGGGAATCAGTAAAGGGAATATGATGCCGATGTCTTCCGTCGGGTAAAAGTTAGGCTTACGCCGAGTTAGGGAATTTTGGGGAAAAAATAGTCAAAGAGTAAGTAAGTAATAAGTTTAATAAACTTTTTATTTTAGAGGGTGACTCATTTAGCGCGCTTTTCTTCCATAAGTACCCCATTAAAAGTAAGAACAAATGTAAAACAAAATAGAAAAACATTGAATTTTCATGCAACATTTCTACATACATATATTTCAACAAATTTTTTTTCCCTTTATACATTTTGCTTTAAAAAATTGTAGTGAGCTGCCATTTTAAAAATTTTTCAGTATATATTCCAGCGCAGACCTGAATACAGTAAACTTTTGAACAGTTTGATTGCGTATTAGGTATATGAAAAATTTTTGTTCGTGTTTGATCGTTTAAAATTAAAGAGGGTCACTTTTCATTTCCTTTTGATTGTACTTTCACATAAATTAATGTTTTTGCAATTTTGAACAAAAAAATCCTCTGAAAAACAGTCGCTGTTTAAGACAAGTGATGTTGTTGAAATTTCATTAAAAAAAAACATTGTTTTATTTTTTACCAAACTAAAGATAATTTTTTTTTTTCCTTGTAATGTTATAACTTATTACCGTCGTGGGAACTTTCATCTCAGGGAATAGTGATTTTCATCAACACAAACCGCCGGAGCGGAAAAAGAAAATATCAAGTGAATGGATTAAAAAAGCAATTTAAAAAAGGGGAAAAAGGGAAAAAAAAATTTGTAAAACACGCAAAGGTTTTTGACACATCACAAAAGAAATGACTCGAAAAGGGAGGTTGTGGCAACCAAAGAAAAAAAAAGATAAAATTTTAAATTTCAATTTAAAGCGACGAAAAATTTTTGAATGTTAGAAAAAAAAAAGTAAGTGAAAAAAAATAAGTGATGGGGAACTGCGCGATGCCCCGGGAAGGGTAGGAAAAGTCATTTGCCGGAAAACGTAGAATAAAGCCTATCGAAAACAGAAATAAAATCATTTTATATTTTTAAGCAACCCGCGAGTAAAATTTTTTACAAAAGGCAAAATGTTACTATCCCAAAAGGTTTTAAAAATGATATTAAACATTGATACGTTAAATAATTTTTGTTTGAAAATGAGTGAAATGGCGTTTACTTTAATCTAGTCAAATATCTCAAAAATTGCAAACGGACCTATAATCTTTTTCACTACATTATAGGCCCAAAATGATTTACGACTGTGAGAATGTCATTAAATCTACATTGTAGAAACAGTTCTTTCGGCAGAATTTTGTGGAATTTTTGAATTTTCCCCCAAAAACTTCATCACATGTATACCAAAATCAATATAAATTAAATTTTTTTTCACACAAACCAAGGCCCCTTTAAGGGGAAACCCTTACCTTATTTTGGAATTATTCTTTAAACGGGCATAAATAAAGATAAAAGAAAATTCTGTACGGGGGTTCTGACAATTGCTTACTGAAAATTAACTCAAAATTAAAACACCCTTTTACCTCTTTTACTACCCCTATAAAATTGAGATTGACCCCACCAATATAATATTAATTTGAATATTTTTTTACCAAAAAAAATGTCAAAAAAAAACCCCAATGCAATTTTTAAAACATCAAGTCTTTAATTGAAACATGTGTGGGGCCCCCGTGAAAACTTCGATAAAAAATTTTAAAGTGGGCGACAAATATTTTCCCAGCGGTGCCTTAAGCAATTAGGGCCGAATTTGAAAACATATTCTTGGGAAACGAAAAATTCGACGGAAAACAAAATAGATTTTAGCGTTTTTGTTTTCGACGCTTTTAATTTAAAGTTACCTTACAACTCAAATTTTGGCGCGACGTCAAAGGTTGTCTTTAACGGGGACAGGGGCAGTTAAGTGGGTTTGAAGTTATTTTAGTTAAAAATTTTTAAAACCCTTTTGAACAGGGAGAAATTTAAACAGATATCATAACTGTGAAAATGTATTAATCACTTAATTTCCGCTAGCTAATGTTCATCGTTTTAAAAGGGGATTTCGTTTAAAGCGAAAAACGTAAAATCGAAAACAGTATAAGAGAATACTATTTCTTATATCCTAATTTCAATTGATTTTTTCATAATGCCAAATGAGCCGCGCCAGAGAAAACCAACTAGTGCGCTAGCGACCCGCATGATCCCGACCAGCCTGAGCATCCGCGCCTTCTGGTCAGATCCATACCCGTTGCTTTCAAAGCCTATTGGGAAATTTGAAAAACTGTTAGCGAACGCAGGTCCTGACCCGGCTGCGCGGGTGCGGGGAGCAAAACACCGTTGGTTTTTTTCTTGGTCGGCTCATATGTATACATTCCAGCTATTTATCATTTTGAATTAAAAGGTATTCAGCGTTGGCAAATACCGAAACAAATAGCGTAATATTCATGAAAAACGGCGATTTCTTTTTTTAAAAAACGAAACAATATTTTACCGCTCACTTTTTAGGGACTAAAAAATCATTTACATCCGTATCATTTTCCTTTAAAAAATTTTATAAAAAGTTTATTCGAATGTTTGCTTCAAGAACAAATCATTGGGGTAAAAAATGAAAAACTTGAGCGGAAACATCTTTTATCCGTGCATGAACTGTGCCTTAAACAGTGCCGTAAATACGTTGAAACACACCCAGGGAGCGCCCGGTTTTTTAAAACAATTTAGTTGTTTTTTTTTTACATGTAATATCTAAAAATTCACAATTTTTGTTTTCGCTCTAAACAAAAAAAGATATACATTGTTTTTGAACAATATCTAACATGATTTGTCTCCTGTTTTCATGACAGTTTAATAGAAAAAAAATCGGTCTAGCAAAAACTATCATATATTCAATGAGGGGAAAAATTTTTTTTGTAACAGGTGGATATTTCTTTTGTAATAATTGTATTTAAAATTCTTTTTCCATTTTTGATTTTTTTGTACTAAAACTCATTTTGATGTGTCCCCTTTAAAACATGCCAAGTCATAAATATATTGATGAAAATGAACCTCGTTTGTACTTACCTCACCTGAGCCGAATTCTCAAGTGAGTATTTTGACCGGGCATTGTCCGGGATCTTGAATGCCCCCAAATCATAAAAAATTAGAAAATGATCCCCGTCTTGATAATTTTTCCTCACCTGAGCACAAGTGCCAAGGGAATATTGTGACCGGGCATTGTCCCATTGCGGCTCCGTCGTGGTCAGCGTGTCCGCAAAATTTGCTTGTGAACACCCCAGAGGCCACAGTTGTAATTCAACCTTTATGAAACTTGGGGCAAAAGTTTTTTCCTTGATAAACTCTGGAAAAATTTGAAACTGGGCCCTTGGGGTTTAAAAAAAAAGTGGTCGTAGGGCAATCAAAGGAAAAGCTTGTGAACACTCTGAGGCCAAGAAAAGACTCAATCTTTTTGAAAACGAACCCAAAAGTTTGTTTAACAATCTCTAATTCAAATTTGAATCTAGTTTTTGTGGGATTAAAAGCTAGGACCCGGGCAAAACAAAGGAAAAGCTTGTAACATCTAGAGGCCAAGTTGTGACTAATTTTAGAAACTTGGGCAAAATTTTAGCCTTTAGATCTTAGGTCAATTGAAACGGATTAGTAAAATCAAAAAATAGGCAGTAGGCCCCATCAAAGGGAAATCTTGTTTAAAACTCTAGAAAAACCATAATTTTAAATCTAAAAACATGAGAATTGGTCAAAAAATTTGTCTTGATGACCGCTAGGCCAAATTTGAATCTGGATCATGTTGGGTCAAAAATTAGGTCCCCGGTCAAATCAAAGGAAAAGCTTGTGAACCTTCTAGAGGTCACAGTTGTGATTTAATCTTTATGAAACTTGTTTAGAATGTTTGTCTTTGGGGATTTCTAAATCATGTTTGAAAAAAGATCATGGGGTTTTAAAAACGGTCATAGGGGCCCAAAAAGGAGGAAAGTCTGGTTAAAACCCTAAGACCGAATTTAAATTTTAAACTCAGGAATTGGTTAGAATTTTGTCTTGAGACCCCTAGGTCAATTTTTAATCTGGTTTAGGTGGGTTAAAAAAAATAGGTCATCTGGTCAAAACAAAAGGGAAAAACTTTTTAACACTTAGAGGCCACGTTTATGACCAAATCTTCATGAAAATTTGGTTTTGCCGTGTGACTCTAGGGCAAATTTCGAATTGGGAATAGAGGTTCAAAAAATAGGGCACCTTAAATAAAAGAAAAATTTTGTAGCAATAGGGGCTGCATTTTTTTTTTGGAAGTGCTGAAACTTTGTCAAAATAATTTTTTTTTCAAAAATCTCGGGTGGGTAAAAAAAAAAAATAGGGGCACCCGGGGAATCAAAGAATAAGCTTGTTTTCCCTAAAAGGGCCAATTTTTTTTATTTTTATCTTTATAAAACTTGGGCGGAAAAATTTTTCATTATAAAGCCAAAAAAATTTTTAATCTGGGCACATGGGGCAAAAAACTAGGGCATCGGTCAAAAAAAGGAAAATTGTAACACCAGAGGCCCTTTTTTGCTCCAATCTTTTTCCCGAAAACTTTTTTCGAAATTTTTTTTTTTATAAAATCTTGGACAAGCAGGAATCTGGGTCAGTGGGTTTAAAAAGAGACCTAGTCAAACAAAGAAAAACTTGTTTTCACTCAAGAGGGCCCCATTTTGATCCATCTTTTGAAAAAATTTGGGCAGAAAATTTGTCTCAATGAAATCACTAGTCAAACATGTTTTTCACTGTTTTGGTGTGTTTCTCAGGTGAGCAACCTAGGGCCATCTTGGCCCTTTTGTTTATACTGAGTTACGGAAGAGACAATGAGTTTTTTGTGTGGTGGCAGAGTCAACAGTTAACTCCTAAAAATAGTCACACATTTCCCTCCAAACATTTCTCATGTAAGCATTTTAAATTTTTTACTTTTTCTGTGATTCACAAAACTTTTTTGCAATAACTGTGTTTTAACTGGCTTTAAATCGTACCATTTTCTTTGAAATTAACAACCATTTTACCTATTTCCTGTTCTCCGATTTACAAGTCTAGTTGGGAAACCTGTCAACCTAGTTGCTCAGATTCATTTGTCTGAAAAGACTGAAATCATAGTTTTTTCCTTATTGACCTTTTCACAATTTTCTAAAAGGGTTCCAACCCCACCTCTCTTTTACTCAAATTACCCAACGGGGATGCGTATGCTCATTTTAACCGTTTTTCAAAAAAAAAAAATTGTAAAGATACGTAAATGCCCCATTTTATCTTGTAATCAATTCAAAATTTCCCGGGGAAGACCCCGGACCCCCCCCCCCCCCCCCCCCCCCCCCCCCCCCCCCCCCCCCCCCCCCCCCCCCCCCCCCCCCCCCCCCCCCCCCCCCCCCCCCCCCCCCCCCCCCCCCCCCCCCCCCCCCCACCCCCCCCCCCCCCCCCCCCCCCCCCCCCCCCCCCCCCCCCCCCCCCCCCCCCCAAAAAAACCCCAAAACCCCCCCCCCCCCCCCCCCCCCCCCCCCCCCCCCACACCCCCCCAAAAAAACCCAAACCCCCCCCCCCCCCCCCCCGCAAAAAACCCCCCCCCCCCCCCCCCCCCCCCCCCCAAAACCCCCCCCAAAAAACCCCCCCCCCCCCCCAAAACCCCCCAAAAAAAACCCCCCCCCCCCCCCCCAAAAAAAAAAAAAAACCCCCCCCCCCCCCCCCCCCCCCCAAAAAAAAACAACCCCCCCCCCCCCCCAAAAAAAAAAAAACCCCCCCCCCCCCAAAACCCCAAACCCCCCCCCCCCCCCCAAAAAAACCCCCCCCCCCCCCCCCACCCACCCCCCCCCCCCCCCCCCCCCACCCCGGGGCCCGGGCCCCCCCCCCCCCCAACCCCCCCCCCCCACCCCCCCCCCCCCCCCCCCCCCCCCCCCAAAAACCCCCCCCACAAAAAAACACCCCCAAACCCAAAAACCCCCCCCCCCCCCCCCCCCAAAAAAACCCCACCAAAAACCCCCCCCCCCAAAAAAAACCCCCCCCCCCCCCCCCCCCCCCCACCCCAAAAACAACCCCCAAAAACCCCCCCCCCCCAAAAAAACCCCCCCCCCCCCCCCGCCCCAAACAAAACCCCCCAACCCCCCCCCAAAAACCCCCCCCAAAATTCCAACCCCCCCAAACAAAACAAAAATTTGCAAAAAAAATGTTTTAAAAATAATGAAATCAATAAATTCCCCCAAATTTTTTTAAAAAATTAAAATTCTTGCCATTTTCAAATCTTTTTAAATAATTTCGGAAAATTTTGGGAAGATTTTAAAAAGAAAATTCCTTTAAATTTTTAACATAAAAATTTTTCCAAAAAAAAAAAAAAAACAAATAAGTGCAAAATTTTTCCTTAAAGCTCATCATTGTTAAAAATACGCACTTAAATTTAAATAAACTAATATTAAAATTTAAATCTCACGTTGCAGAGCGTTTATGGAGAAAGATAGAGTAAAATAAAGCCCATGAATAAGTATTTCACCAAGACCTTTTGCTGTAACACATGCACAAGGTCTATTGCAGCAGACTCCTCAAATCTAGTGAGAAATAAGGAACGACAACACTATTGCATTCGTTGCTAAACAACAGAAATTAAACCGTTTATAATATTAAAGAATTGTTCATGCAGCTTCAACAATCAGAGGAACAAAATTCGATTTGCTTTTTTTCAGGATTTATCCGAAACTATAAAGAAATTAATTATGCACATCGTTGCATTATATATTAAATGACCAACGTATACCTGGGCAAAGCAATACCCGTTCAATTGCTAGAGTATCCCGTTGTTTATCAGAAACGCAATTACTGACAGGATTTATCGCATGCCGCTCGTTCAAAACTCTCATTAGAAGTATTTTCTTTTGTTCGTTGTCTCTTCTTTTTGTAAAACATACACTGAACGCGATTATAGTTTTTATAAATGAGCCGCGCCATGAGAAAACCAACATAGTGGGTATGCGACCAGCATGGATCCAGACCAGCCTGGGCTTCCGCGCAGTCTGGTCAGGATCCATGCTGTTCGCTAACATTTTCTCCAATTCCAATAGGCTTTGAAAGCGAACAACATGGATCCTGACCAGACTGCGCGGATGCGCAGGCTGGTCTGGATCCATGCTGGTCGCAAACCCACTATGTTGGTTTTCTCATGGCGCGGCTCACCTTGTTACGTTAACTCTGTATTTGAGGCCACTGGTAAGCCTCTGCACCTCATTGTGGTGTTTTAAAAGGGACTATGCAGCATTTTCACGAATCTGCTAATGGATATGGCAAACTTAGTAGATACATATCATACATGATCTTTTTCTCTAGAATGTTATGACGACTATGAGTCAATATTGGTCTCTTCAAACATAGTTAAACTGTAACTGTTACATTTGTTTTGCAATTTGCATCATTTGGTTATCAATATAAGTGTTTTAACATGTCGAGAAATTCACACTGATGAAAGACCGAAAACATTTGTAATCTTTTACATATCAGTGCATGGAAATAATCATTTAAGTTAAATGTTTTAGTGCGTGTTGGTATACTGGTCATTGAAACAATGTCAAAAATTCCTAGATTTTGTACGTTACTTCATCGTAAACCTGTATTTATGAATCTCAAAGCAAAGTTCGGGGTGTATCATAGTGAATAATCTAAACTATTTGAAAATGTTAAAATTTGCGACTATCATATTTATTCAACGAGTTTAATAAATTCAGTATGGAAATAAAAGATTCTTTTTATCACATGTTAGCCCTTCCTGCATCTCGTGTATTTTCATATTACAGACAAAGCGATTCGAGCACAATCTTCTACAATTTTTTAACGACGTCTACGCCAAAATGTCACATAAGTGTAATAATCTAGCATAAAGTTGCTGTTTTTGACATTGCTTTTTCATGTGTATGTTTTAACATGCGTTAACGGAGAGATTCTGACGCTCACTAGTTGTTAAAATGTTAATACACATTTTTTACATAATTATGCGCGTTCCGGGTCAAAGCGTATACGTATTACATCCCCTTAACGGATATTTAAATAGGTAATGACGTCAACGTGATCAAACAATGCTGATATTCCCGCGCATTTCATCGACATTTAATGACGTTGATGGACAATATATTCATTTAGTAAGCTGTTTACACATTCTATTGTAGAAAAGAGTTAGCGCATGTTCATTTCTAGTGAAAACATCTGCAGAATTCCCGGTGACACGTTGCTACCCTCGCTTCTACCGGGATCGGGCATCAGTAAATCTCTAATGATTCTGCAGCAAATATGCATTATCCCTAAAATAAGATACGATGGCGAAATTTCATTCCCAAGACATCAAATGTAATAAAATATCTTTTATCATAATCATTGGATTTGCCTGTGAGTTCAGTATCAAAATATTTCTCAGTTATTAAATTATATTTAAATCTGAAAATCAGGAAACTGCTTAGAATTCAAATCTACTGAAAACAAAAAATGGCTGTAAAAGATAGTGAAAATACAGCAGACAAGTAATTAATGAAACTAAGGCGGATGAATCAGGTGCTGATGAAATTCTTGAAAAGTATCATAAAAAGCAAAAGAAATCCTATTTGTGAATTCAATGACAATAATGTTATTGGTATACTTAAAGACAAGCGAACGATTAAGATATCTTATGAAAATACAACATCACTTATTAGATTTACGGCCACTGACATGGTACTAATTATCTTTGAAACAAATTATTTCACATATCATATACATATATAGAAGTTTTGCTAGGGAAGCATAATTCATCTCAGCATTCTATTTGAGAGCAAATATCTCATCGTGTGACATCTTGGAAATGTTCCACAGCCTGAATATAGTTCACTTATTTCGGCTTAATGACCCAGCGCGAAATGTAGATTATATCCTGTTGGACCCGTGTCGCATTTCCAAAAAAATATCATCAATTTAGTGAAGTTATTGATATTGACGCCAAAAAGATAAAGGTCACGTGGCACAGTTTTTTATATACTCACAACCGAATGCCAGCAGTGGTGTATCGTTCTGAAAAGTTTCTAAAATGATTAGATTGTTGTTGAAGTGTGCGCGTGCCGCAGCAGGTATAGGGAGAAACTGTTTCCACCGCCTTAATCTATACAAATCGGCTAAGTATATGATATGATTAATATAGGATCTTGGTTGGTAAACACTAGTTATTACGAATTAAGAACTTGTGAAATCAAACATTAAAAATATTAAAATCATGAACGATTGATGCTGACAATCTTGTTAAATTGGACACAAAAGGCACACAAATTATTTCAAGGATATTAATATTAATACTAAAACAATTATAATAAACAATAACACATACATATCGAATCACTAAGGACTGGAAAAGTCTTTTTCTATAAGTTTTTCCAAATATATATTTTCTGCAAAACCGGGACTGTTAAAAAATTATTTGAGCATAAATCTTTGAAGAAACTGGCATTGATTTAACACTTTATTCTGTGTATATTTGAACTTAGTGGCATTTACGTGCAATTTTTGGTGCAACATTTCTCATAAATATTAATTGAAGAAATGTGATTTATACAGCTGCCTTTAACCAAATTAATGCATAGAAACAATTCACAAGAGGACGATAAATCATTGTGTGATATGATGGGAAGATAGTTTGTACATAATAAAGATATGTTTTGATATTAAGATACGTTCCAGCAAGACAGACGCATTTTCGCAAAAATCATTCTGATATCAGTGAGTAGTCAGAACATATGCAATAGATTAATGTAAAGTTTATGCTTTAGTAGAGAAAATGAAAGAGACATTTAAAAAACAACCTTTTCATTTTTACATTCCTGCATAACAATAATACAACTGCATTCTTTTGTTATAGCGAAGAAACACTTTACATCAGTTTTGCACAGTCGACGACAATTTATTAAATGACAACTTTTAACATTTGATTCGAAAATAAAATTGTTTGCATATAAATGATGTAGTTTTATGATTTACTTTATTAGAATCCATTATTCTTCTGTTCTCGTGCTGTCGTTGAAGTTTAATCTTGTTACATTTACGTGCGACTGTAAAGTGCTAAAACACTACTACATTAATACAATTTGTTTCACAAGAAGGTAGCAAGATTAAGAGAAAATTTGATCGTCTTCGAAATTTTAATAATAGGGTGATCACTCCATGAAAGTAAAAGAATAAACACAAAGCTGTCAAAGCCATTTTTGTTCCTACGCTTGTATGTTCGAAACTGGAAACAGTCCATTTACAGGATCAACGGTATTCGTAGAGAGACACAGTTATACATATAAGGTGCACGCGCGTCGTTCGTCACTTCTAAACAGATGTAGGGTTTCCTTAAAGGGGTCTGGATTCTGTAAGGTAAGGTTATATACATGTAGGCAACAAAATAAATGAAGTTTTGGATTTTTAGCGGCATCTCTCAACTTGTTTACATACTGTAGAAGTAGATTTATTGGTTGTGCTCTTCATACTTGGTTATATTTGCAGAGAACATCGTTTCCACTAAATCTAAACTTCGCCATTACAATACATCGCCCTCTTAAAGTACCACCAACTTTGCCAAAGAGAGTAAAATGCATATTGCAATAAACGTAATTAATATTTTAATTTCATTTCCTCTTTCTTTCACTTTACTTGATTTGATGTCGCATAATTTTGCACAACCGCCTCGGTAGCCTAGTGGTAGAGCGTCCGCTTCGAGTGCGGGAGGTCGTGGGTTCGATCCCCGGCCGCGTCATACCAAAGACGTAAAAAATTGTACAAGTAGCTTCCTCGCTTGGCGCTCAGCATTAAGAGGGTAGTGCTAGGACTGGTCAGCCCGGTGTCAGTGTAATGTGACTGGGTGGGGTATCATGTCTCGTGTCTACGGCGTGATATTCCAGTGCGGCAGCACTATAAAGTTGGGCATTGTGCTCACTGCTACAAGTAGACATCGTCGTTTATATGACTGAAAAATTGTTGAAAAAGACGTTAAACCCGAACACACACATACATGCATAATTTTGCAGTTATAGATCTCTGAAACGGCAAACTCAACTCAAGGCTGCTGTAGGAATATCCACCGTTCTATTCTAATTAAATATGTTTGTAACAGGGATTTCCATTTGTTTGCTTAGCAGCTTCTGCAGCATATTTATCATCGTTTTGTTTCTTAATATGTTGAAATTAGACTAGGGACAGAGGTGTCATATTTCAAGAGCTGCTTCCAAAGTGCGGTCGTTTATACATGGGTACAATTATCATGTAAAACTAAATTTTTTACACATAAACAACAGCTATAGTCCTAAAAATCTTAAAGTATGAAACTGATATCCCAATGTTAATGAAATAACGACATGACGTAAATGAAAGTTGTGATTTCAGAAATTTTCCGTCATGTGAGTTCATAAGACATTGTAAACGCAATGGTCTTATAGATTTATCGTTGCGAATGGAGAATCAATGTTGGGGTTTTCTCTAATATTCTATTTAATTTCGTCACCTTACATCACGTTAAACTGATATTTTATGTTGCTTCAAAAGGCAGACTTGCGGGTATTATGTGTTGTGTTCGTAATTACCTGACTTTAAAGTCACAAGCTGTGTTTGCCACTGATTGTTCCAAGATGATAACCCACTAGCTTACATATAAAGAAATATCTTAAAGGTCATTTTGTTACATAGAAGGTAACTCATATTAAAATTGATGACTATTGAAAAGATACCACATTCTTCTTTGCAACGGGATTTTAAATTTATAATAAACATGACTAGCAGTTCTTTCCGCAGTCAAGATATATTGATACTAGTATTTCGAATTGTTGATGAACTACGTGGTTTATTTTAAGACAAACATGTATTCTGAATGAGTATTTTGTTAGTTGTATTCACACAATCTTTCAGAAACTACATTATTAGATTTATTTTGCGAATTCAGCAGAAAAGCCATTGGCATTTCTAGACGAGATTAAATTTTCATTTCATTTGATGCGGCACATTAACTAATTATACTGTTGGTCACAGCTTCTAAATTTACTGGGGGTTGAAAACAACTGAAAATATATTAGAATAAGAGGGCTATATAGTTCAGAAACTGAATTTCGTTTTGAACGCATTAATACGTATAAGTATTCAGTTAGTGACTCCGTAAGGACAAATGACCATTTCGGTCCGATTTCATAGCTTTTGTATTTCATCATTTTCGGTAGTTGATATGACTTTATGACATTCCCTTCATGGCAATAAATGTCAAAATATCAAACGGCAATTGCTAATTGTAACTAAGGGTCCTACAGAATGTGTCAGAATCAAGCTATCAGTTTTATTTCGAGAGGTTCTTCATTTTAATGAAGATGATTCAGTCCTTTATATTTTGTATGATTAATAATTTATGTCATGTGTTTACAAACTGGATAGAAATATCCGTCCCGAGGGCACCTTGCACACTGGGCGGTAACGAAGCTTGCCGATTTTGGAAAGCTTTTTGACACTATACACAACCCATTTTTATTTCCAAGAAGTGTATAAAATCGTCTTATTCCTTAGTTTATTAATTAATTTTATAAACGCAAAAAAAAAATGAATGCTACTTTTTGAGTAACTGTAAATACTTTAAAAACTTTTTTTGAAATGTCGAGTTTAACTTTCTGGCACTGTATTTTCAGGCATGCTCTTATTTGTCGTGTTAAACGAATCAAAGAGT
The DNA here is from genome assembly GCF_021730395.1 of Mercenaria mercenaria. Taxonomy (NCBI): domain Eukaryota; kingdom Metazoa; phylum Mollusca; class Bivalvia; order Venerida; family Veneridae; genus Mercenaria; species Mercenaria mercenaria. Next base: position 26,045,505 of record NC_069369.1, read on the forward strand.
ATCACTACAGATTCGAATCCGTTAACCTCACTTGCCTTCTTACATAATGGTTTGGTCCTAAAATTCCCAGAAACGTTCTTACATGCACTGTATAAAAACAAATATGTAATAATGGCCAAGCAACTCCACTGATTGTTTTATAGATTAATAGAGTTGTGAAATATCAATATGAGATAATTTTTAATAGATACACAAATTGGGACAAGTGTAAAATGTCTGCAAAGGTTAAGATACAAACTTGTGGTAAATTTGAATCATGTCTACATGGTATATTTCAAATCCAACATATTGTCTATGGAAATCTTGCCAGAATTTGATTATTTTAGTCTTATGTAGAACAATTTCAAGTTATGACATTTAAATGCAATTTTCACTGCAAGATCTATTGTACTCATATGGTTGTTGTAGTCAGTAACCGAATTAGTACTCACAACGGACTTGTAATTTCTCTTTAGAGAAAATAAATACCATCTTTAAACATTTGTCTTTTACATTAATAGTTACGTTTGTGAAATGTCGAAAGGTAATGTTTAAGAGACGAAAGTATGGCAAAATATGAAATATAACTCCATTTCGGGTTAAAATGGTTTTGATCATAATGCAAAAGACGTATTTGTTGTTTTAATAAATATATTTCACAATTTCTCCGGTTTGCAAGAGCTTGCTCAAAGTTAGAGGGTTTAATGACAGAAAACTTCATATTAACCAAAGCGTTATTACAAAGGGGTTACAGATATCATAAACTACTGAAGGCTTTCACTAAATTTTACTACAGATCGTTCGATTAATACAAACATTAAAACACTTCTAAAACTAGGTCTTGTTGAACTTCATCTCAGTGTTGTTATATTTTCTGGTCCTTCGGGATCATTGATTTCAACTCATTTAGATTTGAAGACTGAATACTGCTTAAGCCGGTCCTAGGGGGCGTGGGCAGTGTTGCATTTTCCATTATTGCTCATGAACAGACTCAATCAAACCGAGTCTGCAATTTTCACTGTTTGTCTTGTTCTCGGTGCTTCCGAGGGATCTACTTTCCATTTTTTTTAAATTTTTTACACAACCAGCATACTATGGGGATGTAGTTTATATAAATCGGAAATTAAACGTCGTGCTTTTTTAAATCAGATATTGGTAAAATATGTAAAACAGTTTATCAAAAGAGAATATTATGCAAATATTGTTAAGCACAGTGCATGTTTGGTGATTGATCCCTTAACATTTAGTCGCTACGCTTGCGATGACCAATGAATTGTAAGACTCCGGGATGCTTTTTTCTTAAATCCTTCAAAAAACAGACGAAGGGAGTGGAATTTTGTCTTGCAGCTTGCTTAATCGTGCCTTTAAAGGTAAGGCTCTAGGTGCTCTGACTTCAGACAGGTTGTTTAATAGATTGATGTAATACCTTAGATTGACCCTATTTGTATGTTTTACTTTATATGATCTGGTATTTCGTTACTAATGTTAGTGTTAGACCTTTCTTAGCAGGGAGTTATTATATTTAAACTGTTTTGTAAAACTTGTTTAAAAAGTGTAAGTGTGGGGTTGGCATGCCATAAACGCGTTTAAACCCCCAGTTTCACGTATATAGGTTACTGATCATTCCAGGGCGGTGCCCTTATTTTCAGCATGTTTTTGTCTGTCTCGTATTTTGTGTTGCATATGTTGTCTTGTTTTTTTGTTGGCATTTCTTTCCTCTATCTTTTCCCCCTATCCCCCACCCCCTTCCCCGACCATCGCCCCATTACATTCTCACCCCTCTCTTTTTTTACTGAGTGCGTTATCGTACCCTATGTATTTTTGCGTTCATGTATTGTGTAAGTGCCTGTTTGCGCTGCTGTGATTTGAGCGGCCTGGGGAGTTTCCACTTTTTCTATTTTATTATCACAGCACCGTTTTTGTGACTGTGGCGCCTGTAAAAGTCTCCCTGTACATTCAATCAAGGCTGTTATATTTCGCTCTTCTCAGATCCTTTAGCGCGACTTTTATAGGCTCCTTACACATAGTCGAATCCGTAAACGTAGCATGGCGAATTGGGTAAATTTGTAAATTCTAATGAATTTCGACCGAAACTGTTTGAAAATTTATTACATTGTTTGAAATATAAGGAAAGGTAAACGTAGGGGAACTATTTGTTACGGATGATTTACGAAGTGTGATGTTTGGTTACTGTTATTCGCTAGAATGCGTTGGGTCGCTCAAACAATCTGTGTTCTTTCCGTTAGCGATTGGGAGCGCAAACATGCGAACCTAAACGCAACTTCGCCCATGCTCCCGAAGCCGTCCTAAGCTTTACTAAAGGGAATTTCAGCATCCGACCGTTACCAGACGCTATACTAGATTGACGAAAACCAGGTGGGTCAATTTGCACTCTAACTTTCTCCGACTCGACACCACACCACGTCATATTGCTGGTTGACTGCTGTATGATTTTCAACTTTTCTTGAAGTTTTGTAAGTCCAAAAGTATTCCAAGGGAAACAGGGAAAGGATTTAGAGCGAGGAAGGCTGCTGCTGTAGAACCAGAGCATCCCGAGGAACCAGAGGTGCAGTCTGATGAGCAGCCTGGTCATCCTGAGGAAAAAGTACCCAATAGTCCTCCTGGATAAGTTTCAAATTTTTGGAACTATTTTCAAAATCTTGTATTGTATGTCAGGGTTATATGTTTTGAGCGTAGGTTCTAGTCTTTTGTAGTCTTTATTTGTCATGGTTATATGTCAGTATTGATGTGTAGGTTCTAGTATTTTGTAGCCCAGTAACGGCACCTATTTTTGTCATGTTTTAAAACTCTTGTTTTTTCACAACTTACTAGGTCATGTTTAAGGAAAAGGACCAAACCTAACATATACATGTATTCTCAAAATTTATGTTAATCTGTAGAAATATTTTTGTGACATTGCTAAAATAAACTGTTAGAACAGAATGTACGCCGATAAGTCATACTACTCGTTATTGCGATAGCTACAATACTGATAGTATGATACTTTCATGGAACTTATCAAACCTAGACCTAATAAACTTCTAGAAGTTGTTTATGGATGAAGTTTTTGTTCAATTTGAAAAAAAAAGGATTTTATAGAAATTTTTTTTTTTACATAAGGTGTATTTGTACTTCAATAAATAATTGGGAGATAGCAATGTCTGTTGTAAGTAATGCAGTTATATTTTGATACAATTCCTTATTTTCATTACACTTTGAGTTAACAATTGTATTTTCATATACAAAAATACTTTAATTTTTAATTTATTACCACTAAATTACACCTAATTTCAATCTCTAATATGGGGTTCCTCATCCTCATCAAGTTGTGGAGAATGCAGCATGTGTTGACAATCAGCCTTACTGTGCATCGACTGTGGTTCATCTTTGTGAGGAGTATCTGAAATGACAGAAAATAAAATCTGGAAAGTAGATCCCTTGGAAGCACCGAAAACAAGGCAAACTGTGAAAATTGCAGACTCGGTTTGAAAACAAATATTGCCATTCGAAAAAATTTAACGTGAAAGAAATCTTTTATAAATGAAATTGTGTTTGGCCAAAAAATAAATAATTACCTTGAATCGGTTGGCCAAAATCCAAAAGGCGTTTTCTGATACCCTCCTAGACCTGGATAACCGGTAGTTTATTACTCTTTCCTCTCTGGTCAAGGCTCTATGTCCATACAATTTCTGCATGTGCTCACTGAGGCTGAAGGCGTCATCCCCCACCAAGAAAAAGGGCATGTCGACGGTGTCATTGGGAAAGGGCTGTGGGTCTGTAAATCCAATTGAACCATCCTGAACCATCTCCAGGTATTCTGATGCATTATAGATCTTGGCATCTCCACTTGAACCATATCCTGAAAATACAGAAGGATAAGAAATTGTCAGTATACACTGAAAATAGCAATAAATATATATATATATAATTTATATAATAACAAATGCAGTAAAAGTTATGTGGAATTATACTCACCACCCAGGTCACACCACGTGAACATATAGTCTGAGTCGACAATGGCCAGTAAGATAATGCTGAACAAACCCTTATAATTATAATAGAAGGAACCAGAGCTGACAGGCTTTCTGATGATATGTGTTTGACATCAATGGCAGCAACACAGTTAGGAACGTTCCACTTCTTGAGGAAACCATTAGCCAGTTGTTTCCATTCTTCTTCAGGTGCGGAGGGAGCTGTCATAATCTCATCAACATATTCTTCACATATAGCATGCAAGACTTCTCTGACCACTACAGAGAGGTATTCTCAGCAACCCGCCAGGAGAACTGCATATCTGAGTACTTGGCACCAGAAACCAGGTGGCGTAGAGTGGCAGCTAAGTTGAGGCCTGGATACAAGGGCTCCCTGTACCAGGAGGTGTTGTTTCCAGAGGCGATGACGGACCTTCTCGAATATTCCATCATACTTTTCAGTTGGCATGCAGAGGAATTTCTTGAAGGTTCTAGGATCTTCTCTTCTAAGCTCAACCATAAGCTGATCATAGATGCCAAAGTGGCGCCGTCTCTCGGGATGCAGCCATGGTCTTCTCCAGATATGACGTGCTTTGGCTCCTCTTCTCCGCCTAAATCGGCCTCTGATAAACTGGTGAATGTTAAGTTGTTGATGGAAGACTTCTTAATGGGTCAAAGCAGTCATATACAGCAGCATCAGGCGTTGTATATCTTCCATTTTGACGAAGGAATAACTAATATGAAATACTAACTTGAAATTAGCATCCTCTTTTTATATATAATTCAAGATATCACGACAGATATCTACACAAAACTGTCGAGGTACTCAAAACTACTCAAAACATTTAGATGCGTTATGATTCGCGTGGATTCGCATGTCGTAGATACTCTTCGTAATGATTCGTATGCAAATGTATGCCGTTCGTTTTCTGAACGTCTACAAATCGTTACAATTCGCTTTCATTCGTCATGAAATTCGGATTCAATTAGCTACAATACGTAAATATTCGCTATTATTTCGTACAAGTCCGCAAACTATCGTAAAGTTTCGTCATGTGATCGTCCTCGATCGCTTGATATGCAAATTAGTTGATCACGACCAGATAACTTGCGACCTCTAACGGCAGTTGACGAACGCTATGCGAAGAATTTCCGACTAGTTAATACGTATTGAAACGAATTTTAACAATTGATAGACGAAACTTTTAATCGCCACAAATTTTTCAACATGCTCAAAATTATCAGACGAACAAAACTAATCGCAACGAACGCAAAACTCACAAAAGCATCCATACGAACACCACCAACGTTGTACAATGTACATAAACTAATATGAACGATTTTAGCTCAAGAAAAAACAAAGACAAATATCAAACAGGGAAGTCTTATTCGCCAGTACACGCACGTTGACGTCGGGTTTTTTTCGCCTATGAGTGAGGAGGCTTTTAATTATGTCGTGTTATTGTTACCGATTAGTTTCTCAGCTTCAACATTGGGTGGTTCCAATATTCAAGCTCTCATAGCTTTGTGTTTAATTACGTTTTGAATATTGAGCCTGCTTTTTAATTTTGTCTTTTGGCAGTTCCTGTGATATGTAGGCTTTATAAACCCTATTTCAGTTTGATTAGTTCTGCCCATTGATTTCTCGTTTAGCACAAAACCGTTACTTTAACGGAGACCATACGCCACTTTTCATGGAATTACACCCTAGTTTATCATTGAAATTTCCATGTGTACCGCCGTATGAACACATCTGCGGATGTTTCTAAATTAGTTTTTTTTTGTACTTGTAACATTTGTAAATGTAGAGTTTTGCTCAACCCGGGGCTAGAGGGCGTGGACATTAGCATCCATTTCGACTACCGTCCATGAACAGGCTCAATCAAACCGATGAGCGACCAGTGGGGTTTCAGTTTTTCTATTTTACGATGTAGGGAGACTTCGTTTTAGGAACGTGGCTTTCCCTGTTTAATATCCCTCCTTGATGTTTTCCCCAACGCACTTCCCCTTTTTTTTGTATTGTTGGAATTTTGAGGCAACCATACTTTCAGTTACAGTTTCGTTTTATTGGGGGCCTACTTTGTGATGCATAACTCTATGGCTATTTTTGGGGCGCTCTGTGCTTCCGGGAAATCTACCCTTATCATTTATCTTTAATAAAGAATCTAAACAAAATATTTAATTCTGACAATATATTAACGATATACTAATTTTCATTTTCAGCGACAAAGTTGTACATTCAGTTTTTGCATTCTGATCACTATGGGTAGATCTATGTAAATTGTATTTACTGAATATGGATGATCGAAAATTACTGTTTCAATGACTTGTCCGATGACATCAGTGTAAATGATTCGGAATTACTTTTTATGAATAAAAGGAAAGAAACAATTAAATTAATGTAAGATAGAGCAAGATCAACGTGGTATTTACAAGGAGCTGATACCGTACCACCGAATTAATTCTCGATTTATAATATGCAAAACATTTGTAAAACAAAATGCTTAACATAAAATGGTGAATTATTAGTATTAATTGTGTTTTGTAGCATATAACATGTTTCAATTCTTGGCGATAATGAAGTTTGTTGTATTAATAAGTACATGGGTGTACTTATCATATATTTGATGGCTGTGATTGACAAAAACCTGCCTTTACCTTGATCGCAACATATACAGCTGTATTATAGAATCAAGTAGTTCTGTTTACTTGTTTATTAACTTTTGCAGGATTTACATTTGTAATATAATTGTAAATTATCACTTCTGGAGAAGTTATTTTGATGAGAGGCAGGAAATAACAGCAAGAGCAGGACAAGCCTCACATGCAGTTGTCTGATTTCAGAATTCATTAGCTAATGTCACAGATATTTCATTGACTGATCGAGAAGTAAAATACAAAGTAATAATTCAATTTTGAGTATAAAAAATAAGAATGATATAATTTATTTCTACTGTATCAGGGAAGTTGCATTATTAAATGTTTACACAATGAAGCCATACACGTTCATAAAAATTTCTGAAACATTTAGATTTACTTCTAGCGAGCAACTCACTAGCTTCATCCAGACTATGACCATTATGTATATGAATTGACTAAACATACGTTGTATCAAAATACGAAAGAATGGGAACATCAATTTTTTACCTTTCTTACTCAAAAAGAGCTAATATTATAGATAACACATTCATTAAATGGATTAACTGGCGAGTTATATTCTAAATAAAGTCAGATTGTACGCTATTATTTTGACCTTCTGTTGCCATTGCGTATGTAAGAGATGGTGGGTATTACTTTTATTTACACTGTACCGTGACACTGGAATATGGTTGGTGTAAGAGTGAGGTTGGGTGCGCACCATAAACCGGTTTAAGTGGTGTTTTCGCCCCTGACCGTTCCATGGCGGTGCCCTTCTGTGTTCCTTTATTTGTTCGGTTTGTCCTCATGTGTTTCCTTTGTGCGGTGTGTGTGCACGCATGCATGCGTTTGAATGCGTGTTTGTGCGTGACCACCTGCGTGCTGTGAGTTTCATATTTGTGATGTTGTGTTTTTGGAAAGTGGTATTCCCTGTTGGATATGTACTAATATCCTTGTGTTTGTGTGGGGTTGCGAATAGTAAACCAGAAATTTACTGTACCTGTGTTACTTGAGTGAATTTGCTCGCTCACGCTTTCAGCTTATAGATAAAATTAAATTTAAACCATTGATTGTATTAACTGTCTTTTATGTTGAGGGACCTTACTTGCTATGGTCAAAAATGTCAGTGCTGCCTTACGTGATACATATTTATATATCACTGAAATACAATTATGCCAGTAGCTCTTCAAGTGGTAATAGCTTGATCACGAAAAATCAATGGCGTTTTACAACTGTTTGTTTCAATGTCAACATTTAGAATTAATAAAAATATTGAAATGCATGCAAACTTCGGCGTCTTCCGAATACAAATGAATGTGTCACAATGGATTGGCTATTATACCTTCCAGAGAATCGTGTCACAATTATTTTCTATGTTTATCTGCTTCCATCAAGTTATCCTCGAAACGATCTCCTGTTTCCACGCAAATGTTGTATAATTCTAATTATCTGGCTGTTAGTATCCTAAAATAGTTTCCTGTCAAGGCACATTATTGTTTACTTTTTTACTGTCCAAAGATGACACGCCCTCGTCGAACACAAATATATACATCACGTGTTGAACACTCGTAAATTTTCTTATCCGTCCATTTATTTTCTCAGGTTTATGATGACATGAACTATCATTTAGATTTATTCCAAAAAAGTGATCAGCCTTATTAAAGCTTAAAATGTATGTGGCATTCCAACAATTTCATATAAAAGTTTTTAATACTGTAATATAAATGAAACTTTGCATAGACACAGCCTAAATTTTTATATATATTTTCATAAACTGCAATTGCGTTCTTTCAATTGTTCATTATTCTAAAAGAATATCAGATTGTCAGATGCAATAAATAATAATATCTATTTTGGCGCATCAAGCTTGGTGTGTGTCCAAGGTTACCAAGTTCGGTATTTGGATACACTCGGCATTTTCACTATCCAATAATCTTTAGCGTGTGACCACTGGTCATTCGATTGTCGGCACATGTACAACCAACAGAAAATAAAATGGTTTCAAAATATATCTGTCATCATCGTAACTGCTTCAAGCATAATTTTCAGCTTGGTCTGGCATTTGTGCAAAATGATTTCAACTATCGTAAAACTGGATATTGGAGGCGAAAACAAAGATTTCAAAGGTAATTTTCAACCTCGCAAATTTTGTTTGTTCGTACTCGTTAAATCACATATTAAGTTAAAATTGAGTTTATAAAAATGGCATGGCATATAGCATTAACATCGTTAAGGTAATTGAAGCTGTTAAAACATACATATGATGTAAAAGTTAAGTTTGACTGTTCGGTAAACTTTGGAAATTGACGATGAGTGTTGTTTCGTATTTTCTCGGGACCCATTTTTCTCGGTGGTCAAAGGTAAAGGTAAGCTTTATTTAATGTCGCATATAACCCAACATACAACACGAGCTACAAAGCTCTTGCGCGACAAACTAGATAAACAGTAATAGACCTTTCAGTGCTGAGTGCCAAGAAAGGGAGCTACCAGTACCATTTTTTACGTCTTTGGTATGGCGTTGCCGCGGATCGAACCCCAGACCTCCCGCACTCAAAGCGGACACTCTACCACTAGGCTATTGAGGTGGTATACGTAATCAAATAATTACATTGGACACACATGTCATTCAATAGAATCATTCTACTATACATGCAACAATTTAGACAAAATGTATACTCTTAAATGTAAATGTCCGTGCCCGAGGAAATAAGCTAAGTTGTCGTTTTAGTCGACTTGTCCGAATATGTCTATCCGAAAACTTGCTAGTCAGATAAACACGCGAAGTCTCGTTGGTAAATGTCTGTCCGAAAAAATGTAGATTATTGTTCTTATGTGGGATAGGTATAGGTTATATCATTAGTACGGTGCCCCAAAATGACAGGTTACACACTTTTTTTCCACTTGGGTAATATGAGACTTTTTTATTTCGTTTTAACGAAATAACTGTTTCGTTTAAACGAAATCATTTCGTTTTAACGAAATAAGTTTAAACGAAATCATTTCGTTTTAACGAAATAAGTTTAAACGAAATCATTTCGTTTGAACGAAATAACTATTAAACGAAATGTTATTTCGTTTAAACGAAATTGTTATTTCGTTAAAACAAAATGATTTCGTTTAAACTTATTTCGTTAACGAAATAACATTTTGTAAAAACGAAATCATTTCGTTTTAATTATCATTTCGTTTTAACGAAATAACTATTTCGTTTAAACGAAATAACATAATAATAATAGTTGGTCGACAATAACAAATAAACTAGTGTACAAATAATAGTGTATATTAGTAACTAAACAGAAGTATTATGCTAAGGATAAGGCTCAAAATGTGAATGTGAATGTTTAAAGTGTGGCAGTCATGTGAATTTCTTTTCTATAAAAGCTTCATGGCAAATCTGTTAATGGTTTTGATATTTTCTTTTATGCTGTGAGTCCATAGCTTTTTTAATAAAAAACAACAACAACAACAACAAAAAAAAAACAACAGATCATTGAAGGCCTCATTTGTGTGGTTAGACAATTTATATCTTGCCATTATGTCAGTCAGTACATCCATAAGTATCATGAAAAAAAAAAGAGGTATAATGAGTATGAATACAGTTAGTACAGGTTCAAGTAAATGGACAACATAGCTGACTTTGCCCTAAGGACAAGAACTTGATAATACAAGATAAAGATGTTATAGTCATCGTGGTATGAAATAAACTGTATATTAGTAAGTCATGAGGATAAGTCGTCAAGGACTGTAAGTTTCTAAGACAACTTAAATTAGGCTTGTAGTAGTAGTCATTAAAATTTTGGGGGAATAAATTTATTGTAGCGGAAAATTCTATGACTGGGCGAGCAGACAAGCGCATGTTCTTGTAGGATATAAGTCAGATTTAATGTTACAATATTTCGATAGGTTGTATGTTGATGTTATAGTGATGCATTCCGCTAAGTCGGTTGACAGTATAACGAACCATTTGTTGCTTGTCTGTCGTAAAAGTGATGCTAATCGCTAACTCGGTTAACACTTTAGTGCAAAATAATATTAAAATCTTCGAATAGAATCACTTTGTCTATTATGGATGCAAAAAAACAACAAGTTTTAATTGAAAATAAGTTACTTTTGCAGAAATAAGTAAGAGTGTTACAGTAGTCTTAACGATGTCCAATAGAACAAAGACATTAAGAATATAGTCGATTTTCTTCTTCTTTAAAGTGCGTATAATATGAGAAATTTATAAAAGAAAGTCAATAATTTAGGAATTTCAGTAGTTCTCGATTGTATGTGTAACATGGTATGTAATTGTGTTTCATAAATCTTAATAAGAATGCAATTGTCCCGTTTTAGATGAAAACTTATTGTTCCTTCTCTTGAGAAGGAATATTTTAATTCAGTAAGTCACACTTGACTGAGCTACTGATATCGAAAGCTGTTGTAATTACAAGCTCGCCAATTAAACTCCGTGACCTAAGAAATAACCTCTGACGTTAAACTATTCTTTTCTAATTGAGGCGACTCTCTGACTGAACGCGTTCCATGGATTACATATTACTAAACCCGAGGATGATTGATTGATTCTTTTATTTCTTCCATTCTTGAAGAACATAACATATGTACATTCAGTCGACCAGATAGACATATATCAGCAAATTTATATCAGCAAATTTAAATGTATTCAACTAAATGTTATCGTTACATTCAAATGCATGATTAATATGTAAAAACAAACCCCATTGCGACCCTCTAATTATGCGCAACAAATTCACGCATCGAATCGTAATGGATTGACAGGGTCAATGTTTTATTGCCGTATTTACTCTACTGAAAGTGATAACATATTTAATTTGTTGTTGGATTTAACAATTTATGAACAGAACAGAACAGATATTTTATGTTAAATAACTAGCGTAAATACTTACCTGACATTTTTGGCAGTATGAAACAGACATTGCAACCAAAACCAAGATGATCCTTTTATATTTATATAGATGTGCCCTAGAAGGAACTTTTGCTATGCTTTAACTTGTTTAATGCACATTTCAACTTGCAAAAATTTGACATTACCCAAGTGGAATGTATACCGGCCAAACATTCTTCTTATCTTTTCCTTAACAGTTTTACGTAATAAATTGAAAGCATATCAAAAATGTTGTACTTTCGTGATTTTCATCTATGGTAAATATCTACTCCAGAGACAGTTGTTAACATTACTAATCCGTTTTCAGATATCATGGTCTTTCAAGCGAAATGATCGTTGTTTCTAATAAGGGATTAAGGGGACATGATTATGGAAAAAAGCATATCTAATACGTTATATGCAGTTTATTGGGTATCTCGATGAGGATTGAACCTGTAGCATATCCATTGAAAGTGAAAAGTCAAACTATCGAGAAATACATTGCATAAATGAGAACGTCAGAAATATTATGATTTGTGTTTTCATATTGTTAACTAGTCAAATATGATATTTGTTTCCGGCAAAGACATATCTGTCATACGTAAAACGCGTAGATACGAAAAAATGTTTCCCTTATGTTAAGATTAACTGAAATGTCAGAGACATTATATGAGATTGTATAATTTTTTTATCTGATTTCATGTAACACACCATCTTGAGCCAAAGTACCAACCAAGTTTTTATGATTCTCTCAGTGTAAAGTAAAATAAATGTTTAGGAATTTAGGGAGATCAATAATTTTACTAAGTCTACACATGTCATTTTAGGACATACTAGAAATAGTTTCTTTGGTTAGTAGGAAATCCAAAGTTAATACATACTTTGCACCTCTTTCAAACGATTTTTTATGGGTTTTTTTCTACATTTCAATTTTAGATTGTTATAAAAGTTTGCAACTTCAGTTTATTATGAGAAAATCGTAAAATGATTTACATAATCTTATTACCAAATTGAAAACAGTTTTACTAGATATGTTACTATCTTAAGAAATTGGGCTTTCAAACTGAGTGGCAAATACCTTTTCTTTTGAAGTACATTTCATATATTAAACGAAAACCTTTTTCATTATTTGAACTGGAAAATATATTACCAAAAGTATAAAATAATAGGAATCGTAATAAGGTATTCTTATTCTCACATAACATAATGTTTCAGTTTGATTGATTCATTCTGTGCCACATGTTTACATCGGTGGTTTTAAAACTTTGCTAATATTTTTACATGAAGATGCTTTCTTATCCATTATAATATGCCAAGTGATATAAATTTGTAGCAGTATGTTCCTTGTCCGTTTCAGTTATTTCAGTGTCAAACTGCTGACGATTCCTATTAGTGACTTAGGTGTATACATGTGCTGCATATATTCTCCAATGAGCATTCAAATGTTATGTAATACCTAACTGGTTGATATATAAGACACTTATTTCCTTGGAGAATGGATTATATAATATTATTGCATCTCGCGGGCGCTCCTGTGTCTTTTTAGGAGAAAAAACGATGTAAAACACACTGAAATATTGTCAGTTTTCATATTTCAAAAAGCTCCAAGACAGTCAGACAGTAGTTAAATATGATATGAATTCTACAAATTACGTGACAACATTTACACCATGGACACTTTCAGATTATTCTAGTATTATAATTGATGAAACTTGATTCTGAAAAACGTATGTTATATATAATGTAGATGTTTGCTTACATTAAATATATGTCATCAATAGAATTTATCTAAACGATATGAAAATATTTGGCAAAGATGTTAGAAGCAAATAGCACAGTCAATTTTATTTTGAAAGCTGCTAATGTATATAGTGGTAAAGATGAATAATGTTAAAATCTTTATATTTTTACTATTGAAAGTTCAGTATGTTAATTATTTCATTAGAAACCTTTATAGTTAGCTCATAACACATTGTATTTTAAGATGTTTGTTAATGGGTGCACGTGGCCGAGTTCTCTGAGTAACTTGCCCGTTGAACCTCACATGGGGTGTAGAACTCTTTGATATGAGGAAGCCATCCAGCTGGCTTACAGAAGGTCGGTAGTTCAAACCAGGTGCCGTTGTGCCTGAAACAATGTGTTTAAGCCATTGTGTCTGTATGCCGTTGAACTAAATAAAACATGAAAACAATTTGCAATGTTAGTTATACTACCGATATGTTATCATGCGGAACATACCTGCAATGTAACTGTAAGACTCTGATCAGGAGAATGTGCCAAGCCAGCCAATCTACTCGGGCTACAACTGAAGCTTCATAACATTCATATTACATTTTATCTATCGACATAGATATACTGAAGAGCAAACGAAACTATCCAGATGTATAACCTTGGTATTTTTTAAAAAATAACTTAAATTTATAAATTTCACTTGTTTTCTTCATACCATATAACACTTGAAGAACTTCAGGTGTTAATTTTGAAACAAATGATCAACTGTGAAGTCAGTAGTCAATAGCCGTTTTGCACGAAATTCTGACTATATCTTCTGTGCGTCTGTTGTATTGTAACATCCCAATTGCTCGCTCGCGCTGAATTTGATTCAGTCGTGCCATGCAGCCAACAATATTTTTAAAGATTTATGCTGTTTTTCGAGTGAGTCAATCATCAATGTTTCCAATGACAATAAAATTTCACAAAGAAAATCATTAATTACAGGTTCACATGAATTTCGTGCAAAATGGCTATTGTGGAACTACCGACTTTACGGCTGATCGATTTTTCAAAATTTACCACGTGAAGTTAATCAAGTGTAGTGTGGTATGAAGAAAAAAGTCAAATTTATAAATTTAAGATTTTTATTTCAAAAACAAAATACCCCTGTTACACATCTGGATAGTTTCTTTTGCTGTTCAGTATAATTATATTTATTGCATGGTCTAATTTGTATCTAAATATTACACTTTAACATTCATCCCATATTGTCTTTGATTGTTCAAGTAGCAACACATATGTTCGACTCCAGGCGCTTGTTGAATCCTGCATCGATCTATTGTTACATTGTATATGCTGTAATGACACCATCAACTGAGCTGGACTTTAAGGTAAGAGCTGATTAGCTATAGGACAATGTGTACATACATAACAAACATGTGGGTGCTTCCTAGAGGGATTCCTGAATATAGTACGAGAATGTAGTAGCCAAAGGTATGAAAAGGGCCGATTGTCTCATCCTTTGAACAAACATGTATTTCAATGGAGATGCAAGAGATATAAATAATTACTGTAAAACTTCTAGATATGATTACTTTTCAAACGCTGATAGTTTTATTTGTTTGTAACTAAAAAGACCTGGAAGAAAATGATGGAAGTTAGTCATTTACCTAACCGTGACCGTTTGATCTTGTATACCCAGTATATGTCATTTTGTCTTAGAAAAGCAACTTGGCATGTTCATTCATAGATATAACAGACCAAAAGCAATCTAGAAGCGCATACATTGGCAGTTTGGTGAAGCTCTATCCAGTGGTTCATTAGAAAAAGTATAAGTTTTATACTACATTTATGTTTAGCAGCCACTAAAATAGGTCAAGGAGACCCATTTGAGCAATTTTGAGAAAGGTTTATACAAGGATGATAAATATGGACTGAGTGTTGTGAAGATACTTTTAACCCTTGATTTTTTTTTCCTTTCAATTGCGGTTTCCTCTAACAGTAGCCAAGCAAACTTGAGAACTTGAGACAGGTTTATTCTAATTATGCTACATTTGTACATCAATCTGTTCGAACACTTCATCTTCGAGTCCAGCATATTTTAATCCATATGCTGTTCTTCTTCTTTGACATTTGTACAAGTTGTATCATCACTTTGTGGTGTGCGTAGCTTGTCATATATCCTCCTTTCTTCGCGTTGTATATTGTACATGCACAGAATGGTCAAATTGCCCCTCATTTCGCATTAATGATTGAGTGAGATACTAAGTAAATGTTTACTTGATACGCTTCGCCGAAAAAGACAGAATACTAAAACGGTTGCATGCTTTGCTACTGTTTAACCCTTTGGACGAATTATATTTAGTCAACTGGAGCTTTTATGTACGTCATATGGTACGTCTGTCCAAATATTTATACTTTCTGACGTGAGTAGTACTGATTTCTCAAAAACGAAATCTTCATTTAATGTTGACATAACGTTAGGGTCTATTTTGATATGCAGATAAGAGCAACATAGGTTGAACATAAAGTATAATGAATGAACATGAATAGTTTACAATGAAATATTAGCAAACTTTAAAAACATTAATAGCGAAATACTACTACAGTCAACTTGTTCACTCATAACAGGGAAAGTACATCGTTGGTCAAGTTCTAGATTTATTTCCATACTATTAATAACAACCTTCAGTTAAGTATTTAAAACTTTGATGCATAAACACTTTGTAAACATGGAGAATAATGATATCCTTCCTTACTTCCACGAATAAATCAACAGCATAAGAGAGACAACTCATTGTTCATATGAAGACAATTCTTACAACAGTTACATCGCGTTCTACAAACAAACATGTCCATTCAATCAAACACAGTGCTAAAACTATGATACTTTCAAGTACATACTTCTAGAAAAAATACATTTTATACAAGCTGCAGTGCACAATATTCTATTAGTGGAATAATAAAAAAACGTTGAATATTGCATGTAATATATAAGAAGAGTATATAGTGTCATCTGCTACTACCATTATTTGAAGAAAAATTACATCTGTATTCATCATTTTAAATGTAGTCGACCAAAACTAACTTCATCTTACTGCACATCTGCGAGGGAAAATTTTTTCTTTGCTTTGCCTATGGTGAAAAGTATGCAAAACGGATACACGGTTTTAAGACATAGAAGCATAAATAATTCGGAGCATGTCCTGGATATTTGGTTGTTGTATTCGGACCGATATTACAATAACTATGCAAACAGCGTTAGATATAATGTGCATTCAGCATGGTCTTCTATACAACTGCAAGTCCGTCCAATGTGTTTTTTAGATATAATATCCAGCATTTTTCCTTATTATAGTTTAAATTGCGATCTACTGTTACTTCCTATGTTTCGATCAACTGATGCCCTTAATCTGTGTCTTTTCTTATGCACACATACACCAGATATATACCTGAGTTTAGCGCTAGCAGCATCTGAAATTTGTTCACTATTACCTTTCGAAGACAATAACTTTGTATTGATATATCAGACACCGTTTTACTTGTACATTTTCGTCCATGAACCAAAATGAGAGGTGTGAAGAGTATTTGTTTTAATGTTTATACACCAGCTTTATATTTCACGCAAATTACTTGTTAGTTGCATAATCGGCCATTGCTAAATATTGTCTTTTGATAAACAATAGCTCAACAACAAGGGAATATATACGCCCTCGGTTTTAAATAAAAGGAGTTCAAACGCCACGACCAGGACAAACTAAGTTAAATCACAACCTTAGAGTTCCTTTGACCAATCAGTTTAACAGTTAATTGGAAAGACCAGTGTCTTCGTAATTTCATACAAAGTCTTCGCAGCTTGCAAATCTCGAATTAATGGATTTCACTATTTCACATGAAATCATGTATTTCACAACTTTACATTCCACATTTTTTAACATTTTATACAACGTCACACACTGATAGATCAGTTATTGATCAATTATTTTTTTTCTTCTTTGCTCTGATAGAAACAACAGAATAGTGTCTAATAACGTTCTGAACAATTTGAGCTTGAGCTTAATGCATATTGATCTCACTCACGTTGATATATTATTACTTGTATATGTTATTTACCTTTCATCATAAAGACAAACTAAAAAGAAAGACATTTAATAGAGAGAAATTCTGAAGTAAGAATAAGGACTTTGTAAATTGCAGAGTCCATGTTGAAAAAAAGAACAAGCATGACACAATGAAATTATAATGAATTTTTATTGTGAATCTTACAAGTGTCTCAAACAGTTGCTTACAGTGCCAAATGAGGTATGACCTGCTACTTTTCTGTATTGTAATTTATTACTCAGTTATCAGCCATGCGAGCTGAGCATGTATTTATATTTTTCATGATTTAACTTGAACTCTGTAAGAATAAATTCTAACCGGCATGATAATGATTTAATGTTACCATTCTAATGTTCTTTATTGTATTACAGGCAAGTACATACTAAGTAATCGTAGATAGTGGTAAAATATTTAAAGTTTACTTGAAATTCCTGACTCTGATGCATCAAACTCAAAGGTATTCTAAAGCCTGTAAGTATTTTGATGCAGTGAACAGAGGGAATGAAAAGAATACTGTCATAGTGCCAATATTCTAATTTGTTTTGAACAAAGAACCTAATTTTCAAAGTTATTTCTCTGAGTATGTTATAAGTGTGTACGTAACATTATATGTACATACTACTTTCGGTAACGAAGTGTGTACACATTTATTTTACTTGAAAAATAAAATTATCAAGAAATTTTGATATTTCTACTTTACACATCAATTTGAGGTTTTGCAATGATTTTTGACGTGCTTCAGTTTTGTTACATGTTCATTACTGTGACAATCTGAAGAAATACACTTAATTATAGTAATCGTAATGAACAGCTATTTTCGAAGAAGTACAGATCAGCTTTCATTAAGGGACAACTCAAGAGAAGGGCAAAAATGCCCCTTAATACAAATGGTCTACATAGAAAGGTACTGAAAAAATGGCCTAGTAATGCAAATGTTCTCTTAAAAGATGCATTCCCTTCAGTGTGTTCGACTGTAGTTTGAAATTCTGTATGAAATTGACCTATATACTAAAAGTATATGTTTAAAACGGTAAAATACATATTTGTAAAAACGACACCCTTCGTAGACAGTCTTTCTCATGTACTCCACCATTGTATTGCGTTCTCACTTGTCATAGATTTGAATAGAAAGCAAAAAATATGTAAAAGCGTGATGCATGTAGATCCAATAACGCAAATCAAACACCCAATCATTTTAAAATTTTAAAAACGCCTCCTCCATGTATGGCAATTACTTTATTCTTTCTACATGTATCATTGTTTTAACATTCACTTATTATTATTCATTAAATCTGATCTGGGGCCATATTCATAAAGCATCTTAAGTATAAGTTTTGATTTAAGTTGAAGATTTTACGTAAGTTTGTGGTGATTTCAGCTTAAGTCTAAGTAAAAAAACTTAAGTCTTATTCATAAAACAGCTTAAACGTACGATACGTAAGAAATGACAAGTCAGAAAACAAAATGGCGTCGTGAGTATGATTAAAGTGTTGTTTTTCAGATAAAAGTACTTTAAGGTAGTTCTGCACGTTTGGATCGATTTTTTTTCTACAATGTAGAATTTGATTAAATCCTGATTTTTCAAAACTTCAGTCTATATATTTAGAAAATTCAGCAAATAAAAATGTGCTTGATTTTTTGCCATACTGATTTAAAACTTTGGACCTCACGCAATTTTTCATAATGGGAGTCTATGGGAAAATCAGAAATTTCATAACATTTTCGCAAATAGAATTTTTTCTACAAAGTAGATTTTAATGAAACTTCTCACAGTTGTAAATAAATACATGGCATATAATGTGGTGAAATAAAATGTATAGGTCCGTGTGCTTATTTTTGAGATATTTGACCATGATTAAATTCAACCGCACATTTCACGTTAATTTTAAGACATTATTTAACGCGTCAGATGTTTTAATATCATATTTTAACTTAAGAAAGATAGTGACAGTGCCATTGTGATAAATTTACTCACAGGTTGCCATTAATTTGTAAAATGATTTTCATTTCCGTACGCCGAATCCAGGCTTTATTCTACGTTTTCCGGATAAATGACGTCACGCCATCACTTCCGGTTTATCAAACGTGCAGAACTACCTTAAACATAATTGTGCATGTTGTATCTGTTTGAAATTGATGTTGTTTTTTTAGTGTTTTCGTCCACAATAAAAGCCAAGAATAACTTATTAAGTTGTTTTATGAATAACAAATATACTTAAGTAACAGAAATTTCTTACCTAAGTAATACTTAAGTAAATAATCAATTTCTTATACTTATACTTAAGATGCTTTATGAATACGGCCCCAGATAAGCTGTTTCCTTCGTGACATTTGAGACATGGCCGTTGTCACATGTGCATGTGTAAGTCGCTATATAATATCCATGTCATACAAAACCCACATTGGGGATTTGTGATTTATATAAATTGAATGTTAATACATGTTGAAGTATCAAATTCACGAACAACCACTTTTTTCAAAATTTTCCGATATCTATTAAATTAAAGGTAAATTTATATTACCACCGATGTTAACTTTCATATATTTTTCAAACTCTTCTTTTCAAACGCTATATCTTGGTAATTGACAATCATACAGTTATATTGGCATGGCGATTCGGACAGAATGCGTCTCTGACATCACTACATGAGTTACGTCAACGTCGTCGGCGATTTTCAACGTAAAATTAAGTAAACCTGTTATCAGTAGAAGCACTGGTCAAATTATGTATCTTTTAACGATGGAACTATTTAAATGGAAATCGTTCTGGATCAAACACGAAGCATTTTTCAGGTCCTTGGGTGAAGATGAACATTTTTGTCAATCTGGAAGTTCTATTATCATTTAAAAATATTCAAATTAACATTTTATTGAAACAGCACACAAAGACAAACAATAACAATTGAATGAGAACAGGCTTTTGAAATAATCAAGAAATTTATTAAATGTTACTGATGGATACAATTATAAAATCAAAAGTATCAGGTATATTTGTTTGCGTTACTAGATTGAATTATATTTGATCGCCTGAATACCAAATAGTACAGTTGTTCTCCGTAAAATAATTGATGATCACAGATAAAAATAGTAACAGACAGTTGCTAAATTACGCGATATACATTTAAAATTAAAACTAAACTACGATTTACCGTTATATGTCAGTAAACAACACAATACCTGTTAAAATAACGTTTTGATAAATACCTTCATGCGATACAGATATTAAGAGGCACTATTACCACAAAGAATACTAATGAAAAGAAACAATTGTTTACCTTCAAAACATTTTTACACTTAACTATGCATTTAAGCATAAAGGCTATTATCAAAACAGAAGTTCATTTCTAAATAAAGACTGTAAAGTCACCCTTTAGGTTGTTCAACAGGACTTTCACATTCTTATGGGATGTACATGGCTCTAGCTAACCTATGTTATTACAAAAATCATCATATCGCAGAATCACTAACACAGACCGTTTGAACCTAACATTTATACAGAAAGAGTATATACATTTAATAAATAACAAAAATTGACGCTTCAGATCATACTAACAACATTTCAAACCTTAAGCATATCCTGAATCCATAATCATATCGTATATTTTTGCTTACTGAAATAGTGAAATTTCATATTATGTACATCATGAAGTCTTATAGCGGAAATTTATATTTCGTAAATTATTAAATCATATAGTCGGATCTATATGTTTAAGACTGTGAGAACATTTTGTGTTCACAGTCCCAAACTTACTTCATCCTTGACGAAACTTTCTCTATGCTTTTGCTAAAAGATGAAAAACATAAATAAACCAAAAAATTGCAATAAGATTTCTACGGGGTAGAAGTGTATGCAAAACAGTTTATCCAGCAAGATTAAACAGTCAGGAAACAGGTACATTTATAGTATCTCTTTAAAATAAAATATCAGAATTGGGAAGAGATCCCCTCCCATGCCCTCCCTGACATTACATCAACTCGCTTTCTCGATATTTACACCACTACGAAGATACCACAAGACGCCCAAAAGTACATTCATTTGCTTCAAAGAAATGCAGAAAGCTACCATATATTCTTAGGAAGCCATTTAATGATCAACGCTAATGTATATCTACCTTGATTAAATGTTCAGTTCAGTTCATATTATAAAAATTGACCCCTATTTTGCATTAAAATTTTATTTTTATTCGATAGATTTCAAATCTATTCAAGGAATATATTCAAAATATGCCTTTACGCGTACTTTAAACAACCCGGTGAATTTTATATCCAACTTGCATGCTATATATTTACATTAACTTTCTTTCTTTCACGTGGTTTCATTTGATCGAATACTGCATACCTTTGAGTATTAGATATATGAAACAGTAAAACTGTCAACTTACGACAGCTAACGTGTTCTTACATTGCATGCTTCACAACGCACGATTTCAATGAGCAATTTGAGGGGAAAAAGGCATGATTGTTTTCATGGTGATATGACGTTTGTAAAAGATTGTAACGCTGTAGCCTTTTTGTCACAAAGTTCATTTAGGAGAAAATGGACTGTGAATATATTATATAATGTTCAGAAAAGAATATGTTTAGATAGAAATGAATTCATTGTTCTAGATTTACATATTACTAGCTTTAGCTCTTTTTCATACTTTGAACTTTACAAATAATGAATTAAAGCATGCGTTTCTAAGACAAGGTATAAAAATTATCAAGGTTCTTCTGTAATGTGCGTTCTTAGCTTTACGTAACACACTGTCTTTATATACAATGTGTGAATTAAAATCTACTTGTGTACTGCTTAGACCTGGGCTCCTGAGAATACTTCTCTTCTCGTTATCAGTCAACATAATTCCTGTATAGGATACATCGTATTTTCAGTCACATTCTGCAATAAATTTTGTTTGAGCACATATATGGGCATGATTTCTTGCATGACAAGTCTACAAAATTACATACTTTACTTTTAATCTAATTATGCCTTAAAATGTCCCAAAAATGCAGCTGCGCGATGTAAACTTTCAAGATATTTTAGAGGGGCTGTCCCTAGAACATCCGTGCAAACACACAATTTTGCCAAGCTACGCCCCTGATAACATAGACAAGGTCAATTTTCACTCAGAATATATGTTTATAATGTAAACAATAACAATATTCTTTTATGCGCCAAATGCAACCGAGGAAATTTATAGCAGATTCGGTCCATGATAAGAAAGAAACGTGCAAAACAGACACACAACATCGACTTATGGGATTTTCTCCTACAGCCAAAAGAGTTCGCCAGTTATATATATATTAAATCTGCTACTGCGCTATTAGTAAACTATTGCACAACATTTAGACTAAGTTAAGAAAGCTGAAGGCAAAATCTTTACTGTTTGAGATCCTTTTCTCATCGTTTAAGCACTGAGTACTACATGTAAAGTAAACATAAAACTTTCAAGGGCAAAAGTCCAACAAAATATAATACATTGATTTTAAAGAAATTTGCCACATAAACAGCACTCTGCAAGAGAACAGCGTATCATGCACACATGATGAAATAAAAAAAAACAAAAAACGTAGTATTATTTTCGGGGAGATTAAACCGTATTATTGGCGCCAAACCTCATTCTAAACCCAACATTTTCCTGTATCAAAAGACAGCATTTGTTTGTAATCAACACGGACAGACATTAATATATATCGCTAACATAGTTATTTCTCATCAATTACCTAGATATCCACCCAAATAGATTGTTCACAATAAACTCAATGAAACTGTTGAAGTCCTTCAAAAACAAAGTTCCACTCGATACCTTTTGCAATCATTGCTTTTTTTAATTCTTGAAATGTGGCAGCATCTGCTTCCTTCTTTACCCACTCACTTAACATAGCTGTTATTGTGTCTACTGGTTTACGATTTCTTCCATCCATTTCAATATGATCTAGCTGGGGACGAGTCAGACCAAGTTCGAATCCAAGAGAACGGTATTCTTTTCCGATTCTTTGTGCTAGCCGACTTAATTCTTTTTCTGTAGGTACCCTTTTCAGGAATTCATCGGAACAATCAGCTCCAAATTCTAAAATGAAAAAGCGGCAAGTTTTTCATTATCAACCCAACTTTTAGTAAGAAAAGTATAACGATAAAGCATATTTCCGTGTTCTAACTTTGATTTCTGAAATCGAACTATTTATGAATGACTAAAGGAAATATTCAAAATTTTCACAATTATCTTAACGGATATGTTTAGCTATAATGATGAAAGATATAGGTTGACATACCACAAATCGACATCTAAGATAGAAACAATGGGTACTCATGCCTGTTTAGAAATGATTAAAGTTTTCATAGCAACATATAAATCCATATTTTGGTACATGTCCAAAACATATGAATAAGAATTTCAATGGACTGACAGATACAATCAGTACTTTTTTCGTACCTCATGGTAATTAAAACAAAGAAAATCAAATTTTACAATTGTCATTCGCATTATCAGTGAAATCTTTTAAGTTAAGAGTCTTAAATATCATAATAGAAAAAGTGGTTACCATCTTCTGGTATTAAGCACACAAAAATAATATCAATTGATTCTTGCTTTTCATAAAGTTAGGAATAGCACACGGATGCACACCAATATGTTATGTAAAGACACAGATATGACAGTCCTTTGCATTATAGTACTTTGACAATAGAACAAAAATACTGGAGTTGTGGGCTTGAAAAAAAAATGACTGTGCATATTCAGTTTACCTTTGATTGACAGTTACCTCTTCTTGTTAAGGTGAACGAGTGCAACATTTTTTGGCCGGACAAGAGCTAGGGGTACATATTTTACACTTTAAACTCGTCTTAGTTTTGTGAACGATTGTGCTAAGTTTTCTTAAATGTCTACGTATATATACTAAAAAAGATATAAACAAGAAAAATGAAGAAAATACTTTGAGCAAGGGGACTAGGTTTTACCGGCAATATATGAATATTCATCCTTTCAAACAAAATTGATCGACGAAACATATTCTACCTCTAAATATGGCCTAGGAACACAACACATTGTCTAATTCTGGTGAATGGTTTTGCTAAGGTACCTGAATATCCATTAAATGAATAAAACCTAGCCCATCTTATAAATTACAAAATTCTTAAACCTACCATCGGCATTCTTGTGTAGATGTTTCTGAATGCTATGTGAGGCAATCTGAGTTTTACCGGATCCGGTTCCTGCGAAGGTGATAGCGTTTCTTCCTAGATGAGCGTTTTCAGATAGTTCAAACTGGAATTTCCCCAGACTTTTCTCAGCTGGAAGCACTACATCTGTAGCTACAGATATTGTAGTGTGTAATGAATCTATTTGCTTGTTTGTACAGGGCGTTGTTAACTTACTATTATTAAGCGACAATGTTTCTGTAATGAGATCAAATGATCAAATTTCTTTTTCTCACACCAGTGTAAAATTCAGTATTTGCAGTTTTGTTGCATATTGTTTACAAAGAAGTACATGCATACTTAAAACAATAAATAATAGATATTTACATTCATGGTGCAAACAATGTTTTAAAATAAAACAAATTTGATTAATAAAACTGTGTTTTACAACGATTAAAGCAGCCTATATATTATATTGCTACTAGACATATTATATCACGAAAGAAGACACACGGTAATAAATTAGTCATTCAATGATAACTGATAGATGGAACGGAGACTCACCTGTGGTTTCCATGTCATCTAAATCCACAGATGAGCCAACAGAGCTTGTTTTGTCATCAAAACTTTCAGTATAATTGTTATCATTGTCGTAATTTAATGATCCCGTATAAGAATCTGAAGATACCAATTTTATACGAGTTAAATGCGAAATTATTATTCTGAATACGGTATCCTCCAATAGGGAATAAAATGTCACTTTAATGTCGGTAAAAGGGTTTCAGTTTTTCCTAAGGGTAAGTATAATACTTGAGCTTCGAATTCAAAACCGACAAATAATTTAACTACAGTAACAACAATTTTAATGTTAACATTTACAAGTCAGTATAACTATTATCTCAACATTCGGGTTTTATTCAGAATAAAATCGTCCAGGAGTGTAGACCATTTGATAAAACCAGACAATTTCATAACAGTGCCGCCAATCAAGCTGATATCAAGCCGATCGCCTCTCCCCGCCAAAGCAAGTTCGAATCACTCTCGGGATGCCTAAATTTAGTATGTGTGGGATGTAGTTTAATGATATAATTGACACATCATTCAGGGCAAGACTAATGGCCTAGTCTACACATGAGTTAGATACTTGTGTTATATATATATATGTAAACCCTGAATAACCTGGTTTGTTCGAACATTCTTTTGTTGATGATCTACGATCGTTCCAAGATCCCAACAAAAGAATGTTCCAAGATCCCAGGTACTTACAACGACACATTACGGAACAAATAGAATAACGTCCCAACATACCAGGTATTTTACGCAGAATATATATATATATATATATATATATATATACGATTGTTAACATTGCTCATAGGTTCTATTGATATGCAACAGATAAATATCTTAGTAGACATCAAGCCTACAGGTTGAGAATGATTATATGTGTATAACTTAAGGAACTGGTTGACTCATAGCTATAATACGTATCATTGGGAAGTTCGTCTATGTAGTGGTAGTGATTGACTCATAGATCAACACGTATTACTGGAAGGTTCTTCTACGTAGTTACATTGCAACTCGTATTGAAATACCTTAAACTGTTGAACAATATTTATGCTAAATATATTGTAATATTCTTGAGATCGAGAAGCTTACTTTAGGGAGAGGGAGCTAGCCTGTAGAGCTGGCTTGTAGTTGGCGGCATTTCGCTTACATTTATTAAACAACTGACAATGTTTTATAAGTGTTAGACTCTTTAATTTACATATTCGAATGGCTACTTCGCAGGGAGCTATAAGTTGGCATGAAACACTTCCGTCGATTCATCTGCATGGTTAAAACTCACATGGAGTCTTCCTCCATCACTATAGACTGAATGTCGTCATAAAAAATGTTTAATCTTAACTTGCCTGAAACACATGTTTAGCAATGACAATTCGTAAAACCTTCCTGTCAACTTTGGTCATGAAAATGATCTAAGAAATCTGTCATCAAATTATAAAATCAGATTAAAACACCAGTATGAATAGTACGTACCACGTTTGTATCAAAAACAATTAAGTTTATATAACATTGTTCTTGTAACATGTCTTATTGAAATAAATGTTTTTATCAATTTTGAACATTTTATTGTGAGTTAAATTAGGCATACAATGCATATGGCAAGATATTGCTTGCGGTAGTAAATATCGAAACATACTAGATGCCCACGGGCAATATGTCGAGCCCGCCAGCTGTCAAAAGGACTGGGAGTTGTACATGACACCCCTTGTCTCATTCAGGCAAACATTAATGCCAAATAAAAAAGAGATTGCAAAAAGTTACAATATAAGTTATTTAAAGTAACAACAAAGGAACGTAAATCTAAAAAAAAAAACATTCTAAGTCCACACAAAAATCCGCACCAGTAGAGATAGGTCAAAATACACCTGAAAATTGGATGTAACATGCATGTTGTACTACAGAAAAGTCGCCTTGATTTTTCCCTATGACCAGTAATAAAAATGTTACAAATATAAGCTATTTATAGTAAAAACAAAGGGAAGTAATTCTACGATCTTGCGCATGGCACTCCATCGCATGATGATGAACAATTGTGCCAAGTTACATCAAAATCCCTCTATGCATCAAAAAGAAATGCTCCAGACAAAGTCATTCTTGTATCTGACTTTTGACCTCTAAGTGTGACCTTGACCTTATACCTAGTGGCCTGGTTCTTGCGCATGACACTCCATCTCATGGAGGTGAACATTTGTGCCAAGTTACATCAAAATCTCTCCATACATGAAGAAGAAACGCTCCGGACAAAGTTGTCATTCTTGTATCCTTTGACCTCTAAGTGTGACCTTGACCTTAGACCTAAGGACCTGGTTCTTGTGCTTGACACTCCGTCTCATGATGGTGAAGAATTGTGCCAAGTTACATCAAAATCCCTCCACGCATGAAGAAGAAATGCTCCGGACAAAGTCATTTTTGAATTTGACCTTTGACCTGTTAGTGTGACCTTGACCTTTGAGATAGGAACCTGGGGTTTGCGTATGACACTCCGTCTTACTGAGATTAACATTCATACCAAATATAAACAAGATTGCTCCATGCAGGTCAAAGTTATGATCCGGACAAACAAATCCGGACGGACGCACAGACGCACGCACCCCCGCACGCACGCACTCACGCACATACATCGAACAGACATTTGGACAACTATGTCTTCGCTTCCGCAAGCGGGCTCGACAAAAATGCTTCATTTTCAATTATTGCGTCACATTATTATAAAGCTTAGTCCTATACAAGAAAAACATCTTTTGATCTAATAATGTTAATTGTTTTATTTAAATGTTTACCTTCAGAAATGGTACTCTGCAATGGCCCAAACGCTGACGGATCGGCTACAAAATCTGGTTCCATATATTGAACCAGGTGCTCATTACCGGTCTTCATAAGTGCGCTTAGAAATTCCCTGTACCATTCTACAGGAGACAGTCTACACTGTATTCTTTCAAGTAGCACAACAGCAGCTGCAGTGGTGCCTCTGTTCCTTTCAGTTGCAATTATCAAATCACGATCTTCCCTGTTAATAACTTCTCTTGCATGTAGCTCGGGAATCAATTCGCATGGAATTATACTTTTTTCAAGTGACGGTGTAAACAAACGGAATACTTTCTTAGCATGTTCAGCGAGATGATTATTAGCTTCAGAATCAGAACACAAAAACAACTCTTTCAAGTATGGATATTCTGCAAAAGTTTTTGCTAGCACATAATCAATCAGAAATAAAATGTATCTAATGAAAAGAGCTGAATCGCAATTGATATATCCTTGTTAAATTAATCCGTCGTAACTCTACCATTATCTAAATTGTATAGAGCATTTTGTTTCTTAAATTGATAAAACTTCGTTTTAACGATGTGTTTTTACATTTAAACAACACAAATAGTACTAAATAGTCTGCCAATATCTGAGGAAAATGTGACTTCTGATGGCATTTTTTGTTAATGCTCGGATATTATTATAAAAGTGTTCCTTTGGATCAAACATGAAATTTAAAAGGGGCTGTCGCCTTCTAAGGTTCCTCCTTACAGTATAATGGGGTCAAAGGTCAAATGAGTGCATTTACGAATAAACTACAACGTTGTGCACTCGTTTTGTTTTTATATAGACATCTAAATTGGTTTAAATATTGTTTTTCAACGTCCTTTAGTATTTTTGTAAATAAAACTGATGATAATATTAAAAATATATATATATATTATATATATTAAATTATATAGAATAATATATATCTGGGAAAAGTGGCATACGATGGCAAAGTGTGTTATACTTGACATATTTGCCAATCTATATACCAACTGCAAAAATATTTTTGGTATTGTCGTATCCAAGGGTTATTTTAATGTAATTTCAAGGTCTTAGACATGTCAAGGTCAAAACTGAACTTTTGAAAATGACTTCTTAGGAACTACAGGAGTCAAAATGGTGCGTTTATTAATAATATACTCAACAACTTTTCTTTCTTTTTTTTTTTCTTTTATCGCCAAATTTTGACAGATTTGGATGAATGTTCTACATAATGTTTAATGATTATTTTATTATAATAAAACATAAAAACAATCATAGCCTGAATTATATTCATTTAACCGTAAGGGTAACAGTAAGGTAACCCTTAAATTAAATGTCACATAATTAGTAAATTCATCACAGCAGAAATTCAAAGTACCACCAATCTGACTAAAGTACTTGATCTTCTAAATGAATATCTGAGAACGACCCATTCACATTCGTCTTCTGTATATTTTGGATTTCCAGTATTGCTATTTTTTTTTTTCGCAAATGTATTTTTATTCTAGCCAATCAGACAACTTGTTCGAATGTCAAAGAGTAAGAAAGATTTGCAGTCAATCCAGGGCTCGAACCTGGGACCTTTCGCTTACAGAGCAAGGCCCTACCGACTGAGCTAACCGGCTATCTGACATCTTTCAACATAAAAATTGTAGATATCAAAAGTCAAGGCTTTTTAAAGCTTGCAGAATTTTGTAAGTTAGCTTTTGATTGGCTAACGGAAGGTTCGTCAGAACGAGGCTATCACTAGCTCGTTGTCAGATCCTATGCGTAGCGTAATAGGATATGTACTTTAGTCAGATTGAAGTACCATATTCTGAATGTTCAGCTATGTTTAGTTGAAATGGAACATCCTTCAATATTTTCAATATGAACATGTTAATTTTATATCAGGTTTTGGACGTCATTAATGACACCAATTAATGACAAAATTGTTTAATACTGCAGATGGCAGTACTTGCCACATAGAGACCAGTACCAAGTTGCATCCATTCTGTGACCTTTAATTTTTAGGTTACCCTATTTGAACTGTCATGGCTCAATGAATGCACCCGCACTTTATATCGCTGTTATGTTTATCTAATTGAACTAGTCATTAAGCAATGTGCCCAGTTTCCATTCAAATCTGTCAAACTTTGGCAGAGATAAACAAAAGTGAGGTACCAATAAAATATGAATCTAAGCTTTGAACTGACTATCAAAAGATTATTTACATATTGTACACCTTTTGATAAATGTGTGCGAAAGGGAAAATATGGTTGGTTTTGAGGAGGGAGACTACAAAGAAAATGAATTACATATAAATATATAAAAATTCTCACATAAACAGTTAAGATCACTTTACTATCATGTATACAACCAAGTATTTTAGCTCAATAAGGAGAGCGCAGATCTAAAGATCGTGGGATCGTGGGTTTGATCCCCGGGAGAGGTGTATGTTCTCCATAATGATTTGATAATAGACATTGTCAGGAGTAATTTCGTCCTCCACTTCTGAATCATTTAGAGAAGTTGGCAGTTACTTGCGGAAAAAGGCTAATACTTGTAGAGACTCCAGAAACACTGATTAGGTTAATTGACCGCCGTTACATGACTGTTGAAAGTAACATTTACATATATGGAATGCTTCTCCAGCTCCTAAAGAATTGATTTCAATACTGGTGATAATTCATTATATTATATATATTTATGTTAATTTGCCCACGGGGTGATGGTTAAATATGACCTTTTTAGAGGAATAACTGAAATATTGGTCACATTATAGATGTACACAGTACATGTACGGTAGGAAACAAAACAGAACAGATCTGTTGGAATTCAACTAAGTATTCTATACACCATGTCTTTGATTTGTTGTAATTTCTTTCCTTTTTTTCTACTATCGGTCAGACATTTATCATCATATTTTATGTATTTGTAATTAAGTAGAACATTTCAAAAACTATCACCGAATCTCTTAATGCGATATTTGCATTATTTTATTTGGTTTCAGACAGGATGCCCTTGATTACATTGTGAAAAGAAAGCTAGTATCTTGGAACTGAAACATTAGTCATTCAGATAATTTACAAATTAAAATGTAAAAAAAAGATATAAAAACACCAGGAAGGTTGCTTTAGATATTTTATAATAGTAACATTAAGTCACATTCAGTAAAATATTAAAATATACCTTTCGATATCTTCATGATTACTAACAGATGATGGTTCAGCTAATCAAAATGATGAAATATGGTGTTTCGATAGTAACTAAGAGATATACAATGTGTAAAAATAACGTCCTACATGATGAGAAGAGCATGAAGAAGAGATTCGAAATTCGAAACGATGGATTTATAATAAACAAATACTGTCGATTGAATATGTCAGGCTAAGACGTCTATAGCTTGTGAAGTGGGACTATTATTCCATTATATGGAGTTTAATCATTTTTTATACAAGGGTAAGACGTTATTTTTATATAAGGGTAGTTCATTTTAGCATTCCGCACTGAATTTAATTAACAATATATCTAATTTTACACATTTAAAGCTAAAATAGCATTAGCTCACATTTGTTTCATTTTATAACATTAGATTCCTTCGTGATACATCGGTACGCTTGCTCTACCCGGTCCTATCACCAGCTAAGTACTCGGAAATCTAAAGGCGTTGTAACAGGAAAACAAACATGTTTTCCCCTATATTCAAAGTCATAAAGATAATTATTAATATATACTAATAATATCCGATATACTTTCAAATTCACTGACAATTATTAAGCCTTTTTAAAGTTATGACATTTATAGAACCAGTATAAACAAATACCGGTAGTTACAAAATTGTAGATATTGAAAACGCTTGAAGAACGGTTACCAGTTCTGTTCTTATAATAGCCTAACGTTAATGTGCAAAGTAATATTTTATTAGCTGATTCAAAAATATGAAGTACCATTTTCATGCTAATGGAATGAAAATCAATGATTGATCGGCTAATGATTGATGTACTGACAGTATAGTCTACCAGTTTCAGTTTGTTTTTAGTTTTTTTCTTAAAATTTCATAACACAGCTCGATATTTACCCAAAATATTATATCCGGATACGATTACACTTTTCTCCAGTTTGAACAATATATTTTACAAATTGTGATGATACGAAGGCATTTAGCAGCAATTGGCAGTATCTGACATTGAAGTTTACGGTTAAATTACCTCTTATTTAAATCTTTTCATAAAAAAGTTATTTCGTTTCGTGAAAGCAGCCAAACATAGACGATCTACTTTCGATTTCAAAAACTACAAGAAAATACAATTTAATGTTTCGCCGATTTGTTTATTTCTCGAAAAATAAGAATTAAAATCATTTTTAATATCAGTAGTAACTAAACAAACCAGTAAGAGCTTCTTCTTCCGATAATTTATCCGTTTACTGACTGCAAAATTCAACCCACGCAAAGTTTATAGAAATCATACGATGTGTGTTTACGTCCAATGTGGGAGAATTAAGGCTGATCGGCTATGTTACCTAACGCATCCAGACGATTCAGATTTTGTTTTTAAAAAAGCATTGTGTGCGTTTCTGTAATTTTATATACGTTTTTATACGCTTAGAAATTATTAGACATGCGTATTTGCATTATTTCTATACGTAATTTACGCTAATACGCATCTTATCTGGAGCCCTGTGGAACTATTTTTTGTCTTTCGCTGAATGTTACCCAAGCTTTGTAAGCCTGCGCAATTCTTAAAATGCACATTTATGCTTAATGAGTTAGATTCGAGAATTGCACAATTACAAGTCATAAATATGACAGATTACATCGTATATTGGTCATAGCAAAGGGAATTGACACAACTAAACTTCATTCATGCAGTGAACTGTTTGAAGTTTGAGAAATCTAATGGAACTACATCCCTTCACTGTGTTATTTGGTCCATTTAGAGAATCGTTGGATAGCAAGGACTCGTCAAAAGGCTTTCAGCCTTTAGCCGACTCAATAAAAACAACATAAAATTTGCGGTTATCTAATATCTATATTTAAACTTTGATATCGCTTAATTTTTGTACATAGATGGTATTTCTCAACACCCACACATTCCTGAAATTAATACATACAACACATGCATAAAGCACTGGAATAGATTTTTAATTGACAGCATAGACTATTTTAGATAATGCTTAAGAGAATTTGCACATTTCATACTATCTCACAAACAGTCTTAACCAAACTGAGTTTGCTATTTTACGTCCGTGAGTTCTATGCTTTTGAAGGAATCTTTTAAATTAGATCTGTCAACAGTTATTACAGTCAAACTAATGTTCGCTAGAGCTCGACGGGACAAGCAAAATGTGTTCGAGATATCAGTAGGACAAGCCAACGTCAATAACACATTATATAGACCTGACGATGAGTTCGAGCCAGTAGTAAGCGAATAATCCAAATTCGAGCAAACGAAGTTTAACTGTACCAGTGTTATAATACGCGTCAAAGACTTTTTCTACCTGTACTGTTCATACAGACAATCACACAGGCAATCAACTAGCCTTTTTAAAAAGTGTTAGCCTGAAAACGGAAGTTTTAGAATATCAAACATGAAAAAGATGGCTTTTATAAATGTACAGAAAATCAGAGCGTACGAAAAATTAAGCTCATTCGATAGAAATAACTTTAGTCGTTTTGAATTTTGCCAGTCTCAAATGCAATAAATATACACGAAGTAATTTATTTTACTTCTCGAATTCATAATTATCACCGAAAAATTACAAGTTTATATTAAAAGGTAGCAAAAGTGGCGACAATCTGACGTTTATAACAAAAAAGCACTAACTGACCTTTGACCTTGTGCTGTGACCTTACTATGACCCTTAGAAGGCGACAGCCCCCCTGAAAATTTTCCAGTTTTTATAAAGTTAACAATGAACATGGCTGTCGGGCATTAACAACAAATGCCATCAAAGGCATTTTCTAGGCCACTTTTCTGGATATATAGGCAGACTAAAAATAGCTTATTGTCTTCAAAGATAACATTTTGAAATCTTGATCATTAGCAGACTTAAGAAGCGTGGACCTTTCTAGGTGAAACTCACCAGTTACCACTGAAAAGGTAAGATGTAATCTTGAACAGGCATTCAACATGCGCACATGTATTTGATAAAACACTACGAGCTGACATAACTTCTATGATAATATCATATTTACCTGCATTCTCTAAAGCCTCAATAAAAGACGTCCATTTCCCTGGCTCGTTTGAGTCAATGATGCATTCTAACATTTCCTCTCCCGCTTTAGTTGTCTCCCCACTAAGATACATGGTCTTAAGTCTTGAACCATCCTCTGAAATAGAAATGGTATTCGCTTATACATCAATTGCTATAGTTGCACGCTTCATTTGAAAGACTTTTACGAATTAGGGTTTGAAATAAACGTAATACCCGACAATTTTTAGAGTTAGCAAATCATAGCAGAAAGCTAAGTAACTGGATTCTAAGACATTCAAAATACCAAATATATTTTTGCGAATTGGTAGTTTGTGTATTTTATGTTTATATTGATAAATTATTTTTACCTAATTGCTTTAGCTACGATTGCAAATAACAACCACAGGTAGGTATTTATCAGGCACGTTTTTAGCTTCGAAACAGAATGCATCAAGAAAAGATCCGGTATGGAACATAAATAGAAATTATAGAACAAATGAGGGACAGATTGAAAATTATGATAGACCAACAACATTTAACAAACCGAGACGCAGACAGCCACACCAAGAAAGATACCTAGAAGAGATAAACGTTGATTCTGATAATAACACGTATTTTTTAGAAGAAAGCGACAGCTCAGACACACTAACCTAGCTGAAACTACACAAAATTATGTCAAAATATTCAATTTATCTAATAGAAAATTAACACAAGGTGAAAGAAAATTATTATTGAAGGGTCTCAAATTTACACCTACACCCGAAAATGAAAACAAACTAGAGTTAAAAACAGATTTAAATGAATTTCATAGAAAACTTAGACTAAAAGAATGTTTTCATGATAAAATTATAGATAATGATAATTCATTAGTACGTAACAAGAGCAATTTTGCACCACCTAAGGGTCGTAATATAAGTTTAGACCAGTTTATCGAAGCTAATAAAAATTTTCCACACAAACATTTACATGTAAATCAGAAATATAATATAACAATGGAGGAAAGGAAAGCAATCACGTCCTTACAAAATGATGACAACATTGTAATCAAACAGGCAGACAAAGGGGGGCGTGGGGGCGGGGGCATAGTTATAATGAATAAGAACTATTATAAACTTAAAATTCTAGAAATGCTAGAAGACAAAACATTTTACAGAGAAACTGATGAAACATGTTCTAAAACAACATTTAAGAAAATTAGAGATGTCATTAAATTTAGTAAAGATATAAGTAGGAAAGAAATAGATTATTTATTTAACTTTGAATTCAAACCTAGTATGTTTTATGGTCTGCCTAAAGTTCATAAAAGTAAGCTTTTAAAAGATAAGTGCATTGAACAAAACAATGACTATATAGAACTTGGAGACCCAGATGATCCCAAATTTAGACCGATAGTAGCCGGCGTAATGAAGTATTTCGACCCCCATAGAATAATGACCCCCCGGTCATTATTCTATAGAAAAAGTGACCCCCGGTCATAGTATTATGACCTCCAGATCATACTACTATGACTCCCCCACATGAAGTAAACTGAACCTCACGAAGAATATTGACTCCCATAAAAAAACGACCCCCGGTCATTTGGTCAAATTTAGCGATAACTCGTGTATCTAAGGCCTAATTGCTGCATTTTATGCCCCCAATCGGGGGAGGGGCCATATAGATTTGCCCTTGTCCGTCCGTCCTTCCGTTTGACCATTAGCCCCAGATACCATCACTTCACACAGAAATCAGAGCATTTCGCAACGGGAAAAGGGATTCTATTTCTAGACGCTGTACCTTGTTGTATACATTTTTTCAGGAAAATAACAATTCACAATACGTTCACAAAACACACCAGTGTCAATAATCCCTGCAAACTTCGGTATGAAGTAATTCTTCAGAAGAAAACTGCACAAGAAACTGCTAGCATAGAACTTAGTATTAATAGAAGCTGCAATACTTAGTAGTGGCAGTAAAGTACGGTAGCGGCAACAATAGAAAGTAGTAGTAGTAGTAGTAGTAGTAGTAGTAGTAGTGGCAGTGGTAGTGGCAGTTGCAGTAGCAGCAGCAGCAGCAGCAGCAGAGGAATAAGTGACAGCAACAACAGCAGCAGATGAAAAAGAGGTAGATGTACAAGACGTATTAGTGGAAGCAGGTATAGTAGTATCAGTAGTAGCAGTTGTAGTAGAAGTAGTAGTAGTAGTAGTAAAAGAAGAAGAAGTACATGTAGTAATAGCAATAGAAGTAGCGGCACCAGTAGTAGTAGTACAATCAAAATGTTAACTATTGGCAATGGAGGGTATTGGAGTTGTAGATCTAGTAAAATTGTCCGTTAGGTTTGGTGGGGATCAATTTTTAATAGATATTATCGTCGAAAGTCTTTTTAGGAGCCGGTGTTTTACACGGAAAGAGTAACTTTTTTATACAGAATAATGTCCGGGAATCGATATTGTATGAGAGTTCGAATGTAGTAATTTCGGCAGTGAGTATTTTACATTGAATGAGTCACTTTTTCTATAGAAGAATAACCGGGGTCGTTATTCTATGAGATTCGAAGGGTGACTATCTTTAGGGAGTCAGTATTTTACTTGGAGGGGTCAGTTTATTCTATAGAGTTTTCAAAGGGAGTCAGTTTTTATAAGGGGAGTCAATATTTTACAGGAAAGGAGTCACGTTATTCTATGGGGGTCGAAATACTTCATTACACCGGCCCAATTTGTGAAACACACAGACTTAGTAATATTATAGATATTTTATTAAAACCCTTTGTCTGGCATGTTAAAAGTTACATTAGAGATGATATAGACTTTCTTTCCCACATTCCATCAATTACAACTGCAGATGCATTATTAGTTTCATTTGATGTTACAAACCTTTATACAAATATTTCACACAACTTAGGACTAGAAGCAATTCAAAAATAACAATTTTTCATTCAATGGAACATTTTACAATCAAATCAGAGGAACAGCTATGGGAACAAAATTTGCACCTACATATGCAACATTAGTATTAGGTTACCTGGAAGAAAAGCTT
Organism: Mercenaria mercenaria; assembly: GCF_021730395.1. Lineage (NCBI taxonomy): Eukaryota > Metazoa > Mollusca > Bivalvia > Venerida > Veneridae > Mercenaria > Mercenaria mercenaria. The sequence continues at coordinate 26,082,445 of NC_069369.1, forward strand.
TATACAATCTTGGAACATGCAACAGACACAACATTTGCTACATATATAAAAAGAACTGGAAACGATTCCTAGATGACTGTTTTGTCATTTGGACAAAATCACAAACCCTACTTGAGCATTTCCACGTCCTGTTAAATATCTTGCACCCAGATATTAAATTCACAATAGAAATAGGGGAAACACAATTATCTTTTTTAGATATTTTGATTAAGAAAAATGGTTGCCATCTTTCAACAGACATTTTCTTTAAAACTACAGATACAAAACAATACCTTAATTTTAAATCATGCCATCCAAAACATACAAAATTAAGTATACCATATAATTTAGCAAGACGTATTTGCACAATTGTTTCAGATACTAACATTAGGAATATACGCTTAAAAGAATTTATGTCATCACTTCTTAACAGAAATTATCCTAAAACTATCATCCAAAATGGAATCAGCAAAGCACTAAAAATTCCAAGAGAGACACTACTTAAAACACAAATCAAACCACATAAAGACACAGTTCCTTACATATCTACATTCAACCCTAAAAACCCTGAACTATATACAATTATCACAAATAATTTACCAATAATAATGTCAGACACTAAAATGAAAGAGGTACTCACAAACTCAAAATTTATCAAAAGCAAACGGCAACCACCAAACCTTAAAAAATTATTGACAAAAGCTAGATTCACAATAAAGTCTGATAAAAACGGAAATTTCACCGTAACAAAATGCATGAGACCCAACTGTAGTTTATGCAAACATATAAACGAAAGTAATTACTACAACTTTAACGGCAAAAGATTTTACGTAAATGAAAATATGTCCTGTGATGTAAAAAATGTACTGTATGTAATCACCTGCAACGGATGCAAAGAATATTATATTGGCCAAACTGGCGATAAATTAAGAACAAGAAGAACTATCCACGCACAACAAATACGAGACCCTTCAACTAGACAGATTCCACTGAATAATCATATAGATATTTGCAGTAATAAAGATCCAAAGTTTTAAATGTTCCCATTTTTTAAAATGAAAGTAGATAGTACTTCAACTAGGTTAGCGAAAGAAAATTATTTTATAAAATGCTTTAAACCAAAACTTAACAGCCTACAGTAACAGTTATATTCTGAATAATTAAATAACAACGTTTATTACGCCCCTTTGAGAAAATAATGTCAGAATTACGTCCCTTTATATTGACGCCGCGTCATTACAATGGAGGATGGATGGGAAAGCGTGATTCAACAGGAGGAAGCATGAAAAGGTTGTAAGTGATGGGAAGTAAAATCACTTAGATACAACACAGTATACCTAACTTATAAAACGAAAAGGACAAAACAAAAACAAATTGAAAATAATGACATCGCCTTGGAACGGTGTGGAATCTATTTAAATAAAACGTTGGAGTTAAACGCGTTTAGAGCTTACCTTTTCTATTTCTAACTAGATAGACAACACAATGTAAACAAAGTAGCTCCTCTCTGTGGTAAACTCTTACATCAATGACAAAATACCAAAACATATAAATAGGGTCAATCCTAAGTATCAGCACACGATTGTACTTGTCCGAAGTCAGATAACCAAGAGCATTATTTTTTAATTGAAAGCTAGGAAGTTGATGGACAAACGTCCGCATTCTTTCGTCCGTCTTTTGCATGATTTATGAGAACGGAACTAGAGTAGCCATCGCATCATCGAATGAAAAAGCATATCAACTAATTGTAGAGACATTTTGTAACTTATTGTACAATTGTTTGATATTGAATAAAAGAAAAGTTATGATGAATTGCTTGTCCCAAGTAATATTAAATTCCCTTCATGGACGATAGAGTTATGGACCAGACAAATTCCATTGATCTTTGACCTCCAATGAGATCTTGACCTCTGAGCTAGGGATCTTGGAGCGAAACGTATGACACAACATCTGATTGTTGGAAACATTTCTGCTTAGTAATAGTTAAATCCTCATTAGATGGCAGAGTTCTTTACCGGACATGAAACAGACTTTGTTGAGATACAGATCAACAGGAAAAAGTCCTGGTAATATTTGACTTTTAGGTATGACCTTGACCTTTGATCTAGGGATCCGGGTTTTATGCAGGACACGTCGACTCATTATGGTTAACATTTGTGCCAAGCAATTTTAAAATTTCTTCATGGATGATATGAACTGGACATGAAAGTACGTACTAGTGGAATGATGGACGGACGGAAAAACAATATCATATAGTCTCCGAAACTGATCTTAGGTAGTAGGGGGCTTATACAAAATATGTAAAATAATTAACCGCATCTAAATAGAATATCCTTGGCGGAGAATTCGAATGTGTACTGTTTTGTATCTAGTTGCATTCACGTAATACGTGATAAATATAACAAAGTCATATCGTAGATTGCTTCTCTAATATATACTTTCCAGTCTGATATGTACTTTTCAGATTTTGGCGAAATACCTCATGCGATTATGGTCAATTTTGTTTTGTCCAACAAAACCTTTTTATGGGCTAGTTAAAACATATATTTGCTGCTATATTACCTGGAGATATGACTGATGACGCTTGGAGATACGAGACAATTGCTGGTTCCTTAATACATCTAAGGATCTCTTGTCGTGAGTCACGAACTCTACTTTCGATATCTGTCATTTTCCGTTTCAGTGTTTACCTCTCTGATGACATGTTCATCTGTAAACAGTTAAAAACTAAGATAGCAGCTTTCAAACAAGGCATTCCCCGTAATATAGTGTATGAATAGATGTCAACATAGCGGATATATACACAAAACTGCATATAAATAAAGGAACAAATTTGACTTTACTGTACTATATACTCTTTCTTTGAATAATTTTTTGTACCTCTCATTATTAACTTCATTCAGTAATTTATATAAACGAAAGTCTGCATGTCATAATTACATATCTAAAAGACTTCCTGTTTGTTTTATAATATCTATTGCGCCCTGGAATATCATATGCAGTTAATATTGCCCGTCACATACATAAGATTGAGTAAGAAAGTTTAATACAAGAATGATAGAATAAAATAACACATCATTTTCTAAATGAATGCTTTATGTTAGTTCTTGTGTGCCGTTTAAAAGATATATATAAATGTTTAATGCACTATTTAAGGTTACATATCAAATATCAGATTAAGAGACATATGAATTGCTGATAAAAACGTCTCAAATTCTTAATATTAAATGTTTGAACTTTATGCAATCTTATAGGTATATAAACATTAAGCGCTAAAAAGATGGTCATATAATGGTAGATTCAAATAGTTCTAAAGTTGTTTACTCCTTATAGCATTTTCATCATGAAATAATGTAATTTGTTGTTTATTTAGGCATAATAAAAGTTTTCGTGAACTCTAAACCCAGTTCCATTGATCAACAATTAAACCTGTGTTACCCATAATTGTTGACCACGTTTTAATTAAGTCAATGTAAATGTTCACAAGTAAAATGCAGTATATTTCCGACGTGAGAAATAATTAACATCCACAAGAAATATAACCGGAGGTCACATCAGGGACAAACCGCTCCCCTTTTTAATAAGGGGTTTGCCCCGGCAGCTATCCTGGTTAAGAAGTTCCAATGAGTCGTATTCTTTATATGCAGTTAATAGGGTGATAACAATGTTCGAATGATCGCAAACTGTGGTCACATTATAATTTTTAAGTCACTGCCCTAGCTCCATGTAGGAATAATAAGCCAAAAATTAACATGTGATGGTAATCGAATGAAATATTTGAAGTTTAAATGTCAACTAATAGCATCAATAGCATGACTAACACTTGAATTTTCTACGTTTATTACTGACTACACATGTGTCAGGGGAGACCGGGGCTAGTTGATACACGGGACAGGTTGTTACAGCGTTTGTTTTGAAAAGATTACGTAGTTTATGACGTCATCGATTCCTAGAATCTATAGGATTTAAATACCGCCATTTTATCCGGAAGCCTGAAGTCCAAGAGAAAGATATTTTTGAAAATTTTACATAAAAGTCAAATTTTAGCTTCCTAATTTTTACGGAAAAAAAATCTCATTTATTCAATACTTGAGATACATTGCTCTGATTCAGAATGAAACCTTTGTACCATATTGCATACAGTTTCTTGAGTTCTAAACAGTAAAATATTACATCTGAATTGTCTATCTTGGTTTATGTCACAGGAGGTAGGGGTGGGGCAAGTTGTTACAGTCTACCAACTTGCCCCGTGGTATATTTTATTTCAATTTATGAATTACTTTTGTGTAAAACTGGTTATAATTTTGCATGTAGACAATCACAATTTGGTGTAATCGTGATTTTACATCTGGTGAATTTCAGAATAGGCTATATCTCGTAGGTTTCATGGGTAGGAAAGCTTAAATACTCTGTATTAGTTTCAATTATGAAAAAAATGACCTTAACATATTTATAGATCTACACTGTATATCCATGGTTATAAAATACATGTTTATAAATCTAGATATATCATGGCATCATCTTATATAATTATCTATCTTGTTTTTCAGATGGTGAGAAATTATATACGAAAAACAAGCAGGTCCTCAACACCACACGATCTCATTCGGCATGGGGTCAGTAAGATTTTGTTTGCCGGACGAACTATAAGGTCCGTTGATTCAGAACTTGGCATGAACGTTATGACTCTTTGTAGATACGTTAAAGAGTCTCAAACAAGTGGCACAAGGGATTTTAATATGCTTTCCTTCCCGCCTCACACCTGTCACAAGCTCCAACCGCTTGATCGAGCAGTGAACGGACCCTTCACAAAGTATGTATCTTCTTTCCAGGGCACGTGGATGCATGCGAATCCGGCGCGGACTATGAGTATCTATCACCTGCCAGTCATTGCAAAAGCCTGGAAGAGATCAGCAAACCAGACTAATGTTTCAAGTGGTTTCAAGGTATCACTAGTCTGTAACTTGATATAACATTCTTTTATTATAGACTAGATAGGCTGTTGACAATTATTAATCAAAATTTTATTTTTATTTTTACATAAATCAAATGTAATTTGCAAGATCAGAAATGTTCAGTTTCTAAATAAAATTATTTAGATAAGTTTTGGACAAAAGCAATGTTTCATTTTAAAATTAGATCTAATTAGCTTCATTAGCTATTTGTTTCAAATGACTCTTTGAGCGATATCATAACAATGCAGATAATGAGTCTATGAAGAACTAAGAATGATTTCATAAATATTTAACAGATTTTTTTTTCGGGTTACAGGAATTCACCCACTAAATAAAGACATGTTTGAGGAGACAGAGTTTGGCCCTTCCTATATAACAGATCGCCCTCAGCCTTGTCCAGATGCGACCGTGAACGGCAACGACTCACAACCAACTGAGGGGTGCACGGAAGCAGTTGAAATCCATGTCAGCAGTGAAATGTCTACACAGCAAGTCGAGTCGGACTTACAAACCATTTATGCTACTATGTTGTAGTGTATTCTTATTTGAAACTACATTGTTATGATTTTACAGTTAAAAGTTAAAAAAAATCAAGGATACTATAGACTTTTGAATAAGTGAGTGTCATTGAAACTTAAATGTACTGAAATAGACAGAACATTTTAAGGATACTAATATGAAATAAGGCAAAGCCTCAAAGCGAGCTCAAAGAAATCGGATTAAGCTAAAAAATATATGCATCATTGTCACAAAGAAACTATTCACTACTCACAAGAATTCAGGAGAACCTATTCACTTGAAAAAAGTTTACATTTAGTGTCACCATACCTATAACAGTGAATGTCATACGTTGCAAAATTAATCGGAAGCCGGTGTCACGGTGACGTCATTATCGCGTTCACTTTTCTTTCTGCTTATTAATGACATTTTTTCCATTTTCTGGCCGATGCTTGATCTTTTAAATGAAAATAATATTTTTTTCAAACAACTTGAAATCATTCTTTCATTATTGTTGAGTGATGAATATTTTTAGCAATTAAATGAAGTTCTGTATTCACTCCGGAAAGAAGTACTTCCTGTGAGCACCTATCCGCTAGGGTGCGCTTTTTAAAAACTTCCGACGAAACTTTTCAAATCCATCACCAAGTGTGGAAGTATACTTGCGTTACCGTAAAGCTCGATTCTCGAGCAGGCCCTTTGGGCCTGCTCTTCGAGCTCGCTATTAACTTTTGAAAAAATTACTGTGTTTAAAACTAAACTATTACTTAGGCCTACTGAAGCTGGTAGAACGATGGATGTTCTTTGTTAACTGCGTTGAAAGTTTTTGAAGTTTATAAAGTGAAAAGCAAAATACATTAGCAGTTTTCTTATTTTTATGACGAAGTACAGTTTGTAACAACTTGCCCCAATCTATGTAACAACTTGCCCCGATGGCGGGGTAAGTTGTTACATTCGACCTGGCTGATTGAACCGAACCTTTCAAGCTGTTGAATACTTCCCTTTTGGGAACCACAGCATTTATTTGATTGCCGACAGAATGAGCTTTCTACAAACAGTATCGAATCCGAAATCGACTTATTAGTTTAGATCGTACACAAAACAAATCTAAAAAGTGTATCAACTAGTCCCGGTCTCCAGATAAATTTAAAAAAAAAACGCAATAAAACAAATATAGATTTTTATTTTATGCTCTTTGGTGAAATACTGAAATTTATCAGTGAAATGAAATTGATATTTTCACTGTTTCAGACAGTGAAAATATCATTTTTATTTTTCACTGGCACGGAACTACACTCGAATGCGAAAGCATATGAATTATTAATAATAGAAATTTCTTTGCAATATATACTTTAGGACAGATCGATATAGATGTATAGATATACTAACAGGATCATAAATATATACATTCTATCATAATGAAATGTAAAAGAAATCAGAAAACATGAGAAAACGTAATAGAACTATAAACAGTTTTTCTACAAAGATATCGTGACGTCACGACATTATGACGTCATGATGCGATGCACATGACGTTGCGCGAACAAACTGAATATAATTTTGTTAAAACAATTAAAAATACATAAAATAAATAGAAAATTTGTTTGTTTCAGTGTAAGATCAAAATATATTTCACTGCGCCACTCGTGAAAATATTACATTATAGTGTTCACTCGGTGAAATATATTTCGATCTTACACTAAAACAAACAAATATCCTCTATCTATTGCAGTTACTAACTAAAGAAAATCTGTTCTAAATTTCGCAACATTTGTCATAAGTCTGGAGTCGTGCAGCTTTAACAGATCAAATATATTTAAACGCGTTTTAAATCGTCATATGGTCCGAATGGGTTTATTTTGTTATTTAAATGAAAAATATATTTGTTAGAAGAAGTATTTAAATCCATAAAACACTTACTTTATATTATCGTCTAGTTTAGAATCCGCCATGTTTTATCTGTTATCAGTACGACCTACTAATTATTCGGGATAACGTGATTTAGTTGAAAGTTCATATATCGATTGATATGAGTGTCTCACCGAGAAACACTTCAGAATCCGTCCTATTTACTTGAAGATCATTGTCAGAATGTTAGCCATGTTCACACATACATCAGATATAAAAAAAAATACACATATTTATAGTGACCTGCCCAACTGGCATATTATCCCAAGAGAGAGGTATTACGGTTATCTTCTGTCCGACAATTGTTACAACCATAAAGCGGTTTTGTTTACCTGACAAAATTGAGTCGTTACAAGCATAACATAAACCTTGTTCATCGTGATTTAAAAGAATGAAATATTTGGCATACATAAATGTAGCATCTTGAATTTTCTTCAGAATATAATTATCTAGAATACATGAGAAGATCTGTATTTCTTAAACAGAAGAAACAGTATGTCTTATTGATTTTCAAATAATTAGAAAAAATGACTATCATAGACCCGTAAAGTTGGAAAAGTTGAAAGATAAGATAGGTACCTTGAACAGAAGAAATATAGTGTCTTATTAATTTCAAATGATTAGAAAGAAGGACTAGCATAGGCCCATAAAGTTGGAAAAGTTGAAAAATAAGATAGGTACCTATTCAGTTTATATCAGCTTTAGTTATTTCAGGATTGAAGTCGCATATTTTAAGAGTTTCGTGTATCTCAGGACTTCATTCGGCTGTGACATACATATACGTCTAACTGAGAGAGTAATACTTTTTTATTTATGACCGCAGTTTAAATTAGCGATCCGCAGACTAAATATTCTACTTTCGTTTTTGATTTATACGGTTGAAATAATGTCATTGTAACTCTGTTAAACATAAGCCGAATAACTGTGTTCTCCTTTTCATAGATTTTTGGTGTATTATAGCATTATGAACGGTTTGAAGTACGGATGAACACTGGTTCGATATACATGTACGACAAGACGACAAGGAAGTAAACATTTAAAAGATTTATCTTTAATATATATGCAAGTATTGTAGATCTGTGGTTATTACCTAGGGAATCGAAGAAGAGGTTGGGAATAAAATTTGTATAATGACAAGAACAAGAAAAAGTAAGAATTTATTTCATGTACGTTTTATCTTTTTAGCAACACAATAATTTACTTACATGAATCTAAAAAGGATAATTGCTTTTATTGCTTTTACAAATTAGATAAGGGACTGAAGAAGAATCTGGGGATAAACATTTTATAATTACAAGAACAAGAAACAGTAAGAATTAATGTCATGTACATTTTATCATTTTAGCAACTCATTATTTTATTTTTGTGAATTTAAAAAGGAAAGTTAGTAAAGGATTTGTCAAAACCGAAACTACCATAGTCAAGTAATTTCTTAAAATGACTCATGTGCTGGATCAAAGATGACCCGAAAACAACGAATGCCTTGTCAATAACATTGTAGTACTAGTTTCTTTCTTTTTTAAATCTTGAGTTTTAATGTTGGAAAGTTGTCTGTTGCTTATATATAAATTTTCATAAACTTTATCCCATATTTTATCAATATATTTGATAACTGTTGCGTTACTTTGCTGATTAATTTATTTACCTAAATGCCTTTTATCAAGGTATACCTTTCTACGTGAATAATGACCAATAATGCCAAATACAGTACGAATCGAGTGAACATGCCGTAATGTATCAAGTATCGGCACTTGTGGTGTGAAGTAGAATAAAAAGATGTATGATAAATACAATGGTCGAAAAAAACTTGGAAGAAGCTTTTGGGTTCGGAGTCAAAATTTCTATTCAAAAATGTAGAAGATTCGACTCGTTGTCTTAAATCAAAAAAGAAATTACATTTTATTTCCTGTATCCAAACGGGTAGTAATTCAAATACATGTATTAAACAAACTGTAGTTAATTTTAGTATGACTTTGGACTGGTATCACATATATAACATGAATACTCCAGTTGTAATTAATATTATTAAACGGTAATATTTTACATACGATGGCAAAAATAGCCATATACCAGTGTAACTATTTTCCAATGTCTTTTTTATAAGTCTGTAAACATGTAAATAATTGACTTTGATACACTTAAGCCATATTTGATTTCATAATGACGTAAGCCATTACGGTTTCATAATGACGTAAGCCATTATGGTTTCATAATGACGTAAGACATTTTGGTTGCATAATGACATAATATTATCACTCTAGCATATTAAAATGTTGGCAATGTTAGTAATTATTTCAGAATGACAACCTTTATAGAACCAAGACTATTATATTTCCAACAAGAGGTGGCTAGATGTATCAAGGATCCGGCGGTGGTATCACATTTGGCCGCAGAATCTGTTATTACTGCAGGTTGGACATTTACACAGAGCTGAAATAGATTAACAAGTCTCGTGACAAGTAGATAAAATTTAGATGGGAATACTTACAGGCATACAGTAGTTTCTAATACTGTCATGGTTTTCATCAAATATATCTCATAATTAGAATTAAAAGTGGAATTCTATTGTATTACACTCGTAGTTACGTCACTCGTAAAGTATTTTATTTTCAAACGATTTGATGATTAAGTTCTATTTTCTTGTATGAAACACTAGCAAAGACTTCATTGTTATCATGTTTTAGAAATATACGTTGAAATATAATCTAATTGTACTTAAAATGTGTTGTGTTTTTATTTTTATTTTTGTTGAGTTTTAGAGTTACACCGACACAATTTAGGTCATATTGCGACTTTTCCAGTTTTTGATGGTGAAAGAAGACCAGCATCATTTCAGGCATGGGTGGGCACCTGGGTAGACCCACCATTCTTCCGTAAACCAGTTGGATAACCACACGAAGATTTCTATTCCAAAAGCAAGGTTTTGAACCCATGTCGGGGGCAAGCTATTTGAAATCAATCATCGACCTTAACCACTCGGCCACAGAGGCCCAATATTACCAATGTAGACTTACTAAAATTTCAAAAAAGCGGTACTTGATGAAGTATGATTATATACTAATTTCAGAGGACAGTTCAAGAATCAAGAAATTGTACATCGATAGCGATACTTTCAAAGCAACTGAGGAAATGATAAATTGCCTTTTGAAATCAAGAGCAAGAGGGAAGTGGGCATCATTTTTGTATGCTTTAGAGCAATCAGGTATGTTAATTGTCATGAAATAAGTAACTTCAGACATACATGTTAATTAGCCCACCATCATCAGATGGTGGGCTATTCAAATCACTCTGCGTCCGTGGTCCTCCGTCCGTCATCCGTCCGTCCGTTAACAATTTCTCGTTATCGCATCTCCTCAGAATACTGGGCGGATTTTGACCAAACTTTGTCAGAATGATGTATTAGTACCCTAGTTGTGTCCCCCTGAAAATCAGACTGGTTCAATAATTTTTGAGTGAGTTATGGCCCTCGGTTTATTTTGATTTCTGATATAATTTTATATCCAGTGGCCCTCCAAGTAGTTAATTGTTTTTTATAGCCTTACCTGTAGAAGGGTCATAAAGCCTGCAGACACTAATGAGATAATGATTCAAGTTGTTCATTATTTTCCTATAGGACTAGCCTAGTAGATTTGTGATTAATTTGTTTAGTACTCAAATTTCTGGGTTTAATTATTTTTATAATTTAATTTACATAGATTTATATAGGGAAAAACTTTGAAAATCTTATTGTCCAAAACCACAGTGCCTAGGGCTTTGATATTTGGTATGAAGCATCATCTAGTGGTCTTCTACCAAGATCTTTCAAATTATTTCCCTAGTGTCAAATATTGCCCCACCCTTGGGGTCACATTGTTTATATAGACTTATAAAGGGAAAAACTTTGAAAATCTTCTTGTCCAAACCACAAGGCCTAGGATGTTGATATTTGTAATGTAGCAACATCTAGTAATTCTCTACCAAGTTTGTTCAAATTATCCCCCTAGGGCCAAATATTGCCCCGCCCTTGGGGTCACATGGTTTATATTGATTTATACAGGGAAAAGCTTTAAAAATCTTTTTAGCCCACCATAACCAGTTAGTGGGCTATTCAAATCACTCTGTGTCCGTGGTCCGTTCGTCCGTCTGTTAACAATTTCTCGTTATCGCATCTCCTCGGAAACTACTAGGCGGATTTTGACAAAACTTTGTCAGAATGATGCATTGGTACCCTAGTTGTGTCCCCCAGAAAATCAGACTCGTTCAACAATTTTTGAGTGAGTTATGGCCCTTGGTTTTTTATGGCCTTACCTGTAGAAGGGTCATAAAGTCTGCAGACACTAATGAGATAATGGTTCAGGTTGTTCATTATTTTCCTATAGGACTAGCCTAGTAGATTGGTGATTAATTTGTTTAGTACTCAAATGTCTGAGTTTATTTATTTTTATAATTTACATAGATTTATATAGGAAAAAACTTTGAAAATCTTATTGTCCAAAACCACAGGGCCTAGGGCTTTGATATTTGGTATATAGCATCATCTAGTGGTCTTCTTCCAAGATCTTTCAAATTATTTCCCTAGTGTCAAACATGGCCCCGCCCTGGGGGTCACATTGTTTATATAGACTTATAAAGGGAAAAACTGTGAAAACCTTCTTGTCCAAACCACAAGGCCTAGGGTGTTGATATTTGTAATGTAGCAACATCTAGCGATTCTCTACCAAGTTTGTTCAAATTATCCCCCTAGGGTCAAATATTGCCCCGCCCTTGGGGTCACATGGTTTATATTGATTTATACAGGGAAAAGCTTTAAAAATCTTTTTAGCCCACCATCATTAGATAGTGGCTATTCAAATCACTCTGCGTCCGTAGTCCGTCCGTCCGTCCGTCCGTCCGTCAGTCCGTGCCCGCGAAATGATGGTTAAGTGACTTCATAACGGTACTTTCTCTTTGATGTCATTCATTCCGTCCTGTTTATGTGACTTTTTTCTTTTTATGTGACTGATAGAACAATAGAGAGAACAATGGGGGTGTCACATAAATACCGTTTCGTTAGAACGTCCGCCCGTCCGTCCGTCCGTTTACAATTTCTCGTTATCGCATCTCCTCAGAAACAACTGGGCGGATTTTGAACAAACTTTGTCAGAATGATGTATTGGTACCCTAGTTGTGTCATTCTGAAAATCAGACTGGTTCAACAATTTTATAATGAGTTATTGCCCTTTGTTTATTTTGATTTCTAATATGATTTTATATCTAGTGGCCCTCCAAGTAGTTAAATGGTTTTTATGGCCTTACCAGTAGAAGGGCCATAAAGTCTGCAGACACTAATGAACTAATGATTCAAGTTGTTCATTATTTTCCTATTACACCTCAGCAGTGAATGAAATACCCTAGTAGATTGATGATTAATTTGTTTAGTACTCAAACTTCTGGGTTTAATTGTTAGTTATAGTATAAGTAATTATATGTGCGTTCTCTGTTTCCATAATAAGAAAAAAGTAAAAACTGCATATAACTCATTAATGGTGCCATCTCTCTTGTTTAGGGTATAGGTTTAATATATTAGTATAAGGATTTTGAACTAGTCTTGAAATATGGAACATAAAAAAATTACTCAATGGTGGGCGCCAAGATCACTCTGTGATCTCTTGTTTGATATGAACATCAACTTTGTGTTGTTATTGTATAATTATTTCGTTTTCTATTGGAATATTCAGAATATCACTACCTAAAGACTCTCCTTGAATCTGCTGGTCGTCCATATGAAAGTGTTGAACGTGCAAGAGAAATAATCAGGATATTTACACCACTCTTAGAGAAAGAAATAAACGGAAAGGACATTGTATCAGAGTTGTATTCTAAAAAAGTCATTAACCAGACGGACCAGGAATTAATACTAGCTACATACCAGACAAAGGGAGACACGTATGCTACAATTGTTTTGCTTGAGAGAATGCAGTGCAGGCTTGCCCCTGATGAATGGTTCTATATATTTCTGAATGTTTTAACTGAGAAAGGCTATAAGCACGTTGTTGAAAAAATTGAACCAGAATTCTTACAAAATCCTGATCAATACAGACCTGTGGCAGGTGAGTTTTTAATTACTCTTTATGTTTTCTCATGCAGTGTTATACAAATACATGGTACGCTTTACGGAAACATACCCTTGAATGCATGCAATCTCACTCAACAGATGTTAGATAACTATGTACATTTGTACCATTCTGAACGTAAATCTTAAGAATTTATCTATTTCGCCTCCAGCGATGTAAGCACGGTAAAAGATTTTACTATGAAATGTCCTCTCATTCGGCTGCCGAAACATTTTCTTGTTTTCAGTTTGCTATGTTTTCAGTTTGCTATGTCTTTCTGCAATATTAATACATTTGTATTTCATATAAATTCAAAATATAACTAATTTCCGCCTTACCGTAATATCAATAACACATTACAGAAACAAAAAGAACGCCAGATATGACACAGTCGAATGAAGAAACAATGAATGATTTGGATGATTGTTCATGCAGTGTGGGTGACACAAGGGAACATACTATTGCAGGTAACTGTTAATTAATGTGTATTTTTAATCATTATTGAAAATTAAAATCTTACCAATAATCCAGACCGTATATCGACATATGTGTTCTATGTCAGACAAGGTAAAGAAATACGATAATATATTTAAAATCGCAGATTTTTTTACGCAATTTGGTTAGAAACGCTAGTCATTCACGGGTAATTTAGTATCTTTTTTAAATAAGATAGTAATTACATCTAGGCAAGGGATATGTGCAAAGATTTAAACCAAGTTCCATTTAAACCTAGTCCCTTTATAACCATCATTGTATAGTGACGTGTGAATCTGAATTAAGTTAAGATCTGAAAGTTGTCTTTCATTCAGATTTCGTTGAAGCAGAGGAAACAATGGATGATCTTGCCGCTCCAGATTCTACCGCCGGACCTGTCTCGCCAGAATTAATTGGCACAGAAACTGATAGTAAGACGAAAATATCAGACAGTGAAGAGCTAAATGAACTCAACCTGGACAAAGTCAATAGAAACAATACTTTCCGGGAAAAAGAAAAGACTCTAGGGGAACGAGCTCAACCCGATGGTAGTGAATCAACTGAAAGCATATGTCAGTCTGAAAACTTAAAGGAATTTAATATCAAACCTGACATATCAAAGAGTCTTACAATAGGTATATTTTATTATTTAAAACGACTATGAATACTTTTGTTTATGTTATGTTCTTTCGTTATTCCATTATGTAGAGTGAGCAATTAAGTGACTTGTAAGTTGATAAAAGGTGGACAATATTATACTGGTTGATCAAAAAGTATCTTCAGTTGAAAGGCACAAGCAAAACTATTGGTAGTCGAATAAAAAGCATTTGAACTGCATATATATCTGAACTTGTATATTGGAGTGAAATATACCATCATTCAAAAACTCGATAACTGTAACGTTCCTTTTGACCTAAATTGAATATTGAATATTTCCATTAATTGTCTTCATAGTCTAAACCTGTGACTCCTGCTTTACCATGCTTCATTTTTAGATGAAGTGGCACCGAACAAAGCAAATGTTGCTACATGTGGCACATCCTGTACAAATATTGATGACGCATGTTCAGAATTAGATGACACTGACACAGAAAATGATGACATTGGTAAGATTTTATACATTATGCTGAATCTTGTATCAAAATGTATTCAATTTAAGTAGCACAAAATGCTATATGATTTTGGCCACGGTGGTTCCCCACTGTGTTCCTGTATTTGTTTATTTTGTCCTCGTTTTGTTATTTTATGTGTGTGTGTGTGTGTGCGTGCGTGTGTGTGTGTGTGTGTGTGTGTGGTGCGAGTATTGTTCGTGTGTGCCTTTGAGGAGGCTGCGTTATTGGAACGTGACTTTCCCTGTTGGATATTCTTCCTTGTTTTTAAAATATCAAACCTTTAAAGCTTGTAAAATGCACATCTATTCTTTAGCAGTTTGTTATTAAGTTGGTTTTTTTTTTGTATTTTTCAGTAATAAGGCGCTCTTAAAAGTGTATCTAAAGAATGAAATAATAATTTCTTTTCACATATTTGTTTTGACATTGGACGTAATATTACTTTATTCTACATCTGTATATTGGTAATTTGATCTTTGTCTGATGATGTTCAATGAAGATGTCTTTGATTACAGTAAACTTAAAAAGCATGTGTTTTGTGTGAAAAATATCAAAAGCAAATATCGGGATTTAGAATAAGTCTATACAAGCATGTTATGGGTATCAGTAATACGCTTATGGTCACAAGGACACCGTATTTGTAGCTTGGTGATCTTCCATATATATATTTATCAAGTGTGTACAAGTTTCGATTTAAAATACAAAAATAATGTTTCCTCTTTTAAATCAAAGGTTTGATAACTAAAACTTTACTCTGTGTTTTTTTTTACTTCTAAACAACTGTGATGTGTTTATCTAATGACAGATTCAGAAACCACGTGTGGATCATTAAAGTTAAGAGACTATCAGGTTGAACTGGCGGAGAAGCATGCTGTCCCTGGAAGAAATACGATAATATGTGCTGATACTGGCACCGGAAAGACTTGTGTTGCTATGTACATTATTGATAAACATTTACAAACTACAACAGATGGTAAAACTGTTTCGTTTATAAACTTTTAGTCGGTGTATCTCGTTACTATATGACTTACTTCATTCTAAATGGAACAGGATTTTGATCAAAGGACATACATCTAACCGGTTGAAAGAGATTTTATTGAAGGGGTTGTGTCATGGGTTATATCAGTCTTTAAGCCTTTCGGTATACAAGTCTTGAAACTTTTGTTTCGATGGGTGCTGCTGTATCTTGTAAATGACAGAACTAGTAATACATACGTATCTTTCGTATGCAAATATTACATTCAATGTCGTTTTGCATTGAGACAAAAGTATTGCAACATTTGACACTCTGTTTTCCTTCCTCTGACCGATGCTTTATGAAATATCTAATTGTTACGTCAGTTTAGTGTAATGTATTATTTTTTCTTCTCCACTTATCCGTATCAATATCTTGCATAGGAACATATCGTACATTTTTACCTCACCTTAACCTAAGGTTCAGGGTTAGTTTTTAGTATAGGTGGCTATTCAGGGAAAGCTTTAAGTATAGGTGGATGGTCTGGCGTTCGTCGTCCACAATTTACATAAACATGTTCTTCCCCGAATCTACAGGTCAGAATTACACCAAACTTGGTATGTTGCATCCTGGCAATGTCTCCAGTCATATTTATTCAAATGAGGATATTTTGTAACTTTTAGGGGCTTCTAGAGCTAAAAATAAAAAAAATAAAATTAAAAGAATTCTTCTTTTGAACCACTTGATTGAACATCATCCAACTGAGTCTGTAGCATTGTTGTAACGTCCTCACCCACGTTTTTTTAAAATGGGGGGTGTTTGGCCCGCTGTCGAGGCTGCTAGAGCTGAAAACAGAAATAACTTAAAATCAACTTCTTCTCATGAACCACTTGACTTGGTCTGTAGCATGATTGTAAAGTCTCCTCCAACATATGTTCACGTTGTGGCGTTGAGCCTCTTAAAGGGGTCACTAGAAATAATAATATAAAAAAACTCCATCAAACGTAATATGTAGCATCATTGTAATGTCTTCTCCCAATTTCGTTTAAACGGGGCACTTGGCTTCTTTTAGGGGCCTCTGGAGGTATAAAACCTTCATACGACTTCTCAATAACCGATGGATGGGTCTTTATCAAACTTGGTCTGTGTTAACCCTATTAGGTCCTAACCAAGATATTTTTGATAGGGACACTTGTTCGCTTATAGGGTCTGCTAGGACTAAAATAGAAAAAAAAACTTTTAAACAACTTCTTCTCAGGATCCGCTTGATAGATATTCATTAAACTAGAGCTGCTTTTGAGAAAAGTGCATGTCTCCCACAACTACCTAATCATCTAAAAAGTAAGTCAGTCTCTATATACTGTTTACTCAGTACAGATATATAACCTTTGAAGAGTAAAAAGGCTGATTTCGTGTAATTCAAGGGCCATATTGCTGAAGTGCATGGGCCGATTTAGCTAGTTATCGAATTTAGCCGAGGACTTATGGTCAAACACATTTTGTTCAAGTTTGGTGAAGATCGGATGAAAAATGTTCGACTTAGAGTGCGGACAAGATTTGTGACAGTCACACAGACAGACAGACACACACACAGACACACAGGAGTAAATTAATATGTCTCCCACATCACTGTGTGGTGGGAGACATAATTTAATCTTTGGAATTATTGTAAGGTATTCTCCACGTCTTTTTCAATGGGTGGGTGCATGGGCCACTAGAGCTGAAAATAGAACATCTTGATGGAGCTGCATCAAACTTGTTTTTGTCTCTTGGTCTGTGTTATGATTTATATAAAAGGCAGCTGTTGTCATTCATGGTTCAATGTGTCATACATATATTCAAGATCAAATAGTCAATTTCAGGTGAGCTGCCTAGAACCATTTTGACCATCAATAGTGTCTATTGTCATTGCATTCTTTTTATGCGCCTTCATCAACTGTTAAATAAGGTCATGTATATCAAATATGTATATATATTGAAAATATAGAAGACAATGTCTTTTAGGCGTGCGAAAAGTGGCATTTATGGCTAGGACTGGCGCACTTATCAAGCAGCAAGCAGATTCATTGAGGAGATACTTGGACTCGAAATATATGGTAAAACGTTTTTAAAACGTTTGTATCTACAAGAATGAATAACATCCTATATAAGTATTGAGTTTTGTCTGTTAATGTTATACTAGTATCTGCTATTCAAATGGATATTATCTTTGTAAGCTGCTTAAATATAAAAAGTTCACATGTAATACAAGTATCGAAATCCCCAGCCCAGTTAGGTCTTTATAACAGATTGTGTTTGTGATAATTTCAAACGAAACAAAG
The DNA here is from genome assembly GCF_021730395.1 of Mercenaria mercenaria. NCBI lineage: Eukaryota > Metazoa > Mollusca > Bivalvia > Venerida > Veneridae > Mercenaria > Mercenaria mercenaria. The sequence goes on from NC_069369.1 coordinate 26,100,715, forward strand.
ACGTTCAAAGTCTGTCCAAGTCAGTATGATATTATACAATTGTGACCCTCTTATACTTAGAACGTTAATTTGTCAGATAAAACTTGTGACCAGTGACACGGATGAGTCAAAGATGCTTGGTATTTATCTTGATGGATACGACATCATTTGCTTCACTCCTCAAATACTTGTAAATAACCTTGACAACAAGAACATTGAGAGTATCTCTGTGTTCTCTCTTTTGATCTTGGATGAATGTCACCACACAAGAAAGGATGAGCCTTACAACAAATTGATGCGAAGGTATCTACTGCAAAAGAATGAACCTAGTACTGATGATAGACGGCTTCCTCAGGTAAGATAAAGTAGCTGAGGAGAAATGATGTAAATAACGTTTACAAATATCTTCTATGACGGCTATCAAAACATCAAGTCCATTAAGATTTATTGCCTGGTTTAGGCATAAGAAATAAAGATCATTATAATTGCACCTTTTATAATCCTACCTATCCCGTATTACAAAACCAGTACTATCATGACATTTTGATACATGCAAAACTTATAATCTTCACTTTAAAATGCTTACTGGTGCTTCATTTTATTATCGGCTTTTTAAGAGTTAATATTTTACCATAAGTACGCTGACAAAAACATACGAAGCAGCTTTAAAGGGTAAATCTAGCACATATGAATATACCCTAAATGTATTTGTTGTGCAAAAAAAAAGGTATGATATTGTGTCTAAAACCGTTTTCATTTTCCACTTTATTACGTAATACCGAGGGAAGTAAAGTAATAGATATCGCTGCTTATAAGTACTAGCCTAAGGCAAGAGTTGTCAGTCTTTGCGGACCACAGTTTTAATATCTAAAATTAAAACTTCTGTTATTGATATAAGGAACGCTACCATGAAAATCATTTTTGGTTATTTGAAGGACTTAGAAATTATTTTCATGCTTTATTTAATGTATTTCGTTGAAACATTTAGGGTCTATCTCTACTGGATTTACCATGTAACAAAGTTCCAGTGCAACGGAATTTAACCACACGTACTTTAAACCATATGGTGAAATATCCAAGCATTTGAATGAGAACTCGTGGTAAATCGGACGATAAAACACAAGAAGATATTGCTTATTGTTATTTGTACATGTACAAAAAAATGTGTATTGAAATATATGATGGCACCCGAGTTGAAATTTACTGGCCATTATGCGGCAATTTGACATCGTAATTGACGTCATAATGTTCTTTAGCCGTTATTTATCGCACAATATACACCCTTGACTACCTTCCTTGCTGAAATGACACACAGATCGAGTCATGTTAGAACAATCATGTGATTTTCTCCTGTTAAGATGCAACAAAATGCTAGTATTAGAATTTTGTAATTTGCACTTTTAAGAAATTGTTGTTTTCGTATTTTTCATCAAATTAATTTAAATCGATCATCTGTTGAATATACGAAATATTGTAGTTGTTCTAAAGTAGACAGTGTTTTGCAGATAGTTGGGTTAACTGCTTCCATTGGAGTTGGAAAGGCAAAAGGAGAAGTCGAAGCACTGGATCATATAATGCATGTTTGTGCATGTTTAGATGTGCGGAATTTGTCAACAGTTGAGGATAGCCTAGAAGAACTGAAGGAATATACGAATATTCCTACAGAAGGTCTGTTTATATTTTTTCTACTTTTGGTGTGTTAGATCGCAGTAGAAAACATATAACTGTACCTAGAACGTAATCTTACATTGATCCGTAATATGTAATATTCTGGTATTGACATTTAATGATTAATTTCTATGTTGAATATACCTGTTACATGTTAGCAGGTGGAAGATACTTCAAAACAAATCTACACCAAGAATACATAATGATATCTATTAGAATATCCTTTGGAAGCAGAGATAGCATCCAAGCAAAATGATAGCAGGATCTGGTTGTTCATTGGAGGTAATGCAATTTGCAACACCTCTCACGCCCAAGAGCACCGGCTTAAGCGGAACTTATTTACCTATAAAGATTGAACGGACTCAATGATCCCAAATTCATTACTTTTGTGGAAATAAGATCAGAAGCTGATATGTATTTAATTACAGAAAACATTCCAATGGTTAAAAGAGACAATGATCCAAACAAGGCTATTCTGTTGTCAGCAATGACCGAAACGGAATCCATAATACAAGGTTATTTGTTTCTCTTTACCTTTATTTGTTATTACGTAATTTTATATCAAATGAAAATGAATGATTTACAGCAAGTTGTTTTATTTCTTTGATTTAATTTGATATGATATAAAAGCAATGGTTATTTTGAATGACTTTATGGTACATTTTTATTCAATGTGTTACATGCTTGTAAACAACACATTGAAACTCTAGAAAGCACAACATGTTTTCATCCTGTGCAGCAAATAAGGAAATGTTTGAAGTAACTAATTTGATCAATAAAATAAACTTAGACTTATTAATTTTAAAATCTTATTGAATTTAGTCATTCGTGTAAAGTCTGTCGCTTAATCATGTATTTTTCAGTAAATTTACATAAAGTTTAAAATCGCATCACTTTTCAAGTACATGTAATGTGTTTTTAATGATTACCATTCAAAACCTGTTACTGAAGGAGCTCTTATCCTGTTGTAAGGGCCCGCTTTAGCTTATGTCTTGTTGGTATATTAATATACTTGTTGCGATTTAATCTCCTTTTGGGTCCTTTCAGTTTTGCACATGGAAGAAGAAGGTCGTTTGCATATAGATGCGAGGGTTGATTTTGCTTCTTATCGAAGGAATCATCGATTGTTTATACTTGCTGATGTTTAATATATGGACTTAATTATTCTATGCGCATTTAGATATTGTGAGAGAATACTTAAATAGTATTTTGAGATTTTTGTTGAGTGATTTAAATCTGTAAGTTATGCAGTTTATATAGCAGGGAGGTAGGCTGGTATTATTTGCTTATTTTTAATATAGTTGTATTTATTGTACGGATATATCTGTGTAATTACCGAAGGATTTAAACATTAAATTGATTAATAGCTTTTCTATTATACTTTGCAGTTATCATAATGACTATTTGTTTTGTGACCTGCTACAATTTAATCCTGGAGTGTTGAGGTGTTTATTTGTGTGTTACTGGAAGGTGTACACTTAAACGAGAGGTAAAAGAGCAGGTCGATATCCGAAGGTAATATGAATTATTAAATTGGTAATATGTCTGGCAAATTTATGTAGGTAATTATGTGGTTTCCCACGCGAATTTTGATAACAATGCATTCCTTTGTAATGCAGGGTTAAAAATAGACATGTGTAAACATCACTGCTAGCAGTGTAGCAGACGATTTCTGTATACAAGTGGCGAGTTATTCATGAATCTGTTAAACTATATATGTAGTACAATAAACACGTGGAAGAGTCTTTTATTCATGATACCTGCTTACAAACAGAGTAGGGTTTAAGCAACTTTATCAGATTTAATCTCGCTGAAAAGTATTTTCTTCTAAAGTGAAGTAATTAAACTTCCATTTCACATATATATTAAGCAAAGTTAAATTTTCATGAGCACGGATCAAGTAATTAAGTGCGCATGTGTGAGGAAAATAAGTAGTTTCACTTTTCAATATACCACCGTTTCTTGCAGTATGTTTGTTTTTAGTCCTGATGGCTAATGTATATGGTTTGTATAGAAGAATATTGTTAATAAAACAATCAAATGAATAAATATAAAACAAGTTGGCTTCCTACAAAAAAAAAAAAAAAAAAAAAAAAAAATGTAGTTATAACTTATTGTCATTTGTAGAAGGATGACTGTTTTTCAGATCTTAATCTATAGTTAGCCTTTCAGATCATAATCTATAGTTAGCCCAATTGCTAATGTCTGATTGTATCAGCCGGTACTGCCTTAGGAAAAAGAGTGCCATCCTTATCCTTTGTATTGGTTTGTAACTGGATTTTGAATTTATGATTACTGCTTAGGGATGAAGAGAAAGTTGCTATTATCTCCATTGTGTTGGATGGTATTTGATTTTGAATTTATGATTAATGTATATTGACTGTGTTTCGCCCATTTGGCTATATGTTCGATCGTTTCTAATAAAAAAAAAGAGAAAGTTAAGAAAGTTGCTGTTATCTCCATTGTGTTGAATGGTACTTGATTTTGAATTTATGATTAATGTGTATTGACTGTTTCGCCCATTTGGCTACGTTCGATCGTTTGTAATAAAAAAAGAGAAAGTTAAGAAAGTTGCTATTATCTCCATTGTGTTGGATGGTACTTGATTTTGAATTTATGATTAATGTGTATTGACTGTGTTCCGCCCATTTGGCTATGTTCGATCATTTCTAATAAAAAAAGAGAAAGTTAAGAAAGTTGCTGTTTTCTCCGTTGTGTTGGATGGTACTTGATTTTGAATTTATGATTAATGTATATTTACTGTGTTTCGCCAATTTGGCTATGTTCGATCATTTCTAATAAAAAAAAAAAGAGAAAGTTAAGAAAATTGCTATTATCTCTATTGTGTTGGATGGTACTTGATTTTGAATTCATGATTAATGTATAATGACTGTGTTTCGCCCATTTGGCTATGTCTGATCATTTCAAAAAAAAAAAAAAAAAATGGTTGCCAAGTATATCCATTGTGTTGGATGGTAACCGGATTTTGAATCTATGATTAATGTATATTGATGAACTCTGTTTAGCCCATTTGGCTGTGTTCGATCATTTCAAAAAAAAAAAAAAAAAAAAAAAAAAAAAAAAAAAAAAAAAATAGGTTGCCCATTATATCCATTGTGTTGGATGGTAACCAAATTTTTGAATTTTTGATTATTGTACATTAAGTGTTTAGCCCATTTGGCTATGTTCGATCATTAAAAAAAAAAAAAAAAAAAAAAAAAAAAAAGGTTGCCCATTATATTCATTGTGTTGGATGGTAACCGGATTTTGATTTCTATGGTTAATGTACATTGATGAACTGTGTTTAGCCCATTTGGCTATGTCAATCATTTTTTAAAAAAGGTTTCGGATTATATGCATTGTGCTGGATTGTAACCAGATATTGAATTTATGATTATTTTACATCGATGAACTGTGTTTAGCCCATTTGGCTATGTTCGATAATTTCAAAAAAAAAAAAAAAAAAAAGTTTGCCGATTTTATCCATTGTGTTGGATGGTAACCAGATATTGAATTTATGATTATTTTACATCGATGAACTGTGTTTAGCCCATTTGGCTATGTTCGATCATTTAATAATAATAAAAAAAAAATATATATATATATATAAAAATAGGTTGCCGATTATATCCCTTTTGTTGGATGGTAACCGGATTTTGATTCTATGGTTAATGTACATTGATGAACTGTGTTTAGCCCATTTGGCTATGTTCAATCATTTTTTTAAAAAGGTTTCGGATTATATGCATTGTGTTGGATTGTAATCGGATTTTGAATTTATGATTAATGTATTTTGATGAACTTATTTTAGCCGATTATATCCATTGTGTTGGATGGTAACCGGATTTTGAATTTATGATAAATGTATATTGATGAACTGTGTTTAGCCCATTTGGCTATGTTCAATCATAAAAGAATAGGTTGCCGATTATATCCATTGTGTTTGATGGTAACCGGATTTTGAATTTAACATTAATGTATATTGAGGAACTGTGTTTAGCCCATTTGACTCTGTTCTATCATTAACAAAATGGTTGCCGATTATATAATTTGTGTTTGGTGGTAAACGGATGGTTGCCGATTATATACTTTGTGTTAGGATGGTAATCGGATTTTTAATTTATGATTAATGTATATTGATGAACTGTGTTTGCCCATTTGGCTATGTTCTATCATAAAAAAGAGAGTTGCTCATTATATTCATTGTGTTGTATGGTAATTAGATTTTGAATTCATGACTAATGTATATTGATGAACTTATTTTAGCCCATTTGTTAAATGATTGACCATTTCAGTCTTATTGTCTGAATGCCCACTAAAGACATTGTGTATGCTGGTGACATGATTTCGAATTGATGTGCTGCCAAATTGCAAATTTGTCATATTTTCCTTTCTATCTCAAAGTTTATAACGGGCTAGCGACAAAATTTACATATATTAATATACTTTTTGCCAAATTTTCAAGTATACAATTGAATATTTCTAGACAACGTCAAAAACCCAAGGAGTTCCGCAACACAGTCCAGATGGTACAGCCACACCGCAACGCTACCCAGCCGTTTCAGCCCCGCAACCGGTGAATCTGAACCCGCAACAACTTGTGGTTGTGGTGAGCCTTGTTGCAGAACACCATTGTTCCGTGTTTGCGCGGCGAAGGGGCATTTTTGCTGATGATTCGCTGCACTGTCAGACAGTGTTGAATAAAATGGTGAGTTGGCTCCGATGTAGATCATTTATAACGACTTGGGAGACCACGTTTCAGCAAATGTTTAAATTACGATGGTTAATGGCGAATTCTTAGAGTAAACAGTATTGTTACGCTCAGATCACATTAATAACAGTCAAGGTCAGAGTTTTCTTGTTACTGAAGCAGACTGATAGCTAAAATTTAAGTCAAAGGCTCCGGCCAAAAGATAGATTCATTGCCGGTCCTTAATGTACATGAGTATCTATATATACCGTGCGCAAGAAAATGTTATGACTAGTTTTCAAGGTATTTGTACCAAATTTGCTTGTGTATACGAACATAGCTGTACGCGTTGTCATGGGAAGCACTCTAGGAAGTATTTATTTATTTTTCAGAATCACTAGTAGCTACCAATCAATATCGTTCTAGGTACTCGTCACTTGGACCTCGTGGAATTTTCAGATAGCCCAAACCGGCATCTCAAAGAGGGTCACTTAAACCTCCATTCCCTCACCAAAACCCTTATTGACTTAGCAGTATTACAAGTCTATCTTTCTTTATATCCAAATAAATAAGTGGCAGCTGAATTTTTAGAGGGTTCTAACAAAGGGTTTCGATTACAAAACCAGCGCCCTAGAGTCCAAACTTCAGTCAAACTTTAATTTCCGTTAGGCAAAACTCTGCTGTAGCTAATGAGAAAGTTACTAGTATGTAGGAAGAGCAGTTAAGCAGAATTGCGGTTCCTTTTAAAGAAATGCCTGTTCCAAATTTCAGGCAATCCGCGATCAGTCTTGTGGCCAAAAAGATGGTAGCTCGAGGATTATACACCATCTTTCCTTCCCGAAGGGAACCCCGCAGGGTTCAAGTTTGAATGATTTTATTGATACGTCTTCTTCCTCAGTTCAGTACACTTCTTTAGACAGAGTGACGGAGCTATTGTTTCATTAGTGCAATATTGCGAAATGGCTAAAGTTGGCATCAAATCTGCCTTTCGCCTTTTGAGGTTCATAATTATGATTTTGAAATTATTAGCCTTCAAATTAGGAGGGGATTATTTTACTGACAAGACGTTACCTATGAGTGTGCAATCTTTTGCTGCCATTGGGAAAAGTTTGCTAATTTATTACAATAGCTGGTCCGGTACAAGAGGAAATCCGAAAGGCTGTTTTATTACTTGGATAATTATGTTTGTTTGGCTCGCTCTAATTCAGGGAATGTGTGACCAATTTGTTCTGTTTTATAGATAAATGCCTTAACATACCCGTAGCAAAAAAAAAAAAAAAAAAATTGCAAGCCTAAGTTGATCTTTTAATTTCTGTAACAGAGCCATTCCCTTTCTAGACTATTTAGTAGTGGTTTCTATGCGATCGTGTCAGCTTTACTTGCATGCACAGACGACTTGCACCTTACTGCACTTTTAGCCCATCTTTTAATCAAGAATGTAGCTCGTCATACAACATGTCTGTATATCTCGGACATTTCTTCTATTGTAAAATAAATAGTCTTGAATATCTTACTTAAAGATTTATGTTACGTTGAATGCTTATCAGTTTTGATAGGTTGCATCGGACAATTGACATCAGGCAACCTATAACGCTTGATTTACTTCGTAAATTTATACAGGTGACAAATACTGTTTGCTCTTCTATATTTTAGGCATTACAGTTTTCAGCAGTAATTTCCCTGACCATTTTGATTTTTAAGGATAGTGAGCTTGTACACACGAACTCAAACTCCTCGAATATAAGTGCTAAAGGTCACGCATTATGTGAGGGAGACGTTAGTATTGTAAGTATTGGTGTACTTCGCATAATTCTTCATTCATCAAAGGACGATCAGAAAAAAGGCGAAGGAGTAGCTATTTATTTACAACCTTACACATTGTTCTACTTGACCCCTGGATTTAATAGAGAGATATATGGTTGTTCGACCATCTAGTGCTTCTAACTAGTTATTTGTTTGTTTATTTAAACGGTCTACCCGTCATACGCTGTCAGTTTAGTGTGTTCTAAAGAAATCTTTGACTGCCATTCCATATAAACCACATTTATTTAGAGTAGGTGCTGCAACAGCAGCATGACTGCTTACGATATTACAAGAATGGGGCGTTGCGCCCCGGATTCAAGTGCACTTAAATCTTACATTAGAATCCTCTCACGTCAGCTGTTGTCACTCAGATCTTAAGCCTATAAGCAGTTTCTTTGTACCTGCCATATGTTGCCCTTTTTTGTTGACAATTGTTTTCAGTTTTTCAGTGCGTCCTACCCATATTTGGATAGTTGGATGTTCAATTATAAAGTCGGTATTTCGTTACGACAAGGAATCAGCTGAGGGTTGTCAACTTGTAATGCAGCGTCATAATGCGACCATACTGTGTCAGAGTCAGGATGGTATGAAATGGCGGCAAGTTAAACCATTAATCTTACACTTGTTTCCTTTTGAAGACAATCAAGGTATCATTGTTATTCATTGAGTAATTAACTTATTTTTCATAAGAGAGAGCTAAAAAACGCGTTAATAATTTCGCTCTCATTTGTTTTTTAAATACATTGGTGGATACGTTCGTTAACCAGAAATCGTCGAATCCGTGACGGGTCTCTTCAACAGGGATGGGGTGCACTTGTCATAATTTGGAAATATTTTGTTTTTATTCACTCTGCAAAACAAGCGTCAGTCCTTTTTAGCAGAAAATTGTTAAGGCACAGCTTCTCAGGCAGGGTTTGCTTCGCTATACTGGTGGCGGTTGTCAAGAATTTTCCACGTTGTTCCAAATTCTCGACATGTGGCGGTTAGGTCAGCCTCCACCAGTATATCTTAACGTTGTGTAATAAGAAGTTTGTTTGTTTCAAGTATACTGTATTAGGCCTCTGTTCACAGGGCCTCCACATCTGCATTTTAAACATATACTTTATATCATATGTATTTGTATATTGACATTTATGTGAAGCTGTGACCAATTTTGAATGACGTTATGGTACATTTTTATTCAATGTGTTACATGCTTGTAAACAACACACTGAACCTCTAGAAAGCACAACATGTTTTCATCCTTTTCAAGTACATGTAACATGTTCTCGAATCATAACATAGCACGAGATTGTTTACCTCCACAGAAAAGTCCTCAATGCAGCCTAAACTTGTTAAACTTGCTTACAATCAACCGGCTGATAGAGAGCTACAAAGTTATGGTACATGGGCAAATGACATGATGACTACAGCTCAGTCTATATTTAACAGCAGGAGCGCGAGAGACGTAGCTTCATGCGCTAAATATCTACAGGTACTTCACTTATTACATATTCATCTAAGTATGCGTCTATACTTGTATTTTACCAGATTTGTAGCATGTGCAACATTGTTTTTGTTTTGCTAGCATACGCATAATCGTCGTATGGTTTTTATAGTTTTGTAAAATATATGAAGTTTATATCTAACCATAAATTCTCGAAATACTTGAATAAGACCAGAACTAGTGCCGGAATTGGGGCAGTGACTCGAAGAAACTCAACGGTGTATTAATGCACCAATCTCTGTTCGAATTACACAGATTTACTCTGCTGCCCTCGAAGTCAACAATCTACTGCGCACAGAAGATATTGCTTTGTATCTGGCCGAGAAACACCAACAAGAAGATGAAAATCATGATGAACTAACTGAAACAGAAAAGACGCTTTTCCGAGACTTGCGAGGTAATTTCAATTAGTTTTGGCATCTTTTCTTCTCGTGTGAGATAAAACAATAATTTTAAAATCACCCTTACAAAACAATGTGTCACGTGTAGGAATCTGACAGCTAACTTAAAGGCCAATGTCACTCTAAGAGGTGAGCTGGTTTTAATTATTTTTGTCCCATATACAATGACGAAACTTTGCATAAATTTGCACAAATACTAATCATAACAGGTCGTGTTGACACATACAAGACTGGTATTTCTAGCTCTAAGGCCATAGATAGACAGACTTATCAGTCGATGATTTAAGGTGATTTTTCATGTATGGTCTATAATTTTCATTTACATTCACAGATATTTAAATTACTCGGTAAAGAGTTTCTGTCTAACAGGGCAACGGTTGCGCTCAGAGTTTAAGGTTACACACTGTTATTAATTTTAAAGGATATTTATTTAAATTTACAAAAACATAAACTAGAACAACACGACTAATGTCTGATAAAGGATGACGTTTTTCCAGTTATTTCATTGACCCTTTGATCAGACTCGAACTTTGTTCTGCCTTGCAATAATTTTATATTTGCTTTATCGTCGTGCCATTTTGTTTAAATTTGGATACAGTAATTATTTGGAAACATTTGTGTATATTTTTTTCCCTGATGACCGATAATAGAAATATATCATATTCTCATAAAGGTATCTGCTATTATATAATTCATTGGAAGGCTTCGGCGCAATCAAATAAATGTATTTGATACACGATAAAAATTACTTAAATTGCAATTAATACCGCGCCACAACGTAAACATTCTATGAGTAATATCTTATAATATGCACAAGTGACGTATAATAACAAGCACGGGTAACCACGCTGTGACCTCGCAAAACTTCGATTTTGTAGGTCAGTATCTTTCTTGGGGATTGAAATACGATCACTCCCTATTGTGTTATCAAAGTTGATGAAATGTGACGAGAGATATTTCAAAATATTTCACGTGTTTCTTAAGTTCCCTCACACTTTATGGATCATAATTAGTAGGAATTGGTTACGACCGGCTCGATATACTTAAAGCGCTTAGCTACACAATATTAAAATTCAGTCTATTTTAACACTTTATTGTACATATTTTGTCAGATGTTCAGAGAAGACTGAGGAGGGAGAAAAATGAAAATCCAAATGTTCATATAATGAGCAGTATACTTCGAAAACATTTCGCTGGTGTTGACAAAGATTCTAGAGCAATGGTGTTCGTCCAGGCTCGAGCAACCTGCAAGGCTTTAGCATCTCTACTTAACCAAGAATTCAGCGATATTGATATCAGGGCAAGTCCTCTGTTTGGAAAAGAGAATAGAGGTAGTGACATGGGTAAGCAATGAACATATTTCGTGTTGATTTTCGTGTATGGAGTTCATAGCTGATGGTAAGCCATAGATGAAAACATGACATGTCTGTCAACATTTACCAGATAGCCTGCAGTTTATTATGTTTGTTTTTTTAATGTGCATAATATTCGCTATAATTGTCAAAGTTTTGTATTTTCATTGTGGCTATGAAGTGTGTACATCTATTGAAATGTCATTTAAATCTCTAAACAAACCTGATTTCATTGCTTATAACTACAGATATAGGTCAATAAAGGGAAATGAAATGTCTTACCCATCGTGTATTTTTGATTGAATAAATCCCTATGCCCAAACGTTTTACTGTTGTCCCTGCTTGAAAGAAACACGAAACACAAAGACAATGATTTATTTCAATTTTTTCACATTTTCCCCCATGTTACTGCACAAATAAGAGCAAAATAACTAGAAGACGTCTAAAACCTTTGTAGAAATTATTTTTTAAAGCGTTACACGTCACCTTAAGCAAAGAAATGTCTTACTTTTAGGAATGACTGAAAGTGCTCAGACTGATATCATCAATAAGTTTCGTGATGGACATTTTAAAGTGATTGTTGCAACATCAGTAGGGACCGAAGGGATTGATGTTCCAGACTGTGATATCACTTTGAATTACAATTACACTGGAAATGAAATTACGAAAATTCAAATGAAAGGTATTTTTTTAGGAATATGCTAAAGTTGATAGGGTTCAGTACATGCATAGTAGAGGTTTCATATATATCAGTTCTATATACCTTGTAGATAAGTCAATTTGCATGTAAAATAACCTTTGAATAAACCGTCTGAGGTCATTTTTACATTGTCTCAAAATCGTGTCTTGGGACATACATTAAAATAATGTGTATTTGTTATTTTTATATAATGTTGGTGAATCCTGCTCATTTTTACAATCCTGTTACTAGCAATATCCACTGATGGATGTGTTCCGTGAAACATTTTAGTACTCGAATCATGTAAAGATTCATTAAATTTTTGTCATGTCTTTGCAGGAAGAAGTAGAAAAAAGGGTGCCAAAGCAGTTACGTTAGGAAACGACAAATTACTGGAGCGTGAAAAGAAAAATGTTTACAGGGCAAGTTTGATGACTAAGGCTATTAAACGCTTTAAGGAACAAAGTTACGATACGATATGCAGAAAGGTACTTACGTTTCAGCGGGAGGAATTGCGGAAGTATAAGAATCAAGTAGAAGTTATGAATATCAAAAGAAGTAGACAGTCAAGTGATCATGAGTACAAGGTTTTATGCCGCGACTGTAGCGCTTACTTGTGCAACACGTCAGATATTCGCAAATGTGGGTCGTCTTTCATGGTTGCTGATGAGAATTTCCAGGATAAAATTAGGAAAAGGCTGCATGACTCACCAAGTAAATTTGGTACTATACAGAAGCAGTACAAAATGAAATGCAACGGATGTCCACTTGATTTAGGAATAATTGGCATCAAAGATGGACTAGAATGTTGCATTTTGAATATAAAGGCTCTGAAATTTTGTAGCAGTGTAGATGGTGGAATCACAACATACAAGAAATGGATCGATATGCCGTATAGAATTTTGGAAACTACTTACGAAGAATTACCAACGGAATAAGATTAAATTGGTCAAAACTTAATTGTGCGACTAACGATTTGGTAGAAAATGGAGTGTATAATATACATTTGATCTTTGCGTTATGAAATACGTTAACATTAAGGATGTAATGTACTCATTTTTCACACAGTTATTCAATGGTTTTTTAGAGTATCCTCTTCAAATATATTTAATTTGCCTAAATAAAGAAATAAACTGTATATGTAAAGCTACATTCACAATTGTAAAATCAAAGTCATAAAACATAACAACTATTTCTTAACACAAATGTCGTCCTGTTTTATTAGTGTTGCATTACTGTGTGTTATTTCTTTATCAGCATGATCAGTGTGTGGTATCACAATATTGTTTACACACACACACACACACACACACGCGCACGCACGCACACACACACACACACACACACACACACTAGTGTATCTATTTTTTCCTTAGTTACTGCATTGTAACTGATCATTACATAAACTTTAGGTTAACATATATCTAAAAAATCTGTCAGTGATAATATTAATTTATTTCTTCATACCGACAATGCTATTTTCTCAGAAAACCTAATCTGTCTACGCTCATATCAACACTAGAGATATTGTTAATTGTTTTGGAAAGTACTATGAAGGCATTTCATGGCAGAGAGATTTATTTTAAAGGACTCTTAAGACTGATGCCTGTTTCAGTTGCCCGAAAAAAGTATCGAGCAAAGATGATGTAAATAATAATTATATTGGATTATGCATATTTGTCATGTTTGTTATGAAAAGACTAAGTCAAACTAGTCTGCTATTATTTTGCTAGGTTATGGTATATTCTTCCAAACCATCTTCTTTATTAGCTGCTTTATTGTCCAGATAAAGATGTACGAGATAAATGACTACAAGGTGTAACGTAATTCAAAAGCAAACGTTTACTTACTAAACGAGTGTATTCTGCGTTGTATATTGAATCTACTTATATACATGTCTTTGCAACATATATGTAATTTTCACAACATTTCTGAAGCTCGCCCGCTTAGCTCAGTAGGGAGAGCGCAGATCTACGGATCGCGGGGTCGCGAGTTCGAGCCCTGGGCGAGGCATATGTTCTCCGTGAAGATTTGATAAAAGACATTGTGTCTCAAATCATTCGTCCTCAAACTCTGTTTTATGTGGAGAAGTTGGCCGTTACTTGCGGAGAACAGGTTTGTATAAGCATTTAGGAGTGACCTGTCGCTTTTATTAATAGATTTGAAAGCTTACTGGAATAAACCACTTCAGTAAAGGGGTACCCTACCTTTTATAACTTATTTTTATAACAAATATTTAAATGACTGCCTCCTTTGTCAATTAGACGCCGTGGTGCTGTGGTAAGCGTGACGGCTGTAGAATCTAACTTTTGTGAGTTCGAATTACAACGGAGATCAATATGTTTTTTTTTTTTTGTTTTTTTTTTTCATTTTATATTTTGCTAACATACATTTTAAAATGATGATAATGTTAAATATGTATTTGAATTGCATTACCTGCATCATTTTGCTATTTTCGCATATAACATAGGTTTTTCAAATTTCTTGATTGAGAGGATGCTCCATTGGACGCGTGTGTTTGAAATGTATTGAATGTATTGAAATTGTATGAATGAAATTAAAAATGAAATTGAAATGATGAAATGAAATGATGAAATAAAATGAAATAAAAAACAACATGAAAAATTAAGAAATAATATATCTCATCCAGTGATTTGTCGTTGAATAAATCATTGTTTGGAGTTCAGATGCGAAAGAGTTATATCACGAGGGCGCAGCCCGAGTGATATAATAATACGCATCTGAACGACAAACAATGATTTATTCAAGAGCAAATCACTTAATGAGATATATTATTTCGATTCTAACACGTTACCAAGGATTTTAAGTACATCCTTGACGACATTCATTAAATATTTGCCCGTTTTCAATCGGTTTCTTTTCCAGCGCGCCGCTATGCCGTTTGACGCCATGACGTAATAATTGTGACGTCAGAACAGTGATTTGTTGTATAATAATTCACTGTTTTCTGCCTTCTTTGTTTAATAGGAACATGAATCGGATCGTGTTAGAATATAAAATAAAGCAAATTCAGTCATAAAACAAATCGTACTGTATGGGATTCGAACCCTCAGCCTCCTAATCGCAAAAGTTAAATTACTAGCAAGATTCAGTTCTACCAACTGAGCTACCGAGGCAATTTCGATCTGTATATTATTTGAAATATATTTATAGTTTTAAATAAGTCAAATATCTTTCAAACCCTTATTTAATAAATGGAACAATCTGGAAAATCAAAATCTAAAAATAAAAGCGACAGGGCACTCCTAAATGCTAGTACTGGTACCGAATCCAGGAACTCTGCCCGCAGTTACATAACTGAAATACTGTTGAAAAACGGTGTTAAACCCAAAACAAACAAATACAACAGTTCTGTACTAGCTGAAAGTAGAAAATATGACAAAATTGTATGTCAAACGCATTCTGTTTGCATCTATTTACGTGGACATCTAACATCATAGTGCCAATGTTAGACAATTAAATAATGCTACTAAATTATTTGGTGTTTGAATGGTTTTATCAATAAAATATTTTTGAGATATGTTTGTTCAATAATTTACCCAATTAGCGTAATAAGCATAAATAATATTATGTATTCCTATCACATTTCAATATCGTCTTTGTAAAATTAATACATGGCAGAATTAAAGGGCCGTTTGGGTCCCAGATATATAAGAAACTTTCTAATCGTTCCGTTCAATATAGAGCTTCATATAATATGAATGTCGGTAAAATAATGCTTGGGCAGGAAATACTAAAGAAGGCTAATTTACTAAATGACTGATTTAATTTCACGTATACTGTTCAAATTACTGGTTTTCTGAAAGAATTGCAACATCTGAAACATAATAAAGTTTTATGTCAAAGCTTTTGACGATATCATGCGTATGACAGCCTGAGGACACCACCACTTATCAATGGCCCTGATACTTAAACATTTTAAAACGGTCTCAATTTCGTTCTTAAGGTCAAACTTTCTTACGGCGATGTCAGAAACACAAAAAGCATGGGTGTGTGATTGCATTGCAAAGTATGTTTGCTGAATAATGACGATGTCGAAGTTACAAAAACAAGCGGACGCGATAGCATAATATATAAACGACATCTTTAAAAGCATATACTGGCAGTAAGTGAAACATTCATTGGAAAGTCCTCTTTCATAGTTGTTCAAATTGTTCTGTTTGGTTATAGATTGTACAAACAGTCTGGCAGTCATAGCTAAACATAGAACAATCTAAAATTAAATCCCCTTAAACCGTCAGTCCGCTTTGAAATATTTCTTCAATGACCTTCGATCAAAACTGATAGAATATTTCAGATTTATCAAAAACCTGGCCATTTTTCCTGACACTATGATAATTGTCTGGTCAGTGACTGCTGGTCCTATTTCTAAATAATTTCGAACAGATGTTTCGTCAAGTAACATCTAAAATTACTCCGACTAGTCACATGTAAATAGTAAGAAGTTTTTGCCATATACAGCTTGCCTTGTTTTGAAATAATTTATACCAACGTTCCATCCGTAACCATGTACAAGGGTTGTTATCCCGATTGCGATCAGAGGGTGTGGTCACTTCTATAGATAATTAATTAATTTATATTTTGCAGGTAACCAAAAGCTTACGCATGTTTTATTCTCGAATAATGTTTCAAAATAGAGCTGCTTTTGCAACATTTGAAATGTATTTAAAGTGCAAATATTTTATTGACAAATTGATAAGATTGCTGTATAGGAATGTTTGAAATTCTTAATGTTCCTGAGTTGACTCTCTATCAAACGTGTTCAAATAATATAGTCTCCAGATGACTGTTCGTTTTTCATGAAATGCATTAATTTTAACTTTTAAAAAAAAAAAAATCTTGAAATCTTGGAACTACTTGCCAGATTTCGATACAATTGAAAGGAATATTTCATAGATAAACTTCTATCAAAGATTTCAAAACATCGCAATTAGTCAAACACAGGATCACGGGATTTATTATCTCTCTATATGCATGTAGTGTAAACTTTGAAATCGCTGATTCGATTTCTGAAAAAAACAACAACATTTTTTTGGGTGAACCACAGTCAAAAATAGTAATATCATATGTTGATCTGGATACAGAAAGTGTCCATCATTATGTCATTTGATTGTCATGATCAGATCTCGAATGACTTGAAACATTTGTAGGTCAGTATGCGCAAGAGTCTATCTTCATAAAACTTGAACGGTTGATTACCTTGTCAAAATAATATCATGGTTATAATTTTCTTCTGTCGTCCTTTTTGCTTAAATTGTAACAGTATTTACTTCATAAAAATTACGTAGCCGACACTCGGCGAGGCTAGTTTCAACATGTGCTTTTATACCTGTTTGAGCTGTGAAACTATGGTAAGCTATCTATGGGCATCATTTTAATTGAATATAATATCGTTTTAACTACGTATGTCAAGCGAGTACTGACACTAAAGTCATATAATAAGACGAATTTCATCTTTTAAGACAAATCAGGAATGATACTTGGGCATAATTGATAAATGACAAAAACATGCATACATTATTTGTGTCCATGGTGGTAGGACGAGCGGAAACATATGTATATATAAAGGTTTAGTTTAGTTTACAAAAATCGTGTCTGTGTTGGTAGGACATGCGGAATGTAACCATTCTCTAGAATAAAGGTTTAGTTAAGTATACATTTATTGCGTTTTTGTTGGTAGGACACGCGACATGGAACCATTTTCTTGTTACATTAATCGTGTCCGTATTGGTGAATATGTGGAATGTAACCATTCTCTAGATAAAGATTTAGTTTAGTGTACATTAATCGTGTCAGTGTTGGTAGGACACGCGGAATGGAACAGGTCTCTATATAAAGGTTTATATATAGTGTAGTGTACATTAATCGTGTTGTGTTATTAGGACACGCGGAAAGGAACAGCTCTCTTTATAAAGGCTTAGTTTAGTAAACATTAATCATATATGTGCAGAACACATAGAATGGAACCATTCTCTAGATGAAGGTTTAGTTTACAGTACCTCAATCGTTGTTTCTAGGACAATCAAAATGGAATCGTTCCCTATATAAAGTACATTTATCGTGTAGGCAATACGGAATGGATCATTTCTCTTGGCTAAGGTTTAGTTTAGTTTAGTGTATGATAACCAAGTCCGTGCCAGTAGGACAAGTGAAACAGAACCTTTCTCTAGATCAAGTTATCTTGAACTGTTTCATTGTCAGTAGGACACGTGGAATGACACCGTTATCTAGATACAGTTTAAGTTTAGTGTACACACATCATGTCCGTGTTGGTAGGACACGCGGAATATAACCGTTCTCTAGATTAAGGTTCAGGTAAGTGTACATTAACCGTGTCCATATTGGTAGGCCAAGTAGAATGGAACCGTACTCGAGATAGATGTTAAGGTTCTTGTATAATTCGTTTTCATGTTGGTAAAAACGTGGAATGGAAACGTTCTCTAGATAAAGTATTAGTTATGACTGTGTTCATTAAATTCATGTGAGTGTTGGTAAGACGCGCGGAATGGAACCATTCTCTAGACTAATGTTTAGTTTAGTGTACATAAATTGTATCCATGTTGGTAGGAGAAACATTCTCCTGATAAATGTTACGTTTAGTGTATATTAATCGTGTTCGTGTTTGAAGGACATGTGAAATGGAACAGTTCTCTAGAATAATGTTAAATGTATATGAATGGTGTCCGAGTTAATAGGTCACGTTGGGAGGAACCGTTCTATTTTATTATTATAAATCTATAAAAATCTGGTATAATGATTATAATAATAATAATAATAATAACCGTTCTGTGTAGATTTAATGTGTTCGTACTGTCTATGTTTTGTTTTTGTTGGGTTTAACGTCGCACCAACACAGTCAGAGGTAATATGGCAACTTTCCAGCTTTGATGTTTGAGGTATACCCCAGGTGCCCCTCCGTTCATTGTCTCATCACTGGCGTGATCAGTGTTCATGTTGGTAAGGAGGCAGTAAACAGTTTTCAGCTGTTAGTGTCGAATTGGCCAGGGTTAATTTTACAAATAAAAGGCATTTTACGGATTGAAGTGCATATTTGTACTTTGAAATAATAATAACTGCTAGAATTGAAGTTTCAGTGGCAAGAATTGAGTTTCAGTTATTGATAGAAAATTAGTTGAGTAGCCTTGATCTTGAAATTATGACGTAATGACTTGTAGATGTTATCATTTTAGCCATTAATGATCGATTAAGGGTGATCGATAGTTTTGTCGTTTCGGATAATATTACAAGTACACAACGTTAACCTGTATATAAATAAAATTATACCTGTAATATGACATAAATAGGATATTGGTCTTGTGATTTTCCGAAAACGAAAGAATATTGACAACTATAAACTAACCGACAGACGGACATGAATAAACAGATAGAATTCAGGTAAGAAGTTCGTATAATATTTACCAATAACTCTCATTTAAACAGTTCCACTATTTTAAAGAAAGAGGACAGTTGTATGATTTATCGTGTCATTAATCGTGTAATGTGCATGTACTGACAATAATTATAAATAATGCGTGCTAAAAGTAGAAATCAATAAAGGACAATATGGCCAATCTAACACACAGGGGCAGGACGTAACATGAAACAAAACTTAGTTGTGAATGAAGTTTGACAAAGTGGCAGACGTAATAGTGTTTTAAAGCACAAGTTTGTAGAATATGATATGAATGTCTTCAGTTCTGCCATCTTTCAAGTATATGATCATTATTGCTCACTTCAACTACGATAATGCATATTTTCAGTACAATGGTGTTATTGAATTTTGAAGGGCCTTTCTCTATAGCGAATTCAAAAGCTGAGCCAATGAATTATAGCAGGCCTATAGAAGTACAATGGCAGATATGTTGTTAACGGTTTACAATAGCTATCTAATTACTAAGTCTATGAATTTTTCCAAGCCTGCATTTTCTGATTTCGTTTCGAGGATTGAACGCATAACTTTCGTAATTCATATTTGATAAAGAAAGAGTTACGGCAATTTCTACGTCCACCCCTCGGTTTGTTGCAGAGGCTAGAGTATCGGACCTGTGACAAAAAGTATGACAAGACTGATAAAAATATCGTCATCCTAAATGAGTCCAAAATGTAAATTATATAGTGAAATATGAGCCCCTTCAAATACGATCTACTGTAGGCCGAAATCCAGAGATTCGAACCTGCGAGCAATGGGTTCACTTCCTAGGCCGTTGTGAAATGAACTCATCAGAAAATTATGCATACTGTCTATCAATATTTCACGTATGCATTTAGTTACAAAAGAGACTGATTACAAGCCGGTTTTCACTTTCTGTTAATGCAGTATCTAGCTGCAAGCCACAGTTAGATAAAAATGCGGCACCACGAAATGGTACGAAACTATCGACTAATGATTGTCAGCCGAGCACGGGTCAAATTCACTAGCCATTACGATAAGTAATTATGTAAATTAAGGCCACTCACGACCGTCAGTAGCATCTGCTACACGCGATATTGACTTTTTTTTCCATCAGTCTTTCGATTGCATTATCCGCCACTGAACATTTTGGAACATTATTTCTGATTGGCGAGTAGCGACACGCCTCCAACAGAACCGCAACGTTTCGCATAAGATTACTTGGATATGATCAAATGGCTTTCAATGGCGGAGAATGGAATCGAAAAACGAAAGTAAATATCACATGTAGCAGATTCTACTGACGGTCGTGAGTGGCCTTAATTTACATATTTAGTTATACTTGTTAGTAATGCCTAGTAAATCTGACCGGTGCTCGGCTGAAACCCATATTTTAGTCGATGTTTTCAAACCGTTTTGTTGTGCCGCATTTGATCTACCTAGGACTTGCAGCAGGACGGCGTTCGTTTCCTGATAGATATTTCATGAACGGGAAGGGCTAGAGACTTGTGGTTGGTCTCATTTTGTAACCTAATACATACGTAATACCACAGTCACACATACGGCGCGGATAGCTACGTCTAGCTACGGATGTAAACGTAGTAACCCGTATCGATCCGTACCTGAGCCGTACGAATTGGTACGGATTGATACGTATTACTACGTTAAGGTACGGCTCAGGTACGGATCGATACGAATTACTACGTTTCTATCCGTGGCTAGACGTAGTTATCCGCGCCGTATGTGTGACTGGGGTATAAACTAGTGTTAGATAGATTGTATAATTTTCTGGAGAATTTATTTCAAAATGGTCTGGGAAGTGTACACATTGCTGGCAGGCTCGAATCTCTGGATTCTGGCCTTCAATAGATCGTATAGATCATTAGATGGGGGCTCATATTTCACTACATATTTTTTATTTTGGATTCATTAAGGATGAAAACGGGTTTTATATCAGTCTTGTCATATTTTATGTCCCGGGTCTGATACGTCCCGGGTCTGATACTCGTGCTTGTGGTTTGTTGTACTGAATTCGTAGAAATGTTCTAGTTTTAAGAGTTAACAGTTAAATTTCCCTTTCATGCTAATTCTTCATTACATAAGTTGTTTTTTCCAGCACTGTAAACACTGTTCCGCTCGTCAGTTAGCATAATGGTACAAGTCTATTTTTAGCATACAAAAGCTGTATTTTGTGCGCTCGATATAATGTACAATAAATAAATGTCAAAAATATATTCCCTTGAACAAAAATTTATCGTAATACCAACCTGTCGGAATAACATGCATTCATGTTAACAGTCATAATATTTTGGGAAAGCCTACTTTTTTGTTCACCCCGCTCCCCCCCCCCCCCCCCTCCACCCACCCCATACACACACCTATTTTTTTTAGGATTTTAGGAAAAGGGCTCTTTGAGTTGCCATTTTTCCTCCGTACTAATTAATGTCGTGGATATCTCAAAGAATATTTGATCCAGAGTCATGTCATCAAACCTCACAAGGAATGTTATTCAGCATGTGTAGTTTTAATTGGGATCTCACACAGCCAGAACAGAGTTATGACCCCCAACTTAGTCAAAATATAGGATAAAATGGGCATAAACGTTTGTGTCGCGTGTATCTCAAAGACCTAGCATTATGAAACATTACAGGAATAAGATTCAACATGTGAAATTGTCCTTATAGACATAAACGTTTGTGTGTGCTGCATATATCTTTAAAATATTTCACCTAGAGTCATGAAACCATAGTGACAGGAAGCGGGGACACTTGAGTCCTATGGACACACGTCTAGTTTTTTCCCTTCTTTTGTTTTTAGAGAAGTATTCCAAACAGTCTGTAACGAAATCAAGGCCCGAAATATGGTCCATTCACAACTGTTACAATATAATAACGTATTTGGTTTATTCCGGCCCTTCTCGACGGGTTTCACGAATGGATTTTATTAATAAAAACAACGAAAAAGACCGGAGTTTTCGAATCCCATGGAACTTTTTGTCACATTGCTTTTTGTGCCGACCCTTGTAAATGCAATGGCAAGCTGGGGATCAGCTATTGCAGTTTATCAACACAAAGAGAATCATTTTAAATTACATTTGTTTTATTTTACCTGCTGGTCTAAAAGATAGCATTTTATGTATTTAATAGATGTTTCAGTCTCAATAATGTCGAACATTAGCGTAATAAATGGGCCGCTGACTAGCTTTCACAAAATGTTAACCTTGTTTCAATATGCTCAAGTAAGGAAATCAGAAGACAACATGTCTGATCTTTTCATTCATAATTTGTTTAGCTAGTCTGATTGATAGAGTACAATGGCTGTAGAAAATAGGCTACTGTTCTTCAGCAAGGAGGTTACAAGATGCATAAAGGACCCGACAGTTGTGTCCCATCTCGAGGCAGATTCTGTAATCTCATCAGGTAAACGATCAGTCTAAAATATGCTTACTACCTATAGGAGGCAGTAAACAGTTTCCAGAGCTTCTCGGTCTAAATTCGCCTAATTGACTTTCAAAACCTCACACAAAAGTCTGTAACCAGTCCACACACCTGAAATAAAAATATTGCAATATTAACATGACTGTACGTGTTTCTTTAAAAACCATCTGCAATGCATGTTTAATATCCAGATTTCTGTTTACAATACCTGAATTTTGTGCTCTACCGTTCGCGAAATCTGGTGACGAAAAAAGATAATTTGCCAATTTTTAAAATCGCTGCAGAAAATTCCCTGCAAATGTAAAATCTGAAAATAATCTCAAATATATTTGCCATCCGTACCGTTTTTAAAATTATTCCAGTTTTCTTTGGGACCCCTCAGCGAAGGCATGTATTTTCATCCGCAAGTCACTACGTCATAATTTTAAGATCAAGGCTACTCAACTAGTATTCACTCAATAACTGAAACTCGATTTTTGCCACTGAAACTTCAATTCTAGCATTTATTATTATTTTAAAGTACAAATATACACTTCAATCCGGATTTTTTTGTAAATGTGACCCTGGCTAATTCGACACTAACAACTGAAAACTGTTCACTGCCTCCTATATGACATAATTATCATTGTTACATCTCAAATATAGGTGATGAAGCAAAAAATTGGTAAAAAATAATCTTTAATACATAGATCCTACTTTTTGCGCTAAAGGGGCATTAGTTCACTCGTGGAATGCTTTTTACATAACATTATATACCTGTCATGTAATGCTTATATTAGTTGTTTACTTGAAAACGAAAGTAAGGTGTTTATTTTGCGGACCGCTTTCTGAAATTAGGCAATATTGGGGCACTTAACTTCAATTGACTTACATTTCACTACATGCTACTCAACACTCCTTTTTCATTTCGTTTTCTGAAAGCAAATATATGGATGTCTTGTGGAAAATAGGTCTAACTAAAAACAAACTTTATATGTAATGTTTTAATATAAAATTTAAACTCACCATTTCTACAAAAGTGATACAATATAAAAGTTTTTATTACCTTTTGTAATTTTGATATGGTATCGGGGCAAGCCAAACCCACTGTAAATAAACCAAATATTCAACTTTTCGTAGGATGAGCCAAGTTGTACATGTAAGACAGTGACGAATGTCTGAATTCTGTGATGACTACTTTATTGAAAAACAAACAGAGATTTTGGATATATTGGCATCACCTTTGTATAGCATCAGTTTTTAAGAACCAATTCATTTAAGGTTTTTTATTTCTTGTGCTGACAAAATGGCAAACATTTCATGTCCGAAAAAGAACCAATGAATGAAGAAGTCCTCCGGTTGTCTAGTAGTAACACGCTTGATTGTGACTCCGGTGTTAGTATCCCGGTCCAGGCGGTGGGAAATTAGCTCTGGCGGCTCTTCCCAGAAAAGAGGGATTTGCGTGTTTTCACCATGCATATTGAAATTACTGTACAAGCTCTCTCACTCTCTTTCTCTCTTTCTTCTCCCTTTCTGCCTCTCTTTCCGAATATATGCATATATGTTTAAAAGCACCCAGACAGAATCTGTATTAATTTCCATTCGCAGATGAGAGTTCTAAACTAAAGAAGATATATCTGGATGGTGATCCGTTTAAAGCAAATGAGGAAATGATTGACTGTCTTCTTAAATCAACAGCAAAGGGAAAGTGGAGATCATTCTTAGAGGCCTTAGAAAAATCAGGTACATGTTGTTAAAATCAACAATGAATTTTTTATGAAATACTCGCATGAAATTTAAATGCATTTTAATTATTACATATTAACACAATGACCGTTTGTTTGTTCACACGCTGAACATAATATTTGAAATTTTTAAATAATTGTACTTTACTTTCAGGCTATCGTCACTTAAAATCCTTGCTTGAATCAACTGACAGACCAAGTTCAAGTGATACACGTGAAAGAGAAATAATACGAGTGTTCATTCCGTTCTTAGAAAAGACAGTTACAGCAAAAGAAATTGTGTCAGATCTGTACTCAAGAAAAGTTATAAACGAAGTGGATGACGAATTGATACGTGCAACATATCAAAATAAAGGAGACACATATGCTACAATTGTCTTACTTGAAAGAATGCAGTGTAGATTGGCTCCAGATGAATGGTTTTATGAATTTCTGAGTGTATTAGTACAAAGGAACCTAGAATATGTCGTAAAAGAAATTGAACCAGATTTTTTGGTCTCTCCTGAACGGTTTCGACCTTGCACAGGTAGGATTTTGTGCCCTTTAAGCAATACTTCAAAATGTTATCATTTTAATAAATACAATATTCATAAAATCATTTACCTACCTATTTGTCTCTACATAAAACAAGCCCTCTCTCGAGTGTTACAGGCAGGACTATGTGAACGTCGAAAATACTAGTAAAAATGTAACAGTAATCATGGTAATAAAAAGAACCTTGCAAAGAATATTGTCAGGCAAAATGAGACTTGAATGAAAGTATTCCAGTCAGTTTTTAAGCTGTTAGGTATTAAGTGAGAACACCTGTACAAACTTTCATAGCTGTAAAAGAACTGTATTCTTGTTCAAAATAACAGTCATGCTTATTTCAAATTGACACTTGTAGATTTTATATGACAACATTGATTTTACAGTGGTAGACTTAAAACAGTTCGAATTATGCAAATAAGAGCAAAAGTTACAGCTAAAAATATGCCTTAAAGTCCATGCTGTAGAAATATTACATGTGTTAAAAAAGGGGATGAAAACAGAGGTACAAAAAGTTTTAAGATGAACTGTAATTCTCTAGAAAGGGTAGCAATTACTACCAAAATGGCAAAATAATTGATCTAGTGAGTAAAGAGCAACATGAAATATGTTTACAATATAGTAGGATGGAAAGTAGAAACTATGCATCATATCTTATTTATAAATAATTCTTTGTCATGAAAATAGGTGACAGTCTTAAAATTATTTCTTTTAAACATATCAGCTTCATATATAGTGTGAATAGTTAATGTATTTACTTATACATGTCATTTTACAACTATATTAGAAAGTTAAACATTTGTACTTATTCCATAACGGTTAAAATTCCATTATTTTAAAGGATGTTGTGTTTCTGTGATTTTCAATAATATCCCGCCAAAATGCATCTAAGATGACTGACAATACTCGTGTTTCCCTCCAAAAAAGTTACAGCTATAATTTTGAGACATTTCTCAGCTGCAACTTTCAACTGTAGTATTTTCACTGCTGTATTTGTGAGACCTGCATGTTTTACACCTGTAAATTTCAACTGTTTTTCGGGCCATTTTCCATTAACATGTCTTTAACAGCTCAAATGTTAAGATACACGTTTTATAGACGTTTTACAACTGTAAAATAGGTCCTTTGTACGTACAGGCAGAGTGAAAAGTAAAAGTATCGGAAACATACTGAGGATTTTTTATCACAGCCCGCTTAAACTGGTCAAGGTCAGGTAGAGTTGCGATGTTACTATGAAGTTGGTTCTAAAGGGTAATATTATATGGGATAAACAAATACTTATAACTTAATGTATCTGTCTGGTAAGTAATAAGTGATGCATATGCCTAATTAGTTTAACAGGTGATTGTATGTAGGATTGGAGGCTGACTGCTACAATATTTGGGCAGATTGTATTAAACATTATGAGTTTTAAGTCTAATCTCAGATGATCTAGAGACCGCCATCCGAGAACTTCAAGTATGGCTAGCTTTGTTAGTATTCGTTTATGTGTAAGGACTCCAGAAAGTAGAAGCATATTCTAGTTGGGGCCGTACCAAGGCCTTGTATGCCAGTCTTTTCACCTTTTCATTATTGGTGTTTATGTTTCGCTATATGGATCCAAAAGTTCTAGTATTTAGTGTTATTCTTGAGATGTGACTGTTATAGTTATTCTTATTTTGTATCTTATTTTACTATGTTAACGCGATTCTCTCTTTAATTACAGCGACCTTAACTTATTAATATACCTCGATAATGTTTCGAAAAAAATTGCATGAAATGAATCATTCCTACAATAAAAAATCACTTTTACAAAAGAAATGCAAAGCAAAGATTTTTTATAATTTTTATATAGAAATATAACGAATGTTAATATGACATCAAGGTAATTCTGCACGTTTGAGGAAACGGAAGGAACGGCGTAACGTCATTTATTCGGCAAACGTAGAATAAAGCCTGGATTCGGCGTACGGAAATGAAAATCATTTTATAAACAAATAGCAACCGGTGAGTAAATTTATTACAATGGCATCGTTACTATCTTTTTAAAGTTAAAATGTTATATTAAAACATCCGGCACGCTTAAACTAATCCACAAATGTCGCAAAATAAGCTTGAAATGTGCGGATTTCTACAATCATGGGCAAATGTTTTCAAAACATGCACCCGTACTTATGCATCTTATTTCACCATATTAAAGGCCATATGTTTATATACGTCTGTGAGAACTTTCATTCAAATCTACATTGTAGAAAATTTACTAGTATATCAGCGAAAAATTTATCAAAATTGTGATTTTACCATAGACTTCCATTATGAAAACTTTTATGAGGTCAAAATCTTTCAAATCAGTCTAGCAAAAAATCGAGCACACGACCTTATCCTTTTTATTTGCCAGATTTTCTAAGTATATTCTGAAGTTTTGAAAAATCAGGGTTTAATCAAATTCTATATTGTAGAAAAAGATTGATCCGAACGTGCAGAACTACCTTTAGGTTAGTCAAGCATGTTTGTTTCTGATTATCTCAAATAAAACAAACGTTCAACTTTACGTCCTTGGTAGGGTGAGCTGTAAATGTATTTCAATAGATAAATATTTATATTCTTCGTTATCTAAGCGATTGAAGTAAAACGGTATTTGATACTTTTTTTCTTTTTACAAATAATTGATTGAGTTTATATCCCGCGTACCTAACTACTTTTGCACCAGAAAACGGTATTTCTTATTATTTGTCTTTGATTTTAAAGTGCGATAGGTAATAATCTTATCTTTTAATTGTATAGGTTCCTTGAAATCGAAGGGGACGAAATGCGATGAACTGAACTTAAAACAAGAAATATATAATACTGAAGGTGGTGAAGATATTTGTAATTTGTCCAGTAACGTAATTGAGCACGTGATCGCAGGTAAATAAATGTACAAATAATTAGCATCCTGAAATAAAGAGGCACTGTTAAGAGACGTGCTTCTCTTTGTTTAGAAGCTATTACCGCTACTCTTTCGGCTTAACTCGTAGTTTAGCTATTACATATTTCACTGAGAACGTAGAAGCTGTTATTTGGCACATGACAGGTACAAAAATGTTCCTGCTTTTATAAAAATGATCAAGTGTTCAAAATGGCTTTCACGTTACATTTGTTCATTTCTCTAAGATTATGGAGAGGTCGAAGACGATGTGGACCAGGCAGTTCCAATATCAACTGAAAATGACAATGACGCTGATGGCGAAGAAGCTTCAGATTTGTCAAGAAACTCAAGTTTGATTTATGTGAGAGACAAAAAATCATCTCAGCTGGAAAGTACCTCGATCTCAGTTATACAGGATATGGAAACTGAGAAGAAAACACCAGTCTTGTCTGAGGTTGTGACACTTGGGGAAAGGGCACCACCAGAAGGACATGATGTTAACGGCAATAGTTCTGGCGATGATGGAGAAACACAGAATACCCCAAAACTAAGCAAAACCATTAAAATAGGTAAATTTAGTTCAGAACAGAAGCATCTCCTTTGTGATATAACAAATAAATGGTGTCTGACTTTTGTAAATACTTATATCGGCCAAGCTAAAGGAAAAGTAAAATAAAGAATTTTACATCAAGTAGGATTTTGTAACTTGAAGTTTATCCATTTGTTGGGTGGGGATGAACACATTAAGGCATTTTAATTTCATGCACACAGAACAACATAACTTTTAAACACAGCTACAAAATATGGTATCAACATACAAAGTGTGAAAATCAGTTTTGTTTCCTTACTTTATCTTCTTTTTATATGCCTAATCAATGTTTCTGCATACAGAAAAAGTAGAACAGAACGAAGACGTTCCACAAAACGACAAAACAAATTTGGTTGCAAATGAATCAGATAGCGAAACAGAAGAATCTGACGATAGCTCTGACGGTACGTGTGCCATTTCTGTTACACATATTAAATGCAAGGATCATAAAGCTGGTCGCTTGAGTGTCCGTCTATAACTAATGATTAGGTTATATTTTCTGGAGTCTTTTCAATATCTGTGTAGTGAAATTCCTCGATTTTTAGGGGGCCTGAGGTATTGCACTTTCCATTACCTCTAATGAACAGGCTCAATTAAACCTACTCTGCTTTCATTTTGTTTGATTGCATTCTATGCTTCCTTCCGAGGGATTATCTTATAGATTCATCAAGGGTATTCTTATTTGAAGGATATATATTTTGTAGAAACCTTACAAGAGTTCTTTGCCTACTTTAATTTAATTTGTTAATGGTATTTATATATACAGCGGTAACGAGTAAAAATATAAGGAAATGACTATTAATGGTGAAACATGAAGAGGACATTTATACGCAGGACTTTTAGCAGTTCTCCTTTTTTTTGGCAATGGTCTTAAGCACAAGTGTGACTGTAAAAGTATTATCAAATCAAAATTATCGCCTGAAATGACATATACAGCTTAGCTTCTGTATTTATATTTTTGTGAGTTATACCATAATAACGCTCGGAAACATGTTTTAATATCATTATAAAGCCTTTTTTCTTACTATTAATCAGAAACAACGGATGATGTTAAGCCGCTGGCTCAGAAATTGTATCCTTTCCAATTAGAGTTGGCAGAAAATGCGCTAGCTGGCAAAAATACTATCATATGTGCTCCAACAGGAAGCGGAAAAACCTGGGTAGCCTTATACATCATAGACAGTCATTTGCAATCGGCTGCAGACGGTACTTATCTTGCTTCTCTTCATTTAATAAAGTTTAAATTGAAGAAATACAAATATGCTTTGGAAGATAAAACAGAGCTTTGCTTGATTTCTAAAACAATATAATCAGAGAAAATAGTTAAGTATCTAGTGATGTTTGTTAACAGTCATTACGTTATCACATTATTTCTCATCTCGACTCAGATATGAGCGTTTGGCAATATTATCCTATACATCCTATACTTCAGTAAAATCTTCATAACTTGTAATTTTATTTCTGATAGCAGGACAAAAGAAAGTTGTATTTATGGCGAGGAATGGAGCTCTAGTCAAGCAGCAAATGGATTTCATTTCCAAACAACTGCCGTTTGCAAGGGTAATTTGATTGCATTTATTTTCTTTATTCTAAAAAATAAACACTTTGTACTGTACATATAAATTGTAGATTTACCGTAAGGCTTTTATTTTGTTCTTGAACGATATAAAATTTTGTACTTTTAGGTCAAACACTTGAAAGGAGACACGGAAGAAGCTATGATGATGCATGCATTTCTTGAAGATTATGATATATTTCTCTTCACACCTCAAATTCTTGTCAATAATTTGAGCACAGATGTGAAAAGCTTATCTGTATTTTCTCTGATGGTGTTTGATGAATGTCACCACACAAGAGGTAGTGAACCGTATAGCATGCTGATGAAAAACTACCTAATGGAAAAGGAAAAATTAAAGGGAACCAAAAATTTACCACAGGTAAGTTGTCATGGGTGACAAAACGTTCCCTCGTCAAGGCTGTCAAGAGTGTCCTATTTTTATCTACAGCCCTACTTTTTTCCTACATTTTCATAAAAATACCCTACTGACCCTGCTTATTTTTTATAAAACATGAATCGATGAAATAAATTGTTTTGTAAATGATTTAAATTTGTTGCAATAGTTTAAACTCAATGTTTAGTTTTTCGCATTACATAATGCTAAAACTATACATATCTCCATAAAAATGATAGTTAGTCTTGATTATGCTACCTATGCTATAATTCTCCATACTGTAGTGTTCAGCCTGGAAACGTCCAGATATCTTCATTTGGATTCCATGTGCCTGATGCTACATGTAACTGGTCATTAACTGACCAAAAACATTCCAGGTTGCTAATCCTATGCCCAGGAGAACGTTCATGGAGCATTGTCAGTCTTTAAATCATGTTATATTGTTTTTCTAATCATATAAATACGAAATCTCGGTACTTCATTTGCCCTATTTGTTTGGGAAATTATCCACTTACTGTTTTTGTATGCCTGCTTGTCAAATTAGATTAAATCGTAAATTAATTGTGGCTTTTAGACTTCAGTACATGTGAGAATGAAAATTTTGGTGATATTTTACAACAGGCATTCCATTTTCATTTTACAAATGATATTTTCTTTCAAACAAAAACATATGCTTTGCGTAAACGTCTGGATATCATTTTAATTATTATAGGTAGTTGGTTTATTTCATTATTATCATTAACAATGCATTACTACTATAAATAGATTATTGGTCTGACAGCATCTATAGGCACCGGAAGAGCAAAATCCCAGAAAGATGCCCTTGATCATATATTTCGAGTGTGTGCAAGTCTAGATGTAAGATGTTTATCAACAGTAGAAAAGAACCGAGAAGATCTAGCTAAACACGTCAGTGTACCTAGTGAAGGTTGTGTACTGTTTATTGTTTTTGGTTTCAAAGTTACACAGAGTACCAGTATAATGTGATATCTTACAAGTTTTAACTCATTAGTTGTGGCCTTCCTTCTATAATTATTTTGTTTGTGTATTGGAACAGCAACAATAGCTATATAGATGCCCTTAATGTATGATAGAATTTAATAATTGGCGCAATGCTTGTACAGATTCGAAGACATCAACCTTAATAAATCATCTGCTGTCTTCATCATACAAAACAGTTTTGTTTCGTTAAGCAGTGAGGGCAGGTACCATGAGAATAAAGATACATGTATATGAAACTCTAAATAAATTAATTGTTCGAAAATAGTGTCGTTGATAACATTTTTTATTTTCATTTTACACAAAATTTCAATATCGGTGAAACCTAGGACAAATAAACCATAACAGCCTCTCCAGCACTACCTTCTTACTACTGTATCAAAGATGTAGGTACACACTTTGTTTACATATTCGTATTCCTTGGAAATTGTAGGTATTATTATAAGATTACATGAAGGGCCACGTATATCATTTTTCCCTCCTCCCTTAAATGAAATTAAAAATTAGTATCATCATCATTTCTTAACATTTCGGGTCGACATTTAATGCTTACAATTATGTCGCAAGAATAGCATATATCGGCTAGGCAATGTACATTTACGCAAAGTATATCGAATGAGTTGTGGTCTAGTGGATAAGGTGTCGGCCGCTCAACCCAGGGGTCGTGGGTTCGTGCCCCACTTGGGTCACGACCATGACTTCTCATATGACACTAGTACTGATTTTTCCAGAAAGTGAACTCGAGAGTGGTTCCAATAAGCTTGACGCTTTCATCATAATTGAGCTAAAACAAATTAGTGATGACTCGTATGGCATCTGCATTATTCGTGCGGATGTTTATCCTGTATCTCTTTAATCGCCATGTTGTTTTCTTTAGAAACAATACCAATGAAAAGACGACCATTTGATCCTTGCAGAAGCATTCTTCTTCAAGCAGTGAAGGAAACAGGAGATTTTCTGGAAGGTAGAGTCATATGTATGATATTATTCTATTTTTATAATTCAACAAAAACAATGAGGATTATTCAAAAACAAAACTTTCGTCTTCACAAATCATTTCATTGTACAATATTATTTATTTGTACTGCATATGTGTAAGTTTCTTTGTACTTGTAACTGCACACAAACTTGTGACATAATTTAATATTACAAAATATAGTTTATAGATTATAGCATTAGGAATGTAATGGGTACTGAAGTCAAGTGTCACGTTACACTATAGATATAGCTTTAATGGATCCGAAATTGATACAAGTTATGCACAAATGTCCGAGTGATGTAGAGTCAAAACGATATGCACAGTGGGTGGCAGAAGTTATCAAGGTTGCTGAATCACTTACCCGAGGTCAAGGGAGAAATATTGCATCATGTGCGAAATACCTTCAGGTTCGTAGATATTTTGCAAAGCACAACTATTAACATTCTAAATAACACAGATAGATGTACTTACTTATTACGATACCTTTTAGAATAGTTATATTGAAGAGTACTTTTATGGTTAATGTTTTCTTTAACGATTTACCTTTCATTAAAAGCCAGGGGCATCCTTGGCCGAGTTATAAAATAAATATACGTTGAATAAGCAGGTGCGCGTGACGTTCGTGGCGACTCTTGATTCCTAAGATGGAGATTTGTAGGAATTATATTTTCACTGATATATGGTCAAATGTCCAACCTTATTTCAAAATGTGTTAAATATGGAACTCATTTTGTTTTCATTTTGGTTGTCATACCTCCTTTTATGAATTTCTGTCGCTTATAAATTCAAGACATAAATATTTGTATTTTGTGACTTTTCTTAGAATTTGATTGAGGTCATAAAATGAATAAAATGACATACAAGCATGACATTTTATATGTTATTAAATATACTTTTCTTGTTGTGTGAGAAGTTTTATATATTTTACTGTTAATAATTTGAAATATTTTGCCAAAATAGCGAGGAGGTTTTGGGTTTTGTCAAATATACATTATTTAATTACTATCTATGCAGAATTGGCAAATTACATTGTGAATGTTCATTTTACATTTAAAACATCCCAAAACGTATACGAAGAAAATAAAATTTCAACAAAAACAGTTTTAGCTTTCATCGTCTACATCATGAGGTCCGCAAGTAACACTATGAAAACTAAGATAAAACTTTTTTTTTCAACTGCAAAGTAATTTGTTATTAGACTGAACATGTCAAACTGAATATTTTCTTTTTGGGAAAATCGTCGACTGAAAAATGAGTATTGTGACTTACCGTGTAAAAACCTCCAATGCTTCTCTCATGTTTAGCAATATTTTGCTTAGAATTTATGGACTGAAACTTGACCGTTTTATATTACATTTAGATTTACTACAATGCCTTGGAGATAAACAGATTACTTAGAATCCCTGATGTTGCATTCTACATTGCTACACAGCATGTGGAAGAAGCTGAATACCAGGATAGTTTCACAAAGGAAGAAACACAACTTTTGAAAAAATTGAAAGGTGACTGACTTATTTTCCTTTATTTTAGTTGTATCACTAAATTTGTTTGTTCATTTTTACTCAGTGCAAAATGGCCATAGAGCCATAGTCCAGGAGGGAGTCATTATCCACGCAAGGGTGACTATCACGTAATTTCGAAGTTCAAATTGCATATTTAAATCAGGAGGATCGTCATAAGAGCAGCGTTGATACAGAAGTTACATGTTGACAATGAAAGTCACTGTCTAATATATTTTATTACGTTTCGCGTAGACGAGGGCGAATAATTGCGTTCTTCGGATTTTATACCTACTATAGAATTAACAGACTCACTTGACTGAACGTACAAAAGTGTTCAAAGAAATACTGATGCTAGACCAAGCAGTTTCTTGGTCCTTACGTTAAGTAGTTTAGCGAATTGATATTAATTGCAAGATATATAGTACATAACCCATTTGATAACAACAACTGAATGCCCCGGTCATTTCAACAATGGTAAAATTTGGAGTACATAAGTTAACCTTAAAATCTACTTTGTCACAGAGAGTCTATATTAAAAGTTAACCACTAATTCCAAAATTAAGATGATAAAATCTGGCAAACGATTTACGATGTTTTTGATAACGGTAGCCTTGTTAAATTAAGAAAGATAAACATTACGTCTGACTCTGGCAAATGTTATAAGCTGTGAATATAAACGCTATAAATGTGACACTGGCACATTACGAGAAAGGGGAAATTTAAAAACCTAAGAAATTAAAGCCTTTCTATTTACATATATTTATGTACGTATAATACTGTTATTAATGGAGAGACGCAACTCGAGGCAAGACAAAGAAACAATGGTATCCACATTGTTAGCCTTGTGTAACTTAAGCTCTCAAAAAGTTTTTTCATTTGGTTCGGATTTCTTGAGTGCTGCTTTAAAATATTCCTCCTTTACTGAACACATTTTGTAACCTTTTTATCCAATCGCGAAAAACAGATAAATAGTCTTCTTTTGGTATCTGTTTAAGACTGATAAATGGCGCTGTCAAGAGAACTTCTGGACTTATATTTCTTCCTAGAAAGCATTTTCTTAAGCGTTGGAAAAATAGTCACAAGGACTCAGATTAGGTGAATAAGGCGGATGGTATACAACTTTCACCTTTTCAGAAGTAAAAAAAAAATTAACAACCCACTTGTGAGAGGAGGCGTGGTCGTGTATAAGATGGACTCCTGGCCACCCTTTGCTTTGACGTTTCTTATTGTACCACTTTTTCACTTTCTTCAGTACAAAGTTCTTGTAAAATCGTCGAGTGACTGTATGACCAGATGGACGACTGGTCCACTAGAATTGCAAAAAAAAATAAAAAAATGCGTGCACCATCTTTTTTGAACTTATTGTTTCCGAACACATTTAAGGCGTTGTTTCTTTTG
This sequence comes from Mercenaria mercenaria, assembly GCF_021730395.1. NCBI lineage: Eukaryota > Metazoa > Mollusca > Bivalvia > Venerida > Veneridae > Mercenaria > Mercenaria mercenaria. The sequence continues at coordinate 26,136,179 of NC_069369.1, forward strand.
CTCTTCAGTGAGCAAATGAGGTACCCACCTAGCGCAAACCTTTCTCAGGTCCAAACCGCTTTTTCAGAATTGTTTGCACGCTACCTTCGGATATGCCAGTACAAATATCTATATCTTTCACAGACAATCGCGCATCCTGTTCGGCCACAGCTTTTACAGCAGTGATGTTTGGCTTGGTAACAGAGGTTTTATGCCTACTAGAACGGGTATCATCTCCGACTTTAAAAGCTTTTACCCACCTAAATATTGTACGCATTGAAATGGCCTGAGGCCCATGTATACCACGCAATTCAAATATCTGCAGTAAATCTATATCAAGCCTTTCGTCCATTTTACAATGTGACAAGTAAATTGGTCAGTGTATGTGACTGAATAGATATATTTCAATTTGAAATAACTCGGTCATTTTTGAAAAGCAATTTGCACAAAATAAACGGGTATCGTTAGCTTTTGGAAACATATTCAAGTGCAATGAAGCGTTTCAAACAAGAAGCATCTTTAAAGAAGATACATTAGCCAATGTACACTTTAAGCTACGAAACGTGCATGCATTCTGCACTTTTACAGTTTATTCATAAAACATAACAAAATGTAGTTTTTTAAGTAAAATTTTCATGTTTTTATGTAGAACATATTTCACAGAACACATATTTTACATAATAATTATATTAATCATAATCTAGGAAACTTTGACAAAAAATAAGACTAAAAAGGAGGGGCCTAAATGTGGGAGACGGAATGACCCATTTAAATTGCCAAGGGGTACCAAATGACCAAAATGGGGACGAGTTGACTGTAAATATTTACGGGAGATCTCTGCTGCAGTTTCACTACCGAGGGTATTCAGGTTTATGGCGTAAGCTATTTCTACAGGAGTCTTGCAACTGATTATACTGTCTAATAATACAGCTCAGAGCACCTGCACACCCCTGTTAAATTTTTCATCCAGAAATCAAAATGTACAGTTTATTCAGCTGTTAAATGACCTTCATCCGAAATATTTACAGGAAGTAAAGGTTAAATCAATAACGGCCTGTGGCCGGAAAAATACCTGGGATAAAACTACGGAAGCCCATATATGACAGACCTTTTTGCAGGACCCTCGTATGAATATTAGCAAAATATGGATTATCCTTGTTAAGGATAATAATTTGCGCGCAATTAGTTTTCATGGGAATACCCAAATCCATAATTACAAGCAAAAATATAAGCCTCGAACAAATGTTGTTTTTTTTCTCAATAGGAGCAATTAGTTCCTCTTTAATAAGATGCCAGTTGGTTGAGTCACTGATGAATAGATTTATTATCTCTTACTGTAAGATCTTTCACATTGAGCATTGAGTACGTGCGTGCGTTTATAGTTTAGGGAGAATTACAAATATTTGGTTTGATAATATAATGTACAACAAAGGAGGGACTAACGACTTTCGTAAAAAATCAGCAGCATTCAAATGCACAAGTTTTGTAAAAATAGTCAAAGAATACGTTAGCTTTGGAATTGTATGACTTTCAAGCAAATGCGTGAATATCAGTCTGGTTTGTCACGTGCTTTTTAAAGTTATATTTAAAATATGAACTATTGCAACACAACATTTATTGTATGTTAAAAATATTACACACTAAGTCTTGATAAATTGATACGTAGTCACAATATGAATTATTTGTATGTCAGTTACAAATTATATTTAATCTGAAAAAAAACGTTATTTTTTATTAAACTGGACTTAGTTCATTTGATGAAGACATTCTATGTTTAATGCTAATTTCTCATGATAAAAAGTTTTAATGAAGGATGCGCAAGATATATTTCTATCGCTGTAACAGGATGTGCTGATAAATATTTAAATATAAGTATTCTGTAATGTTACTGGAAATAGAAAAGAAGAAATAAAACGGAGCAAATCTTTTAATAGACAGTGCAATCTGATTTTATTTTCTGTTTTACTTACATAGTTACAGATGAGGGATGAACCGTAAATTTAAATACATAGTTAAAATCCGTTTCCTGTTATCATTTGTATTTGTTAGACTGTATACTTTGGCAATAAGATTAAGGTGTAGAATATGCTAGTCACCTATATGCTTCGATTGTTAGTCGTGGGCTTGCTCCATGGCTCCGTTTAAACCAAAAACGTGAAAATTCCTCGCTTCGCGATCAGTATTAAGAAGTTAGTACTAGGACTGGTAAGCCCGATATCAATATATTGTGGCTGGGTGAGGTATCATGTTACGTGTCTACGGCGTTATATTCCAGAGAGGCAGCACTGTAGTGTTGGGCATTGCACTCACTGCTACAAGTAAACACTGTAGTTTATATGACTGAACACTCGTTGTAATATTAATTCACTGAATTTGCCTGCTCGCCATTATTGTTTAGAATGTCGTTATAATCATTGTTGACGTTTTGTGATGTTCTCACAGAGAAAGTTTGACTGCACACCATCATTCATCTGGGCCACCATTCATAGCAAGCCTTTATATCATGAAACCTCTTGTTTAATATCCCGACTACATCTTTCACACACATGCATTAAGATTTTATCAATAATAATTTAACAGAAAAAGAACACTTAATAGTTTACTTGTATCATTGAAATCGCCAGTTACACAGAAATGAGCTATAATTTTGCGGTAAGGCATTTTAAATTTTCATACGTTTGTCAATCTCTTGACAGCATTTGTAACCTTCATTGAAGACCTTATTAATATATTATATAGGTAGTTGTTTCTGTGGGAATATCATATCTGCTATGTCAGCGGAGACATTAAAATAAATCAACGGTCGGTAACGGAAAAAAATAATAACAGTATATATTTGATTCAGCAACGATATACATTTACCCGTTAGCCGAGGTGTACCAATTTTATTGTGTCATACAATTACCCGTATCTTGACTCGTCGTTTTGCTTACAAACCTACCTAGTCATTGATATTTATCACCATTGACTTGAGAGTCATGGTGTTATGACTTAAAGATTGAGTGTTTTTATCTGATTAGCAAAGTGTTGTGGGCATTATTTTGTTTTTCTTTATGTTTCAACTTATTTGTAGGTTATTTCTTATCACCACAAATCATAGTTGAGGACGACATTATGATACTTAACCTGTCATATTTTGTACTACACCCTGCCATACCGTATTTCCGGAATAAAAAACAAAGCAAAACAAACAAATTTGAGTCGTTCAACAGCGCAAAAAAAAACACTAATTCTCGCAAAGCAAATAACAAAAAACCAATATAAAGTTATACAAATTTACGGCAGTAGAAATAACCATTTATGCGGTATGTAATTAAGGATCCTGTTAAAATCTATAAAAATTGTTTTATATCGGATAATCATTACACCAAGACTGAAACGTGAAGGAGATTTCAGATATTTCTGATTTAATAACTTAATGCTGTTACTGTTTCACTACACGTTCTATTTGCTGGGTCTTCATGGACAAAATTTTGCAAACAATTACGGATGGCTTATTTCTATGAGCAACGATATCTTCTTTGCTTCAACCCACAGCAACATTCGTTTTTGCTGCGTTACTCCAGTAGTATTTTTTGTTATAATTCACAGCAGTGTTTACATACTTTTTGTAGACTGCGCTTGCGGTGAGCTAGATATAATCTTTAAATTGGCTGCTCGGTGTATGTAAACGTGCGTTAGTGTGTTCGGCCGTCCGACTCTGTCCAGATAATAACGTTGACAAACGTGAGACTATCTTTTTTTAAATTTGGCAAAAATATTAACCTCAATGGAACTGAGTGCCGCGCACAAACCTCAATGTCACACTTCGGGGAGGGAATCAAAGGTAAGATGTGCATGGCGTAACGTAGGTACGTCAGGTATACATCGCAAAGGTCACGTGCAAACCCAAGGGCTAAATGTTAAAGGTAAAGGTCATACTGGGGATAAGAGGTCACTTAAGATTCTGTTTGGCAAAAATATTTCCTTCAGTGAAATAGATATATCAGATGTATGTTTACGTGTGTTGTATGTCGATGATTTTAATACAGTCACTGTGTTCAATCGTTGCTATTAAAATAATTTACACTGAGATACTTTATGCCGGTAGCTGGAACTATTAATGGAAGATTTGAATGAATAACGCGAAATATGTATTTAAGAAATATCTAACATAGATAGGTGCTGATATTGCACAATGTCCTGTCATAAATATCTCTCTGTAGGAAGCCCTCTCTTAACTGTATATTTCTGTACTGTTTCAGAATTGCAGAAAGAGCTAAGAAAACTGAATGCTGAAAATCCAAATGTTCATGCCATGAGTAAAATCTTGTCAAATCTTTTTGCTGGCGAGGACGCCGACGTTGACTCTAGGGCAATGGTATTTGTTCACGCTAGGGCAACATGTAGAGCGTTGGCAGATTTTCTCAATGACGAGTTGGAAGGAAACTATGTGAAAACAAGTCCTTTCCTAGGAAAAGAAACTAGAGGCGCTGATAAAGGTAAGATTAACAAAATTCAAAATTCATATCGGTGGTAAGATGCTGTAAGACAACTGAAAGCTCACTTATTTAGGACAATCTATGTAGTGCGATCCTTGTATAAAAATCTCCAAGTTCTATCTTATAATTCATCTGATATCGGGGTTCTTCCTTTATCTTGTAGTCTGTTACTGTCAAAATGAATGGCTTTTTGACAGATTTAAAACACATTTCAGTTAAACGGATGTAGGGATTCATATATTTTATTGCTTAAGGCTGACTTTTACTTATACGTAGAGGGATAATATGTCTGTTCTGAAACACAATGTTGAAAATGCATAATTTGCAGGCATGACCGAAGATGAACAGACAAGCATATTAGAAGAGTTTCGGGAAGGAACTTTCAAAGTTCTTGTGGCTACATCGGTCGGAATGGAAGGTCTAGATGTGCCCGACTGTAACATGACTTTAAACTATAACTTCAGTGGGGATGAAATTACGAAAATACAGATGACAGGTAATAAATTTGAAAACTCATAAGGGTTTAAGAGCCATAATGACTTTGATTATGTTGTGACGGTCATATTTGTTGTTTTGAACATAGAATAAATCATTTTTTGTTAAACCTGATTTTCAATAAGTTCCCACTGTTTGTCATAGGTTTGAATATTTAATTCATCAGGAAGAAAGTATTGTCGAGTTTATTGTTTTTCATTACCTCCCTTTATGATTCTAATCGTATAAATTCATGTGTAATATTAACATATTAAGTGCTTTTCCGGCGGTGCAATTATGCATACCCTCTGTTTGCTATTTTGGAGTCTGCCTTTTAGAAAATGTATATATTACTTTTTTCCTACTAATCATAAAGGGCGTAGCAGAAAGAAGAAAGGCAAGGCAGTTATGATAGCTACTGATGCTCAATTAGATAAGGACAGAATTGCAATGTACAGGATAAAACTAATGACGGGTGCTGTGGAAGAATTCAAGAGATTGGACGACAGCTCTGTTAACAGACAGATATCTACAGTCCAGAAAAAAATGTTGGACGACCACAAATGGGAACTGAAAACTAAAGAACTTAAACGTAGCAAGCAGTCCGATGTAATCGATTACGAAATACTATGCAGGAAATGTGATGCGTTTGTTTGTAATGCATCTGATGTTCGAAAATTTGAGACGTCATATGTGGTTGCATTGCGAGGCTTTGAAGAGAAAATCTGTAAAAAAGAACATACAAAAAGAGCAAATATGGGCGCTTTGAAAAAGATGTATAAGATGTTTTGCAAAACGTGTCCCAAAGACTGGGGAGTCATCGCAGTTAAGGATGACATTGAATATTACATTCTAAAAATAGAAAATTTAAAATTTGTCAGCAGTATAGATTCAGAAGATGTGACGACCCATAAAAAGTGGACTGAGGTGCCATACAAGGTCACAGAAGTTGGAATTAGGGACCTGTCCCGTATGTATGATGAGATCAATTGAAATCAATCGGACACACCTTTTTAAATATACACTCCTCATTGACAAGTAATAAAGATGTTATTATGATGAAAATCAACAGGAGATTTTAACTGGTCATGAATTAATCATTTTTCTTCGAGGAGTCTGTCGTTTAGATTAGGGTTTTGCTTTCATTTTTTCTTAGTATTGTAGTGATAACACCAGTATTTGCAAGTTCAAAGTTATTGCTCGAAAACAGCAGAGATAGGGTTTTGTGACGCGCTCTATCCATGGACGCGCGCTTTTTGTTAAACAAATTTGTGGCACTTAAACTTACCTTTCACTACTCAAGTTATATTGGTACGAATTGCACAATCCTCCAGTTTTCCGAACAAAACCGTAATTAAGCGTTTATAGTTCTTGCATACCAGACTGGGATTTCTGGTGATATCAACGGTGCTGGAAAACTACTCTCCTGCTATTTATATGACATATAACGAACTACATCTGCGTAGTAGATTTGTATAGTAATAATAATGTTTTACATAAAACGGGATAAAAATCAAATACCTTGATAGTTTCTCTTCGTTCCTTAAAACATATTGTCGATTAAAAAAACGTCTTTTAACGGTAAAAATATAACATTTCACTGCTGATGATTATAAGTATCTTACATGCCTGCCTGTGAAAGACGGGATTTTTCCCTACCCGAGGGACAGTGTGGAATGGAAAACCGGGTTAGCGGGTTTTTTTATCCAAGGTGTCCCGAGGGTTGAGAAAACAGCCGTCTTACATAGGCAGACATGTTAGATCATTTTTCTCGCCTATCACGTTCAAAATAGATCATAGAGACAAATAAATTTGGGTATTTGCTGACATTATTTATATGTTTATGACGACATAATAGTGTCAGTACTATGTGATGTCACCTAAGTGTACGCTATTTTAGACAAGGTTTTTCCCTAGGGAAAGACAGGAATATTTATCACCGTCGCGTGCTCGGACAAATATATACTTTCCCCGCTAGGTAGGCAAGAAAAAACAAAACCTGAACTATTACGTTGTTTTTTTGTCTTTGTAATGTCATGACGTACTTCCTGTTAACAGACGTAAAGTTACCGCGTTTTGCTAATACGCTACTACAAGATTAATATTATTAGTTGGACTGGCATACAAGAAAAAGATTTAATCACTGGTGGTAGGTACAGATGGAAATATTCGGCTCTCTCGTTACCGCCATAAACAGTTACCCTCAAGCCGGATATTCCCGTCTGCACCTGCAACCAGTGAAAGAATCTTATATTATATAGCATTCTAGTTGTATATCATGCATTAAGAAGTTAACAGGTTACACTGAAGTTGAATCCGGATGTATTAGCCAAATGCTCTAGGGATAAGAGCATGGAATAATACGTACCACTAAGAGCATAGTTGTATAAAATGTATTAAAAAGTTAACAGTTCAGACATAAACATCATACATAAATGGTTACACTGAACTTTAATCTGGATGTACATGTACTAGCCAAATGCTGTAGGGATAAGAGCATGGAATAATACGTACCACTAAGAGCATAGTTGTATAAAATGTTTTAAAAAGTTAACAGTTCAGACATAAACATCATACATAAATGGTTACACTGAACTTTAATCTGGATGTACATGTACTAGCCAAATGCTGTAGGGATAAGAGCATGGAATAATACGTACCACTAAGAGCATAGTTGTATAAAATGTTTTAAAAAGTTAACAGTTCAGACATAAACATCATACATAAATGGTTACACTGAACTTTAATCTGGATGTACATGTACTAGCCAAATGCTGTAGGGATAAGAGCATGGAATAATACGTACCACTAAGAGCATAGTTGTATAAAATGTTTTAAAAAGTTAACAGTTCAGACATAAACATCATACATAAATGGTTACACTGAACTTTAATCTGGATGTACATTTACTAGCCAAATGCTGTAGGGATAAGAGCACCATTTAGAGCATAGCGGTAATGTTATTAGATCACAAACAGATACCGACCGTAGCAGGAACAGTATTAGATTGTGGACAGAAATTGAGCACGGCGGTGACGTTATTAGATCACAGACAGGTGGCGAACATAGCGGTGACGTCATTAGATACCAGACGGACGCCGAGTATAGCGATAACGTTATCAGATCAAATATCTACAGTAACTGTAGTTTTATCAGGAATATGTTCAAAAAGTGAAAATCTATGTATGTCTGATGTGTACAATACCTTGCTGTCTAAAGATAAATGTGTGAATATAAAGCTGTCTCCATGGTGTGTTTTTCTGCTTTCCGGTCGGTATGTTTGATTCGAAGTCAGAGAGTCTAAAATGCACTGTGATGTAACCAACAGGTCTAGCAATATATTTTCCTCCAAGGCAACGAAAGTGTTAGAAGGTGAAAGTAAAGTGTCTTGCATTTTTGCTCCGAACTTAAATAGTGTGGTCGGAAATGAACATATGTCTTTATTTGAAACCGGAATTATGATTACTTGGTATTCATTGCTAATAACTGATTGTAACAAGTCGATATTCTGTTTTGTGTAATTAAAATCATGTATTGGACAGCTTACTGCATGTAATAAATTCCGAACCGTCTAGTTCTAGGTGGACACGCTTTTATGATATTGTTGCTCTTACCTGCATATTAGTATTTCATTAGCATAACATAATTGTAAGCAAAACTTGCACTTAGGTGCATGGAATTTTAAGGGATTAATTGCAAACGTCTTTGTTAATAATATTATCCATGTTAAAAGGGAGCATTGATTTGATTTTCATAAATTCAGTTTTAAATATCTTTCCATACTTTAATAGTCTTGTATACTACACTTTCCTTCGTTTGAAACGCACGCAAAAATACGTCAGAATGTGTTATTCTTATTTCAGTAACCTTTGTGATACGGCCAATAGCTGTTGACTTCAATAGAAATATTCGTTTTCGATAGAAAATTTATTCACGTAGATTTCTCGTACTATTAGAAAAAAGTCGTTTGTCGTATTAATTACACCACGATAAATAGAATTGTATAAATGAGAAATTACACAGTATTTGACATTACAGTTGATCTTGTTCTGTTATTACACGGTGTGGACGTCCGAGCGGATTTTTGTCCTTGTTTTCTTTAAAGTGCCTTAAATGAAGTATGAGTATTATGTTGTTGACAGCGTAGGGCGGGACTACTAAAAAGGTTTAACCTGAGACAATATTTCTATTTTGAGACACTGTGTATTCGTCTTGTACACTCAAAGTTTATCTTTTGTATATTTGTTTGATAAGTGAGTATTTTTTTCTAATTTACAATAAGCATTATCTGTACAGAATTGTATTGAGGTATGTACCCATGGTGTACACTTTACTTGTCAACAACAAAAAACATGATGAATAATAAAAAAAAGAAAACAAAGGTTTCAATGCAAATAGAAAAATTTCCAATATTTATTAGTCCGTTGACTACACATTTTAATGATTTAGTGTTAGTGCTTAGTTTGTTATGATTTAGTGTTCTTGTGATTGCATATATAAATCGTTTAATAAAGGTAAAAGGTGTTTGCTTATTAAAATTTAACCCCTGATGAAAGGACCAGCCGTTTTGGCATTTAAGCGACCTTTATATTGTACACATCTACCTCCACAATATAATTTTTCTTTGATACCAGGTACCAGTCAGAAAGGCATTCGATAGGCATTTTCAACTAGTTAGCGGAATATCAACTTACCACATCGGTCCAGATATTAATAGAGCCTAACCTCCGAACTCCCGTACCCGAGGCTCAAAATTAAACCTCTCAGCTATGATGTACTACGTATATGACTACTTTTTGTTTCATCTCTGGTTACTTAATATTATTTAATTTGGTCTGCCATCATTTTTTGGTGTAATCCCGAGCACATCTTTATCATAATATAAAACCTTTTTGTGAAGCCGAAAGTATTTGTTTTTTGTGCAAGAGTAGAATTCCAAAGGACAGTTCAGCTTCAAGTGATAGAGACCGGCCTGTGGATTGATGTAAACCATCGACCTTCAGCTTGAGAATAAAGTGCACTAACCACTGACGTATTTAAAACTGACTCACAATGGAGCAATGGTCTTTACCTTTCGGTCTAAATGCTGGTACTTCCTTTCTAAGTATGAATGCTAAACAAGAAGAAAATGCCCTGTCAAAACACGTAAGTCATAATTTGATCTTCAACGCACTATTTCACATTTTGGTCAGATACGTTATTAGATATTTGTATTTCTTTTCCATGTCCTATAATGTTAGTAAACATGTTTTCACGATATCCCCGTAATAAAACGAAGTCTGTCGTGCTAGTTCTTGAGGCCGCAAAACAGATACAAAAAGACCAGCCTTCTATAAGAAGCATAGAATGCAACAAACAAAAATAACAGTCTTAGTTTGTTTGATTCTGTGCACCAGAGCTATTGTACGGGAGTCAGTAGCGCAGCTGTTTGCATGTTGGTTGGCTACAACGTGTGGTTGCGGCCGATATCCGGATTAATGTGCAGTGCCAGGTGATTTACATCAATTGGAACTGTTTAGAGCAGTACTGGCCTAGACTTGATGGCGTACGGATACACATGACACCTGCTATGGTCTCAACTGATAATAAGTTGTTCAATCTATTCCAGATGGAGACTTAATTACCCACTCGAAATAAGACATTATTAGGTTTTAATGAAACACACAACACTCTTCATGCATCCTTGCATTGGATGAACCAGAAATCTATTACAAAATTATTTTATGATCTCGAAAGTACGTGGCGATATTTTACGGCAGCCTCAATATTGTGAATGTTAATCAAATCTATAAGAAGTTCAAATGACAGCATACACACATAACGAACAAACAATTAAAACAGACTCTGTAGATCATATATGCATCACATATTACTTATCACGTCCTTGGCACCGGCTTTAGCAGAATTACTTGACTTAATGACTCTGAAATAAATCCATGATCCGTAAGAACCAGACATTATAACAACACTGACTGCAAGTACAATATACGTTTATTGACAATTTAGCTTTAAAATCAAACATATGAGAATAAAATAATCTCACTTGTCTTGATAGTATGTATCCTACGATAGAGAAGTTATGCCATTTTATAACGGCGTTGTAAAATATATACAAAGAGAGATTAAGAGGTATTTGTCCTTGACTTCGCAGAAAATCCAGTATCATCCCATCCAATATAAATGGTGAAATAATATGCATGCTAAAAATAATACAAGGGTAGGAAATACCAAAAAGGGTTAGTTTCTTAATAAAATATGGTACATAAAACGGTGTTTAAATGATTTAACATGCCTTTATCACAATTACTTCGAAGTATTAAGAGTACTGAAAAAACATCTTGTGTCGTAATGTTGGCGATGGTGAAACGCGCAAACACAAGGATGCGATGTGTCAGCTTAAAAATCTGGATTCTTCATTACTGTGGTGTCAGAAGCACAGACAATAAGAAGATGTTTTTGCAATATAATCGCTTAAGATTGTTTGCTCATAATGGCGGTAATGGACGCAAAAACAAGCGGACGCGATAGCTTAGTACATAAACGACATCTTCCCTGAAATGATTTATTGGAAGTTATAAACTTGGCGTGGATATTTCTTGGATGATCTGCTTCCATAATTGTTCAAACAGTTCTGTATGGCTGCACATACGGATCGACATAGGTAAACTTTAAACCACACCACATTCTAAAGTGCTGGTCTGATTTTGAAATAATTTTACAGAAACCATTTCTTTAATAACTGTTTACTGAGATTGTTATTATAATACAGACTCATATTGATCGAATAGATTGAAATGTGATATAACTTTAAGGTTATAATGCAGTAATTTGGTCAAAAATGTGCTTCCGTGGTGTAGTCGAAAGAAATCCCTAATAAATAGATCTTAATTTTTCCATTTTTCGCGCATTTGCGCGTAAATCGGGGGCCAAATAGGCATTATTTCACTCGTGGAATGAATTTTACATAAAATAGGACACTTTTCATGCTAATATTTGCATGTTTTCGAGTCGTTTACTTGAAAACGAAAGTAGGGTGTTTATACTGCGGACCGATTTCTGAAATGGGTCAATATGAGGGTACCTGACTTCAGTTGACTTGCATTTCACTGCATACTATTCAACACCCCTTTTTCTTTTCGTTTTCTTGAAGCAAATGTATGGATATCTTGTGGAAAATAGGTCTACGACGGAGTGAAAATCTAGAAACTGTAAAAAATTGTTCTGAAGTAGCTGAATTTTATATGAAACAAAAAACAATTTCTTTTATTGGTATATAGCCTTAACGTAGTTATATTGTGCGATCATGTCTTTTTGTCCTATGTAGAGTGCGCATGCGCGAAAGTTTACTTCCGTTGCGCCAAGTGTAAATCCCTCTATATCGAGAACTATCATATTCGACCCGGCGCCGGAGTCGGCGTCCTTCCGCGTCCACACCTCGGGTGAATTTTTGATGAATATACAATTTATCTTCTTAATGGATTTGTTTCAAACTATAAGTAGGTATTCCTCATCATCACCCACATTATATAACATTACATATGGTCATTACTCCCGCTCCAATATTTCATGAATTATCCCCCCGTTTCACTAAGAATTTCAGGTTAAAGTTTTGGTGTATTTTCACTCTACCTTTATTATTACTAACCGGATTTGATTCAAACTTAAATCTGTTGTTCCACACCATCACTCATATCATATAACACAAGGTTCATAATTCCCACACCAATCTTTCATGAATTATGCCCTCTTTTTACTGAGAACTTTAGGTTAATTTTAATGCACTTTCACCGCATTTCAATTATTACAGAAGGCATTTGATTCAAATTTAAAATAGTTGTGCCACATCATTATCATCTACATCATATGAAACAAGGGCCATTACTCTCGCGTCCATATTTTATGAAATATCGCCCTTCTTACTTAAAATTTAGGTTAATTTTTGATGCACTTTTACTCTATATCAGTTAATACTTGTAATGTATTTTATTCGAACTTAAAATAGTTGCTCCGCATCATCATCCACATCATGACAGAAGTTTCATAATTCTGGTACAAATGTTTCATAAGTTATCCCCCCCCCCCTTTTTTTACTGAGAATTTAAGTCATTTCTGATGCATTTTCACAATGTTTCCATTATTACAAAAGGAATTTGACTCAAACTTAAAAAAATTGTTCCACGTCACCACTCACATCATATGACACATCGACCATAATTCTCACATCAATATTTCATGAATTATGTCCTCTTTTTACGTAGAGGTTAGGTTCATTTTGATGCGCTTCCACTATTGATCTGGTATTTCAGAAGAGATTTTATTCAAACTTACAATAGTTCTTCTTCATCATCGTCCTCATCATATGACACAAGCTTCATAAATCTTGCACAAATATTTAATGAATTATATCCCTTTTTACTTAGAATTTCAGTTTATTTGTGCTTTTTCGCCATATTTCTGTAGTTAATAAATGGATTTGATTCAAACTTAACATGATTATTTCACACCACCACCCTCGACACTAAGTCCATAACTCTGGTGGCACCAATATTTTATGAATTATGTCCATCTTTACCTTAAAGTTCATGCACATTTGCTCTATCTCAGCTTTCACTTAATGGATTAATTGAAATGGTTTTCCAACATTATAACCCAAATTACATGACATATGATGCATAACTTTCGCAGAAATAAGACATGAATTATGTTCCTTGTGTACTAAGTCGATGTATTGATACACTTTCACTCTATCTCTGTTATTACTTAAAATGAATAATTCAAACTATTGTCCAGTATCATCACTCAAATTAGAGTCATTAAAAACTCCAGTGATAGCTTCAGCCGTGTAACACTATCAAGTTTCGAAATAGTCTCATGTGACAGCTCTTTTTTCTAAGCTCTAGTGCATGTTAGGCAATTCCGTTTCATACAGACTTTTAAAGCTGAATCTGAGTACGACTAACCAGGGCTTGAATCAGAAACGTTACCACGTTGGCAGGTGCGCGCGACGTACGGACCTACCTTCGATTTTCGCATTCTATACATAGAGCGTGACGTCACACATTCCGTCTAAGATTTTGGATAATTGTACATACACTAAAACATTGTCCCGCGGAGGACGGTAAATTTTCAGAATCTATTTATTTTTTGCATGTTATTACAACAAATGTGCGTAATTGTGATTACTTAAACTTTTTAAACCGTTATCGTTCTCTGACTCGTGTCATAGAATTATTTTTTGACAAAAAGGAAAATCTACTTTCACTTTCCTAAACTGTAGTATTGCAGCGCAATTATGGTATATTAAATATGGATCTGGAGACTTAGATATCATAAGATCAATGTCCTAAACGTTTAAATGATGCACAAATAGAGTGCTTAAGTCATGTCATCAAGAAGGAATACTGTGTGGCCTGATATACCAGCTGGCACCCCATGTCAATGTACATGTATATCATAATTCATATTCTGTTCAAAGTGTTAATAACCAAACACATACTCTAAGTTTACATATTGCAGTTCTGATAGTCTAGTCCTTCCCTTGGTGCACCACTGACAGTTAGACCAAAGAGAGAATAATTTCTCTGCTATTGCTAACTGGAAATGCTAAAAAGTACTTGTTGTTTGTATGAATCATGGACAATTAATGTAATACTGGCAGGATTTCAGTTTTCAACACCACTATCATGATCGAGTAAAAAACAACCACCTTTGTAAATTCCAGTTTTATTTGTACATATATTAAAGTTCATACACACTATTTTGCAGTCTATTTTTTATTAATTAATAGGCCTACAAAACATGGGGAACATATCAAACAAATACACTTCAGGAAACATATAAAATCCTAAGCACAGACAACTTCAATACAATATAATTATTAATGGAAGTATTTGCTAGTCAATAGTAAAAAAAGAGGCTAAGTCATGAATACTGACCAGCAAGCCATTCAATAAGTGGTATATAACATGACTTTTGACATTAATATTAACTATTATTCTCAAATATTAGACATGTCATAAAACACAAACTATGGACCAGATATTTATGTAACAAGTGATGCAATATTACTAATGATTATTAATATTATTTCTGGTACACACATTAAAACATTTTATCAGATCAGTAAAAGGGTAATACACTCGTAGCTTAAATGAAAATAATAACTAGAATGTTAACAATGTGTATATATATATACAGTCAATAACAGATGTTTAAAATGTTTCTAGATTCTGTTCAATATTATATGTTTTAATTTGATAGTATTTTACACAAAAATTCTATTTCCCAGGCTAGTTGTAAAAAATTTAGTTCATTCTTCTCTCAGAAAGTAGGTTTAATTTCCAATATTTGACCAAAAATTCTCTCCATCTTTTTTACATCTTCCAACCAAATTTTTTAGCAAATATTATGTCAACCATACCATTTAAAACACAAAGCAATATGTTAAATCAAGTCCCTTTCTTCTGAAATGGATTTTATTCACAATTCATTCTGATACAAAAATAACAATGTGACTTAGTTTCAAAAGATTCCATTATTTCTATCACTACAGCTTCCTGACAGCTCATGCAGCAGATTGAGAAATATACAAGGATTATGTATAGTGACATTTACAAATATGTAATATACTGTTACTAGTATCTTGGTCTGCAGTATTCATCTAAAGTCAACTTTTACTAAATAAAACAAAAATGTCCTAGTTTGTATTACCTATTGACCTGCAGTTATAAAACATGGGACATTCCTGTTTCTCAGTTGAAAAAATCTAAATGTTACATTAGTATATACCTACCATTCCATGTATCTAAACTGTAACATTATATCAAAGTTAATAGGATATTGTGCTCAACAACAAAATTTATAACAATAAATTAAAGCATCAATCTCTTAAGTTTTCCATGGCAAAATGCTTGAAACACTTTCTAAATGTGCTGTGTTATGAAAAATATTATACGATCAAATGTACATACATGAAGAATTGAAGATTTATGTGTTAAAATTTGGAAGTGTAAATTGACATAATTGGAGGTAATAAGGTGGACAAGTGCCAGGTCAGGATTCGAACCCGAGACCTCCCCATGACATTGTACTTCTATGTCTGGGGTGCTCTAACCAACTGAGCTACCTGTCACCGACTGTCCTCACCGAGAAATAAATTCTGAGATCTTTTACAATTTTGAAGCAAGCTGAGAAATCTTTATTGAATATGATTTTTACTATTCCGATATCATATAAACTCGTACTAATTATCAACTGTTTATTCAAGAAAAAATATCAATTAACAAAACAAGAATACAATACAAGAAAACAAAGTGTGCATCTGGTAATTAGCCTTTTACTAAAAGTTTTAGGTCTGGTATTTAGCCTTTTAGGTCTGGACCATTTCTGAGTAGACTGTACATTTAGCCTTACTGGACTACATCAAACTGATACTTTGGAAATTAGTCCTGCAAAAAATAAAAAAAATGTATGACTGACATTATTTCAATTTATAGTTATGCTGAATTTGAAAATGGTGCGTTCAATACTTTTGTACATTCGTTTAATGAAATGATGTACATGTACAGCTCAGTAGGTAGCGCGTAGATCTACGGATCGAGAGTTCGATCCTCGGGCGGGGCTAATGTTCTTTGCGACTATTTGATAAACAATATTTGTGTCTGAAATAATTAGTCCTCCTTCTCTGATTCATGTGGGGAATTTTGCAGTTACTTGTGAAGAACAGGTTTGTACTGGTACAGAAATCACTGGTTAGGTTAACTGCCCGCCGTAACATGACTGAAATACTGTTGAAAAACGGCGTTAAACCCAAAACAAACATACAAAAAACTGTACAGAAATAATACATGTACAATTTTGCAGGTAAACAAGCTAAACGATGCCGTTTTTCATGTACGATTCAATTTGAACAACTGCAGATAACTTAAATTCATCATTTCAAATGATACTAGAATGGATACACTAGAATTAATCATACTCTGGAAACAACAATGGTGAATATTTAACTAAAAATGCAAAGCATACTTTCACTTCCTTGTTTACGACTCCATGTTGAAAATAGTTCTTACCCATAATGCCCCGAGCGAAAGTACACAGGTCAGTGCGACAGTATGAAAGCGCTACCGTAGTGTACACAATGTTGCCCTTGGTTAATTAAGGAAGTAAGCGATCACTTATCACGTAAAGATTTTCTGAAAATTGGAGGTATCAGTTTGTCGATAATTTTATCTTTTTGGATAACATTACAAGCATTGTGTTTATCTGTAAATAAAAAGAATTATGGCTGTAACAAGATATGAATAGGATATAGGTCGTGTGGTTTTCCGAAATCGAACAATGAAATTTAATTATATTTGTAAAGTTGACGAATGGATATGACATAAACAGATAAATCAGGTATGAAGTCCATATTTTATTAACTTTTGTTGTGGAATATAAAACGAAACATTCTACTGCTTTAAACATTGAAGACATCTGTAAAAAAAAAATTGCAAGTTGCATGTACTGACAGTAATTAGATCTTTTAAGTGCCAATACTCTCGGGTATTCCAAATCAGTCTCAAATGCGGGTCGGACGGCATTAATTCTCCAACATTGAATGTACGCACGGCTTTAATGTATTATATTAAACCTAGGTTAACTTGACCCGAACATTTTGTCAGTATATCATACACTCAATACGTGTGTACATCCAAGAATTAATATATGCGAATCACTCTACAGGTGATGTTTAGAAGAATGTCGTGTATTGACGGGATACACTATGATACAGTGACTATGCTATTTTGGACGAGAAAATAAAGGTCAAAGTGAATTAACTGAATATCAATAGACCCCCGTTGTAATGTTTTCCTAACATTTAGAATTTTGATGCCACCTACTCAGGATAAAAGAACTATTCATAGTCTATCATAAAACTGCAAGAAATATACCTGTTGACCATTACTTTTAGGCACTTTTTTCTCTTTAAACTCGGTTACGCCAGGAAGGTCTAATTCGCATCAGTTGTTCCAGGTTACACTTAGTCCGGCAGTTATTTTTTTAATATCTTGAAAATGCTCCACTGGTAAAGTATGTATATTTATCGCCCAAAATGCACTATTCCAAAATTATTTTAGCAAGTAATCACCGATTATAATTTTAATTTGAGAAATGATATAGTTTTCAAACATATTCAACAATATAACACCAATGGGAGAAAACTTTACATGGTAAATGCACACCGCGGAATTCCCTATACATTTTGAGCTGATCAGAAGCCATGTGAGTTGTTACACTCTGACCTCAATAGAGAGGTGCTTATTTTATTGTTAGGCGATGTATGCAAAAAAATCAAAAATGGACATGATGTTCATTATGTACCTATCAAACTGTAGATACATTATAATATAATTTTTGAAATATTTGAAATAAAAAATGTTTACATTAAACAAAAGTCATTAAATATTAAGAAATCCCGAAATAGCTGAGGTCACAGAGATTGGAAAAATTTGAATATTATGTAATTTGATGATAAATATGTAACAACAATACTGTACACGTTGAAGTTTAAGTCCCATTTTAATTCTATGAAAACTGGTTATGAATACCCGATTACACTGTAGTATTATGTAAGTATGTGTGCTTTTCCCGTTCCTCCGTCAGATTTTTGTCAAAATGTTGTACTCAATAAATGGCAGTAAACATGTTGTTAATCTAACAAACGGGACAGGACGCAAGATGGAACGGAAGCAAAATGCGCGAAGCTTGACAAAATGCTGGATGTATTTAAAGAGCTTAACTGTTTTCAATTCTGCCATTTTGGTTTCAGGTTTGTTATCGGTTTTCCTCCCTTGAACTGAGATATCATAACCACTTCATTTTTTTTTATTTAATGGTGTTATCGCTCAGATCCGAATGGCGTTTCTCCGTAGCAATTTCAGTTGCTAAGCAAACGAATTATGTGACATTTAATTTCACAAAAGGTTAGCATTTTTAAAGAATTCTGGTTAGCGGTCCTTTAATTAATGCCACTGTTCAACATAGACGATACTGAAAATCTGTCAGAATATGGCGATCATGATAAATACGTATTTACTTTAACATCTATTTGTCACGTGTGTTCCTAGCTTAACATTTGAAGTTTTTTAGTGCGACTGACTGATAACGAGATACAATGGCCGTAGAAAACAGGCTGCTGTTCTTCAGCAAGGAGGTTACAAGATGTATAAAGGACCCGACAGTTGTTTCTCATCTTGAGGCAGATTCTGTAATCTCATCAGGTAAGAGATAGATCTAAAATGCTTTAATATTTGAACAGTTTCTACCTATATGACATGTCATTACAAAATCTCAAATTTGGTCACATAAATGCTAATAATCTTTTTTGTGAATCTTTGTATATGATAATATTTACGGGTAACGCGGGGAATGGTTGTACGACGAGCAAAGTCGTCGTCTATCGTCCTTCGTCAACAATTTAACTGTTAACACTCTAGAGGTCACAATTTTGACCCAATCTTAATTATACTTGGTCAGAATGTTACCCTCAATAAAATCTTGGAAAACTTTGATATTGGGTCATCTGGAATCAAAAACATGGTCACCAGGACAAAATAAAGGAAACGTTTGTTAACATTCTAGAGGCCACATTTATGAAAATATCTCTATGAAACTTTGTCAGAATGTTAATCTTGATGATTTTAGGTCCAGTTTAAATCTGGGCTATGTGGGTCAAAATCTAGGTCACCAGGTCAAAAAAAAATCAAAGGAAAAACTTGTTAACATTCTAGAGGCCACATTTTTGACCGTATCTTCATGAAACTTGGTCAAAATGTTAATCTTGATGATCTGTAGCTCAGCGTTGAAACTGGTATATGTGGAGTCAAAAAAACTAGGTCACCAAATAAAGGAAAAGCTAGTTAACACTTCAGAGGCCACAATTATCACCATATCTTAATGAAACTAAGATAGACTGTTAACCTTCATAGCCTTTAGATTAATTTTAAATCTGGGTTGGGCGGAGTCAAAAACTAGGCCACCAGGTCAAATCAAAAGTTAACACTCTAGAGACCTAATTTTAACTTCGAAACTCATGAGAATTGATCAGAATATTAGTTTTGATGACCTTTAAGTCAAGTTTGTTTCTAGGTAATGTGGGTTCAAAAACAAGGTCACCGGGTCAGATCAAAGGAAATGATTGTTAAAAATCCAGTGTCCACATTTATGATTGCATCTTCATGAATTTAAGTCAGAATGTTAATCTTTATGATTTTCAGGTCTAGTTTGAGTCTGGGTCAGGTGGTTTCAAAAACTAAGTTGCTAGGTCAAATCAAAGGAAAGGCTAATTAATACTCTAGAGGACACATTTATGACCATATCTTAATGAAACTTTGTCAGTATGTTAATCGTGATGATCTTTAGGTCAAGTTCCAATCTTTGTCAGATGAGGTAAAAAAGCTAGGTCACCAGTTCCAGTCAAAAGTACAGATTATTATCACTCCAGAGACCTAAGTTTAAGTTGAAAAACGCATGAGAATTGATCAGAATGTTTGTCTTGATGATCTCCAGGTCAAAATCGAATCTGGGGCATTTTGGGTCAGAAACTAGGTCACAAGTTCGAATCAAATGAAAAGCTTGTTATCACTCTAGTGGCCATGTTTATGATCATATCTTCACTTGGTCAGAATGTTGTTCTTGGTGATCAATAAGTCAAGTTTGAATATAGATCATGATTGGTCAAAAAATAGGTTACCAGGTCAAATCAAATGAAAAGCGTATTAACACTCTGGAGGCCACATTTATGACCATATCATAATGAGACTTGGTCAGAATGTTCTTCTTGGTGATCTTTATGTCAAGTTCGCATCTGGGTTATGTGGGGTCAAAACTAGGTTTCCAGGTCAAATCAAAGGAAAAGCTTGTTAACTCTCTAGAGTCCACATTTATGACCCTATCTTCATGAAACTTGGTCAGAATTTGTGGCTTAATGATCTGAAGGGTAAATTTGAATTTGAGTTATGTGGGGTCACAAACCAGGTCATATGCTGAAATCACAGGAAAAGCTTTGGTCAGATGAGCGATACAGGGCCTTCAGGGCCCTCTTGTTTGTTGTTGTTGTTTGTGTCTCTCTAGAATATGCGACATAAACATGATGCGCAAAACAAAAATTTCATTTTACGTACACATAAATAAAAGGGTCTAATGGTAAATAACTGTGAGATCTGATATGCGAAACAAACGATGGTGAATGCTTCGTCAGTGGTCATTCTTTGAAGCAACATGTAAAGCCGGATAAGAAAGTAGAGTATTCTGTTGTAATATCGTACAACCAGAAAAGAATTTTTGCTTACTAAGATGTGACTTAATATTCAGAAACAGACATTTTATTTCCGAAGGAGACCCGATAAATAAGGAGGTAACCCGATGGTCTGGTGGTAACACGCTTGGCTGTCAACCAAAAGGTCGGGGTCGGTATCTCGAACCAGGCAATGAAAATTCGTTGATGATCTTTGAGTGTCTCCCACTCGATTACGCGGCCAATACTGGCTCCTCCCCTGAAAGAGGGATTTGTGTGTTTCGATGCTTTTCGCAGGACACGTTAAAGACACAAATTATTGGACAAGCCCTCTCTTTCTATCTATCTCTCTATCTCTCATATGAATATATAAATAAAACGATCCAGACTGAATCTGTATTAATTTTTTAATCGCAGATGAGAGTTCTAGACTAAAGAAGATATATCTGGATGGTGATCCGTTTAAAGCGAATGAGGAAATGATTGACTGTCTTCTTAAATCAACAGCAAAGGGAAAATGGAGATCATTCTTAGATGCCTTAGAAAAATCAGGTACATGCTTTTTTAAAATCAACGATGTATTTTTTATGAAATGCATCTTAATTATGATAACAAGAGCTCGTAGAACACGAAGTGCCCCCCTTGATGCATTCAGTAATTGCACAAGGAACAGAAATTATTTGGTCACTGTAAAGTTCTAGCATTCTGGGTTAATGTGACCTTGACTTTTGACCTACTGACCTCAAAATCAATAGGGGTCATCTGCGGGTCATGATCAACCTCCCTATTAGGTTTCTTGATCCTAAGCCTAAGCATTCTCAAGTTATTATCTTGAAACAGTTTAACTGTTCTGGGTCACTTTGACCTACTGTCCTGAGAATCAATAGGGGTCATCTGCTGGTCCTCCCTATCAAGTTTCGTGATCATCGGCCCAAGCATTCTCAAGTTATTGTCCGGTAACGGTTTAACTGTTTCAGGTCTCTTTGACCTTGACCTTTGACTTACTGACCTCAAAATCAATAGGGGTCATCTGCTAGTCATGACCAACCTCCCTATCAACTGTCATGATCTAGACCCAAACATTCTTGAGTTATCATCCGGAAAGCGTTTAACTGTTTCAGGTCGCTCTGACCTTGACCTTTGACATACTGACCTCAAAATCAATTGAGGTCATCTGCTGGTCATGATGAACCTTTCTATCAAGTTTCATGGTTCTAGGCGCAAGCATTCTTGAGTTATCATCCGAAAACCGTTTAACTGTTCCGGGTCACTGTAACCTTGACCTTTAGCCTAATAGCCTCAAAATCAATAGGAGTCATCTGCAGGTCATGACCAACCTCCCTATCAACTTTCATGATCCTAGACTCAAGCGTTCTTGAGTTATCATCCGGAAACCGTTTAACTGTTCCAGGTCACTGTGACCTTGACCTTTGATAGACTGACCTCAAAATCAAAAGAGGTCATCTGCTGGTCATGACCAACCTTCCTATTAATTTTCATGATCCTAGGCTTAAGCGTTCTTGAGTTATCATCCGGAAACCAATTGGTCTACATACCGACCGACCGACACCTGCAAAACAATATACCCCTCCTTCTTCGAACGGGGGCATAATAAACAAAATGACCGTTTATTCATTCACACGCTGAACATAAAATTTTAATACCGATAAACTGATTATACGAAAATAGTTTGTGAAAATGTGTTGAAATCAAGAACAAATATATTACATTCACTGTTATATTTACTTTCAGACTATCTTCACTTAAAGTCCTTGTTGGAATCAACTGACAGACCACGTTCAAGTGATACACGTGAAAAGGAAATAATAAGGGTATTCATTCCGTTCTTAGAAAAGACAGTTACAGCAAATGAAATTGTGACAGATCTGTACTCAAGAAAAGTCATTAACGAAGTGGATGACGAATTGATACGTGCAACATATCAAAATAAAGGAGATACATATGCTACAATTGTCTTACTTGAACGAATGCAGTGTAGATTGGCTCCAGATGAGTGGTTTTATGAATTCTTAAGTGTATTAGTACAAAGAGGTTTTAAACATGTCGTAAAAGAACTTGAACCGGACTTTTTGGACTGTCCTGAACGGTTTCGACCGTGTACAGGTGAGATTTTGTACACTTTAAGCAATACGGCAGATCAAAAGATCATTTAAATACAACATTGTGAGGGAGTCATTAATTTGTGCATTATCTTACTATTATCTACGCGATGTCTTTCTTTATATGTGTTGTTTGATTTAGAGATACGCTTACATTTTGGGTCATATTGCGGCATTTCCAGATTTTTGACGGTGGAGAAAGACCCAGGTGAACCTGTGAACATTATTTTAGGCATAGGTGGGTACCTTGGTAGAACCACCGACCTTCCGTAAGCCTGCTGGATGGCTTCCTCACATGAATAATTCTACACCCTACTTGCGATTTCGAATCCACATCGGTGAGGGACAAAGGATTCGAAGTAAGCGATCTTAACCACTCGGCCATATTACATTTTTCGTCAAAGGTAATAATATTATTTTCTATTTGTTAAGGTTCCGCGGAAGCAAAAGGTACAGAATGTGATGTAATGAACTCAAACACAGAAACGTATGATACAAAAGGTGGTGACGATGTTTGCTGTTCATCTGGGAAAGTAATTGAACACATGGTAACAGGTAAATAAATGAATACATGTTGAGTATACTAAGACAGATAACACTGTTTCACTCGGCGAGAGAGAACATGAGTAATGTTGCCCGGTTCATTACCACTCAGTCAAACAGACTGATTAGTTTTGCCTAAAGTTTTTAACACCGTTCAAAACAACAGTCTAACGTGTCATAAGGTGGCCCTAGAAGTTGACACAGTGTTGCTATTATTGCTGACCACTTGAGAATATTGGGGATTAGTTGTGTTAGTGGACAGAGAGGTGATGTAATTTTGACATGTTTCATAACCATTCACAAACAAACCAAAAAAAAAACGATTCTGCTTTCCTTTTGCTTGATTGCGTTCTTTGTTTCCAAAAATCTTCTCAAAACCTCTAGTCATTCTGCTCAGTGTATTAACTCAATCACTTTCATTGTCTATTAAATGAAAAACGTTACCTTTTTTCTTTCTCATAGATTATGGAGATGCTGAGGAAGATATGGACCAGGGAGTTCCGACAGCATCTGAAAATGATAATGACGCTGATGAAGAAAGTGCTTTAGATTTGTCGTTAGACTCGGGTTTGAAAGATTCCAGTGACAAAAGCTCTTCTCGACTCAAAGGTGCATCGAACTCAGATATTAACGAAAAACGTTGTCTTCACGAAATTGAAAAGAACACCACAAACGTTAATAAGGTCGCAAAACTTGGAGAAAGGGCACCACCAGAAGGACACGATTTTGACGGTGATAGTTCATGCGACGGTGGAGCAGAACAAACTAAAACAAATAGTAAGTCTGAAAAAATTAAAGCCATTAAAATTGGTAAATTGATTTCTATATTCGGTACGCATTTTACAATTTCTTTAAGCTCAGTAAATCAAAAACCTTACAATACATCATCAATAAAACAAATATGAACAACACTCTCTCATTGTAAGATAACAAAACCCCACTTTCAAGTGAAAAAACAGGTAATTTTACATCATACAATATCTTTTCTTTCCTTTTAATAGGAGACCCTGTATTATGTAAAAATAACGAAAGGGCTTTTAACGATCATAAGAAACATGTGAAAGTTTCAAACATAATATATAAAATCCGCCACCAAATATTGGGTGTTTGACATAATACAAAAATTTAATCAATTTTCTGGATCATTTTTAGTTCTAAATCATTATTCATCTGTCTAGTAAAGGGAGAAAGTAAAGGAAGTATTCCAAGTAACGACAGCACGAAATTGGCTTCAAATAAACCTGCTAGTGAATCAGAAGAATCGGACGATGGTTCTGACGGTATGTGAGTCGTTTTTATGATAATGAAACGGGTAAACTACAAGGTACTCGCATGTAATGAACGCCTTGCTTTTTACGTCCATAAATAATGTTTTATTTTCTTTCCCAGAACTATAGCTGATATAATGTTTTATAATGGCTATTTTTAACAACTATCATTCAAGTTAAAATTTAGAATTTGAAAGTACTTAGCCAATTTGAATCCATATATAGCCATTGGAACAATATCTTAGGTATATCTGATTGGTATCGCAAATAATGTTTGGTCGATATTGTTTTCCCAACAGTTTCAAGTCTGAGCGATATCTTGTCGCCTAAATCGGTCCGATGTCGACTAGTAATCACTTTAATAGTTTATTCAGCGATAGCCGAACATGTATTATTTAACAAATAATCAATGCCATCGAGTGGTTTCTCGTCTGATTTATCACGGTTCAGAGTTCAGATGCGTAGGAATTGAACCACGAGGGCGTTAGCCCGAGTGGTTAAATGCTGAAGCGTCTGAACTCTGAACCGTGGTAAATTAGACGATAAATCACAAGAAGGCCTTGATTATTTTCATTCTGACATGCTCATTGACATGTTTTAATAAATATTATGCTGGACTTCATTTACGCGAGGAGTAATGTATCGAACGTCATGCGGCAATTTGACGTCATAATTGACGTCATAATGTTCTCTTACCGGTCCGAGCATCAACCGTTGTTTATCGCAGAATATACAGAGATTAATTTTCTTCTTTGTTTTACTGGAAATCAAATCGAGCCATGGTAGAATATACATTATAACAGAAGTGTGATAAATGCATATTTCCTTTAGACAGAAAAAAGTTATAACTGCATTGTTATGGTTTTACCCACATCAAATAACGTTGGCTATTAAGAGAAGGCACGAGCTGACATGAGAATGTTTTTCCTGCAAAATAGAGGTGCAAAGAAAAGGTTACCTGACGACAATCTTAAATTCGGAATGAACTAATAACACGCCATAAGTAGATTTTATTTAAGTATTTTAGTATGATTCTGAAATACCTAGCATCAGTTATGGTTCCTTGGCCTGAAATTGCCGCATGTTAATACTGTTTAATTCATATGCGATTACTTTCAGCTGGACTAAGTGGTTTGATCTTAAAACTACGTACATTCATGCGAAAAGTTTACACATTTATAAAAACAAGAAGTTATTACTTTATAAAACAGCTTGTTTTTAACTCGTCTGTTCGCAGAATAGGTAGAGCTATTGTATTCACCTATTCGTCGAGGTCGGTGTCTGCGTCTGCGTTGGTGTCCAATTTATGTAAAGTTTATATGTAATCTGGTACCTCAGTATCCGAAAATGGGAATGGATTGAAACTTCATTTACTTGTTTACTGTGTTAATTTGACATGAGGTGCGCAGGTTTCATAACTCTATTTTGCTTTTTTGTATGTAAGTTACTAATTACTTATGGGAATGCATTGGAACTTCACATACTTTTTTCACTGTGATGATCTGACATGCAATCTCATTAAGAATCGTAAGAGGGGAAAGTTCTGTGACTCAGAGTTATCACACCTTTTGTACTTATTCATTCAGGCACTCTTGTTTAATAAGGAAGTTCTGGTGACAACTGAACGATACTGGAACGTTGTTGTTGTCGTTGTTTTTAAACAAGGTGGTGACGGAAGGTATTTTAACACACGTAACACTTATCATTATTAAAGATATATATTGTTGTTTTAATTTGGGCAGACACTGAACATTTTTCGAAAGTTTCTCAGCTACTCAAATACTAAAAGTTGTAAACTAATTATAGGTCATTGATCATGATCTGAAAAGATTACAAAAGTCTTACAGTTAAGAATACAATATTGCGCAGTTCTGAGAGGTATGGTCAGTTGTTATTGTTTGTAAAGTTAAAAAATAGCATCTTGCTTAACTGCAACAAAATATGTTAAAGAAAATTGTGGTCCACTGGAATACACTTTTTGCTTACCACTCACCGTCCAGTATACATCGTCCGTTGATATTTTCTTACACCAACATCTTCTCCTCACTTACTTAGCCAATTTGAACAAAGATTCACGGCAGTGTTCCATGGAAAGTCTTTCATCTTTCAAAGGTATTAAAAGAAATCAAGTTTATGCCGAACTCATGTTGCCATAGCAACGGAAATGAAAAACTTCTTTATAATTTTAATTCTAGTTAAAAGTATACACCAGATTTCAAATAATTTCACACAAATATATCTTAGTGACCCTCTGCCGAAAATGTTCACAAGGTTCCAATCGCGAAAACAGATGGCCTGAAGGTGCTTGGTCACTTTTCTCTTTTTGTATAAAGCGGAAAATTCAACAAAATATGCCATAAACTGCTTTATATAACACTATTAATATTTGTTATTATCTTTTTAAAACGATAATGGGAGTTAATTAATTTAATAAAAGGAAAGAAAATAAAAATTACTCTGCAGACAATATATTGCTATAAGTATCCAAAAGGTGTATATAGATATATTATCTCCCTGCAAACAGTTTAAAATTGTCAGTGACATACTGCCATTCTATAAAATACATGTGAGTTCTTCTAAATCAGATTTAAAATGACTCGTTAATACTGTTTGTATGTTTGAAAGATGCACGTTAGTTTGCAAATACTACACATGAATAAAATAGAAATCATTCCACCAATCAACTTCTTTCAATGTGTTTTTCTTTATTAGAATCAGGAAAGTGTGTCATATTATACCATTACTTCAGGAACACGGGGACAAAGACAGTCGCTGCTTTTGCATATATTAACTGTACAAAGTTATAATAATTCTCCAAAATTATTTATCAATGGAAATTACATGCATTATTCTAAACAATTATGAGTTTGGTCGTTACATATTTGTATATAATATCATGTACCAATCCTAAAAAGTATATGATAATATCTATATACATGTAATATTCTTATCAGGAAAACTGGATGATGAAACACCACTAGCTGAGAAATTGTATCCTTTTCAATTAGAGTTGGCCGAAAAGGCGTTAGCTGGCAAAAATACTATTATATGCGCTCCAACAGGAAGTGGCAAAACTTGGGTAGCCTTGTACATCATTGACAGACATTTGCGATCGTCTTCGAACGGTACTTTTATTCCGAATAAAGGGTGTTTCTCATGTAGTCTTAAATGAAATAAATCAATTAAGTTTTAGAAAGCTGGTTTTGTCAGATATTGGAAGATAATATAACAATTTTTCTTGCGAAATTTCTACAGAAATAAACAGTGATGTTATGTGTGCGTCCAATGATATACAGCAACATTAAGTGAATTCTTAAATAGTTTTTCTGTTCTAAAATATACTATAAATTATCTCCTTGATTCATTACCAAAGTAATGTAATTTATTAAATAGCATTCTTTTTATATCCTATATAAGGAGAAAAGACAAAGAAAGTTGTTTTTATGGCGAGAAATGGAGTACTTGTGAGTCAGCAAATGGATTTCATATCTAACAAATTGCCGTATGCAAAGGTAAATAATATTTTTTCGTTTCTCGTCTTCATTAAATAAAAGTTAATTATAATACTTCGCATTGCCTTTCAATTGAGTTCGTACAAATGGTCTGTATATCTAACCTTGTTCCTAGCATTTGTTCGATGTAAACTTTGTTTTATATTATAGGTCAAACACTTGAAGGGAGACACGGAAGAGGCTCTGATGATGAATGCATTTTTTGAAGACTATGACATATTTCTCTTCACACCTCAAATACTTGTTAATAATTTGAGCAAAGATGTGAAAAGTTTGTCTATATTTTCACTGATGGTGTTTGATGAATGCCACCACACAAAAGGTGATGAACCATATAGCATGCTAATGAAAAACTACCTTATGGAAAAATCAGATGGAACAAAGAACCTACCTCAGGCAAGTTGTCATAGTCAGTAAAACATAGAATTTGGGGGAAATCGTTAGTTTAAAGGCGTGAAGCAAAAATCATTCTTTTTGCATTTTATCGAAAAATATAAAAAAGATTTCCCTTCAAAGGCTTTTTCAAAACAGTTTTTACAGTGCAAAGGATACATTTTCAGTGCGAAGCATTTGTTACCATTTTTATGCTTCCCGAAGGGGAAGCATATAGTCGCCAGCTTGCCCGTCCGTCCGTCTGTCCGAGCCCACATTTGCGTACTTAGGTGGTAATAGGAACAATAGGTAAATGTACCTTTTTTGATGTCATTCATTCTTTTAAGTGGCCTTTCTTTCGTTTATATGGCTAAAAGAACACTAGAGAGAACAAAAGACTAGCCACATAAATAGCAATTTTAGTTGTAACTTAACACAGTGATAGAGCTCTTTAAGAGAAAGAGCAGTAATAAGGAACAATAACTCTGAGTTGTCCCATTTTTGAATTATCGCCCTTTTTGTAAAAAGCTTGTCCGGAGCCTTAGTCCAAAATTATGAAAGGGATTGACTTGTTACATTACATATTGATAAAGGTCAGTGAGAGGAAGTGCAGTGTCAAAGAACCATAACTCTAGCTTACTAATTGTTTTAATCATCTCCCCTTATGTGAAAAAAGGTTGACTAGAGCATAATTTGAAAACTATAAGAAGGAATGACTTGATACTTCACACAAATATAGAGGTCATTGAAAGAAAATGCAATAAATTAAGCAAGACATATATCTCTAGCTGACACCATTTTTAGTTTGTCTCCTTTTATGTAAAAAGTTTGTCCGTAGCCTTAGTCCAAAACTATGAAAGGGATTTACTTGATGTGCAGTGTCAAAGAACCATAACTCATGCTGACCCCTTTTATTTAATTATCTCCCCTTACGTGGAAAAAGCTTGTCCAGAACATAACTTGAAATCTATATGAGGGATTAACTTAATATTTACATATTGATAGAAATCATTGAGAAGGAGTGCAATCTCAAAGAACAATAACTCTAACATACCATGTTCTTGAATTATTTCTCTTTATGTTTGGAAACTTTTCTGGTGTATTACTTAAAATGGTATTAAAATGATTGACTCAATACTTCATACATTTATAGAGGTCAGTGAGAGGAAGTGCAATAGCTAAGAACCATAACTCCAGATATTCCCCTTTCTAATTACATCACTTTATGCTAAAAAGTGTGTCCAGAGTATCTCTTTTAAACTATAAGAGATATTCTTCAAAACTTAAACTCTTTTAGAACACATTGAGGGGGAGTGCAGTATAAACAATAACTTTAGATCATCCTAATTTCATGTCTTCCTTATGTATAAAAGTTTGTCCGGAGAGTAACTTAAACACTATATAAAGGATTGACGTTTATTAACATATTCATTAAGATTTTTGAGAGGAAGTGCAGTAACTAAGAACCATAACTCTATTTAACCCTGTTTTTGAATCCCCACACCCCTTTCTGATATTTACTTCGGGAAGCGTCCATCGGTGTTACTGACTGCCTTGTTTTTTATCTGTTATAATAATTATTATCTGTTTTTTCAATAATAATAATAATATTATTATTATTGTTACAAATATTATTATTATTATATACTAGATTATTGGTCTGACAGCATCTATTGGCACCGGAAGAGCCAAATCAGAAAAGGATGCTCTTGATCATATATTTCGGGTGTGTGCAAGTTTAGATGTAAGATGTTTATCAACAGTAGAAAAGAACCGGGAAGACCTAGCGAAACACGTCAGTGTACCTATAGAAGGTTCGTTTCTAGATTTGGGTTGAAAATTTGGAAATAAGTGAAGTAGTTATTTAACTTGTGTTGTTTTTTTTAATTTTGGTAACGTTTATAGACCTTTTCTAATTATATTTAAAAAATAATGAATGAGAAAAAAGTATCAAATAATGTATAGGAAAAGTATCTGTCTGTATTAAACTATTGTCTCAAAACTTGTTTTCAAAACTGAGCACTGTATTCTGTATTGAAAGAAGGATCCATGTTGCACTTTTGAGCATGCATAGAAGTAGTTCAAGTAGTGGACAAGATTTTATCTTGGTATGGTGTAACAAACTGCCTAAAAATTGTCTCAGATGCAGAGTGAAGAAAAATTATCGATGATCCGAAAATTTATTTCAAAGTTTGTCCAGATTTAATAGAGGTTTAATTTTCATATACTGAAATTGATGAATTTAGGCACTGCTCTTCTCAAAGAAAATGTATACTTCTGTTGTGTTTCGATGGAAATTTTCAAATAAAAGTTAAACGTGACATTCAGAAACAGGACTATAAACACAAACTTTAAATTTGTTTCATCTCGATATACGAGGGGAGGTCGGAAATTGACTTTTCATGCTCCTTTCTTTCAACGTGCACATATTATACATGAGCGAAAACTATGTTGTATCGCCGAAAATTGGTTAGTTTATTTTCAACGAGAAGTGTGTACACGCGAAGTTTTGTGCATTTAAACAAGGTAGGTGTTAGGGCTGCCATGGACTCTAAGCATGAGAAACAGAGATCTGTAATAAAATACTTGCTTTTAGAGGTAAAACCTAGCCACATTTTTAAGGGTTACAGCTGTCTTCTATAGCTGGGTTTCACAGTTTAAGGAAGGCTGAACAAACATGAGGGACGAGCCTAGGTCAGGGAGGCCTGCTGAGGCAGTGACCCCTACAATGGTTGCGAATGTTGTGGTTTTTGTCAACAAAGATCGCAGAGTGTAGCTAATCAGTGTAGGTTTGGTAAGGCGTCGGTACATGAGATTTTACACGCAAAATTAGGTATTAGCGAGGAAATTGTTAGGCAGGTGTTGTAACAGCTGACAGAAGACTTAAAGGCATCCACGATGACCATAGCTAAAGAACATTTTGACATTTTAAACATGATGAAAATAGGTTTTTGAAATGTATTGTCACTGAGGATGTAATGTGGGTTGAAACTGCTGAACTTAAAACAAAAGCTCAGAAAAGCAGTGGAAACGAGCTGGTTCCCCCACCTCCCAAGAAGTTTAAGCTGTTTCCCTCTGCTGGCAAAGTTTTGCTGGTTGTTTTGGGGATTTACGTCGAATAATACAGGCTCATGTCATGCCAAAAGGTCACTGTGACCGCTAGATACTATTCAGAAGATTTGAAAAGCCTTAAAAAACTGAAAAGTTGCGCCCCTGGCTAGCCCAAAGAAATGACCTTCTTTTGCATGACAATGTCCCCTCTCATACTGCCTCATCTACAGTAGAACATTTCAGCTCCTTCAAGTGGCGATTGTTTCCCACCTTCCGTACAGCCCAAACCTTGCCCTCTGCGACTTTATTAGTTTTAAGAACTGAAAAAAGGCTTGAAACAAATAGATCATGGCGGTTTTGATTTCAGCTGTTAATTGCTACTTCAGTAGTAGGTCTACTTCAGGGTTTCCAGAGGGAATACAAAAACTCCCATGAAGATGGCAAATGTGTATAGACGTAAGTGGGGAAAAGTTTGAAAAAGACTTAAAAGCACTTTTGAAAAATATTGAACGGCTTTTGAGAAAGAGCAAAGAGTAAAGATATTTTCCGACCGACCATCGCAAGCAAATATCTGTTGGGGCAGTCGTGAAATATGGTGCCCCTTTATTTTCGCATTTTCCGCAATATACACGATGCTGAGGCAACCAATAATTATGCTTGATGAAGTATACTAATCCTGCCGTTAAAGTTGATAGTCAACGTGTTTTATCTTCAGAAAAAATACCAATGAAAATGCGATCCTCAGATCAAAGTAGAAGCATTCTTCTTGAAGCAGTGAAGAAAACGGCAGATCTTCTTGAAGGTATAATACTATGTATTATAGGATTTTGCTAGATCTTCGGTAAAATAAGAGAACAGGTATTTCCTTTTAAACTATACCTACTACAAACATCTAATTACTTTTATTTATATTTTATATTATATTATATAATACTATATATTTATATAGCATCCTTCCCATGATAAACACGTTACATGCACATGTTACCCCCACTAAAATATACATTAATTAATTAAGAAATAATTTATAGCAAAGAGTATTTTAACACTATTTATGCACGATGGGTGGTTATACGTCGGGCATAATAATCTTTACGAGGGCGCAGCCCGAGTGAAACTATTTGTACGACGTACTACCGCCCGACTGTATAAATAGTGTTAAGACATGGTTTTGCTATAAATTATTTCGATTCTAATATTCCCTTAATCTAAAACAGTAGATGAAATATAGCAGCGCTCTTTCTTGGTCGCAACAAAAACATTGACGTCACCGCACGTTAACGTTACGTCATTCTAGCGGCAGCGTGTTTTAACAGAGACAGGCATATTAGAATAACTGTTTCTAGATTTTGGATAACAATTTAATGAATGCTTTACGTTATCCTATAGAAACAGCTTGGCTGGAGCCGAAGTTGATACCAATTATGCACAAGTGTCCAAGTGATGTGGAGTCAAAAAGATATGAAACATGGGTGGCAGAAATTATCAAGGTTACTGAATCACTTACTCGAGGCCAAGGGAGAGACATAGCATCATGTGCAAAATACCTTCAGGTCTGTAGATGTTTAATTAGCACGGATATATATGCAATGACTACAATGTCTGTAAGGAGTTGTAAAAGGGTTTGACTTTTATTAACTTGCTCCACGCCATTGTTGTTCGAATTCTGTCTTGAGATGTAAAGATACTTCATGTCAGGATGATATCAAGTCTGCTTGTAGATCTCCTAGTCTGCTCAGTGTCCGTGCTAAAATATGTCCGGAGGACTACATGTGGTTGTCCTCTACAGATACAGATGAATGGTCGCTTTGATGGACGAAAAGAGTCCGTGTGACTTAAAATTCATCAAGTCAAACAAACATATCAAAATGTATAAATATTCCTTTGTCGGGTGATTAATGTCGTCTCTTGCTTTGTGACTGTATCCCCGCAGGGGTCGTCATATGAGGGAGTATATCCAGCTGACCTTCAGGAGGCCAATGGTTCTATCCAGGTGTCCTCGTATGCCTTAGATAATACACATTATAACAGCTGGAAATATGACCTTAACTATGTATAGGTTTGGTTTTCGTCCTAACCAAACAATAGCAAATGCTCTTTGATAAGCTTGAGAAAAAAGTAACAAAATTGGTTCTTCGAACATAAAGCGTAAAACTTTCTATGTGGTATCTTACGTCTTGCATTATTTTGCTTAGAACTGGTATTTGACCTATAAATACGACACCTTTTTTCCAGTTATAATCATTTCATAATTATTTATATGATAGGTTTTTCAGGGTTTAAATAGAAATTTTCAGGAGTCACTAATTGAACATATTGCGATAATAATTTTTGTACCTTTAGAATATTAAAAACTTCAAACACTATAGTATACATACATATATTTGCATATATAACTTAAGCTTAATGCAAAGTCGTCGAACATAAGATAACAAACATATTTTTATGTTTCCTCCGTAGCACACTAATGTTGTTACTTATATAAGGTGCTTTTTAAAAGTCTAGTACTAAACGAACATTTCAATACATAAAACAATTTTAATTTTAGATTTACTACAACGCCTTAGAGATAAACAGGTTACTTAGAACCACAGATGTTGCAGTCTATCTTGCAACACAACACACACAAGAAGCAGAACACCAGGATACTCTCACTAGGGACGAAAACGCTCTTTTGATGACACTAAAAGGTTATATATATTCCTATTTCATAATTGCCAAACTTACAGATATGAAGTGTAACCACTGATGTTTTAATTTTCATCATAAAATTGTCTAGCATTCATTGTAACAGCTGACCTTTCTACATAAGAGTAATAAACTTTTTCGGAGTAAATGTTTAATATATTAGGGTCATTTTGCCCTCCGCCCCCACCCCCGACACACACACACACACACACACACACTGGGGGAGACATATTGTTTTTACCCAGTCCGTCCGTCACACTTCATTTCCGATCAAATACTGGAGAACCATTTGACTTAGAATTCTTCAAACTTCATAGGGTGGCAGGGATTATGGAGTAGACGACCCCTTTAGTTTTTTGGGGGTCACTCCATTAAAGGCCAAGCTCACAGGGGCTTGAACATGGAAAAATAATTTCCAATTCATAACTTGAGAACCACTAGGCCCAGAATGTTGAAACTTAGTGGATGATTGGACATGCTAAGTAGATTATCCCTATTGCAGCCAACCATCAGTGTCTCCTTGACTTTCGCTCCTGTCCCCTATTGACTTCTTGCCTATGTGACTATGCATTGGGAGAGACATGCGCTTTTCTACAAAAGCATCTTCAAGTTATAATAGTAGCTCGATATGGGATGCTGTATTCGGCGAGAGTGGAGTTTTGCTGGATCGGACCTCGCGAGAGTGTGACCCGACCTTGCAAAATCCAGGAGAGCGGAATACAAAATCCCTTATCTGGCTACTGTTATAATTACCCTTTTATCATACACCTCCACCTTTTTGTTTGTTGTTTTGTTACTGAACGAAATCTTCAATGTTAATTGATGTTAAAATGGAACTTAGTGAAGCTTTTATATGCGCTATTTATAGAGCTGTGTCAGGTCATGTATATTAATGAAAGAAGTCCGGTAACATACAATACAAAAGGTACAATACGGAAGTTTTTCTGCCTGTTCATATTTAATTGCATAGCACAAGATGATGTTTTTACGAATTTATATAGATATATAATAAATATATATATTATTACGTGTATTCTTAACATACAGAATATTCCACAATGATCGAATATATTTGGCTCATTTTAAGCCCGACCGCTGATTTAGGATATGTATTTCTGTCACACAGTTTGGGAAGTTTACACACAGTTTGAGTCACAACCACATTTCATAAGCGACTTGGGGCCATAAAACTATTCATATCTATATTAAAGCGAAGACCATTAGAAAATTAGAAGAGAGGCTGTCAGAAAAGTAAATAAATACTTATTTATTCCGGTTCTAATATTTAACTTTATATTTGCTGGTTGGCTGGTCTCAGTTATAAAGAAAGTGAATTTCATGAAATATATTTATTCTACAATCTCATAAAACACTGATTGTTTTGCTCTCAATAATTATTACACTTTTTAACATATATTTCTGCTTCTCAGTCATAATCAGTTTGCAATAAAAATGTTTTAATATGGCTTTGATTAAAGGTTATCATAGCATATTCGACAAAAATGCGTTCGCTTCGCTACTATTCTATTTTGTTTAATAACCTGCACATTCGGTACGGATGAGAGTATTGTTGTTATGTTGCTTTATTTCCAGCAAGGATATTTTAGAATCTTCAATCACATATGCATTGCTACTTATGCAGTAATTATGTTGAACATCAAAGTTTTACCTTTGTACCTAACCGTCTATATCGTGATAAGTAATGTGCATAATCTGTTGTTTGGCATATGCCTTTCGTTTATCTATACAAGTTTATTTGCATATGATACTGTTTACAGAAGGAGTAAAATTATGATTGGCTAATCTCGCAATTGTAAAATTTATTCTATGTAAATGGATGATTCGGACAAAGTTTTCTATATATATAAACGAAGGAAAACCGAGTCTGAGCAAAATCTGCCAGCCAAAGCTTCTCTACACAACTACCACCAGCAGAGTTTTTATTCCCCGAGTGTCGAAGAAGGAAAAGGATTCCGCCTTAAAGGTCTTGACCTAGTGCTAGTGTGCGTAAAGGATGTTGCACATTTCCTGAGCACTCATGGACTGACTCAATCAAACTGAGTCTGCTTTTATGTAGCCTGACTGCGTTCTATGCTTCCCAAGGATCTTTTGCACTGATTTTATTGCATCTTAATTCCTCCAAAACCGCACCATTTGTAATGACATAGGTAACAATTTCTGTAATACTTACACTGCCAATTTTCCTAAAGGGAAGAAGCTTTACTCTTTATCTCTGTACTGTTTCAGAAGTACAGAAAGAGTTAAGAAGAGTAAGGACTGAAAATCCAAACGTACACGTCATAAGTAAAACCTTGTCAAATCTTTTTGCCGGCAAGGACGCCGACGCTAACTCCAGGGCAATGATATTTGTTCACGCTAGGGCAACATGTAGGGCGTTGGCAGATTTTC
Organism: Mercenaria mercenaria; assembly: GCF_021730395.1. Lineage (NCBI taxonomy): Eukaryota > Metazoa > Mollusca > Bivalvia > Venerida > Veneridae > Mercenaria > Mercenaria mercenaria. The sequence goes on from NC_069369.1 coordinate 26,173,352, forward strand.
TCAATGAAGAGTTGGAAGGAATCTATGTGAAAACAAGTCCCTTCCTAGGAAAAGACACTAGAGGCACTGATAAAGGTAAGATTTCCATAATACGATTTTCCAGTTTCGGTGGTATGATACTGTCAGACAACCGAACGATCATGGCAATCGTTAGCAATATCACGTAGTGCGACCAAAGCGTATTTCCGTACTTACACTCAAGTGTGATATTATAATGCATCTAAATATTTGGAGCATTCCAACATCTCTTACTACCAAAACGAGTAGCTATTGAAATAGATTATTAAAACAATTCTTTTTAACAGATGTGAATATTCATATGCATTATTATTGCTCATGTTTAACCTTGAATTATACATTGAGGAATAACATGTCCTTTGTAAAACAATATATTATTCCACTAAAAAACGGTAATTCCATAATGGTGTTATTACAAATTTTAAAGACATAATTTGTAGGTATGACTGAAGATGAACAGACATACATATTAGAAGAGTTTCGGGAAGGAACTTTCAAAGTTCTTGTGGCTACATCGGTCGGAATGGAAGGTCTAGATGTACCCGACTGTAACATGACTTTAAACTATAACTTCAACGTGGATGAAATTAAAAAAATACAGATGTCAGGTTATAAAGTTTAAAATATATTTATAATGAAAATGCAACCAGATATTAGAAAATTCATATATAAACACTGGATTTGGCGTCTGTACCCTTAACAAATACAACGTTTTAGTTAATAACATATCACATATCAGCTTACATCAACTTTTGAACAGTGAATGTTCAGAAATAAGCAATATCCGTGTAATGTATTTTTGCTTGATGTTCGTTTCAAAATGTATAAAATTTACTATTGTTAAGAGATATCATTTCGACAGATTATTACGTTTTTAGAATAATTCACACACATAATAATAAATTGCATTTTGTTTTTACAGGGCGTAGCAGAAAGCAGAAAGGAAAAGCAGTTATGATAGCTACTGATGCTCAATTTGTTAAGGACAAAATTACATTGTACAGGATAAAACTGATGACAGGTGCTGTAGAAGAATTCAAGAAGTTGGATCAAAACTCTGTCAACAGACAAGTACTTGCAGTTCAGAAGAAACTGTTAGACGACCACAAATGGCAACTGAAAACAAGAGAACTTAAACGTATCAAGCAATCCGATGCAATCGATTATGGAATACTATGCAGGAAATGTGATGCGTTTGTTTGCAATGCATCTGATGTTCGAAAATTTGACACGTCATATATGGTTGCTTTGCGAGGCTTTGGAGAGAAAATCTGTAAAAAAGAACACACAAAAAGAGCAAATATGGGCGCTTTAAAAAAGAAGTATAAGATGTTTTGCCAAACGTGTCCCAAAGACTGGGGAGTCATCGCAGTTAAGGATGACATCGAGTATTACGTTCTGAAATTAGAAAACTTAAAATTTGTCAGCAGCAAAGATCAAGAAGATGTGACAACCTACAAAAAGTGGTCTGAGGTGCCATACAAGATCACAGAACTTGGAATTAAGGATTTGTCCCGTATGTATGACGAGACCAATTAAAATCATTTGGTCACATCTTTTTAAATAGACATTCCTCAAGTAATAGAGATGTTTTTAGGATGAAAATCAAAAGGGGATTTTAACTGGTCATGGATTCATCATTTTTCTTCGAGGAGACTGTCATTCAAATTAGGGTTTTTATTTCATTTTTCTTAGTATTGTAGTGATAACACCAGTATTTGCAAGTTCAAAGTTATTATTCGAAAATAATAGAGAAAGCGTTTTGTGACGCGCGCTATAGACACGCGCTTTTTTGTTAAACATATTTGAGGCACATTTATTTGATTACCTTTCACTATTCAACGGTAACAGTATTAGATCACAAACAGATACCAGCCGTAGTGGTAACGGTATTAGATAACGAACAAAGGCTGAGCATAGAGGTGGTTATTAGATACCAGACGGACGCCGAGTATAGCGATAACGTTATTAGATGAAATATCTACAGTAACTGTAGTTGTATAAAGAATACGTTAAAAAAACTGATAATCTATGTATGTCTGATGTATATAAATCCCGCACGATAACTCAAACGATAGCATGTTTGATAATTTTAATTTTTCTTCTTTTAAGCGTTTCAATACAAAAAATGTTTTTGTATAACATTACAGTATGCACTTAACTTCTATCATTGACAACTTTTTTGAGTTAAACGATGCATGAGAACCATAACAATCAAACGATAATATAAACATGCTGTCGTGCGGGAGTTGTACCTTGCTGTCTAAACCTAAATGTGTAAATATAAGCTGTCATGGTGTGTGTTTCTGCTTTCCGGTCGGTATGTTTGATTCGAAGTCAGAAAGACAGAAATGCACTGTGATGTAACGTGTCAGAAGGTGAAAGTAAAGTGTCTTGCATTTTTGCTCCGAACTTGAATAGTGCGGTCGGAAATGAACACATGTCTTCATTTGAAACTGGAATGATGGTTACCTGATATTCATTGCTAGCTACTGATTTTAACAAGTTGGTATTCCTTTTTTTGTATAATTAAAATCATGTATTGGACAGCCTACTGCATGTAATATTTCCGAATCGTCTAGTTCCAGGTGGACATGTTTTATGACGTTGTTGTTTTTACCTGTAGATTAGTATTTTATTAGCATACATAATTGTAAGCAAAACTTGCACTAATGTGCATGGAATTTTAAGGGATTAATTGCAAACGACTTTGTTGATGATATATCCATGTTAAAAGTGAGCATTGGTTTAGATTTGATTTTCATTAATTCAATTTTAAATATCTTTCCATACTTTAATAATCTTGTAAACTAGACTTTCCTTCGTTTGAAACGCACGCAAAAATACCGTCAAAATGTGTTATTCTTATTTCAGTAACCTTTGTGATACGGCCAATAGCTGTTGACTTCAACAGAAATATTCAGTCGTCTAGTTTTTGATAGAAAATTTAGTCATGTAGTTTTCTCGTACCATTAGAAAAAAAAGTCGTTCGTCGTATTAATTACACCTGTACATAAATGAGGAATTACACAGTATTTGACATTAAAGTTTATCTTGTGCTGGTATTGCACGGTGTGGATGTCCGAGTGGATTTTTGTCCCTGTTTTAAACGAAATATGAGTATTATGTTGTTGAGAGTGTAGGACGGGACAATTAAAAAGGTTAACTTTGAGACAATATTTCTGTTTTGAGACACTGTATATTCGTCTTGTACACTCAAAGTTTATCTATTGCATATTTGTTTGATAAGTGAGTATTTTTTCTAATCTACTATAAGCATTATCTGTACAGAATTGCACTGAGGTATGTACCCATGGTGTACTGTTGAGTACAAAAACCATGAGGAATAATAAAAAAGAAGACAAAGGTTTCAATGCCAATAGAACAGTTTCCAATATTCATAAGTCCATTGACTACACATTTTAATATTATGATTCAGTGTTCTTGTGATTGCATATAATAATCGTTTAATAAAGATAAAAGGTAAAATGGCTTTGCCTATTACAATGTAACCCCTATTGAAAGGACAAGCCATTTTGAGTTTTAAGAGACCTTTATATTGTACACGTCTACTTCCACAAAATAGTTTTTCTTTGATACCCAGCACCAGTCAGAAAGGAATTCGATAAGCATTCTTTAACTAGCTAGCAAACCACCAATCTAACACATCGGTACTGATGTTAATGGAGTTCGAACCTTCGATCTCCCGTACTCTATATGGTTAACTTAATCACTAAGCCAAGATGTATTATGTACATGACTACTTTTTATTTCTTCTCTGTTTATTAAATATTATTTAATTATGGTCTGGCATCTTTTTTGGTGTAACCCCGGACATATGTTTATCATATTGTTGGAGTTCTTTTTTGTAGCCGAAAGTGAAAGTTTTGTGTGAGCAAAAATAGAACATTAAAGGACAGTCCAGCTTCAAGTGATAGAGAAAGATCTCCATTTGCCCATCTGAAAATGACACGGACAAACACCTGAGTAGAACAAATGACCTTCTGTAGGACAGTCGGACAGCTGCGCCGAGCTCGAACCGTCTTCGATTATGGGAAAGCAACTTCCATCACAAGTCACGGATGCCGCTGTTTATTTAGAGCCTACCTGAAGCGTGATGTAAACCATCGACCTCCCGCTTGAGAAGTCTGTGTACTAACCACTGAGCTAGTTAGGACTCACAATTGATATAGATTTTTGATATACATATATTATATAATTATTGCCTTTTGGTGAGGTCGATATGGGAATTTATCAGGCCGATAAATCCACATATCGACCGGACCTAAAAGGCAACAATTGTTTTATTAATAAATCCAACCTACTTATAAGTATAAAAATTAAATACAAATACCTCATACCTTTCCACGCGTAAGCAGCGAGTTGTGTACGCAAATACATTTTCCTCTTGGTCGACAATCAACGCTGGTGTCCCGCAAGGATCTATTCTAGGACCTTTGTTATTCCTAACATACATTAACGACATTGTTTCAAACATCGGTTCTAAAATTCGTCTTTTTGCAGATGATACTAGTCTTTATATCATCGTAGATGATCCAGCTTTAGCCAGTACCACTCTGAACACTGATCTTGAAACTATACACTCTTGGTCCAAAGCATGGCTTGTGACATTCAACCCATCAAAAACAGAATCCATGATCTTTTCAAGGAAACTCTACAAAACCCAATCATCCTCATTAAATATGAACAATATACCAATCACTGAAGTGACTGAACACAAACATCTCGGTCCTCACCTTTTCCTCGGATCTAAATGGTCCTCACATATATCTATTACTTTGAAAAAAGCTTGGCAACGAATTGGAATAATGAATCCCTTAAATTTCTATTAAATCGACAAAGTCTCGAACGAATGTACTTTTCATTTATCGTCCAATCCTGGAATATTCTGATGTTGTTTGGGACAACTGTACAGAAGCTCTTAAGAATGAAATCGAGGCCGTCCAGAACGAGGCTGCACGTATAGTCACCGGTGCCACTAAACTCTGTAACATCCAGAAACTCTTATTCGATCTCGGTTGGGAACCTCTGACAGAACGACGAAAAAAACATCGCCTTGTTTTGTTCTATAAAATGGTCAATGGTCTATCACCCGCCTACCTGTCTTCACTAATTCCTGAAAACCAACATAATATCAATACTAGATTTAATCAAAGAAACATCAGAATATACCTTTGCCAGTCACATTCATAAAAAATCTTCCTTTCTTCCTAAGACAATAAACGACTGGAACTTACTTCCTCAACATATCAAATTATCTCCTTCAGTCAATGCCTTCAAATCAAATCTGAATAAAACCTACCGAAATCAAATCCTTTATTTATGCTGGATCCAGAAAAGGCCAAATTCTTCATGCTCGATTACGTCTGGGCTGTAGCTCCCCTTTAAATATGACCTCAACCGCCGAGGAATCACAAACACCGCTAGATGTGATTGTGGTGAGATAGAAACTGTCGACCATTATCTGCTCCATTGTCGAAAATACCAAAATCTTCGAACTGACATATTTCCAATCTCCAATGCGCTCTAACTCTTAACAATCTACTGTATGGTGAATGAACATCTATCTTATCAACATAATATTTCCCTATTCACTGACGTTCAACGATTTATCATCTCAACAAATAGATTCAGTACATAAGCTGCGACAATCAACATCTCCCCTCTCCCACCCCCAAACGACGACGAGAGACAATAGCATAAAACATGCTCGTTAATTCTTCAGTCATCATTAAAACCCATACACACACACTCACACACACACAAACAAAAAAAAACACAAAAAAACCCACCCCTAAAAAACACACACACACAAAAACTTTGCATTATGCATTTATTTTTCACATTCATATTCCGATTAACACAACATGATACACATACTTACACAGCCTAGTTACTATTCTTCATCTAACCTCTGTTTTTCTTATGGAGCGGAATTCATATAAGTTTTAAGTAGCTTGTTTTCCAATCCATTCGATGGAAAATTTCTTTGTTTGTTTGTTTGTACTATTTTGATTGATGTATGTCTTTTAATCAAACTTTGTTAATTTAAATATAGTACTCATGTTTGTATATACAATTTGTGGAAATAAATACAGTTTAAACTAAATACAAATATCTGCAGCCTTTGGCCATTTTCCGTAGTAAATTGTTTACGACGTCGCACTGTTTTGACGATTTCTTTACAAATAGCATTCATTTTCAAAGGGGGACAACTTTTTCAGAATATTTTAAGTATCCGTCGTACGTGACAGTACGGCAGAACATGTAATGGTCAGGTAAAATATCGGTAAAGATGTTGTTCGTTTATCAAATATTTCTGTGTTTCGATGATATACATGTACTCTTAAACCTTAAGTCAGTTATATTATTGAAGATTTGTATCTATTTTCCATGACATGTGTCCTATTATGTTAGTAAACATTCGTTTTCATGATGACCCCGTAATAAATTGAAACCTTTCGTACTAGTTCTTAAGGGCGCAAACCAATGTAAAAAGAACATCGATAGTTCTTTATTAAGCCATGGTGTAAACCAGGCATCTATAAGAAGCATAGAATGCAACCGAACCAAATAATAGCAGTCTTAGTTTGAGTGACTTTGTGCACGAGAGGTATTGTATGTTTGCATGTTGGTTGACTACAACGCTGATATCCGGATTATTGGTCAGTGCGAGGTGATTTACGTAAACTTGTACTGTTTCGAGTTGTATTAGCTTAGACTTGATGCTGTGTGGGAAAATATGACACCTACTGTGGTCTCTACTGGTTATATGAAATCTTTAGCTTTAAATGAAATGCACAACGTCCTTTATGCTTCGTTATTATTTTGTCCGCAAAAACACAACATTTTTTAATCGAAAAAAAATATAGGGAAGAGGAATTATCAAGATATTTGATTTTTAACCGGGTTTACGTGAAAGGAAAATTACTACACGAATTTACTACACAACTGTAGTTCGTTATACATCATTTACAGCACAAGAGTCATGTTAAACCTCGGGGTGTCAGGTGGAGTTTTCCAGCGCCGGTGATATCACAAGCAATCCTAGTCTGGTATGCAAGAACATGTGTGCATCACAAAGTACTTATCACGCCCTTGGCACCAATTTAAGCAGAACTCCTTTAAGTTTACAAGATGAGACTGAAATCAATCAAATCCACGATCCGTTAGGACCTGACATTATAAAAATACAGACTGCAAGTACGGAACCAACATACGTTTATTGACAATTTTATCATATATAGTGGACGCAACTTGACCCCGATGGTTGACCTTTGCATTATAATACATAATGAGGCACAACCTATTATTGAAAAGGAGTGTACGTAAAAACACGAGCTGCACGAGAAAAAGGAAATATAAACTTGTGTAAATATAAATTAGTGTATTGGAAAGTTTGAACTGATCAAATGTAAGTATATATACTTTGATACTGCACTGTATACAAACTTATTCCATATAAATAATATACACGGCTACCCTAAGCACCCTTGATTTCTATAATGAAATAATCGATATGAATAATCAGCCTAAGGTCAACAATCGCGGTCAAGTTGCGACTACTATAGCAGCTTTCAAATCAAACATACGACAATAAAATAATCTCACTTGTTTTGATGTAATGTATCCAGTGCTGATAATGGTATGCCGTTTTATAGCGGCGTTGTAAAATATAATTATATGGGCTGTTCCATAACAAAACCTGTATTACTGACAAAAATATCAGAAATGAGATAAAAAATATTCATGAAGAACATTTCTTTACATTTCAGATTTGAAGAAATTATCTTGCTTTTTCAAGACTTACAATGCTTTTTAAGGAGTCGCCAAAGGCATTTAGTGACGTGACGTTAAGAACGTCATGTAAGCAGTATGACATTATCGTGCACGGCGTGTATTTTTCATGTCATTTATACGACCAATTATGCCTGTTACTGAAGAAAGCTACATACGGTGTTGATTTAGCATGCCGGTATCATAAATATATTTGCCTTTAATTATGTTTGCGATATCGGAGTATTATGAGCATCGTAATAATCTTGTGTCATGACGTTGGCAATGTCCCTATGTTTGTTCTGTCATATTTCTCATATGAGCCGTGCCATGAGAAAACCAACATAGTGGGTTTGCGACCAGCATGGATCCAGACCAGCCTGCGCATCCGCGCAGTCTGGTCAGGATCCATGCTGTTCGCTAACAGTTTCTCCAATTCCAATAGGCTTTAAAAGCGAACAGCATGGAGCCTGACCAGACTGCGCGGATGCGCAGGCTGGTCTGGATCCATGCTGGTCGCAAACCCACTATGTTGGTTTTCTCATGGCACGGCTCATATATACATTTTCTTCATAAACAGTGGAAGTAACTCCAGCAGGTTGTTCCTGTATTGACATTTTTTATTGCCCCTGACTCCGAACATAGGTTTAGCCATCAGATAAAATGTGCTATTTTAGATGCTTAAAATTTACTGATAATCGACATGCAGTATTTAAAAAATATAACCATGCAGCCAGGGATCTAAGCTATTTGGCAGTGTTGAAAACGCGCAAACTCAAGGCGCGATGTACCAGCTTAAAAGTCTGGATTCTTCATTACCGTGGTGTCAGAAACACAGACAACAAGAGGATGTGTTTGCAATATAATATAATAAAGTTTGTTTTCTCATAATGGCGATAACGGATTCAAAACCAAGCGGACGCAATAACTTAGTACATAAACGGCATCTTCCCTGAATTGATATTGTGGAAATTATAAACTTGGATGGATATTTCTGGATGATGTGCTTCCATAATTATTCAAACTGTTCTGTATGACTGCACATACGGACCGACATAGGTAAACTTTAAACTACACCACCTTCCAAAGTGCTGGTCTGATTTTGAAGAATAATTTTACAGAAACCATTTCTTTAGTAACCGTTTACTGAGACTATTCATATTGTATTCAAATGTACATGTGTCAAACACATGGTCACTTTTCTTTTTGTATATGCATATAAAGGAAGCTTGTTCATAATTATGTCGTGTACATATGATTACCCTGAAATTGTTTCATTCTGGTGACCCTGGTACAAATTGTTAACCCATATTGATTCGTCAAACATATCAAATCAAAGCACTGAGAGGACTGATGTGGGCAGCGGTTGACAGCTTCTGGTAATGGGCATGAACAGTTAGCTTAAGTTTGGTGATTCTAGTTAAACTACTTTTGATTAATAAGCATTTTCAACCTTTCTTTTACCAAATCAAGGGGTAAAACTCTGCTTTTACACTGTCAAAGGGGATAAGATAATATATGAGCAAAGCTCATGTGCTTTTTGAAAATTTTGTGAGGTTTGGTTAATTTTGCTCAAAATCTTTTTTTAATTATAAGCATTTTTTTACCAGATCAATGGGAAACACCCTGCTTTTACTGGCACAAGGGGAATAACAGTAAATGTGAGCAAAGGTCATGGACTAACTGATAATTATGTGATGTTTGGAGATTCTAGTTATAACAAGAGCTTGTAGAACACTTGCATGAATTAACTGACAAGGAACAGAAATTATTTGGTCACTGCCTACTGGACATTTAACGTATTGAGCTTAAATCAATAATCCTTGGTCATTTACCAGTCTTAAATGACCTCCGTATCGAATGTGATCTTAGACCAAAGCATAATCTAGTTTTCTGGCAAAAAAGTTCTATTGTCAATGCGATATTGACCTTTGACCTACTGAACTCAAAATCAATAGGGGTCATTTGGTGGTCATGACAAATCTCCCGATCTCATGATCCTATGTCCAAGCGTTCTCCAGTTATCATCCGGAAACTGATTTGTCTACAGATCGACCAACATCCATCATCAAACATTAATATTTACAATATACCCCTCCTCCTTCGAATGAGGGCAATTAAATTTCAAATTAGAAGATGCCCATGTCTCCCTAGTCCCCCAATGCATAGTCGTAATAGGCAAGAAGTCAATAGAGGATAGGAGCGAAAGACAAAGAGACTCTAATGTTTGGCTGCAATAGAGATCATTTACTTCCAATCAACCTATGAAGTTACAAAATTCTGGGTCAAATGGTTCTCAAGTAAACCGTTTTCCATGTTCAGGCCCCTGTGACTTCGATCTTTCATCGAGTGAGTCCAAAATCAACAGGGGTCATTTACTCTGCATGTCCAATCATCCTATGAAGTTTTAACACTCTGGGTCAAGTGATTCTCAAGTTATAGATCCAGAAAGAGTTTTTCCATCTTAATGCCTCTGTGACCTTTCCCTTAAGTCAAGTGGCCCCAAAACATTAAGGGTCATCGACTTTGTAATTTCTATCATCGTGATAGAAGGTTCTGGGTCAAATGATTCTAAAGTTATTGGTTGGAAACTGTTTTCAAAGTTCTGGTTCCTGTGACCTTTACTTTTGATCAAGTGATTCAAAAATCAATAGGGGTCATCTACTCTACATGTACAATCATCCTATGAAGTTTCAACATTCTGGGTCAGGTGGTCCTCAAGTTTTTGATCAGAAACGGGTTTCCATATTCAGGCCCCTGTGACATTGAGAGGTATTTTTTTTCAAATGAGATCGCATTCAATCATTTTTCAGCTGTATATTAATATAATATGCCTCATAATCATGACAATATGCATGTTTTAGTGTTGTTATATTTTCTGGTCCTTTTGGATCATAGAGTCCATTCAACATATGTGTAATAGAGTTCTGCTTAAGCCGGTGCTAGGGGGCGTAAGAGGTGTTGCACATTTCATTACCTCTCGGACTCAAATAAACCAAGTCTGCTATTATTATTCTTCTTGGTTGCATTCTATGCTTCAAAAGGATCTTTTTACGAATTTTATTTTCAAATTCAAATACAAATGTACTGAAAATTGAAATTTTTCTAACTTAGTTTGAATGATCTCAAATGATTTCACTGCAGTCTTTTGAATCCCGCTATTGTATAATTATCCGGGAAGAAATCGTACGCCAGAACGTGAATATTTGGGGACGAAAACACCGAAAATCTACCGGCGATTAAAAGGCGAATTTGTTAAAAATAATGTTTCTTTCGAATTAATTATACCCTTTAATGATATGTCAATCACAAACACCAGCTGGCATGTAATATTAAATCAAATTGAAGTGCGCGATACGTTCGTATTTTCGGGAAACAGGTACAAATTTTTCGCCCCCTCCGTTACGGCTGCAATTATTTTCCTAAGTCGTGCAAATAAAAATTATTTACGTAAATATTATTAAAGGATCGTATCTTTCTCTATGAACAATAAATAGGATAACACCTCTTCTGTTGATTTCATGCAATATATTTTTCCATAAACCAATTTCTATGCTACAAAGTTCAACGGATACACGGGTGCAATTTTATCCGAAAATAGAACGCACGCCGTGCTAGTTTGATGTTTTCTGATCATGTGACCAAAACAAGCTCTTTGGTGTTGTTATTGATAATAAAACTTCGATTAACTTTTCTAGCAGGAACTGAGTTTTACTTTAAAACGTTTACAAAAGACGCAACTTGATTTTAATACCGATTATAGATCTACGCGGATCGTCCTGAAGTACTATACTATTTTTTAGGTTATTTATAGTTTATTTTGGTCACATGATGAAGAATTGTTTTGGTCATGTGATCAAAGCAAGCATGCTCATTTTCATACGCGTTGTTTTTGTTATAAAAGATAGATTACGACAAATTTGTACTTAAGCAGTGCATTTTTTGATAAAGTTGAATCTCAGAAGCTTTCTGAAAGTTAAACAGACTTAAATTACGTAAAATTTATGGAGGACATGGAACTACTTGTTCTTTGGTTTTGGATAAGCGTTTTGACCGTAAATTTGTAGTATGGTAAATCTGGGGTCACGCTTCGCTGCCCACAAAAATTATGTTCGGTAGGACTTGAACTAGCATTCCTCGAATAGATTTATGCTTAAACTTTTAATGCATTACCCACTCAATTGTGATATGGTGCCAATGAACGTGAGTCTTCATTTTCCATAATATCTTTATGAGATATTTTATCGTCTTGAACGAATGACGGACACACAACTCGGTCAGTAGAGAGTTTGAGATTTCAAACTTCGCCTTCACCTTCAACGTCTCTCATATATATTTTGGGTGAAACGTCACCGATATGCGTGTAATTTATTTATATCACACGTTGCTACTAAAGTTTTCCATGTAATATCACGTAAGCCTAAGACTTCTCTTTATTACTATTCGAATAAAAAGCTTAGTTTCAGGGTTTCTGCTTATTAAGTTATTTGATTATCCATATATATAATTAGACTAAATTTGATGCGAAACACTATCAATAGGTATAAGAATAATGAAGTTTTGTATGGCTAATGATTTTAACTAAATACATTGAACTGAACTTGGAAGTATGAAGTTATCAACTGATTTTGAGAAACTTTGAGATTTTGTTCAAACTTAAACTTCTACGGCATATTTGTGTCCCCAGGCGGTATCGATTATACCAGATTGGCCTTTTTGTCGTATGAAGTGAAGTTTTGAACGTCCGAAGATGAGATATCACGAAAGTCGAAACTTCATTCATTTTACATCTACTCTGTCTACATACTCGGCATCAAAGACTGAAATCTGGATGGAGGCACTTGGCATGACAGTCATTTTACTTGAAAAATAAATAATTACGCGCGATTATCATTTGGTGGAATTAATACTACAATTGCGTTTTAATTATAAACATAAAATGGTACTAGTAAGACGGAAACTTCTTCTGAAGTATCAGACAATTTCAGATCTATGATATCATGATGAGAGACGTTTCCTGTTAGCCGTATGGGATAACTCCATTCTTTAAATGCACGGAACCAGAGCCTGGCAGAGGGAAATTCTGGGTTAATTCCCCCCCCTTTGATTCTTACATTTTACAAAGAAAGTCGGTCTTGAAACTCGGTGTGACCCTACCCTACCCCTACCCCCTTCCCCGCCCCCACCCCATTCCACCCCCTGAAATGGGTGAGCCCCTCTTTAATGTTGGTGTCCCTCTAACCCAAATTCCTGGATCCGCAGATGCTTTACTTATAAAATAGTATATTAATATCATATTGTGCTGTCTGAGAGTTTGGCATTATACAGAGTCATACAGAGTGTCATTATCACGTCGATATGATCATTATAGGTTATTAACTTTGTATGTGGATATATGCACGAGTTCTGCAGCGGTAATATTGCGCGACTTTAGGAGCGCAATATTGTCCGCGAAAGAACGATGATGACCTTTTTATTACATATCCACTATCAAATGATTAATTTATATCTAAATTGTCGTTCTGTCACGAAAGACAGGAAAAAATATGGAAAAAAATCTCCGAAAACGCAATAAACAAATGAAACTGACGCGTATTAATATTTTCCGCGAAAATGACATCTACTTGTTGTCGCAACGTGCGCTCGAACGCCACGGACGTCACGCGATTCTTTCCATTACCACGTTAAGAAAACATTCCACGTCCTATATTAGTCCAACTCATTTCAGTCTGATAAATTACTACGTGCCAGTATCTAATACTATGCCCCAACGATAACTTGATATTTACAAACATGACTATAAATAGATTATAATTGAACATAGGGAATTCAACATTTTCCTAACATGTTACAATCTAAATATTTCCAGGTTTGTACCAGTTACGAATTAGCTCAGTGGTAAAGCATACAGTCCATGTTCACCAGATCTTTTGCCGTGTGGGTTCGAAACTCAGCATCGACATTTAATTTTTTTTAAATTTTTTATTTCACTTTTGCATAAAAATCAAGATTTCTTCATGAGCTCTGTGACAACACGACAGAGAGGTATCTAAAGGCGATATGGCAGATCAGAATAGTTTATTACATAACAAAGATGATATTGATTAAATGCATGCACTTAGCCATGCAAATAATGAACATATATACAAATACAAGTATGCCCACGGGCAGAATGTCGAGCCCGACAGCACCTTTGACCTCGAAGTGTGACCTTGACCTTGGACCTAGGGACCTGCTTCTTACGCACTGAACATTCATGCCAAGTTACATCAAAATCCTACCATCCATGAAGGAGAAATGCTCCGGACAAACTTCAGTTTGACCTTTGAGATGGGAACATGAGGTTTCCGCATGACACGCCTTCTCATTGAGTTAAACATTAATGCGAAATATAAACAAGATTGGTCCATGCATGTCAAAGTTATGGTCCGGATAAAATCGGACGCACGCACGCACGCACATACACCGAAAGTGGCGACTATATCGAGCTCACCGCAAGCGTTCTCGACAACAAACCATCAAAGAAAGAAACAAAAATACGGAAGCAAAAATGAAAACGAATAGGAAAAACAAAAAAATCTAAAAAAAAAAAAAACAACCCTCGTGAGGATTCGAACTCACAAAACGATCTGCTTACATCCAATTATTGTCTGCATTTTACCCAACTGAGCTATGTTGCCATATACTTAGTGGATATTTGAAATGAAAGAAATACTAATATTTGTTTGTCAAGTAATGTGCAAGCATTATGAATGGTTATTTCATCAGTTATCATAAATTAGACTCGTCCTCGCGTTTCGGCGGGAATCACGTTATCATTGGGGATTAGTAGGTCAGATTAATCAAAGTGTAAAAGTAAACAAAATGTTGCATAAATTACAAATTAAACAAACACACAATAGCAACAAAAATCTAAAAAAACGAGATCCGCAATGGACGGACCGTCAGGGGAGGTAATTAGAGTCACGGATTGGGACTAGTCCGATATGAAAGCGTTCAACGTCATGATATGGAAAAATATTGCACGATCGCGGTCCATTGAAACCCAATGGAAAATAATAATCATTTTTATTTCCTCTCATGTATGATTTACAATCGTGCATCGTATACTGACTATACTGACATAATTTTATATAAAACCTAAATGTTTGGAGCAACACTAACGAGTTTTTACATTGTTCACATTGTTTTATCGTTTTATTGTTGTTGTTTTTTTGTCTGTTTTTTTTTTTTGTTGTTGTTGCTGTTGTTTTTTGGTAATCGCTCTAATATCCATGCGATGATTATATTAATTGAAATGTTTTTTATTTAATTTTCTTTTTTTTTTTTTTTTTTTTTTTTCATTTTTAAAACCTCTTGTAAAATTCCTGCCCTTTCCGACAATTGGTATCAAAATGCACGAAAAACACGATCATAATTACGGATGAATTGAATAGGCGGATTAAAAGAAGTAAGGTTCATTCTAATGTTTGAAATCTCAAGGAATTTTAATCTAACTTCAACTTCATACGTTAACTTCGCAAGAGACGTTGAAGGGGAAGGCGAAGGTTGAAATCTCAAACTCTCTATTATGTCAAGAATGTATGCAGGTGCCTTTACTTTTCAACAGGTCTTCCTAACACTTTGACAAGCTGATTATCTTGTCATAGCACAAATTATTCGTTATTTTTGCTATTTGAAATGTAAAATCATGACTGTTTGTGGACGGGAATGGTCTCCTTTGTGCTTATATACACCTTTGAACTGTGAACTTCAGGTGTTCAGGTGAGCAGTTTATGCACATCATTGCCTTTTTATGTATAATTATAAATAAAAGGCAGTAATTTTGACATCCGAAGGAAATGATTTATACCATAGATGTTGTACACCTATAAATTTATGACTGGTTTTGCTCAAGAGCTATTTTAACTTATTAGCTGTTAATCAAAGACTATTTCATTTTAGTCGCACAAAAATGTTGTTGTTTTTTTAAAGAAACCATACAAAACCAGATTCTTTCGAAGGATAATACACATGGATCTGTCAAAATGATAAAATATACTCAAACAAATTAAACACACTGCATATCACATTAATCTACATACACCTGTATAGTAATACAGAAAAACTATTTTATCTGTTTAATAGGGATAGAGTCATATTCAAAGTCAGAATCTTCAGTTAAGAGCTATTAATGCTAGTAAATGTAGTCGAAGTAGCGTCCATGAGTACCGACGGGGAGGTTGTGTGGCAGCTTGGCTGAGTTCATCAGTGTAAAGTCTGTGGCATTGAATATAGTGAAGTTCGTAGATTTTGTTGTTATATCAAGCACCGGGAGAACTAGTATTCCATCATCTTCTCTGGTTCCTTTTGGATTTGGTATGAAATAGGGTTCGGCTAGGTACTTGCCCTTTTCTGCATATGACTTGTCGTTTCCAGAACACAAGTCCTTCTTTACTATTGCCATATCAAGGTAGTCTTTGTGGTCGTAGTTATAAGATACGCCGTAGGTATAACAATATCTCTTAAACCTGTAGTTCTCGTTTATAGTTGGAAAGTCCAAACCGTTCACAAAAGCTAATGACGGATCTTTGCTCTCGTAAGTATGAACATTCACTTCACCACCGGCAAGATCAAGCGTGTACCTTTTCAGAATCGGAATTGAAGACTTGACCCTCTTTGCGGGGTCGTGAAGACTACTCATTTCCATCTGCTGAAGTCCGCCTGTGTCTTTGAAAGTGCAAACATCAACTATTATTTCATTTCTGAACAGATCCGACTCGTAAGCGTTGACAACGTGAAGGAAAAACATGTTTTCGGTCTCGAGAGTTTTCACTTGTCCAGTTTTCAAATTAACTGCATACAGTTTCGTTACATCTGTGCTTACCCACTCAAAAGCATCCAGGGGTCTAAAGTCTTTCAGCATGCCGAGTGGATTTACGTAGAAAGGAACGGCAAAAAATACTGCATAGTTCTGAGTTACTGCGAAGGAATGCATATACGATGCCTTGTCGACTTCTATGGTTGCTATAACCTGCCTTTCACTTGATGATTTTGTCCTTGTTAGAATAAGTTTGCTTTTCTGCCCTGGAATAGGTGCAGCTGCAGAGACAAATGTAAGGTAGTTGTCTGTGCCGTACTCCGGAACTGGATGTGCTGAACCAAGGACTATGGCTGAATCTAGAAATGATGACGAGCCCGGGACTGGTGGATGAACGCCTTTCAGAGTAAAGAGAGAATATGGATCAAATGTGTACAAATTCCAGTAGTCGCTCACTACGACAAAATCTATGTCTTTGCCACCGAAATTGAATATGTTAACATTCATATTATCTGGACCATTTTTGAAAGATTCCAGTTCTTTTATTATATCAAAAGCTGGATCTACTTCGTCTAGCATGAGGTAGGGCGCGATGTCATTGCTTGCAATAGACTGGTTGTAAGAGTCGGAGTAAATCATCCTCGCGCTGTAATATGCTGAACCATTTCCAGGGAACCTCCAGCTGGCAAGTTTCGCAAACCCGTCAAGTGCGTTTGTGTATTTTCTGTTACCAACTTCAAAACGTCCAACGCCATTTCTCATCTGCAAATACATAACTGAAAAAATCGCCAATCTATCAACATAAAGGAAAACAACAGTATGTCCTGAAAAAAACTTATATGCCATGCACTCTTTTCGAGTAACACCAGCTAGACCATAAAGTAAATCATCACAGCTGGCTTATTCGTCACAAAACTTGCCTACTCCATTCGAATGATGTATAACTTACATCTAGAATAAAATCTTGCATAAAAAGGCTGAAATGCACGAAAGCCTCCAATAATAAAGAAATGTTTTACACTTCTTTCATTATACATGGAAAACAAGTGAATGAAGTATTGTCATGCAATACAAAGTCCCCTACTGGAAGGCAAATAATTTTCTCTACTGCAGTATAACATAATGAACTGATATCTGTCAATGATGTATAAACAATATTGTACTATATATACAATATGTTATAACAACACAATTTAAAATGTGCATAATTATATAAAAAGCCACAGTTGTTTTCATATTGAATTGTTTTGGCTGATTATAAAAATGTTATCATATAAGTTATTTATAGTAACAACAAAGGGAAATTAATCTTAAAAAAAATCTATATAATATAAGTCCACAAGAAACTCTTTACCAGGTTGAGATAGATCAAAATACACCTAAAAATTGGATGTAACATGCATGTTGTACCACAGAAAAGTGGTCTCGATTTTCTCTACCGCCAGTAATAAAAAAGTTACAATAAAATCTATTTTTAGTAAAACAAAGGGACGTAATTCAAAAAACAAGGGTGCCTCATGGTGGTGAACATTTGGTCCAAGTTACATCAAAATCCCTCCATACATTAAGAAGAAATGCTCCTCTAAATATGACCTTGACCTTAGACCTAGGGACCTGGTTCTTGCGCATGACAATCCATCTTATGTTGGTGAACATTTGTGCCAAGTTACATCACAATCCATCCATGCATGAAGAAGAAACGTTCCATACAAAGTCATTCTTGTGTCTGACCTTTGGTCTCTAAGTGTGACCTTGACATTAGACCTTGGGCCTGGGTTTTTGCGCATGACATGTTGTCTCATCCAGGGGACTATTTGTGCCAACTGATATTTAAATCCTGTTTTGCATGACAAAGTTATAGACCGGACAGGAAAAAAATCCTCTTGACCTTTGATCTCAAAGTGTGACCTTGACCTTTAAGCTAGGGTACTGGGTGTTGCGCATGACACGTCGTCTCATCATGGGGAACATTTATGCCAAATAATATTTTAATCCCTTGATGGATGACAGAGTTCTGGATCGGACAGGAAAAAACCTTATTGACCTTTGACCTCCAATTGTGACCTTGACCTTTGAGCTAAGGGTCTCGGCTTTGCGCATGACATGTTGTCTCATCATGGGGAACATGTGTGCCAAATAATATTAAAATCCCTTCATGGATGGCAGAGTTATGGATGGGACAGGAAAAAAACTCTGTTGACATTTGACCCCCAATTGTGACCTTGACCTTTGAGCTAGGGGACCGGGATTTGCGCATGACACGTTGTCTCATCATGGAGATGCCACCTTAAAGTATAAACCGCTTTTACAAAATGCAAAATTTAAATTTGAAAGCACTTCATTTTTGCAAAAACAATTGTGAGTGAGTCGCTATAAAAAAAACTGCGATATCATATATCTTAGGAGAATCATATTTTCATTTCAAAGGCATGTATGTTATATAGATTGCATGAAAGGTCACTTGATATCTTCTTGAACATTGTGATGACTTTTACTTTTGTATAAAATTTCGCCAATGAGTAACAGTCTTAGAATATTCAAAAAAAATTGTCCCGGCTCGTCTGTTTAAGTTTGCAAAACGTGAATAACTGTTTGTTTGTATGTTTGTTTGGGTTTGCAACACCTAACTTGTGTTCCTGCATGGGTTCTACACCAGTACCGACTTGTTCTCAGCAAGTAACTGACAACTTCCCCACACAGAGGTGGAGGATGTGTAACTACCGATACACTGTCTTCTACCAAATCGCCACAGAGAACATACACCGTGCTGAAGATCAAACTCCAGATTTGTATGCTCTACTTACTGAACTAATCAAACCTATCATTGAATTAACCGTGCGTGTTCGGTTATATAATGATGAAAATTATAAATTTTCTTACCATAGTTCCTTTCAACCATGTTGGTAGAGGTTTATCGAAATGTATAGGCACATTGTGTAATTCTTCTGTATTTGACGAAAACAGAATATCTGCCACTTCATCAGACTGAATATACAAAATTTTAGAAAAGATAGCAAAAACTGTTATTAGAAGCCACATTTTCCCTCTGAGTATATTTGCAATAGACTGAAAGTTACTCTTCCACAATTTTTAATTGGTCTACTTGAGAACCAAATGTTATCATAAATGTGCACTTAACGTACTTTCTAGACTTGAGCTTATCTCTTCACTATTTTCTCTCTTTTTTCTGATGAGATAAAATCAAACGAAGCGCCAAATACGGCCATTGTGACCCAAAAATACTGCAAAATCCCATACATAACATGCAAGGTTGCATCTCTTATATCTTTAAAGTCATAATTGCTCGTTGTCAAATGCATGGCTATTATTTTATAAAACAATAATTCGCAGTTTTATGAATCGCCACAGTTTGACCAGTACATTTTTGCAGTTACACAATTGGGTAATTATCACAACAGCTTGATATCTGAAGTTTCTGGGGTTGTTTTTAGCTTAATTAAATGGACTTTGTTAGGCCTTGTCAGGCTTTGTTTTCACAGGGTGCGCAATTCACGAGAGTCAAATTCATCTCAGATCAAGCTTAAAGCTGTTATAATGGCATTTTTTTATGATATACTTCCGCCTAGTTTTGGTACAATGCCAAAAACGGCTATTAATTGATCAGAAAGAAAATTCTATTTATTTGCGGGATCATGAATATAAATGAAAATAGTTCAAGCACAGCCAAAATACGGAACTGAATTTCCACCCAGTGTAATACGTATTTTGACTTCTATTATTTCTTATTTATTTGTGAAATACAAGTCGTATTATGTACAAAGTATATATATGCGAGACATGATAACAGAGACTTGAGTATATCATGCAAATGTTGAACAAGTACCAACGTTTAGTACAATTCAGGCGTGTATATAATTAGTGGATTTGTTGTAGTCTGCATGCCCGTTTGTACTGCTAGGCGCTTTGATGTAATTTGTCTGGTGTATTAAGGTGGTGATTCGTTCGTACAAATTCTCTCTACCTATAATAATGTAGTTTGCGTACTTGTAATCTCGCGGATCTCATGAATGGGAAAGCCAACTGTTCTGAATGTAACTATATCCCTTAATGCACATTATTTGTGATTCAGTTAATTTTCAGAGAGAGAATATATAGATGGTCCCAATCAGCTGAAATGCAAGACATGATAATAAATAGAGATCCGAGTACAAGTCAGTCGTGTATATAATGCGGCTTCGAAACTAATCTATTAGGTTAGTGGGTGTTTTGTAGAAGCTGCACGTCAGTTTGTATACTGCTAGGCGCTTTGTCGAAATTTGTATGGTGTATAGTGATGGTGACTGGTTCGTATAAATACATATCAAAACGCGTTATTTGAGCTAAAACAAGCTACATTTATTAGATACATTCACATTTTCCCAAGTTATTGATACATTTGTACATGTTGTGGTGTTTTCTTTCTTGAAATTTGTAGTTTTAAATGACAAGAGCCAAACCTTTTAACATTGTTTCTTTCACAACTTTTTCATTATTTTTGGAAACACTTTACTCATACTCAAAACACAAAACACTTGTCTTGTTTCAAAATGAATTTAAACGTCTTCATACGTATCATTGTGCTGCCGGAATATTTTGGACTACATGGTAGATGATCAAAGCTATGAGACCTTGAAATTAACGATAAGATAGTATCGACCAACTTCTATTCCCTGACCGATATTCCCGGCCTTTTTCACAAGGTCCTTGGCCTGAACATTATACAATCAATTTATATTTACTAAACGACGAAAAAGAACTCTACACGCCTTTTTACACACTGTTGTAAGTTATGATAATTTCTTAAGAATTTATAGTGTTATAACTATTCTTAGGAATCTTGGGATAAACGAATACTTACAAAACGTTTCATGATGACGTCATCAACTTACAAATGGCTGACATTTTCTGAAATTAAAAATTATTCTATGCATGTGATTCAGAAATCATTTCAATATTATAACTTTCAGAAAGAGGGTTTCAAATGAATCATATTTGTTATAAGAAGTTTCTTTCTAAATTACAATGAGAAGATATGTTTATTATTCCTTTCATTTTTCTTTCAACGTGGATATATATCATCATTATTATACAATAGCCAGTATCTATAAATAAGTCTTTACAGGCCAGTGAACCTACTGCGACCCAGAAAGAAAACACTTTTATATATCGCATGGAGAATTAAATAATGACAATTTTTTCAACCATGTTAAAACTATATAAATATAAATTTATTTATACAGTGAATTATTTCTAGATTTCTAATTACACAGCAGGTTTTGGCAGTAACATTAACAATATCAGTGTTGGAGATCACAAAATGTAACATAATAATATATAATATATAATTTACATAACTATAATTGATTTCAACAGCTTTAGCATTTTAAACACATGGTGAAAAAAAAACTGTTTAAAGACCCACCACTGTAGTGTATTGTGTTTCCATGATGGTAATATCATATATGACTTGCAACGAAAATTGAGAATATAGGACCAACTTTGTTTTTACAGTCACAAACTCACAGCTAAGGCGTTGGTGTTTACTTTCTAAACGTTTTACTAAATAAAGTAGTAGTACGCATAATACTTGATGTATTTAAGTTAATTTTAGACCTCACGCTTTTCTGTAGTGTATGATATTTATCAAACTTATTTTTGAAATTAAAAAATATTATGAAAAAAAGATACATTAACGCAGAAAATGCCTTTAACTGTTTACCAATCATTTTCTAATATACCTGCATCAGAATGATTTTTATGAAGTTTTATCGGGAAAAAGTTGGTCACTAGTATGTGATGGGTCTTTAATGAAAAAAGAACGGACATGTTTGTTTTGCAAGCAAAGAACTCATTCTTTGTAATGTGATGTGATGATCTGCTAGAAAATCATGGCGCGTATGGAGGCATTGAGGATCTGCGGCAAACCACAAGTTTTATCGAAGCTACTGGTCTGACAGTGTATTCGCGAACGAGAAGAAGAAAATCATGGCGCCGACGAATCATGAATAATCAAATGGTCCATACGGAAGTTTTCATCATGTTAGCACAAAATATACTGAAGTAGTATTACATGTTACTGTCCGACATAAATCCCATTGTAATTTACAAATGGCGACGTAAAAATATGTTTATTTCTGATATTTTGATTATTCCTTGGCGCTGTGTTCAAAATGAGCGAAATGTAAGCGATGAGACCAACTTTAGCCGCAATTTGTATTGTTGGCCAAATCATCATACAATGTACCACGTTTGTACAATGGTCTAATACTTTAACCGAAAAAGTAATTTTAATAAAGTTTGAATATCCCAATCTCACTACGAGTACATAATAAAAATGCTCTATATTAGTTTGTACATTCACCCCCTGATACTAATTCCTATTATCTATTGCGTTCATGTTCCAAAACTTCACCTACACTAAAAGCATTACAATCAAACTTGACCTTAATTCTTACTTTCTAGTGCAGGTTTCAAGGGCACATAGGAACCTCAGTTAACGCACGTAGGCAAAACTCTTGCAATATAAAACACTTTTGATCTATTCAAAACTGATAGGACGTTCAAATTATATCACGAACAGAAGCATGGCGCTCTGGACGTGTTTTCTAATTATATGTCTGCTTCAGGCATTGGCATTGGGCGATGTTGGATTTGACATGTTTTTCAAGACAAATCTTGCTGAAATGTCAGATTCGCCCTTAGTGTACGATAGACCGTTGCCAAGTTGGCTACGAGGCAGCCTGGTAAGAGAATATAAATTACGTTGTTCAATTTTACTTTATGGAAAATATTTAATCGACTATTTCATTTTGATTGTTTGATTTTGGTTTAACGCTGGTTTTTGACAGCTTTTCAGTTATGATCGGAAAGGCTGTCAGTGAACCAAGTACTGAACAGGACTCCGCAGAGTGTATGAGGTATGGAACAAATTACCTCAAATATGTTGTCTTCTGTCAAATTGTCGAAAACATCCGCCTCATCCGGGGATCGAACTGGTGACAGTTTGATTTAAATTATATTGTCTTACCAACTGAGTCAACCGAGCGGGCCTATCAGTCTCATACCATGTTACTTTAAGGGGCGTCAATACTTTCCATAGAAAATAATTTCAGAAAGTCTTTATCTTAAGAGTTTATGTATTATATCGTACTGTGCGTGTATACTCTTGTAAGCGCGACTAAACTTTAGCGCATATATCAGTACGTATATATGTATTGACGCTCTTGCGTCCGCTTATCAATATTATTTGGGCATCTGGAAGTGTACGGAATGAAAACGGAATCCCAGTATTGTATGGCAACTGTGCTTGTGTAATAAATACAAAATATAAAATGTAATATGAATGAAGTCTGACTAGTTGATGCACACTAGAATGGAAAATAGGAAGCAATTATGGTGGCTGATTTCTGCCATTTCGTGTGTTCGTGTCGGCGAGGCGAAATGTCGAAGTAACGAAAACACGAAAGGTCGAAATAATGCTTATTTGTTGTGTGTTCGCCTCTCGACTTTCGAGGCGAATACACGAAGTAACGAAACATTGAAGGCGAAATAACGAAATTTCAGAGGCGAACACACGCACTTTTGTATTAATCACTTTTCGTATCGGCGGGTATTAAAACTTCGTTATTTCGCCTTCAATGTTTCGTTACTTCGTGTATTCGCCTCGGAAGGCGAAAGGCGATCACACGAAAATTGAGCTGTTTTCGACCTTTCGTTACGTCGATCCGCCAACACGAACACACGACAAATGTTTCGTGTAGGGTCTGCCTTAATACACTATAATAATGGCGCAAAATGGGGCGTAATGTATATATGAATTTAACACCAGAACTGAAATACTTAAGAGTGACATGTTTTATTGCATATATAACATTTTCTATCATAAATTGAGAAGATTTATTTTGTATAAATGGTAAAACACATTATCTAGATAGCATTCAAAGTTCAGGGCGGCGTAATGATATGCCCCGTAAGCTAGGCCTGGACTGACAGAAGCTTAATGTATGTATACATTTAATACTAGTGATAAGATATCTACACAGTGACATCTTTTATGGAATATAAATTATTATCTTTCGTTTTAGGACAAATATTATTTTATAAATGGTAAAACACATTATTTAGATAGCATTTTCATTTCAGCAGCATATGTGTAATTGTTATGCGCATACCTACCGGAAGGCGAATACACGAAAGGACGAAATTGCACATTTGTCGTGTGTTCGTGTTGGCGGGTCGAAGTAACGAAAGGTCGAAAGGTCGAAAACTGCTTACTTCTCGTGTGTTCACCTTTCGACTTTCGAGGCGAATACACGAAGACACGACAAAAGAAGGGCGACAACACGAAGTTTTGATACCCGCCGACACGAAAAGTGTTTAATACAGAAGTTCGTGAGTTCGCCCCTGAAATTTCGTTATTTCGCCTTCAATGTTCAGTTACTTCGTGTATTCGCCTCGAATGTCGAAAGGCGAACACACGAAAAATAAGCAGTTTTCGACCTTTCGTGTTTTCGTATCTTCGACATTTCGACCCGCAGATACGAACAAATATGCATCATTTCGAACTTTCATGTTTTCGTTACTTTGACATTTCGCTTCGCCGACACGAACACACGAAATGGCAGAAATCTACCACTATAAGTAATTGACAAAATTTGTTAATTGTTAACCATTTAATGATATGTTCTTTGTGCACTTGTTACACTGAATATCTAGGTCATTATGAAATATAAACATAAACTTAGTATTCTTACGGCTTTTCTTAATCAAATTACGTTGAAAATATGTTTGCTCTACATTATCTGTACCACCTAAAACGGCAACAAGCCCGCCACCTTAGCTCAGTGGGAACAGCACAGGTCTATGTATCGCGGGGTCGTGAGTTCGATCCCCGGCGGGAGCATGCTCTCTGTGACGATTTGATAGAAGACATTGTGTCTGAAATCATTCGTCCTCCACATCTGATTCATGTTGGGAAGTTGGTAGTGAATTGCGGAGAACAGGTTTGCACTGGTACAGAATCCAGGAACACTGGTTAGGTAAACTGCCCGCCGTTACATAACTGAAATACAGTTGAAAAACGGCGTTAAACCCAAAACAAGCAAGTAAAACGCAACATAAAATGTTTTATACGTTTTAATTCCAAACTGTCTTTTGTCATGTATTTATTTACAGACATCCACATTTTTCCACAAACCATCGACTTGAAAATCGGCAATGGATCTACATATATAAACAAGAAGATGAAAATTTTGGGTTGTATAGTTTGATGGGAAAATTGGATACAAGAAACTTTCGGGGTGGATTAGCTGGTGGAGTGGGTACAATAGGTGATGGAAAATAGGTAACTAAGAGACGATATCAAGACTCACAAGAAACTAAACCATTGTTTTGGGGTTGGGATTTGATGGGTTGGGTGGGGTTATGGTAGGTTGGTTATGTTGCGGTAGTGGGGATGACGGAATACTAAGAGACAATATCAAGAAAAACAAGAAACTAAAATCAAGAAAAGAATATATATCGGATTAGGGGTTGGTATTATCATTGCGGAAAACATGTGTTAACATTCTTTCAATTGATTAGTGAAATAATTGATGTATGGACTTGATGGGAATCGTTACAAAATGCCGACGCCGACAGCTGTGTAAACTGATTAGCAAAATTCTTAATGGTATTCTTACACATTGCTCGTACTTATAATTGCGCGTGCATGAAAAGCGACGTCTTCATAAAGAAAGTATCCTATAGATACGTACGTGTAACTAGTGTCTATTTATGATACTTTGATTAATTTTATGCACAGTATTATATGATTTGTAGATTTGTTACATTTATCTTTGAAAAATAGCTTTGATTTGCCGTCATCTGGCATTGTCTCTAAATATAATCTTAAATGTTTTAGCAGTACTAGTATGCTTTAATACGTCTTATTCTACTTTTATTCTAAGCAGATCAGATCAAAACTAAAAAAAAATGAACACGAATACGAACTATACTTGCAGCTCAATGAAAATCATTTATCAAAGCCTAGATGAATTCGTTAACCCTTAGCCTGCTGGCGGCAAATGATTCTGCCTTTGCGACCAGTACAGACCACGGTCAGCCTGCACATCCGTGCAGTCTGATCATGGTCTGCACTGTCCGCTATTCAGTCAGTAAATATTCAGTGAACACTCCTTCCAATAATTAATGGTATTGCTCAAATTGAATGATGGACCAGTCCATTTTAGAAATTTAGCTGGCTAAAGGTTAAATATGTTTTACAATACTAATGGTTCTGTAATCTGTCAGTTTTGTGATTTTCTTACAGATACGTAATGGCGTCGGGAGGTTTGAAATTGGAAACCGTCACGTGACCACGACATTAGACGCGTACGCTAAACTTTCAAAATGGACATTCAACAACAACAGTGTGGGACCAACTACCACTTTCTCTACCAAGTTTGTCCAATCAGACTCCTATACACAGTCTGTCGCAGCCGGTGATATAAAGCCCTACATGATGCTTGCACCTGTAGAACCGCCTTTTGAGCCCTGGCAAACATTGCAATCAATGCGTTTAGGAGCTGACAACATGAACGTTAACGTCTTCAATTACGGAGGAAAGGGGAATAACAGTGAAGGTTTCGTTATCACTAGCGATTACTGGAACGTGTATGGCATAGATCCTCATACTTTGGGCACCAGGAAACCAATAAAGCCAAAAACACCTAATGCTCCTTTCTACGACAAAATGATAGTTCTCGGCTGCTCACACTCACTTCCGGAACATGGTACCAAAAACTATATAACTTTTCTGACTCTTGCCAGCGCCGTTCCTGGACTAAAAAGTAGATATTACATTTACAGAGCAACGTCAGACGAAGACCGAGAGCAAATTGCGGAGATAGAAGCCGATAAAGCGTCGTATATGCACTCTTTCGCCTTGACAAAGAACTATATGATCCTCGTAACAACTACATTATTTTTTGACCTCGAGAAAGTCTATACCACCTTCAATCCGTCAGATGCACTCCAGTATGATCCTAATGCACCGGTTGTATTCCACACTGTCAATCTCAAAACCGGATTCGTAGAGTCGTATCAAACAGAGAATTTCTTCTTTCTCCATCATATGAATTCGTTTGAAAATGAACTTGGAGAACTCGTTATAGACTTAGTTACGTACCAGAATGGTTATGCAATGAATATCATGAACCTTAAAAAGTTGGTAAATGCGACCACACGGTCATGGTTTCAACCTCCATTAATCAAAAGATTCACTTTAAACATACCAAAAAAGACAATCGATGTCAGTACCTTTGATAACCTTACACCAAATCTACCCTACACTTCCAAATTCGACTTCCCAACAATAAACGAAAATTTCAGATTTGAAAAGTATTGTTACGTCTACGGAGTAGTGTACGCTGTAAATGGCTCAGACTTCTTAGACATGGCGTTGGTGAAAAAGGACGTTTGCACCGGAAAAACGGATAAAGCTTGGTATAAGAAAGGCAGCTATTTTAACGAAGCATTTTTTGTACCACGACCGGGAGGAGTCGAGGAGGATGATGGAGTTGTTTTGGTGGACATTCTAGACACCGTCACAAAAACTTCCGCCATGGTTGTCTTCGATGCAAAAACAATGACCATAATCAGTACCGCTCAGTTGCCGACAAATAACCCATTTGGTACGCATGGGAGATTTTTCCCTGAAATAGTGTAATGATTTGTTAATGTAAATTACTGTTGTGGAAACTAGTAAAAATAAAATCCTGAATTTATTGCATATCTTTAGTTGCTAAGCAGCGACCTTTCCACAGTGCTGATAAAGGGAGATCAGTATGAATATCTTTTCTTTAACATTCTGTATGTTTACAGTGCATTATAAATGTGAGTGCACACAAATACATAGCAGAACAACTAAGCTAACGGATCAAAGATTACCTATATCCATTCCACAGGAAAAGAAGCATTTCTAATATACCAAGACAAGTAATTGGTTGAAAAGTTTAGTTTTGAGTAAAATAAAAAAGATCTGAATTTCATATCATCACTGAGTTCAGCAAAGGGATCGAGTCCCGCGTCTGCCAAGACTTTTCATTAAAAATAATTGCATAAAGTATTATTCTTATCTAAATCATTGACGTACAGAACCGTTAATACAGGGACGTACAGAACCGTTAATACAGGGACGTACAGAACAGTTAATACAGGGACGTACAGAACAGTTAATACAGGCATTGACGAAAACCAACTTGTCGTTAATATCGACAGCTATTACTCAGCTGTTACTTAACGATCTCGGAAGCCATTTTTTGTCTAAATGGAATGGCTCTGCTCTGCACTGCATGTTACTTATTCACATGAATATCCTAATCAGACTGTCGTTATGTTATCTCATTATTCAGCTCCATTATACGGCCATGGAAACTGCGGGATATATAAGACAAAATATTTTTTTCGAAAGTCATTTGGTTACATTACCAGAGCTTTTAAGATTTGTAACACAAATGCAGAGGCAATACTTTTGAATTTCTACGAAACATCTAAAACTGTAATAAAAAGTTACACTTTAAGATTAATAATTTTATATCAGAAAAGACATATGGCGTATGTGGGACTCGAACCTGTCGTTACAGAATGAGCACTGTTGCATCATTTTTCTCCACATCACACGTGTAAATGGTAAAATAACGTGTGATGTGGAGAAAAATGATGCAACAGTGCTCATTCTATAACGATAGGTTCGAGTCCCACATACGCCATATGTGTTTTCTGATATGAAATTATTATTTTTACGTGGCCATTTATATTCAAATATGTGATTTTTGCAGTTCAACAATTAACTTTTCCGAGGATATCTGTAATCCTTCTTACCTAGCTGATCTTTGATCCGCCCGCCCTAGTTGTTAAGGCTACTGATTTTTCTGTTTAAATGTTGTTCGGGAATGTAAATTCCTTGCCAGTGTCTCATTGTAAACAATTAGCGACATACTTTGATTACTGTGAAATGGTTTGTTAATGACAAAACATCCATAGTGTTCCTAATCATATAAAGTTGTGCCTAAGAAATTGCCTACCGATTCGGGGACAATTTTTCTGGTTGTTCAAATGCTCTTCATTGCTAAACTTTCCCAAATAAAAAACTTGATATCTTTATAAGTTCTTTTGCCCTTTTTAGAAAATATTTTTCTTTTTTTTTTCATGAAGGAGGACTATTTCATTTTTGGATACAGTCAAACGTACTACCATTGTAAACGATAGGCAGTATAAAATAGTGTAGGTCATTATTAGACTTACGAGGGATGTTCGAAATGAATTGCTTATTTCTATCTGGAGACTTCAAATTTCAAGTTAGCCCAAAAGGGCTCATTTCATGCCCTCGAAGTACTCCCCGTGGCTAGAAATGCAAAGTTTCAGCCAATGTATCCACTTCTTGAAGGCGTCACGGTACGCTGATTTGAGCACAGTAATAAGGTACTGATGAATGGCAGATCCAAGTGCCTGTCGGGACTGGTATTTCCGCCCAGCAAGGAATGATTTCAATTCTGGAAACAAAAAGAAATCACATGGGGCAAGGTCTGGGGAATACGGTGGGGGGAGGGGGGGGGGGATTTCGGTGCATTTTTGATGGACTCTACACCAGACTCAAATTTCTTTTTCCACCGTCGAACTGTGTCATAAGACACACAAGAAGGTCCATAAGCAGTAGAAAGTTCAGTCATCAGCTGCTTCCAAGAACAACCAAGTTTTGAGCGAGTTTTGATGTAAGCCCGTATTTCATCTTTCTTGTCGACGCTTCTACCAACCATTTTTACTACGGTGGTCAATGATTGCATGTATTCAAATGGCAAATTTTATGTCTTACACTTAGTCTAACATGTACATTTATACACCGTTGTGTAGGTATTGAATAACCCTATACAGGTAGGTATTGGTTTTTATCGTGCCCCACGTGGATATCGAGCTAGAGGACAATAAGCAATTCATATCGAACTCTCCTCGTACACATCAGTTGAGATCAAGAATTCTTGTCTACAAAGAGGAGAAAGACAACTTGAAGGTAGTAGCACACCTTACGATTTTCCTTAGGGAAGAGATAATCTAAATAAGCGCAAATTGACGTCCTACTTTGACGTCACAGTGTATGAGCGATATCTGTCTATATTGGCGTAGGAACGATCTCAATATTTGGCGGAGGGGGTGGGGAGTGGGGACGGGCCCGGCCGGTCGGATCTATGATATCATATGTGAAATAAAATGTTTCCTCTTTCTTCGTGAGCGATCTTCCTGTTGATACAATTGCAAACATTTTGATAACACTAGTTTGCTTCTTCATAACCAAAATCTGCAGGTTTTTATCACTAAGTAATTTATTTATATATATATATATATATATATATATATATATATATATATATATATATATATATATATATATATATATATATATATATATATATATATATATATCGAATAGCTTGTCCCGCAAAATGAAAAAAAAAATGTAATATTTTAAATGTAAAATATCTTTAATTGCAGAAGTCAGCAAAACTGAAGGGAGTAGAACTCGTGTACTGCTAGTCATCAAACAGCTGACACCATAATTCTAGATATGGTTACTAGTATACCAAGTTCTTGAAATTTAACAAGAGACTGAACCATTATTGAAAGACATAATGTTACTGGAACTATTTCTTTGAGTAAAGAAATATTCATACATGTATATAGTAAAAGCAACTTTTAACTACAATTTTATTACGTGTTTCTACTGATCTAGCAATTTTTAGACATTGTAACTTGACAGACCTGTTTCTGATAATTAAATACATAAATATATAATAACAAGTCATTTGGAAACATGTAACACGATCAAGCAAAATCATACATGCAGTAGCAGACTCTGTTTAATTCAGTCTTTTCGTTGATAGCACGAAATGTGCAACACCTTTCATGCCCCTAGCACCGGCTTAAGCGGAACTCCATTATCCAGAAGCAGGATCTCAAATACTGAGTCCATATACGTAGAGATCAATATGGCTGATGAAGACTTTGTTGTGACAGTTAATAACATCTGTAAAAAGATCCTTTAGAAGCATATCAAATGTGACCAAGACCAAGCAAAATAACACACTCGGTCTGATAAAGTGCAAAAATTGCTGCTAAAAGGTACTTGAAGACTGCTGTTGTGACTGCTGCTAAAAGCTGTATGAAGTCTCTTCGAAGCACAGAACACAGCCTTTCAAATATCAGCAGTGTACATTCATAAAAAGGTCATGAAATGTGCTGCATATCTCAAGTCCACTAGCACCAACTTTTGCGTAATTCCCTTATACATATTCGTAAAATGAATTTGTGGTTAGAAAGTATTAAATGTCTCCTTTACTATTTTACTATGTAAAAATTTCAAATTATAACATGTTTTTATCAGAATTTCTAGCCTTTCACTTCTTGCGAGACTACCCTTGTCTTGAAGGCAAAACTATGGGGTTGGCCATAATGCCGTGAAAACATAGTCATTTGACTGAAACACGTGATGAAATCGCTAATATTGCGTAAGAAGACGTAATATCTACTACTTTTGAAGCATATAAGGTGGCTTACATTCCTTTTTACAGTCAAGCATCAATAAAGCTTATATTTGGCATGAAAATGGCCTTTACCAGGCGGGAAAATGGTACTAAACGTTGATACATTATCCAGAAGTATCAGAAGATACTGAGTCTAACAACGAGGAGATATCTGACGTCCGCCACATGTTACTTAAAGACTGATGCTGTGAACGCAACCAAGTGTAGAAATCTCGTTTTTCACTGCGTCCGTGAAAGGTAATGAAGAACTGTGCAACACCTCTCACTTTCCCTATCTCCGACTTAATATATTCTAATCTATCATTTTTCCTTGATTTTGTTTGTAATAGAAATATAATAAATTAATAATATTATCATTATGATACGTTTGTCTTATAATATAGGACAAAACAAATTTATTGGCGTAGGTCTCTCTCTAATAAAGGCGCGAATACTTCGGAGTCAATGGACTGTTATCACCTATTAATAATCTGTATGTAATACTTTAAACATTTTTTTTTCAAAAAGAAAACAAAGCCATTAATTTAATCAGAATAAATAAAACTGAAGGTAACAGCTATTTAGTATCAATATTCATTATTCATTAACAGTCATGTTTAAGTACATGTTAGGACAATTCATTTAAATAAACTTTGTAATACGTGTCACACGCATTAAACAGCATACTTTACGGACTTCAAGGTGGGTTATAGTAATGAAAATTATGTTGCCTTGGTCTCATTAAATTGAAGGGATTGTGAGAGGAGGTGTGGCACATTTCAGAACCTCTTAAGAACAGACTCAATCAAACCTTGCTTGCGTTCTATATTTCGAAACGACTTTCTTCTAGATTTTATTATCTTATTTATAAAGAAAATACAACACTTTCCAAATATTAAAAAGACGAAGTTGATACAATCATTGCCAAGAGAAAATATTTATACTTTATGGAATGTCGACGGAAACGCATGTACAGATACAAGATATTAAATGTTTATGGAAAAATGAATCAAAAACGAATACCTTTTTTTTATTTTAACTAGTATGAATAGTAATCAAAAGGTAGCAGTGCATGGCAGTTCATAATGCTAGATTATGTAATCGAAGAAGCGCCCGTGTGTACCGAAGGGAAGATTATGTGGTAGTTTTGCCGAATTCATTGGTGTCAGATCGGTAGCATTGAAGATAGTAAAGTTGGTGCTTTTCGTGGTCATATCAAGGACCGGTAGAACTAATATCCCATCATCCTCTCGACTTCCTCCCGGTGCAGGTATGAAATAGGGTTCGGCCAAGTATTCTCCAGCTTGTGTATACGTCTTGTCATTTCCAGAACAGAAGTCTTTTTTAACAATTGCCATATGAAGAAAATCTTTATGGTCATAGTTATACGCAATGCCGTACGAATAACAATATTTCTTAGACCTATAGTTCTCGTTTATAGTTGGGAAGTCGAAAGCATTGACAAAAGCCATGGATGCATTACCAGATTCGAATATATGTACGTTAACTTCACCGCTCTCAAGATCAAGTGTGTACCTTTTCAGAATTGGTATTGAAGAATTAGCTCTTTTAACGGGGTCATGGAGACTGCTCATTTCCATCTGATGTAGACCTCCAGTGTCTTTGAATGTGCAAACGTCTATAATTACTTCATTACTGAATAAATCCGATTCATAAGCGTTGACGACATGGAGAAAGAACATGTTCTCTGTTTTGAGTGTTTTTACTTGCCCAGTTTTCAAATTGATTGCATATAATTTTGTAACGTCTGTACTTATCCATTCAAAAGCATCCAGGGGTCTGAAGTCTTTCAGCATGCCGAGTGGATTCACGTAAAACGGAACAGCAAACAATACAGCATAATGTTCTGTAACCGCAAAGGAATGCATGTACGACGCCTTGTCAACTTCTATAGTAGCTATTGGCTGCCTTTCACTTGAAGACTTAGTCCTTGTTAAAATAAGTTTGCTTTTCTGCCCTGGAATTGGCGTAGCCGCGGATACAAATGTGAGATAGTTATCTGTGCCGTATTCCGGAAGTGGATGCGCTGAGCCTAGGACTATGGCTTGGTCAAGCCCGGCAGTTGTGTTTGGTACAGGTGGATGAACTCCTTTTAGAGTAACAAGAGAATAAGGGTCAATCGTGTACAAATTCCAGTAGTCGCTCACAATAACAAAATCTATTCCCTTGCCGCCAAAGTTGAATATGTTTACGTCCATGTTATCTGGACCATTCTTGAAAGATTCCAGTTCTTTTACAATATCAAATGGTGGTACAACTTCATCAAGCATTAAATATGGTGCAATGTCATTTGTAGCCAAAGATAGGTTGTATGAGTCGGAATAAACCATCCTCGTGCTGTAGTATGCTGAACCATTTCCAGGGAACCTCCAGCTGGCAAGTTTGGCAAACCCATCTAGTGCGTTTGTGTATTTTCTATTACCAATTTCAAAGCGCCCTACGCCATTTCTCATCTGCAAATAAAAATTGTTACTTAGTGTTATGGAGTAGCCAGTATAGAATACTATCATGGTGATTTAAGATCTATCCTTGTATATACCTTGTTTTATTTGCATTCGAAGCTTAAATATGACTTTAATCGTTTCTTATACATGTACATGAAATAATTATATATCCTTTAAGGAATTAT
The DNA here is from genome assembly GCF_021730395.1 of Mercenaria mercenaria. Classification (NCBI taxonomy): domain Eukaryota; kingdom Metazoa; phylum Mollusca; class Bivalvia; order Venerida; family Veneridae; genus Mercenaria; species Mercenaria mercenaria. The sequence continues at coordinate 26,208,171 of NC_069369.1, forward strand.
AAAACAGTTAAACTTACTACCCGCCTATCAAACCTCTTTCGAACGATGCGGTTTTATAGCACTTTATTAACTCCCATATAATTTAATTCTGACACAATCATTCAGCGTATGCCTTTTTTGATAAATACATATTTTGCAAGCTTATGTAGCTGACATAAATAAAATTTACTTATTACATTACTATCATAAAAAATCTGATCATTGTTACACTGGATAGCACATTTTTGACAGGTCTATCGCACAAGATTTACTCGTAATGCTCGATTTAATACGGTCTTTTATTTGTAATGACCAGTAAATTCAAATGCTCCGCAATAAAAAGAATGCAAACGCTGAGTACAGCTTTCTCCAGCCAAGTGAGATTATTTAATAAACATATAGGACCCCATTTGATTATACATTTTAAAGTGATCATGAAATAAATTGTCGATGTTTTCCGATCTATCTATGGCTTTTACGACATATCATGGATCAATAACATGCCCGGTGTGAAACGAAGGGCACGTATTCATTCTTTAAAACCTATACAAAGAACACTTTTTTTCAGCGAAAATATATTAAATTTACTCACCATAGTTCCTTTAAGCCATGACGGTAACGGTTTGTCGAAATATATAGGCACATTCTGTAACTCTTCAAGATTTGTCGAGAACAAGATGTCTGCAACTTCGTCAGCATTAATCGTAAAAATCAAACAGAAAATCGTCAGAACCTTCATTGTTGCGAGAGCAGTACTTCAAACATTAGTCTGGACAATTTATCTCTGAGCGTGGTCCATATCAAGTTCATTGTGTCCTTGTATAAATTTATTGTATAATGATAGTCTGTGTCCTATACACCTGGCACTACTGTGTCCACTACTGTGTCGAGGTCAATATGTGAGTTTGTTATCAAAACCTAAAAGTGGTCAATGACGAAATCCATGGTCAGCAAAAAGTTCAGGTGAGTAAAGCGATCGTAACGTAAGTGTCTACCGTGAATAACATTCATATCATCCCAGAACACGTTAACAATGTACTATAGTGCTTGCCTTTGTATTTCTGTCATTTCTTCTAAGTTTTGGTCAAACGTCGTGGGTCCCTTTAGAGGGAATTTCATTTTGTCGGTGTGCCGATTTGTAACATATTAGTTTCTATTTTGTTAAGCAGCTATTTTTCCATATCTACCTCTGAATTTCATATCGGGTGTAGCATGTTTTTTATCCATGCCAGCTTTGTCAAATTTATTCAGGCTTTTGAACAATTCATAATATTCGTGTAATATCAATGTGTGTAGATACGTATGTAACAAGAAGGTTAGTAGCTTTGCATCGAGAAATATGCACTCGTTCTTTATCCAGATAATAACACTTTCCTAAAGTTGCGCAGAACTCGTGCGTATTTCTTGATACAAAGATACTAACCTATAGATACAGATTTATTGAAAAATAAATATATTTATGCAAGTACGGGACGGTACGGGTTTTAATATTATTCAATTGCGGAGCACGAAAAGCTTACGCGCAAATTATCAAGAACTTCAAAATTGTCAATAGAAGAGGTTCTAGCACGTACAGTTCTGGTGTTTTACTACAATTTGATGTCCAACACAATGTAATGTTATGCTGCAGACATCGCCGTAGTGTACAACACTGGACAATCGTATTTGTATGGTTTTAATTTTCTTTATTCGTACTCGGTCATTTTCGACCCAGTAATATAGTTTACTTGGTGCTAGAGATGTCTTTGCTGTTCATGGGAGATTCTCATAGAGCTCAATTTCTGGCGTATATTTATAAACTGCAAAGATATGATTTACTTAATATTGATTCGGCAATTGACGTGAAGTTCTGTGGAATTAGTGGCGGTTGTTTAACAAACTCGAACCATGTCCTGTTCTTTCAAGATTGATTAGTGAAGCATCGTCCTGACTATGGTGTCATGTTCATTGGTGGTAACGATATTGATTAACCAGGCTCTACTGCATTAAATGCAGAGACCATAGCATTACGAAATGTTTCAATTGCTAAGCTTTTCTTACGTTGCTACAATCCGAAACATATCTTTTTTGCCAATTTATTCTAAGGCAACACACCCGCCACATCCCAGCGTACATACACAATGATTTTATTACTGAGAAAAGCAAACAGGGTGTTTAAGCAAGAACTTGGAATACTTAACGTACTGGAATTTGAAAGGAATGAAACATTCTAATGCTAACATTTTACAGATAGATGGTGTTCATTTCAACAACCTGGGATTTGAAATTTTTCCACAATGTGAGAGAAATGATTTTGAAATGCATTGCAGATATGTAATTCACACATGTACTGGAAGATACTGTATTCTAATTGGTGGCACATTTGTATCTATATTATCAAATAACAGTAAGTATAGACATAGTAAGTATATTAGCCGTCATATATGATAGAACCAAACCCATATGGGGTCCATTTCAGTTAGATAAACAAGACTTCCTGCAGGTTTATGAACATGGCAGATCTTGTATATCACAAATTTTCTGTCCATTTGTGGTAAAAGACTAAATGTAGTTAAATGGACTAATAGAATTATAAAGTCTAAACACATTGTCTGTATTTGTTTACATAGTTTAAATGTAGTTAAATGGTCTACTAGAATTATAAAATCTAGACACATTGTCTGTATTTGTTTATATTCTGTTCCACTATATAAATAATGGTTACAGGCAAGTAATCTGCAGTCAAATACACCGCAATTTGTCAAATGGGCAACAAAATATGATCGTTTTTGACAGCTGTCTACATTTATGTAATCAAATGGGCTGCATGGAGTCAAATGGGTTACTAAGTCTATGTTACTCAGATATTTTGTCCATATTGATGTAGTCAAATGGACTACAGTGTAGTCAGATGGACTTCTTTTGTATAGTCACATGGACTATATGTAGTCATATGGACTACTTTATTTAGTCGATGGATTATTTTTACTGTATGGCTAAACACAGGTGACTGCCATACACTTGTAAAATGTTACAAGAAGACATTGTTGTAAATACAGTATTATCTCGTGGAAGTTGATCTTTACATGCTCTTTTAGTAAGTATAGATATAGTAAGTATATTAGCCTGTCATATATGATAGAACCATTTCAGTTAGATAAACAAGACTTTCTGCAGGCTTATGGACATGGCAGATCTTGTATATCACAAATTTTCTGCCCGTTTGTAGTAAAAGACTAAATGTAAGTAACTGGACTAATAAAATTAGTCTAAACAGATTGTATTTGTTTATACGTTTGTGGCCGATTAGTTAAATGGTCTACTAGAATTATAAAATCTAGACACATTGTCTTTATTTTCTTATATTCTGTTCCATTATATAAATAATGGTTACAGACAAATAATCTGTAGTCAAATACACCGCAAGTTGTCAAATGGACAACAAAAAATGATTGTACTTGACAGCTGTCTACATTTATGTAGTCAAATGGGCTACTAAGTCTATGTTACTCAGATATTATGTCCGTATTGATGTAGTCAAATGGACTATAGTGTAGTCAAATGGACTACTTTGTATAGTCAGATGGACTTCTTCGTATAGTCAAATGGACTATATGTAGTCATATGGACTACTTTATTTAGTCGATGGATTATTTTTACTGTATGGTTAAACACAGGATGACTGCCATACACTTGTAACATGTTACAAGAAGAGATTGTTGTAAATACAGTATTTCTCGTGGAAGTTGATCTTTACATGCTCTCGTATATGGTTTTCTATTTCATATGCCACCAAGACAGCGAAGGCTGCTGCAGCTGGGGAAGCTGCTAAAACCGAACGAAGAACAAACCAAATTGAGCAGGTTTCAGAAGCTAACACATCCAATTTATCAGAAAAAGACTTGAACACAATTATATCAAATGTTGTTCCTGCTGTCACACAAGGTATGTTGTAGGTTTTAAAAGACTTGAAGGTACTACCGCCTGACTATTCAGAACCAAAACTTCGGAAAAGAACAGATACCTTTGGAATCCACACAAAGCACTTCAACATCTGCTCCAACACCAACTTTGCCAGCTTCAGTTATGAATCAAAATTCTGCCACATTTTGCATCCACTTTTTCTTGGTATTGATGAAAAAATCAAAGCTAAGATTGTATCAGATCAGTTTGTGGAGTTAGATTCCATATAAAATAAAGGTGATTATCAATATCATTTAGTCGAAAATGGCAGTGGGGAACTCTCGTTCACAGACACCCAACATCTGCTGCTACTTTAATGAAACATTGCGACACAGTTCGTAAACTTGCAAAGCAATCGGGGGATTCCGCTGCCATTTTTACGATAGACAATTCAGTCTCTTAAAAGAAGCAAGATTGGCTTCGATTTCATATGGGGAAATCGATACCCAGTTATACACGCAGGCACTGGTCATGGGGTTAATTAAACCAAAACAAAAACAGTCTTTTCTTGGCGCAAGATCCCACCCAAACAACCCGTGCTTTGATTTTAACAACGGGTCTAGTGCCAGAAAATCGTGCATCTTTCAGCACAGATGTCAAAAGTGCCCCGGTCCTCATGGACGAATTGTGTGTTTTTAAAAAGGTGCAATCAAATTTCAAGTCAAAGAACTGATAACGTAACCCTATGCATGGTGCCTGCAGTCTTAAATAAGGCTACTTTTCATATTGTTACACCAATTAATTCTGATAACCTACGATACTGGCTCCAAAGTACGACTTGGAATTAACTGAATATTTGATGAATGGCTTCACAAAGGGCTTTAAAATACCTTTTACAGGTACTCATTCTAATAAATTTCCTGGGAATTTGAAATCTGCGACTGAAAATTTAGAGGGCATAAAATCACTGTTTGAAATTGATGCGGGTCATGTTCCGGGTCCTTTGAATGAACCACCTTTTAGCAACTTTATGACCTCAACTCTGGGTTTAGTACCAAATCAGGAACCCAGTGAATTTCGTGGAATACATTATTTATCATTTCCAGAAGTCAATCTGTTAAGGCTGAAATCCCATCAGAATTGTGTTTTGTTCAATATCAAAATATTGATGATGCAGTAGAACTTGGGAAAACTATTGGACCTGGTGCGCTTCTGTCAAAATTTATGTCCAAAATGCATTTGAAATCATTCCAGTTCAGTTGTAGACTTGGTAAATAAACAAACATCTCAGGACCTAAGTATTATATGCCTGGTCAAAAGATTAGTTCTACAATGTTTGAAATATAACTTTTTGTTTTAAGACACGCATTTTAAAAGCATTGAAAGGTTATCATAATTTAGTTCCTAAAACAGACACACGTTTGCCAGTTGCATAACTTAATACGGTCAATGGACATAGTTTGCAATTCGCAATTTCTACGTATACTGCTAACAGCCATTTGTTTATTGACCTTTCATGTTTTCTTTCGAGTTGGAGAATTTACTTCTTCCTCTCCCGACTCGTAGATTATAGTAGTAGAACATGTATATATAACATTCAATCGAACTAAATAGCTTTGACTTGGTTCTGAAAAGCTATAAATATAGTCGAGGCAAGACCCATAAACTGCATATATCATGTTGTCACTATGAATTAGGTATGTGCTCATTGCATGCATTGTACTCGCATTATACATTAAGTAACGCTCCACCTGGCCCACTATTTTCGTTTTTGATAATCATCCAGTGACAAGATATTTCTTTTGTACCAAGCTTCAAATGTCACTCACTCGGTTAGGTTATAGTAATGACTTTTACAAAGGTCATAGTTTCCGCATTGGTGCGGCATTGCAAAGAGGTTTATGGGGAGTTTCAGAAGAAAAAATCGATCTTTTGGCAGTTGGTTTTCAAACGCTTATAAAAAGTATATTCGCATTCCTATGGGAGAAAAATTAGATGGGGTCCAAGCTCCAATAATATAGGTACATCATGGTCACAAATGTGATGGGGTCAAGGGTCTCTCACCTTGTGATTATCATGTTAACGAGTATTCTTCAGTTATCCTCTTAAGACAAATATCAGTATTGGATTTTAGAAGTCATACACCTTTGTTTGGGGTGGATCATTTTTATCAAGTTAATATCTAGTTTTCTTATGTTTGTAATTCTTATTGCTAATGGTGCGATGGGATCATGGGACTCTCGCACTTATGTTATCATGTTACATGTACACAAAGTTTATTAGTAGGCAATTTTGCATGTTTTCATGAGTTACTGATATTTTGCTTGTGTGATGGTGCCAAGGGATGCTCGCCTCTTTTTGTCATGTTAAATATACTTGTACCATTGTCTACAATTTCTGCATGCTAGAGGATGTAACACTTCAACAAGTATTCTTCTGTTATCCTCTTAAGACAAATATCAGTATTGGATTTTAGAAACCATACACCTTTGTTTGGGGTGGATTATTTTATCAAGTTAATATCTAGTTTTCTTATGTTTGTAATTCTTATTGCTAATGGTGCGATGGGGTCATGGGTCTCTCGCACTTAAGTTATCATTTTACATGTACATAAAGTTTATTAGTAGGCAATTTTCTAATATTTTGCTTGTGTGATGGTGCCAAGGGATTCTTATATTCTATTTTGTCATGTCAAATATACATGTACCATTTTCTACAATTTCTGCATGTTAGAGAGTGTAACACGTTAACAAGTATTCTTCTGTTATCCTCTTAAGAAAAATATCAGTATTGGATTTTACAACTCATACACCTTTGTTTGGGGTGGATTATTTTTATCAAGTTAATATCTAGTTTTCTAATATTGTAATTCTTATTGATGATTGTTATCAAGTAAATATTTAGTTTTCTTATGTTTATAATTCTTATTGCTAATGGTGCGATGGGGTCATGGGTCTCTCGCACTTATTTTATCATGTTACATAAAGTTTAATAGTAGGCAATTTTGCATGTTTTTATGAGTTACTGATACTTTGCTTGAGTGATGGTGCCAAGGGTTTCTCACCTCTATTTTGTCATGTTAAATATACCATTTTCTACAATTTCTGCATGTTAGAGGGTGTATCACAACACATGAGTAAGCTGTTGATAAATAAATGATACACTCACTTTCTTCGGATGGGGTTATTGCTAATAACTTAATAAATGGAATCCATTTATTATGTTTTTGCAATATGTGGCATAAAGGTTAGATCCCCACCTTTGATGATGCATATCAACTGTTAATATTTGTCTTTTCTTGATAAAATTAGTCACCTATCACATATTATGTATGATGCTGTAACAGAACCATTTATTGTTAATTGTGTTTTCAAATTCGTCATTTAGATATTAAATGACAGATTTCAATCAAAGATACGTGTTGGGTTTTGATTTGATTTACTACATCATCAAACAGAGCTCATAAAGTGAGTGTAAGATATATACCTTGGTTATATGGAGCTAATGCTACGGAGCTTGCATAAATATTATTATTTGCATTACAATGATTCATTTACCTGTGCACATAAAATGAAATATTATTTTTGTAAAACTTTGTTAGAAAAAAAATTATGGACACTGACTCCAGGAATCCACTGACACAGCTTGTTAAACTTACAACTAATGAATTATTATTATACCATATTTGTATAGCACTCTTTTCATACAAAAGAATATACAATGTACGTTCAATAGTGCTTAACAATAGAATGGACATACATGTACAATATATAGTTATAAAAATAAAAGCAATAATACGGATCAATTCTGCAAATTCAGATGCGTGTTTAAAATAATTAAATAATAATTAAAATGATTAAATGCTAAACACAGGTTACTAACATGAAAATTAAAACAATACCGCACTTGCAATATATCTATGCATAAAACTACGAATAGCGCAATTTGTCTGGTTAAACACAGATTACATCTAAAACAGTTTTATACAGAAAACAACACTGAAGTGTTTAAAATACGATTCATAATGAGACTAAGAAAATAATTAAGAAGTTGGTAAGCTGACACAGTCACAGTCAGATTATCACATGTGCATTGTCACTGTCCATAGTATTTTACAAATAAATGTGTTTTTAACGATATTTTTAATTATGAGAGTATTCCACAGTTTCTTATGTCATGTCATTGGGTAGAGCATTCCACAATCATTATCTTGGTGCAGCATGTCGGAAACTTCTGTCACCGTATTTTACAGTACGTGATTTTTGCCCAACAAATAAATTTGAATTTTGTGATCTTAAATTTCTTGAAGGTCTGTATGTATCAAGCATGTCCTTGGTGTACTTAGGGGCTTGATCATGAAGAGCTTTATAGGTGTGGGCCAAGATCTTAATCTCCACTCTGTATGGTACAGGAATCCAATGTAGTTCTTTAAGCACTGGTGTTATGTGCTGGTTACGGCGTGTCCTCGTAATTATACGTGCAGCTGCATCTTGACCGTTCTGAAGTTTGTTTAAACAAGACCTTGGAATGCCATACAAAAGTCCATTACAGTAGTCAAGACGTGAGATAACCAGGTAGTTTACTAGCGACCTTGTGGCATATCGGAGGTGGTGTAGTCCCTTATATGAAGCATGGCTATGCATGCATGACATTTTGAATTAAAATGAAATTTACTTGTTCATGACAGTAAGAATGGAAAAATGTATTAGAAAATATGTGAATCAATTTAATTACACCTTTAAACATTTCAATAAAAAAATCCGAAGCCGATATGGCAGAGAAAAGTTTAGCCTCATATCAAAGATGATATTAGTTAAATGCATGTGCAAAAAAAACAAACGAATAAATAGGAAAATAGAAAAGTGAAAATACGTTATATGATAAATATATGTATGTAAATACATACCAACAAAGAGAAAGAAATGGCAATTATGGTCACAAAAAGGAAAGACATAGATAAAATGATCTTAAAAAATCTTCATGAGGATTCGAACGCTTATACAAAACAAAAAAAAATGGGCAGCTAAACTGAAAGCAATAGTGATATTACTTTTCTAGTTATGTCCAAGCAATATTAAGCTGCGTTTTTTTTATCAGTTATCATGAAATTGGCGCCTCCTCACATATGCGCGGGAATCACGTTATCATTGTGGATTAGTATTTCTAATGTTATAAACAGTCAAACAGTCAAAATTGTCTATAACTATAGATAAATAAGACTAAGGATGAACGCTTTGATGCCTGGAACATCGAGAAGCCGTCATTTTCAATCGAATATTTTTCCGTATCAAATGGGATATGAATACAGGATTTTGTTTTCGTTAGTGAAATACAAAGTCATCTGTATTTGAGACATAAAATTCGTAGGTATTAGGTATGTGTGTGTGTGTGTGTGGGGGGGGGGGGGGGGGGGGGGGGGTGAAGGTGGCAATAAGATCTACCAGACTTTTTTTCATAGGTACCAAATTGTTCGGCAGGACCAAGTTTTAAATCAATTTAAATGTACCAAACAGTTTTGATCTGTTCTGAAAGTCTCTCAGTGTTTTCTTAAATAGTATTTTGTAACACTGATGTTTTTTTACTCCAAAATAGGTATGTTTAGCTAATTTGCATAAAATTAACCACTACCACAACCAACGTCTCAGGAAACAAGATACCACTAAAATTTGATAAAATGATATAATTAATTGTTATCAATAAAATAAAATTGTGTGAGCTATATTGTTTGGAAATGTAGTTTTAACACCTTTATGAAGGAGGAGTCAGTATGTAACATACTTTACACATGTTAAGTTACCATTTCAATAACCTTGTTTTATTACATCAATTATTTAGAAAATATAGATTAGACAGTTTTGATTTGGTCTTAATGTCTCTCAGTGTTTTCTAGAATAGTATTTTGTTACTCCGAAGGTAAATATGCTTTTCTTTGTTAGGTATTTCAGCTAATTTGCATAAAATTAATCTATGCTAAAACAGACATCTCTGGAAACAAGATATAATCAAAACTGAACAGCATGATGAAATAAACTGTGATCAATAAACGTGTGTTATTTGAGCTATATTATATGAAAATATAGTGTAAATACTTATTTGAAGGAGGAATCTGTTTGTAACATACTTTACACATCTTACGTTACCATTCCAGTAATCGTGTGTTATTGTATCGTTATTTTCTCAGAAAATAGTAGAGAAATATTTAGTTATCAAGTAATATTAAATACTATTACAAAATAGTATAGTTCCATACTTCTCAAGCAATGAGATTTTTTTCCATAACGGCGCTTTAAAGTACGTTACCGCTGTATTTTGCTGTATTTAGAAATATGTAGGAAGAAATTTGAATTATTGTTATCAATATTATGATATCATTAATTTGTTAAAACTTTAAAGTATCAATTCTAACATTCTTTCTTTACCTTTGTCAACCAAGAAATCATCTGAAACATTTATTACACATTCAATGTTCCTTTTTCATTTTGAATTAATGCATCTATCAGTTCAATTTTACTAATATCAGTTTTTTAATTATGTTGTTCTTTTATTTGATGGTTTCAATATTGTTGTCAATAATTACATTTTACATTGATTATGTATTTTTATGTATATATCCTGTATATATTAATTATGTATAAATCCCTGCTAACATCCATACACTGATAATAGGGTTACAATTTGGGGCTGCCTTTCATGGAAAATGTTTTTTGATGGAATGTTTATCTTGTTTTGTTTGATGGTGAAGTGTATCTATGCAGTTATTTACGTGAGAAATAAAGCATTTTGGCTTTGAGTTTCAGAAAAACATGCATTGTATTGAGATATTTATGGGCTTATTAATAAAATATTCACTGTTGAAAAGCAGCACTGAACAAAAACTAAAAAAAAAAAAAACAAGATGAAATATTCAGGTAGTTTAAGTTATCTTTAGATTTAAACTTACGAAACTGAAAAAAGGCTGTCAAGAATGTGAACAATATTAAGTGTTTGAAAACCAAAATTGTTAAGAAATCAATTACATTATGCTGTTCAAAACTTCTAGGACTGAAACAAACAAATATCCTCTATGTGATAGCAAATATTTTTTAAGATGATTTTTTGGAAGCATAACAACACAACCAGGCAAAGTAGCAGCTGACTTGATTTGATTGTGTCTGTTCGTTAGATGTAGTGAAATGAGAAATTGCTCTCACACCCCTAGCACTAGCTTACACAGTGTTCTGTTATGACAAAAGAAGATCATAGGCTCTCAAAAATCACTTTATTTTTTATGAATGACATTTGATTACACTTTGATTTTGAAGCAATTTGTATCATGCTCTCGAGTTTCTTTCTACAGTTTGAACTTTTGACAAAGACAGGTCATAAAGGGTGTGTAAAAAGTTCGTTCTTATTTTCACCATAGTCTTCATTTTCAAATGAGTAGGCAACTGCCGCAGTTATTTAATCATTCAAACAAGAACGCATATCAGTTTTAGAAAATTGAATAAAAATATTATAATTTCCGGGCAAACTGGATTCTTTGTCTATAAAACACACACACACACACACACACACACACACACACACACACATATATATATACATACAGTTTACATGTACTGGTCACTTAAATAAATCCATGATCCTGGCTAAAGTAACTTATAGGTATGTTCATCAGAAAATGAAAATGTTCAATCAATATCAGCTACGAAATGTAAAGCTAGCCTGTAAAATATCCAACAGCTTGATTTTATCCGAAATGGCATTATCCAAACTTGGCACATTCTTTAAATGTGAAATCTAGCTTACGGTCTACATGCCAAATTGCATTTGATGGCATTCTTGTATATCAAACAGGTTTTACAGTAACAATGCAAGACGTGCAACAAAATCCATTCGACACTATTCAGTTATTAGGGTAACAAAAACGAATAGGAACGAATTTACTACACACCCTTTACCTTTGTCATAACCTTTGGTACGTAACTTAATTGATAATCAAACTTTATTTGTTATGAATGATGCATAATTTCTCTTAGTAGTGTTTCTCTTAATGTTCTGGTATATCCAGGAATATTCCACCACATAATACAATTTAGTCCTTGTATGTACAATTTAAAATATTAAAAAAATATTTTGTACATTCTGTCATTCTTGTAAATGTTTCAAAATGACTACAACAGTCTTCTTTATTTCATATCTATAAAGTTTTATATATTTCTTATATTTTGATTTCGTATCACTAAAACAGTTTTTTCAACCTGGTACAAGTTTTAAATCTGAAGTTTTTACTTAAATACCTGCATATTTTCTTTTGTTTGTTAGTTTTGGTTTAGCGCCGCTTTGCAACAGAAATTCAGTCATGTAATGTTGAGCAGTTAATCTAACAAGTGTCCATGGATTCTGTACCGGAACTACTCAATTCTCTACAGGTAAGTGCTAAGTTCTCCGTATTATACAGGTGTAAGTCTATTGACATCAGACATGATATCTTTATTGAATCGTCATGAAGAGCAAAGGCCTTATCCAGATATCTGACTCAAGACCCTATGATTCGTCCTATCGAGCTAGACTTGGTTTTGTATATGTTCTTAATAAAATGCTACTATTCTAAAATTTAAAAAAAAAAGAAGCATTTTATAAAACTTGATAATTAATACAGGAAGACTGCGCATATCAGCTGTATGATCATAATATTATCAACGCACAGATGGATATTATTGTTTGTTTTATTGTAAGTACATCTAAAATTATAGTTACATGGATGGTGCAATATATATTTTAGACAATTTCTGAAATAACAGAAGAAAACCGTCTTGATACTTACCGCTAACAGTTTAAATAAATCAGTTTGTGGCAATTTGGGCTTCAATTCTTTTTAAATACCTTTTTAAAAAGCAAACATATTTTTTTTTTTTGGTCATTTTGTAACATTCTCATTAATATTCATGAATATGCAAATTAGTTTATTAACATAAAAATGCTGCTATTTAAAGGCCAGTGTCTTAACTCCATTCTGACACCATTTTTATTGTTTTATCACCAAAACTGACAAAGATATGACTGATTACCATCTATATGGTTGTCCTTTTCAAAAATGAACGGTTGCCATGGAAACATTGAAATCATAAATAGTTCTAAAGAGTTTTTTCATGGGAACAATTTTTATTTTGAAAGAGTCGGTCCTGCCGAACAATTTGGTACCTCTGAAAAAAAGTCTAGGGGTGCATGGTAGACCTTATTGGCCCCCGTACTATGATATGCAGGCTCCGAAACCTCAGATCCCCTTCCTAAATTCCAGTTTGTTTATTTCTGCCCATTGTTTTCTCGTTAAGGCAAGCCAGTTATTTTAACTAGGGACCTTATGTCGTTTTTCATGGAATTACACACTAGTGTATCATTGAAGGTTCCGTGTGCACCGCCGTATGAACACATCTCGAGGATAAAGGGCGTGGACGGTGTAGACCATGAACAGACTCAATTAAATCGAGCCTTCAACATTTCAGTTTTTGTCGTGTTGAGCGACCTGTGGAGTTGCCACTTTTTCTGGTTTAAAGATGACTTGAAACATTTCCTATTAGCAAATTTTCTCTTGCAACACATGATACGCCATATCATGAGCACTGAAAGCGATAATTACGTCACGAGTTGAACTATCGATCACTGGTAAGCTCATATAATTTGGGTATCATTTGAAAGTGTATTGTCTACTGAAAAAGAAAAAAATAAATTACATGACAAAAATATGTTATAGAATGTGTATATTTTTTTTTAATAGTTTGTAATACTTTAGCAGAAATCCAGTTATTACAGTGCAAGATTCAAAAACATGTCTGTAATGATTCTAGCATATTATCTATGGTCATCTTATTTGCTAATTCTTGTTCAGCCGACACAACTCTTTCTAATGATACAAAAAATAAACTTGGGGTCACCAGGCATCGAAATGTTACCCATTGTGAACCTGATACCTTAAGTTAACGAATCAGAACACTTGACCTTGGTCAAGACTGTTGACCTCAAACAAAATTTTAATTCATTTCGCTTACACAAAATCTGTTGTTTCTGATAAAGCAAATGAATCCTTTTCCTTATGAAAGTTCGTGATTATCCTAAGATAAAATAAACTTAATTTGAAATTGAACTTTGAATGAAAGGTCAGTCAGAAACCACAAGCATGAAATAGTATATTGCTGACCTGTCACGCTCTTCGATCTAAGCGGTATAAATACAACCCGAACAGTAACAATAAGTATATCTAGAAAAAAATGGTGTTCCTATCTTGTTCTCTAATTTTGTGTCTGCTCCAAAGCTCAGCATTTGGCGATGTTGGGTTCGACATGTTTTTCAAGACCAATTTAGATGAAATGTCGGATTCTCCGATCGTGTTTGATAAACCTTTGCCACCATGGTTACGAGGAAGTCTGGTAAGGCGTTATATTTATTAGCATATAATTCATTTACTAGTTCGGGTATAAACGAAGCACTAATTCTGCAGACTTGAGGCTGGTTATTTCATTTGTATGAAGGAAATGTGACATAACTGGTTTATGCTTAAGTCGGCCAGTACATTATCTTGTAAAAATCGGTTTGAAACATAAAACTAAGTATGTAAAGTAAATTATACCAATAATCGGTGATAAAGTCTATAAACTGTAGTTATTGAAAGAAAAGATACGTTAAAATTATGTCATTCGCTCAACAGTTATTTAAAGTTAAACGAGAATTTTTAGTTTTGCATATAAAATCAGATAAAGTCACTTAAGAATGGTTGATCCTTCCCCATTGAGCATGCCCATATTGGATAAAAGGTACTGAATAAAGGCCGATTTAAAAATTTGAACGACGTCAGTTCTTGTTCGTGATATTATTGTTATGTGTGTAAAAAGCAAATGTTTCCACGCCTTCTTCACTATCTCACCATTTGAATGTTTTTATTTTAACAAATTAAAAAAGCGATGGTCCAATATCAGCAATATATCGACTTGTTACTGATGGGCAACCAAATATCTGTCCGATATACAAATAATATAGGTCCGGAGATGGCTAGATATAGGTTCATTGGTAAGGCCCGAAATCAGTTTTGTATTCCGTAAAGGCATGTCAAATAATTGCCGGTAACGGTATTTACGCGTTTATCGATCCGTTATTTAAGTCCGATTCGAATTTCAGCAAAGGTTTCACGCATGTGCACTGCAGCGCAAATACGCTTTTAAAAATGAGCATATAGAACACCTCATGAATAAATAACCTTGTCGGAAAAGTTACATTTGACACAAGGAAAAATGTAAATAAATACTTCTTATCTGACTGGTCTTAAAGATCAAAAAAGTCCTGGTAATTTTAAAGTATAAATAACTGGTCACCAACCTTTTTGTCTATTTAATAAAATATTCAGACAATGTTAGCAAGGCTATAAACAAGTCTGGAAATGAAACATTTCACTGGAAAATGAATGATTCATAATTTATGTCTAAGGACATCGAAATACTATATTATGGTTATATTATTATAGATTTGGGCTGTCTCTTTCATTCTTTTGTTATCTCCAACACTAAAGCTAAATGAAACTTCTTTCAATCTTAATTTCTCTCGGGTTATTTTTCTGAATTTTGAACCTTGTCAAGTGATACATGTAGAGGAATATTTTTATAGATCTATATACATCATTCTGCAATTGCCGTAGCATGGTACAATATTTGATACCAATGCTAACAATTACACAAAAAAGTCATTAAAAGAGGTTCAAATAAAAATTAAATTACGGTAAAATAATAACATCAGTAATAGTAGAAGGAAGCTTTCTGTGGTTAGCATACTTAAATAATCTGATATCATCATCAGAAAATGACTGAGTTGCCGTGAAGCGTTTTTACTGATATACGCATATTTGTACATGAACAAATAAATGACTCGATACTTTCAGTTTTATTAGACTCTATGGGGTGTTCCTCGACAAGCAACAGTTTACACGTTTCCTGGTGATTATCTTATGTCAAAACAAATTTGTAATTTTATTGCAGATAAGAAACGGAATCGGGAGGTTCGAGATGGGAAGCCGCCATGTAACCACGGCCTTGGACGCATACGCTAAACTATCAAAATGGACGTTTACCAACAACAGTCTAACACAAACTGCCCGTTTCTCAACCAAGTTTGTACAGTCTGACTCGTATAAGAAGTCCGTCGCAGCTGGAGATATAATGCCATATATGATGCTTGCCGCTACAGACCCTCCTTTCGCCCCCTGGCAAACAATGGAGTCGATGTTTTACGGAGCCGACAACATGAACGTTAACGTCTTCAATTACGGTGGAAGCGGAAATAACAGTGAAGGTTACGTTATTACCAGCGACTTTTGGAACTCTTACGGAATAGATCCTCATACCTTGGGCACACTGAAACCAATCAAGCCGCCGGTTCCCGGTGCACCTACATATGATAAAATGATTGTCCTAGGCTGTTCACACTCGCTTCCAGAGCACGGTACCAGCAACCATATCACTTTCGTCTCTCTTGCAAGCGCCATCCCAGGACTCAAAAGTAAATACGTGTTTTACAGAGCAACTTCAGATGAAGGAAGGGAAAAAATTGCAGAGATAGAAGTTGACAAAATATCGTACATTCATTCATTCGCCTTGACGAAGAACTATATGATACTTGTGGCGTCGCCGTTATTCATCGACCCCACGAGAATTTTCCGTACATTGTCACCAGAAGACGCAATGGCATGGGAACCAAACACAGGTGTACAATTCCACACTGTGAACCTCAAAACCGGTTTTGTAGATACATTTGTAACAGAGAATTTTTTCTTTTTGCATCACATAAATTCATTTGAAAACGAGTTTGGAGAGCTTGCCATAGACTTAGTTACGTATAAAAATGGTAATGCTATGGCTATAATGGACCTGAAAAATCTGATAAATGCGACTACCAGGTCAATGTTTAAACCCCCATTAATTAAGAGATACACATTAAACATGCAACGGAGGACCATTAACATAAATACCTTTGATAATCTAACACCCAACCTTCCCTACGCCGCCACATTGGACTTCCCAACAATAAACGAAAATTACAGATTTGAAAAGTATTGTTACGTCTACGGAGTAGTATACGCTGTAAATGGCTCGGACTTCTTAGACATGGCGTTAGTGAAAAAGGACCTTTGCACCGGAAAAACGGACAAAGCTTGGTATAAGAAAGGCAGCTATTTTAACGAAGCATTTTTCGTGCCACGCCCTGGGGGTAAGGAGGAGGATGACGGAGTGCTGCTTGTAGATATTCTGGACACAGTAACAAAGGAATCTGCTATGGTTATCTTTGATGCAAAAACTTTGCAAATCAGTAATAGCGCCCTTTTGCCGACAAATAACCCATTCGGAACACACGGACGATTTTTTCCTGATATTGTGTGAGAACTTGTTCCACGTTAGTTACGTAGTTTTTTTACAAACCATCTTATAACAACAAAAAAACATCGTTGTTTCCATTAACATTACAGAATTTCATAATCGTTTGCAGACGCTGATATAATGTACCACAAATTATTCAAAGCATATTTTAACAAAAGCTTGTTGTTAACTACATACATAAAGCAAATCAGAACGGTTGCATATTTTAACGATAAATTGTTCAACACAAACTACGGTATTATTCTTGTAACAAAATGTAACTGTGACCGCGTTGTTCCTATAATTAAGCATAGTTATAGCTGCAGATTGGTCCGAAATTATTCAGTATTTCACCGTGTTTGCAGATTTTCTTGTGACGTGTTTGCTGACGTTTATATATATAACATTTATCAACATAAATATCTTTTTAAAAGCTTAAGAGATGCTGATCCGATCAACTGACGTACTGTTTTCATAGGCATTCAAATTACATATAGGGTACATAACATAATCATTTTGTGCAATTTCAATGTTTGTTCAAGAAAATTATGACCGTCTCGTAACGTTATAAGCTAAGATGTGCAGTACTGATTTTGATCAAAATGCGAAGTGAAAAGCTTCAATATGCAGATGTGATTTGTATAAGAATAAAAGTGTCATTTCTGATATGTTCTTGATATAATGTGAATTAGACTTTTGTGTTGTTGTGTCGGGTTTTTAAACTACAGCCCTTCAGTAAGCCAGTGGGACGGCTTCCTAGTATGAAATAATTCTCCTAACCTAGCGAGGTTTCAACCCCACAACGGTGAGTGGCAATGGCAATTTTTGAGACACTTGACACTCGTTAACAAATGCCATAAAACTGTATAATGGAATGTGGTTAGTTGTTATTTAAGTAAATTTCGTCCGAGGTATAATATACTGACGATTTTTGATTTAATTCCGAGGCCAGTTTTACAAAACTTGGTCTAAAAACTGAAATTCTATACTATGCAGTTCTTTGTCGCTAACTACAAATGCCATTTCAATACTAGCTTCCTAGTACTAGTGTCTCGTTAGAGCTCAAATTTACGATGCCTAGTTTCGACGCATAAAAATCTACATGCTGGTCCATTTATTTGTTGACGGACTGCTAAAAAACATGTCTTAAACCATGGTCATCGTTGTGTGTTTTATGAACAGGGGTGAAATTTGACCTTTTTCAAAACCATGAACAGAGGTGTAACTTTCATTAGAATCATCAAAAAAAAATCACCAAAATAAGTCTGGTTTGTTCTGGTTAAATGAAACTGCCTATTCCTCTGGGAAGAAATGCGACCTTGATATTTATGATAGATGACTAACATTTCTGCCAACTATCTCTAAAACCAATTTGTAGAACCAGTAGTTAACATGTAATCATACTACAGAAATTAAGAACAAATCACTTCCCCATCGCCTTAAAAAACTTAAATCTTTTATTTTTCAGTCTGTTGACTGTTAAGACTTTTCATAAAAATAATGGTAGACTCTATCCGATAGAAATAACAAAACTAAAAAAAAACAATTTGTTAGGAAGGAATAAGTGTACCTGAAGATTCAACCTAGGATTTCATCCTAAAGTGCAAAGTTCTAGGCAATAACTGTTGGAATATCCTGTTGCAACTCTGTTGTAAATTCACTGTATCGAATAAAATATGCATTTAAAAAGACAAGGATTTATTATAAGTTGTGCACCAGCAGATTTGATATCGGATTCAAACAGTAAAAGCTCTTGTATTTTACATAAAATGGACAATATCTGTTGTATCAGAATAGTAACCAGATTTCAACATTAAGGAAGATTTACTCCTTCACTTTAAGCCATCCTTCATGAAGCAGTGTTCCGAGATAGCGTGCCACTACAAACCTTTCCTCCACAAGTAACGTTTTAATCATGTCGTCATAGATAACAATTCTAACATTTGTAAGAATATATGTATACCCACTTCAACAATTTCTTGAATAGACTGCTTGATGATCAAGCTTGATTTGCTGGAAGACATAAAACAAGAGGGTCATGATGACCCTATATCGCTCACTTGTTAAACTTGGCTTTGGAATCATAAAGATAAATATTCTGACCAAATTTCATGAAGATAGGATCATAAATGCGGCCTCTATCGTGTTAAGAAGCTTTTCCTTTTAATTGACTGGTGACATAGTTTTTGACCCGGTTTCGAACTTGGCTAGGAATAATCAAGATAACATGAACATTCTCACAGTTTCATGAAGATAGGGTCGTAAATATGGTCTCTGTGTTTGTTTAACAAACACTTTTGATTTCAGCGGATGACCTAGTTTTTGACTCCACATGACCCAGTTTCGAACTTGGCCTTGGAATCATCAAGAGAAACATTATGACCAAGTTTAATGAAGATAGGGCCATAAATATGGCCTAAAGCTTTTCCTTTGATTTGACTGGGTGACCTACTTTATGACCCCATATGACCCAATTTTAAGTTTAGAATAGAATTCATCAAGATAAACATTCTTGCCAAGTTTCATGAAGATAGGATCATAAATGTGGCCTCTAGGTTGTTAACAAGTTTTTCCTTTGCTTTGACTTGGTGACCTAGGTTTTGACACATGACCCAGTTGAGATCATCAAGATAAACATTCTCTGCAAGTTCGTATCAATTATAGCATAAATGAATCTTCTATATGGCCGAAAGGAGACAGTAAATCTAGAACACATGATGGAATCTAGCCGGTTCCGAAATTAACTGAAATCTTATTGTGACTCAAGTTGAGTTCGAGTGTGGTTAAAATTGAATGTAAAATGGCAATAACTGAAACCCATGATGGGATTTGGCCAGCTTTTAAAATGAACCAAGATGTCATGCAAAAACAAACTGTGTGCAAATGTGATTAAAATCAATTGCAAAATGTGGTCTCTATCGTCTCACAAGAAACTGTGGACAGACGATGACGGACCGACGACAGACGATCACAAAAACTCACATTTTCACTACGTGACAGGTGAGCTAACTAGAGCTGTCACACGAGTGACGAATTATACCCCAACAATATGGCCTGGTCACAGAACTAAGCCAATGTCAAAGCCGAACTTGCTTGACCTTTGACCTACTGACCTAAAAATCAATAGAGGTCATCTGTTGGTTATGATCATCCTCCCTATGCAGTTTCATGATCCTCGGCCCAAGCATTCACAAGTTATTATCCGGAAAAGGTTTGAATGTTCCGGGTCACTCTGACCTTTGACCTTTGGAACTCAAAATCAATACGGGTCATCTGCTGGTCATGACCAACCTCCCTATTAAGTTTCATGATCCTAGTCTAAAGCGTTCTGAAGTAATTATCGGAAAACACTTTAAATGCCCTGGGTCACTGTGACCTTGACCGGTGACCTACTGACCTCAAAATCATTAGGGGTCATCTGCTGGTCATAACCAACCTCCCTATCAATTTTCATGATCCTAGGTCCAAGCGTTCTCAAGTCATCATCCGGAAACCGTTTAACTGTTAGGTGTTATTGTGACCTTTGACCTTCTAACCTCAAGTCTACTTTCTGTATTTTATCATGTTACACCTGTGTACAAACATTTATGATCCTAGACCCAAGCGTTCTCAAGTTATCATCTGGAAACCGTTCAACTGGTCCGAGTCACTGTAACCTTGACCTTTGACCTACTGACCTCAAGTCGAACTTGACCTGTATTTCGTGATGTTACACCTGTGTACAAAATTTATGATCCTAGGCCCAAGCATTCTCAATCCGTAAACCGTTTAACTGTTCAGGGTCACTGTGACCATGACCTTTGACCTACTGACCCCAAAGTCGAATTTGACCTGTATTTTCTGATGTCACACCTGTGTACCAAAAGTTATTTAAATTGATCAAGCCCTTCTTGAGTTATCATCTGGAAACCATGAAAACCAACAGACCTACTGACCGCCAAGCTCACTCCTATATAACCCCTCCAAACTTCGTTTTGTGGGGGTATAACAAGAGCTGTCTGTAAAACGCATGCTCAACTTTTCTCAGTACTTGACTCTGTATTAGAGCTTTGCCAGTAAAAGGGGCATAAATCTGTCAAAATTCTAATCAGAGTTGTGGGGATTGTTTCTTATGGTGTAGCCTTTGATAGAAAATAACTATTTTAAGTTTCAAGTCCATAGCTTTGATAGTAACAGATATATTGGATGTTATATAAAACTTTAACAAAAATTCTTAAGCTCGGAATATAGGTTGGTGGTGATTAAACAACTTTAGGAGTGCATCAATCCACATTTATATCCGACTCTAACATACCCGGCTACATTAAATAGTGTAATATTGTAATGATAGCTTATTTCTAGAAATCTGCTACTTCGTTCTTTTTGGTCATTTATATGAAATTTCAACTGCGGAAATTTGAATTGTCTTTTAGGGAAAGAAACAGGAATTAGCAGATGAGTTTTTTGCCAAGCTTAGACTTAGTCTGGCACAAAGTGAAGCATTTGTGCACCTCACCAATGCCGAGTTTATGCTTGACAACTCAATCATTGATCCAAATTTAGAAAAGCTGAAGAGAGAAATAGTTACGACAGCTACAAAGCAAAGTTATTGGGATGAGTTATACCCAGCAAGATGGGCTATACTGGAACGATCGCTGATGGAATTTAAGGAAAGAAGACACACGGTATGTTATAATCTATTTGCTTTTACAGAGGATGTTAAAAAAAGATGACCTTTGGATCCAGTATACAAATACAGACAATTAAGATTTTTTTATGAAATACGAAACAAAAATTAGAATTGATTGTACGGCATATTGTCTTATTTCAAATTTAATTTTATATTAATTCTCGACATCTAAACTGATGATCTTGACAGTGATTTTTCAAACGACATCTCTTTTTTTTTTGTGCATACGTTTCAACTTCACATATTAAATTTTTGATGCAAACATTCTCATAACTCACCTGTAGGAAATTAATTTCACATTATATCACGTTTGTAGAGACAATATCAAAACAGTGATTAAGAACTTGTAAATATCGTCATCTAAGTTAAAAGGATACTGATGCAATAAAATAGACGTAAATAAAAACTTTGAGCTCCACAGTTCATGCAATAGTCAGTGTCAAAATAAGCCGTTCTCGTTTAAACCCTGCATTTAGTTAGTGTATGGTGTTGAAACCTGGATCCATTCTCTAAACTATTAGGCTGTATTGTATATTTCACAATTGAGAACAGAGTAAACCGGACGCATGTTTCACAATTTCTCATCAGATATCATTCTTGTCCGTGAAGGAAATGGTCACAATACATCGTCATGTACTAAAGTCTTATGGTTCGATCTACTTTTCAAGACTATGAAGACGCACTCATTGGACATTTTTCAGAGTATTGCGGAAATAAACAGTGTTCCTGACTATATCTACTGTAGTAGCACATCTTCTTTTAGTGTTTGTAAATGACTAGTGTATATTAGAGTGACCTACGTGGCTGAGTATGGTTAAGCTCATTGAATTTTAATTACTTGCCCTTCGCTGATGTGGACACTGATGTGGATTCGAAATATAGCTTAGGATGTAGATGGAAATAACTACAAAGCAGTTAGTAATACTTGAAAGGAATGTGCACACATTTTAAACTATGCTAAACAGATCTTTCGTGTACTTCAGTTATCCATAAAATACATCAGGTATAATGAAAAGGAAATCCACATTCACAAAAGGCACGTGATCTCGTATGGAAAACGTAGCTGATATAATCGTTTTAAGCTGACTGTAATGGTATCAGTAACTGAACTACCATATACAACCAAATACTAAAAAAAGTAGGACTATAAATATCATTTTACCCATGACAAAATGCTGTCTGCATTTCGATGTTAAAGTTGCAGAAAATCTCTATACAAGTGACATATAATGTTTCGTTAAATCACAAACAGGTTTTGGAGAAAAACGTTTTAGAAGACGCAAACAAGAACATGCCTTTACCGATAGAAACTTCAGAGGAATTGGAACTTTTCCTGCGATTTCATCATGAGGCAGGATTCATCTTGTACTTCAGGTAAGTATTCGTTTAAAATTTACATCATCGTAAAGAATTTTATCTCTCTCCCAAGTACTAGAAATGTTAATGAACAACTGAATCTACATCAACGATACTATGTATGCTGGTACAGTGATGGTCTAGAAAGGAAAGAGTCTATGTAATTAACGCTAAACAACCGAGTCTTTCTTACTACGTCGATTTATCTGTGATAATCTTTAGGTATTTTCCAGAGAATACAATCAAATTTTTGTTGATCAAAGAACTTGGCTCTTGTTTGATTCTACAGTAGACACATTTACACTATCTTTCTTTTAAACGTAAAGATTGTTCGAGTGAAGCGCTGGCGGGACATTATGAGTTAACATTTAGTAGTTACTATTTAGTACTTATTACTTAACACTTAAAACATATCACTTGGAACTACAGTACTTATTTCGCAATATTGCGCCAGAAGAAAATATCAACCAAGATGGATGCCAACAGAAAAGGTAAGACAACATTTATCATTTTATTTGTATCAGACATAGAGTTTATTTATTCGTTTTGCCTGTCCTTCCCTCCCTCATTCTTCTTTCTACTTGTGCCTTTGCACTTCCATTTCAAACACTCTAAACATGCTCGTCTAGAAATAGGCCTAAGTATTATATGTTTCAAGTCTCGCTGTGGTTGCGTGCAACGCCATTATCGTTAGGACACCAGTTACTTTTTTGTACCATGAAGTGGTCTGGAAAGTGAATCAATAAGCATCATATCTTGTCAGAATTAAACTAACTGAACTCTATTTTGTAATTTTCAGTCACCAAGAGAAAAAAACAATAGCAACAATACATCAGTTGTCTATTATGCGGGCCTTTTTTTACTCTGGCGAAAGTGCATGTCTCTGTTAAAAATGCGGTAGTTCCTACAGATCTGCATGTATCTGAAACAGGACTTGAGAGACTACAACAAATGCTGATGTATTTCGAGCAAGGAAAGAAATTGTTTGCATGCTGCTTGTGCGATATAAAATTCATCTATGTGTAGGACAACTGAAAATAATACTGAAGAAGAACGGTTTACATCGACGGCGCTGTATGTATACACCGGTTTACGAGGTTATTGCCTTTGTGAACAGTGAATTTGTGAACAGTGAAATGCAAACAAGTGACCGGTGTCTTGGATACAGAGCTGTGTGGCGTTGCCTGGTCAACGACAGTGAATTACATGTAAAGCAAAAACTATATTGCAAATACTACGCAATATTGACCATATGCTACGTTAATTAAAGCTTTTCTCTTTGCTTTATTATACTAAAGTTTGATTAGAATACACTGATATGACCACTCATTGCTCAGTGAGTAAGAAATGGTGGATATTTATTGGACAATGTAAATATGCATGCATAACAACGAGACATACATTTATACATCTTTTATTCAGAACATTTTGACATTATTCAAAATATAAATATGGACCTTATAATGACGCGTCAAGTTTCATCAAACAATTCGAAGTTATTTCTCGAACTGTTTATTGAAATATGAAATTGCTGCAAAGATACGAAAGCGTCAATTTATGCGGATTCATTAAAAATTACAATAATTTCGTTGTATTTGCTTTACTTTGATTAATATTTCGTGATTTAAAACTGTCAAATGAAAATCATATACATGTAGATTCTAATTTTCAATGAATCCACAATAGTCTATGACTGTCCCTTTAATATACAAACATGTACATGCACTTGCCATAATGTTACATTTCATTACAAATAATTCGCAAAATTTTCAAGAAACGAAGCAATCTTCAGATCGAGGTAATTTCTCTAACCAGATGGCCTAATGATAACAAGAAATATCTTTAAAAATGATGGTCGGCGAATTGTAATAAGGAAAGAAGTTTATGAATTTTTCATCTAATATTCATCTTTCATGTAACATTTTGCAAAACTAAACACCGCACTTTAACAATTTAGATGGTTCTCTTTTAATTTTTCGCAAAGGTTTCGTAGGGTTGCAATTTTGTTTCGTTTATCCTTAGACGAATAATTACAGCAGTAGTTTGATGAAGATTCATGAAGCGGTTCATGAGAAGAGGTCATTAAACGTGTTTATATTTTAGCTAAATTGGTCCCTATCCCCATTTGTAACAAAATAGCAAGAGACCTTACGATATTGTTACACATCGAGTTTGATAAAAATCCATTACATTTTAGTGGTTAATGCAAAGAAAGGCATATCTACTTTTAGCTATAGTGGTCCCTAATAGGGCCCAAGTTCCTATTTGGAAGAGGACCTTATAATGATGCTCCAGACCAAGTATGACAAAGATCCACCAAGCTGTTCATGAGACGCTGTATAAAGGCATTTCTAGTTTTTAGCTCCAGCAGCCCCTAAAAGGGGTTAAATGTCCCAGCTGAACAAAGTTGGCTGCGGGCCTAATATTGATGCTACAAATCAAGTTTGATTAGAATACATGAGAAAAAATCAATCTAAGGATTTTTTAATTTATTATTTTTATTTTATTTCTAAAATAGGCCAACTGATCCCGCTTTAACAAATGCATATTTGCTATTCATGAATCTTTGGACATTGACGTCACACCTATAAAAAAGTGAAGGTCAAGCAAAACATACAATTGTAATTATTTCAATATTTCTGTTTCATAAGCAAAGTTTGACCGTAGTCATATCACATAGATAAACTGTATGCAGCGTACCTTCATTTCAGTGTAATGAGATTCAGTCATTATATAGCATATATATAATAAAACAGATTTCAACTGAGTTCAATATTTGCATACCATACTAAAGAAAGATATTCATATATAATAAATCAGTTAAATAATTTATAGCAAATATATCAAAGCAATTGAATACTCATTTTAATATGCAATCTGAATAAGTCACAAAAGCAAGAAACCTTTTCATATACAGACGACAATTGTTACAAGGAAAATCTTTTAAAGCACTTCTCTACATAAAAGACTCTTATCACACCCTTATTCATGTGATACGCAGACCGTATTCAGCTCTTTCTTTAATTTGATATATGTTGGTATTTGAACAGGCTTTTATCATATTTATTAAACTTACTTATCATTTTGAGATATATCAATATTCTTGCTAAATATACTGAGCCAAAGTTAGCTTTAAAACTGTGAACAGCGTCGTTTAGGATAAACGCTTTGTCTACATTTCACTCAGCGTAGCACAATCAACAGAGTGATAGAAATTGACACTCTCGTCCAATCAGGCAGAGTGTTGCATAAATCATCCATTTTGATAAATTATCTATAATGCGTTATCAAGTAGTTTGATTTGCTAACTGAAGTCACGTGGCATAGGTAACGAAAACGAATTTAGACGGCGTCGCCGAAAAATATGTCAGAATCAACTTTCAGCGTCAAAATATTTTGACTAGATTCTCCTGGCATTACGAATACACCAGGCTTATACTGTCCTGGCAGAGAATCGCCAAACTATTTTTAGATGTGATTAGTAGCAGCACAGCTGGGCAGACAAACACCATGAATAAAAAATATCTCTCTCACACCTTCGATTAGGTGAGGTAAAATAATAAATATTTGACTTACGTGACCCCTTCTTTTCTATCGTCCATCTTAGTTGCACGTCGACTTCTGGCGCGAAACTTTAGTTTTAAGTGTTTAGTAATAAATTTTAAGTCATAACTCATTAGTATTAACTGCTAAATGTTAACTCATAAATGTCCCGCCAGCGCTTAATGTCTCACAAATTTGTAATGAAAAACAAGTACCATTATAAGTCTGCTGAAGGTTGTGACCAGTTGGCCACGGCCTTCATTCCAATACATATTCAAATATTTCTTTTCTTATTTTAAAATATTTTCCAGTGATTGAAACCCGAAAGTCTTTTGAATCAAGAAAAGTACTTAAATAAGGAAGGAAGGATATTGTTTCGCTGTGAAACAAATATTTTGGACTTATTTCTGTAATTATTACAAAATGCCCATTACAGTGTTAAGTCACATGGCGACTTCCTGGTGTATATGGTAGAGGAGGACCCAAAATGGCCCTTTGGACATTGTCTTAGTCATAGACGGGCACCTGGTTAGAACCAACCTCCGTAAGCCAGCTGAATTGCTTCCGTACATGGAGAAGTTTACACCTCAAGCGAGGTTTCGGACCGCCTTGGTGAGGGGCAGACACATCTTTTTGTTGGGAATAATGTTAGAACGACAAAATAGGTCATATGGCGTCTTTCGAGCTTTTGAAGTTAGGGGTAGACCCTAGTTGCCCTCCATGTATCGTTTCATGAACCATCGGCCTTCCATAGAGCCAGCTGAATGGCTTCCTCACATGAAAGAATTTTATACCCTAAGCGAGGGCATGTGTTTTGAAGTCAGTGACCTTAACCATTCTGGCACGGAGTCTCCTGCAAACAAACTTTCATTTATTCAAACATGAGTTAAGTACAAAATGATTATGTTTTATGGTAACCATTATTTGGACTTAAAGCAAAATCACAAAATCACTTTAAGCAAAATCACAAATGACTCGGATCGATATTGTTTCAAATGAAAATAATTTTGTCATCATTTAAACATCTTTCACCTGAAGCAATACAATAGCAATATACGAGGGGTGTTCAATAAATACCCGGAAAAGTGCTCTCATTTCTTTATTTCTAGTCCCATTTTGCTAAAATTTGAAAATAAGATGGATTTGGACATATCAAATACGTTACACGTATATCTAAATTACAGATTTCATGACATGCACAATATTTGTTTGCTGTCTCCTAGGCAACGTCACTACCTCAAAAGCGGCCCAACATCAACATCGTTGTCATATCACATACAATTAATCAATACAACTCGTGACTACCATTGTTTCAATGTTTATTGCCATTAAATGCATTTTTACATCTTCCGACGAATAAATAAAAACTCGTATGATATTCTTGTCGTATTGAAGAAATTGGACACTGACCTGTGGTGCCATATCAAGGAGCTCTTTAATTTATAAAACGTGACCGAGAGTTATTTTTCATGTCTGTACCACGAGTCGTCAGCAATATTCTTCTCGTGTGTTTAACGACCCCCCGGTCATTATTCTATAGAAAAACTGACCCCTCCAAGTAAAATACTGACTCCCTAAAGATGACTCCCTTCGAATCTCATAGAATAACGACCCCGGTTATTATTCTATAGAAAAAGTGACTCCTTACATGTAAAATACTTACTGCCGAAATTACTACATTCGAACTCTCATACAATATCGATTCCCGGACATTATTCTAATTAAAAATGTTACTCTTTCCGTGTAAAACACTGGCTCCAAAAAGACTTTCGACGATAATATCTATTAAAAAGTGATCCCCACCAAACCTAACGGACAATTATACTAGATCTACAACTCTAATACCCTCCATTGCCAATAGTTAACATTTTGATTGTACTACTCCTACTGGTGCCGCTACTTCTATTGCTATTACTACATGTACTTCTTCTTCTACTACTACTTCTACTACTTCTACTACTGCTACTACAACTGCTACTACTTCTACTACTATACCTGCTTCCACTAATACGTCTTGTACATCTACCTCTTCTTCTCCTGCTGCTGTTGTTGCTGTCACTTATTCCTCTGCTGCTGCTGCTGCTGCTGCTGCTACTGCAACTGCCACTACCACGGCCACTACTACTACTACTACTACTACTACTACTACTACTTTCTATTGTTGCCGCTACCGTACTTTACTGCCCCTGCTAAGTATTGCAACTTCTATTAATACTAAGTTCTATGCTAGCAGTTTCTTGTGCAGTTTTCTTCTGAAGAATTACTTCATACCGAAGTTTGCAGGGATTATTGACACTGGTGTGTTTTGTGAACGTATTGTGAATTGTTATTTTCCTGAAAAAAATGTATACACCAAGATACAGCGTCTAGAAATAGAATCCCTTTTCCCGTTGCGGAATGCTCTGATTTCTGTGTCAAGTGATGGTATCTGGGGCTAATGGTCAAACGGAAGGACGGACGGACGGACGGACAAGGGCAAATCTATATGCCCCCTTCCCCCGAGTGGGGGCATAAAATGCAGCAGTTAGGCCTTAGATACATGAGGTATCACTAAATTTGACCAAAAGACCGGGGGTCGTTTTTTTTATGGGAGACAATATTCTTCGTGAGGTTCAGTTTACTTCACGTGGGGGAGTCATAATAGTATGATCTGGAGGTCATAATACTATGACCGGGGGGTCACTTTTTCTATAGAATAATGACCCCCGGGGGGTCGAAATACTTCATTACACCGGCACACCTTGGTTAAAGTTTTGCATGCAAGTAAATACAGCTATCATATAAAGGCATATAGTTTTGAAACTTATTTTTTTCCTTTTCTAGGTCAATTATCAACCTCACTGGGGCAAGTTCCATAACTTTGACATGTATTTTGAGCAAATTGTGCCCCCTTTTGGACTTAGAAAATCCTGGTTAAAGTTTTACATGCAAGTTACTATCTCCAAAACTAATGTAGAAATTGAATTGAAACTTCACATGTGCCTTCGGGGTTATAAAACTAGTTGATAGCACCATGTTCCATAACTCTGACCTTCATTTTGGTCAAATTATGCCCTCTTTTGTACTTAGAAAATCCTGGTTAAAGTTTTGCGTGCAAGTACATACAGCTATTACTAAAAGGCATATAGATGCCCCATGTGGTTCTGGGACGATCTGTGTATGGAAAGAATTGGTACCACTGTCTTACCCTTGCATGATCGTAAGAGGACTAATAGGGTCTTAACACTTGGTTTTGCAGTAACTCTTTGATTCCAGCAGGCATGCAAATTTTGATTCCACGCTTCATGTTTTTATTTCGATGTAAATGAGATATGGAACCAAAATTTGTAGTCCTGTTTGGCGCCATTTAACCTATACTGTGTTGGTGAGCCGTAAAAATCCTGGTTAAAGTTTTACATGCAAGTTATTATCCCCAAATCTAATGCAGATATTGAATTGAAACTTCACATGTGTTTTACGGGTTATGAAACTAGTTGATAGCACCAAGTCCCATAACTCTGACCTTCATTTTGGCCAAATTATGGTCCCTTTTGGACGTAGAAAATCCTGGTTAAAGTTTTGCTTGCAAGTACATACAGCTATTACTTAAAGGTATACAGATTTGAAACTAATTTTTTCTCTTTTATAGATCAATTACCAACCTCACTTGGTCAAGTCCCGTAACTCTGACATGTATTTTGGGGAAATTATGCCCCCTT
Source organism: Mercenaria mercenaria (assembly GCF_021730395.1). Classification (NCBI taxonomy): domain Eukaryota; kingdom Metazoa; phylum Mollusca; class Bivalvia; order Venerida; family Veneridae; genus Mercenaria; species Mercenaria mercenaria. The sequence goes on from NC_069369.1 coordinate 26,238,674, forward strand.
TTTGACTTAGAAATTCCTGGTTAAAGCTTTACATGCAAGTTATTATCTCCAAAACTAATGTAGATATTGAATTGAAACTTCACATGTGTCTTCGGGGTTATAAAACTAGTTGATAGAATCAAGTCCCGTAACTCTGACCTGCATTTTGGCCAAAATATGCCCCCTTTGGACTTAGAAAATCCTGGTTTAAGTATTGCGTGCAAGTACATACAGCTATAACTTCAAGGCATATAGATTTAAAACTTATTTTTTCTTTTTCTAAATCAATCGCCAACCTCACTGGATCAAGTCCAAAACTCTGACATGTATTTTGGGCATTTTAAGACCCCTTTTGGACTTAGAAAATTCTGGTTAAAGTTTGCGTGCAAGTTACTATTTGCAGAACAAATGCAGATTTTAAGTTGAAACTGCACATGTGCCTTCGGGGATATGAAACTAGTTGATCGCATGAAGTCCCATAACTCTGGCATGCATTTTGGTCAAATTATGTCCCCTTTTGAACTCAAAACTTCTGGTTAAAGTTTAGCAATGCAGGTACTGGATTGAAACACTTTAGATATCTAATATTTTGGATATTGTTTTCCTGCTTCTATGACAATATTTCGAATAGTCGAGCATTGGCTGCCTTAGGGACAGCTCTTGTTTCAATGTTTTAATTGGTAAACACAGAAAACGCATGTTGCTGTTTATAAATGCACTACCCTTGCAGGCATTTTGGCGTTGAAATAAGAAACATTCTCTGTATTTAAAATGTTTTGGGTTAATTTGTCCTTTGTTATATCGGTAGAAGTGTGAACAGTGGATAATAGTTTTGGTATATCGTTAAACTGATATCTTTGATTCCAGCTGAACACGTACAAAGTCAAATTCTTAAAAATACATAATATGCAGTGTTCTGTTGGGACCATTGCATAGTAATTACATGATTTTGATTTTCGCGGCAATTACATTCAGAAAACAAACAACGTAACATTCCTAACCAAACACCATACTAATAAAATGTTTCAAAAGTGATTTGTATAAGCAAAAAAGACAACTGGATGCTGCGTTCTACAATATCATATGGGTAAAAAGGACTGCCAGCCATTCTGTAAATTTGTCACCATTTTTGACTGAAACATCGATGGAAACGAGGGAGTATTGAACAAGCCTCTTCGAGAGGAAACTGATGGAAAACGCTGAAAAAAAACAGAGGATGGATCAAAATTCCAGTCAAAATTTTCCACCATTTTCCACCAAATGCCAGTATCCAGAGTATTTGTGGAGTATTGAAACATTTTCCATCGTTTGCCATGAAAGTGTTTTCACTGTTTGCCACTGATACTACAGCCACATTAATGATGTAAATTTGGTATCATATTTACAGAAAGGAAAGATGTAGTTTTTTTTATTGCTCACCTTGGGCGCTTAATGCAGTGTCAGTGTTTACTTGATTTCAGTGATGGTAACCTAAAGGACTTCATACTTCTACAACCACAATGGCTAGTTGATGCGCTGAAAAGTTTAATAACGGCAAGGAAATTTTGCGCCAAGGACCAAGAGTTGTGTATATATTGGTTTGAATTCAGCAATACAGGAATTTTGAAAAGAGATTTAATAGGTAAGTAGTACTTAGTTAGATCACCGGAACCGAAGGTTCGGGTGAGCGGTTAGTATAGGTGGATAGTTTTGCGTCCACTCAGCCTTTCTTAGCGGCCACCTAGGCTAAAATAAAAATATCTTTAAATTAATTTTCCCATGCACTGTTTGATGGATCTTCATCAAGCTTTGTCTGTAGCATCATTGTAAGGTCCTCTTTCAAATTCGTTCAATGGGATTCTTGGTCCCTTTAAGGGGATGCTCCCAAATTCGTTCAAATCCGGGCGTTTGGCCCCTTCGTCTTATTAACCGCTTGATGGATCTTTATCAAACTGTGTTTGTAGCGTCATGGATCTTCATCAAACTTTGTCTTTAGCATCATTATGATATATTTTCTTGTTCAAATGGGGGAAACACATCTAAATGACTTCTTCTCATAGACCGTTTGGTGGATCTTCATCAAACCTAGTCTATGAGGTCATGTCCTACATTTGTTCAAATACGGAAACTTTATCCCTTTTTGACACAATGCTTAAGATAGAAAAACAACTATACAATTTTTTTCATGAACGATTGACAGATTTTGATCAGACTTGTTCTTGTTCAAATCCGGGAACTTAGCCCCTTGTTGGAGTCGATAGGGTTAAACAATGAAAATAACTTTAGACAACTTCTCTTGAAGCTTCATCAAAGTTGAAACTTTGTCTGTAGTATTCAAAATGATAAAATATGTGAAAAGACAAATGGAAACGTAGAACGCAACCAAACGACATAGTAGTAGAGTCTGTTCAAGAGTGGTTATGAAATGTGCAACACACCTCACGCCTCCCTCTCCCCTAGCAACAGCTTAAGCGGAATTCTGTTATAGTAAAAATGAATGTTCTCCATGATCCAAAAGGACTAAAAATATATCAACACTGTTAAGTTTCTTCAAATGGATACACGTACCATATAAGGGGACATTGGAGATAACATAGAAATATCTTTACTTTTCTTCCTTCAGCTACTTGGTAGATCATCATTAAACTAGGTCTGTCGAGGTCTGTTGCATTTTTTTTCTTTCACATTTTTTCAGTTGGGGTAACTTGTACTCGTTTTACGATTTTAAACAAAACACATTTGTTCCCATTCATGATTCAGTGTGTCATACATATAATCAAGGTCAAATGTCAAAAGTCAGAAGAGCGACTTAAGGCCACTATGGTTGTTTTGTATTTAGTTAACTGAAGTACATTGCATTATTAGCACACCATTTGTACACTTTTTAAACGATACACATTGTATTCACGCTTAGGGATATCGGTAACACGAACAAGAAGCTAGAAATATGGGTGATTCGGACATTTTTAGCTCGACTTTTCGAAGAAAAAGTAGAGCTATTGCTATCGCCCCGGCGCCGGCGTCGGTGTCGCCGTTGGTTAAAGTTTTTGATAAAGTCAAATATCTCTGTTACTATCAAAGCTATTGACTTGAAACTTAAAATACTTATTTACTATCTACACCAGGAGAAACAATCCCCGTAACTCTGATTTGAATTTTGACAGAATTATGCCCCTTTTTAACTTAGAATTTTTGGTTAAAGTATTTGATAAAGGCAATTATCTCTGTTAGTCTCAAAGCTATTGACTTGAAACTTAAAATACTTATTGACCATCAAAGTCTACACCAGGAAAAACAATCCCTATAACTCTGATTTGAATTTTGACAGAATTATGCCGTTTTTATACTTAGAATTTTTTGTTAAAAATTTTGATAAAGTCCAATATCTATGTTACTATTAAAGCTTTTGGCTTTAAACTTAAAATACTATTTACTATCAAAGTCTACACCAGGAGAAACAATCCCCATTACTCTGATTTGAATTTTGACTGAGTTATGTCCCTTTTTAACTTGGATATTTTTACTTGCAAAGCTGTAATTCAGAATCAAGAACTGAGAAAAGTCGAGCGCGCTGTCTTACGGACAGCTCTTGTCTTTATTGACAGTTTGTGACAATTTTAAGAGACAGTACATGCATCAGTAAACAAATGCATTTATGTTACCAACAGGTAGAAAACATCCTTCATTTAATGTTGGTGAAAGTTCATACCATGGTTACAGATTCTCTCACTGATATTTTAACTCAAAGCTGTTGAAATCTTTTTTCCAGCATCTATTCACAACTTCTATAATCAGGAAATTGCTAGTGGTGCATTTTCCATCGCTTGGATGTTTGACAGAATAATACCCGAAATAGCGGCGTTCTATTTCTTTGCATAAACATTTTACATCCAGACAGTCGGAGATTTCCCAAGTCAGTTCCTAAAGAAACAACATTTTTTTATTTATCAACTAAGGAGCATAGCTTAAGGTATAAGATCCACAAATCAGCAGTGCTATTAAAATGAATGTTGATGCCTGGTAAGCTCATATAATTTTGGTATCATTTGAAAGTGTATTATCTACTGAAAAAGAAAATATAAATTACATAATACAATTATGTTATAGAAGTTTTGTGGTTTTTACTTTATTGTTGTCAAAATGATTCCTCAACAGAACTTCAATTATTACAGTGTAAGACTTATCATTCCGCATTCAAAAAACATAAATGTATTGATTCGTGCTTATTATTCATGGTCATCTTATTTACCAAGTTCTTCTTCAGCAGACACAACTCTTTCAAATGATACAAAAACATAGGGTCAACAGGCATCGAAATTTTATCTACTTGTGGATAGGATTTAATCTGGTTCTTCACATCAAAACTTCTTCTTCAATGTGTTTACAAGTAGATATACTGGAGTGGCGTCTTCTATATGCGTTGTTTCAGTAAAAGACAACCTGCACATGAGTAGACTGTATTTTTTTAAAAGATTCAAAAGGCTATTTGAAGTAGATTAAAATACATACAGCAAGCCTGTTTATACTTTGGCCCGAAGTTACGAAGCCTCCCCCTCCATAAGGAATTTTTACACTATGATGTTTTGAAAGCACAATTTCTGTAAAGCATACACCTGTTTTCTAAGACCTGGAAATTGGTGCACTTCAGGAAAAAAACCTTTTACAATACGTTCTCATGAAAAACTTTATTATTTTATGGGAACATATTTCTCCTTTCATCTGACATTCGTTGAAATTATTTTATCATTTCCGAATGGTGACATGTCAGTTATATGTTATTGTACTTTTTATTACAGGTCATTGTGTCTTTTCTTGAATATAACGTTACAAATTACGTAACGCCGAAAATAACGTCAATTTGTATCAACTATTCATTATGTATCATGGATAAGTGCAAGTTCGTGGATATAAGAAATTAACTACCTTTGCTATTATTACAGATAAGTTAATCAGTAAAACCATACTTACAGCCAAGTCTTTAATCCATTTCCATATTATTCACAGCAAATTCACCCAAATACAAGCGAATCCTTCCAAAATCAAACGTAAGCAACATCAACTTTCATAGGAACAGCCATTTTAAAAAGCATGCAAGTTCGTGGATTACGTCAGTTAAGTCACACACTTTCACGAGACAAATCAATGCCAATAATAAAAACTGTATCATGTTCACTAAGGCAATGATCAAATAACTGTTGAGCACATTAACACTAAATTTGAACTTATGTAGAACTGTTTAACTCTTTTAGATATTTGCGGTATTGTGAGTCATTTACTCCTCAAAATCAACACAATGGGGACAATAAAATGTGTCACATTTTTCTACAGATATAGTTGGGCAGCAGTATTTTAGATGTACCCAGTGCAAGCGAGGCCTATCCTAAATCATACCATCACACTGTGCCCATTGCTGTTCATGGTCATGTTGAGAGGCTGGTGCCAACCACATACAAAGCATGGGTCTTCGTCAAGAACAGTTTTTTTCATCAGTGTTTTGATCATGATCCATGGGTTCCCTGTTTGCATACCTGTCTTTGGGCTACATGCCGGTTTAGTTGCGGGAGGAACAAAATTCATTTTCTTCTTTGAACCGACTGTGTCTACAGCCTGACCAGTGATTTTCTTCTTTCCAGTTTTGTTTGAATTTTCTTTATGAACTTTTCATTTGCAAGAGTAATTAGTTAGATAGTTCTTTACCAGACACTACTTTACTTTCTAGTGTTCCTGGTTATTTTTGTCAGAGGACACTTGTTTGATTTTCTTAAATCAGACTCTTTCTGTTTCATGAAATCTGCAGGATCATCAACAGGGTCATCAACAATGACACCAATTGCAACAGTAGACTGACTGTCATCACTATTACAGCTTTCAAACACCTGGGCAGGAATGAGCTATTCCACCGAGATAGCTGCACGGTTACATGAATAAATTCCACATTTCGTGAACGCTGATTGGAGGTTTTCTGCACAGAGAGCTTTAGCATATGCCTCACTGGACAATTCACTGACAATGTACCTTGAAATAGTGGCACTAGTAAGCCAGATAAATTTATGGCACTGGTTGTTGTAAATTGTCTAGAATGGACCATAAGAGCCAACGTCCATGGGCTGTTATGTGAATAGTGAGCTGGAAGAACAAAAATAAGAATGACATTCCTTTTCAAGTGCCCACTCAGTAAGATCAACAGATACATGCGACTTATGGCCATCCACAAAGTCTGTTAAACGTCCTGGTATGAATTTCATGAAATGTTGTTCAATCAATTCCAGTGACGGAAAATCTGTGAGTATCCAGTCCACTTACTGTACCATATGTTCCAGGAGATGATCGTCTGGTAACTCTGGAAACATACGCTTTCCAGGGAAAACATGATATGGAGGAACAGGCACTCCACTAGCACTACCACACTAACCCAAAATTGTTACAGTTTTACTTTTTCCAATAGTAACAGCAGGTGGATTTCAAGATGCATGTACAATGTGCGGGGGTTTATGGTCCATGGAAATACCCTTTTCATCTACTTGAATATTAAATGTGGCTTGTCAAGCAGACTGTGTTTATTTAGTGTCTTATACAGATTGCTAAAGTACTCATTCACTTTTTTGACTCACCAGCTTTGTCCAAACATGCCCCAACCTTCTTGGCTTTTGAACTTTGAGTTCCGGCCAGCGTTTCCTGAATCCATCAAACCAAGCAAATGTTAATGGCTGGTCAGCTGTTCTCTTTCCAACCTGTATTGCAAAGCCTGTAACAATGTCTACAGTTTCTTAATTAGTATGTATCCGTATCCATACATCGCCATCGTTTTTAAATGTTGGACGTCTTTGCTTCTTCCAACAGTGGCAAAACAGGCTCCCTTCTAGTTGTTACACATTTTGGATTAATCTTTCCCTTAACTCTGTCCTTTAATGTCTGTTCTGGCACCTGATATATCTTAGCAACCTTGCAGACAGAAGCCTTCTGCTCATTTACAAACTTATAAGCATTTTGGAGAGAGGTTGGCGAGTACAGTCTTTACTTTTGCTTGATGGGAACTGGATTTGCCTGAAATTAATTAAAAATCAATACTTAGTGGGTGCACTCAGCTACCGAAATCAGAACTAGGCTGTCAAAATGAAAGTCTGCCGAGCAGCTGGAGGGAAGTTTTGAAAAGTAAAATGATGTTTATTGATACATGTCATGTTAGATAATTCAATTGTGGAAAAATAGGGAATAGCATAATGGAGGTAAAATGCATGACTGTAGATGTATCTATTGTTCCTACTTGCTTAAAACACATATTTTGCAGCTTTTTCTTTTGACAGCTAGCGTTTCTTTATGTCTTGAACTTCCGGTGTCAAGCGCATGTAGGATCAAAGTATATCGCGTGCTATCAGTCGAAATAAAATATCTGCGAACTTAGACCAGTTAACGATATACAAAACAAATAATTAATTAATATAACCTCATTGAAAACTTAACAAAATGAGAAATCATTCTCTTAAATATTATACTAGTAGTGCGTCTATATGTGACTGTACTCATTGTACATACGTTACCTTATGTCGTAATTATACTATTAAATATTTAATGTAAATATAGCGTATATTTTGTAGCAATGTATAAAAAATGGCTGTTACGGACAAACGCCCAAACCGTTCCAGATCTTAGAAAACAGGAAGCAACTACCCAACAAAATTAGAGTGTAGAAGATTCCTCATGGGTGTCCTGTAGCCTAGTTGTTTTGGGATGTTGCTACATTCAGAAGTTTGGTCTGTAAGGTTATTTCTATTCCATACAAAGTTCACCCGATTCACGTGCAATTTGAAAACAGATTAACCCTATCCTGCTAAATTTTTATAATGAACTTGTCCATAAGACAGTACCATTCTTTAACTGTTATTAAAAGAGGAGTAAACCAAATAGATATTGACTGAATTGCAAACAGTGCAAGTCATGATCAGACTGCAACGATGTGCAGGCTGATCATGATCTGCACTTGTCGCATATACAGAATCAATCGTGTCCAGCATGATAAGGGTTAAGTGCATTCGGATTTGAAACAAGAAACATAATCTGTCAACTTTGACTATCCCGATGTAAAACGTTTGCGCGAACAGAAAAGGCACCAAAATTCCGGGTATTATTTTGTCAAACATCTAAGCGATGAAAAATGCACCACTCGCAATTAAGTTGTGAATAGATACCGGTATTTTTTTTGGGGGGGGGGGGGTGGGGGGGGGGCGGGGTTACCGTTGAACCGACACAATTGAGGTCATATGGCGACTTTTAAGCTCTGACGGTGGAGGAAAACCCCAGAGGCACCTCCGTGCATGATTTCATCACAAGCGGGCACCTGGGTAGAACCACCAACCTATAGTAAGCCAGCTGGATGGCTTCCTCACATCAAGAATTCAACGCCCCGAGTGAGGCTCGAACCCACATCGATGAGAGACAAGTGATTCGAAGTCAGCGACCTTAAACACTTAAACACTCAGCAACGGAGCAAAACTGTATTCATTTATTTGATGCCGAATAACACTAGATTCTATATTGTCCAAAGTAAGTTAAACGGTGGACAGATGTGTCAGTATGTGAAATCCTTACCTACTTTTGTTTACAATGATGGCAAACAACACAGAAATTGTCCGAAAACCCATGACACTATTTGTTCGTGTTACAGATATCCCTAAGCGTGCTTTTGGATGAAATCTTTTGTAGATGCAGTTTGGAGTGCTAGTAGTCCCTTCCACGAGCGTAAAGATCTGATTTTAGAATTCATGGAGAAATTGGGAATAATTGCACGACCACGGCAATGTGCAGGTCACAGAAATGATGTAAGCGACCTATTTTAAAAAATAAGAAATTACACCCTGTATAAAACCAGCAATCCAACAAATGGATTGCATATTAACAATTGTTTACAAAATTAATCTTTTCATGTTATTTACTGCAATACTGAGAAAACAATGAACATTTGAATGTAGAATAAATTAAATATGAAGAGTGAACAGTATATTATTTCTGTTTTCACGAATGTGGTTTTATGGGGATGTAGTTTAAAAATTTTAGTGAATTAAACATAATGCTCATTTTAATGAAATATTTGTAAAATAATAAAAATTATTAAGAGAATACAATACGAAAATGTTTAAGCACAGTGCATGTTTGGTGATTTACCACTCCACAATTAGTCGCTACGCTTTCCTATTTGATGGTGCGATGACTAATAAAGTGAAAGACTCCTTGATGCTTTTCTCCTAAATCCTACGAAAAAGGAGGGAGTGGAATTTTGTCTTGCAGCTTGTTAGTCGTGCCCTTAAAATTAGGATCTTGGTGACTTCAGACAAGATGTTGAGTACATTGATGTAATTATACTTTTTATGACCCTATTTATATGTTTCACTTTATACGATCCGGTATTTTGTCACTAGTGTTAGAGCCCTTCTCAGCGTGGATAAATTTCATTTACACTTTCTTTGCCAACTTTGTTGAAAATAGGGTAAGTGCGAGGTTGGCATGCCCTAAACGCATTTACCCCAAGTTCATTTATAAAATCAATTTATTTGCGTTTTACCTTTACAATTAAGGAACGACCAGGTTATGAAATGAATGGCAGGACATGATTATTTTGTTCAATCTTACAACATATATTTCTACTGGTGTTGCAAATATCAAAACAATTGCTATATATGTAAACGATGTTGATAAAATTTCAAATTTCCGATAGTTAGAGGAATATATTAAAAATATGATTTTGTTTTTACAAAGGATGTGGAGTTCTACGTTGCCCCTTGTGTGTTGAAACAAACAGTGCCGGACAGTCTCATCATGTTTAATTGTGGAGGATGTAGGTCTACCACAAAATTGTGTTTCACAACACCTTCAAGGATAATTCCAGTCCAAATGTTCAACAAGCTGTTGGCAGAATGCATTACAAAATGGCCGATTTCAAAACAAAATGGACAATACCTTATGTTTTGCGGATGCGGAGTTTTCGATTTGACAGACATGCATGAAATATACGTATACTTAAGGGACAATGTAATACAAATTTGGATCAATACGTACAGTGAGTTTACAGAACTTGATAGGGATTTATGCTTAAATGTGAGAGATTACATCACAGAAAGTTTATGCCAGTCCGTCAGAGGTAGTTGTGAGATAGAAACATATGTTGCTTGCCCTGAATCGTTTCTCAAGGAAACACAGTGCATGTGGAAAGTCGAATATTTGTCCGAGAAAAAAGAAATTCGATGCAGTGGTCATGGACGTCGACATGCTGTTCGCACATCAGAAATATTGAAATACTGGGTTCCAAATATTACTGGTATGCATTTTATACATTTAAATTGGAACATATATTTTCAACAGGGAACCGTCTTTTATTATCCCCCCTCCCCCCTCCCCCCTCCGCACTGTCCCCCTGTTTAGAAGTATGTCTCCCACCACACAGTCGTGTGGGAGACATATTGATTTACTCCTGTCTGTGTGTCTGCCACAAAGCTTGTCCGCACTCTAAGTCGAACATTTCTCCTTCGATCTTAACCAAACTTGAACAAAATGTGTTTGACCATAAGACCTCGGCCAAGATCGATAACTAGCCAAATCGGCCAAGGCACTTTGGAATTATGGCCCTTGAACATAATTACCAACACTACCGGTGCAGCATTGTAGACCGGTTACTCCAACACTACCGATACAGCATTGTAGACCTGTACAGCATTGTAGACCGGTTACTCCAACATGTAAAAACCAATAGGCCAAAAACAGTATACAAAGACAGACTTACTATTCAGATTATTAGGCAGTTGTGTGAGACATGCGCTTTTCTCAAAAGCACCTCTAGTTTAGAATTTCTTTTCAATACGTTTTGATGCCATAAAATCTAGTTATTAAAAGTATAAGTAATTAAAAGGACATCCCAATAAACTATAGCTAAGTGTTTGCAATTAAGCCAATATGTCTAATGTAACGAAAATACGTTGTTAAGAAAAAAATGATGTATTGTCCAAAACATAAGTAAGTATATAAAAAATTAAGAAACTGTTCGTAAATCGGTTAATCTAAAGGTACGGTTATTGTGTGCAGTATCCAATAATAAGACGTCGTATACATTACCAGACTGTATGTTCTATTATGAAAGTAAAATAAAACGAAATACAATTTAATGATGGAAGAGATTAATCGTACGGAGAAATAATGAAAACGACAGGTAATACTCTTGTTCCAGCTGCTTCTATTGTATTAAACAGAGAAACCATGTCATTTCAGATAACGACATTTTTACAGCTGCATTCCTTAAACAAACACCGAAAGAAAAACAATTAAGCAGGATGGCACAGAAAATTGGCAAAGAATTTCGTTCACTTGGTTTCGAGCTTGGAATGACTCGTGCAGAACTAGATCACATAGATATGGATGAAAAGAATCGTACACCTGTGGACAAAATCACAGCTATGCTAAGTCATTGGTTGAAAAAGTCAGCATGTGATGCTACATTTGATGAATTATATAGAGCAATGATTAAGACCGACATTGATCCGAACAATGTTCTAACGGGACTTTAACATGTTCGGAGCTGACAGACAAGTTTAGCTGACAAACAGTAAATCTTCAAAGCGTATATGAATAATCTTCCATGAAATATTCCCTAGTCTATAAAAATTGCTGTTGCTTTTGGTTTGTTTTATGAAGCATGGTCGCTAACTTAGAAAAGTGTAAGAGAAAGTTTTCTATGGCTGACGTTTTACAGCATAACTTGTATTCGGCAAGACAGAGTTGAAAATGTCAAGGAGTGAAAATGACACTTACCAATTTAATAGTGTTAGTTATTGCTAAATATAATGTAACTACTGTGAAGAGATTTCATTTTTTTAATTCGTCGTACTTTAAAGATTGCCTTGGAGTCGTAATTTTTGTCACAATCTAAAGACAGAAATAGTGGAATTAAATATGTTACAACTTCCAGGGCTTTTATCAAATGATAATGAAATTATTCTTAGACAATCTAGCAAATTTTGAGTTAATGGCACCTCAGCTGACAACTTTCGTTTATTTTCAAACGTAACTTTTGTCCAGATTTTCTAGTTTTGTTATATGATGTGTTTAATATGAACAATTGCTGTACTTTTTCAGTGTACGATTATTGCTAACAACACTTCTTTAAAAATGTAATCTAATATTGATTTTGTTAATTATATTACATAAGCGCATTGGCTGCAACCTATTGTTTCTTTCTATCTATGCAATTGTATTATAACTGAATGTTTTATAAAATGGCAATTTATTTGTCAGTTTTGATAGCTTTCCTACATTAGGGGTGATCAGTTTTAATTTTGCCCTTCTCTTGCATGTCGTACGTGCCTACTATCAAGAGTCAAATCGGTCGTGTAATGGGAGTTTCGAGATGCTGTTTTGTCAAAAGTTTTTACACCTGTTAAACACCCTCCGTAAATATTTGTAATATTGACATCGGCCGATGTTTTGAGTTTTTCACAAATGCACATGAGATAACTTTATATTACTTTATCATAAATGGCCCATGTATTTCAAATAGCAAAACAGCTAAACATTTGTAAACATAATTACAGCATACCATTATTCTATTTGTGTTAAGGGGAAATTGTATAATAGGATATGACCAAAGACTATGTGTGCATGTTAAACTTAAAGCTATATGCTCAGGTGACATTGATATTCTCTAGAATGTGACTGGACATTTATTTGGGTCATGTGGAAATAGATACATTTCAATGAATCTGATTTGAAAGGAAAGGAAACAGTGCATCATTTCTTTGTAGCAAATATTACAGTATACAGTCTATTATATGTTTGCTTGCTAGAAATGTACAGAGTAGGTTTGGTTAGTCTGAAATATATTGGAATTTTGAGAAACATTTTGTCTAAAGAATTGTAATGCAGACTACACAAGAGTTTTTCTTATTCATATTATATTAAATTACCTATTCTTTTAATTCGTGTTACTTTTATATTGATGTATATCTGATTTTTAACCAGTCCATTGAAAGTTGAATTAATTGTATAATATCCCGTATGTAAAACATTGTAAGACGCACATAACATTAAAAATTCGATATATTTAGCAAAAAGATTAAGTTGAAAAGATCTTTGGACATGTATTCAAAATATATGTTGTATTTGACGAGTACTGAAATTTGTACGAAACTTAATGTTTCGTGTACGTTTTCGGCAAATGTTTTCGTTGCGCTGATTAACTGGAATTATACTATGTTGGTTATTACTTAATAGCACTTTTATAACTAAAGTTGAAACCCGATACCTCGAACTCACTTATCCAATAAGTCCGGCATCTCGAATATATTTCCAAGTCCCATCCCAAAATACGTGCACAAAATATCATTTTAAGTCGACATTCGGTTATCTCGACCTAAAACGCCCGATCCCTTGGAATTTCTGATACCGAATTTCAACTGCATTTACATTTGTACTATGAAGTTTTAACTGGAAGCACTACTTGTATGTCTGTATTATAGAAACATTTCATTAAACTTCATTTTTCTTACCTTCATGCGAAGCAAAAGGCAAAATTAAGGGCTTTAACAAATTTTGCCTTATAATGTCAAAGGCGCAATAAACCTTTGTCGCCTGTCGGGCTTCTTTAAACATCGGAAACGTTCTGGCCACATGTAAACAAAACAATTCATCGTTTACGTTTGTTTCACCTTTATTAAGTAGGTTGTTCAGGACAAGCAGATGACTCCTATTGATTTTGAGGTCAATTGGTCAAAGGTCAGGGTCACAGTTACTCGGAACAATTAAACCGATTCCGGACGATAACTTGAGAACGCTTGTGCCTAGAAACAGGAAACAATATAGGAGGTTGATCATGTCCAGTAGATTACCTCTATTGAAGTTGAGGTCAGTAGGTCAAAGGTCGAGGTCACATTGACCCAAAACAGTAGAACTTTTTTGCCAAATAACTGGTAAATTATCCAACATTATTGATTTGAGATCATTACGTCAAATGTTCAGTGCACAGTGACCTAATTATTTCTGTTCCTTGTGAAGTTTCTGAAGAGGGGTGAGGGGGAGGCATTTCGTGTTCTACGAGCTCTTGTTTATTTTGATATTAGGCGTATAAAAAATTAGTGCCTTGTTGTTGTTGGTGCTATTGTAGTTGATTGTCCAAGTAAAATACATTTGTCTAATTTGTATAGATAATCGAATTAAAGTCAGAAAATATGAAGTAAAACCCTTATCAGAGGCGGAAACAGTGTAGTTCTTTGTGTTATAATATTTGAACTTTACATTGGATATATAATAATGGCATTATGTATTGTACATTCTATTCATTTCATTATTATTATGCCCAACTTTGAAAAGAAGGTATATTGTTTTGCAGATGTCTGCCGGTCGGTATGTCGGTTGGTCGGTATGTAGACCAGTCCGTTTTCGTATGATTTCTCAAGAACATTTTGGCCAAGGATCATGAAAGTTGATAGGGAGGTTGATCATGACAAGCAGATGACTCCTATTATTTTTGAGACCAATGGGTCAAAGGTCAATGTCACTTTGACTCGGAACAATTAAACCGTTTCCGGACGATAACTTTAGAACGCTTGGGCCTAGGATTAGGTAATCTATCAGGAGGTTGATCATGACCAGCAGATGACCCCTATTGGTTTTGAGGTCATTTATTTCAAGGTCAAGGTCACACTGACCCGGAACAGTAGAACTTTTTGCCAGATAACTTAAATAAGAGAATACTTTTGTCTAAAATCACATTTGATACGGAGGTCACTTATGATTGGTAAATTATCCATAATTATGTCTCCCACACCACTGTGTGGCGGGAGAATTATTGATTTACTCCTGTCTGTCTGTCTGTCCATCTGTCACAAATCTTTTCCGCACTCTTAAGTCCAACATTGCTCATCCGATCTTAAGTTATTCTTAACCAAACTTGAATAAAATGTGTTTGCCAATAAGTCCTCGGCCAGGTTCGATAACTAGCCAAATCGGCCCAGGCACTACGGACTTGTGACCCTTGAATTACCGAAAAACGCTCAGGTCTTGGGACACATAAAGGACCTCTAATGTAATAATAATTTGTAGTATGAGTCCTTTTAGCCCCACTTTTCTGCGCTCCAAGTCCGATCTTCACCAAACTTTAACAAAATGTGTTTGCCAATAAGTCCTAGGCCCAAGTTTGATAACTAGTCAAATCGGCCCATGAATTACCGAAAATCGGGTCTTTGGGCTAATAAGACCTTTTTACTACTAATCATGAGTAGTATATAAGTCCTTTTAGACCCAAGACTAATCATGTCAGATGATTAAGCTTTTGAGGTCCTGTTGCATGGTTGACTCATATACTACTGTTTAGATAATTGAGTAATTGTGGGAGACATGCGCTTTTCTCAAAAGCAGCTCTATGTATTGATCTGAGATCAGTATGTCAAACGACCAGTGCGCAGTGACCCAATCATTTCTGTACCTTGTGCAGTTTCTGAATGCATCAAGGGGGGGGGGAGCATTTCGTGTTCTACGAGCTCTTGTTTATTTTGATATTAGGCGTATAAGAAATTTAGTGCCATGTTTTTGTTGATGATGCTATTGTAGTTGATTGTACGAGTGAAACACATTTGTCTAATTTGTATAGGTAATCGAATATTAGTCAGAAAATATGAAGTAAAACCCTTATCATCCTAATGGGCCCCAGGGATATTATTTTTATACACGTATTTTTATATATTGTACAATGTTTTTCAGACGTAATTTATCGAATATGTTTTGAATGAGAGGTGGAAACAATGTAGCTCTATGTGTTATAACATTTGAATTTTCCATTGGATATATAAAAATGGCATGATGCATTGTAAATTCTATTCATTATCATTATTATTATGCCCCACTACGAAAAAGGAGGGGTATATTGTTTTGCAGTTTGCCGGTCGGACGGTCGATATGTCGGTTGGTCGGTATGTAGACTAATCCGTTTCCGGATGATTACTCAAAAATGCTTACGCCTAGGATCATTAAAGTTTATAGGGAAGTTGATCATGACAAGCAGATAATCCTTATTGATTTGGAGATCAGTTGGTCAAAGGTCAAGGGCACTTTGACCCAACACAATTAAATAATTTCCAGACGATAACTCGAGAACGCTTTGGCCTAGAATCATAAAAGCTGAAGGAGTGGTTGATCTTGACCAGCAGATGACCCCTATTTATTTTTAGGTCCCCTGATCATTCTGAGTTTAGTAGGTCAAATGTCAGAACAGTTAAACCGCTTCCGGACGGTAACATGAGAATGCTTGGGCCTAGGATCATGAAAGGAGGTTGATTAAGGTCATAATGACCCGGAACAATTAAACTGTTACTGGACGATAACTTTAGAACACATGGGCCTAAGATCAGGAAACTTAAAAGGGAGGTTGATCATGACCAACAGATGACCACTATTGATTTTGAGGTCAGTAGGTGAAAGGTCACATTGACCCAGAACAGTAGAACTACTTTTGCTAAATACCTAAAGAATACTTTGGTCTAAGATCACATTTGATACGGAGGTCACTTAAGATTGGTAAATGACCCTGAATTATTTATTTGAGGTCAGTATGTCAAACACCCAGTACACAGTGACTTAATCATTTTTGTTCCTTGTGCAGTTTCTGAATGCTTCAAGGGGGCATTTTGTGTTCTGCGAGCTCTTGTTTATTTTGATATTAGGCGTATCAGAAATTTCATGCCATGCTGTTGTTGTTAATGCTATTGTAGTCGATTGTACGAGTTATACAGCTTTGGCTAATTGTTGTAGGTAATCAAATAAAAATTGGAAAATGTGAAGTAAAACCCTTAACCTAATGGACCCCATGGATATTATTTTTATACACGTATTTTATATCACATACAATGGTATTTTTTCAGACATTGTTAGTTTATCGAATATGTTTTTAATCAGAGGCGAAAACAGTGTAGCTCTTTGAGTTATAATATGTGAATTTTCAGTGGCTATATTATAAATAGCATTATGCATTGTAAATTCTATTCATTATCGTATTATTCCCCCTCCCTCCCCTTCAAAAAAGGAGAGGTACTGCAGATGTATGTCGGTCAGACGGTCGGTCAGTATGTAGACCAATCCGTTTCCGGATGATAACTCAGAATGCATGAAAGTTGATAGGGCGGTTTATCATAACAAGCAGGTGATTCCTATTGAGTTTCTAAAGGTCAGAAGGTCAATGTCATAGTGACCTAACACAGTTAAACCGTTTTCAAATGATAAC
Source organism: Mercenaria mercenaria (assembly GCF_021730395.1). Classification (NCBI taxonomy): domain Eukaryota; kingdom Metazoa; phylum Mollusca; class Bivalvia; order Venerida; family Veneridae; genus Mercenaria; species Mercenaria mercenaria. The sequence continues at coordinate 26,255,883 of NC_069369.1, forward strand.
GCGAGAACGCTTGGACTTAGGATCATGAAAAAAAAGTTAAACAGTTTTTGGACGATAACATGAGAATGCTTAAGCCTAGGATTATGGAAGTTGATAGAGAGGTTGGTCATAACCATAAGCAGATGACACCTATTGATTTTGAGATCAATAGGTCAAAGGTCAAGGTCAGAGTGAGCCGGAACAGTTAAACGGTTTCCGGAGGGTAACTCAAGAATGCTTGCGCTTATGGTCATGAAAGTTGATAGGGAGGTTGATCTTGACAAGCAGATGACTTCTGTTGATATTAAGGCCAGGAGGTCAAAGGTCAAAGTCACAGTGATCCAGAACCATTATTCGGACGCTAGCTTGAGGACGATATGACCTAGGATCACGAAACTTGATAGGGAGGTTGATCATGACCCTATTGATTTTGATTTATTTATTTATTTATTTTGGTTTTACGGCGCACCAACACAGTATAGGTTATATGGCGCCAAACAGGACTACAAATTTTGGTTCCACATCTCATTTACATCGAAATAAAAACATGAGATATGGAATCAAAATTTGCATACCTGCTGGAATCACAGAGTTACTGCAAAACCAAGTGTTAAGACCCTATTAGTCGCCTCTTACGATCATGCAAGGGTAAGGCAGTGGTTCCAATTCTTTTCATACACAGATCGTCCCAGAACCACATGGGGCCTATTGATTTTGAGGTCAGTAGGTCAAAGGTGAAGGTCACAGTGACCCGACACAGTTAAATGGTTTCCGGATGATAACGCAAGAATGCTTTGACCTATGATTATGAACGTTGATAGGGAGGTTCATCATGACCGGCAGATGACCCCTATTGACTTTGAGGTCAGTAGGCCAAAGTTTAAGGTCACAGTGACCCAGAATAGTTAAACGGTTTCCGGACGATAACTTGAGATTGCTTGGGCCTAGGATCACGAAACCTAGTAGAGAGGTTGATTATGACCAGCAGATGACTCTTAATGACGTCAAAAGGTCAAAGGTCAAGATCTCAATGACCCAGAACAGTGGAACTTTTGTCTACAGTGACTAAATAATTTCTGTTTCTTGTGCAATTTCTGAATGCTTCAGGGGAGGGTATTTCGTGTTGTACGAGCTCTTGTTTGCTACTGCAAAGGTTAGTTTGTCTGTTATCCTGTAAAAAAGTATAATTTTGATTTTTGAAATTTAAGTAAAGTCTATCACTGCATATTGACAGTAACATATATACACTGGGATGTATCGAGTAAGATGTCTGTGGAGCTAAAAATTTACAATGTGTCTGATGTCATCAGTCACGTGTTTATAATAGCCTGTACGTCTTCCAAATTAAAACTTTTATGTTCTATCTTTATTGAGGTAAAGTATATAAATGATAATAAAATCTTTTAGTTAATAATTTCACTGGTTTGTATGTTGTCCCTGTCAATTAACTCCTCTGTTCTAAAAATAAACTAGTGTGTGTTTATGGCACTTACCTTCTACATGCATACTGAGTAAAAGCAGACGACAGAAGTTATTACTTTATCTTGTATTTTTTATTATTTTCATAAATGTTACTATTGCTTTCATTATAACTGTTAGAATATACTGAGTGAAACCTGCATTTTACATTTTAACTGAATAAGAATGTACATAAGTACTGTTTTCTACTGTTCAATAACTTAGTGGTCTGGTCATTTGCAATTACCACAAGAAGTTTTTTTTATAACGGAATCGCTCAAGGAAACCCAAGCTGTTATAACAAACACGACATTACCAAAATTTTGCATATTACTAATAAATTATGTTATTTAATAACATGAACATAATTTCAAGATTAATATCTCTATGTTCGAGTTATTTTGAGTACGAACACATTTTGAGTACGGATAAGTACGAGCGTAGTGACAAGCTTTCAAACTTTATATAAATTCTGCAAGAAATTAGATAAAAACGTACTGACTAATACTTACCAAAATCATTAATCGAACAATCACACAAGTTAAACATTCACGGTTATCTACAAAAAAAATGCTTCTGCTGGTTTGCGTCCACAATCAACATATTGATTACACTAATGTTTGGAAAGTATGCGCAGAAATAGTTAAGAGTTATAAGATATACTCTGCACAATGGAAGGTTTAAAACAAGAATACATTACAGTTATTAGGTAGTTTTAAGACACATGGAACTTAAAGGTTTCCAAGGTCCCCTTTGACGCTATGTCCGGTGGTAGCCCATTCCACTTCTTGATCGTCCTTGGGAAGTAGGATTCCTTGTGGTAGTCATTATTGCAATGTAGAATTTGAAATGAATGTTCTTGCATTCCTCTTGTATGACGAGTTAGTGGAAGTAAACGATCACTTTTATCGATGGTTACAAGTTCATTCACAATTTCATACATCATACTGAGTCTTGCCTCCCGTCTGCGGTCTTGTAGCGATTGCCATTCAAGGTGGTCTAACATTTCAGTCACACTGAATCGATTTCCATGTCTATGCAGTACATATTTAGCCGCCCTCCTTTGAGCCTGTTCAAATTTATATACATATATATATCTTGCTGGAAGAACGGGTCCCGTACTGTTGCGGCATATTCAGTATTTGTTCGAACCAGACTTTTATATGCTTGCTCTTTCACTTTTGCAGATGATATATATAAATTGCTCTTCGAAAAGCCAAGAGTTCCGTTAGCCTTAGCACATTTTTTTTCCAATATGCTCAGTCCATTAGAGATTGGATGAAATGTAAACTCTGAGGTATTTAACTACTTGCACTGATTCCAAGATGTGTCCATGTAGTTTGTAGTTATGCTTGATTGGATGATGTTTACGTGAAATTGTTATAACATTGCATTTTTTCTGGATGAAATGACATTCCAACGATTTTTCCAGATTGCGAGAGTATCGAGATCTATTTGATCTATCTGTAGAATATGGGTATCTGATTTTGATGACTATTGTATCGTCAGCAAACAGTCATTCTTGAGATGTTATACCCTAGGGCACATCGTTTATGTAGTATCGAATTAAGTTTGGCCAAAGGACCGAGCACTTGGGGACGCCAGATTCAACACTAATACTTTCAGATGTTATCCCTTCTACGACCACTGATTGTGACTTGCCACTAAGAAATCTTTGTATCTACCGATTAATCTAGCCGTCAATTCCGTAATGTTTCAGTTTCTTTATCAGTAGTCTATGACTAATTTTGTCAAATGCCTTTGAAATGTCCATGACTAGAACATCAGTTTGTTTACTAGAATCCATATTTGCTGTTACGTTGTATATAAATTCGATGAGTTACGTTTCACAGGGGCGCCCCATCGGTTTGTTTACCGGAATCCATATTTGTTGTTACGTCGTATATAAAATCTATGAGTTGCGTTTCACAGGAGCGCCCTCTTTCATCCCCCACGCCCCTCCCCCCGTCTAAAATCATGTTGCAATGGAGTGCGCATTCGATCCAGTGAAAAAAGTAGTTTTATGCAAGAATATATATAAGCAAGTCCATCATGTACCAGTCGCATGGCTTGGCCTTAAAAACGCTTAATTTGGTATGCTAGCATGAAACGTCTTCAAATTCTTGTACATCCACTTGTCAGCAGTTTCTGTTTGATCCCATATACTACTTTTGGCGGCGTATTAACTTGTATCTTGTGTATACATGGAATTGTATTCCCCTCAGGATTTGGAGGTTTTGTATCAGACTGCCCTATAACTGTGGACAAACACTTTATGAATGTATTTATTGCGTTATATATCTACTTGTTTTTAAGTCAGTGTTTTAGTTGTTATTGCATGTATATCTTGATAAATATATATTATAAACGTGTATTAGTAACCTCCATCACTCCGTCATATGAGATATCAGCATGTTACCAGACATATCCGTGGAAAGCGAGCATTGTGACGCAACTTTAGGACGTTTGCTTTTCCAACAGCCGCTGCAAGTTAAAAATTTTTGTCGTTTCAGAAAATTATAATTATTGCAAATGTATGCACCATTGTATCAATTTCAACAGTCTTGGAAACAGAGAATCCACATACTAATTACACAAAAACATTTACCCAAATGAAACTACTAGACCTCGATCTATTCCTGATTCAAAATCAATGTAAAATTTTACTACACTGCTGTATACTCTAAAAGAGTGCAACAGATCTAAATGAATACAAGTTTTTCGGGTCCATGTCTTAGCTTGTTTTTTCCAAACCGGATTATTTCAGAGATTGCAACGATTTCTTTTCTATATACGTCACGTCATCATATTAAGTATGACCTCTTTCTAAACGTCACAAAAAACTGAACGGTAAAAAATTTGTTGTTCAAATAGCCGTCATTAGCTGACGATTTTACAGTAATACTGCAATATTAGATCAATTAAAACAATGTCAAGAAAAGACAAACAACTGTACAAGTATATAGTATTAAACAGTATTTAACGCAGTTGAGTATTTTTAAAAAGTCTACTTTTGAAATGAAATAGTCTAGAGTGTGCTTAAAGTACGCGTGGAGCCCCGAACACTTTACAGGCCTAAATGTATGTCGTGCCCACATGTAAACTACAGAATCCCGATAGTCACCCTTGACTTCCGGTGTCCAACAAGGTACTGTCCTTGGTCCTCTGCTCTTCTTTCTATACATCAATGACCTACCACAGAAAGTGTCATCAGCATCCCGCCTTTTTGCCAGACGACAGTCTCCTATACAAGAAAATCCGCACAGAGCAGGATGCTTCTGCGCTACAGGATGACCTTAACCGTCTGCAACAGTGGGAGAAGGACTGGCAAATGTCATTCAACCCCTCCAAGTGTGAGGGTGTTAGAATTACAGTAACCCAGTCAGAGCCAAATACTCCATCCATGACCACGACCTAGCTGAAGTAACTTCCGGCAAATATCTTGGAGTCACAATCACCAACAATCTGACCTGGAACGCACACGTCGACGACAAAACCAAGAAGGCCAACAACAAACGCGCTTTTCTCCGACGGAACATATCTAGATGCCCAAGGGAAACAAAGGCTCAATGCTACACCAGTCTGGCCAAACCCATCACTGAATATGCCTTAACCGCATGGGACCCCAACACTAGCAGGAACATCCAGCAGCTGGAAGCGGTCCAGCGAAGAGCAGCCAGATTAGTGATGGGTGACGACAAAACCACCAGCAACACCAGTCAGATGATAGGTAGCCTAGGCTGGGACCCTCTACAGCAGAGAAGAACCAATAACAGACTGGTGATGATGTACAGGATCATCCATGACATTATAGACATCCCTGGTGGACAGTTACTTTACAATCCGTGGTCGAACAATGAAATACATGCTGCCATTCTGCCGGACAGCAGGATACCAACACTCCTTCTTCCTAGCTGGCATTCGTCTGTGGAACCAGCTGCCGGAGCAAGTCGCCACAGCCCAAACCTTGGACGCCTTCAAGGTCGGGCTTGTCGCTCACCACAAATAGAGCCTTACTGGGTTTTTATCATCTTTTATCACTTTTTATCTTTCACTGTTCGCTCGTCACAACGACCTTGTACATAGTTTTCATATGCGACTATGCTCCAGAGTGTGCCCTGCATATTAATGGAAGAAGAAGTCAAATATAAGAAACAATGAAGATAAAAGTCTAACAGAAAAAGCCACATTTAAAGATGTAGCACTACGCATGCATAAATTATACACGCTGTCGTCTTGTTCTTAAATTGTCCTAACTATCAGTTTGGTGCATTCGAGAAAATGGGTTTAAAGATTCAGGATCCTTTTCCTTGCCGCCTGATTGACAACAGTGTTTGGAAACTGGTATGGATGGATGATACATTGTTCTTTGGGAGGAAGTAACCAGTTTTCAGTTGTTAGCGTCGAACTAGTCGACTGTCAGATTTACAAATAAGATGCAATTTTAATGGATAAAAGTGCATATTTGTACTTTAAAATAATAAGAATTGCTAGAACTGATTTTTCAGTGGCAAGAATAAAGGCAGCTATCAATTGAGTAAAAATTAGTTGGATGGCCTAGCTATAGACCTTGAAATTAGAACATTTTGACTTCATATTGAACTTTCAACTTTTCAGTAATCGGTATTATCGGGGGCGGGGAGGGGGGCGGTTGACATATCAAATAAAGGATAATTCGATTTATTCGTTATATCCTTTAAATGGTTTGATAAAACGAATTTGCTTCGGCGGGACTATTTTGTGATGCGTGGCTCTGACCGTGTTTTCTCTGCCTCGTGCTACCGGGAAATGTACCCTTACTTTTTATCTTTTTAAGTTCTGGAAACGAAAACACAAAGGCGCGAAAACCTGGCTTTGCCAAATTTTGATGGAACAAGAAAAGATGATGGATTGGTAATGCCGCAAGTGCTTAATATAACAACGAAAAGTACGAATTGCATCTATACTGTAACTTACAGCAACTCGGCCAAGTTACCATGCAATCTTCCCGATGGTATTGATTTATTTGACTACATTTACTAGCACCAGTACTTCCGACTGATGATGCTGTTTTGACCAGGATACCATCTCTATTAAACAGATGAAATATATTTTTGTATTATTATATAAGTGTACGGCATTTTCTGTCACTGGCCTCACGCTGTCATGACCGTAAAGAGAGTATAACCATGACGAACTTGTACGCCCGCTAGAATAAGTGTTTTCAATATAACTAGCATTTTTATTTGTTTCAAATGTATAAAACTGCATCGATTAAAGAGACCGCTCTTATGATGTGCATAATCGTTCGAAAACGGTTTCAGTTTTGTATGAATAAATCTTTTTTTGTATGACTTTCAGTAAAAAAGTGCCACATACATCAATCGTGAATGAAACTTTCTGATTTGTCATGCAGATAAAATTCGTTTCATTATCTTTAGTGTCAGTACTAGTTTAACTTACGATATCACTTTCAGGTAAAGTGATGGTATCTCACCATACCTTCATAGCTCAAACAGGTGTGAAAGCAAATGTAGAAACTGCCGATTGCCGGTGTAATATTAAATTTTGACCCCGTTGAAAATTGACCCCATGGGTCATTTTTCAACGGGTTAATGATCAATTTTCAACGTTGAAAATTGACCCTTCCCGTTATTTAATGACCCACCCACGCGTAAAAATTTGATCCTCGTTGAAAAATGATCAACTATAGGCAGGTCATATTTCAACGTTGAAAACTGATCCCAATAATCTTACGCAATATGCCTTTTATGACATTATAGTTGTACCTTCTCATTCCACAATATTGTTCTCGCATAATTCGCTGTCCTCCCGATTAGGAGGTGTATGAAATTTTGACCCAAAAACATCTGTTCCTGGGTATTGTTCGTGTCATTAGGGCGATTCAATCTCGGGTCGGACTCAGAAGAAGAAAAAGAGCGAAGCGCCCAAGGACGCCCATACAGTCTGGTCATATCTCAATATTAAATACAAAAACTCTCGTTGGTTCGAGTGACAGTACTTACCGTAATATTTATTTATTACACATAATTGTACCACTTGTGTATCAGACAAAAAGTAAGTATTTGTTTTCTAATTTAACGAGAGAAATTGCCTAGCGTAAGATAAGACACTATTTCAGTTTTTGGTTAGCAATTTGGCAAAATATTTGGAAAAACATTTCTCTAGTTAGGACAAACGAAACATAAAAAGCCTTCTCAGAATTTTTCAGATTATGAAGAAATTATCCGATCGGACACCTTTAATTCTATGTTTTCAGCGGAAAGTAGGACACTTTATCGCTTTAAGACTTTTAAGCGTTTTGTGACAAAGGGATCTTGCTAGAAAAAGGCGTAGTTATTGGTAACCGGATAGCCTAATTGTTTAGTTTGGCAATACGATTTCCGCATAAAGTTTCGGAATTAGCGCAATACTATCTCATTTCACGGTTTGACATGATCCATTGAAGATAATGGACTTTATCCAGGTGCGTTGGTAGAAGATGTTAGCGTCAAGGGCAGATCCCTAGTAGTGGAGCCAGGCAAGCAAAGCCCCAGTCCCTCGCTTTTTTTAGATATGATCTTAGCATAAAATTTTAAAGATATTTTGACATAACTAAAAGTCAGAATCTGAGTCTTTGTGTTTTCGTTTTCGGCAAAGGTCCTGATTTTATCAAATTTTACCAAATTTATCAAATTTTAATCAGTTTCAACAAATTTTTAATGGTATAAACTTTAATCTAAATAAAACTAATAGAAATGGCCTCAAAAAACTTTACAGAGGACAGACACATCAAAAACATTCCAAAATAGACATTTAAAGTTAGGCCAGCATTCTTTTATGTATGTGTTAGGGACCTATGGTGGCATACAGCGCAGGTATATGAAAAGGCCACCATAAAAAAGTTCAGTAGTGATGATGTACAGTATGAAACCAGACGACGGCAGGAAGAAGGTAAATAAAGTACAACGAATTAGGTAATCAAAACACCGCGAAATTTAGGCGTTACGTACACAAACGCGCGCGTAGTACATCCATCATGTAATATTACATTCCGCACCGCTAGAAGAAAAACATAGCTCGAATTCTATAGCAATTTTGGTATGATAATATCAGAATTTTAAGCAAAACTATATGAAAACAACCGATATTATTATTTTACGTATTCATCCACAAGGATACGCGCTGTTTCCCTTCCTGCCACTTCCGCGTCCTGTCTATACTCTGCTTTTTATTACTAAAACAGCATAACAAGATTAAGAAGAAAGATTTATTTGAAATTTTTAAACTTTAAACGCTTCTTTCGATAAGTACAATGCAGCTATATGTAATTAAACAGAAATTAATTTTGTTTGACAACACTGCTTACTCTGTGTTTTCTAAAATGTCACCATTTTATAGTTATTAAACAAATTCTGTTTTTGAAATTATTCTTAAAGAAGCTAACCAGCATGCCTGCGATAATTTCTGGTTCTTTCCAGTGTGTTTCTCTACTACAAACAGACGATCTCCGACGTTTAACTAACCGTTGAAAAATGACCCTATTACTGATCAAAATTTAACAACTGATCAGGTCTCAACGTCTTTTTGATCAAAATTTAATGTTGAAATGTTGGCAGGGTCAATTCTCAACGTTGAAAAATGACCCATGGGGTCAGTTTTCAACGGGGTCAAAATTTAATGTTACACCGGCGACTTAGGCGGGAAAGGCAGCTCCCGCACATTCTGTTGTTGCAGCAATATCTATGTCGTACGAGCGGTATGTGTTGGCGCTCTGTCTTGCAGCAACTGCATGCCACGTCCACCGGTTCGTAGGTGAGGAATTGCGATGTCCTGCTGGTATTTAGCTGCATTAATGTTCCCGCGAACAACTATCAAGTCTGTCTTGGTGTGTAAAGATACTCCGGCCCATACCATCCCGGAACCACCGCCATACTCGTCTCGTTGTTTAAAACACACGTGTCCCATCCTTCCGTCGTTGTGGTACAAGTTAAACCGACTCTCAGCCATGAACAGGGCATTTGACCACTCAGTTCGTGTCATACGCGTACGCTTGTGCTGACGCGCTCATTGCTTCAGCTGTTGTCGATGACATGACGTCAGAATAAGTCCCCTGAATGGCCGCCTAGCTCTTTTTCCCTGTTCGCGGTGCCGCCTGGCGACTGTTTGCCAACTTACGGGTCTAGCATGTGTTACACTGGTCGCCCTCGCAGTGCCTGTCTCTGTCTCGAAACGATCTCGAAGATGATCTGTAACGATCCGAGCATCCTGTGCAGGCGATATCACTCTTCTGCGAGGCTGATTGGGCTCATCGTCAACTCGGCCTGTGCGCTGAAACTTCTGCCAAAAGCTAGCCATGGTGGACACATGTCTGCCAAGGCCTCTGGCAACCTGTAAAGAAAATAACTCAATGTTAAAATTTCCCTGATAAATGTACATTTGTATTGTAATTTATTGTGAATAGATTTCATTTTGTAAATATTTGCAGTGAAAATATCGCTATATGATTAAAATCCGATTAAATTACGTGTCTGAGAGAATGTTTAGCATGCAAAATGCTGATTGCGCGAAAGCGCACTTGGATAACCATCCTAACCATTACAATTTTAATATCTTAATTATGTTTTTTCAGGGTGATCAGAATTCTAAAATAACTAAATCAAAATAAAAAAATCGATAGCTTTTACCAACATTTCCGCGTGTAAAGTGTTGAAATAGTGCAAGTACCAGGTGCAAAACTGCTGGATCATCACGGTTGAAATATTTTATAATCTCTGTACAGCTAATGTAGCTTTATGTATAGTTTCAAATTAATACATGGAACCATATTCGAAAAGACAGAATTTTAAAACTTTTAAACATCTATCTCAGACAAGCGCCTTCAGGGATAGTATATTTATTGATTGTTGGACAGTACATTGTAGATTTAGAGGTGCGGGTTAATTTTATCTTATTTTGATACTTTTTAGTTTATTAACCAAAATTACGATAGGCGTGGTTTGAAAACTATTAACAACTCGTGCATTAATAATATATAGTTTATGTAAAACGCGAAAAAATAATCAAATACCTTGATAGTTTCTCTCAGTTCCTTATCATAGTATCAGAGTATAGATTTCTCGATTAAAAAGAAGTTATATTACTGTAATGCCCCCATCACACCAAACTAGTTCTCAAAACGTCCCAACCCGTCCTTACAAATAACGTTATGCTACAAACGATAAGACTAAACTGGAACTTTGTTATTGTGCGTCATCGGAACATCATGACGTCACTTGTACTTACAGACATCATATTCCCTTGCTTTGTTTAAACACGCTACTAAAGGAATGCAAGAAAGAAAGGAATTCGTTTTGCTTCTGTTATTCTACACTTTGGTTAAATATGGTATGCACGAAAAATAATCTATCACTGGTTGTAGATACAGTTGGGAACATCCGGCTCACGGGTAACTGTTTTGGCAATAACTTGGCAGAGCCTCGTTACCGCCAGAAACAGTTACCCTCGAACCGGATATTTCCATTTGCATCAACAACCAGTGACAAATTATTATAATATGGTTGAACCAATAATGAAAATCCATTTAAAAGTGTGGAAATATATTTTGTAGTTAGCGGTGCAATCAGCTGTAATATTTGTGATATGCATTATTATCGTGTAACATAATACAATATCTAAATGATTATGTACCATACTAGTAGCTGTTGTCTAACATTTTCATATATGAAAATACAAATATAACTGAAATAATACATGCCCATTTCGTAGACGTGTAAGGCGCAATCTGATTAAATTGACATATCTCTTATCTTATTACACTGTATTTAACAAATCCATCGGTTTAACTATTCATAATTTCTGTTGAAATACAGGATACTGAGGCAATATAAAACTCGTCTACTTTATTTACAAACTGAAATATGTTGAGCATTGGTTCCAACAATTTTAATATCTAGAATATCTCTGTATATGCTTATTTAATTTAGTGAAATCAAACACACAATTTTTAAATAAAGTGAAAGTTTTTGCAAGAAAATGTCAATTTCATAGGACAAATTATAATATTTCGGATGGGATACATGGATGTATATTAGACAAATGTAACTTTAAAAGTCATCGACATGTAGATATATCTCTAATCTATTATATTTATTTATTAAATATATATAAGGTAGATAATGAAGCCAAAATTAAGAAAATAATAGTCTATGTGAAAGTTTGGCAAGAAAGTATCCATGGCTTAGGGGTAATAAGGTACAATAATTACTAAATAGGTAATCAAGCAGCACTTCCAGGCTATCGGATAATGGCGGAAAAAAATACTCATTTTTTCCTAGTTAAAGTGGCATTTTCATGTTTTATGTAAGCCAGTTCCTGTTTTTATTTCATTGTGGACCTATACTTAACATTTTGGTGTAAGCCAGTTCCTGTTTTTATTTCATTGTGGACCTATACTAAAAATTTTGGTAAATGTAAAAGAGATTTTTCGTTTGTTTTGCGTTTATAGAAATGTAAACTTATTTTTAAAATACAGTGTTAAAGGGTAAGGAAATCCTCACAATAAGTTAATTCAATAAGAAAGCCGTCTTCAAGAATTTCATAACACTGAAAGAATTTTTACAATCCGACCACTATTGAAAAAGATATGGCAGTTTGAAATTTAAGAAAATGGCTCATCATTGAGGCAGCCATTTTAGTGTGTTTATGACGCCATTTACACACTGCTGACTTCTTTATTTAGCAAATAACCTTTAAAACAGATTAATTTTCAAATGTTTTTCAGTGTAAAAAAACAAAGAAAAATATCAAACAGGGAATGCCACGCACCAAAAGCGCAGCCTCCTCAAAACGAACCCCCCAGCACGCAAAAGCGTGCACCACACACACACACACACACTCAAAGCTTACACATAAGGACAAAACGAACAACAACACACACACACACTCAAAGTTGTAAAACATGATAATTTCTTTCATTATAGCAGGAAAAAGTAAAGAAATTATTTTACAGAAGTAAGTATACATATGCAGTTCAAATGTGCATCTTAAACTTAAATAAATCCGTCATTTTGTATATTGTTGCCGTGGAAACAAAAATGGCCGCCAGTTTGATCAAATATTTAAATGCTCATAACTTTCTCATTTTTACTCCTATTTTGAAAATTCTTTCACTTCTTTAAATGATATAAGAAATTCCAGCTGACGAAACTAACATTGGAATAACATTGCCTTTCCCTTTAAATCCTTTTAAATCCGCAGTCTATCAGGAAAATATTATTAGTTATCAAGCGAAATGAAACTATATGTAGTGATTTTTCTTTTTGAAATGGAAGTTTAGTCTGATTATCTCAATTCACATACTTTCTGATAAATATAAATGTCCTAAAAAGGACAGAAATTTACCACAGAAGTACGCCCAAGAAGATTATTCAAGCTTTTAGAGTGATTCTGAATAAAATTTGTAAAAAGATCCTTTGGAAGCATAGAATGCAATAAAGCCGAATGATAGCAGGCTCGGTTTGATTGAGTCTGTTCATGAGAGGTAATGAAATGTGCAACACCTCTCACGCCCCCTAGCACTGGCTTAAGCGGAATTCTATTACACATATATTGAATGAAGTCCATTATCCCAAATGACCAGAAAAATATAACAACACTGAATCTAAGTACGGGTAGACTTTTTACAACCGCCATACGGCACTTAAAGATTGATGTTGTGATATAAGACACTAAAAATGCTATAGTTTTTTTTTTGTTTTTTTTTAAAGCAGTGACAGTTGATACAAACGGAATTTTTTGTGACTTTTGCGGAAATGGTTTTGTGTCTCGTGCTCGAACTTGAAGAAGAATGAATTTAAGATAATTAGGGAGAAAAGCTAGAGTGTTATGTTTTTCTGTAAGCACTGTATACATGCATTTTCCAGAGTGAAAAGAGCAATGTCTGAAATTACAACCATAGAGGCTAAAGTTAGAAAGTTAGACAAAAGGATGGAAGTGATCGAACAGGAGCAAATATCTGAAGAGAAAATTAAGGATGTGGTGAAAAATGAGGCTACGGATATGAAAGAAAATGATGATACGCCCTTGTCAAAGAAAGAAGTAGAAGATACTGTATATGAATGTTTGAAAGAGATAGATCTACGTGAGGAAAAAAAGAAAAATATGATAATATCGAGAACCTGGATGGCAGATGCAAGGAGGATGAAATAAAGATAAATCATGATATCTGAAGTAATGGGTGTAGAAAGTGTTAAAGTTGAAACATTTGTGAGAATTGGAAAATTCTAAAAGGCTAAGAGCGAGGCCGATCAAAGTATTTTCGATAATATTGTAACAAAGAAGAAACTTCTGGATGCATGAACTACTACTGTTAATAAGTAAAGATCTGGAGAATATGCACATACGTACTGTCAATCTAATATGAGCCCTATGCAAAGGGAAGAAGATCAGGTCTTGGGGAAACTACGGTATGATAAATGGAAAGAGCATGAAGATCAACGGGCTGCTACGGCCAGAGGTATGGCCGAGTGGATCTTTCGTAACAACAGATACTAGTTATTCAAACTTGCGCTCAAATGTACATAAAAGTTGTGTTACAGTTGATTCACAAAGTTCAAGTTTTTCAGATGTTAATTTTACGGTTACCTCTAGTCAAAAACAGGAAGACTTAAACTGTTAATCTGTTAATTTGAATGACAATAATCTTGTAGATTCTAATACAGGTTTTTGCAGTACAGTTACTTTGAGTACAGTTTTGTGCAGTGAAAATGACTATGTGGATAATGATTCATGTTTCTCAAGTATGATTTTGCACAGCAGTAATTTTGAAAATGATTCTACTGTTGCATCAACAGGTAGCGATGACAATGTAACCTTTTTACTTCAAATGATTTCACGTCTATTAGTGACAGTGGTGAAAGTACTTTTAGGTACAGTGATTTAAGTTTTTCTTCAGAATATAACAATAGGAGAGATAAAGAAATTTTTTCAGTTTTTACACAAATTCGGACAGTGTTTTGAATAAACGGGATGAACTTCTTTTAGAAATTAATTGGAGAAAACCTTGATATTATTATTATAACTGAATTTTTCCCAAAGACACTCAAGTCAACAGATTTTAGAATTAGAACTAGATGGTTACAATTTTTCCCATAGTTATGCTGAATAAAAAGTCGAGGTGTTGGAATTTACATAAAAGACAATATATCATTTGATGAATGAAATACATTAAACAATCGCACATTCGAAGAGAGTTGCTGGATTGTTTTCCGGCTGAAAAATAATAAAAAAAGATTATATTCGGTGGTATTTACCGTAGCTCCTGAGGACCCACTAGTGGAAGAGCTAATAAGATTAGACTCAATGAACTCATCAGTTTAGCTATAAACATAAATTATGATTATTCAATTATTGTTGGTGACTTTAATATTCCCGACATATTATGGAATGACCTAACAAGTGCACACAACGAAGACAATTGTGAATTTATTTTCTAGAAAATATCAAAGATAATTTTCTGACACAGGTGATACAGCAGCCGACAAAGACTGAATCAAAGAAGTAACATTTTGGATTTATTCTAAGTTGATAACATAGAAATTGTTGATGATATTAAATATTTAAACGGGTTAGGAGCAAGTGACCACATATCGTTGCAAATTAACTTGAATTTGATCCCAAGTTGAAAATAACACAAAAAATAGAATTTTTACAAGGGGGATTACGAGCAAATGAAACTTGATTTACAAGATGTTGATTGGGAACATTTAGAAAAAAATAATGTGAAAGAAAGTCGAAACTTTTTCAGTGACAAAATTCAGAGTTGAGTTGAGAAAACAAATAAGAACCACGTAAGAAAGAAAAATGCATGAACTATGAAAACATGAAAGCAAGAAAAAAGCAACGAAAAGCCTGGAATACATATATACATACGAAACGCAGATCTGATTTCCAAAAACATTGTGAAGTAAAAAATAAATGCACGAAAATTGTACGTAAAACTAAGAAAAAGTTTGAGAAGAGAATAGTGGAAAATTTAAAAGAAAATCCAAAAGAATTTTAGAGTTACATGAAATCGAAAACAAAGTCAAAGTCTTGAATCAGTGATTTGAAAGATCAAAAAGGAATATGAGTTTGTGATGATGAACAAAAAACTAAATTGTTAAATAACGTTTTTGCTTCTGTTTTTGTGATAGAAACAAGTGATTTTAACAAAACCTTTTTTCACCACGGTGAAATTCCTGAAGATTGGAAATCTGCACATATTAATGCTCTATACAAAAACAAAGGTGAAAAATCAGAATGTACAACCTATAGACCCATATCTTTAACATCAGTACCATGCAAGCTTTGTGAAAGATCAGTCAGAGATGTATTGATGCATTATATGGAAACTGACAATTTGTTTAGTGAATCGCAGTTTGGATTCCGGAGTAAACGTAGCTGTGTATTGCAATTACTGGATGTTCTTGATGATATATTGCAATTTCACGATCAAGGCAAACAAGTTGACATGATTTATTTAGATACACAAAAAGCTTTTGATAGTATTCCGTACAAACGACTTATTGAAAAAAATACGGAAATTTTAGATTGGATAGAACATTTTCTTACTGGTCGTAAGCAGCGTGATATAAGTAATATTTCTGAGCAGTTATCATTACAAGAAGATCTAAATATTTTATATGCAACTAGAGTGAAGATTGGCTGATGAAACTTCATGTTTCCAAATGTAAATGCTTTCAGTTTGGCAATGTAAGACATGAATATAAATATCAGATGAGAGAGTTATGGATTCAAACATGAATTACCTGTTGGCAATGATGAACGTGATTTGGGGAAACGTACAACGAAGAAGTACAAAGCTTATTCATGAGTTCAGACATCTACCATACGAAGAAAGACCCAAGCGTTTAAACCTACCAACACTCTATTATAGACGTCGTAGTTTTGATCTAATTCAGCTGTTTAAAATAGGATACGAGAACATTAATTGATGTGAACAAGTTTTTTACCTTTAATGATAACATTACACGTGGTCATATATCAAATAATGAAAGTGAGGTGTCTTAAGACAATAAAATCGAATGCTTTTCCTCACCGCTGTATTGGGGACTGGAATCAACTACCAGACGATCTAGTCATTAGTCTATCTATCTATCTATCTTCCGTAACCGTCGAACCCCTTGCGGGGACGTAGACGTTTTGCACGTCAAAATCATAAGAGAAAGAATATAGTGATAAAAACTTAGAGTGGAAGAAACTTAAAATTCTAACACGATCCGATTCATTTTCCTATTAAACAAAGAGGGCAGAAAACAGTGAATTATTATACAACAAATCACTGTTATGACGTCACAATTATTACGTCATGGCGTCAAACGGCATAGCGGCGCGCTGGAAAAGAAACTGATTGAAAACGGGCAAATATTTAATGAATGTCGTCAAGGATGTACTTAAAAATCTTTGGTAACGTGTTAGAATCGAAATAATATATCTCATTCAGTGATTTGCTCTTGAATAAATCATTGTTTGTCGTTCAGATGCGTATTATTATATCACTCGGGCTGCGCCCTCGTGATATAATTCCTTCGCATCTGAACTCCAAACGATGATTTATTCAACGACAAATCACTGGATGAGATATATTATTTCTTAAATAACTTTGGTGAAATAAAAAGGTTAAAACTTGAGTTTGCAGGATAACTAGGGCGAGACATGTTTAAGGCTGCAAACTGCGGCACTGAACTGCTCTAGGGTAGGGAGGTGGGTGACACTGGGGGGTAGTTGGTTCCAATGGTACACAGTTCTCGGAAAATAAGAGAACTTGTAATAGTGGATCTGTAAACAATTTTAAAAATAAGATAGACAAACTGTGGATTAATGAACGTTACAAGTTATAACTACTTATGTGTACATACCCCCATTTTAGCTGTCTGTTCGGAAGATATTCTATAGGAGAGATCATGTTCGTATACAAATCCGTTGTATTTTCTATTTTTAGAACTCATAAGACCGTGATCGGGTGGGCAGACGCCGAGCGTCCATGCTTTTTGTAAACAGTGATTTTTTTTAACAGCTTAAACTTTCTTAAAACAAAAAATTCTGTTGACCTGTCAGACAAAAAAAATCTCTCTTAAGTAGAAGACACATGGCCCCTACCTTTCTTGGTGTTTTTTGTGGCTTATATGTCATTAAGAACATAAAGCTAGTAATTCGTTTATAAAATGGGCCTGGCTATGCGTTACAGCTCTCAGAAGATTGTTAATTCTACATAGAACATATAGCAAATTTATTTACAATTGTACTAGATCTCTATTAGCAATAGTTCATTTCGCGAAATGGACTCCATTTCGCATTCTAACCGTTACCATGATCTAACCAACCGAGACGCTTGAAAAACCTGGAATCGAAAACGAAAACGAAACTAGAATAATTTGTGAATGTTCGTAACTCTGTCTAGAATAAACATGTGATCCTACAAGGTTAGATTCTAGAAAACGCGTCAGCTGCCCGTTTCTTGTGTTACTGTTCAGCATAACCGAGATTGAACCGTTCAGTGAACGTTCTGCGCCTATGCCTCTATGACCAAAGGTAGCAACAACCACCCATTTTTATTATAAACAAGCATGTTATATGCATTTAACTGTACATGTTCTGTATTTCTTCTTATGCGAAAATAAGAAAATATAAAATATACCTATTAAAAAAGATCACTCAACATTTTTTGAGGATCCAGAAATTATAAATACTCTGTTTTAAAAAGTGCAATTTTTACTTCTGACCCCATATACCAGTATACTTATACTGGTTTCCCAGGAGTTTCCGGAACCAGATACTTTGCTGGACCTTTTACATTTGTGTATAGACTTTACCCTGTGGTAAAGCATCTGCAGTGCTCGCGCTGCCAATCGACATTATTGCCAAATGGCGATTATGTTATTCAAAAGTCGATTAAAAATAAAACGCAATTTTTGGTGATAGAAAATGGCGATTAATTAATAAAAATGCTACAAAAAATAAATTGTCCATAAACAGCTGGAACATACATAGTTTTATCGACAAAAACGTGCAAAGTCAGTAGCAGGAAGTGTATTAGGCCAGAGGCATAATTACCCCCTCTAAACGGTGACTTTGACATGCTTAATTGAACACAGTCTGCTGTTTATTAAATGGCCAGTAATTATCGGCAATTAGCGTGACACCTCGTGTCAGTTTTGTTGTTCACAATTTGATCTCGGTTGGAGATAACACTCGATCTTTAATAAGTATCATAATATCTATGATTTTTTATATTTTCTTTCAGCAAAATAATATTAAATTCATATGAAATTAAAATTGTTTATGAAAAAAAAACACTCGCTCTTTTACGGTATGTAACGGCAATCTTAGATTTTAGCATAGACAGTAAGCGCTGAGAGTAGTTTCCCTTTACCGAAATGGCGAAAATCGCAGATGAACTTACTTTGAAGTTGGAAAATCGTCAATACCCGGGAATACTATGCATTCACGACTCGGGGTTGGTCCCGGAGGTCATAAATCTATGCATTTTACACGAGTTTCAACGGTATGTGTAATGATATGATAAATGTATAGCGACATTTATTGAAACTGTATTCAGATTTGCACTAGAAGAACTTGCAATGAATTCGAATGAAAAAAAAAACAACAAAAAACAGAGCAGGGTTCTAGCCAGGCTATTATCGCCTGTCGCGTGCGACATGCCTTCAGGCTTTGAGTTGTATGTTCGACATCCCTTATTTCCCCCGTCATCCCTTAACTGCTAAAGCGACATGTCTTAAATGCATTCCAATAAACACCTCGATTAATCCGATAGTGTATTCGAAAGTTTACCACGTGCTCACCTGATAGTTCAGGTAAAGCGAGGTCTGTTAAGATATACGCTAAACCAATGACAGCTTCCTATGTAGAAACGTGTGACGTAAATTTCATCGTAGCTCCGCCTTTAAATCCTTTGATAGACGGTATCTTGTGATGTGTACATGAAAGTGTTTTAAGATTTTTTATGTAATCAGAAATAATGACAGATGACTTTCAACAATTACTGTCCGAATGTTTTTCGCAATCAAGGAAAGACAATGGAAGGTACTAAGTCAAAAATTGTGCAACACATTAAAATGATTTTGAACAATTCTCGGCGGAATATTTATGTTTTTCACATCTATGAATTGTGTTTTCTCGGGTGGAATATCGAAAAGACAATGCCAGAATTAATGTTTTCTGTCATCACTTTCAAAATAGAACTTGTAGAGCGAGAAAAGTTTGAAACATTGTGGATTTATTACTTATTGATGATGCCTGGAAATAAACATAAAATCAGAGAGTGGGACATTCTTAAATATGAACTATTTCAAGAAGGAGAACAGTGTTAGTGACTCAGTAATAGAAGAGCAGTGATTGAGATGTGAAAAGCGAGACGAATCTGTGAATGACATTCTTCCTGGACCTGGTACACCTGAGGAAACGGTCACAAATTCAGAATCCCACCCAGCCACGCCGGATGGCCAAAGGAAATCAGGCATTGACCCAAAATGGAAACAAATGTTTCCCTGGACGACAGTCTCAGAGAATGGTAATTTAAATCATTTTTAGTAATGTACTTCAATAAGGCGATCATCTTTAGTAAATCATAAGGACTCGGACTCACACAAGAAAGCAGTGGTATTTGAAGTTGCAGAAGCAAAAACAGGTGGTGGGATCGAGGCTTGTTTTGTATGGGAAGAAAACATGTGAACCGTGAGGCAATGACAGCATCTGTGACACTGCTTTACTTTCCGTGTAAGGAGGAAATTCCCCACACCACCAAACACAAACCTTTAGTGGATGTTCTAAATAGTTTGGAGAAGGGGGATAACGCCAAGAACACAAAATTGATAAGTTTACATTGTCATTCAGCAAATAAATTCCACAGGAATAGAAGACTGAAACTTTAATGTGCAGTGCTAAAATTGTGTTGTTGTATTTAAAGTAAAATAAATAGTGAACTTTTTCAGAAACTTAAAATGGATAAGTTTACATTGTCATTCAGCAAATAAACTCCAGAGGAATTTTTTATGACACATTATCTCTATTTGTTCTTGTTGAGCATGTAAATGATGCTTATTAAACATTGAAAATAACACTGTGTTTTTCACTCTGAAATGCACCAGAATGCACCAAAATGAGTTGTAGTAATACAAAATTTTCTGGGGGTGATCCCCCATACCCCCTCCCCACCCCCCAGCAGGAGGGCATACCCCTCCCGCACCCACCCCTTTGTCGTCTACGCTCTTTTCAAAAATACCCTTCAGCAACACCCCTTCAGAAAATCCTGGCTAGAACCCTGCAGAGTGACATTATTTATGTCTGTTTTCAATAAATACATACTGTTTTATGACTGAACTGAAGAGGCATAAATGTTTGATTATTCAAAGCCTATGATAAACAATGAATAATGATAATTGAAAAATAAAGTGTGTTTAAGTGGTCCATGAACAAAAAAGGATTGAATAGTTATAGATACCCTCTTTTATGTTTTTTATTGAAATGCGAAAGCGCACGCAAATAACGCGCACGCCAAGTTTGTCTATTAACTTTTTCCCAGAAAAAAAAAGTGGCTATTAATTTATAATGGCCAGGGCTAGCACTGCATCTGGGTAACAATGTCAAATCATTTAGACATTTGCTGTCTTTACATAGCAATGACAGGGTTTCCGCTGGAATTTGCAAATTCGCCAATGGAGAAAGAAATAATAAAAAATTGCCGTAAATGTATTTTTTACAATGCGTATTTCTTTGTCTAAAGTATTCTCTATCTAGCCTAAAAAATTAATCATTACCCGCGGCGGTTTCCATTCATAGTACACCATACATGTTTGATATATTAGGCTGTCGAGAGAAAAAAATTATATTCATCTTTTCCATTTTTTTTTTTAAATAACTTAAGAAATAAATAATGGCTATTATCTTCTGGAAAATTTCATTTAAGCCTGGCACAATCTACCCATTTCGATCATCATTTTCTGTACTTGTTTCAGCCGAACTGCATAATAATGTTTCTTGTAATTTTTCCAAATCAAGTAATTATAAAAATTATTTATATTGGTTGCCCGTGTGATGTCTCATTAAATTGATGCAATAACTGTTTCTTTGTTTTTATTCATTTTCAAACATAGTCTTTTGAAATAAAACAATTAGTTAAGCAAAGCATTATCAAACAATGTTTCATACAAATGTTTCCTTTAATAACTCTTTCAGATTTTTAAAACATACAAAACAGCCATTGAACAAAACAGTCAGTCCAGGTCGAAGTAATTAAAACATTTCAAGTCGGCTAATGGTCTAAATAAAAGAAGTGGGTCCCAGTCAAAATCATTTGGGTCCATTCAGAAGCATTTGGGTCCAGTCAAAAGTGTTTACGCACTGTAGCATCACATGCTAATAATGGACCAATTACCAAGGTGAAAATCAGAATGTTTGACACGTTTGTTGATTATATGAGGTTTCGGCTGTCGGTGTCACACCTTGATTATGTTTTTTGTACATGGCCACATTTTGACAAAACCCTTTGAGATAAAGCTTTGAAACTTTCAACACTTGTGTACCATCCACATGTCCAGTTTAAGGCAAGAGTACATAACTAAATCAAGGATTTATGGCCCCTTTAACTTACAAATTTTGGTTAGTCGTTCGTACCAGTTCATATTTTGTGTAAACTGTTTGACTTGTGGCTTTGAAACTTTTAACACTAAGTCTTGTTTATTATAACAGTCTCAATATGTAGACAAGAGTACATAACTCTGTCAAGTATTTTGGCTGAATTATGGCCCTTTTTGGTCTCTGAAATTGGTTAAGTTTTCGTACAAGTCCACATTTTGTCTAAACTATTTCACATGTGGCTTTGAAACTTTGAACACTTGCTTATTATCATGATAGTTTGTCTTATCTATTTTTCTTATTTTGTATGAAAATCTCTGGTAATATTTTGGCCTCGTACTTCCATCAATTCTTTGAATAGTTGAGCGTGCTGTCAACAGACAGCTCTTGTTATCAGACTAATTGTTTTCGTTTTTTCATTTCACAAATCAGTCTGAAAAGTTAAAAATCAGTCCAAAACCAATAAACAGGCAAATTTCCAAAGCCCTGTTTGTTACCTCCCTTTTCATGATACCAAACAGAAATTAAATCAGTGTATGTGTCCTGTTTTCTTAAACAGTTTTTACAACGCATCACCTTACTTCTTCTGTACCACCATCTACATTACTACTTGACTCGTCTTTCAGACCCTCTTCATATTTCTTTGCTGGTAACTTATACTGCAAGTCCTCTGACTTATTGTCACATTTTTCACTTTTAGTTGGTGTTTCTCTGTCAATGATCTGATCTGTTTTCTTCAGTTTGACTGTATACAATGGGTGCAGGCAGAGTATATTTTTGGAAGATTCGCCCTGATCTGATATCATTTACATGTCGACTAACCTCACTGGGTCCCCCAATTTAATGTGAGGCTCCCTTTCCAGATGTCTGTCACCCTTGTCTTCTTCATTCTCGCCATCAGTCAGAGTACTTAGCTCTATGTCAGGGTCCATGTCCCAACTATGATCAGATTTTGTGTCTGTGTTGTTCTTAGTTTCTGTCTCACTTACTTTCACAGAGATCTTGTCATCATCAGTCTTACCAATAAAAGTCCCAACAATCAGTTATGTTAATAACCATCAGTGGAGGCAAAGTTAGTTAGTTACTGTCTTAATTGCTAAAAAAGTTAAACCTTAAAATTAAAGAGTTACCAGTAGTTATCACTCTTTTGATGTCTTCCTCTCAATAACTGGGGGTCACTGAATCAAAGGTTAAGATCACAGTGACCTTGAAACTGAAAATCGTTCCCGATTGATAACTGAAGAACGCTTTGGCCTACAGGTGTTTAACTTCATAGGATGATTACCTGTTGTCAGTAAGTTATCCCTATCATTTTGGGGGTAGGTACAGTCGGCGAACGATAATAAAAATGGCGTGAAAATGACAGGCGAGTCTAAGACAGATAATTTAGGTTGGTCAGATGTCACGGTAAATTAGATAGGAATTCGTATGATACTTGTCAGACAGAAATCAACATTTACTTGATTGGCGAAATAACTCAGGTGGCTAATCTGTCGGTTTTCAAATGCAGTTCGAAATACAGCACGAGTTCGAAACTCGCAAGAGGTTTATTTTCGAAGGAAAAGTTTTTATGTAGCCCTGCTTTATGTTTGTTTTATTTCAGTTTGATTCTCAGTTTGTCTTCTCTTTTTTTTTCTTTTTATCTTATTGCGTTTATTTCTTTTTTTCTATTTTTTTTTTCTGTTTTGTTTTGACTTGTTTTAATATCTATGAAATTTTAATCAATAAAATTCATTTCATTTCCTGCTCGTCCGCTGTATCTGTTGCAGAATCGTCGGCTGTGTCAGTTTCAGAATGATGAAATCGCTCATCAGAAGCTTTTTTTCAATGTTCGCCATTTCGAGCTATGGAATGGTATGTTGGTGTATAATGTGGGGGTGATTTACTTACATTCCATCGGTAAAAATTGGACGTTCACAAAGAACCTATTTATGCTGTATTACCGTATTATTTTTAAAGCCAGTTGAAAAACCGGTATTGTATCTATGCTGAAAAAAAGTAAAAAGTATACTTCAACCCAGTATCGAACTCCAGACCTCAGGTGTCATACCTAGAGGCCTAACCCATTGCGCTAATACAGTACTTCGTTCATCGAGTCTCAGTTTGAGATACTAATCCATATCGTCTATGTGTGATTTACCTAAACTGGTAAATAATATGGTCGACAGCGTTTGTTTACAAATATAAAATTATCGTTCGATTACTGTAGCTTAAAAGTCAATGTCACAGTGGCCTTGAGACTGAAAACAGTTTCTGCTCAATAACTCATGAATGCATTGGCCAACAGTGGTCAAACTTGTGATGGCTCGATGTCCGGCGTCTGTCAACATTTAGCTTGTGTATGCAATAGAGGCTGTATTTTACAACTGATCTTCATGAAATTTTGTCAGAATGATTACCTTGATGAAATCTAGGTCAAGTTCGAAAATGGGTCATCTGGGATCAAAAACTAGGTCAAATTAAAGAAAAACCTTGTGTATGCGATAAAGGCTATATTTTCAATTGATATTTATGAATTTTGGTCAGAATGATTAATTACCTTGATGAAATCTAGGCCAAGTTCGAAAATGGGTCATCTGGGGTCAAAAACTAGGGCATTAGGTCAAATCAAAGAAAAATCTTGTGTATGGATAGAGGCTGTATTTTTCAATTGATCTTCATGAATTTTTGGTCAGAATGATTGTCTGGATGAATCTATATATAGGCTGAGTTCGAAAATAGGTGTCTATGTGGGGTCAAAAACTAGGTCACTAGGTCAAATCAAGGAAAAACCTTGTGTATGCGATAGAGGCTGTATTTTTCGACAGATCTTCATGAGTTTTGGTCAGAATGATGAAATATAGGTCAGGTTCGAATATGGGTCATCTGGGATCAGAAACTAGGTCACTAGGTCAAATCAAAGAAAAACCTTGTTTGTGCAACAGGGGCTGCATTTTATACCGGATCTTCATGAAATTTAATCAGAATGTTTGTCTGGATGAAATCTAGGTCAAGTTTGAATATAGGTTGTCTAGGGTCAAAAACTAGGTCACCCGTTCAAATTAAAGAAAAACCTTGTGTACGCAGTAGGGGCTGCATTTTACACTGGATATTCATAAAATTTAGTCAGAATGATTGCCGTGATAAAATCTAGGTTAAGGTAGAATATGGGTCATCTGTGGTCAAAAACTAGGTCACTAGGTCAAATCAAAGATCAACCTTGTGTGTGCAATAGGGTCTGCATTTTATACCGGATCTTCATGAAATTTAATCAGAATGTTTGTCTGGATGAAATCTAGGTCGCGTTTGAATATATGGGTTGTCTAGGGTCAAAAACTAGATCACCCGGTCAAATTAAAGAAAAACCTTGTGAACGCAATAGGGGCTGCATTTTACAATGGATATTCATAAAATTTAGTCAGAATGATTGCCGTGATAAAATCTAGATCAAGTTAGAATATGGGTCATCTGTGGTCAAAAACTAGGGTCACTAGGTCAAATCGAAGAAAAACCTCATGTATGCGATAGAGACTATATATTTTTCTATTGATCTCCATGAAATTTGGTCAGAGTGATAGCCTTGATGAAATTAAGGTCAAGTTTGAATATGGGTCATCTTGGGTCAAAAACTATGTCGCTAGGACAAATCAAAGAAAAACATTTTGTATGTGATAGAGGCTGTATTTTTCAGTTGATCTTCATGAAATTTGGTCAGAATGCTTGCCTTGATCAAATCTAGGTCAAGATTGAATGTAGGTCATCTTGCCTCATAAACTAGGTCACTGGGTCAATTTGAAGAAAATACTTGTTTACACTTAAGAGACCACATTTTTGGTCCAATCTTAATGAAAATAGGTCAGAACAATTTATGTTTCCATGAAATCACTAGGTCAAACATGTTTACACTGTTATGGTGTGTTTCTCAGGTGAGCGACCTAGGGCCATCTTGGCCCTTTTGTTTTGTTATTTTCAGTAAGTCAAAGGTCAAGACATGCAGTGCACAGATTCCATAACCCTACTTTGCTATTATACAAAATTATTAACTTTTTGTTTGTAAGCATTGCACAGGTTTCTTAATTCTGTCTGCTTTTTAGCTCACCTGAGCCAAAGGCTCATGGTGAGCTTTTTTGACTGCTCAATGTCCGTGGTCAGTCGTGCGTCTGTCAACATTTTCTAAAAAAATCTTCTTCTTGAAAACCATTGGGCAGAATTATACCAAACTTCACAGGAATGATCCTTGGGTGGTCCCCTTTCAAAATTGTTCAAAGAATTGAATTCCATGCAGAACTCTTATTGCCATGGCAACCAAAAGGAAAAACTCCTTGTCCAAAACCGCAAGGTGTAGAGCCTTCATATTTGGCATGTGACATCATCTTATGGTCCTCTATCAAGATTATTCAAATTGTGCCCCTGATGAAAAGAGGCCCTGCTCCGATGTCACTAGTTTTACATAGACTTATAGTAAAAAACTTTAAAAATCTTCTTATCTAAAACCACATGACCTAGGCCTTTGATATTTTGTATGTTGTATTGCCTTGTGGTCCTCTACCAAATTTGTTCAAATTATGCCCCTGGGGTAAAAAGAGGCCCTTTCCCGGGGGTCTCATTTTTTTTACATAGACTTACATAGGAAAAAAACTTAAAAGATTTTCTTGACTGAAACTGCAAGGCCTAGGCTTTTGATATAAAGTATGTTGCTTTTCCTAGAGTTTCATTACTAAAATTGTTCAAATTATGTCCCTAGGGTGAAAAGAGGCCCTGCCCTGAGGGTACCAAGTTTAACATAGACTTATATAGGAAAAAAATAAAGATCTTCTTGTCTGAAAGTTCAAGGCCTAGGCATTTGATATTTGGTGTGTAACATTGCCTGGTGGATCTCTAACAAGTTTGTTGAAATTATGACCCCAGGGTGAAAAAGAGGCCTGCCCTGGGGGTCACTTGTTACAATTATGAGTTATATAGGAAAAAATATTTAAAAAATTATCAGGTCATATTTCCTAGACTGTTTAATTATAATTACCTGATGACCCAAGCGATTAGGGATCCCTTGACTGTGACCTTGACCTACTGACCTACTTTCTTATTTTTTCAGATGCAGCCTTGAAATTTGGATGACATGTACAGTTTTGCACACCAATCTTAAAACTGTCTTTCAGTGACCATGAATATGACCTACTGACCTGCTTTCTAATATTTTAGCATCAGAAACATGTGGCTCATATTACTCAGGTGAGAGATTCGCGGTCATAATGGCCCACTTTTTTAGCTCACCAGAGCCAAAGGCTCATGGTGAGCTTTTGTGACCGGTCAATGTCTGTCGTGCATCGTGGGTCATGTGTCGTGTGTCCGTCAACATTTTCTAAAAAATCCTTTTCTTGAAAACCACTGGGCAGAATTACACCAAACTTCACAGTAATGATTCTTCGGTGGCCCCCTTTCAAAATTGTTCAAAGAATTGAATTCCATGCAGAACTCTGGTTGCCATGGCAACCGGAAGGAAAAACTTTAAAAATCTTCTTGTCCAAAACCACAGGGCCTAGGGCTTTGATATATGGTGTGTAGCATCATCTAGTGGTCCTCTACCAAATTTGTTCAAATTATCCCCCTAGGGTCAAATATGGCCCCGCCCCGGGGGTCACATGCTTTATATAGACTTATATAGGGAAAACTTTGAAAATCTTCTTGTACAAAACCACATGGCCTAGGGCTTTGATATTTGGTATGTAGCATCATCTAGTGGTCCTCTATCAAGGTTGTTCAAATTATCCCCATAGGGTCAAATATGGCCCAGCCCCGGGGGTCCCAAGTTTTACATAGACTTATATAGGAAAAAAGGTTTAAAAACCTTCTTGTCTGAAACCACAACACTTAGACCTTTGATATTTGGTTTGAAGCATTGTCTTTTGGTCCTCAACCAAAATTGTTCAAATTGTACCCCTTGGGTGAAAAGAGGCCCTGCCCTGGGGGTTCCAAGTTTTATATAGACTTATATAGGAGAAAGCTTTAAAAATCTTCTTGTCTGAAACCATACGACCTAGGCTTTTGATATTTGGTATGACGCATTGTCTAGTAGTCCTCTACCAAAATTTTTTCAAATTATCCCCCTGGGGTTAAAAGAGGCCCTGCCCTGGGGTCACTTAGTTATTATGTGAGTTATATAGGAAAATACTTAAAAATCATCTAATCCTGTTTCCAAGACTGTTTAATTATAATTACCTGATGACCCTAAGTAATATGATGTCACTTGACTGTGACCTTAACCTACTGACCTACTTTCTTGTTTTTTAAGATACAGCCTTGAAATTTTGATGACATACACAGTTTTGCACACAAATCGTAAAACTGAATTTCATTGACCATGAATGTGACCTACTGACTTTCTTAATATTTTATCATCATTTTGACATTTGAAACATGTAGCTCATATTACTCAGGTGAGCGATCCAGGGTCATCATGATCCTCTTGTTATATGAGTTATACAGGAAACAATACTTAAAAAATTATCTAATCCTATTTCCAAGACTGTTTAATAATAATTCCAAGACTGTTTAATAATAATGATGACCCTAAGTAATATGATGTCACTTGATTGTGACCTTGACCTTCTGACCTACTTTCTTGTATTTTAGCTCACCTGAGCCAAAGGCAGGCTCAGGTCATATGATTTTACATAGGAAAATCTTAAAAAATCTTCTTCTCAAAAACCAGAAGCCCTAGAGCTTAGATATTTGACATGTAGCAGTTTAGTGGGCCTCTACTAAATATGTTCAAATCATGACCCCGGGGTCAATTTTGACCCCGCCCCAGGGGCCACTTGATATTACATAGATTTCTATAGGAAAATCTTCAAAAAATTTTAAAAAATAAACCAGAATGCCTAGAGCTTAGATATTTGACATGTAGCATTGCCTAGTGAACCTCTACAAAACTTGTTCAAATCATGACCCCTGCCCCAGGGGTCACTTGATTTTACATAGGAAAATCTTCAAAATTTTCTAACAATAAAAACCAGAAGGCCTAGAGCTTAGATATTTGACATGTAGCATTGCCTAGTGGACCTCTACAAAATTTATTCAAATCATGACCCCCCCTCCCCCCCAGGGGTCACTTGATTTTACATAGGAAAAAAATTTCTAAGATTAAAACCAAAAGGCCTAGATCTTAGATATTTGACATGTAGTATTGCCTAGTGGACTTCTACAAAATTTGTTAAAATTATGACCCCGTCCCATAGGGTTACTTGATTGTACATAGAAAAATCTTCAAAATTTTCTAAAAATAAACCAGAAGGCCTAGAGCTTAGATATTTGACATGTAGCATTGCCTAGTGGACCTCTACAAAATTTGTTCAAATCTTGACCCCCCAGGGTCAAATTGACCCAGCCCCAGGGTTTACTTGATTGTACATAGGGAAATCTTCATAAATTTGCTAAAAATAAACCAGAAGGCCTAGATCTTAGATATTTGATATGTAACATTGCCTAGTAGACTTCTACAAACTTTGTTCAAATCATGACCCCTGGGGTAAAATTGGCCCGGCGCCAGGGGTTACTTGATTGTACATTGGAAAATCTTCCAAAAAATTTCTAACAATCATCAGTTTGACATTTGAAACATAGAGCTCATATAACTCAGGTGAGCGATCCAGGGTCATCATGACCCTCTTGTTGAGACATATATTCATTTTAATGTCAAATCCCCGAATAGTGGAGCGCGCTGCCTTACGAACAGCTCTTGTTATAAATTTATGCCCATTTTTTTACTGAGCAATTTTTGGCTATTTTTATGTAAGTAAGCTGGATCTCAATACCCATTACCTGTCCAGAATGGATTGAAACTTCACACTGTGATGAGCTGACAATGCATTGTACAGGTTTCATTTTTCTGTTTCACATGTTTTGCAAAATTATGTCCCATTTTTAGCTCACCTGAGCACAAAGTGCTCATGGTGAGCTATTGTGATCTGTCATGCGTCTGTCCGTCTGTCAAGTCATCCGTCGTCAACATTTGTGTTTAAACAACATCTCCCCCAAAACCAATGAATGGATTTTGATGAAACTTGGCCATGATGTTCCTTGGATGGTCCTCTACCAAAATTGTTCAAACGGTTCCGCTTGGTTGCACATAAGGGCTGCCAGAGCTAAAAATAGAAAAAACTTCAAACAACATCTCCGCCTAAACCGATGGTCCGATTTTGAAATAATTTCACACAAATAGTCTTTATGTCACCCTGTACCAAATTTGATCAAATTATACTGATTCATAAAAAAACATGGCCACCTGCAGAGGGCGTGGTCATTTTTCCCTATCTGTATATAGTGGAAACTTTAAAAATATTCTTGTATGAAACTGCTTTCCCGATACACAAATGGTCCTTGTGTGACCCTTTACCAATATTGTTCAAATTATTTTGATTTGTCAAACCGCCAGAGGGCGTGGTCACTTTTATAGTGGAAACTTTAAAAATCTTTTTGTGTGAAACTGCTGGCCCGATTTTAGAATAATTTTACACAAATGGTCCTTGTGTGACCCTCTACCAAGGTTGTTCAGATTATTTTGATTCATCAAAAAACATGGTCGCCAGAGGGCGTGGTCACCTTTTCCTATATGTATATAGTGGAAACTTTAAAAATCATCTTGTGTGAAACTGATTTTAGAACAATTTTACGCAAATGGTCCTTGTGTAATCCTCTACCAAGATTGTTTAAATTGTTGTGATTTGTCAAAAAACATGGCCACCAGTCTCAGGGCATGGTCACTTTTCCCTATATGTATATAGTGGAAACTTTAAAAATCTTCTTGTTTGAAACTGCTGGCCCGATTTTAGAATAATTTTACACAAATGGTCCTTCTGTGACCCTCTACCAAGATTGTTCAAATTATTTTGATTTGTCAAAAAACATGGCCGCCAGGGGGCGTGGTCACTTTTCCCTATATGTATATAGTGGAAACTTTAAAAATCTTCTTGTGTGAAACCGCTAGCCCGATTTTAGAATAATTTTACACAAATGGTCCTTGTGTGACCCTCTACCAAGATTGTTCAAATTATTTTGATTCATCAAAAAACATGGCCGCCAGGGGGCGTGGTCACTTTTCCCTATATGTATATAATGGAAACTTTAAAAATCTTCTTGTTTGAAACTGCAAGCCCGATTTTAGAATAATTTTACACAAATGGTCCTTGTGTGACCCTCTACCAAGAATGTTCAAATTGTTCCGATTCGTCAAAAAACATGGCTGCCAGGGGGCATGGTCACTTTTCTTTTCTGAATCAATAATAGCTAGAGCCTTGATATTT
This sequence comes from Mercenaria mercenaria, assembly GCF_021730395.1. NCBI lineage: Eukaryota > Metazoa > Mollusca > Bivalvia > Venerida > Veneridae > Mercenaria > Mercenaria mercenaria. The sequence goes on from NC_069369.1 coordinate 26,287,232, forward strand.
GGCAGGTAATATCAGATTTGTAATGTCTACCATAATTGTTCAAATTATTGCCCTAGGTTCAAAAGTGTGTGTGACATGTATATAATATAGGCTAACATAGAAGAAACCTAACTCTGTACTTATAAAAACACACTTGAAGCCTTGTATACAGGTGAGCGCTTTAGGGTCAATGACCCTCTTGTTTATCCCCCTGCCAAAGGCAAAGGGGATATTAGAAATGCTCTCCGTCCGTGTGTCCGTGCGTCCGCAACGATCTTTGTCCGGAGCATAACTCCGAAAGTACTGGAGGGATTTTCTTCAAACTTCATACGCTGATAGAACACATTTGGAGAAAGTGCAGTGTGCAAGAACAATAACTCTACCTTGCCTATTTTTTGAGTTATTCCCCTTTATCATATTTTCTTAAAACATTTTGTCCGGAGCATAACTCCAAAAGTACTGGAGGGATTTTCTTCAAACTTCATACACTTATAGAACACTTAAGGAGGAAATGCAGTGTTAGAACAATAACTCTACCTTGCCTATTTTTTGAGTTATTCCCCTTTATCATATTTTCTTAAAACATTTTGTCCGGAGCATAACCCCAAAAGTACTGGAAGGACTTTCTTCAAACTTCATACACTGATAGAACACATTGGGAGGAAGTGCAGTGTGCAAGAACAATAACTCTACCTTGCCTGTTTTTTGAGTTATTCCCCTTTATCATATTTTCTTAAAAAAATTTGTCCGGAGCATATCTTCTTCTTGCATGGAGGGATTTTGATACATCTTGGCACAAATATATACCACCATGAGGTGGAGTGTCATGCGCAAGAACCAGGTCCCTAGGTATGTCAAGGTCACACTTAGAGGTCAAAGGATACAAGAATGAAAACCTTGTCCAGAGCATTTCTTCTTCATGCATAGAGGGATTTTGATATTACTTGGCACAAATGTTCACCACCACGAGACGGAGTGTCATACACAAGATCCAGGTCACTAGGTCTAAGGTCAAGGTCACACTTAGAGGCCAAAGGTCAGATACAAGAATGACTTCGTCTGAAGCATTTATTCTTCATGCATGGAGGGATTTTGATGTAACTTGGCACAATTATACACCATCATGAGACGAAGTGTCATGCGCAGTTCCCATCTTTAGAATTACTTCCCTTTGTTGTTACTTTAAATAGCTTTTATTGTAACTTTTTCATTACTAGTCGTAGGGAAAAATCTTGACCACTTTTCTGTAGTACAACATGCATGCTAAATCCAATTTTGACCAATCTCTACCTGATAAAGATTTTTATGTGGACCTGCAATTTTTTTTTTTTTTTTTTTTTGTTTTTTTTTTTTGTAAGATTAACTGCCCTTAGTTGTTACTATAAATAACTTATAGTGTAACATTTTAATAATTGACCGTAGGGAAAAAACAAGACCACTTTTCTGTGGTACAACATAGATGTTACTCTCCAATTTTAGGTGTATTTTATTATATATAAGGTATCTTTACCTGGTAAGGAGTTTTTTTGTGGACTTAAAAAAACCCAGAAGACTTACAATGATTACTAAACAAAATTAACATTCCATTTGCAAATACAGCTGCTAGAGTAAAGAAATTTGCTGCGACGGGCAATTATTGTGACATTCTGGCATTCGTGTTCCCTGTTAGCTTTCCATTCCTTTTTTTACAGTAGCCATATAGAAAAACATCATAGCTATACTGTTCATGAAAATTAATAAAATTTAGCAGTAAACCACCTCACTACTGACTTATTCTGTCTTCCACATCTTTAAAACCCCCTGATGCGGACCACAACTAAACGGTTCTTCAAAGCTTTCCCCAAAATTAATACTTTCAGACACTAACTTGCCAGGAACTTTAGCCTTGAATTATAATATGCCCGGCGGGGGGATTAGCCGTGTGTAACATGGCTCTTGTTAACTTTACATGTATATCCATTCAATTGACAAGGCTGTTGAGTAGTTAAGCAACAGCTCTCATTTGGCTGTAAACTGGCAAGCAATTCAAGTATTTTATTTCATATTCCTTAAACTTCTCATTAAATTTTTGACTTCTAAGCCCAACTAAATTTAGTTTTGAACATAAGACTGGTCAGTGGCAGGAACCATGGACCAGCAATTTATTTAAGGAGTCATATAATAAAATGACATACTGGTAATAGTATTTACTATAGACAAAAAATCAGTAAATGTTTATCAAACAGTTCTAGTGTTTTTTATCACAGTTCTTTTTATTAATATGTAATATATTATGAAAGCTAAAGGAAATTGTACGGACTTGCATCTAACTATTATTCTGAATAAAAACTGAGTTTATTAATTAAGTTTGATACTGTAAGTATCTTCTTTTAATTCTTATGTTTTACTACTTTCAGGTATAAGCATACTTCAGACAATGAGAGAAAGTGACAGATAGTTGATATGAGAATTGCCTGTTTTGTAACTTAAGGTCTAAATATCAGCTTTGATAGTTATTTGTTTGACAATGGCATCCTGCAGAGAATTTTCTTCTGTTGGTCGTGAGATGGAACCAGAGGAAAAAGAACTGGAGGCGACAATTCAGTTTTTTCTCGAGGCATTCAGAAGTTACGTTGTACAAACTGTCGATTACAGAGATCTTATGATGTATAAATATTTTAGTATTGGTAAGTTGAATGTTTGGTTTTTAGCTCACCTGAGCATTGCTCAGGTGAGTTTTTCTGATCGCTCGATGTCCGGCGTCCGTCGTCTGTCGTCTGTCTGTCGCCTGTCTGTCGTCTGTCAACATTTAGCTTCTGTATGCAATAGAGGCTGTATTTTTCATTTGATCTTCATGAATTTTGGTCAGAATGATTACCTTGATGAAATCTAGGCCGAGTTCGAAAATGGGTCATCTGGGGTCAAAAACTAGGTCACTAGGTCAAATCAAAGAAAAACCTTGTGTATGCGATAGAGGCTGTATTTTTCAATTGATCTTCATGAATATTGGTCAGAATGATAACCTTGATGAAATCTAGGCCAAGTTCGAAAATGGGTCATCTCGGGTCAAAAACAAGGTCACTAGGTCAAATCAAAGAAAAACCTTGTGTATGCGATAGAGGCTGTATTTTTCAATTGATCTTCATAAATGTTGGTCAGAATGATTGCCTTGATGAAGTCTAGGCCGAGTTCGAAAATGGGTCATCTCGGGTCAAAAGCTAGGTCACTAGGTCAAGTCAAAGAAAAACCTTGTGTATGTGATAGAGGCTGTATTTTTCAATTATTCTTCATGAATATTGGTCAGAATGATAACCTTGATGAAATCTAGGCCGAGTTTGAAAATGGGTCATCTTGGATCAAAAACTAGGTCACTAGGTCAAATCAAAGAAAAACATTATGTATGCGATAGAGGCGGTATTTTTCAATTGATCTTCATGAATTTTAGTCAGAATGATAACCTTGATGAAATCTAGGACGAATTCGAAAATGGGTCATCTCAGGTCAAAAACTAGGTCACTAGGTCAAATCAAGGAAAAACTTTGTGTATGCGATAGAGGGTGTATTTTTCAATTGATCTTCATGAATTTTAATCAGAATGATTATCTTGATGAAATTTAGACCAAGTTCGAAAATGGGTCATCTGGGGTCAAAAACTAGGTCACTAGGTCAAATCAAAGAAAAACCTTGTGTATGCAATAGAGGCTGTATTTTTCAACTGATCTTCATGAAATTTAGCCAGAGTGATTACCTTGATAAAATCTAGGCCGACTTCGAAAATGGGTCATCTTGGGTAAAAAACTAGGTCACTAGGTCAAATCGAAGAAAAACATTGTGTATGCAATAGAGGATGTATTTTTCAGTTGATCTTCATGAAATTTGGTCAAACTGATTGCCTTGATGAAATTTAGGTCGAGTTTGAATATGGGTTATCTGAGGTCAAAAACTAGGTCACTAGGTCAAATTAAAGAAAAATCTTGTGTATGCGATTGACTGTTTTTAGCTCACCTGTCACAAAGTGACAAGGTGAACTTTTGTGATCACGCAGCGTCCGTCTGTGCGTCCGTCCATCCGTGCGTGCGTAAACTTTTGCTTGTGACATCTCTAGAGGTCACATTTTTCATGGGATCTTTATGAAAATGGGTCAGAATGTTCATTTTGGTAAATTCTAGGTCAAGTTTGAAACTGGGTCACGTGCCAACAAAAACTAGGTCAGTAGGTCTAAAAATAGAAAAACCTTGTGACCTCTCTAGAGGCCATAATTTTCAATGGACCTTCATGAAAATTGGTCAGAATGTTCACCTTGATGATATCTAGGTCAAGTTCGAAACTGGGTCACGTGCCTTCAAAAACCAGGTCAGTAGGTCTAAAAATAGAAAAACCTTGTGACCTCTCTAGAGGCCATATATTTCACAAGACCTTCATGAAAATTGGTCAGAAGGTTCATCTCGATGATATCTAGGTCAAATTCGAAACTGGGTCACGTGCCATCAAAAACTAGGTAAGTAGGTCAAATAATAGAAAAACCTTGTGACCTCTCTAAAGGCCATATTTTTCATGGGATCTGTATGAAAGTTGGTCTGAATGTTCATCTTGATGATATCTAGGTCAAGGTTGAAACTGGGTCACGTGCGATCAAAAACTACGTCAGTAGGTCTAAAAATAGAAAAACCTTGTGACCTTTCTAGTGGCCATATATTTCACAAGATCTTCATGAAAATTGGTCAGAACGTTCACCTTGATGATATCTAGGTCAAGTTCGAAACTGGGTCACGTGCTATCAAAAACTAGGTCAGTAGGTCAAATAATAGAAAAAAATTGTGACCTCTCTAAGGCCATATTTTTCATGGGATCTGTATGAAAGTTGGTCTGAATGTTCATCTTGATGATATCTAGGTCAAGTTCGAAACTGGGTCACATGCGGTCAAAAACTAGGTCAGTAGGTCTAAAAATAGAAAAACCTTGTGACCTCTCTAGAGGCCATATATTTCATGAAATCTTCATGACAATTGGTCAGAATGTTCACCTTGATGATATCTAAGTCAAATTCGAAAGTGGGTCACGTGCCGTCAAAAACTAAGACAGTAGGTCAAATAATAGAAAAACCTTGTGACCTCTCTAGAGGCCATATTTTCCATGGGATCTTCATGAAAGTTGGTCTGAATGTTCATCTTGATGATATCTAGGTCAAGTTCGAAACAGGGTCATGTGCGATCAAAAATTAGGTCAGTAGGTCAAATAATAGAAAAACCTTGTGACCTCTCTAAAGGCCATATTTTTCAATGGATCTTCATGAAAGTTGGTCTGAATGTTCATCTTGATGATATCTAGGTCAGGTTCGAAACAGGGTCATGTGCAGTCAAAAACTAGGTCAGTAGGTCTAAAAATAGAAAAACCTTGTGACCTCTCTAGAGGCCATACTTGTGAATGGATCTCCATAAAAATTGGTCAGAATGTTTATCTTGATGGTATCTAGGTCAAGTTTGAAAGTGGGTCACGTGCCATCAAAAAGTAGGTCAGTAGGTCAAATAATAAAAAAACGTTGTGACCTCTCTAGAGGCCATATTTTTCATGGGATCTGTATGGAAGTTGGTCTGAATATTTATCTTGATAATATCTAGGTCAAGTTTGAAACTGGGTCAACTGCGATCAAAAACTAGGTCAGTAGGTCTTGAAATAGAAAAACCTTGTGACCTCTCTAGAGGCCATACCCTTGAATGGATCTTCATGAAAATTGGTCAGAATGTTCACCTTGATGATATCTAGGTCAAGTTTGAAACTGGGTCACGTGCCTTAAAAAACTAGGTCAATAGATCAAATAATAGAAAAACCTTGTGACCTCTCTAGAGACCTTATTTTTCAATGGATCTTCATGAAAATTGGTCAGAATTTTTATCTTGAGAATATCTAGGTCAAGTTCTAAACTGGGTCACATGAGCTCAAATACTAGGTCACTATATCAAATAATAGAAAAAACGACGTCATACTCAAAACTTGGGTAATTTGGGAAGACGTGAGCGATTCAGGACCATCATGGTCCTCTTGTTTTCAATTGATTTTTATGAAATTTGGTCAGGAAGATTGCCTTAATGAAATCTAGGTAGAATTTGAATATGGGTCATCTGAGGTCAAAAACTAGGTCACTTGGTCAAATCAAAGAAAAATCTTGTGTATGTGATAGAGGCTGTATTTTTCAGTTGATCTTCATGAATTTTGGTCAGAATGATTGCCTTGATAAAATCTAGGTTGAGTTTGAACATGGGTCATCTAGGGTCAAAAACTAGGTCATATCTAAGAAAATGCTTGTTTTATCGCAAGAGACCAATTTTTTGGTCCTATCTAAATGAAAATTGGTCAGAATATTTGTTTCCATGAAATCACTAGTTCAAACATGTTTTACGCTGTTATGGTGTGTTTCTTAGGTGAGCGACCTAGGGCAATCTTGGCCCTCTTGTTTAGTTCACCTGAGCAATGCTCAGGTGAGTTTTTCTGATCACTCGATATCCGGCGTCTGTCTGTCAATTTTAGCTTGTGTATGCGATAGAGGCTGTATTTTTCAGCTGATCTTCATGAAATTTGGTCAGAATGATTACCTTGATGAAATCTAGGCCGAGTTTGAAAATGGTTCATCTGGGGTCAAAAACTAGGTCACTAGGTCAGATCAAAGAAAAACCTTGTGTATGAGATAGAGGCTATATTTTTCAATTAATCTTCATGAATTTTGGTAGTTTTTGAACCGTCTGTCTGTCTGTCGGTCTGTCCGCAGATTTCGTGTCCGGTCCATATCTTTGTCATCGTTGGATGGATTTTCAAATAACTTGCAATGAATGTGTACCACAGTAAGACGACATGTCGTGCACAAGACCCAGGTCCGTAGCTGAAAGGACAAGGTCACACTTAGACGTTAAAGGATAGTGCATTGATGGGCGTGTCCGGTCCATATCTTTGTCATCGACGGATGGATTTTCAAATAACTTGGCATGGATGTGTACCACAGTAAGACGATGTGTCGTGCACAAGACCCAGGTCCGTAGCTCAAAGGTCAAGGTCACACTTAGACGTTAAAGGATAGTGCATTGATGGGCGTGTCCGGTCAATATCTTTGTCATCGATGGATGGATTTTCAAATAATTTGGCATGAATGTGTACCACAGTAAGACGACGTGTCAAACGCAAGACCCAGGTCCGTAGCTCAAAGGTTAAGGTCACATTTAGACGTTAAAGGTAATTTTTCATGATAGTGCATTGATGGGCATGTCCGGTCCATATCTTTGTCATTCATGCATGGATTTTAAAATAAGTATGCATGAATGTGTGACACAGTAAGACGACGTGTCGCGCGCAAGACCCAGCTCTGTAGGTCAAAGGTCCTAAACTCTAACATCGGCCATAACCATTCAAAGTGCCTTAGGGGGCATTTGTCATCCTATGGAAACAGCTCTTGTTCAGTTAATCTTCATGAATTTCGGTCAGAATGATTACCTTGATGAAATCTAGGCCAAGTTCGAAAATGGGTCATCTGGGGTCAAAATCTAAGTCACAAGGTCAAATCAAAGAAAAACCTTGTGTATGCGATAGAGGCTGTATTTTTCAATTAATCGTCATGAATTTTGGTCAGAATGATTGCCTTGATGAAATCTAGGTCAAGTTTGAATATGAGTCATCTGGGGTCAAAAAGTGGGTCAATAGGTCAAATCAAAGAAAAACCTTGTGTATGCGGTAGAGGCTATAGTTTTCAATTGATCTTCATGAAATTAAATCAGAATGATTGCCATGATAAAATCTATGTCAAGTTTGAATATGGGTCATCTTGGTTCAAAAGTTAGGTCACTAGGTGAAATCAAAGAAAAACCTTGTATATGTGATAGAGGCTGTATTTTTCAATTGATCTTTATGAAATTTTGTCAGAATGATTGCCTTGATAAAATCTAGATTGAGTTTGATTATTGGTCATCTGGGTTCAAAAAGTAGGTCGCTAGGTCAAATCAAAGAAAAACCTTGTGTATGCAATAGAGGCTGTATTTTTCAATGATCTTCATGAAATTTGGTCAGAATGATTGCCTTGATGAAATCTAGGTCAAGTTCGAATATGGGTCATCTGGGGTCAAAAAGTAGGTCACTTGGTCAAATCAAAAGAAAACCTTGTGTATGCGATAGAGACTGTATTTTTCAATGATCTTCATGAAATTTGGTCAGAATGATTGCCTTGATGAAATCTAGGTCAAGTTCGAATATGGGTCATCTGAGGTCAAAAAGTAGGTCACTTGGTCTAATCAAAAGAAAACCTTGTGTATGCGATAGAGACTGTTTTTTTCAATTGATCTTCCTGAAAATAAGTCAGAATGATTGCCTTGATGAAAGAGGCTGTATTTTTCAACTGATCTTCATGAAATTTTGTCCGAATGATAGCCTTGATGAAATCTAGGTCAGGTTTGAATATAGGTCATCTGGGTTCAAAAAGTAGGTCACTAGGTCAAATCAAAGAAAAACCTTGTGTATGCGATAGAGGCTGTATTTTTCCATTGATCTTCATGAAATTTGGTCAGAATGATAGCCTTGATGAAATCTAGGTCAAGTTCGAATATGGGTCATATGGGGTCAAAAACTAGGTCAATAGATCAAATTAAGGAAAATACTTGTTTTTGCTCCAATTCTAATGATAATTGGTCAGAATATTTTTTTCCATGAAATCACTAGGTCAAACATATTTACACTGTTATGGTGTATTATGGTGTGTTTCTCAGGTGAGCGGCCTAGGGCCATCTTGGCCCTTTTGTTTAATAATCTATATGTAAGAAACAGGTAATGTTACACTTTTTAGCTCCACTATTTGGAGAATAGGGGTGCTATATTCTACTCGCCCGGCATCGGCATCAGCATCAGCTTGAGCTTTCTTGGTTAAAGTTTTTCAGCAACCTTTGTTAGCCCACCATCATCAGATGGTGGGCTATTCAAATCACTCTGCATCCTTGATTTTGACCAAACTTTGTCAGAATCAGACTGGTTCAACAATTTTTGAGTGAGTTATGGCCTTTTGTTAGCTCACCTGTCACATAGTGACAAGGTAAGCTTTTGTGATCACCCGTCGTCCGTCGTCAGTCCGTCCGTCCGTCAACAATTTCTTGTCTGCATGATAGAGGTTTCATTTATGATTTTATTTTAAGCAAACTTGCACACAACTTGTATCACCATAAGATCTCGGTTCATTTCTTCAACTGGCCAGATCCCATTATGGGTTCCAGAGTTATGGCCCCTGAAAGCTATTTTGACCTTGTCTGCACACTAGCAGCTTTATTTATAACTTGATTTTTACCAAACTGGCACACAACTTGTATCACCATAAGATCTCGATTCCTGTCTTGAACCGGCCAGATTCCAATATGGGTTCCAGAGTTATGGCCCCTGAAAGGGCCAGAATTAGCTATTTTGACCTTGTCTGCACAATAGCAGCTTCATTTATGATTTTATTTTAATCAAACTTGCACACAACTTGTATCACCATAAGATCTTGGTTCCTTTCTTCAACTGGCGAAATTCCATTATGGATTCCAGAGTTATGGCCCCTGAAAGGGCCAGAATTAGCTATTTTGACCTTGTCTGCACAATAGCAGCTTCATTTATGATTTGAAATTAATCAAGCTTGCACAAAACTTGTGTCACCATAAGATCTTGGTTCCTTTTTTAAACCGGCCAGATCCCTTAATGGGTTCCAGAGTTATGGCCCCTGAAAGGGCCAAAATTAGCTATTTTGACCTTGTCTGCACAATAGCAGCTTCATTTATGATTTGATTTTAACCAAACTTGCACACAACTTGTATTACCACAAGATCTTGGTTCCTTTCTTAAACTGGCCAGATTCCATCATGGGTTCCAGAGTTATGGCCCCTTAAAGGTCCAAAATCGGCTATTTTGGCTTTTGCAGCCATATAGATACTTCATTTATGGTTTTATTTGATACAAACTTCCAAAATATCTTCACAACAATAAATCTTGGATTCCATGACAAATCAGATCCAATCGTAGGTTCCAGAGTTATTTTATATCTGATTACCTCCCCTGATTGTAATCAAAATGGATTTATATCAGTAAGTACTTATAGGACTTATTTGAAATTTCATTATTGTCATTAGTTGGACTGAGCCAATCAGGGTAGATAACTATGGACTGATTTTATGTCAAATTACCTCCCTTTATTTCAAATTAAAATGGGTATATCTCTGTAACTATTGAAGATACTGATCTGAAATTTCATTTATGTCAACAGATTTATTTGGCAGATCCTTCTGTTGTTTACTTACAATATTTTTTTTTTTAATTACTTCCCTTTTACGTTACTATAAATAGCTTATTTTTAGTAACTTTTTTATTATTGGCCGTAGGGAAAAACTGAGACCACTTTTCTGTGGTACAACATGGATGGTACCTCCAATTTTTAGGTGTATTTTGACATATGTGTACCTTTAAGAATTTTATTTTCTTTTTGGTTAAATTTCTTCCCTTTGTTGTTCCTGTCCTTTGGACTTAGATATTTTTTCTGAGGACCTTCTTGTCCTCAAGTGCAATGATAACAGGTGAGCGATATAGGGCCATCATGGCCCTCTTGTTTATTATACCCCCACAAAACGAAGTTTGTGAGGTATATAGGAGTGAGCTTGGTGGTCGGTCGGTCCGTTGGTTTTGCATGGTTTCCGAATGATAACTCAAGAAAGGCTTGACCAATTTAAATAATTTTTGGTACACAGGTGTAACATCAGAAAATACAGGTCAAGTTCGAATTTGATGTCAGTAGGTCAAAGGTCAAGGTCACAGTGACCCTGAACAGTTAAACGGTTTCCGGATGATAACTTGAGAATGCTTGTGCCTAGGATCATAAATTTTGGTACACAGGTGTAACATCATGAAATGCAGGTCAAGTTTGACTTTGAGGTTTGTAGGTCAAAGGTCAAGGTCACAGGGACTCAGAACAGTTAAATGGTTTCCGGATGATAACTTGAGAATGCTTGGGCCTAGGATCATAAAGTTTGGTACACAGATGTAACATCATGAAATGCAGGTCTAGTTCGACTTTGAGGTCTGTAGGTCAAAGGTCAAGGTCACAGGGACTCGGAACAGTTAAATGGTTTCCGGATGATAACTTGAGAACTCTTTGGCCTAGGATCATAAATTTTGTAACACAGGTGTAACATCATGAAATGCAGGTGAAGTTCGACTTTGAGGTCTGTAGGACAAAGGTCAAGGTCACAGTGACTTGGAACAGTTAAATGGTCTCCGGATGATAACTTGAGAACACTTGGGCCTAGGATCATAAATTTTGTAACACAGGTGTAACATCATGAAATACAGGTCAAGTTCTACTTTGAGGTCAGTAGGTCAAGGGTCAAGGCCACAGTGACATGGAATAGTTAAACGGTTTCTGGATGATAACTTGAGAATGCTTGGGCCTAGGATCATGAAAATTGATAGGGAGGTTGGTTATGACTAGCAGATGACCCCTAATGATTTTGAGGTCAGTAGGTCACAGGTCAAGGTCACAGTGACCCGGAACATTTAAACAGTTTTCGGACAATAACTTGAGAATGCTTGGGACTAGGATCAGGAAACTTAATCTGGCGGTTGGCCATGTCAAGCAGATGACCCATATTGATTTTGAGTTCCAAAGGTCAAAGGTCATTTAAACCTTTTACAGGCAATAACTTGAGAACGCTTGGGCGTAGGATCATGAAACTTCATAAGGAGGTTGATCATGACTAGCAGATGACCTCTATTGATTTTGTGGTCAGTAGGTCAAAGGTCAAGCAAGTTCGACTTTGACATTGGCTTAGTTCTGTGACAATGCCATATTGTGGGGGTATAATTCGTCACTCCTGTGACAACTCTAGTTTTGATTTCTTATATAATTTTATATCCAGTGTCCCTCCAAGTAGTTAATTGTTTTTTATGGCCTTACCTGTAGAAGGGGCATAAAGTCTGCAGACACTAATGAGATAATGATTCAAGTTGTTCATTATTTTCCTATTACACCTCAGCAGTAAATGGACTACCCTAGCAGATTGATGATTAATTTGTTTAGTTCTCAGATTTCTTGGTTTAATTATTAGTTATAAAATAAGTAATTATATGTGCATTCTTTGTATCATAATAAGAAAAACATAATAATTGCATATAACTCATTAATGGTGTCATCTCTCTTGTACAGGGTATGTTAATTATTAGTTAGAATTATTAGTTACCTAGTTTTAGGATTTTGAGCTAGTCTTGAAGGATTTTGATATAACTTGGCACAATTGTTCACCATCATGAGACGGAGTGTCATGCGCAAGAACCAGGTCCCTAGGTCTAAGGTCAAGGTCACACTTAGAGGCCAAAGGTCAGATACAAGAATGACTTTGTCCAGAGCATTTCTTCATGCACAAATGTTCACCACCATGAGACAGAGTGTCATGCGCAGGTCCCTTCTTTATAATTACTTCCCTTTATTACCATTATAAATAGCTTATATTGTAACTTCTTCATTACTAGTCATAGGGAAAAATCGAGACCACTTTTCTGAAGTACAACATGCATGTTACATCCAAAGGTGTTTTGACCTATCTCTACCTGGTAAGGATTTTTGTGTTGACCTAGAATTTTTTGGGGTGGGGGGGGGGGTGATATTTTTTTTTTAGCTCACCTGAGCACAAAGTGCTCAAGGTATTGAGACCGTTCGTTGTCCGGCATCCGGTGGTGTGCGTGGTCCGTCAACATTTGCCTTGTGAAAACTCTAGAGGCCACAGTTGTGTCCCAATCTATATGAAACTTGATCAGAATGTTTGTCTTGATGATCTCTAGGTCAGATTTGAATCTGGGTGATGTGGGGTCAAAAACCAGGTCACACTGTCAAATCAAAGGAAAAGCTTTTGAACACTTTAGAGGCCACAGTTGTGGCTCAATCTTCATGAAACTTGGTCAGAATGTTTGTCTTGATGACCTTTGGGTCAAGTTTGAAACTGGGTTATGTGGGATTAAAAACTAGGTCAGTAGACCACATCATGGGAAAAGCTTGTGAACACTAGATGCCACAGTTTTGACCCAATTTTTATAAAACTTAGAATGTTTGTCTTGATTGTCTTTGGGACAAGTTTGAAACTGGATTATGTGGGATTAAAAACTAGGTCAGTAGGCCATATCATGGGAAAAGCTTGTGAACACTCTAGATGCCACAGTTTTGACCCAATCTTTATAAAACTTAGTCAGAATGTTTGTCTTGATGATCTCTAGGTCAAGTTCGAAGCTGCGTCGTGTGGGGTCACAAACTCAGGTCACTATGTCAAATCAAAGGAAAAGCTTGTGAAAACTCTAGAGGCCACAGTTGTGACCCAATCTTTATGAAGCTTGGTCAGATTCTTTTTTTTTTTTTTTTTGATGACTTCTAGGTCAAGTTTGAATCTGGGTCATGTGGGGTCACAAACTAGGTCGCACTCTCAGATCAAAGGAAAAACTTGTGAAAACTCTAGAAGCCACAGTTATGGCTCAGTCTTCATTAAACTTGGTCAGAATGTTTGTCTTAATGATCTCTAGGTAAAGTTTGAAACTGGGTCATGTGGGGTCAAAAACTAGTCAGTAGGCCAGATAATAGGAAAAGCTTGTGAACACTCTATAGAGACCACAGTTTTGACCCAATCTTAATGAAACTTGGTCAGAGTGTTTGTCTTGATGATCTCAAGGATAAGTTTATATCTGGGTTACGTGGGATTACACTGTTATGGTGTGTTACTCAGTTGAGCGACCTAGGGCCATTTTGGCCCTCTTGTTTAAGATTAACTTCCCTTAGTTGTTACTATAAATAACTTTTTTTGTAACTTTTTTTATAACTGACCATAGGGAAAATTAAGACCACTTTCCTGTGGCACAACATAGATGTCACTTTCAAATTTTAGGTGTATTTTAAGGTATCTCTACCTGGTAAGGAGTTTTTTTATGGACTTAGAAAAATAAAAGAATCACAATAATTACTACACAACCACAGAATTAAAACAGGTGCTAGTGTAAAGAAATTTGATATGGGTGTATATTGTGACATTCTGGCACTCCTGTTCTGATATAAGTTAATTCCATCAAAATAAAGAATGTCAGTACCCTTTCCATACTTGACCTTTAACCCCTCTTAGTAGTAGGGTCTTTTTAGCTCACCTGAGCCAAAGGCTTATGGTGAGCTATTGTGACCACTCAATGTCCTCCGTCCGTCGTCCGTCATGCATCGTGCGTCCGTCAACATTTTCTAAAAAAATTTTGGTGGCCCCCTTTCAAAATTGTTCAAAGAATTGAATTCCGTGCAGAACTCTGGTTGCCATGATTCCGTGTAGAACTCTGGTTGCCATGGCAACCGAAAGGAAAAACTTAAAAAATCTTCTTGTAAAAAACCACAGGGCCAAGGGCTTTGATATCTGGTGTGTAGCATCATTTAGTGGTCCTCTACCAAAATTATTCAAATTATCCCCCTAGGGTCAAATATGGCCCCGCCCGGGGGGTCACATGGTTTATATAGACTTATATAGGGAAAACTTTGAAAATCTTCTTGTACAAAACCACACTTCCTAGGACTTTGATATTTGGTATGGAGTATCATCTAGTGGTCCTCTACCAAAATTATTCAAATTATCCCCCTAGGATCAAATATGGCCCCGCCCCGGGGGTCACATGGTTTATATAGACTTATATTAGGGAAAACTTTGAAAATCTTCTTGTACAAAACCACATGGCCTAGGGCTTTGATATTTGGTATGTAGCATCATCTAGTGGTCCTCTACCAAGATTTTTCAAATTTTTCCCCTGGGGTCAAATATGGCCCCGCCCCGGGGGTCCCAAGTTTTACATAGACCTATATAGGAAAAAAAGTTTTAAAATCTTCTTGTCTGAAACCACAACACTTAGACCTTTGATATTTGGTTTGTAGCATTGAATTATGGTCCTCAACCAAAATTGTTCAAATTGTACCCCTTGGGTGAAAAGAGGTCCCAAGTTTTATATAGACTTATGTAGGAAAAAGCTTTAAAAATCTTCTTGTCTAAAACTACACGACCTAAGCTTTTGATATTTGGTATGATGCATTGTCTTGTAGTCCTCTACCAAAACTGTTCAAACAATGCCCCTTGGGTTAAAAGAGGCCCTGCCCTGGGGTCACTTAGTTATTATGTGAGTTACATAGGAAAAATACTTAAAAAATCATCTGATCCTATTTCCAAGACTGTTTATCTATAGTTACCTGATGACCCCAAGTAATATGATGTCACTTGACTGTGACCTTGACCTACTGACCTACTTTCTTGTTTTTTAAGATACAGCCTTGAAATTTTGATGACATACACAGTTTTGCATACAAATCGTAAAACTGAATTTCATTGACCATGAATGTGACCTACTGACTTTCTTGATATTTTATCATCAGTTTGACATTTGAAACATGTAGCTCATATAACTCAGGTGAGCCATCCAGGGTCATCATGACCCTCTTGTTAATGATACAGCCTTGAAATTTGGATGACATGTACAGTTTGCACACCAATCTTAAAACTGTCTTTCAGTGATCATGAATGTGACCTACTGACCTACTTTCTAATATTTTAGCGTCAGTTTGCCATTTGAAACATGTGGCTCATATTACTCAGGTGAATGATTCAGTGTCATCATGACCCTCTTGTACTTTTATTCTCATGAACTGCTTGATTGATCTGCACCAATATAGTGTCAACACACCATTTTTGAGTATTAACTTTCTTCAAATCCAAAGGTTTTACTTTGTGCACAAGTCAGGTTTCTCAATTGAAATGTGAGACTTTGTTGAGCTAGCTTAGCTTTGATGGCCCTCATGTTTGGAATGCTTTGGTCATATATAGCTGTGTATTGTTTTGTTTTAAGCCTTTAAGTTGTTCTGTACATTTTACCATGACTCTTGGTAATTTTTCAAATAGTAGAGCTTTTATAATCACCCTTTAGTCAATGTCTGATTAGGCGTCCATGTCACAAGAGGTTTCTGTTTATGTTAAAAATTGAAATCCTCAAATTCATATCCTGCAAGATAGCTGTTTTGACTGAAACCACTAAATTTAATTTTGTACCCACAAAATTAAATGATTTAAGGGAAAAAGAACCTGTTTAATATATTTTACTCTATGCATTTTTGTTCCCCGCCTTTTTTTGAAGAAAAAAGGGGGACATAGAAATAGGCTGCATCCTTCCCTCCTTCCATCATCTGTCCTTCCTTCCATCCATCACACTTCGTGTCCGGTTCATAACTCTGCCATCCAAGAATGGATTTTGAAATAACTTGGCATAAAAGTTCACCATAATGAGACAACTTGTCTTGCTCAAGACCAAGACCTCTAGCTCCAAGGTCAAGGTCACACTTAGAGGTCAAAGGTTAACAGTGTCTCTTTTGTGTCCGGTCTATAACTCTGCCATCCATGAAGGGATTTTGAAATAGCTTGGCATAAATGTTCACCATAATGAGACAACAGGTCTTGTCAAGATCCAGACCCCTAGCACAAAGGTCAAGGTCACACTTAGAGGTCAAAGGTTAACAGGGTCTATTTCATGTCCGTTCATAACTTTTTTGAAATTACTTGGTACAAATGTTCTCCATAATGAGACGACATGTCATGCACAAGATCCAGACCCCTAGCTCTAAGGTCAAGGTCACGCTTAGAGGTCGAAGGTCAGATACAAGAATGACTTTTTCCGGAGCATATCTTCTTCATGCATGGAGGGATTTTGATGTAACTGGTGGGGACTTAGATTTTTTTTTCAAGATTAACGTCCCTTTGTTGTGACTATAAATAACTTATATCGTAACTTTTTTTATAATTGACCGTAGGGAAAAATCAAGACCACTTTTCTGTGATACAACATAGATGTCACTTTCAAATTTTAGGTGTGTGTTTAAGGTATCTCTTCTTGGTAAGGCAGTTTTTTTTGTGGTCTTAGAAAAACAAAACTTACTTCATTTGTTGCTACTATAAATAGTTTATTCTTGAAACTTTTTAACCTGATTGTTAAACTTGGATATGTCATTGTTTTGGCTTACTGTCTACCAAACTTATACAGAATAGGTTTTACTGTAGCATCTACGTGACGGGTGTATATTGTGACATTCTGGCACTCTTTGTAATTTTTTTTGTTCATGCCAAGATGCTGTATTGGCATGCAGTATGTTTTGTGAAAAATGTCCTTAGGCGTGGGATGCTGGTAATTGTACCAGTAGTTTTTGAGAACATTCACTCACTAGGTTCCATGTAAGACCATCTAATTCCAAATTGTACAGATTAAACAGACAACTGTTGACTTATTTTTGTTTGTTGACGTAATGTAACGTGAAATGAAACCATAAATTAAAGTTCTTTTGGGGTTTTTTTTTGTAAATTATGTAAACTCAGTTTCATTTTAGCAAGCCAGCTCAGTAATTATAAACATTCTAGTTTTGATTCACATTTTTTGTCCTGGATAATTTTGGCTGTTCAGAAAAGTACGTAGGTACCAGGAAAATAATTTAATTATATTGTAAGATGATATCTATACAGATATGTTATATTAAAGCCACAGTGTTATATATATAATAATAATATTAATAATTTTATGAAAAATATTTTACTGTAATGGGCATACATATAACATCTTGTAAAATTAATGACAAAGTTTGAAGACGACACCTCTTATACAGTAAATTAATATGTACAGTAATCATACAATTTACATTTCTATAGAATATTAGTCAGTTAGGTGTTTATCCTTCCACGATTCCATGTAAGTTAGGTTTTTATCCGTTCCTCATGTAAACTGAGTTCAGTTATTATCAACCTGAAGTTAGGTTTTTATACCTTTTCTCACTGTCAGTACATTTGAACATGTATTGTGTCAATATGCTGTAGGTTTACAACATAGTGTAAACGGGCCTATAAAGCTGTATATGTTTTTGCTTCTAAACAAGAAAATAACAGGGGCAACAAAAGCATATAAGTATTGTTTAAGATTTTTAGCTCACCAGAGCCAAAGGCTCAGGGTGAGCTATTAGGATCAGTCACCATCTGGCGTCCGGCGTCCGTCCGTAAACTTTTACTTTAAATGACATCTCCTCATAAACCGCAAGCCCAATTTCATTCAAACTTCACAGGAATGTTCCTTGGGTGAAGCTCTACAAAAATTATTCAAAGAATTGAATTCCATTTAGAACTCTGGTTGCCATGGCAACCGAAAGGAAAAACTTTAAAAATCATCTTCTCAAAAACTAGAAGGCCTAGAGCTTAGATATATGGTGTGAAGCATTGCCTAGTGGACCTCTACCAAGATTGTTCAAATCATGACCCCCGGGTCAAAATTGACCTCGCCCCAGGGGTCACTTGATTTTACATAGGAAAATCTTAAAAAATCTTCTTCTCAAAAACCAGAAGCCCTAGACCTTAGATATTTGACAGGTAGCATTGCCTAATGGACCTCTACTAAAATTATTCAAATCATGACCCCGGGGTCAAAATTGACCCCGCCCCAAGGGTCACTTTATTTTACATAGGAAAATCTTTAAACATTTTCTAAAAATAAACAAGAAGGCCTAGAGCTTAGATATTTGATATGTAGCATTGTCTAGTGGACCTCTACAAAATTTATTCAAATCATGACCCCCGGGTCAAAATTGACCCCGCCCCAGGGGTCACTTGATTTTACATAGAAAAATCTTCAAAAATTTTCTAAAAATAAACCAGAAGGCCTAGAGCTTAGATATTTGACATGTAGCATTGCCTAGTGGACCTCTACAAAATTTGTTCAAATCATGACCCCCGGGGTCAAATTGACCCCGCCCCATGGGGTTTCATGATTGTACATAGGAAAATCTTCAAAATTTTCTAAAAATAAACCAGAAGGCCTAGAGCTTAGATATTTGACATGTAACATTGCCTAGTGGACCTCTACAAAATTTGTTCAAATCATGACCCCCGGGGTCAAAATTGAAATCGCCCCAGGGGTCACTTGATTTTACACAGGAAAATCTTCAAAAATGTTCTTAAAATAAACCAGAAGGCCTAGATCTTAGATATTTGACAAGTGGCATTGCCTAGTAGACTTCTACAAAATTTGTTCAAATCATGACCCCCGGGGTCCACCCCATGGGGTTACTTGGTTGTATTAAGAAAAATCTTCAAAGTTTTCTAAAATAAACCCAGAAGGCCTAGAGCTTAGATATTTGACATGTAGCATTGCCTAGTGGACCTCTACAAAGTTGTTCAAATCTTGACCCCCCCACCCCAAATTGACCCAGCCCCAGGGGTTACTTGATTGTACGTAGGGAAATCTTCATAAATTTGCTAAAAATAAACCAGAAGGCCTAGATCTTAGATCTTAGATATTTGATATGTAACATTGCCTAGTAGACTTCTGCAAACTTTGTTCAAATCATGACCGTCGGGGTAAAATTTGCCTCGCCCCAGGGGTTACTTGATTGTACATCGGAAAATCTTCCAAAAAATTTCTAAAAATCATCAGTTTGACATTTGAAACATGTAGCTCATATTACTCTGGTGAGCGATCCAGGGTCATCATGACCCTCTTGTTTATAAAAATTGTCATTGAATATTTTGCTTTGCTCGTCAGTATTCCACCAGAAAAAAGGGTTGATATATTTAACATGATAAATTTTGAAATAAATATACACTTGATCAATGGATACAGATATAACAACCGAAACATACCTTTATACATCGAAAATATATAGAAAACAAAGTTGTATCGGCTTTACATCCACCATGTTGGCAGTGAGTCAGGGTCGCTGAACAGGGTCATGCAGGATTATCCGGGTACATAGTTTGGTGAATTGCTGAGCAAAATTTTGTAAATGATAGGACTATGTTGTAACACTGCAAATAGATGTTTATTCTGTCCATTCTTGCATTACAAGTACACACATTATCTTTATTTCAAAAGTTGACTATATCAGATAAAATTTAATTACTTTCTCCTAAAAAAGAGTTTTAACAGTATAATTGATGTAAAATTTACTCATGCAACATATTTAGCAACATTTTTATTGAGAATTGTCAGATATGTATAGGGAACGCAACTTGACCCCGATGGTTGACCTTTGCATTATAATGCATAATGAGGCACAACCTATTATTGAAAAGGAGTGTACGTAAAACACGAGCTTCATGAGAAAAAAGGAAATATAAATTTTGTAAATATAAATTAATGTGTTGGAAAGTTTTAACTGATCAAATGTAAATATATATACTTTGATACTGCACTGTATACAGACTAATTCCATATAGATATAAACGGCTACCCTAAGGACCCTTGATTTCTATAATGAAATAATCGAAATGAATAATCAGCCTAACTGCAGGGTTCCGAAAATTTTGATAACTCAGTCGGTCCGAAACGAAAATCCTGACATCGGCGTTACCCCACCCACCACATTCCCAATATTACATATTTTGTAAAACGTGATAGGGTAAAGAAATAAGCATGTCATGCATTAAAACTGAGTTACCAGTCACCGCGCGTTACCATAAAATGAAGACAGTGATTCAGTGTTACGTGTGATCGTTACTTTGTTTAAATTTCGATGTTTTTCCGAGATAATACGAGGCATTGACACCGTCTGCGTAACTAGTCTAAAAGCCAACGCACGTGACTTCGATACCGTATACACGGCAGATACTTTGTGATGTTTCCTCATTCTTTGACGGAATTCTATAAAGTACAATGCGTCAAAGTGAGTTACACAACACATATTCTCTGCTAAACAGCCTCAGTATTTAATGAATACTCTGCCGCGGACCGAATGTGTACGTTATTTGAACGCTGAGATCGAATTTCCTGCATGTATAGTACCAAAACGTCACACGGGTTGGCCACGGATATTTCATTTCACTTACGTTGTACTTCAATAAGCAACTACATTTTATAAAGTTATATGTTCTCTTCTGATGTAAACAAAATTTCATTTTGAAACGTTTTTTAAAAGACCGATTTGATAAACAGTGCCACTCCGGTTTTCTTTATCATTCGTGGTTGCCCGTCCATTTTTTTCTTTTTTTGTACAGTCGGGTTGCAAAGACGATTTTCTGCATTTGTTTCAACTGGAGCCCCAACAAATGAATCATGTAATTTTTTCAAATAAAGTAATTATAAAAATTATTTTTATCGGTTTTCCGTGTGATGTCTCATTAAATCAAAGACCTATAATGTACAATTATAGCTCTTTGATTGAATGCAGCGACCATTTGTTTGTTACCGTGATCAAACATAGCCTTTTGAAATAAACCATCCGTCGGATTCTAAATAAAAGAAGTGGATCCCCGTCGAAATGATTTGGATCCAGTCAGAAACGTTAGGAAACCAGTCAAAAATGTTTAATACACCGCAGTCGGCTGTCTGCAAACATTAAAGGATGTGCCGCGCGAGCACTGATTGCGTCACGCGCTAATTACGGACCGATTATCAAAGTGACAATCAGACCGATTGACACGTTTATTGATTATCTGAAGGTGCGACCAACAATTTCCTACTTGGCAGGTGATCGTGTATTGAGATATCAGACCGAAATTTATACTTTTCTCCATTTTTACGGGACCGATTTTTTCGTTTTTTCACTTCACGAATCGGTCTGAAAAGTCAAAAATCGGTCCAAAACCGACAAACCGGCAAATTTCCGAAGCCATGAGCCTAAGGTCAACCATCGCGGTCAAGTTGCGACTACTATAAGCAGTTGTTAAATCATTAACCTTACACTATTTAGGTAACTTTAACAATTGATAACAATCAAAAACCATGTAAGTTTGAGGAATACTCATAAAATAATTATAAAAAACTGATAGGTGTTATTAAATTTTGACATAGAATGCATTCATTTGAAACAAATTCTAAATTTGCATGTTGTGTTCTTGTACATTCCTCATTTCTGAACCTTCAGTGAATATCTGATAGTAAGTCCGTCATTTATGCATTCCCAAAGCACAGAATACATTCCAAATTAAATAAGATATCCATAAGGTATCTGTTCATCACATATCTGGTTTCACAATTTAAATTCTTCTCTCTTTTTCATTCCATATACTTAAAGAAAGATACAGTATTAAATGTTAATGGAAAGCAACTATTGGCAAATTCTCCAGTTTTGTGAGAGAAAATGCAGAATTTAATGCTGATTTTGAAATTTATAATATACTATTCACTGCAGTAGTAAATGTCTGTTTCATATAGAACAAAGAAAAGAGTTTCGAAATCTAGCAAAAAAGGAAGCCAATGAATGTGTTACAGACAGGATGGTGGACACAATTCTCGAGATGAAGGATAAACCGGACAGATTTTCAGCACTAGTCAGTTTGTTCAAAGAAGAATTTGGTTAGTATTGGTTATGAAATTGAAATCAAATTATTTCAAATTCAGAGAGTACTTAAGACAGTGAATCAACTTCTATTAGTATTTCATATTAAATTTTGTGTGTTTTTTTCATGATTCAAGTATATTTCCAGAAAGGAAAATGGAAACCAGGTTCAGTATACTATGTAGATACCTTTTGAGGGTGTGTCTTTCTTTCCTCATAGTATCTTTGGTGGCAGTGGCAATTAATCCATTAATACTCTTATATTAGGCATTGTAACTGAAAATACAAACTTCGAGTAGGAGCTATCTATATTACATATATGTGTAGTTGTACTTGATCATTCATTGTGAATGAAGCAAACCAAATCCTTTTTAATAGTATGTGTATGCTTGAATGGAAGCTCGATAATAATATTTTCTGTTTGATCTGGAATTTGTAGGATATGGAAACCCCACGCCACTTTCCCCACCCAAATGGACTCCTCTTAATTCTGTGTATAAAATGACCTTTCAAATTTGTGACTATAAAATAAGTTTTTATTTTTGGTTGGTTATTTACTAGTGGAGGGCCTTCCGTGGCCGAGTGGATAAGGTCACTGACTTCAAATCACTTGCCCCTCATCGATGTGGGTTCAAGCCTCGCTCAGGGCATTGAATTCTAAATGAGAGGAAGTCATCCAGTTGGCTTAAGGAAGGTCAGTGGTTCTACCCAGGTGCCCCCTTGTGACGAAATAATGCACGGAGGGGCACCTGGGGTCTTTCTCAACCATCAAAGCTGGAAAGCCACTGTTGTGTCAGTGTGACCTTAAACCCAACAAAATAAAATAATTAAATATTTACTAGTCGATGCTGAAATGAATTCTAGTGTGATTTAACTACCAAGGACATCAACTGAACGATCAAACACATTAATAGGGAGGGGCCTGTTACATGTATTACTGTAAAATGAATAGGACTAGCATTCTTTAACTTTGTAGTGATTTTAGTAATGGATGGGATGTTTGTTGTTTTGTAACGAAACATGTAATTGTCTCTTCTTTCAGGAAATGAAAAAGTTGTTGGCATTCTCAAAGGAGAAAAGATGCCATCCAATTTCAAGGATCACAAAGACAAAATTCAGAAAACTATGATGAAAACTATTTGTAATAACTTACATGTAATCCATATCATCCCACAGTTAATGAATCGTAATTTGATAGTGCAAAGAGAAGCAGACAATCTACGTAATGTGGAAAACAATCATTCAAAATACGAAGCTGCAATAGATCTTGTACTGATGTTACCTAATAGATGTGTTGATTGGTATCCTAGATTCATGATCTGTTTAATTGATTCGGGACAAGAACCTCTGGCTGAGACATTGGATAAAGATTTATATCAGGGTAAGTATATTTAAATTTTGTATTGTGATAAAGGCCAAACTTGATGCAAAATTTTAAGTCATTATTTGAGAAACATTGTCTTGTTTCTAATCTAATCTACACCTATGTTGCACACATATTGTCAGATAAGAGTTTTTATTGCTAGTGTTTGTCTCATAAATGAGTATAAAGGTCTTTCTGTTTCTTTTATGTAACTGAATGGGTACAAATGTATTATAAGTCTGTTGAAAAAAACAAAGGAAAAAAACACTGTAATGTTTCTCCTATGACCTATTGGGGTATTCCTCTTCCATTGAGCGTAATTGCCAATGAGACAGGTACTTTAAAGTGGTGTGTGTTTTTTAAAGTTACCTGCCATTGAATTGCAAGCATTTATATCTTTTATATACATTTTCAGACCGTATGCAAATAGCAGTTGTTATATTTAAATTCCATTTTGTTACTTTGTAGTCACTTGTTTTTCATGGTGTACTGAAACCAATTTTTAGAATAGGAAATTGAAAGACTAGTATAGTATTTTCCGGTATGTAAAAAATTCCCCGGATGTAAATAATCAACAATTGCGACCGCAAGCTGTAATTCTGAGATTTTGGTAAGATAATTTGACAGTAACTTGTATGTTTTGGTTTACCAAGTAGTAGTATTTTTCCGCAGCATTGTTAATGGCTTCTGTCACGGTTTCTTACGACATTTGATTGCATACGGAAATAGATGTCTGCGCATGCACCGAGGTTACTGTGATATTTTTACAACTGTTAAGTGTCGTGGACAACATTTAGTGGTTCTGTGGTATTTCCTATCAAAATCTTTGACATACTCTGATTTTAACAATTTTCACTACTTCATTAAATTAAAAACAAAATTATTTGACTACGCACAAGTAGAAAAAAATAATTCTGTAATGAACTTTAATAGTTCTAGAAAGTAGCTTTGAGAAAAGGACATTATGTCATATTATTGCAGTGTCCATTTAGTCTTCATCGGTCTGTCTGTGTGATAGAAGCTTTGCAGGTATTGTGCTTATTTTTAGGTTTCATGGTGACCTATAATTGAAGTGGAAGCTCAGAAAGTTGATGTTCATTGTTGGCATTATACTTGTAAAGCTTTTTCTAATAAATAACCAGGTGAATATTCAACAAATTTTGGCAGAAGTCATCTTGCATGTACTTCTCTCACTCACAGGCTTGTTGAAATTTTTGTGCATAACTAACTGAATTTAGAGGCCAGGAGAGTATTTACCTTTATGTGTAACTGACTGCATTTAGAGGTTAGGAGAGTATTTACCTTTGTGTGTAACTGACTGCATTTAGAGGCCAGGAGAGTATTTACCTTTGTGTGTAACTGACTGCATTTAGAGGCCAGGAGAGTATTTACCTTTGTGTGTAACTGACTGCATTTAGAGGCCAGGAGAGTATTTACCTTTGTGTGTAACTGACTGCATTTAGAGGCCAGGAGAGTATTTACCTTTGTGTGTAACTGACTGCATTTAGAGGCCAGGAGAGTATTTACCTTTGTGTGTAACTGACTGCATTTAGAGGTTAGGAGAGTATTTACCTTTGTGTGTAACTGACTGCCTTTAGAGGCCAGGAGAGTATTTACCTTTGTGTGTAACTGACTGCATTTAGAGGCCAGGAGAGTATTTACCTTTGTGTGTAACTGACTGCATTTAGAGGCCAGGAGAGTATTTACCTTTGTGTGTAACTGACTGCATTTAGAGGCCAGGAGAGTATTTACCTTTGTGTGTAACTGACTGCATTTAGAGGCCAGGAGAGTATGTACCTTTGTGTGTACCAGACTGCATTTAGAGGTTAGGAGAGTATTTACCTTTGTGTGTAACTGACTGCATTTAGAGGCCAGGAGAGTATTTACCTTTGTGTGTAACTGACTGCATTTAGAGGCCAGAAGAGTATTAACCTTAAAACATCTTCTCATGATCAATTTGATGGATATTCACCAAACTTTGTTGTAACATGTTTGCATAGCCATGTCTTGGAGCCAAATTTAGAGCTACCAAATTTCTTACCTACTTAGATTTTAAATATCTTACATTTCTTCCATGTTACAGAAATACTGAGCCACAGAAAAAGGAAAATGGCAGAAAATAGTGACAAATGCTGGTCATTGGATGATGACAATGAATTTTGTGAAAATTTTGGACAGAGTTCATTAGGTACATATCTTTTACAATCATATTAGATTTACTGGTATCTGCTGCAATGATTCATTGTCGAGCCTGCTGTGGTAAGGTAGTTCAAAAGCTATTGGCAAAAAAATAAGTGTTGTATTTGAAAATTTATGTTTAGCATAATGTGCAATTTAACTTACACAACAAACATGTATAAGAAACTGCCTTATGACAAGTAACTATAAGTATCGCACAGTATTAAGGCGTTTTGAAATGTAAACAAACAAAACAATGACATAAAATTAAATCAGTACACTACCTTGATGACACAAACAATGATTCCTCATCGGCCAAGCGGTAATGGTATTTATGTTATATCTTTCTTTGGGAGTTCAGTTCCCAGACCCATAAAACTTTTATTTTTAAAACTGTAATTTTTTTTCAGTACGATTCAAGGAAGACAACACGAGTTTAAGTTAATCTAGTTCTTACTTGTTCAGTAACTTATATATGTCACTATTAACATGTAATTATGTTTATATACACTTTGCCTTTAAGGTATTAGGCCCCTAATAGTAATGTTTAAGAAATGGCATTTGCTTGGTATATTCTTACAGTTGACCGTGCTTTACATTGTGTTGCAAATTTTTAAAAACTTTTACCATGCCGTTTTTTATGAATTTTGTATAATTAATGGTATTTCCTCAAGCTCAAGTGGGGACAAATTTCAAAGTGATGGCCTTTATCTAAAACGTTTACAGAGAATTCATTTTACCATTATTTTTTATGAAAGAAGCATCCAACTATTGGTAAACATATATAAAACTTAAAATAAAACTGTCAATATCATCTTTTTAGGGAGCCTCAAGTAAACGGGTTTAATGTGACAGATCTCTAACTCTAACATTGAAAAATTAAGGTCGAATGCTGTGAGTCTGTTTTGAATTTTGCTCGCTTCATTCAAAAATAACCTTGGGGCAGAACTAAAACCTACCTACATTTCTTCCACAATATGTAATCTAAAGATTGAAGGCAAAATAAAGAACTTTTACCATATGTAACTCAGTATTTTTAAAGATGTCTAACTCTACCCCTTCTGTTGCAGTCTCAGGTACTGGTCTGAGTCGTAAATTCGGCCACTTTTTGCGGTTTTTCATAAATATTTCTTTCTTTATACAATTGATTTGTACAAAATTTATACCATATGTGCTTTAATACAAGCAACATTGATTGTTATTATTTACGGCCGTTTACAGTATGGCAAACAATAAAACATCGCTTAAAATAACGGACAGGTTTTGCCTCCACATTTTACCTTCTAGAGGTTGTAAATATTCGGCCACTTTTAAAACATAAAGTTGGTTATATTTTCAACATTTTCTTGGAAATAAATCGATGCTACAGCCAAAATTGTTCTTTTTTCAACAAACTGCAAACAATTTTCAATAGTATACCTCGTGGGGAATATTTGCCATCAGAGATTTAAAAAAGCGCCTGTCATCCTTCTCACAGCAGCATGACGTAGTTTAATTTTTACGTCACTGTTTGTCACACATTCTAGCACAAAACTGTTGTTCTTGTCACTTTTCAGGGGTGTTTTAACAGGAGAGTAAAGAGAATCTCGCACTCACGTGCTGTTATAACACCTTTTTATATATGTGCTTTCAGTGGCAAAGCATAAACGTATTACGGCCCCGAAATGGATAATTCAAAAGAAAATGACGTCAACGTGAAACAACAACGTAGACATGGAAATTCAATGACGTTGAGGGATTATATATTCATTTACTTTGTTTTAAACTTGTTTTATGTTAGTTAGCGCATGTTCTTTTCGTGTTATAAAGTTTAGATTTAAATTAACCCTTACCGGGCCTCGGCATAAACGAGCGCGTGCGATGATGTCACGCGACCTGCGAGACAAAATATTTGCTATTTAGCGTACACAACTTTAGGGAATGACACCTTTTTTTCTACTCACCTCAACTTGTTGTTTTCTGCCGACTTTGTTGCTAACGCAAGTGCTTGTGATGACACAGATGCGTTCTCAAGCATCTGGCTCGAAAAAAAGCTTTAAACTGGGTGGCCGAATATTTACGACTTGGCCGAATTTACGACTCGAACCAGAAAATTCACTTTGAACAGCAAGAAATCGCTTATCAAATAATTTTTTTTCCCATTTTTAGCTCACCTGTCACAAAGTGACAAGGTGAGCTTTTGTGATCGCGCAGCGTCCGTCGTCCGTCCGTGCGTAAACTTTTGCTTGTGACAACGCTAGAGGTCACATTTTTCATGGGATCTTTATGAAAGTTGGTCAGAATGTTCATCATGATGATATCTAGGTCAAGTTCGAAACTGGGTCACGTGCAGTCAAAAACTAGGTCAGAAGGTCTAAAAATAGAAAAACCTTGTGACCTCTCTAGAGGCCATATTTTTCATGAGATCTTCATGAAAATTGGTCAGAATGTTCACCTTGATGATATCTAGGTCAAATTTGAAACTGGGTCACGTGGGATCAAAAACTAGGTCAGTAGGTCTAAAAATAGAAAAACCTTGTGACCTCGCTAGAGGCCATATTTCTCAATGGATCTTCATGAATATTGGTCAGAATGTTCATCTTGATGATATCTAGGTCAAGTTCGAAACTGGGTCACGTGCGATCAAAAACTAGGTCAGTAGGTCTAAAAATAGAAAAACCTTGTGACCTTGCTAGAGGCCATATTTCTCAATGGATCTTCATGAATATTGGTCAGAATGTTCACCTTGATGATATCTAGGGCAAGTTCGAAACTGGGTCATGTGCGGTCAAAAACTAGGTCAGTAGGTCTGAAAATAGAAAAAAAATTTGTGACCTCTCTAGAGGCCATATTTTTCATGGGATCTTTATGAAAATTAGTCAGAATGTTCACCTTGATGATATCTAGGTCAAGTTCTAAACTGGATCACGTGCGGTCAATAACTAGGTCAGTAGATCTAAAAATAGAAAAACCTTGTGACCTCTCTAGAGGCCATATTTTTCAAGAGATCCTTATGAAAATTGATCAGAATATTCATCTAGATGATATCTAGATCAAGTTCGAAACTAGGTCACATGCGGTCAAAAACTAGGTCAGTAGGTCTAAAAATAGAAAAACCTTGTGACGTCTCTAGAGGCCATATTTCTCAATGGATCTTCATGAAAATTGGTGAGAGTGTTCAGCTTGATGATATCTAGGTCAAGTTCATAACTGGGTCACGTGCGGTAAAAAAACTAGGTCAGTAGGTCAAAAAATAGAAAAACCTTGTGACCTCTCTAGAGGCCATATTTTTCATGAGATCTTCATGAAATTTGGTGAGAATGTTCACCTTGATGATATCTAGGTCAGTTTAAAAAGTGGGTCACATGCCTTCAAAAACTAGGTCATTAGGTCAAATAATAGAAAAACCTTGTGACCTCTCTAGAGGTCATACTTTTCGATCGATCTTCATGAAAATTGGTCAGAATTTTTTATTTTGATGATATCTAGGTCACATATGCTCAAAAACTAGGTCACTATGTCAAATAATAGAAATAACGACGTCATACTCAGTTCAACACTGGGTCATGTGGGGATAGGTGAGCGATTCAGGACCATCATGGTCCTCTTGTTATTTAATAAATCATTAACAAGTTTTGAAAGAAGTGAAAACTTGCTAGAAAAAAATGGAAAATAAGGAAATAAATTTTTGGTCCCAGTGCGGTTTGAACCTACGCCCCCCTGAAAATTGCAGTGAAAGTAGGTTTATGGTTTCTTCAAAAAGAAGGTACTCTATTATGGGCCTAATACCTTAATATGATCTAATGTTTTTAAGCTTTCATGTGATATTTTTTAAAGCTCAATGGATTAGTTTATAGATTTTATAACAATCTTACATTTCACTTTAAATAGCATTGCCCATTCATAATTTCAGCATCAATTGATTTAAAGATACTACTGATTTTATACAAAAAAAGAAACAAAACAATGAATTGGACACCCCAAAAAAAAAAAACCTTATCAAATGCAAAATGAAAAAATATTGGATGGATGCAAGGTTTTGACGGTCAAAACTATCACAACAGAATGATTACGAGGGCTGTCCCAGAAAATCGCAAACTTTTTTTATTATTTTGTAAATAAGTGACGCATCAAATAATTATTTTAACTAATGTTATTTCAATGTATACTCAACAGGACTATATAGTTTAAAATTAAATATCTGTCGTATTATTTGAGTATTTTTTAAATAATGGATGGCAGTCAGTGCTAGTCGGCGCACTCTCAGTTTTCCTCCTACAAAAAGAAGCGGCTTCCATTTAAATTCATATAACTTACTTGATATAAATCTCACAGGATTAAAATCTATATCGTCGTTAACGGCAACATGTGGCGCATGATAATGTTGCATTTCAAGTCTTTGACCTCACTTATGTTAAAATAGTGACGTAATTTTAAAAGTAATGGTCGCGCACACTTTTAGAAATGGCAACGTCAGATAAGTTCGCGGCGCAGAAAGTATTAAAAAATATTGTGTAGATCGCGGTATGACTCATTCCAAAACAAAACAAGACGTTTTAAGGCAGGTTGGACGAGTGATTCAAAGAGAGGGCGACATAATACTTTAATACTTTCTGCGCCGCGAACTTATCTGGCGTCGCCATTTCTGAAAGTGGGTGTGACCATTACTTCCAAAGTTACGTCACTATTTTAACGTAAGTGACGTCAAAGACTTGAAATGCAACATAATTAGGCGCCACATGTTGCTGTTAACGACGATATAAATTTTAATCCTGTGAGATGTATATTGGGTAAGTTTCATGACTTCAAAAGGAAGCCGCTTCTTTCTGTAGTAGGAAAACTAAGCGTGCGCCGACTAGTACTGACTGCCGAGTTTCACGATTTTATGGGACAGCCCTCATACATGTCCATTCACTCAACCTACTGCACCATCAAGCCAACTATAGATCTTCCTTTGTTTCTATCGAGAATGCTATTGACTGTTTATTTACATATTACTAAAATAAAAATGCCATAATACTGTGTGGTACTTTTACACTGAAACAAACCTCCTGACATAACCCTTTAAATGTTATTTTTGAAAAATGTAAACAATTTCCCTCACCAGCGCATACCCTCTGTACTGATAATTTTTCTAGGTATGGTTATTATTTTTCCTCATGTATTATAGAAATATCAGTTTCAGTTGAAGTTCCATTGAGACAATCTTCTTACCAAGACACTTTAAGGAGCAGCGATGAAACACAGCTTAAAGAAATGTACAGAGGAGAGCTGAGTTTAGGTGTGTTTTTAGCTCGATTATTTGAAGAATAGTCTAGCTATTCTACTCACCCTGGCGACGGTGTCTGTGTCACACCTTGGTTAAAGTTTTGAATGCAAGTACATATGGCTATCATTTAAAGGCTTATAGCTTTGAAACTTATTTTTTCTTTTTCTAGGTCAATTACCAACCTCACTGGGTCAAGTCCCATAACTCTGACATGTATTTTGGCCAAATTATGCCCCCTTTTGCACTTAGAAAATCCTGGTTAAAGTTTTATGTGCAAGTCACAATTTACTATCTCCAAAACATTTGCAGATATTGAATTGAAACTTTACATGGGTCTTGGGGGTTATGAAATTAGGTGAGAGCATCAAGTCCCATAACTCTGACATGTATTTTGGCCAAATCATGCCCCCTTTTGGCCTTAGAAAATTCTGGTTAAAGTTTTATGTGCAAGTACATATAGCTATTACTTAAAGGCATATAGATTTGAAATTTATTATATGCCGGAAGGGACGTATTATGTTATATCCCAGTGTACCTCCGTCTGTCTGTTAGCAATTTTGTGTCCGCTCTGTAACTCTTGAACGCCTTGAAGGATTTTGAAGAAACTTGACACAAACATTTACCGCATCAAGATGACGTGCAGAGTGGATGGCTTGCTTCAAGGTCAAGGTCACACTCGGGGGGTCAAAGGTCATATGAGTTTGTTTTGTGTCCGCTTTGTAACTCTTGAACTGCTTGAAGGATTTCAAAGAAACTTGGCACAAATGTTTTGGAAGGCTTGCTTCAAGGTTAAGGTCACTCTTAGGGGTCAAAGGTCATATGACTTTGTTTTGTGTGTATATTGCTCTGCATTGCGGTGTTCTTGTTTTTATTTGGCAGATCCCTTTTTAGCTCACCTGAGCAATGCTCAGGTTAGTTTTTCTGATCACTCGATGTCCGGCGTCTGTCGTCTGTCTGTCAACATTTAGCTTGTGTATGCGATAGAGGCTGTATTTTTCAATTGATCTTCATGAATATTGGTCAGATTGATAACCTTGATGAAATCTAGGCCGAGTTCGAAAATGGGTCATCTCGGGTCAAAAAGTAGGTCACTAGGTCAAATCAAAGAAAAACCTTGTGTATGCGATAGAGGCTGTATTTTTAGCTCACCTGTCACAAAGTGACAAGGTGGGCTTTTGTGATCGCGCTGTGTCCGTCGTCCGTCCGTGCGCCAGTCCGTAAACTTTTGCTTGTGACCACTCTAGAGGTCACATTTTTAATGGGATCTTTATGAAAGTAGGTCAGAATGTTCACCTTGATGATATCTAGGTTAAGTTTGAAACTGGATCAAGTGCCCTCAAAAACTAGGTCAGTAGGTCTAAAAATAGAAAAACCTTGTGACCTCTCTAGAGGCCATATTTTTCACAAGATCTTCATGAAAGTTGGTCTGAATGTTCATCTTGATGATATCTAGGTCAAGTTCGAAACTGGGTCACGTGCCTTCAAAAACTAGGTCAGTAGGTCAAATAATATAAAATCCTTATGACCTCACTGGAGGTCATATTTTTCATGGGATCTGCATGAAAATTGGTCAGAATGTTCATCTTGATGATATCTTGGTCAAGTTCGAAACTGGGTCAGGTCCGGTCCAAAACTAGGTCAGTAGGTTAAATAATAGAAAAACATTGTGACCTCTGTAGAGGCCGTATTTTTCATTGGATCTGCATGAAAATTGGTCTGAATGTTCATCTTGATGATATCTTGGTCAAGTTTGAAACCGGGTCAACTGCGGTCAAAACCTAGGTCAGTAGGTCAAATAATAGAAAATCCTTGTGACCTCTGTTGAGGTCATATTTTTCATGGGATCTGCATGAAAATTGGTCAGAATGTTCATCTTAATGATATCTAAGTCAAGTTTGAAACCGGGTCAACTGCGGTCAAAACCTAGGTCAGTAGGTCAAATAATAGAAAATCCTTGTGACCTCTGTAGAGGTCATATTTTTCATTGGATCTGCATGAAAATTGATCAGAATGTTCATCTTGATGATATTTAGGTCAAGTTCGAAACTGGGTCACGTCCGATCCAAAACTAGGTCAGTAGGTCAAATAATAGAAAAACCTTGTGACCTCTGTAGAGGCCGTATTTTTCATTGGATCTGCATGAAAATTGATCAGAATGTTCATCTTGATGATATCTAGGTCAGATTTGAAACCGGGTCAACTGCGGTCAAAAACTAGGTCAGTAGGTCAAATAATAGAAAATCCTTGTGACCTCTCTGGAGGTCATATTTTTCACGGGATCTGCATGAAAATTCTCAGCGATAGAGGCTGTATTTTTCAATTGGTCTTCATGAAATTTGGTCAGAATGATTGCTTTGATAAAATCTAGGTCACTTTCGAATATGGGGCATCTGGGGTCAAAGAGTAGGTCACTAGGTCAAATCAAAGGAAAAGCTTGTATATGCGATAGAGGCTATATTTTCCAACTGATCTTCCTGAAATTAAGACAGAATGATTATCTTGATGAAATCTAGGTCAAATTTGAATATGGGTCATCTAAGATTAAAAAGCAGGTCACTAGGTCAAATCAAAGAAAAACCTTGTGTATGCTATAGAGGCTGTATTTTTCAACTGATCTTCATGAAATTTGGTCAGAATGATAGCCTCAATGAAATCTAGGTCAAGTTTGAATATGGGTCATCTGGGGTCCAAAACTAGGTCACTAGATCAAATCAAAGAAAATACTTATTTATACGCAATATTTTTGCTCCAATTTTAATGATAATTTGTCAGAACATATTTTTCCATGAAATCACTAGGTCAAACATGTTTACACAGTTATAGTGTGTTATGGTGTGTTTCTAAGGTGAGCGACCTAGGGCCATCTTGGCCCTCTTGTTTGTTCACTTACAATAATTTTTAGCTCACCTGTCACAAAGTGACAAGGTGAGCTTTTGCGGTGTCCGTCCGTCCGTGTGTCCGTAAACTTTTGCTTGTGACCACTCTAGAGGTCACATTTTTCATGGGATCTTTATGAAAGTTGGTCAGAATGTTCATCTTGATGATATCTAGGTCAGGTTCGAAACTGGGACACGTGCCGTCAAAAACTAGGTCAGTAGGTCTAAAAATAGAAAAACCTTGTGACCTCTCTAGAGGCCATATATTTCACAAGATCTTCATGAAAATTGGTCAGAATGTTCACCTTGATGATATCTAGGTCAGTTTCGAAACTGGGTCACGTGCCATCAAAAACTAGGTCAGTAGGTCTAAAAATAGAAAAACCTTGTGACCTCTCTAGAGGCCATATATTTCAAAAGATCTTAATGAAAATTGGTCAGAACATTCACCTTGATGATATCTAGGTCAAGTTCGAAACTGGGTCACGTGCCATCAAAAACTAGGTCAGTAGGTCAAATAATAGAAAAACTTTGTGACCTCTCTAAAGGCCATATTTTTCATTGGATCTGTATGAAAATTGGTCTGAATGTTTATCTTGATGATATCTAGGACAAGTTCGAAACTGGGTTGTGTGCGGTCTTTTTATATCAGACCAGTATTTTTATTAGCTCACCTGAGCTGCTCAGGTGAGTTTTTCTGATCGCTCGATGTCTGGCGTCCGTCGTCCGGCATCTGTCGTCCGGCGTCTGTCAACATTTAGCTTGTGTATGCGATAGAGGCTGTATTTTTCAATTAATCTCCATGAATATTGGTCAGAATGATAACCTTGATGAAATCTAGGCCGAGTTGGAAAATGGGTCATCTCGGTTCAAAAACTAGGTCACTAGGTCAAATCAAAGAAAAACCTTGTGTATGCGATAGAGGCTGATTTTTTCATTTAATCTTCATGAATATTGGTCAGAATGATAACTTTGATGAAATCTAGGCCGAGTTCGAAAATGGGTCATCTGGGGTCAAAAACTAGGTCACTAGGTCAAATCAAAGAAAAACCTTGTGTATGCGATAGAGGCGGTATTTTTCAATTAATCTTCATGAATATTGGTCAGAATGATAACCTTGATGAAATCTAGGCCGAGTTCGAAAATGGGTCATTTCGGGTCAAAAGTTAGGTCACAAGGTCAAATCAAACAAAAACCTTGTGTATGCGATAGAGGCTGTATTTTTCAATTATTCTTCATGAATATTGGTCAGAATGATAACCTTGATGAAATCTAGGCCGAGTTCTAAAATGGGTCATCTGGGGTCAAAAACTAGGTCACTAGGTCAAATCAAAGAAAAACCTTGTGTATGCGATAGAGGCTGTATTTTTCAATTGATCTTCATGAATTTTGGTCAGAATGATAACCTTGATAAAATTTAGGCCAAATTTGAAAATGGGTCATCTCGGGTCAAAAACTAGGTCACTAGGTCAAATCAAAGAAAAACCTAAAGGCAAAAAAAATTCAACTGATCTTCATGAAATTTTGTCTGAATGGTTGCCTTGATGAAATCTAGGTCACTTTCCAATATGGGTAGTCTTGGGTCAAAAGTTAGGTCACAAGGTCAAATCAAACAAAAACCTTGTGTATGCGATAGGCCGAGTTCGAAAATGGGTCATCTCGGGTCAAAAACTAGGTCACTAGGTCAAATCAAAGAAAAACCTTGTGTATGCGATAGAGGCTGTATTTTTCAATTGATCTTCATGAATTTTGGTCAGAATGATTACCTTGATGAAATCTAGGCCGAGTTCGAAAATGGGTCATCTGGGGTCAAAAACTAGGTCACTAGGTCATATCACGTAAAAACCGTGTGTATGCGATAGAGGCTGTATTTTTCACTTGATCTTCATGAATTTTGGTCAGAATGATTACCTTGATGAAATTTAGACCAAGTTCGAAAATGGGTCATCTGGGGTCAAAAACTAGGTCACTAGGTCAAATCAAAGAAAAACCTTGTGTATGCAATAGAGGCTGTATTTTTCAACTGATCTTCATGAAATTTAGCCAGAATGATTACCTTGATAAAATCTAGGCCAAGTTCGAAAATGGGTCATCTGGGTTCAAAAACTAGGTCACTAGGTCAAATCGAAGAAAAACATTGTGTATGCAATAGAGGATGTATTTTTCAATTGATCATCATGAAATTTGGTCAGAGTGATTGCCTTGATGAAATCTAGGTGGATTTTGAATATGGGTTATCTGAGGTCAAAAACTAGGTCACTAGGTCAAATCAAAGAAAAAACTTCTGTATGTGATAGAGGCTGTATTTTTCAGTTGATCTTCATGAATTTTGGTCAGAATGATTGCCTTGATAAAATCTAGGTCGAGTTTGAACATGGGTCATCTAGGATAAAAAAACTAGGTCATATCTAAGAAAATGCTTGTTTTATCGCAAGAGACCGATTTTTTGGTCCAATCTTAATGAAAATTGGTCAGAATATTTGTTTCCATGAAATCACTAGGTCAAACATGTTTTACACTGTTATGGAGTGTTTCTTAGGTGAGCGACCTAGGGCCATCTTGGCCCTCTTGTTTCATTTTATAGATTGGTCTGAAAACTTTAAAATCAGTCTAAAACTGAGAAACCAACTATTTCTGGAGCATTGATAATTTGATTATAAGCTTTTAAATAATTTTATAGCCAACAATGAAGATGACACTGATGAGATCGAAGATACAGACATCTCGCTAAGAGAATACCAGCGAGAGTTAGCTGCCCCTGCCTTACAAGGAAAGAATGTGATAATTGTAGCACCAACAGGGTCTGGTAAAACTAGGGTGGCCATGAGGATTATCCAGGTGAGAAATTGTTTCAGTATTTGTTTTCATAGTGTGTGTCATATCAGTATAACCCCTATCATACTAGACACAATTGATTCTGCCCTTGCGACCAGTGTAGATCCTGATCAGCTTGCACATCCGTAAAGTCTGATCAGGATCTGCACTGTTCGCCATTCAGTCAGTATCTTTTTGGAAAGCACCCTAACAGACGATGGTACTGTCCAAATTGGAAGATGAACAAGTTCATTATAGAAATTTAGCATGGTAAGGGTTAATACCTGCACAGCTCAACAGGTAGTGTAGATAGAACACGGGAGTGTAGATAGAACACAAGACCATCGGCTGAAAGGTCACAAGTAAGATCCTCAGGTAGAGTAAACTTTCACTGTGACAGCTTGACAGGAGTTAATGTATCTGAAGTCATTTATTTTACCATCTGAAATCATATACAAAAGACACCTACAAAATTCTCAGTTCAATACACATTTATTTAAACCTTTCAGGTATAACAAGATATGATCGCAATCACATATAATAATTACAGATGTATATGAAACTGCAAACACGAAATGGTAATGTAATTCTCATTATATATGAACACTATTATTGTTAATATTTTTGGCAAAGTATGGCCACTCCAATGTCTTAGGTAACCCGACGTTACCTGCCGAGGAAAACCTATGCTGAAAAATTCAGTCAACCGGGAGGAAACCAGACGCACTCGTGAACACACCACATCATCATTACTCTACAGTTGCAGTAGAAGTAACGAATAATCTCACCCGGATGCAAGGGATACTACAGTACACCACAGTAAATTAAACATTCCCCATAACTCGACGTTACCTGGCATGTAAAAAGGAATATTTAGCGGACCGATGGAGCAAGCGAAGGTACTGTAATTCTAAGCAAGGCAAATACTATAATGAGCGAGGCTACAGTACAGCACAGTAAATTAAACATTCTCCATAACTCGACGTTACCTGCAAAGTAATGAGGAATATTTAGCAGACAGATGGAGCAAGGCAAAGTACAGTAATTCTAAGCAAGGCAAATACTATCATGAGCGAGGCTATGACATAAGCAAGGCTATGACACATTTAAGCGAGGCTAGTCAGATATTGCCAAAGCACTAGAGCAATACCTTTTACACAGCAACAGACAGACTATAGCAACGTCCAGAAGCACGCCCGATCGCCCCCGGCCGACAGAATTTTTCTTGGCCCTTACTAACAGGAGTGACAAAAGAATTTAAAAAAAAATATTTATTTTACGGATAAATTACTTGAGTAAAATATTCAACCAGCCATGTAATAATAAAACACAAAAGTCTTTAAATCCTTGTTTTCTGACTTAATAAATTGTTCCAGAAAGAACAAGCTAGATTCACGTTCTTGAGTAATAACGTTTTTAGCTCGCCTGTCACAAAGTGACAAGGTGAGCTTTTGTGATCGCGTGGCGTCCGTGCGTGTGTGCGTAAACTTTTGCTTGTGACCACTCTAGAGGTCACATTTTTCATGGGATCTTTATGAAAGTTGGTCAGAATGTTCATCTTGATGATATCTAGGTCAAGTTTGAAACTGGGTTACGTGTGGTCAATAACTAGGTCAGTAGGTCTAAAAATAGAAAAACCTTGTGACCTCTCTAGAGGCCATATTTTTCAAGAGATCTTCATGAAAATTGATCAGAATGTTCACCTTGATAATATCTAGGTCAAGTTCGAAACTGGGTCACGTGGGGTCAATAACTAGGTCAGTAGGTCTAAATATAGAAAACCTTGTGACCTCTCTAGAGGCCATATTTTTCAATGGATCTTCATGAAAATTGGTCAGAATGTTCACCTTGATGATATCTAGGTCAAATTCAAAACTAGGTCACGTGCGGTCAAAAACTAGGTCAGTAGGTCTAAAAATAGAAAACTTTGTGACCTCTCTAGAGGCCATATTTTTCATGGGATCTTTATGAAAATTAGTCAGAATGTTCACCTTGATGATATCTAGGTCAAGTTCGAAACTGGTTACGTGCGGTCAATAACTAGGTCAGTAGGTCTAAAAATAGAAAAACCTTGTGACCTCTCTAGAGGCCATATTTTTCAAGAGATCTTCATGAAAATTGATCAGAATGTTCACCTTGATAATATCTAGGTCAGGTTCGAAACTGGGTCACGTGGGGTCAAAAACTAGGTCAGTAGATCTAAAAATAGAAAAACCTTGTGACCTCTCTAGAGGCCATATTTTTCATGAGATCTTCATGAAAATTGGTGTGAATGTTCACCTTGATGATATCTAGGTCAAGTTTAAAAGTGGGTCACATGCCTTCAAAAACTAGGTCATTAGGTCAAATAATAGAAAAACCTTGTGACCTCTCTAGAGGTCATATTTTTCAATGGATCTTCATGAAAATTGGTCAGAATTTTTTATCTTGATGATATCTAGGTCACATGTGCTCAAAACTAGGTCACTATGTCAAATAATAGAAATAACGACGTCATACTCAGTTCAAAACTGGGTCATGTGGGGATAGGTGAGTGATTCAGGACCATCATGGTCCTCTTGTTAGTTTATGAATCTTCCATCTGAATGATTACATCCAATAGTCTTAGTCCATGTTGCTTATTGGTTGGCGGATAAATTCCATATTTTTCAGTAGTTCCGAGAGCACATAACATTGTTGTGATAACTCAGATAATCGTCTAGTTACCAAACTTGAATATATATATATTTAGTGTATGTCTATTCAAGTAATAATCCAGTAAGCTTACAACTTACTTCTAAACATATGGATTTCTCGTTTAATTATCATCTGGAGAGATGTTGATACGCTTTCGATCGACTGCGTAACGAGTGATTTGTAGCCCAGGAATCCTATTGATTCAACATCCGTGAAAGGTATCCGGGTTCTGATCACTTCAGATGTTAGCATCCAGACAGCAGCATATCATCTGTAACATAAGTACTACCCAAAACAGTCAGATTGCCATAACAGAATTAAAATATGCAATAATAATGATATTGTCGTATTGAACAGATTTTTTATATTATTATTATTATTATTATTATTAT
This sequence comes from Mercenaria mercenaria, assembly GCF_021730395.1. Classification (NCBI taxonomy): domain Eukaryota; kingdom Metazoa; phylum Mollusca; class Bivalvia; order Venerida; family Veneridae; genus Mercenaria; species Mercenaria mercenaria. The sequence goes on from NC_069369.1 coordinate 26,327,082, forward strand.
AACTGGGGTGTGGTGGGTGGGCAATTTTAACGAACACTTGAACTGCTATGTAGCAATACTGTGGTTGAACTGAGAATACTGCACGTGATCTCGGGTTTATATAATGCTCGAGTGGTTCCCTGACGCTTCCGCGTTCATCATTTATTTGTTATATATAAACCGAGGATTAGAAAAACAGGATTACTTGACAACAATGATAGTTTATTGTTTACATGCCTAACGACGAGATATCCACTAATTTCGTTAGAAAATAAATGCAATTATTTTTATGCAAAATAATTTTTATTATTCTATACCTTTGATTCTTGTGAGGAAGTTGAGATATATTTTTGAGATGAAATCAGTAACGTATTCCTGCTACCAGCATGATATATAAACATTTCTCAAGTTGTGTCACAAATGTATAAGTGCATGACATCATAAATTTGTAGAGCTCTGTAGATTCTTGTTTTGCATACTTACAGAAGCCATGGACAAGTTTACATTAACTTAAGATCACAAAATTATGATTGTAATTTAGCAATATTTTTTTTAACTTAACACAGATATTGCTTAAGTATCTACAGGTGAAATCATATTTATACCCCCACAAAACAAAGTTTGGGGGGATATATAGGAGTGAGCTTGGCGGTTGGTCAGTCGGTCCGTTGGTTTACTTGGTTTCCGGATGGTAACTCATGAAAGGCTTAACCGATTTAAATAATTTTTAGTACACAGGTGTAACATCATAAAATACAGGTCAAGTTCGACTTTGGAGTCTGTAGGTCAAAGGTCAAGGTCACAGTGACTCGGAACAGTTAAATGGTTTCTGGATGATAACTTGAGAATGCTTGGACCTAGGATCATAAATTTTTGTACACAGGTGTAACATCATGAAATACAGGTCAAGTTTGACTTTGAGGTCTGTAGGTCTAAGGTCAAGGTCACAGTGACTCTGAACAGTTAAATGGTTTCAGATGATAACTTGAGAACGCTTGGGCCGAGGATCATATATTTTGGTACACAGGTGTAACATCATGAAATACAGGTCAAATTTCACTTTGAGGTCAGTAGGTCAAAGGTCAAGGTCACAGTGACTAGTAACAGTTAAACGGTTTCAGGATGATAACTTGAGAATGCTTAAGTCTAGGATCATAAATTTTTGTACACTGGTGTAACATGATAAAATACAGGTGAAGTTCGACTTTGAGGCTAGTAGGTTAAAGGTCAAGGTCACAATAACATGAAACAGTTAAACGGTTATAACTTGAGAACACTTGGGCCTAGGATCATGAAAATTGATAGGGAGGTTGGTTATGAACCGCAGATTACCACTAATGATTTTGAGGTCAGTAGATCACAGGTCAAGGACACAGTGACCCAGAACATTTAAACGGTTTTCAGACAATAACTTCAGAACACTTGTGACTAGGATCACAAAATTTAATAGGGAGGTTGGTCATGACCAGCAGATGACCTGTATTGATTTTGAGTTCCAAAGGCAAAGGTCAGAGTGACCCTGAACATTTAAACCTTTTCTGAACAATAACTTGGAAATGCTTGGGCCGAGGATCATGAAACTTCATAGGGAGGTTGATCATGACCAGCAGATGACCTCTATTGATTTTGAGGTCAGTAAGTCAAAGGTCAAGCAAGTTCAGCTTTGACATTGGCTTAGTTCTGTGAAAAGGCCATATTGTGGGGGTATAATTCATCACTCCTGTGACAGCTCTAGTTTTAGCTCACTTGTCACGTAGTGACAGGGTGAGCATTTGTGATAGACGGACCTTCGTCCGTCTTCCATCCACAATTTCTTGTAAACACGATAGAGACCACATTTTGCAAGCAATTTTAATCAAACTTGCACACAACTTGTATGAGCATAATATCTTGGCCAGATCCCATCATTGGTTCCAGAGTTATGGCCCCTTAAAGGGCCAAAATTTGCCATTTTTGGCTTTTGAACACGATAGAGACCATATTTTGCTATTAATGTTAATCAAACTTGCACACAACCTGTATTGGCATAATATCTTGGTTCCTTTTGAAAACTGGCCAGATCCCTTCATGGGTTCCAGAGTTATGGCCCTTTAAAGGGCCAAAATTTGCCATTTTTGGCTTGTGAACATGATAGAGACCACATTTTGTGACCAACTTCAATCAAACTTGCACACAACTTGTATTAGCATAATATCTCGGTTCCTTTTGAAAAATGGCCAGATCCCATCATGGATTCCAGAGTTATGACCCCTTAAAGGGCCAAAATTTGCTATTTTTGGCTTGTGAACATGATAGAGACCACATTTTGCAATCTACTTTAATCAAACTTGCACACAACTTGTATTGGCATAATATCTGAGTTCCTTTCAAAAACTGGCCAGATCTTATCATGTGTTCTAGAGTTATAGCCCCTTAAAGGGCCAAAATTTGCTATTTTGCTTTTGCAGCCATCATGGCCATCATGATACAAACTTGCAAAATATCTTCAGCAACAATAAATCTTGGATTCCATGATGAATCTGTCAGATCCAATCATATATTCCGGAGTTATGGCCTCTGATTGACCCCTGAAAGAGCCAAAATTTGGTAATTTTCACCTTGTGAACACGATAGAAGTGACATTTTATCTTTGATTTTAACTACACTTACACACAACTTAAATCACAATAAGATCTTAGCCTGCCCACTTAGCTCAGTAGGTAAGAGCGTTGGTCTACGGATCTCGGGGTCGCGAGTTCGATCCTCGGGCAGTGCAAATGTTCCCCGTGACTATTTGATAAACGACATTGTGTCTGATATCATAAGTCCTCCACCTCTGATTCATGTGGGGAAGTTGGCAGTTACTTGCGGAGAACAGGTTTGTACTGGTACAGAATCCAGGAACACTGGTTAGGTTAACTGCCTGCCGTTACATGACTAAAATACTGTTGAAATATGGCGTTAAACCCAAAACAAACAAACAAACAAACAATAAGATCTTTGTTCCTTTCGAAAACTGGCTAGATTCCATCATGGGTTTTAGAGTTACTGCCCCTGAAAGTGGCAAAATTTTCTATTTTGGCCTTCCAGCCGTATAGAGGTTTCATTTATGCTTTGATTTGATACAAACTTGCACAGAATGATTACCTTGATGATTTCTACGCCTTGATCGAAACTGGGTCATGTCGGGTCAAAACTAGGTCATCAGGTCAAATCAAAGGAAAAGCTTGTTAACAAGCTAGAGACCACATTTATGGCCCTATCTTCATGAAACTTGGTCAGAATGTTTATTTTGATGATTTCTAGGCCAAGTTTGAAACTGGGTTATATGGGTTGAGAAACTAGGTCATGAAGTCAAATCAAAGGAAAAGCTTGTTAACACTTGTTCGTTTGATGTGCATGAAACTTGGTCAGAATGTTTGTCTGCATGAAATATCGCATGAATTTTTATCTTGGTCATGTGGGGTCAAAAACTAGACCACCAGGTCAAATCATAGAATAAGCTTGTTTACACCCTAGGGGCACATTTTTATGCCCCCGAAGAGAGGCATATTAGTTTTCAACTGTCCATCCGTTCGTTCGTTCGTCACAACGTTAAATTTTTGCATGAAGGCACTTTACTCGCGAACCACTGCACCCAGGACCTTCAAACTTCACGTGCTGATAGTACTTATTGAGTACACCACCCCTACTGACTTTGGGGTCACCAGGTCAAAGGTCAAGGTCACAGGGGCCAACGTTAACTTTTTGCATGGAGGCACTTTACTCGCGAACCACTTCACCCAGGACCTTCAAACTTCATGTGCTGATAGTACTTATTGAGTACACCACCCCTACTGACTTTGGTGTCACCAGGTCAAGGGTCAAGGTGCTGCGGGGGCATTTGTCACCATTAGTGACAGCTCTTGTTGATTCTATCTTCAAATTTGGTCAGAATGTTTAATTATCATGAAGTCTTGAATGATTTCAAATCTGGGTCATGTCAGAAACTAGGTCACTAGGTCAAATCATAGGAAAAGCTTGTATACACTCTAGAGGACACTTTTTTGCTCCAGTCTTCCCAAAACTTTGTCAGAATGTTTGTTTTTATGAAATTTTGGACATTTAGTTCGAATCTGGATTGTGTTGGTTAAAAAACTAGGTAACTAGGTCAAATCAAAGTAATGCTTGTTTACACTCAAGAAGTCACATTTTTTGGTTCAATCTTAATGAAAATTGGTGAGAATATTTGTCTCCATGAATTCACCAGGTAAAACATGTTTACTTTATTATGGTGTGTTACACAGGTGAGCAACTTAGGACCATCTTGGCCCTCTTGCTCTTGTTATTAAAAGATCGTGAATGGAGTATATTTTGTAATTTTTTTTTTTGTATATAAATAGTGGTATATTAAAAAAATTCTGAGTTCTCGGCCACTATTTGATACATTATAGATTTTCTCTTAAATAGGAGCATATCCGGCAGCAGAAGGGAAGGGGAATAGCAAAGGTTATATTCCTCGTAAATCAGGTGGTCCTTGCAAATCAGCAAGGTGAGGCCTGTAGAGGGCTACTGAAGAAGTATACATCTAAGGTGATAACTGGAGAATCACAGAGAAAGAGCGAATGTCTCAAAGATTTTATAGATAAGTAAGTACTGCTGATAGGAGTAGTACGTTACAAACAGTAGCCACAGTTTGGTAATGAAACAAATCTTGCAAGTTTGATTTGAACAAAGAAATCACTGCTTGGGATTTATTTTTTTCAGGTTTAACATGACATTTACCAAAACATAAATTTGCCTGTTTTGTGTGTTACAATCATTCACAGAAGACAGAGTTTATGATATTTACTAAAAGTAATTTGCAAAAGAATGTAGATTCATGAATGAACCCATGTACTATGCCGTACAAACAATTCCTAAATGGAAGCGTCCATGGCTGAGTGGTTAAGGATGCTGATTTAAAATCACTTGCCCCTCAGCAGTGTTTTTAGTGTATCACATTGGGTGTAGAACTCTTAACGTGTGAAAGCCATCTGGGTAGCTTTACCTAAGGTCTGTGGTTCTACCGTTGTGCCGACACATGCGTTAAACCATGCACGGAGGGGTACCTAAGTCTTCTTCCTCCAACAAAACTTGGTCTTCAAACCCAACAGAAGATTCTTTTATTGTATAATAATGTCACACTTTCAGTATTTCTTGAAAAGAAATAGGGTTGTGTTGGTTCAGAAGTAATTTGCCAAATTATATACTTCGAATTAGTGGTTGACAAATTGTATATGAATTTTGAAATTACAGTCATTACAGTCATCATATATATATTCATTTGGAGAAAAAAGTGTAGTAGCTGGGAAGACACTGCGATCATTTTTACTACCTTTACACAATGTGCCAGACAAGAAAGTTGGTCAAGTGAATAAGTGTAGTTGTTGTCAGATAACTAAGCTTAGCAGACATGTTACATAGAAAAATAATTGTCAGCTATTTTTGTCTTGTCTTACATCCATATTGCATAATTTGACAAAGTCTGAAAATTTTGGCAGAAATGTGAATTACATAATCTTGTTTGTTTCTTTCAGACGTGATATATTGGTTGTCACTGCCCAAGTTCTGCTCAATGCTTTATGTAGAAAAGAGATCAGTGGAATAAACAAGTTCTCACTTATTGTGTTTGATGAGTGTCATCATACACATGCCAATCATACATTTAATCAAATCATGGGAAGATACATGGATCTCATGTTTGATAAACCTGATCATTGTTTACCACAGGTATATTTATGATATATATTACAGTTTGGAATATCAAAACATTTGAATAATTTTTAGCTCACCTGAGCACGAAGTGCTCAATATGAGCTATTGTGGACGGTCATTCTCCGGCGGCATCCTTCAACATTTGCCTTGTTAACACTCTAGAGGCCATAATTGTGAACCAGTCTTTGTGAAACTTGGTCAGATTGTTTGTATAGATGATTTCTAGGTCAAATTTGAAACTGGGTCATGTGGGTTCATAAACTAGGTGAGTAGGCCAGATCAAAGGAAAATCTTGTTAACACTCTAAAGTCCACATTTGTGACCCAATCTTTATGAAACTTGATCAGAATGTTTGTCTTGATGATCTCTATGTCAATTTTGAAACTGGTTCATGTCGGGTCAAAAACTAGGTCAGTAGGCCAGATCAAAGGAAAATCACACTCAGGAGTCCACGGTTTAAGTTTGAAACTCACGAGAATATGTAAAAATGTTTGTCTTAGTGACCTCTAGGTCAAGTTAGAATCTGGGTCATGTTTTGTCAAAAACCAGGTCACCCGATCAAACCAAAGAAAAAAAAAAACACTAGAGGCCACAGTTGTGATCCAATCTTTATGAAACTTGGTTAGAATGTTTGTCTTAATGATCTCTAGGTCAAGTTTGAAACTGGGTCATGTGGGTTTAAAAACTAGGTTAGTAAGCCAGATCAACTCTGGTCAGCAATATAGGGCCATCATGGCCCTCTTGTTTCTTTAAATGTGCCTTTCAAAAAATATTTCCTTTAATTCTTTTAAAAGTGAAAACAAGCGAACTTTGGGTGAATTAAACTGTCCAGCAATTTTATTGATACGTTTAGCAATTTTGTGGAAATGCCAGTCTTACATTGCTGTAATGCATGATGTCAAAAATTGGATTATGTCATGTTAAAAATAGTGTAAATGATACAAAATAGAAAAAAAAGCTTTTTTACTATGATTCATTTTCCAGATTGTTGGTTTAACAGCTTCTGTAGGTGTAGGTAAAGCAAGGAATGAGGAGAAAGCCATGGAACATATCAAACATTTGATGGCGAACCTTGATGCTCAGGTTATATGTACAGTGCAGAGAAACATGGGAGAACTGAGGCAGCATGTCAGTCTACCAGAGGAAGGTATAGTTTACAAATGAGTCATAGTTTCGTTGCTTTCAACTGGGTGTGAGTTACATTTGGTGTGCTTGAAGTGAGTGCTGACCGATGGCATCTAGGTGTACCAAATGTTAAATTTCTTGTTTATCAGCCCCCTACTGGTTTAAAACCAGTTTCAGGGACTATAGGAATGCACTTTTCCCTCCATCATTCTGTTTGTCCGTCTGCAATTATGTGTCTGGTCCGTAACTCTGTCATTCATGAAAGGATTTTAATATTACTTGGCACAAATATTCCCCATGGTGAGATGACATGTCATGCGCAAAACCCGGACCCCTGGCTCAGAGGTCAAGGTCACAGTTGGAGGTCAAAGGTCAACAGGGCTTTTTTTCTGTCTGGTTCATAACTCTGCCATCCATGAAGGGATTTTAATTTTACGTATCACAAATGTACTTCATAATAAGACGATGTGTCATGCACAACTTTAATATGTAGCATTGCCTGGTGGATCTCTAACAAGTTTGTTCAAATTATGCCCCTGGGGTGAAAAGAGGCATCGTCCTGGGAGTCACTTGTTACAATTATGAGTTATATAGGAAAAAATACTTCAGAAATTATCAGATCATATTTCCTAGACTGTTTAATTATAACAGACATCCCAACTTTTTCTGAATGCCAAGTGGGAGTTTTTGCTTTCCAAAGTGGGAGATTGAGGTGTTCAAGTGGGAGATTTTATACCGCGGTAATAATGTTCATGATAACGAAGCTTTTAACAAATCTAATGATAATATAAACTTATTTGCCCTTATAAAATCACTAGTCTTAAAAAAATTCACTTGTCTATATCTTATTATTCATGCATTTTTAATGTTTTGGAACAATAATACATGAAGCCTTCTGTGCAAAATTAAATAGTTATGGCACTTTAAGCACTATGTCTAAATTCAAAACACCACTGAGAATTAAACCTGCACTTTTATTTCTTTTGTTGGAAAGAAGACTCCCCATGTGAATTTTACATGACAAACAGTACAGCTGTTAGAACTGTAAAAACAAAATGTATATAGCTAAAAGAATAAAAGTTCAAGCAATAGAAAATTTACTGTTTGATTCTCATCCCTGTCAACCAGTATTTAAAACCCCTGGCTAAAATACTTTTATTGATCAAAATCCTGTTATCCAAAATTGAATGTCCGGGTATTGTTACACTTTCGTAGATTTGCCTAAATCTCCAGTTAAAATGATGTGTTTGACAAATTGTTATGATGCAAAGACAGTTTAACAGCATTTGATGGTATTAAAATTTACCATGACATTTCCTCTTATCAAAATGATTTTAAGAGAAATGTTTTTTAAAACCTAGCAGGTTGACTCGGCGACCATCTACTTTCGATTTCAAAAAGTTACAGAAAAAGGTAAAGCCAGTATAATTTCTAATCTAAATTTGATTGAATTTAATTAGATATCTAATGTCTGGATTTTAATTTCAACTGTGACACATTAATCAACACCTGGCTTTGTTAAATCGTGTAATAAACAATAATCAGCACGGGTAGAATAAGGTGCGAAAATATCCGAAAGCTGTTGTTTACAGACTCGTCAGTAGTGATACAGTATCAGATAGGCGCAAAGAAGCGGATTATTTCATAATTTTTGTGTGTTTATGTTGTTTTGTTGTTTTGTTTTTTTAATCGGGAGATTGAGACTTCTGATCGGGGTGATCGGGTTTTACAACCAGAATCGGGAGAAACCCGATCGGATCGGGAGAGTTGGGATGTCTGTTATAATTACCTGATGACCCCAAGCAATTAGGGATCACTTGAATGTGACCTTAACCTACTGACCTACTTTCTTACTTTTTAAGATACAGCCTTGAAATTTGGATGACCTGTACAGTTTTGCACACCGATCTTAAAACTGACTTTCAGTTACCATGAATGTGACCTACTGACCTACCTTCTTAATATTTTAGCATCAGTTTGCCATTTGAAACATGTGGCTCATATTACTCAGGTGAGCGATCCAGGGTCATCATGACCCTCTTGTTAGAATTACATCCCTTTCTTGTTATTGTAAATAGCTTATATTGTAATTTTTTTATTATTGGCCATAGCAAAAAACCAAGACCACTTTTTTGTGGTACAAGATGCATTTTACGTGTAATTATGTCTCCCACCACACAGTGGTGTGGGAGACATATTGATTTACTCCAGTCTGTGTGTCTGTCTGTCTGTCTGTCACAAAGCTTGTCCGCACTCTAAGTCGAATATTTCTCATCCAATCTTCACCAAACTTCAACAAAATGTGTCTGCCAATAAGTGCTCGGCCAAGTTTGATAACTAGCCAAAGCGGCCTAGACACTTCGGAATTATGGCCCTTGAATTACCAAAAGCACTCAGATTTCTTGCGTAGTTTTACCTCCAAACCGACCCCTATACTACTAGTAGTATAGGGGTCCTTTTGGTGTCGAGAAAGCGCATGCACATGTGGATTCAGTAAACAGTATATAAAGACTGACTTATTATTTAGATGATTAGGCAGTTGTGGGAGACATGTGCTTTTCTCAAAAGCATCTCTAGTTTTTAGGTGTATTTTGACGTATCTGTACCTGGTAAAGAGTTTTGTGTGGACTTATATTATTAAGAATTTTTTTCTTTAGGATTTACTTCCCTTTGTTGTTACTATAAATTATAGTAGAGAATAGTAGGTGCCTTCCAGTAAGGGACTTTGTATTGCATGGCAATACTTCATTCACTTGTTTTAAATGTTTTAATTTATATTTGATATTTATGACCTTGGACCTTTGAGGTCAGTGTTGTTCATTTGGCATAGAAATACAGTGGCCTGTAATAGTTTATTTATGCTATGGGACTAAAAATATTTGAAATGTTGTGTTCAAAATTAACTCCTTCATGTTGTCAGGACTTTGAAATAAAAAAAATGAAAAAGTACACTTGCATTGTGAGTAAATAGATGTGGGAAAATGAATTAATCTGTAGCTTTGAAATATTTTCTTACTTTGTAATAATGGCATATACAGGTATCTTGAGATTATTTTTGACATTTATAGGAGCAATTTTTCCTGTACTTTCAGAAACACATAAAGTGCCCAAGCGACAAAATGATGTTTTTCAAGAGAATGTGATTAAACTAATGAATACCATAGAGAAAAGAATGACCCAGTCTTCATGTAAGTTTATGTTGAATGATGGGATATAACTACATTATTATCATAACTGTGCAGCCATTAATGTTATAGATAAAACTATTGAAAATAAAAAAGTCTTATATCCTATGCACCTCCTGATAGCAGTCAAGTAAGTTTACAGCTTTCATGAGTAAAGGTTTGTTTACAGGGTACAGTGCGATGGATACAGTATTATTGTATCTAACAGTAATTTTAGTGTCAACATGCTTACAGTTTCAACGTTTGTTATTTGTTACCATCCAAACGTGTTTTGTATATACTTGTAAATGATATTGTGACATTAATATTTGTGTGGGACTAATTTTTATACGCCCGAAGGGACGTATTATGTTATGACGCTGGTGTCCATCTGTCTGTCCGTGAAGGATTTCAAAGAAACTTGACACAAATGTTGACCACACGGAGACGACATGCAGAGCGCTTGTTTTGGATGACTAGCTTCAAGGTCAAGGTCACACTTAGGGGTCAAAGGTCATATGAGTGTGTTTCCTGTCGGCTCTGTAACTCTTGAACTGCTTGAAGGATGTCAAAGAAACTTGGCACAAATGTTCACCACACTGAGATGACATGCAGAGCGCTTGCTTTGGATGACTAGCTTCAGGGTCAAGGTCACACTTAGGAGTGAAAGGTCATATATGACTTTGCTGTGTCCGCTCTGTAACTCTTGAATTGCTTGAAGGATTTCAAAGAAACTTGGCACAAATGTTCACCACACTGAGGCGACGTGCTGAGTGCATGTTTTGGATGACTCGCTTCAAGGTCAAGGTCACACTTAGGGGTCAAAGGTCATACATGACTTCCTTTGTGTATATTGCTCTGCCTTGCAGTGCTCTTGTTTTTATTTGGCAGATCCCTTTTTTGTTCTGTTACAATAAAAAAAAATTGTATTACTTCCCTTTTTAGCTCATCTGAGTTTTGGGGAAAAAAATGATGAGTTATTGTCATCACTTGATGGCGTTGGTGTCAGCGTCGGTGTTGCCTGGTTTAGTGTTATGTTTAGGTCAGCTTTTCTCCTAAACTATCAAAGCTATTGCTTTGAAACTTGCAACACTTGTTCACCATCGTAAGCTGACCCTGTACAGCAAGAAACATAACTCCATCCTGCTTTTTGCAAGATTTATGGCCCCTTTTGGACTTAGAAAATATCAGATTTCTTGGTTAAGTTTTATGTTTAGGTCAACTATTTCTCTTAAACTATCAAAGTTATTGCTTTGAAACTTGCAACACATGTTCACCATCATAAGCTGACCCTGTACGTCAAGAAACATAACTCCATCCTGCTTTTTTCAAGAATTATTGCCCCTTTTAGACTTAGAAAATCAGTTTTCTTGGTTGAGTAATATGTTTTAGTCAGCTTTTCTCATGAACTATCAAAGCTATTGCTTTGAAACTTGCAACACTTGTTCACCATCATAAACTGACCATGTACAGCAAGAAACATAACTCTGTCCTGCTTTTTGCAAAACTTATGGCCCCTTTTGGACTTAAAAAATATCAGATTTATAGGTTAAGTTTTATGTTTAGGTCAGCTTTTCTCCTAAACTATTTAAGCTATTGCTTTGAAACTTGCAACAGTTGTTCACCGTCATAAGCTGACTATGTACATCAAGAAACATAACTCCATCCTGCTTTTTGCAAGAATAATGGCCCTTTTTGAACTTAGAAAATCATGGGTAGGACAATTTTTCTATTATACAAAAAAAAATTTGATGAGCATCAGCACCCGCAAGGCGGTGCTCTTGTTTGTTACTATAAATAGCTTATTTTGAAACTTTTTTATTATTGGCTGTAGGGAAAAACTGATACCACTTTTCTGTGGTACAACATGAATGGTACATCCAATTTTTAGATGTATTTAGACATAACTTTACCTGGTAATAATTTTTTGGTGGACTTAGAATTTTTTTGGAATTTCTTCTTTTTGTTGTTCCTGTCCTTTGGGCTTCAACAGTCAAGTTCTTTAAATTTTGCTCCCATCCTCTGATGTAACCCTTCGGGCATATATTGCCCCACTTGGCGGTGCTCTTGTTGTCGATTTGATAGTTATATCAACTCAAAATTTAATTCCAACAAACAAAGTTACCATTCTTTTCATCTTCGAAGGTGTAAATCTATGAAATTGTAGCCCTACAAAATGTTACGCTTATGAAATTAAATAATAGCACAGTATGTTAAAATAGTTAATAGACTTTATAATATTTCATCTTTTTGTGGGTGCCATTATGAAGCTAATGTAGCCAAAACACTGGCGGGGAATGGTGGTCTAGTGGATTTGGTGTCGGCCGTTCAATCAAGGGGTGGTGGGTTCGAGCCTCACTGGGTTCGAGCCCCACTGGGGTCACGACCATGACTTCTCATATGACACCAGTACTGGTTTTTCCAGGATGCGGACTTGAGAGTGGTTACAATAAGCTTGAAGCTGTCATCACAATCAAGCTAAAACAAATAAGTATAAACTAAAACCCTGGCGATCAATAAAAGTGACTTGTAATATTTTGTAGTTTTGAATACTTTTAATACCTATATACAGGTGCCATTATAAATTTTAAAATTACAAGTGTCAGTTGTTCACAGATTAAACAAGAATTATTTCTGTTATGAGACTTTATGTTGACCAACTGTTAGATCTTGTTTAATATTCATAAAGCCATTTGTATAATTATATTAAAAATCCTGTACCTCACAGTGGTGAAGGAGATCCCTGAAGCCAGCAAGATTGAGGGTGCCCTGAAAGCCCCTGCCCAAAAAGGGACAGCTCAGTATACACAGTGGGTTAGTAAGCTGTGTAGGGAAACTGCAAAACTGAAGAGTTCTGAAGCTAGTCGATTCCTAAATCATTGTATGACTCACCTAGAGGTAAGTGTAACACTATGATAACATGTGGAACACATTTAAAGCTATATTAACCTGTAGAACATGTCTAGATGTTACACTTTAGTAAACTGTAGAATGTGTCTAGAAGTAGGTGTTACACTTTGGTAACCTTTAGAGCATGTCTAGATGTAGGTGTTACACTTTTGTAAACTGTAGAGCACATCTAGAAGTAGGTGTTACACTTTTGTAATCTGTAGAGCATATCTAGAAGTAGGTGTTACACTTTGGTAACATGTAAAACACGTCAAGAAGTAGGTGATACACTTTGGTAACCTGTAGAACATGTCTAGAAGTAGGTTACCTTTAGAACACTTCTAGAAGAAGTTGTTACACTTTGGTAACCTTTAGAGCATATTTAGAAGTAGGTGTTACACTTAAGTAAACTGTAGAGCACATTTAGAGGTAGTTAACCTGTAGAGCATATCTAGACATATGTGTTACATTGGTAACCTGTAATGCACATCTAGAAGTATTTGTTACAATTTGGTAACCTGTAGAGCATGTTTAGAAATAGGTGTTACATTTTTGTAACCCGTAGACCATGTCACGAATTAGGTGATACACTTTGGTAACCTGTAGAGCACATCAAGAAGTAGGTAACCTTTAGCACACGTGTAGAAGTAGTTTTTGTAGCCTGTAGAGCACATCTAGAAGTAGGTAAACTGTAGAACATGTCTAGAAGTAGATGTGACACTTTGATAACCTGTAGAGCATGTCAAGAAGTAGGTAATAGAAGACATTATGTCCCTTTAAAACATAGAAATTTTGTGAAAGTTTTTATGTAAACAGGTTTCTCTGGAACGTTTAGACCAAATGCTTTCACACTTGTGTTTTGCATCATGAGATGACCCCAAAGGGCTAGTTAAATAACTTGCGTTTTGTTAAAATTATGTCAAGACTATCTTTTTAACTTAAAATCTTTAATAAATTTTTTGCATGTAAGCAGTTTCCTTAGGAACTATCAGACTGAAAGCTTTAAAACTCTTTGCAGCTCTTTAATATCTGATGATGTGATGCATAATTTCAAGGTCACACTTGGCTGTCAAATGTTAACACTGCATGAACAGGGTCTGTTTCGTGTCAGGTCTAAAACTTTGTCACGCATCATGGGATTTAAATATTGCTTGGCATAAAGGTTCCCCATAATCAGAGGACAGTCATGCACATTGCCCAGAAGCCTAGCTCAAAGGTCAAGGTCACATTTGGAGATCAATAGTGTTTTGTTTGGTTCATAACTTTGTCATTCTTCAAAGGATTTTAATATTTTTCGGTACAAATATTCTCCTCGACGAGAAGACGTCATGCAAAAAACCCAGACCTTTAGCCCAAAAGTAAATGTCATACTTGGAGGTCAAAGTCAACAGGACTTTTTCCCTGTCCCTGTTCAGTCTATAAGTCTACAATCAATGAAGGGATTTTATATTTTAGTTGACACAAATGTACCCCATAATAAGATGATATGACATGCACAACTTTCAGACCCATAGCTAAAAGGTCAAGGTCACACATGGCTGTCAGATGTTAATATTACATGAACAGGGTCTGTTTCATGTCTGGTCTAGAACTTTGTCATTCATTACGGGATTACAATATTGCTTGTTTTAAATGTTCCCCATAATCAGACAATGTGTCATGCACAACACCCAGAACCCTAGCTCAACGGTTAAAGTCACACTTTGAGATCAAAGGTCAGTAGTATTTTTCCTGAATGGTCCATAACTTCATCATTTGTCAAGGGATTTTTAATCTTTGTTGGTACAAATATTTTCCTGGATGAAAAGATATCTCATGCACTAAAGCCATACCCTTAGCCATATCCTCAGCCATACCCTCAGGTTTTTTTCCTGTCCAGTCTGTAACAATCCTTTAAGGGATTTTAATATTACTTTGCACAAATGTACCCCATAATAAGACAACATGTCATGCGCAACACCCAAACCCCTAACTCAGAGTTCAAGGTCACGCTTGAAGGTCAAAGATCAATAGGGTTTTTCCCCCTGAATTGTCAATAACTCTATCATCCATTTAGAGATTTTGATATTACTTGGCACAAATGTTTCCCATAATGAGACCCTAAACCCTAACTTGGAGGTCAAGGTCACAGTCTGAGGTCAAAGGTCAGTAGGTTTTCTTTTTATGCCCCCGAAGGGAGGCATATAGTTTTTGAACCGTCTGTCGGTCTGTCAGTCTGTCCGCAATTTTCGTGTCCGGTCCATATCTTTGTCATCCATGGATGGATTTTCAAATAACTTGGCATGAATGTGTACCACAGTAAGACGACATGTCGCGCGCAAGACCCAGGTCCGTAGCTCAAAGGTCAAGGTCACACTTAGATGTTAAAGGTTATTTTTCATGATATTGCATTCGTGTCCGGTCCATATCTTTGTCATCCATGGATGGATTTTCAAATAACTTGGCATGAATGTGTACCACAGTAAGACGACATGTCACGCGCAAGACCCAGGTCCGTAGCTCAAAGGTCAAGGTCACACTTAGACGTTAAAGGTCATTTTTCTTGATAGTGCATTCGTGTCCGGTCCATATCTTTGTCATCCATGGATGGATTTTCAAATAACTTGGCATGAATGTGTACCACAGTAAGACGACATGTCGCGCGCAAGACCCAGGTCCGTAGCTCAAAAGTCAAGGTCACACTTAGAAGTTAAAGGTCATATTTCATGATAGTGCAATGATGGGCATGTCCGGTCCATATCTTTGTCATTCACGCATGGATTTTAAAATAACTACGCATGAATGTGTGACACAGTAAGACGATGTGTCGCACGCAAGACCCAGGTCCGTAGGTCAAAGGTCCTAAACTCTAACATCGGCCATAACTATTCATTCAAAGTGCCATCGGGGGCATGTGTCATCCTATGGAGGCAGCTCTTGTTCTTTTTGGTCCATAGCTCTGTAATCCATGAGAGGGTTTTAATATTACTTGAGACAAATGTTCCCCCATAATAAGACAATGTTTCATATATGCAATGCCCATACCCTTTGCTCAAAGATCAAGGTCACATTTGAAGGTCAAAAGTCAATATTTATCTTTTCCAGTTAAGTCTGTAAAGTATCTCAATAAAAGCTCATGTGGCATATGGACCCAGTTTAAAGAATTTGTAGGTTTTTTTTCAGAATTGCTTCCCTTTTATTTGATGATTTCTTACATTTTTTCTCATAATATATATATTCCCACCAATTTCAAAATGAAATGTTATCAAATTAAAATTGAAATTTTTTTTATATTTATAGATGTTGTAAGCAATCAACAATAATTGAATAGTTGTGGATTTTTAGCTCACCTGAGCATGAAGTGCTCAAGGTGAGCTTTTGTGATCGCTCTGCGTCTGTCGTCGTCCGTTCGTCCATCCATCCGTCGTCAACAATTTAACTGTTAACACTCTAGAGGTCACAGTTTTAGCCTAATCTTAATGAAACTTGGTCAGAATGTTACCCTCAAAAAAATCTGGGATGAGTTCGATATTGGGTCATCTGGGGTCAAAAACTAGGTCACCAGGTCAAATAAAAGGAAAAGCTTGTTAACACTCTAGAGGTCACAATTTTGACCCAATCTTAATGAAACTTTGTGAGCATGTTACCCTCAATAAAATCTTGGACGGGTTCGATACTGGGTCATCTGGGATCAAAAACTAGGTCACCAGGTCAAATCAAAGGAAAAGCTTGTTAACACTCTAGAGGTCACCATTTTGGCCCAATCTTAATGAAACTTGGTCAGAATGTTACCCTTAATAAAATCTTGGATGAGTTTGATATTGGGTCATATGGGGTCAAAAACTAGGTCACCAGGTCAAATCAAAGGAAAAGCTTGTTAACACTCTAGAGGTCACAATTTTGACCCAATCTTAATGAAACTTTGTCAGCATGTTACCCTCAATAAAATCTTGGACGGGTTCGATACTGGGTCATCTGGGATCAAAAACTAGGTCACCAGGTCAAATCAAAGGAAAAGCTTGTTAACACTCTAGAGGTCACAATTTTGGCCCAATCTTAATGAAACCTGGTCAGAATGTTACCCTCAGTAAAATCTTGGATGAATTCGATATTGGGTCATCTGGGGTCAAAAACTAGGTCACCAGGTCAAATCAAAAGAAAAGCTTGTAACACTGTAGAGGCCACATGTATGATGTATCTTCATGAAACTTTGTCAGAATGTTACTCACGATAATCTCAAAGTCCAGTTTCAATCTAGGGGATGAAGGGTCAAAAACTAGGTCACCAGGTCAGATCAAAGGAAAAGCTAGTTAACACTCTAGAGGCCACATTTGTGACCATATCTTAATGAAACTTGGTTAGAATGTTAATCTTGATGATCTATACATCATGTTTAAATCTGGGTCAGGTGGGGTCAAAAACTAGGCCACTGGGTCAAATCAAAGGAAAAGCTTGTTAACATTCTAGAGGCCACATTTATGACGATATCTTCATGAAACTTAGTCAGAATGTTAATCTTGATGATCTTTAGGTCAAGTTTGAATCTGGGTCATTTGGGGTCAAAAATTAGGTCACCAGGTCAAATAAAAGGAAAAGCTTTTAGCACTCTAGAGGCCACATTTATGACTATACCTTCATGAAACTTAATCAGAATGTTAAGCTTGATGATCTTTAGGTCAAGTTCGAATCTGGGTCATTAGGGGTCAAAAACTAGGTCATCGGGTCAAGTCAAAGGAAAAGCTTGTTAACACCCTAGAGGCCACATTTATGATGTATCTTCATGAAACGTAGTCAGAATGTTAATCTTGATGATCTTAAGGTCAAGATCAAATCTGAGTCATATGGGGTCAAAAACTAGGTCACCAGGTCAAATCAAAGGATAAGTTAGTAACACTTTAGAGGCCACATTTATGACCATATCTTAATGAAACTATCTTGATGATCTTTAGGTCATTAGGTCAGGTGAGCGATACAGGGCCTTCATGGCCCTCTTGTTTATATGAAAAAAAATTAATTGAAATGTTGTGTGATAACATTATTTTATATACATGTATTATATGTAGTATAATATTGTTTATGCATCATTGACAGATATCAGATCATTATGTAATACTGCAGTTGAGAAAATCAGTTGCCTTCCAGTAGGTGACTTTGTATTGCATGGCAGTACTTCATTCACTTTACAATATTTTGTCCCATTTTCAGCTTGCCGCTCACTACAAGTTCAGAATCTTGTATGTAAGTTTGTTTTGTGCCCAAGGTTTTCAGATAGTTGAGAGCACTGTCATTAGTCAGCCTTTGTTTTATGCAGCAGTTTTATTATATTTTTCAGCATTACAACAATGCTTTGATTATATATAATGATGCGAGAATGGAAGATGCTTTGGGTTATCTCGATGCAGAGATGAATCGCTGGAAGGAAAATGCCATAATGGATGAAAACGAGTCCATTCTTTATGGAGCCTTCAAAAGTAAGGACACATTCTAAGTCTGACCTTTGATACTAATATGTTTAATTTCAATGTTATGCTTGTAAGCTAAAACAAATCTTTTATCTACTTACAGCTCACCACATATTGTAAAATCAGTGGTTTTTCTCATGAATAATTTTCATGGAATTCATGGTTTTGTCAGTCCACATGATTTAATCTCCAGAAGCAAATAAAATTAATTTGTATCTTTAACATTAATAATCCACAAATTCATGTCCCCATATAATAGACATTTCTGCCAGAACCACAAAATTTATGCCCACAAAATAAGTTCGCACTATACCGTGCAAGGCCATTCCAGTACCCAGATCTTTAAAAGTGATAAATACATGTATTACTTTTTGTAGTTTTTGTACAAAGGAGGAATATCTTATTTCCTCCTCACAGTGATAATCACTTGAGTTCATTGCATTAATGATTTGAATTTGAAAGAAGTCGTGTAAAATGGGGAAAAAAATCATCAGTCCTTTTGCATCTTAAGTCTGCTTTGTCTACATGTATATCTATGCCCGTACCAAACTGTGTTTCAGAGGTAATTATGTCTCCCACCACAGTGGTGTGGGAGACATATTGATTTGCTCCTGTCTGTGTGTGTCACAAATTTTGTCCGTGCTCTAAAGTTGTACAGTTCTCATCCGATCTACACCAAACTTAAAACAAAATGTGTTTGCCGATAAGGCCAGGTTCGATAACTAGCCAAATTGGCACAGGCACTTTGGAATTATGGCCCTTGAATTACCGGAAATACTGATGCCAGTGATACAGGTCTTGGTGCATGTCTCAGTCACAAATCTTGTCCGCGCTCCAAGTCACAGTTCTCATTTGATCTTCACCAAAATTAAACAAAATGTGTTTGCCAATAAGTCCTTGGCCAAGTTCGATAACTAGCCAAATTGGCCCAGGCACTTTGGAATTATGGCTCTTGAATTACCGAAAATACTGATGCCAGTGATACAGGTCTTGGTGCAATTGGTTAACTCAGATACATAATTGAGAAGAAATGCCATACATAATGGAGAAGAAATGACATTATAGATGATTACGCAGTTGTGGGAGACGTGCGCTTTTCTCAGAAACAGGTCCATAGATGTAACAAGAACAGACAGGAATTGATTTGTCCTGTCTTGTTCATCCCTGTCTGTTCTTGTTACATCTATGGACCCAATATAGATATCATTTTGAAACTTTTAAGACATGTTCATATACCAGATATCATAACTCTGACTTGTTTTGACAAAATTATCTCCCTTTTTTACTTGGAAAATTTCCTACATCTCATTTCAAATGGGTAATAAGAATCATAAAAGATAAAAGGTAAGGGTAGATTTCCCAGAAGCAATGAGCACCCTAAACACAGCCATAGACCTGTTTAGCAGGTCCCATAACTCTGACTTCCATTTTGACAAAATCTTTCCCAGTTTTGCATTAAAAATCTAGAACTTAACATTTCCTGTAATGTTTCTGAAACTTACATATTCAAAATTTGATTTAGACTTCACACAAACTGTTAAGATTAGCTAACATTACAATGACTTCAAAGCCAATGAAGGGAATTCCATGTAACTCTGCTTTCCAGATTTTGATACATTGACAAATAAAAAATGACATACACTAAAAAGCAATTATGGGTATGTCAGTAACATTTAGTGATAGCTCTAGTTAATCCCCCGCCACGAGTGGTGGGGGGTTAAAGGAATGGTTTCCATCCATCCTTTTGTCTTCCCTCGTTCCGTCTGTCCATAACATTTTGTGTCAGTTCTGTATTTCCTAAACGCCTTAAGAATTTTCATGAAACTTGGGTCAAATGATCATCTCATCAAGACGTTGTGCAGAACACATGAGTCAGCCATGTTGGCTCAAGGTCAAGGTCACAACTCAAGGTCAAAGGTTTGAGCCTTCCATTTCGTGTCCACTCTGTATCTCCTAAACCCCTTGAAGGATTTTCATGATACTTGAGTCAAGTGATCACCACATCAAAACGATGTGCAGAACTCATGAGTCAGCCATGATGGGTCAAGGTCTTAACTCGAGGTCAAAGGTTTGAGCCTTCCATTTTTTGTTCGCTCTGTATCACCTAAACCCCTTGAAGGATTTTCACGAAACTTGAGTCAAATGATCACCTCATCAAGATGATTATTAGAACTCATGTGTCAGCCGTGTTGTCTCAAGGTCAAGGTCACAACTCGAGGTCAAAAGTTTTGAGCTCTGTATCTCCTAAAACACGAAGTATTTTGGAATTCATTGATTTCCTAATACATAGAATATAAAATATACTTAACAAAGTCAATGCTTCCACCCAATGCCATCAACCCTTTCACTATCCATAACAGTGGCGTGGGATTTAGCTGTCTTTCAGACTGCCTTGTTTTATTAGTTTTGCCCAGACAAGAAAATATCAATGAAAAAAAGTCACCTACCTATATAACTACTTGTGAAATTGTTGTGTGGGGCACTGCAAACAGTTTTTATTAAGGATGGCCAAATATGGTCTGTCGTACTTTTTGTGCCCTCAACATTGTGATAGAAAAAGAACAAGTATTAAACAGTATCAGCTATCTGTAGTTCAAGTCTTACAATTCATTGGCAAATAAAGGAGGATAGATTTCATGTATGAAATACATTAATTGTTTTAAACCTGTTTATAAATGTTCTTGTAAATTAACAGCTTTCACAAAAACTGTCAGAGTGAAAAAAATCTTCAAAATCTTTCCAATTAACAGTTTTAGTAAAGTAAAGATATGCCCAGATTTGAAATTAACAGTCATTTTGAGAAGCAATGTGCTTAGTTTTGCTTTAACTTGATTGCTTGATTATTTTTTTTCCAGAATTAAGAAGTGCCAGGTTTAGGAACTGTCCAAATCCAAAGCTAGACAAGTTATGTCAGATGATAACAAAGGCATATGAGGGTAACTTTGAAAACTCACGTGGTATAGTGTTTGTAAAGACAAGAGATTTGTCCAAGGCAATCCTTAGCTGGATGAAGGAGACACCATTTCTGAGGGAGTTAAATCCGATAGTGTTTGTTGGAACAAATATGGCTGCAGGTAAAGGAGGTTTGTTCCAATATTTATGAGTAATGCATCCTTGCTTCTTACACAAAAGCATTTTGTTAACAAGTGATTTTCAATAACTTCTTACTGTGCTTATGTTTAAGGTGTTGGAGCTATATGACCTCTTTGTGTTGGTTTGCCATAAAATCCAACTAACATCTAATTTCCTAATTTCTATTTTCAAAGATGTGTTTCCAGAAACAATTTTTTTTTACATTTTTAGCTCCATTATTTGGAGAATAGGGTGCTACACTACTTGCCCTGGCGTCGATGTCGGTGTGAGCTCTCTTGGTTAAAGTTTTTCGGCAACCTTTGTTTTTAGCTCACATGTCACAAAGTGACAGTGTGAGCTTTTGTGATGGCACAGCGTCCGTCGTCCGTCCGTGCGTCCATCCGTCCGTGCGTAAACTTTTGCTTGTGACTTTTTTCATGCAATCTTTATGAAAGTTGGTCTGAATGTTCATCTTGATGATATCTAGGTCAAGTTCGAAACTGGGTCACGTGTGGTCAAAAACTAGGTCAGTAGGTCTAAAAATAGAAAAACCTTGTGACCTCTCTGGAGGCCATATTTTTCACAAGATCTTCATGAAAATTGGTCAGAATTTATCTTGATGATATCTAGGTCAAGTTCGAAACTGGGTCACGTGCCATCAAAAACTAGGTCAGTAGGTCAAATAATAGAAAAACCTTGTGACCTCTCTAGAGGCCATATTTTTCATGGGATCTGTATGAAAGTTGGTCTGAATGTTCATCTTGATGATATCTAGGTCAAGTTCGAAACTGGGTCAGCTGCGGTCAAAAACTAGGTCATTAGGTCTAAAAATAGAAAAACCTTGTGACCTTTTTAGAGGTCATACTTATGAATGGATCTTCATGAAAATTGGTCAGAATGTTCACCTTGATGATATCTAGGTCAGGTTCGAAACTGGGTCACGTGCCATCAATAACTAGGTCAGTAGGTCAAATAATAAAAAAACCTTGTGACCTTTCTAGAGGCCATATTTTTCATGGGATCTGTATGAAGGTTGGTCTGAATGTTCACCTTGATGATATCTAGGGCAAGTTCGAAACTGGGTCAACTGTGATTGAAAACTAGGTCAGTAGGTCTAAAAATAGAAAAACCTTGTGACCTCTCTAGAGGCCATATTTTTCAAAAGATCTTCATGAAAATTGGTCTGTATGTTCACCTTGATGATATCTAGGTCAAGTTCGAAACTGGGTCATGTGCCTTCAAAAACTAGGTCAGTAGGTCAAATAATAGAAAAACCTTGTGACCTCTCTAGAGGCCATATTTTTCATGGGATCTGTATGAAAGTTGGTCTGAATATTCATCTTGATGATATCTAGGTTAAGTTTGAAACTGGGTCAGCTGCGGTCAAAAACTAGGTCATTAGGTCTAAAAATAGAAAAACCTTGTGACCTGTCTAGAGGCCATACTTTTGAATGGATCTTCATGAAAATTGGTCAGAATGTTCACCTTGATGATATCTAGGTCAAGTTTGAAACTGGGTCACATGCCGTCAATAACTAGGTCAGTAGGTCAAATAATGAAAAAACCTTGTGACCTCTCTGGAGGCCATATTTTTCATGGGATCTGTATGAAGGTTGGTCTGAATGTTCATCTTTATGATATCTAGGTCAGGTTCAAAACTGGGTCACATGAGCTCAAAAACTAGGTCACTATGTCAAATAATATAAAAAAAAAACGACGTCATACTCAGTTCAAAACTGGGTCATGTTGGGACAGGTGAGCGATTCAGGACCATCATGGTCCTCTTGTTCTTTGTTACTATTGCTTATATGTTACTGTAACTTCACATTAACATTGTTCTACTTGACCTTTAACCCCTCTGAACTGCCCCGGTAGCCTAGTGGTAGAGCATCCCCATTTGAGTACAGGAGGTCGTGGGTTCGATCCCTGGCTGCGTCATACCAAAAACATAAAAAATGGTACTAGTAGCTTTCTTGCTTGGCGCTCAGCATTAACAAAGTACTGCTAGGACTGGTCAGCTGGGCATTGTGCTCACTGCTACAAGTAGACACCATCGTTTATATGACTGAAAATTTGTTGAAAAAGAAACCCCTCTGAGTAGTAGGGTCTTTTTATATTTTGGTGTATCTTCCATTTAAAGTAGGTCTCTTATTGAGACATAAATTCATTTTACTGTCAAATCGCCAAATAGTGGAGCAGCGGGCTGTCTTAAGAATAGCTGGTGTTTAAATTCCTCTTAATATGAAATTTTGAAAATTGAACATGGTTGTAGTTTTAGCCCAAGGACTAATATGGTTATTTAAGAAATGATTTATTTTTCGGTTTTCATGCGAAAGGAACCACATAATTTAATTTGCCGATCCTATTCTGTCATTCATTTTAATGTGGTTTATAGAAATTTCCATTGATCTGTATGAAAATTGGTCTGAATGTTCATCTTGATGATATCTAGGTCAAGTTTGAAACTGGGTCACGTGCGGTCAAAAACTAGGTCAGTAGGTCTAAAAATAGAAAAACCTTGTGACCTCTCTAGAGGCCATATATTTCATGAGATCTTCATGAAAATTGTTCAGAATGTTCATCTTGATGATATCTAGGTCAAGTTCGAAAGTGGGTCACGTGCCATCAAAAACTAGGTCAGTAGGTCATATAATAGAAAAACCTTGTGACCTCTCTAGAGGCCATATTTTTCATGGGATCTGTATGAAAGTTGGTCTGAATGTTCATCTTGATGATATCTAGGTCAAGTTCGAAAGTGGGTCACGTGCCATCAAAAACTAGGTCAGTAGGTCAGATAATAGAAAAACCTTGTGACCTCTCTAAAGGCCATAATTTTCACGGGATCTGTATGAAAATTGGTCTGAATGTTCATCTTGATGATTTCTAGGTCAAATTTGAAACAGGGTCATGTGCGGTCAAAAACTAGGTCAGTAGGTCTAAAAAATAGAAAAACCTTTTGACCTCTCTAGAGGCAATACTTTTCATGGGATCTGTATGAAAGTTGGTCTGAATGTTCATCTTGATGATATCTAGGTCAATTTCGAAAGTGGGTCACGTGCCATCAAAAACTAGGTCACTAGGTCAAATAATAGAAAAACTTTGTGACCTCTCTAGAGGCACTACTTGTGAATGGATCTCTATAAAAATTGGTCAGAATGTTCACCTTGATGATATCTAGGTCAAATTTGAAACTGGGTCATGTGCCTTAAAAAACTAGGTCAGTACGTCAAATAATAAAAAAACCTTTTGACCTCTATAGAGGCCATACTTTTCATGGGATCTGTATGAAAGTTGGTCTGAATGTTCATCTTGATGATATCTAGGTCAAGTTTGAAACTGGGTCAACTGAGATCAAAAACTAGGTCAGTAGGTCTAAAATTATTAAAATCTTTTAACCTCTCTAGAGGCCATATTTTTCATTGGATCTGTAAGAAAATTAGTCTGAATGTTCATCTTGATGATATCTAGGCGAAGTTAAAAAATGGGTTACGTGCGGTCAAAAACTAGGCCAGTAGGTACAAAAATAGAAAAACCTTGTGACCTCTCTAGAGGCCATATTTTTCATGAGATCTTCATGAAAATTAGTGAGAATGTTCACCTTGATGATATCTAGGTAAAGTTCAAAACAGGGTCACGTACGTTCGAAAACTAGGTCAATAGGTCAAATAATAGAAAAACCTTGTGACCTCTCTAGGGACCATATTTTTCAATGGATCTTCATGAAAATTGGTCAGAATTTTTATCTTGATAATATCTAGGTCAAGTTCAAAACTGGGTCACATGAGCTCAAAAACTAGGTCACAAATAATAGAAAAAAACAACATCATACTCAAAACTGGGTCATGTGGGAAGAGGTGAGCGATTCAGGACCGTCATGGTCCTCTTGTTTATACTTGGCCGCAGGGAAAAACCGAGACCACTTTTCTGTGGTACAACATGGATGATACATCCAATTTTTAGATGTATTTTGACATAACTTTACCTAGTAAGAATTTTTTTGTGGACTTTTTTAGCTCACCTGTCACAAAGTGACAAGGTGAGCTTTTGTGATTGCGCGGTGTCTGTCGTCCGTCCGTCTGTCAGTCCGTGCGTCCGTCCATAAACTTTTGCTTGTGACCACTCTAGAGGTCACATTTTTCATGGGATCTTTATGAAAGTTGGTTAGAATGTTCATCTTGATGATATCTAGGTCAAGTTCGAAACTGGGTCACGTGCCATCAAAAACTAGGTCAGTAGGTCTAAAAATAGAAAAACCTTGTGACCTCTCTAGAGGCCATATATTTCATGAGATCTTCATGAAAATTGGTCAGAATGTTCACCTTGATGATATCTAGGTCAAGTTCGAAACTGGGTCACGTGCCTTCAAAAACTAGGTCAGTAGGTCTAAAAATAGAAAAACCTTGTGACCGCTCTAGAGGCCATATATTTCATAAGATCTTCATGAAAATTGGTCAGAACGTTCACTTTGATGATATCTAGGTCAAGTTCGAAAGTGGGTCACATGCCATCAAAAACTAGGGTCAGTAGGTCAAATAATAGAAAAACCTTGTGACCTCTCTAAAGGCCATATTTTTCATGGGATCTGTATGAAAATTGGTCAGAATGTTTATCTTGATGATATCTAGGTCAAGTTCGAAACTGGGTCACGTGCCTTCAAAAACTAGGGTCAGTAGGTCTAAAAATAGCAAAAACCTTGTGACCTCTCTAGAGGCTCATATTTCATGAGATCTTCTTGAAAATTGGTCGGAATGTTCACCTTGATGATATCTAGGTCAGGTTTGAAAGTGGGTCACGTGGCTTCAAAAACTAGGTCAGTAGGTCAAATTATAGAAAAACCTTGTGACCTCTCTAGAGGCCATATTTTTCATGGGATCTGTATGAAAGTTGGTCTGAATGTTCATCTTGATGATATCTAGGTCAAGTTCGAAAGTGGGTCACGTGCCTTCAAAAACTAGGTCAGTAGGTCAAATAATAGAAAAACCTTGTGACCTCTCTAAAGGCCATATTTTTCATGGGATCTGTATGAAAATTGGTCTGAATGTTCATCTTGATGATATCTAGGTCAAGTTCGAAACAGGGTCATGTGCGGTCAAAAACTAGGGTCAGTAGGTCTAAAAATAGAAAAACCTTGTGACCTCTCTAGAGGCCATACTTGTGAATGGATCTCCATAAAAATTGGTCAGAATGTTCACCTTGATGATATCTAGGCCAAGTTCGAAACAGGGTCACGTACCATAAAAAGCTAGGTCAGTAGGTCAAATAATAAAAAAAAACCTTGTGACCTCTCTTGAGGCAATACTTTTCATCGGATCTGTATGAAAGTTGGTCTGAATGTTCGTCTTGATGATATCTAGGTCAAGTTCGAAACTGGGTCAACTGCGGTCAAAAACAAGGTCAGTAGGTCTAAAATTATTAAAATCTTTTGACCTCTCTAGAGGCCATATTTTTCAATGGATCTTCATGAAAATTGATCTGAATGTTCACCTTGATGATATCTAGGTCAGTTTCGAAACTGGGTCACGTGCGGTCAAAAACTAGGCCAGTAGGTATAAAAATAGAAAAACCTTGTGACCTCTCTAGAGGCCGTATTTTTCATGAGATCTTCATGAAAATTAGTGAGAATATTCACCTTGATGATATCTAGGTAAAGTTCAAAACAGGGTCACGTACCTTCCAAAACTAGGTCAATAGGTCAAATAATAGAAAAACCTTGTGACCTCTCTAGAGACCATATTTTTCAATGGATTTTCATGAAAATTGGTCAGAATTTTTATCTTGATAATATCTAGGTCAGGTTCAAAACTGGATCACATGAGCTCTACTCAAAACTGGGTCATGTGGGAAGAGGTGAGCGATTCAGGACCATCATGGTCCTCTTGTTTTTGAATTTCTTCTTTTTGTTGTTCCTTTCCCATGACTTCTCATATGACAGCAGTACTGGTTTTTCCAGGAAGCTGACTCAAGAGTGGTTACAATAAGCTTGATGCTTTCTTCACTATCAAGCTAAAACAAATAAGTATAAACTAAAACACTGGTGATCAATAAAAGTGACTTGTAATATTTTGTAGTTTTTAGCTCATCTGATTTTTTGAAAAAAAATGATGAGTTATTGTCATCACTTGAGCGGTTGTCGGCGTCGGCGTCGGCGTCGGCGTTGCCTGGTTAAGTTTTATGTTTAGGTCAGCTTTTCTCCTAAACTATCAAAGCTATTGCTTTGAATCTTGGAATACTTGTTCACCATCATAAGCTGACCCTGTATAGCAAGAAACATAACTCCATCTTGCTTTTTGCAAGATTTATGGCCCCTTTTGTACTTAGAAAATATCAGATTTCTTGGTTAAGTTTTATGTTTAGGTCAACTTTTCTCCCAAACTGTCAAAGCTATTGCTTTGAAACTTAAAATACTTGTTCACCATCATAAGCTGACCCTGTACAGCAAGAAACATAACTCCATCTTGCTTTTTGCAAGAATTATTGCCCCTTTTGGACTTAGAAAATCAGTTTTCTTGGTTAAGTTTTATGTTTAGGTCAGCTTTTATCCTAAACTATCAAAGCTATTGCTTTAAAACTTGCAACACTTGTTCACCATCATAAGCTGACCCTGTACAGCAAGAAACATAACTCCATCCTGCTTTTTGCAAGATTTATGGCCCCTTTTGGACTTAGAAAATATCAGATTTCTTGGTTAAGTTTTATGTTTAGGTCAACTTTTTCTCTTAAACTATCAAAGCTATTGCTTTGAAACTTGCAACACTTTTTCACCATCATAAGCTGACCCTGTACAGCAAGCAACATAACTCCATCCTGCTTTTTGCAATAATTATTGCCCCTTTTTGGACTTAGAAAATCATTTTCTTGGTTGAGTATTATGTTTAAGGCAACTTTTCTCATAAACTATCAAAGCTATTGCTTTAAAACTTGCAACAGTTTTTCACAATCATAAGTGGACACTGTACATCAAGAAACATAACTCTATCCTGCTTTTTGCAAGAATGATGGCCCTTTTTAGACTTAGAAAATCATGGGTAGGACAATATTTCTATTATACAAAAAAAATCAGATGAGCGTCAGCACCCGCAAGGCGGTGCTCTTGTTAATACTTTTAATACCTATATACAGGTGCTATTATAAATTTTAAAGTTACAAGTGGCAGTTGTTCAGAGATTTAACAAGAATTATTTCTGTTATGAGACTATGTTGACCAACTGTTAGATCTTGTTAAATATTCATAAAGCCGTTTGTATAATTATATTAAAAATCCTTAACTCACAGTGGTGAAGGAGATCCCTGAAGCCAGCAAGATTGAGGGTGCCCTGAAAGCCCCTGCCCAAAAAGGGACAGCTCAATATACACAGTGGGTTAGTAAGCTGTGGAGGGAAACTGCAAAACTGAAGAGTTCTGAAGCTAGAAGATTCCTAAATCCTTGTAGGACACACCTAGAGGTAAGTGTAACACTATGGTAACATGTAGAACTCATTTAAAGCTATATTAACCTGTAGAACATTTCAAGATATTACACTATAGTAAACTGTAGTATGCGTCTAGAAGTAGGTGTTACACTTTGGTAACCTTTAGAGCATGTCTAGATGTAGGTGTTACACTTTTGTAAACTGTAGAGCACATCTAGAAGTAGGTGTTACACTTCAGTAAACTGTAGAATGCGTCTAGAAAATGGTGTTACACTTTAGTAACCTTTAGAGCATGTCTAGATGTAGGTGTTATACTTTGGTAAACTGTAAAGTATGTCTAGAAGTAGGTGTTATGCTTTGGTAAACTGTAGAGCACATCTAGAAGTAGGTGTTACACTTTGGTAACTTGTGGAACACGTCAAGAATTAGATGATACACTTTGGTAACCTATAGAACATGTCTAGAAGTAGGTTACCTTTAGAACCTGTCTAGAAGTAGTTGTTACACTTTGGTGACCTTTAGAGCATATTTAGAAGTAGGTGTTACAATTTAGTAACCTGCAGAACACAACTAGAAGTAGGTGTTACACTTACATAACCTATAGAGCACACTTAGAGGTAATTAACCTGTAGACCATGTCTAGACGTGTTACACTGGTAACCTGTAATGCACATCTAGAAGTAGGTGTTACACTTTGGTAACCTGTAGAGTATGTTTAGATTGAAATAGATGTTACATTTTTGTAACCTGTATAACATGTCTAGAAGTAGATGTGACACTTTGGTAACCTGTAGAGCACATAAAGAAGTAGGTAGCCTTTAGAACACGTGTAGAAGTAGGTGTTACACTTTTATAGCCTGTAGAGCACATGTAGAAGTAGGTAACCTGTAGAACATGTCTAGAAGTAGATGTGACACTTTGATAACCTGTAGAGCATGTAAAGAAGTAGGTATTGCATTTCAGTAACCTGTAAAACATGTGTAAAAGTAGGTATTACACTTTGGTAACATGTAGAGCATGTCTAGAAGTAGGTGTTACACTTTGGTAAAACTGTAGGGCTCATCTAGAAGTAGGTGTTACTCTTTTGTTACCTGTAGAGCATGTCAATAACTAGGTAACCTGTAAAACACATCTAGAAGTAGGTGTTACACTCTTGTTACCTTTAGAACATGTCTAGAAATAGGTAACTTGCAGAGCACCTCTAGACGTGAGGGTTGAACATCTAGAAGTAGGTGTTGCATTTTGGTAACCTGTAGAGCTTATCTAGAAGTAGGTGTTACACTTTTGTTACTGATAGAACACTGCTAGAGGTAGGTAAACACTGTGGTAAGTACTTTTAAACTAAAGGGACAGTGAAAGGTCACAGGTTTTTACAAAATTTGAAAACAATATGTACTGGTTTTAATGATAAACAATTATTTTCAACTTGTCTAAATTTTTTCAGTTGTAGACTTACTGTTGTCTACTTTTCCTTAGCATTAGCATCCACATTCTCATCAGCATCCCCTTGATGTGTTGCCTGTAAGCAGGTTTCTCAGAAATTGATAGACCAGTCTTCACAATCCTCACATGTATTTGGCATCATGAGTTGACCTTACAAGACAAGATGCATAACTCTTAACATACTGGCTAGCGTCCTACAACCGGACGCTTTAGGAATATTTTTCATGACAACTCGGAAAATAGATATATCTTGTGGTTGAAATTTCACATGAACAAAGCTAGGTTCTCCTCCTAACTAAAGAGCTAATTTGTTTACTTCTAAAATTAGGTCGAGTACTTTTTCGAGGCCCGCACAAAGGGCCACCGAATCACGTTGTTTTAAGGTCTAACAGTACCATGTTTCTGGACAGTGAGTTATCACTTTTAAATTATTGATTTTCAATTTACATTCTACATTGAATTAAACTTTTATTTCAACCAATGGAAAGTAGTCGTACAGTGTCCAAGTCCTAGAATTGTACAAATTACCTCTCTTGAATCTATAAATTTGATCGTATCTCTCCCAACCAAATCTTTTAAAATTTCACTTTTCGAAGTGAATACTTTGACATGAAAATGTGTTTTAGGGTGTGTAAAAGTCATGCTCTGAATTATCAAAGCTGTATTTCTCTGATATAAGTGTTTACTAAACGTCTCATCTGCTTAACTCAGATTTGCATGTGACCTTTAGATTTAATGGCGGGACCTCATGGAAATACTGCGCATGTGCATCGCGCCATTTCCGACATCCCCGACATGTAAACATGCCTCGTGAGTGCAGACTAAATGAAATGTAGCATTTCTTGTAAAATACTTAAGTTTAACTGTTGTAACTTTGCCCTGTTGTTGAAAATCAAGCATTCATTTGATCGTAAACAGATTAGCAAGGTTTACAGGACTGTCCAGTTTGGTGGTCATCCGGATTTGGTGGTCGCTAGCTAGTACTGTCAAAACTATGTCCTTTTCGGTGTGAAAAATTTGGGATTTTTGAGTCGGCTAAACGATGAAATCGTTTTGACGAGTCCTTGCTATCCAGCGATTCTCTAAGTCTAAATGGACCAAATAACACAGTGAAGGGATGTAGTTCCATTAGATTTCTCAAACTTCAAACAGTTCACTGCATGAATGAAGTTAAATTGTGTGAATTCCCTTTGCTATGACCAATATACGATGTAATCTGTCATATTTATGACTTGTAATTGTGCAATACTCGAATGTAACTCATTAAGCATAAATGTGCATTTTATGAATTGCGCAGGCTTACAAAGCTTGCGTAACATCCAGTGAAAGACAAAAAATAGTTCCACAGGGCTCCAGATAAGATGCGTATTAGCGTAAATTACGTATAGAAATAATGCAAATACGCATGTCTGATAATTTCTAAGCGTATAAAAACATATATAAAATTACAGAAATGCACACAATGCTTTTTTAAAAACAAAATCTGAATCGTCTGGATGCGTTAGGTAACATAGCCGATCCCGATCAGCCTTAATTCTCCCACATTGAACGTATACACGCATCGTATGATTTCTATAAACTTTGCGTGGGTTTCTACACACACACATGAATTTTGCAGTCAGTAAACGGATAAATTATCGGAAGGCCTTAATTCTCCCACATTGAACGAATACACGCATCGTATGATTTCTATAAACTTTGCGTGGGTTTCTACACACACACATGAATTTTGCAGTCAGTAAACGGTGATTATCGGAAGAAGAAGCTCTTACTGGTTTGTTTAGTTACTACAGATATTAAAAATGATTTTAATTCTTATTTTTCGAGAAATAAACAAATCGGCGAAACATTAAATTGTATTTTCTTGTAGTTTTTGAAATCGAAAGTACATCGTCTATGTTAGAGTGCTTTGACGAAACGAAACAATTTTTTATATATATATAATATTTTGGGTAAATATCGAGCTGTGTTACGAAATTTAAACATTAAAGTAACAGACATGATAGATATTATTGTAACAGAAATGATTCTAGAATTTATTTTTATAATACATACATAGAATCAATATCAGACTTATATTCTAGTGCTGAGGCATGACCTGAAAGTAAAAATATGAAGTGACAGTCATTCATACTTTGAATATTGTAATACTAAAAAGAATCTAGAGGTAATATTTAGAAATTGAAACATAAAATTTTCAGTTAGAAATCGCACCAAAGGCTGTATCAAGGGTCTACATTTTCAAAATTTCCTTGTGGTGATACCCCAAACCCTAATTGCAGGAGGGGGTATCCTCCCACACCCTCCCCACATATTGCCACTTTACAGTTTGATACATTTGCCCTTTTACCACCTGCCACAATGCCCATTTCAAAATCTGACTGCAGTTCAAAGCGGGAAGGAACACCCCTCCCCAAACCCACCCTGCTACCGACCACATAAAAATGGCTCAAACATTTTTTCAGCCCAGTCTGGGCCTGTCTGTCTACATGAATCAAAACGGATAATTGAAAGTACATAGACTTGGGGACTACTGACATGGTTTTGAAGGGGTTAACAGGTCTGAAATAGAATAAATGATGGTTTTAACTAAAAAAGAACTGCATTTATTAATATTGGTTATCTTTTCCGAAATTGGTAGCTAGTCCGAGTAACTTCTCTTAGTTTTGAATGCGCAATTTTCCTGTCAGTGTAAACATTCATGACACTATATATTGACACTCAGCAACATTTACATATCTTTAAACGCAAAAGTAAGTATACTTTAAATTCACATCCCTTATAATATGATTGAACAATACCTAGCGTGTGACACGGTTATTGCCAGGCCCCTTATCTGTAAAATATCTGAACAGTTCTTTCGTCCATCCGTTACAAATTGTATGTGGCAATCCGCGCTATAAAATTTCAATATATAAATTTTCATATTCAAATTTTATCATGTGCGAATATATACCAGCCGATAATTGCCTGTTTTGGTAATGCCGGAGGCAAATGTTTACTGGAAAAATATTTATAGTCATGGGCAGTATCTTAGTGTCACCTGTCAAATTGTAGTTTGTACTTTCAACATTTTTATTTTTGCGAACCACTCTTCAATTTTAGAGAAATATATTTGGTTTAAATACTTGTATAATGTCAATCAAAGTTTTACTAGGCATCGATTGAATGTCCATTTCATCTATTGTAACAAAATCTCTGTTCAGTTGGGGAAAAAAACTAAAACCAAACTGAAACTGGTAGACTATACTACCAGTACATCAATCATTAGCCGACTCTCAGGCCCTTCAGGCCTTTGATTTTTTATCTGCAAGCAAGTTTCTCAGAAACAAGACAACCTACTGCTTATAATCTACACACAAATCATTGATATTAATAGATGACCTCCTAAGGGCATGTGTCATATTTCTAGTTTACATTTGCTTGACATTATGTCCCTTTTAAACATATAAATTTTGTGAAAGTTTTCATGTAAACAGGTTTCTCTGGAACATTTAGACCAAATGCTTCAAATTCCACATGCGTTTTGCATCATGAGATGACCCCAAAGGGCTAGTTAAATAACTTGCTTTTTGTTCAAATTATGTCAAGACTATCTTTTTAACTTAAAATCTTTAATAAATGTTTTGCATTAGGAACTATCAGACTGAAAGCTTTAAAACTCTTTGCAGCTCTTTAATATCTGATGATATGATGCATAATTTCAGACCCCTAGCTTAAAGGTCAAGGTCACACTTGGCTGTCAAATGTTAACGTTGCATGAACAGGGTCTGTTTCGTGTCAGGTCCAGAACTTTGTCATGCATCATGGGATTTAAATATTGCTTGACATAAAGGTTCTCCATAATCAGAGGACAGCCATGCACATTGCCCAGAAGCCTAGCTCAAAGGTCAAGGTCACATTTGGAGATCAATAGCGTTTTGTTTGGTCCATAACTTTGTCATTTTTCAAAGGATTTTAATATTTTTTGGTAAAAATATTCTCCTCGACGAGAAGACATGTCATGCAAAAAACCCAGACTTTTAGCGCGAAAGTCAATGTCATACTTGGAGGTCAAAGGTCAACAGGACTTTTTCCCTGTTCAGTCTATAAGTCTACAATCAATGAAGGGATTTTATATTTTACTTGACACAAATGTACCCCATAATAAGATGATATGTCATGCACAACTTTCAGACCCATAGCTAAAAGGTCAAGGTCACACATGGCTGTCAAGTGTTAATGTTACACGAACAGGGTCTGTTTCATGTCTGGTCTAGAACTTTGTCATTCATTACGGGATTACAATATTGCTTGTTTTAGATGTTCCCCATAATCAGACAATGTGAATGCACAACACCCAGAACCCTAGCTCAACGGTTAAAGTCACACTTTGAGATCAAAGGTCAGTAGTATTTTTCCTGAATGGTCCATAACTTTATCATTTGTCAAGGGATTTTTTATCCCCCCGCCAAAGGCGAAGGGGATATTAGAAATGCTCTCCGTCCGTCCGTCCGTCCGTCCGTGCGTCCGCAACGATCTTTGTCCGGAGCATAACTCCAAAAGTACTGGAGGGATTTTCTTCAAACTTCATACACTGATAGAACACATTGGGAGGAAGTGCATTGTGCAAGAACAATAACTCTACCTTGCCTATTTTTTGAGTTATTCCCCTTTATCTTATTTTCTTAAAAAAAAATTGTCCGGAGCATAACTCCAAAAGTACTGGAGGGATTTTCTTCAAACTTCATACACTGATAGAACACATTGGGAGGAAGTGCAGTGTGCAAGAACAATAACTCTACCTTGCCAATTTTTTGAGTTATTCCCCTTTATCTTATTTTCTTAAAAGAATTTGTCCGGAGCATAACTCCATAGTACTGGAGGGATTTTCTTCAAACTTCATACACTGATAGAACACATTGGGAGGAAGTGCAATGTTCAAGAACAATAACTCTGCCTTGCCTTTTTTTTGAGTTATTCCCCTTTATCATATTTTCTTAAAAAAATTGTCCGGAGCATATCTTTTTCATGCATGGAGGGATTTTGATATATCTTGGCACAAATGTTCACCACCACGAGGCGGAGTGTCAAGCGCAAGAACCAGGTCCCTAGGTCTAAGGTCAAGGTCACACTTAGAGGTCAAAGGATACAAAAATGAAAACCTTGTCTGGAGCATTTCTTCTTCATGCATAGAGGGATTTTGATATAACTTGACACAAATGTTCACCACCATGAGACAGAGTGTCATGCGCAAGATCCAGGTCCCTAGGTCTAAGGTCAAGGTCACACTTAGAGGCCAAAGGTCAGATACAAGAATGACTTTGTCCAAAGCATTTCTTCTTCATGCATGGAGGGATTTTGATGTAACTTGGCACAATTATACACCATCATGAGACGAAGTGTCATGCGCAGTTCCCTTCTTTAGAATTACTTCCCTTTGTTGTTACTTTAAATAGCTTTTATTGTAACTTTTTCATTACTAGTCGTAGGGAAAAATCAAGACCACTTTTCTGTTGTACAACATGCATGCTACATCCAATTTTGAGGTGTATTTTGACCAATCTCTAACCTGGTAAAGATTTTTGTGTGGACTTACAATTTTTTTTTTTTTTTTTTTTAAGATTAACTTCCCTTAGTTGTTACTATAAATAACTTATATTGTAACATTTTTATAACTGATCATAGGGAAAAAACAAGACTACTTTTCTGTGGTACAACATAGATGTTACTTTCCAATTTTAGGTGTATTTTAAGATATCTCTTCCTGGTAAGGAGGTTTCTTGTGGACTTAGAAAAACAAAAGACTTACAATGATTACTAAACAACCACAAAATTAAAATTCCATTTGCAAATACAGCTGCTAGAGTAAAGAAATTTGCTGTGACGGGCATATATTGTGACATTCTGGCACTCTTGTTCCCTGTTAGCTTTCCATTCCTTCTTTTTACAGTAGCCATATAGAAAAACATCATAGCTATACTGTTCATGAAAATTAATAAAATTTAGCAGTAAACCACCTCACTACTGACTTATTCTTTCTTCCACATCTTTAAAAACCCCTGATGCGGACCACATCTAAACGATTCTTCAAAGCTTTCCCCAAAATTAATACTTTCAGACACTAACTTGCCAGGAACTTTAGCCTTCAATTATAATATACCCGGCGGGGGGATTGGCCATGTCTAACATGGCTCTTGTTAATCTTTGTTGGTACAAATATTTTCCTGGTTGAAAAGATATCTCATGCATTAAAGCCATACCCTTAGCCATACCCTCAGGCTAAAAATTTTTCCTGTCCAGTCTATAACTTAACAATCCTTTAAGGGATTTTAATATTACTTTGCACAAATGTACCCCATAATAAGACGACATGTCATGCGCAACACCCAAACCCCTAGCTCAGAGTTCAAGGTCATGCTTGAAGGTCAGTAGGGCTTTTTCCCCTGAATTGTCAATAACTCTGTCATCCATTTAGAGATTTTGATATTACTTGGCACAAATGTTTCCCATAATGAGACCCTAAACCCTAACTTGGAGGTCAAGGTCACAGTCTGAGGTCAAAGGTCAGTAGGTTTTCTTTTTCTTTTTGGTCCATAGCTCTGTCATCCATGAGAGGGTTTTAATATTACTTGAGACAGATGTTCCCCATAATAAGACAATGTTTCATATATGCAATGCCCATACCCTTTGCTCAAAGATCAAGGTCACATTTGAAGGTCAAAAGTCAATATTGATCTTTTCCAGTTAAGTCTGTAAAGTATTTCAGTAAAAGCTCATGTGGCATATGGACCCAGTTTAAAGAATTTGTAGGGTTTTTTTTCAGAATGCTTCCCTTTTATTTGATGATTTCTTACATTTTTTCTCATAATATATATATTCCCACCAATTTCAAAATGAAATGTTATCAAATTAAAATTGAATATTTTTTTTATATTTATAGATGTTATAAGCAATCAACAATATGTATTATATGTAGTATAATATTGTTTATGCATCATTGACAGATATCAGATCATTATGTAATACTGCAGTTGAGAAAATCAGTTGCCTTCCAGTAGTTGATTTTGTATTGTATGGCAATACTTCATTCACTTTACAATATTTTGTCCCATTTTCAGCTTGCTGCTCACCACAAGTTCAGAATCTTGTATGTAAGGTTGTTTTGTGTCCAAGGTTTTCAGACAGTTGAGAGCACTGTCATTAGTCAGCTTTTGTTTTATGCAGCAGTTTTATATATATTTCAGCATTACAACAATGCTTTGATTATTTATAATGATGCGAGAATGGAAGATGCTTTGGGTTATCTTGATGCAGAGATGAATCGCTGGAAGGAAAATGCCATAATGGATGAAAATGAGTCCATTCTTTATGGAGCGTTCAAAAGTAAGGACATATTCGTAGTCTGACCTTTGATACTAATATGTTTAATTTCAATGTTATGCTTGTAAGCTAAAACAAATCTTTTATCTACTTGCAGCTCACCACATATTGTAAAATCAGTGCTTTTTCTCATGAATAATTTTCAAGGAATTCATGGTTTTGTCTGTCCACATGATTTAATCTCCAGAAGCAAATAAAATTAATTTGTATCTTTAACATTAATAATCCACAAATTCATGTCCCCATATAATAGACATTTCTGCCAGAACTACAAAATTTATGCCCACAAAATAAGTTCGCACTTTACCATGCAAGGCCATTCCAGTACCCAGATCTTTAAAAGTGATAAATACATGTATTACTTTTTGTAGTTTTTGTACAAAGGAGGAATATCTTATTTCCTCCTCACAGTGATTATCACTTGAGTTCATTGCATTAATGATCTGAATTTAAAAGAAGTCATGTAAAATGAGGAAAAAAATCAGTAGTCCTTTTGCATCTTAAGTCTGCTTTGTCTACATGTATATATATGCCCGCACCAAACTGTGTTTCAGAGGTAATTATGTCTCCCACCACAGTGGTGTGAGAGACATTGATTTACTCCTGTGTGTGTGTGTGTCACAAATTTTGTCCGTGCTGTAAAGTTGTACAGTTCTCATTCGATCTTCACCAAACTTAAACAAAATGTTTTTGCCAATAAGTCCTCGGCCAGGTTCAATAACTAGCCGAATTGGCCCAGGCACTTTGGAATTATGGCCATTGAATTACCGAAAATACTGATGCCAGTGATACAGGTCTTGGTGCATGGTTAACTCAGATACATAATTGAGAAGAAATGCCATTCATAATGGAGAAGAAATGCCATTCTAGATGATTAGGCAGTTGTGGGAGACATGCACTTTTCTCTGAAGCAGCTCTAGGATAGGAATTGATTTGTCCTGTCTTGTTCATCCCTGTCTGTTCTTGTTACATCTATGGACCCAATATAGATATCATTTTGAAACTTATAAGACATGTTCATATACCAGATCTCCCAGTTTTGCTTTGAAAATCGAAAACTTGACATTTCCTGTAATGTTTCTGAAACTTACATATTCATAATTTGATTTAGACTTCACACAAACTGTTAAGATTAGCTAACATTACAATGACTTCAAAGCCAATGAAGGGAATTCCATGTAACTAGATACATTGACAAATAAAAA
This sequence comes from Mercenaria mercenaria, assembly GCF_021730395.1. NCBI lineage: Eukaryota > Metazoa > Mollusca > Bivalvia > Venerida > Veneridae > Mercenaria > Mercenaria mercenaria. The sequence continues at coordinate 26,365,886 of NC_069369.1, forward strand.
ATGACATACACTGAAAAGCAATTTTCATACAAGGCTGTAGGGGTATGTCAGTCACATTTAGTGATAGCTCTAGCTTATCCCCTGCCATGAGTGGTAGGGGGTTAAAGGAATGGTTTTCATCCATCCTTCCGTCTTCCCTCGTTCCGTCTGTCCATAACATTTTGTGTCAGTTCTGTATTTCCTAAACCCCTTGAAAGATTTTCATGAAACTTTGGTCAAATGATCATCTCATCAAGATGTTATGCAGAACACGAGTCAGCCATGTCGGTTCAAGGTCAAAGGTTTGAGCCTTCCATTTTGTGTCCGCTCTGTATCTCCTAAACCCCTTGAAGGATTTTTCATGATACTTGAGTCAAGTGATCACCACATCAAAACGATGTGCAGAACTCATGAGTCAGCCATGATAGGTTAAGGTCTTAACTCGAGGTCAAAGGTTTGAGCCTTTCATTTTGTGTTTGCTCTGTATCTCCTAAACCCCTTGAAAGATTTTCATGAAACTTGAGTCAAATGATCACCTTATGAAGATGATGTGCAGAACTCATGTGTCAGCCGCATTGACTCAAGGTCAAGGTCACAACTCAAGGTCAAAAGTTTTGAGCTCTGTATCTCCTAAAACCCTTGAAGTATTTTGGAATTCATTGATTTCCTAAAACATAGACCATAAAATATACTTAACAAAATCATTGCTTCCACCCAATACCATCAACCCTTTCACTATCCATAAAGCAGTGGGGGATTTAGCTGTCTTTCAGACTGCCTTGTTCTATTAGTTTTGCCCAGACAAGAAAATATCAATGAAAAAAAGTCACCTACCTATATAACTACATGTGAAATTGTTGTGTGGGGCACTGCAAACAGTTTTTATTAAGGATGGCCAGATATGGTCTGTCGTACTTTTTGTGCCCTCAACATTGTGATAGAAAAAGAACAAGTATTAAACAGTATCAGCTATCTGTAGTTCAAATCTTACAATTCATTCCCAAATAAAGGAGGATAGATTTCATGTATGAAATGCATTAATTGTTTTAAACCTGTTTATAAATGTTCTTGTAAATTAACAGCTTCCACCAAAACTGTCAAAGTGAAAAAAATCTTCAAAATCTTTCCAATTAACAGTTTTAGTAAAGTAAAGATATGCCCAGATTTGAAATTAACAGTCATTTTGAGAAGCAATGTGCTTAGTTTTGCTTTAACTTGATTGCTTGATTATTTTTTTTCCAGAATTAAGAAGTGCCAGGTTTAGGAACTGTCCAAATCCAAAGCTAGACAAGTTATGTCAGATGATAACAAAGGCATATGAGGGTAACTTTGAAAACTCACGTGGTATAGTGTTTGTAAAGACAAGAGATTTGTCTAAGGCAATCCTCAGCTGGATGAAAGAGACACCATTTCTGAGGGAGTTAAATCCGATAGTGTTTGTTGGAACAAATATGGCTGCAGATAAAGGAGGTTTGTTCTAATATTTATGAGTAATGCATCCTTGCTTCTTACACAACAGCATTTTGTTAACAAGTGAGTTTCAATAACTTCTTACTGTGCTTATGTTTAAGGTGTTGGAGCTATATGACCTCTTTGTGTTTGTTTGCCATAAAATCCAACACACATCTAATTTCCTAATTTCTATTTTCAAAGATGTGTGAAGATGTGTTTCCAGAAACCAAAAAAAAATTTACATTTTTAGTTCCATTATTTGGAGAATAGGGTGCTATTCTATTTGCCCTGGTGCCGGTGTCGGTGTGAGCTTTCTTGGTTAAAGTTTTTCGGCAACCTTTGTTTTTCTTTGTTACTATTGCTTATATCTTACTGTAACTTCACTTTAACATTGTTCTACTTGACCTTTAACCCCTCTAAGCTGCCTCAGTAGCCTAGTGGTAGAGCGTCCGGTTCGAGTACGGGAGGTTGTGGGTTCGATCCCCAGCCGCGTCATACCAAAAACATAAAAAATGGTACTAGTAGCTTCCTTGCTTGGCGCTCAGCATTAAGAGGGTAGTGCTAGGACTGGTCAGCTCGGTGTCAGTATAATGTTACTGGGTGAGGTATCATGTCACGTGTCTACGGCATGATATTCCAGTGAGACAGCACTATAAAGTTGGGCATTGTGCTCACTGCTACAAGTAGACACCGACTGAAAAATTGTTGGAAAAGAAGTTAAACACAAACACACACACACACTTTAACCCCTCAGAGTAGTAGTGTCTTTTTATATTTTGGTGTATCTTCCATTTAAAGTAGGTCTCTTATTGAGACATAAATTCATTTTACTGTCGAATCGCCGAATAGTGGAGCAGCGGGCTGTCTTATGGACAGCTGGTGTTTAAATTCCTTTTAATATGAAATTTTGAAAATTGAACATGGTTGTAGTTTTAGCCCAAGGACTAATATTATGGTTATTTAAGAAATGATTTATTTTTGGTTTTCATGCGAAATGAACCACATAATTTAATTTGCTGATCCTATTCTGTCATTCATTTTAATAAGTGGTTTATAGACATTTCCATTGATCTATGAAATTCTGAGGATTTTTAGCTCCTTTGGCCATCAGATTTCTGTTACCTCTGACAAGCTGTATAGTAAGAGTTTTATTACATATCGTTAGGAATAGATTTTCCCTCCTTTATTTTAAAAAGTTAATACTTTAGCTCAGCAAACAGTATGTTGAATATTAATCTGTCATACAGGGAAAACTGTACTGTTGATGTATGTAAGGAGTCTTGTAATGATATGATTATGTTATTACTGGTAAGAAATCTAGTACCACCGATAGGTTAATTGATACAAAATGGAAATTGTGGTTAAAAGTAGCGGGTTATAAATTATTATATATTTTCTAACAGGTATGACTAAAGCTGAGCAAGTGGATGCACTAGAGTATTTCAAAAGTGGGAAGCACAAGTTGATAATAGCAACTTCAGTTGCGGAAGAAGGTCTCGATATTTCCAAGTGTAATCTTGTTATCAGATATGACCATGTGACTAACGAGATAGCAATGGTACAGTCCAGAGGTAATCGGATCATCCTTTTCTCACTTTCTAAAATAAGTCTTTAAAGCTATTAAGTCTTGGAGGACACATCAGCCACAATCCATGCGTGCAAGAATTCATTAGTTTTTATAAAGTAAATAATTTGAGCAGAATATATGATGTTTTTTATGTTCCAACCAAAACTTTTTGTTGGGGGCACTTGAGAGTTGCACTTGTCCATCCATCTGCCTGTCCAAAATTTCTGACAAACATATCCCAGAAAGTGTTAGACCCAGAGTCATCAAACCTCACAGGATTGTCACTCAGCATGTGAAGTTGTGCACCTGGTGTTTTGATTAGAATTTCAGACAGCCGCAGCAGAGTTTTGACCCTTGACTTAGTCAAAAATATGTCCATTCGTCCATTTGTTTGTCCGAAATTGTATTGTGCTTATCTGAAAAGTATTTGACCCAGAGTTGTCAAACCTCATTGGACTGTCATATAGCATGTGAAGTTGTGCAGCTGGTGTTTTATTTTAGATCACAGCCACACCAGAGTTTTAGCCCTTGACTTAGTCAGATATATGCAAAAAAGGCCTAAAATTTTGTGTTGTATGTGTCTAAAAAAGTCCTTGACCTAGACAAATGAAACTTTGTAGGAATATTATTCAGCAAGTACAGTTACGCACCTGAGGTTTTGTTTGAGATTTTTCTTAGCCAGATCAGAGTTATGGCCCTTAGTCAAAAATATGCATAAAAAAGCATAAAAGTTTGTGTCATTGCATCTCAAAAAGTATTTGACTTAGAGTGGTAAGACCTTATGATTGTTATATAGCATGCTACTAAGTTTTGCACCTAGTGTTCTGTTTTGTATTTCACTCAGCATAACCAAAGTTTTGGTCCTTGACTTAGTAAAAATTCACATTAAGTGCTTTGATGTTTGTGTTGCATGTATATCTTTTGATAAGTGGTTTATAGAAATTTCCATTGATCTATGAAATTCTGAGGATTTTTAGCTCCTTCGGCCATCTGTTTCCTCTGTTAAAGTAATTAGCTATAAGTATACACATACTGACTGACAAGCTGTACAATAAGTATTTCTGTTTAATTTAAAGTCATGAAAGGAAAATTGATCAGCATGTAAATTTGTGTACCTGAATTTTGTTTTGGAGTCTGCAAGACCAGAGTTATGGCCTTTGACTTAGTCATAAATGAGCCGTGCCATTGGAAAACCAACATAGTGGGTGTGCGACCAGCATGGATCCAGACCAGCCTGCACATCCGCGCAGTCTGGTCAGGATCCATGCTGTTCGCTAACAGTTTCTCCAATTCCAATAGGCTTTGAAAGCGAACAGCATGGAGCCTGAGCAGACTGCGCGGATCCGCAGGCTGGTCTGGATCCATGCTGGTTGCACACCCACTATGTTGGTTTTCCCATGGCACGGCTCAAATATGCATTAAGGGCATAGAAGTTTGTGTCACCTGTATCTCAAGAAGTTTCTGGCCTGGAGTCTTCAAACTTTAGAGGATTGTTATATAGCTTGTGTGGTGCCCTGTTGTTCTGTTTAGAATTTTAATCAACAAGACCGGAGTTTAGTTCCTTAACTTAATGAAAATACATATGAAGTGCTTAAAAGTTAATTATTTCACCAAGAGTCATGAAACCACATGTACAGTGACAGGAAGGTGGTGGAATTTTGGCCCTTGAATTACGGAAAATCGGCCTTTTTACTCTTGTCCGCACTCTTTAAGTTGAACATTTCTCATCTGATCTTCAGACTAAAACAAAAAGTTGTTTGACCAGAAGTCCTCGGCCAAGTTCAATAACTAGCCAAATCCCCCCAGGCAGTTCAGAATTATGGCTTTTGAATTACCGAAAATCAGCCTTTTTACTCATGTCCGCACTCTAAGTCAAACAGTTATCATCCGATCTTCACCAAACTTGAACCAAATGTTTTTGACCAAAACTCCTCGGTCAAGTTCATTAACTAGCCAAATCACCCAATGCACTTCAGAATTATGGCCCTTGAATAAACCAAAATCAGCCTTTTTACTCTTCAGAGGTATATTTATAGTGAGAAAACAGTATATAAAGAATGACTTACTATTTAGATGATTAGGCAGTTCTTGGAGACATGTGCCTTTCTTAAAAGCAGCTCTAGTTTTGGTAAATTTTTCTAGGGAGGTGAAATTATTTTTTACATGTGTATTTCCACAATGAACTAGGAAAAGATCCTCAGTCTGTCATATTGGTCTGCATGCTCTGGCCAGTACAACATCCGTTGGATCTTTTACTGGGCCATTATGAATACACATATATAATATAATATACAATATGTCTGTAAATCTTCCGAAGGGAAGTATAGTACAAATCTGTGTTGATATTTTACTCTTTATTTCGAATTTTCGGACACTTGTCCTTTTTCAAGAATATGGAAATATTTTTCTGACTAAGTAATATCCATGTAACATTTATATCACAGGAAATGAATAATGTTGACGTCCTGTCACTAAGACAACGTCACGTCATATCCTGTGTAAGACGTTACGTCGTTTCCCGCAAAAAGGGCAAAGTGTCAACATCATACATAACCTTGCACTTAGTATTGTGTTTTGCTCTCTGGTTATGTATGATGTATGATGTTGACACTTTGCCCTTTTTGCGGGAAACAACGTAACGTCTTACACAGGATATGACGTGACGTTGTCTTAGTGACAGGACGTCAACATTATTCATTTCCTGTGATATAAATGTTACATGGATATTACTTAGTCAGAAAAATATTTCCATATTCTTGAAAAAGGACAAGTGTCCGAAAATTCGAAATAAAGAGTAAAATATCAACACAGATTAATATAATATAGTTTGAAATGAAGTGTTTCTGTTCTTTTAGGCAGAGGTAGGGCAGCAGACAGCAAGTATTATGTGATTGCCGAGGAGAATACGGGTATGGCAGAGAAGGAGGAACTCAACATGATACGAGAGATCATGATGAGGAAAGCTATCATCCGGCTACAGGTAATTTTTTTAATTTTGCAGATGAATATTCTGCGTTACGTGTCTGTAGCACTAGTAGTCATAGAATTTCAATATGAAATACTTTCCTCATAGTTACAATAACTTACAATTCTGCCGAAAATATGTATCAAATTACCTTTGGTAAGCTAAATTTAGTCGACAAAATGGCTGTTTGGGGTATGTACTTGCATCATGCATGTGTCCAGTTTCCTTCCAATCTAGGTCGTTCTGGTTGCCTTGACAACCAAAAGGATAATCTTTTAAAAATCTTTGAGCATGAATGGACTTTTAGTTTTGTTTGGCAGGAATGTTTTATTTGAAAGGTGAGATGATGTTTCAGAGGGAAGACCAGAAGTTCTATCACAAATAGCCAAAGACACACTTGGTCTTCATGTTATTTTTTCCTGGGCTGTAGCTTTTACATGCATAAAACAGTCATTTGAGCAGCACCATGAGAAAACCAACATAGTGCATTTGCGATCAGCATAGATCCAGATCAGCCTGCGCATCCACGCAGTCTGGTCAGGATCCATGCTGTTCGCTTTCAAAGCCTTTTGCAATTAGAGATACCATTAGTGAACAGCATGGATCCTGACCAGACTGCACAGATACGCAGGCTGGTCTGGATCCATGCTGGTCGCAAATGCACTATGTTGGTTTTCTCATGGTGCGGCTCATTTTATTCATAAGCAGAAATGTTAGCCTCAGTAAAATTGCTTGTGGCATGCAAGTCTTAAATACCTTTACATTGATTAAGGTCACATTAGCTTGAGTTTGATTTTGTCAAAACTATATTTTTGACATGGAAGGAGCAGTGTTTTATCAGCCATGGTAGAGTCAATGGTTTGTGTGTGTTATTGGGGGCAGTGCCCCCAGATTTAACAAACCGTCTTTCAATGTTCTTGTCGAGCTTATGACCAAACTGACAACACACAGAAAACAAGTTCCAAAGTATTTACCAAATATAACATTCATATTGCATTTTGCAATTATATTTTCGATCCAGATATTATTAAATAGATCTACACATTTTATATCAACAACAGTATGTGAAGAAAACTAAACTGCATTATAAGTATAAATTATAATAGATCTTCTTAAGCGTAAGAATAATAAAGACGATTCGGTCTGAAACCGACACTTGTTTTGATCATGTGACCTGTTCTGAAATCCAATAACTAGTTTCAATACGCTCAAAAAAATGTGTTCATGATTCTACCTGAAATTAGCAACTACTAAGGAATTGCAACGCCACTGATAAGCCAATAGATTATTGATTTTTTCATCACCATGCCTCGACACTGTTATGTATGTGTATTATGGAGAAACTTTATCAGTTTGCGGCGATCAGCACCGTTTATCAGTAGGCGAATCTATAAATATGCGGCGGCATCCAAAAGATCCCGATTCGCAATCTGTAAAAATATCTTTTCTGTGCAGGTGTTATTTCTAAAATATTATTTCACAAAATAGAGTGCTAAGAAAATATTTTCAAGAGATAGGAAAAATTTATTACTTATTCGTCAGTTTGAATTTATGACTCATTTGGTTCGGGGTGGGGGTGGGAATTAACTTGACAGTTTGATATTTTGTAATTATTATTTAATCTAATAATCGTCAGTAGATTTTTTCTCTCATTGTTCGAATTTGTAAAATCAACTATGAACAGATTATTTCTGTTTTACACCAACTATTAAGAACATTTTAAAGCTTAAAGGCATATTTATGTACATAGTCGGACCGTCCTTATTTGTGATTGTTTATTATGTATAATTATATATTTTGATCTCGAAATCAGCTGTAAATCGTTAATCAAAATGTCTTGTCCACAGGAGTTGCATAAAAATGAATTGCATTTCAAATAGTTACTAAAATTTAATACACAATTGCACGGTGCATATTCATATTGGCGGACTCTTTGCGAAATATGCTTTATCGGCGGTTTCTGGCATCGGCACCGGCAATTCTTTGCTATAAACAGGTTGGCAGTTACAAAAAGTCAGATAAACACACCAAATTAATTAAGCTATAATGTTTCTACATACATGTAGTCATTAGCCTAGAGCTTCTCTGTGCGTAATGCAGAGAGTCTGCCTGTGCATCAAAAAAAAAAAAAAAGAAAAAAAGAAAGAAAAATGGTGTGCAGAGAGACCGCCAGTGCCACTACAAAACCGAAAGTAAGTGGTTTTGAAAAATTCCATTTACATTTTTACATTTCGGCCTATTTATCTTTATTATTTGGAGGAATATTGATAAATGAAGACAAATAGTGCGCTTGATATGTATGATATCAAAGCAAAAACTGGTTAAAGACTGTGGAAAAAGTTGGGCTAGTGTTCCATATCAGTACACCATCAACAAATTTCATCGAGTTGCGAGCAAAATCGCTGATAATTAAAAAGTAAACACTATAAAATATAGAAAAGACAATATTATGTTCTGTGCTCTACTTATTTTGAGCAACATACCTATGATCATGGATGGCAGCTGGATTTTTCACCTCCCATACCAACCTGGGCACTGTTTATAGCAAAAAATAGCCGGTGCCGACACAAAGAAACCGCCAATATAGCAGATTTCGCAAAGAGTGCATCGATATGGATATGTACTGTGAATTGAAGAGAGCATCCTGAATAGACATGTCGTCTAGGGAAGGTTTGAATCCTTGGAGATGAAGTCAAAAGTTATGGCATCAGAATCTTGCAGGCATGCAGTAATTTCAATTGGAACCACCATGCCACCGCAAATAAGGAGAGTTTTTTTTTTTTTACTTTTTCCTGAAATCCGACCTCACAATAGGGCCAATAGAAACGCACTTATTCTGGAAAAGTCATCATTTCCCAAACTGAACATGTGCCCAGTTCTTTAGTCTAAAGATCAGAACATTATGTTTATGACGTGTTTAACATAATTATAATGTTAGAGAAATCCTTGAAAAAGGACCGAAGAAAAAAATCATTCCCAGATTTTTAATTAAAAAAAGAAACGCCATATACGCTGATTAAACTGGTATTTATCTGCAGGAAAATTATCATTTAATGTAAAAAGTGCGCTAAATACTGTAATAATTGCGCGTACATATACGTATTTCATCATTTCTCAGACCGAGTAATTTTTGCTATGGGAGGTAATCCACCATTCCGCGATGATAACTTGCCACAGGTGCCCGTTATATTTTCTTGGTAATCATCCCTGCAGATGTACATTTATGTTACCAGTTTAATGTATTTCATCTATCTGAGGGTGCAAATGGTTTCTGATGGTGATAATCGAAGGCAGAACCACCAGAAATCTTGTTCTTTTTCCATGGGCATTTCGTATCCTAATTTACTTGAACCTTACTGTAATAATATACGCCAGTTCGGTAGGTTCATTGATATGACGAATCCCGGTTTATATAGTGTTTAATGTATTTCTTATATTATGATATTGATAGTTTGAAAAACAGGTGTATATTAAGTAACCTAAGATTGAAACAAACAATGTTATTTTGATCAACAAACATAACAAACAATATGAATACTAGTAATGATATCATCATATATCATGTATATTTTTAAGAAACAGTTACTGAACTTTAGCAATAGTTGGAATAGAAAAAAGGTAGATCTATAAAAATATTTTTTGCAGGTGTTTGTGTGTTAACTAATGACAACTCCTTATTAAAATGATGCTTATTTGTAACAAAAAAAACATTCCTGACTTTTTTAATTGATAAGTATTGTACACATTAGAAAACATAGCCTAGATTTTTTCAATGTCAGTTCAAGGAAATCCGGTTTCTTTAAACTTTCACATATTGGAATATTTTGACTTTCTTTCCAAACTTTCATAAAGTGTTACAAAGTTTGCCTGTTTCTGTTAGACTCTCAAGAACACATGATGTCAGGACATAGAGTGCAAACAGAAGTATTGAAGAAATTGAAATACATTGTATAGCTTTATCTTTTTATGACCCAGGTGTAACGGTCAGTTTTTTCCCCAGTCAGTTTTTTCCCCGGGGAAAAAACTGACTAGTTAGTTTCTTCCCCGGGGGAAAGAATTGACTAGTCAGTTTTTTTCCCCGGGGAAGAAACTGACTGGTCAGTTCTTTCCCCCCCCCTAGTCAGTTTTTCCCCCCAATTACAACTGGTTACTCTTGATCATTCTTATGGGGGGAAAAAACTAACTAGTCAATTCTTTCCCCCCTCATCAATTTTCCTGGCTAGTCAGTTATTTCCAGGTGTAACGGTCAGTTTTTAGCTCATCTGATTTTTTGGAAAAAAATGATGAGTTATTGTCATCACTTGAGCAGTTGTCGGCGTCGGCATTGCCTGGTTAAGTTTAATATTTAGGTCAGCTTTTCTCCTAAACTATCAAAGCTATTGCTTTGAAACTTGGAATACTTGTTCACCATCATAAGCTGACCCTGTATAGCAAGAAACATAACCCCATCTTGCTTTTTGCAAGATTTATGGCCCCTTTTGTACTTAGAAATATCAGATTTCTTGGTTAAGTTTTATGTTTAGGTCAACTTTTCTCCTAAACTATCAAAGCTATTGCTTTGAAACTTGGAATACTTGTTCACCATCATAAGCTGACCCTGTACATCAAGAAACATAACTCCATCTTGCTTTTTGCAAGATTTATTGCCCCTTTTGGACTTAGAAAATCAGTTTTCTTGGTTAAGTTTTATGTTTAGGTCAGCTTTTAATCCTAAACTATCAAAGCTATTGCTTTAAAACTTGCAACACTTGTTCACCATCATAAGTTGACCCTGTACAGCAAGAAACATAACTCCATCCTGCTTTTTGCAAGATTTATGGCCCCTTTTGGACTTAGAAAATATCAGATTTCTTGGTTAAGTTTTATGTTTAGGTCAACTTTTTCTCTTAAACTATCAAAGCTATTGCTTTGAAACTTGCAACACTTGTTGACCATCATAAGCTGACCCTGTACAGCAAGCAACATAACTCCATCCTGCTTTTTGCAATAATTATTGCCCTTTTGGACTTAGAAAATCATTTTCTTGGGTTTGAGTTTTTATGTTTTAAGTCAACTTTTCTCATAAACTATCAAAGCTATTGCTTTAAAACTGCAACAGCTTTTCACCATCATAAGTGGAAACACTGAACATCAAGAAACATAACTCTATCCTGCTTTTTGCAAGAATGATGGCCCTTTTAAGACTTAGAAAATCATGGGTAGGACAATATTTCTATTACACAAAAAAAATCAGATGAGCGTCAGCACCTGCAAGGCGGTGCTCTTGTTTCCCCACTGGTTACTCTTGATCATTCTTATGGGGAAAAAAAACTAACTAGTCAATTCTTTCCCCCCCCCTCATCAATTTTCCTGGCTAGTCAGTTTTCCCCGGGGAGAAGAAACTGACTGGTCAGTTCTTTCCCCCCTAGTCAATTCCCCCCCCCCCCCCAATTGCAACTGGTTACTTTTGTTCATTCTTATGGGGGAAAAAAACTAACTAGTCAATTCTTTCCTTCCCCCCCCCCCCCCACCCCCTCATCAATTTTCCTGGCTATCAGTTTTCCCCGGGGAGAAGAAACTGACTGGTCAGTTCTTTCCCCCCCCCCCCCCCCCCCCCAGTCAATTTTTCCCCCCAATTGCAGCGGGTTACTTTTGATCATTCTTATGGGGGGAAAAACTAACTAGTCAATTCTTTCCCCCCCCTTCTCGATTTTCCTAGCTAGTCAATTATTTCCCCTGTTAGTGAATTGGAACTGTTTATTCTTGGTTATTCTTAACTAGACTGCTTTTTTATTTCCAAGAGTCTGTTTTCATTTAAATTTCATATAATAAGAAATAGGTTTCATATTTTGTGTAAATTAATTAAGAAATGTTTTTAAATGAACTTACTTCAATTTCTGTTAAATATTCTTTCTAATTGCTGGTCATTTTCCTGTTTCAATTTCTTCTAAGGTAAGGAAATTACTGCTGGTCAGTTCTTGTCCCACCTAGCCAGTAATTGAGCAGTTAGGTGGGGGAAGTAAATTGACTGGTTAGTTCTTCCCCCCCCCCCCCCACCACTTGCCAATACAATACATGACTTATTGGACGGGGGAAGAAATTAACCTGTCAGTTCTTTCCCCATAGCCATGCAGTACTTGACTTGTCATGAGGGAGAAGAAATTGACAGGTCAGTTATTTCCCCCAAGCCATTTTTGCATAGGCTATTAAGTTGGAAAAGAAACTGACCAGTCAGTTCTTTCCCCCCAGTACTTGACCTGTCAGGTGGGGAAGAAACTGACCGGTCAGTTCTTTCCCCCCACCCCCCACCCCACCCCCCCCCTCCTAGTTTTCGACCTGTCAGGTGGGGAAGAAATTGACCGGTCAGTTCTTTGCCCCCCACCTCCCAGTTTTCGACCTGTCAGGTGGGGGAAGAAATTGACCAGTCAGTTCTTTCCCCCTTGCCAGTACTTGTCCTATTAGGTTGGGAACAAATTGACCAGTCAGTTTCTTTCCCCCTTTGTCAGTACCTGACCTGTCAGGTGGGGGAATAAATTGACCGGTCCCGTTCTTTCCCCCCTAGCCAGTACTTGACCTGTCAGAGGGGGAAGAAATTGACCGTCAATTCTTTCCCCCCTAGCCAGTACATGACCTGTCAGGTGGGGAAGAAATTGACCAGTCAGTTCTTTCCCCCCTATTCTGTACTTGACCTAACAGGTTGGGGAAGAAATTGACTGGTCAGTTCTCCCCCCCCCCCCCCCACTCCCCAGCCTGTACTTGACCTGTCAGGTCGGGGAAGAAATTGACCGGTCAATTCTTTCCCCCCCCCAGCCAGTACTTGACCTATCAGGTGGGGGAAGAAATTGACTGGTCAATTCTTTCCCCCCTAGCCAGTACATGACCTGTCAGGTCGGGGAGGAAATTGACCAGTCAGTTCTTTCCCCCCTATTCTGTACTTGACCTATCACGTTGGGGAAGAAATTGACTGGTCAGTTCTTTCCCCCCCCCTCCCCTCCCCAGCCTGTACTTGACCTGTCAGGTGGGGGAAGAAATTGACCGGTCAGTTCTTTCCCCCCTATTCTGTACTTGACCTATCAGGTTGGGGAAGAAATTGACTGGTCAGTTCTTTCCCCCCTTGCCAGTACTTGACCTATTAGGTGGGGAACAAATTGACCAGTCAGTTCTTTCCCCCTTTGTCAGTACCTGACCTGTCAGGTGGGGGAATAAATTGACCGGTCAGTTCTTCCCCCCTAGCCAGTACTTGACCTGTCAGGTAGGGGAAGAAATTGACAGGTCAGTTCTTTCACCCCTAGCCTGTACTTGACCTGTCAGGTGGGGGAAGAAATTGACTGGTCAGTTCTTTCCCCCCTAGCCAGTACTTGACCTATCAGGAGGGGGAAGAAATTGACTGGTCAGTTCTTTCCCCCCTAGCCAGTTCTTGGCCTGTCAGGTGAGGGAAGAAATTGACCGGTCAATTCTTTCTCCCCTAGCCAGTACATGACCTGTCAGGTGGGGGAAGAAATTGACCAGTCAGTTCTTTCCCCCCTATTCTGTACTTGACCTATCAGGTTGGGGAAGAAATTGACTGTCTCAGTTCTTTCCCGCCCCCCCCCCCTCTCCCCAGCCTGTACTTGACCTGTCAGGTGGGGGAAGAAATTGACCGGTCAGTTCTTTCCCCCCTATACTGTACTTGACCTATCAGGTTGGAGAAGAAATTGACCGGTCAGTTCTTTCCCCCCTTGCCAGTACTTGACCTATTAGGTGGGGAACAAATTGACCAGTCAGTTCTTTCCCCCTTTGTCAGTACCTGACCTGTCAGGTGGAGGAATAAATTGACCGGTCAGTTCTTTCCCCCCTAGCCAGTACTTGACCTGTCAGGTGGGGGAAGAAATTGACCGGTCAGTTCTTTCCCCCCTCTTCTGTACTTGACCTATCAGGTTGGGGAAGAAATTGAGTGGTCAGTTCTTTCCCCCCTTGCCAGTACTTGACCTATTAGGTGGGGAACAAATTGACCAGTCAGTTCTTTCCCCCTTTGTCAGTACCTGACCTGTCAGGTGGGGGAATAAATTGACCGGTCAGTTCTTCCCCCCTAGCCAGTACTTGACCTGTCAGGTAGGGGAAGAAATTGACAGGTCAGTTCTTTCACCCCTAGCCTGTACTTGACCTGTCAGGTGGGGGAAGAAATTGACTGGTCAGTTCTTTCCCCCCTAGCCAGTACTTGACCTATCAGGAGGGGGAAGAAATTGACCGGTCAGTTCTTTCCCCCCTAGCCAGTTCTTGGCCTGTCAGGTGGGGGAAGAAATTGACCGGTCAATTCTTTCCCCCCTAGCCAGTACATGACCTGTCAGGTGGGGGAAGAAATTGACCAGTCAGTTCTTTCCCCCCTATTCTGTACTTGACCTATCAGGTTGGGGAAGAAATTGACTGTCTCAGTTCTTTCCCGCCCCCCCCCCCCCCCTCTCCCCAGCCTGTACTTGACCTGTCAGGTGGGGGAAGAAATTGACCGGTCAGTTCTTTCCCCCCTATACTGTACTTGACCTATCAGGTTGGAGAAGAAATTGACCGGTCAGTTCTTTCCCCCCCTTGCCAGTACTTGACCTATTAGGTGGGGAACAAATTGACCAGTCAGTTCTTTCCCCCTTTGTCAGTACCTGACCTGTCAGGTGGAGGACTTGACCTATCTACTGATGCGGGAGGCATATAGTAATCGTCCTGTCCGTCCGTTCGTCCGTCCGTACGAGGTTAACCAAATGGGACCGTTTCGTCTAGCATCAATACCCCTTACTAGAATGTCTTGACACTAATGCAGATGTAACTTGTGACCAGTCCTCATCTTCAGACTACACCTGACCTCAGTTTGACCTTGACCTTGACCTCATTTTGGACTTAGGTTGCTTTATATGGGCCATCTCTTGGTTAACCAAATGGGACCGTTTCGTCTAGCATCAATACACCTTACTAGAATGACTTGATAGTAATGCAGAGATAAAATATGACCATTCCTCATCTTCAGACATCACCTGACCTCAGTTTGACCTTGACCTTGACCTCATTTTGGACTTAGGTTGCTTTATATTGGCCATCTCTTGGTTAACCAAATGGGACCGTTTCGTCTAGCATCAATACCCCTTACTAGAATGACTTGATACTAATACAGATGTAACCTCTGACCATTCCTCATCTTCAGACATCACCTGACCTCAGTTTTAACCTTTAACTTGACCTCGATTTGGACTTGGGTTGCTTTGTATCAACAAGGATGCCACCGGGGGCATCAAGCATTTATTGAACGCAGCTTCTTGTTCATTTTATCAAACCTGGCAATGAAAGGTTTTTGTTTGTCAATGAATAACTGCCATTGAACAAGACTAGATTTTTATCTTTACCTTTTGAACAAAATATGTATGTGTATTGAACACAAAGTTAATAAATTTTATTGTTGTGCACTGTTAAAGTTGTGACCACTCCATTTCTTGCCACACACAGGTGCATTACATAATGCCTGCATGTACTTCCCTGACATGAATGGTTTACATCAAGTCTTGAAACTGCAATGCATTGCCCCCATCAGTTCTCTCAGTACTTTGATTAAGTAAAGGGCATGGTGACGTCATGATAATAGTCTTTAATCTCTACTAATATTTTATCATAATAAGACTAATAACAGTGTTCATTACCATTTAAGGAATATATACAGAAGAATCCAGACAAGTTTCGCCAGGAGATTCACAAATTCCAAGACGAAGCTAACCTAGATAGGCAGTTGAAATCTTTGGGATCTAGACGCAAGTTGATTAGAACAGGACAGTTTGAACTACGCTGCCTCAAGTGTGATCATTTCATATGCTGGTCTGATGATGTGAAAAAAATTCAAGATTCCCACCATGTTGTTACTGATGAGCATTTGAAAGAAAGGGTAACATTTGCTAAAAGTGGGTCAACCAGATACCAGGATGAGGCTATCCAGTTTGTCGGCAAGCTCATTTGTAAAGAATGCGGAGGCAACCTCGGTGTGATATGTATTCATAGAACATTGGAATTCCCAGTACTTAAGATAGAAAATTTTCTGATTGTTGATACCAATGGCAGACAGGATACATGCAAGAAATGGAAATCAGTCCCTTTTCATGTGGCACCTGTCACTAATGAGGATTTTAAGGAAATAGTCAAAGCAAGAAAAGGAGATTTATAGGCTAGCATAACATAATTATGCCTTTACTAAACCTCTGATCAACTGTGTATTTCTCCCTGTAAATTACAGGATAAATAAAAATTACAAGAGAAATAAAAGCACTGAAGTATTACACAACTATCAATAGTACAGCAACTGGAATGTTCGCTGTGGTCTGTTTAATTTCAAAGTCCAAGCACAGAATGAACAATTGCTAGTTTTGTATTTACATATGAGTTTTGATAAGCATTATAGTAATTGATTATTTTGAAAATTTAATTCTGTATTTACAGAAGTACACTGCTTATTTTATTCTCTGTTTTCTCCAGTGGTATAATACCTTATCTGCATTGTAAGGTTCTAGAGTGATACTGCATTTTATGGACAAGCTGTTAAAACTTTCTAGTTTCAAGTAAGCTCAGTGTCTCAGTGATACAAAATTTATTTGTACGAAGATAAATGTGTCATATTTTCTTAGTTGTAAAACAAACTTATATTACATTTAAAGCAGTTTTCCTTTATTTTGTCAATTATGATCTCACTTGTCTTGTACTTTAAAATGCATTATTGATACTTAATAAGAACCAGATTAATACCAGCCTTAGGTTATTATAGTCTTTATTTTAAACAAAACTTGCACAAAATTAGCTTGTAAAATAAAATTTTGATAATTTGAAAGACTTAAAACTCACTTTCTTGACATTTTGTCATGTTTTTCTAATTTTAAAATTTCAGATACCATTTGGACACTGTCAGTTTTCATCATATATAATTATTATGTCTCCCCCACTCTGGGGGAGACATATTGATTTTGCCCTGTCCGTCTGTACGTCACACTTCATTTCCGAGCAATAACTGGAGAACCATTTGACCTAGAACCTTCAAACTTCATAGGTTGGTAGGGCTTATGGAGGAGACGACCCTATTGTTTTAGGGGTCATTCTGTCAAAGGTCAAGGTCACAGGGGCCTGAACCATTTCCAATCAATAACTCGAGAATGACTTGACCCAGAATGTTGAAACTTCATAGGATGATTGGTCATGGAAAGTAGATGACCCCTATTGATTTTGGGGTCACTCTGTTGAAGGTCAAGGTCACAGGGTCCTGAACATTGAAAACCATTTCCGATCAATAACTTGAGAACCACTTGACCCAGAATGTTGAAACTTAATAGGATGATTGGTCATGCAGAGTAGATGATCCCTATTGATTTTGGGGTCACTCTGTTGAAGGTCAAGGTCACAGGGGCCTGAACATTGAAAACCATTTCCGGTCAGTAACTTGAGAACCACTTGACCCAGAATATTGAAACTTAATAGGATGATTGTTCATGCAGAGTAGATGACCCCTATTGATTTTGGGGTCACTCTGTTGAAGGTCAAGGTCACAGGGGCCTGAACATCGAAAACCGTTTCCGGTCTGTAACTTGAGAACCACTTGATCCAGAATGTTGAAACTTAATAGGATGATTGTTCATGCAGAGTAGATGACCCCTATCGATTTTGGGGTCACTCTGTTAAAGGTCAAGGTCACAGGGGCCTGAACATTGTAAACCATTTCGGATCAATAACTTGAGAACCACTTGACCCAGAATGTTGAAACTTAATAGGATGATTGGTCATGCAGAGTAGATGATCCCTATTGATTTTGGGGTCACTCTGTTGAAGGTCAAGGTCACAGGGGCCTGAACATTGAAAACCATTTCCGGTCAGTAACTTGAGAACCACTTGACCCAGAATGTTGAAACTTAATAGGATGATTGGTCATGCAGAGTAGATGACCCCTATTGATTTTGGGGTCACTCTGTTGAAGGTCAAGGTCACAGGGGCCTGAACATTGAAAACCGTTTCCGGTCTGTAACTTGAGAACCACTTGACCCAGAATGTTGAAACTTAATAGGATGATTGTTCATGCAGAGTAGATGACCCCTATCGATTTTGGGGTCACTCTGTTAAAGGTCAAGGTCACAGGGGCCTGAACATCGAAAACCGTTTCCAATCAATAACTTGAGAACCTCTCGACCCAAAATGTTGAAACTTCATAGGATGATTGTTCCTGCAGAATAAATGACACCTATTTGTTTTTAGGGCCACTCCTTTAAAGGTCAAGGTCACAAGGACCTGAACATTGATAACCATTTCTGATCAATAACTTGAGAACCTCTTGACCCAGAATATTGAAACTTCATAGGATGATTGAACATGCAGAATAGATGGCCCCTACCGATTTTGGGGTCACTCTGTTAAAGGTCAAGGTCACAGGGGCCTGAACATGGAAAACAATTTCCAATCAATAAGTTGAGAACCACTTGACCCAGTATGTTGAAACTTCATAAGATGATTGAACATGCACAGTAGATGACCCCTATTGATTTTTGGGTCACTCTGTTAAAGGTCAAGGTCACAGAGGCTTGGTCATGTAAAATCATTTCCGGAAAATAACATGAGAACCACTTGACCTAGAATGTTGAAACATAATAGGATGATTGGACATGCAGAGTAGATGACCCCTATTTATTTGGGGGTCACTTGATCAAAGGTCAAGGTCACAGGAGCCTGAACAGTGACTTGAGAACCACTGGGCCAAGAGTGTTGAAACTTATAAGTAGATGATCCCTATTGCAGCCATCCATCAGTGTCTCTTTGACTTTCGCTCCTGACCCCTATTGACTTCTTGCCTATAGGACTTTGCATTGGGGGAGACATGCGCTTTTTTACAAAAGCAATTTCTAGTTATGTATATATTTAAACACCCTCATAAATATGATTGGTTACCCTTTTTAAATCTGTACTGAACATGTGGAATTAATTCCTGGGGATTTCACCTGTGTGTTAATCCACAGAATTAAATCCTCATGAAGAAATAAAACTTGCATTCATTTTATCTTCAAAAAGTGAATAGTGATGGTGTTCATATTCCAAAGAAATAGCATTTTTACCAAAAGCACAAGATTCTATGTCTGCGGAATGAATAGATTATGTTGTGTATGTTGGTTGGTCTGTCTGTCGACCATTTGGTTTCTAATCATTAACTGGACATTGTGTGTAACCTACTTTTTCAAAAAATGTGGCTTCTTATTCCAGAAGACCAATGTGACTGTAGCAATAAATTTTGAAGAACAGCTTTACATGCTGCAAAGTGTCAACTGAATGGGCATGCGTACCAATGACCGCCCCTTCATCATATTTCAAAGAAAGAGCAGGCTGAAAACAAGCCCAGTCGTTTATGACAATGAATTTTGTTGAAGCTGTTTGACTTACATTCTGCATGCTTTTTGTGTTTTTGGTTCATCGAATATATTTTATAGATAATATAGAGTCAAATGTCAGTAAATTTGATTATCAAACTTACTACATAGGATTTTCAGTTTAATATTTTGTAGTAAATCCAAAATTACTGAATGTGTGTTAGTATATTAGGTGGGTGGGATAGGGTAATGCGTATATTTATTGATACAGCTTCAAGCGCCTGTGAATAGTCTAGCTATTCTACTCACCCTGGTGTCGGCGTCAGCGTCACAGCTTGGTATTTGCTTGCAAGTACATGTGGCTATTATTTAAAGGCATATAGCTTTGAAACTTATTTTTTCTTTTTCTAGGTCAATTACCAACCTCATTGGGTCAAGTCACATAACTCTGACATGTATTTTGGCAGATCTATACAAACATTAGGCCTCAGTCAAATTATGCCCCCTGTTGGACTTAGAAAATCCTGGTTAAAGTTTTGCATACAAGTTACTATTTCCAAAACAAATGCAGATATTGAATAGAAACTTCACATGTGTCTTCGGGGTAATAAAACTAGATGATAGCATCAAGTCCCATAACACTGACATGCATTTTGGCCAAATTATGCCCCCATTTGAACTTAAAATTTCTGGTCAAGTTTTGCATGCAAGTTACTATCTCCAAAACTAATGCAGACACTTGATTGAAATTCTATAGATATTTTAACATTTACTAGGGTAATATTCCTGCTTCTGGGACAACAATTTGAATAGTCAAGCATAAGCTATCTTATGGACAGCTCTTGTTTACTTTGCAGCTATAGTACTGTTTACTTAAAAAGTATTTTTTCATGTTGTTTTTTTTATTAAGGATTCTACACAATATGTTATATTTAGGATAATTGTTTACATGCTGTTGTTTATTTTTTTGTCGTACAAGGAAGCTTTATATTAAAATTGCTTTGAAATGTAAATTTAATGCTTTAAGTGGAAGTGCCCTTTTTTACTGTTCGATTCGAAATGATAAAAAAACTTAATTTGTCTAGATTTTTAAAGTTAATACATCATTAAACAACAGGCATGCTCTTAAAGAATTAAGCAGTTTAGTTTTGACAATGTGTGGTTTCTATTTTATCAACTTTTTTATGTGGAAAATTTTGTCCTTGTATGAATATGAGCATACAGCATACTTTTTAGCTCACCTGTCACAAAGTGACAAGGTGAGCTTTTGTGATCGCGCAGCGTCCGTCCGTCAGTCCGTCCGTGCGTGCGTAAACTTTTGCTTGTGACAACTCTAGACGTCACATTTTTCATGGGATCTTTATGAAAATTGGTCAGAATGTTCCCCTTGATGATATCTAGGTCAAGTTCGAAACTGGGTCACGTGCGGTCAAAAACTAGGTCAGTAGGTCTAAAAATAGAAAAACCTTGTGACCTCTCTAGAGGCCATATATTTCATAAGATCTTCATGAAAATTGGTCAGAATGTTCACCTTGATGATATCTAGGTCAAGTTCAAAAAGTGGGTCACGTGGCCTCAAAAACTAGGTCAGTAGGTCAAATAATAGAAAAACCTTGTGACCTCTCTAGAGGCCATATTTTTCATGGGATTTGTATGTAAGTTTGTCTGAATGTTCATCTTGATGATATCTAGGTCAAGTTCGAAAGTGGGTCACATGCGGTCAAAAACAAGGTCAGTAGATCTAAAAATAGAAAAATCTTGTGACCTCTCTAGAGGCCATACTTATGAATGGATCTTCATAAAAATTGGTCAGAATGTTCACCTTGATGATATCTAGGTCAAGTTCGAAACTGGGTCACATGCGGTCAAAAACTAGATCAGTAGGTCTAAAAATAGAAAAACCTTGTGACCTCTCTAGAGGCCATATATTTCATGAGATCTTCATGAAAGTTGGTCAGAATGTTCACCTTGATGATATCTAGGTCAAGTTCGAAAGTGGGTCAAGTGCCATCAAAAACTAGGTCAGTAGGTCAAATAATAGAAAAATCTTGTGACCTCTTTAGAGGCCATATTTTTCATGGGATCTGTATGAAAGTTGGTCTGAATGTTCATCTTGATGATATCTAGGTCAAGTTCGAAAGTGGGTCACGTGCCGTCAAAAACTAGGTCAGTAGGTCAAATAATAGAAAAACCTTGTGAACTCTCTAGAGGCCATATTTTTCATGGGATCTGTATGAAAGTTGGTCTGAATGTTCATCTTGATGATATCTAGGTCAAGTTCGAAACAGGGTCATGTGCTGTCAAAAACTAGGTCAGTAGGTCTAAAAAAAGAAAAACCTTGTGACCTCTCTAGAGGCCATACTTGTGAATGGATCTCCATAAAAATTGGTCAGAATGTTCATCTTGATGATATCTAGGTCAAGTTCGAAAGTGGGTCACGTGCCATCAAAAAGTAGGTCAGTAGGTCAAATAATAAAAAATCCTTGTGACCTCTTTAGAGGCCATACTTTTCATGGAATCTGTATGAAAGTTGGTCTGAATGTTCATCTTGATGATATCTATGTCAGGTTTGAAACTGGGTCAACTGCGATCAAAAACTAGGCCAGTAGGTCTAAAATTAGAAAAATCTTTTGACCTCTCTAGAGGCCATATTTTTCAATGGATCTTCATGAAAATTGATCTGAATATTCACCTTGATGATATCTAGGACAGTTTCGAAACTGGGTCACATGCGGTCAAAAACTAGGCCAGTAGGTATAAAAAGAGAAAAAACCTTGTGACCTCTCTAGAGGCCGTATTTTTCATGAGATCTTCATAAAAATTAGTGAGAATGTTCACCTTGATGATATCTAGATAAAGTTCAGAACAGGGTCACATACCTTCGAAAACTAGGTCAGTAGGTCAAATAATAGAAAAACCTTGTGACCTCTTTAGAGGCAATATTTTTCATGGGATCTGTATGAAAGTTGGTCTGAATGTTCATCTTGATGATATCTAGGTCAAGTTCGAAACATGGTCATGTGCTGTCAAAAACTAGGTCAGTAGGTCTAAAAATAGAAAAACCTTGTGACTTCTCTAGAGGCCATACTTGTGAATGGATCTCCATAAAAATTTGTCAGAATGTTCATCTTGATGATATCTAGGTCAAGTTCGAAAGTGGGTCACGTGCCATCAAAAAGTAGGTCAGTAGGTCAAATAATAAAAAATCCTTGTGACCTCTCTAGAGACCATACTTTTCACGGAATCTGTATGAAAGTTGGTCTGAATGTTCATCTTGATGATATCTAGGTCAGGTTTGAAACTGGGTCAACTTCGGTCAAAAACTAGGCCAGTAGGTCTAAAATTAGAAAAATCTTTTGACCTCTCTAGAGGCCATATTTTTCAATGGATCTTCATGAAAATTGATCTGAATATTCACCTTGATGATATCTAGGTCAGTTTCGAAACTGGGTCACATGCGGTCAAAAACTAGGCCAGTAGGTATAAAAATAGAAAAACCTTGTGACCTCTCTAGAGGCCATATTTTTCATGAGATCTTCATGAAAATTAGTGAGAATGTTCACCTTGATGATATCTAGATAAAGTTCAAAACAGGGTCACGTACCTTCGAAAACTAGGTCAATAGGTCAAATAATAGAAAAACCTTGTGACCTCTCTAGAGACCATATTTTTCAATGGATCTTCATGAAAATTGGTCAGAATTTTATCTTGATAATATCTAGGTCAAGTTCAAAACTGGGTCACATGAGCTCAAAAACTAGGTCACTATGTCAAATAATAGAAAAAAATGATGCAATACTCAAAACTGGGTCATGTGGGAAGAGGTGAGCGATTCAGGACCATCATGGTCCTCTTGTTTAAACTTACCTTGTAACTCTGTGATATCCTGTGTTAAATGGGCTTCATAATGATATTACTTATTCAGTAAAGTTGTGTTAAGCAAATGAGCCACACCATGAGAAAACCAACATAGTGCATTTGTGACCAGCATGGATCCGGACCAGCCTGCGCATCCACGCAGTCTGGTCAGGATCCATGCTGTTCGCTTTCAAAGCCTATTGTAATTAGTGAAACTGTTAGCGAACAGCATGGATCCTGACCAGACTGCGTGGATGTGCAGGCTGGTCTGGATCCATGCTGGTCGCAAATGCACTATGTTGGTTGTCTCATGGTGCGGCTCAAATGTTTTTGGGGTAACAGGAAAAGGGGTCAGTCATTTAATATAATCCAGCATTGGTTTATTGCTGTAAACATCAGTGCCTGTCCTAGGGTTTGAAACACTTGCTTTTAAATGTGAAAAATTTTCAGATTATTGTCACAGATTTAGGAACTCTTGCTGTCTCTGAAACTCAGGAACTTACATTCTTGAATATATATTAACATGTGATAGAAGAAGTTTGTAACATCTTGCTTTGACAAAATGATCCTTACTGTGTGTGTTTGATCTACCAAACATCTGTAACAGGGTTTTTCATAAATTTTGGCTTTCTTTTGCAGACACGATTGATTCTGACTTTGCGACCAGTGTAGATCATGATCAGCCTGCTCTTCTGTGGAGTCTGATTATGATCTGCACTGTTCGCCATTCAGTTAGTATCTTTTTGGTAAGCACCTCTCCTTCATTATAGAAATTTAGCAGGATAAAGGTTAAAGAAGTGTACCAGTAATAACATTTGGCAAATTACATATTCTCTATATGTGATTTTGGCACTTCCTGTTTTTAGCTCACCTGAGCAGTTTTTCTGATCGCTCGATGTC
Organism: Mercenaria mercenaria; assembly: GCF_021730395.1. Taxonomy (NCBI): domain Eukaryota; kingdom Metazoa; phylum Mollusca; class Bivalvia; order Venerida; family Veneridae; genus Mercenaria; species Mercenaria mercenaria. The sequence continues at coordinate 26,389,923 of NC_069369.1, forward strand.
CATCCTCTGTCGTCTGTCAACATTTAGCTTGTGTATGCGATAGAGGCTGTATTTTTCAATTGATCTTATGATCTTCATGAAATTTTGTAGAGCCTGTATTTTTCAATTGATCTTCATAAATTTTGGTCAGAATGATTTCCTTGATGAAATCTAGGCCGAGTTTGAAAATGGGTCATCCGGGGTCAAAACTAGGTCACTAGGTCAAATCAAGGAAAAACCTTGTGTATGCGATAGAGGCTGTATTTTTCAATTGAGGTTCATGAATTTTGGTCAGAATGATAACCTTCATGAAATCTAGGCCGAGTTTGAAAATGGGTCATCTGGGGTCAAAAACTAGGTCACTAGGTCAAATCAAGGAAAATCCTTGTGTATGCGATAGGGGCTGTATTTTTCAATTTATCTTCATGAGTTTTTGTCAGAATGTTTACCTTGATGAAATCTAGGCCCAGTTCGAAAATGGGTCATCTGGGGTCAAAACTAGGTCACTAGGTCAAATCAAGGAAAAACCTTGTGTATGCAATAGAGGCTGTATTTTTCAAGTGATCTTCATGAATTTTGGTCAGAATGTTAACCTTGATGAAATCTAGGCCGAGTTCAAAAATGATTAATCTGGGTTCAAAAACTAGGTCACTAGGTCAAATCAAAGAAAGACCTTGTGTATGCGATAGAGGCTGTATTTTTCAATTGATCTTCATGAATTTTGGTCAGAATGATAACCTTGATGAAATCTAATCCAAGTTTGAAAATGGGTCATCTGGGGTCAAAAAGTAGGTCACTAGGTCAAATCAAAGAAAAACCTTTTGTATGCAATAGAGGCTCAATTATTCAACTGATCTTCATGAAATTTGGTCAGAATGATTACCTTGATAGAATCTAGGCCAGGTTCAAAAATGGGTCATCTGGGGTCAAAAACTAGGTCACTAGGTCAAATCAAAGAAACACTTCGTGTATGCAATAGAGGCTGTATTTTTCAATTGATCTTCATGAAATTTGATCAGAATGATTGCCTTGATCAAATATAGATCGAGTTCAAATATGGGTCATCTGGGGTCAAAATGTAGATTACTAGGTCAAATCAAAGAAAGACCTTGTGTATGCGATAGAGGCTGTATTTTTCAGTTGATCTACATGAAATTTGGTCAGATTGATTGCCTTGATAAAATTTAGATAAAAAGAAGGTCACTAGGTCAAATCAAAGAAAATTCTTGTGTATGCGATAGAGGCTGTATTTTTCACTTGATCTTCATGAAATTTGGTCAGAATAATTTCCTTGATAAAATTTAGATAGAGTTCAAATATGGTTTATATCTGGGTTCAAAAATTAGGTCACTAGGTCAAATCAAAGAAAAACCTTGTGTATATGGTAGAGGCTGTATTGTTCAGTTGATCTTCATGAAATTAAGTCAGAATGATTGCTTTGATGAAATCTAGTTCGAGTTCAAATATGGGTCATCTTGGGTTAAAAAGTAGGTCACTAGGTCAAATCAAAGAAAAATCTTGTTTTATCCCATTAGGGCTGTATTTTCAATTGATCTTCATAAAAATTTGGTCAAAATGATTGTCTTGATAAAATCTAGGTCAGTTTGAATATGAATTATCTAGGGTCAAAAACTAGGTCATTAGGTCATATATAAAAAAATACTTGTTCAAACTCAAGAGACCACATTTTTAGTCCAATCCTAATGAAAATTGGCCAGAATATTTGTTTTCATGAAAGTCAAGCATGTTTTCACTGTTATGGTATGTTTCTCAGGTGAGCGACCTAGGGCCATCTTGGCCCTCTTCTTTATAGAATGCCATCTGCACGATTAGCTACATTAACATTCTGAGAATACTGAAATGCAAAACAAGAATACATTAGCGTACAGAAACTTCTGAGTCCTAGTCATGTTACTTTTAACTAAGTAAGGTTTTATAATAATCCATCAACATATAATTACAAACTTGACATATTAGAAATTTTGTTTTGTCTAATATGGCTGATATTTACTGCATTTATTACTGATAAATTCAAAACTTACCAAGATAGTTTGAAAATTCATAAGGATCTTATTTCTCTAATTCAGAAATGATAATGAAAGAGTGGAAATTAAACTCTGGTATGTTAATACTTTCTACACGTTAAATGAAATTAAAATCAGTTTGTTTTATTTAAGAAGACTGTGCAACTGGTTAATAATACCCTACGTGTTCAATAAAATCTTTTTTAAAATCTAATGAGAGAATCATTAAGCAAATCTTTTAAATGCATACAAAATGACATGTACAAGGGGTATGTTAAGGGTTGTAATGATTATAATTTAACTACACTTCATCCCTGTATTGTTGATAAATTCACTGTTGATAAATTGATTTATATATGTATGGTACCTTTCTCAAATCTTAGTGAAAAATTTTATATGTGCATGTATAAAATGTCACGTATTGAAATACGAAGAAACATAGAATCTTTAAATGACCAGCTGATAGAGTTTAAGCTGATTAATTCAAAACTCTTCACCAGATAGCCAAGGGTCAGTCTTAATCATCCTTCAAATTCTGAAATTTAGAGTTTTCTATCTTACGCTCAAATTGTTTACTTTACTATGAACTTGTTTTGTTTTGTTTTGTTGCTCATAAGTCTTAGATACAGACTTATGGCATTGATGGAATTGGGTTCAGCCAGCTTCTAGACAATCTGTATGCTTATCTGTATCCTCTTTACCTTTACTGTTCTAATAAAAGTTGTAGTAGTGCAAAGTTATTTGATTAAATCCAAGTATGCATAAAGTAGTTATTTAAAGAGTTTTACATTTGCTTTGATTGCAAAATTTGCATGTTTATTGAAGATTCATGTGCCACTTGAATTATTATTTACTATTTTGTTGGGTTTAAGGTTGCACCGGCACAAGTATAGGTCATATGGGGACTTTCCAGCTTTGATGGTGGAAGTACACCCCAGGTGTCCCTCTGTGCATTATTTCATCACAAGCAGGCACCTAGGTAGAACTACCGACCTCCCGTAAGCCAGCTGGATGGCTTCCTAACATGAAGAATTTAACATCCCCAATGAGGCTCAAACCCACGTCAGTACGTCAGTAAGGGGCAAGTGATTTGAAGTGTGACCTTAACCACTTGGCCAAAGAGGCCCCCTCAAATTTATTATGCTTTCTTTCGAAGAAGAGGGGTTACTTTGTTTTGCTCATTGTTGGATGGTTTGTTTGTTGGTTTTCAGACACTACAGGAAGCTTTGTCTAACGTGGGTCAAACTTCATAGGAAGAATGCTTATCATCAGTAGATGACCCCATATGTTTTGCAAGTCAGTAGGTCAAAGTTCAAGGCCACAGTGACATTGAGACTGAAAACGGTTTAGCCTCAGTAGGTAAAGAACACTTTTGCTTACAGTTGACAAACATAAAAGAATTATTACCTTTGGTTAGTATATGACATAGATCAAAGGTTAAGCTTACAGTGACCTTTACACTGAAAATGTCTGCTCAGTAAAGTTTTAGTGAATTCAGTGTTCAGTAGCTGATTTCTACTTTTTAAGGGGTCAGTAGGTCAAAGGTCAAGGTCAAACTTCGAGACTGAGAACAGTTTCCACATAAGAATGAAAAAATGCTTTGGTCTTCTGTCATCAAACTTCTTAAGATAATTGCTTGTGGTAAGCAGATGCCTGTTTTTAGCTCACCTGAGCATGAAGTGCTCAAAGGTGAGCTTTTGTGATCACCTGTGTCCGACATCCATCGTTCGTCCGTCGTCCATCGTCAACAATTTGTCTGTTGACACTCTAGAGGTCACAATTTTGGCCCAATCTTAATGAAACTTGGTCACAATGTTGTTCTCAATAAAATCTTGGACGAGTTTAATATTGGGTCATCTTGGGTCAAAAACTAGGTCACCAGGTCAGATCAAAGGAAAAGCTTGTTAACACTCTAGAGGCCACATTTATGACTGTATCTTCATGAAACTTTGTCAGAATGTTACTCTTGATGATCTTTAGGTCAAGTTTGAATCTGCGTTAGGTGGGGTCAAAAACTAGATCCCAAGGTCAAATCAAAGGAAAAGCATGTTAACACTCTAGGGCCACATTTAAGACTGTGCCTTCATGAAACTTGGTCAGAATGTTAATCTTGATGGTCTTTAGGTAGAGTTCAAATCTAAGTCACGTGGAGTAAGAAACTAGGTCACCAGGTTAAATCAAAGGTAAGGCTTGTTAACACTCTAGAGGCCACATTTATGATCATACCATAATGAAGTTTGGTCAGAATGTTAATCTTGATGATCTTTAGGTCAATTTCAATTCTAGGTCAAGTGTTTTCAGAAACTAGGTCACCAGATCAAATCAAAGGAAAAGCTTGTTAACACTCTAGAGGCCACATTCATGACCATACCTTAATGAAACTTGGTCAGAATGTAATCTTGATGATCTTAGGTCAGTTTCAAATCTAGGTCAAGTGGATTCAGAAACTAGGTCACCAGATCAAATCAAAGGAAAAGCTTGTTAACACTCTAGAGGCCACATTCATGACCATACCTTAATGAAACTTGGTTAGAATGTTAATCTTGATGATCTTGAGGTCAATTTCAAATCTAGGTCAAGTGGATTCAGAAACTAGGTCACCAGGTTAAATCAAAGGTAAGGCTTGTTAACACTCTGGAGGCCACATTTATGATAAACCCTAATTGAAGTTTGGTCAGAATGTTAATCTTGATGATCTTTAGGTCAATTTCCCAATTTTAGGTCAAGTGGGGTTCAGAAAAAAAGGTCCCAGTCAAATCAAAGGAAAAGCTTGTTAACCGCTCTAGGGGCCACTTTCATGACCATACCTTAATGAAAACTTGGTCAGAATGTTAATCTTGATGATCTTAGGTCAGTTTCAAATCTAGGTCAAGTGGATTCAGAAACTAGGTCACCAGATCAAATCAAAGGAAAAGCTTGTTAACACTCTAGAGGCCACATTCATGACCATACCTTAATGAAACTTGGTCAGAATGTTAATCTTGATGATCTTTAGGTCAATTTCAATTCTAGGTCAAGTGGATTCAGAAACTAGGTCACCAGATCAAATCAAAGGAAAAGCTTGTTAACACTCTAGAGGCCACATTTATGACCATACCTTAATGAAACTTGGTCAGAATGTTAATCTTGATGATCTTTAGGTCAATTTCAAATCTGGGTCAGAAAGTAGGTCACTAGGTCAAATCAAAGGAAAATATTGTTAACACTCTAGAGGCCACATTTATGACTGTATCTTCATGAAACTTGGTCAGAATGTCAAGCTTGGGTCATGTGGAATGTGACTACTGACCTGCTTTTTTAGCTCACCTGTCACAAAGTGACAAGGTGAGCTTTTGTGATCGCGCGGTGTCCGTCGTCCGTCGTCCGTCCGTGCGTCAGTGCGTCCGTGCGTCCGTAAACTTTTGCTTGTGACCACTCTAGAGGTCACATTTTTCATGGGATCTTTATGAAAGTTGGTCAGAATGTTCATCTTGATGATATCTAGGTCAAGTTCGAAACTGGGTCACGTGCCATTAAAAACTAGGTCAGTAGGTCTAAAAATAGAAAAACCTTGTGACCTCTCTAGAGGCCATATATTTCTCAAGATCTTCATGAAAATTGATCAGAATGTTCACCTTGATGATATCTAGGTCAAGTTCGAAACTGGGTCACGTGGGGTCAAAAACTAGGTCAGTAGGTCTAAAAATAGAAAAACCTTGTGACCTCTCTAGAGGCCATATTTTTCATGAGATCTTCATGAATATTGGTCAGAATGTTTATCTTGATGATATCTAGGTCAAGTTCGAAACTGGGTCACGTAGGGTCAAAAACTAGGTCATTAGGTCTAAAAATAGAAAAACCTTGTGACCTCTCTAGAGGCCATATTTCTCAATGCATCTTCATGAAAATTGGTCAGAATGTTCATCTTGATGATATCTAGGTCAAGTTCGAAACTGGGGTCACGTGGGGTTAAAAACTAGGTCAGTAGATCTAAAAAAAAGAAAACCTTGTGACCTCTCTAGAGGCCATATTTTTCATGAGATCTTCATGAATATTGGTCAGAATGTTCACCTTGATGATATCTAGGTCAAGTTCGAAACTGGGTCATGTGGGGTCAAAATAGGTCAGTAGATCTAAAAATAGAAAAAACCTTGTGACCTCTCTAGTGGCCATATTTCTCAATGGATCTTCATGGGAAAATTGGTCAGAATGTTCACCTTGATGATATCTAGGTCAAGTTCGAAACTGGGTCATGTTGCGGTCAAAAACTAGGTCAGTAGGTCTAAAAATAGGAAAACCTTGTGACCTCTCTAGAGGCGATATTTTTCAATGGATCTTCATGAAAATTGGTCAGAATGTTTACCTTGAAGATATCTAGGTCAGGTTCGAAACTGGGTCACGTGGGGTTTTAAAAACTAGGTCAGTAGATCTAAAAATAGAAAAACCTTGTGACCTCTCTAGAGGCCATATTTTTCATGAGATCTTCATGAATATTGGTCAGAATGTTCATCTTGATGATATCTAAGTCAGATTTAAACTGGGTCACGTGGGGTCAAAAACTAGGTCAGTAGGTCTAAAAATAGAAAAAACTTGTGACCTCTCTAGAGGCCATATTTCTCAATGGATCTTCATGAAATTGGTGAGAATGTTCAGCTTGATGATATCTAGGTCAGGTTCGTTTAAATGGGTCATGTGCGGTCAAAAACTAGGTCAGTAGGTCGAAAAATAGAAAACCTTGTGACCTCTCTAGAGGCCATATTTTTCATGAGATCTTCATGAAAATGGTGAGAATGTTCACCTTGATGATATCTAGGTCAAGTTTAAAAGTGGGTCACGTGCCTTCAAAAACTAGGTCATTAGGTCAAATAATAGAAAAACCTTGTGACCTCTCTAGAGGCCATGTTTTTCAATGGATCTTCATGAAAATTTGTCAGAATTTTTTATCTTGATGATATCTAGGTCACATATGCTCAAAAACTAGGTCACTATGTCATATAATAGAAATAACGATGTCATACTCAGTTGAACACTGGGTCATGTGGAGATAGGTGAGCGATTCAGGACCATCATGGTCCTCTTGTTGCTTTTTAAGATAAAGCCTTGAAATGTGGATGACATGTACAGTTTTGCACGCTGATCTTAAAACTGACTTCATTGACCATGAATCAGAACTACTGACCTACTTTCTTCAGGTGAGCGATACAGGGCCTTTAGGGTCCTCTTGTTTTTTGTTTCTTTTTTGGGGGAGCGGGTGTCAGTAGGTCAAAAGTCAAGGTCACACTGACCCTTGAGGCTGAAACAATTTCTGTTTAACAACTTAACACTTCTGCCTAGTGATTTTTAATTTTATAGAATTACTGCCTTTTGTGAGCAGATGACCTATAATGTCTTGGGGGGTCAATAGGTCGAAGGTGAAGATCACATTGAAACTGAAAATACCGGTAGTTCCTGATCAATATCTCAAGCCCTTTTTTAAATTTCATAGAATAGTTGGCTTTGATCAGGAAATGACCTCTGTTGTTTTGGAGACAGTAACACAATTGTTATGGCCATAGAGATTGAAAACAGTTTCTGCTTAATAACTGGAGAAAGCTTGTGCCTGACAAAGCTTTTGCCTGACAATCTCCATAGGATGACACATACTTTTAAAGTAATTTGGTCAAAGGTCAAGGTCACGGCATGCAGAAGGTACATACCACATTGCCTCAAACAGGCCATTATGGAAGGGGTATATGTATGTTAAAAACTGCTCTTGATTACTCAAAATGCTGTTTTATGTATGTGTTTGCTTATAAGAAACATGATTTTAAATAATAACTTTAACATACTTATGCATGATCTTATAAGAACTTAAGGATATTATTGTTAATCTTGCTGATAAGTTGACTAAACTGACTTTCTCCTAGTGATTCTTCATACAACAGATTTTGTTAGTAATCTGTATTATAAACCAATGATAAATAAAAGAAATATTATTTTTGTATATTCAGTAATTGTTTTATTTTTTGCACACAAAGCCGTGTGCGTTTCCATGTTTGCATAGTACACCTTTTGCAGATATAGTTATGTAGAATAGTTCTTATTTCTGTTTCCGTTTTCATTTAATTTGACAGACATACTGTTTTTGAAAAGTTAATTATATCGAAATACATCTTTGGTGCGCAGTCCCTTTAGGCAGGAAGATTCAAAAGGAAGGCTTGAGTTGAAGATGATGAGCTGTCAAGATTGTTTATTTATTTATTTTGTTGGGTTTAACGTCGCACCGACGCAATTGTAGGTCATATGGTGACTTTCCAGCTTTGATGGTGGAGGAAGACCCCAGGTGCCCTTCCAAGCATTATTTCATCACAAGCGGGCACTTGGATAGAACCACCAACCTTCCATAAGCCAGCTGGATGGCCTGTCAAGATTGTTGAAATCATAGCGAGAAACTTCTTCAGGGTGGCTAACCCACATGGCATTTCAGTACCATGTAACCATACACACGGAGAAATTTCTTGATTCAGTTATCATTTTTGCTGATACATTATTATCATTACTTCTTAATGCATGAAGCATGGAATACAGGAAATCAAGTGCTTTCTTTGGAATTACTTTCGCAGTACTTTTCCCAAACACTTCACCCAAATGTTTTTACACACCAAATGTTTAGGTAACGTGCACACTGGGATTTAGGCGAGATGTTCGATAAAAGTATTTAGCTTGTCTGACAGATATTTTGACAGAGGAATGCACCCTTTTTCTTTCAATATTTTTTATTTTTTTAAAGTCATCAAAAAAAAAAAACAAAAACAAATGTGCTGGTAAATCCCTATAATTTTTTGATTTGAGGTCAGTAGTCAAAGTCCTTTGTACATTGACCAAAAAAATTTTCTGTTCTTGTGCAGTTATGATTAATCTGGGAGTGGGTTTTTTGTGTTCACAAGCTTTGTTTATTTTTTTTATCTGCTTTTTGATTTTTGATCCCCATTTGGAAAGGGAAATGGTTTAAAAAGTTTAAAAGGGACGGCTAAAAATTGAGAATCAGTTTTAATTTTTTAATTTTTTTATCCCCCCCATTTGTGGGGGGCATATATATTTCCCCTTGTCACGGTCCGTCCCTTCCAAGAATGTTGTGCACCCCCGTTCAAAAAGTATTTGACTAGAGTCACAAAATTTTTAAAGAAGTTGGCAGAAGGGTAGTTATGCCGGGGGTTTTTGCTTGGATTCATTCAGTCGTGGAGTTTGACCCTGATTTAGTAAAATTTGGTCTTTTTAAGTTATGTCGCAGTAGCTCCAAAAACTATTTGCCCTAGGTCCCCAAAGTTTACGGAATTTTGGTCAGCATGGCATTTTGTGCACTGGGATTTGTGTCCGTTATTCAGTCATTTAGGAGTTAGGCCCTGTTTTTTAAAAAATTTGGTCTTTTTAAATGTTGTGTGGGGTTTCCCCAAAAAGTGTTGACCTGAGTCCCAAGTTTACAGGAATGTTGGTAGCATGTACAGTTGTGCCTGGGGTTTTCATGTCGGTTCATTAATGTTTGGAGTCAGGGCCCCTTGTTAGTTAAAAGGGGTCATTTTTATGTTGGTTGACGTGCTCCAAAGTATTTGAATTAGAGTTAAAAAAGTTTACAGGAATTTTGGGTCGATGGAATTTGTGCCCTGGGGTTTTCCGTCCGATTCATTCGTATTGTAGGATTTACAGCCTCTGCCCAAGAAAAAATTGTATTTTAATGTATGTAGGGGGGGGGATTTTTTTTTGATTGATTTAGGGAGGAATTGATAAAAAGCTATCAGGACAGGAGTATGAGAATCAGATTTCATTCATTCACATATATTTTTTATCTGCATTTAGATTTTTATCTGCATTTAGGTGAGGAATGGATGAAAAGCTACAAGGACATGCATAACAGTATGAAAATCAGGTGAGGTATGCATGAAAAACTGTAAAGACAGACTTAATTATATGAGAATCAAATTTTATTCATTCAATTTTTTACTGCATTTTGGGGGAGGAAAGGTTTTATTAAACTTTTTAAGGAATTTGGACGCTTGAGTTTTATTCATTCCATTTTTAGCCACCAGACAAAAAGCTAAGGTGAGCTTTTATGTCACCCTGTGTCTGGCGTCAGTTCAGTATCACAAATTTTACTTTAACACTTAGAGGTCACTTTTTGGGCCTAATTTAATGAAAATTGGTCAGAAATTTTCCTCTAAAAATCTTGGCGGTTCAATATTGGGTCTTGGGTCAAAAAAAATAGGTCACCGGCAAAAAAAGGGGGAAACTTATTAAACTAAGAGGTCACAATTTGGCCAATTTAATGAAACTTGGTGAATGTTTTTCAATAAAAACTTTGATAGTTCAATAATGGGTATCTGGGGGGCAAAAACTAGGTCACGGGTAAAAAACAAAGGGGGAAACTTGTTAACATTTGAGGTACAATTTTGGCCAATCTTAATGGAACTTGGCAGAATGTTTCCTTAATAAAAAACTTGGATGAGTTCGATATTGGGTATCTGGGTTCAAAAAAAGGTCCCAAAAAATCAAATCAAAGGAAAAAACTTGTTAAATGTGAGGCAATTTATAATGTATTTATGAAAATTTGGGAGAAAAGTTACTTGATGACTAAAGTCCCGTTTGAAACGGGTTAGGTGGGGTCTAAACAGGTAAATGGGGTGGGAAGAAGAAAGAAAAATAGTTTTTTTTAGCTGTGTTGACTGTCACTAAAAAAAAAGTCGTATTTATTAAATTATATGAGATAGATTTGTTGGTTGAGTGGCGACTGTGGTAGGGGGAAAAAAATTGGGGTAGTCAATTTTTCCCCCCAGCCATCTTGACCCCGTGATGGGGGGGAAATTGATGGTCAGTTTTTCCCCCCAGCCGGGCTTTACCTTTAGGTAGGGGAAGAATTGAAGTCAGTTCTTTCCCCCCTTCTTTTTGACCCCCCGGTGGGGGAAAATTTATAGTAGTTCTTTCCCCTTAGGAGTATTCCTAGAAAGAAAGAAAGTAGTTTCTTCCCCCTTAGCCGTACTTGCTTGTTAGGGTGGGGGAAAATGGGTCAGTTCTTTCCCCCTAAAGTGTTTTTTTCTGTCAGGGTGGGGGAAGAAATTGACTGGTTAGTTTTTTCTCCCCCAAAACCCCGTACTTTCTCTTTTTTGGGGGAAAGAAAATGACTGGTCAATTTCTTCTCCCCACACCACAGGTCAAGTACTAACTATATATAGGGGGGGAAAGAACTGACCAGTCAATTTCTTCTCCCCATTCGACAGGTCAAGTATATGCAAGGGGGGAAAGAACTGACCGATCAATTTCTTCTCCCCACCCGACAGGTCAAGTACTGGCTAGGGGGGAAAGAACTGACCGGTCAATTTCTTCTCCCTACACCACAGGTCAAGTACTAACTATATATAGGGGGGAAAGAACTGACTAGTCAATTTCTTCCCCCACCTGACAGGTCTAAGTACTGGCTAGGGGGGAAAGAACTGACTAGTCGATTTCTTCCCCCACCTGACAGGTCAAGTATATGTTAGGGGGGAAAGAACTGACCAGTCAATTTCTTCTCCCACTTGATATGTCAAGTATATGTCAGGGGGAAAGAACTGACTGGTCAATTTCTTCCCCCACCTGACAGGTCAAGTTCTGGCTTGGGGGGAAAGAACTGACTAGTCAATTTCTTCCCCCACCTGACAGTTCAAGTATAATGCTAGGGGAGAAAGAACTGACTAGTGAATTTTTTCCCCAACCTGATAGATCAGGTATATGCTACAAATATAGGGGGGAAAGAACTGACTAGTCAATTTCTTCCCCCACCTGATAGGTCAAGTATATGCAAAGGGGGAAAGAACTGACTAGTCAATTTCTTCTCCCCACCCGACGGGTCAAGTACTGGTTGGGGTGGGGTGTGTGTGTGTGTGTTCGGGTTTAACGTCAATTTCAACAATTTTTCAGTCAGATAAACGACGGTGGGGGGGGGGGGGGTCAATTTCTTCCCTCACCTGATAGGTCAAGTATATGCAAGGGGGGAAAGAACTGACTAGTCAATTTCTTCCCCCACCTGATAGGTCAAGTATATGAAAGGGGGGAAAGAACTCACTGGTCAGTTTCTTCCCCCACCTGATAGGTCAAGTATATGCTAGGAGGGAAAGAACTGACTGGTCAATTTCTTCTCCCCACCCGACAGGTCAAGTACTGGCTAGGGGGGAAAAGAACCGAACGGCCAATTTCTTCACCCACCTGATAGGTCAAGTATATGCAAGGGGGGAAAGAACTGACTAGTCAATTTCTTCCCCCCACCTATATGCTAGGGGGGAAAGAACTGACTGGTCAATTTCTTCCCCACCTGATAGGTGAAATATATGCTAGGGGGGAAATAAGTGACTGGTCAATTTTTTCCCCCACCTGATAAGTCAAGTATATGCAAGGGGGAAAGAACTGACCAGTCAATTTCTTCCCCGCACCTGACAGATATTAAATAGTAATGGCAATCAAACAGAAGTTAAAAAGTTTGATTTGACAAAAAAAACATTGATTAAAGTTACAAAAAAGAAACATACAGGTTTATTCAAATGAAAAACAATACCAGTTTTATCTGAAATTTAAATGGAAAATGAACAGACACTTGAATCCCAAATAACAATACCGAAAGAATCCAGTACTTGAAGGGAAAACTAGGGGGAAAAATCTGACTAACTAGTCAGTTTCTTTCCCTATCAGAAAACTTATTCCAAGGGGGGAAAAAACTGACTAGGGGGGGAAGAAACTGACTAGTCAGTTTTTTCCCCGGGGGAAAGAATTGACTAGTCAGTTTTTTCCCCGGGGAAAGAACTGACTGGGGGAAAAACTGGGCTGTTACACCGGGTCAAATCAAAGGAAAAGCTTGTTAACACTCTAGAGGCCACATTTATGACTGTTTCTTTATGAAACTTAGTCAGAATGTTAATCTTGATGATCTTTAGGCCAGATATGAATCTGGGTCATATGGGGTCAAAAACTAGGTCACCGGATCAAATCAAAGGAAAAGCTTGTTAACACTGTAGAGGCCACATTTATGATTTTATCTTCATGAAACTTGGTCAGAATGTTACTCATGATGATCTCAAAGTCCGATTTGAATTTGGGTCATGTAGGGTCAAAAACTAGGTCACCAGGTCAAATCAAAGGAAAAGCTAGTTAACACTCTAGAGGCCACTTTTATGATCATATCTTACTGAAACTTGGTCAGAATGTTAATCTTGATGATCTATAGGTCATGTTCAAATCTGGGTCAAGTGGGGTCAAAATCTAGGTCACCGGGTCAAATCAAAGGAAAAGCTTGTTAACACTCTAGAGGCCACATTTATGACTGTATCTTTATGAAACTTAGTCAGAATGTTAATCTTGATGATCTTTAGGTCAAATTCGAATCTGGGTCATGTGGGGTCAAAAACTAGGTCACTGGGTCAAATCAGAGGAAAAGCTTGTTAACACTAGAGAGGCCACATTTATGACTGTATCTTCATGAAACTTAGTCAGAGTGTTAATCTTGATGATCTTTAGGTCAAGTTCGAATGTGGGCCATATGGGGTCAAAAACTAGGTCACCAGGTCAAATCAAAGGAAAAGTTAGTTTACACTTTAGAGGCCACATTTATGGCCATATCTTAATGAAACTACCTTGATGATCTTTAGGTCAGTAGGTCAGGTGAGTAATACAGGGCCTTCATGACCCTCTTGTTTTATTTTTAATCCCCCGTCACGATATGAATGGTCTCCGTCCATCTGTAACATTTTGTGTCTGCTCTGTATCTCCTAAACCCCTTGAAGGATTTTCATTACACTTGGGTCAAACAATCACCTCATCAAGACGATGTGCAGAACTTATGATTCATCCATGTAGGCTCAAGATCACAACTCAAGGTCAAAGGTTTGAGCCTTGCCTTCCATTTTGTGTCCGCTTTGTATCTCCTAAACCCCTTGAAGGATTTTCATGAAACTTTGGTAAAATGATCACCTTATTAAGTCGATGTGCAGAACTTATGAGTCAGAAATGTCAACTCAAGGTCAAGGTCACAACTCAAGCTCAAATGTTTGAGGCTTCCATTTTTGTCTGTTCTTCATGTTTATAGTCATTCTTTTCATTAAACCTCTACTTTTTAATGATTTAATCGCCCCATATGGTTCTGGGATGATTTGTGTATGAAAAGAATTGAAACCACTGCCTTACCCTTGCATGATCGTAAGAGGCGACTAATAGGGTCTTACCACTTGGTTTTGCTGTAACTCCGTGATTCCAGCAGGTATGCAAATTTTGATTCCATACCTCGTGTTTTTATTTCGATGTAAATGAGATGTGAAACCAAAATTTGTAGTCGTGTTTGGTGCCATATAACCTGTACTGTGTTGGTGCGCCGTAAAACCCGGATAAATAAATAATAATTTAATCTTAAACTTCAACTTAAATTAATCATGCTATTCATATTCATTTGGGGGGGGGGGGGGGGGGGGGGGGGGGGGGTTAGGAGGGGGTGTGAAAACAACTAGGGTTTTGAAGGTGATATAACTAGGATGAAACATCCAGGGGGTGTGAAACGACATAGTGTAGGATCCAGCATGGGAGCCATCTGGTTGCGTAGTTGTGAACAGGTTTTTGAACACTCATTTTTCACTTGGCATGGCAGCAGAGGTCTAAATTAAAGCTGGTTTCTGTTTAAATTTTATTGCGGATGTATTTTTGACATTTTGGTAGAGAAAATGGGAGAGGAGGTTGCATTTGGTGAAGTGAAACTCAATTTTAGTGTGATTGAATAGAACTGGGTTCAAATCCATGAGAGGGTTAGAGAAGACTGATGCCACCCTAGCAACAAATGTAACATAATGTTATATGTAAGAACAGTACTTCCAGGTCACAGCAGTGTTATTTTGATGAGACTTCACAGTAAGCAAAAATGACAAGAGAAATCTCTGTTAGAAGATAAATGGCCACTACTTTTCTCTTAATCCATTTTATATCAGTTTTATCATAACTCTTTAAAATGAGGTAAGGATTTGTTGTCTGAAATTGGTCCAGTTATATTTGGTAGCTCTTAAAAAGTCAGTTTTATATAGAATATATAGGGAATACTATTTACTGGTGACCATAAAGGACAGCAAGATTTAGTGGTGTTCAGCCTAATCTCCGTTTTTATGCTTTGCGATTTTCACAATGATTTATTTTATCGTGTAACCGCAAAGCGTCGGATCTGAAAATTGAAATTCGATAACAACAACAACAACAACAATATTTTTCAAATTTACAGATAATTAGCCTTACTACAGGCACAGTAAAAGTAATTTATTTCCTTGGCTGCTTTATAAAATTGTTAGAAGTTTATGTATTTATCATAAACATGGTGTTATACAATGTTACACAGTGACTGACTGTCCCTCTCCACTAGCACATTTGTGACTTCCGTTTGCATGTTTTTTTGCAGTTTTGTTTGTTTGCACGAGACTGATTAACTGCATTGCGAATGTCAAATGATTTAAGTTTGTTCAATTATCTTCAGTTACCCTCTAACTCTTAGGCGTAAAAGAAAAAATTGTTTGTTTCCGGTGGCCCGACCTACCCTATTTTTTTACCGCCGACCCTAAACTTTTTTAGCTGTAAAATCAGGCCGCATAGTTTTGCAAATAAGTATATTATTATTTGTATAGCTCTTTTGCATGAAAGGCTACTCCACGATGGGCGAGTGGTTTTTACGTAGTAACTTTACAAATGAGAAATTAATACATTCAGGCAAAAATTACCTGGGATTGACAGGAATTTACCCGCGAATTCGTAAATATTATCCAGAACGTCATGCTGGTAATTTTCCATTCCACTAACACGTGCGCCTCCTAATCGTTATATCTTATTACATCGCGGTTACTTTGACACAATAAACGCGCATGGTAAAATTTCATTTTTTCAATGTTAATCGCTTCAAATTTTCAATCACCGCTTGAGAACTAATACAGTTTGAGTTCTATAACAATTTTAATAAGATATCGACAGGAATGTAGGCAAATCTTTTATATAAACGTTCTGATTTCATATAATGTTTTGTAAAAATTCAAACAGCATGATCTTGATTATTTACTTCTTTCTTAAAGTAAATAAACTGGGACTTACTATGGTAATAAAATTCAGACTCTTGACCAGAATGTACAAAAAACACCAATTAAAAAATCTTAAATAATGAAAAAGCGGCAGCAATTGTAAAATACTTGGGTAAACCGATTTTGGCAAACTGATTTCTGTTTTAGCACGGCCAGAATAGGTTACTGTGACCTTGGAACGTAAATAGAATTGTGGTTTTAAATAAAGTAGTATGATGTTGTTGCGGATTTTAATAGTTTTAAGTTATTCATAGTACATGTATTTTTTGACACAACCACTTGTTAGAATATCTTTTCAAACACTAATGTATAAACATTCCTTGAGGGCAAATAAGGTCACAGAGGAAGGGCTATCCACTATCATGTTCAGGACACCATTTTACATGTCAGTTTTCGGGATATTGCACATCGCTTTTAAAAAAAGATAAAGAAAAAAACTTTTTTTATTGATTTCTTCTCGACATTTAGGAATCGAGAAGTATGATCAGAACAGGGATGTGTCACATGGCGCGAAACATGAGTAATGCCATGACAATCTCGGGCAAAACTAACCGCCTGTGATCTCACTTCAGATGCCATAATAACAGACACACTTCTTTTAGCTCTTTGAGGGGGTGTTAAGTGATGATGAAAACAAGGCTTATGTACTTAGTTTTTCATCATGAATAATTACCGATAATTATTAATGATTTTTTTTTTTTTTTCACTTTCAACACGGGTGACGTCGGGTTGGATGATGATTTATTGTTGTCCATATTTGGGGACACTTTTCAAAATTATTATTTTTCGGGATAACAGCTTGTAAGTCTTCCATATTAATTTTTTTAGAAATAAGTTCCAGTGTCTTTGAGTCATATGAAGTTATGACGTCTACAACATCACAATTTAGTGATAGAATTGGAGGGTTCACTAAAGTTTGAGCAGCTTTCCTAGATTTCAGCAGTTGGTGGACTGCTTGAAAAAGTTAGGTCGAGGCCTGCAGAGTCTTGAATGTCAGGTTTTAGATGGGATTTACGGGTTTTTTCCCTAGCCCCAAAAAATGGATGTAAAGTTACCACTTTTCGAGGGGTCTCGTCCCCCTTTTCTTAGCAAAGGGGGGCATGATTTTCCCAAAAATTCAATTTTTTCAAATTAATTTAAAAAGTTAATTTCAATCAATTTTATAAAAACTATTAAAAGCCCTAAAGAGTAGCAAATGATTCAAGGCTAATCTTAACATGTTCCCCCAAATAGTCTCTTTTCCAGAAAAATAAAATTTGGGGGGACATGATGTCCTGTAAAAATATATTTCTAGGGATTACCCTGGGTTTTCATTGTAGTATTAGTAAGACGTTGATACAACCACTTGCTGCTTTATTTATCTCAATTTGGGCATACACGGTCAAAACTCCATTGTCTAGCATTTCCAGTTAATCCAGAATTTTTGACTGGGGTAGGGGTGATGTATTAATCTCAATGCAGATCAAAGATGCATATCATATTCCTGGCCAGTGTGCTTTTACTCTTGGTTTTTTTAGTTTGTATATAAATGTTGGTTGTTGAATAATATTCAATATTAAATTTTTATTTAAAGAAGAGAATCCACAGCATGAATTCATTCAAAAGTTTTCATGTTAATCCAAACTATAAACCATGTTCTCCGCAAGAGTAAGTGCCAACTTCTCCACATGGAATTAGCGGCGGAGAATGGAATGATATAGGACACACTGGATCCTATGACCACTTGATCCGTAGATCGGATGCTCTACCTGTTGAGCTAATCGGATGGGCTACTCTGGAAATGAAAAAACAACAACAACAAAACACAAACATAAAGCATATATTTATTTCATAATATTCTATATACACTATCAATGGCATTTTATATTGCTTAAAACATCATCAAAAGTCATTGTACATTCAGGTGTAAAATCAACATAACAATAGGATGCATGTTATATAGTTTATAATCTCCCTGTTTGAAACTTAGGTGGTGTTAGGTTTAAAAAAAAGAAAAATGCCTACCTACCTACCCTATTTTTTTGGCCATGGTCACTGGAAAACAAACAATTTTTTTTAGTTAGGCCTTACATATCTCGGAAAGCTCTGTCGGAGAAGAATAGGTGTATTTTGTCCGTCTCGCTCTAGCTAAGATACATTTCTGTCCATGTTGACAGCCGTTTAACTGTTGATGAAACTGGTTTTCTGAGTGGATGACCTATACAAAAAAATGATTGTGTGACCTTTCTTGCGTCATGGCCAGAAAAGAACTAATGTTTGTCAGTTTAACTTAGATAATAATAAGCTTTTTCTTTTTTTTTGAGCAGACCAACTGATTAGCCATTCTTGGGCATGTCGGGGGAGCAATTTGTCACCAAGTACTGACAGCTCTGTTTTTTTAGCTCACCTGTGCTTTGAAGGTGCTCAAGTGAGCTTTTGTGATCGCCCTGTGTCCGTCGTTGTCAGTCATCAACTATTTGACTGTTAACACTCTAGAGGTCACAATTTCGGCCCAGTCTTAATGAAAACTGTGGTCATAATGTTACCTTCATAAAATCTTGGATGAGTTTTGATATTGGGTCTTCTGGGGTCCAAAAAACTAGGTCGACCGGGGATATCAAAGGAAAAGTTTGTAACAACTCCAGCAAATCACATTTTTGGCTCTCTAAAGACCCTTGGTCAGTATGTCACTCAAGAAAATCTTTGAAGAGTTCGGTATGTGCGGTCATCTGAGGGTCAAAAACTAGGTCACAGTGTCAAATCAAAGGAAAAGTTTGTTAACACTTAGAGGTCCAAAATTTTGGCCTGTCTTCTAATGAAACTTGGTCAGAATGTTACCCTCTATAAAACCTTGGACGAGTTAGTTATTGGCGTCATCTGGGGTCAAAAAAACTAGGTCACAGGGTAAATCAAAGAAAAGTCTTGTTAACACTCTAGAGGTCCACAATTTTGGCCAGTCTTATTGAAACTTGGTCAATTGTGACCCTCATTAAAATCTTGGACAGTTCGATTTGGGTGTCAACTGGGTTGATGAACTGTTTAGGTGTACAAGGTCATTCAAAGGTAAAAAGTTTGTTAACATGTAGGAGGCCACATTTATCACTGTATCTTCATGAAACTTGGTCAGAATGTTATCAGTTGATTTCCAAGTCCAGTTTGATCTGGGTCATGTTGGGTCAAAAAAACTGATACCGGGTCAAATCAAAGGAAAAAAAATAAAAAAAAGGGGCCTTTTTTTTTTTTTAGTTAACACTCTAGAGGCCACATTATTGACCGTATCTTTATGAAACTTGGTCAGAATGTTAATCTTTATGATCTGTAAATTATGTTCAAATTTGGGTCAGGTGGGTTCAAAAACTAGGTTACTGGGTCAAATCAAAGGAGTATCTTGTTAACACTCTAGAGGCCACATTTGTGACTGTATCTTCATGAAACTTAGTCAGAATGTTAATCTTGATATTATTTAGGTCAAGTTTGAATCTTGGTCATGTGGGGTCAAAAACTAGGTCACCGGGTCAAATCAAAGGAAAAGCTTGTTAACACTCTAGAGGCCACTTTTATGATTGTATCTTCATGAAACTTTTTCAGAATGTTAATCTTAATTGATCTTTAGGTCAGGTTCGGATCGGGTCATATGGGGTCCAATAACTAGGTCACCTGTAAAATCAAAGGAAAAGTTTAAACATCAATGAGGCCAAATTTATGACCATATCTTAATGAAACTATCTTGATGATCTTGAATTTATTATGCTTGATGATCTAGAATTTATTATGCTAGCGTTTATGTTACACACCCCCGTTCTTGTTTCAAAATTTTGGAAAAACACATACATTGGACTCACTATAATACTCATTGAAAATCAGTTCAAGATCTGTTTACAATTGGCCATTTGCGGCTCGCGTAACAATTACTTCACAGTATTGATCAGTGATAATTGGCTTGGAATAAAAAAATAACAAACAAACCATTTTGATTGCAATTTATTTAAACAGCATGCTGAAAGAAAATGTTTTCTAATTGTCAGAATGTTTGTCTCTGTAAAATATAGGTCAAAATTAGACTTTGTTACCTGAGATCTTAAACTAAGTAACTGTGTTCAAATCATAGAAAAACTTTGTTAACACTCAAGAGGCCACATTTTCTACTCTATCTTCATAAAATTTTGTCATAAGGTTTGTCAAGTTTGAAACTTGATTATCTTTGTCAAAAACTAGACATAGAAAGACATTGTTAACATTCAAAAGGTCAAATTGTTGATAATAATTCTTTGTCAGATGTCAGTCTGTATGAAATCGAGGTCAAGTTCAGAGGTGGGGTACCTGAGGTCAGAAACTATGTCACTAGGTCAAATCAATGAAAAACTTGGTTGATGAACTACCTGATTTACATGAAACATGGTCAAAGTGTTTGTCTAGAGCTGTGAAATCTGGGCTGAATTAAATACCAGTATTAGGTTATCTAGGGTAAGAATTAGGTCAGATGAGCAATAAAGGGCCTTCAGGGCTCTCTTGTTAATACAGTTCAGATGCTGTCCAGTTTCACAGTATACCTTATTTATTTAAAATAGCCTTAATATCATGTAACTTAAACCTAGGCAATAGTTAATATTGTTCTAAAAAGGCCTAGCCATTATTACAATATTTTAGTTACCTTTTTGCATATTTTACAGCTCTACATGATACTGTGAATGTAACTTAAACACCATGGAGACCTACCTCACTCTACTGTATGTTACACTGGAGCAGGAGTTAGCTCTCAAAGATTTCTTCAGCGAGAAGGGATGGACTTATTGTAAACCAGGTACCATTGATTCCATTAATTTGCTTACCGTCTATATTAGCGTATAAGACGCATGTTTTGGGGTTCATATATTCGTTTCCTAAAGGGATGCGTCTTATAAAGCGCATACTACAAGGATAAATTAAGTGAAAAAAATTGTAAGAAGTCACGAGTTTACAGCTCAGGGCATCTCATTTCGCGTTGCAGACATGTACTTTCGTTTTTCCGGCAGCCATTGCGATATAGCAGTGCTATAAACTTGACGGAACCACGTACCGTATTGCGGGCTCCGCTATAAAAGAGGTTATTATTTACCTATTTTACGATTTGATAGATTATATCGAAAGTTTATTTTATTTATATATGTATTTTTTGCCGATTCTGCAACCCGCTTCTTACGTTTTGCGTCAGCCTTCATCAGCATTGCATTCGGTTTAAAATCTAAAGGGACACGCAACGTGTTTCAGTCCTCAATACGATCTATATTTACTTACTTTACGATTTGGTGTAGTTTAATATCTGAAGTATTTTTCATTACAATGTATTTTTTTTTTCTATTTAAATCAAAATTTCTTTCAGAAAATCTGACGAATTAGCTTTACTTAAATGGGAAATGACTGATATATTGAGCAAAGAATTACTTTTGCACCCGCCGCAATACAGAGAGTTATTAAAAAGATAATTATCCTATTGCATATGATACGGTACCTATAATTGTTGCAATTGTAAACTGTTAAAACGCACCCATTATAAATCATCTGACACGGTGGCTAACAAAAATAGTTAAATAAACACGTGTATAGAAATAGATGTATCTTAAACACTGATTGTGTTAAATTGGCGATCTTTCATAGAATAGTCGGCTGCAATATTTTAATTCTGCCTTAGTCAAAATGAAGGTACAGTAGAGATGGTTAGCTGCTCGGACTGGAATCTGATTGGATAACATTTCATCTGCAAAGTGGGCATATCCATATGTGATGACAATTGTGTCAGTTTTACTGCCTTAAATAAAGGACATGTATCCTAATCTCGCCACCTTTTTGCTATCTTATCAGTATCAATCGATGAGTTATTGTCAGTCTTAATCGCCGGAATACCACAATGAAACGCAAAAAGAATTCTTATGATTGTGACATTTAATCTTAAATTTGTGGAATATGCAAAAGCAATTTCAAAAACCGCACTGCGAAAGAGAATTCGGTATCTGTGACAGAAAATAATTGTTGAGAGACTGGCGAAATAAAGAAAGCAAAAATGTTAAACGTGATTCTAGATCTGTGAAAAAAATGAGATCTGTGAATTCGCCGTTTATGATGATATTGTGGGAAAGATGAAAGGACTGGATATAGATCACGCGCAACAATGGATATATTGTTACACGTGCTGCCACGATCCTTTTCGTGCGTTACAAAACTTGCAAAGGAAAATGGATATACAGGAATTTAAAGCTCAGAGTGGTTGTGCTCGCGATTCATGAAAAGACATGATCTGGTATGAGACAGAAAACCCACATTCGCGCAGTAAATTTGCCAACGATTAGACAATAGGTTGACTCTTTCCTAAGTTGTGATTGATTTGAGAAAGGGACTGATTTTGGTTGGGTGTGTGCTATAGGAAATATGGGATGCCAAACGCGTGTTTCATATGCCGGGCAATCGAACAGTTGATTATAAAGGGACTAAATCAGTTAACTGTGAAACGTCGAGGCAGTGAAAAGCCCATTTTACGGTAGTGGTTATCGTGTCTGGCCGTGACGGATCAAAGCTGAAACCCGCAGTAGTTGTTTAAGCGTAAAACCAGGCCGAAAGAAAAGTTTACGTCTGACATCGTGGTGTTTTGTGCAGGAGAAAGGATTGGGTAGATGAATGTTGTTTTAGAAATGCTTTGGAAGAAGTTTGGTTCACGTCCTGGCGCTTGTTGAATCATAATTACATTGTTAGTGTGGGACTATGTTTAGGGCGCATCTTCTTGAAAAAAAAGTGAAGAAATAAATTGAAAATCGCGTCGCTCATATCAGTGTGTGATCCCAGGCGGAGGTACTTTGTGTTACAACCTTTGGATGTATGTTTGACCAACCGTTTTCCCCCCCAGTGAACATGAGAAACAAAAGGAATGGAATGATGGTTAATGGCGGAACAGAAGCAGCTTTACGAAGGCTGGCAATCGTAAGCGTCCAGATTCTTGCATTAGTGTTGCCAGTGAGGTGATAGATTCGTGGAATGAAATTCCCGTGAAATGGTAATCAAATCCTTCCTCAAATGTGGAATCTCGAACTCAATGGACGGTACACAAGATGATGAACTATTCAGTGACTTAGTGCGCAGACGCGAAAGAAGCCAGGATTGCTGGTACAGATGATATCGTGATGATGAATGTGGATGATCAGTGGATATATGAGGAAAACATTACAATGTGAAACAATTTGAGGAATTATTTGGTGATAGCGATGATGAGGAATTTGAGGTGTTTTGATGATGTGATGTCAGATTTGATGCATGAAAATAACTGTGATTAACGGTGATGACGTTATCAAATTCATTGATTTTATGACTGTTCGTGGTTGTTAATGTCATTTAAATTTGCAATAATGTGATATGAAAAACTGATGAAATGAATGGGATGTTAAAATTTTGTTGAAGATATAAAGCGTCGATAAACTTATATGTCAGTTTGTTTGCAAATAATATAAGTCGTACACACATGCTTTAGAATTATATGATTTATTTTGTGTGTTTTTGAAATTATGTGATAAATTAATGCATTATTCCGGTAGTTACCGTTGATGTCACATAAAATTTAAAATATGTAATATGCTTTGTTTGTTGTTTGCTTTTTCGAACGTGCGTTATTACTGTGGTGGGAGGAGAATGTGGTGGACGGTTTTTTATGCCTCATTAATTTTCTCTTTGTATTGTGCCAGCGCATGTTTGAATGCAAAATCCTAAACATGTCTGGAGATCCTTTGAAAGCAATTTAAAATTGCGTATCCTCGAATCATTGCAAGAAAACATATTATTTTTCTAAACATTCTGTGTTATGTTTATGGAAACATGGGCCGAACATTCTCGTTTCTAGCATTTATGAGGTATAATGGTCGATTATCGTCAAATTTCTAGACGTATTTCTCCCGTTGCGGTGAAAATTTTTGTGCATATTATCACCAATGAAAGTGGATTTTGGGAATACTTTATATTATTCAAACATATATATGAAACAGATTTTCAAGTTCCTTCAAAAATAAAATCGGCGAAAATCGTCAATTTTCCGCCGTTTTCTAGACGTCATTTCGCCGTTTGAAGTTATTTACATTGCTTTTTTAAACGCACGAATTGATTTCAAAATAATTTATTTTATTTAACATAATATAAAACAAGTCTGCAAGTTCTTTAAAAATAAAATCGGCGAATATTGTAAAAATTTCGGCCTTTCTTTAAACCTTTTTCCGCTGTTACTAATTCTTTAAATTCCCGCATTTTTACAATAAATTGTCCATTTTCTATTGCAAATCATAGAATGTGGGGAAAATAATGCAAATTTTTGATGTAGTCTGTATAAAAATATGACTGCGTCTTATACGAGGGTCAGTGCAAAACCTCCCCGATCGATAGTCCAATATCAGGATGCGTCTTATAAGCGAGGGCGCCTTATACGCGAGTATATACGGTATTTCTTTGCCTTCTGTCTGTAAAAAAGTTTGTAACAGTTTTTAACTGCAAAGGTAGCTGAAAAGTTGCAATATGCACTTCTCTGTTACTGAAACAAATCACTATGTCTCCCTGATTTTGTGCTGTCTATCTGTCACATTTTTTTCTCAGACCTCTGAAATTGGCTTGTTTAAATAGAACCTGTTGGCCTGATGCAAAGTTCGAAAACCTGGTTTTTGTGGAATTTCCATATTTCTTGTTTTATGGGTGTTTTGTTAAATGAGTTTTTGTTGGACTTCTGGTACTTTGAAATAAAAAGCAGTATTTTGTTTCATGTAATGAGTTTTTAGCTCGACTTTTCGAATAAAATGTAGAGCTGTTGCACTCGCCCCGGCGTCGGTGTTGGTTAAAGTTTTTGATAAAGTCAAATATCTCTGTTACTATCAAAGCTATTGACTTGAAACTTAAAATAGTTATTTACCATCAAAGTCTACACCAGGAGAAACAATCCCCCTAACTCCGGTTTGAATTTTGACAGAATTATGCCCCTTTTAACTTAGAAATTGTGTTGAAATTTTTGATAAAGTCAAATATATCTGTTATTATTAAAGCTTTTGACTTAAACTCAAAATAGTTATTTACTATCAAAATCTGCACCAGGAGACACAATTCCTATAACTGGTTTGAATTTTGACAGAATTTTGCCCCTTTTTAACTTAGAATTTTTAGCTCACCTGTCACAAAGTGACAAGGTGAGCTTTTTTTGATCGCGCGTGTCCGTCGTCCGTCGTCCGTCCGTCCGTTTCGTCCGTAAACTTTTGCTTGTGACCACTCTAGAGGTCACTTTTTCATGGGATCTTTATGAAAGTTGGTCAGAATGTTCATCTTGATGAAATTTTTAGGTCAAGTTCGAAAAATGGGTCACGTGCCTTCAAAAACTAGGTCAGTAGGTCTAAAAATAGAAAAACCTTGTGACCTCTCTAGAGGGCCATATATATCACAGATCTTCATGAAAATTGGTCAGAATGTTCACCTTGATGATATCTAGGTCAAGTTCGAAACTGGGTTACGTGGGGGCAAAAAACTAGGTCAGTAGGTCTAAAAATAGAAAAACCTTTGACCTTTTCTAGAGGCCAAATTTTTCATGAGATCTTCATGAATATGGTCAGAATGTTCACCTTGATGATATCTAGGTCAGGTTCGAAACTGGGTCACGTGGGGTCAAAAACTAGGTCATTAGGTCTAAAAATAGTAAAACCTTGTGACCTCTCTAGAGGCCATATTTTTCAATGGATCTTCATAAAAATTGTTCAGAATGTTCACCTCGATGATTCTAGGTCAAGTTCGAAACTGGGTCACGTGGGTTTAAAAACTAGGTCGTAGATCTAAAAATAGAAAAACCTTGTGACCTCTCTAGAGGCCATATTTTTCATGAGATCTTCATGAATATTGGTCAGAATGTTCACCTTGATGATATCTAGGTCAAGTTTGAAACTGGGTCACGTGGGGTCAAAAACTAGGTCAGTAGATCTAAAAATAGAAAAACCTTGTGACCTCTCTAGAGGACATATTTTTCATAAGATCTTCATGAATATTGGTCAGAAAGCTTGATGATATCTAGGTCAAGTTTG
The DNA here is from genome assembly GCF_021730395.1 of Mercenaria mercenaria. Taxonomy (NCBI): domain Eukaryota; kingdom Metazoa; phylum Mollusca; class Bivalvia; order Venerida; family Veneridae; genus Mercenaria; species Mercenaria mercenaria. Next base: position 26,416,035 of record NC_069369.1, read on the forward strand.
AAACTGGGTCATGTGGGGTCAAAAACTAGGTCAGTAGGTCTAAAAATAGAAAAACCTTGTGACCTCTCTAGAGGCCATATTTCTCAATGGATCTTCATGAAAATTGGTCAGAATGTTCACCTTGATAATATCTAGGTCAAGTTCGAAACTGGGTCACTTGTGGTCAAAAACTAGGTCAGTAGGTCTAAAAATAGAAAAACCTTGTGACCTCTCTAGAGATCATATTTTTCAATGGATCTTCATGAAAATTGGTCAGAATGTTTACCTTGATGATATCTAGGTTAAGTTCGAAACTGGGTCACGTGGGGTTAAAAACTAGGTCAGTAGATCTAAAAATAGAAAAACCTTGTGACCTCTCTAGAGGCAATATTTTTCATGAGATCTTCATGAATGTTGGTCAGAATGTTCACCTTGATGATATCTAGGTCAGGTTCGAAACTGGGTCACGTGGGGTCAAAAACTAGGTCAGTAGATCTAAAAAATAAAAAACCTTGTGACCTCTCTAGAGGGCCAAATTTTTCATGAGATCTTCATGAATGTTGGTCAGAATGTTCACCTTGATGATATCTAGGTCAGGTTCGAAACTGGGTCACCGTGGGGTCAAAAACTAGGTCAGTAGGTCAAAAAATAGAAAAACCTTGTGACCTCTCTAGAGGCCATATTTCTCAATGGATCTTCATGAAAATTGTTGAGAATGTTCAGTTTGATGATATCTAGAACAGGTTCATAACTGGGTCATGTGCGGTCAAAAACTAGGTCAGTAGATTGAAAAATAGAAAAACCTTGTGACCTCTCTAGAGGCCATATTTTTTACAAGATCTTCATGAAAATTTGTGAGAATGTGCATCTTGATGATATCTAGGTCAAGTTTAAAAGTGGGTCATGTGCCTTCAAAAACTAGGTCATTAGGTCAAATAATAGAAAAACCTTGTGACCTCTCTAGAGGCCATATTTTTCAATGGATTTTCATGAAAATTGGTCAGAATTTTTTATCTTGATGATATCTAGGTCACGTGCTCAAAAACTAGGTCACTATGTCAAATAATAGAAATAACGACGTCATACTCAGTTCAACACTGAGTCATGTGGGGATAGGTGAGCGATTCAGGACCATCATGGTCCTCTTGTTAGTTAAAGTTTTTGATAAAATCAAATATCTCTGTTACTATCAAAGCTTTTGACTTGAAACTTAAAATACTTATTCACCATCAAAGTCTACACCAGGAGAAACAATCCCCATAACTCTTATTTGAATTTTGACAGAATTATGCCCCTTTTTAACTTAGATTTTTTTGTTAAAATTTTTGATAAAGTCAGATATCTCTGTTACTATTTAAACTTTTGACTTGAAACTTGAAATAGTTATTTACTATCAAAGTCTACACCAGGAGACATAATTCTCATAACTATAATTTGAATTTTAACAGAGTTATGCCCCTTTTTAACTTGGATTTTTTTTTTTTACTGGCAAAGCTCAAATTCAGAGTCAAGCACTGAGAAAAGTCAAGCGTGCTGTCTTGTGGACAGCTCTTGTTCATTGAAGAATTTCCATCATAAAAAATGTTAGGTAAAAGAATGCATTTCCAGCTGCATGAAATGTGATGTTTCCTTTTGAAATATCTGAAAATAAAGTAAACACAATACAGTCGACATTGTATTAAGAGACCACCCAAGGGACTGCTAAGAAGTGGTCTCTTAATGGAATGGTCTCTTAATGAATTTCAGTCAGATGAAAAGAAAAGTTAAATGTGTTCCGCCGAGAACTTTACCTCCGGAACTTTTGTAGAATGGGGAATCTAAGAAAATATATAGAAGAAAGATCAATCCTCTTTTCCAGCAAGTTTTATTTTATTATTTTCCTTCATAAGAAAGTTGGCAGAATGATCTCCTACATATTAAAATATATGTATGTCTGATAATAAACATAAACATATTTTGAATATACATATAATCCAACAGAAATTACTACTGATTTCTAGAATTAAATTTGCATGATATTTGCATAAGCAAAGTCACTAAGGTTACCCTTGTTATTTCATGATCTAATTATAAATAAGCAAAATATAAAATGAGACGGATAATTAAGACTTTAGTTAACAAATGTTTGAACTGTAATTTTGTACCAAATCATTCACTTAACAATATTACCTTATAGATAATGAAATATTGTCAAAATTCAAGATATAAAGTTCTTTCAGGAACTTTCAAGTTAACATACCATTATTACATAAATCTCAAGAAATCATAAAATGATATCTAGAAAAATATATATTCACTATCCATGAAATGACATATTAACCAAATTCAAGATATTTAAAGTTCAATCAGGAACTTTAAATTTATGTACAAACAACTTATTTACACCTATTGCTTCTAACAAAAATGGTCAGAGCAATGTCAGATAACAACTTAATTTAATTTTCATTCTGACTTCTAATTTTAATTATTTTTCAAATATCAAAAACTCAAAGAGATACATAAGAACTCACTTACCTAAGAAAATATATAGAAGAAAGATCAATCCTCTTTTCAGCAAGTTTTATTTTATTATTTTCCTTCATAAGAAAGTTGGCAGAATGATGTCTGCCTGCTGGAAAAGGGATCTTTTGAGGGTTCCTCTCGTTGGCCATTGGTCCTCGGATCTTGACCAATCCAAACGCAAAATTTCACATAATTTACATAAGGCGGAGATGTTAAATCTTTAGTTAAGTAGTAGAAAAAACTGTGAAAATCTTTAAGATGTTGTACATGTCAAGCCAGACAAACTATCACCTATGTTTTTAGAACAATACAGCTTAACATTTGCTAAAACAGCAAACATTTGATCACTTCCTTTGAAAGTAAGGGAAGTGTTAAGTGGCTTCATACCTAGCTACAGATGTCAGGATATTGAGACTTCTTAGTGTGATTACAAAAATTTAGCAAAGTAGTGCTTTTCTAAAAGATTACATTCCTGACTGTGGGAATATTAAGAAATATTAAAAATGTAAAATATTTGTGGCCAGAAAGTAATATAGATCAAAGTTCAGAAACAAAGTATTTTACTAATAATAAATGAAAAATAAAATATAAGAAATTTACACAAAAATCACAGCATAACAAATGTAACTGTATTTATTATGAACATACATGTATGGTTTCAAAATATGTTTTAACATCCTGAACACTTTTCCAAGTCCACAAACCATGAAAAGTATGGCAATATTGTTTGTCAGTTTGACTGATACAAAGGTTAATTGCATTCAGTCACGTGCAAAACGTACTCGCTAATTACACAGATGAAGAAATGCCCGGTAGAATTTTGATACCCGGTCGCTTAATAGATACTTTTGTCGAATATTTTACCTGTCGGGACCAGATTTATGTGGTCGCTAGTCGTTTAGTTAAATTAGTAAAAAAGTTGTTTAATAGAATGAATTTATATACTGAAAACGTTCGGGAGGGATTTTGACTGGTCGTTTAATACAAAAATCGCTTAATAGAGGTGGTCGCATGTACAATGTTGACTGTATCAAAATTTTCAAATGAAGCAAAAATTGTTGGTTTTATTGATCACATACAGGTCTATTTTAGAACAATCAAACCTTATGCTATTTTCATAGACAAGTTAAAAGATGATAAAAGTTATCTGATATATATATATATTCTTAATAACTTCTTGCTAATTTTTTAGTGCAAAGATCTTGCTATAACTTGTAGCATCTATAGGCCTGTATGAAACTAAGTTTTCACTCTAAGTCTTAATTTGTTAACTGTCCTGGTTTCTTGGATTTCGGCAACAAGATTTTGGCAGATTAGGCCATGACATAAGTAAAAAAAAAACTTACCAAAATGAACTAACCACAGAATTTTGTTTAAAATTGGTTGTTTAATTACAAAATGCGAAATGATTCCTGCAGAAAATGAATTGAATACATGAAGTTTTCTTTACCTAATAGGTTTTGCTAATTATTCCATAATACTCGACATAAAATAAGAACATGTACCATTCTTTGTATTTTATTTATCACATTGTTATACTGTTAAATGTTTTAAGAACATATAACACATTATGACGAACAAATGACTTAAAATACTTGATTTCTAACTTAATATATTCTACATCTGCTAAGGTAAATGCATCAATAGATCTGAGAAAACATTGAAAAGTTAAGTTGGCATGTTTTTGGCCGCTCTATCTTCAAGCGAGAGGAGACCAGACGCAAGCATGAGACAACACGCGATGCGATGACCCCTAAAAACCGCAGACGGCACCCAGCACACGGACCACACCCGAATGTATGACAGCAGACCTCAGCTCACCACGGCTCCGCACCAAAACGATGCCACGAAGCAAGTCAAGAGCTGCTACCAAACACTCAGTGCTAGAACGCTGTCTGATATATGTCTGTGCTAAAACAAGAATGACAATATTGGCATTATTGTCCACGAAAATGGCACGCGTTAAATATTCATGAGACAGCCCAATTCTTCAGCTAGTAAAACTAAAATATGGACTGACCGGGCCTACCACACAAAACACCAACTGATGCACCCCAGACACACTTCACCTTGCAAGAAGCAACGCAACATAGGCACCACACAACATTATAGTGAAGCATTACAGACAACGGAATGCAACCAGGGCCTCACCAGTACCATTGTGATGCATTACAGACACTTCATATCGCAAGAAACAACGCAACATAGGCATTACCAACACTATAGTGAAGCACTACGGACAACGGAATGCAACTTGGGCCTCACCAGTACCATAGTGATACATTACAGACACAACCTAGGTTTCGCCAATACTGTAATTATTCACTATAGAAGCTTCACTACGCAAAAAAGCAAAGCAACCTAGGCATCACCAGAACCTATAGTGGTGCACTACAACCACTTCACAAGCAAGCAACGCAACGCAATGCAATCTAGGACTCACCAGTACTATAAGGACGAAATCCTAGTGACCCAAAGCAACTTCAGGTCAACCAACCTTAAATAGCTAGGTGCATCTTTTGCAATGAACAACCTTTGGTGCACTGTTTAGACAATAATGCCCTTGTGATAGGCCCGATAAAGGCAAACATAGTTTCATCAAACTGATTGGACCGTGTCCATAACTGACAGACGACAACGCTAATTAAACTGAACTGTTCCGAATAAAATTCATCACACCAAACTCATAGATATATCTCTAGTTCGGCATCAGCCATATAAATCCCCACAAAACAAACACCCAACCGGTTATTGTTTAGCAATCTAATTAACTCGATATCTCGCCTGATCCCCTCAATTCAACATTATTTGAGCGACAGTCCTAACATTTAAGGTATAATTACCGATTCAAGTTCATGTAATTTCTTTTCCTATATATTCTTTTACAGAAAATGTCTTAAACATTAATTTAATTTCCGATATCCTAAAAAAGCACACAGTTCCAGTTAAAAACATTCTAACGAATGCTGTTATTTATCAACACAATACACCTGAATTCCATAAATCGGGAACTATCCAAAAGTTAATTTCCAGGAAGTATCTAGGGTACTTTGAAGTTCCTTCGACTTGGCTTCTATCACAGAACATTCATTCGTAACTTCTTTGAGTATGATTATAATTGGGATATTGGAGACTTCACAGTGTACGTTGCACTAACAGCTCACTGACATCTTCAATAAATGCCATATAAGAAATCGGTACCCTGAAAGTATAATACAAAACGCAGCAAATCTGACACAAATTTCTCCAAAATGTCAGGTCTTTCACCAAAAACTAAGTTAACCATAGAAAATTACTGCATTAGCAACTTTAGGGGTGTGGCGGGAGGGTAAGTTTATCTTTACTGAACGACATGTAGAAGAACAGTAGATTCTGTCAGTCAGTGTATAATAACGGTCTAATCGCCCTTTCAGACGCAATGTGAGAAATCTACACGGGCTTTTTGCTTTTATATCGAACAACTGGCTGTGTTCTCGGCTCGCTGAACATGCACATCAGTACTGTATTGATAAAACGAGAACCAGTTCAACTGAATAATAAAGGCTGATAAATCCCGAATCCTTAGCAACTAACAATCATTTTAAGTCTCGAGGAATAAATGAAATTATTTTAAAGAAATAATTTATATTATTGATTATGTTGTGAGAGAGGACTTCAATATATGATTTGGCAAGTGAATGTATCATTTCAGATCTTGGTGTAATGACAGATAAAGCGGGTCCATTTCAAAACCCACAAGCCATTAGAACAAAAAGTGGAGGGATAATCACATATTCTGAACTGTCAGATAATTATGAACCTGCGAAAACAAGGTCAAATAAAGTAGTTACCAAGAAAAGAAGTACAAAAGTCAACATATCTTCATCTGTACCTGACATTGTCAAAGTTGAAGTTTCTACTGAAGAAGATGATTTTCCCAGTCAGTCAGAGGATGTCGAAAATGAAGTTGGGGAAGACACAACTGAGAACGATGATGGTGACAATGACGATGATTTTGCCGATGTTATGAATAGTACTGATGACAGAGAGGAAAATGATACAGGTGTAGCTGCAGTCTCTAATTCTCCAAAGAAACGTGGAAGACCTGTCAGAAAAACTCCCAAAGCTTCACTCAAGAAAAGCAACAAAGATTCTGGTGGAAGCGTTACTCCAGGGACTAGTTCAGGTGATCAGGAAGAAGTTTCAGCATCGGGTCGTAAAAGAAGGAGAGTGGCAGCTAAGGCAGATGCAACAATCGCATCAATTATATCAGAGGAAAAAGAAGAGGTATATTTTTGTTAGCTCATATGAGCAAATAGTGCTCAAGTAGAGCTATTGTGCTTGTCTGGTCTATTGGGTTCATTAAAACTCAAATCACAATTTTAGCCAAAGTCTTAAAGATTAAACATTTCTATTTAGACATTTTGTTGAAACATCCTAACTGGTAAAAGATAGGAAAATCAGACTACAAAATAGGTACAGCCATTTGAATAATATCCATCTACTAAGCCATTTGAATAATATCCATCTACTAAAAGGCAGCCATTTTGGAAACAGTGACGTCATATGGTCATTTCCAGATATGGTACACATAGTAAAATTATTTTACATCTATACAGTAAAATGTCTTATTATGCCCCTGGCATGTAGTGATTGAACTGTCCATCCATTTGTCAGCCCATACCATTTTGCCTACAGCTTGCATTAGTGACCTGATTTAATTCATACTAACACTCAATAAAACTTGTGGCAAGACCTACGAACTGACCTAATATAGATGCCCTTGACCTTCATATGACCATCACTTTTAACATTAAAACCTTAAAAAAAAAACATTTTGATTAACCTGATTTTATCGTTTTGCCAACAGCCCACATTAATGACCAGATTTAGTGTATTCTTACACTCAGCAGACTTTGTAGCAAGACCAATAAACTGACCAGTATATAGCTGACCTTGACCTTCATATGATCGTCACCTTTAAACATAAAACCTCAACAAAAAACATTTTTGGTCGTACACCTGGGTGCATGATTTTGTGTTTTGATGATGCAGCTCCATGGTCAATATATAATTGTACCATTCTAGTAATCAAAATTATACATGTATTTTGACTTGACAGTTGGCATCAGATCAGTAACTTAAGTTTAAGTTGAGAAATTGAAATTAAACTTGGCCAAGTAGGGTATAATAAGATCAAGGTCAGGCTTGTATACTCAGCCAGTGGAGCAGAGCTCGAGGTCACAGTTTCTTAAGTAAATAAAAAGTTTCTGCTTAATAACTTTAGTTTGAATTGATGTATTGAAGCTAGACTTGGTCTAAGGTAACTTGTAGTAAGGCCAAGGTAAGGATTATGTATAGAGCAAATGGAGTCAAGGTCACTGTTACTTCAAATGGAAAAGAAACTCTGTGCAGTAATTTTTATTTTCATTTAGTTACTAAAACTAAACTTGGCCTATAGGTCACTTACTGAAAACCCAAGGAAGGGCTTTTAATTGGACTCAGCAGGGTCAAGTTCAAGGTTTGCATAACTTAGTTAATCTAAATACTTTGAAAATTCCACCGTGGCATGGGGTTCAAGGTGTTGGTCGATTTACATTTGTGAATGTAGAAAGTTTGGAGGGCAGTGGACAGGTACTGGTCCTTATCTGATAATCATCATCTAGCTTCAGTGTTTTTCTATCATTCCACACTTTTCTTCAGATGACATCTCCTCTAAAACTACTGGTCAGAATCGCAGTAAACTTGGCCAGTAGTATCCTGGCATGATCCCTGTAACAGCATTATTCAAATGCCTCAGCTTGACTCTTTTTAGGGGCCACCAGAGCTAAAAGAAAAACTTTAATCAACTTCTTCTCACAGACCACTCGATGGATCTTCATCAAACTTGGTCTGTAGCATCATTCGATGGATCTTCATCAAACTTGGTCTGTAGCATCATTAAACGGTCCTTTCCCAACTTCATTCAAATGGGGGTGCTTTACCTCTTAGGGGCTGCTACATACCTTTAAATGACTTCTCATGAACCACTGGATTGATTTTCATCAAACTTGATAATTATCTTCTCCCAATTTTATTCAACTGGGAGCACTTGGCCCCTTTCATGTGCTAAAACTAAATATACTTTTGCACATTAACAGCTTGATGGCACTTCACCAAACTTGATCTGTAGCATCATTGTAAGGTCCTCTCCTAAACTTATTCAAATGGGGGAACTCGGCACCTTTTTAGGGGCCAAATATAGAAAAACATTTTAGCAGTAATTATTGTTCTCTTGAACCTCTTGATGTGTAACATGATTATAAGGTTCTCACCTAATTTTATGCAAATGGGGGCACTAGGAACCTTTAGGGGCTGCTAGAGGTTAAAAAGAACCATTTTAAAGAGATCTCCACAATAACCTCGGCCTGCTCCAGTTGTCTGTGTCTGTTTTTTCCACCCAATTTTAAAGACTGAAGAACCATGTGGAGTTGAAGCGTGTGTCATCTGTCTAATTAGAAATGTATTAACTTCTACTGCCTTAGGTATTTGTGACCCCTGGATCATAGTCCCCCTCCAAAGTTTCACACTGTTTAGCCTGTTTAGTCTGTGAAATTCAGATGAGTGTTCTTTGGCCATCATGTCCCTTTTGTTTATAGCTCCACTATTCGGAGAATAGGGGTGCTATTCTACTCACCCCGGCGTCTGCATGAGCTTTCTTGGTTAAAGTTTTTCGGCAACCTTTTTTTTTTGGTTACTATTGCTTATACCTTACTGTAACGTCACATTAACATTGTTCAGCAAACAAAGTATTGCAGGGGCTGGGCCCATTATACCCAAGGTCAAGGTCACCAACTTGGCAAGTTGTTATACCTGGAATTACGTTCATGTTAAATTTTTACGAAAGCTTTGTTTATAGACATATCTTAGGTACTTTAAAAGATAATGACTTTAAATTAAAACCATTTCTTTATTTCCATCATCTGCATGTGTGGTTACAATCCCCATAATTCTAATTGTATTTTTGACAGAATTATGCCCCTTTCGAAGTAGAAGTCTCATATTGAGACATAAATTCATTTTACTGTCAAATCGCCGAATAGTGGAGAGCACTGTCTTGCGGACAACTCTTGTTTATTTTTATGATAAGCAAAGAGTCATTAAGGTCAGGGCCAAATTTACAAATGATAGATTTTATTTTCAGAACATAGAGAACGATGTTTTTGGTTTAAATCTATTAGTTACGAATGGCTATCACCAAGCCTATAATATGAAGATTGTATTTTGGGTCCCTGTGACTAAAAAAGAAAAGAAAACAATCTGCTCAATAAATCCTAGTAGGAATTTGGTTTTGTACCAGAACTTGGTATGTAGGTAGCTTGAAATGACAAAAAGGTTAGGGTAGGGGTGTAATGATACGCTAGTCTCACAATACAAAAAAGAATACATATCGTAATACAGATGCAACGATACAGTACGTATGTACCGTATCTAAGCATTCATTTGACAAAATGACAAAAAAAGTTCCAACACTTGGAAAGTACTTGAAATTTTGCTTTAAATTTAAAGAAACTGTTATAAATGATACATTTCTTTAGTTACTATATATATATATCTTTATCACTGATTGTATGCAGTGTGCGACATTAACTTTTTAACACGGGCTACGGACTTCCAATTTTTTGTAGCCCGACAGAATTTTTCGTAGCCCCACTAATTTTTGTACCCCCCGACAACAAAGTTGTAAGGGGGGGTATACTGGTTTCAGGTTGTCTGTCTGTCTGTCTGTCCGTCTGTCCGTAGACGCAATCTTGTGCGCACCATCTCTCCTTATCCCCTTGACAGAATTTAATGAAACTTCACACAAGTGATCAGTACCAACAGTAGTTGTGCATGGGGCATGTTAGGTTCTTTTAGAAAAAAAAATTTGCAGAGTTATGGGACTTTGTTTTTTTTGTTACTACATGTATACTGTATACATAGACACAATCTTGTGCGCACCATCTCTCCTTATCCCCTTGACACAATTTAATGAAACTTCACACAAGTGATCAGTACCAACAGTAGTTGTGCATGGGGCATGTTAGGTTCTTTCAGAAAAAAAATTTGCAGAGTTATGGGACTTTGTTTTTTTGTTACTATACTATATACATAGACACAAATTTGTGCGCACCATCTCTCCTCATCCCCTTGACACAATTTAAATGATAACTATCACACAAGTGATTCAGTAACAACTAGTAGTTGTGCATGGGGCATGTTAGGTTCTTTCAGCGACAAAAGTTGCAGAGTTATGGGACTTTGTTTCTTGTTAACATACTATGTACATACAGTCTGCATATGCAATCTTGTGCGTGCCTAATCTACCAAACCCTTACACACAATTTAATGAAACTTCACACAAGTGATCAGTACCAACCCTAGTTGTGCATGGTGCATGTTACATTCTTTTAGATAAATATTCTGTATAGTTATGGGACTTTGTTTTTTGTTTCTATACTGTATACATACAGTCTGTATACATACAGTCCACATAATTATGCAGTCTTGTGTGCTTTAAATTGCAATGTACTGTGTCAGTGCATGCTGGGGGTACATTCATCACCTTTAGTGATAGCTCTAGTTCGCTCAAGAATGAACAAGACTTTCATTCTAGTAATATTTAATTTCTTTCAATATACTGCTGTAGGTTGGTGAATATTGATATATTTCAGAAATTTGTATGAGTTTTTCAGAGTTGATTTCGAAATCTGAAACAGTGTTCACAAAATCGTGCAGAAAGTCAAAGACACAGAGTCATGAAAAGAGATCTAAACTGCTTTGTAGACAAAAAATAGCTTGGCAGTAGACTGACCAGGGGTCTCGCTAGGCCCATTATTTTTTTGGGAGAAGTCAATTCTCCCTCAAACTGATTTAAGGAGAAGTGGGGAGACTTTAGGGAGAAGTTGGAAGACTCCATTAATTTTTATATTTCTACCTCGACGCTGTGAATTGATTCAATGACCATTCATTTTCTTAGTTACATCATTTTACCATGTATACACAGCGATTATTGTTTCAATACAAATTTCTGAAAAATAAAAATGTTTTCTGTTCAAGACGGTGCTGAATCTAACACCCCAATTTTTTTGTTGCTATATCGTGTAATATATAAATGCAGGATGAAAAGGGGTTTATCATTTATACCGAGTCACCACTTGTGTGAACAGTTTCTCATTCGAATAAAACTGAAAGTAAACTGTGTCAGACCTAGAAATACATACCGGTATTCAAATCAATTCATCCATCAAAGTTAGTTTTATGAAGTTAATACTTTACATGCCGTTCTTTTACCATGGATACCAAATAATTGTGTCTATAATTCCAATTAATTGCATATGTAATTGACAATTTCTTTAGAAAACGACTCGCACGTGTTGGCAATTAAATGCTAAGTGTCAAAGACGTAACCGCGGCGCTGATTGGCCTATTATTACAATTGCCGCTGGGGAAACCGACAATTTGATTTGCTTTCAAACTTCTCGCGAAAATCTCACAAGTACCTGAAGTAGGCGGAGCTTAAATTATGCTATCGGTGAGTGTGTATGTGTATTCAACGCACATTATGACATGGTGCAAATTGCCAAAAGATTAGCGAGTGCGCATCCAAAAAAATTTCAGGCGTCTTGAATTTGCTTTGAGATTGGATTTGAGCGAAGTTTGAAGCTTCAAAGCAACTATTTTGCTCCCACGTTTGCAATGATCTTTTTGGTAAATTTATTCCTCAGAACTTTTCATAGCCCGTTGGGCTACGGTCTGCCGATTTTCTGTCGCCCGAGCCGATTTTTCGTAGCCATTGGCGATCGGGCTACCGTTAATGTCGCACACTGTGTATGAAAGTTTTCATTCAACATTTCTACTTTTCACTGTATCGTTAAACAGGCCTACGATACAATATGCGTATCGCCAGACTAAGGTATTGTGATACGGTGAATTTCGATATATCATTACACCCTTAGGTTAGGGGATTTTTTTGTGGCCACTAGAGTGAAGGTCATTAACCTTGTATTCTAAGACTATTTAGTTATCTGGACAGTACACATGTATAGATTCATGTGTTTCCCAAAATATGGTCTACTTGAAGTCTTGAAGATTTATGGTATATCATTCAAACAAAGAAGTTAAACATTTTCAAATAGATAGATGTAAAAAGAGAAGTGGTATTTAGTACTGCTGCTAATGTACAGAGCATGGTTTCATTGTAGGAAAGGAATCATCATAAATAAGAAAAAATACTATAATTATAAAAAAAATTTGGCATGAAATTCTTCAACATTTAATAAGATTTGTTTTCCAAGAATAATGAAGGGCTGAAAATGTTTGTTGCAAATCGGAATTATATAAGATATGTATGTATTCTGTCAGGATGGTCTCATCATAAAACCACAGGAAAAATTGACATTTTATGTCACATAAAAAGTTATTCCACTTTCGATGTATTACATAGCATATATTTACAGTATATCTAATTTCCATATTGGCTGAGGCAATCAAAATCTCATTTAACTTGTGGAGCTGCTCTTACAGAACTATTGTTAATAATGTAATGCAAATGTTTTCAAGTATAAATGAAATGTTAGTGTAAGTTAAGAATAAATGGCAAACGTCTTTCTTGACTATTGACTGGCTTTTTGCCAACGTTGCTTAGGCACCATGTAACCGGTATAAGTAGTGTCAACTGATCAAAATTTCATATTATAGCATGTTTCATATACAGAGAGAATTTAAGATGGGTATGTTTTGACATGATAAGCTTGGCAGTATTTTATAAACAAAACTGGCTCTATACAATTTAGTTTATAATTAGGAGGAAAATTTACGTCCATCTCGAGTTAACACAGTACTAAATCTGCCCACTCAATTATTGTGGATCATTTGCAGTATGAACAAATGAAACGATTTTCAGAGTATCAACAAGGATTTACAGTTTGTGATATGTGACAGAAAGCTTGAAATGTACACAACTTCCATATGGTGAATACTAGACAGTCTTTTGCATCCTGTTTTAAAACACATTTGTGGGAATGATATTAGTGTAAATGATACTAAGGACAAATGCTGGGATAGATGGTTTCCTATGACCAATGTATGATATCAGTCGTCGTAAATACAAAACTACAAAGAAGTATGATTGATGTATACATCATCTAACAGAGGATGTATTTACATTTTAGACTGAGCTGAAACCTTTGGTGCTGGTGAAAAATAAAGTAATACAGCCGGAAAAGAGGCCACCACCTGGAGTCAAACAAAAGTGCACCATGTGTCCAAGAGAATTCACATTCCAGTTTAATTTAGACAGGCACTACAAACTTGCTCATGATCCTGATAATCCTCCAAAGCAAAAACCTAAATACCATGGCCCAAAGCAACAATGTGACATCTGTGGTAGTGTTTTCAGTCGTTCAGATATACTTCTGGACCATAAGAGGCATATACACCAGGGAGTACGTAGAGTAAGGTCTGTACAAAGGTGTACATGTGATGTTTGTGGAACGACGTTTAAAAGAAGAACTCACTTAAAGGAACATATTCTTGTGCAACATTCTGGATCACGCTTGCCACATGCTTGTAATTTGTGTGAACAGAGTTTTGTCCGTTACAGATTGCTAGAGGCGCACATGAATAGGGTCCATCTAAAAGTGAAACCTTTTGGATGTTCATTCTGTAATGGAAAATTTATTAGTCAGGCTTCAGCAGAAAGGCATATGAAGATGAAAATATGTCAGTCAGATAGGGCAAAAAGATTTAAATGTATACAATGTGAAAAGAAGTTTTCAGATTCCCAAGGTTTAGAGATGCACATGACAGCTATACATTTTGGTGGAGCTTACAGTTGTGTATGTGGAGAAATTGTAAAATGGTCCAGTAGCGTTGCCAAGCACAAAAGAAGATGTAAAGCATACCAAGAGTATGTAGCAGCTAATGGAGAGGCTGAAGATAAATTATGTAACATTATTGAAGTGTCCTATGATGATGTATTGTTAAAAAACACTGATGAACATAATTCTGAAGATATACCTAATGTTTCTAGTAATGAAAATGAAAAGTTAGCTGAGCAAGATTGTCATAGTACTGCAACAACAGATATACCTAATGTTTCTAGTAACGAAAATGAAAAGTTAGCTGAGCAAGATTGTCATAGTTCTGCAACAACAGATATACCTAATGTTTCTAGTAATGAAAATGAAATGTTAGCTGAGCTAGATTGTCAAACTGACGTGCAACCTTCATGTAACTAAAAGCCTGATGATTTTATTAGCTCACCTGTCACATAGTGACAAGGTGAGCTTTTGTGATCACACTTCGTCCGACGTCAGTCCGTCCGTCTCATGCATCCGTGCGTCAACAATTTCTTGTCTGCACAATAGTGGTTTCATTTATGATTTTATTTTAAACAAACTTGCACACAACTTGTATCACCATAAGATCTCGGTTCCTTTCTTGAACTGGCCAGATCCCATTACAGGTTCCAGAGTTATGGCCCCTGAAAGGGCCAAAATTAGCTATTTTGAGCTTGTCTGCACAATAGCAGCTATATTTATAATTTGATTTTTACCAAACTGGCACACAACTTGTATCACCATAAGATCTCGGTTCCTTTCTTGAACTGGTCAGATTCCATTATGGGTTCCAGACTTATGGCCCCTGAAATGGCCAGAATTAGCTATTTTGACCTTGTCTGCACAATAGCAGCTTCATTTATTATTTTATTTTAACCAAACTTGCACACAACTTGTATCACCATATGATTTTGGGTCCTTTCTTGAACTGGCCAGATTCCTTTATGGGTTCCAGAGTGATGGCCCCTGAAAGGGCCAGAATTAACTATTTTGACCTTGTCTGCACAATAGCAGCTTCATTTATGATTTGAATTTAATCAAACTTGCACTAAAACTTGTGTCACCATAAGATCTCGGTTCCTTCCTTGAACCGGCCAGATCCCCTAATGGATTCCAGAGTTATGGCCCCTGAAAGGGCCAAAATTAGCTATTTTGACCTTGTCTGCACAATAGCAGCTTCATTTATGATTTGATTTTAACCAAACTTGCACAAAACTTGTATCACCACAAGATCTTGGTTCCTTTGTTGAACTGGCCAGATTCCTTCATGGGTTTCAGGGTTATGGCCCCTTAAAGGTCTAAAATTGGCTATTTTGGCTTTTGCAGCCATATAGAGACTTCATTTATGGTTTTATTTGATACAAACTTCCAAAATATCTTCAACAACAATAAATCTTGGATTCCATGACAAATCAGGTCCATTCATAGGTTCCAGAGTTATTTTATATCTGATTACCTCCCCTGATTGTAATCAAAATGGATTTATATCAGTAAGTACTTATAGGACTTATTTGAAATTTCATTATTGTCATAAGTTGGACTGAGCCAATGAGGGTAGATAACTATGGACTGATTTTATGTCAAATTACCTCCCTTTATTTCAAATTAAAATGGGTATATCTCCGTAACTAATGAAGATACTGATCTGAAATTTCATTTATGTCAACAGATTTATTTGGCAGGCCCTCCTTTTGTTAACTTACAATCATTTTTTTTTAATTACTTCCCTTTTACGTTACTATAAATAGCTTGTTTTTAGTAACTTTTTTATTATTAGCCATAGGGAAAAACCGAGACCACTTTTCTGTGATACAACATGGATGGTACCTCCAAGTTTTAGGTGTATTTTGACATATCTGTACCTTGTAAGAATTTTTTTTTTCTTTTTGGTTTAATTTCTTCCCTTTCTTGTTCCTGTCCTTTGGACTTAGATATTTTTTCTGAGGACCTTCTTGTCCTCAAGTGCAATGATAACAGGTGAGCGATATAGGGCCATCATGGCCCTCTTGTTATTTGTTCACAATTCCTGTTTTATATTGTTTAGGACTTTTATTACCTCACCTGAGCACAAAGTACTCAAGGTGAGCTATGGTGACCAGTCATTGTCCCGCGTGCAACGTATCTCATCGTCAACATTTGCCTTGTGAACACTCAGTAGGCCAGATCAAAGAAAGCTTGTGAACACTATAGAGGCCACAGTTTTACTCAATCTTTATGAAACTTGGTCAGAATGTTTATCTTGATGATCTCTAGGTAATGTTTGAATCTGGGTCATGTGGGTCAAAAAGTAGGTCACCTGGTCAAAGCAAAGGAAAACCTTGTGAACACTCCCGAGGCCTCAGTTGTCACTCTATCTTTATGAAACTTAGAATGTTTGTCTTGGTGATCTCTAGGTCAAGTTTAAAACTAGGTCACATGGTATAAAAAACTAGGCCAGAACAGAGGAAAATCTTGTTAACACTCTAGAGTCCACAGTTTAAGTTTGAAACGCATGAGAATTTGTCAGAATGTTTGTCTTGTAGACCTTTAGGTCAAGTTTGAATTTGGGTCATGTTGGGTGAAAAACTAGGTCATCAGGTCAAATCAAAGGAAAAACTTGATATCACTGCAGAGGCCATGTTTATGACCGTATCTTCATGAAACTTGGTCAAAATGTTTCTCTTTATGATCTCTAGCCCAATTTCAAATCTGGGTCATCCGGGATCAAAAACTAAGTCTCCTGTTTTAATCAAAGAAAAACACTGTTTATGCAATAGGGGCTGCATTTTTCATTTGATGTGCATGAAACTTTGTCAGAATGTTTGTCTACATGAAATCTTGGATAAAATTTTATCCTGGTCATGGGGAGTCAAAAACTAGGTCATCAGGTCAAATCAAAGAATAAGGTTGTTTGCACTCAAGGGGCCACATTTTTAGCTCACCTGAGCACAAAGTGCTCAAAGTTGAGCTTTTGTGATTGCCCTGTGTCCATCATCCGTCAGTCTTCTGTCGTCAACAATTTGACTGTTAACACTCTAGAGGTCACAGTTTTGGCCCAGTTTTAATGAAACTTGGTCAGAATGTTACTCTCAATAAAATCTTGGACGAGTTCGATATTGGATTATCTGGGGTCAAAAAACTAGGTCACCAGGTCAGATCAAAGGAAAAGCTTGTGAACACTACAGGCCACATTTATGACTGTATCTTCATGAAACTTTGTCAGAATGTTAATCTTGATGAACATAAGGTCAGGTTCAAATCGGGGTTAGGTGGGGTCAAAAACTAGGTCACCAGGTCAGATCAAAGGAAAATTTTGTTAACTCTCTAGAGGCCACATTTATGACTGCATCTTCATGAAACTTGATCAGAATATTAACCTTGATGATCTTTAGGTCAAGTTCAAATCTAGGTCAAGTGGATTCAGAAACTAGGTCACCAGGTTAAATCAAATGTAAGGCTTGTTAACACTCTAGAGGCCACATTTATGACCATACCATAATGAAACTTGGTCAGAATTTTAATCTTGATGATCTCTAGTTCAAGTTTAAATCTGTGTCAGGTGGAGTCAAAACTAGGTCACCAGGTCAAATCAAAGGAAAAGCTAGTTAACACTCTAGAGGCCACATTCATGACCATATCTTAATGAAACTTGGTCAGAATGTTAACCTTGATGATCTTTAGGTCAACTTTAAATGTGGGTCAGATGGGGTCTCAAACTAGGTCTCCAGATCAAATCAAAGCAAAAGCTTGTTAACACTCAGAGGCCACATTTATGACTGTATCTTCATGAAACTTGATCAAAATGTTAACCTTGATGATCTTTAGGTCAGTTCGAATTTGGATCTTGTGGAATGTGACCTACTGACCTGCTTTTTATGCCCCCGAAGGGAGGCATATAGTTTTTGAACTGTCTGTCTGTCAGTCTGTCTGCAATTTTCGTGTCCAGTCCATATCTTTGATCATGGATGGATTTTCAAATAACTTGGCATGAATGTGTACCAAAGTAAGATGATGTGTCGCACGCAAGACCCAGGTCCGTAGCTCAAAGGTCAAGGTCACACTTAGACGTTGAAGGATAGTGCATTGATGGGCGTGTCCGGACTTTGTCATTGATGGATGGATTTTCAAATAACTTGGCATGAATGTGTATCACAGTAAGATGACGTGTCGCGTGCAAGACCCAGGTCCGTAGCTCAAAGGTCAAGGTCACACTTAGACGTTAAAGGATAGTGCCTTGATGGGTGTGTCCGGTCCATATCTTTGTCATCCATGGATGGATGGGCGTGTCCGGTCCATATCTTTGTCACCCATGGATGGATTTTCAAATAACTTGACATGAATGTGTACCACAGTAAGACGACATGTTGCACGCAGGACCCAGGTCCGTAGCTCAAAGGTCAAGGTCACACTAAGACGTTAAAGGATAGTGCATTGATGGGCGTGTCCGGTCCATATCTTTGTCATCCATGGATGGATTTTCAAATAACTTGTCATAAATGTGTACCACAGTAAGATGATGTGTCGCACGCAAGACCCAGGTCCGTAGCTCAAAGGTCAAGGTCACAGACGTTAAAGGATAGTGCATTGATGGGCGTGTCCGGTCCATATCTTTGTCATCGATGGATGGATTTTCAAATAACTTGGCATGAATGTGTACCACAGTAAGACGACGTGTCGCGCGCAAAACCCAGGTCCGTAGCTCAAAGGTCAAGGTCACACTTAGACGTTAAAGGATAGTGCATTGATGGGCATGTCCGGTCCATATCTTTGTCATCCATGGATGGATTTTCAAATAACTTGGCATGAATGTGTACCACAGTAAGACGACGTGTCGCGCGCAAGACCCATTGCGGTAGCTCGAAGGTCAAGTTCACACTTACACGTTAAAGGTCATTTTTCATGATAGTGCATTGATGGGCGTGTCCGGTCCATATCTTTGTCATTCATACATGGACTACGCATGAATGTGTGGCACAGTTAGACGACGTGTCGCGCGCAAGACCTAGCTCCATAGGTCAAAGGTCCTAAACTCTAACATCGGCCATAACTATTCATTCAAAGTGCCATCGGGGGCATGTGTCATCCTATGGAGACAGCTCTTGTTTGTTTTTTAAAATACAGCTTTGAAATTTGGATGACATGTACAGTTTTGCACACTGATTTTAAAACTTGACTTCAGTGATCATGAATTTGACCTACTGACCTACTTTCTTCAGGTGAGTGATACAGGGCCTTTAGGGCCCTCTTGTTAATTCTATTTTCATAAACTTGGTTAGAATGTTTTTAGCCCACCATCATCAGATGGTGGGCTATTCAAATCACTCTGCGTCCGTGGTCCGGCGTCCTTCCGTCCGTCCGTCCGTCCTTCCGTTAACAATTTCTCGTTATCGCATCTCCTCAGAAACTACCAGGGGGATTTTGACCAAACTTTGTCAGAATGATGTATTGGTACCCTAGTTGTGTCCCCCTGAAAATCAAACTGGTTCAACAAATTTTTAGTAAGTTATGGCCCTTTGTTTATTTCTATAATTTACATAGATTTATATAGGGAAAAACTTTGAAAATCTTCTTGCCCAAAACCACAGAGCCTAGGGCTTTGATATTTGGTATGAAGCATCATCTAGTGGTCCTCTACCAAGATGATTGAAATTATTTCCCTGGGGTCTAATATGGCCCCGCCCCGGGGGTCACATGGTTTATATAGACTTATATAGGGAAAAACTTTGAAAAATCTCTTGTCCAAAACCACAGGGCTTAGGGCATTGATATTTTGTATGTGACATCATCTGGTGGTCTTCTACTAAGATTGTTCAAATTATCCCCCTAGGGTCAAGTATAGCCCCGCCCCGGGGGTCACATGGTTTACATAGACTTATATAGGGAAAAACTTTGAAAATCTTCTTGTCCAAACCACAAAGCCTAGGGCTTTGATACTGGTTATTTAGCATCATCTAGTGGTTCTCTACCAAGTTTGTTCAAATTATCCCCCTAGGGTCAAAAAAGGCCCCGCCCTGGGGGTCACATGGTTCATTATAGACTTATATAGGGAAAAGCTTTTAAAATGTTCTTGTCAATAACTACAACATTCAAATTTGGACCACGTATGTATTTTTGAGTGGCAAGATGAACCTTGACATGAGTTGACCTTGATTTTGACCTAGTGACCTACTTTCACATTTCTGTAGCTACAGCCTTTAAATTTGGACCACATGTATATTTTTGAGTGGCAAGATGAACCTTGACATGAGTTGACCTTGATTTTGACCTAGTGACCTACTTTCACATTTCTGTAGCTACAGCCTTCAAATTTTCACCACCTGCATAGTTTTGTGCACTGGAAAAAACTTTGACCTTGATTTTGACCTAGTGACCTACTTTAACATTTTTGAAGGTACAGGCGTCAGATTTGGACCATATGCATAGTTCTGTGTTTCAAAATGAAATTTGATATTGATTTTGACCTAGCGACCTACTTTCACATTTCTCAAGCTACAGCCTTCAAATTTGGACCACATGCATAGTTTTGTGTACCAAAAAAAACTTTGACCTTCACATTGACCTAGTGACCTACTTTCACATTTTTGAAGGTACAGGCTTCAAATTTGGACCACATGCATAGTTTTGTATTCCGAAATAAAATTTGACCTTGATTTTGACCTAATGACCTACTTTTACATTTCTCAAGCTACAGCCTTCAAATTTGGACCACTTGCATATTTTTGTGTACTGAAATGAACTTTGACCTTTACATTGACCTAGTGACCTACTTTCACATTTTTAAGGTACAGGCTTCAAATTTGGACCACATGCATAGTTTTGTATTCCGAAATAAAATTTGACCTTGATTTTGACCTAGTGACCTACTTTCACATTTCTCAAGCTATAGCCTTCAAATTTGGACCACATGCATAGTTTTGTGTACCGAAATGAACTTTGACCTTTACATTGACCTAGTGACCTACATTCACATTTTTGAAGGTACTGGCTTCAAATTTGGACCACATGCATAGTTTTGTATTCTGAAATAAAATTTGACATTGATTTTGACCTAGTGACCTACTTTTACATTTCTCAAGCTACAGCCTTCAAATTTGGACCACTTGCATAGTTTTGTGTACTGAAATGAACTTGACCTTAAGATTGACCTAGTGACCTACTTTCACATTTCTGTAGCTACAGGCTTCAAATTTAGACTACATGCATAAGATTGTGTACCGAAACAAACTTTGACCTTGACATTGACCTAGTGACATACTTTCACATTTCTCAAGCTACAGCTTTCAAATTCGGACCACATGCACAGTGTTGTGTACGGAAATGAAATTTGACCTTGAGCTAGTCAATAAGTCTTGAAATTTGGAGCACTCAAAAATGGCACATTGGTGGGCGCCAAGATCACTCTGTGATCTCTTGTTTTTTTTATTATAAAGTCTTGGATGATTTCAAATCTGGGTCATATGGGGTCAAAACTAGGTCACTAGGTCAGATCAAAGGAAAAGCTTGTATATACTCCAGAGGCCACATTTTTGCTTCAATCTTCATGAAACTGTCGGAATGTTTGTTTTTTACGGAATCTTGGACAAGCACGATTCTGGGTCATGTGGGGTCAAAATCTAGGTCAAATCAAAGCAAATCCTTGTTCATACTCAAGTGGCCACATTTTTGGTCCAATCTTAATGAAAATTGGTCAGAATATTTGTCTCCATGAAATAACTAAGTCAAGCATGTTTACACTTTTATGGTGTTTTTCTCAGGTGAGCGACCTAGGGTCATCTTGGCCATCTTATTGGTATAAATCTTATCTTTTATTCACTTTAGTTGATTTAGTCTAAGTTAGGCAGTTAGTGTATGTAGATGGTCCAGCATCAGTTTTCCCTAGTTCTACTTGAATAATTATCCTCTTGTCTGAAACTGTTTGTCATAGGTAAGTAGTAACCTGGCATTGATCTGTTTCAAACATGATTGATTGCTTGGTGCATTAAAGAGCTGCCAGTGCTAAAAACAGAAATAATTATTTTTAAATATTTTCTTTGAAACTTTATTGTGCAAACTTATACCAGCCATGATCTGAGGCATATTTTTAGCTCATCTGATTTTTTGAAAAAAAAAAATGATGAGTTATTGTCATCACTTGATCAGCGTCGGCGTTGCCTGCTTAAGTTTTATGTTTAGTTCAGTTTTTCTCCTAAACCATCAAAGCTATTGCTTTGAAACTTGCAACATTTGTTCACCATCATAAGTTGACCCTGTACAGCAAGAAACATAACTCCATCCTGCTTTTTGCAAGATTTATGGCCCCTTTTGTACTTAGAAAATATCAGATTTCTTGGTTAAGTTTTATGTTTAGGTCAGCTTTTCTCCTAAGCTATCAAAGCTATTGCTTTGAAACTTGCAACACTTGTTCACCATCATAAGCTGACCCTGTACATCAAGAAACATAACTCCATCCTGCTTTTTGCAAGAATTATTGTCCCTTTTAGACTTAGAAAATCATTTTCTTGGTTAAGTTTTATGTTTAGGTCAGCTTTTCTCCTAAACTATCAGAGCTGTTGCTTTAAAACTTGCAACACGTGTTCACCATCTTAAGCTGACCCTGTACATCAAGAAACATAACTCCATCCTGCTTTTTGCAAGATGCATGGCCCCTTTTGGACTTAGAAAATATCAGATTTCTTGGTTAAGTTTTATGTTTAGGTCAACTTTTTCTCTTAAACTATCAAAGCTATTGCTTTGAAACTTGCAACAGTTGTTCACCATCATAAGCTGACCCTGTACATCAAGAAACATAGCTCCATCCTGCTTTTTTTCAAGAATTATTGCCCCTTTTGGACTTAGAAAATCAGTTTTCTTGGTTGAGTAATATGTTTAAGTCAGCTGTTCTCATAAACTATCAAAGCTATTGCTTTAAAACTTACAACACTTGTGTACCATCATAAGCTGACCATGTACAGCAAGAAACATAACTCCATCCTGCTTTTTGCAAGAATTATTGCCCCTTTTAGACTTAGAAAATCAGTTTTCTTGGTTAAGTTTTATGTTTAGGTCAGTTTTTCTCCTAAACTATCAGAGCTGTTGCTTTAAAACTTGCAACACGTGTTCCCCATCTTAAGCTGACCCTGTACAGCAAGAAACATAACTCCATCCTGCTTTTTGCAAGATGTATGGCCCCTTTTGGACTTAGAAAATATCAGATTTCTTGGTTAAGTTTTATGTTTAGGTCAACTTTTTCTCTTAAACTATCAAAGCTATTGCTTTGAAACTTGCAACAGTTGTTCACCATCATAAGCTGACCCTGTACATCAAGAAACATAGCTCCATCCTGCTTTTTTTCAAGAATTATTGCCCCTTTTGGACTTAGAAAATCAGTTTTCTTGGTTGAGTAATATGTTTAAGTCAGCTGTTCTCATAAACTATCAAAGCTATTGCTTTAAAACTTGCAACACTTGTGTACCATCATAAGCTGACCATGTACAGCAAGAAACATAACTCTGTCCTGCTTTTTGCAAGACTTATGGTCCCTTTTGGACTTAGAAAATATCAGATTTATTGGTTAAGTTTTATGTTTAGGTCAGCTTTTCTCTTAAACTATTCAAGCTATTGCTTTGAAACTTGCAACAGTTGTTCACCATCATAAGCTGACTATGTACATCAAGAAACATAACTGCTTTTTGCAAGAATTATGGCTCATTTTGGACTTAGAAAATCATTGGTAGGACAATTTTTTTATTATACAAAAAAAATTCAAGTGAAACTGTGCACTTCGGATATTGTTTGGGATTTCAAATGGTAAGACCAGAATTATGGTCCTTAACTTAGTGAAAAATGTGCATAAAGAACCTGAAAGATTGTGTTGCATATATCTCAAAAAGCGTTTGACCTAGAGTCACGAAACTTTACAGAAATGTTGTTCACCTGGCAATGTTGTGCATTCGTTTTAATGGGATTTCAGTGAGCAAGACTAGTAATATGACCCTCCAATTTGTCAAAAAATATACATAAAAGCCTGAAGTTTATGTTGCACATATCTTAAAAAGTATTTGACCTAGAATTATGAAACCTTAAAGGAATGTTACTTACATGATGTTTTACACCTGGTGTGTTATCTAGGCTCCCCCACTTAAATTTATTTTTGTTTTGTTTTACACTCAGATTCTTAATGATGTTTTGGCATTCATGACACCCCCAACATACCACTTTCGAATGTTGTTATTATGATGCCCCCCTTCGAAGAAGGAGGGGTATATTGTTTTGCAGATGTCGGTATGTCTGTCTGTCAGTCGGTCTGTATGTAGACCAGTCCGTTTCCGGATGATAACTCAAGATCGCTTGGGCCTAGGATCATGAAAGTTGATAGGAAGTTTGATCATCACCTTCAGATGACCCCTGTTGATTTTGAGGTCTGTATATCAAAGGTCAAGGTCACAGTGACCCTGAACAGTTAAACGGTTTCCGGATGATAACTCAAGAACGCTTGGGCCTAGGATCATGAAAGTTGATAGGGAGGTTGGTCAGGACCAGCAGATGACCCCTGTTGATTTTGAGGTCAGTATGTCGAAGTTCAAGGTCACAGTGACCCGGAACAATTAAATGGTTTCCGGATGGTAACTCAAGATTGCTTGGGCCTAGGATCTTGAAAGTTGATAGGAATGTTGTTCATGACCAGCAGATGACCCCTATTGATTTTGAAGTCATTAGGTCAAAGGTCAAGGTAACAGTGACCAGGAACGGTAAAACGGTTTCAGGGCGATATCTCAAGAACGCTTAGGCCTAGGATCAGGAAAATTGATAAGGAGATTGTTCATGACCAGCAGATGACCCCTAGTGATTTTGAGGTCATTTAGTCAGAGTTCAAGGTCAGGTTGGCCAGGAACAGTTAAACAGTTTCTGGACAATAACTTGAGAATGCTTGGGCCAAGGGTCATGAAAGATGATAGAGAGGTTCATCATGACCAGCAGATGACCCCTATTGATTTTGAGGTCAATAGGTCAATGTCACATTGAACCAGAACAGTAGAACTTTTGTTTACAGTGAGCAAATAATTTCTGTTCCTTGTGCAATTACTGAATGCATCAAGGGGGGCATTTCGTGTTCGACGAGCTCTTGTTTTTGTTGTTTTTCTTCCAGTTTCATTATTGTCTCTTGCATTGGTAATATCTTGGTCTGTAGCTTCATTATAAGGTCCTCCTCCAAATTATACAAATGGGGGCAGTCTTCATTTTTAGGGGCGCTAGACTTAAAAATAGAAATGCTTTCATAAGATTTCTTCTCATGAAATGCTTCATGGATCTTCATCAAACTTGATTTGTAGCATTATAAGGCTCTTTACCAAAAATTTTATGCCGCCAAAGGTGGACATATAAAAATCACACCATCCGTCCATCCATGTGTGTCAGTGCATCCATTTAATTCTTGTCTGGGCTGTAACTCTTTCATTCATCAGGGATTTTGAAATTACTAGGCATAAATGTTCACCATAATAAGACGACGTGTCATGCGCAAGACCCGTAGCTCCAAGATCATGGTCACACTTAGAGATCAACGGTTATCATGGTCTGTTTCGTGTGTGATCCATAACTCTGCCATCCATGAAGGGATTTTCAAATAACTTGGCATAAATGTTTACCATAATGAGACGTTGTGTCATGCGCAAAATCTAGACCCCTACCTCCAAGGTCAAGGTCACACTTAGAAGTCAAAGGTTAACAGGGTCTGTTTCGTGTCCGGTCCATAACTCTGCCATTCATCAAGGGATTTTGAAATTACTTGGCATAAATGTTCCTCATAATGAGACGACATGTCATGCACAAGGTGTCATGCAGAAGACCTAGACCCCTAGCTTAAAGGTCAAAGTCACACTGAGAAGTTTTAGTCTAGGTCAAGGTCATGAAATGATGTGTGATTTTTAGCTCAACTGAGCACAAAGTGCTCAAAGGTGAGCTTTAGTGATCGCCCTGTGTCCATCGTCAGTCGTCCATCGTCAGTCGTCCGTCGTCAACAGTTTGACTCTTAACACTCTAGAGGTCACAATTTTGGCCCGAACTTGATGAAACTTGGTCAGAATGTTACCCTCAATAAAATCTTGGATGAGTTCAGTATTGGGTCATCTGGGGTCAAAAACTAGGTCACCAGGACAAATCAAAGGAAAAGCTTGTTAACACTCTAGATGTCACAATTTTGGCCCAATCTTAATGAAACTTGGACAGAATGTTACCCTCATTATAGTCTTGGATGAGTTTGATATTGGGTCATCTGGGGTCAAAAATTAGGTCACCAGGTCAGATCAAAGAAAAAGCTTGTTAACACTGTACAGGCCAGATTTATGACTGTATCTTCATGAAACTTGGACAGAATGTTAATCTTGATGATTTCAAGGTCAAGTTTTAATCTTGGTCATGTAGAGTCAAAAACTAGGTCACCAGGTCAAATCAAAGGAAAAGCTAGTTTACACTGTAGAGGCCACATTTATGACCATATCTTAATGCAACTTAGTCAGAATGTTAATCTTGATGATCTATAAGTAAAGTTCAAATCTGGGTCAGGTGGGGTCCAAAACTAGGTCACTAGGTCAAATCAAAGGAAAAGCTTGTTATCACTCTAGAGGCCACATTTATGACTGTATTTTCATGAAACTTAGTTAGAATGTTAATCTTGGTGATCTTTAGGTCAAGTTTGAATCTGGGTCATGTCTGGTGGTCAAAAACTAGGTCACTGGGTCAAATTGAAGGAAAAGCTATTTTACATTTTAGAGGCCTCATTTATGATCATATCTTAATGAAACTTGGTCGGAATGTTAATCTTGATGATCTTTAGGTCAATAGGTGAGGTGAGTGATACAGGGCCTTCATGGCCCTCTTGCTTACGCATACAAGATAAAACTAGAAATATCTTTAAACAACTTCTAATGAGTAGCTAGATAGATTTTCGTCAGACTTTGTATGTACGATCATTATAAGGTCCTCTCTCAAATTTGTTCAAAAGGGGGAAGTTGGCCCCATTTAGGGGTTGCTATGGCTTCAAGTAAAAATACCTTTTAATGACTACTTATCATGAATCAGTCAATGGATCTTCATCAAATCAATCTGTAGCATTAATACAACTTCACAAGGTCTTCACATAGATATTTTCAGTTTGGGGTGTTTGGTTCCTTAAAGGTCAAATGGTTAAGGCCTTCTTCAGGTGAGCAACTAAGGCCAAGTTTAAAGAACTCCAAAGTAATGGGAACTCCTTAACTCAGAATACCTTGATTACCTTGGAATTATAACTTTGAATTATCAAAGAAAGATTTTGATGGGGTAGTTACCATTGTAAATTTCTGTTTTGTTTTGGACACAAAAATGTTTTAAAGTTTCAGTTTTGACTTCATTTGAAGATGGGTTGTAATAAAACTTCCAGGATATCTTAGAAACATTAATGAGACACATCATGATCAAACCAACATAGTCATGATAGTGGCATCATTTCTTAATATTTCTTAATATTAGCGAAAATAGAACCATAGCAAATTTTACCCCATCTGCATTTTAAAAAAAAATGTTGATTTAAAAAAATATCTTAGGACAGGGTACATTTTTGACTATCATAATTATAGACATTTTAAAAGATATCTCAGAGATTCAAAAAAATATACTTCTAGCCCCAAGAAATATCTTATTGTTACCCTGCAAATTTCTTAAATGGACTGGTCCATCATTTAATTTGGCAGTACCACTTATTTCGCAAAGGGATGTTCTCTGAAAATTTACAGACTGAAGAGTGAACAGTGCAGACCATGATCTAAGTATCTATATTTAATATGACTGAAACACATATTTCTCTATAGCGTAGAGATGGACGAAAGTTTTTATTGCCGCGTGTTTGATTCCTGAAGTGGGCATCTTTTTTTTTCTTCTTGATTTGGCATTTTTAAGATAGACTAGAAACAAAAACTTATTTTAAAATGTTAATAATTTGTCAAAACTTTTTTAGCAAAAAAATCTGGATGTCAGTGCCTTTAAATGTGTTAAATAATACAGTAACTGTCTAAATAATTGTTATGAAAATATTTTGATAGACATTATACTATTAATAGACATGCAATATCATGTATTATCAGTAACACTGTATTTTACTGGACTGCAGACACTTGCCTTTTTCAAGCCCAGAATAGTTGTTAATTACAAAGGAAAAATACATTTTGGAAGTAAAAAAAAAGATATGATTGCCAGTAAATAAATGTATTATTTAGAGTTATTATTAACCTTTTAACATTTTCAGTGAAAACCCCTTCGAATTATATATGGTATTGCCCAAATTGAATGATAGACCAGTCCATTTTAGAAATTTAGCAGGATAAGGGTTAAAGTAAAAACAGGTTCAGGAGATCAAGTATAAACCTGCTGAATTTTATAGGAAGACTTATGTTACTCATATGTTTTATTCAAGAATTTACAGGTTCATGTAAGTCATGTAAATAGTATTGTGTGAAGTACATAAATATATGAAATAAACTTGTTTCATTTATGAAGTAGCCTCCTCCTTTACCCCTTATCCACCAATTATGATTAAAAGCAAAAATGATGTCTTAAGCTTGTAGATAAGTGGAGAGTACCAGTGCAAGGAAAATAAAGGTGAATTCATTTACATTGTAGAATGCGGCAAAGTCAATGCTGATGAAGAAACCTGAAGTTTCCAAACCGGAAAGAAAAGAGGCCCCTAAAGGAGAAAAACTGAAATGCAGTCTTTGTCCCAAGGAGTACATACATCATTTTAATTTAAACAGACATTATAAGATAGCACATGACCCAGATAATCCTCCAATGCCAAAGGTACATCATCGTAAGAACGAAGATACAAATTACCAATGTGACATATGTGGTGCGGTATTGCGTCGTGCAGATACTCTAAAAGACCATAAGTTGCTAGTACACGAAGGTATTCGGAGGAAGAAAAAAACTGTTTATAAACAGGAAGTGAGCACATGCGATATTTGTGGAAGTCGCCACACAACAAGGTCGGGCCTGAAAGAACACATTCTAGTTAAACATTCAAATAAGACATTGCCACATGCATGTAACATGTGCGAAAAGAGTTTCATTCGTTACCGGTATCTTGAAACACACATTAACAGGGATCATTTAGGAACCAAACCGTTCGAATGTTCATTTTGCCAGAAAAGGTTTTACAGTGAAAATTCATCCAAACATCATATGGATTCGAAAATATGCCAACCAGATAGGGTACAGCCATTTAAATGCATTCAGTGTGACAAGAGATACGCTGATCAGAGAGGGCTTGAAACACACATGGTAGCAATGCATTTTGGTGGTGCTTACAGTTGTGTGTGTGGAGAGGTTGTTAGGTGGGAAGGCAGTGTTGCAAAGCACAAAAGAAAATGTAAACTTTACCAAGAATATGCATCAGTAAATGGTGAAAAGTTAGATAAAGTGTGTAATGTCATTGAAGTTCCATATGAAGAGGTATTAGCAGAAAACACTAATGAAAGTGAATCATCTGAACAATAAGGAGAAAAAGCAGCAGGCATATCTGAATAGGGGTTATGATAATTCTATGCCACAAATGCTGCATGGTATAAATTTGGAAGGTGCCATTGGTTCTTAGCAAGTGTTTACTCTATAACATAAACATCAGTGGAATTTTGACAAGTACATTGGTGCAGATAAGATGCAAAACTGAATAATGATATCCAGTAAGGTTGATGGTATTTCATAGCAAAAAGTAATGTCAAATTTTACAGAACTGGGACAGTGGGTTTCTTGGGATGCCATTAGTAGTATTTCCTCAGGATCTTTGTGCCTGGTATTTTTATATGATTCACCTGTTTGTTAAGTATATGAAGTTTAAGCTGTGTTTTGAACATGTTCACACATATGTTTTGTTTGAATATGATTAATTAGGGCCTTCATGGCCATGTGGTTAAGGTGATTTTAATAACTTGGACTGTACTGAAGGTTCAAAATCTTGCTTGAGTTGTACAATTTATTCATGTGTGGAAGCCATTCAGCTAGCTTTCAGAATGTTGTTCATTCTACCCAGATGTGTGTGCATTCATGCCCAGAGAGTATGGTCTTCATCAGCCATCAAAATCTTAAATGTCACTATATGACCCAAAATTTTGTCAATATAATGTTATTACTCGGCAAAACATGAATTTGAATGGTCTCTCATGTATTTACTTCAAACTTTGGATGTAGGTAGGTCAAATCAAAGGAAAAGCTAGTGAAACACTAGAGACCACATTTATGACATATGAAACTTGGTCAGAATGTTAATCTTAATGATCTTAAGGTTAAGTTCTAATCTGGGTCAGGTGGGATCAGAAACTAGGTCAACAGGTCAAACCAAAAGTAATACTTGTTAACACTCTAGAAGCCACATTTATGATGTATCTTCATGAAACTTAGTCAGAATGTCAATCTTGATGATCTTTAGGTCAAGTTCGAATCTAGGTCATGTGGGGTCAGAAACCACATTTATGACCATACCTTAATGAAACTTGGTCAGAATAATAATCTTGATGATCTTTAGGTCAATAGGTCAGGTGAGCGATACAGGGCCTTCATGGCCCTCTTGTTATTTGAAACTTGGAATATAGGCAGATGGTGATGACAATATGCAGACTGCAACAATCTACAATACAACCCCTTTCCCTTAATTAACTGCACCCCACCCCTCCAAAAAAATACATTCTGGGTTTAGCCCGTTAATATCCTGTCACCACCTATAAACACATACACCCTGCTTCCCCACCCCTTGTCTGGCATCCGTCTTCATGCGTCGTGCGTTATGCATCAACATTTGCCGTGTTAACACTCTAGAAGCCACATTTGTGACCCGGGGCCTCCGTGGTCGCTGACTTCAAATCACTTGCCCCTCATCGATGTGGGTTTGAGCCTCACTCGGGGTGTTGAATTCTTCATGAGAGGAAGCCATCCAGCTGGCTTACGGAAGGTCAGTGGTTCTACTCAGGTGCCCAGTTGTGATGAAATAATGCATGGAGGGGCACCTGGGGTCTTCCTCCACCATTAAAGCTGGAAAGTCATCACCTATCATGTGTCGGTGCTACATTAAATCCAACAGAAAAAAAAACATTTGTGACCCAATCTTTATGAAACTTAGTCAGAATGTTTGTCTTGATGAATTCTAGGTCAAGTTTGAAGTGGGGTCAAAAATTACGTCACTAGGCCAGATCAAAGGAAAATCTTGTTAACACTCTAGAGTCCACAGTTTAAGTTTGAAAGTTATAAGAATTTGTCAGAATATTTGTCTTGATGACTTCTAGGTCAAGTTCGAATCTGTGTCATGTCTGGTCAGAAACTAGGTCACCCGGTCAAATCAAAAGAAAAGCTTGTTAACACTCTAGAGGCCACATTTGTAACCCAATCTTTATGAAACTTCGTCAGAATGTTTTTCTTCATGAATTCTAGGTCGGGTTTGAATCCGGATAATGTGGGGTCAGAAACTAGGTTATCCAGTCAAATCAAAGGAAAAGCTTGTTAACATTCTAGAGGCAATATTTGTGACCCAGTCTTTATGAAACTTGGTCAGAATGTTTGTCTGCATGATCACTAAGTCAAGTTCGAATCTTGGTCTTGTGGGGTCAAAAACGAGGTCACCCGATCAAATCAAAAGGACAAGCTTGTTAACACTCTAGAGGCAACAGTTGTGACCCAGTCTTTATGAAACGTTGAAATTGGGTCATGTGTGGTCAAAAATTAGGTCACTAGGACAAATCAAAGGAAAATCTTGTTTACACTCTAGAGTCCACAGTTAATAACGTTTTAAACTCATGAGAATTGGTCAGATTCTCAGAATGTTTGTCTTGATGACCTCTAGGTCAAGTTTGAATCTGGGTTATTTGGGTCAAAAACTAGGTCAGTAGGCCAGATCAACTCTGGTGAGCGATATAGGGCCATCATGGCCCTCTTGTTACATTATGCTTCCGTCCTCATCTGATTATGATATAATCCTTTTGGCGTATATTGCCCTGCTTCGCAGAACTGTTGTACCCAATATATGTAGGAAGGATTCTAAACTCAACAGCAAAATAAGTAAAAGTTGGTTAGGACTTGAGTAAGAAGTTTTCCGTTAAGTTATGGATGCTCATTTGATAACCATTTCTCCGACAGGACAGTCAAGTTTTCATAGAAACACATAGATACAACATGCTTTAAGCAATCTTCCAGAAATTCACTGAAAGCGAATTTATTTATATAAATAGTCATACTGTTCTGTCCATGTAAAGTTTTATAATTAGAAAGATTGTACAAGCAAGACTGGAAAGACTCTATACTACACAAAATTGCTATATGAAACATTTTTATGCCCCCGGCATCTATTGATGCGGGAGGCATATAGTGATTGCCCTGTCCGTCCGTTCGTTCTTCTGTTCGTCCGTCCGTACGAGGTTAACCAAATGGGACCGTTTCGTCTAGCATCAATACCCCTTACTAGAATGACTTGATACTAATGCAGATGTAACCTGTGACCATTCCTTCGTCTTCAAACATCACCTGACCTCAGTTTGACCTTGACCTTGAACTTGACCTCGTTTTGGACTTAGGTTGCTTTGTATCGACAAGGATGCCACCGGGGGCATAAAGCGTTTATTGAACGCAGCTTCTTGTTTGTTTGTTTATTTCGATATTGACAACATGGTAACAGTGACATTATTCATGATATGTTATTAAAATTTATCAGCAAGGCAAAAAAATAATGAAATTCATGAAATATGCTTATGTAATGAACCATGTCAGTACATCAATATCAGGGATAACACAACAAAGGGAAGAAATCCGTTGTTTCCATTGTGGTCCCTGTTAGTGATGTTCTGACATGGAGAGGCATGAAACAAGATTTTAATAAAAATAAATATTTAAATTAAGATACTATTGTTCTATAAAATATGTAAAGTTCCATGTTTAATTAAAGACTTAAGATATTTAATTAGTAATTGCACTTAATTTAAAACATTGATGTAATTATATCAAGGACATATATGCAATCTGACATCAAAAATAGCATTTTATTCTTGATTGAATGCTACATTTTATGGAATATAACGCTTACACAAACTGTATGCATTATGTATAAGATATTAGATCTTTTTTTATTAATTTTATATTGCTTCTGTATTTTATAGTCTTCCCGATTCTGTTGCATGCCGCATACATACATCAAAACTGTTAAGTTCCAAGATGAAAAATATGGTATTACTGCAGCTGTAGCCAGACACTCACACACACTCTTGTTTACATTTAAGAAATAAAATAAAGCAGAACCATGTATTAGCATATCGAAACAATATGAAAAGTTAAAGGGAAGCACTTTTTCATGATGCCAGATAAAACAAGAGCACCGCCTTGCGGGTGCTGACGCTCATCTGATTTTTTTTTGTGTAATAGAAATATTGTCCTACCCATGATTTTCTAAGTCTAAAAAGGGCCATCATTCTTGCAAAAAGCAGGATAGAGTTATGTTTCTTGATGTACAGTGTCCACTTATGATGGTGAAAAACTGTTGCAAGTTTTAAAGCAATAGCTTTGATAGTTTATGAGAAAAGTTGACTTAAACATAATACTCAACCAAGAAAATGATTTTCTAAGTCCAAAAGGGGCAATAGTTATTGCAAAAAGCAGGATGGAGTTATGTTGCTTGCTGTACAGGGTCAGCTTATGATGGTGAACAAGTGTTGCAAGTTTCAAAGCAATAGCTTTGATAGTTTAAGAGAAAAAGTTGACCTAAACATAAAACTTAACCAAGAAATCTGATATTTTCTAAGTCCAAAATGGGCCATAAATCTTGCAAAAAGCAGGACGGAGTTATGTTTCTTGCTGTACAGGGTCAACTTATGATGGTGAACAAGTGTTGCAAGTTTTAAAGCAATAGCTTTGATAGTTTAGGATAAAAGCTGACCTAAACATAAAACTTAACCAAGAAAACTGATTTTCTAAGTCCAAAAGGGGCAATAAATCTTGCAAAAAGCAAGATGGAGTTATGTTTCTTGATGTACAGGGTCTGCTTATGATGGTGAACAAGTATTCCAAGTTTCAAAGCAATAGCTTTGATAGTTTAGGAGAAATGTTGACCTAAACATAAAACTTAACCAAGAAATCTGATATTTTCTAAGTACAAAAGGGGCCATAAATCTTGCAAAAAGCAAAATGGAGTTATGTTTCTTGCTATACAGGGTCAGCTTATGATGGTGAACAAGTATTCCAAGTTTCAAAGCAATAGCTTTGATAGTTTAGGAGAAAAGCTGACCTAAACATAAAACTTAACCAGGCAACGCCGACGCCGACAACCACTCAAGTGATGACAATAATTCATCATTTTTTTTTCAAAAAATCAGATGAGCTAATAAGTAGAAGAGGCATCAATGCACAGTGTGTAGACATCTAATGAGTCATTTCACGCGCCAAATAATCAAAAGATTTGTGAATTAAGTATGTCATAATTTCGTTATGTAACATCTTCTATATAAAATAGTCTAAATAGTGGCTCAAATATATTAGCTTTCGTTCTCAGCACCTGTATAGTGCCAAATAATGTCAATGTGACATCAGATTTACATGTTTGAATGGAAATGTGCATGGATTTTTCATATTAAAAACATGACAAAACTTAGATCATCCTATTGATTTTCAAAACTATGGTTCTTTTTTGTATGAAATAACATCTCGGTCTGAAAGGTTATTTATAATGGCACAGTATAGTAACATTTAGTTGCTTTTTAGTTTGTGATTGTTACATCTTTGTTTCTTGTAGAAATCGCTGAAGAACTTAGCATTGTTTATATAGAATAGATACGTTGTTTTATCATTGCAGAAAGAGGATGCAAGTCCGTTTATTGACAAGCAGTATCTTCGATCTCTCCTAACAGAAGCGCTAAGGTCATCAAAATCTGGAAAAGAATCATCAAAGACAGATTTTTCTGTGTGTCCTAAGTGTGAAAAACGTGTACGAAACACAAACATGAGGCGGCACCTTTTCTCTCATCTGGATCTTCCTTACAGATGTACACGCTGTTCAGGTTACTTCAAGTCTCAAGATGAACTAGAAAGACATCGGGAAGAGAAACATGTTGGGGAATTCATATGTAGTTACTGTGGTGTGAAGTACCGCTTTAAAAACTCCCTGACAGAACATATCCAAACAAGACATGAAGGTACAGCAAAAATGTATCAGTGTACTGTGTGTGGAGTGAAGATGTGCCGCAAAAGTCACATGGATGATCACATGAATATTCATAATAATGTAAATCCATATAGTTGTAAGAGTTGTAGTAAATCTTACAAAAACAAGAGCGCATACAAAAGACACATGAAAGATTGCGGATCCGGAATCAAGTATGTTTGCAGTGAATGTGGACAGATTTACAAGTCTTCAACAGGTTTGCAAGATCATCTTAAAAGATGTCACGATGATACAAACAGTCATATGTTTCCTTGTGTATGTGGTGGTAGCTTTAGAACGAGATCAGCAAGATGTAGACATAGGATTCATTGTGAAAAGTATCAAAGAGAAAAGGGCAGTAACCCAGACTTAGTTCAACAAAATATCACAATATTACGTGTTACAAGCACACCTAATGAAGAAGCTATAAAAGAGGATAATGATGTAGTGTCACAAACAGAACAAGATAGCCATGAACATAGCGCTAATGGACAAAAAGTGTGCTATAATCTTGTTGAAGTAGATCCTGATGAGGCAAATGAAATAAATGGTCTTGAAGAAGGGGAGATCATTATTGATAGTGAGACTTTCAATGAATTTTCAGAAAAAAGGAACAGTTTTGATGAAATGTATGAAAAATAGATGTTAAGATCTCATAAATTTTTATATGGTTATTTTGGAAACTTAAGACTGTGTTAGGAGTATAACACTACAATCGTACATGTTTGCCTTTCTGACATAATACAGTTTCGATTTTTCAGAACTCATTTCTAAAGGCAAATGGTTTAAAGAAGTTTTTAGAAGGGACCTCCGGTCATATATGCTACAAATCGAGGTCAGTTGTTGAAATTGCTACCCTCATGAAAATGTTTGATTGCCAACTTTTGTAGATGGGGAGATGATCGGACATCAGATGTTAGAGCATGAATTCAAGATTGTACTTGTTATTGAAATCCTATAATCACTTACTATGTATATCTTTAAATAAAACAATAACTTTATAGTGCTGATTTATTTTCCCTCTCACGGAAGTACGTATGAGTTACCCTCTGAACAATGTACTTTCCCGTTTATTTTATTTGCACTAAGTGGCAGGGGCCAGTTTCGCATTTGGCCCGGGTACGTTTTTTAAATAAAATAGACATATGTACTTTACAGGCATATATATTCAACTGGTTATTTATGATGTTTATAGAACTAAGGATTCCTGCGTACGAGTAATTATTGTGTAAAATAAATATGTGCATGTATCGATTTTCCTAGCTCCATGTAGACGGCCGGGTCTAAAACTTTACCTGAGGTAACGGAAGTCAGACGAATTGGAAACGGTCCTCCATCCATCCAGCTTCAGCTCAAATTTGCGGAAAAAGTAAACGGTTTCTTCCCACCATTATTTTCGTCTGGCCACATGCTTTAAAAATATGCATGTGTTTTAGGTCAGTCATTTGCAGATAATACGGTACAGGTCGAGCAAGGAGTGCATTTTGGGCCATTTTTGTCTAAAAATTTAGTGTCCTGAAACCTGCGTTTTACTCGTTTTTATCATAGAAGCAACAGAATAGGCAGACTGAAAATGTCACATAATGAAGTGCTATGTCTATGCGAGACATTCGCTCAACAATTGCCTTGAATTTGTCGAAATTGGATTTTTTATGATTTTTTTCGCACTGATATCAGCGCAGAGTTGTGGAGTTTTCAAATTTACTGTCCCTTGCCCCCATAAACAAGAAGATTGAATTTCAATCATATAATGACTGTCGAAAGCTTTGCTCCATTATCTGGTTTGGAAAGGCGGATCTATCGGTATATACCGGTATTATATTAATATAGTCTAACATTGTTTTTTTTTTCTTTGAATCAAAACGTGTAGACTCTGCATCTATTCCAGGTAACCACAATTATTCATTCAAGACCATTTTGTCAGATAAAAGATATGTGACAACCATAAACATATGTTAACACATTGTCAGATAGTCCAAATAATAGGATGTTTTAGGACAACGTGATAACTTTTGACTGTCGCTGTCCCTACTATAAAATAACAGTTCATAGAATAAGTCATCCCGGTAAGCCAAATAAGTATGGCTAATTGTAAGTTTACCTCCTTTTACCTTAAACAGTTCTAATAAATGCTGAACGGCATAGGGAAATTGAATCAAATGAACGATGTAAAACTATGGTGATCATTACAAAGTAAAGAATGGAGCATATTACACACTACTTTCGTTACAAATACACTGTCCTGTATAAAAATAAATATAGTGCCCTAGATTTTTATTTATAAATAGATACTGAATTTCCTCTGACTATTTTTAGAAATTCACTGTGCGTAGTATAATTATTTTACATGCGTCGGGATGATTCTGGAATGTTAATCTCGGCTGTGTCATTCGTGGTCTGCCCTTGAACATTCTAGATCAACCAATCAAATAGTATATAAACTGAACAAAGTCTATAGGATATTAATTCATAACAAGTTACAGTAACGTTATAACAGCTTATAAACAGAAGATAATGGGAAGATTTATGCAACCTGTTATATTATTGCCAGCCGGTCGCGGACAATCATGCCGCCATTCGTCTATAGAGGGCCTGCTTGCTGGCTTATTGGGCGGCTTATGCTCGCATAGCTTACTTGAAAATCAGTGTAGGAGGGGATGGCCAGTGCTCGAGCCTAGATTAAGTTACTCCGCTGTAAAGCAACCATGGATCCACGTGCTTGACATGGCTGGCTTCAGACCTGAAGAAATAAATGTTAAAGTAAAAGACAATTTGGTATCTGTACACGCTAAACATGAAGAAGTTG
This sequence comes from Mercenaria mercenaria, assembly GCF_021730395.1. Taxonomy (NCBI): domain Eukaryota; kingdom Metazoa; phylum Mollusca; class Bivalvia; order Venerida; family Veneridae; genus Mercenaria; species Mercenaria mercenaria. The sequence continues at coordinate 26,454,313 of NC_069369.1, forward strand.
ACGGCGAAGACGTTGACATTACAGAAAAGAAACGATCTGTGCACGTACCGGAAGGTGTAAACGTGACGAAAATCGCATGTTTTGTAGATCTCGGAGGAAAGTTAGTAATCAAAGCGCCTTTCTCTACAGCAAAACTCTATGACGGAAGAAATAAGTGTGAGTTAAAGGTGGAGTCGACAGAGGGTAACACCGAACAAAAACTGGACGAGTCTCAGCGTGAACAGCAGTGTGATTCAATGGAAGTTTCAGAAAAGAGTAGCACAGAACCATTCCACGACGAACTAAACCGAGAAAAAGATAATAATGAACTGCAGCAGCTGAGTACAGATTGTCCGAAAAGCATGGAACCTGCGGACAAAGAAACTGAAGACTGTCGGCAAATAAACGTCGCCGACGATATGCTACATTATCCGCTTGAAACGAACATCGAAGGTCATCTGACCAGTGACTGCACAGATACGTCTGTCAGTCCGGTGCCTTTGATAGAGAAGACTGAGAACGGCATTGATAACGGAGAACAAGATGTTGGAACAGATATTTTTCTTGATAAGGGTGAACCTTTGGAATATTTAATGGATAAAACTGATATTGTAGAAAAAAATGGCCAGAAATACTTCTGTGCAAAAATAAATTTGAAAACTTTCCTCGCAACAGCATTCGTGTACTTTGCGAAGATAAAACCCTTTCTGTTGATGCAACACGTGAATGGGATGATTCTGGTGTCAAGGGGTACCAGGAATTTCACCGACAGTATAAGCTTCCAAACAATTCCTTGGAGGCCGAAGCTAGGGCTTTTGTTAGCGGTAACGGAAGGTACTTTACCGTGAACGTTCCAATAAAAGAAGAATGTAGCACAGAGAAACCAGCAGAGTAAAACAATTAACATTACTATACATATAAGGCTATGCTAAATACTTGTATTAATGTATTAATGAGTTGTTATGTATGACAGTTTCTTGTGAGCACTTGTGTAATATTTGATATATGTGACATATAGCTGTGAACATTTTGCGTTAATGGTCTCTACAGCAATTTAAGATTGTAATGATATCTTCGATCAATTTTTGTTGTATAAGCAGGTTAGGTGGTATCTGACAAATCTAGATGTATAAATCATGTACAATATACTTGTTCATTGAATCAAACTGAATCATGTACTTGATGTTCATTGAATCATAATAGCTTGTAAAAACATGAATGATTATACTTACATATGAATTAGATAAACAAAATGAGCGAAAATAATTGTAATATAAATGAACTTTAATTCTTTTATAAAAATTTGTGTAACCTTTTGTCTTACAAAACGGACGAATATTTATTTTGAAATAAAATCATTTCAAACAGGAGATCTACTCGAGTTGTATTTTTAAAGAAAAAAAATGATGCAACGCCCTTTTCACAGAAATATATTTTTAGTGAAAACTTTCTATCGTACCCATTGTGTTAGATCACTTCTGTAATAAACGGAAACTTGCTTTATCCAAAAGAAGCCCATTTTCACTATACTGCGCATTTAAGGGTATCATAGTCGGCCCTTACTGCTCTTTTTTTAGTATGGACCAATATATTCATACTAACAGAAAAACTGACATTCGGTAAACAAATGTAACTCCCTACTAAGACTAGAAACTATTTTGTTGGAAAGTTGGACCTCTGTATGTGGTATAAAGAGGTTGGAAACTGCGATCTGTATTTAGAAACAAGCAAATGTTTGTATGCAGTAAACGACTGAACGTTTGAGCTCTGTTTCATGTATAAAGTAACAAGTGATAGGTGAAACTTCCATATTGTCAAAAAAGAAACGTAATCTTTAAAACATTTGAGGAAGTTTTGAGATTAACAAGTTGTAGCTTTACAGTCAAACTGAGTTATTATTGAAACAATAATGAAATCTACACGTGCATGTTACAGTACTATTTTGTAACCTAAACCTCCCTCCACGTACATGTACCGCCCCTTTTGGTATAGCGCCCACATCGTGTGTCGTGATAAAGTTAGTTTAGTAGTAGTTCCGTGTATGACAGTCAGGGGTTAAAAGGTTTCCTTGATAACCTCTTGGCGATTGTTACCGTCAGGAGTGTGTCGAGAATGGTGAGTGTAAGTTGTAGAATTTGTTTCATAAACGACTTGAAATAAACTAGATTAACTAAACGGGGCAGACACATTTTTTATGTTAAATACAAAGATATTTGAGAACCATAAAGAAGGATGAGTAATGGACAATGAGAAATACTTCCTTAAAGGTGGATAATCAGATTTTGGCCATGTAACGGATTTGTTCGAAACTTTAGCATCTGATCATTTACACTCATTTGTGTTCACTTAACACTTAATACAAATTAGATTTTCACTGGAGGTATTTTTAAAATTTCATTTTCCTATCCTGGTTGCCTAACCAAGATATAGTTGTTTTTTCATAAGTATAAATTTGATAAACATACTTTGCCTAAGGAAATGTATAAACATTAGACATATTGTAATATATTTTTAAAATATTTGCATAAAAAATTATGTATTTAGATGGAATTCATTAGAAACGCAAGTTTGAAAAATTATTATTACCTCCCTTTGCCTATCTTGGTTGCGCAACCAAGATAGATTGGAAATAAATTAATTCAGAAGCTACACACAGCTTTAAACTTGCATTTTGGTTCAGATTGTTCAATAGTTGATATGTCTATCAAATGCAAATGTAAAACTAGACATTGTATCGAAATAAAAAGAAATTATACCCAGCTTTTTATATACTTTCATATTAAAGGGGAGTAATTACAAAATTTTATAAAAATAATAATAATATATAAAATATACATTTCAAATAGGAATCTAACTCTATGTAATCGGTTTTGTTCCTTAAATAATTCTCTACCAGAATATACAAAAAGTAAAAAATGTCATTAAATGTTGATTAAATGTGATTGACCACCTTTAAAATTTTAACAACCCCTCAAAATCACTCTAGTCTTTCCATTTTAAATTGAGCTTTTGGTCATCAAATTTGGTGTACCATTTGTTATATAGAAAGGACCGTGAAACAAAGTCGAACAGATGTAATTGTGTAAACAAGGTAACATTACACTTAAGTCAGCTTTCATTTATTTTCTCACTAACCATCTCTTTTGCGCGATAAAATGCATCATCAGTTGTTCTAGCGAAACATCTGATAATTAGTCAAATACCTTACTGTACCAAGAAATGTTACCAGTCTTTGTTTTCACATGTAACTATTATTAGAACTTTTCTAAATCATCTATTGATATAAACAAAGCCTCAATAGAATACAAGAAAAGTTTTGGTTAAGTTGAAGAATAAATCGATGCTTTGCTTTTTAGTATAGGTGCTGTACATGCACCACAGGCACTTAGCGTGTGGCCTGGACTCCCCCCCCCCCCCCCCCCCCCCCCCCCCCACACACACACCACCACCACACACACACAAGGCCCCTTCTCTACTACCCTGATACAAAAACTGCACAGTCCTGTAAAATCTGTTGTTTATACCATATAGTTGCATGAAATTATATAGTTCTGTAATAGAAAAATTCATATCCTATATACCCAGGTACCAGGTACTAAAAGAAATACATATATAGTACTCTGGTATATAGGATATGTTTTTTTTTCTCACAGAACTTTATTATTTCGTGTAACTATATGGTATAAACAACAGATTTTACAAGACTGTACAGTTTTTGTACCAGGGTAGTAGAGAAGGGGCCTTGGAGGTCGGACAAGGGGGTGTTCTTGGCCACACGCTGAGTGCATGTGGATCGGTATCCAGACGACAGTTGTTTTCATGTAATGAATTTGTGACAATATACATGTATTTACATTTTAAACGACCATATGCAAATATTGGTATCGTAATTTGTAACAGCATCAGAGATAGACCTTAACACTGAATTTCCTGATTTAAGGAAGGAAGAAAACTTGTTTTTTTCAAAACTTTAAAATTTGAAAATGCTGCTGGTGTGAAAATGTCTGTAACATCAATTATGGTTTTGCAAGCAGTGTTTCCCAAGTAATAAATGCTCTTAGCTGGCAAAGTGAAGAAGAACGCTGACTCACACTTTTCTTATTTTATACCGTTTAAAATGAAGCTAGTCCCCTGTCCCCTCCCCAATAAAATAATTGGATACTTACTTTATGTTGGTATTTGAGGATTCTACAACAATTCAAGGGCAATTACTAAAGTAAGATTAGATATCCTGACAAAAGTTGCATGGACACAACTGCCCTACAGTGACCTATCTGTATAAATTTCATCAAGATCCATCATTAGGTTACTTTGTTATAATGGAATAAGACACATATCGGGGAAATTACACGTAGTTACTGCGGTGTGAATTATCGATTTAAAAACTCCCTGACAAAACATACCCAAACAAGACATGGAAGTACAGCAAAAAATGTATCAATGTATAGTTTGTGGAGTGAAGATGTGCTGCAAAAGTCACATGGATGATCACATGAATATCCATAATGATGTAAATCCATATAGTTGTAACAGTTTAGTAAATCGTACAAAAACAAGAGCGCATACATAAGACGCATGAAAGATTACGGATCCAGAATCAAGTACATGTGTTTGCAGGAAATGATGACTATTTGATAAACGACATTGTGTCTGAAATCATTAGTCCTCCACCTCTGATTCATGTGGGGAAGTTGGCTTTTACATGCGGAGAACAGGCTTGTGCTGGTACAAAATCCAGGAACACTGGTTAGGTTAACTGCCCGCCGTTACATGACTGAAATACTGTTGAAAAACGGCGTTGAACCCAAAACAAACAAAAAAGATTTACAAGTCTTCAACAGGTTTGAAAGCTCACATTAAAAGATGTCACGATGATACAAACAGTTATATGTTTCCTTGTGTATGTGGTGGTAGCTTTAGAACGAGGTCAGCAAGATGTAGACATAGGATTCATTGTGAAAAGTATCAAAGAGAAATAGGCCGTAACTTGGACTTGGTTAAAAAAAATATCACGATATTACGTGTTACGTGTTCCAAGCACATCTAATAAAGAAGAAGATAAAGAGGGTAATAATATGTCACCAACAGAACAAAAAAGCAATAAACATAGGGCTAATGGACAAAAAGTGTGCTATAATCTTGTTGAAGTAGATCCTGATGAGGCAAATGAAATAGATGGTCTTGAAGAAGGGGAGATCATTATTGATAGTGAGACTTTCAATGAATTTTCAGAAAAAGGAACAGTTTTGATGAAATGTATGAAAAATAGATGTTAAGATCTCATAAATGTTTATATGGTTATTTTGGAAACTTATGACTATGTTAGGAGTATAACACTACAATCGTACACGTTGGCTTTTCTGATACAATACAGGGTAAATGTTTAGCACACCAGAGCACGAAGTGCTCAAGGTGAGCTATTGGATCGTCATTGTCCGTCGTCATCTGTCGTGCGTTAACATTTGCCTTGTTAACACTCTAGAGGCCACATTTATGATTCTATCTTCATGAAACTTGGTCAGAATTTTTATGTTGATGATCTTTAGGCCACCCTCATGAAAATGTTTGATTGCCAACTTTTGTAGATGGGGAGATGATCGGACATCAGATATTACAGTATGAATTCAAGATTGTACTTGTTATTGAAATCCTATAATCTCTTACTATGTATATCTTTAGATAAAACAATAATTTTATAGTGCTCATTTATTTTCCCTCTCACGGAAGTACTTATGAGTTACCCTCTGAACAATGTACTTTCCCGTTTATTTTATTTGCACTTAACAAGAAGATTGAATTTCAATCATATAATGACTGTCGAAAGTTTTGCTCCATTATCTGGTTTGGAAAGGCGGATCTATCGGTATATACCGGTATTATATTAGTATAGTCTAACATGATGAAATTGTTTTTTTTTTCTTTGAATCAAAACGTGTAGACTGCATCTATTCCAGGTAACCACAATTATTCATTCAAGACCATTCTGTCAGATAAAAGATATGTGACAACCATAAACATATGTTAACACATTGTCAGATAGTCCAAATAATAGGATGTCTTGGGACAACGTGATAACTTTTGACTGTCGCTGTCCCTACTATAAAATAACAGATCATAGAATAAGTCATCCCGGTAAGCCAAATAAGTATGGCTAATTGTAAGTTTACCTCCTTTTACCTTAAACAGTTCTAATAAATGCTGAACGGCATAGGGAAATTGAATCAAATGAACGATGTAAAACTATGGTGATCATTACAAAGTAAAAAATGGAGCACATTACACACTACTTTCATTACAAATACACTGTCCTGTATAAAAATAAATATAGTGTCCTAGATTTTTATTTATAAATAGATACTGAATTTCCTCTGACTATTTTTAGAAATTCTTTGTGCGTAGTATAATTATTTTACATGCGTCGGGATGATTCTGGAATGTTAATCTCGGCTGTGTCATTCGTGGTCTGCCCTTGAACATTCTAGATCAACCAATCAAATAGTATATAAACTGAACAAAGTCTATAGGATATTAATTCATAACAAGTTACAGTAACGTTATAACAGCTTATAAACAGAAGATAATGGGAAGATTTATGCAACCTGTTATATTATTGCCAGCCGGTCGCGGACAATCATGCCGCCATTCGTCTATAGAGGGCCTGCTTGCTGGCTTATTGGGCGGCTTATGCTCGCATAGCTTACTTGAAAATCAGTGTAGGAGGGGATGGCCAGTGCTCGAGCCTAGATTAAGTTACTCCGCTCTAAAGCAACCATGGATCCACGTGCTTGACATGGCTGGCTTCAGACCTGAAGAAATAAATGTTAAAGTAAAAGACAATTTGGTATCTGTACACGCTAAACATGAAGAAGTTGACGGCGAAGACGTTGACATTACAGAAAAGAAACGATCCGTGCACGTACCGGAAGGTGTAAACGTGACGAAAATCGCATGTTTTGTAGATCGTGGAGGAAAGTTAGTAATCAAAGCGCCTTTCTCTACAGCAAAACTCTATGACGGAAGAAATAAGTGTGAGTTAAAGGTGGAGTCGACAGAGGGTAACACCGAACAAAAACTGGACGAGTCTCAGCGTGAACAGCAGTGTGATTCAATGGAAGTTTCAGAAAAGAGTAGCACAGAACCATTCCACGACGAACTAAACCGAGAAAAAGATAATAATGAACTGCAGCAGCTGAGTACAGATTGTCCGAAAAGCATGGAACCTGCGGACAAAGAAACTGAAGACTGTCGGCAAATTAACGTCGCCGACGATATGCTACATTATCCGCTTGAAACGAACATCGAAGGTCATCTGACCAGTGACTGCACAGATACGTCTGTCAGTCCGGTGCCTTTGATAGAGAAGACTGAGGACGGCATTGATAACGGAGAACAAGATGTTGGAACAGATATTTTTCTTGATAAGGGCGAACCTTTGGAATATTTAATGGATAAAACAGATATTGTAGAAAAAAATGGCCAGAAATACTTCTGTGCAAAAATAAATTTTGAAAACTTTCCTCGCAACAGCATTCATGTACTTTGCGAAGATAAAACCCTTTCTGTTGATGCAACACGTGAATGGGATGATTCTGGTGTCAAGGGGTACCAGGAATTTCACCGACAGTATAAGCTTCCAAACAATTCCTTGGAGGCCGAAGCAAGGGCTTTTGTTAGCGGTAACGGAAGGTACTTTACCGTGAACGTTCCAATAAAAGAAGAATGTAGCACAGAGAAACCAGCAGAGTAAAACAATTAACATTACTATACATATAAGGCTATGCTAAATACTTGTATTAATGTATTAATGAGTTGTTTTGTATGACAGTTTCTTGTGAGCACTTGTGTAATATTTCATATATATGTGACATATAGCTGTGAACATTTCGCGTTAATGGTCTCTACAGCAATTTAAGATTGTAATGATATCTTCGATCAATTTTTGTTGTATAAGCAGGTTAGGTGGTATCTGACAAATCTAGATGTATAAATCATGTACAATATACTTGTTCATTGAATCAAACTGAATCATGTACTTGATGTTCATTGAATCATAATAGCTTGTAAAAACATGAATGATTATACTTACGTATGAATTAGATAAAAAAAATGAGCGAAAATAATTGTAATATAAATGAACTTTAATTCTTTTATAAAAAATTGTGTAACCTTTTGTCTTACAAAACGGACGAATATTTATTTTGAAATAAAATCATTTCAAACAGGAGATCTACTCGAGTTGTATTTTTAAAGAAAAAAAATGATGCAACGCCCTTTTCACAGAAATATATTTTTAGTGAAAACTTTCTATCGTACCCATTGTGTTAGATCACTTCTGTAATAAACGGAAACTTGCTTTATCCAAAAGAAGCCCATTTTCATTATACTGCGCATTTAAGGGTATCATAGTCGGCGCTTATTGCTCTCTTTCTAGTATGGACCAATATATTCATACTAACAGAAAAACTGACATTCGGCAAACAAATGTAACTCCCTACTAAGACTAGAAACTATTCTGTTGGAAAGTTGGACCTCTGTATGTGGTATAAAGAGGTTGGAAACTGGCGATCTGTATTTAGAAACAAGCGACTGTTTGTATGCAGTAAACGACTGAACGTTTGAGCTCTGTTTCATGTATATAATATAGTAACAAGTGATAGGTGAAACTTCCATATTGTCAAAAAAGAAACGTAATCTTTAAAACATTTGAGAAAGTTTTGAGATTAACAAGTTGTAGCTTTACAGTCGAACTGAGTTATTATTGAAACAATAATGAAATCTACACGTGCATGTTACAGTACTATTTTGTAACCTAAACCTCCCTCCACGTACATGTACCGCCCCTTTTGGTATAGCGCCCACATCGTGTTTCGTGATAAAGTTAGTTTAGTAGTAGTTCCGTGTATGACAGTCGGGGGTTAAAAGGTTTCCTTGATAACCTCTTGGCGATTGTTACCGTCAGGAGTGTGTCGAGAATGGCGAGTGTAAGTTGTAGAAATTGTTTCATAAACGACTTGAAATAAACTAGATTAACTAAACGGGGCAGACACATTTTTTATGTTAAATAGAAAGATATTTGAGAACCATAAAGAAGGATGAGTAATGACATGGAGAAATTCCTTAAAGGTGGATAATCAGATTTTGGCCATGTAACGGATTTGTTCGAAACTTTAGCATCTGATCATTTACACTCATTTGTGTTCACTTAACACTTAATACAAATTAGATTTTCACTGGAGGTATTTTTAAAATTTCATTTTCCTATCCTGGTTGCCTAACCAAGATATAGTTGTTTTTTCATAAGTATAAATTTGATAAACATACTTTGCCTAAGGAAATGTATAAACATTAGACATATTGTAATATATTTTTAAAATATTTGCATAAAAAATTATGTATTTAGATGGAATTCATTAGAAACGCAAGTTTGAAAAATTATTATTACCTCCCTTTGCCTATCTTGGTTGCGCAACCAAGATAGATTGGAAATAAATTAATTCAGAAGCTACACACAGCTTTAAACTTGCATTTTGGTTCAGATTGTTCAATAGTTGATATGTCTATCAAATGCAAATGTAAAACTAGACATTGTATCGAAATAAAAAGAAATTATACCCAGCTTTTTATATACTTTCATATTAAAGGGGAGTAATTACAAAATTTTATAAAAATAATAATAATATATAAAATATACATTTCAAATAGGAATCTAACTCTATGTAATCGGTTTTGTTCCTTAAATAATTCTCTACCAGAATATACAAAAAGTAAAAAATGTCATTAAATGTTGATTAAATGTGATTGACCACCTTTAAAATTTTAACAACCCCTCAAAATCACTCTAGTCTTTCCATTTTAAATTGAGCTTTTGGTCATCAAATTTGGTGTACCATTTGTTATATAGAAAGGACCGTGAAACAAAGTCGAACAGATGTAATTGTGTAAACAAGGTAACATTACACTTAAGTCAGCTTTCATTTATTTTCTCACTAACCATCTCTTTTGCGCGATAAAATGCATCATCAGTTGTTCTAGCGAAACATCTGATAATTAGTCAAATACCTTACTGTACCAAGAAATGTTACCAGTCTTTGTTTTCACATGTAACTATTATTAGAACTTTTCTAAATCATCTATTGATATAAACAAAGCCTCAATAGAATACAAGAAAAGTTTTGGTTAAGTTGAAGAATAAATCGATGCTTTGCTTTTTAGTATAGGTGCTGTACATGCACCACAGGCACTTAGCGTGTGGCCTGGACTCCCCCCCCCCCCCCACCCCCCCCCCCCCCACACACACACCACCACCACACACACACAAGGCCCCTTCTCTACTACCCTGATACAAAAACTGCACAGTCCTGTAAAATCTGTTGTTTATACCATATAGTTGCATGAAATTATATAGTTCTGTAATAGAAAAATTCATATCCTATATACCCAGGTACCAGGTACTAAAAGAAATACATATATAGTACTCTGGTATATAGGATATGTTTTTTTTTCTCACAGAACTTTATTATTTCGTGTAACTATATGGTATAAACAACAGATTTTACAAGACTGTACAGTTTTTGTACCAGGGTAGTAGAGAAGGGGCCTTGGAGGTCGGACAAGGGGGTGTTCTTGGCCACACGCTGAGTGCATGTGGATCGGTATCCAGACGACAGTTGTTTTCATGTAATGAATTTGTGACAATATACATGTATTTACATTTTAAACGACCATATGCAAATATTGGTATCGTAATTTGTAACAGCATCAGAGATAGACCTTAACACTGAATTTCCTGATTTAAGGAAGGAAGAAAACTTGTTTTTTCAAAACTTTAAAATTTGAAAATGCTGCTGGTGTGAAAATGTCTGTAACATCAATTATGGTTTTGCAAGCAGTGTTTCCCAAGTAATAAATGCTCTTAGCTGGCAAAGTGAAGAAGAACGCTGACTCACACTTTTCTTATTTTATACCGTTTAAAATGAAGCTAGTCCCCTGTCCCCTCCCCAATAAAATAATTGGATACTTACTTTATGTTGGTATTTGAGGATTCTACAACAATTCAAGGGCAATTACTAAAGTAAGATTAGATATCCTGACAAAAGTTGCATGGACACAACTGCCCTACAGTGACCTATCTGTATAAATTTCATCAAGATCCATCATTAGGTTACTTTGTTATAATGGAATAAGACACATATCGGGGAAATTACACGTAGTTACTGCGGTGTGAATTATCGATTTAAAAACTCCCTGACAAAACATACCCAAACAAGACATGGAAGTACAGCAAAAAATGTATCAATGTATAGTTTGTGGAGTGAAGATGTGCTGCAAAAGTCACATGGATGATCACATGAATATCCATAATGATGTAAATCCATATAGTTGTAACAGTTTAGTAAATCGTACAAAAACAAGAGCGCATACATAAGACGCATGAAAGATTACGGATCCAGAATCAAGTACATGTGTTTGCAGGAAATGATGACTATTTGATAAACGACATTGTGTCTGAAATCATTAGTCCTCCACCTCTGATTCATGTGGGGAAGTTGGCTTTTACATGCGGAGAACAGGCTTGTGCTGGTACAAAATCCAGGAACACTGGTTAGGTTAACTGCCCGCCGTTACATGACTGAAATACTGTTGAAAAACGGCGTTGAACCCAAAACAAACAAAAAAGATTTACAAGTCTTCAACAGGTTTGAAAGCTCACATTAAAAGATGTCACGATGATACAAACAGTTATATGTTTCCTTGTGTATGTGTGGTAGCTTTAGAACGAGGTCAGCAAGATGTAGACATAGGATTCATTGTGAAAAGTATCAAAGAGAAATAGGCCGTAACTTGGACTTGGTTAAAAAAAATATCACGATATTACGTGTTACGTGTTCCAAGCACATCTAATAAAGAAGAAGATAAAGAGGGTAATAATATGTCACCAACAGAACAAAAAAGCAATAAACATAGGCTAATGGACAAAAAGTGTGCTATAATCTTGTTGAAGTAGATCCTGATGAGGCAAATGAAATAGATGGTCTTGAAGAAGGGGAGATCATTATTGATAGTGAGACTTTCAATGAATTTTCAGAAAAAGGAACAGTTTTGATGAAATGTATGAAAAATAGATGTTAAGATCTCATAAATGTTTATATGGTTATTTTGGAAACTTATGACTATGTTAGGAGTATAACACTACAATCGTACACGTTGGCTTTTCTGATACAATACAGGGTAAATGTTTAGCACACCAGAGCACGAAGTGCTCAAGGTGAGCTATTGGATCGTCATTGTCCGTCGTCATCTGTCGTGCGTTAACATTTGCCTTGTTAACACTCTAGAGGCCACATTTATGATTCTATCTTCATGAAACTTGGTCAGAATTTTTATGTTGATGATCTTTAGGCCACCCTCATGAAAATGTTTGATTGCCAACTTTTGTAGATGGGAGATGATCGGACATCAGATATTACAGTATGAATTCAAGATTGTACTTGTTATTGAAATCCTATAATCTCTTACTATGTATATCTTTAGATAAAACAATAATTTTATAGTGCTCATTTATTTTCCCTCTCACGGAAGTACTTATGAGTTACCCTCTGAACAATGTACTTTCCCGTTTATTTTATTGCACTTAACAAGAAGATTGAATTTCAATCATATAATGACTGTCGAAAGTTTTGCTCCATTATCTGTTTGGAAAGGCGGATCTATCGGTATATACCGGTATTATATTAGTATAGTCTAACATGATGAAATTGTTTTTTTTTTCTTTGAATCAAAACGTGTAGACTGCATCTATTCCAGGTAACCACAATTATTCATTCAGACCATTCTGTCAGATAAAAGATATGTGACAACCATAAACATATGTTAACACATTGTCAGATAGTCCAAATAATAGGATGTCTTGGACAACGTGATAACTTTTGACTGTCGCTGTCCCTACTATAAAATAACAGATCATAGAATAAGTCATCCCGGTAAGCCAAATAAGTATGGCTAATTGTAAGTTTACCTCCTTTTACCTTAAACAGTTCTAATAAATGCTGAACGGCATAGGGAAATTGAATCAAATGAACGATGTAAAACTATGGTGATCATTACAAAGTAAAAAATGGAGCACATTACACACTACTTTCATTACAAATACACTGTCCTGTATAAAAATAAATATAGTGTCCTAGATTTTTATTTATAAAAAGATACTGAATTTCCTCTGACTATTTTTAGAAATTCTTTGTGCGTAGTATAATTATTTTACATGCGTCGGGATGATTCTGGAATGTTAATCTCGGCTGTGTCATTCGTGGTCTGCCCTTGAACATTCTAGATCAACCAATCAAATAGTATATAAACTGAACAAAGTCTATAGATATTAATTCATAACAAGTTACAGTAACGTTATAACAGCTTATAAACAGAAGATAATGGAAGATTTATGCAACCTGTTTATATTATTGCAGCCGGTCGCGGACAATCATGCCGCCATTCGTCTATAGAGGGCCTGCTTGCTGGCTTATTGGGCGGCTTATGCTCGCATAGCTTACTTGAAAATCAGTGTAGGAGGATGGCCAGTGCTCGAGCCTAGATTAAGTTACTCCGCTCTAAAGCAACCATGGATCCACGTGCTTGACATGGCTGGCTTCAGACCTGAAGAAATAAATGTTAAAGTAAAAGACAATTTGGTATCTGTACACGCTAAACATGAAGAAGTTGACGGCGAAGACGTTGACATTACAGAAAAGAAACGATCCGTGCACGTACCGGAAGGTGTAAACGTGACGAAAATCGCATGTTTTGTAGATCGTGGAGGAAAGTTAGTAATCAAAGCGCCTTTCTCTACAGCAAAACTCTATGACGGAAGAAATAAGTGTGAGTTAAAGGTGGAGTCGACAGAGGGTAACACCGAACAAAAACTGGACGAGTCTCAGCGTGAACAGCAGTGTGATTCAATGGAAGTTTCAGAAAAGAGTAGCACAGAACCATTCCACGACGAACTAAACCGAGAAAAGATAATAATGAACTGCAGCAGCTGAGTACAGATTGTCCGAAAAGCATGGAACCTGCGGACAAAGAAACTGAAGACTGTCGGCAAATTAACGTCGCCGACGATATGCTACATTATCCGCTTGAAACGAACATCGAAGGTCATCTGACCAGTGACTGCACAAGAAACGTCTGTCAGTCCGTGCCTTTGATAGAGAAGACTGAGACGGCATTGATAACGGAGAACAAGATGTTGGAACAGATATTTTTCTTGATAAGGGCGAACCTTTGAATATTTAATGGATAAAAACAGATATTGTAGAAAAAAATGGCCAGAAATACTTCTGTGCAAAAATAAATTTTGAAAACTTTCCTCGCAACAGCATTCATGTACTTTGCGAAGATAAAACCCTTTCTGTTGATGCAACACGTGAATGGGATGATTCTGGTGTCAAGGGGTACCAGGAATTTCACCGACAGTATAAGCTTCCAAACAATTCCTTGGAGGCCGAAGCAAGGGCTTTTGTTAGCGGTAACGGAAGGTACTTTACCGTGAACGTTCCAATAAAAGAAGAATGTAGCACAGAGAAACCAGCAGAGTAAAACAATTAACATTACTATACATATAAGGCTATGCTAAATACTTGTATTAATGTATTAATGAGTTGTTTTGTATGACAGTTTCTTGTGAGCACTTGTGTAATATTTCATATATATGTGACATATAGCTGTGAACATTTCGCGTTAATGGTCTCTACAGCAATTTAAGATTGTAATGATATCTTCGATCAATTTTTGTTGTATAAGCAGGTTAGGTGGTATCTGACAAATCTAGATGTATAAATCATGTACAATATACTTGTTCATTGAATCAAACTGAATCATGTACTTGATGTTCATTGAATCATAATAGCTTGTAAAAAACATGAATGATTATACTTACTATGAATTAGATAAAAAAAATGAGCGAAAATAATTGTAATATAAATGAACTTTAATTCTTTTATAAAAAATTGTGTAACCTTTTGTCTTACAAACGGACGAATATTTATTTTGAAATAAAATCATTTCAAACAGGAGATCTACTCGAGTTGTATTTTTAAAGAAAAAAATGATGCAACGCCCTTTTCACAGAAATATATTTTTAGTGAAAACTTTCTATCGTACCCATTGTGTTAGATCACTTCTGTAATAAACGGAAACTGCTTTATCCAAAGAAGCCCATTTTCATTATACTGCGCATTTAAGGGTATCATAGTCGGCGCTTATTGCTCTCTTTCTAGTATGGACCAATATATT
This sequence comes from Mercenaria mercenaria, assembly GCF_021730395.1. NCBI lineage: Eukaryota > Metazoa > Mollusca > Bivalvia > Venerida > Veneridae > Mercenaria > Mercenaria mercenaria. The sequence continues at coordinate 26,469,577 of NC_069369.1, forward strand.
CATACTAACAGAAAAACTGACATTCGGCAAACAAATGTAACTCCCTACTAAGACTAGAAACTATTCTGTTGGAAAGTTGGACCTCTGTATGTGGTATAAAGAGGTTGGAAACTGGCGATCTGTATTTAGAAACAAGCGACTGTTTGTATGCAGTAAACGACTGAACGTTTGAGCTCTGTTTCATGTATATAATATAGTAACAAGTGATAGGTGAAACTTCCATATTGTCAAAAAGAAACGTAATCTTTAAAACATTTGAGAAAGTTTGAGATTAACAAGTTGTAGCTTTACAGTCAAACTGAGTTATTATTGAAACAATAATGAAATCTACACGTGCATGTTACAGTACTATTTTGTAACCTAAACCTCCCTCCACGTACATGTGCCGCCCCTTTTGGTATAGCGCCCACATCGTGTTTCGTGATAAAGTTAGTTTAGTAGTAGTTCCGTGTATGACAGTCGGGGGTTAAAAGGTTTCCTTGATAACCTCTTGGCGATTGTTACCGTCAGGAGTGTGTCGAGAATGGCGAGTGTAAGTTGTAGAAATTGTTTCATAAACGACTTGAAATAAACTAGATTAACTAAACGGGGCAGACACATTTTTTATGTTAAATAGAAAGATATTTGAGAACCATAAAGAAGGATGAGTAATGACATGGAGAAATTCCTTAAAGGTGGATAATCAGATTTTGGCCATGTAACGGATTTGTTCGAAACTTTAGCATCTGATCATTTACACTCATTTGTGTTCACTTAACACTTAATACAAATTAGATTTTCACTGGAGGTATTTTTAAAATTTCATTTTCCTATCCTGGTTGCCTAACCAAAATAGAGTTATTTTATCATAAGTATAAATTTGATAAACATACTTTGCCTAAGGAAATGTATAAACATTAGACATATTGTAATATATTTTTAAAATATTTGCATAAAAAATTATGTATTTAGATGGAATTCATTAGAAACGCAAGTTTGAAAAATTATTATTACCTCCCTTTGCCTATCTTGGTTGCGCAACCAAGATAGATTGGAAATAAATTAATTCGGAAGCTACACACAGCTTTAAACTTGCATTTTGGTTCAGATTGTTCAATAGTTGATATGTCTATCAAATGCAAATGTAAAACTAGACATTGTATCGAAATAAAAAGAAATTATACCCAGCTTTTTATATACTTTTATATTAAAGGGGAGTAATTACAAAAGTTTATAAAAATAAATAAAAATAAACATTTCAAATAGGAATCTAACTCTATGTAATCGGTTTTGTTCCTTAAATAATTCTCTACCAGAATATACAAAAAGTAAAAAATGTCATTAAATGTTGATTAAATGTGATTGACCACCTTAAAATTTTAACAACCCCTCAAATCACTCTAGTCTTTCCATTTTAAATTGAGCTTTTGGTCATCAAATTGGTGTACCATTTGTTATATAGAAAGGACCGTGAAACAAAGTCGAACAGATGTAATTGTGTAAACAAGGTAACATTACACTAAGTCAGCTTTCATTTATTTTCTCACTAACCATCTCTTTTGCGCGATAAAATGCATCATCAGTTGTTCTAGCGAAACATCTGATAATTAGTCAAATACCTACTGTACCAAGAAATGTTACCAGTCTTTGTTTTCACATGTAACTATTATTAGAACTTTTTCTAAATCATCTATTGATATAAACAAAGCCTCATAGAATACAGAAAAGTTTTGGTTAAGTTGAAGAATAAATCGATGCTTTGCTTTTTAGTATAGGTGTGTACATCTGTACATGCACCACAGGCACTTAGCGTGTGGCCTGGACTCCCCCCCCCCCCCCACCACCCCCCCCACACACACACCACCACCACACACACACAAGGCCCCTTCTCTACTACCCTGATACAAAAACTGCACAGTCCTGTAAAATCTGTTGTTTATACCATATAGTTGCATGAATATATAGTTCGTATAAAAAATTCATATCCTATATACCCAGGTACCAGGTACTAAAAGAAATACATATATAGTACTCTGGTATATAGGATATGTTTTTTTTTCTCACAGAACTTTATTATTTCGTGTAACTATATGGTATAAACAACAGATTTTACAAGACTGTACAGTTTTTGTACCAGGGTAGTAGAGAAGGGGCCTTGGAGGTCGGACAAGGGGGTGTTCCGGCCACACGCTGAGTGCATGTGGATGGGTATCCAGACGACAGTTGTTTCATGAAATGAATTTGTGCCAATATAATGTATTTCCCTTTTTAAAACCCCCCCTATGCAAATATTGGTACTTTAATTTTGTCGCATCAGAGATAAAACCTTAACAAAATTTTCCGGGTTTTAAAGGGAAGGGGGGGAAAAAAAACTTTTTTTTTTAAAAATTTTAAAATTTAAAAAAGGCGGGTGTGAAAATGTCGAAACATAAAATTATGGTTTTGCAAGCTGTTTCCCAAGTAATAAATGCTCTTAGCTGGCAAAGTGAAGAAGAACGCTGACTCACACTTTTCTTATTTTATACCGTTTAAAATGAAGCTAGTCCCCTGTCCCCTCCCCAATAAAATAATTGGATACTTGCTTTATGTTGGTATTTGAGGATTCTACAACAGTTCAAGGGCAATTACTAAAGTTAGATTAGATATCCTGACAAAAGTTGCATGGACACAACTGCCCTACAGTGACATATATCTGTGTACATTTCATCAAGATCCATCATTAGGTTAGTTTGTTATAATGGAATAAGACACATATCGGGGAAATTACACGTAGTTACTGCGGTGTGAATTATCGATTTAAAAACTCCCTGACAAAACATACCCAAACAAGACATGGAAGTACAGCAAAAAATGTATCAATGTATAGTTTGTGGAGTGAAGATGTGCTGCAAAAGTCACATGGATGATCACATGAATATCTATACTGATGTAAATCCATATAGTTGTAACAGTTTAGTAAATCGTACAAAAACAAGAGCGCATACATAAGACGCATGAAAGATTACGGATCCGGAATCAAGTACATGTGTTTGCAGTAAATGATGACTATTTGATAAACGACATTGTGTCTGAAATCATTAGTCCTCCACCTCTGATTCATGTGGGGAAGTTGGCTTTTACATGCGGAGAACAGGCTTGTACTGGTACAGAATCCAGGAACACTGGTTAGGTTAACTGCCCGCCGTTACATGACTGAAATACTGTTGAAAAACGGCGTTGAACCCAAAACAAACAAAAAAGATTTACAAGTCTTCAACAGGTTTGAAAGCTCACATTAAAAGATGTCACGATGATACAAACAGTTATATGTTTCCTTGTGTATGTGGTGGTAGCTTTAGAACGAGGTCAGCAAGATGTAGACATAGGATTCATTGTGAAAAGTATCAAAGAGAAATAGGCCGTAACTTGGACTTGGTTAAAAACAATATCACGATATTACGTGTTACGTGTTACAAGCACATCTAATAAAGAAGAAGATAAAGAGGGTAATAATATGTCACCAACAGAACAAAAAAGCAATAAACGTAGGGCTAATGGACAAAATGTGTGCTGTAATTTGGTTGAAGTAGATCCTGATGGAGCAAATGAAATAAATAGTCTTGAAGAAGGGGAGATCATTATTGATAGTGAGACTTTCAATGAATTTTCAGAAAAAGGAACAGTTTTGATGAAATATATGAAAAATAGATGTTAAGATCTCATAAATGTTTATATGGTTATTTTGGAAACTTACGACTATGTTAGGAGTATAACACTACAATCGTACACGTTGGCTTTTCTGATACAATACAGGGTAAATGTTTAGCACACCAGAGCACGAAGTGCTCAAGGTGAGCTATTGGATCTGTCATTGTCCGTCGTCGTCTGTCGTGCGTTAACATTTGCCTTGTTAACACTCTAGAGGCCACATTTATGATTCTATCTTCATGAAACTTGGTCAGAATTTTTATGTTGATGATCTTTAGGCCAAGTTTGAAACTGGGTCATATGAGGTTGAAAATTAGGTCACTAGGCCAGATCAAAGGAAAATCTTGTTAACACTCTAGAGACCACAATGTAAGTTTGAAACTCATGAGAATCTGTCCGAATGTTGGACTTGATGACTTCTAGTTCAAGGTCTAAAGTGGGTCATTAGTTCGTTAAAAAACTAGGTCTACCTGTCAAAAACGAAAAGCTTGATAACACTCTAGAGGCCATATTTATGACCCTATGCTCATGAAACTTGGTCAGAATGTTTATCTTGGTTTTTATTCGTAATTATCTTTATGCAACGTTTGATTCCGGGGTCAAAAACTAGGCCACAAGGCCAGATCAAAGGAAAATCTTGTTAACACTCCAGATACCACATTTTTAGTTTGAAACTCATGGGAATTGGTCAGAATGTTTGACTTGATGACCTTCAGGTCAAGGTCGAATGTGGGTCATGTGGAATTAAAAATTAGGTCACCCGGTCAAATAAAAGGAAAACCTTGTTAACACTCTAGAGGCCAAATTTATGACCCTATCTTCATGAAACTTAGTCAAAATGTTTATCTTGATGCTTTTTAGACCAAGTTTGAATATTGGTCATGTGGGATTAAAAGCAAGGTCACTAGGCCAGATCAAAGGAAAATCTTGTTTACACTCTAGAGACTATATTTTATGTTTGAAACTCCTGGGAATTGGTCAGAATGTTTGTTTTGATAAAATCTAGGTCAAGGTCGAATATGGGTCATATTAGGTCAAGATCTAGGTCAGTCGGTCAAATCAAAGAAAAACCTTGTGTTTCAATATGGGCTGCATTTTCATCTGATGTGCATGAAACTTGGTCAGAAAGTTTGTCTATCTGAAATCTTAGATGAATTTTATCTGGGTCACGTGGGGGCCGAAAACTAGGTCAACAGGTCAAATCAAAGAAAAACCGTGTGTTTCAATATGGGCTGCATTTTCATCTGATGTGCATGAAACTTGGTCAGAAAGTTTGTCTATCTGAAATCTTAGATGAATTTTATCTGGGTCACGTGGGGGCCGAAAACTAGGTCAACAGGTCAAATCAAATAAAAAGCTTGTTTACACTCTAGGGGCCACATTTTTTTTTCAGTCTTCATAACTTTTGTCAAAATAATTGTTTTATGAAATCATATGGGTCAAGTGGGGTCAAAAACTAGGTCTCTAAGTCAAATAAAAGAAAATTCTTGTTAACTCTCGGGCCACATTTTTGATCCAATCTGAATGAAAATAGGTGTCCATGATATCTCGCATGGGTTAAAAATTGGGTGCAGTTAAGTGAAAAACTAGATTACTAGGCCAAATCATGTTGGTCCTCTTGTTTCAGAACTCATTTCTAAAGGCAAAAGTTTTCAGAGGGAACTTTCAGTCATATATGTGCTTCAAATCGGCGTCAGATGATATTGCTACACTCATGAGACTTTTTTCTTTTGTAAATGGGAGATGATATGACATTAAATATTGCAGCATGAATTCGAGATTGTACTTATTATTGAAATGAACAATGATTATTCCCGTTATTTATTTGCACTTATCAAGAAGATTAAATATCAATCATATAATGACTATCGAAAGTTTTGCTCTATTATCTGGTTTAGAAAGTAAGATGCATCAGTATATATTAATAGATGTATAGTCTAACTTTATGAAATTGTTTTTAATCAAAACGTGTAGATTCTCCATCTATTCCAGATAACCATATGCAATTATTCATTCAAGACCATTTTGTCAGATAGATATAAACTTGTGACAACCATAAACATTATGTTAACACATTGTCAGATTAACTTCTTTTACGTTAAACAATTCTAATAACTGAAGGGTGTATGGTAAAAGACAGAAAACCACTTAATATATTCTTTTCTGACATCAGAGCACACTACAACAGCAACAGAATTGTTGCGATCCAAAGTGTAGAGCAAAACTTTTGATGGTTAATATAATTTTAATTTAGTTTAAAGTAATCGTTTCGTTTGTCAATGATGTATAAAGTTAATCTTAATGACGGGTCATTCCTTTAACCCTTAGCATGCTAAATTCCTTAAATGGACTGCCTGGTCCATCATTCAGTTTGGACAGTACCACTTATTATTCAAAGGGGATTTCACTGAAAATTTACTGACTGAATAGCGAACAGTGCAGACCATGATCAGACTGCACGGATGTGCAGGCTGATCATGGTCTGCACTGGTCGCAAAGGCAGAATCACTTGCCGCCAGCAGGCTAAAGGTTAATTAGTGGGAGGATGATACTGCTACATCTTTTTAAATCCAGTGGAAGTTTGAAGAAATATTTTTGACGTACGAGGTACGTACGCTTAAATTTTTAAATATTCCCTCATGATGATGTAGGAGTGTACAATGATATAGTTCCACAATCGCCAAACTATTTTACAACTGATAACTCTATTTAGATTGTTAATACGAATATTCGATATTATATAAATATACTGAGTGTTCTAGATCTTAATTATAAATAGATACTGCATTTCCACGGACTATTTTTAGATATTAACTATGCGTAGTATGATTATTTTACATGCATCGGGATGATTCTGGAATGTTAATCTCAGCTGTGTCATTCGTGGTCTGCCCTTGAAGATTCTAGATCAACCAACCAAATAGTATATAAACTAAACAAAATCTGTAGGACATTAATTCATAACAAGTTACAGTAACGTTATAACAGCTTATAAACCGAAGATAATGGGAAGATTCATGCAACCTGTTATATTATTGCCAGCCGGTCGCGAACAATCATGCCGCCATACGTCTATAGAGGGCCTGCTTGCAAGCTTATTGGGCGGCTTATACTCGCATAGCTTACTTGAAAATCAGTGTAGGAGGGGATGGCCAATGCTCGAGCCTAGATTAAGTTACTCCGCTGTAAAGCAACCATGGATCCACGTGCTTGACATGGCCGGCTTCAGACCTGAAGAAATAAATGTTAAAGTAAAAGACAATTTGGTATCTGTACACGCTAAACATGAAGAAGTTGACGGCGAAGACGTTGACATTACAGAAAAGAAACGATCTGTGCACGTACCGGAAGGTGTAAACGTGACGAAAATCGCATGTTTTGTAGATCGTGGAGGAAAGTTAGTAATCAAAGCGCCTTTCTCTACAGCAAAACTCTATGACGGAAGAAATAAGTGTGAGTTAAAGGTGGAGTCGACAGAGGGTAACACCGAACAAAAACTGGACGAGTCTCAGCGTGAACAGCAGTGTGATTCAATGGAAGTTTCAGAAAAGAGTAGCACAGAACCATTCCACGACGAACTAAACCGAGAAAAAGATAATAATGAACTGCAGCAGCTGAGTACAGATTGTCCGAAAAGCATGGAACCTGCGGACAAAGAAACTCAAGACTGTCGGCAAATAAACGTCGCCGACGATATGCTACATTATCCGCTTGAAACGAACATCGAAGGTCATCTGACCAGTGACTGCACAGATACGTCTGTCAGTCCGGTGCCTTTGATAGAGAAGACTGAGAACGGCATTGATAACGGAGAACAAGATGTTGGAACAGATATTTTTCTTGATAAGGGCGAACCTTTGGACTATTTAATGGATAAAACTGATATTGTAGAAAAAAATGGCCAGAAATACTTCTGTGCAAAAATAAATTTTGAAAACTTTCCTCGCAACAGCATTCGTGTACTTTGCGAAGATAAAACCCTTTCTGTTGATGCAACACGTGAATGGGATGATTCTGGTGTCAAGGTGTACCAGGAATTTCACCGACAGTATAAGCTTCCAAACAATTCCTTGGAGGCCGAAGCTAGGGCTTTTGTTAGCGGTAACGGAAGGTACTTTACCGTGAACGTTCCAATAAAAGAAGAATGTAGCACAGAGAAACCAGCAGAGTAAAACAATTAACATTACTATACATATAAGGCTATGCTAAATACTTGTATTAATGTATTAATGAATTGTTTTGTATGACAGTTTCTTGTGAGCACTTGTGTAATATTTGATATAATGTGACATATAGCTGTGAACATTTTGCGTTAATGGTCTCTACAGCAATTTAAGATTGTAATGATATCTTCGATCAATTTTTGTTGTATAAGCAGGTTAGGTGGTATCTGACAAATCTAGATGTATAAATCATGTACAATATACTTGTTCATTGAATCAAACTGAATCATGTACTTGATGTTCATTGACTCATAATAGCTTGTAAAAACATGAATGATTATACTTACATATGAATTAGATAAAAAAAAAATGAGCGAAAATAATTGTAATATAAATGAACTTTAATTCTTTTATAAAAATTTGTGTAACCTTTTGTCTTACAAAACGGACGAATATTTATTTTGAAATAAAATCATTTCAAACAGGAGATCTACTCGAGTTGTATTTTTAAAGAAAAAAAAATGATGCAACGCCCTTTTCACAGAAATATAATTTTAGTGAAAACTTTCTATCGTACCCATTGTGTTAGATCACTTCTGTAATAAACCGAAACTTGCTTTATCCAAAAGAAGCCCATTTTCATTAGATTGCGCATTTAAGGGTATCATAGTCGGCGCTTACTGCTCTCTTTCTAGTATGGACCAATATATTCATACTAACAGAAAAACTGACATTCGGCAAACAAATGTAACTCCCTACTAAGACTAGAAACTATTCTGTTGGAAAGTTGGACCTCTGTATGTGGTATAAAGAGGTTGGAAACTGGCGATCTGTATTTAGAAACAAGCGACTGTTTGTATGCAGTATACGACTGAACGTTTGAGCTGTTTCATGTATATAGTAACAAGTGATAGGTGAAACTTCCATATTGTCAAAAAAGAAACGTAATCTTTAAAACATTTGAGAAAGTTTTGAGATTAACAAGTTGTAGCTTTACAGTCAAACTGAGTTATTATTGAAACAATAATGAAATCTACACGTGCATGTTACAGTACTATTTTGTAACCTAAACCTCCCTCCACGTACATGTACCGCCCCTTTTGGTATAGCGCCCACATCGTGTGTCGTGATAAAGTTAGTTTAGTAGTAGTTCCGTGTATGACAGTCGGGGGTTAAAAGGTTTCCTTGATAACCTCTTGGCGATTGTTACCGTCAGGAGTGTGTCGAGAATGGTGAGTGTAAGTTGTAGAATTTGTTTCATAAACGACTTTAAATAAACTAGATTAACTAAACGAGGCAGACACATTTTTTATGTTAAATAGAAAGATATTTGAGAACCATAAAGAAGGATGCAGGTAGCATATGGACACAATGAAAATGAGTAATGACATGGAGAAATTCCTTAAAGGTGGATAATCAGATTTTGGCCATGTAACGGATTTGTTCGAAACTTTAGCATCTGATCATTTACACTCATTTGTGTTCACTTAACACTTAATACAAATTAGATTTTCACTGGAGGTATTTTTAAAATTTCATTTTCCTATCCTGGTTGCCCAACCAAGATAGAGTTATTTTTTGTGAGATTATTTATTTTGTACGAAAAAGGTATTTTCATAATGTTATTTTATTAAAGTATAAATTTGATAAACATACTTTGCCTAAGGAAATGTATAAACATTAGACATATTGTAATATATTTGTAAAATATTTGCATTAAAATTATGTATTTAGACGGAATTCATTAGAAACGCAAGTTTGAAAAATTATTATTACCTCCCTTTGCCTATCTTGGTTGCGCAACCAAGATAGATTGGAAATAAATTAATTCAGAAGCTACACACAGCTTTAAAACTTGCATTTTGGTTCAGATTGTTCAATAGTTGATATGTCTATCAAATGCAAATGTAAAACTAGACATTCTATCGAAATAAAAAGAAATTATACCCAGCTTTTTATATACTTTCATATTAAAGGGGAGTAATTACAAAATTTTATAAAAATAATAAAATATACATTTCAAATAGGAATCTAACTCTATGTAATCGGTTTTGTTCCTTAAATAATTCTCTACCAGAATATACAAAAAGTAAAAAATGTCATTGAATGTTGATTAAATGTGATTGACCACCTTTAAAATTTTAACAACCCCTCAAAATCACTCTAGTCTTTCCATTTTAAATTGAGCTTTTGGTCATCAAATTTGGTGTACCATTTGTTATATAAAAAGGACCGTGAAACAAAGTCGAACCGATGTAATTGTGTAAACAAGGTAACATTACACTAAAGTCAGCTTTCATTATTTTCTCACTAACCATCTCTGTAATCATCTATTGATATAAACAAAGCCTCCATAGAATACAAGAAAAGTTTTGGTTAAGTTGAAGAATAAATCGATGCTTTGCTTTTTAGTAGAGGTGCTGTACATCTGTACATGCACCACAGGCACTTAGCGTGTGGCCTGGACTCCCCCCCCCCCCCCCCAACACACACACACCACCACCACCACACACACACAAGGCCCCTTCTCTACTACCCTGATACAAAAACTGCACAGTCTTGTAAAATCTGTTGTTTATACCATATAGTTGCATGAAATTATATAGTTCTGTAATAGAAAAAATCATATCCTATATACCCAGGTACCAGGTACTAAAAGAAATACATATATAGTACTCGGGTATATAGGATATGTTTTTTTTTCTCACAGAACTTTATTATTTCGTGTAACTATATGGTATAAACAAAAGATTTTACAAGACTGTACAGTTTTTGTACCAGGGTAGTAGAGAAGGGGCCTTGGAGGTCGGACAAGGGGGTGTTCTTGGCCACACGCTGAGTGCATGTGGATCGGTATCCAGACGACAGTTGTTTTCATGTAATGAATTTGTGACAATATACATGTATTTACATTTTAAACGACCATATGCAAATATTGGTATCGTAATTTGTAACAGCATCAGAGATAGACCTTAACACTGAATTTCCTGATTTAAGGAAGGAAGAAAACTTGTTTTTTTTCACAACTTTAAAATTTGAAAATGCTGCTGGTCTGTAACATCAATTATGGTTTTGCAAGCAGTGTTTCCCAAGTAATAAATGCTCTTAGCTGGCAAAGTGAAGAAGAACGCTGACTCACACTTTTCTTATTTTATACCGTTTAAAATGAAGCTAGTCCCCTGTCCCCTCCCCAATAAAATAATTGGATACTTGCTTTATGTTGGTATTTGAGGATTCTACAACAGTTCAAGGGCAATTACTAAAGTTAGATTAGATATCCTGACAAAAGTTGCATGGACACAACTGCCCTATAGTGATTTATATCTGTGTAAATTTCATCAAGATCCATCGTTAGGTTAGTTTGTTATAATGGAATAAAACACATATCGGGGAAATTACACGTAGTTACTGCGGTGTGAATTATCGATTTAAAAACTCCCTGACAAAACATACCCAAACAAGACATGGAAGTACAGCAAAAAATGTATCAATGTATAGTTTGTGGAGTGAAGATGTGCTGCAAAAGTCACATGGATGATCACATGAATATCCATAATGATGTAAATCCATATAGTTGTAACAGTTTAGTAAATCGTACAAAAACAAGAGCGCATACATAAGACGCATGAAAGATTACGGATCCAGAATCAAGAACATGTGTTTGCAGTAAATGATGACTATTTGATAAACGACATTGTGTCTGAGATCATTAGTCCTCCACCTCTGATTCATGTGGGGAAGTTGGCTTTTACATGCGGAGAACAGGCTTGTACTGGTACAGAATCCAGGAACACTGGTTAGGTTAACTGCCCGCCGTTACATGACTGAAATACTGTTGAAAAACGGCGTTGAACCCAAAACAAACAAAAAGGTTTACAAGTCTTCAACAGGTTTGAAAGCTCACATTAAAAGATGTCACGATGATACAAACAGTTATATGTTTCCTTGTGTATGTGGTGGTAGCTTTAGAACGAGGTCAGCAAGATGTAGACATAGGATTCATTGTGAAAAGTATCAAAGAGAAATAGGCCGTAACTTGGACTTGGTTAAAAACAATATCACGATATTACGTGTTACGTGTTACAAGCACATCTAATAAAGAAGAAGATAAAGAGGGTAATAATATGTCACCAACAGAACAAAAAAGCAATAAACGTAGGGCTAATGGACAAAATGTGTGCTGTAATTTGGTTGAAGTAGATCCTGATGAGGCAAATGAAATAAATGGTCTTGAAGAAGGGGAGATCATTATTGATAGTGAGACTTTCAATGAATTTTCAGAAAAAAGGAACAGTTTTGATGAAATGTATGAAAAATAGATGTTAAGATCTCATAAATGTTTATATGGTTATTTTGGAAACTTACGACTATGTTAGGAGTATAACACTACAATCGTACACGTTGGCTTTTCTGATACAATACAGGGTAAATGTTTAGCACACCAGAGCACGAAGTGCTCAAGGTGAGCTATTGGATCTGTCATTGTCCGTCGTCGTCTGTCGTGCGTTAACATTTGCCTTGTTAACACTCTAGAGGCCACATTTATGATTCTATCTTCATGAAACTTGGTCAGAATTTTTATGTTGATGATCTTTAGGCCAAGTTTGAAACTGGGTCATATGAGGTTAAAAATTAGGTCACTAGGCCAGATCAAAGGAAAATCTTGTTAACACTCTAGAGACCACAATGTAAGTTTGAAACTCATGAGAATCTGTCCGAATGTTGGACTTGATGACTTCTAGTTCAAGGTCTAAAGTGGGTCATTAGGGCGTTAAAAACTAGGTCTACCTGTCAAAAACGAAAAGCTTGATAACACTCTAGAGGCCATATTTATGACCCTATGCTCATGAAACTTGGTCAGAATGTTTATCTTGATTTTTATTCTTAATTATCTTTATGCAACGTTTGATTCCGGGGTCAAAAACTAGGCCACAAGGCCAGATCAAAGGAAAATCTTGTTAACACTCCAGAGACCACATTTTTAGTTTGAAACTCATGGGAATTGGTCAGAATGTTTGACTTGATGACCTCCAGGTCAAGGTCGAATGTGGGTCATGTGGAATTAAAAACTAGGTCACCCGGTCAAATAAAAGGAAAACCTTGTTAACACTCTAGAGGCCAAATTTATGACCCTATCTTCATGAAACTTCAAAATGTATATCTTGATGCTTTTTAGACCAAGTTTGAATATTGGTCATGTGGGATTAAAAGCAAGGTCACTAGGCCAGATCAAAGGAAAATCTTGTTTACACTCTAGAGACTATATTTTATGTTTGAAACTCCTGGGAATTGGTCAGAATGTTTGTTTTGATAAAATCTAGGTCAAGGCCGAATATGGGTCATATTAGGTCAAGATCTAGGTCAGTCGGTCAAATCAAAGAAAAACCTTGTGTTTCAATATGGGCTGCATTTTCATCTGATGTGCATGAAACTTGGTCAGAAAGTTTGTCTATCTGAAATCTTAGATGAATTTTATCTGGGTCACGTGGGGGCCGAAAACTAGGTCACCAGGTCAAATCAAATAAAAAGCTTGTTTACACTCTAGGGGCCACATTTTTTATTCAGTCTTCATAAACTTTGTCAAAATAATTGTTTTATGAAATCATATGGGTCAAGTGGGTTCAAAAACTAGGTCTCTAAGTCAAATAAAAGAAAATTATTGTTAACTCTCGGGCCACATTTTTGATCCAATCTGAATGAAAATAGGTGTCCATGATATCTCGCATGGGTTAAAAATTGGGGGTAGTTAAGTGAAAAACTAGATTACTAGGCCAAATCATGTTGGACCTCTTGTTTCAGATCTCATTTCTAAAGGCAAACGGTTTTATGAAGTTTTCAGAGGGAACTTTCAGTCATATATGTGCTTCAAATCGGCGTCAGATGATATTACTACACTCATGAGACTTTTTTCTTTTATAAATGGGATATGATATGACATTAAATATTGCAGCATGAATTAGAGATTGTACTTATTATTGAAATGAACAATGATTATTCCCGTTATTTATTTGCACTTATCAAGAAGATTAAATATCAATCATATAATGACTATCGAAAGTTTTGCTCTATTATCTGGTTTAGAAAGTCAGATGCATCAGTATATATTAATATAGTCTAACTTTATGAAATTGTTTTTAATCAAAACGTGTAGATTCTCCATCTATTCCAGATAACCATATGCAATTATTCATTCAAGACCATTTTGTCAGATATAAGATATTTAAACTTGTGAAAACCATAAACATATGTTAACACATTGTCAGATTAACTTCTTTTACGTTAAACAATTCTAATAACTGAAGGAGGTATGGTAAAAGACAGAAAACCACTTAATATATTCTTTTCTGACATCAGAGCACACTACAACAGCAACAGAATTGTTGCGATCCAAAGTGTAGAGCAAAACTGTTGATGGTTAATATAATTTTAATTTAGTATAAAATAATCGTTTCGTTTGTCCATGATGAACCACTATATATGTATAAAGTTAATCTCAATTAATGACGGGTCATTCCTTTAATTAGTGGGAGGGTGACAGTGCTACATATTTTTAAATCCAGTGGAAGTTTGAAGAAATATTTTTGACGTACGAGGTACGCTTAAATTTTTAAATATTCCCTCATAATGATGTAGGAGTGTACAATGATATAGTTCCACAATGGCCAAACTATTTTACAACTGATAACTCTATTTAGATTGTTAATACGAATATTCGATATTATATAAATATACTGAGTGTCCTAGATTTTAATTATAAATAGATACTGCATTTCCACGGACTATTTTTAGATATTAACTATGCGTAGTATGATTATTTTACATGCATCGGGATGATTCTGGAATGTTCATCTCTGTTGTGTCATTCGTTGTTTGCCCTTGAACATTCTAGATCAATCAACCAAATAGTATATTGAACATTCTAGATCAATCAACCAAATAGTATATAAACTGAACAAAATCTGTAGGACATTAATTCATAACAAGTTACAGTAACGTTATAACAGCTTATAAACCGAAGATAATGGGAAGATTCATGCAACCTGTTATATTATTGCCAGCCGGTCGCGAACAATCATGCCGCCATTCGTCTACAGAGGGCCTGCTTGCTGGCTTATTGGGCGGCTTATACTCGCATAGCTTACTTGAAAATCAGTGTAGGAGGGGATGGCCAGTGCTCGAGCCTAGATTAAGTTACTCCGCTGTAAAGCAACCATGGATCCACGTGCTTGACATGGCTGGCTTCAGACCTGAAGAAATAAATGTTAAAGTAAAAGACAATTTGGTATCTGTACACGCTAAACATGAAGAAGTTGACGGCGAAGACGTTGACATTACAGAAAAGAAACGATCTGTGCACGTACCGGAAGGTGTAAACGTTACGAAAATCGCATGTTTTGTAGATCGTGGAGGAAAGTTAGTAATCAAAGCGCCTTTCTCTACAGCAAAGTTCTATGACGGAAGAAATAAGTGCGAGTTAAAGGTGGAGTCGACAGAGAGTAACACCGAACAAAACCTGGACGAGTCTCAGCGTGAACAGCAGCGTGATTCAATGAAAATTTCAGAAAAAAGTAGCACAGAACCAATCCACGACGAGCTAAACCGAGAAAAAGATTATACTGAACTGCAGCAGCCGAGTACAGATTGTCCGAAAAGCATGGAGCCTGAAGACTGTCGGCAAATAAACGTCGCCGACGATATGCTACCTTATCCGCATGAAGCGAACATCGAAGGTCATCTGACCAGTGACTGCACAGATACGTGTTTAAGTCCGGTGCCCTTGATAGAGAAGACTGGGAACGGCATTGATAACGGAGAACAAGATGTTGGAATAGATGTTTTTCTTGATGAGGACGCACCTTTGGAATATTCAATGGATAAAACTGATATTGTAGAAAAAAATGGTCAGAAATACTTCTGTGCAAGAATAAATCTTGAAAACTTTCCTCACAACGGCATTCGTGTACTTTGCGAAAATAAAACCCTTTCTGTTGATGCAACACGTGAATGGGATGATTCTGGTGTCAAGGGGTACCAGGAATTTCACCGACAGTATAAGCTTCCAAACAATTCCTTGGAGGCCGAAGCTAGGGCTTTTGTTAGCGGTAACGGAAGGTACTTTACCGTGAACGTTCCAATAAAAGAAGAATGTAGCACAGAGAAACCAGCAGAGTAAAACAATTAACGTGAACTTAACAACATTTACGAGAGGCTATAGAAACATTGAACATTACTATACATATTAGCCTACGCTAAATACTTGTATTAATGAGTTGTTATGTATGACAGTTTCTTGTGAGCTCTTGTGTAATATTTGATATATGTGATATGTAGCTGTGAACATTTTGCGTTGATGGTCTCTAAAGCTATTTAAGATTGTAATGATATCTTCGATCAAATTGTTGTTCTATAAGCAGGTTAGGTGGTATCTGAAAAATCTAGATGTTCATTGAATCATAATAGTTTGTAAAAATATGAATGATTATACTTACATATGAATAAGATTATTTCTTAAAGATGAGTAAAAATAATTGTAATATAAATTAACTTTTTTTATAAGATTTTGTGTAACCTTCATTATTCATTTTTTTTTACTACACGTACGATTATGCATTTTGAAATAAAATCATTTCAAACAGGAGATCTACTTGAGTTGTATTTTTAAAGAAAAAAAAATAAGAGGAAACGCCCTTTTCACAGAAATATATTTTTAGTGAAAACTTTCTATCGTACCCACTGTGTTAGATCACTTCTGTAATAAACCAAAACTTGCTTCATCCAAAAGAAACGCATTTTCATTATATTGCGCATTTAACACTTAACCCTTATCATGCTGGATAAGATTGATTCTGTCTTTGCGACCAGTGTACGAGGGATGTTCGAAATGAATTGCTTATTTCTATCTGGAGACTTCAAATTTCAAGTTAGCCCAAAAGAGCTCATTTCATGCCCTCGAAGTACTCCCCGTAGCTAGAAATGCAAGGTTTCAGCCGATGTATCCACTTCTTGAAGGCGTCACGGTACGCTGATTTGGGCACAGTAATAAGGTACTGATGAATGGCAGATCCAAGTGCCTGTCGGGACTGGTATTTCCGCCCAGCAAGGAATGATTTCAATTTCGGAAACAAAAAGAAATCACATGGGGCAAGGTCTGGGGAATACGGGGGGTGAGGCAAAACAGTTACTTTTTCTTTCTTCAGAAACGCCGTAACTATTGCGGAGGTATGAGCGGGGGCATTGTCATGTGGAAGACGGACATGTTTAAAACCAGTGGCAGGGCGTCGTTTCTGATAATACTTTTTCAGTTTCTTCAGTACTACGTCTTTGTAGTACTTTCCGGTGATGCTTTTGCCTTTTTCACCGGCACTTTTATTGCGACTCCCTCACCAAGAAGAAGATTGGATACAAACCTTCTTTGCACTCAAAGAACGTTTGGCAATTATTGGGCGTTTGCTGTGTTTAGTGGCCCAGATCTTATTGCTAACCTTTCTGACGGGCTCAAAATAATGGACCCAGGTTTCATCACCTGTGACGACATTGGAAAAACTGCTTTTTGTCATATTTTGGAAACATCTGAAGCAGCTTTTTGGCCACTTTAACCCGTTGGCTCTTTTGCTCATCAGTCAACAGATGTGGCACCCATCTAGCAGAAATCTTTCTGACTTTCAAATGCTTCTTCAAAATAAGGTGAACCGTTGATAGCGATATGCCTACCTTTCGTGCAATATCAGGAACTGTAAATCTGGCATCTCCTTCAATGATTTCCTTTATTTTGGAAACGATTTCTTTACGAGATGCAGATTTTGGCCTACCTGATTTCGGTGCATTTTTGATGGACTCTACACCAGACTCAAATTTCTTTTTCCACCCGCCGAACTGTGTCATAAGACACACAAGAAGGTCATAAGCAGTAGAAAGTTCAGTCATCAGCTGCTTCAAAGAACAACCAAGTTTTGAGCGAGCTTTGATGTAAGCCCGTATTTCATCTTTCTTGTCGACGCTTCTACCAACCAATTTTACTACAGTGGTCAATGATTGCGTGTATTCAAATGGCAATTTTATGTCTTACATTTTACTTAACATGTACATTTATACAACGTTGTGTAGGTTTGAATAACCCTATACAGGTAGGTATTGGTTTTTATCGTGCCCCACGTGGATATCGAGCTAGAGGACAATAAGCAATTCATATCGAACACTCCTCGTAGATGATCAGCCCGCACTCCCGGCAAACTGAATCATGTACTTGATGTTCATTGAGTCATAATAGTTTGTAAAAATATGAATGATTATACTTACAGATGAATTAGATAAAAAAAAGGAGCGAAAATAAGTGTATAAATCATGTACAATGTACTTGTACATTGAATCAAACTGAATCATGTACTTAATGTTCATTGAATCATAATAGTTTGTAAAAACGTGAAAGATTATGCTTAATACATATAAATATTAAGATTAAAAAAATGAGCGAAAATAGTTGTAATACAAATGAACTTTAATTAATTCTTTTATAAGACTTTCTGTAACCTTTATCAGTCATTTCTTGTGTTAAAAGCGGACGATTATTTATTTTGAAATAAAATCATTTCTAACAGGAGATCTACTCGAGCTGTATTTTTAAAGAAAAAAAAAAAAGATGTAACGCCCTTTTCAAATAAATATATTTTTAGTGAAAACTTTCTATCGTACCCACTGTGTTAGATCACTTCTGTAATAAACCAAAACATGCTTCATCCAAAAGAAGTTCGTCTTCATTATATTGCGCATTTAGCACTTAACCCTTATCACGCTTGACACGGTTGATTCTGTCTTTGCGACCAGGGTAGATCATGATCAGCCTGCACGTCTGTGTATACAACTTATATATTTGAAATTTACTAAATGTACTGTTAGATTTATTAAAAACATTGCCAAATAGTGCGATCAATTCGTAACAGAAAATGCCAAAATACTTCAGAAAATGGGAAAAGCACCAAAATTGGCACAGCTATTTATTAAAGCATTAAAAACATTTTTTTCATGGGACCCATTTGATATCTGTCAAGATGGCCGATATGGCGGCCATTTTCCAAAATGGCCGCTAAAACTCAATATTTACCTTAGAAGATTCTAATGAAAGGTCATTATATTTACATTCACCCCCAAAATGCACTAAATATAAATGTATATAATAACATAAATCCTAAATTTGCATCAAATGCAAAAATAACAATTCAAATGATATTAGTTTCTTTCTGTTTCCATGGTAACGGCAAAAATCTAACCTTTAAAACTTAGTTTAATATTATCATTGTGTAGTTTTCATATTTTAAAGAATATTTTGTTTTAATTTATATTATTTCACTTGAATTCCCTCCACAGCAGCATATTGAAACATTGTTGTTATTCCCTTACCAGTATTTAGCCAGATGGGGCTTATGGGTTGCCCCTGTATGCAATACGTCAGCCATGCAGAGTGGGATACTGCAATAACTTTGAAACTACAGCAGAATTTTTCATGATACTTGGTACATGGATAGATGGCAATGCAGAGAATGCCAATGCCATTTAAATGTATTCCTATGGAAACAAATGTTGTTGCTATGGCAACAAATAGTGCACGAATATGACACAAAGTGTCATCCTGCATTTCTTCAAAACAAGGAGAGATTGTTTCTTGAGAAATTTTACATAGACAGAGGGACAAATTGAGATCATGCTTGTTATCTTATTTTCTCCTCTTGTACATGATTTTGTCCATCTGTATGTCGGTCCATCATTTGCAAATGGCGGATTCTTCAATAACTTCAAAATTGCAAATTCTAAAGACTTCTTTATGAAACCTTGTTTATAGATGGTAAGTAATATGGAGAATGTGAAGGTCAATTAACTTTGTTGCTATATAGAATTGTAGTTTCTTTGACACCAAGTACGACAACTATCCCTTTCAGTCTGGGACTTCGAAATGCAAGAATAGATTATAGCGACGGGCTAGTAGGATCAAATGAAACAATGTTCCTTATTATGCACCCGCAGTCACAATGTCTGCGTAATAAATTGCTAATTTTAACAAAGAAGAGTAAGGCTGAAAATAAAAAGTTGCTTTCATGCACAACACTTAGTAACTATTCTGTGAAATATATTACTCTGAACAGTGAGCTGAAATCTGAAATAAGGTACATGTCAGATACTCTTGTCAGTATACACAAGCACGAGATTGTCGACAACTTTAGTTAACTTGCATAAGGCAGTGCAGAGCATTTCAGCACGTTTGACAATTACGTCTTCCTCGACAGACTTTATCGAGGTTGCAAATGCACTTGAGGAGCTATTGGTACGAGACTCGGGTACTTGAGACAAAAACTATTGGAAAGGTTCCAATATATCAAAGATCTCTCTGGTCAGCCTTATTTATCTTGACTAGGAATTTTAGGAAAGTGATAGAACACCCAACACCTATATGTGCCCGACCTAATTGGCAACCTTTTTTAGTATGTTCAAGAGGTGTAGCAGACGATGCAGGAATGCACATTATAGCCCTAATCTATATGTGAACAGATGGTTAATCAAGCTACTTGACATGTTTTGCTGTAAAGAAGAGTATCGAAAGCCTCCATTTATACCCCAGAAATATAATACGAACAGTTTGCTTGTAGGAAGGTGTAGAAAATGCATTTAAAAGCTTGATTCACCGGTAAGCGCGAGCTGTACTGGTTAGTTTTGTTTGACAAGACAGTGTTATTCTTACATTGGACTATTTAACTGGAAGTACAAATGGTAAATAGATAATATTTGTCATCTTAAAACTAGTAATTTAAATTGGTACTAAAATTGTGTTTCGAATGTACCTGTGCTCATTAGAAAAATCCTCAAGTACTCACATTTAATTTAATTTTAATTTCAGTAAAATGTCCAGAAATAGATATTACAACACATATTTCTTGTAGAAATGATAGATTCTGCTCTTAATCTATACCCCCGTTACACTCAGCCACGTTCCCACTACGTCGTAAAAACTAACAGGACGCAGTAAGAACTTGTACAATGTAGAAGAAATACAGACGACTCCGATAAGAACATGATAATTAATAATTATGGTCTATATGAGTGTAGAGAACGCAGTCGAATTTTGGACATGTTCAAAACAAATGTAGTGAGAACGCGGTCTTAATCAGGAAGCAGGAAAGACGTAGTAATGATTAATTAAAACCTAGTAGGACATAGTACAAGCGTGGTGCGGACGGGAAAGGCTGCATGGCGTGCTCACTGCGCTGTCTTTGGGTTATCATTGCGTTCTTGCTACGTCAATGGAGTTCTTACTACAACTTATCTACGCTTTTGTGCTATGACCATGCTACGTGCATGCCACATTGTAGTATACCGCATAAGGTTATTAATACGTTCTTTCGGTTCTTAACACATCTATGTCACGTTTGCAGCAGGTTCTCGCCATGATTGGTTCAGATTCTGAAAATTAAGTATGAATACTGGATCCAATTCCCAATCACTTCGTTTTCAATCAGCAATGGGTATCGAACCTCATCAGGAATTGCCACATAATCATGGACTCAGCAGCACTGGCAGCTTGTAGTGGACTTTTGGACCTCCGTATATCCTTCATACTGCTTTTGCTTATTCCACCACAGTCTCTCTATAAGACTGCTCTTTTTTCTTCATTGGGGCGTTGGGGTGGGTTGAGGGTCGTCGTTTATTGTAATTTATGATTGTTGAGTGTAGATGCGGACACAATTATGTCAATATAACTGCAGAAGGAATGGAAAAAAAAGAGGCGCATGGCGTAGTAATTTTTAAGTAGCCGACGAATGCAGTGAAAGGTGATAAGCGCATGGTTAAAGCATGGTAAGCGAGAGGTGCAATCTGACTGATCGTACTAAGAATGTAGTAAGAAAAACACTGGACGTGAAGAAGGGCGTGGTAAGAAAATTAGTGTGAACGTGTTAGACGCCGTGAGAACCTGGCAAGGATGTTAAATGCGCGCAGTATGAACTTTAGAACTGCACATTTTCGAGTTTGATCCCGTCCCCACCGCGTCAAAATTTTCAGGAAGCAGTATGAACTTCATGGTCTTTGACTGAGAGTGATCAGGGCATTAGTGACTGTACATTATATGCTTATGACATTAAACTATAAAACCATTGTTATGGCACAATGTGCTACAATTTGACAAAAACAGAATATTACAGTGACATGCAAATGTAAATTTGATTACGCTGATCAACCGGCAATGACTTTTTCCCAAAGAAATCATGATGATCTGACAGGCCAGGGATGTTCACGTGGTCTATCACACTAACATAATTAATGAATTATATAGTTTTATTAAGTGTCATTAGTTCTCTTAGTGTAAATAAATTGAAATGAATACAGTAACACTTACAAATTCTGAGTCACGAAAACTAATGACAAAGTGAAACACATGTGATTTATTCACTAATTCACATTACAGACTAAAACTTCGTTTGCTCAAACTCTGATAATTCGAACACCATTCTTCAATTAATCTATCGTCAGGTCCCAAACAAGTTCCTTTATAATATATTTTTCGATCACTCATACTACCGATAATTCGAATAAATTTAGTCGGTCCTGATGGGTTCCAGTTACCGAAGTTCGAATGTATTTATAATTAATTAATTTACAATTGTTGTAAAGTTCTGCACAGGACTGTTGCCATTTTAAACATTCTTGATATGCCAATTACCATTATATACTTAATTTTGATTCATATAAATGCATTATGACTTTTCTTCTGCTTAATAGCACATTTTATCCAAGGGAGACAACTTTTTTCAATTTTGTTGGAAGAGCGGTATTTTTGTTAATATATATGTTTGGATTTATTCAGGCAGGTAGTTTTAGCTTATAATACTGATGACTGTAAGTGTCAATAGAAATTTTATATACAATATTATGTATTTTTGAAAATATATACATATATGGCGGCCATCTTGGATTTTTCGGCCATATTGGATTTTTCGGAGTGGGTCTCATGCTGATTTTTAGTATTTTGCCCTAAAGTAGTTATGTACCAAGTTTCATGCTTTTCCCATTTTCTGAAGTATTTTTACACCATTTTACTGTACTAAAAATATTGAGAGCGTTAAAAAGTTTCGGTAAGTATTGTTTCATGGCATAGATCAATTTATCTCAAAGAATCACAATTTATATTTATTACATAAATAAATAAATATTTCTACAATAGTCAAATTTTCATTTGGAGATTACAAACCATCTAAACTTTCTTAGATCTAAATTTTCTCTCAAGAACTTACAATATATTTTGCCTCGTCGTATCTATATATTTCTGAACCATAGTTTAAAATTGACCCAAAGAGACCATCGAATAATTTACATTTGTCTTCAGGTTTTAATTCTAACTGATTAAAAACAAGAAAAGGATTATGTTTCAGAATTGAATCTGTAACTATAAATAAAAAAGCAGCGTAAGACCGGTGAATAATACTTTTGGCTAAAATGCACTTTACCGATATACGCATTCTTCTTGTCAATAAAAGGACTGTTCGTATTTCTGTGTCATGTATAAGGAGAGCATGTTCCCGAACTCATTCATCTATTTCAAGAATTCCATATATCTTCGTTTTATCATTATTGGGATTTAATATCATATTATATCCACCAACAGAAACAGAAACTGAATCTAAATTAATGGAAATTTACGAAATAAGCACAAAAACGTCATTATTTTTACTGGGGTTAGGGGAAACCCACAGTATATCATGAGAGCGAAATCTAAAACGGTGACCCCCATTTTTAATCCCCCGCCACAAGTGGTGGTGGGGGGGGGGTTATAGGAATGGTCTCTGTCCGTCCTTCAGTCTGTCCTTCTGTCCTTCCGTCCGTCTGTCCGTAACACTTTCGTGTCCGCTCCATATCTCCTAAACCCCATGAAGGATTTTCATGAAACTTGGGTCAAATGATCACCTCATCAAGACGATGTGCAGAACCCCTGAGTCAGCCTTGTCGGCTCAATGTCAAGGTCACAACTCAAGGTCAAAGGTTTGAGCTTTCCATTTTGTGTCCGGTCTGTATCTCCTAAACCCCTTGAAGGAATTATATAAAACTTGGGTCAAATGATCACCTCCTCAAGACGATGTGCAGTTATTTCCGATGTAGATGATGGGTCCACGGGGTGGTTGGGTTGGTGCGGGTGCCGGCTGTCGAACAATTCAGAGGAATCGTCCCTCCTTTTTCTCTAGCTGGATTTCTGATTATTTTTCAATCACTAAAATATTTTTTTCTTTGTGAAACAATGATGTTAGATCTATCTAATCTCAGTTCAAAGTTATTTTTTTCATCTTCTTTACAGTCATTTTCTCCTCCGTTTTCTCACTTCTTTGATCAGAAATTAATAAGTTTTAAAGCATATTCTTTTTTTTTTCTCATTCATAGTTAAAAAGTTATCATAGACATATAATCTATCACTTTGTTTACAGAGCTGTTAATTTGACTTCATGTGGAACGGGCCGTTTGCTGATGTTGATATAACTCGTGGCCCAATCCATTTGTATATGTTACTTTTGTGTTCATACTATTGTACATATGCCTAATAACAAATACAATAAAATATTATTAAATTATAAACTATGTGCAGAACCCATGAGTCAGCCATGCCGGCTCAAGGTCAAGGTCACAACTTAGGGTCAAAGGTTTGAGCCTTCCATTTTGTGTCCGCTCTATATCTCCTTAACCCCTTGGAGGATTTTCATCAAAATTGGGTCAAAAGATTACCTCATCTAGGCGATGTGCAGAACTTATGAGTCAGCCATGTCGGCTCAAGGTCAAGGTCACAACTGAAGGTCAAAGGTTTGAGCCTTCCATTTCGTGTCCTCTCTATATCTCCTAAAACCCTTGAAGGAATTTTATAAAACTTGGGTCAAATGATTACCTCATCAAAACAATGTGCAGAAATTACGAGTCAGCCATGCCAGCTCAAGGTTAAGGTCACAACTAAGGGTCAAAGGTTTGAGCCTTCCATTTTGTGTCCACTCTGTATCTCCTAAACCTCTTGAAGGATTTTCATCAAACTTGGGTCAAATGATCACCTCATCAAGAACTCACGAGTCAGCCATGTCAACTCAAGATCAAGGTCACAACTGAAGGTCAAAGGTTTGAGCTTTGTATCTCCTAAACCCCTTGAAGGATTTTCATGGAATTTGGGTCAAATGATCACCTCATCAAGACGTTGTACAGAATTCATGAGTCATCCATGTTATGTCAAGGTCAAGGTCACAGCTAAAGGTCAAAGGTTTACTCTTTCACTATCCATAGCAGTGGCGGGGGATTATGTTTCATCATCGTGCCATCGCGTTTTCGTCATCGTACCATCTCTGACATATCAAAGGCGTTCGATCGAGTATGGCTAGACTGGCTCCCGTCCCTATGTTTGTTCTTCTTTACATATATTATAAGTTTTATTCATTTAGAGGAAGTTACTCCAGCAGGCTGTTTCTACATTGATATTTTTATTGCCCCTGGCTCCGAACATGAATAAAACTTATAATATATGTAAAGAAGAACAAACATAGGGACGGGAGCCAGTCTAGGCTGTATGGTTCAGCCATCAGATAAAATGTGCTATTTTAGAGGCTTAAAATTTTATTATAAAATGTTAGCATTATTTATATAAATATAACCATGCAGCCAGGGAGCCAGGCTAGAGTATGGCATGAGGGTCTAATTTTCAAATTAAAACAAAACGAAATCTGTGGAAATCTTCTGCAAATTTCGGCTTAACCAGATCCGTCTCAATTGAACGGCTAATGAAGGAAATAGGTTGGACTTCATTAAAAGACAGGCGCACTATTCAAAAACTTGTAATTGCTTATAAATTTAGACAAGGAAACTTGCCAAATTATGATATCTAGTAGATGTATTTCCTGCAACAGTTTCTGAATCTACTCTCTATCCTCTTCGTAATAACAATCATTGTTCATCTCTGTTATATCGATGGTGTATTTGCCGGAAAATAGCTCATGAGCTAGAGAAGCCTATCTGTTGTCAACTGGACAAGTAGACTGGTTGGACAGTTTAAACATTAAAACGTCGGGACCAACTTAGGTAATTAGAAGTTTACAGACTATCCCGCAGATTGAAACTAAAATTTTGTTTGAATGTGTGTTTTTTTTCTAGACGACAACGGTGCATAATATTATTCGAGAGGTTATTATTCCACGTGACCAAACGAAACCGAGGCTTGTCTGAGCGTGCAAAGATGGAAGACGGAGACATACAAGACAGATTTGACGATGAAAGTCATCCACAGGATCGACCAGATGATTATGGTGGTGGCTACAATGATAACTCGGGTTATAATGATTATGATGGAAGTAAGCAAGGTCGATTTCCGGGACCACGCGGCCCAGGACCAAGAGGATACAACATGCGCGGTCCACCCCGGTAATTTTTCGCACCACTATCCTGTGGTTCTTGTAGAAAACTGTCAGATTATTTCGAATTGTTATAAATAGCCCTGTCTGTCGCTGCTTATGGGTATATTTGCCAAAATATTGTATTGTAGTTTTATTAAAGCAGGAAGGACAACTCTTGGCCTTGCATCCCATAAAATTTTGGTGCTACTTCTAGCCGGTACTTCCGAACGAACAGTTATGACTGGGAGGCACTTGTCTAGGAACTAGACACTTCCATTTAACAAATGTAATTGTATGTTTGTTTTTCTTTCATATGAAATTTGTAATTTGGGTAGAAAAGTTGCAGTGGATACTATCCCAGACTCACCAGTTTCGACGCACATAAAAAGCAACATGGCCGCGCTTTTTCATTCAGTAACATACGTGACTCTGTTAGATATTGCATGTACACTAACCTTTTATGCATTGAATCATACCAATAACATCTTATTCTAAACAACTGACTGCCAGAAATCAAATGGTAAACAACAACTAGTGTGATCGGCCATACTTTTTCTAACACATCTATAGGAGAGATCGCCGTGACGTCACGCGTTAACATCTGTTTATCTGGTGGTTGGCAAAACAAATGATTTTAACATCGTTTGCGTATTGAATCAGAATTTTTAATTTTTAATAACTTTTTTGCTCATTTATCAGGCTGGTAACATTGCCCGATCGGGCTTTCGACATAAAAACTAATTTTTCTTGAAAATTAGTAAAGATATTTCTTTCAAACTTGGTCCATTTATTAAGCATTTCATATGACATAAATTAAAATAAAAATAACTTGGTTGCCTTCAGTTTTGGTAGAATTATTTCCCCTTTTCAGATTTTTATGATGCATAATTGTTAAAGTCCAAAAAAGACATGTTCTAATGCTAAGTTTAAAACAAAAAAGGGTTCAATGGCTTTCTAATGCTCTTAATTATTGCGCTAGTACATGAATGTATATATTTTACTGTGCTTTCACTAACAACATTATAGAAAAATGTTAGTTATAAAAAAATTGTTCATACATCTGCACTAGAAACAAAGTATTAACCTTAAATACATAGAATAAAGGTATTGGCGCACAAGTTTTGAGCAATAGAAACCCATTGATCCCTTTTCTGTTTCAAACATTTCATTAAAACATAATTTGTTTGGACTTCAAAAATTATGCATCATAAAATTCTGAAAAAGGGAAATAATTCTAAAAAAACTGAAGGCAACAATGTTATTTCTACCATAGTATGCGTCATATGTTATGCTTAATTAATGCACCAAGTTTGAAAGAAATATCTTCATTATTTTTCAAGAAACATTAGTTTGTATGCCTAAAGCCCGATCGGGCAATGTGACCAGCCTGTTTATGGGTTTTCAAAATTCAAAAAGATTTGAAATACTAACAATCTTCATATTTTTGTATCCAAATATCTTTTTTCAATCAATAACCGTTTTAAATGACATATAATTTTAAAAGCGGCGTAGTGATTTTCACAACCTTTAGAAAAACAGTGTAAGTTAAGCGTTCATAATTAATCCATTTTATTTCGAAATAACAATTAAAAGTAATCAATAAATTGCTTGTTTTATAACCTTTCCATTGATCAAAAAATTATTTATGTAATTTGTGTTTTAAGAAAGTTTAGACCGTTAGAAAAACATCACTGTTAACAAAAAACATGGACGGTCGGCTTCTGCCCACCCGATCACTGTCTTATCAGTTCTAAAAATAGAATTTGTATACAAACACGATCTCTCCTATTTCGACGCATCTTACATGATAATTGTTACGAAGCTTTTGATTGGCTTAAATATTTGTGCAATCACTGTAAGTAATGCGCTACACCATAACTGTCATGGATGCTGCAATAAAACTGAACATAAAAGCAGATGCAAGTAGATAATCAATATTAAAGGCCAAATGATATAAATAAAGGCAGTGGCTACGATTACGGTACCGTAATCCTAGCCTCTGGTTCTAGGATTATGGAAGTTCCATATTCCTAGACAACCCTATGAGGATAGGCTAGGATTACGTAAGTATTTAAGAGGCATCAAATATATGTTAGGACATGCATAAATGACGTTGTAAAATTACTTATTTCACTATTATTTCGTGCCATCGATCCGCTGTTTTGGGTTAGTATAATCTTAATGGTGGCACGCGGAAATATTATAGAATTATCTATGTTTCATATATACCTGCAATTTTTGTCATCAAATCAACACAAATGGTCTTTAATAACATACAATATGGTTATAAATAAAAAAAAATCAAAGTATAGAATATTTTTTTAAACCTAACTTTTACCCTCATATTTCTATAATATTTCCGCGGGCCGCCATTAATATAGCGTTTAAGATTATACTAACCCAAAATGGCGGATAGATAACACGGAATAATAAGGCAGGCATCAAAAATCGCTATTTTAATAAAGTGAAATAAGAAGTTTACAACATCATTTATGCATGTCCTAACATATATTTGATGCCTCTTAAATACTTCCGTAATCCTAGCCTATCCTCATAGGGTTGTCTAGGAATACGGAACTTCTGTAATCCTATTCCTAGAACCAAGAGGCTAGGATTACGGTACCGTAATCGTAGCCACTGCCATAAATAAATCTGAAAACATTTAAACATTCATCAACATAAGGGGCTAAGAACATAAATAATCACTTTGCTTTTTTAATACACACTGTCTGATGTTTTTTCTTTCATTTTTCTGGACTGCAGTGTTTACAGAGGAATTTGGCACATTTTGTTTTATACAAAACTTTAGATGAACCCAGTGTTCGCAGCCTACTTGACAAGAGAAAAAAAAATGAAGTGTGAAGTAATGATCGCATTGATATATAATGCGTACACCTTCCAAAACAGTGCGTAAAATAGTGCGATTACATATGTCACGTGGCAGTGATGTGACCTTGATAGCACCAAAGTTGGCTGCAGACGTACAACAAAATTTCCAGTAACTTTTTTAATCTAAGCTTCCACAGGGAGGTTTTTAAAATGGATGAAAATTTGCATTAGTAGAAACATTAAAAATCATGTATAGGGTAAATGTAAGTTGATAAATATCTTCAAATTCCTGAACTTTCCAACTTTTTTATCGGTAAAATTAACCATGATGTTTTCTGTCATTACACCGAGTAACTACGTCATCGGACACCCCAAGTTAATCGAGAACGAGGTCAAAACAAAAATGGCGTTGAAATAGGTGTGCGTAAAATTACGTGGTGCGACTATATCCCCAATTCCTGTATCTTCGTGCCTTCCTATATCTTCGTGCCTCTGTCATTTACACGCGCTGCTAGTTCATGGAAAAGTTCTGACGTCATTAAATTGTGTAAACATAATAAGCACATGGTATTTCGTAAACAAAGAAGGCAAAATGCATAAAAAAACCATGTAGTTTGCCTTTAATCTGCATTAATTAAATATCTGTCATTGACAATGTGTAGCTCCTAACAAAGAAACCAAGTACAATGCAATTATTTAAAAATATCCAAATTTTCATTTCCAAAATTTCTGACAGTTTCATTCCAAGGTCATTGCCAATTCTCCTAACCTAATTTCATCCAAGGGGAAAATTTCCATGCTTGAATGACATAAGCGACCCAAATAACACAAGTGGCACGATGATATAGGAAAATGGCGACCATGACTTAGGTTACACACATGGTGGAAACATCTTGAGATTTCACAAAGACTGTTTAGGATAACCAAACAAAAAAGTTTGCATGATAAAGATAAAAGGTTTATCTTCAATATCATATATACAGTTTTGAATGTTTTTTGCCTAATTTTGGGATTTAAGTGGGGGAATAAGTAGTGGGCACGAAGATACAAGAAAAGGGCATAATAGTCAGGAATATCCCCGTACTATTGATACAAATTTACGTGCATTGGAATGCTATAAATAAATGGTAGACCAATCGGTGTTTCCAGAAACTCTAAAATGGGGGTTTTTCACCACCAGAATGGTACTTTGCACCCCCAGTTTTGGAGCCGTCTGGTAACTGGACGCCTAGCCTACATTCTAGCCATCCGGTAGTCGATTTCTAAATGAGTAAGTATTGATTTAAAGGTCCATTACTAAGGGAAAGTGAGTTGGCAATTTTTTTCATAGCCAGTGCATAGACTTCTGCAAGACACTAAATAATGAAGACTGGCAGGTCAAAATTTACAGAAGGTCTTTGGAACTCAAAGAAATGTATGTGTATTATGTTGAAATTTCAATGAATCGACAGAATGACCCTCCAGGTCTTTTTAACTTTCTTCATACTTCATAGAAAAATAATTGTACATATACTGCGATTTATTTCAAATTTCTACATACCAACTTTCATTTTCCAATAAAATGAAATAGTTTCTGTGCTTTTTAAAAGAAATTAAAATGTTCAATTTCCTTAGTATTGGACCTTTAATATATGATATCGGTACTTATCTGCAAACAAAATTTTGTGTGAATAAATACCAGAGTATATTTGCAATTATTGTCTCGAATAGATTACTGCATTTTCAGGTAATAAAACGAAAATAAACTTCTATTTTTTGTCAAGCCCGCTTGCGGAAGCGAAGACATAGTTGTCCAAATGTCTGTTCGGTGTATGTGCGTCCGTCCGTATTTGTTTGTCCGGACAATAACTGACGCGCATGGAGCAATCTTGTTTATATTTGGTATGGATGTTAACCTCAGTGAGACGGTGTGTCATGCGCAAACCCCAGGTTCCTATCTCAAACAGTGCTCCAGCTAGCTATTTACAGCAGGGCGCATCGCCCGTTCCGAAATTCGTTCCGCCCTGTTGCCCCGTCAGGCACCCTGCCCGTTTTTGCAACCATTCATTTCTTTTTTAAGCCAAACTTCCCTTTTTTGCCTCGGTGATTATAATGCACTGCTTTATTGCCCCTTTTTATCGAGTGATACACGCCGGTGGGCATTGACATAATTAACAAACAATTAAACAATTACCTGCTGTAATCGTGCCCAAGGCAGATCATGATATTTTAGACTGCTCCACTAGCAATTAAACTAGCATTAAAATCACTGAACCTTAGTGTTAAAACAGTTTGCAAACCAGTCTGAAATCATTATCATTTCGCGCCACCTGTCAAAGTGTACTTTCGTTTTCGGTAATATAGTCGTAAATACCCCTTTATACATATCTGAAACTTAAGTCCAGACAACAGACATTTAAATCTAATTAATAAAAATTGATCACAATCAAATTTAAATAGGAAAATATTTTGATTTTATCTTTTTACAAGTTTTTGAAATCGAAAGTAGGTTGTCGTCTGTTTTGGGAAATTGCCGATTTTTCATATTTCTTTGAAATTAGTTTACTAAGATGTAATGACAGGGTACACTTTAATGTCAGATACTGTAAAACGCTGTTAAACAGTCTCTGCATCATAATAATTTTTCAAAAATACTGTTTAAACTGGACATTCGACGACTTTTAGAAAAAAGTGTAACCATATCCGGATATAAAATTTTGGATACCCGGAATATGTCTATTACAAGTGCTAAACTTGCTTTTAGACTGTTGTAAGTTAAAAACTTTGCCTGATTTCATTTATTTAAGTGGAAGTTTAAACTTTATTTTCTGTATATAATATGTTGCAGTATAAATTTATAAATATCAAGTAGCCTACATGGAGAAGATGTGTACTGAAATTGTAACAAAATAGGCCTAAACACATAGATATTGTTATTCAGTATGCAATTACAAAGAAATGTTAGAAGTTGAAAATCAATGCCAAGTAAAATACAAACAGCAGAATTTTTAGTTAATAAATAGGTACATTAGAGATGACAGACATAGCCTATTAAAAGACCATACCTAAAGTGTGCCAAAAAACATGTCTAAACTATGCCAAATTCCATGCCTAAAGTATGTTAAAATGAACTGTATGCATGGACCAGTTATATTTTTCCCCTGGGGAGCACGGTCCCAGACCGACCACCACCCCAGAAGTGCCCTTTTCAGTGCCAGCACCCTGCCCTTTTTTAATCCTAGCTGGAGCACTGTCAAAGGTCAAGGTTACACAGGTCGAAGGTCAAATTCAAAAATGACTTTGTCCTGAGCATTTCTTCTTCATGCATTGAGGGATTTTGATGTAACTTGGCACAATTGTTCACCATCATGAGACGGAGTGTCATGCGCAAGAACCAGGTCCCTAGGTCTAAAGTCAAGGTCACACTTAGAGGTTAAAGGATACAAGAATGACAACTTTGTCCGGAGCATTTCTTCATCATGCATGGAGGGATATTAATGTAACTTGGCATAAATATTCACCACCATGAGACAGAGTGTCATGCGCAAGAACCAGGTCCCTAGGTCTAAGGTCAAGGTCACACTTAGAGGTCAAAAGTCAGATACAAGAATGACTTTGTCTGGAGCATTTCTTTTTTATTCATAGAGGGATTTTTATGTAACTTGGCACAATTGTTCATCATCATGCGACGGAGTGTCATGCGCAAGATCCTAGAATTACTTCCCTTTGTTGTTACTATAAATAGCTTATATTTGTAACTTTTTTATTACTGGTCGTAGGGAAAAGTCAAGACCACTTTTCTGTAGGACAACATGCATGTTACATCCAATTTTCACTTTCATGTGTATTTTGACTTATCTCTACTGGTGCGGATTTTTGTGTGGACTTAGAATTTTTATATTTTTTTTTTAGATTTACGTTCCTTTGTTGTTTCTTTAAATAACATATATTGTAACTTTTTGCAATCTCTTTTATTTATCATGAATGTTTGCCTCAATGATACAAGGAGTGTCATATACAACTCCCAGTCCTTTTGACAGCTAGCGGGCTCGACATATTGCCCGTGGGCATCTAGTATTGTTATTATTATTATCAAGAATTCAAATTAATTAAAAGATAGAAGTACGAAAATAACGAGATATATTTTCAAAATCATTTTCAAACTTTGGAACTAACCAGTTTTATAAGAACATGAAATTAATCAAGATACCAGTATGAAATAAAAGACTTCTACTATAGTAATTCATTTTCAAACTTTGGAATTAAATCATTATATATAAAAACAGTTCCTTATAAAATATTATAATTTAATGTTTTGACAAGAGTAATTTCATTTATTAAAAAAAGTTGGGCCATGATAAGGGCACCTCCTTGTGGTATTGCCTGGATGCACTGTGTACAGCATGGTATCTCGTCAGATTGTGGAACATACAGTAACTACAACAAGATGACTACGACACAATCATCCTTTTCTATTCATTTTACGACGGCTAGAACTCAGGCTGGGTATCCGGTTGCCTAAAAACTATGCCAAATCTTCTTAAATTTCTCAACTTCTCCCTAAATTTTGTGAAGGGAGAGGTCACTTCACCCTAAAATTTTGACCTAGGATGGTCCCTGATGCTGTATATTGAAGAAATAAGACTCTTGCTAGTGGCAGCTTGCACTTAGACTAGGACCCGTATTTTTAGACCAAACACCCCTGATTTCTTAAATGACACCACGGAAGGGTGAAAATCCCTAGCCAAAATAGAAGGTTTGAACACTGTCAAATAACTTGCATGAATCCGTATTTAAGTACAAGTGCTCACCCAGGTGAATATAAAAGTTCTGTTTTTCAATGGAACCACTAGTGCATTGAAACCACCTGGAAGTTAATGCGAACACTGTCAAGCTTTTAAGCACTCCCCTTCCCACCCCCTCATAGAACACATCAAGGACCTAGTTGTCCCTATATCTACACAAACATATACAGAAGTGGCAACAACAAATGAGCCGCGCCATGGGAAAACCAACATAGTGGGTATGCGACCAGCATGGATCCAGACCAGCCTGTGCATCCGCGCAGTCTGGTCAGGATCCATGCTGTTCGCTTTTAAAGCCTATTGGAATTGGAGAATATATTAGCGAACAGCATGGATCCTGACCAGACTGCACGGATGCGCAGGCTGGTCTGGATCCATGCTGGTCGCACACCCACTGTGTTGGTTTTCCCATGGCACAGCTCAAATGTGTTTAACAATATTACATCTTATTTTATAGTGCTAAATGCACACCAGTTAAAAAGAGTAAATCTATAAGCACAGTAATGACAATTTGAAAAATGTCCCACCTCGCAGAAAATTGATTTAGGATCCGCAGAACTGCAACAAGTATACATTGTTTTCTTTTGACCACCATTTTGCAGACAGTAGTCATGTAAAGTGAATGTTTCACTGAAATATTTCATATTACTTTCAGGCCTTTTGGAAGAGGACCACCGCCAAGGTTCAGAGGGCCACCAGGTATGAGAGGCCCACCTCCACCAGGAATGAGGGGACCAATGAGAGGTCCAGGTCCAAGGGGCCCTCCTCCCCCACACTTTGGTGGTAGGCCACCATTTGATCCTAACTATGGTCCCCCTCCAGGTCATCATGGACCTCCTATGGGCCCTCCAATGGGTCCTCCACCTCCAGGTATGGGACCACCACCTCCAGGAATGGGGCCACCAGGCATGGGACCTCCTCCAGGAATGGTAAGTAAGACAACAAATAGGGAACATATTTTTTTCCCCCAAACATTGGACACCAGTTGAAAATACTATAAACAACTTGTTATGAAGCTACAGTTGAAGTGTGTTTTATATGCAAGTTCTGTCTTGATCTTCTTTTATGGGAGCCTCTGTGGCCGAGTGGTTAAAGGTTGCTGACTTCAGATCACTTGGCCCTCATCGATGTGAGTTTGAGCCTTATTGGGGCATTGAATTCTCCATGTGAGGCAGCCATCCAGCCGGCTTACGGAAGGTTGGTGGTTCTACCCAGGTGCCCACTCGTGATGAAATAATGCACGGAGGGGCACCTTGGGTCTTCCTCCACCACCAAAGCTGGAAAGTCGTCATATAACCTGTAATTGTGTTGGTGTTAAACCCAACAAAGTAAATATAAAAAAAAATTATATTTCACATTCATGCTGACACGAAATAGTCTGGCAATGGCTGTCTTACAGACAGCTCTTGTTAAAATGAAGTCTGCATATGGTAAAGTTAATTTAAAAAAAGAAAACTGATAGCTTTTTTCAAGAGCTGAATCTAGTTATTTGTATTTTAATATATTTTGAGGGTTATGCTTAACAGCTTCGTTTGATATCATGTACCATGTATTAATAAATTTACAAATGTATTATGAATATATACATATTTTTTATCAGAGACCACCTGGGCCAGGACCATCAATGCCACCGTCTGTTCCACCGCCAAACTTCAGTGTTCCCCCACCTGGTTTTATGCCTCCAATGGGAGGACCGCCTCAGAACCAGGGTGATCCGGGGCTACAAGAGCTTTGGGTTGAAACTAAGACTGCTGAAGGAAAAGTAAGCTTCTACTAGTTCTAGTCAAAGTTTATATATGTTATTTCAAGTCAGATACAAGTTGAATCAGTTCAGTTAAAATTTTGTTTCTTATTGATTGCTATGAGCAGCTGTGGTTACATAGTTCGCAAAGTGCATTAAACTTCTACATGTACAAAAACAAGTTCTGTCATGGCAATTCATACAACATAACAGCCTGTGAACAGTACATTTTGAATAGCTTTATAATTAAAGCATTCTATGTTTCTGTTTTAAGGTTTATTTTTATAATGCAAAAACAAGAGAATCAGCTTGGACAAAACCAGAAAATGTGAAGATTATCACTCAAGCCGAGGTAGAACAAATGGCAGCTCAAAGTCAGCAGGCTGTCTCCACGACAACAGGACCAACAACAGCAGCACAAGCTGCACAAGCACAAGGTATGTAGAGATTGTCTAGTTCACA
Source organism: Mercenaria mercenaria (assembly GCF_021730395.1). Lineage (NCBI taxonomy): Eukaryota > Metazoa > Mollusca > Bivalvia > Venerida > Veneridae > Mercenaria > Mercenaria mercenaria. The sequence continues at coordinate 26,505,611 of NC_069369.1, forward strand.
CTTCCAATGATCTTGAATGAACACAAGGGGGCTTATGAAATATATCTGATTATTGGTGAATGGTTGCAACTTCTGATGTTAACATAATAAAAGTGTATTTGATAACAAGATTTTATTTCTCAAGTAGGTTTTGTAGTGATGACATTAAATGACAAAATCGTACACCACATACAAAATACAGTTGTATATTATATAATGTTCCAGCACAAGCAACTTCACAGCCAGATGTTCAGCAGCAGCCCCCTATTGGAGGTATGCCTCAGCAGGGTGCCCCAGGACAGCCACCACCATTCATGCCACAGAATAATTACCCAGGAATGCCAGGAGGGTTCACACCAAGTATGGTACCACCGGGAATGGCTGGTTTCCCTGGTCCAATGCCAGGTGCTCCGGCCCAACAACCTGCACCACAACAAATTCCGGCACAGACTGGCCCAGATACATCTGTAGTTGCCCATAAACTGCCTTCCAGTCAGGTATTTGTACAGTTATCTCAAGATTATTAGATATCTATAATTAGAATATTATCTTGTATGTAACAAAACATACTTTCAGATATATTTCTGCAAAGCAGTGTTGCAGGTTAGTGACCTGAACTTACTTTAATGAGATGTGATGCATAATAATTCTCTATAAATAATAATTTAGTCTAGAATATTAAAATCAGAACAAATAGAAGAGTATTAAAAAACAAGATATTTATAAACAGAAAACTCTTAATATTTGACCAAACAGCTTCCACCAAAGCCACCGGAGGTTGCAGAGTGGACCGAGCACAAGAACACAGATGGACGGTCCTACTACTACAATTCCAAGACTATGGAATCAACCTGGGACAAACCACAGGAGTTAGTAGACTGGGAGGCCAAAATAGCTGCACTTCAGACCCCTGCGGTACAAGAACCAGAGCCCAGCAAGGTTAATGGTCAAGCTGCAATGGAGACAGGCGGCGATGATCATTCTAGTTCAGGGAGTGATGAAGAAGAGGAAAAACAGGTTTGACTTGTTTCTAGAATAAATGTCTACATGCAGCCTCAGTGACTTTTCAGAAGAATATGTCAGTTTTCAGAGAATAGAAATGGCAGTTTGAGAAAACTTAGATGATACAGTTTATAAATACTATGTATTAGTAGTTAAGCATAGAAAAACAATAAGTAGACTGTCATTTATATGTTTGGCATTAATTAAAGATTATGCAATCGCATTTTATTTAATAATTTATTTTGGCTGCTTATTCCTAGAAAAGATATTTCTTGTAACTAATAACTTTCAGAATTTGTTGGTTTGACTCTGGTTAAAACTGTTCAGCAGTTTATCACTAATCAATTATATTAAACCTAATTATTGTTCCATACTTAAACCAGAGGTGGAGGATGAATAACTTCAGACACGTCCAGTCAAGTTGTCGGGAAGTATGTGACTAGCCCTGAAATCTTAATTGTCATTGAAGCAATCTGTCGATGTATAGTCTTGTGATGTTCTTAATGAGCTGATCTGATAGCAATCTGTATTGGAATGATTATTTTGACAGGAGGAGGAGAAAGATGAAAAAACAGAGCAGGAAAAACAACAGGAGAAATCTCGTCCTGTATCAAGCACACCTGTGTCAGGTACACCATGGTGTGTTGTGTGGACAGGTGATGGTCGAGTCTTCTTCTACAATCCTAGTACAAGGACATCGTTGTGGGAAAAGCCTGAGGAACTGCAGGGCCGTGCTGATGTTGATAAACTTACTGTTGGTCCTCCTGGAGAAAAGAGTAAGTTTTGATATTGTTTATATCCAGTAAGACTTAGTTGTGTCTATGTCTGTTGAGGCACATTGATAATATTATGATATGCACAGGTAGCATGCAAGAAAACATTTTTTGTTTGTTTTAAGAGCCAGGTAGTAGAAGCTAAAAGTATTTCAAGGAAATGGCAGTAAATGACTTAATTTATTGACTGGTTAGTGAGTTCTGTCATATGTTGTAGCAGCACTAAATCTTGTATAAACTATTTATTACAGCTGCAGCCCCCAAAGAGGAAGAAACAGAGGAACCAGTTGCGAAAAAGAAGAAGTAAGTTAATATGACATATTTCTTGCATTAGGTGAAAGAAAAGAAGACAGTACTGGTGAAGGTTTATTTTCAAAGATTTGAATGCTTTTACCTGTGTGCTCTATTATAATGTAATGATATACATAATCTTAAGTACACCACAGCAGAAATCCGTTTTTTTTTGTTTTTTTTGTTCAGCCATCTTTTTCTTTTTAATGAGCAATGTAATACTTCTAATAAACTAGTGTAAACATACATTGTTGGGTGTTGGTGAAATTTTGAGATATCTGAATGATTGAATGGCTCTATTAAAAGGTCAAAATTAAGCATGTAAAGTAACTGCACCTGTTGAACAAGATGGCCTATCTTTAATCGTTACGCTGGACATGATTGATTCTGCCTTTGCAATCAGTGTAGATCATGATCATCCTGCACATCCATGCAGTCTGATCAAGATCTGCACTGTTTGCCATTCCATCAGTATCTTTTTTGTATGCACCCCTTTTAACAGGTTATGGTACTATCCAAACTGAAAGATGGACAGGTTCATTTTAGAAATTTAGCAGTGTAAAGGTTAATCAATCACACTTTTTACAGACCCAATGAAGAGAAGACGGAGGAGGAGAAGAAGCCTATAGACAACAGTAAGGAGGCTGCTATAGAGGCAGAGGTACAAGCAGCCAGACAGAGGGCAGTTGTTCCATTAGAGATACGCATGAAACAGTTCAGAGATATGTTGGCAGAGAAAGATGTAAGAACTTGTTCGTGTTTGGAAACAATTTTTAACTTTTTATTCTAGTCAGTGTCTCTAGTATGTTTGTTTTTATGCTGAATGAAAATACTTTGAATGCCAGAAAGGCAGTCGATGCTTTGAGGACTGAGTCATAGGCAGGTAGTTATTAAGATTGCTTGTAGCTGACTAAATAAAAGATGTGGAGTACCACTGGCAATGGCTTCACGTAAGCTCAGGTATATACCTGAAATTGATGGACATCTGACAGGCATACCAGACTGATTTTCAAGTGTAAGCTTTTATAAAGGATGTTAATTAGGAAAATTAATGAAGTGAAAGAAAATTAGGCAGTGTATTTCCAGCAGTGATGTAGATATTTTTCGTCATCAGTATATGTTTCATGTTTACTTACTGAAACAATGTTGACATAAAATCTGAGCAAGAAACTTGAGTAACTGATTGTAAAGTAAAGTTTAGAATTGTAAAGGTGTTCAAATGTTGGAATTTCTTCTTTGTAGGTGTCAGCATTCTCTACATGGGAGAAGGAATTACACAAGATCGTCTTTGACCCAAGATATCTTCTACTTACATCCAAAGAGAGGAAACAGGTATGTTCTGTTTTGAATTTCTTGTGTAAATGCCCAGCTTGTAAATTACTCGGTCTTTAATTTAGAGGAAAATTGTGGAATCTAGACCAATCTGTGACTTTTTATACACCCGTCTCGGAAAGAGCTGGACTTTATGTGAACAACCTGAGTGGATGGGCGGTCGAACCCAAAGCATGTCCGCTGTCTTAAGTCGAACAGTTTTCATCCAATCTTCACCAAACTTGCTGACAATGTTTGTGGCCATAATATCTTGGCCAAGTTCAATAACCAGCCAAATCGCCCCAGACACTTGGTTTATGGCCCTTGAATTACTGGAAAAACTGTCCGCTCTCAAACAGTTTTCATCCGACAGGCGTATTTTGTGACAGTCTGGCACTCTTGTTTGAGGATCTAGCGACTTTCCAATTTTGTATTTAGTTTTGTATATCATTTAGATCTTCCTGAAAGATGATGGAATGGAATATGTACAGTCATGACATACATGAATATTAAAAAAATGCATATTGTAAAAATTGTATGATACTATAATCTGTTGCTTTTTGTACAGGTATTCGAGCAGTATGTGAAGGAGAGGGCAGAAGAGGAAAGGAGGGAGAAACATCGCCGACTGAGGGAGAAGAAAGATGCCTTCCGACAACTGCTGGATGAAGCAAAACTACACGGAAAGTATGTAACTTTCAGCTGATGTTACCTTCTGCATTTCAGTTGTATTATTTTAAAACTGTTGATAACTAAATAGGGTAGTTTTCATGAGTTCGCTAGATTTATCATCTTGTGATAAACACATGGGGTCTTTCAAGCTAGTTTATGAATATATTTTGGATCTTCTAACCTAGGAATGCTCTGAATACTTGCATGCAAGCAGGAGTTTTCTCAGTAATCAGAAACAGGAGTCCCCAGACATTGTTGAGAAAGAAGAAATCCTATCTAACATGATTTTAACAAAAAAGTATGAAAAAATGGAGAAAGAATATACTTAAGGACACAAAAAAAGCTGATGGAAAGCTGAATAAAACAAAGTTTCATCTTCAAGAAGTAAAATTCTTTACTTCCATTGGGAATTTTTGACAATGATATTTTGGATGTTTTATTAAAGGTCATCATTCAGTGATTTTGCAAGCAAGTATGGCAAAGAGGAACGATTTAAAGCTATAGAGAAAATGAGGGAGCGTGAGGCTATCTTCAGTGACTTTGTGTCAGATCTTAGACGAAAGGAAAAGGAGGAAAAATCTCACCAGAAAGAGAAGGTATGTATCAAGTTCGGGAACAGGTTGGTTTTAACATCTTCATGAAACACAGAACATGCTTTGTGTGGGTGTAGAGAAAACAATCTAAAACATAGTTGTGAACTCTGGAAAACGGAAGAATGAGCGTTAGTAAGAGTAATTTAAAATTTTGTTCATGTTGAAAAGTTCTTGATGAATTTGAAGTTATGGGATTCTCACAGAAAGGCATGTGAAGTGGTATATGCATTCCTTACAAATTTTTTCTCTCTTTTATGTTTGTATAATATTTGTATTTCAGACATGCTTGCAACAAACTTTAATACTACTTTCTTTTCAGGCATTTTACTTTGTAATGATTTTGACTTACTTTGTCATGGCAGATGTTATTTATATGTTACAATATAACATGGATGACATTATATGTTAACAGTATAGTTATATATAGTCCCACATTTATTTATCATAGAAAACAGAAAGAAGAATGCATTTCGTTTGTGTATTTGTAAAAGAGATTTGTGTTCGATATACATACATATTTATACAGAATTCTGTGTTCATTAATTTGTAGCTGTTAAAAAAATGAAACAAAGAAAATTATATTGACATATTAATGGTAAAATAAAGCATATAAATTAAATTGAACATGAACCATTACTTCTTTATACTTGTATTGTGATTATGTTGTGATTAAACCATGCTTTTCAGCTTTTAATGACATAATGTGATTTTCAGGGATTGCCCATTTAAAATACTTGGCTCTTAAAAGTATGATTGAAGTTAAACATGTTAAAGTGTGAATAGATGGAAAGAGTTTAAAAACTTTGCATAAATGTTTCTTGACAATTTGAATAAAAGACATTTTATCACCCAAAATAACTTTTCATCAAATCTGTCATGTAAAGTTGTTAATAAGAATTGGTAAGAAAACCAGACTGTGTTTGTATAAAGTGAAACATATGCACATAGCTCAAGGTCACCAGTTTTCGAAGTTGCAAGTTCAGTTCTTGGCAAATGATCTCTTGACAATGTGATTAAAGTCTGTGTGAGAAATACTTGATTTTCTACCTTGACAAGTGGAGAAGTTGTCAAGTTAGTGCTGGTGCAAAATACAGGAATACAGGGTATGGTAAACAGTAGTGAATAACAGGTGAAAAACAAACATAAGAACATGGCTTTTATATCCATTTTGTAAGTAAGACTGTGATACCCTGCTCATACATGTAGAATGGACAAGAATTTAATTGTTTTGAAAATTTTTATTTCACCAACACTTTAAAAGCCATAGTATTTTGATGGGCAATATGCAAACATAAAATTGAATGAAAGGGTTAGGCCCCACGGTTTAAAATTAAAGATTGTGTCTTTTGAAACTTTGATAAAGCAGATTATTATGTATAATTTTTGTACCATTTACATTATTCTGTTCCTAAATGCTTTTGTCATAATGTAGTAACTGCGTTTTTATTAAGTGGACATTTTCCATACATCAGTATAATTATTTGTACATTTACAATGAAGAATATTAAAGTAGATAATTATATTAAATGATTGTAGATAATTTACAAATTATTACTGTTCATATCCATACTTTCTTAAAACTTGTTTTTTAAACATTTTACAAATCTTTCACTCATGAATTTCTAGTTTTGATATACACTTGTTTATGTTCTGTGCCCTGTTTTAACCACACTGCTTTATCACTTTTGAAAAGATGAAAGCGTCCAGGTCACTTAGCTACCGAGGTTGAAATGCAGTCTCCCATCAGTCAATAGACTGGGAAAAACCAGCTCTCAGTAAAAAGCGTTCTAGAGCAGAGGCGAAACCTTCCTGGTTTGTGAACACTGGTACTGATTCATGTTTGAACATTTTCAACTATAATATATACATTACTATTGCTTTGTGAAGTAGGCATAGCTCGCTTAGAATCTTGTTAATATTCTTTCAATTACATTGTGTGGATCAAAATATTAAGATTGTTTCAATGAAGTATTAAAGAAATACATACTTAATATACCATTATAAGGTATAATGTTATGCACACCAAAGTTTGTTTTTCCATATAAGTCATCTCATACTTTACAGTTGATAGTAGGAAATGTTTTATACCTAAGCTCAAATGCATTATGTCTGCCCGTTTAGCTCAGTAGGGAGAGTGCAGGTCTACGGATCGCGAGTTCAATCTCCGGGTGGGGCGTATGTTCTCCATGACAATTTAATAGAAGTCATTGTGTCTGAAATCATTCGTCCTCCACTGATGCATGTGGGGAAGTTGGCAGTTACTTGAGGAGAACAGGTTTATACTGGTACGGAATCCAGGAACACCAGTTAAGTTAACTGTTCACCGTTACATAACTGAAATACTGTTGAAAATCGGCGTTGAGCCCAAAGCAAACAAAATCAAATGCTTCATAAAGAACCTATTTCTGGAGGTCATTTGTTTAATGGTCACACCTCATAATTATAAAGCCTGTACTAGGTTTTCCAGGAAGCAAACTAGAAAGCAATTTAAAAGAAGCATTGACTTAAAGTACTTAATTTGTTGGAAGTCCAGTGGGTATCCTGTGAAATATGTTTTAATTAATGGTAAGTATACTTCTAAGACTAACAGAATATAGATGTAACTTGTTCTCAAGTTCAGTTACCGTTCAGCCACTTAAGTCATCAAATTTTGATCCACCAGTGATAATTGAGCTAATTCCTTATATAAATGATTTGTTAAAAGATATTAAAACTTGCACTACTTTGAAAAAGAGGCAGTATATGATTACCAAGGTTGCACCAATACTGAAGGTTGAAATTATGTACGAATGATTGTTAAAAATTGATGTGTAAAATAGTACAGTATCATAGGCAGTCTAAACTAAAAGTAAGCACTTGGGATATTTTCAGCTCATTTTAGCTAGTGACGAGAAGTGTACTGAATACATTCAAGGGTCTGGACTTGATATACAGTGCACCAACAGCTTCTGTATATTAATCCAAACTGAAGGATATAAAGAAAAAAGCTCCGTATTGGTTGATTTTTAGCATTAGTTCATTTCATGCACACTCAGATCAGCATAACTATGGTTTTTCTGGTAACAAAATGTAGGCAGACAACAAACTGTTGGAATAGTTGTACTGTAAGTTCTGTTTTTTGTTTGTATAAAATTTCTAGCTGTTAACAGCCTTGAAGATATTTGTTTAAAATCAAAACAAGTCTGAATGTTTGCTATGAAGATGTTTTTAATGCTGCCTTGTTCTAAAATGGGCTGGAAATAACCCCAGTCATGGAAACTGCAGTTTCATTTATGAATGAATAATTGATAATTTTCTTGCCATTTTGGAGATGGAGGTGGGGGAGGGGGTATATTTATGCAAAATTATAAAAGGTTAGAATTAACTTGATGCCATTGGTAAATGTAATATAAAAGACAATTTTAGTTGAAGTTTATACAGTTTTTTATTATGAATTGAGACCTATGATTCTGTACAGATCTCCTTTTATTCCCTTGCTTTTATTGACGCATCGTCTACTAAGACTGGTGTATTATACTGTGAAATAGATTTAAGGCAAATACAACAGTAGTTTTATAAATTAAATTTTGCATGGAAAATGAACCCTTTGATTTCATTTGTTAATATTAAACCAATGTCTTCCTTGAATAAGGGTTACTTTGCTCATTTTATGGTATTAAACATTTTTCACGAGTTGTGAAGATTTTCAAGATTGTGAAATATTTGATTATCAGACCACTACAGTTTGTACTTCAGTAAAAATATTGTTTTGAACTGGTATGTTTCTTTTACTTTCCATGTTTCCTTGTTTCCTATGGTATTTCTCATTTCAGAAGTTCATGAAATTAATACCAGCTTCTTGGCAAACCATTTTTTTTCTTGGGTTAAAGTTATTTTTAAATAATTTTTAGAAAAAAACTTCCTGTTTGTAAAAACAAAAGGAGCTTGACAGATCTCTTTAAATCTTATTTACATTGAAAATTTGGTTAGTTTTCAATTAAAGTTTTTTATCTATTTTGCACACTCTGAAGACTAGAGCTTTCTTCAGTAAAATTTAAGTCATCACAGGTGTTCAGAAGGTTATTAATCATGTCTTCTCTTGCAGGAATTAACGTAATGTCAATTTCTTTTCAGAGCCAGAACATCTGTGATGTTTGCCAGGAAGCTGCGAAATGTGTTTTAAAATGTGATAAACAATTAGTATACATGTCTTTTTCGGATTACCAATATGTAGAAATGGTTTATGACTTAAGGATACTTGTATATTTCACATTTTGTTGAATTAGTTTTGTTTAAAAGACATGATAAATGGCATTTTACTAAAAAGTAGACAAAATTTATGTTTTACGGAAGCTTCTTTTTGTTGTCGCAGTTTTGTGAAATATGCAAGATTTCAGTATGTACACTTTTCAGTTCAGTGATGTTATTCTCAGCCCAAATATTACATAAATGTTTTTTCCCCTTTGCAGTTGAAATCGGACTTCATCAGCCTTTTAAAGGAGACTTCAGACATAGATCGTCACTCTCGCTGGAGCGACATTAAACGTAAAATAGACTCTGATCCTCGTTACAAGGCTGTAGACAGTAGCTCCAGACGAGAGGACTGGTTTAAAGATTATGTGAAAAATCTGGATGATGTAAGTGTATGTTTTAGAATAAACCAGTCAAATCTGCATAAAGGTCGTATTTTAAGATAAAACTGGATGGCTGAAAAAATACTAGATTTACCCCAGACTGAAAGTACTTTCGTAAGATTTACCAAATTCAACTTTTGAATAATAATGATTCTAAAAGTTCCCTTCAGGATCTATGTGCACATGTATTGCAGTAATGTCTTAGCTGGTCTTTTAAAGATAACTCTGCCAATCGTATTTACTAAATTATCGAGTCTTTCATGCTGATGTTTTTGAGGGTTAAATATAAAGATAAAAAAATATTTTGTGACATATTAAATGACTTCAGTTTGTGTAGAAAAAAAAAGTTGTGGAAGTTAGGAAATTAAAAAAAAAACTGTGTCTACGATACCTTCCTTTTGTCAGTTGTCGAGTATAAAACTGTTTTCAGAAGGATTCAGATGATGAGGATCGAAAGACAAGAGAGAAACAGGAACGTATTGAGGCTAGTATACGTAAACGTGAGGAGGAGGTACAACGAACACTGTCTTCATCACTCAGGGAGCGAGAGAAAGAAAGGGAACAGCATAAGAAGGACGAAGCCATTCAACTCTTCAATGCTTTGTTGGTTGACCTGGTTAGTATAATCCCAGAATGTCTTTAAGAACCTGTGATAAAGGGAAATAAGATTTTCTTTATAGGCATTTAGTTTCTCGAGTTATTGTACTTCAGGTTGCAATAATTTTTCAGTTGAACGTAGTTCACTTAAACTCAGATAATTTGAACACCACCCCGTGGGCAACCCCACCGTTAGATCCCAGCAAAATCTATAATGTTAAATTTTCGATGGCTCAGACTACCAATAACTCGAACAAATTTTGTCTGTCTTGTCTAGTTCACAATACGTATTGCCATAGATTTAATTAGACAAAATTTGCCACAGTAATTTCAGCAATACTGACTATCATAGGTTCAGCTATATATGCTGCTGTAAGTTGAGCAGTACATACTCCCAACTGTTCTTAAACGTATTGCCACAAGTCCAGCAATACATACTGCCACCAATTCAGCAGTACACACTGCCATAGGTTCAGCAAACTTACTTTACTTGTATAGTGACTTTTAAGGTGGTCTGCTTGGTAAAATGTTGATGTCTGCTGTATTTAAAGAATATTTTGACTATTATTTCTTTTATTATTGACTGTTTGTTCCTTGTTATTGTATCAGTTTATGGAATTTATAAAATAGTGTGTAATCTTATATTGTAATTTCTTATTCAAGGTGCGTAACTCGGAGGCTACATGGAGAGATACCAGGAAGCAGTTGCGTAAAGACCATAGATGGGACCTGGCTGTACTGGAGCGTGAAGAGAAGGAAAAACTGTTTGAAGAACACATCTCTGCTCTGTCAAAGAAAAACAGGGAGATGTTCCATAAGCTACTTGATGAAACATCAGATGTAAGTTTTTCTCTCAAACCACTGGCACCAGATCAGAAAGAAAATGCCTCCGTGTTATACCCTACCCCTAGGTATTCTATAAGAACCATGGTCATGAACGGGAAAGTGCACTAACCCGTTTCAATCGTACATTTCTCAACTTAAACGCGCAGTTCGGTGAATGTGTACCTAGTATATTGAACAAGCGATAATTTATCTTCCATCGTGCACCAGTCACATTGTCTCAATATTCCATATTGCTGAGATTATCAACATATTTTATGCTTCCGTCAACGTTACAGAAAAAACTTGCTTGAACTTCCCTAATGAACATCCGGTCTAGAGGTCACGGCAGTGCGCACATGTTTGGCGAAACGTAAACAAACAAAAACAGATTTTTAAAAAATCACAATTTTACACTAAAACTCGAAATGATGAATGAAATTCATCTTGTATATGATCTTTAATTTGAAATCATACATTGGTCTGCATCTGTTCTGTATATTTTATTCATTTTGCACATTTTGCTGCATTTTCACATTTTAGCGAACACGTGTAGTAAAATGACGATTGACATACATTTTCACAACAGCCAATCAGAATGGTTTTGTAATCTAGAACGGAACTTCACCAGGGAAGTTCAAGCAAGTTTTTTGTGTAATGTTGAAATTACTGTAAACTACGCGTTGTTTTTCTAAAATAAGATGTATTGAAAAAATGTGACCGGTACACAATGGAAGATAAATTACCACTTGTTTGATATCCTTAGTACACATTTACCGCACTGCGTGTTTTAGGTATGAAATGCGCGATTGAAACGGGTTAGTATATTTTCCCGTTCACGACCATGGTTCTTACAGAATACCTAGGGGTAGGGTATAACACGTACGGAGGCATTTTCTTTCTGATCTGGTGCCAGTGTCTCAAACTTACAATAAGTGGTAAATATTTTTAGGACTCTCTCTCTTTATAATTATTTCTCAAAAACCCCCAGCTTGGATTAACCTAATTCTGTTCAGTTCTATAGAGCGTAACTTAAGGTCTTTGTGTTCTTGTTTTATTGAAGAATAAATATCTTTAAAGGAATTCAGAATTGCTACCCTGTATGTGTGAAGTATTGGAAATTTGAAGTACAATGGGTTAACTTTGCATTCTAGATACATATATGAGAAAGATACTGATATTATAAATATTTTGCAGATTACACTGTCATCATCCTGGAAGGATATCAAGAAACTGATCAAGGAAGACCCGAGATATTCCAAATTCTCATCCAGTGATAGGGTATGTATAACAGGGTCTTGTGGGGTTTTTTTGTACACACATTTATTATGTTTTTAGCTCACCTGTCACAAAGTGACAAGGTGAGCTTTTGTGATCGCGCGGTGTCCGTCGTCCGTCCGTGCATCCGTAAACTTTTGCTTGTGACCACTCTAGAGGTCACATTTTTCATGGGATCTTTATGAAAGTTGGTCAGAATGTTCACCTTGATGATATCTAGGTCAAGTTCGAAACTGGGTCACGTGCCTTCAAAAACTAGGTCAGTAGGTCTAAAAATAGAAAAACCTTGTGACCTCTCTAGAGGCCATATATATCACAAGATCTTCATGAATATTGGTCAGAATGTTCACCTTGATGATATCTATTTCAAGTTCGAAACTGGGTCACGTGGGGTCAAAAACTACGTCATTAGGTCTAAAAATAGTAAAACCTTGTGACCTCTCTAGAGGCCATATTTCTTAATGGATCTTCATGAATGTTGGTCAGAATGTTCACCTTGATGATATCTAGGTCAGGTTCGAAACTGGGTCACGTGGGGTCAAAAACTAGGTCAGTAGATCTAAAAATAGAAAAACCTTGTGACCTCTCTAGAGGCCATATTTTTCATGAGATCTTCATATATATTGGTCAGAATGTTCACCTTGATGATATCTAGGTCAAGTTCGAAACTGGGTCACGTGGGGTCAAAAACTAGGTCAGTAGGTCTAAAAATAGAAAAACCTTGTGACCTCTCTAGAGGCCATATTTTTCATGAGATCTTCATGAATATTGGTCAGAATGTTCACCTTGATGATATCTAGGTCAATTTCAAAACTGGGTCATGTGGGATTAAAAACTAGGTCAGTAGGTCTAAAAATAGAAAAACCTTGTGACCTCTCTAGAGGCCATATTTCTCAATGGATCTACATGAAAATTGGTCAGAATGTTCACCTTGATGATATCTAGGTCAAGTTCGAAACTGGGTCACGTGCGGTCAAAAACTAGGTCAGTAGGTCTAAAAATAGAAAAACCTTGTGACCTCTCTAGAGATCATATTTTTCAATGGATCTTCATGAAAATTGGTCAGAATGTTTACATTGATGATATCTAGGTTAATTTCGAAACTGGGTCACGTGGGGTTAAAAACTAGGTCAGTAGATCTAAAAAAGAAAAACCTTGTGACCTCTCTAGAGGCCATATTTTTCATGAGATCTTCATGAATGTTGGTCAGAATGTTCACCTTGATGATATCTAGGTCAGGTTCGAAACTGGGTCACGTGGGGTCAAAAACTAGGTCAGTAGATCTAAAAATAGAAAAACCTTGTGACCTCTCTAGAGGCTATATTTTTCATGAGATCTTCATGAATGTTGGTCAGAATGTTCACCTTGATGATATCTAGGTCAGGTTCGAAACTGGGTCACGTGGGGTCAAAAACTAGGTCAGTAGGTCAAAAAATAGAAAAACCTTGTGACCTCTCTAGAGGCCATATTTCTCAATGGATCTTCATGAAAATTGTTGAGAATGTTCAGTTTGATGATATCTAGGTCAGGTTCGTAACTGGGTCATGTGCGGTCAAAAACTAGGTCAGTAGATCGAAAAATAGAAAAACCTTGTGACCTCTCTAGAGGCCATATTTTTGTCAAGATCTTCATGAAAATTTGTGAGAATGTGCATCTTGATGATATCTAGGTCAAGTTTAAAAGTGGGTCACGTGCCTTCAAAAACTAGGTCATTAGGTCAAATAATAGAAAAACCTTGTGACCTCTCTAGAGGTCATATTTTTCAATGGATTTTCATGAAAATTGGTCAGAATTTTTTATCTTGATGATATCTAGGTCACGTGCTCAAAAACTAGGTCACTATGTCAAATAATAGAAATAACGACGTCATACTCAGTTCAACACTGAGTCATGTGGGGATAGGTGAGCGATTCAGGACCATCATGGTCCTCTTGTAATTTTATAACAATAGCATTTATGGTATAGCCACAACCTCTGTACAACAAACACATTTTAGTCTTAACAGTACTGTAGTGTTTGCGATAAATAATATATATGTCATCATTGATATGAAAAAATAGCTTGCTTGTTCTGTGAACAAAATGATACAAGATTTTCTTCTTCTATCACAGAGACGTGAGAAAGAATTTGACGATTATCTACGTGAGAAATATGTAAATGCTAAAGCAGAATTCCGAGAACTACTGAAAGAGACAAAACTCATCACATACAACTCGAGGGCAAAACTGCAAGAATCTGACAGCCATATGAATGACATTATCAAAATATTAGAGGTAAGTCATTGGCATTTGGTAACAGTTGGTTACCTCAAGAAGTGTTACCATCTTGTATAGTAATTTAGCAATACACATTGACGCAAATGCTTATTATTAAGAAATGGGTCAAAGAGTTCAGCTTGTAATTTTCAAGCGTTCTCAGGCATGGCCAGATGATGAAAATTTGGAACTGGTTCCTTATCACTATAGACATATTACATGTTTTCAGTAAGCTTGAAAGTAATAGGTAAACTTAAGGTATTGGACCCCTAATAGTAATGTTTAAAAAAATGTGTTTGCTAGGTATATTCTTAAAGTTGTCTGTGTTTTGCATTGTGTTGCAAATTTTAAACAACTTTTACCATGCCATTTTTTGATTTTTAGCTCGACTATTCATAGAATAGTGAGCTATTGCACTCGCCCATGCGTCGGCGTCCGCGTCCGCGTCCCGATTTTGGTTAAGGTTTTGTATGTAAGCTGGTATCTCAGTAACCACTTGTGGGAATGGATTGAAACTTCACACACTTATTCACTGTGACAAACTGACTTACATTGCACAGGTTCCATAACTCTATTTTGCTTTTTTACAAAATTATGCCCCTTTTTCGACTTAGAAATTTTTGGTTAAGGTTTTGTATGTAAGCTGGTAACTCAGTAACCACTTGTGGGAATGGATTGAAACTTCACACACTTATTCACTGTGATGAACTGATCTACATTGCACAGGTTCCATAACTCTATTTGCTTTTTACAAAATTATGCCCCTTTTTCGACTTAATAATTTTTGTTAAGGTTTTGTATGTAAGCTGGTATCTCAGTACTTACTAATGGAATGGATTGAAACTTCACATACTTGTTCACTATCATGATCTGACATGCACTAAGCAAGTCCCATAACTCTACTCTCTTTTTTCAAAATTATGCCCCTTTTTCGACTTAGCAGTTTTTGGTTAAATTTTGTATGTAATCTGATATCTCATATCCACTAATTAGAATGGATTGAAACTTCACACACTTGTTCACTGTCATGATCTAACATGCACTGTGAAGGTCCCATAACTCTACTTGGCATTTTTACAAAATTATGCCCCTTTGACTTAGCAGTTTTTTGTGAAGTTTTTGTATGTAAGCTGGTATCTCAGTATCCACAAATTGGAAAGGATTGAAACTTCACACACTTGTTCACTGTCATGATATGACATGCAGTACAGAGGTTCAATACCTCTACTTTGCATTTTACAAAATTATGCCCCTTTTTCAACTTTTGTATTCATTCAATTGACAAGGCTGTTGAATAGTCGAGCGTTGCTGTCCTCCGACAGCTCTTGTTTTTTATAAATTTTGTATAATTTATAGTATTTCCTCAAGCTCAAGTAGAAACAAATTGCAAAGTGATGGCCACTGTCCAAAACGTTTGCAGAGCATTCTATATACCATTAATTTTAATAAAATAATAAAACACAAAACTGTCAATATCATTGTTTCCAGGGTGCCTCAAGTAAATGGATTTAATGAGACAGAATTCTAACTCCAACATTGAATAATTATGGTCGAGTCCTGTGGGACTGTTTTAAATTTTGCTCACTTCATTCAAGAATAATCTTGGGACAGAAGTAAAACCTACCTGCATTTCTTTCACAATATGTAATCTAAAGAATAAAGGCAAAATAGAAAACTTTTACAGCATATATCACTGTATTTTTAAAGATGTTTAACTCTGCCCCCTTCTGTTCCAGAGGTAAATTCACTTTGAACAGCAGAAATTACTTATCAAATGAAAAGTTTTCACTTTTGTACAATAAACCAATAAATTTCGAAAAAAGTAAAAACTTAATAGGAAAAAAGGAAAAAAAGATTGTTCAAATTATCCCAGTTTGTCAAAAAAATGGCCACCAGGGAGCATGGTCACTTTTCCCTGTGTGTATGTAGTGGAAACTGCTGACCTGATTTTAAAATTTAACACAAAGGATCCTTGTTTGACCCTCAACAAAGAATGTTTAAATTAATCTGATTTGTCAAAAAAACATGGTCTCCACAGGGTGTGGTCACTTGCATATAGTGCAAATTTTGTTCTTGTATGCAACTGCTGGGCCAATTATAAAAATATTTCACACAAATGGTCCTTGTGTGACCAGGGTCTACCAAGATTGTTCAGTTTAGGGTAATCCAGTTGTCAAAAAACATGCCCCTCTCCCCCATTCTACACCGACACACTCCGAGACACATAACCTCATATTTCTAGTATTCTAGTAGCATCATTCCTAGAATATAAAAATACTTTAAAAGGCTGTACATGTGACATTTCTAACTTTTCAGAATGACAAGAGGTACCTAACGTTAGAGCCTGTAGCTGATGAACGTCGTAAGATACTAATTGGTTATATAGAGGATCTTGACAAAAAGGGAGTTCCCCCTCCACCAACAGCATCTGAGCCTTCAAGGAGAAACGTGAAATGAGAACAAGGGAAGTTAGGATAACCATTTAGGGACTTGCTATTTATTCTGTGCAAGTGGGCTTTGAAATCCATACACAGTCCGTTGGTGCAATTTAAGGAAGGTGCAAACTTACTTCTGGGAATTATTTAATTACATTACCATAAGGCATAAAGGCATGTTGTAAAGATTTTATATGAATGCCTAATTTTATGCCCTGGGAACACAATTTTAATTTGTTGTATTTTGGCCATGAACATGTGCTGTATTTGTGAAAGATGTCTTGCTTTTTGCTGTTGCATACATTAGTTGTTACTCATATGATGAACAGGAAGTCACAAATTTTAATGGAAAAGTAGATGTATATAATGTGTAAATATTTATTGTATGATATGGTTTTTAGATCTAGCCTTATACAAGAACATGGTTCAATATGGTACTAGTAGACAAGTGTGGCTTTGTGCTGGTACTAAGCGTTTGATTTATATCGGATAATTATGTCTTCAAATTTTATGTTTTATCGCTTTTGATGCCATTGTATGTTTAATGGTTATTTTATCTACAAATAAATGGCCATAAAAGAAACAATGCTTTTGTTTTTCATTCTGTTATATGCAGTATTACTGAAGTTATAAAGTTCCTTTCAACATTTGATAAAACTAATATGATTAAGTCTTTCCCCCCACCCCCAATCCTCTGTGGCAGACGTATTGTTTTTTGCCTTGTCCATATGTCACACTTCATTTCCGATCAATAACTGGAGAACCATTTGACATAGAACCTTCAAATTTCATAGGGTGGTAGGGCTACTTGAGTAGACGACCCCTATTTTTGGGGGGGGGGGGGGGGTCACTCCATCAAAGATCAGGGTCACAGGGGCCTGAACATTGATAACCATTTCCAGTCAATAACTTAAGAACCACTTGACCCAGAATGTTGAAACTTCATAGGATGATTGGTCATGCAGAGTAGATGACCCCTATTGTTTTTGGGGTCACTCCATTAAAGGTCAAGGTCACAGGGGCCTGAACATTGAAAACCATTTCCGATCAATAACTAGAGTACCACTTTACCCAGAATGTTGAAACTTCATAGGATGATTGTACATGCGAATTAGATGACCCCTATTGATTTTAGGGTCACTCTGTTAAAGGTCAAGGTCACAGGGGCCTGAACATTGAGAACCACTTTACCCAGAATGTTGAAACTTCATAGGATGATTGAACATGCGAAGTAGATGACCCCTATCGATTTTTGGGTCAAGCTATTAAAGGTCAAGGTCACAGGGGCCTGGTCATGTAAAATCATTTCTGGAAAGTAACTTGAGAACCACTTTACCTAGAATGTTGAAACAGGATGATTGGACATGCAGAGTAGATGACCCCTATTAATTTTGGGGTCACTTGATTAAAGGTCAAGGTCACAGGAGCCTGAACAGTAACTTGAGAACCACTAGGCCAAGAATGTTGAAACTTAGCGGGATGACTGGACATGACAAGTAGATGATCCCTATTGCAGCCAACCATCAGTGTCTCTTTGACTTTCGCTCCTGACCCCTATTGACTTCTTGCCTATACGACTTTGCATTTGGGGAGACGTGCGCTTTTTTACAAAAGCATCTTCTGTTAGAGAATCGGTATCACATGTAAGACAGTTATAACCCTCTTTCAGATGGAAATCTCATGAGATTTATAAGTTCAGATTAGCATTTCTTTTGTACGTTTTATGTGAAAAGGTATGGTCTGTACTGTAATACACTGTTAGACCCAAAGTTTGATTAGAGGGTTCAACATTCTGGGTAGAACAATAAATATGCAGTACACAGGGACAGGATGGCGAGCTCAAGCATATGGAACCAAGTTGGACAGCTTAACATTAGAAAATTTTAATAGAATTTGTAGAACATTTTGTTGTTATAGCAATGGCCTAGAAAATGAAGTGGCCTGTGTAGTGCCTGCCTGTTTAGCTCAATAGGGAGACAGCAGATTTAAGTATGGCGGGGTTGGGGAGTTTGATCGTTAGGTGAGGCATATGTTCTCTATGACAATTTGATAAGACATTGTGTCTAAAATTCATCATCCACCTCCGATTCATGCGAAGAAGTTTGCAGTTACTTGCAGAAAACCAGTTTGTACTGATAAAGATTATAGGAACACTGGTTTGGTTATCTAACAGCTGTTACTTAACTGAAATACTGTTGAAAAACTGTGTAAATCCAAAAACTAACCGTTCTCAATTTTGCTCCACGTTTCCTGGAAAGACTGATTTTGTGGCAGATGGATGTGGATCAAATAGTCTCCATTTTGGTGACTTGTAGGGACACTTACCTGTTTCCGATGTATAAACATGATCGCTTCCACTCACTTTTTAAGACTGACAAGATTTGTATGTTTGCAGCATGATGCTACCATTATGTACCATAACTTGAAAAATTGCAATACCAAGTTTCCCAGTTTTATGAACCCAAAGGTACAAGTTAGATTTCTGTTTAATAAGACAAAATTTTTATACAATACAAAAGTCTGTTAATACAGTCCAACCTCTTGTCCGTTTCTCCACGGAGCAAACACTTCTACAATGAAAGGTACATAAAATTTCTCAAGATCTGCACAGCAAAAACCCATCTACAACTCGCAGTTTTTTTTAGCCCAGTTTTGGCGAATGCTAGTGTATTACTGTCAGTATGCCTCCCGCAAAAACTAGCACAATCATGTCAAATGGGGTGTGGTTGTAATGTCATATCTTGCCATTTGCTCAAGGGAGGTTGCACTGTATTTGATTTCATTCACCGAGTTAAGGGGGCATTCAATTGATAACCTTGCATAAAAAATGCTGTTACACACTAACAAAGCAAAAGGTTCTCAATTTGTTGAGCAGAAACCATAGGACCTAAAGTTCTATTGCTCCATGTTTGCAAAATTACAGTTCAGCATTGAGGGATTTTCGGATAGATTGGTGTGTGAATTCATAACAATGCATAAAATTATACAAGTAACTTTTAATTTGTAAATAATGCATTAAACAAAATAGTATATGCGATAAATGAGCATATTTATACATCTCTAACATAAAACATTTGGTTGAAAACAATGTACATTAAAACAACAAAGATTTGACAAATTATTGTAGCATCTGATCAGAATTTATTTTCTTTGGAATTTGTTTTATTAAACACAGATCTGTAGAATGCCCTGTACATTTTATAACATTTGTAGAATGTTTAATACACACTACCCTTCACTGAATAATTACAATCATGTTAAATGTGTACAGAAAGTTACAATAGTATAATGGTGTAACAGTAGGATTAACATTTCTGGACATTAACCCTCATGCCTCTAGATATATATCACAATTCTGAATATTTGTTGAGAAACTGGCAAGTCCAATGTAATTTGTCATTTATGTATTTTACAGTTGCCACTGACTGCCGATATGGGCAACTCCTACAGAAAAATGATAGAAATTTTAGGTTCTGAAGATGCTGCAAGATAAGAAAATACATTTAATTCCAGAAGTCCCCCCCCCCATCTTGTTCTCTAATGCACGTAGTATAAAACACACTACATTAATACAGAAACTTGATATATAATTGCATTAAGCAAGAACTGTCACTATAAGCAACATAGACCACCAAATGAAAGCAGGTTTGATATAAAACCTATCCACTGACAGCAGTAAAAATTCAAACATGAAACAGTTTGAATTTTTTGTGCCACATGAACTGTGACAAAATCTTGTCACACAGAAAATACTAAAACACTGACCTAGACCTTTGAGTAACCAACCTCAATAGGGGTCATCTGCTGGTCATGATCAACATGCTTTCCAAGTCCGAGGTTTTTCTTTACTTACCAATTGGAATTCGAGAGAAAGAATGGACAGATAGACCATCTGATTACTATATGCTGCCTTTGGGGGCATTGAGACTATCGGAGATTTTATATGCAATCTTGTCTAACATGAAGTTTGGATCAAAGACCTTCCACATGTGAAACCAGTGCACTATCCACTTGACTATAGAAGGTTATGTTACATGTTGAATTCCAAATTTTAATGGTGCAGAAAGACCACTAGGGCTCCTACGGGTGTTGGCAAATAATTTGAAGTTGGCAACCATAAACCATCTAGCCATTAAGGCCGTCAGGAAATCAAATACTTTACATAACAATATTTACAAAGTACATATTGAACATACATGATAAGTAGTAGATAAATTCTTTAATTATGACATCAACTTTTTAATGCATGACTACTGCAATGGTTAGCACATGTAATTATTTGACATACTAAGTAAATTTTGTCTACGACTCCATGAATCATTGTTTTAACATTTTACTTGCAATAAGCGCTGTCAGTGAACAAGTGCACTCGACTACTCCTGCTTGACAGTGAAATAGGGCATACCTGATGAAACTAGAGCTATCAATAGAGTGATTAATACCCCATATGGGAACTGATATGGGACAGCAGTTTCGAGTCGAATCCATTTAGTAATAATGCATTTAACCATACTTTCTAAATGCCATACATTTTTATGTTTAAAAGTGACATATAAGCTACTAGCTTGTTTTCAAATCCATGTATTTGAACTGTAAAAATTTGTTGTACATGTTATGTGTATGTTGTTTCAAAAATAAGTACATAATTTAAAAGTGAATAATTCATGGAATATTATGCCTAAGTAATGCAACTTGTGTCTAAAGATCAAACATCCCACGTAACAGAGATAGAGCGAATGTGCATAAAAAATTAAGCTGAAATTCAAATTACAACTGGGGCATTATTCATGAAATAATTCAGCTGGAGTTATGGACCTTGTGTCCTATGATGATTAATAATTACAAGGTCATATGATGACAAATGCTAATTATTATACATTTAAATCAAATCGTATTAAGAGATACAAGTGAAAGTGCATCAAAACTTCAAACTGAAATTGCAAGTAAAAATGAGACATTCATGAAATAATAGTGTCAGGGTTATGGGCTAGTGTCATATCCAAGGGGTGGTGATGTAAAACAACTATTTTAAATCTGAATCAAATTCAGTAAGTAATAACTGTGAAAGTGCATCAAAAACTTTAACATGAAATCTAAATGAAAAAGGGCATAATGAAATGTTTGTGAGATTTATGAACCTTGTGTCATATGATGTAGCTGGTGTCAGATGTGAAACAACAATTTTAAGTTTTTATCAAATCTATTTCGTAATAAAAGAGAGAGAGAAAATGCATCAAACTTTAACCTAAAATTCTAAGTAAAAAGGGGACATAAATCATAAAATATTAGTACAAGAGCACTGGCTATTGTGTCACATGACTGATGTTGAAAAACGCCTCTTTTAAGTCAGAAGCAA
Organism: Mercenaria mercenaria; assembly: GCF_021730395.1. Lineage (NCBI taxonomy): Eukaryota > Metazoa > Mollusca > Bivalvia > Venerida > Veneridae > Mercenaria > Mercenaria mercenaria. Next base: position 26,527,588 of record NC_069369.1, read on the forward strand.
ATCCATCAAATAATAACAGAGATAAAATGAAAGTGCATCAAAACTTTTAACTAAGCTGTTGATGATGTGCCGAAGTGAGTAGGAGGACTCTGTATATACAAATACTTCTTATATTTTGAAAAAAGTTGACATATATCTAGTGGCATGCCCCTTAATCGTTAACCTGAACACATTTTGTATCTCATTTACTGCCATCATTTAAAAAGGAACAACAAGAAATAGGCTAATATCAAATAACTTTTTATACTTAAAACAGTATTTGTTCAAGGGTTTATCTATATTGCACAATATCCCTAACATTTTTATGGCAAATCTGATATAAATAACAGTGAATTACCATTTATTCTAACACGATCCGATTCATTTTCCTATTAAACAAAGAAGGCAGAAAACAGTGAATTATTATACAACAAATCACTGTTCTGACGTCACAGTTATTACGTCATGGCGTCAAACGGCATAGCGGCGCGCTGGAAAAGAAACCAATTGAAAACGGGCAAACATTTAATTAATGTCGTCAAGGATGTACTCTTGGTAACGTGTTAGAATCGAAATAATATATCTCATTTAGTGATTTGCTCTTGAATAAATCATTTTTTGTCGTTCAGATGCGTATTATTATATCAGTCGGGCTGCGCCCTCGTGATATAATTCCTTCGCAACTGAACTCCAAACAATGATTTATTCAACGACAAATCACTGGATGAGATATATTATTTCTTAAATAAAAACATTTTGTCAAATATACAAAAAAAATCAAATAAATTCTAGTCTAAAACTTAAAATTTGCAGTCTTACTGGCATAACTTTTTTAAAACACATTCTAAAATGATTAAAATCAAATTGTAGGAGAGAGTTTTGCAGAATAGTCTTCATAATTACATAAGGACAGACATTGGTAAACCAAAAATAAGTAAAAACTGGGTCCACTTACAAACCAACATGAAATAGTGAAGAAATTGCAATAGTGAAGGTTTTATATCAATCCATTTTAAACAGTGTAAAAAAAAGTGGAAGCAAATTATTCAAGTAGGTAACAAACTGTACTGTACATTTTATTTTCTATTTGGCATGTTTTTGTTGAACACGCATGAAATTTTGAAAAATCTTACACCTTATTATTGAAGGAATTTGTTCGAGTAAGATTTTCCTATAATGTGTATATTTAATATCATGGCAAAATAAATAGTAAATAGCTTTATTGGAGACTCGCAGCTCTATAGTTTTACAGAAATTAGGAATGATAGTAAATATTCGCCTTGACACTATTCAGCAAAAATAGAACCTTCCAAATAACATATGTTCATTTAATTTGGTATTCTAAATAATACTAGATACTTCCAAATGTTATGTTTATAAATTTTTCAGCAACATGTCAGACTTTCCTGGTGCTGTCAACTAGAAGGAACAGCAGCTATATGTATGTTTAAGGGGTAAATGTAATAAACATTAAGATTACATGTTTTCATACAAAACTATCTTTCATGTTTACATCATATGTTTTTCTATGGCTATACAGATTAACAGTTTAGACTATGTCTAAAAATGTACGAAATGGGAGAAAGTCACTCAAATCATGGAAAAAATCTGACAACATTTGTCAAAGCCTAAACAGTATCACACAATAACTGTGAAAATCTAGAGTTAAAATACTGAAGACATATGGCACATAACTAAAGCTAGATAGTTACAGTAACTACATACATTATTTCCATTTCCTTGGGACAGAACATATCTGAAATGTTCAAGACCTGAAGTTGTCACAAAAATGCAAAATGGCAATAAAAATGACAACCATTACATAAACCACTTCTTTACTTCAATTACAGAGTTGTTTTGATGTGTTTCAAGTCTGACAGACATAATTTAAATCATGATTTTCAACTTTTAACCCGTATCATGCTGGAAAAGATTGATTCTGCCTTTGCGACCAGTGCAGATCATGATCAGCCTGCACATCCATGCAGTCCAATCAAGATCTGCACTGTTCGCCATTCAGCCAGTATCTTTTTGGTAAGCACCCCTTTTAACAGTTAATGGTACTGTCCAAACTGAAAGATGGTCAAGTTCATTATAGAAATTTATCAGGGTAAGGATTAATGTTGCCTTTTGAAAGATTTGATGTGTCCATCTGGACATTATTTCAAGAATCAGTAACCTGGTACAACCACAAACTTGTGTGAAAGCTTTCTCACACGAGAGAGTAACATATCTCTTGCTGGACTCTCAGCCCACAGCAGTGAGGGATTTGACGTTGGTAATCTTTACCACTCGGCCAAGCCCCCACCCCGTAATCAAAATGAGATTTTGGTTGTAGAAGTTGCTGCAAAGACCAAATGCAGTATGAAAATGTGTACAAAAATACAAACAGATAAAGAGTAACAAGTGTTTCCTAAAACCTGTCTTGTAAATCAATAAAGTATCATGTTAAATGAAATACAGGTTTTGCAAGTGCTGTCAGATATAAATACAAATGAGCTTTGACAGCTTAGGTATTTATAAAAATTTCCAACAAATAGCAAGATCTGTACATGAATAAAATTTCACCATTAACAAAATGACTATGATGACAAATGAACACAAAATGAAAATAAAATGAACACAAAATGATGAACATAAATAGGCAAGATACAGAATATATCACAGTAGATATGGGTGTAGTATATCTGTACAATTTGTACATGCTCCTCTTCATCCGCACCTTTTATTGCAATGTAAATTTTTTTATTTAATGACTGGCTTAAAATAAAATTTGAATAAAGATGATCAGCTCGAGCAAATAATAAGACAAAATCCCTGAATAATAGTTAATTATTTTCAGGTATATCAAGGCTCCTATCAGAAATGGCTATGAAACTCTAGATTTGTCCATTGTAAAAGTATTAAACGTAAAATCAGTATGTATAATGAATGAATGAATTGGGTTTTACGGTGAACTGACAAAAAAAGGTCATATATCGCTGAGCAGTATGTCTAGTAAGAAGTAGTAATGCCCCTACCAAAATGCCAGTTTCTTGGTTCTTTTTTTTTATGTGTGTTGCATGTGTATTTTTTGTTTCCTTATTTGTCCTTGTTTCAAGTTCACAGTTATCTTGGGAAATGATCTGATTTGTAAAGTTGTAGCTGCTTTGTATACTCATATATCTTCATGTATTGTGTGAGTTTAATAAAGTGCTTGTTCTGCTCTGTTTTATTCTGGTAAATGACAGTATGTTGAAAATTTTAAGCTTATTTAAAATTTCATTTGTTTTTTTTCTTTAAAGATAAATTGATAATTAGCAAATCCATTCAATTTAAGTCCTTGCATATATTAAACAGTTTTTGAAAAAATAACATGTTTCCCAATGCATTCAGTTTTGCTAAACCAGTTTTATTTCAGGAAATAGAATGTGGATGTTAACATATTCCCCAAGAAAAATACTGAAAATCATGAATGGAACTATCTAAATTTTATGTATAAATATAAGTTTCATTTAATCACCCACCAACAAAAAAGTAAATAGTCCTTATAAGTTTTATTTAAATACGATCTTTAAGGAGATATAACTCCAAAAGAAATAATCTGCGCAGGACATTCCAATGATATGCAAAATTAGGCTACATACAAATAACTTTCAATGAAATCTGAGAAGTTTTGAAGAAGCACTGACAAAAATCTCTATACAAACTTTATGTATAATAATCAAGTGGCCATAACTCATTTCAAATCAATAAACTGTGAAACCTAAAATACATGCAGAAAAAAGCTTGGTGCTGTTCATTCTACTGAAGTTTAAGTAAAATCCCACTGATAGTAAAGGAGTGGTCAAGACATATTCTTTTACAAAAATTACCTTTAAGGGGCCAAAACTCCACAAAAACTAATCGGAACAAATGTGCCAAAGGTATGTACCAAAGACATCATTCCCGTGAAGTTTCATTGAAATCTGGCAAGAGATTTTGTGAAAATATACATGGCCAAGCTAAATATAAATGGATGGTCAGACACAGACAGCAAAGGCAAAACCAAAATGTCTCCCTCGGAATGGGAAGACATAATTAATTATAGTGAATGTATTACTGTCATAATGAATATTCTGTCACTGGATTCCTTGTTTGAAACAGAATTTTTAATTTGAAATCTATGTTTCTTTTTTCAAGAGATTTTAGCAATATGTTGTAAAATTTACCGGAAATGAAAGTCAGTAAGTTTTACAAACATATTGCAACAATAACATTTAATATCTTGGGGGGTCAAAATACCGAAAACTTGTTGAGAAGAAGTGCATCTGATTTCTACAAAACATGTCCTATTTTCTCCACTTTAACATCTGAACATTTCAAAGTCAAACATACATTTTAAAACTTTTCAAAAGAATAAAACACTTTGTAAAAGATGCTTTGAGTCATGGATAAAGATCTCAGAAGTTTAAGAAAACAAAACAAATATGATAAAAATTCAAGCAAGGAACTATGTTACGTATTTCTGCAACAAAGAAAAGACAAAACCGTTAAACTGATTGCCTTTGAACAGAATAATGTACTAGTTCTATACATTTAAACAGAACCTAACATCTGGAATGGGCAAATATTCAACCACATAGTAAGTTAGACATTTAAGATTTACTTTTAAATGTGAAATCTGCAATTTGGTTTAATTTCCTTAAAGGGATCTCAGTACCTATAAAAAGTAGTGTTGCATAATCTTTGCTTTTTGCACGTAGTGAGACAAAAACTAAAATTCACATTTCGAAGTCTAACTTTCTGACTTAAGATGTTGACAAATACAAGTTCCTGATTATCAAAGGACTATTTTTGTATGTATGAAGTAACATTTGTAGCAAACATATCTTAACATGATAATTGCATTACTGTAAAAGCAGAAACTTTCGAGAGGGTTTAATTTTTCGCAATATTCGCCAGGCCCTACATCTTGCGAAAATCAATCCACACAAATACTCAAAATTAGTAGAAATTATAATTAAAATTCAAGTAGGATACTATTTTTACAATTTCGCGAACATAATGAAAATTTCAAAAATCACGAAATTTTGACCCAGCGAAAATATCTGCTTTTACAGTATGATGATTCAATGTCATATTTAGCTACTGGTATATATAGTTATCCACAGGCTAATATTTCATTTGTTACATGACAATACTATTTTATCATCAAACATCAACACTTCTGATTTGTTTCACACCTGACTTTGGTTTTGGAGGAGTCATAGGAGCTTTTGCAGCACCCTGAGACTGAGTTCTTTTAACATTTCTATCACTTAATAAAGGTTTCTTTTGAACTTCAAATCTTTGTGCAAGTCCTGCAACACTAGCGGCACCGGCATCTGGATCATCGTCCAGCGATTCTGTGGAAGGTTTTCTAGTTGGTTCACTTGGTTTCAGGTTGCTCGACTGACTGGCTTGTTTTGACTTTGAAGAAAGACCTGGTCTGGCTTTTGGGTTAAATATAGGTTTTTCATTATCAGCCCACTTGGCTGGGTTAGGTTTTGTATCAGATTTTGCTTTATTAGCAGCAGTTTTGGGATGTAATGACTTCTTAGTATCAACACTCTTTGAAACTGTTGTGCGTGGTTTTGGTTTCATATTTTTTGGTTTAATTGCAGGACTAGAGGAATTGTTTGGAAGTTGTTTTTCAGGACTGTCACGTGGTATTTCTATGTTTATGTCATCTAATTTAGATAATTCATCTTCAAGCATTTTTCTGGTATTATCTACATTCGGTTTAACTGGTGGTGGTGGTGGCCTCTGGGGCATTCTGGGTGAACCTGTCGCCAAGACAGCAGATTTACGACCATCTTTAACTCCAATATGTACATCATCACCACATTCACTCTCGGGCATAGACATTGGACGTGGCGGTAAAGGACGATTTCTTCTGGTTGTAGAAGTATTTTCATACTCATTTGCTAAACTGACTTTTGGTGGCACCGGAGGAGGCGGAGCATCAAAGTCTTCTTGTGAAGGAGCAGCAGTAACGTTTAAATTTTCAAGCTTTACAAGATGTTTTGACCTCCTGTCTGTTGTACTTATCAACACTGGATTTGATATGTTTCTTGTTAATTCTCTCTTCTTCACAATATTGGCAACAGGAGCCTCTTCTGCCTTTTCTGCCTCTGGTTTAAGGTTTTGTGCTCCTTGTTTGTCACTCTTTGAAAAACTGGGAATTTTGAAAATTGGACCAAATCTCGATTTACTCTCTGCTGGCGGTGTTTCATTATTTGCCTCTGTCTTAAATTCAGACTGGTTACTGGCTCCTTTATTAGGTTTCAGTGGTGGTTTTGGTAAGGCTGGTTTGTGAGTAGGAACCGGACTTGGTTTCACATGTGATTTGGTATTAGAATGTGTCGTACCAGTCAGTACCGGGTCGGACACTTTGACAGATAATCCTGTACGGTTGTTATTGTTAACAGGAGGCTGTGGTCTGGCTGGCTGGGGTCTCAGGGGTTTTGTGTCAGTTGGTTGTGGACGCTGTGGTGCTTGTCTTACAGGTGAGTGCTCTCTCTTTGGTGGAGGTCGAGCCGGACGCAAAGGTCTGTCTTGACCCCTGAAGAAAGTTTGTATTTCTTTAACTTTGTTATTAACTGTAAATCTTTAATTTTTTTTAGTATATTACAGAGCAAAATAAAGAGATAATTGATATTTAGGCATCAGACAAAATTAAAATTTAGAAGCCATTAAACTCTGAAACTAAAGATTTTAATTAAGATAAACTGCATTATTCTGAAAATCAAATCCCTGAACATAAGGCTAATTCTGAAGCTGATAATATACCGTACAAAACACTGAACAGTTTTTACTCTTAAAAGTTCTCTAAAATGTAAATCTAATAATCCCCAAGTAGAACTTGTTAAACAAAATAACAAAGAAAACTGCATTTGTTACATATATTAAAATATATTCTTCAACCAAGACAGAATGGTGTTAAAGTAGTTCTGCACGTTTGGATTGAAATTTTTTCTACAATGTAGAATTTGATTAAACTCTGATATGGGTGGTTTTCAAAATAATGAAGCTTTTTCTTCTCTCTCACCTTACTTCAATTCAGTTCAGTTTTAGAATGTGTTTTGGAGCAAAATATATCCAAATCAATGTACTCAATAAATGTGTGCAATTTTATCTTGATGGCTCAAGCAGTTTTAAAGTTATATTAAATTATATAGCTAATTTTGTCCCCTGTGCACCCAAAAAAGTGTGACATTTTACATGAAGTATAGTTTTCAACTGAGGTTTACTTTTTAAAACCATGATTTATTGTTACAGTTTTGGCTTTTTAATGTAACTTAAACTCTGCACATTTAAATAAAATACTTCTTTTCATTACCTACATCTTATTGTTACTAATATTTCACATCTTGTGATGGAACCCTTTTCACGAAAAATAGTGAAAAAAATACTAAATTTAAATGTTGAACACTACAATTTCATAACCCTATTACTTTTCAAAAGTCTTAATGTTTTTCTAAGATCTTTATCCTTTCAGCTGTGAAGACACAGTATGATTTTTTTCTTTAATAAATCGACTTTCTCAGAAACTTGATGAATGTCTATACACCTAAAAATGTCCCCTGTGCACCTTTTCAGTTGTTAAGTGTCAGATTTCTTTTATTCTTTAAATAAAATGGGATTTTACTTTATTTTCCTTGAAAGGGAGTTACAACAGATACAAAAGCAGCCTTCAACTTCACATATTACTGACTGTTAAACATTCACAAAGCCAAAAGTGATGTCCCCTGTGCACCCTTTTTTTGACATATATCAATTATCATAGCATTACTGTAATTTGTGGTGGCATTTCTATATTCTTAGCAGTGTGAATGCAAAATTTAGGCATTACTTGATAATTTAGCATTATATAAGAAACCCTGGACAATTAAAAATTCATTGTTTGCATTTTTTTCCGAAGTTGCCAATTTTCAAGTTTAAAAGTGGAAACATCAGTTTTATTGCTTCTTAAGCTCTTAAGTTTACCTAAATATGTAAAGGTTCACTAGTAAATATTATGTAGTTAAAAGAATTTTACTTACCATGAACATATTCTATGAATAAATATTTGATACAATTTGTCCCCTGTGCACCCTTTTTAGTAACATTATAAAGTATGTATGAATTTTACTATTCCTTTTTATCATGCATGGTATTTTGTCATTTTTCTAATATGAATAAGCAGTTCATGTAAATTAAATGATTTCAGTGTGTTAGTTATGTATAAAGTCACTTATTTTTCATTTAAAAGCATTACATTTTGTTGAATTTTCATGTTTTTGTAGTGAAAATTTTCAATTTTGTAGTTATTTTGTGGAATAAACTATTTTTTGATAGTATTTGTCTAAAGTTTATTACCAGTAGTCTTTTTATGAATAGAAAACTAATAATGGATGAATATTACACTGATCTTCAGTATGTGTCCCCTGTGCATCTTTAAAATAACTCAATTTTGAGTAGACAATTCTAGAAATTAGAATTATTGGACATTCTTGAAATTTGGCATGTGGTTTATAAACATGCAACATGTCAGAAAAAAGTTGGTTTATAATATATGATAGTTATTTTGCATTCAGCAACAACTTTTCTAGGTAAAGTTTTATTTTCATGTCAAATTTGTGCAGAAAGGGTGATTTTAAAAACCAATGTCCACAAACATATGATTAAATAAGTTTCAAACCATACACATACACCCATTACTTATCATTTATGTTGAAAAAATTACTGTAATACATATTTCCTTGTCATAAAACCATGCAACATTTATCACCCACCTTACTGGAAATTCACTGAACTTTTGAATTAAAGGCTGAAATATTTTCTGATTGGCATTTCTCAACACTTCCCCAAAGTTATTTCCTTCAAATATGAAGTATTTGCTATAATAAAAAATAGGTGACCACCATAAGAAATAAGTTTGAATTTTCAACCCCTATGTCACACTTTTGCTTCATTATTTTGAAAACCACCCATATTTCAAAACTTTAGAATATACCTAGAAAATTCAGCAAATAAAAAAGATAGAATAGTGTACATGATTTTTTGCTAGACTGATTTGAAAAATTTGGACCTCAAGCAATATTTCATAATGGGGGTCTATGGGAAAATCTTAACTTTCATAACATTTTCGCAAATAGAATTTTTTCTACAATGTAGATTTTGATGAAACTTCTCACAGTTGTAAATAAACACATAGCCTATGATTTGGTGAAATAAAATTTATCGGTCTGTGTGCTTGTTTTTAAGATATTTGACCATGATTAAAGTGAAACGTACATTTCACGCTAATTTTAAGATATTATTTTGAATTTTTTAACGTGTCATATGATTTATTATCATATTTTGACTTTAGAAATATAGCAACAGTGTCACTGTAATAAATTTACTCACAGGTGTCCATTAATTCATAAACTGATTTTCATTTCCGTATGCCGAATCCAGGCTTTATTCTACGTTTTCCGGATAAGTGACTTTAGCCATCACTTCCGGTTTTTCAAACGTGCAAAACTACCTTAAATGATTTAGACTCTGAGAAAATTCCAGGCAATAGATCTGAAAATTGAGCCACACCATGAGAAAACCAACATAGTGCATTTGCGACCAGCATTGATCAAGACCAGCCTGAGCATCCCCGCAGTCTGGTCACGATCCATGCTGTTCGCTTTCAAAGCCTATTGCAATTAGAGAATCCATTAGCGAACAGCATGGATCCTGACCAGACTTAACGGATGTGCAGGCTGGTCTGGACCTATGCTGGTCGCAAATGCACTATGCTGGTTTTCTCGTGGTGCGGTTCTAATGTTTTTATACTCTGGATAAAGTAAAGATATGGTAAACACTTTAATGTAAATCTATAAACTTCTTTCAGCAAAAAATTATTTACATGTAGTATTATAACAAAAGAAACACCATACTTGTATTTCATGTTAAATCGATCATTCCACCAAGCGAAAATTGTTGCTCGGAAGAAGTAAGCAATGAAGGCAAGTACACCTAGAAGTGGCACAACAACCAGAAAGAACACTAGCAGACCAATCAACAGGCTCTTGTCATCTGAAATATCATCATTACAGACTAAGGTGAAACATTTCAAGACAAAAATACAAGATCAGAGAACTACCTGTAGGAAAAAAAACCTGCATAGAATAAAGTATGTTATGTGTTTAGTGAAAAAAGGTATTCTTGCAGTTTTTTTGTTGTTTTTCTACTCGAAGTATCTTGTACTCATTCATAAAACCTATCTGACATAGATTACTACCAAAGTTTAAATTCATTTTAAAAATCTGAAAAAAGTCTAAAAAACTAAAACCAGAAATGTTATATCTTTGTTTTAAAAACAACACGAGTTGTGAAAGGTGTTAAAAAAACATCTATTAATTTGATTAGGCTAGTCTCTTAAATTTGACTGCTGTCTTGTAATAATGTATCTCCTTCACTTAAAGAATCCTTTATCATGTAAATTATAAACCTAATTGCATTAAACAAAGATATACCATTGATTTTGATGGGTCCGCTATCTACACTGCCACCATTCCCGGCCTCGTCACATTCAGGGCCTCCCCATCCTTCGTCACAATGACAGTTTCCGTTACTGTTACACACTCCTCTATCTGAGCATCCAGAGGAGCAGTGGGAGATATTCAAGTGACTTAGTGCAGTACACTTGTGGTCAACACAGATCTGAAAGATTTTTTTATCATTATTAAGATGTTCTATAGGACTGATACTTGTGATTTTTTTTCACTCTACTCTGAATATTCTAAATGAAACCCATAATGGGAATGGGAAAAGATGGCAATCAGTAGCCAAATTTCACTGAAAAACATTACTGAAATATTATGAAGATGTTCTATAGGACTGATAATTAAGATTTTGGTATTCTACTGTGAATACTCTCAATAAAAGCCAGAATGGGAAATTGGAAAAGGTTGTAATCAGTAGCCAAAGTTCATTGGAAAAACAGTATAGATACAAACACAAGCAAGAGCTGAACTGGAATCTGTTATATAAATGGTATCAGTCATGTTAACCCGAGGAAGAGATTATCGAAAACTTTCTACAACTGTTTGCCTTGATAACAAACTTTATTTAATGTAAGCTTAAAAATGACTAAGACATCCCTGATGTTGTTTCATGCTGGTGGATTTAATCTGCTTTTGTGACATTTTTAAAGATATAATTCATGAAGATCTGGTTTAAGAATATCATTTACCTTCCTATTATCACACTTGGCACCATCAGGAACCATGCCAGGATCTGGCATATCAAGGCCAACATCCAGCATTGCACCTCTACAGACATAGGTTTGTGGTCCTATTGTAAGAAAGGTGGCTGGAGTGGCGTGAGCTAGATTGTCCTTCCAAAACATCAATTTCTCATTCTGGTGTACACAATGTAATAATCCACACATAACATTTCTGTAATATAAATTTGAACAAATTTGGTAGAGGCACACTTGGAAAGGCAACATACCAAATATCAAAAGCATATGCCTTGCAGTTTCAGGCAAGAAGACTTTTAAAGTTTTTTCCTATATAAGTCTATGTAAAACTTGAGACCCCTGTGGCAAGGTTCTTTTCACCCGAAAGGGCATAATTTGAACAATTTTGGTAGAGAAACACAAGGCAATGCAACAAACCAAATATCAAAAGCATAGGCCTGTGTAAAACTTTGAGACCCCTGAGGCAGGGCCTCTTTTCACCCCAGGGGCAAAATTTTGGTAGAGGACCACAAGGTAATGTTACATACAAAATATCAAAGGCCCATGTCTTGTGGTTTAAGAAAAGATTTTTAAAGTTTTTTCCTTCATAAGTCTATATAAAACTTGTGACCCCCCGGGGTGGGGCCTCTTTTCACCCCAGTGGCCCAATTTGAACAATCTTGATAGAGGACCATTAGATGATATCACATGCCAAAATTTATATCAAGGCTCTACATCTTGAGGTTTTGGACAAGAAGATTTTTTAAGTTTTTCAGAGTTCTGCATGGAATTCAATTCTTTGAACACTTTTTTGAAAGGGGCCACCCGAGGATCATTCCTGTGAAGTTTGGTGTAATTCTGCCCAGTGGTTTTCTAGGAGAAGATATTTTTAGAAAATGCTGACGGACGCATGACAAACGATTGACGCCGGACATTGAGCAGTCACAAAAGCTCACCATGAGCCTTTGGCTCAACAACTGGAGCATAAACACGTCACTGCCTAAACCTACACCACTGCCTAAACCTATGTCATATACATGTAAATACCAGTACTACATGATGTTAAAGAACTTACTCTCTCTGGCATGGCTCATAAGTAGACTTGGTCCAGTTATATCCACAGTTACCATGCTTGCTGCCGTTTGAGTTGAGATGTTTGAAGCAAACCGGGTCAGAGACTCTCCCCGTACTTCCCCATAGTAGTTTACACTGACCTGTGTGGGTCTTACACTGACCCTTGTAGCAATAAGACTGAAATGAAATGTAATATACAGATCTAAAATAACTTCTAATAGGAAAAATATAGAATAACAGAAACAAAACATGCAGTTCAGAATAATTAGTCACCAGAAGGGCAGAAATCAGCTGTATGACAAACTTTTCGCCCCAAGGACTGCCCTTAAATTATGAAGTGTTTATTACTAACTGGTTATGTACTGTGAAATGCCTCTTGATTATGAAGATAAATTCTATCATATGAAAGCCTACATTCTACTTCAGTTTTCCAGACTTTTAATCTTTCTCAGAACTAACAAAGAAAACTATTTTTTCTAATGGTTTTAAGCTGAAATGAGGGATGCCACTGTACATGAGTGATCATATATGAGCCACGCCATGAGAAAACCAACATAGTGGGTTGCGACCAGCATGGATCCAGACCAGCCTGCGCATCCGCGCAGTCTGGTCAGGATCCATGCTGTTTGCTAACAGTTTCTCCAATTCCAATAGGCTTTAAAAGCGAACAGTATGGATCCTGGCCAGACTGCGCGGATGCGCAGGCTGGTCTGGATCCATGCTGGTCGCAAACCCACTATGTTGATTTTCTCATGGCACGGCTCATATGTTTTTTTTTTTACAGTACCTGTCCACTGTAACAATCTACACCATCTTGTAGAAATACATCTGCTGGACACCTTGGGTTGTCCCCCTTACAAAACTCAGGTAAATCACAGTCTCCAACACTTGGACGGCAAAGTGTAGCTGCTGCCTTTGGCTTAAATTACAATAAAAATCCCTTGATACAACCATAAAATGGAGTTTTAAACATACGCCTTATGATAAATATGAAGGATATTTTGATAATAGGCAAAACTCTTGATCCCTAAAAAAATCATTGACCCTAAAGCGCTCACTTGTTTAAAAGGCTTCAAGTGTATTTGTATAAAGTAATGGTATAAGTACATTGTTACGTTTATATAAATATCAAGGCTCTAGCTATTATGGATTCTGAGAAGAAGATATTCAAAGTTTCTTTTATATTAGCCTATATTATATACATGTCACACACATGGGAATGGTTATTTTTTAACCTAGGGCAATAATTTGAACAATTACAGTAGAGGGCCAAACACCGATCTCACACACCAAATATCCAAGAAACATCTGTATAAATATTGTTTTAGAATTAGGCCTGCGGTTTCTGACAAGAACATTTTTAAAATTTCCAATATATACATATAGGGAAAAAGTGACAACTCTCCATGTTTTATGACAAAAAGATAATTTGAACAATCTTGGTAGAAGGTCAAACAAGGACCATTTGTGTGAAATAATTTAAAACAAGAGGACCATGATGGTCCTGAATCGCTCACCCATCCCCACATGACCCAGTGTTGAACTGAGTATGACGTCGTTATTTCTATTATTTGACAAAGTGACCTAGTTTTTCAGCACATGTGACCTAGATATCATCAAGATAAAAAATTCTGACCAATTTTCATGAAGATCCATTGAAAAATATGGCCTCTAGAGAGGTCACAAGGTTTTTCTATTATTTGACCTAATGACCTAGTTTTTTAAGGCACGTGACCCACTTTTAAACTTGACCTAGATATCATCAAGGTGAACATTCTCACCAATTTTCATGAAGATCTCGTGAAAAATATGGCCTCTAGAAAGGTCACAAGGTTTTTCTATTTTTCGACCTACTGACCTAGTTTTTGACGGCACATGACCCAGTTTCGAACCTGACCTAGATATCATCAAGGTGAACAGTCTCACCAATTTTCATGAAGATCTCATGAAAAATATGGCCTCTAGAGAGGTCACAAGGTTTTCTATTTTTAGACCTACTGACCTAGTTTTTGACCCCACGTGACCCAGTTTCGAACTTGACCTAGATATCATCAAGGTGAACATTCTGACCAATATTCATGAAGATCTCATGAAAAATATGGCCTCTAGAGAGGTCACAAGGTTTTTCTATTTTTAGACCTACTGACCTAGTTTTTGACCCCACGTGACCCAGTTACGAACCTGACCTAGATATCATCAAGATGAACCTTCTGACCAATATTCATGAAGATCTCATGAAAAATATGGCCTCTAGAGAGGTCACAAGGTTTTTCTATTTTTAGATCTACTGACCTAGTTTTTAACCCCACGTGACCCAGTTTCGAACTTTATCTAGATATCATCAAGGTAAACATTCTGACCAATTTTCATGAAGATCCATTGAAAAATATGGCCTCTAGAGAGGTCACAAGGTTTTTCTATTTTTAGATCTACTGACCTAGTTTTTGACCGCACGTGACCCAGTTTCAAACTTGACCTACGTATCATCAAGGTGAACATTCTGACCAATTTTCATGAAGATCCATTGAGAAATATGGCCTCTAGAGAGGTCACAAGGTTTTTCTATTTTTAGACCTACTGACCTAGTTTTTGATCCCACATGACCCAGTATCGAACTTAACCTAGATATCATCAAGGTGAACATTCTGACCAATATTCATGAAGATCTCATAAAAAATATGGCCTCTAGAGAGGTCACAAGGTTTTTCTGTTTTTAGATCTACTGACCTAGTTTTTACTCCCACGTGACCCAGTTTCGAACATGACCTAGATATCATCAAGCTGAACATTCTGACCAATTTTCATGAAGATCTCATGAAAAATATGGCCTCTAGAGAGGTCACAAGGTTTTTCTATTTTTAGACCTACTGACCTAGTTTTTGACCCCACGTGACCCAGTTTCGAACTTGACCTAGATATCATCAAGGTGAACATTCTGACCAATATTCATGAAGATCTCATGAAAAATATGGCCTCTAGAGAGGTCACAAGGTTTTTCTATTTTTAGACCTACTGACCTAGTTTTTGACCCCACGTGACCCAGTTACGAACTTGACCTAGATATCATCAAGGTGAACATTCTGACCAATTTTCATAAAGATCCCATGAAAAATGTGACCTCTAGAGTGGTCACAAGCAAAAGTTTACGGACGCACGCACGGACGCACGGACGGACGACGGACGCCGCGCGATCACAAAAGCTCACCTTGTCACTTTGTGACAGGTGAGCTAAAAACAAGGAAAGTAGTTTCATACAAGAAATTTTTTTTTGTTTCTACTATATACATAAGTTATAGGGAAACAAGAGGGCCAAGATGGCCCTAGGTCGCTCACCTAAGAAACACTCAATAACAGTGTAAAACATGTTTGACCTAGTGATTTCATGGAAACAAATATTCTGACCAATTTTCATTAAGATTGGACCAAAAAATTGGTCTCTTGCGATAAAACAAGCATTTTCTTAGATATAACCTAGTTTTTGACCCTAGATGACCCATGTTCAAACTCGACCTAGATTTTATCAAGGCAATCATTCTGACCAAAATTCATGAAGATCAACTGAAAAATACAGCCTCTATCACATACAGAAGTTTTTTCTTTGATTTGACCAAGTGACCTAGTTTTTCACCTCAGATGACCTATATTCAAATGCGACCTAGATTTCATTCAGGCAATCAACCTGACCAAATTTCATAAAAATCAACTGAAAAAAACAGTCTCAATCGCATACACAAGATTTTCTTTAATTTTGACCTAGTGACCTAGTTTTTGACCTCAGATAACCCATATTCAAAATCGACCTAGATTTCATCAAGGCAATCACTCTGACCAAATTTCATGAAGATCAATTGAAAAATACATCCTCTATTGCATACACAAAGTTTTTCTTCGATTTGACCTAGTGACCTAGTTTTTGACCCCAGATGACCCATTTTCGAACTCGGCCTAGATTTTATCAAGGTAATCATTCTGGCTAAATTTCATGAAGATCAGTTGAAAAATACAGCCTCTATTGCATACACAAGGTTTTTCTTTGATTTGACCTAGTGACCTAGTTTTTGACCCTAGATGACCCATTTTCGAATTTGGTCTAAATTTCATCAAGGTAATCATTCTGACCAAAATTCATGAAGATCAATTGAAAAATACAGCCTCTATCGCATACACAAGGTTTTTACGTGATATGACCTAGTGACCTAGTTTTTGACCCCAGATGACCCATTTTCGAACTCGGCCTAGATTTCATCAAAGTTATCATTCTGACCAAAATTCATGAAGATCAATTGAAAAATACCGCCTCTATCGCATACACAAGGTTTTTCTTTGATTTGACCTAGTGACCTAGTTTTTGACCCGAGATGACCCATTTTCGAACTCAGCCTAGATTTCATCAAGGCAATCATTCTGACCAAAATTCATGAAGAAGAATTGAAAAATACAGCCTCTATCGCATACATAAGGTTTTTCTTTGATTTGACCTAGTGACCTAGTTTTTGACCCGAGATGACCCATTTTCGAACTCGGCCTAGATTTCATCAAGGTTATCATTCTGACCAATATTCATGAAGATTAATTGAAAAATACCGCCTCTATCGCATACACAAGGTTTTTCTTTGATTTGACCTAGTGACCTAGTTTTTGACCCGAGATGACCCATTTTCGAACTCGGCCTAGATTTCATCAAAGTTATCATTCTGACCAATATTCATGAAGATTAATTGAAAAATACAGCCTCTATCGCATACACAAGGTTTTTCTTTGATTTGACCTAGTGACCTAGTTTTTGACCCGAGATGACCCATTTTCGAACTCGGCCTAGATTTCATCAAGGTTATCATTCTGACCAATATTCATGAAGATTAATTGAAAAATACAGCCTCTATCGCATACACAAGCTAAATGTTGACAGACGACGGACGACAGACGACAGACGACAGACGACGGACGACAGACGCCGGACATCGAGCGATCAGAAAAACTCTCCTGAGCATTGCTCAGGTGAGCTAAAAAGAGACCATGCCCTCTCATGGCCATGTTTTTTTATGAATTAGAGTAATTTGAATAACCTTTGTAGAAAGTCACACAAGGACTATTTGTGTGAAAGTATTTTTAAATCAGCAAGCTGTTTCTCACAAGAATTTTTTTTTAAGTTTCTACTATATACATATAGGGAAAAGTTACCACGCCCTCTGGCAGTCATGTTTTTAAATAAAACCGAATAATATGAACAAGCTTTGTAGAGGGTCACACAAGGACAATTTATGTGAAATTATTTTAAAATCTGGCTGGCAGTTTCACACAAGATTTTTAAAGTTTCCACTATATACATATAGGGAGAAGTGACCTCAGCCTCAGGCAGCCCTGATTTTTGACGAATCAGAATAATTTGAATAATCTTGGTAGAAGGTTACATAAGCACCATTTGTGTGAAATCATTTCTTTTGTTTGTTTGTTTTGGGTTTAACAACTTTTTTCAGTATTTCATTTATGTAACGTTGGGCAGTTAACCTAACCAGTGTTCCTGGATTCTGTACCAGTACAAACCTGTTCTCCGCAAGTAACTGCCAACTTTTCCACATGAAACTAGTGGATGTTTTTTAGCCTCAATTTACTTTTTCAATGTATTACATAAATATATCAAACATAATTTGGTAAATACATATTTACTGTTGATTAGTCAAAGCTAAGAGCACATACGCAAGCCTTTAAGAAGAGCCAATCACCTGAACCTTTGGCAACTATAACTGAACACAGCAGAAATTTAGCTTATGTCACACTCAGCTAGTGACACTGTCCTGATCTAAGTAAATATCAGGAAAGCAAACACCATTCTGAATTCTGCTAAGGTGCTAATGCAAATCCCATGAAAGTTCAAAGACCTTCTCAATACCTAGTCTTATATACATCCTCATATTATTTGCTTCACAACTGTATTACAATTACTGTATGATTATAATTGTTCATCAGGAACTAACATAATTCTTTCATAGTGAAGTACAAAATCAAAGCCCAGTAATGAAAAAAACAAGAGGGCCATGAAGGCCCTGTATCGCTCACCTGACCTATTGACCTAAAGATCATCAAGATAGTTTCATTAAGATATGGTCATAAATGTGGCCTCTGAAGTGTTAACTAGCTTTTGCTTAGTTTTGACCTAGTGACCTAGTTTTTGACCCAATATGACCCAGATTCAAACCTGACCTAAAGATCATCAAGATTAACATTCTAAGTTTCATGAAGATACAGTCATAAATGTGGCCTCTAGAGTCTTAACAAGCTTTTCCTTTGATTTGACCTGGTGACCTAGTTTTTGACCCCACCTGACCCAGATTTGATCTTGACCTATAGATCATCAAGATTAACATTCTGACCAAGTTTCATTAAGATATGGTCATGAATGTGGCCTCTAGAGTGTTAACTAGCTTTTCCTTTGATTTGACCTGGTGACTTAGTTTTTGACCCTACATGACCAAGATTCAAACTTGACCTAAAGATCACCATGAGTAACATTCTGACCAAGACGTATGAAAATACAGTCATAAATGTGGCCTCTATAGTGTTCACAAGCTTTTCCTTTGCTTTGACCTGGTGACCTTGTTTTTGACCCCAGATGACCCAATATCAAACTCGTCCAAGACTTTATTGAGGGTAACATTCTGACCAAGTTTCATTAAGATTGGGCCAAAATTGCAACTTCTAGAGTGTTAATGAGCTTTTTCTTTGATTTGACCTGGTGACCTAGTTTTTGACCCCAGATGACCCAATATCAAACTCGTCCAAGACTTTATTAAAGGTAACATTCTGACCAAGTTTCATTAAGATTGGGCCAAAATTGTGACCTCTAGAGTGTTAACAAGCTTTTCCTTAGATTTGACCTGGTGACCTAGTTTTTGACCCCAGATAACCCAATATCAAACTCATGCAAGATTTTATTGAGAGCAACATTCCGACCAAGTTTTATTAAGATTGGGCCAAAATTGTGACCTCTAGAGTATTAACAAGGTTTTGCTTTGACTAGACCTGGTGACCTAGTTGTTGACTCCAGATGACCCAATATCGAACTTGTCCAAGATTTTATTGAGGGTAACATTCTGACCAAGTTTCATAACGATTAGGTCAAAATTGTGACCTCTAGAGTGTTAACAGTCAAGTTGTTTATAACAACGGACGGACGACTGACGGATGACGACAGAAGACAGAGACAGGGCGATCACAAAAGCTCACCTTGAGCACTTTGTGCTCAGGTGAGCTAAAAATCCATTAATCAAATTTTTAAAATATAACAATTCATTTCCTACATAGCCATTTTGGCTGAAACTGGTACTTCACCCTCAAGAAATTGGAAGAAAATGACAGCCTGTTAACATCAGTTCAATATCTTCCCCAAACTTTAAAACATAAAGAGAAAAGAATCAGAACAGGAAGCCATATCACTTCAACTAAAATTTTGGTTATGTTTGTATAGACTTGAGCTACAGTTTAGCAACAGAAAATTATTCTAAAAACGGATCTCTGGCTAAGTAACAAACTAAGGCTGCAAAACTGACGATACTTTCCAGTCAACACACTAACCATGCAACATGATATTTCAAATGATTAACAAGAGGACCATGATGGTCCTGAATCGCTCACCTCTTCCCACATGACCCAGTTTTGAGTATGACATCGTTTTTTCTATTATTTGACATAGTGACCTAGTTTTTGAGCTCATGTGACTCAGTTTTGAACTTGACCTAGATATTATCAAGATAAAAATTCTGACCAATTTTCAAGAAGATCCATTGAAAAATATGGTCTCTAGAGAGGTCACAAGGTTTTTCTATTATTTAACCTATTGACCTAGTTTTCGAAGGTATGTGACCCTGTGTTGAATTTTACCTAGATATCATCAAGGTGAACATTCTCACTAATTTTCATGAAGATCTCATGAAAAATATGGCCTCTGAGAGGTCACAAGGTTTTTCTATTTTTATACCTACTGGCCTAGCTTTTGACCGCACATGACCCAATTTCGAAACTGACCTAGATATTATCAAGGTGAACATTCAGATCAATTTTCATGAAGATCCATTGAAAAATATGGCCTCTAGAGAGGTCGAAAGATTTTAATAATTTAAGACCTACTGACCTAGTTTTTGACCGCAGTTGACCCAGTTTCAAACTTGACCTAGATATCATCAAGATGAACATTCAGACCAACTTTCATACAGATCCCATGAAAAGTATGGCCTCTAGAGAGGTCACAAGGTTTTTTTATTATTTGACCTACTGACCTAGTTTTTTAAGGCACGTGACCCAGTTTCAAACCTGACCTAGATATCATCAAGGTGAACATTCTGACCAATTTTTATTGAGATCCATTCACAAGTATGGCCTCTAGAGAGGTCACAAGGTTTTTCTATTTTTAGACCTACTGACCTAGTTTTTGACCGCACATGACCCACTTTCGAATTTGACCTAGATATCATCAAGATAAACATTCAGACCAACTTTCATACAGATCCCATGAAAAATATGGTCTTTAGAGAGGTCACAAGGTTTTTCTATTATTTGACCTACTGACCTTGTTTTTGAAGGCACGTGACCCACTTTCGAAATTGACCTAGATATCATCAAGATGAACATTAAGATCAACTTTCATACAGATCCCATGAAAAAATATGGCCTCTAGAGAGGTCACAAGGTTTTTCTATTATTTGACCTACTGACCTAGTTTTTGAAGGCACGTGACCCACTTTCGAACTTGACCTAGATATCATCAAGGTGAACACTCTGACCAATTTTCATGAAGATCTCATGAAATATATGGCCTCTAGAGAGGTCACAAGGTTTTTCTATTTTTAGACCTACTGACCTAGTTTTTGACCGCACGTGACCCAATTTCGAACCTGACCTAGATATCATCAAGATGAACATTCAGACCAACTTTCATACAGATCCCATGAAAAATGTGGCCTTTAGAGAGGTCACAAGGTTTTTCTATTATTTGACCTACTGACCTAGTTTTTCATGGCACGTGACCCAGTTTCGAACTTGACCTAGATATCATCAAGATGAACGTTCTGACCAATTTTCATGACGATCTTGTGAAATATATGGCCTCTAGAGAGGTCACAAGGTTTTTCTATTTTTAGACCTACTGACCTAGTTTTTGAAGGCACGTGACCCAGTTTTGAACTTGACCTAGATATCATCAAGGTGAACATTCTGACCAATTTTCATGAAGATCTTGTGAAATATATGGCCTCTAGAGAGGTCACAAGGTTTTTCTATTTTTAGACCTACCGACCTAGTTTTTGACGGCACGTGACCCAGTTTCGAACTTGACCTAGATATCATCAAGGTGAACATTCTGACCAATTTTCATGAAGATCTTGTGAAATATTTGGCCTCTAGAGAGGTCACAAGGTTTTTCTATTTTTAGACTTACTGACCTAGTTTTGGAAGGCACGTGACCCAGTTTCGAACTTGACCTAGATATCATCAAGATGAACATTCTGACCAACTTTCATAAAGATCCCATGAAAAATATGACCTCTAGAGTGGTCACAAGCAAAAGTTTACGGACGCATGCACGGACGGACGGACGACGGACAATGCGCGATCACAAAAGCTCACCTTGTCACTTTGTGACAGGTGAGCTAAAAAAACAACAACAAAGATTGCTCACCTTGCATGTGTTGAGATCGCAGCATCCTCCAGAAGCACACATTGATCCTGGAGTCAGCTTACAGGTACTTGCATTGCAGCATTTGTTCAAACAATCCTAGCAAAAAACACAAATAAAATATTCCAACAATGTTTAGAAATGTTTAGAAAAAATGCCATGAAAAGAAGAATAATATTAGCTGCCTATTGAATTGTTTTCTGAATCTGTAAGTCCAAAAAGAATTTGCAGCACTTCTTATTTACCTATTCCTTAAGTCTAAACAGAAACTGTTTCACTGGTAGCTATGGACTATGGTAACTAGGCACTCTTGTGACTTCAGTTTTTCTTGTGAAATGCAGATTTAGTACAGTGTTACCTCTGGCATCCCGCAGTCACACTCCTCTCCTTCTTCAAGAAAACCATTGCGACAGACCGGACCTTCGTACAACTGCTCCGGTAAATTACGTAGACAATAATCCATTCCCATTTCAAACGCTTCTTGTAAAGCCAACATGGAGCAGGACGACCAGTGAGTAGGTGTATTTATCCTGTACAATATAAAAAGACGACTTAATTTCAAATTCTATTTATTACTTAGAAAAGTTGTCTATACAAAAGTAATACTGTTCTACAGAACTGATGTTATATGATCAAAACCAGCAACAACCGGGCTCAGATAACATCAACATTGTCCAGATATTTAACACTGAGAATGGGGCTGCATTAAATTCTATTGTTATCATTCTTTCACCCATTTTATAAATACCACTGTCATTGTAATTTAAATCACACTTGGACAAAATCACATCAATTCTCATAGAGGTAGCTTTACAACTGAAATGCTTCTGTGGAGTTGATTTGAACTGATCAAGTGCACATTTTAACAACATGTACAGTCATTTTAATTCATCCATTTTATATACAATACAAAAGAAACACCTGAATAATTCCCAAAATAAAATCATGGTAGTGACCCACACTAAGTATATTTATTCTATAATGCCTAGTTTATAAGAATAATTCTCTTTAAACGTATCCAAGATAATAAACCATATTTCCACCAAAAGAACAGGAAAGGGTGGGGCTAAACCATTTTGACATTCATATTATAACAAGAGCTGTCCGTAAGACAGCCAATGCTCAGCTATTCGAATTGTTGTCCCAGAAGCAGGAATATAATTATGTTAAAATATCTATAGAGTTTCGATCCAGTACCTGTATTAAGTTTTGGAGATAGTAACTTACATGCAAAACTTTAACCAGAACTTTTTAAGTTCAAAAGGGGACACAATTTTGCAAAATACATGTCAGAATTATGAGACTTGATGCTATCACCTAGTTTTATAAACCGAAAGAAACATGTGAAGTTTCAATTCAACATTTGGATTAGTTTTTGAGATAGTAATTTGCAAGCAAAACTTTAACCAGGATTTTCTTAGTCCAAAAGAGGGCATAATTTGGCTAAAATGCATTTCAGAGTTATGGGACTTGATGCTATCACCCAGGTTTTATAACCCCAAAGACACATGTGAAGTTTCAATTCAATATCTTCATTAGTTTTGGAGATAGTAACAAACATGCAAAACTTTAACCAGGATTTTCTAAGTCCAAAAGGGGGCATAATTTGGCCAAAATACATGTCAGAGTTATGGGACTTGACCTAGTATACATGCCTTTAAATGATAGCTGCATGTACTTGCATGCAAAACTTTAACCAAGGTGTGACACTGATGCCAGGTTGAGTAGAATAGCTCAGCTAAAAAAAAAAATAAGGCAGTAGGTCAGAAACCATCAATACAGGCAAAGACTGAGATGAAAATTCAAGAGTGGTTTCATCTGACCTAAAAGTTCCCATCAAATTTAATCTATTGACAAAACATACTTGGCACAATAAATATAGCAGAAAATCCATTTTGTATCAAGACTGTTTTCCTCATGTCAATCATATGATGAGTTACCCTTACATTGAATGTCATAAACCACATAGTGCTTGCCGTATGTACCTACCAGCGCATAGCGTTGGAGGATCCTCTATGCTGTTGCTACGTTCCTATGATGCTTTTGAGGCATCATTCCTGACCAGTATCATGAATTGTATATGCTGGGTTGAAATAACTATGTTTTAACTCATCACTATTTCTACAACGTCAATACTCTGTCTCAACAAGCAACATATGTTTTAACATTTGATCAATTCTGCTAAACCTTATGTGATGTTTAACATTATCATCTTATAATAACTAACCATATCACCACCGCCTCAGAGCAAAAAGGGTGTAACTACTTAGACATGAAGGAGAGCTTATCCACTTCTGCACTGAGGTGGTGAGTTATGACTAAACAACAGTTTATCAAATATAATCATCTAGAATTTTGAGGAAATAGACAATTACTTTATTGGTATAACAGTCTCACAATTGGTAGTTATTAGTAAATTTATATGCTATGCAAGATCTTCATCATTTCAGACATGCAGTTAACAAATATATTTTAGTAGAAAATGAAGAATTATCAAGTAACAATAACTAGCAAGCATATATTCTTCCTTTCAACAAATTTTGGAAATTAAACAAAGGCTTTCTATTGACATATGCCATGCTTTTCATCTTAATACTTGGTTAAATGAACTAAAACAAGGCCCTATACGCCCACCAGGTTTTCCTAATTCAAACGGGTAATTTAAACATAAAACATTTATTCTTTGAAAACTGGCCAGCAGATTCAGAGGAAGATTTTCAAAGTTGACCATCAATCCATACAGGGAAAACTAGACTTGCTCCCAGCAGCCATGTTCCTTTATTCCACAAATCAAGGTGTCTTTAACACAAGCAACATTTGTGAAATTATTTGGAAATTGGACCAGTGGTTATTAGGAAGATGGCATTTGAAGACTCTTCTATTTTTAGCTCTGGCAGCCATGTTTTTTGGCAAATCAGAATAACATGAACATTCTTGATAGATAGTCACTCAAGCAAGCTTTATATTAAGTTCTGACTATGTGCAACCAAGTCGAACCATTAATTTTGAACAACGATGCAAGAGGACCATACAAAAAGCAACTGGGCCAAGTTTCATCAATTTCAAACTCATGGTTTTAGTAGAGATGGCATTTGAAGAAAATGTTGACAGACTAATGGACGACAAATGGTGAGTGATCACAATAGCACCTTGAGCATACTCTGCTCTGGTGGGCTAAAAGCTTTGCCCTATCTTGGGAGGAAATAGTTTTAACTCAGCAAGCCAGGGTGTCTTACCAGTTCACAATATGTTCATGACTTAGCTTTTTCTTGAAAACACAAGTTCATTAAACTTTAGCCTGCTGGTGGCAAGTGATTCTGCCTTTGCGACCAGTGCAGACCAAGATCAGCCTGCACATCCGTGCAGTCTGATCATGGTCTGCACTGTTCGCTATTCAGTCAGTAAACTTTCAGTGGACACCCCTTTGAATAATAAATGGCACTGCCCAAACTGAAGGATAGACCTGTCCATTTTAGAAATCTAGCAGGGTAAAGGTTAATTTCCCAGCAGTTTATGAGGAAATTACAGACTATCATAAAGCAGAACAAATTTGCTCACATTGGCGATATCTGAAAAACCTTTTTTTTTCAGGACAGCAATGAGAAGAGTGACTTTTTAGCAATCAGTAGTCACTGTAGTGTGATCAGACTTGTCAGGTAATGTTGCTATGGTTCCTGGTATTGTTCACAATCAGTTTTATCAATTTGTTCGTTTTCACGAAAACTAAATCCATCACATATAGAAGTTAGGAAGATATTAGTCCAAATAATTTGATGTCAGAACTGATTCCAAGATATTTTCGTGATAGGGCAGAATCCCTCTCCTTATGTCAAAACCAGTAATGACCTTTTCTGTGGTGAAAATAGATTTCGGTAAAAACACGATCAGGCAATACACTTAAACGATGAAATCGTAAAACAAAATAAGGTACAGCTGATGGTGCAGTTGGTCATTATCGATCATGTGACACTAAGCGGAGCCATGTAAAATGTGAGTTAACTTTATGGTGCATTGTTTAAAACAGTGACAAATTCGTGTTTTGCTGTTTATTCACATAAATATCAATTGAATGGAAGGAAAAATGCAGGGCCTCCGCTGCCGATCGCCAATGTCGCCATTTGCGATAATTTTAAGAATTTGGCGCTAAATTTTGCGAACTGGCGAAAATAAGTGGCGCATAGTTTTTTTCCTCGGCATTTGTTTTTTCCGTAGTGATATCAGCGGCCCAAGAATTGGTTCCCGATACACGTGTTTACCTAGACGCTGGTAGTGAATAAAATCGATAACCAGTCTAGGCGGTGTATTTAACAATTCGACTATTGAAGCTGGTTGACACTTTGAGAAGATAATTGCGTAATAATGTGTGAATTGAAGATTAATCAGTAATCAAAACATCTGCCAGCTTGTATGTTTGACCTCTGCCGATAATAATAATGAAATTATTTACAATATTTTATTTCTCTATGCACACTATGACAGCCAACTAAAAAAAACAAGAGGACCATGATGGTCCTGAATCGCTCACCTCTTCCCACATGACCCAGTTTTGAGTATGACGTCGTTTTTTCTATTATTTGACATAGTGACCTAGTTTTTGAGCTCATGTGACCCAGTTTTGAACTTGACCTAGATATTATCAAGATAAAAATTCTCTCCAATTTTCATGAAGATCCACCGAAAAATATGGTCTCTAGAGAGGTCACAAGGTTTTTCTATTATTTGACCTATTGACCTAGTTTTCGAAGGTACGTGACCCTGTTTTGAACTTTACTTAGATATCATCAAGGTGAACATTCTCACTAATTTTCATGAAGATCTCATGAAAAATATGGCCTCTAGAGAGGTCACAAGGTTTTTCTATTTTTATACCTACTGGCCTAGTTTTTGACCGCACTTGACCCAGTTTCGAAACTGACCTAGATATCATCAAGGTGAACATTCAGATCAATTTTAATGATGATTCATTGAAAAATATGGCCTCTAGAGAGGTCAAAAGATTTTAATAATTTTAGACCTACTGACCTAGTTTTTGACCGCAGCTGACCCAGTTTCAAACTTGACCTAGATATCATCAAGATGAACATTCAGACCAACTTTTATACAGATCCCATGAAAAGTATGGCCTCTAGAGAGGTCACAAGGTTTTTTTATCATTTGACCTACTGACCTAGTTTTTTAAGGCATGTGACCCAGTTTCAAACTTGACCTAGATATCATCAAGGTGAACATTCTGACCAATTTTTATGGAGATCCATTCACAAGTATGGCCTCTAGAGAGGTCACAATGTTTTTCTATTTTTAGACCTACTGACCTAGTTTTTGACTGCACATGACCCTGTTTCGAAAGTGACGTAGATATCATCAAGATGAACATTCAGACCAATTTTCATACAGATCCCATGAAAAATATGGCCTTTAGAGAGGTCACAAGGTTTTTTTTATTATTTGACCTCATGACCTAGTTTTTGATGGCATGTGACCCATTTTCAAACTTGACCTAGATATCATCAAGATCAACATTCAGACCAACTTTCATACAGATCCCATGAAAAATATGGCCTCTAGAGAGGTCACAAGGTTTTTCTATTATTTGACCTACTGACCTAGTTTTTGAAGGCATGTGACCCACTTTTGAATTTGACCTAGATATCATCAAGGTGAACATTCTGACCAATTTTCATGAAGATCTCATGAAATATATGGCCTCTAGGAAGGTCACAATGTTTTTCTATTTTTAGATCTACTGACCTAGTTTTTGACCGCATGTGACCCAGTTTCGAACTTGACCTAGATATCATCAAGATGAACATTCAGACCAAATTTCATACAGATCCCATAATAAATATGGCCTCTAGAGAGGTCACAAGGTTTTTCTATTATTTGACCTACTGACCTAGTTTTTGATGGCACGTGACCCACCTTCGAACTTGACCAAGATATCATCAAGGTGAACATTCTGACCAAATTTCATGAAGACCTTATGAAATATATGGCCTCTAGGGAGGTCGCAAGGTTTTTCTTTTTTCAGACCTACTGACCTAATTTTTGACCGCATGTGACCCAGTTTCGAACTTGATCTAGATATCATCAAGATGAACATTCAGACTAACTTTCATACAGATCCCATGAAAAATACAGCCTTTAGAGAGGTCACAAGGTTTTTCTATTATTTGACCTACTGACCTAGTTTTTGACGGCACGTGACCCAGTTTCGAACTTGACCTAGATATCATCAAGATGAACGTTCTGACCAATTTTCATGAAGATCTTGTGAAATATATGGCTTCTAGAGAGGTCACAAGGTTTTTCTATTTTTAGACCTACTGACCTAGTTTTTGACGACACGTGACCCAGTTTCGAACTTGACCTAGATATCATCAAGATGAACATTCTGACCAATTTTCATGAAGATCTTATGAAATATATGGCCTCTAGAGAGGTCACAAGGTTTTTCTATTTTTAGACCTACTGACCTAGTTTTTGATGGCACGTGACCCACTTTCGAACTTGACCTAGATATCATCCAGATGAACATTCTGACCAATTTTCATGAAGATCCATTGAAATATATGGCCTCTAGAGAGGTTACAAGGTTTTTCTATTTTTAGACCTACTGACCTAGTTTTTGAAGGCACGTGACCCAGTTTCGAACTTGACCTAGATATCATCAAGATGAACATTCTGACCAACTTTCATAAAGATCCCATGAAAAATGTGACCTCTAGAGTGGTCACAAGCAAAAGTTTACGGACGGACGCACGCACGCACGGACGACGGACGACGGACACCGCACGATCACAAAAGCTCACCTTGTCACTTTGTGACAGGTGAGCTAATAAAAGTGGCTCAGAACTTTGGCTCAAAAATGGCTCTAAAGTGGCTCCAACTTTTTCAAATTGGCGAAAAGGTTGGCGACAAGTATGAAAAACCCAGAGGAGGCCCTGAAAATGGATATTCTTTCCAGGTATCTTAAAACTTCACTAATGTTTTCGTTTTTTAATGGTTAAAATGTGATTTAAAAAATGCTGAGAAACGCCGCGAGGGTTCACCACAGAAAAGGTCCTTCCTATGTTGTTGTACGTGGAGGAGAGATATTGACCTAGACAAAAATTATCTCAATATCACGACTCGCCTACAATAAGTTGAACTAGGAAGATATAGATTTATCATATTTCAATTAAATGATAATTTCATCTTGCAGAGAATTACATCAAATTTCAAAGTATACATTGACCATTTTCTAATATTTCCTGAAAACAAGGAGCTGCGTTCAATAAACGCTTGATGCCCCCAGTGGCATCGTTGTCAATACAAAGCAACCTTAGTCCAAAACGAGGTCAAGGTCAAACTGAGGTCAGGTGATGTTTGAAGATGAGGAATGGTCACAGGTTACATCTGTATTAGTATCAATTCATTCTTGTAAGTGGTATTAATGCTAGACGAAATGGTCCCATTTGGTTAACCAAGAGATGGCCCATATAAAGCAACCTAAGTCCAAAATGAGGTCAAGGTCAAGGTCAAACTGAGGTTAGGTGATGTTTGAAGATGAGGAATGGTCACAGGTTACATCTGTATTAGTATCAACTCATTCTTGTAAGCGGTATTGATGCTAGACGAAACGGTCCCATTTGGTTAACCAAGAGATGGCCCATATAAAGCAACCTAAATCCAAAATGAGGTCAAGGTCAAGGTCAAACTGAGGTCAGGTGATGTCTGAAGATGAGGAATGGTCACAGGTTACATCTGCATTAGTATCAAGTCATTCCAGTAAAGGGTATTGATGCTAGACGAAACAGTCCCATTTGGTTAACCTCATACGGACGGACAGGACGATCACTATATGCCTCCCGCATCAGTAGATGCCGGGGGCATAAAAATGCAAAGAAACAAAGAAGCCAAACAAAGCAGCACCTAAGCATAAGACATACATCATGATTAGATGGTATTATAACCTATAAGCTGAAACACAAACTTGTATATGACAGAGCCATTAACCATCATTTCCATACACCATACTTGCTTATCACATACTTGCTTATCAAGATGCGACACAATTTTTATTTAAAAGGTTTCTTATTTAAAATGTTTCTGAAATCATCTTATAATGACACTATACTGTGAAATCACATTTATAATGAGGTTCTAAACAGGCTCAGGCAGGTAAACTATGGATTCATGTTTGTTTTGTTTTTTTTCATTTTACTAGGAAAGAAAACTGCTGTCAACCTCTATTTCTGACATTAACCATGTCACCATTCTGTTAATCTCTCACTACAAGCAGTGCTTGTGACACTCAGGCATGACTTGATAAGCAAAGTATGATTTCAAAAATTGGATAATAAAAAAATAGCAGTCAAACTGGGTTATGTCCCTTACCTGTTGTCCCTGGAACTGAAACATTTCATAAAGTTCAAAGCTTACCACTTCCATACATAACTTCAGATCTGATGCAATCTACCAAATCAGGGGGAAATAACTTTGATAACTTTTTATTTTTAATATCACTTTCAAAGGTATTGTATAATTCAATATTAGTTATTTTTGATCAGAAATATTTTAAGATTTTTTTAACAGCAATCTATATAGCAAAACTCAACAACTCAATAAATATCTCTTCTGAATTTTTAAACATAACTGAAAAAAAGGTATTTTCCCCCTTTACAGCAGTGTGTATTACAATAAATAATTCTTTTGAGCTATTCTGCTAAACAGGTTAATTGAAGCTTACATCTTATATCAACCCTGGTTATACCTATTTCAGTCTTTTACCAACTTCTCAAAGAACCATTACAACCAGATATGAGTATAAACTCAGTAAATCTTAGTCAAACACCAACATAATAAATATCAAGCTATACTGACAGCATAATTTACATACTGTGAAATCAGGAATTATCGTAATGTATTTTACCTTCAGAATTGGAAATCCATTTATTTTTAAATCTCAAAATATTATGCCAATTTATGCAAAACAATTTCAGCGCTGAACACACCACCAACCCTGCCCATTGCTACATTTCTTAACAATATTCTCCCTCTCATATATCTATCTCAACCGCAGTAAAACTTTCGCCCTAACTCAACATGAATCAGTCACTATTTTTCATGGATTTCTTGGTTGTGCAATCCAAAACAGAAAATGAAATTGTCACACATTTCAACTTTAAAATTTGTTATACATAAATTTTTGTTTTTAAGAAATAGTAAATTTCACTGAAACCTGGAAATTATATGCCAACACAATTAAATTTCACAGTTGTTAATGCTGAGGTAGAATCAAGCACACTCAAAGCCACCCTTGAAACAGTCTTTGCAAGAATTTATGACTTGCTGTACAGTAATAAAAGACAAAGTAAAATCAATTGTAAACACTAAAATTCTCTTAAAGGAAAAGCTTGTTATAAAATTTGGAAAATGTTAACATATTTTGATAAGAATAATTATATAACCTGCTATGGCAGACTGTATTTGCCTGTGAATAGCAAATTAATAACTTTGTTAAATTGAGAACTTCTTGTTTTACATTTCATTTCTGATGATCAGGAGGGGTACCTTTACAGGTCAATATTTGTTTGTTTCACTGGCAACTCAGTTTATAAGGTGACTTTTCTAGCTTTTGATGGCAGATGCGGACAGCAGGGTAGAACCACCAACCTTCAGCGTGACCACTTTCTAACATAAAGAATTTGATACCCCTAGCAAGGTTTTGAACCAAGACTGGTAAAGGGTAAGTGATCTGAAGTCAATGGCCCAAACCACTCAGCGAAGGAAGCCCCTTGAGTCTAAATATCAATAGCTGCCTATCTCTACAATTTCTTCAATTTCTTTCTATGTAAAACATAGACGTTCTACATTATTCATGGTTTCTCTCCATTTCAACTGCATCAGTTATCCATGTATCTGATCATAATTTCATTAATTTATTACTCAGTTTTAGTCTACAAATAATAAAACATAATGATACAACAAGCTAAAGAAAAGTAGAGCAATATGACAATAACTTACCCTCCACTGGTAGCAGCCATGATACATTTCTCCTCCTTACACTGACAAATAGTGTAATTATCATGATCCATGCCAAAGTTGTGTCCCAGCTCATGAGCTATAGTGGTAGCAGTCTGTCCTTCTGTTGCTAAATTCTAAAAGATTGTCAATCATGAAATGAGCCTCACCATGAGAAAACCAACATAACCTGCGTTTGCGACCAGCATGGATCCATGCTGTTTGCTAACTGTTTCTCTAATTGCAATAGGCTTTGGAAGCGAACAGCATGGATCCTGACCAGACTGCGCAGATGCGCAGGCTGGTCTGGATCCATGCTGGTCACAAACGCACTATGTTGGTTTTCTCACAGCACGGTTCAAATTAATGTAAATATACAGTCTTCATTAAACATCAGTCCAATATGGTTCCTGGTCAATTTATATTGATATTTAAAATAGTTCTGCATGTTCCACTCAACACTTTTTCTACAGCATAGAATTTTATAAAAGTTTTGTTTTTCAAAACTTCAGAAAAACGATGTTGGTTTTATAAATGTACACATGGGATGACATTGATATGCAGGATGATTTTTCTTTCTGTTTGTCCAGCTCAAACTTTATTCTAAGTTATCCAGATAAATGACATTATACTAGGCGAACATGCAGGACTATATCAATATTTCTGACATTTAGATATTTTGAAATAATGTTGAAAACTGAAGCATGAAAAAAGTAGATAATACTACATCCATTTTTTGCTATTTTGTGAGGAAATTAGTTATATTTCCTGGTACTTCATATCTAAATTTCTAAATAACACAATTCCTGCAATGTGGATGCAAAACAAGAGGGCCATGATGGCCCTGTATCGCTCACCTGAGTACCATTGCTTAAAATGATATGATCCTTTCAAACCAATCTCATTAGAAGCTGCTAAGGTGTATTCATTTAGATAAAAAATAAAGGGAGGTAATTTGTCATAAATTCAGTCAATATGTATCTTCATTGATTGTCAAAGTCCATCTGTTGACATAAATGAATTTTCAGATCGGTATCTTCATTAGTTATGGAGATATACCCATTTTAATTTGAAATAAAGGGAGGTAATTTGAAATAAAATCAGATCATAGTTACCTACCCTGATTGTCTCAGTCCAACTAATGACAATAATGAAATTTCAAGTCCTATAAGTACTTACTGATATAAATCCATTTGATTACAATCAGGGGAGGTAATCAGATATAAAATAACTCTGGAACCTACGACTGGATCTGACAGATTCATCATGGAATCCAAGATTTATTGTTGTTGAAGATATTTTGGAAGTTTGTATCAAATCAAACCATAAATGAAGTCTCTATATGGCTGCAACAGCCAAAATAGCAAATTTTGGACTATTAAGGGGCCATAACTCTTGAACCCATGATGGAATCTGCCCAGTTCAAGAAAGGCACCAAGGTCTTGTGGTGATACAAGTTGTGTGCAAGTTTGGTTAAAATTAAATCATGAATGAAGCTGCTATTGTGCAGACAAGGTCAAAATAGCTAATTTTGGCCCTTTCAGGGGCCATAACTCTGGAACCCATTATGGGATATGGCCAGTTCAAACAAGAGCTGTCTGATGACAGCACGCTCGACTATTCGGAGAATTGATTGAAGAATGGGGTCAAAATATTTCCACGGATATTCAGACAAAAGAAATAAATAGATTAGACAAACAATGTTCCTGTATTATTTTGATTTTGATAAGTCTTGCACTAAATGGCAATATATGAGCCAATTTCAAAGTCCAAAAAGGGCCATAATTCAGTCAAAATAGTTATGTACTCTTGCCTACAGATGGAAATGATAATGATAAACAAGTGTTCAAAGTTTAAAAACCATATGTCAAATAGTTTTGACAAAACATGGACTTGCATGAAAACAGAACCAATTTCAAAGTCCAAAAAAGGCCATAATTCAGCCAAAATAGATGGCAGAGTTATGTTCTCTTTCCTACATATAGAGACTATTATACTTAACAAGTGATAGAAGTTTCAAAGCCATATGTCAAACACTTTACACAAAATATGAACTGGTACGAAAAACTTAACCATGATTTTTTAGTCAAAAGGGGCCATAATACAGCCAAAATCCTTGATGGAGTTATGTACTCTTGCCTATAACTGGACATGGTGATGGTAAACAGGTGTTGAAAGTAACAAAGCTTTATCTCAAAAGACTTTGTCAAAATATGAACTGGTACGAAATATTAACCCAGATTTCAAAGTCAAAAGGGCCATAATTCAGCCAAAATCCTTGATGGAGTTATGTGCTCTTGCCTATAACTGGACATGGTGATGGTAAACAAGTGTTGAAAGTTTCAAAGCTTTATCTTAAAAGACTTTGTCAAAATATGAACTGGTACGAAAAACTTAACCATGACTTCTAAGTCAAAAGGGGCCATAATTCAGCCAAAATCCTTGATGGAGTTATCTGCTCTTGCCTATAACTGGCCATGATGATGGTTAACAAGTGTTGAAAGTTTCAAAGCTTTATCTCAAAAGACTTTGTCAAAATGTGGACTGATACGAAAAACTTAACCAAGGTGTGACGCCGACGCCGTGGTGAGTAGGATAGCTCTACTTATTTTTAGGAATAGTCGAGCTAAAAAGGAATCGAGATCTTATGGTGACACAAGTTTTGTGCAAGTTTCATTGAATTCAAATCATAAATGAAGCTGCTTTCGTGCAAACAAGGTCAAAATAGCTAATTCTGGCCCTTTCAGGGGCCATCACTCTGGAACATATTATGGGATCTGGCCAGTTCAAGAGATGAATCAAGATCTTATGGTGACACAAGTTGTGTGCAAGTTTGGTTAAAATAAAATCATAAATGAAGTTGCTATAGTGCAGACAAGGTCAGAATAGCTAATTCTGGCCCTTTCAGGGGCCATAACTCTGGAACCCATAAAGGAATCTGGCCAGTTCAAGAAAGGATCCAAGATCTTATGGTGATACAAGTTGTGTGCAAGTTTGGTAAAAATCAAATCATAAATAAAGCTGCTATTGTGCAGACAAGGTCAAAATAGCTAATTTTGGCCCTTTCAGGGGCCATAACTCTGGAACCCATAATGGGATCTGGCCAGTTCAAGAAAGGAACTGAGATTTTATGGTGATACAAGTTGTGTGCAAGTTTGGTTAAAATAAAATCATAAATGAAACCACTATCGCGCAGACAAGAAATTGTTGACAGACTGACGGACGCACAGACCACGGACGACAGAAGAAGGGTGAACAAAAAAGCTCACCTTGTCACTATGTGACAGGTGAGCTAAAAAATGACAAGACTATTGGATAAGGAAGTGTGGTTATTTAGAAGCATCCTATAATTTATCACAATCACAGTGACTGTGGTCTAGTATATACAAGGTAAGGTAGGTAGATGCTGGCAGAACTGGTAATTATTTGTTGGGAGTGAAAATCAGACATGCAGAACAATAATATACTGATTTGGTACTTTGAACAAATATATAAAGCATGTTGCAGGGCTGAAGCAAGTACAAATTTTGTACCTGGATACCAGAAGAAAAAATACCCACAGGTACCAATCTACACAAGCTAATATTGAATCTATCAGAATACTTTATAAAGATTTAGGATGTCCCTTTATCAGAGAGAAAATGGCAAACACTTCAAAGTCAAGCTTTGTATTTTATACATCCATCTTCTAATCTAACACACATGGAAGTGTAACCTTTGTTGTAAGAATTAAGCTAAAGAGGAGGTGACACTTTGTTGATAAAGATTTCTAAGATGTTCAAACATCCATAAAAAGTCTAATCTCTAAACTATGCCAATCACTAAAGACTTAATTTCAAGTTTTAACATATACGAAGCATCAATTCTATGAAGTAATAAATACAAAATTAATTGATTCAAACAAAATATCTTGGCTAAATCTGTTAGATAATGTACACTTTTAGTAAAGGAACAATGAGGGTATAAAGACGTCATAAATGTGAACATCAATAATTATATGACCTATTGTGGAATCACTTAATTTGGCTGTATTTTGTTGTTAACCCTTACCATGCTGGACATGATTTGTTTTGCCTTTGCGACCAGTGTAGATCATGACCAGCCTGCACATCTGTGCAGTCTGATCATGATCAGCATTGTTCGCTATTCAGCCAGTATCTTTTTGGTAAGCACCCCTTTCAACAGTTAATGGTACTTTCCAAACTGGAAGATGGACAAGTTCATTACAGAAATTTAGTATGGTAAGGAATAAGGCCAAAACTGCTATTTCATGGGAATATGCATTTGTGTTTTTCTTCTTCGTCACGATTTACATTTTGTAGACTGACTAAACCACTATACCCCCACAAATTAGTCCCCCTCAAATGACTGCCCAACTGATCCAAAATTAGTCCTCCTTGATATTTCACAGTATTACTTCTGGTCTCACACATGGTGACGAGTTTGCATCTGGACTTCAATGATTTTCTGTCCTAACCTTGGGGATCCTTCTAATAAGGGTCCTAGAGTGTAGGATAAATAAAATTCTGTATAGTACTAACCAAGTTGACGCCTCCGGAATATTGAAATGTACATATTGTACCCTTAATGGCTTTTCCAACAACTCCATTACCAAATGTAGTGTCTCTGTAAGGAAATAAAGCATGCAGTCATGCCTGATCAGAGTTCAGACTGAGATTAGAGAAGAGGAAGAACTGAAAAATTTCATGGATTTCAAGTCTTATTAATGAAAAAAATTTCAGTACAGAATATGCATATTTAATAATCTACTCCTCAATTAATCTGTAATCGTTATCCTTATGTACTAACCTTAAACACTTATAAATCCATCACTATCAGATAATGACACATGACATCAGACTTCCGGAAAGTTGGGAAAAATGGCCGGACATTTGGTCTGGCAATGTCTAAAAAATCTGCCAGACCAAAAAACAATCCATCGGACCGAAAATGAACTTGTAATGCAGAACCAAAAAAGCCTCTGTAAACTACCATTTTAACATGCTGTTTTACAAGCTAGGCATGAATCTTCGCCATTTATCATTTATATTAAGATAGAACCTCTTCACTTTGTACTCATTTTAGCTTTCTGTACATTCAGCAGGTGTGTATTTTCATTAAATTCTGGATTCTGCACCGGTATTATTTTAATGACACCATTTTGTCCGAGATGTTGCAGTTTTCGGGATATGATAAATGCTGGTCAGTAGTACCGCATCCGGGTTAAAAAACGTGGACCGCTTCAAAATTTTGCAGTCATGTCCGTCGGACCGACGACTTTCCGGAAGTCTGTGATATTATTGCAAGGAAAAGTTTTTGCTTTTTTCTAACCTTCATGAAAACAAAATTTAAAGGTTAAACTACACCCAAATTTCAAAATTTAAAAATATGAACAATTTCTATATAGAGTAAACACAAAATTAACATGTTTATGTGTAGTACCAGTACTATGCATTAGGTTTAAAATAGTACACACTCAATACATGTATAGTTAAACAAAGTATAGGAAGTTTTTTAACAATCGACTGTTACTGCATGACATGTAATTAAGACCGTAGCTCAACATGAACAATTAAACTAGAAATTGCTTTTGTAAAAAAGCACATGTCTCCCCCAATGCAAAGTCCTATAGGCAAGAAGTCAATAGGGGTCAGGAGCGAAAGTCAAAGAGACACTGATGGTTGGCTGCAATAGGGATCATCTACTTCGCATGTCCAGTCATCCCGCTAAATTTCAACACTATTGGCCTAGTGGTTCTCAAGTCACTGTTCAGGCCCCTGTGACCTTAACCTTTGATCAAGTGACCTTAAAATAAATAGGGGTCATCTACTCTGCATGTACAATCATCCTATGAAGTTTCAACATTCTGGGTCAAGTGGTTCTCTAGTTATTGATCGGAAATGGTTTTCAATGTTCAGTCCCCTGTGACCTTGACCTTTGACGGAGTGACCCCAAAATCAAGAGGGGTTATCTACTCTTCATGACCAATCATCTTATTAAGTTTCAACATTCTGGGTCAAGTGGTTCTCTAGTTATTGATCGGAAATGGTTTTCAATGTTCAGGCCCGTGACCTTGACCTTTGACAGAGTGACCCCAAAATCAATAGGGGTCACCTACTCTTCATGACCAATCATCCTCTTTAGTTTCAACATTCTGGGTCAAGTGGTTCTCTAGTTATTGATTGGAAATGGTTTTCAATGTTCAGGCGCCTGTGACCTTGACCTTTGACAGAGTGACCCTAAAAACAATAGGGATCGTCTACTCCAGCAGCCCTACAACCCTATGAAGTTTGAAGATTCTAGGTCAAATGGTTCTCCAGTTACTGCTCGGAAATGAAGTGTGACGTACAGACGGACGGACGACCGGACAGGGCAAAAACAATATGTCTCCCCCAGAGGGGGGGGGGGGGGGGGAGACATAATTACACATTTAGTAAAGCTATATATATTTAATGAAGATTTGCTATTTAAAGTTAATGTCTTCAGATGATCAGTACCTTTAAGCAACATTAAATAAGTCCCATATCATTCCCCAAGCCAATCCCAGAAGTTTCAAAAAGCAAACTCCAATAAAATGTTTTCAAAAAGTTCTTGACAGAAAATTAAACTGTGTGAGACAGTATGTTCAAAATTCCTGACAGAAGACAAAATTCAACTAAACAGTTCATAAACAATTTAAGAAAGAAGACTAAATTCCATGAAATAGTTCATACAAAATTCTAGAAAGACGACTGAATTCCATGAAATATATCATACAACAGATGGAGGATTCTACAGATTTCTGAAATCTAGACATGTGATGTATTAAGAACAAACCTCGCTGACTCCGCCAGAATACTCAACAGTGCATATTGCACCTCTATGTGATTTGGCAATTCCCCTAGTGTCACGAAGCAAATTTGTACTCCTGACAACAAATTATCAGACATTTACATTTTATATTGACAAAAAATTATACATGGGCATAACATAATTTCTATAGATCGTAACGTTTCTCACTTTTAACCTACCTGGTGGCTAAATATCAAATGATACCGCTATGATAAAACTTGTCTACTTTGCAGACTGTACAAGAGTTATCAGAGAGGATAGTGATGAACAAAAATGACCAGGACTAGGTTTTTAGTATTTCCATTTCAAATAAAAACTATTTGTTTGAATTACAACATTATGTGATAATATTATTAACATAGCACTGACACAAGTATAGGTCATATGGCGACTTTCCAGCTTTGATTGTGGAAGAATACCCCAGGTGCCCCTGGGTAGAACCACAGACCTACCGTAAGCCAGCTGGATGTTTTAGAAAAACACAAACTTCAATACGCTGAAAAAAAATAAATACATGTAACAAGGTGACAAAACTTACGTGATAAGCTGAGCATTATCATTTTGATGTTTTGGATTAATTCGAGACTTTCTGTAGTGCAAAAAATTTTCCAATGTAGTATCCGCCTCCTGTGTTATTGAAAATAAATCCTGGACCATCCAGTTTTCAATACCAACTAGCGCTATATATATGTTGAATGGCTGATACAGCTGAAATATAATGTATTTATTTATTTTGTTGGGTTTAACGTCGCACCGACACAATTTTAGGTCATATGGCGACTTTCCAGCTTTAATGGTGGAGGAAGACCCCAGGTGCCCCTCCGTGCACTATTTCATCACGAGCGGGCACCTGGGTAGAACCACCGACCTTCCGTAAGCCAGCTGGATGGCTTCCTCACGTGAAGAATTCTACGCCCCAAATGAGGTTTCGAACCCACATCGATGAGGGGCAAATGGTTTGAAGTCAACGACTCTAACCACTCGGCCACGGAGGCCCCTGAAATATAATGTTAGATAACATTTAAGCTGCACCGTGAGAAAACCAACAGAGTGCATTTGGGACCAGCATGGATCCAGACCAGCCTGCACGGATGCGCAGTCTGGTCAGGATCCATGCTGTTCACTTTCAAAGCCTATTGCAATCAGAGAAACTATTAGTGAACAGCATCGATCCTGACCAGACTGCACGTTGCATGCTGGTTTTCTCATGGTGCGACTCATTTGATCATTTTGTTATGCCCTGTGAGGTTGTCAGACGATGTGAAAGGGTGAACAACAATTTCTCAGTTTTGGTCATCTGGCAAACTTTCCAGCTTTAATGGTCGAAGAAGACCCTAGTTGTCTTTCCAACAATAAAGGTATAGGGATAGAAATTGACTGAGTTTGTTTTAATGGCACTGTTACACAGATTTAAGTCATATCGACTAACAGGATGAAAATGTTTCCGATGTAAAAAGTCTGAACTGAAGATAACTTGGTTACCCCCTACTTACAGTTTTCATGAAGTTTGTTGTTGTGTTTACTAACATTCCAGCTTAAATAGTGGAGGACAACTTCAGGAGCCTAGCTGAAAAACTATACCTAATGAACTCTGTTCCAGACACCTTAGCCACACGTCAACAAAGGTCTCTACGCAGTTTGTAACTAATATCTTAAAACTGCACCCCTCCAGATTTATGTCAAAATATGAAACTAAGAAAACGCTTTTTTTAGTTAGTAATTGCAACAGAAAGAAATTTAGAAGTGATTCTGTGCAACTATAGGTACTTTTTATGTAGTAACATTAGTCAATAAAATATGTAGAAATCTCTCAAAAGTGTTTGTACTGCTATTCAAAGTTTATTTAAAACTAGAGATGATTTTGAGAAAAGCGCATGTCTCCCACAACTGCCCCTATGAAAAATGTCTTGGCTAAGATCTTATGGTCAAACACATTTTGTTCAAGTTTGGTGAAGATCAGATGAGAAATGTTCGACTTAGAGAGCGGACAAGAGTGAAAAGGCCGATTTTTCGGTAATTCAAGGGCCGTAACTCCAAAATGCCTTGACCGATTTGGCTAGTTATCGAACTTGGCCGAGGTCTCATGGTCAAACACATTTTGTTCAAGTTTGGTGAAAATCAGATGAGAAATGTTCGACTTTGAGTGCGGACAAGAGTAAAAAGGCCAATTTTTGGTATTTCAAGGGCCATAACTCCAATACGCCTGGACCGATTTGGCTAGTTATCGAACTTGGCTGAGGTCACATAGTCAAACACATTTTGTTTAAGTTTGGTGAAGATCGGATGAGAAATGTTCGACTTAAGAGTGCAGACAAGAGTAAAAAGGCTGATTTTTGGTAATTCAAGGGCCATAACTCCAGTACGCCTGGACTGATTTGGCTAGTTATCGAACTTGGCCGTGGTCTCATGGACAAATACATTTTGCTCAAGTTTGGTGAAAATAGGATGAGAAATGTTCAATTTAGAGTGTGGACAAGAGTAAAAAGGCTGATTTTTGGTAATTCAAGGGCCATAACTCCAATACGCCTGGACCGATTTGGCTATTTATCGAACTTGGTCGAGGTATCATGGTCAAACACATTTTGTTTAAGTTTGGTGAAAATCAGATGAGAAATGTTCGATTTAGAGTGCGGACAAGCTTTGTGACAGACAGACGCACAGACAGACTAGAGTAAATCAATATGTCTCCCACACCACTGTGTGATGGGAGACATAATAAATGGAATTTAGCTGTATTTTATATAAAATATATTAAAATATTTTAAACTAGAGCTATCACTAAAGGTGATGAATGTACCCCCCCCCCCCCCCCCCGCATGCACTGACACAGTACATTGCAATTTGACACACACAAGACTGCATAATTATGTGGACTGTATGTATATAGACTGTATGTATACAGTATAGTAACAAAAAACAAAGTCCCATAACTATGCAGAATATTTATCTAAAAGAATGTAACATGCCCCATGCACAACTAGGGTTGGTACTGATCACTTGTGTGAAGTTTCATTAAATTGTGTGCAAGGGTTTGGTAGATTAGGCACGCACAAGATTGCATATGAAGACTGTATGTACATAGTATGTTAACAAGAAACAAAGTCCCATAACTCGGCAATTTTTGTCGCTGAAAGAACCTAACATGCCCCATGCACAACTACTGTTGTTACTGATCAGTTGTGTGAAGTTTCATTAAATTGTGTCAAGGGGATGAGGAGAGATGGTGCGCACAAGATTGTGTCTATGTCTATAGTATAGTAACAAAAAAGCAAAGTCCCATAACTCTGCAAATTTTTTTTTCTGAAAGAACCTAACATGCCCCATGCACAACTACTGTTGTTACTGATCACTTGTGTGAAGTTTCATTAAATTGTGTCAAGGGGATGAGGAGAGATGGTGCGCACAAGATTGTGTCTATGTATATATTATAGTTACAAAAAAACAAAGTCCCATAACTCTGCAATTTTTTTTTCTAAAAGAACCTAACATGCCCCATGCACAACTACTGTTGGTACTGATCACTTGTGTGAAGTTTCATTAAATTGTGTCCAGGGAATGAGGAGAGATGGTGCGCACAAGACTGTGTCTATGTATATAGTATAGTAACAAAAAAACAAAGTCCCATAACTCTGCAAATTTTTTTTCTAAAAGAACCTAACATGCCCAATGCACAACTACTGTTGGTACTGATCACTTGTGTGAAGTTTCATTAAAGTCTGTCAAGGGGATAAGGAGAGATGGTGCGCACAAGATTGCGTCTACAGACAGACGACCAGACGGACAGACGGACAGACAGACAGACAGACAACCTGAAACCAGTATACCCCCCCTTACAACTTTGTTGTTGGGGGGTACAACAAGACTGGTTAATATATATAATACCACTACTGCTATTTAAAACTAGAAATGTGTCCATGGGACACAGATGCCCCCACTACATGACAAAGGACACAGATCAACTTTGGGAAAACAATATGTTGCTATTTAAAAAAAAAATGCAAAAAATAACCATATATAATGTACATATAAACATATATGCTTTCTTGAGATTTTTAGATACCTGTCCATCACCACATTTTAATGTTGCTTGAACTCAACGATGACTATGCTGTGGTCTGAGAAGTATGTAGGTCAGGGGCCATAACTCCTGCAATACTGAATGAATCCAGATGCAAAACCCTAGGTGCACAACTGCACATGCTGACCAACATTCCTGTAAACTTTGGTGACTCTACGTCTAATACTTTTGGAGCTAGGCACGACACACCACTAAAATGACCAATTTTTACAAAGTCAGGGGCCATAACTCCTTCACGACTGAATGAATCCGGATGCGAAACCCCAGGTGCACAGCTACACATGCTGACCAACATTCCTGTAAAGTTTTGTGACTTTATGTCAAATACTTTTGGAGCTAGGCATGACACAACATTCTCGGAAGGACGGACGGACAGACAACGGCAAATCTATATGCCCCCCCACCCCAAAGCGGGGGCATAAAAATTGAAATTTTGCTGCTTATCTGGAGGCGTGTCCCTTTTAACTGAATTCACTCTTAGTTTCCATCAGACAGATTCTTTGAAATACCTGGTAGACAATATATGGACCAACAATGATGCTCTCTGTTATTCCTAGGTACACAAACCTATCACAAAAGATGTAAGGATATGACAAATATTTAAGACTGAAGATTGTTTTGTTTCATAGTTCAGAAGAAATCTGAGCAAACTTACCCTGCTAACAATATTGATGATATTCTGTGTCTTCATTATCTGATACTCTTCATTTCTACCATTACTTTCAAACTGGAGAAAAACAACATGACTTGGGTATCATTATTCAATGTACATCTGCTAAATGTGACATAGTATTTTGAATATTTTGACAATGTTTTGAATATTCTGATAGTGTTTTGAATATTCTGACCAAGTATTTAGAATATTTTGACAAAGTGTTTTCTCATTTTCTAATTTTGGAAGCAGCAATGATTTCATTATTCTTACAAACAATGCAAAAATTATTCAT
Source organism: Mercenaria mercenaria (assembly GCF_021730395.1). Lineage (NCBI taxonomy): Eukaryota > Metazoa > Mollusca > Bivalvia > Venerida > Veneridae > Mercenaria > Mercenaria mercenaria. The sequence continues at coordinate 26,571,369 of NC_069369.1, forward strand.
ACATCTGTTCCATTTGTTATTTTAACCTTTACCCTGCTATATTTCTAAAATGGACTGGTCCGTCGTTCAACTGGGTCAGTACCACTTTTTATTCAGAGGGGTGTTCATATTGCATAATAATGTATCATTCCCTTTCAATGTATTCTACTTTTCAGTTCTAGATTATGACAAACATTTTTTTTTTAAAAGCGATCATATTTTCTAAATTCCTCTCAAATTGGTAGCCTGAATATTTATAACAGAATACACGGGAACTAAATGTTTGTTCATACTTTGTAATATTTATTAGGTAATCTGGTATCAGTTTACAGTGTACTGATTTTACTAAAGGCCACTGGCCCATACACATAAACACATAATTTACCAAAGTATCATTCAATAGAATTATAACAAATACTTACTGTTCTATAATCATTAACAACGTACATCTCTACATAACGAGTATTTATATTTGCATCATATGGTTGCTGTACACTCCTTCTCATCTGAAAATATATCAAAATACATTTTGTTTTCTTTAAAAAAAGTTTTATCTACAAGAAGTAGTAACTGTCAGGAACCTACAGTATAAATGGTTCATTTTGCATCATGAAAATGTCTGCAATAATTGTGAATACAATATATTACCAACAAAATCTGTATGAAGATCCTTTGGAAGCATAGAATGCATCCAAGCAAAATAATAGCAGGCTCGGTTTGACTGAGTCTGTTCATGAGAGGTAATGGAAAGTGCAACAACTCTGACACCCACTAGCATCGGCTTAAGCGGAATTCATTTCCACACACAAAAACTGTTATTATAGTGTTTCGTAATTTTTTTGAGGTTTAAAAAACATTCACTCATCAAGTGCATTCATTAACATTCTGATTTCTGAGTATCAAATTCTGCCACGAGCTCAAAATTGCAAGTCTTTATTTTCTTTTTGATTTTCTATTCAAGGCCGATACAGGTCATGGACTGTATAAAATCATAACTTAATTTCATATGTGTCCTACTATCTCTGTTCTTACTAATTTTCTTCAGATACTTTACATCTTAAATAGATCAAGATTACATGCAGTTACAATTTATCATTATAATCCATACTGCTAGTGAATATTCAGGCCAATTTTTACAGTACTGAGAAATCTTCTGATTCTGCTGGCTTACAGGTTTTGTTGATTTCATGTTGTGTTAATCCGCAAAATAAAATCCCAGTATACTTTCTCTTTAAACTTCGAATATACACATTTAAGCCCCCTCCCCCCATGCAATATCCATTTTGGATAAATCCACTAATTTTTATGCCAATTAAATAAAATTATTTCACAGAATTCTTTGTTTTATATATAAATATATCTGGTTACTGAAAAGGCACTTTTCCCTTATTTGTATATTTGTACAAACAATTGATAACACATAATTTTGTTTGTATTTCAATATTTACCCTCTTAAACACGTCCTTTTTATGCTCCATCTCTATGGTTTCATTTCGTTTAATAGACGGTCCAATATGATGAGCACCTGAAGAATAACAAACACTTGAAAACAGGTATTTAAACAGCAATAAAAATATAATTTTCTTTCTTTCTTAATGACTTACTGGTACATACTTTATGTTTAATATGCAGCAGACCACCTGCTGTTACAATAAAGTGTAAAACCAGTAATACTCACAACAAAGAATATCTCCTAGTCAGTGAGCTTAGCATGTACAATTTGTTTGTTTTGGGTTTAAGTTTTTCAACAGTATTTCAGTTATAACATGTACAAAGTTAACTTGTTTAAATGGCACATACAAGATGGTACAATTTCTGTGCCTTTAATTAGTGAAGATGGTAGGCTGGAGACTCAGCATCAATGGAAACCTAGAGGGCTATAAACAGTGATAAGCATATAGAGTATAGATATCAATACATACCACAAGTTCTATGTGTTGAAAGACTATGTTCATCTTTATACAATCTATGACTGTATTTGTCTATATCAAAAGCTGGCTCTATATGAAAAACATCTCTGCCGCTCTGTATGTATCCACTGAAAATATTCACATTGTATGTCAAAACAAATGGACATATCATCTACTCTACCATAACAATAGAACCTTTTTCAACATTTAATTTTGGCTGAAAAGTAACACAAATTTTGCATTTTCTTTTCCCCATTTACAACATATCAAATCATGTTGATAATACATATTAAATATTCTTATTGCAAAAAAATCAGCTATCAATGTTTAGTTTCTCTAGCCATCCTGAACCTTGTTTTATATAAAGTCAGTGGTTCTAACCAGAGGTCTAATTGTGCATAAAATGATTTCCAGGGAAGCAGCTTGGGTCTTCCTCCTCTACTAAAAAGTTGCAACACGACCTGAACCATTTGAACTGGAGCAAAGTGATCAAAATGCAACAAACCAATGAAAAACTAAATATTCTTGCTAAATCTGTTATAAAATACTAATTACCAAGATAAACTACTTAAAACAATCAATAAAGATATAGGAACAACATCTGGCAACTGTTGATATTTGAGCCCATCTTGAATGTCCCTGATTAAACATAACATGTGCCTTTAGTAACCACTGAGTTTGAAGCAACTCAAACATGGCCATAACAAACTAGAGCTATGACTTACACATATCCCTGAATACAGCTTTGTCACAGAAAAGAACACATTTGTAACAAAAATATTAAAGGATAGGGTAATGGGTATCCCAAGTGCCAAGGACAGTTATAAAATAACCAGATAAGAAAATATGTCAAGAGAAGAACAGTTGCCGTCTTTACATAATTATATCATTACTTTTTAGTCTTATGTCCATGATAAAACACAACTTACCTTATACCATAACATGTGCTTAAAGCAACCATTGAGTTTGGAGCACCTCGTACATGACCATGATAAAAACAATGTTTGTATAACTGAAAAATCAAAGAATCGATTGGCAATTAATGCAATGTTTAGAGTTACATCCTAAGTTCAAGCAAAATACATATGATCTTATTACATGGTAACTTGACTGTGTTAAACTTATTTTTTCTGACAAAGCTGCCTGCAGGGCAAATCAGACTTTATGTTAACTTGCCTGTACAGACCTCAACTTGCCTGGATAAGTATAACATGTATTTAAATTACTAAGAATCTGATTAAAAAATAACATTTATACTAAGAGAAATGAGCCGCGCCATGAGAAAACCAGCATAGTGGGTTTGCGACCAGCATGGATCCAGACCAGCCTGCGCATCCGCGCAGTCTGGTCAGGATCCATGCTGTTCGCTCTTAAAGCCTATTGGAATTGGAGAATCTGTTAGCGAACAGCATGGATCCTGACCAGACTGCGCGGATGCGCAGGCTGGTCTGGATCCTTGCTGGTCGCAAACCCACTATGTTGGTTTTCTCATGGCATGGCTCAAATTATGAAAAACAGGAAATTTGGGAGTTGCCCATTAGCCAACCTAGTTAGCATTTTGACTTGCCATGCAGCTTTTGGGACTTTCAGGGGCATATCCTTATTTCTTACACGGACTTGACACTTTAATTCTGGGTCTAGAATGCAAGAATTTCACTTGTTACGGTTATGGATGACAGTTAGGGACTGGACATTTAATATTTAGCTAAGTGTGAAGTTCTTGCTCTAAACAGTCAACACTCTGTCACATCATGTAGTTACAAGGAACATTTGTTCCATGTAATATTAAAATCCCTTGAGAACTGGCAGTGTTGTCATCCGGACACAAAACTGATCCAGTAAATCTTTGACCTTAATGTATGATCTTAATTTCTGAACTATGCCACAACTTGTTGGGACAAATAAAAATAACTTGATGAACTGCAGTTATGGATCTGAAAAAAAAACAAACAGACCCTATATACCTATTACCCATTACTGTGACCTTGACCTTGGTCTTGCAGGAATCGCATTCACTGCACTTCCTGAAAAATCATCACTGGTTCTTTGAATTACCTTAGTGAAGCTGGAGTCATGGCCCGAGGTCAGAAAACATTGGGACAACTTTTATAGCTGTTAAAGTTATTTATGTAAACAGTCTTGTTTCAATCACCTACCTTTTTATGATGTGGTCTTGTTAGTTTATAATTATTTTCATCTTTATAACCTTTTTCTACATATGCTTTGGAAAACAGGTGTCTGTAAACCAAAAATATAACTAGTAAGTAAAAATCTCTTCTGGAGGAAACAGAATGTTACAAATATGTTAATTTAAATACAAGCATGCACATTTTACAATTAGATATAATAATTTTTTAAGCAGTAAAGTTTTAGACATTTAACATTTATACTGTGAATAAGAATACTTTCTTTACTATAAATGAATACTATACTGTATAATGTATTTATCTGGTTCTGCTTAACATAACTTACAAACATAGCATCATATTTTTGGAAGATGCACAACAATGATATTAATATATAAGCAAGCCTTTATATTTCATCAAATCTTCATCAAGGAACTTCTGAAGGCAAAAACTAGGGAAAATCTTCATCAAAACAGTGAAAATCTCCATTTAAATACTATAGGCTATAGCTATGTTGCACCACCACTGTATGACTCACATGGTACAGCCTGTTCATACATCAACCACAATTTTACTACAAGTGCATCCTGTGGGTTTGACATGTGTCATATAAACGATCAAATTACCTTACAATCATTAAGGAACTGTTTTGTAGTGTATATATAGCATTGCACTGACACTATGATTTTCAGTACAAACTGGCGAATCCTAATATCAAACTTTGAAAGACTTATAAGATGGCAATTAAGAAAATAAAGCACTTCTTAGTCTGTACTATAAACTATGGTACAAATTACCATGTTAAAACAGATTTATACAAGCTTGCAGCGGTTTCATTAAGGACCCAGTGATGGGTGGGATTTCCCCCTTCTATAGCTGTCTGAAGTCGCGACTATTCCACCCCAACCCCACCCCCTGGTAGTCAAGAATGTTCTAAATGGGAGTTTGCCTAGACCCCCCTGAACTACTTTACAAGTTCCACCTTTTATTTCAGTGATTAATGACACCCCTGAGAATGAAAGGTGGTAGCATAAAAACACTTGAGCTAAAAAATCTCAGAACTGCAACATGTTAGGAACTTTTGTAATTCACAGTGCATTGTAATTGGGCTTTCAATATTTACTCATTTTGGCAGTAATTTTTACACATTTTCTACAAAGACAAAATATCAATAGTATACATATTTTATCAGATACGTAATTTAATAAAACCAGATGGGAGAATTGGTTTTATCAGAACTGTTCTAGTAGAAAGAAATCCATTTACCACATTGAGAGATAATCAGGCTAGATATCTATGTTTGCTGAGCTCTTGTAGAGAAAACTGGCATCTAATCATTACAAACTTTGAACTTCTATAGATAAATCTATATCCTATTATTTACAGTATACCATCTTTATACAATAAAATAATGTCTAACACCAGTCTGGCACCAAGAATAAATTGCTGTTTTTGTTTGCTTTAAAACTGATTTTTACCAAAATTTCTGTTATTGTGTACTCACGGCTGAGTAATATAACAGCACTTCATTTCTTTGTCTTTTTTTGGGATTCTAGCAAAATGTTTTATATCTTAAAACAAAAGTTACGTAGTTGTTTCAGTAGGGAAATCTGATCCTTTGTTGCCAAAAGCAAGTGGAATGACCATTTTAAGATGGATACCAGTATGGCCGCCAAATGTTGTTTTTTTTTCAGTTTTCCATCTACCTAAAGAAGATTTATATATGTGAATAACATCATCAAAATAATTTTGATGTGTGATAAATTTTAATTTTTCTTATTTTCAATATTCAAGAAGAAATAAAAAAGTTGTCTTTGGTCAAGAAAAGCAAACAAAAAGGTCCCTGTCTCTTGGAGCATAACTTTTCACCTGGATAAAATTGTGATACAATGGGAGAGAAGCTAAATTTGGTCAAACTGTAAAACCAACGCAATAAATTTCAATGACTTTAGACTGATTTAAGGCCCCTGTTTCCTACTAAAATGTGAAAGTCTATGTATTTTGTCCAAAAATAATCACATTAAGACTATGATATGCCCTTTGAATACTGACCTTATTCCAAAACGTTACAATTTCTTCCCACCTTATTGCATATTCTGCCAAATAATTTGACTGACTTTTTTTAGCTTAAACCCCCAACTGCCATATAAAAGCCAGAAGATGGCGCTGGGGCAGGTTTTTATATAAATTATGCATGTTTCACATCAGAGAGCCCTTTTTCAAAATTTTAAATAAACTACTGAATAAAAAGTTATGAAAAATTGCATAAATACACATTGAAACATTCTTTATCAATTGGTGTTTTTATTTTTTAAAACAAAAAATTGTGAAGTATAGTTTCAAAAAATTATTTAAACCTAACTGCCAAAAATTTGAATTTGCCGGGAGGAGCTAATGAGGTCATGAACCCTAGAGAAACAGAGAATGTAAACAATTCCCACGTGGTTAATTTTATCAACAAACTTGATCAGCAGAAGGCTTGATGTATCAATGGAATTAACACCTAGAGTGCATTGTAAAACTTTTCCAGAAAAGTAATTTTGAATTTTTAAACTGAATAGAATATCATATTCAATCATTTTTGCAGTTATATTTTTATGTGTTATTTAAAAAATGTTTTAAAGATATAGGGAACTAAATAACAGACATACAGTGATAAATTATTTCAAATAGCTTATCATTTTTATTAGACCTTATCACAGCAACACTTGCTAATTTGTGTGCATTGTGCTACATCTCAGACTTAAATAGTTTATTATTTCTGCATTTATTGCTACATTATCTCAATTAATGGACCTGCCAGCAATGACAGAAAAGTTAAGAATGTTTGATTTCGAGTTTCACTGTTCAATTTACATTAATAAGAAGTTTAAAAGTCAGGAATGCTAGTCTCAACTCAATTTTTCATAACAATGATATTGATATGGATGCACAAAATATGTATAATAATAATTTGTAATCATCAAAACATATAAGTTCATATTTCTTCTTCAACTGACCATTGTTTACATTTGCTTGTGAATCATTGAAAGTGAGCTATTTTTAGCTGACAGACAGCCTAGAGTAGCCTTGTTATTTGATAGGCTCCTCCTACAAAACTTACTGCCAGGGTAGTAAAAGTTGGGGCTTTAACTAATCAGCAAGGTGTAAACCTGGTGTTCTGAAAAATTATATCACAGAACAAGAGCCTTTTTATTCAAATTACCACTCCCCACTCATCAGAATCATGTAATATGTGATAAGCATTAATTTCATTGCACTTCAACTTTTAAATAAAGAAAGAGTTTAATTTAGAAAACTACCAGTGTAGTATTAGCATAATGAACTGATACAGTGTCAGAAGCAGTTAAAGCCTACCTGTTCCTTATTAAATCTATAACAAAGTTATCTGTTGCTGTATGAAACTTTATTGTCACTTCACTGTGGTGGCCCATCTGAAACAACAAATTAATTAAACAGTTAAAAAAAGAGATTTATAACATGTATAATGGTATTACTGATTAACTCTTATCATGCTGGACACAATAGATTCTGTCTTTGTGACCAGTGCAGTCTGATCATGATCAGCACTCGCTTTTCAGTCAGTATCTTTTTGGTAAGCACCCGTTTTAACAGTTAATGGTACTGTCTAAATTGAAAGATGGTCAAGTTCATTATAGAAATTTAGCAGGGTAAGGGTTAAGTATTTCTGCTATTGCTATAGCTTCAGGTACCTAGAATGAGGGAACCATGGGCTAGTCAATACTACTGGCAAACAATAACCAAACTCAAAACAACAAATATGTCAGCTTCTTTAACAGATATCTGACAGGGCACTCGTTTGGCCATTTTTGGGGCCGAATATGGGTACCATTCCCCTCATTAAATAATATGCAGGGTTCTCGCCAGGCTATTATCGCCTGTCGCGCGCGACATGCCTTCAGACTTTGAGTTGTATATTCGACATCGCTTATTTCCCCCGTCATCCCTTAATTGCTGAAGCGACATGTCATAAAATCATCCCAATAAACACCCCGATTAATCCGATAGTGTACTATGCCCCAACGATAACTTGATATTTACAAACATGACTATAAATAGATTAAAATGGAACATAGGGAATTCAACATTTTCCTAACATATTACAATCTAAATATTTCCAGGTTTTGTAGCAGTTACGAATTAGCTCAGTGGTAAAGCATGCAGTCCATGTACAACAGATCTTTTGCCATGTGGGTTCGAAACTTAGCATCCACATTTATTTTTTTAAAAATTTTTTATTTCACTTTTGCATAAAAATTAAGATTCCTTCATGAGCTCTGTGACAATACGAAGAGAGGTATCTAAAGGCGATATGGTAGAATAGAATAGTTTATTACATAACAAAGATGATATTGATTAAATGCATGCACTAAGCCATGCAAATAATGAACATATTAGTGTGTTATATCAAGACATATATAGAAATACAAGTAAGCCCACGGCAGAATGTCGAGCCCACCAGCACCTTTGACCTCTAAGTGCGACCTTGACCTTGGACCTAGGGACCTGCTTCTTACACACGCACATACACCGAAATTGGTGTGGCGACTATATCGAGCTCACCGCAAGCGCGCTCGACAACAAACCATCAAAGAAAGAAACAAAAATACGGAAGCGAAAATGAAAACGAATAGGAAAAACAAAAACAAAATCTGAAAAAAAAAAAACAACAACCCTCGTGATGATTCGAACCCACAAAACGATCTGCTTCCACCCAATTATTGTCTGCATTTTACCCAACTGAGCTATGTTGCCATATAGTTAGTGGATATTTGAAATGAAAGAAATACTAATAATTGCGTGTCAAGTAATGTGCAAGCATTATGAATGGTTATTTCATCAGTTATCATGAATTACACTCGTCCTCGCGTTTCGGCGGGAATCACGTTATCATTGGGGACTAGTATTCGAAAAGCTTCCATGTGCTACCCGATAGATTAGGTAAAGCGATGCGAGTTAAGATAACCGATAAACCAATGACAGCTTCCTATATGTGGAACGTGTGACGTAAATTTCATCGTAGCTCCGCCTTTAAATCCTTTGACAGGCGGCATCTTGGGATGTGTACATGAAAGTGACTGTTTTCGCAAGTTTTAAGATTATACATGTCATTAGATATAATGACAGATGATTCAACAATTATCGTCCGAATGTTTTTCGCAATCAAGGAAAGACAATGTAAAAAATTAAGTCAAAAATTGTGCAACACGGTAAAATGCTTTTGAACAATTATCGCCGTAATATTAATGTTTTTCACATGTATGAAATGTGTTTTCTCGGGCGGAATATCGAAAAGACAATGCAAGAATTAATGTTTTCTGTCGTCACTTTCAAAAAAGAACTTGCAGAGAAAAGTTTGAAATACCCTTCGTGCATTATTTCAACACGAACGGACACTTTGGTAGAACCACCGACCTTCCGTAAGCCAGCTGGATGGCTGTCTCACATGAAGAATTCAACGCCCCGAGTGAGGCTCGAACCCACATCAATGAGGGGCAAGTGATTTGAAGCCAGCGACCTTAACCACTCGGCCACGGAGGCCCCGGTCACAATTTCAGAATCCCTCCCAGCCACGCCAAATGGCCATTGATCCAAAATGGAAACCAGCGTTTCCCTGGATGACAGTCTCAGATTGTGTTGTTTTACATGTATGTACAACAAACAGTTGACATTTTCAAAAACTTAAAATAGATAAGTTTTCAGCAAATAAACTCCGCAGAAATAGAAGACATAAACTTTAAAATACAAATAGATCTGTGTGCAGCGCTAAAATTGTGTTGTTTTATGTATAATAAATAGTAAATGAACATTTTTAGCAACTTAAAATTGATGAACTTTGAATTGTCATTCAGCAAATAACTCCATAGGATTTTTATGACCTAATATCTTTTCTTGTTGTACATGTAAATGATGCTTATTAATCACTGAAAATACCACTACGTTTTTCACTCTGAAATGCACCAGAATGCACCAAAAAGAGTTGTAGTAACACAAAATTTTCTGGGGTGACCATACCCCCCATGCAGGAGGGGACACCCCTCCCACACCCACCCCTTTGCTCGTCAGAAAATATCCTTCTGCAACATGCCTTCAGAAAATCCTGGCTAGAACCCTGATATGTTTTTTTCCCCTTTCTCAGAAGAAAATTCCCCTGATAAGGTGTTTGACACAACTATATATGAGCCGTGCCGTGGGAAAACCAACATAGTGGCTTTGCGACCAGCACGGATCCAGACCAGCCTGCGCATCCGCGCAGTCTGGTCAGGCTCCATGCTGTTCGCTAACAGTTTCTCCAATTCCAATAGGCTTTAAAAGCGAACAGCATGGAGCCTGACCAGACTGCGCGGATGCGCAGGCTGGTCTGGGTCCATGCTGGTCGCAAACCCACTATGTTGGTTTTCTCATGGCACGGCTCATATGAACTCTCTTTCAAGTTGTATTATAATGCCTCTAAGGAACAATACTGCTTCAATAGAGTTACATTAGTTAACAAGAGCTGTCGGAGGACAGCAACGATCGACTATTTAACAGCCTTGTCGCTTGAATGAATAAGAAAGTGGAAAAAGGGGCATAATTTAGTAAAAAAGTAAAATAGGGTTATGGAACCTGCAAAGTGCTTATCAGCTCATGACAGTGGACAAGTGTATGAAGTTTCAATCCATTCCCATTAGTGGGTACTGAGATACCAGCTTACATATAAGAATCTAACCCAAAAACTCCTAAGTTGAAAAAGGGGCATAATTTTGTAAAATGCAAAGTTGAGTTATTGATCCTTTGCACTGCATGTCAATCATGACAGTGAACTAGTGTGTGAAGTTTCAATCCTTTCCCATTAGTGGATACTGAGATACCAGCTTACATACAAAAACTTAACCAAAAATTTCTATGTTGAAAAAGGGGCATAATTTTGTAAAAAAGCAAAATAAAGTTATGGGACCTGCTTTGTGCATGTCAGATCATGACAGTGAATAAGTGTGTGAAGTTTCAATCCATTCCAGTTAGAGAGTACTGAGATACCAGCTTACATACAAAACCTTAACCAAAAAGTTCTAAGTCGAAAAAGGGGCATAACTTTGTAAAAAAGCAAAATAGAGTTATGGAACCTGTGCAATGTAAGTCAGTTTATCACAGTAAATAAGTGTGTGAAGTTTCAATCCATTCCCACAAGTGGTTACTGAGATACCAGCTTACATACAAAACCTTAACCAAAAATTTCTAAGTCGAAAAAGGGGCATAATTTTGTAAAAAAGCAAAATAGAGTTATGGAACCTGTGCAATGTAGGTCAGTTTATCACAGTGAATAAGTGTGTGAAGTTTCAATCCATTCCAACAAGTGGTTGCTGAGATACCAGCTTACATACAAAAACTTAACCAAATCGGGACGCGGACACCGACGCGGACGCCGACGCGGACGCGGACGCCGACGCATGGGCGAGTCCAATAGCTCTACTATTCTATGAATAGTCGAGCTAAAAATGATTGAAAACAGTATTAATATGTGTGAAAAGCAGTAAAATATATGTGGCTAAAAACTTCCCCTTTTTGTCTTAAAACGAAGAAAAATTCCCCTTTCTAAGGGTATGGGTAACTGTCCCCAAAAGTTGTCTAGTGCCCTGTCTGATATTCCCTGATTTTTTTTAAAATATAATTATGTAAACTATTAAAAGTATTTATCATCATCATCTTGAATATATTTTATTTCAAAAGATTGTTTGTTTCAGACTAGCTTATCCATACTGATGCACCCTTGCTAAATCATTAATCACCAAACAGCCTAAACTATTAACAATTATCTCCCTTGTCCATTAATATAAACTGCTGAAATAACACTCCATTAAAACTAAAAACTTGTTTCTTTTATATCAGACATAATTTTCAAATTAACAAATCTGAAATAGGAAACAAGATAAAATGGCTAAGTGCTTTTATTATATTCAGCTTTCTAAAGGAATAAAATCTTATTCTGATAACATTCATTGACCATTTCTATTAATGTCGTTCACATGATCAACATTCACTGCTTTCACCTATTAAGTAAACTACCAGATATATAACACAGGTCAAAAGGAATATAATATTCCGTTTATAACATATTTTTCAGGTCTGCATGAAAATAAATATTCCAGCCCATCTAAACAGGCTGGTATTACAACAGGATTTTGTCTAAAAACAATGAAAAAGACTGTAGCTTTTCAATCCTTATATGAGCCGTGCCATGGGAAAACCAACATAGTGGGTGTGCGACCAGCAAGGATCCAGACCAGCCTGCGCATCCGCGCAGTCTGGTCAGGATCCATGCTGTTCGCTTTCAAAGCCTATAGTAATTAGAGAACCTGTTAGCGAACAGCATGGATCCTGACCAGACTGCGCGGATGCGCAGGCTGGTCTGGATCCTTGCTGGTCGCAAACCCACTATGTTGGTTTTCTCATGGCACGGCTCATATAATAATATATAAACATATTAAGCATTATGAATAAACAGGCCGCCGGCTAGCTGGTCTTGCATTTAATTTCTATAATATAAATAACTTTAATCATAATACCAAACATTGTATATACTTGACTTTTAACTTACTTTTAACAGATTTCATTCTAGTATGGAATTACTGATATATATATATATATAAACCAGCAGCTAAATTTCATACATTATTTTCATGTTACACTGAAGATGCAAGGCTCAGCTACAACAATGCGAGAAAGAAAGTACAAATATTTTTTTGTTGCTGTTGTCAAGTTTAACATCACATTGACACAATTATTAGTCATAAGGCAACTTTCCAGCTTTTCTTGGAGGAGGAAGACCCAGGTCCTGTTTCAGACATAATTTCCAGCACAGGCAGACACCTGTGTAGAACCACTGACCATCTGTAAGCCAGCCACATGTAACAATTCTACACCCTGAGTGAGTTTCGAATCTGCAGCATTAAGGGGCAAGTGACTTGAAGTCAGTGACCAGTTTTTTGCTTAAACCACTCTGCAACAGAGGCTTCTCAAGTACTTTAAATGAGACAGAAGGATAGAGGACATGAGGAGGACAGTACAAAATTATTATTATGTTTTCTAGACATTTTATGTCACTACCCTAGGAATCAACACCATCACAGGTCACTAGCCTTCCACTTAAAAATAACAAGACGCACAATGTCAGTAACATATATCAATGTTCTTTAACAATACCATTTAAGGTTAATGATCACCTTATTCAAGTGATGTTGACCCTTACATTTGTTTTGATTACTTCATTTTATATATTTTAACAGTCTACATAGCTTTGATGACAGGTTAAGAAAATACCCTTAGACATCTCTACAAAAGTATTTAGTTCATCATATTTTTTAAACAAATGTTACTTAGCTTGACTGCAAGTCTTCGAACTTACTTCATAATAGCTCTCAAAATATTCAGCAGACATTCACAACAGCTATATTTGCCTATCAACCCCAAAACTTCCTACCTACAAAGTTTGGTGAAAATCAACCAGATTTAAATAAAAGGTCCAGCCTTATTAAATGTGTAAGTGTCCCGAACAACACGCCCTGGACAGGAAAATAATAATGTAATTCATTGTAATTATTTCCTTCCATTTTCATTTGAAATACTTAAATACTGTGCATGTAATGTATACATATTAAGTTCTTTTCTTTGAAACATAACATTTTCAGTCAGTACACAAAGTTTAAAGAAATTCTGTCTGTAGGAAAAGTTTTGCCTATATACATAATTATAGAAAACTGTCAGATGTGTTTTTAAGCAAATTTGTATCCATGTTGCTGGGAAATTAGGAATCTGAACGCTGACCACTTATATCCATTAACATTGAAAAAAAAATCTACTAGGAACTGTTCAGACTTGTGTTAGTTACGCCCATCAACTATAAGTGGTCTTCCTGGTTTGTTCTGTTAGAACCAGTTACCATGGCCACTTGAAAAAAAAGCCACTTACATTTATTAAGTATGTGAGATAATATTGCTGTTTTGATGCTAAATATTAGAGAATGATGCAGCAGTCCAATTCCAATAATTATGCATTCTTACTTGGCAGACAGCAAGTTGGATCTACCTGTTACTATTGCAGACAAATCAAGAACACTGTACAACAGTATTTAGGTTATATGCAACAGCAGTCAGTTAACTGTTATTCTGCTATAATATCTATAATGAACTTGTCCATCTGTTAATTTGGACAGTGCCATTAACTGTTAAAAGGGATGCTTACCAAAAAGATACTGACTTATTGGCATACAGTGCAGATCTTGATCAGACTGCACAGATGTGCAGGCTGATCATGATCTACACTGGTCACAAAGGCACAATCAATCGCGTTCAGCATGGTAAGGGTTAACCAAACTAAACAAGTGCTTTTTCTCTGCAAGTACAGAAGCTGACAACTCCTGCACATGGAATCAGAAGCTTTAGATGTACCTACATACTGTCATATCACTAGAGAGACAATTCACTATATCGTATAAGGATCAAACTCCTCTCCTCTCCATTCACAGTTTTGAGTTCTATCTCAAGTGAGCTAACAACAACATACATAGTATCACAGAGAAAGTGTAAGGCCAGTGTGTAAGGAAAGAGTTCTTAAATTTAGGTACAGAAACAGTGTGACCTAAGTTTATGAGAATCAATGAATGATTTATAACCTACAGTTACATAGGCGAACAAACTCAACATCTGGAAATTAAGTCCAGGTCCAAGTTTTGTAAAATTCTTCATCTTTGGCAATATTAGAAACAGAAAAAGTTCAATTTAGCTATGCTTGCAAAGCTGGGCTTAATGAAAGTAGGGAAACACATGTTTTGTAGGATTCCAAACATAAGTTGTAGGGTAATTATATTTTTAACTTTAATAATTTATTGTTTCACTTTTACATCATCTCCTTGTTATACAGGTATTAAAGGAAAATTTAACAAGAACAGCCTATAAAAGATCTTCTCTATCTAATTAAAATCATTAAGTTTGATTATACTATCATTTCCTCCTAACAGGCAGCCAAAATGTAATTTAATAAGCATGTCAGACTATCTATGAAGCCTGAGGCAGTTGTTAAGCAACTAAATTACAACTACTTATAAAACAGTGGATGATCAAAGATGATCACATGATACAACACTGACCAACACCCCCAGGGGATAACAACCAGGAATCATATGATACATGTGTCACCTCTTTTAAACAACATGTACATCTGAACTCACAAAGACTAGACAACTCTGAAATTAATTTTTTGAACACAATGTAATTGTGGTTTATAATATAACTGCATCTGGTTTGTGGAACAATAATAACAGTAATATAATACTGATAACTACTTTATTTATTGAGATTACATGTACATTTATTAATGGCCTAGTATGTAAACTTTAAAGATGAAATGCAGGCTTCTAATCCAGTGGTGGTTGGTTCAAACCATACCTGGGCCATGACTGCTTCCTCAAAGGGACAAAAACTCTTGTTTCTTTCAGAAAAAAACAAAAAACCCATGACTTAAAACTTCCAGTAGTATTTTTATTAAAATATATACAAGTAAAATTTTGGAAGCATGTCATACTTTGGAAACAGGGTGCAACATAAATACTGAGCATGCTCAGATTTTACTGAAAAAAAAAAAACTAGAAATGTGTCCATTGGACACGGATGTCCCTACATACTCTGTCATCCTCTAAAATAGCAAAGTTTTTAGTAAAGACCATCTTCACATGATTGTGGGAGGTTCAACTAAAAGTTTGAAGCAAATTGTATTCAGATAAGGCTGTGCATCTGAGCATCCTTCAAAAAGGGTATGAGGAGTTGAGGGGCAAGTGATTTGAAATCTGGGATCACTCGGCATCACAGTCCCTTTGAAATAACAAGAAATTTGTTTTATACGTAAAATCAATATATATCTTTCACTTGCAAACACCAGATATTAAATTTTCTCTCATTGCTATGCCACTCAAGAAAGTACTGCACCTGATATTCACAAGGTTTTGTTTGTTTTGTTTTGGGTTTAACGCTGCTTTTCAACAGTATTTCAGTTAGGTAACAGCGGACAGTTAATCTAACAAGTGTTTCCGGAGTCTGTACCAGTATAAAACTGTTCTCTGCAAGTAACTGCCAACTTCCCCACATGAATTTGAGGTGGAGGAAGAATGATTTCAGACACAATGCTTTTATAAAATCGTTACGGAGAACATATATGGCCGGCCCGGGGAGCGAACTCACATCCCCCGCGATCTGTAGATCTGGCTCTCCCTTTTGAGCTACACATGTAAGCGGATGGGTGATGTTCACTAGGTGGAAGATATTTCAATCTTATTACACTGAAACAGACAAAAATTTATTATCCTCTATTTTATTGCAAATGACATTATATCCTATGAAACATGTTAAGGATATACGTTTTTCAATTGTCCTCATATGAGCCGCGCCATGAGAAAACCAACATAGTGGGTTTGCGACCAGCATGGATCCAGACCAGTCTGCGCATCCGCGCAGTCTGATCAGAATCCATGCTGTTCGCTAACAGTTTCTCTAATTCCAATAGGCTTTGAAAGCGAACAGCATGGATCCTGACCAGACTGCGCGGATGCGCAGGCTGGTCTGGATCCATGCTGGTCGCAAACCCACTATGCTGGTTTTCCCATGGCACGGCTCATATCATTAATTATCTTAGCCATGTAAGTGTTTCCTCTCCTTTCCCCTATTTCCAGTTTAATGTAAACAAATCCCTACAAGTAAGTACTAATATCCTGACAAGTATAATTGTGTTTAAACTAACTATCCATTTAGTAATAACTGAGATAGAGTGAAACTGCACCAAAACTTTCATGTGAAATTCTAAGTAAAAAGGGGGGATAATATATGAAATACTGACCAGAGCAAGAGTTATGGTCCTTGTGTCATCTGATGTAAGTGATGATGTGGAACAACTATTCTAAGTTTGAATCAAATCCTCTTTTTAATAACAGAGATATAGTGAAAATGCATCAAAATTAACCTTAAATTCTAAGTAAAAGGGGGTACAATTCATTAAAAAAATTGGTGTCAGTGGCATGGACCTTGTGTCATATATTGTGGGTGATGATGTGGTACAACCATTTTAAGTTTGAATCAAATCCGTTTCGTAATAACTGAGATAGAATGAAACAGCACCAAAACTTGAACCTGAAATTCAAAGTAAAAAGGAGGGACAATTCATAAAATAATGGTGCAGGAGTTATGGCCCTTGTATCATCTGATGTGAGCAGTGATGTGGAACAACTATTTTAAGTTTGAATCAAATCCTCTCTGTAATAACAGAGATATAGTGAAAATGCATCAAAATTAACCTTAAAGTCAAAGGGGGCATAATTCATAAAAAATTGGTGCCAGAGTCATGGACCTTGGTTCATATGATGTGGGTGATGATGTAGAACAATTATTTTAAGTCTGAATCAAATCCATTTAGTAATTACTGAGATAGAGTGCATCAAAAACTTTAACTTGAAATTCTAAGTAATAACTTTAAAAGGGGGAATAATTTATGAAATATTGGTGTGAGAGTTATGGCCCTTGTTCAATATGATGTGGGCTTGATGAGGAATAAATATCTTAAGTGTGAAACAAATCCATCAAGTAATTACAGATATAAAGAGAAAGTGCGTCAAAACTAAAACCAAGGTCCGAGACGCAGGGTTGAGTACGACAGCTTTACATATTTCGTTTAGTCAAGCTAAAAACAATAGGGGTCATCTACTCAGTGTTTATTGTCTGACGGCCAAAGTGTTCTTTATTAAGCTGAAAATTCTTCAGTTTCAAGGCCAGTGTGAAATGACCTCTTACCTACTGACCACCAAGAAGTATGACAATTGTAGGCCTGGCGTTCTTTAGTTATTGACTGGAACCTGTTTTCTGACTCAAGTCACTGTGACCATGACCTTTAATCTTCTGACCCCCTTAAACATAGGGGTCATCTACTGACCACTAGCAATCATACATGTACTGTGAAGTCTAAACATTGTTAAACCAAGCATTCTCAGGTTACTGATTGCAAACCGAATGGTCTACTGATTGACAGACCAACAGACTACAATGACTAAATTGGACCTCCAAATAAATATGCCCCCTCATCTTTGAAATGAAGGGTGGAGGGAGTTGGGGGATACAAATTGCATATTTATACCTCCTAAACAGCACCTAGGTCTCACAAGTTAGTATCTCAAATGCCATTTTTGCAACAAAACAGACTACAGACCAATCTTATCAACTGAACATGAAAAAGAGCAGATACAATGTACAAAAAACATAACTCTATTATTTACGACAATGCCAGTTTTACTTTATAGCCTAGTGGAAGAGCGCCACCTAGCGTGTTGGAGGTTATGGGTTCAATCCCTGGCCAGGTCATACCAAAGATGAGAAAAATAATACAGCATTTAGAGGATACATGTAGTACTAGGGCTGGTCAGCCTGGTGTCAGTATAATGTGACTGGGTGGGTGATCATGTCATGTGTCTATGGCATGATATTCCAGTGAGACAGCAATATAAAGTTGCGCTCACTGCTAATGGTAGACACTGTCATTTATATGACTGAAAAATTGTTCAAAAGACGCTAAACATGAACGCACTCACACAGACACTTGACCTTATGACATTGCCAGTTTAACCCTTCACACCGCATTGGTACAATGATACAATCTTAGACTTAAATCATTATCCTGAAAGTCTGAATCCTGCCAGAAAGGTATAGACTCTGGACTATTTACAAGGAAGTACAATGTATGCAAGGTATGTCATTGACAAAAATGACAAAATATTTTGGGCAGACATCTTTGTACGCACAAATACCTGTCTAGAAATTCCGCCACTGAAGGTACACTTTATTTACAATGCAAATTAAACTGTTTAGAAATTCAAAATAAAATACGTAAGGATGTGACTGAAGTAACTAGAGCTATCACTAAAGGTGATGAATGTACTCCCCCTCATGCACTGGCACAGTACATTTGTACATTGCAATATGACACACACAAGACTGCATAATTATGTGGACTGTATGTTTACAGTATAGTAGTAACAAAAAACAAAGTCCCAATGCCATAACTATGCAGAATATTTATCTAAAAGAACGTAACATGCACCATGCACAACTAGGGTTGGTACTGATCACTTGTGTGAAGTTTCATTAAATTATGTGCAAGGTTCGGAAGATTAGGCGCGCACAAGATTGCATATGCAGACTGTAATAGTAAGTTAAAATGGCCTCAACGTGAAACTAGTCTATGTGTATATAGAAATAGAAGCAGATAGACTAGTTTCGCGTTGAGGCCACAGTATGTACATAGTATGTTAACAAGAAACAAAGTCCCATAACTCTGCAATTTTTGTTGTTGAAAGAACCTAACATGCCCCATGCACATCTACTGTTGTTACTGATCACTTGTGTGAAGTTTCATTAAATTGTGTCAAGAGGATAAGAAGAGATGGTGCGCACAAGATTGTGTCTATGTATATAGTATAGTAACAAAAAACAAAGTCCTGTAACTCTGCAAGTTTTTTTCCTGAAAGAACCTCACATGCCCCATGCACAACTAATGTTGTTACTGATCCTTGTTGAAGTTTCATATGTTCAGGATGAGAAGAGGGCCCAATTGTGTCTAGTATATGTATAACAAAAAAATTAAATCTGCAATGTCAAAGACTAGAGCAATGAGGAGATATGGTAAGTTTCAAGCAAGATTGGAGTACACTACGAGCAGGGACAACAACTGAAACCAGTATACCCTCCCTTACAACTTTGTTGTCGGGGGTGGGGTGGGGGGGGGGGGGGGGGGGTACAAAAATCACGAAGTTACCTGTTTTACAGTACCCAATTCAGTTTAGCACAATTCAAACAAAATCATGGAGTTTAGTCTAATACCAAACTGACCCTGGAAGCTTATCTGTTTATCTGATACTGCACAGGAGAGCTTGCTTTGTAATTTTATTAGTCAAGGGACCACACTGAACAGGGGTCATTGTTTAAGTTTACATTGGTTTGCATTTAACTGTAGACACCCGTGTGTACTGCACAGGCACAGTTTTTTTATCCTTTGGACCTACGGATGTTTGCATTTCTGTACCTTTTCAGTTTAATTTTTTGCCTTCTAGATTGACCAAAAAAGTTTCTTTCCTAAGATCTTAGGCACAAACAGAGGAGCAAATTATATACTGGTGCGAATAATACATGCATATATCTACAGTATTTTCCACATGTTCATGCTCAATGCAGTTTTCTCAGGTATAAGTTTGGCGTGGCTGTTTATTTAAACTTGTATCTTTATCCTGCAAAAAAATTTACACTGAAAATATTTTTATCAATTACTTCAATGTAAAATAAGTATTAAACGATAATCTTTGACTGCGATGCAAAAAGTATGTTAAAAATGACTTTCAAAAATACCTTATCTTTTGTAGATGGCAACTGTCTGTCACCTTTATATATCACAGGTTTAACAATCTCATGATGGGAGAATTCAGATGCTGCTGTTTTAAACAATGGTTTGAAGTCATCTGAAAAAAAAGAAAATAGCGTGAACCGCTGAAGCACAGCGACACATTCTGCCTGGCACTCAAATGATCTCTCTGACATAATCTCATACCTTAGTTGCGATGGATACCATCATGAATGAGACATCTATAAGCTGAAAAACTTATTTCTCGATTGGCTTAAAATAAACTAGTATAAACTAGAGCTATCACTAAAGGTGATGAATGTACCCCCCGCATGCACTGACACAGTACATTGCAATTTGACGCACACAAGATTGCATAATTATGTGGACTGAATGTATAGAGACTGTATGTATACAGTATAGTAACAAAAAACAAAGTCCCATAACTATGCAGAATATTTATCTAAAAGAATGTAACATGCACCATGCACAACTAGGGTTGGTACAGATCACTTGTGTGAAGTTTCATTAAATTGTGTGTAAGGGTTTGGTAGATTAGGCACGCACAAGATTGCATATGCAGACTGTATGTACATAGTATGTTAACAAGAAACAAAGTCCCATAACTCTGCAATTTTTGTCGCTGAAAGAACCTAACATGCCCCATGCACAACTACTGTTGTTACTGATCACTTGTGTGAAGTTTCATTAAATTGTGTTAAGGGGATGAGGAGAGATGGTGCGCACAAGATTGTGTCTATGTATATAGTATAGTAACAAAAAAACAAAGTCCCATAACTCTGAAAAAACATTTTCTGAAAGAACCTAACATGCCCCATGCACAACTACTGTTGTTACTGATCACTTGTGTGAAGTTTCATTAAATTGTGTCAAGGGGATGAGGAGAGATGGTGCGCACAAGATTGTGTCTATGTATGTAGTATAGTAACAAAAAAACAAAGTCCCATAACTCTGCAAATTTTTTTTCTAAAAGAACCTAACATGCCCCATGCACAACTACTGTTGGTACTGATCACTTGTGTGAAGTTTCATTAAATTGTGTCAAGGGGATGAGGAGAGATGAAGTGCACAAGATTGTGTCTATGTATATAGTATAGTAACAAAAAAACAAAGTCCCATAACTCTGCAAAAAAAAAATCTAAAAGAACCTAACATGTCCCATGCACAACTACTGTTGGTACTGATCACTTGTGTGAAGTTTCATAAAATTCTGTCAAGGGGATAAGGAGAGATGGTGTGCACAAGATTGCGTCTACGGACAGACGGACAGACAGACAGACAACCTGAAACCAGTATACCCCCCCCCTTACAACTTTGTTGTCGGGGGGTACAATTACATATATTACTATTATTAGCATCTGAAAAGGACACTGGCATTTGCATTTCATATTAGTATATTACTGCTGCAACTTTTCACCTTATGCAAGACTAATGTAGGCAGACACCTTATTACACAAACTGAAGCCATTAAAAATGTCCCCCCCCCCCCATGATGTATTTTAAAATGACTGATCCTTCTGTCCATTTACTTCATCAAAAACTTTGACAGTAGAACACTCAACTGGCTTGTAAAATGAAACAGTGATTTCTACGTAAACTGACCCCAAATGAAACAAGATTTTCAAGAATGCTTACAAGTGCATCTTTTAATTCATTGGCCTATGCTTAAATGACTGATTCAGCAACTTGAAAAGTGTAAATAGCTTAGTCATCAGACTCATCTGAACATACATGTACATGTATGAAAATAAATTAAAATTTTACCTCAAGATTATTTCTGACATATTTATAATGACTAAAACCCAATTGTTGATTCTCTCAATCAGCAAAATCAATAACAGTTAACAGTTTGTAATCAATTATCATTAACACCCTTTCAAATAACCAAGCTTGTAGCCTAATCAAAACGGTTTTAATGTGTCATGGTTTTATTATTGCCTGAGGATTGTAATATTTTTTGCAACAGTATTAATTTTTCCAAACAATGAAGTATTTTCAAAGGCCATTTTTTGGAACAAATTAAACCAATTCCCTCTGCAGAAAGAGGTTTCCCCTCCCCTGTTTTGACAAAAATTCCCCTTGAAATACTTCAGAGAATGTGAATTTGGCGCCTGCACCTGGATACACAATGGTAACAGAGCTCCAGATAAGCTTTTGGTGCAATTGGGTATTTACCCATCAGCTTTTGTCCTAAATGGGTATTGGAAATCTGAATTTGGTAAAAATAATATCATTTCCCAGCCTTTTCAGAAGTAATTGGGTATTTGCTAAAACCAGTTGGGTATTTCACCAGTCTCGCACAAACAACTGAGTATTTTTTGCTTACAGCATATATGGTATATCATTAACCAGGAATGACTAACTACATAAAAGTACTTTAATAGCACCCTTCAATGTTTAATACAAAAGTGTATTTAAAACTAATGAAATGTTATTTATTAAAACAGTACTGTCTTTTTAAATTGTTTTTACATGCCTGTAAGCGATCAATGTAAACATTGTGTATTTTAATTCATAGTACCAAAGATATTTATTTTCTCCAATCATTTAATGTATTCTGAGATACTTTGGTTCCATACTGCTGTTATTTCTTTTTCACTTTTAATGCAATCAGAGATCAATTTATCAATATCCCGAACGATGTGTTCACCGCAATATGCATTCTCCTGTAAGATGTCATCAAGTATCGATGACACTACATCGTCGCAAAGAGATAACTGTCATTGTTGAACATCAAAATATCCCACTAATTTGTTTGTGCTGCAACGATGTTTTTTCTTCACTCTTTTACATTTTTAGGCGTAAAGAAATTGTTTACAAAGCTTCCAAATAACACCGATCAGCAGATTGAATGGTCCTGTGATTTTTCCGATAAATTGCAACCTGTTTTGTGGTAACATATAACCAGTCAGTTGTCTAGCGTTAAAGTCTTGTACCCGTTCTAGTAATCAGGAAAATGCGATATGCAAGCAATTCTTTATGAATTGGGCATAAGGAATATTAAATGCGTCTTAGTACACACACTGTATGAATTCAATTGGGTTTTCAACAATGCGCAAATACGCAGCTTATCCGGAGCTCTGATGGAGATGAAAAAATAATATAGAAGTCGGGACTAGGAATGTGGCAGGGGCAAATGTTCTAAAACTAAGTGTCTGTGGGCGAGACACTTTTGCCCAGATACTGACTACTGAGATATTGTTTTTTTTTTTAAATATAAACATTTTTAAAGGCCAGCACAAATTATTTGACAAGTGGCTTTGCAATTTGCACAAAATTAACCACAAATTCTTGTGAAAGATTATTTGAGTTTCCAAAAATTTCTAATTCACATTTAAGTTCTAAAGATTAAATCAATAAATACAATCCTACAAAGACCTAATTGAACTGTGTTTTATTTTTTAATGGCAAAAGCCGAGAACAACCGCATATTCTTCCATCTTCAGCAACTATTTATTCAATCATTATGTTATCGATCTCGTTTGATTATGAAATATATCTACAGTTAAATTTTACCTGTCCTCATTTCAATTACATCTCCAAAGACTTTGTTACAACAAAACATAAAATAAATAAATCCAAATAAATATGCATTTAGCTCCATCTTTTATCATTTTGTGCGGATGCTTACAATGCAAGAATTTTTAACAAACGAAACTAACGGTTGAGAACGACTAAATCCACCGATAGAGCCAAAGGCTAGAAGATACTAAATATTTCCGCAACTTGCCTTCTAACAAAATATACAGTATTTCACTTCTTGTGAGATAACAAATTTGTCGAAAAATAGAGAAAATACGGGTAGAACTTAAATAGCGTGCACGCCATATCTGTAACACTCAAAAGACGACCTCAATTAGAACAAACATATCAACAGATTAACAATAAATGCAAACAGAACACTAGGTTTCTTTAAACCCAACATCAAAACAAAACACAAAAAGGTCAACAGACACGCGCACAGGTTAACAGACATAAGCTGGAAATGGTCCAGCGACGCACAGTCAGATGGGTTAAAACGATTATTCACGATACACGAGCGTAAAGGACCCATAGAACGCCTTAGGCTGGAGCACACTTGAGAAGAGACGTCTAGACTCCAAACTGGTCATGTTTTGCAAGATTTATCACCATCTTGTGGCCATCCCGCCTCCAACATACTTAGAAGTCCCAACCAGGTTAACCAGACAGATGGTGCCCTCAGTCTCCGCCAAATTCACGTCATTTCGGACTTCTTTAAATTCTCCTTCTTCCCTCACACCACGTACAGTGCTGTGGAACAGGTTACCCCCCGCATATAGCGACTTTGCCTGATCTTGAATCTTTCAAGCAGGCAGTGGCCCTGTCCAAGTATTGAATATAGCAGTTGTTTTTAACTTTCTTTCACTTTACTACTGTTTTTAACATTTTAACAATCATGCTATGTTTCATATTCTTACTATGTCTGGAACTGAAAGTACGGTGTTCCGTTTGGACAATCGTGACTTATTATTTAAAACTAAACCGCGATGCACGATGGTTACAGGTACGATGACGAAAACGCGATGGCGCGATGGCACGATGATGAAACAACGATGGCACGATGATGAAATCGCAATGGTGCGATGGTTCGATGG
This sequence comes from Mercenaria mercenaria, assembly GCF_021730395.1. Lineage (NCBI taxonomy): Eukaryota > Metazoa > Mollusca > Bivalvia > Venerida > Veneridae > Mercenaria > Mercenaria mercenaria. The sequence goes on from NC_069369.1 coordinate 26,596,443, forward strand.
TGAAATGTTGATGTAATATCGCGTTTTCATCATCGTACCATCGCGTTTTCACCATCGCACCATCGTGCCATCGCGTTTTCATCATCGTACCATCGTGCCATCGCGTTTTCATCATAGTACCATCGCGTTTCCATCATCGTGCCATCGCGTTATCACCATCGTATCATCGCGTTTTCACCATCATGCCATAGCGTTTTCACCATCGTGCCATCGCGTTATCACCATCGTACCATCGCGTTTTTACCATCGTGACATCGCGTTTTCATCATCGTACCATCGCGTTTTCACCATCGTGCCATCGCGTTATCACCATCGTACCATCGCGTTTTTACCATCGTGCCATCGCGTTATCATCATCGTACCATCGCGTTTTCACCATCCTGCCATCGCGTTATCACCATCGTACCATTGCGTTATCACCACCGTACCATCGCGTTTTCACCATCGTACCATCGCCTTCCGGTTAGAAATGCGTAGTGCCGTACACTTGAATTTTTGTCAACAATAGATGAATGTATCTCAATGTATTTTGTGAGAAGATATTTACCATTTAGATTCTGCTGTTTTGCAAATTGTTTTTCAAAATGTTTAGTGCTCAACTCATTAAAACTGTGTACACTCTTCAAGGCCACGTCCTTTGTATTTATGTATGCATGAAAGTAAATAAAAAGCTGGATGTAATAGTTATTCTTGTTAGGATGTAAAAGGTACATAATGCAATGTGAAAATGAAATTTATCAAGCCTGTATTACTGACAAATATACTGTACCATTGCACATGGCCACCGGAAGGCGATGGCACGATGGTGATAATGCGATGGTACGATGGTGATAACACGATGGTACGATGGTGAAAACGCGATGGTACGATGGTGATAACGCGATGGCACGATGGTGAAAACGCGATGACACGATGGTGAAAACGCAATGGTACGATGATGAAAACGCGATGGTACGATGATACGATGGTGAAAACGCGATGGTACGATGATGAAAACGCGATATTACATCGACATTTCACCATCGTACCATCGCATCATCGCGATTTCACCATCGTACCATTGTTGTTTCATCACTGTGCCATCGCACCATCGCGTTTTCGTCATCGTACCATCGTACATCGCGGTTTAGGATTCAATAAAAAGTCACGATTGTCCAAACGGAACGCCGTACTGGAAGACTTCTTCCAGTTTTACTTTTATTCTTCACTAATATCCGGCGTGCACCCTGCCCATAATACTCGCGAGAGAGGCAGTAAACATAGATAGATAGAAGAGTAGTTCGCATTAATAAAAAAAAATACGGTTGCCGCGAAATAGCTAAGTAGCTATCACGATAATATTGTAAACATTCCTAGAAATTTGTCCATCTTTCTGAAAACATTTCAGCAAAACATACATTTTCTAGAAAATATTTTAGCGCAAAATTTCGCGTTAGGGTTTGAAACTGCCATGAGATACTCGCTAGCAATCAATATAATATTCTAAACTTTGCAGGAAAGATGTGCACTGTTCTGAAAACATTATCACATTAAATTATTGTTTTCAAGATATGCTTTTTATTTCCAAGAAACGTTTAATATTAGGCTGTTTGGATGAAGTTTTCAGAAAAGATCGACATATCTGAAAGTATCGAAATAGCTAATTTGCTACTAAATGGCACATGTGAGCACTTACACAAAAATACCAAGATGCTAATGTAAATTATCACAATAATATTTCCAGGAAACCTTAAACAATTGAGATAATCCTTTCAGAAAACTTCGCTTTTTTTGCGATAATTTTTTAAGTATCGCCATAGATACCTAGCTGTCTCGTTGTAGATTTGCCACCATAAAAAAAATAGATAGGAAACGTGGTCTTGAGATAGTGCGGGGATTCCTTTTTTAAATTACCTAGACGTTAAGACACAATTTAGAAAAAAATATGGAGTTGCTTAAAATCATCTGCAAATGTTCCTCTTAAGTCAATCATCAACAAGATTTATTTCGTGCGACGTTAAATAAAGCTAACCTTTACATTTATTTCTGGCCTAAAAATATTCCAACATGCTATACAAATATCTTGAAATCTGGACATGAACACCCGAATGCCTTAAATACGCCACATTTTCAGATTATGTAAATTGGATGACCTTCAAAGCACTTGGATCAAATTCAAATTGAGGGTTAAAGACAAAAGCCTTTCATTGTGTTGATACTGGACATATATTTGATTATGTACAAGACCATAAAACAATTAAACATGTAGATGTTGCGGCGACAAATAGGAAATATGAATATTAAAATTCAAAAGGGTGCGTTATAGATTAAGTTAAAATTCCATTTGATTACAGAACAATTAATAGATATGATAAAAGCTTACTTTTCGAGATAATATAAAACACAATTTTACCTGTAGTCTCTACAGTAAGAGTAATTACTGACCTGTCAGTCTTTTACCTCTGATGTCAAAGTTGACAAAATATTAAACCCTTTCTTTAGTGTATTTAAACCGGGTTCCGATTGTTACACAGCTCTGTTAAAAAATTGTCGAGGACCGGAAATATTTCAAGACAAATATCAGTACCTAACAGCAATCCTATTGAATCTCTCAAAGTTCTTCGGCTGCTTACTTCACGATTTTTTTTGTTACTGTAAACGAAAATATATGGCATTACTGAATAATATTTGAACCTGATTGAAAGCTACCTATCTAAAAGCGAACAATGTTTAAGAAATTGTTCATATTGTATGTAGAAATTATCAAAATTTTACCATGGTATTCCATAGGGCTCAATAATCAGACATTTTAACCAATGCTATTTTTAACTTCATTTTAATATATACCTACGAATCTTGTGTCTGAAACACAGTATGTTTTTTATTAACGAATACAAAATCCTGTATTTAACTCCGATCGGATACGAAAAAACTATTCAGAGGTGGGACTATTTGCTTTTGCTGTGACGTCAATTATCGCATAGTGTGACAGTTTTCCTTTGATCTTTGCAGTTAAACATGGTAACACACATTAATACTACAGAATCTGTGCTGATATTTTACAAAACTGTTACGATATATATCAACACAGAAATCTCTATAGAGTTTCATTAGAAAGAAACTGTTGTGATATTTATCAGCACAGTAAAACTGTTCCGATATATATCGCAACACTTTTTCTCTATCGAGGTCCTATCGAGGGAGTATAATTTTTTCCTTTCAAAGAAAGGATTGTTTTAGCTCCAATTTACAGCTCACAGAGAAAGAATTATCACAAACACCTACATTTGTAAAGTAAAAGAATAAATAAACTAGAATATTTCAAAAACCCGATAGTTATCGCCAAATTCAGAAATACATGAAATATATGAAATTCTGAGATTTCTCAAATGTTTCTTTTTCTTTGATTTTTTACAAACAAAACAACAAGTTTTACAACATGTTTGGCCAATGAAATGCAAAGATTTAAAACCAATGCAGAAATCTGTTGGATATTTTTATCTGGGGAACGCATTTTCTAAAACAGAAGCTTTAGTGTTTCAGTCAGCGAGGCGCAGAAAGGGAATCAAAAATAATAATAAACAAATTTAAATGAAAATAATATATAAATTCGAATGATAAAACTATGCGATAAAACAGTTATAATATGTAATGCTCGTGTGTTACAAGGATATATCAGAACTAGGGGTACATCTCGGTATTTTTCTCTGCACATATCTGTCTCGGCCTACCGGCCTCGACAATATGTGCAGAGAAAAATACCCTCGATGTACCCCTAGCTCTGATGTCCTGGTAACACACTCTCACACATACTATAACTATTACATAATAATGACATCAGAAATGACGTAATAAAAGCGTCTCGACGTTTCATTCGTCAAAGCGTTCACAGTTTCAAACGAAATTTCATCTTTGGGTATCTCAAAAATATAGTCCATGTCGGCTGATATAACTATAGAAATAGCTACATGTACCTGGGCCATTTAAACTGAACCTTGGCCTAAAATGATACATCGGGCTCTAGTGGCTTTAACCAGGCCGGATCACACTCGGAATTTGAATTTCTGGGTTGAATAGATCTATTTGATACTAGAACGCCAATTTGCAATGGTACTGCTGCGTTGCAGTTGCATTCTGCTTTAGCAAATAGTTCCTGCATGTGGTTTTCGAGTGAACTCTGATCATCTTTATCCGTCCTCTAAATAGACGCTAAACATATATTTTATGTTTATTAAATGAAAATTATTTCCAATGGACATCTGAACTTATTGCAGTATACTATGCATATTATATGTTATAAGGTATCATTTTTGTAAAAAATAGCGTTTAGTGATCGCGTCTATGCTATTCATCAACAATATACATTTAGCAAAACCGGAAACTTTAGCAATTAAAGCCAGAAACAGGGAAAGAGCACTTAACTAATTTAGTAATTAGCTTGCATACTGTATAAGTGCGTCTTTCATGCAATGTCCACTTTTTAGGATTTGGAATATGTCCTAGAATATTTACAAAGAAGTCTTATCAAACAGTGATTCTCAGTTTCATTAAGAATTTAGAACTTCTTTCTAGCTTAGAAGTCTTGACTGATAGTCCTTTGATTACTTTGGTCAATGTAATTCAAGGCATTTTGTAAGATTTTTCTTTTAATGTATCAATTTTATGTATTTGAAAGAATTGTATATGACCAACTTGAACAGAATTTACTATACGAGTTTCAATCAGGTTTTAGAAGTTCTTTTTCAACAGATACATGTTTAATACATCTGTCTGACTATATACGGTTCAATTTAGATAAAGGTAATTATGTTGGCATGATTCTGCTTGATTTGCAAAAAGCGTTTGATACAGTTGACCATGCTATTCTTTTAGACAAACTCAGAATGGTAGGTTTTAGTCAGGATGTTATCAGATGGTTTCAATCATATCTATCTGGTCGACAACAATGTATAGACATATCTGGCGTTCTTTCGTCATCTGCGAATATCACATGTGGTGTGCCTCAAGGCTCCATACTTGGGCCTCTACTGTTTTTAATTTATGTAAATGACATGGCAGGTGTTGTAAATAACAAACTCTTATTGTATGCAGATGACTCTGCCATTTTAGTGTCTGGCAAATGTAAAATAGAAATTGAGCGTTTGTTAACCCAGGATCTTGAACGAGTTAGTAACTGGTTAGTTGACAACAAATTGTCATTGCACCTAGGAAAAACAGAATCAATTTTATTTGGCTCAAAGCCCAGGTTAAATCTTCATATAGTATGTAATGGTACGGTGATTAAGCACACCAACTCTGTTAAATATTTGGGTGCTATATTGGATCAATGTTTGAGTTATGACACCATGGTCACATCAGTCATTAAAAAAGCAAATGCAAAACTTAGGTTTCTATACAGAAAGCAAAAGTTTTTAACATTGTACACTAAGAAAATGTTAGTCATGGCCTTGATCCAATGTCACTTTGACTATGCCTGCTCTGTATGGTACTATGGCATTTCTCAGAGTCTGAAGAATAGGCTCCAGGTTACTCAAAACAAGATCATTAGATTTGTCCTTAGACTTGATCAAAGAAGTCATATTGATACAGAACACTTCTTACAGTTGGGCTGGTTACCTGTCACAAGAAAAGTAGAACAAATAACTCTAAATCACGTTTTTAAAATACATTCAGGTTCTGCCCCTTCTTACATGAATGAGTATTTTACTCAAGCCAGTTCTGTACACATGCACAATACCAGGTTTAGTAAAGGGTCATGCTTCAGCATTCCTAAAGTCAAAGGATTTGGTAAAAAGTCATTCAGCTATAATGGTTGTTCTTTGTGGAATAATTTGCCACATAATGTTAAAAATTCTGCAAACATGCAGCAGTTCAAGGTTTCAGTTAAAAATCATCTCCTACATAACTTGTAGTTACATTTGTCTTTTCTAATTATACTGTAATTGTTTTACTGTGAATTTTTTTTAAACTGTTGAAAACTTTTACTCAAGTTACCACCATTTATTACAAGTTGTTGTGCCTTGCTAGGACATGTCATCATTCATCCAGGACCACAATGGAAATAAGGGGTTTCACATTCCCCTTTTTTTGTGTCATCCTGGGTATATGAATACATGTCCTGGTACATTTTTTTCTGCAGTTTTTGGTATTTTAAATTAGTAATGTTTCTTAATTGTCTTTCAATATGTTTTAATTCCTAGTCATTGTATATGTGATATTTGAAATGTGTTTTAATTTTGTGTTGTACCATTCCATGTGTTTTATATACTGAAATCAATCAATCAATCAATCAATCATTACTTGTAGTAATTCAAAAATAAGGGCCCGTTTCTACAAAACTGATTCATGAAACTATAACAAACACAAACAATGAAATGGATCAAATACTAATAGCAACGGGAACGCAGCCTCCCAAAACAAAACCCCACAACAGCATATGCATGTATGTATGTATGTATGTATGTATGTGTATATGTATGTATGTACGTACGTACGTACGTAAAAACGATATACATAAACACATATAGCCATACATACACGAAGTAAACGAATTTAATAGACAACAAAGAAAATACAAACACATTCAGGAAAAATAGTAGGGAACCACCTTGGAATGGTTAGTGGGGAAAATACCATCGGGGAGCTTAAACCTGTTAATTTTTGCGCGTAAACACTCACTCTTTATCCCTACCATATTGTAAAGTACAGGCTAGAGCAAATAAAAGTTATTCCACCAGGTGAATCCCTTATATATGTACTGGTAACTAAGGGCACAACAAGTTAAAATGCTCGTGTAAAATACATAATATTTAAAACCTCATAGAACCAAAATAACGCCTGAACACATTGCATTTGCTGAAAGCAGAGCAACAAGAGAGACTCATTACTGAAACGAGGAAACAAAACAGAAGACACGTATTAAAGCATCTCAGTCACACTGGGTTTTAAGAACTGCATATAATGGTGTCTTCCATATGTCCACCCAGACAGTGCGTTTTCACACAGTGTGTTAGTGGTGTTCCTATAAAGTAAGCTTTTGGCAATATTATTAACATATGTAATTGGAGGACCCCAAACTAAGGAAAACGATCGGGAGCCTATTGCAGTTGGGCATCAATATGTACGAGAACGTTTATTATCAGCAATAATTCTGAACACGTTGTTTCCATGTCATTTAAATTTCAGTAGGCCTTAATGGGGCCGAGCAGAACCGTATGAATAAACCTGAGGAAAGACATTGAGAAGACATCACAAGGCTGCTACAAACCAAGTTTGGTGAAAATTCATCAAGTGTTTCATGAGAAGTCATTTGAAGACTTTCCTATTTTTAGCTCTAGTGATTCCTTAAAAGGATCAAACAGAACCACTGATGAAAATGGACAGAGTCTTATAAGGATGCTGAAGGCTAAAATTGCAAAAATCCATCATCTGAGATTCTTCTGTTATAGAAAGAACAACTAAAGAGTAAAAAGGCTTTAAGCCTGTGCAAAGTAACGGACATATAAATGTACTTCAAAGTTCAAAGCATTTAAAGAAAACTTTGAAGAGCATGTGATTGGTAAGGAACACACGTTCTAATTTTACTTGATTTAGAGATGTTGAAACTGAAAAAAGGAGAGATGACCAACACAAATTATAATTTTACGAAAACAGATATTTTCTTAGTAGTCACAAAAGTTTAATTCATATTTTATCATACCTATTATTAGACATTTCTAACTTAAACTTCATAAACGGAATACGCGCTCCGGAAATATTAGGGGGATTTCTCAAAACAAATGTGCTGATATTTAAGTCTTAAAATCTATTCAAACCATTAAAAGTTCTTATCTCCATGATAGTTGACAAGAACTAAGGTTTTTCAACAATTTTTAAGTATTTAATATTTCCTTGATAATTACCATTATGGAAAAGATAAGTGGGGAACACTTGCAATCTGTAAAGTGCGCCTTTAACACCTGTGATTCAATAAAGATGTTAACATTTAAGTAAATATTTTTGCTGTATCACCATACTAAAACGATCACAGTCAACATTATAAACCGTTGCAGCAGATTCGCAGACCTCCGGTTTTAAATTTATTTGTACAAGGTAACTACTTCATTTTTGGGGGGTTGGAAGTCAGAAATGGCTAAAAACTAGAATTGTTAGTGTAACATTAGTTTTAACATGTAGAAAAGGTAAGAGATTGTATCGATGAACTGTGTCCATTTGCATTATATTCTTCTTTAAACTCCCGTTTTGCTCGATTATGGAACTAGAAAAGCAATATCCACGCGCCTTGGGATGGGAGAGGTGGATTAAGTGGGAAAGGTCTGGTTACACTGATCAATCAATGTTTTTAGGCCAAAGTAATTTTCGATGAAACATGCGTGCTTTTAACCAGTTCTTTGTAGATCTATCTACAGCGCGTGTAAGATTATTTACACTTGCGACGGCCACTTCACCAAAACCACTTTTACTTTACTTAACATTTAGTTAGAGGATAATGTAAGATACAGAAGACGCTCCAATTCTAGAAGTTTCTCTGGTTCTATAGTGTGCCAGGTGTACCGATATACAGGACTCTTATCCCCATGATAGGTAATTCTGGTTTTCGGAGAAGGGGTTCATACTCTCGACCCTTGTGAGCAATGCATACGCACATGATTGCACACTTTATCGCGCGACATACAATTAATCAGTGTCATAACAGTCGTGGCAAGTGAGAAAAATTATATCCCGCTGTTAGAAAAGTTGATGACACGCCTTACTAAGTAATACAACAAATGAATAAGCCACAAGAACATTTTTATTCTGGGTACCAAAACGTCCATTGCCACACATACTCATATTGTTGTTCATACTGATGGTATTGTCATTTCAAGCCTTCTATATGATGCACAATGTTCAACATAAACAGTTATACGCTTCACTTTCCGGATCTACCCAAAACGATGCTTTACTCCATACACCAAATAAACAGACATAACGTCAGGGACAGAGGTTTCAGTTTGAGGACACCTCCAATCTCCGTACCTGCCAAAATGTCAGCCAATGATTTAGCCTTTTTAAACAAACGGAGCGTATGCCTCGATAATTAAATATGTTCTATTACAAATTCAACATGTTTTACAAATAAAGAACGAACGTTATTACATTGATAGTAAAGGTTGAAGGTCAGTAATTTAAATCCTTCTTTGTTTCATATATATATATATATATATATATATATATATATATATATATATATATATATATATATATATATATAAAACAACAACAACAACAAAAAAAAAACAAAAAAAACCCCGACAACTTAAGGTCGTTTTTACGTATATTTAATGAACATGACTTTTTCCTACATCTATTTTTCATGAAGGTTCTATCATAGAATTAAAATGGCGCATATTTGCTTTTGTCCGCACAATAAACACTACTTTCGATTTCGATCTACAAACTTGCCTATGGGATCAGACATAGATAACAATTGTTATCTGGTTGTTATCTGGTTATATGATAGGTTTTGCTGTAGACGAAAAACAGTTTCCCTGTTGCAGGTCACTGTGACCTATTAGGGGTCATAGTCACTGTGACCATGACCTGATGACCTCAAAATCAGGTTATGATCAACTTCCGCCAATCCGAGGACTGTAAGCCCAAGCATTTCATAGTTACTGAAATTCATTTGAAAATCTTCAAAACCTACCACTGCAATGATAATGTCTCCTCCCCCCCCACCCCCACCTCTGGGGGAGACATATTGTTTTTGCCCTGTCCGTCCGTCCGTTCGTCCTTCCATCCTTTCGCCCTGGCGTCCGTCCGTCCGTACGTCACACTTCATTTCCGAGCAATAACTGGAGAACCATTTGACCTAGAACCTTCAAACTTCATAGGGTTGTAGGGCTGCTGTAGTAGACGACTCCTATTGTTTTTGGGGTCACTCTGTCAAAGGTCAAGGTCACAGGGGCCTGAACATTGAAAACCATTTCCGATCAATAACTAGAGAACCACTTGACCCAGAATGTTGAAACTTCATAGGATGATTGTTCATGAAGAGTAGATGACCCCTATTGTTTTTGGAATCACTCCATCAAAGGTCAAGGTCACAGGGGCCTGAACATTGAAAACCATTTCCGATCAATAACTTGAGTATCACTTAATCCAGAATGTTGAAACTTCATAGAATGATTGTACATGCAAAGTAGATGACCCCTATTGGTTTTGGAGTTACTCCGTTAAAGGTCAAGGTCACAGGGGACTGAACATTGAAAACCATTTCTGGTCAGTAACTTGAGAACCACTTGACCCAGAATGTTGAAACTTCATAGGATGATTGTTCATGCAGAATAAATGACCCCTATTGTTCTTGGGGTCACTCCGTTAAATGTCAAGGTCACAGAGGCCTGAACATTGATAACAATTTCTGAACAATAACTAGAGAACCACTTGACCCAAAATGTTGAAACTTCATAGGATGATTGGTCATGAAGAGTAGATGACCCCTATAGATTTTTGGGTCACTCTGTCAAAGGTCAAAGTCACAGGAGCCTGAACATTGAAAACCATTTCCGGTCAGTAATTTGAAAACCACTCGACCCAGAATGTTGAAACTTCATAGGATGATTGGCCATGAAGAGTACATGACTCCTATTGATTTTGGGGTCACTCTGTCAAAGGTCAAGGTCACAGGGGCCTGAACATTGGAAACCATTTCCGATCAATGACTAGAGAACCACTTGACCCAGAATGTTGAAACTTCATAGGATGATTGTACATGCAAATTAGACCCCTATTTATTTTGGAGTCACTCCATTAAAGGTCAAGGTCACAGGAGCCTGAACATTGAACACCATTTCTGGTCAGTAACTTGAGAACCACTCGACCCAGAATGTTGAAACTTCATAGGATGATTGTTCATGCAGAATAAATGACCCCCACTGTTCTTGGGTTACTCCGTTACAGGTCAAGGTCACAGGGGCCTGAACATTGAAAACCATTTCCGATCAATAACTTGAGAACCTCTTGATCCAGAATGTTGAAACTTCATAGGATGATTGAACATGCAGAGTAGATGACCCCTATCGATTTTGGGGTCACTCTGTTTAAGGTCAAGGTCTTAGGAGCCTGAACATGGAAAACCATTTCTGGTCAGTAATTTGAAAACCACTCGACTCAGAATGTTGAAACTTTATAGGATGATTGTTCATGCAGAAAAAAATGATCGCTATTGTTTTTGGGGTCACTACGTTAAAGGTCAAGGTCACAGGGGCCTGAACATTGATAATCATTTCCGTTTAATAACTTCAGAACCTCTTGATCCAGAATATTGAAACTTCATAGGATGATTGAACGTGCAGAGTAGATGACCTTATCGATTTTGGGGTCACTCTGTTAAAGGTCAAGGTCACAGGAGCCTGAACATGGAAAACAATTTCCGATCAATAACTTGAGAACCGCTTGACCAGAATGTTGAAACTTCATAGGATGATTGAACATGCAGAGTAGATGACCCCTATTGATTTTTGGGTCAGTCTATTAAAGGTCAAGGTCACAGGGGCCTGGTTATGTAAAATCATTTCTGGAAAATAACTTGAGAACCACTTGACCTAGAATGTTGAAACTTAATAGGATGATTGGACATGCAGAGTAGATGACCCCTATTTATTTTGAGGTCACTCGATCAAAGGTCAATGTCACAGGAGCCTGAAAAGTGACTTGAGAACCACTAGGCCAAGAGTGTTGAAATTCAGCGGGATGACTGGACATGCCAAGTAGATGGATGGTCCCTATTGCAGCCAACCATCAGTGTCTCTTTGACTTTCGCTCCTGACCCCTATTGACTTCTTGCCTATAGGACTTTGCATTGGGGGAGACATGTGCTTTTTTACAAAAGCAATTTCTAGTTGTACACTGAACTTGCCCTGGTGAAAGCTGCCAAATTAGCATCTTACCATTTTTGCGAGAACCTCACCTGCTAGGCTTGTTTGTCGACGGGCCCAAGAGAATAGCTTCCGAGAAGCTTTAAAAAAGCTTAGAAGAAAATCCCAATCAAACGGACGTCTGCCGGAAGTGAAAAAATATATCATTCTTTTTTAAATGATTTTTTTTCAGATATTTTTATTGTTAATGTGCTATTTGAAATTCTAAACATTTTATTTGTTCTAGTTTATTACTCAGTTTGTCGAATTGTCGCATTGTTTTGAACATGTGATTAACATCTTTTGACTATCAGAAGCCCGGAAGAACTCTTCTTATTCCGGCAGATCTTCCGAACGGGGCAAACGAAACCGCCAGTTAAACTATAAATTCATTTAATTGAACGAAATACATTTTAACATGATTCATTTCATATGCATATCCTTGAATACTGCGAACAAAGAATAGTAACAATATACCTATATATTTTTTTTTGTTAATAACTGAACCGTTTCGAACATTTGTAACAATAGTATTACAGTATATCTCTTTATTTTAAACGAACAATTATTTTCGTCTTAGAGGATTTCAAAACTTACTTGTGCGCAAGCGCATTGGGCCATTTTAGACTGGCTTACCGTAATTTGTGCTAGAAAGTGAAATCTAACGCAGTAAAATTAATAGATTAGTCTAAATTCTCCTTGTTTGAAAGCCAACACTATGGAGAGGTCTTGACAGACCTCTCCAATAAATGTACATGAAAGCCGTCTCATTTCAGACATAATGTATTCTGGCAGTGATAACGAGTAATTAAAGCACTCGTTCTACATGAATTTGGCTAAGAAATGGGGAGATAAGGATCTATTTACTTTGGATTTTTTTCGACTGCAACACGGAAGCACATTTTTAACCGAATTACCGACCTTATTCCTAAATGGAATTAATAACGGAAACGTACGTTTGGCTAAATGTATGGACGGACAGAGGAGACGGGCCGACTTCCAGTTGTCTGTGAGATAAACAGAAAGATTCAAGGATAATGAAATCTCGGTAGGAAGAATTGTAACTGTAAGTAACTGCCAACTTCTCCACATAAATTATCAGAGGTGGAGGACGCATGATTTCAGATACAACGTCTTTTATCAAATCGTGACGGAGAACATAACGCTCCGCCCGAGGATCGAACTTGCGACCCCGCGATCCCTAGACCAACGCCCTTACTACTGAGCTAAACTGGCGGGCTACATTTTTGTTTAGACCAACCTTGTTTCAAAAACTAAAATAGCTATAGAGCTTTGAAACTTTGCTCACTTGTTAATCATTATTAGGTGACTACGTAGATCAAGAATGGTAACTCCGATAAGCACTTTGTTAGAATATAAGCATTTTGTTAGAAATGTATCACTTTTTAAAACAAATTGAAAATTTGATTTGCATGGTCAAAATTTTTGCTTTGGCCCACTTTTTCCAAATATCTATCAGAGCTACAGCTTGTTTGTTGTTTGTCATTATTAGATGTTAGTAGACCAAAAACCATAATTCTCTCTTGCATTTTGTAAGAATTATGGGCCTTTTAAACTTAGAAAATCAGTATTTCTTGGTTGTTTCCACTTTTGTGAATCTTACTACAGCTTTGAAACTTCAAACATTTTTGTAATCAATGAAGATGAGTAAGAAGGCCAAGAACCATAACTCTTTTCTTGTATATTGTCAAGCACTTACAGACGAGCGATTGCACCCGCAGACAGTGCTCTTGTTTTATTATTGGCAGTTTAAGTACTCTTGATTTGCGATGCAATTATTACGAAGTAAGTGTCTGTTTACATTTACGTTTCAGTTTAAGGTAGAAAGGTCTATTATTACGTATAAACGAGTACTGTTCAAGATTTTCTAAGTGCTATGATATACTAATGGTACATATCGATACTAATAAAGTTTATGATTAATACAATATTGAATACAAAATATGAAATCCTTGCAATGTTGAAGTCTAATGGAATACTATTATGGTATACACAACAGTTTACAAAGAATAATGGTGCACTAATGATTTACAAAGTATAAACTATAATGGCATACTAATGGTATACACAACCGTTTACAAATTATAATGGCATACTAATGTTATAAACAGCAGTTTACAAAGTATAATGGCATACTAATGTTATACACAGCAGTTTACAAAGTATAATGGCATACTAATGGTATACTAGTACACACCATAATTTACGAGATAGTATACTATTGATGGTCAAATCGTATACAGTACAGTGCTATACTAATTCTATACTGTAACAGTATACTAAACGGTATACAATTAGTATAGAATTGATATGCAATTAATTGTTTGTTAAATTATTTCTTTTGTTAGGGACACCGCAGCATCGACAGCCATGACTGTCATCGTTCAAAGTTATATTCAATGAAATACAAGTCGAAAGATTTCCTGCGGCCAGAAGTTATACAGACCAGAAATTGTATGTGTGACCACTCATTCTAAAAAGTAACTTATGGGTGAATGACGTGTGTGTGTTTTTATTATTATTATTATTATTATTATTATTATTATACCATTACACTTTAATGTAGGAAATATTACTCCATTCTACATGATTTAAAAGTAGATCTATGGCTATGGAATATGTACATGTATTTCTCAATTCTGAAAGTTATTGTTTTGAGCAAAAATAACTATATTTCCCTTTCATGTATAACATAACTTTTAGCTCAAGTGGTCACATTCCTTGATGACTATACTGAAATACTTTACTAGAGCTTTCACAAATGTGATTCATGCCTTCACCTGGACTTCTTTGACAACAAAGGACCATAATCCAGGAAATTGAAGAGCAATTCACACAAAAACCCTTATGCACAACTAGGTACCAATATTGATCATTGCTGAAAGTTTGAATAAGTTATATGAAATAATGAATGAGGAATTCAAGTCACAAACATTTCTCTATATGTCATATAGAGTGCCAGCTATACTGCAAAAACGGCGTTCCATAAATGCGATAAGCCAATCGCATATCGGTAAAAAGTCACGTGAAATCACCCAGTCCCCATGTGCTACACTACTTGTTGTATTTCAATATACTTGCGGCCTCTAGGCCGCAGGCAATAACCAAGTAAAAATTAAATATTCTAATTACCGGAGCAATAAATTTTACTAATTGCTTTTCCTTTTCAGTCATTATTAAATCAAATTAAATGTATTCTTTTGTATTTCCATAATGGTAAATATACATGATTTGCATGAGAAAAAAAACGAGTCAAGTATCTAGTTACAAATTGACAGCAGACTGGCACCAGTCGTTAGAGTAATTAAATATAAAGCAATTGGCCATAGAATCAGTCCTCTGCACTTTCTGAAAAAAAAAATCTGTTGAGATGAGCCTAGAGAGAAAATGGTTTTCTGAGAAAATATCAGTTTCAGTATGAAGAAAGAAATTAACATTATTACAGATTATTTGATCTGAACAGACTTTGTAAGTCTATTTAAGGCCAAGACGATGTGTTTAATAAATATATTATTATTTACCAGATTTTTATAGCGCTCTTTTCATCTATAAAATAAACGTTCAAAAGCGCTGTTGACTTATTGACTTAATGCTGCAGTTTGCAAAGTACTTTGGGTATTAAGGTGAGTTTACACCAAACTTTGTTTCTACAGTATAATACACTCATTATTTTATGTTTTTAAAACCATGCTGAAAAGAGATGGACTGAATAAGTTTGCAGGTGAAGTTGTAACAAGAAATATCTTTAAAAAATGATGGTCGGCGAATTGTAATAAGGAAAGACGTTTATGATTTTTTCATCTAACATTCATCTTTCATCTTGCAAAACTAAACACCGCACTTCAACAATTTAAATGGTTGTCTTTTAATTTTTCGCAAAGGTTTCGTAGGTTTGCAATTTTGTTTCGTTTATCCTTAGACGAATAATTACAGCAGTAGTTTGATGGAGATTCATGAAGCGGTTTATGAGAAGAGGTCATTAAACGTGTTTACATTTTTAGCTAAATTGGTCCCTATCCCTATTTGTAACAAAATAGCAGGAGACCTTACGATATTGTTACACATCGAGTTGATAAAAATCCATTACATTTTAGTGGTTAATACGAAGAAAGGCATATCTACTTTTAGCTATAGTGGTCCCTAATAGGGCCCAAGTTCCTATATAAATAAATTTGGAAGAGGACCTTATAATGATGCTCCAGACCAAGTATTACAAAGATCCACCAAGCTGTTCATGAGACGTTGTATAAAGGCATTTCTAGTTTTAGCTCTAGCAGCCCCTAAAAGGGGTCAAATGTCCCAGCTGAACAAAGTTGGCTGCGGGGCTAATAAAGATGCTACAAATCAAGTTTGATTAGAATACATGAGCAAAAATCAATTAAAGGATTTTTTTATTTATTATTTTTATTTATTTCTAAAATAGGCCAACTGACCCCGCTTTAACAAATGCATATTCGCTATTCATGAATCTTTGGACAATGACGTCACACCTATAAAAATGGTGAAGGTCAAGCCAAACATACAATTGTAATTATTTCAATATTTCTGTTTCATAAGCAAAGTTTGACCGTAGTCATATCACAAACTGTATGCAACGTACCTTCATTTCAATGTAATGAGATTCAGTCATTATATAGCATATATATAATGAAACAGATTTCAACTGAGTTCAATATTTGCATACCATACTAAAGAACAATATTCATATATAATAAATCAGTTAAATAATTTATAACAAATATATCAAAGCAAACAAGTACTCATTTTAATATGCAATCTGAATAAGTCACAAAAGCAAGAAATCTTTTCATATACAGACGACAATTGTAACAAGGAAAATCTTTTAAAAAGCACTTCTCTACATAAAAAACTCTTATCACACACTTATTCATGTGATACGCAGACCGTATTCAGCTCTTTCTTTAATTTGATATATGTTGGTATTTAAACAGGTTTTTATCATATTTATTAAGCTTACTTATCATTTTGAGATATATCAATATTCTTGCTAAATATACTGAGCCAAAGTTAGCTTTAAAACTGTGAACAGCGTCGTTTAGGATAAACGCTTTGTCTACATTTCACTCAGCGTAGCACAATCAACAGAGTGAAAGAAATTGACACTCTCGTCCAATCAGGCAGAGTGTTGCATAAATCTTCCATTTTGATAAATTATCTATAATGCGTTATCAAGTAGTTTGATTTGCAAACTGAAGTCACATGGCATAGGTAACGAAAACGAATTTAGACGGCGTCGCCGAAAAAAACTTATAAAAACACATAAACTCAGGAAGGGCCTAAATTGTCCACCTGTCATCTTGTAGAATAGCTGTATCATACTAGTATTATCGGAATGATTTGAACGAAGTTCATGTGGGAGGAAAATATATGTAACACCCGTTCGCATACTGTTTACTGTCACACTGTGTCATTATTTCCGTTTTACCGTTATAACATCACCGTGCTTTAAGTCAAACATATCTGTCTTCGCACTACGGGCTGGTTTTTGTTTTGGGCATGGGTAAGTCTTTGATTTTGGTGTACCGTCCGCAGTTTCGTCTTCGCGCAATGGCTCAATTGATCTCCATGGAGAGTTATTGCTAAATTTCTTGTGGAAATCTTCTTTTCCATCAGTACTATCAGGCTTTTTTGAAGGCAAAGATGTAAATGTACCTTTTAAACTAACTTGTTCGTGAGCATTTAACATGAAACTCTGATTTCTTACTCTTGGCTGTGATGTTTGGTTTTGCTCAGTTTGGTCAACATATTCGCTGTTTTGCTTTTCGTTTTCTAACCTAGACAGGTTTATCGATTCATGAGGTGAAGTGTTTTCATCGTTAGTATGGCGTACTAATGCAAGCGTTTTCCTTTCCTTCTTACTCTTTCTTCCCTGTGCCACACCCTTTTGTAATATCGGCCCTCCTTCATGAAGCAACAAGGCGGGCCATACAAGATATGCCACACGGCGACCACTAACTGTGTAGGGACTAAAGTATCCCTCGTCGAATTTTCCTTTTGACTTTGTATACAGACTTAAAGGAGGGTCTTGTATACACATTAGCCAGCAAATCTCTATGGCTGTTTCGACATAAATTTTCATTTTGTATGTTCTCTCTTCCTCCAAAGGGATAACCTCTTCCGTAATCTAAAAGATTCGAAAATATTGCTATTCAAGCGTGGAACTTGCTTTCTTATAGTGTTTTAATGACACTACTTTGTATGGTACACATTACATGCGATGTTTAATCTATTGAATTATAAACCGATTGTTAGAATGACAAGGAAAGCCTGACAATAAGATAATTTCATATAAAAACCATCCTCAAGACTTTCATAAAGCTGACAGAAGTTTTAAAATTGGACCACTATTGAAAAAGATATGGCAGTTTGAAAGTTAAGAAAATTGCTGATCATGGAGGCAGCCATTTGGTGTGTTGATGACGTCATTTACAAACTGCCGAATTCTTTATTTAGCAAATAACCTTTCAAATAGGTTAATTATATATGTTTCTTGCGTGTAAGATGTAAAGCATGGTACATTCTTTCATTAAAAGCTAGATACAGTAAATTATTTTACAGAAATAAGTATTTACAGTTCAAGCATGTGTCAAGAAATTTAAAAAATCTGCCATTTTTTTGTTGCCATGGAAACAAAATGGCCATCATTTTGATCAAATATTTAAATGCTCATAACCGTCTCATTTTTTATGAAAATTCTTTCACTTCTTTCAATGATTAAAGAAATCCCAGACGGTGGAATTAACATCAAAACAACATTGCCTTTCCCTTTAAGAGAAGTAGACTTGTGGTTAAGTGCTGGTCGTTGATGCACATCCGCTGGGTCGCTACTTCTTATCTCTGAAAATGGCATTACTACCAGCTTTCTCAAGAAGCCGATCTTATGGTGATTCAAACAAATCAAGAATCACCTTTATTCTAGAGCTAAATATTCATTTTTAAAGATAATAACTGCAATAAATAATAGCGTTATAAAAACAGAATAGATTAACATTTAAGTAACATAATGGATGCCGTGTAGTTTATTAAAATGAAATGACGAAATGAAATCGGACATAACGTACCGTACTGATACATGGAACTGTACTTTTGTAATTTCTTTTCCGTTCGTCTTTGTATACCTTCAGGGACGCTGCTAGCGATTTGTTTAACTGAAATAAGAATTAAACTAACACAATCCGCTCTGCTTTGAATATTAATGAATTTTCTGTTGATTACGTGCTAACATTCAGTTGAAAATAAGTCCGATACATGCCCTTAGTACTTTCTCTGACAATTTCTGTTTTATCTATTTTTTACGATTAAACATGTTACATTTTCACCTACAGTCCGTGACTTTACAGCTCTCTATGATCAAAGCCACGCTTCAAAAACCCAGTCTCCCTACATCGCAAACCAGTGTAGGTCACACACGCACATACACACGGACACACGCGCGCGCGCGCACCTAACCTCATTTATATCGAAAGGAGAGAAGGCTAAATGTAAGGGAGAGACGAGTGTGGGGAAGGGAAAAGAAACACTGAGAAAGGCTCTAACATTAGTGACAAAATACTAGATTACATAAACTAAAACATATAAAAACATTCAAAATATCGCCAAGGTTCCTCGAGGTTCCATTGAAAGCTTAAATAATGTCAATTTGCATCTAAGTGAAGCGCGCATGAAATAGGGATACAAATTTTATATTGTCAAATTTAATAAATATGTTATCTAACAGAAACTATAGCGCTTCACAAACCTGAACACAACTCCATAGGGTGTAATTTTTAAATTTACTGTTCGAAAAATAATCTAGTTTCATTACATGCCAAATGATTAAAGTTTTCTCTTGCAGATATATTCTCAATAAAATCTACCAGTTTTTCTTTTATGATATTCTGTGGTAGTAGAAAAGTCATAAGTACTTATAGTCGGACGTGTCTTTGTATTTTTTATACCATCTCAAGAATTCTTGATTGACCAGCATCAAGCAATGCATTGCTTGCTAGGAAATTAGTTTTCTGCACTTGGAACATGAAATGCATGGATCTGGAAGGACCGTTATTGAATTCAGATTCAAGGAAATCGTTATCTATTTTTTTAACCAAGCCTGTACAGGTCTAACATCTGACTGGAGGGATGAGTACCCGAACTGAAACCGAACTTCGGATAAAATTTCACTTTGTAGCATTTAATTATATCGAACATTACGTAGGAGTCAAGTACAAAACAAAAGGTTAGAATTAGTTTTCATTCTTACACCGAATGGCATGTAGAAAAGAAATAGAACCAGGCCGGATGCGAAGTTTTTCTATCAATGAAAAGATAGTTCGTCAGTGAAATATGAAATTTATTTCCCTGACATGTCCAGGTACCGGCATTTCATCCAAGAACAAAACAATGATGATAAATAAATAAATAAAATCAATAAATAATTGTAATGTTCTAGAATTGAAATAGGTAATTAGAAATTCGAGACGCCAGATACCTTTTTATTTCCTGTGAATTTTAAGATTGCTTCTTCAAGATGATGAGAATGCATTTCCGCGTTTCCTCTGCACGCCTTAAATATAGCCTGAAAATATTACGTATACATTATTTGAAGATCTAATCCATATGAAACCACGAGGAAAATAGTATTTCACACACTACAATATTTGCGGTTAAATTATTTAACTGTACATGTTTGCAAATTAGACCCCATCAACACGTCTTGGGTGAGATACATTAACAATCTTATGACAATTTTAGATATCTACACAACAGAAACGTTTACCTCAGTGGCAGTTAGGGCACGTGTACACTTTTTATACAATAGACACATTAAAACGTGTGAACACGTAACACTTTATGAGTTAAACTACAAACAGTGGGTGATTTTTATTTTTATTACAATGCTAATGTTGTCTAATGTTCCTGTTCGTAGAATGAAGGAAGGCTTACCAAGAGTATATCAAGAAGTGTTTGAATAGCTTGAGATTCTTTTCTGTCACATTTCTCTGTTAGGTCTTCGAAAGCGTCACTCCATTCATTACTGTATAGCTCTGAAAACTTCTCACCAACTTTGATTGCTCTATTTTCATCACTAAGGTCAGCAATATTTGGGTTGTTGTCTGTCAAGCGATCCGATGCCATTTTGCTAAGTCTTGCATGAAATAATAACATATTACACAATATATAACTACGTCACTGGAAGCAACGACACAGTTTGGTAGATGTGAATAGTTACTTATTCTTGCACAAAAATCTACTTTTTTTCACTAGTTATGTGAGAAAAATCACGTATAGGCCATAAACGCTGTTCGCTAGTTCGCTATAACCGTGATTATGTTGAATACTACGTGACTTGTGCGTTGTGTATTTTCAAGAACCATACCAACTACACTGGGAAGTATTAACAGATGTTTTATTCAGTTTCAAAACGCATATGAAGTAATTTTGGAAGCAAGTCAGTTTCTGTATCGTACTCAAAATATTTCGTACAAAAATTATTTGTGAAACTGTGTCCCTGTTTACCGGAGTTTTAAACGATATGTAAAATTATAGGTTATATATTATACCAAAAAAGAATTCTTTGTTTCATATTGAAATTGAGCTACTTCAGATCCATTTTGAGACAGTTACTAGACTTTTACTCCGTCATTTTCCGAAGGACATCCATATATTTGTTTCAAAAAACGAAAAGAAAAGGGGTGTTGAATAGTATGCAGTGTTATGCAAGTCAGCTGAAGTCAGGTATCCTCATATTGCCGCATTTCAGAAAGAGGTCCACAGAATAAACACACTTCTTTCATTTTCAAGTAAAACCGAAAACACGAAAATATAAGCATGAAAAGTGTCCTGTTTTATGCAAAATATATTCCATGAGTGAAATAATGTACATTTGGCATCCGCTTTACGCGCAAACGCGCTTCAAATAAAAAAAAAAAGGTTCTATTTATTAATGACTGTTTTTTCGGCTACACCAAGGAAGCACATTTTTGATCGAATTACTGTTGTATGACCTATATTGCTCATCAGCTAATGCCATGTTTGTGGTAAAGAGAAATATATTAAATATATTAAAACATTTAAATACATGCTTTTGCTTGTGCGCTCCGGTTATGCAGATTTAAAACACGTTGACTGTTCAACAAGAAAAAACAACTATAAAAGTAAATCGTAAAGTCATCACCTATCATTGAAAACAATATATTTAGTGTTTGTGAGATTTTTTATGCCCGAATAGCTACAAACACTTTTGATTTGTGTATAAATGTCAGCAGAAGCCCTAAGGATAATCGCAATAATAAATGATACATGTAATACATAAATATAAATGCGGAATCATTGTAAGCATACAAAATGTTACAATGAGTAAATAGATGTTTAATATGTACTACCTTAACGTTATCACACTTTTCATTTTACCTGGATTTAAGCTCATCAGACTCCTGTGTAAGCCTTTTCATTTCGTTTTCAGTTTTAAGTACGAATTCTTCCTGTTGATATTTCATGGCTTCTATTTCAGACCTATGTTAATAAAAACAGATCAAGACAAGATCGATTTGGTCAATATATATCCTGTCATTTGTTGTCTCCAGTAAATCAACATCGTCATAAAGTATTCCAGACTTTTGGAAAAAGAAAAGTTTATTTAAAAGCCATTTTGATTCCTCTTTGCCATATGGTAAACGTTTAGTCAAACGGCCGGATATCTTCGGTCATGAAGTCATTTGTGATTACAAGATTGGACTTTGTGGGTTCAGTAATTACGTTAGAATCAGACTCGTGATAATTTATTTGCTAGTTTCCACATGTCCAGTATTAAACCATACACCGTAAAGTGGTCCATAATGTCCTCATTAGCTTTGAAAACGCCAACAATATTTCGCGGCATGGTACTTTTTTTCAGTGAATCAAAAAATTAGAGTGAAATATATCTATAATATAATCCAAATGTACAAAATTTGGTTAAAACCATTGAAAAACATGAAATAAAAAGAAAGTTTGTATGATTAAATATTATTTCACTCTAACGTTTTCACTCTTGGCTTCGTCACTCTTGAAAATATTGCGTATTGTGTTCGCTCGATAAGATAGTTCGAGCTTTGACTAAAGCAAACAGGGTTCCTTTATATTTTATGCATGATCGCCTTACCTTAATGCTTTATTTTCTGTAAATAGCTGTTTCTCATTTTTCAAAAATCTTGTACTCTCTAGCTGATTATCTTTGACCTTTTCATTTTCCTGACTTAAAGTACAAAACATGTACACAGTATACATATTATACAATAGCTATGTAACTGTTGATCTACATTATATGGTTATTATACATTGCATGAAAATTATTTTGAAAATATCAGCAATGCCTTTCGTTAAAACCACGTTTAACTATTGAATTTGATCTACTTTAACTACCTGATTAATTACTACACGTTGTTTTATATACTATTTGTAATTTAAAAGTGAGGGCCGGGTGTTCCTTATATTACTGATGTATTTGTATATACAATGTATTGAATATGTATTACACAAGTCACTATAATAAATAATTTACTTACTTACTTACTTATATGGAATGACATACTTGTCGACAGTATGATTATGACATTTCAAACTGTTTTATGAATTGTCGTTCTTGACTTCACTTTCCTCATTGTCAATGTGGCGACCAGTTCAAACGACAGATGACATCAGGTAGAACATTAAGGCAACAAAACGACATGTTAGGATTACTACAGACTAGGAATAGCATTCCAAGCTTTCAAGTTTTGCTGACCTTAAAATGAGCATCGGAATGTCAGACGTCGTATATTGCTGCGGATGTTTTTTTTTTTTTTTTGCATTTAGTCCATATGGTATAAATGTATACAGTTTTAGACATCTTAATATATCATTTAAAATAAACTCACTTTTCCTCCTGAACGCATCGATCTCTTTCCTCTGCGGAGGTACTACACGATTGCACTCTGTGTACCACTGCCTGAGGACAAATAATATACATATCATTAGAATCATAACCCATTACTATCCCTAATATTTAAGATTAAGGGGACGCATATTGCTACATTCACAGTAATACAGAAATGAGGAAGGGGTGCATATTCAAGAAAATGATGGGGGAAGATAAAAAACTTATTCCTAAACTGATATAATACTGATGGACATCTGTAATA
Organism: Mercenaria mercenaria; assembly: GCF_021730395.1. Lineage (NCBI taxonomy): Eukaryota > Metazoa > Mollusca > Bivalvia > Venerida > Veneridae > Mercenaria > Mercenaria mercenaria. The sequence continues at coordinate 26,620,501 of NC_069369.1, forward strand.
TTCAGTACTTTGTGGATAAGGATGTGGTATTATGAATGTAATAGGAAAACAGAGGTCTTTGTGAAAGTACGTTCAACACAAAATATTAAGCTTTTGTATAAGGAAAAAACAGGTTTTTTACAATAACAGTGTTACAAATAATGTTGAAGGGATGAAATTTTCTTTCTAACACACCAGGTTTGCTTAAACATGTAAAAATTTAACGCCACGTCATTTCAGCTCGGGATGGACGCCATATTTCTCATTGATAAAAAATGTAAACAAAAAAATCAGAGTGGGATTAGCATTGCAAGGGCATAATGTGACATTCTACACAATGAATACCTTAGAACAGATATCTAAGATACTACACAGGTCAGGCGGGTTAAATGCATAATGTCGATCACTTGAAATTCATCTTGAAAAGGTGGTTAATTTTAGTTTATTTACATGTTTTTTAATTTTCCCACGACTTCTCGGCGATTCACTGCAAAAAGTATTACTGCGCCGGACGAATGGTAACTCTAATAAACAACGGGAGACAACTTAGGTGTCAGCACGTGTATGATTTAAAAAAAAACATGTCGATGATTATAATTTCTTATCAAATAATGAATCCTATTCAGATATTCGTCTTTAATATCTGGAAATTATTAATTTCTGTGGACATTTATCAAAAAATATTACTTACAGTGGACTACTTTGCGCATCAAACTAGTTTCTGCTTCAGTTGTGAGGCACTTCCGTTATACTTTTTGACAACAATAACAAAAACACAAAATGAATCAATAAAGTCACTTATAAATCGACTGCTACTTTGATCAGTGTAAGTATAGTTGTTGTTACAACATTATACTTGTTTATTACGTTATGAGATAAAGTTTATCTTGAATTGCATAATCCATTAATTACGTTTAGATGATATTGCATTTACAACTTATCTGACCCCGTTTTTTTACGTGAATGACAGCATTCTCGTGCAACTCGTGCAAACAGAGTTAAGAAAAGTATGGTGGAGAATTCAAGGACAAATTATAAATGACATTAAAGTGAGGATAACTGTATATTCGTCCTGTTTTGATCATTGACATTCCTGCTGTGTATTAGTAAGTTTTGTGAACAAGATTAGAATGTTACTTTTGCACATATACACATTGATTGGACCTCTCAACCAAATTTCATACCTTATTTTAGGGATTTTTAAGACAACACATTTTCAAAAGTTTGTTGAATGTGTTTTGATATTTAAGTGCATTGTAGTTCATGAATACCAAGTTGAAAATTAATAATGGCAACATTTCTAGGCCCTTATTGTAAGCCACTCGACTTCTGTAACGATAAATGTTTTATGTATTAAGGGGAATATACTCTTTTAGTTTTGGAATGTGGCATTCCTTGACCACCGTATCTTTTCTTATGCACTATTTTGTAAACAAACTAAATACCTAATGTGTTTTAGCTTACATATGCAAAATGAAAAGCAAGACAGTGAACTTATTTCACTTTTTTTCTTTAAATTAGAATCTGTAGGAGATTGATAAATGTTTGGACAAGGTGAAGCACTATTATTTTCGCACAAAAAAGTATTAATTGTTGACTTTGAATGTACACAATAAGTCTTATGTAATTCAACAATAACTTTCTTGTTTCAGTTTTTCTCATTTTTATTTTAGTGAGCAATCCTTTGTGTACTTATAACAGTTGAAACAGTATCCATTTCATGTACCAAAACCTTGTACTTTTTTGCAAGTAAATTTTATCATACCCCACCCACTTTTTTTCTAATTTCAAAGTATGCGTCCCCTTAAACCTGTTCTTTGCTTATATAAAGTGATATCTTACCACATTCCTGTCGCGGTGTACGCTATCGTCGTGTAGGCCTACCCAGTTATTTCTCATTGAACGAAGTGTTGATGTTTCTACTCGTGTGTTGGACTCAGGCGCACAACTGGATGTACTTTTTCCTTTGATACATATTGAATTTCCCATAGCAACTTTTGATTGCTCGTACCACAGCGTCTATTTTGCCAATGTCTTTATGGCGGCACATGTACCTACTTAAGAAATACACACAACGATTTTAAATGTAAAGATATATAGAACACTTAAAAAGCTACTGGTTCAAAAAGATTTATTTTGTAAAATATCCCACAGAGAATTCAATAATTGGCCCTTATCCGGAAACATATTATAAACACATTAATTCAAATTCGCCTTAAAATCGATCGCGGAAGTAAATTATATGCTTAGTCTTGAACGAAATCCAAAATTTGAATAAGTAAGCGGGTAATCAGCACAAATCAATATTGACAAATTTTTAAAGATCTGATAAGGTGTATTTATTGTACGGTGGTATGTTTAGGACAAGCATTTATTTTTTTAAAGATTAATTTATCTATTGCTCACTACATCTTTTCTCGAGCGCTCGACATCTAATCTCGCGCGCACGACAACTTATCTCGAGGGCACGACATCTTATCTATATTGATAGGTAATAGCACTGGCGCCAGATCAGAAAGAAAATGCCTCTGTACATGTTATACCCTATCCCTAGGTATTCTATAAGAACCATGGTCGTGAACGGGAAAATATACTAGCCCATTTCAATCGCGTATTTCATAACTAAAACACGCAGTTCAGTAAATGTGTACTATTGATATTAAACAAGTGGTAATTTATCTTCCGTTGTGTACCCGTCACATTTCTTCAATACTTCTTATCTTAGGAAAACAACGTGTAGTTTACAGTTTTTTCAAAGGTACACAAAAAACTCGCTTGAACTTCCCTGGTGAAGTTCCGGTCTAGATTACAGACACACTCTGATTGGCTGATGTGAAAATGTATGTCAGTCGTCATTTTACTACACGTGTACGCTAAAATGTTTATACGCAGCATAAATGTGCAAAATGAATTAAATAAACAGAATAGATGTATACCAATGTATGATTTCAAATTCAAAATCATATACAAGATGAATTTCATTCATCATTTCGAGTCTTATCGTAAAACTGTGAATATACTGCATTCTGTTTTTGTTTGTTTACATTTCGCTTAACATGTGCACACTGCAGGGGCGTAGGGACGATTTGAGCATTGGGGCGGCGGAGGGGGGTGGGTTTGGGAGGGGGTGTCCCCCTCCTATGAACGGGGTACGGGGTTGCCCCGGGAAAATTTTGCATATAGCTAGAGTAAATGGTGCAATCTGGCGACTTCTTGGACTGCTCAGTATCTGTTGAACATACTCGTTTTTTTTTCGAGTTTGCACGCCTTTTACTATGTTTAAACACTGTAACGGCGGTACGATGTTAGATACGCACAATGTCTTGCCAGTGTAAAACCAGTGAATGTCTAAGTAGAGGATCGAGCACAAGACCCTGACTTAAAGGGGTAATCTAATACTTATAGCATTTTAGTCATTAAATGGCATTGTAAAGGTAAAACGCAATTCACTGTTTTCTTTGAACCATTGAGGGTTGAATGAACGGAGTTCATGGTTCTTTTTACCAAATGATCGATTTGGAAATGCAAAATTGCGAGGCTGATCGGCCTTTTATATTTTATTGTAGAAGCTGTAATACTTGTTAATTTAACTAGATCTGAGGATTTTTCTACATTTTATGCGTTGAATTTAATCATTATGATTGGTGCCTTTGATTTGCAAACAATATGTTTAAGCGTCAAAAATATTAATTTAATATAATATTTTATGTAAAGACATCTAAAGATCCCGATTTGCGTTTGTGTTTTACTCAAGATACTTTCCTTTGTCGGCAGAATTTGAGATACAACATTAATTGCAAGTTTGGCAGTAAGCAATTAAAATCGGTTAACTTTCATTAATTAATGTATCGCCTATAATCCAAGTCTACAGGGCGTAAATTTACGTAAATTTAATAATCCGCAACAACCAAGGTCGCTGTATTTTTAAAAATACAGCGACCTTGGTTGTTGCGGATTATCGATTTTGTACAATACCCTGTCACCAAGGTGATCTAGCAAGGTGTCGGCGATATGACAAGATTCTGTGTACATATCAGTCGCCGATGCACTTCATGATAAATGGTAGACCGCTGTTTTTATTTTCAATTATATTTTCTAGCCTTTTCAAAAATTTACGAGTTCGGCATTTCGCCGCTCCTCGAAATATTGGGGCGGCGCCCGCCGCCCCTGCCGCCCCAGCTCCTACTGCCGTGACCTCTAGACCGGATGTTCATCAGGGGAGTTCACGCAAGTTTTTTCTGTAACGTTGACTAAAGCATAAAATATATGGAACATCTCTGCAATATGGAATATTGAGACAATGTGACTGGTGCACGATAGAAGATAAATTATCGCTTGTTTAATATCAGTAGTACACATTTACTGAACTGCGTGTTTTAGGTATGAAATACGCGATTGAAATGGGTTAGTATATTTTCCCGTTCACGACCATGGTTCTTACAGAATACCTAGGGGTAGGGTATAACATGTACAGAGGCATTTCTTTCTGATCTGGCGCCAGTGGGTAATAGTATTTTTTCAAAACTCGAGATAAGATTTCGTGCGCATGAGATACTTTAATCTTAAAAAATATTTGTATGTCCTAAACATACCACCGTATTATTGATTACGACAGTAATCTTATATAGTTTAAGGGAAAGGCAATGTTGTTCATATGTTAGTTCGTCAGCTAGGATTTCTTAAATCATTTAAAGAAGTGGAAGAATTCGGAATGCAAGTTTGAAAAATTACTATTACCTCCCTTTGCCTAGATTGGAAATAAATGAATTCACAAGCTACATGCTGTTTAAAACAATCCTTTTGGTGCGGCTTGTTGAAACACCCTATTAGCTATAAAAACTAAATATGTAACTGGAAATTATATAAAAATCAAACTTTACTTTTAGATACTTTCATATTAATGGGGAGTTATTACAAATTTTCATAAAAATAACAAAACTTACTTCTTATACAGGGATCTAACTCTATGCAATGGAACTTTCTATTCCTTAAATATATCTCTAACAGAATAAATGAAAACTGAAAAATATCATAAAATACTGCTTAAATGTGACTGACCACCTTAAAGGCCGTTGTCATAAGGCTGTTTCATGACTAAATTATTCAAAAGCCGACCCGCTTAGCTCTGTAGGTAGAGCGTTGGTCTACGGATCGCGGGGTCGTGAGTTCGATCCTGGGGCGGGGCGTATGTTCTCCGTGATTATTTGATAAACGACATTGTGTCTGAAATCATTAGTCCTCCACCTCTGATTCATGTGGGGAAGTTGGCAGTTACTTACGGAGAACAGGTTTGTACTGGTACAGAATCCAGGAACACTGGTTAGGTTAACTGCCCACCGTTACATGACTGAAATACTGTTGAAAAACGGCGTTAAACCCAAAACAAAAATTATTCAGAAGTTATTATGTAAATGCGGTGTTTTATGTTTTATTATGTCTTCCCTATAGGTGGGGGAGACATATTGGTTTGCCTTCGCCGTCTGTCTATCCATTCGTCCATCTGTCCGTCCGCATTAAGCTTTTCCGGCTTTCACAGGCCAAACTACTGGCTGGATTTCGACGAAACTTCACAGAAGTGATCAGTATCTATGCCTTGTTGTGCATGTCGCCGGCACGTGCCGTTTCGATCCACAAGATGGTCACAAGAGCTAAAAATAGAAAAGTCTTGTCCTGCTTTCACAGGTCAAACTGCTGGCCGGATTTCGACGAAACTTCACCGGAGTGATCAGTACCTAGCCTAGTTGAGCATATCGCCGACACGTTCCGCTTCGCTGCACAAAATTGCCGCCAGAGCTAAAGGTATACATAGGGGGGAGACATACGTTTTTGTGACAAAAACACCTTTTAGTTTTCAGGAACATTTCGGCATGTAATTCGTATATTTTTACTATCTATATATGTTTCAAGATTCAGTTTTCAAAAATCATTGAAATCTGACAGAACATGATTTGTCAAAAGAAAGTAAAGTTCAGGGAAAATCTTCTCAACGGATGGCTAGTATTACTCTGAAAATTTACAAACTGTTAACAGCTTCAGTTGTAAACAGACTGAATCACTTTCAGTCGCTCTAAGTCCTCCTGTGTGACATTAAACTACTTTTCTATATTGCAACGGATTTGTTATAGACGTAAGTAATAGAAAGAGTAGGTGTTCACGAGAATAACCTCATTATTCAAGTGGACCCTACGGAACAGTTGCTAGGTAACTGTTAATAGGGTACTATAATAACGTAACCTTTGCAGCTGTCTTACCAAAATGAAACTCCTTGTTCTATTTAAACACTTTAGTCCGTGCCGTTTCGAATTTAGGAGACCAGCCTCGAGCCTTTACTTTTCTAAGCTAGTCAGAATTGTGCAGGAAAATGCTTACAACACAAAACATTTTATATAAATTGATTAAAGTGCCGCTGGTGGGAGACTGTGTATGTGTAGCGAAATTAAAATCAAACAGATAGATGTTCCATAACGGCTTTTAGTGGGACTAGTTAAGGGGAGTTAAAAAATATCTAACCCGATAGTCTAGAATGCTGAAACATGGTAGTTTTGTCTTGGACAATATTTTGCCATAATCAAAGGTGTACAAGATGAGCAACATATACATGTATACAATAAACTCCGATACTTTTCTCTTTCGACGAGACCGTTCTTTCGGTGGCTCATAAAAGAAATTGGAAGGGTCATGCCCGCAGTTACAATGTTTTCCATCACCAACCTTTCGAAAAAGGAGGACGGTATATTGCTTTTGCTCATACTCGAGTAATCTATTTAGTTTCGGAAAAATAACTTCATAATTGCCTGTGGTCAGTTGACGACTCCACTGCTTTTAGGGGAAGTAGTTTGAAGATCAAGGCCACAGTGACATTGAGTGTCAAAAGTCATGATTGACTGTGACTGTGGCAATCATTTACGAGGTCAGGAAGTCAATAGTCATGATGAAACGGTTTCCGGTCAACTGGAGGCTGTGCTGACCTAGGACTTTGAAACTTCATAAGACGAGTGTCAAGTGGTTACTAGATGGCCCTTATTGTTTTGGGAACCAGTAAATCAAAGTGTAATGTCACAGTGACTTGCAGACTACAAACGGTTCCTGTTCAATAGCTTTAGAATGATTTTGGCCTTCGGCTCTCATATTTTAAGGTGTATTCACTTTGATTAGTAAAGTATCACTTTTGTTCTGGTCATCAGAAGGTTAAAGGTCAAGGGCACTTAGTATGGTTCATAATCTTTATAGCGTGATTGTTCATAAATAGTAGATGATTTTCGTCAAGGTAAAAATACTTGAGACTGAAAATTGCACACTCTGCGTTGTTTTATTTATCATGTTATGAAATTCTGTCAAGCTTTAATAGGTTATAATATGCTTTTAACTCACTGTACTATTCCATACCGCTAAATTATGCTATTATTTAGTTCCTATAAAATCAACTTATTTGATATAAGATTTTTAGAGAATTATATTCCAATTAAGAACCATATAAGAAAACAATGCATGTTAACTTGAAGCATACCGAAATTAACCAGTTCAAGTTCTTCATTGTCATTTTTCAGGACTTGAAATTCCTACACAGCCATTTATCTAGCCTGCGAGAACAGCATGTAGATTTCAATAGAGCGTTTAGCTAAGTAAACGAAAACACGATGCTAGAAGGAAGAAGGATTAGGACTTACTCTGCGCAGGCTTACATTTTACTTTGGTAGTGAACAGTCAAAGGCAGAGTTCGGGTACTTACTAAAGTGACAATAAATTGACTATACACCAACAACATCAATGAACTTATCCATCTTACAATTTGGACAGTACCATTAACTGTTAAGGGGTGCTTACCAAAAAGATACTGACTGAATGGCGAACAGTGCAGCTCATGATCAGACTGCACGGATGTGCAGGCTGATCATGATTCACACTGGTCGCAACGGCAGAATCAGTCGTGTCCAGCATGATAAGTCCTAATCAAGGAATGAATTTTAAATACTAAATCCTTACCTCACTTTGAACAATTATCTTAAAACTGACATCAAAGGAAGCGGGAAGTAAGGGTCAAGTAGGTACAGAAATTTTTTCCTGCACAGTACCACAGCAAAATAACACTGTTCTGGCCCAGTATTACTATAAAACTGAGTTTAATTGTACCAAATGCAACCTTTCTTCCTTTTTGTTTCCGACCAAATATATAAACTGCATCGGATCCTCAACTACAGTGTTATCTAAACAAAAATTACCCTAACTAGCCACAATGAAGAGGCAGCCGAGACGTTCCATACCAATTTAGCGATTAACAATATAAAACATGAATACTTCTGTGTTCTTCAGTTTTTTATTATTGTAGCTGATGTGTTTTGTTCATATTCATTGTATTACGTTCTTGCAAAGTTTTAAATTGTGTTTGATGTTGATTTTGTTCTTATTTAAGGATGTAAAACGAATAGAATAAATATAAAATTAAACAACTTATATGTACAATTTAGGAACTCAGCTGTTAAGTTTGAACATGCAACATAGCAAGGTTCTTATGTTATTATATACCATTATACATGCTCTCTGGTTGGCCTTCGTACTGTATATCAACCCACAATTAGCAAAATATATAGAAGAGATATTACAATTTATTTAAAATTATTCAAAATTTCTTTTTACTGAATGTTAATAATACAAACATGTCCGTGTCGGGTGTCAGTAAGGCTTACCATGCACCCAATTCAATTTCTTTTTCAGATTTTAAATTGGTCAAAGGTCAAATAAAAAAGGAGATAAAATGTTTCCATAATAACACTCTTTTGCACTACATGTAACTTGACTGTTTCCATGGCAAACTTTTTTTAGGAATAAAAACACGAGTGATAATTCAACAATTTCTTAGTCAGTTCTGTAGATCAAATGACACAAAAAAATGGAGTTGAGACACTGACCTTTAATTCACCGTTCTTAGGCTTAAAAACTAATTTGCATACTCATATTTATTAGGCAAAATGATCACCTACTAGTATACATGTTTTATCTTATTTCCTGAAAAGAACGGTTGCCACGGAAACAATGAAAATGCATATAGTACAAACTAATTTTAAAGAACATTTTTGCCCATTTTCATTTGACCCTACCAAACAATTTGGGACCAAAAATGTGTATGGGTTGGGGTTACGTGATAGGCCTTACTGCACCCGCCCTGTTAGGTCCGTACATCTTGCAACGACGTTTTACAATATGTAACAAGTCACGTGAAGCTAGCCTTCCTTGAATAAAATTCGGGGTGCATACATCTTGAGAATGACACATACTGCTTACGACAAGAAATCAAATGCAGCTGACATACATTTCACGGTCAGCAGTCAGATACCCAATGTTTGCGCTAGGTATAAGCAATCACGTGCAGCTAGGATATCTTGACCAGAACACCAGGCAACATGTTCATCTAGCGGTCAACAGTCAGCGCTAGGTAAGCAATCGCGTGTCGTTAACAAAAAGATATCTCCAACAGAACAACTGACATGTACATCTTGTGTCTGCGTTAGACAAACTCTCGCTTGGAGCAAAAACACAGTATTTTACAGGGCAATGCTGTAACACTGATAGTTGCTGCTTATAAGGTCAAAACTATGGACGCGTGGTGTTATTTTTGTCATTCAGGTTAGTATTACTGGCAAGCAATTCCTCTGACGAATTTTGACACTGACTGCAACAAAACAGCACATTCTGACATACTTCAAGATTAATGAAACCGTATAAGAACGGATTAACGCATGGATTCATATATGCTACTATCAAAGTCCAGGTTAGTCCGTAAGACGGTAAAGTGTTATGCGTATACGAGACATCGTGATGTAATAGGCTTAAAACAACAAACAGCGGCAGCCACATAATGACAAAGACGAACACTAGAAGAATAAGCGTTTTAACCATTTTGATGTCCTTATTTCGTCTTGAAATAGCTGCTCTTTGACTTCTTGACTGAATATGACTCAGTGCTCCTACGGCTCGCTTAGAAGACCAAAACTTTCTGAAAATTTTGTAATAGTCGAATGTTATAATTGTCATTGGCAATAAGAAAGCAAACACAAATAGCATAGCCATAAAGAGAGCGGAATAACGAATTCTTCCTTTAGGCCATAGCAATGTACATATTGATATGATGTCGTCTGCAACTTCAATTTCTTTAACATGAAAGAACACCGCTAAAGGAAGAAAACAACAGGCACTTATTATCCAAATACAAAGGCATATTGAAACAACATGTACTGTTCGCACTCTATTTACCAATCCCCTGTTGATACACAAGTACCTGTCTATACTAATTACCGCCATTGTCCATATCATAGCTATGGCACAGACGAACATCCCATAAGTTAACAGATGGCACATCCCGTCTCCAAGACGCCACGTGCCAGTGATTCTGACGTAAGCAACAAACGGTGCAGCGGTCGCAAACAAAATGTCTCCGATCGCAAGGTTACAAACAAAATAGTTCGTGATGTTTCTGGAACTTTTCGTCTTAAACATGATTCCTAAAATAAAGAAGTTTCCAATTCCAGACAAAACGAACAATGTAGTCATTACAGCGGCTTCAATATAGGCTGCCCCTCTCCATGGTCTGTTAAATTCACTGAAATAAGTAAAGTACGTAACGTTCCCATGTCCAAACCTGGTGTCTACAGCAACGAAATAAGATCTATTTATTTGGGAACCACAAATCACCATTGTTCAAACGTTTGCAAAACTATCACGTTTTTAATCTATATATACTAAACTGCACAAGACTTCATAATGTTCATTTCGCCCGCCCTATGTTTGTGCAGAGAAAAAATCGTGCAGTGAATCACTATGTGTATACTATCAAAAGACGTAAATAATTTTGCTCTACACATATTCCTTTTCAATTCAAATAAATGAAGGGTATGTCTGCGTCAGTATAATTATTTTAATGTCTTGACCAGTCGATCTCTACCAGGATTAGTGAACAACTGTTAGATAAGAGATAGAATTTCCGGGTGATGAATGTCTTTTCTCACTAGAGTGTTTGTGAGAAAAAAATCGGTTATCTAAAGATACAGAACAACTCCGAAATTATGTTACCAGTTGTAATATACATTTTGAAGTAGGTTAGGGAGATAATACACACATTTTTTTCAGCTAGTAATAAGAGGTTTCAAATTTAACAGTTTTTAGAAAGATTTATCACAACTTGTTAATCACAATCATATTCAAACTTCTGTAAGAAATGAAACTTATTTCCACGCTTTTAGTTTTGAAACTTTATCTATGGAGACCAGTTAAGTCACTGTATCAAGAAAGTACAAGATAAACAGGAATTAAAAGAGGCGGCATTTGTCCCTATAAAATAGTAATTCTGGTCCAATAATTCTGGCGTTGCAGTTCCAATGTTGAGGCCCTGGAAGTCAAAGATCACATTTCATGGATATTAATTAAAGATAACCATCATATGTATCATAAAGTATGTTGTTGGTAAAAATATATTATTACACTTTTTGAAAAGAGTTTGTCTTCCGATAAAAAGTTTGACAATGACAAATGCGAATATGTTTCCGAACGCATGAACATACTTTGTATTCATGTACCTATATCGCTTTCTTGTTGTTCCATTTCTAGACCGTTTGTTCTTGATTCTCTTTGTTTAATATCATAAAAATATATAAACACTTATAAATCGGTTATGCATATATATATATATAATGAAACCGTTGCTACAAGTAGAACATAAACAATCAACAAATCACTTCAATGCTAAATATATGCACAATATATATCAACATTTCGTACGCATAGTAAAAGTTGTCATGTACACAGCTTTCATGCTTCATTTTTATTTTCATTATTTAAAAATAATTGTGGACGACAGCTTTTTCACGTGGCTATCAATACAATAGGGTTATTATAACAGTAGCTTGATCTGGGATGCAGTATTCGGCTACAAAGTCCCAGATCTAGCTACTGTTATAATGACCCTTTTATTATATACATTTACCAGTTTGATTCTTGTTTTGTTCTTGAACGAAATCTTCAATGTTTATCGATATTAAATGGAACTTAGTGAAGTTTTTATGTGCGCTATTTATAGAAATGTGTCGGATCATGCATATTAATGAAAATAGTCCGGCAGAATACAATACGGAAGGTACAATACGGAATTTAAAAAGTACAATACGGAATTTTTGTCTGTCTGTTCATATTTAATTGTGAAATACAAGCCGATTTTTTTACAGAATTTATATAGGTATATAATAAATGTAATCATGCTTTTCGTGAACTAAACAGAAAGCTGTAGATATGACAGTAAATTGCCCCGTTTCCAATGATATATTAGAGGTTCAACTTACCTAAATATTATTCAATATATATTCTACATAATTTTCATAGAGCTACCACACACAGTTATACCCATTTTAGACTACAAATCCTAAACTCAATCTGAAGTATTATCCTAAAACTGACATAAAAGGGGTCATTTATCTTCTGAGAGTGTTTTACTGTTACATTTGCTTAGTGCAAAATATTATAAAAACCAAATTTTGGAAAAAGCTGTTTCCAGATTTTTCTATATTCATTAAATGTATAAAATATTGTCAAAATGTACAATAAAATACTGTAAATACAGTCAGAGGGTACAGTTTAAAAAAAGGACTTCTTGGGTTTGTTCACATTACTGATCAACCAAAACAGACTAAACATTTCCTTATTCAGCCCAGGTATACGATAAGTATATTCATAGTAAGTTCCCTGTACTTTTTTGAATTGGTGGTTTTTGACCTTGTGATTTTAATGATTGTTTAAGCCCCCATCACACCAAAATAGTTCTGAAAACGTCCCAACCCGTCCTGAAATATTGTAAAACGGGCTGCGATCTGTCTAGAACGTTTGTACTTTGGCCGGAAAATATCCATAATGCGATCGTAGTTAGTTCTTAAACAGTTTTCGATACGTCCATCGCGTCTTTACCCCGTCTGAAGTCCGTTTATAGTAAGATCAGTTCGGAAAAAAATGCCCGTTCACCTCATGTGAACACCGTTTGTAGGCAGTCCAAGTCCGTCTGTAGTCAGATTAAAAAAGTTCGTAACTAGTCCTACTTCGTTCCGAGTACGTCGAAATACGTTCTAACTAGTTGTTAACTCGACCAACTCGTTCACAGATAATTAACTCGTTCTGATTTCGTCCTCATCTCTCCCTAGTACGTTCAGAACGTAAATTGCAATCACGTTCTGGCTATTTAAAGCCATCACGTTTCGCCCAGTTCTCATTCTCGTTTGTCTCTTCATCCTCTCAAGACACAATAAAATCCACAGCAATAGGCAAGTATCAATATGACTTAGTACAAAGAAAAGTGAAGCCAAACAGAGACGGGGTGTAAAGTGTTGAAGCAGTAAAAGACCAATGTCTCAAAGAAGCCGATACAGAGTCTCCTGAGTCACCCCTGAATGTGAAAGTCAAGAGGATGAGCGTCGTAATTTATTCCCTGCACCTTTTGACGACTCTGCCTCCAAGTCCGAGGATGAAAGAGGACAGAGTCAGAAACCAAAGAAGAAAAATGCAAAGGCATAAACTTGGCTAAACCTTGTGCCCAAATCTTGAACCGGTACAGCAACGGCATGTGTTTATACCCTAACTTGTGTAATTGTACTGCAGACGGGATCGACGTTGTGGGAACTGTGAATAAACGTACTAAACGTACTAAAAACGTGTGGAGCGTACTGAGAACGTATTGCAAACTCTTAGAACTGTTTAGAAACGTATTGCAAACTAAGTAATTTATTTTGATCATATTCAGACGGAATAACGACGCACTAAGGATGTAATTCGGTCGAGTTAAGTCTTTCTGTGAACTGGTTAAACGGGCTACAAACGTGTGCACACTTACTTAAATTGACGCCCGATCGCATTACGTCATACCACGTCTCTAGTACGATCGAAGTACGGCGGTTCAGTTCTTAGTACGTCCATCTCGTTTTAAGTACGTTGTCAGTCCGTCTAACTGGAATTATCAGCAGAAATTTTTGAGTAGGCTCAAAGTTCTGGAGCACCATTCCCGTTCAATCCCGTCCGAGCCAGTCCATAAAGTTCTTAGACAGACTGTAGAACGTCGCTACTACGTCTGTTCCGTTGCTACACAGTTTGAGCCCGTTCGGCTACATTTTTTAGAACGTACTGAAAACGAGCTTGGTGTGATGGGGGTATTATGAAATAACAACTGTCAATGATTAAATCGAGTTATGGTTTTATTGTCTATTTACATTTATAATATGAAATAAGGCACAGCCTCAATCGGGAATCGATCCGACTTCAACTTATCCCATAACATTTGAAAAGAACTGGGAAGGACATACTTTTTAATTCGATAGTAAATGTCTCATTCGGTATATCGCACGTTACCTTATACAGAGGAATAGATACCGGTATTCGTCGCATCCCCTATCAATTTAAATGTAGATTTTGGAATAAAAACAACACTGCCCATATTTGTACTGATGTGCAAGACGTTGCGGTTCGGACAAGTTATGTGGACGGTTATTAGGCACAAGGAAAAGCGTATTCTTCCAAAAAATCCGAAGTCAGACGATCTGTGCACGTGCCGGAAGGACACATTTTTTAATTCGAGGATATATCTCGTTCGGTATATTGCATGTTACCGTAGAGGGATCGATCCAAATCTTCGCGACGAAAATCGGTAGGATCGATTCCCTATCAATATGAGGACAATGTAACACGAATATAAACCATATATGATTATCCTATGGAGTGAAGAATGAATGTTTAGGGTATTTATCAATTCTCTTCTTTCCTTTTTAAATTTGAACTCGGAATTTTATTAATGCTTTGACATTTGAACATTCTCTTATAATGAGTGGCAAACTATTCAAAACAACCGGTCTGCTAACATAAAAAACCCGCATTTTTCAATATTTCAGAATTTCGTCAAACGATATATATGTTAATGTACAAAAAATAGAAGATTTTTTTGTCTTAAATGAACGTTGACAATTTAATAAATTATACATATTTTGCCTTTGTACAGTTAAGAAAGTCGAGCTTTTTCAAGTAACGTTTACATTAATTAACTGATTTTATGCAACGCGAACGCAATTCAGCATGTTCAGAGTTACAATACGTTTTCGTACGTTTTTTTTCGGGGAAATTAAGTGAAATAACAATGTACTTGAGACACACAGATTTTTACCAGAGTCTTGTGGAATTTTTTTGTACATTTCGATATACAATTAATGTATGCTTATATTATACCATCAACATATCTACAAAAATGCCTCTTTCCATTACGTTAACATTGCGCGAGACGTTTTTTTTTCGTTGACCATTTAATACATAAAAATGTTTCAGCTCAACAATAATATCTGTGGTGTACTGTATCTATGGCTATTTAACGGATATTACCACTTATAAAGGTGTTGCCAGGATATTAATGTCAGCTGTAAATCAATGTTTTGTTAGGCACTCAACCCACTGATAAGACTCATTAAGGCACTTGAGGAACCTGTTTATTGTAATATTCAACAAATGTGGGCAGTCACAGAGCCAATATCAAGTTAATGTAACATATGTTTGACAGCTATTCAAATTAATTTCATAGCCATGGTAAATATTTGCAATATAACGATACATTATTAAACTTATGATATTCTTTACAAATTTAGTTTTAGATTTATTTAAAGCATGCATACTAGTATGTTTTTATAGAATTAAACAGAGAGTAGACTGGCAAAGACTTCTGCAAAGTTTGATTTATTCGTTACAACCGCTTGTTCAGCAGAATCTAGACTAGCCACTAGACTGATAATAAATATATTTCTACATTTTTCACCTTTTTTGTTGAATTCAATTTCATGGAGACAATTCTAGTCTATTTTAGAGATTTTCACTGAGGAATGATGTTAAAATTATCATATTGGACATAGGATATAGACTGGCTCAGTTCACTACATTCAATCATAAAAATGTAAAAAGATATATCATAGTCTAGAAGCTAGTCTTAGCAGAAACAAGCTTAAAGGAAACTTTACCTACGTTTAGTGGGCAATGTAATCAGTACTGTTTAACTGGATCGTGAGCTTTCGAGTCGCAGTTCATTTATTCCTAGGATCGTGTGTAGATCGTGAATAATTTCTGCACACTAAACGTCGCGTGAAAATTTCACAATCTTTGTACAATGTCTTGCATTTATTCCTCTTCTAGATTTTCGTACAGAAATTAAATATGTAGTAAAAAATGCAGAACACATATTAAAGGATTAAATGTTATTTTTGTGCGTTTATTCGGGTCATAACCACATTTGGAAATAAAGCAAATACTCTTTCCAAATTTAATTAAAATATCTAGTGAAAAATCTCATCGTATCCATGCAAATTTAGTCTTTCCGATGAGAAAAAAGACTTTGGTTATTATTTGATTTTCTTTTTGAAGTTCTGATTGCCGATTTTTTTCAAACGATGCCATTTGCTTTATGTTGTCCTTTTTGTGATATCACACTTGAAATCTTGCAGACAGTTATTGCACCAATGTTGTTCATTTTAAAATAAACGTTATTTTCTTTCCATATAAAACTAAGAGTGAAAATTTTAAAATGCTGTTACAAGTTTGATGCACTAGTCTGGCCTTCGCGTAGATTGGTTCTACTTACAGCGGTCTGTTCATTCGACTGTCTGTACTGTCTACAATAACGTAATTTGCGGAGGAATTCTTCGTTCATGAAACCGTACAGAAATGGATTAACACACGGGTTAAGATAGGCGATTATTAGGGCCCAGGTTAATCCGTAGGACGGCATTTCATTCCTTTCGTTTTCAATATCTTCTCTTATCATGCTGAAGACGATGACAATCGGTAGCCACATTAAGACGAATATCACAACCAGCAGAATTAGAGTCTTAACAATTCTCTGTTCTTTTCTTTTCCTTGTTCGAGTGCATCGCTGGATTCCTGATACATTTTGTGTATCAATGGCTCTTTTTGATGACCAAAACTTTTTGAATATTCTGTAGTAGTTAAGTGATATTATTAATACGGGAAGTCCAAATCCAAGTAGTAGTAACATTGTTGTAAAGAGTACCGAATAGTGTATATGCCCACTTGGCCAGGTTAGCGTGCAAAATGTTATCACACCGTGATCTAAATGTATATCTTGCAGATGAAAGAAAAATGCCGTCGGAAGGAAACAACAGGAAGTGGTTAGCCAGATACCAGCACAAATTAAAACTATATGTACTGGTACCAAGCGTCTCGATGTCGGTATGCCTATGACGATACAAATATATCGGTCAATGCTTATTGCCACCATTGTCCAGATCATGGTGTTGGAACAGACAAACATCCCATAATTCAACAAATGACACATTCCATCTCCAAGGTACCACGTGCCGGTAATTCTGACGTAAGCAACCAAAGGCGCTGAGGATACAAATAAAATATCCCCAATTGCGAGATTACAAACGAAAAAGTTTGTCACCGTTCGGGATTTTCTAGAATTGAAGATAAATCCTATTATGATACCGTTTTCAAAAATAGACAAAAGAAAAATAATGCTCATAACAACAGCTTCGATAAAGGCAGCACCTTCCCATAGCCGATTGAATTCACTAAAGTAAGTAAAATAAACTGTGCAGTTATCCGTGTCATAGAAGAACGAACGGTTTATTTGTGAGTTGCCGTAAACCATGGCTATATGGATTTATCTAAAAGACAATGTCGAACCTCCTTTATCCGTTTTGGTATTGATACACCAGTCTCCATCTACTGTAAGGAATAGATTCCTTGTCTGCCTGGGGATTCAAATATCTATTCACTATTTGCTAAAATCCTCACGCACTATAGGAATCACGGCTGTACTCGCTTGATTGTCCGAAATGACAAGCTCTCGTAAAGCGTACCAAATAATCACTACATGCTTGTTTGCATATGAATCAAGAAACATTTAAACAAGAATATTTTGATTAACGTATACACTTGTACCTTTTATATCAATGTTTCATAGATACTAATTTCCCAAGCCATAAAGTAATAATAATAAAGTGTCAGATATAATGGGTAGGTCAAAATCGGAATTTAGTAAACACAGCGTAATTATAAACATATTTAACATCTGAGGAAAATACAAATGTCAATATATTTACTGTCTGTTTCATTGCGGTTGTTCCATTTCTCAGATATTTTGTCTAACATCATAACAAACTATTCCAAAATAAAGTATACGTTTATAATACGACTTTCAGTTGCTTATGTTAGCGCGAATGGCATAATGTCGTACAAGAATTGGTGTTAGTTACAGGTTTTAATCGAAATGAATTATTTTACTCTGCAGGAAACAACTATATACATACTTGATAACCCGCTCATCAGGTGGCTATCTTTTCAACTTTCCTTGACTTTTTAAGTTGCGTCAGTAGATGCATACGTTACGTACAAGAACATGAATTATTTGAAACTGTAATTGATGAAACAAATGAGTCGCGCCATGAGAAAACCAACATAGTGCGTTTGCGACCAGCACGGCTCCGGACCAGCCTGCGCACAGTCTGGTCAGGATCCATGCTGTTCGCTAACGGTTTCTCTAATTGCAATTAGGCTTTGAAAGCGCACAGCATGGATCCTGACCAGACTGTGCGGATGCGCAGGCTGGTCTGGATCCATGCCGGTCGCAAACGCACTATCTTTGTTTTCTCATGGTGCGGCTCAAATGAACTTTAAAGATCGCGCTTTAGAACAAATAGGTCTAGTTCTTTCTTTTGTCCTCTTAACAGCAACAGATATAATTTTGCAAAAATATAATACTCCTTGCTAGTAAAATGTCTTATCAAAATATATTTCAATGTTTATATTTGCACAATGAATAATTATTTGAAGGCAGCACTTATTTATCAAAATTTTTGACTTACTATGTTATGGTTGAAATAGAATAATGAGTATAGTTAGGTAACTTGAAGTTAAACAGTAGTCTAAAATACAAAACTTAAAGCCTATTTAAGCAAAATATATTTATTTAGCATATTCATGACCAAATAACAATTATCTACCCTAGCGTAGCTGTAAGAAAATTGTTCATAGTGTTATCATAAAACCGAAACACTTGTAAAAATTTTTAGTTCTTTTACAGATTTTATTCTTTAAAAAATGTTCAACGCCGTTTCACAAATAACTTTCAAATCTTTTTGTAATTTTTGTTTGATATTCTTTATACATAAACTGACCACAGCTCCTATTTTTAAGTTCAAACAGGCTGTCCTTGTAATAATCTAAGAAATGGTATTAGGACAGTTCAAATACCAGAAGTATTTAAATTAGAAAGTCATCTAAAGGGATACATAGGATTAACAGTAAATGGCAACATGTAAAATAACGTTCTTTTATTACAATGAAACACCGAAGCCATACACAACTTTAAATTGAGGCAGATGGGGGAGGGGGGTCCACTCCCGGTAAAAAAATTGGGTATATCATGAGCGAATTCCTGCGTTTTCTGGTTATTTAAAGGTTGTTTTCAAAGACACTGAATATGTAACAACAATGTGATTCATATACGTTTCAGTTCTTTAAGAATAAAAAATGCTAGAGCATTTCTTGTATGACCAGAAGAGTCTCATAACTGAAGAATTACCAAATGAATCAATTTGTGTATTTCTGTGAACGAAATTTAGGGCCAAACCATTAAGCTGATTGACTTTCAATGTCGATCTTGTCCAAGTTCAAGTCATCTAAAAGCACTGAATCGCAGGATCCAACAGGCAAACACAGAATGAGCTGGAACATTGCATTAACGTTTGGAAATAACTCGCATCCATAGCTCAAGCCCTTCTTGGAGAGACTTGGAATTTTTAATGTTGTCAGTTATGTGTTTCCATCTTACAAGTTCTGTCTCAAATTGACTTTACATAGATAAGTCATGAGGAAAACAAAACCGGCAAAACAAAATAAATAAATAAAAAAATAATAGAAAAATAAAAATAAAACAACAACAACAAAAAAAAACCCTTTTTATTTTGTTTTCAACGTTTTCATGTTTAATAATCATGATTTCATGGTAGGAGACAAGTATAATATTATAGGTCTTTCAGTTGTTTTAGAAAACGAAGCGTAAGACGCTGTATCATATGGTCTAGAAAGGGGAAAATGATACACCATAAAGCGATCTGGCATTGGTCCTGAATCGCAGTTGGCTTTTGTGGCAATGTATCTGTTTGTTAAGCTCCTTTCCGAGATCTATCATAAGTCTTTTGAAACGGTTCAGAACCGAAAACTTTCAAAATGCTAATAAGATTATTGACTTCTTATTAGCGCAGGTAATAGATCTTTCGCTTGCAAAATAACTGAAAGGGGTTTCATAAATGCTACTGTGTCTTGTTTTTAATATGCCACTATTCTCTATTCCCTGCAAATATCTGGAAGCATCAGTAGCTGCCTGACCTACGAGTCGTCAACTCGCCCATTATTTCACTTAATGCATCGTGTATATATTCATAGTGAATTAAAAACGGGCTTACTTAATCAACTCTTGTTAACCATCTCAGATACGAGAATATATAGAGTGTGTGCTTTGTTCAGGCACTTTTAAATATGAAGGTTTCGTTTCCCCATTTACCATTAGGTACATCTGCAAATAGGTCTTACATTGTGTATGCAGCTGACATGTGTTTATCTTGTGCCCGGAATTTTTAAAGATGTCTAACTCTGCCTCCTTCTGTTTCAGAGGTAAATTCACTTTAAACAACATGAAATCACTTATCAATTGAAAACTTTTCACTTTTCACTTTTGTACAATAAATCAATAATAAGTCTTGAGAAAAAGTAAAAAACTTATTAGAAAAAAAAGAAGTCAAGGAAAAAAATTGGTCCCAGTGGGGCTTGAACCTATGCCTGCCCCCTGAAACATTTAAGTCAAAGTAGGTTTATTGTAGGAATGGAATACTCTTCAAAAGGAGGTATACTATTAGATGGGTCATACTTTAATTGGATATGCGAGGTAGATATATCCAATATTGAGTACTGGCCTATCATAAGTCAGCATTTATACAGAACTAAGATCTACTTTAAAGGGTAGGTTTTTTGCATATTTCTGCTCGAGGCAGTTGCCTTGGGTGCCTCAGTGTGACTACAGGCCTACAATGATTGTCCAAGACATAATAATATAATCTGATGAGGTCAATCAAAGCATAATAAACTCCACCTAGAGAGTCTCCAGGTTATGAATATATAGATATTCATCACAATTGACAAAAAAAAAACGTCTACAAAATATATAAAATCACAATGAGTATGAATTACGTTTTTTCTTTAATATATTGTAACAGAAAGACAATACTTGGTATAATACTAGGGGGTAATAAATAGTTGACAAATAATAATACGAGTGGGTAATAAATAGTTGACAAATAATGATATTGCTACAATGTACAATCTGTTCCTAAAATGTTCCTATAGGAGGTTAAACAAGAAATGTCTTTAAAAAGACAAACGGCGTAGAGGTATTAATGTTTGGCGCATAAAAAAAAAATCAGAATTAAACAGAATGTACAGACAGAAAATATTTGGATATGCATATACGAACACATTATTCATTTGCAAATATTCCAACTAAGCAGCAAATTTAAATGATCAAGAGGTATCGTTTCAGCGATAGAAGGTCAAAATGATTTGACGTCCTGGGCTGATTCTAAAATAATTTCGTGTTGGGTCAGACTCCCCCATAAGTAACCCACTAGCACAATATGTCGTACAATTAGTTGGACTGGTAAAGGCTAAAGCAGTTGACATGGAAATAAAACCCTAGCTTTTAAATCTCTAGTGACCCCCATAACTCTAATTACTTGATTAAGTTCTCAGTTTAAAAAAAAGCTTAAAGCAAAAGATCAAACATTTGCAGATTGTGATACCTTCAGTAAATGTTGAAATCTTTGTTATTTGGGTAAAGTAATAGGTAAATACTTACATAATATATGATGGAATAGTGATTTTTAAATTTAATTTACACATTGTTGTTGTTGTTTGCATATTCGTTATTTTCGTGAAATTAAAAAATTTTCAGCTGACCTACTGGCCTCCATTGGTGTTGTTATTGTTTTTGTCTGCACTTGCCAGAGCGAGGCTCCAGTGGGGAAAGACCCCTGGTGTCAAATTATGTAGGGAATAACTCAATTGCGTGAAATAATAACAAAGAATTGTTAAATTTTCTGCTTTATTTTCACGAAGAGCATGAATTTGCCGTGTGTGCGAAACCGCGTACAGTCGGACACTGGGTACAATGACTCTGTACACAGTTACAACCAGCCACCACTCATTCATCCATAAGCGAGGTACGCAACGGGGGGAGAAATTTACTTTCGATTTCTCTAGCGGTGATAAATTAATAAAAACTTTAAATTAGAATATATCATTTTAGTTTAGGGTAACAAAACTACTAAATATGTTCCATTTAATATGTGTCTTCTGAAAATCAATGTCATTTAAGACTTAATAAATGGTTTATCTTCTCAGCGCGCACCTGTTCCGTGTCCCGATTACTACAGAATCTAGGTCAAAATCCATGTTATTCAGCTAACGCCGAAAAAGCATGGTATGTGATCAACAGTTCCTCGATATTACTAATGACGACGCTTTTTTGATCTGCTGTGAACTGATACTATTTTGCCTGTGAGTAACCTCGACATAATTTGGACTCAATTAATCAACAGCACACATGTTATACGAGTTCTGAAGTTTACAACTCTTTCATATACGTGCGATTTATTTATAAGCTTTACAACACCATTTTATAGATAAGATAAGATCATCTTTTATTCACAGTAACATGTGTACAGTATCGAAATATACATATAAAATATAACAAATTTAAACATCCCGGCCCAACGGGTCTACAAGTCACCTTTCATAAATATTTAACAATATTTCACGGATACACACACTAAAAGAATACAATATTGAACAAAGACATTAAGACTTAAAGTGCTTATGTACTTGTTAAGTGATATCCTTGATTTCTAAAAGTCTCAATAATGAATGTAATAATACCATTCAAGGAAATCGGGTCATATTTTACTACTGATTTTTTTCAAAAACGCGATTTTGACATTTTATTACCACAGAATATTAGTATAACATAAGAGCATTGCAATTTATTTTAGTAGGTCAATTCTAAAAGTAAAGGTTTTAAGAATGCTGCACTTTAGGTGGAAATATTTACAAACTGGCAAGAGCATATTAAAATGTGCATTTGATAGTGATACTCAATGTATATATAAGACACATATTGTATCAAAATGTATACACAAATCATAGATATGGTTTTTCCTTTTCTGCTGTCTTTTTAACTTAACATCACGTGAGACATATCCCTGGGTTCACAATTCTGCTGTTTATGAACTATAATATTTATATGTGTGCTGTTTATCACTTCTACTGTTTATCAACTTTAAAACGTGCATCAATCGTGCTGGTTATGAACTTTACAGCATCCCAAAATCAGCTCAAACGGGTCAAATAAAAGATCCAGTCCAAGAGAAACGAGAAGAAATATCTGCTC
Source organism: Mercenaria mercenaria (assembly GCF_021730395.1). Classification (NCBI taxonomy): domain Eukaryota; kingdom Metazoa; phylum Mollusca; class Bivalvia; order Venerida; family Veneridae; genus Mercenaria; species Mercenaria mercenaria. Next base: position 26,644,001 of record NC_069369.1, read on the forward strand.
TGCTTTTTCGATGACAATATATCCCCTGCCATAAATAGTTCCGGCTAAAATCAGAAGTGCAAGTAAAAGATTTATTGTTTTGAAGGTAAGAAAAAATCTGTTAATACGGCGTATTTTCTCATAGTCATCAATTCCGTCCTGTAAAGCACTGCCTGCCTGATACCCAACAATCATCAATGCTCCAATCATCAGCGCGACTATTGCCAGTATTAGAACTATATTCAGCGTGGAGTTATCTTCTGTCACATCACTCAACACAGAGGTCTTCAATATAATAAGTTCGGCACCTTCCAAAGCAATACCAATACCTGCTCGGCACATGTAGAAAACAAATCCAAGATCACCTCCAAAGCACTTTGAGGCAATCTTTAGAGCTAACAGCGAGAAATCAGCTGGGTCTTCACACACACCCCTAGACTCCATGTTAAAGATTCTACACCAGTATGTTGTTTAGATGAAATTTTGAAAGAACAAATACTGTTATTGTCATTTTGAAATCAATAAAACAGTTTTAGTATTGTATCCGTTTATATTTGTCACGGTTAATCATTTTGCAAAATCGATACTTGCATTTTTTTCAAGATGTACGATTATTAACGTATTGGAAAGTCCAAGGTTATAGCCCTCCATACCATAACATGTAGAAGTGAACAAGTTAATATAACCCCCCTGTTTATAACGATTTGGGTAACCGTCCTTCGAGCTTACTTTTATGCACAAACACTAAGAATATTTTGTAATGGGTATGCTTTACAACTTAACCGATAAACAATAGGCTTCATTAACATCTCACTTGTACAGAAAATATTGATCGGTACTACCGTACTTTAAAATAAGTACAATAAAAACTATTATGAGGCAGGTAGAAAAATGAATATTTAACAGGATATAGTAAATCAAACAGGAACTGTTTACATAATTATTGTATATTAATCCAAATTAATATAGAGCTAATCAAGTGAGGAAGTACGAGTCAAATCAACAAAAACATCTCACCGAGGATAACCACCTCCAGTTGAATGATAGTGAACACCCTAAAGTACACCAAAGCTCTTTCTGGATATATATTTGTATATTACTTATGTTTGTCTGAGCTTGAGGGACTAACTCTAAAACAAACAGTTCTTGTGTAATGTACGTAAAAAGAGGGAACGGAGCTCTTCCTTTGCTCCAGTGCATAAATGATATTGTTGAATAACATTTTTTCAGTGCAGTTTTGAGTCATTAATATTAACACCTGTACAGTTGGGCCGGGGAATGCCGTGACATGTGTATAAAACGACATCTAATTGCGTTTGCAACACACCCTAAGTACGGCACCATCAAACGTTCCTTATAGTCGGTGAATTGTCATTGCGTCCATATGTAATATAAGTAAAGTATGATTTCAATCATGACGGTATGTCCTAGTTTTGTATTTTTAACTTAACTGAATGGCACTTTTACGGGAACGGCTATTCCATTATTCTGACAGAATACCCGATTACAATATTAGGAGTTATCCATATGTTTTGAAAATATCGACCAAAGATTGCTTAACGAACTTTCTCTAGTTATCTACATTCTCACATATGAGAGGCGTACCACGACTCACTGGACTTATGGCGAGCTTCTGAATATGAGTTATGTACTGTAAAGAAGACAATGTTCTTGCTGTAACAATTTTGTGTAGATGGTCACAAAAAGGAACATTTCTTTTAAATTTTAAACATAATATTAACCGATGATATAGAATATTTATTTAACGACTAACCCTGGGTATTACAGATTTCCAGCAAACTTTATTCATTCTGTATAACGGCTTCCATGCATTATTCTAGGTTTTGCGGATAAAGGTGGTTACTTCTGGGAGGTTTAACAATGATTGTTAAGGTAGTTCTGCGCTTTTGATACACTTGTAAGTTGAAAAAAGAAACACCACTTGATAAAGTAAATAGAGCCTCATATAAAATCCGACGGTAGATAACGAATATTCTAAAGTTATATCGAACTCCGGATACATTATGAAAATACTAACAAACAACTATTATACTACAGTACAGCTGTCTGGTGTCAAAACGAGGAAATAGAAAGTAATACGGCCACTGTTCTGCGACACGTGCAGTTCAGTAAGTCAAAAGTCCTTAACAAACATCTATTCTACAAATATGTAGCAAACTGCATGTGTTAGAAAAATGCGAAAATGCAATGAAGTTCCAAATTATTTTCCCACGAAATGCAAATGTAATTGTCATAAGAGCCTTTGCGATTGCTTGAAATAAGACATTGTTCTTAGGAAACATTTATTACTCGGTTACATGTGATAAAGCTTTTAGTAGTTCTTCATTTAAATGCACACCAGCTTCTTACACTATTCGAGATAATTTGGTAATATAAATTTCAAGTCTGAAAGCTTGTCTTCAAAGATTGTGCAATCAATTAGCAGGTATTGACTTCGTGATTTTGTGTAAATACCTATTGATGTAAAATTTATTAAAACTTTTTACGGATGACAAACACGATGGCCCTAGATCGGTCATTTAAGTTTCACAGCTCTTATAGCTAACACTTTCGGTTGAGAGTTTTCCACGAACTATTTCTGCCAAATTGCTTTGAAAACTGCCCTGCAGATTAAATTGTTTCTATAGCTACAAAGGGAGACATAGCCCTCACATAGCATTTAAGTGTTGTCTGGTACTTCGGGAATCTAAAGTCCATTCAAAACAAATATATAATAGAATTCCGCTTATTAAGTCGGTGCTAGACGACGTGAGACGTGTTGTATGTGTCTATGTTTAGCTCAGGTGGCAATGGTGTTTTTAACAAATTGAAATTAATTATTTTAACAATCTTGGTAGACGATCACCAATGGATCAATTATGTTATACGATGAGAGGTCTGAAGGTTATTTTTTTAAATTTTAATTCCGGCATTCTTGATGAATATGAATAATTAAAGCAATCTTGGTAATGGGATGACCAAAAAAAAAAAAAAAAAAAAAAAAAAAAAAACAAGATGATGACCCTGGATCGCTCACCTGAGTAATTGGGCCTACAACCTCTAGAGTGTAAACAGGTTTTTCCTTGATTTGACCGGATGACCTAGGTTTTGACCTAACTTGACCCAGATTCGAACACAGCGTAGAGATAATCAAGATAAACATTCTGACCAAGATTCATGAAGATAGGATCATAAATGTGGCCTCTAGAGTATTAACAAACTTTTCATGTGATTTGAGCACATGACCTAGTTTTTGACCCACATGACCCAGATTTAACTTTGACCTAGAGATCAAGAAGATAAATATTTTGATCAACTTTCAAAAAGATAGGGTAATAAGTGTGACCTCTAGAATGTTAACAAGCGTTCCTCTGATTTGAGCAGGTGACCTAGTTTTTGATCTCACATGACCCAGTTTCAAACTTGGCCTAGGGATCATCAAGATAAACAACAGTCTGACCGAGTTTCATGAAGATATGGTCATAAATGTCGCCTCTAAAGTGCTAACATTTGAGCAGGTGACCTAGTTTTTGACTCCACATCACTTTGTTTCGAACTTGACCAAGACATCATCAAGATAAACATTCTGACCATGTTTCATGAAGATAGTATCAGAACTGTGACTTCTAGAATTTTAACAAGCTTTTTCTTTGATTTGAGCGAGTGTCCTAGTTTTTGACTCCACATGACCAAGCTAATAAAATCTGTAAAAAGATCCTTTGGAAGCAAAGAATGCAACCAAAATGAATAGTAGCAAACTTGTCCCAGGAATCATGAAGATAAACATTCTGACCGAAGTACATGAATATGGGTTCATAAATGTGGCCTCTCGAGTGTTAAGGACACGTCACGACTGAGATAGTTTAGCATTATTACAATACACAGTCGGTACTGAAATTGTGTTTCCAATACATGTGCTCTTTAGATGAATCCTCAATATCTATGTGAAAATAAAGGATGTGTTTTGTATGATTGCAACACGGTAAGTTGCTCTAATTACTGGCAAATGACTGAAACAATAGGAATTCGTACGAGACATGGATAGACAAAACGACAGTGAGGTAACAATATATTCTTTTATTGTTTTAATGTATGAGTTGTAAGCTACAATATAGAATACCCATTTTATGAAAATCAAACTGGAAGTTAGAAATAACAGAAAAAATTTAATTAGGTCACGAGTCATCATATACCTGTCAAAATTTGTCATTAGTTTTCACGAGCTGTCAAAATTATTTTCATCTCTCTATTCTGCAAATGCATTGTTTTTGAAAGTATCTTGGTCGGATATTGTAGTGTGTAACTTACTTTACATTCCACATTAATATTTGTGCTTGAAACTGCTTTGTTGAGCTCACCGAAGTCACATATGAATGTCTATTGTTTTAGTTTATTGTCTGTTATAAAGGTATCAAATCTCAATATTAAGATATAAGAATTGTTCCTTTCTGGTAGACAAAGGAAACTATTTGGTTGAATCATAATATAACGGTTTTTGGAAAGAACTGAATATTCTTTGGTGTTTTGTTATTCACCGGAAATTCAAAATGTGACATCACCTTAACAAGCTTTTTCTTAGATTTGGGCATGTGACCTAGTTTTTGACCCCACATGACCCTGTTTAAAAATTGGCCTAGGAATCATCAAGATAAATATTATGACCAAATTTCATAAAGGTTTATAAATGTGGCCTCAAAAGTGTTAACAAGCTTTTTCTTTAATTTGACCGGGTGAGTTTCAAACTTGGCATGGGAATTATCGAGATAAATATACTAACCAAATTACATGAAGGTAAAATCATAAATGTGGCCTTTAAAGTGTTAATTTTTTCTTTCGGTTTAATCAGGTGATCTGGTTTTTGAGCCACATAATCAAGATAAAAACTTGACATTCTCATGAGTTCAAACTTAAAATGAGGTCAGTATAGAGTGTTTACAAGATTTTCCTTTGATCTAGCCTAGTGACCTTGTTTTTGACCCCACATAACCAAGTTTCAAACTTGGTCTAGAAGTCATCAAGATAAACATTCTGACCAGGTTTCATGAAGATATGGTCATAAATATGGCCTCTAGGGTTTTAAAAAGCGTATCGTTTGATTTGACCGGGTTACCTAGTTTTTTACCTCACATAACCCAGATTCAAACTTAACCTAGAGGTCATGAAGACAAACATACTCTCATGGATTTCAAGCTTTAACTGTGGACTCTAGAGTGTTAAAAAGATTTTCCTTTGATCAAACCTACCGACCTAGTTTTCAACCCAATATGACCCATTTTCGAACTTGACCTAAAGATTATCAAGGTAAACATTCTGACCATGTTTCATAGAGATTGGGTTACAACTTAGGCCTTTAGAGTGTTAACAAAGCAAATGTCGACGGACGACCACGGACGACAGCCAGCCACATTAGCTCACCTTGAGCACTTCGTGCTCAGGTGAGCTATAAAACGTGTGTGAAGTTATTTTAAAATTATGTGTACGACAGACCGGCGCCGAGTCATCGCAATAGCTGATCCAATAATGTGGAGTATACGATATTGACAAAAACTCTCAGACGAACACAATACATAAGTTTTATTTCTTGCTCTTTGTGGTTAACCTATCTACAACAATATATACTTGAATTCAACACACAACTACTTTTTCTTAGATCAATTAAATCTTATTACAATTACATTTTCAAAACAGCATCAGCTAACATGGTCCATGTGCATCAAAGTGTAAACATCTTTGAACAAACATTTCATAAAAATATAACAATAACATTAATAATAGCATTATATACAAGTGTATACATTGTAAACATTTCAAAATTGACTTTTCATGGTTTTCGTTTTCAGTCTAAAAGGATAGCTAGCTGTACCACTTTCGCACATCATTGATCGCGGCCTGGAGATCATATGGAATAGGTGAAGTGTATGCGCGCTTGGGAAAATATTTCATGATGGACCTGTGAATTCTTTACTTATGGATGAAACAGGTCTCATAAGCGTAAATACGACTAGCTTCTACTGATTATAAATACCGTACGATTTATTGTGAATTAACTGTTGTTGTACTTTTTGTAGTTCAACCGCCACCCTTGTTTAAGAGCAACATTTAAAAAACACGTTTTTTTCATCCTCAAGTAATAAGTAAGTAGACTCGCCCAGTGTTATCAATAACCCACAATTGACCGACCCCTCTGGTACAGTATCAAGACGCATAATCTAACTTTATACACAGAGCGTCTACTTCACCCGATTTACATTCGGAACATTTTCACGCGTTTCGGGCTTTATCGTATGTTTAACATGGGATTTTTGGATTTTTGAACCGTCCAAAGATGTTGGAAATGTTTGTCTCATTGTTTATTTTTTTTTAATAAAAATGTTACTGCTTTCATTGTCTACCACTTTTTTTCCACCCTTGCCTGAAAAAACAGTAATGAGTTTGTACACTGTTCAGACAATTGTGCTCTATTGAAATTTAACCAAACACAAGTTTACCTGCATAAACAGAAAGCATGATATGAGCCGTGCCATGGGAAAACCAACATAGTGGCTTTGCGACCAGCATGGATCCAGACCAGCTTGCGCATCCGCGCAGTCTGGTCAGGATCCATGCTCTTCGATAACAGTTTTCTAATAGCAATAGGCTTTGAAAGCGAACAGTATAGATCCTGACCAGACTGCACGGATGCGCAGGCTGGTCTGGACCCATGCTGATCGTAAAGCCACTATGTTGGTTTTCTCATGACACGGCTCTTATCTTAAACGCATGTCACTATACCTGTCCATTACTGGACATTATGGTAAACGCTTCTTTCCTGCACAAATGACAATTTCGCAACTTCTGTCCGGTTCGTACAAATTTCTGGCCGCGATAAACCATTTGACTTGTATATCACTTGATAATGTACGCTACTGATCACAATATAATGATACATAGAAAATAAATAACATGTATGGTAAATATACATATAAATGTAACTCATCATACAAATAGTGTTAAAACAATTGTGATATGTAAACAATCAAACACTTTAATAAGTTTCATTTCAAATATTATAATGACACTTAAGGTACTGGACCCCTAATAGTAATGTTTAAAAAATGGCATTTGCTTGGTATATTCTTATAGATGACCATGTTTCGCACTATGTTGCAATTTTTAAACAACTTTTACCGTGCCGTTATTTTTATAAATTTTGTATAATTTATGGTATTTCATCACACTCAAGTAGAGACGAATTTCAAAGTGATGGCCACTATCCAAAACGGTTGTAGAGAATTCATTATTTTCAAACATAACATCAAACTATTGGTAAACAATTATAAAACATAAAATAAAACTGTCAATATAATTTTTTTCTAGGGTGCCTCAAGTAAACGGATTTAATGAGACATAATTCTAACTCCAACATTGAAAAATAAGGTCGAATCCTGCTGGTCTGTTTTGAATTTTGCTCATTTTATTCAAAGATAACCTTGGGGCAGAAGTAAAACCTACCTACATTTCTTACACAACCTGTAATCTAAAGAGTGAAGGCAAAACAGAGAACATTTACCGCATGTAACTCAGTATTTTAAAGATGTCTAACTCTACCCATTCTGTTTCAGAGGTAAATTCACATTGAACAGCAAGAAACCGCTTATCAAATGAAGTGTTTCCACTTTTGTACAATGAATCAATAATAAGTCTTGAAAGAAGTAAAAAATTACTAGAAAAAAGGAAAATGAAAGAAAAAAAATTGGTCCCAGTGGGGCTTGAACCTACGCTCCCATGAAAATTGCAGTCAAAGTAGGTTTATGGTAGGAACTGAATACTCTTCACAAAGAAAGTACTCTAATATGGGTCTAATACCTTAACCTACAGCAATATAAATGCAATTCATCATACAAATAGTGTGAAACAATTCTAATGTGCAAAACAATAGTTTCATTTCAAATGTTATAATGACACTTAACCTATAGCAACATAAATACAACTCAGTCATACAGTGTAAAACAATTTTAATGTGTCAAACAGTCATCAACTTTAATAAGTTTCATTTCAAATATTATACTGACACTTAAAGAACAACATACAGCAAAGCACAATGACGTAATACCTTCATCACAAAGGTGTAAAATTTACTGTTTTCATTGAAGTAAAGAAAACAAGACTGTAACAGTTACCAACGCCCCGCATTGTTTTGCAATCATTATACATAAACATAGTTTTATTTCTAAGTAAACGGGATAATTAGATTAAAAACACACATGGACTGTGTTTTATCATAAAAAGAAAGTAATGGCATGTACAAAAAGGAAAGTTGAAGTGCCTGTGACCTTTACTTTTGAGAAAGGGGCCTCTGTATTACACGTGACACATCCTATTTTAAAAGCAAATATTTATGCCAATATATGCATAAAAAGTAACAGATCCGACAAAATTCTAAAAATCTTAAATTATCTCTAAATGTGACCTTGACTTTTAAGCTAAGGGTCCGATTCTTACATGCAACATATCATTTTGTTATGGTGACGGATTGTGTCAAGTTCCGTGAATATACAATCAAGTCCAGTACAGTTATTGGCCAGACAAAAAATGACCTACTATTTTTGACCACTATGTCTGATCTTGACCTTTAATATATTAGACTCACTTTGCGCGCGAAATGTTGCCTCATGATGGGGAAGAATTGTGCGATGGTCATTTTAAAATTTCTTAAAGAATTGCAGAGTTGGATCAAACATTAACAAACCCTGTAAGCATTTGACCTCTAAGTATGAAATTGACCTTTGAGCTAGGTTAGTGACGTCCTATTATGGAGAATATTTGTGCTATCTAAATTTAAACTCCCCTGCGTTTTTACGGACCAGACATGAAACAGACCCTGTTAACATTTTACCTCCCGGTGTGACTTTGACCTATGAGCTAGGGGTCAGGGTCTTGTGTGCGACTTGTTGTCTTATTAGGGTTAACATTTGTGTCAAATGTTTTCAAAATCCCTTGACTGATTGCAGAATTACGAACACGACAGAAAGTAATACGAACAGACAGACGGACAGGAAGACGCAACCCATTTCTAAGCACCCTCTTTTTTCCGTAAAATGCGGGGGAAATAAACAATAAAGGCGTCCTACAAATTGTTTAACTTGTCAGAGAAATGCTTAAAATAAGAAAAACATATGAAACAATGTTAAAACGATAAAATGAAATGATGAATATAAACTTGTACATTCTACATAGGCTTTAACAAATATGTTATACTAGTTATAATTTTTGCTATTTCCAATATCGGTTATACATTGTACATTTTACATCAACTCATATCCTTCCTTCAGAGCATGTACCTTTAGGTTAAAAGTAAAAAACTTTGAAATATTTGCAGTTACGATAAAATTTCTTGAATCAAATTCATGCAACTTTGATAAGTTGATACACTATTTCAGTTACTGACAGGGCCTTGAAACGACTTAAGAAGTAATTGTTAAGTGTAAGCCATTAGAAATGTGTGCATGTTCTATTTCCATGAGAATAATTTTAAACAAATGTAGGTAATATTTTTCGTCTATATGATTAGTTGTTATTCCCTTATGGACAACCATCTCCGATAGCCGTGTGGGGAATAACAACAAAAACACAAACTTTTTTATGCACAGGCTGTTGGGAACCTTAAACAACCTGTCTTGGATACCCTTATTTGCAGCTAAGGCAGCACCACCAGATCTCAGAGAATGTAAGCAGTAACTGCTTATATATTTAACATGTGGCTACACTGTTCTGCGATTGCTTTATGTCAAATGTTTACCATCTTTCCTAATTTTATAACCTTTTTGTTGCGATTAAATAACAAAAGTATAGATGCCCAAATTACTGTCTATGTCAACCTAAGAGAAATACATTTCAAGGCTTTGGATCGGACATGTTCCTGTTCTAGCGATTAGATATGTGTCAGTCTTACTAGATTCAGTGAACACACTCATGTATTTTGAATTAATCAATGCATATATATTTCACTTCATTATCTAATAATTATTGCCCCCTCCTTTACAGCAGACTTTGCAAGTCTACGTTTTGCGGCTTCAAATTATTTTAAACCAAATTAGAGTTAGTTGGTGAACTGAAATCAAACAGTTCATGAAAGTATTTTACACTGAAATAAGCACTTAAGATAGGACAAGGTGTATTAGCAAACAGAATCAAAGAAGATATATATAAAGCTACGTGAAACGCATTGGCAGGCAAGGTATCCTTACTGTCAAATCCGTTATTCACACTGCATGAAGAGTCGAATTTACTTCGATTTCATGTGTTAAATATAATTCCAATTTACTGCAAGTCATTGGAGCTACTTGCGAGTGGATTAGTTTCATTTTGCCTTACCGTCTCCCATCTCACTTCTGTGCCGTCAACAATACGAACCTGTTTGTTTCTGACACATTGTTTATGCATGGTTTCGGGCATTATGATGGCCCAGTCTTGTTGTTTCTTGGAATCGTATTTTGGAACTGAATTCATATTGTTGTTGCCTATTTCCCTCAAACATCCAATGTAAAACTGTATTACCACGAACCTCTTTTCTAAAAAAGTAAGCTCAAGTTTCTCTTAATTTATTCCCTAAGGAAACGGTTCTGCACAAATGTGACTTGTCACGCTAGAGGTATATTCTATTTCACAATATCACACGATATCAGTTTACGCACTAAAATAAAAACGTTTGTTTCCAAGGCTGAATGAATCTTACACGCTGTTCAGTCAAGCATGAAACCAACAGGAAATAAATGTTTGTCTAATTCACAGATTCAAACAACACAAACTTTATTTCAAAGTCATTTAAGATCTCTTACGGTCTTACTAGTACAAATGTAATTACTTTTTAGACAGAGGTTTAGGTAAAACATTTTATTACAACTAAAAAGCTTTAAATAAACGAAACAAAAATGCACAATAACAGTCAATTTCGTTAGAACCTTTAGGAGAGAATTTCATTCATTTTGTCGATCATACAACAGCTTAACATTCAATATTTAGGAAAATATCTGTGGTACCAAAAATAAATAAAATTTGGCATTTACTAGATTACTGCGATTGCGAGGTAAAACTCTCGGGAAAATAATTGCACTCAATAACTTCCTTCAGCTTATCGTAATTTGTAGCAAACATCTAAAGTAAATTTCCAGAAAGGTATGTCAATATTCTGCATTTTACCACACTTGCAGTGGCGGCAAGTTTTCTGTATATATACATAAATTTTTGCCATTAGTTTTGAAGGAAGCCCAACAATATATCCTTTTCTTTGTAAACGCATGGCTCCAAGTACACCACACTCGCAGACCAAATGATATATTCGAGGATTACGAAACCATATTTCGAAAGTTCGAGTTTGGTCATACAATTTCATTTCTTCTTCAGGATTATACCGTGTGTATTCTAGTCCAGACTGAACTTTAACAATAAACTTTCTTTTGCCTGTTCTGTCCGGTGGGGGTCCATGTCCTTGTTCTGAAGCAAGATCTGGGGTGAGTGGATGGCTGTGAGATGACCTCGTTTTGGATAAATCTAGTTCTACAGTGAAACTCTCATGCAGCATACTGCATAAGTATTTGTGCCGTTTCCAGTGATTTCTTTGACATTGCTTCGAGCAATAACTCGCCTTTCTGCATTTTGAACATCGTTTCAAATTTATCGATAAATTATGGCAAAAGCAACAAGTTCTAACTAACTGCAAAATTTGCTTTGGATGCTGTAACCCTTTCTCGTTGTCCCTAAATACATTTCTTGTAGTAATGATGGGTTCAAGTGTGTACAAAGCGATCTCGTTGTTTGGCACTAACATATCTTGAAATGTATCATGAGATGATGGAGGAAAAAACTCGTCAGGTGACGCCTCCCTGTTTAAACCTGGACCTGTATGGTCTCTCATGGAATTTCCATCTAAAATGACTGAAGAAGAGAAGTGTATTCCTATCCATACTCCACCACATTTATTTTCAAATATATCATTATTGCTTATATATTAATTAATATTATATATAAATTCCCCACAGCCAATTTTCAAATATTTTGTTGCCTGAGACAACATAAGATCCTCCGTTTAAAGAAATGCCACACATACCATTCTGACAGATGAGATTATCTTTGATTTCGCAAGATGAACCTCTTTTACAATTTTCACTGTTTATGTCAATTATTTGTGCACACCAAATACCTTCTTCTTTATTGCCTTGTATCACGCAATTCTTTATTGTTCCGAAACCATTAGGTCCAATGGCAACACCATGGAACTGATTGTCTAATATTGAGCAATTATCTACAACTGTCCTACCTCCATGCCTTGCCTCTACACCCATTTGGATCATATTTTTAATAACACTATTTTTATTATCACGGAAGATCCTTCACCATCACATAATGTGCCACTACCTCCACATCGATCGAAAATACAATTTTCTATGAAAACATTGCCTTCGTTAACAGCTGCAATACCTGAATTACCAACAGCACCAGTGACCAAATGACGGCTTCCGAACAGCGTTTTCCTTTCGAATGTCTTGAGTCGGCACTCACCAGAGTCATAGTTTTTGCAGCCGTCGCCCCCTTCGCAGTATGGAAAGTCGCGACAGCCTTGTTTCCCATTTGAAAATCTACATCTATAAAATGTTGCATGTATGCCTTTCCATACACGGACTTGTTCTGACCCGCTTGAGAAGAAAACATTTTCAAAGTGAATATTTATTTGAGACTCAACTTTGAAATCAACTCTAAACCAGGATTTTTCTGGACTTGTTAGATTCAACACATTTGGGTTGTGAATTTCTACTTCGTCATCTATACCAATTATCTGTATACTTTTCGTCGTGATGTCTTCGTAAGATAATGTGTAACGTCCCTTTTTCAACAATAAAGTTGTAAAAGGCCTTATCAATAACGAGGTAATATTTTGTCCAAGCTTTCGTTCATCGTCAATAATCATGAAACGAACAACTGGATACTCAATTTTCATTTTGTATTCCAGCAAGCATCTTTCATTCAGATGTCCAGCAACTGCTGCTGCAGCAAGGCCAACTGATTCCCATGATACTGACAAATGACCTAAGCGGATAAGATTTGAAACTGCGTATGCTTTCCAACAATAAGCTTTCCAAGATGTTGGATCCAACTGTATGCATTCTTCTGCATCACGCAGAGCATTCTCGTAGTCATTAATCTTAAGATAAGCAAGACTTCTGTTAGAATACAGGGACGGATTGATTCGGTTATTACTAATACTGACTGCTTCACAGTAACACTGTATAGAATCATTACATTTTCCAAGCTTGAAAAAATCGTTACCCTTTTTTCGCAATGTTTTTGAATCCAACGGCTGAGTATTTTCCCCAGACGTGCTTGATCTTGAACCTAACGCTGCAGTTACACTAGCTTGTATGATTATTCTATCCTTGTATAGAAGAGGTATCTTGACAGACGTAAGATCCTTGTAATCTGTTTCCGAAATATCCATTGCAGCTATTATGGTCAACATTTGCTCTTGGCACGCTAATGCCTCGTCCTGTCGCTGATACAGACTATGGTAAATCGCACTTGCCTGCAAAACCTGGCAAGTCTCGACACTAAAAAAGACATGGCTGAATTCTGAAATTGTGTTGGTGAACTCGAACATGTATTCCTTCAATGTACTTGCATGGAGGGCTATTTTGTTCCAAGTTTGCAATGACTTTCTGCCAATATTTTGGCTTTTAAATGTGTCATTTATTGTGTTAGTTTCGGCTGATGCCTTATTGATCATCCGTGCTGCATTCTGAATAATTCGTTTCTTACGCTCAACATCTACAAGGTTTTTTCTGATAACTTCTTGAACTAAACGATGTACACTGATTGTGTCAACACCAGACCAATGAAACAACGAAAATCTAGTAAGAATTTCTATACTTTGTTTGACCCCTAGACTGTCCTGAAGAACGTCAACCAAGTCGTCACTGACCACATCAGGTGAACCAGTATTTAGAACTGCAACGGGAATATCGTCTGCATAAAGAAATGCCAGGATTTCCAAAATCGTCACAACAGCTGTACCTAACCCTTCGTCAATAGACTGTTTTCTGATATACTCAAAGTTAAGTTGCCATGTTGTTCTGACTGCCTGTCGATCCTTAGGTATCTCATAAGCGGGGTTACTTCTTTTCAACAACTTTAGTCTTTTTCGAACGAATTTATCCAAATATTCCTTGAAAGAGCATTTTAATATCTTAACATGGACAGCTGCTTGTTCCAAAGCAAGTGGCAAACCTCCTAGTTCTGTTACCAGTGACTGAAGACTTTCCTCATTTGTATTACTTCACAAACCTGTCCGTGACATCATAAACTGCACACTTTCAGACATAGTTAATACATCTAGAGTAATACAATTTCTTGACTCAATGCCAAATTCTTCTTCCGCATTGACAACTTCTCTTCTAGATGTTATGATTATATGACCTTTTGAATTTCTTTTCCATGGTCCCAATATCAGCTCTTTAATAGTTCCGTGTATTTCTTCAATATCTACATTGTCGACAATAAGCAACCATCTTTCTGGTATGGCTGCCAACCACTTCAATGTTTTGTGAACTGTTTCTTTCCGTTCAATACCAACTGTGTTAACATCTATTGCAAGTCTTTGCAAAGAGTCTTGTAAAGCCTCATTTGATTCTGCCGACATCCAAAAGACGCCACCAGGATAAAACTCCATGAATCTCAATCCATACTCAATAGCCAATGTAGTTTTTCCTGTCCCCCCTAACCCACACAACACTTGTATGTGATTTTCGTTAGTTCTGTTGCCAAACTCATGCCCAAGTTGTTCTAATTCATCATCTCTTCCGACAAATGTTGGCACTCTATTTGGAGGATAGAAAAATACTTTGTCTTTTGGTCTTAGTACTGATATATATTTTGTTATAGCCTCTATATCTGACCTTTTTTTTATACATTGGCTGCTATGACCTTCTGATCTATCTCAACGCTCTCTACCTTCTGTTTTGTTGCATCCACATCGATTTTAACATTATCTAAGGTGCTTTGAATAACCTGAACTTGCTGTCTGTCTTCCTCCTGAATTTTACTAATATCTGCAGTTTCATCTTTAATGCTTTCAACCGCTAATTGCAAATCTTTTATATCACATTCCATCTGCTCTTGATTCTTTCCTATGTCCTTGACTCTATCTAGTATCTTATCAAATTCACATTCTATATTAGTCATAGCCTTGTGAACCTCTTCGAAACCTTCATCTATATATGAAACAACATCTAACAAGTATTTACTGAGAGTCGATGTTTCTGCCTTTATATCATTTAAAAGCTGTAGTCCAACAGTATTTCCCTCTAGAAACTGAACCCCTACAAAATGATTTATAGATAATGTATTTTCATTCTGACATCATTTGAAAGCATTGCAACTATCAGCTTTTATGTATAAAACATCTAAGGTAATTACAACTTTATTTGTATTGTGATTTTATGAAGAAACCTTATCATATCTAATATAATTATGTAAACTTAAAAAATCTTCTAACAGGTAGTATTTCGAAATATCTTAATCTTTACCTGAAGTACATTTCTGAAATTTGACTCAGATTTAGATTACCCTAATATAAATGTCTTACAGATATTTCAATAAAATAAATTTAAGCCTATTAAAAATTTTACTCATTTTACGATCACATACCAAAACAACATAGTGAACTTTTTATAGAAGAAAAGTTCGTTTTAACCCACACGAAAAAAAAACACAAAACACCACTTTTTTGTAGAAGCTAGAAAAAAGAACTTTTTGCTCAAATGTTTGAGAAAATAAGTATCTACGTCTTGTGTTCATTTAATAAAGCGTCAGTCATGTAATAGTACTCGCATTCAATTTCGATTACTATTTACTCCTTTTCTAAAGTAGAAAGTATCCCTGACACTGGAAAATTTTAAGGGGTCAGTATTACAGAGGACAGGGTCACACAGACCTTGAGACTGAAAACGGTTTCCGCTTCATAGCTAAAGAACACTTTAGTCTACAGTCATGAGATTTCACAGGATGCTTTTCTGTGCTCAGTAGATGACCACTATTGTTTTGATGTTCATTCTGTCTCAGTGACTTTGAGACTACAACAGCTTACACTAAATAACTAAATAACGTTTTGGCCAACAGTTGTACCAGTTGTTAATCTGCATAGGATGACTGCCTGTAGTCAATAGAAGACCCCTTTCGTTTTGTGGGTCAGTATGTCGAGGTTCCGAAGCACAGTGACCTCGAGACTGTAAACGGTTTTGGCTCAGTAAATTAAGAATCTTTTAACCTTCTTAGGATGAATATCTGTGGACAGTAGATAACTTTAAATCTTGGGTATCAGTAGATCAAAGGTCATATGTATCTTGTCACGGAAAACAGTGAGCAAAAGAATGTTTTGGCCTGCGGCTCACAATATTCGTATGATGATTGTCGGTGGTTAGAGGACGACCTCTACTGTCTTGAGTATCATAGGATCTAAGGTCAAGGTCACAATTACCTTGAACTCGCTTTAGCCTATAGTTCACACACTTCGAGGTTGATTGCCTGTGCTCAATAGATGAACCATATTGTGCCGGTGGTTAGTAGATAAAAGGACCATAGTGATCTCGGTCTTGAAAATAGGGCAAGCCATCAACCATCAAAGGGTGGTAGAAGGATACGTGTTTTACAAATAGCTCTATTTGAAATCACATTTTTAAATTCAAATTTCAATCAAGGCGAGTCCACTATCATTTTGCTTGGTTGCGTTCTTTGCTTCTAAAGAATCTTTTCACATATTTCATTAGTGAAAAAACTTGCATATTCCCCAAACATCTACTACCTGTAATAGTTAGGTTTTATCAGAAAACAAAATGAGCTTTTAAAAGTTAACAAATGATCTAGCTTTTTTGTCAGATGGATGTAAAGATCGATAGACGAACAAAGGAACAAGCTAATACGACCTGTATAATGTACATATTGCTCTCTATCTATTTGCAAGGTTTCGTGAAAACATAGTTTTGTAAAAATTCAACATATGTGACTGGCAGATGGGAATACATATGGACGGACGGACGCGGAGTGCATGATATCTGCACTGTCTTCTAGTTAGTTACCAAACTTCATGAAAAAATCTCTTTTACTTTTTTAGTAATAGCTTAATCCACTTTTGTCGCATCACCTAAATTTGTTGTCACAGCAACAAAATAAAAGAATGTGCATACTCTCCATATTGCCATCTACCCATGTAATAAGTTTCATGAAAAATATCTTATTCGCTTTTAGTTATCGCATGATCCCACTCTGATACAATCTTGTCATATTTCAAATACTTGCTGTCATATCAACTACATCTGTTTTACAATAACCACAAAATAACAGGACATGCATCTTCTCCATATTGCCATTAATCAAAAAGAAAGAAAACCAGTATCCAACATTTTATAAATATGGTTTAGCAGTACATCACAAAAACAACATTTTTTAGTAAATGAACGGCATCTTGACCAACAACTTATCTGTCCAATACATGTTTTATTGTTTTGTCCCACGTAGTAATGAGTAAATTGACAATGGTTTTGTAGTATAATATAAATGTTTTATATGCTGTTAAAGTTTCATGAAAAACAATGTGTACTTTATTTCTATGACTTGATGACGTTCGAACTTTTTTTCCGAAACATGGACTTATATGCATATTACGACATCTATCGGAACTTTATAAACAATAGGAAAGAAATGTTAGTCTAATTCACGGACTCAAACGGCTAAAACTTTATTTCAAAGTAATTTCAGATCTCTTACGTCCTTACAGACGGGGGAAAATTAGAAGTGCCCGATGATGAAACACTCTTTGGGGATTAATGAAATCATATTATTGCTTTATGCGATGTTAGTGTAATTCATTTTATTTTATAAATAATAGGTATTTCTAAATGCATTCAAAAATTCAAAACTGTTTGTAAGTTATTTAAAATAACCTGGTTTGACAGACTGACAGACGGGGACAAACTTGAAACCACATCTGGTTAACTGGTACTAATAAAATTACATAATTGCATCATTCGATGATTGTGTCATTTATATACTGTATTAACAATATGTATTTTTAAAGGTATGCGAAATTTCAAAACTGGTTATAAGTAATTCAACCTAAATGATTTTGCGACCACTGCAGACCAAGATCATCCTGCACATCCATGCAGGTTGATCATGGTCTGCACTGTTCGCTATTCAGTTTGTAAATTTCAGTGAACACCCCTTTGAATAATAAGTGGTACTGCCCAAATTGAATGATGGACCAGTCCATTTTAGAAATTTAGCAGGGTAAGGGTTAAAACATATTGGCAAAAAACTAATTGTTCCGTAAGAAGACTTTTAAAGTGTATGCATGAATGTACCGCACACCATACATGGATATGACGTATTACATACCATTGGTTAGCCAGTCTGTTAGTTTTCCAAGAATAGCGATCTTATCTTGCATCGGAAGCTGTAAATTCCTCATCAATAGATGCATCAACTGGAATGACGTCTGAAACATCATCTGGTCCCACTCTGAAAAACTGCAGTGAGCCCATGGATTTCGCACGTCTGTGTGAACCTGTTACCATGAAAAGAGAATAGGTAACAACAGCAACAACAAGGACACAATATAACACCAACTTCAGAGTATTCGAAACATGGAAATGTGTTAATGAAACAAACTAGCTAATCCAATGATGTTTCATTTTACAACTAAAGTTCATTATCAAGCTTAACACCCTAGGCTCCTTGTACTTGGCGTGATTTTCTTTTTGAAACAGGTACTGAATATATATGAAAATTCAAGCTGATTTCAAGAGATAGTGGTTTAATGGTATGACCTATAGTGGCTGATTAAGACATTTCTTTATGTCGCGCTGGCATGTGTGCAGCTTTTATAGCACATTTCGTTCAACGATTGTGTCGTTCTGGCACCAACGACAACGCATAATAAGGAAATTTCAAAAGTTGTGTGTGATATTTTGTCGCGACTGCCAACACGACAAAACGAAACTAACAACGCGACAAAACAAAGCATAAAACGCGACAGAACGAAATATTTTATTTCATGATGGCGCGCGCACAAGCATATCAAAATGAAATCTTTGTTAATGTCGTGCACGTCACCGCGAACAAGGAAACATTTTATTTCCTGTGCATGCGCGCTAATGTGCCAAAACAAAACTTTTGCTGATGGCATGCGCCAGCACAAAATAATTAATGTATCGTTCTGTCAAGTTCTATCTTTTGTAATTGTTAGTTTCGTTTTGTTAGTTTCATTTTGTTGTGTTGGCTTGCGTACCAAAGCGAGTCCCAGTACGGCACCACGAAATAATGAAAATACTACCTTCTCCGATACTTGTTTAATCAAATTTGGAAAGCTGTCTATATTGATAATTATTCCAAGAAGGGCAGAAGAATCACAGGTGTCGTCAAACCCAGTGTAGTGAGCCATGTGGGTTTGCATAAACAACTTTGTGAGATCAACTGCACTTGTAACTCTGTAATCATATCTTTGTACATCCTTCTTTCCCCTAACTTTAGGTATTGCTGCATTGTTGTTAATTGCTTCATAATTAAGTTCTTTGTTTGTGGTTCTGTATTGTTTCAAATAGTTGGTGTATGTCTGCGTATGAATCTGATCTGACTGTTGTAAGTTACTGTACAGCTTGCTAACAACAGGCGGGATATACTGTCGTAATGCTGGAGATACCACACTATGCAGGCAAATTCCAACGATAAGCCAACGTTTCTGGTCATCTTCTATATCTGGACTTGGAACTAAAACAAAAAGAAACAAGAGTTGTCACTATTAGTGACAAATGCCCCCGAAGCGTGCCCAAGAATGCAAGAGTTGCCTGCTCAAAATATGCCAGAACAGTTTAGGTATGAATCATTTTGAGACATTGACCTTAACCCTAGAGCTAGGGGTCTTGATCTTGCGCATGACACATCGTCTTATGGGAAACTTTTATGCCAAGTAATTTCAAAATCTAATAATGAATGGCAGAGTTATGAACCGCACACCTCTTAACCTTTGACTTCTAAGTGTGACCTTGACCTTAGAGCTAGGTGTCTGTGTCTTGAGCATAACATATTGTCTCATTATGGTAAACATTTATGCCAAGTTATTTTAAAATCCCTTCATGGATGGCAGATCGAGGTATGGACCGAACACGAAACAGACCCCGGTAACATTTGACCTCTAAGTGTGACCTTGACATATGAGCTAGGGGCCTGGGTCTTGCGCATGACACGTTGTCTTATTATGGTAAAGATTTATGATACTTATTTCACACCAAAAAAACCACCTAATACCAAAATGTGTGATCGGACGGACGGATGGACGGACAACACCAAAGCTGTATCCCTCCGCCTTCGGCGGGGGCTAAAAAGGCAAAGGAAAATATTCTCCAAATTGCCATCTGTCCATGTACCAAATTTCATGAAATCTATCTTGTATTCTTACGTTATCTCTGGATCCTACTCTTTTGTCACGTTTATGACAATCTTTTGTCAAAGCAACCACGTTTTTCAATAGCATTAAAATAAAAGGACGTGCATTGTCTCCATATTGCTTCCAATCCATCATGTCCATGTGTCAAGTTTGGTGAGAAAGTATGTTGTAACTTCATAAAGTTATCGCAGCATAACACTTATTGCAACTATCTGACTGACAGACTGACGGATGAAGTCGTAGAAACACCGGTTCGGGACTTTAAATGTGTATTTGTGTCTAGGGCGAGTAATATAAGGCACAGTAAACTCAATTTTACAATCAGAAATGTTATTGAACTTCTGGAAAAGATTTGTTAAAAGTTTTCCCTACGTAGCTATATAAAACATTAACCCCTACGGTGGACCCAAATTTGGCCACAAGGGTCCAGCTTATACGAAGTTTGCAATGGGTCACTAGCCAACCCTTAATTTATACCTAAAGTCTAACCTTGCAGTTTTAAGAACAGTTTTTTTTTAATTTCCATTCTGTAACACGATATGAAACACACTTGAAGAGTGACGACCTGAATATATTTTATAGGGGGCACTTGACAAAACAAATATATGATACCTTATGTCTAATAAATGTCAAAGAACATCTTTAGCCCAATACAATACTGACTGAATGATATTAAAAAATTACATAACAGTTTAAACAGGAATAGCTAAGCAGATAAGCAGAGCATACCTACCCTGGTTAGGAGAGTGGCTACTAGCAATCTCAACAACTCGGACTCGAGTATCAGCGCTAGCCTTTAATCTTGTTGACAGCCCAGGAAGATGTGTTCCACTCATTCTACAGAACAGACAATTAAATGATGTCTACTGTCCAATATTTCAGGTTTGCCTAAATCTACAAGGGAAAGAAAAATATGTAAACTGAATAAAACAGTTGCAAGGTTAAGGGCCCCGATACGAAATTCAGGCGTCAGTGTATGGAAAAATATTGACGTTTCCGGTACCAGTGTAACTTAACGGGGAATAGAAAGAGTATGTAATAAAATCAGTTATTTCATTACACACACCCTTTCCTGTATTTCCTTATAACTAGCGACCTAAATACTACTTTTAGTGGAACGGAACCAACAATGACAAAATACAGGAGTGTCATCAAATTGTGAGAGTTTGAAATGTAAACAACAGGTCCACAACTTCCTGTTCTGAGTAACAATCCTGTAAGGTTTGACGACTTTGTGTGACAAGGGCAACCCCCGCCTTCCCCCGCCCCCCACTACTCCACCCAAAAAAAAATATATAAAAAATAAATCATAGTCATGTTTTGAGATATTTCTCCCTCATTAAAATCGGAGTTGTGTCATTATTAGTGTCCGTTTGTCTGTCGTCCTACATCCATAGCTGCCTAATCAAATTTATTTATTTGTTGGGTTTAACGTTGCACCGAAACAATCATAGTTCGTATGGCGATTTTCCAGCTTTGATGTTGGGAGATGACCCCAGTGCATTATTTCATCACGAGCGGGAACCTGGGTAGAACTACCGACCTTCCGTAAGCCAGCTTGATGGCTTCCTCATATTAAGAATTCAACGCCCCGAGTGGGGCTCGATGAGGAAAATGCCGTATTTAGTTTATCTTTAGTTAGTATGTGTATAGACTCACATCTGCTACCCTGTTTATTTGTTGTAACAATTCATTAGAAAATCTGTGAAAAATCAAAGACGTCACGAGACTTCATAGGCTATGAAAAACAGTGCTTGATAAATTCAGGACAATAGCTGTGTGTTAAACGTTGATTCTGATTAAACAAGCTAACTGCATACTAAAGTTTGTATATAATAACTTTTAATAACTAAAATAGTATGACAAGTACGTGAACAAAATTATTACTTGTATCAAGTAAGGGGCAATACTTCTGATAATACAAAGTTGATTCTGTAATTCTAATGAGTTGTTACAATAAATATACAGGGTAGTTCTAAGCTGTGAATGTATACAAATACTAACTGAATATTAACTCGTAATATGACATTTGTTTGCGCAGCTACGGCTGCAGAGCGTCATACAAACGGACAAGATCAGTGACAAAGCTATATCCCTCCGATTTTAATGTGGTATAAACATTTCCAAAACATGAAATCTGCAATTTGATTGTTATCGATAGGTTATCGATAGGACAAGTGAAAACAAATTTTGTAATCATCTCGGTTGCCACATAGTTTACACTAATCAATTCAATTCTAAATTTCTCTGCCCATGAAAACTGTTCTCGAACGGTAAATTCATCTTAATTAAAATATTATGTACAGCTAATGAGAGTCATTAAACATGATACAACAGAGAAAAGAAGTGCAAAGCTCTCTCAATACAATCTAAGATAAACGGATAGTTTGCGGAAAACTTAACTTAAAAGCATTCAACACTCTGAAATTGGCTCCCACACTGGTTCTTTGCGCCACCTCTGCAGCTCTGGCTCTTTCTCTTGGTCAGAAATGCTCATAGATGTATGAAACCAGTCAACAAATTACACAGGTCATAGATTATCAAGAAGTTCAATTCAACAAGATCGGAAGGATGACTTGTAACTTAGGGCGAAATATATCGGCACATGTTAACTTTTGGTTTGAACCAGTCCTTTTTCACAACCCTTAAAATTCCGCAGAGCAAGAAACGCTTTCGCTCTTCAAATCTACCTATATATATATGTACATAAAAAGTATAAACATTTTTTATTAGAACCATTGCCCGTTTATTGAATAATAACCAAAAGTAAAATATTTACTTACCCTCTTTCTTTATTTACATTTCTCGTATAGTTCCGGTCATTAACACCGCATCGTTAATATCATTGCACGCCATTTTTCCATCATTTTATAGGCATTGGTTTATTGCCACCAACACCGATGGATTCGGGAAAACGTCCTCTGAATAGTCAAAATTAGGAAAATTGAAACATAACATGATACACATAGATCTAAAGATTTTTTGGATAATATTAATATTTTTCAGTTAACAGTCATTGAGGAATTTCCGGTTCAGAATTTGGGAAAAAAGAACATAGACATAGATCTCTATTATTATTATTATTTAGGCTATTTATTTATTTCTTTATTTATTTATTACTTTTGGACTGCCTCCTTTTACGGGAGGTAGATCTAGTTTTATAGGGTTGGCTATTTTTCAACTCATCAAGCCGGTATTTACAGGTCGTGAGCTTTGAAACTAGATTCACGGGGGAGGAACTGTTACACGAGACTCGGTTGTGGAGGATATCATGTTACAGATTTAGGATGCTACTGTTACAATATTCCTGGATAACGTTACAGCATTCGCAGGATAATAATCGCTGTCGGTGTTTTGTTTGTCAAAGATGTGGTAAAGATTTATCTCTTTTTCCAAAAATAAAAACTGTATTTCTAGATCAGTGATATGAACGTCTGTTGAGACATGGTTTAACCTGCGAAACACAGTATGTTAATGTCAATTAAGCGTTTTATGACAAAATTCGAAATTTTGATAGAAAATTACCTAAAAGAAATTGATTAAAAGATATTCCAACAGTATTTCATGCTCATTTGCATTTATTAAAACCCTCTTCAGGCATGACCTTATAATACGTGGTAGAAAAATTACTGTTGATCTAATATTTCGTGGTTTTATAGAATGTTGCAGTTTAGCAGGATATGTTACAGTTGTGGGGTGCTGCTTCTGAATGTGTTACAGATTAAGGATGATACTTTTTTCCTTCTTCAGGATTCTGTTGTTAAATGTAAATACTGCTAAACAACATTTATTTTGTCATTTGAGGCAGTTAGACATGTGTGGCGTTGCTGTAACGACATTTAAAACACAGGAAAGAAATACTAGGATATTCCACCTAACGGGAGAAGATGTCGGTTGTGATATGTGAAGAATCACATATGATGAACAGTTGATGAGTGGCGTTGCTGTAACGACGTTTAAAAACACAGGAAAGAAATACTAGAACATTCCACCTAACGGGAGAAGTTGATGATACAACTTATGCAGAGCAAATCTCCTATCCCTTTTCCATGCAAATTGACCAACCATTTGAACAATCTCTAAAAACATCGATTGTTAAATTTTTTCATAACCTCAAATAAATCACCAAAGATATCGCGGAGCGAAATCGAAAAATGTCCTAAGTGTTTCTTTATTTATATTCACATAGATTACTTTCGTTCAAATCTAAGAAGAGAGCGAGTTACTATGGTTATAAGGTAACTCCTAATTTTTGAACAAATGTGCTCGTGCTCGCGTTTACACAATGCCAGATGGTGGGCGTTACAGTCCTGAGACATGCCTTCTAATGGCGCACGGTCCTGAAAAGCCCTTGACACCGGCATACACACAAAGACAAAGACGCATATATTTTTAGTTGAAATCCTGAAACATTATACATTTAAGCTATGAATTGCGTATAAAAACCTCTGTTAAATGATATAGGCTCCTAACTGTGACCAAACAGATTGAATGCTTCAGATTAGCCTATTTGATTATGCATGCTTGCCAGATCTTCATTGCGCAGATGCATATCTGCTTGTAGGCAGCTAGGCGCCTGCAAGCAGACTATGATTCGATGGTTGTTCCAACAGTAAACACGTATACATGTTTAACAAAAAAGAATCTTTTGTTATTTGAAATAAAGTTTTATTGCACATGTGCGAGTTGTCGGAAGAAATGTCAATTAATTTCTTTAGTTCTCCATTACCGATTCCGAGAGGATATTTTCTTTTAAGCGTATTAGTAATTTAAGTCGTTGTTAAAGACGTTTGCTAGCATAGTAGGGTAAAATGGGGTAACTGGGACAATGGGGAAACTGGGACACTTGACACTTTTCAGTAAATTGGGGTAAATATTGGTTACGTTCCCTAAATAAGATCATATGTTGAAAAAGAACATTCAGTGTTAAAGCCTATTATGACAAAACTTTTCTGCCGATGGATTGGAAAATATTGTAAGAATCGATTTTCTTAGACATATGTTGAGAGTATTACTAATTAAATAAAAATAAGAAAACATAAAATTACACGCTGTAAATAATTATGCCTATTTTTCAGATGGTGCATTAAAATATTCTCGTTATGTTCCTGTCTAGTGAAACGCACAGTAGAAATAGTCGTCTGACTTTCTAGATATATTTGCTTACATGTGGTCGGTACATCAATAAGATCTTAAAGATATTTAATTTCGGTACCGAAACGGCTTGATCATAAATGTGACGTCAATTTTGACGCAAGAAGCTGGTTCTCGTATACATGTAATATCGCATTTAACTTGTTTGAAATATTGAAGCGTATTATGTATCATTGCAAATCAAGGACATGGCATTATTTTTTTTAAATTCTATAAAAAAAATTATAATAATTTTATTTTATTGACTTTCATTTTGAATAATAAAGTGGCCTGTCATGAACCGTTGCGTTGACGTCAGACAACGACGTTATAAAACAGGTGCTTGTTTGTGAAATATGGCATGTCCAAAATATTTATATTGGTATGTGTTGATACCTTCAGTTATGGGAAGAGTTGCAAAACTGTAGGTATCACATTACTGTTTCATACAATGAGATTTGTTTTTGAGAAATTACAACATACTTTATTTTTGAACGTTCCTCTTCAAAAGTGTCCCACTTACCCAATGTATTGGGGCAAGTGGGACACTGTCGTTAAGAACAAAGTGCACCATGATTTTATTTTTGAACAAACTGGATGCTGGAAGAAAAAGGGGATATGCTCCAATGGACAGTACATAAATTGTTGTACATAACTGGACATAACCACTATAAATCGTCAACTTTTAATCTTTTTTCCACAAATGAAATGAAAATAGGAAAGAAAGTCTAGTAATGACGAAACTCTGATATTTTGTAAGTATACCACTAGTTCACAGGCGTGGTCATAATATAATATTAGCTTGACTCTGGTGCAACTACTGAATATTCTACCCGATACCAAGTTTACATGATCTAAGTCACTGTTTAGTCACATAAGCTTATTTAAAGGGAGGTCGTTCCGTGAACCCCTCCCACTCATTCCGCGTAAAATCTGGTGAGTTTAGAATTTTTGATAGTCTAATAGGCTAATACTGATATTTCTTTCATGTTTAAAGAAACTGTCGGCAAATCTTATATTAATAAGCAGTATTTATACTAGGTGAAGCGCAGGAACCAACTGACAGTCAAGCCAACATAGTAGTTCTTTTAGTTAATTACTCCTTTAAAAGATGATGTTGTGTCAAATATTCAGGCTAAAGCAAACACCAAACACATTTTGGGTACAGCTGCCAATAGTTTCCGAGAGCGTATGCCCATGTGTCCCTCTAGATCTCCTTAACTCTACCTTCATTCCCCTCATATTTCATCCCCTCCTCTCCGAGTCTTCCCGTATGCAAAAAGCTAGTTAATGTCCTTATTTCTTTGTGAAAAAAGGTACACATTTTAATTGTCCCGTTAACATTTGATAAAATCTATGTTTAAGACTGTTTAAAACTTTTGACCAGTTTCAAGTGTAAAAGTCACATATATAAGTACATAATGGATTATGTCAAGTTTATGTTTAGTTCATACATAGTTATTTACACTTATAACATTTTTTCTTATTTTAAACGATTTATATAATAAGCATATATTGAAACAAATAATGACATAATTTAGGCAAAAATTGGACATATTGATTTCTTTAAGCATCCTTGTTTTACAAAAAAGTCATAAATTGTAATTAATACTGAGCTATATTTTCAGTTTAGAATTCATTTTTGAACTGTGGACATGAATGGTTTCATTTGTCATAAATGCGACTGTAATATACATAAATTCTAATAAAACTAAAATGTCCCAAGTTACCCCAACTGGTTGGGGTAACTTGGGACACTTGACCAATGTTTAATTAATTTATAGTTAATCACAGGTTATCAGGTATTTGCAAAAGTTTATATTCGTCATATATTATATAGGTTGCGCATACTGAAATATCAATAAATCAGGTTTATATTTTGTCTTTCTAAAATATTACTCAACAGTGTTTCTTTAAGTGTCCCAGTTACCCCATTTTACCCTACATGTAGCATAAACAGGTACTATTTATAAAAGAACAGCCATTTAAAGTGCAAACGACGATTCAATGAGAATTGGTGATTATGGTATTATAAACATTTCCACTGAAAATGTTTATATCATTTTATTATACATGGATGTTGATTTAGAATTTCGAAATTAGAAAAAAATGCACTTGGTATAATATATTTGTTACATATTACAAAAAAAAAAATTCCCGCATAATTCATGTTATATAAATTTCATTTGCTATCCTGGTATTGTATATTGTCAAAATGTATTAAAAAAAATTATCATCCTAAATCTGTAATTCATCCAGAGGTAGCACCCCACAATTGAACATAACCAGCTAAACTGTAACCTTCTATAAAACCACGAAAAATTAGATCCACAGTGATTTTTCTACCTCGTATTATAAGTGCATGCCTAAAGAGGGTTTTTATCGATGCAAATGAGCATAAAATATGGTTGAAATATATTTTAATCAACTTCTTTTAGATAATGTTCTATCAAAATTTCGAATTTTGTCATTAAACGCTTGACAGACACCAATATACTGTGTTTCGCAGGTTAAACCATGTCTCAACAGACGTACATACCATTGATCTAGAAAAACATTTTTTACTTTTGCAAAAAAGAGATAAATCTTTACCATTTCATTAGCAAACAAAAACACCGACAGCGA
This sequence comes from Mercenaria mercenaria, assembly GCF_021730395.1. Lineage (NCBI taxonomy): Eukaryota > Metazoa > Mollusca > Bivalvia > Venerida > Veneridae > Mercenaria > Mercenaria mercenaria. The sequence goes on from NC_069369.1 coordinate 26,672,205, forward strand.
TTATTATCCTCCGAATGTTGTAACGTTATCCAGGAATACTGTAACAGTTAGCATCCTAAATATGTAACATGATATCCTCCACAACAGAGTCTCGTGTATAAGTTCCTCCCCCGTGAGATTGAACGGCTTCACGATCTCTCTTAAAAAACGTAGGCAAACCTTTGCTTACATTAGAAGAGGTTATATTACAATAAAACACATCTACATCATAATCGTAACATGCATCAGAAAAAATGCAGTCAGCAGCAGACACAACAAAAGTTACGTGTCAACATCTAGGACAAGGTTTTAGCACCCAATAAGCTTCATAAAAATATTTGTCATTAGAGTTCTGGTCTTGTAATAGAGTACAAACAACAGAGTGTGTACATATGGAAAACGAAAGTTGACTAGATCTAAGAGCTCTATTTCAACGTAAGTTTTAAGCAAAAACCACAAATGTGTTAAAACATTCATCAAACATTTTATATAAAATGCTAACCTAAACTTGTCCTACTCGGTGCTGATTAATAAGTGCGTATTTTCTCAAGAGAAGTTAACAATTACTGAAACTTCTCGTCTTCTAACATCCGGGTAGATCTACATTGGTAGATAAGAGTTACGCGTCCCTTGACGACTGGGGTAAACAACGTAAACATTAATGCGCACCTTTTGGATGTAGGTACGCATTGAGTGTAGAAAAGAATAGTATAGAATAGACTAGAATAATAGAATAGAATACTGGACCATTACTGGTACTGATGATAAACGTGAACAGAAAATGAGTTTTTTTACCTGTAACTTTTTTACTTCTGCAAATTGTAATCAATAGACGGTATCAAAATAAAGCTTAACATTTGCTGAAAACTTTACATAATTCAAATTTATATTTCGTAAGCAAACTCACACGAAGTGAGGCCGTGAAAGGGGTATGTAAAATGGGGACTGTATGAATGTTGACTGGTGATAAATTCGAACACGTTGTCATTTACAAAATTTTCTTGGTATTATTAGGCTATATTGAAACTTTCCCCAAAAAGCTGCAACAGCCATTCCTGATCAAGTAATGAAAAGTTACCAAATGTCAGGCATTCATGTTCTGACAGTGAGCATGCGTAAAAACACCCTCTTTCCCAGTAATTTTGGATAAATATTTTTATACAAATAAATGTAAGTCATTTATTTATACAGAATATTTACCAATTTTGTTTTTGTTTTCACCAGTTGGTGTTTTAAGTGGAAACTATTAGATGGTGTGTTCAGTTTTATAAATAACCAATTGCAATCGAGTATTTCCAAGGTGGTCGACTTTATCATCTGTCCGGGTTTATCATCAGTACCAGTAGAATAACTTTTATTCACCAATTTCGGGCGTACAACTTTGACAAACTATTTATGTATAAAGACCTAAAGTTTCTAAAGGAAGAATGTCTGAGCAAAACTAATGTAACTAAAATAACCGAGAACTTTCTTAAAAGGAATTCATTAAAATGACTAGATCTAGATCTAAACTTGAAAAAAGAACATGGGGTAGAAAGAAATTAAAATGTCAATTTGACTAGTCTGATGAAGTTTTCAGCTTTCTAGATTCTAGTAAACCAGACATAAGGGTATAATATCAGGGGGAAATCCTTGACACTATACATGTAATAAGAAAAAAAATCAAAAGTTCAATATCAAATCGACATAAATCTCTTATACCAATATCACATACATATGGCTAATTATTGTGTTGAAAACAAGATGTAACTGCGTATTTTAACCCATTGTTTAATGTAAAATCATTAATGTGTTGCTTCTGTGAAAGCAGTCGGCTATATATCATAACAAGAACTTTATAACACTGTTGTTATTCCCATCAGCACAGATGTACATTTGTACAATACAATGAGCGCAGCCACTCTAAACAGAATAAGGGCCTAAATGAGATATATGTAAAACATACAACACTTAAAATCTAAAATTACCATTTAAAACTACTATACATAAATAATATGCATGTTTTGTGATATGGTACACTGAAACATATAACGTTTCTTTAAAGCGATAAGGATCAGTACAAAATTGGACCTTGATTTGGTATCTTCAGTTATCTATATTGATGCCAAAATGACGACTAGGTGACACAATCGAACCAAAATGTATTAAAGGAGGGCTTGTAATACACCCCACTTAACCAAAAGATGTGTAATTAAATATTCTCAGTATGACATTGAAAGACCAATCACAAAAACAACATTCTATTATCTTCATTATTGAGTAAACAAATAAATTTATCTTTATCTGACAGGGATGAGTTTTAAGGAACATTTACAAAATCGTTGATCTGATAGATGCTATTATATAAATATCTTCCTGTCTCAATTTTTAATTTATGCGAGCTAATTCTATGTTTTGTATAACATTTTCTAACATCTCTATTTTGTTATAGCATCTAGGTAATGTTCTATAACAAAATTGGTTTCAAACTGGACTTGGTGATGGTACACAAGTGTTGAAAGTTTCAAAGCTATATGACAAGTTTTAGTCAAAATGTGGACTGGTTCGAAAAACTTAACCAATTTTTGTGGATGTTTATGTGTTTGTATTGGGCTTAGCGCAGATTTCCAACAGTTTTTCAGTTAGTAACGGCGGGTAGTTAACCTTACCATTGTTTCAGGATTCTGATGTTCTCCGCAAGTAAATGCCAACTTCTCCAAATGAACCAGTGTTGGGGGACGAAATGACTTCAGACACAATGTATTTGTTCAAATTTTCGCGTAAGACATACGCACCGCCCGAGAATCGAACTCGCGACCACGTGATCATTAAATCAGCGCTCTTCCTATTTTGCTAAGCAGGCGGACTTAATTCGAAGGTAGACCAAAGAAGATAGTCATGACATTTTATCAGGTACGTGTGTGTCCCTAAACAATCAGCCAAAGAATCCGTCAAACCTTTATATATGAAGCAATGTCATATTCGATTCAAAATATTATAAAATAATGGTATTCAATTTGTTGAGATTGATAATTGCTCTTAAACATTACATACCAATGCGATTGTAAGAAGTGCAAGGTGTAATGATCATATGGACCCTTGGCACTGCTTACCAGTTGTGATACATACTCTGACAGGAAAGCTTATTTTCTAATAAAGGACTGAAACACAATAGTCAAATATATTGTAATATTGAAGTTTTGTCATTATATGGTGTTTCAATGATCGCAAGATATTTTAAAGACGACGCCATCGCCGTTGAATTAAGAATTTATATAACAAAACTGTGCTTAATCACTATTTATACACGATGAGCGGTTATACGTTGGGCGTAATAATTTCACGGGGGCGCAGCATTTGATCCCTGCTAATGGTGTTCTTTTTATTTATGTCAGAGAATTTCAAGAGAAATCGTTGAAAACCTGCATTACGAAAAAGGCGAATCAAACAGTAGTTCAATGTCATTCAGTTTTATATATTTCCGAACAGAATGAATGTCCACTATTAAAATGAAATAGCATTCAGACTTGGTCACTGGTGATTTTTTTTGTTGGGTTTAACGTCGCACCGACACAGAGGACATAATTATGGCGACTTTCCAGCTTTAATGGTGGAAGATCACAGGAGCCACTATTATTGCATTATTTCATCTCGGGCGGATACCTGAGTAGAATCACCGACCTTCCGCAAGCCAGCTGGATGTTTTTCTCACATGAGAAATTCAACGCCTCGAGTGAGGCGCGAATCCACAAGGGTGTAGTGGAAGTGATTCGAAGTCAGCGACCTTAACCACTTGGCCACGGAGGCCCCCTGACCACCGACGAAGGTCAAAATCAAAATTTAGAGGACTTATCGATGACTTCACAACGATAGATTATGCTCCCGTATATATGGTCACCGTGGGTTCAAGGTCATGCTTTCATAGCATAAACTTGTTTATAATCACATTTTCATTATTCTGTTTTGTAGATATTTTGACGAATAACGTGGTCTTAATAAATGAGTCAGGCAATAAAAGGCAATGCTTAAATACCGGAACACTTTAATCGCAGAAAAAATATTACAGTATAATTTTGTTGAAGTAAAACACTTGTGAAATAATAAAATAAAGATGTATATAATGATAAAAGCATTTTTCCAAGAAATTAAATAACGGAACAATATAATACTTTTTCAAGGGTTCTTTACCAACAGTGCTGAAATAAAGAGAGGGCAAACACTAAACGGATTAGCAAGGCAAAATATCAAATCATAAGGGGTGTCAGTATCATAACAGTTGCACCAAACAATAAGAAATCAATACAAGAAAGAAAGCTTGAGCATCGGATTGTGCACATGGAATATCATTAAACACAATATCACACTGCCGCGGAAGGGGATTAATGTTAACTTCTTTTGCCCTGTCTACTAAATAGTTTAAATCTTTCAGTACCTTAAGAGCTTTTTCTCTAGGAAAATAGCTTAGTAAAAATCACTGACAGAACTGGGGTTGGCTATTCTGGATGTCAGAATTATTATATAGTTATTGATTTATGTTGAGGTCATATATTGACCGAAGCATAAGTCTATAATTGTTATATTATATGCCCTTCTCAAATGCACTCATTTGACTGGCCCATAGTTCATACATATAAGAAAAAGTGATATCACGAGAGTCATTATCACTTTTGCGGGTCAATCTCGCTTTTTACGGACCCGCGAGTGCACCCCTTTCGACCAATAAAATAAGCGCATTTGAGAATGGTATATAATAGTAATATATATAAACGTCAAGTAAGAAAAATAATACGTTAGGGTCGACAATTAAGAAATCCATTTGACAAGAACAATCAATCAAATGGTAACACATTTTTTATATCGCAAGTAAGTAAATATATGGGGACCACGTATTATTATGCAATGCATGAGGGTCTAAACAAAATCCATAAAAGAACATGTTACAACAGGCTTGAGGAATGTTCGTTAATCTCAACTAAAGATATCAGAAACAAAGAAACAAAACATTTGTAAAGTTCTCTGAAAAATTTCCTTATAATTGATTTATGAAACAGTTATGTTCATCACCAGCACGTGTTATGATATGTCGGAATCCTTATTTATTATTTCTCTAATTATTATATATCAGCATGTACTTCACTGAAATCTATTGCTCGCAAATCTGTAAAATATTTATCACTGGTAAGAGAGAAAGTACTAACTATTTTTACGATTTTTTTTAAAGTACAATGGACAAAATGTTATGAAAAGAAACTTAAAGAAATAAGATGTTTTACACTCTTAACATTTTGTTAACCATTGTTTTAAAGAAATTTGCGAATACACTATATTCAAGATCACTGAACATAAATGCTTTTGTCAACACTCTTCAAACTGAAAATGAAAAAAAAATCAACGACAAAAAAAAAACAACAATAAAACACTTGTGATAAATTAAAGTTTTGCAAATGATTTAAAATGCACGCATGCTATTCCTGCACCTCTACATTCATATTGCCTTGAAAATTACCTGTACAATGACCACAACCTTCAACCACAACTAAGTCCACAGGACGCAGGCGACCCTCTCATCTACTGTAGTGATTGCATACATGTAAATAGTAATATTATCAAAGTCTCAAAGGTGATTAATAAAAAGAATATATCATTCGTCCTTGCTTTAAACAGTGTGCTTTCTATTTTAGCAATAGTACCATTGGCATTTACGAGGCATAAATCCATAATTATGCTACATGCATAATAAATTTGCAAGATTTCGTATTTTTGTTATATACTTTTTGACATAAATGCAATAATAATTAAAGAGCAGTAACTCTGTTCCTAAAATTCAAAATTTCACACCCTGATTATCAGTATCGAAAGGTTTTAAATGTCTACTTCATATACTTGTACAAGTTTTGAAGAATGAATTCAAACGAAAACAACTCTTATTATGGGATAAAAAAGAACATGCAAAATTCTATTTATGCAGTATTATAATTATGATGATCTTAATTTTGTAAAGTTTCTACCGTCGGCCGTATACTTTAAGAGAGACACGTGCTACGAAAATATCGTGGTAGCCTGCAATTCTTCGAGGCTGTGACACGTCCATGATATCGTAATGATACTTTTATAATGTCACAATATCACTTGAAACTCTCATCACACACGGACGACTGACTGTATGTTTTAATGTTGCTTGAAGCGTCCTTGTCTGGAAAGTCTAATTTTATGCTTACAAACATTGTTACGCCTGTCACACGAGTATCCTGATGTTGCATTATGAGTGGCAGTATGCTTTTGTTTTGAAAGCACAGCGTCCCTGGCCTTAAACCAGAACAATCCATATTCCTTAGTTCTCTCTTCTCATTTTTCATGTGAACGTTTAATGTATTTCTACAAGCAAAGTCTTTCCAACATGTCTTACACATATGATATTTATGACCATCATGTTTTGAAGCTTATTCTCTTTTAACTGGTATGCATCCTGAAAAGCAATGCCACATCAAAAAATAATCCCTGTTTAGCATTGACCGCAACAAGTAAAGGTGGCAATCTAAATTGAAACTCCTGTTAAAATTTTGACACAATCTTGGCACAAGTAATGCGCCATATAGTACTGTAGTACGTGAATTATCAAAGAAGTACATGTCAAAGAATTATGATGCGAAATAGAAAATAAAACTTTCAGCTGACAGATACAGCACAATAAATTGCACGTGACAATTATAACAAAGTCTTTTAAAAGATTCTTTGGAAGCATAGAACGTAACCATGCAACAGATAGTACAGCAACCTTATCAAGCTTGACTTTTAAAAAAGGCAACTTAAAGTATGAAACAAACTTTTAAAACGTTCAACTGTATGAACTGGGTTCGTGTATGGCTTCAGAAGATACAAGAGTGGTCCGATATTCAGTTTGATTGCAAGACTGAGCCGAATCAAAAATATTTGCTTCTAAAGGTGCTCCCATATATAGTTATTGTATATTAGCCTAAATACAGGTATAGTTTGAAATAAAACTTTGCTTTTCAGCTTTATGAATGTTATATACAATTTATTGCAATATATTTCGCCGCAGATTCAAGAGAAATAGCAGAGAACAACAGATTTTGGTATGTGTATGGTTTCTGCTCCTCACCATGTCATCCTTTTTCATCCGATCGAAATGCGCGGTTGCACTTTCTGACGAAACAAAACGTAAGTGCAAAGTTAGGGGAGACGTTTAAGGAGACGGTGGTCCTTGTCTGAACCGAAGCATCTTAAACCGTAGTCTGAAGAAATTAAAGTACACCGTACCTGGTGACAATATCTAATATTTTGAAAACAGACCTAAAACGTGAATGTATGTGTCTATATAAGTCATAACCTAATTGAAAACCGACCGATTTTTAATAGAGGCCACAAATGACAATAATCACATTGACAAACCGTGATCATATACTGACGAGATAAAGAAACGCCTCATTGAAATTTGGCGTTATTTTTTTCCTAACGCTTTTAATTGTTGTGAAATGTAGTAAATCTACATGTACTCTGACCGACAAACACAGTGAACAAAAACTCGCGCGATTTCATTCAGCCATTTGTTCACTTCATGTACCTGGTCATGATTTCCTCGTGCAGTCCGTGCATGTAAACCATATGGTTTGATTGAACGATTTTTGCACATGTACATGTGTAATACGACACACAACCATATTTTCAGCTATTCTCTGAAAAAAAAACATTAGTTTTCGTAATGCCGAGGCTGAATTCTGAAGAGAGGGCTCAGGTTTTGGCTATGCTTGAATGTGGGCGAACGCAGGAACAAGTTGCTAGACGTTTTAACGTCTCTCGTTCGACAATTGTGCGTCTTATTCGACGTGTTAGGGACACGGGAACGTCTACCACGTTCAGGTAGACCGCGTGTAACGTCAATACGACAGGATAATTATATACGTCAACGTCATTTACGTGACAGATTTGTGACGACGCAATCTACGTCACGTATAGTTGTAGGTAACCGTGGACGTCCAATTAGTCGACATACAGTGAGAAATCGACTCAGAGAACGCGGAATTACCTGTCGTAGGCCCTACCGCGGTCTAATTCTAACGTTACGCCACCGTCACCAACGTCTTATTTGGGCCCGCAACCATCGCGGCCAGCGTTGGCAGAACGTAGTGTTCAGTGACGAGTCGCGTTTCAATTTGTGGAACGCCGACGGACGTATCCGTGTCTATAGACGACGCCATGAACGCTACGCAAACAATTGCGTTTTGGAGCACAATCGTTACGGTGGAGGTGAGTAATGGTGTGGGCAGCAATCAACCAAAGGTTTAAGTCCCAACTCGTCGTTTGCCAAGGTAATCTCACAGCCAGGCGTTACATCGACCAGATATTACGTCATGTAGTTGTCCCTTTATTCCGTCAACGTCAAGGATTAGTCTATCAGCATGACAACGCGCGACCTCACGTTGCACGCGTCACCACGGACTTTCTACAGGCTAGAAACATTAATGTTTTACCTTGGCCGGCGTGTTCACCGGACTGCAATCCGATTGAACACGCGTGGGATTATCTCGGATGGCGGTTACGCCAACGTCAACCCCAGCCAGCAAACGTCCGGGAACTGGTAGCAGCGCTGCACCAGGAGTGGGCCAGAATCCCACGGTATCTGTGACGCAACTGGTGCGGCTCTATGAGGCGTCGCCTTGCTGCTGTGGTTGCTAGCAGAGGTGGCCACACGCGCTACTGATTTTTCTAATGCAATTTCTCCGACCGGGCTATTAAAATTCAAGATTTAAGCTTAATGCGAAAATGAAATGATTTCTTATTGACCATAAATTCTTGTAAAGCATCTAATTTGCGAATGGAATTGTTCTTTTCTAATTTTGAATCACGGTTAACGAAAAATTGTATACCGAGTTTGAATGAGGCGTTTCTTTATCTCGTCAGTGTAGAATGTATGAAACGTTAAAGGGGAACCACTTACTACTGATAAAACAGACTGCACCTACTCCAAAGCTATTAACAGTGCTTCAAGTAGACCAAGGTCATGTACGAATGCCCATTTGTTCTACTAAGATATGCAAATTTAATATCAGTCGTTGTAGAATAATAGAGAAACTGAACTACATTAAAAAAAAAAGAAAAAAAAAGCAACTTACTTGCTTTCAAAAGTAAACTGTCATAAATAAAAGTTTTGAAGATTAACACAACAAAACATTTTGTTGATGAAACTGGTCGCAGTTAACAAAATTTAAATGGCTTTTAATACATGCATCACGATTAGTATGAATAAATACTTTCTTCAGAAACAAATTAAGACGGGACAGCGATGTTTATTTGATTATTTTTCGAATGTTGTTGTTGTTGCTTCACAAATGCTAAGGTCACACAAAGGTCAAAGATTTGGCGTAATGTTCTGTACCGTCTTTTACTGTCTTCATGCATGGATGGATTTCATCTGTACTAAAATAACTACCATAACTAGACAGTGAATCATATGCAGGACCGGGACTCTAGGCAATAAGGACTTGTAAAATAGGTAAAAGAACTACATCCATTTGTAATTGTTACTTGTAAATATATCGCTTAGCACACACATCAACAATTGCACGACTATAGGGCACTTGCAAGAATCAGACAGCTACATCAAAGGTCAAGGTCACCTATTGTTGTAAAATACATGTATGTCATTAGCTCGACTTTTCGAAGAAAAAGTAGAACTATCGCACTTAGCCCAGCGTCAGCGTCGGTGTTGGTTAAAGTTAAATATTTTTGTTGCTATCAAAGCTATTGACTTGAAACTTATAATAGATATTTAATATCAAAGTCTACACCAGGAGAAATAATCCCCATAAATCTGTTTGAGTTTTGACAGAGTTATGCCCCTTTTTAACTTAGCTTTTTTGGTAGAATTTTTATTAAGGTTTCACTGGCAAAGCTCTAATTCAGAGTCAAGCACTGAGAAAAGTATTTGCTATTGATAAAGCGATGAAAAATGCACCACTGACAATTTCAAAATCATACAAGTTGTGCATAAATGTCGGCAAAATGGTTTCAACATTTGCAGATACATGAAATATCTGTCTTATGCATTATAGACGAGTTTCAAACAGAGTTAATGTCCAAGTTACTCATATTTCTATGTCATGAATCTGTCACGATGTAGACAGAATTTTGTGACAAAACAAACTGTGACTTCCTTGAAATAATGACATGAAGTTTAATTTGCTATTTACGTAATTAACACAATGATAGTCACTTATTTGTAAGTTAAACTTTGAAAAGACATGATAAATCTATGGAATATCAACCTACTTTTGTTTTCAATGACGGCAAATTGGACTTCGACTTTAGATCCCTGATACCTTGCCCAGAAATCCATTACTGAGACCCCTTAAAAATGATTTCTGAATATCACCAAGTAATAGAAAGAAAGTGTTACATGTAACATAATGAAATAGCATATAAAACATACGCACCTTTCTTCAAACATTCCTATTTTCTACTTGCAATGCCATTTGTAATTTCAACAGAGATCTATAAAGAGGCTTTCGATACGTTCAGCACCTTAAATGCCCAACCATGTTCAAAAAAAGTGTTGCACATCTTTGTTTTGATAAATTTGCAATAATGTTCAAATGCTTAAATGCTCAAAACAATGTTTGAAATAATTTTCAGCCAATTAATTATTGGTAATTTGCAAAACAAAAGGAGTATTTTTTATTTTATTTATTAATGTCTCATCACATGTACATCATATATTATTTCACATAATAAAAGCAACAATGTACATACGCCGCTCTATACAAAGCTATAAGAGACAAAAAAATACATATACATATTAACATTGTTCCAATTCTCTATATAAAACACTGACTTGAAACATCACTCTTTATAAAAAAGGTAGAATATTTACACCAAACTAAAATAAACTCAAACGTAGTCACATTGTGTAAAAGAATGTATTAATATTTGCTTTTAGGGTTTCTATAAAACGAGCAAGGTACGGACGGTATTTACAGTAAGAAAATTAAATCTATTTACAAAATAAATTATTTTTGCTCCATTTTAGAATATAAAAGTAGGTACCAGCAGTGTGTTTAACTACTTCATTATTGGAAAAAAGCAAAATAAACTTATCTGAGTCATTCATCTGTTCAAACGCGGCAAAAATATCTTTCGCAGCATTGTATAACTGATCTCTTAACTGCTTATATAACGGACAGTAAAGTATTACATGGTTTTCTTCTTCCACACAGTTCTTACAATGAAAACAAGTTCTTGCATTAATATGTAGGTTCTCATATCTACCAGTCTCCAATTTCAATGGAGCTACCCCACATCGAAATTTTGCCATGGCACTTCTAACATGAGACGGAATAGTAGATTTCGCATAGTTTTCTGTACCAAAATCACTTTTAAATAATCTGTATATATGTCCGAAGACCCCTTTGGGATTCTACTTTATTCAATGCATCCTTCCATCCTTGAATCTCAGCTGCTACCAGTTTGTTTTCTACGGCTTTAACACAAACTTTTAACATTTGGTGGTGGCAAATCTTTGAAGTGGGAAGGCCAGTTTGTTCTAACATTTTACACATACGAAATATACTATTTTTACAGTTACGGGAAGATTCATTCTCAGCCCATAAAAATATTTTCTTACTGACACGGTTATGAGTCATATTCTTAAAACGACAAAACTGACGAGTAACTGCGCCCCATTATTATCCAACCCATTTCCCATTGATTGCATTATTTGGTGTATATTTACCAACCTCAAGAAAATACCTCATTGCACGATTTTGTACAGCTTTAGTACAAAATAATTCTTCACCTTCCCCCCCCCCCTCCACCCCAGGAAGCTGCAGAGTAATTTAAGACTGGACACACCATGGAGTCGTACAGTTTGGTGAAATTAGATAACTGGAAGCCACCAAAGGTTTTGCTTTTAGGTATTACCAGGCCTAAAGCACAGCCTGTAGATAAAGCTGCTGTCCTGGCCATTTCTGCATAATCCAAAATCTCACTGAGTACTACACCTAGATATTATACTTAGAAAATACCTTTGAACTATCTGTTCCCAATTCTTAAATACAAACTTTGGTACAGCTTTCTTATTTGGTCTTAAATGTAAAATATTTGATTTGTCACAGTTAACCAACATACTGTTATTATTACACCAAATATTTACCGTGTCCAACATATTTTGTAAGTCTTCTGGAAATTCAGCCAACAGAGTAACATCACCATCATACAACAAGATACTATTGTTTTTCATTAAATATTTCAATACCTACATCCAGGTCCTTTATGGCACCAAACAGAAACGCAATGCCAAAGGGATTGTTTAATCAGCTTGAAAAGATTTTGGAGTATATAGTTCCTGAAGATTCTACATTTCAAAATCTTTTGGGAAATGTTTCTTCCTGCAGACAATTGATACTCTTCTGCATCCTTGTTGTAGACCAGTGCCAACTTTAAACAAACGTGATTCAAACACATTTACTCTTAGACAACATTCCACCCTCCTATATAAAGAGAACATTGCATTATAAAACCTGCCATCGATATCAAATTCTTTTATTTTATCCAATAATGTTATTCTGTTGACATAGTCATAAGCTTTACAGAAATCTACAAAACATACAACTGCAGTAAGTTTCTTTAGCGTTCTTGTTTCTATTATCCTAGTTAAATTATGAATATGGTCAATTGTACTTCTACCTTTAATAAAACCATTTTGCTCATCATGAAGAATATCATTTTCTTTACACCAATTACTTATTCTATTACTAATTATACTACAATATAGTTTATACACTGACGAGATATGAAAACGCAACGCACATATGCCTGAATATATTTTTACTACTAAAAGCTTCACCTTGAAATGTTCAACACATACACATCTCGATACTCTATATCCATTGTGTTAATTTTACGGTCTGTTGTGATGATTAAATTTATACACAAGGGGTATAGAGTATCGAGATGTGTATGTGTTGAACATTTCAAGGTGGTGCAAATTGTAGTAAAAATATATTCAGGCATATGTTTGTTGCGTTTTCATATCTCGCCAGTATACATAGTGGAATCAAATGTTAGACCTCTGTACTGAAGAGGATCTCGCGGATCTGCAGTTGAGGCTTTTGCTACGAGAGTTCTTATCCCTTTTGACCACGAGGATGACATAATGCCCGCATTAAAACAATAGTTAAATAAGTTTGTGAGTTTGTAAATCAGCATCATTTTTAAAGACATCTACTGGTATATTGTCAAAGCTTGGTGCCTTCCCAGATTTGACATCTAATAAAACTTAATATGCTTCTGCAACCGATATTTGAATCTCCAACTTTGGAATACCACAATTAATTTGGGTGTCATCAACTTGCTGACCTCCGGGATCCACACCAATTCCAGTATCATCCATAGAACTAGCCACTACAACGTTTTTAAATTCATCTGCCCACCTATCCAATACAACCATAAAATCCCTATGAATATGAGTATAGACTTAACACGCTCATTTCCAATTCCTATTTTGCCTATTTCCCTCAAGAATTCAGTTGGATTTGCTGTATGGAGTATGTTTTGGGCAACGTACATAATTGTGTCCTTTTCAGGGATAATGAAGTACAATGTTTTGGCGAAGAAGTCATTAATCGATCACTGGACTGCTGGACCTATCTACAGTGTAAGTTGGTGAGATACTGTATGAAACGTCTTGGATAGAGAAACTTTTTTCAATGTTGAAAACCTGGCAATTACATTGGTGATGTCTCTGGGCGGTCAGGTGGACAAAGTCAAACTCAACATGCGCTTTCAATAAATTGTGTTTTGTGTCCAGATATTGTGATGAAACTTGTCCTATAGGTTGTAGATACTAAGTCCAAGTTTTTGGTTAAATATGGGTAAGGTCAAAGTCAAAGTCACAGTTAGACAAATAGATAAATCAATATCCGCTCAATACTTTTTGTTAGATATATTGAAATGAAACTTGTCAAAATGGCTAGTCATATAAACCCAAGGCTGCGTATATATTGGGTAACCCTGAAACTTTGTGTTGAGTAAGGAAGCCAAGAACAATATCTTTCATTAATATTTTGTAAGAATTACGTCTCTCTTGTAGTTAGAAAATTATTAATTCTTTTGTTTTGTTTATTTTATTTTGTTTATGTACACTTTCCAGATTTACAACCTTGAAACTGTGTACAACGGTTGATCATTACGGGAGGAGTACAGAAAGTCAAGGACCATAAATCTCTCAATCACTTTGTTACAATTATCGCCCTTATGTAAGTTTATACTTGTTGGATGTTTGAAGCAATCCGTCTGAAATATTTTTCCATTACAGCTTCTTTTTGTTGTTTGTAAATGCATGGCTCTGGGGCTGTGTTTTGATGCTCTACCCTTACCTATTATCTTTTGTATGAAGAAAAGAATGACCTGATCAAGTCATTGTCAAATATAACCAACTGTGCAGTACTGAATACATATTAAAATGGTTTGCAGCTTGAAAAAATCGTTTTCATGAAATGGTCACGTCTCCTGTGCGTATTTTGAAAACGGTTATTAAAGTATTATTCATTAAATAGATCCATAATTTATCTTATCTGTCTTTTTTTCTCAGTGAGTTAGAGGAAAAGAAAGCCATTTTTTAAATTAATAATTGCAATGATTTTCGCTATATGAGTATATATGTTTAGTCGGGAAAACATGTGACAATTGTCCAATCAATAACCTGACTAACAATCTCTAATTATCTTAAATTATTTTCGATAGAAACAAAAGAAGTTGGAAACGAAAAAATTTTTTAAACTGGTACATGCACGTCAGGTTTGCAAAATAATGAAGACTGCGTGAAAGAAATGATTCATCTCATTTAACTGCTTTTGTCAATAAAGTGTATGAATATCATTGTTATAATAATAATGCTTTTACGTCTACTACTCTCTACCTATTTTTCTCGTTAAGATGTTTTTGAAAATTTCAAAATATGTAATATTTTAAACGGTTATTGACTAGTTGCATATCCAGAAACATAATCATCATTTTTCCTAAAGTTATCTCCGCGTTTGCTTTCCTATCAATTAACGATGCTCATTTTCGTGTAAAAACCTTACACCTAAACCTTAAAGGTAGTTAATCAAATTTTAATCAAGAAATGAATTTGGTCGAAGGTTTAACAAATGATCATTTACACTTATTTGTGTTCACTGACTGCTTAATACATGTTAGAATTTCACTTGATGTATTTTTAACATGATTTGATTTTCCTGTCCTTGTTGCCTAAACAAGACAAAGTTATTTTAACATATGTATAAATTTGATAAACATACTTTGCCTAAGACATCATATGAATATAAGAACTATCGTATTACATTTGCTAAATATTTACATTGACAAATACATGTATACATTTAGCCGAAATTCAGTAGTTCAAGTTTGTAAAATATTATTAACTTCCTTTGCCTATCTTGGTTGCGCAGCCAGGATAGCTGGGAAAAATATGAATTCCAAAGCTACACACTATTTTAAAACATGCCTTTTGGTTGCTATTGTTGAAATATCCGAATAAATATTAAACAAAAACGTAAAATCAGAAATTATATCGAAACCAAAAGCAATAGTCAACAGGTTTGCTACTTTAGAATTAAATGGGAGAAACTTCAAAATTCCATAAAAAATTTTATGAATTTATGAAATACATACATTTCTGATAGGGATCTAACTGTTTGGAACGGACTCTTTTGGTTCTTTAATAAAACTCTAACAGAATATACTAAAAATGAAAAATGTTATAAAATGTTGCATTAAATGTGACTTTTGGTTTTGGGCGGATAAGGACGGAATGGCAAAGCGGTAACTATATTTCTCCTCAATGGTCATGAACTCGAAAGATGAAATTTTTGGGTTCTTCACCAAACTAATTTATACAGAGAGTATTGTTCATTTTCGCTGATCAGACGAACAGTAAAACATTTTTAATAACCTAATAAATGGAAACAACAAAACATATTTTGCTATGTATAATGTTATTGTAATCGTAATTGTTACAGTATCATTTCAGGTACGTACAATATAAGCGTTGTTGTTATGGTGATCCCAACAATGGGTGTTTCCATCACAGGACACGATATGTAGACGGTTGAGATCGTGTCGATGAGGATCACGTTTGAGCTCTAGCTCGTGCTGGTGCCCGTTGTTTTCTGTTGTGTAAACGCTAACAATGGTCTGATTGTTGTGTAAGGCTTTCACTTCTTCGGCTGTTAGATAGATATCATGATAGTGCATGCCAGGTGGGTTCGAGTGGGTCGTAGATGTCTTGTAGTGCGCGTCCTCGTGTACATTGAGATCTTTGATTTGCGGCTTGTGCTCGAACACCTTGCTGTATTTATTCATATCCATCATCATGTCCTCTATGGCAGCCAAGTTTTTCCACGCGGCACTACCTTCCTGATGCAAAGGAGCAATTGGGTATCTGATTCGTAATTTCCCAACACCTGGAATATCTGGTGTGAAAATTCTGATTCCAGAAGCTGTTACACGTTTAACCTATACAAAAATATACAAGATAATTTATTTTTATTAGTTACACATTAAAACATGCCATTTTTATAAATAAAGCCAAAACGTAATTCGAGCATTCATAAAAATTATAATCATGCTTTTATTGTTGCTTGTTGTTCATTTTCATAAGAACGGAATTTCAATACTTTTTTGCAAAAAAAAAAAAAATACATATATATAAAAATAAAAATAAAACGGCACATCTTGAAAGAAAATAAACTGATAGCAGGGAATTTTGTTATAGCAATATCTGAAATTCTCCTAGGTATTACAGTATGAAACCCTACAGGTACAGGTACCTGGTAAAGAATTTAAAAACTCACGAAGTCTCAATATTTCGTTATCGTGAGCTAACACCTAAACTACGGTACAATATGTGTACAGAAGTGTCCCTATGTAAGTATTTTTTTCTGATTGATGTCTTTTACCTCTCCGTGTTGATCAAGGACGCCAACGGTATCCCTAGCTGTATCTGCTGGATCTCTGTTTGCTTCACCACCGTGGAAGAACTCAGCTGGTGTCAGGTAATAATTCTGTAATGATGTTCCATTAAATGCTTTTGCTTTAGATAAATCACCGTTCCTGCCACCATCTGTAACTGTATGAAATTGTCTGTAATCTTTCGAGAGCAGTCGAAGGTTATACGGATTCCAGCTACTGAGTGGAGTTAGCCAGATGATCTCGAGTGGCACGGCATACGTAGTTCTTGCTTCATAATTAATGCAATCCATCTTGTGTGTCCTTTGATTTCGCTGGCAATCCTTTACATTGAATTTTGCGATTTTTGGATTCTTTGTTTGAGCCACCCAAAGGGAAGTGTCGGAATATCCTCTGTTTCGCACGGTGAGACCCATAGCGCCTTTTCGATTTACTTTATAATGGCGATGGTATCGAGCAGTGTTCAGCACGGTTGCATTTTTAACATCAATCCTGTGTTTGAGAAGCCCGAATGAATTATCAGTCAGATGCCCGGGATAGTTGTCCACACCTGGAATTTCATTCATGATTGCATCCATTGTACCGAAAGTATAACGACGGTCGTCATAGGAGCCAAAACCATCATCAGCATGATAGTCTCTTCCCCTGCTTGGGGCTACAGTGAATCGAACTTGCTTGCTGTGTCTTGTGTAGTAACTGTAGTTCCTATTACTGTAGTAACCCATTCTTGACGATAAGTCATCGACTGGTTTTAAGTCTGCAAGTTTCAGGTCATGTTTAATAGGGTGGCATAATATTCTGTAGTTCCATTGCGCATAAACGGGTTCGCCGTCATCCGTTACATTTACAATGGTTGTTGGAAGGTAGGAAAGGTTTTCGAATTGATTCTTCCCTCCTGTAGAAGACATGTACTGTATCTTCTGTTGCAGGTCAAACCAGCTTGATGCATCGATAAAATGTCTATCGCTATGGAATGGCTCATCAAGTTTTTTAGTGTCTGTTGTCCATCCACCTTCCAAATAGCATAAAACTGGTTTAAAGTAGGGGGAATAATTTCTTAGTTTAGGATTCTGATCACGGAAAGCCTTGAAATACTGTTGCATTTCTGCAACTTGTTCAAGAACAGTCGTTTTGCTGCGAACTGATGGTGGAACTTCTGGAAATGGTATATCTTCCATTGCATGGTAATCTGATTTAGTAGTCGAGGGCATTCGGAGTTTGAAGTCGTTATGCCTGGTACGGAATTCGACGCCATTTAATACTCCTATAAATTCTCCCAAGCCGACGGTTCTGTCGTAATTGGAATGCTCGTGTATGGAGAGAAATGCGTGACTTGAATACGTATTATAGTGATAAGGTCTTGATCCTCCGCCATTGTTCCGGATTTGTTTTACACCGGAACTACCATCTGAACGAACTCTTTCTTCTACAAACAACTGCTGAAGCATCATCTGTCTTGCCAGACCACTAACTGTTTGTTTTACGGAAGACTGAAACTGCTTAAACTGCACTTGTAGCTGATGAAGGAGTTGAACATCATCGTTTGTTGCTCCATGCACAACATATAGCAATGGACACAAGATCAGGAATGATAACGCCAGTCGCATTTCTGAAATTATAATAAGTGTTGTTTCCCTAAAAATACTTACAGCTGTAATATTGAGACATGAAAGTTTTACACACCTGTATTGTTTAGAACTGAATGTTTTACCCCTGTAAAAATCAATTGTATTTCTGATCACTTCGTACTTAATAACCTTTTACAGTGTTACCCTTAGACGTAACAGAAATGTAATTTTAAAATGACACGTTTGCAGTTATAAAATAAGCCCTATTTTTGTACAGGACATGATCTTGAATAAGTTAACAATCCAACAAGTACATAAAGGCTACACTTGGTAGTGCCAAAAATGGTCTTCGTTTGCAGTTGGTTTTTATACCCCGGTGAAAAATAGTACAGTACATGTGTAAAATCTAGTGGTCTCTTTAGTCGGGTGGTCTTTGTAAATATTAACAATGCTTATGTTAGTTTTGTTTGAATAACTTTTTTCGAGCCTATTGTCGTATGTTTTTAACAAAATATCACTGGTAACAATTTGTTCTCCGCGATTAAGTGACGAGTAAAAATTGGTAAACGAATGACTTTAAACGTATAAAATACACTTT
This sequence comes from Mercenaria mercenaria, assembly GCF_021730395.1. NCBI lineage: Eukaryota > Metazoa > Mollusca > Bivalvia > Venerida > Veneridae > Mercenaria > Mercenaria mercenaria. The sequence goes on from NC_069369.1 coordinate 26,691,312, forward strand.
AGAACATCAGTCTGTCTCACCCGGAAGACTAGCTGTCATCTTTTTAATTTTGAGTACTCTTGAGTCTGAACTAACAAAACTGGCGCAGTTTATGACGAAGACTTACGTGCTACTTGTTTGTGTCACTTTAAAGCATAAACCCTGAACAGAAATCGCGTTTGGAGGTGATTGCCTTTTAACTAAAAGCTGATCTTTAATTAAATTCCTTAATAGTTGTTGGTAGCTGTCATATGATTAAATTTATATAAAACTGTGACACATGATATTCTAACTATCCTAACAGAGCATAATCTTTTAGCAACTGCAATAAAAATATTCATTAAGTGTACAAGAAATTCTTGCCTGCAGAACTGAATGAAGCCTTCCTGGAGAAAGCGACAAATACTTCACACGATGTCTCTGACAGAGGAACGACTGGTAACTGTGGCGACTAAGTTCTTTATCTCTGACGATTTAACATGCAGAAACATTTGACCTACAAAGGTCATTTAATGTACTTAACATTATCTCTGTATTTGAGGTCATTATTCAACATTTTAGAAATTTTATGTTGTAATTCAATTCTATTGCCATAGATTTTAAACTAAATTGTGTCCGAATTTATGAGGTTATACACTGGCCTGTATTAAGACTGACATAAGGACATAGTGTATCAATTGTTTGCTATTGTTTTTGCTCATTGTAAAATCGCTGACTTCGAAACACTTGCCCCGAGTCCCCACCCCCTCCCCACCACAGAGGAGGGTTGCTTTGAAACCTCGTTTGCGTTGTGAAATTATTTTAGGAAGTCATCAAACTGGTTTACACTGGGTTAGTGGTTTTACCCAGGTGTACGTCATGGGCAAAATGATGCAGTTTTTTCCGGACGAGTCGATATTTACCCCAACACCGTGTCAATTTGGTTGTGTTTCTAGGTATACAGACACTAAATAGAAAAATGGCGCGAAAGAAAATGGTAGTCGCATAATGGCGGATACAAATAGTTCTCAGTTTTTTTTGCTCTTTAGAGCTACTTTCCTTATTTTCTTTGCAATTTTTTTTTGCTAAAATCACATGACAGATCTATGCTTGACATGTAGGTAACATTTTCATAATGAAATAACAACATGACAAAATTTTTCATGGAAACTTAGATCATACACCACCAGTATAATTTTGGGTCTCATTTTTTAGCTGATTTTGCAGTTTGTGTGTTTGACTGAAATTATTTTTCTTGCATCAAACATGACCCCCACTTTTCTTTTGATTTTTAGTTAGCACTGACAATATTCTTCAAGAAAATGTAAGTTACAGAAATTTAAAATGGGTCCTGATGTGTGCTGCGGTCATTGGAAATAGGTCAATTTTATATAGAATAAAGAACAACAACTATTTAGTGTGTTATAACCTATTCTAATCGATGTAGCTCACTGCAGAGTCGGAGCGGTCTTCTGCGCATGCCCGGAAGTGATTATCTAATGTCGCGTTTGGCAAAAATTCGCAAATTATTGTATGTTTGCATGCATTTAATGTATAAAATGTATGATATACTGACTAAAGGTTAGGGTAAGTATCACCATGCTTACAAAATATATACATTTGAAGTACTTTTAGTTCAAATTGCTTCAATCCGACATATACTGGAGTCTATAATTTTTACCGGCTCTCCAACTCTGCATTCAGTCACAGCTGTTTCTAATCCCGTACCGTACCCATACCGTACATCCGTATTCGTAAACTATAGGTTTTGTTCGAAGAAAGGCGGAAACTTTAATCGTTCTATGACATCAAAATGCTTCAGAAACACCTTAAAATCCGCTTATTAAGAAATCTGCCGTTTGATAATTTGATATATCTCTAAGTCATTTGCTCAAACACTGAAAAAGTATTTCGTACCAACCTGCGTTGTATAAATGCCCGCCACACCCCACCTCGTTGTAATTTGATTTAAGCGAAATCTAATATGGTGACCTATCAATTTTCTTTTTGTTTTAGCTTAGGTAGACATAATCAAAGGTATGTGCAGAGTTTGATTAAATTCTATTGTTTGAAACTCGATAAAATAGCAGAAGTACCAACTTAAAATTGACAAAAATATGCAAAAATAGCCCTTGAGTCTGCTGAACAAGTATCCCTTTCTTTACAAAATCATTTTCTTTTGATTTCTCTGAGCATATTTCAAATAGATATATTGTTTTCCGTTATAAAAATGCTTAGACATCAAATTTATGCTGATTATTGAACTTTACTGAAATATATTTTAGGATTATAGAAATTTTGAAAAATGTTAAAAATAGCACCATATCTAGGGGCAAATTAAATTGAAACAAAGCTGGTGACCTAGTATTTTTATTTCATTTTTCAATACATCATAACATGATCTTTTAATACAAAACATTTCATCAAAATTTATTATTTAGAAAAAAATTACGAAACTGTAGCGAACGTCCTTAAACCGAACAAAAATATAAAGTAAGTAAAACCATAAGGAAAACAAAGATTATTTTGTCATAATGTATGCCCACTTAAGAAATTATTGCTGTAGCTTTATTGATAGTAGGGAATACGAAGGGAAGGCAGGCCAAGTGAGGTGTCATACAAAATTGCCTTGTTTATTTCGTTGGGTTAAATGATATTGAAGCCCTGTACACGGGTTAGTTAGAACTATGAACAATTCTTTTAAATAACTTTTGAAAAAGGTCGAAATTATAAGAATGAATATTGACAAAGAAAATGAACAGTTATACAAAACTGAGAGGTGACGATACAAAACTGGTGACGAATTAAATTAAATTGCCTGTTTGAATGTGACTTTAATGACAATAAAAAAAATCGCTACGCTATTATTTTAACCATCTTAATTTAATAAAACTACACGACATATGAAATTAAGATGAAACTAGTTTTGTATTATAGAATCATTTTTTCTAAATTTAAATGATTTCATTCTCTATCAACTCTGTTCAGTACAAAGTTGTTACAGCCTGTTTGTAGCTTTTCTATACAAATAGTAACATTTGATAATACATTTAGTACAATTTTCAACAGTCTAGCATGCTGCTTTATTATATAATATTTACATTGTAAGTGTTGTCACTGTTAGTGCAGATAAACTTGTAAATTTGGTATTTATTTACTGTCACTTTTGCACAGGTATTTTCTTTTTAAACTTTTCAAAATGCCGAGTTCTAATTATTAACAGTTAATTGTGTCAATAGATTTTCGCCTTGAGATAAAGACAAACATGTATCCAGAAAGGTGAACGGTGTTCAGATATATTAACTTCAAAGATAAGACACATCTGATATCTTTAACAATCCAGTGCGGACTGGCCATAGTGTGTCAGGTAGGATTTTATGTTTTCTGTAGTTAATTAAAGCTTTGATGGTTCCAATAAATATGCTTTTTTTAGATTGTTTTGATTGCAGTTTCATGAAGACTTATGTAGCACCAACATTTAGCACAGCAATCCTTGATTTACTGCTTACCATAACTTAGAAAACCCGAGTTTCCAAGTCGCATTTTCTACAATAAATTTTAACAGGATATAAATTTCCCCCTTTTCGCTTATTCACGGTCTTTCGTACTCTTCAAAATTCCCAACATCTGTCTGAAATGCTATGATTTTTGTTTTCTTTAAAATAGCGGGCGTATCAGTAAGTGTTGACTTGTCTCGTTCAGAACGACATTTATACTGTCTTAGTGTACTGTTAAACATTCAGCTTGAACATTTCGGCTTGGATGGTTCCAAAACTCTCGCCTTAATATGTCCCCCAAGCCTAAATGACCTGCTTTTTTATTTTGATTTATTTTGGCAGTTTCTGTGATGTGCAGGCTGAGATCAACTCTTTAAATTTCAGTTTGTTTAGTGCTGCCCATTGCTTTCTCGTGTATGATAAACCCATTATTATAATTGTTGACAATACGCCGCTTTTCATGGAATTGCCCTTTGTGTATCATTGAAGGTTCATGTACACCGCTGCATGAATTCACTTGCGGGTGTCTCTAAATGTTCTATTCGGTACTTGTATAAATGTTAAGTTCCGCTCAACCTGGGGCTAGAGGGCGTGGGCGGTAACTTGCATTTCCACTACCGTCCATGAACAGGCTAAATCAAACCGAGCCTGCAACATTTCCATCCATGTCGTGTTGGGCGACCTATAGCTTTCCCTTTTTTTTTTACATTTTTGCTTGTTACGTGCCTAGTTCGGCTGAAAAATTATAAATGAATGCATTTGTATACAGAATGTATGTGCTGTAACCTATATTTTCACACATTTTAAGATGTCTGTTTTTAAACGTTAAACATGTTCAAGAGAAAACATTTATTTTGACTAAGTACACTTACTTCCACATTGATCTCTTGGAAACAACACAGGTTATAGCACGGTACGGTACCGAATAGTTACACTTGTGTGAAGTGTTCACTTTTTTAACCTCTCTAGTCCGTACCCCACGGACGGACCACGCAATCACCACTGTTTCCAGTCCTTTGGGCTATTTTCTATACATACCTTTCAAAAACCTCCATTTATCGTCTTTAATAAAATAGCTAAGCGCTATACGGTAAGAGTCGGTGTTCCAAACCAAAGCAGCGTTTTCTCTGTCGGGTTACTAAAAGGATATCTAAAAATATCTTAAACGGTTGGTTGCAGCAGATATATCCGATTATCAATGAATTTTGTTTCTAGATACCAATGCACACATGTGTACCTTTCTGGCCAAACTAGACAAATTACTAACAAAAAATTGAGACGCTTAATTTTCATAACACATCCGGTTACTTAAAAGAAAACAAAACTCGTCAGCCATATTACAATGTCAATTTGATTCTTAACTTTATCAGAATTTTGCTGATATTCTAAAACTATTTTACACTTGTTTTTATATGTTCTAAGGCTGCTAATTTTGCCATGCCTCATATAAATTTACATTTTTCATTTTCAGCCATGCGATTGACGTTTTGGTTGTTGGCCTTGTGCCATGTGCTGTATTCTACAAATGGCGCAAACACTACCCCTTCAACTGTCTCTTTTTCGGCACAAGTACGTCACTTCCAGCAGGAACTTCAGCAGTTTCAGGCTTCTATAAAAACAAGTATCAGCCGTCTGGCGAGACAAATGATGCTGCAGCAAACGTTCGTGGAAGAGAGGGTTCGTTCTGACGGTAGCTCGGGTGTCAAACAAATCCGAAACAATGGTGGAGGATCAAGACCATACCATTTCAATACGTTTTCAAGTGGTGCATTTCTTTCTGTCCACGAGCATTCCAATTATGACAGAACAGTTGGCTTGGGGGAGTTTATAGCAGTATTAAATGGCGTCGAATTCCGTACCAGACATAACGATTATAAGCTAAAAATGCCCTCAAAAACAAGCAAAAAATACCATGCCGTAGAAAACATACCATTTCCAGAAATTCCACCGTCTGTCCTCAGCAAGAAAACAGTACATGAGCAGGTTTTAGAGATGCAACAATATTTCAAAGCTTTTAAAGAACAAAACACAAAGTTAAGAAATTATGAACCTTACTTCAAATCCGTTCTTTGTTACTTGGAGGGAGCTTGGACCACAGATACACAAAATCTCGACGAACCATTCGAGAGTGACAGGCATTTCATCGACGCCTCGAGCTGGTTTGATCTGCAACAGAAGATTCAGTACATGTCTTCTACAGGAGGAAAGAATAATGTTGAGAACCTTTCTTTCCTTCCTACGACGGTGATTAATGTAACAGAGGATGGCTCACCAGTTTATGCTCAGTGGAATTATAGAATATTATGTCATCCGATTAAGAAAAGCTTAAAACTTCAGGATTTTAAACCTATCGATGATTTGTCTTCACATATGATTGGTAACTATCGTCGGTCCTTCAGCGACTTTTCAAAGTACAGTAAATCAATTAGATTTAATTTAGCTCCAAAACATGGAACAAATTACAGTGCTGATGCAGGGTTCGGAACCTTCGAAGATGGTCATTTTCACTATAACACCCTGGATCAGCTGATGAATGAAGTACCAGGTGTGGATAATTACCCAGGACATCTGACTGACGACTCTTTCGGCGAGCTTAAATATAGAGTAGACACAAAAACACCAACCGTTTTGAATACTGCTCACTATCACCGTCATTACAGAGTACTTCCCAAAGGTAACACAGGACTATCAATGGAAAACAGGGGTTACTCTGATACAACACTCTGGGTTGCACAGACCACTAATCCGAAGATTGCCGAAATGGAAGCCAAAGATTGTCATCTTGATTTACACACACAGAAACCTGTTTGCAGGACTTACAAGTCCCGATCCACGTATGCTATACCACTCGAAATTGTCTGGATGACACCTCTGAGTTCATGGAATCCGTATAATCTTACTCTTCATACAAACCGTAAGGACTACCAGTATGTTAATGCTGATGGTAGAAACGGAGGCTTGGATAAAGCCCATGCATTCAACGGGTCTTCTCTTCCAAATTACTATCTTACACCGGCTGAATTCTTTCATGGAGGAGAGGCTAATAGAGATCCGGCAGATACGGCTAAAGATGTAGTAGGAGTACTTGATCAGCACGGACAGGTATATATAGCAACCTCCGAGGTTTAGATTAATGAAACAAACGAAGAAAAGACTTTCATTTTTGTTAAGTTTCTACAATAATTGGTGTTGTTTCCTTTTGTAAGCATTATTAAAATTAGGACTGTGTTGACGAGTATATGCGTATATTAGGCATCAGGCAGTTTTGCGTTTTGTCACTATAGTTAACAATGTCTGTGTACAATTAGCCCGTATTCATGAAAAAAGTAATCTAGATTTATTTAAATGAAGATCAATCAAAAACCGCTGGTTGAGAGACGATCTTAGGACTTCTTTAGATTAGCTAAACGGTACCATTCAATCTGTATTGTAAGAGTTCCATTTTTCTTTTTACTTTAGGTACAACGTGTGTCGGCATCAGGAATACGTATCTTCACACCGGACATCAATGGCGTTGGCAAAATACGAATAAGATATCCGGTTGCTCCAGCTCACCAAGAGGGCAGTGCTTTATGGAAAAATATAGTGGCCCTACAAGACGTTCTGATGGACACCATGAAATTTTCCCAGATATTTGAGCAAAGGCCTAGCACAAGGGACCCCAATGCGCATGAGCCAGACACTATCTATGAGATGTCCATAACACATACAAATCCTCCAGGCATGCACTATCATGAGGTATACATAACGCGGGAAGAAATGATCGCATTGGAACGTATTGGGACGAGAGTTCGCGTCTACACGTCGGAAAGTAACGGACATCACCATGAGCTGACCTTAACCATGGATCCTCAACACAGCGACTTGAGTACCTTGCTGATTGTTGACTGTGATGGGAAGGAAACATGTTGGGACGGTCACAACAAGGAGATTCGGAGAAAATTGTAAACATATTTTACTTTGTTTAATATCATTTAGAAGCAAATTAAAATATGCATCATCATATATTTTTACTTTTTTTCATTTTCAGTACTGGCACGGTCTGTCACTCTTGCCAACAACACTACTACTATTTTTAATGATAAAGTTAATTAAATAATTATGGAACAGCAGAGCTGTCTAATGTTAGATGAATACAAGGTATCTTCTTTATTTAGAGTAGTATCTTCTCAAGATCTTATAATTTCTTGTCCATTACTGTTATCATGTTGACTTGCATTGCTATCATGTTTAACGTATGTACATTTTTTTTGTCAAAGTGATGTATGATTTTGTTAAAGGGCCATCCTACATGTATTTTATTAAAGTAACATGCTATCATGTCCAGTGAACATACTCTCTTCACAGCGTGGTGACCTAGTATTTTGTTAAACGGCCATCCTTATAAGTAACTATTATGTCAAACGACCATCCTATTTTCTCAAAGGAACATGCTATCATGTCCACTGTATATACTATCTTGTCAGAGTGACGTACTTTTTTGTCAAACAACAATCCTATTTTCTCACAGGCTATTAATTCAATATCAAGAGTTCGATCACTGAGCTGGCTCAAAATAAAATGCTTTTTTGAAGTTAGACTTTTAGAAACTTTGATTTTCGATCTTTAGGGCTAGCTCGGGTTCGAAATTCGACAAGTTGTGAAAATGAATTTCGATCTTCGAGCTGGCATAAGATTATAAGCTAGTTAGAACTTGAGGGCAGTGTCACGGCTGACGACTTGATAATAAATGTGCAGCCACAGTTATTTGATTACACTCAAAACTATTTTTTCCATCGTTATGATTATCAAATATGGTATTATAAAAACGAGCTTGAAATTGTATTTGCAAAGTTTCCGTTGTCATAGTAATGGGTTTGTTGAGAACACCGTTACAAAGTTATTTTGATTAACCCACCGGCCAAAAATAACGGAGTAGACCGAGAAACTGGCGAACAGTCCCGACAGCCAATTTATCGGCTTTTGCGGCAATTTTCACGATGGCCCTAATTTTCCCATAGGACGATACATCACTCTGACGATTAGTACTTACGTTAGACATGATAACACAGTACTTAACAAGACATAACAAGATTTTGTGAAGATACTTCTCTTAACGAATAAGATATCTCGTATTCATCTACCATGAGACAGCTCTGGCGTTCCATAATAAGAGACATCCAAGAATAATTTTACGACAATAATAACAATTAAAAAAAACTGAATATATCTTTGTCAATCTTACATATAAAAACTGTCATAAAATAAAAAAATGAGATAAATGTACTACTGCAAGCTTTTTTAAAAAAATGGTCTTATGAGGTCCGTGTTTCCTTCTATCAGATCGGTAAGAATTTGATTTGCAAAAATATTCCAGTGCTCAGTGAAAGGAAAGTACAATCTGTATTAAAAAATACCAGATTTAATACATGTTTCACAAAAAAATATTTACAAGTTAAATCTGAAAACATACCTCTACTTATCTGAGCAAAATGGCACAGCAGTTTGGAAAAGATGTTGCCTTAAAAGTCATACAGTACATGTGATATTTTTAAGCATGGCATCGCGTTCACTTTTCATTTCTTTAAGCCGCCATCACACCAAACTAGTTCTCAAAACGTCCCAGCCCGTCCTAAAATATTGTAAAACGGACTGCGATCTGGCTAGAACGTTTGTATTTTGGCCGGAAAATATCCATATTGCGATCATAGTTAGTTCTTAAACAGTTCTCGATACGTCCATCGCGTCTTTATCCCGTCTGAAGTACGTTTATAGTAAGTTCAGTTCGGAATAAATGCCCGTTCACCTCATGTGGATACCGTTTGTAGGCAGTCCAAGTCCGTCTGTAGTCAGATTAAAGAAGTTCGTAACTAGTCCTGCTTCGTTCTGAGTACGTCGAAATACGTCCTAACTAGTTGTTAACTCGACCAACTCGTTCACAGACAGTTTAACTCGTTCTGATTACGTCCTCATCTCTCCCTAGTACGTTCAAAACGTAAATTGCAATCACGTTCTGCCCCGATGGCTATTAAAAGCCAGCACGTTTCGCCCAGTTCTCATTCTCGTTTGTCTCTTCAACCTCTCAAGACACAAAAAATCTACAGCAATAGGCAAGTATCAATATGACTCCAAAGAAAAGTAAGCCAAACAGAGACAGGATGTAAAGTGTTAAAGCAATAAATGACCAATGTCTCACAAAACTGGATACAGAGTCTTCTAAGTCAGCCCCTGAACGTGAAAGTCGAGATGATGAACGTCGTAGTTTATTTCCTGCACCTTCTGACGACTCTGTCTCCAGTCCGAGGATGAAGGAGGACAGAGGCAGAAACCAAAAGGCATAAACTTGGCTAAACCTTGTGCCCAAATCTTGAACCTGTACGACAACGGCATGTATTTATACCCTAACTTGTGTAATTGTACTGCAAACGGGATCGACGGTGTAGGAACTGTGAATAAACGTACTAAACGTACTAAAAACGCGCGGAGCGTACTGAGAACGTATTGTAAACTCTTAGCACTGTTTTGAGACGTATTGCAACTTAGTATTTTATTTTGATCGTTTTCAGGCGGAATAACGACGCACTGAGGATGTAATGCGGTCGAGTTAAGTCTTTCTGTGAACGGATTAAACGAGCTACAAACGGATCCGGTCGGTGTGCACACGTACTTAAATTGACCCCCGATCGCATTACGTCATACCACGTCTCTAGTACGATCGAAGTACGGCGGTTCAGTTCTTAGTACGTCTATCTCGTTTTAAGTACGTTATCAGTCCGTCTAACTGTAGGACGGAATGATCGGCAGAAATTTTTGAGTAGGCTCAAAGTTCTGGAGCACCATTCCCGTTCAACCCCGTCCGAGCCAGTCCATAAAGTTCTTAGACAGACTGTAGAACGTCGCTACTACGTCTGTTCCGTTGCCGCACAGTTTGAGCCCGTTTGACTACATTTTTTAGAACGTACTGAAAACGAGCTTGGTGTGATGGGGGTATTACTAAAAGAACATTTTCTAAGTTCTTCACTTAGGCCTTCATACCGGTCAGTTTCTATACGTATAGGAGCAACTCCACAACGAAATTTCCTAAAAGCTGACCGATGCTTGATAGATAATATTGATTAACATTTTATTATGCTTATGCTTACATTAAAATGACGTCATGTTAACGCGCGATGACGTCGCCAGTGTTGCGACCAAGAAAGAGTTCTACTATGTCTTATCTTCTGTTTTAGATAACGGCATATTAGAATCAAAACGGCAAAATCGTATTTCGAAGAAATTAATACACTCAGAATCAAACTACGTTGTTCCGCCCTCTTGAAATTATTCCGCGGATGTATATTTTTTTTCGCGTATTAATAACGTTAAAACGCGATTTTTTTCTATACGTTATTTCTTAACTGGTGCTCAGCTACATAGTTAAACTTAAAACACATAAAGTCAGTCTAATAAAATAAATTCAGATCCACTATTTAAGCTGAAATTTGAAATCTAGATATAATGTTATTTCTACCATATTACATATCATATATAAAAAAAACAACAAGTAAACTGAAAATGGTGAGTTTAGCTTGATTTAACGCCCCAACAATGAATAAAAGAGGAAAACCGAACCTAAACTATATGAAGTAACCACAGCAGATTCGAGCCCGGGTCGCTAGATTCAAAGTCGAACACTCTAATCCCTCGACTGCGCGGCCTATTCTATTTTTACACTGCCTCGCCGATTCTTCTTCTATTTAAGTTTAATTAGGGTCCATCCGCCCTTTCGGGCACAGTATAGCATTTTTTAGCTATGTAGAGTATAGACCCCCGGCATGTCACCAGGCATGCCGTTAAAGATAAAGTTTTGGAGCCAAAGTGGTGAAGTGAATTTACCTCTACGCAATTTCCATAGAGTATAAGCCAAAAATCCAAATAATTTTGAAGCCAAAAGTGGGTCACTGTCGCTGGTCAATGAGACCATAAATGACAGATCCCCGAGACGTGGTTGCTGACAATATGATACTGGAGGTATCGCAAGGTCGCCCTAACAAGGGCGGTTGGAGCCGCAAGTAGCTGGCGTCGTCGCTGTTCCCTCGTCGTGGTGTTGTGCCCTTCCCCTCCTGCATCCCACGTTGAGCGTAGGGATTAGGAAGCTCAGGGGATTCTCTGCATGCCGTCTAGAATATGCAGGCCGTCACCAAGAAGATAACCTCTTTCACAAACGGTCCCATTTAGGGCCACCCCCGCCAGCTTCAGTCAGGACACTGACAGAAAAAGGTCAATATACTTATGACCTAGTTCCGTCAATGCCCTGTGCCTTCTCGAGACGTGCACTCACTGGCGGGCTGGAGAAGAATGCCTTGCAGAACCAAAATCTCCAGTATATATAGCTAATCCTTGAGTAATGGTTTCAACATATAAAGATTATAAGAAAAGCGCTATTTAGGGCTCAAGTTAGCGCAGTGGTAGAATCACTGGCTTTGCAAATTAATCATTGCCTGTGCACACCGGCCATAGCTTTTGCAGAAGCGGTGGTTCCAACGCCGCGGCGGCGGAGTATTCGTCGCAGAAGCGGTGGATAAATAATTGCCGGGTGAATGTAGTTCCGCTGTCTGATGAGTTTACTTTTATTTCTTCACATTTGGCTGGAAACAACAAGTGAGATAGGAGCCCACGTATGTACTTTACCAGACACAAACTCTTGTTAAGTGCAAGTCCTTGCCATTAATGTAAACACTTCTGTACAGTTTGATGAGGGAACTATAGCGTAAGTATTACACTATCAAACATCATTCATTCCCTCGTACTCCGTGAATTGGCAATGCAGGTATATGAAATAATTGACCAAAACTGAGTCCAATGCCGTGAGCGGTGGACACAGTTGCAACGCATTACGGTGTGTCCGATTCTTTTAATGTCCGTTCGGGGCTTTAAACCTACATAAACTGCACTTTTCCGTGATTTTATTTGGTAACGATCTTTACATCACACTGACGAATAACTCAAGGCTCAAATCACAGATCCATAGTTGTGCTATATAGATCTATATATGACCGGTCTGTTTTCAACACATAATTAATTACAGGGCTAATAATACTATTTTGTGCAGAGTAAATTAAGTTTTCAGAGTGAGTTTGATATTTCCCTATCATTTTAGTTTTAAAACTGATTTTGGTATCATTCTAAAACACGCTACTCCATCTTTTTGCTTTAAATTGGAATCGATGCATTTTAGTGGGAACTTGTTGCCTTTTTTATACTTTCATCACGGATGAAACTGAAGGACAAAGAAATAAACAGAATAAAGGACGTTCGATCACCATGTGTATTCACATGGATTTTGCATAGTTTCTGAGCAACCACGGATACTTGCTTGTCCATTCGCTTAAAAGCTTTTTTATTTTTTTTTTATTTAAACGATTGCCGGAATGCTAAAATTTTTTGTAAATATTCTTATTTACTGCAGATGAGTAGTGAATATTAGGATGGTTTTGAAACATCTGACCCCACTTGACCTATAACCCCTTGGTCAGGACTGGTCAATACCGGACAATTTAAAACCCACAGGTTTTGACAACTCATTGTGAAAACCTTCGGTTTGATGAACGTAAGTCCCTGTGAGCTTTTAGCTTCCATAAAGTACTGAGAAAATACATATTTAACTTTCAAAATATCTTAAAAAAGCCTTAATAAAAACTTAAAAAACGTTATACCCGGACCGAAAAACAATTTACAAAATAGTTTTAGCCTCCGGTTTAAAGCCGATATTGACTTTACAGTGTAAACAGATATTGGGTTTCCATTATAGTATTTCGCAATATTGCATCAGCCGGTTACGACTAGTTTTATCAATACACATAACATTCTTTACTGTTTTAAGTATTATAACGAAAAAAGTGGAATTTAAACAACTGAAATGTAAGTTTTATTTTATTATTTTTTTTATTTGTTAACAAGCTTATGTGTGTGTTCGGGTTTAACGTCTTTTTCAATAATTTTCCAGTCATATAAACGACGGTGTCTGCTTGTAGCAGTGAGCACAATGCCCAACTTTATTTTGCTGCCTCACTGGAATATCACGCCGTAGACACGTGGCATGATACCCCACCACTCCCAGCACTATCCCCATAATGCTGAGCGCCAAGTGAGGAAGCTGCTTGTGCCATTTTTAACGTCTTTGGTATGACTCGGCCGGGGATTGAACCCACGACCTCCCGCACTTGAAGCGGACGCTCACCACTAGGCTACCGAGGCGGTTTTTTTAACAAGCTTAAGAAAATAATTATATGTTTAACTCTTTACCAGTTTTTTACTATTTACTATTTATACGTTGTAGAATAAGTATGTTGATATGGGTTTTTAATGTTATTTTGTTTATTTTATAGGTATTCAAGAATTCTACAAAGATATTATTAGCCAGACGAATTACAACGTGAAAAATCCAAGACTTTATAAAGACAACGAACGTTTAACACAAAATATATCATCGGAAGACTTCAAGAAAAGAATGTTAACCATAACATGGTTGAATATCATAATACTTTCATGTTGTTAGAATCACTCAACCGTAGGAGTATGCCATAGGTATACGCATGATTGAATATCATAATACTTTCACGTTGTGAGAATCACTCAACCGTAGGAGTATGCCATAGGTATACGCATGATTGAATATCATAATACTTTCACGTTGTGAGAATCACTCAACCGTACACTTATACCATAATCCTACGGTTGACTGAATATTACAATACTTTTATGTTGTAAGAATCACTCTGTCAGAATAATTTGTATATTTAATATATTGATAGCGTAACACATAAGCACAGATAGTGCTTGACTCCCTTTTCATGTTGTCATTGCTATAATTATTGTTGAATTGCTGTAATTAATAGAATTTGGGTCATTTGTCGCTGATTTGGGTTCATTATGTGGATAGCTGGGTCCCAGCTTCGCACATTATGTCATATACAAAAGTTAAAGGGAACCAGATATTTGATAAGGCAAGTACTCGTTGTAAAACGTTATGTTAAAATTTGGACCAATCAGAAACAAGTTCTAAAAATAGCACGTCTGCTGGGTATAAATAGGTAGATGGATGACAGAGAAGGCATTCGTATCCAGCGGTTGAAGAAGACACATCGAGGATTCAACTAATAATTTATCCCAGTACCTTGAGAAGGAGACTATTGCAGTCACCCTGTCAGGGCGGATAAATTATTAAAAAGAAGACTTTGGAAGTTCTTAGACTAAAGAAGAGTAGCAGAATTTCGATAAGGTTTCGAGCTATAGGGCCAGCGCATAGGAGTTTTACCTTAAGGGTAGTTGAATGCTATAGACGATAGCATATATAGGCTGAGCATCGGAAGCTGAGACAGAGACCCAGAGTTGGTAATCTACTGAGATAGTAGGAGAGTTCCAGCTTATAGACGGTTCAGAATTATTGGCGAAGTACAGCCAAGGCATCGGGGATAATACCTATATGGTAGTTGAATGCTACATATGATAGCATATAGGCGCTGAGCATCCAGGAGTCAGGGCAATTATATAGAGTTTGAGAGGACAGAGGCCGAGCATCTATGCGATAGGACTCGTAATGTTGTTGATTCAAAGACATTGTCTGACGGGAACTTCAACAAAAAGACTAGTCAAGTATAGAGTCTCCAGCCTATAGGAGTTTGAGCTAATCATTTTTAATTAAAGATTATTAGTTTGAAACATTTAGTGATTTGCCTGATCCCTGAAATTGTCTAGCTCATAATAAGAAATCATTTACGAATCATTGGTACACGAATCATTTAGGCAAGGTAGCCAGAGGAAAATTCTATATATGAGATATTTGTCTCACCAGCTCTACGTTTTAACAAAGGACAATCTACATCGTTTGTCAGCTAGTCTAAGACATAGTCACCTTAGCGATTGGACCCAAACCATTGTTCAAGATACTAAAGGCGTAGGCACTTCTCTGGTCATATAACCAGTATCCTGACAATTTGGGGGCTCGTCCGGGATCTATATCCAAGGAGGTACAGAGACTAGTGGTTTTGACGTTCTGTTGGTGTACCAGAAGGCGCTGTGACTGAAGGTAGTCTGAGTCACATATAGTTGAATTTTAGAGTTAGTTCCAGCCTAAAGCTTAAAGATGAACTACGATAAATGGGTTGAGATGGGTGAACGTATGGGTCTCTCAGGTTCAGAGCTCATAGAGTTTGTGGATAGGAAAGAGAAGGAGTATACAGAACGTGAAGAACGTATGCTTAGACGAGATGAGGACAGAAGGAGGTTTGAGGCTCAAGAGGCTGAGAAGAAACGATTGTATGATGAAGAACAGGCTGAGAAGAAAAGATTGTTTGAGATTGAACGTTTGAGGGAAGAAAGAGCTTTGAAGGAACAAGAGTTGGAGATGCTTAAAATAAAGGCTGATGCCGGAGCTTTGGGAGACGATAAAGGTGCTGAGCACCACAACAGTAAGACACTGCGACCGAGACTCCCGAAGTTCGAGGAAAGTAAAGATGATATGGATGCATACCTCGAACGATTTGAACGGTTTGCAAAAAGCCAGGGATGGAAAGAAGAGACATGGGCTGTAAGCCTCAGCTCATTACTTACAGGAAAAGGCCTGGACGTATACACAAGCATGCCTCCAGACCATGCCAATGACTACCCAGCATTGAAGAAAGCAGTGCTGAAACGTTATCAGTTGACAGAGGAAGGTTTTAGATTAAAGTTCAGGAAATACAAGCCTGAGCGTGGTGAAACTGTTTTCCAGTTTATGGCAAGGTTGGACAGGTATTTCAGTCGATGGACAGAAATGGCAGAAGTTGACAATACGTTTGAAATGCTGAAAGACCTTATGATCAGAGAACAGTTCATCCAAACATGTTCCACAGACCTTGCTTTGTTCTTAAAGGAAAGAGTTGCAAAATCGAGAGCTGAGATCACGCAGTTAGCAGAACAGTACATTGAAGCGCATGGTGGTACTATAACCTCGAACAGGGTTTTGAAAAATAATTCCTCATCCAATAGGCCATCACAACGCCTAAGTATGACACCTTCATCTCAGCCCCAACAAAGAGAAAGGCCAGCTTTTAAAAAGCCTGTATGTTTTGTATGCCACAAGGAAGGTCATATAGCTAGAGAATGCAGAGACCTATCCAAGAGAAAAATAAGCGGTGCTGCTTTAGCTAGTAGGGGATCCTATGAGGAAAGACAGAGAAACAGGCATGGAACGCAAGATTCTACACCTATAGATTGGAGAAAGGAAGGCCAAGCCCAGAAAGACAGACAGTATGAAGACAGGAAAGTGTCAGCTTCATGCATAGCTGTGTCATTAGATGACAGAAAGGTAAAAGACAACATAGAAGATGGATGGCTTAAGTTAGGAGATGGACAATCTGTTTCGGTCATAGCAAGCACCTGTACCATTGATTCAACAAGCGGTGAAAGAAACTTGGTGTTGAAGACAGGATATATAGGGGATAAAGAAGTTCAAGTTTTGAGAGATACAGGTTGTGAGTTGGCAGCTGTTAGGAAAGATTTCGTATCAGAGAATCAAATGTTAGATAAGAAGTATCTTATGGTTGCAATTGATGGACGAACAAGGATAGTTCCTTCAGCAAAGATACAAGTTGACACACCATATTATACAGGAGAAGTTGAAGTCATGGTTTTGACAACTTTGATCTGCGATTTAGTTATTGGAAATATCAAAGGGGCTTCTGATAGACCAGACATTAACTGGAGTAGTAGGGATGGAAAACAGTCTCCATCAAAAGAAAATATTGTTGCAGCTGTGGTAACGAGAGCACAGGCTGAGAAAGAAAAACAGTCAATAAAACCTTTGAAGGTCACAGAACCTAAACAGGATGAACTTAATGTCGAACGTTTAAAAAAAGCTCAGAAGGAGGACAATACCTTAGGAAAACTGTGGACATATGCCTCGCATCAGACGAAAATGAAGACAAAGAGTGGTTTAACATTTATGTACGAAGTCAAGAAGGATGTATTGTATAGAACCTTCGAAGAAAAGAGAGGCAGTATTATCAAAGAGATAAAGCAAATTGTAGTTCCAACTCATTTCAGAAAGAGAGTTATGTCTTTAGCTCATGAATCAATAGTTGGAGGACACCTATCAATAAGAAAGACAGTTGATAGGATACAAACAAGTTTTTACTGGCCCGGGTTAACTAGTGATGTCACAAGGTTTTGTAGGTCGTGTGATATATGTCAGAAAATGATTCCAAAAGGAAAAGTTAGAAAGGTTCCATTGGGAGATATGCCAATAATGGAGACACCATTTCATCGGGTGGCTGTGGATTTAATAGGACCTATTGCTCCTGTTTCAGAAAAAGGAAATCGGTATATTTTTACCGTGGTCGACTATGCCACAAGATATCCTGAGGCAGTTGCATTACCTAGGATTGAGACAGAACGGGTAGCTGAGGCTCTGCTAGATATATTTTCTAGAGTAGGATTTCCATCCGAAATTTTGAGTTACAGAGGAAGTCAGTTTACCTCACAGCTGATGGAAGAAGTTTGTAGGCTGATCAGTCTGAAACAAATGTTCACAACTCCGTATAACCCAAAGTGCAATGGTTTTTGTGAGCGTATGAATGGTATTTTAAAGAGTATGTTGAAATAGATGTGTCAAGAAAAACCAAAAGACTGGGATAGATATTTGTCAGCCGTATTGTTTGCATATCGAGAGGTTCCACAGGCAAGTACAGGATTCTCACCATTTGAACTACTCTATGGCAGGACAGTCAGAGGACCTATGCAAGTACTTAAAGAACTTTGGACTGAAGCTGAAACACCAGAAACAAGAAACACATATGAATATGTATTTGACTTACGGAATAGGCTGGATGAAACATGTAAAATAGCTAGAGAAAATCTTCATTCAGCACAAGAAACGTACAAACACCATTACGACAAGAGTGCCAGAAACAGAAATTTAAAGGTCGGGGATACTGTTACTTTTACCAACTAACCACAATAAGTTAATGCTTCAGTGGAAAGGACCTTATGAAGTAGTTGATGTGGTCAACAAAATGGATTTTAAAGTAAAAGTCGGTGACAAAATAGGGCTTTACCATATCAATTTACTCAAAAAGTACGAAGAAAGACAAGATATTTTTGCAGGAAGTGTCGCCGTGATCGAGGCCGATGTTAGCACAGAGACTGGGGTAGTTGATGACGAAAATTTGCTCGACCTGGTCAGAATAGGAGGGTCAGAAACATATGAAAATGTACAAATTAATCCTCATTTGTCTGAAAGCCAAATTACTGAAATTAAGTCGCTTATAAAACAATATCAAGACATTTTTACAGAAAGTCCTGGAACGACGAATCTTGTAGAACATAAGGTCGAACTCACAACCACAGAACCTGTTAGAGTCAAACAATACCCCATACCATATGCGAAACGTAATGAGGTTAACCAAGAGGTTCAACACATGTTAAATGCTGGAATTATTGAACCTGCCACCTCTGCATACAACTCCCCTATCGTTATGGTGAAAAAGAAAGATAATACAAACAGATTTTGTATTGATTTTAGGCGGTTGAATTCTATAACTAAATTTGATACGGAGCCTATGGGAAATGATGAAGATATTCGGTCAAAACTTCATGGAGATAAATTCTTCACAAAATTAGACCTCAGCAAAGGTTACTGGCAGATTCCTGTCGAGAAGCAATCTAGGCACCTGACAGCCTTCACAACATCTGAGGGAAGTTTCCAGTTCCGAAAAATGCCATTTGGTATGATAAATTCTGGTGCTACATTTAATAAAATGATGCGAAAATTACTGATAGGATGCAAACATGCTGACAATTATGTGGACGATATTTTAGGTCACACCATAACGTGGGACACACATGTCTCAATGCTACAAAACATTTTTAAGAGGGTTAGAGATGCAAAGCTTACACTAAAACCATCAAAATGTCTCATAGGATATGATAATATTTCATTCACTGGGCATAAGGTCGGAAATGATCAGCTGGAGATGGAAGATGATAAATTAGAGCGTATAAAGAATGCAGAAGAACCTAAGACTAAGAGACAAGTACGGAGTTTCCTTGGCCTAACTGGTTATTATAGAAAATTTATAGCATCATACTCCGAAGTTGCAGCACCACTGACCGACTTAATCAAGAAAGGGAAACCTAATACTGTAGTATGGGAAGAACAACATGCCAAAGCTTTTCATACTTTGAAAACCTTACTTACACAAGCACCTATTTTACGGTTACCAGATTTTTCACAACCTTTTATATTACAGTGTGATGCTTCAGATACTGGGGTTGGAGCAGCACTTCTTCAGAGGTATACAGATGGACAATTTCCCATAGCATATGCCAGTAAAAAATTGCTCCAAAGAGAAAGGAACTATTCGGTAATTGAAAGGGAATGTTTGTCAATAGTTTTTGGTGTTAAGAAATTTCAGAAGTATTTGTACGGCAGTGAGTTCATCCTACAGACTGATCATGCCCCATTGAGTTACATACAGAAATGTAAAGTAGAAAGCTCAAGAATTATGAGATGGGCATTGTTTTTGCAGTGTTACAGATTCAAGATAGAATCTATCAAAGGAACAGAAAATGTATGTGCTGATTATTTAAGCAGACAATAATGGGTTATATACATTAGGTGTAACAGATCTTTTAAAAAAATCAATCAAGAAATAGTAAAAAGAAAAAGAGATTTGTTAACAAATTATTCTTCATGTTTATAAAAAACTGAAAGTATTTTCTTGAGAAGGGGGCTATTTGTCAGAATAATTTGTATATTTAATATATTGATAACGTAACACATAAGCACAGATAGTGCTTGACTCCCTTTTCATGTTGTCATTGCTATAATTATTGTTGAATTGCTGTAATTAATAGAATTTGGGTCATTTGTCGCTGATTTGGGTTCATTATGTGGATAGCTGGGTCCCAGCTTCGCACATTATGTCATATACAAAAGTTAAAGGGAACCAGATATTTGATAAGGCAAGTACTCGTTGTAAAACGTTATGTTAAAATTTGGACCAATCAGAAACAAGTTCTAAAAATAGCACGTCTGCTGGGGTATAAATAGGTAGATGGATGACAGAGAAGGCATTCGGTATCCAGCGGTTGAAGAAGACACATCGAGGATTCAACTAATAATTTATCCCAGTACCTTGAGAAGGAGACTATTGCAGTCACCCTGTCAGGGCGGATAAATTATTAAAAAGAAGACTTTGGAAGTTCTTAGACTAAAGAAGAGTAGCAGAATTTCGATAAGGTTTCGAGCTATAGGGCCAGCGCATAGGAGTTTTACCTTAAGGGTAGTTGAATGCTATAGACGATAGCATATATAGGCTGAGCATCGGGAAGCTGAGACAGAGACCCAGAGTTGGTAATCTACTGAGATAGTAGGAGAGTTCCAGCTTATAGACGGTTCAGAATTATTGGCGAAGTACAGCCAAGGCATCGGGGATAATACCTATATGGTAGTTGAATGCTACATATGATAGCATATAGGCGCTGAGCATCCAGGAGTCAGGGCAATTATATAGAGTTTGAGAGGACAGAGGCCGAGCATCTATGCGATAGGACTCGTATGTTGTTGATTCAAAGACATTGTCTGACGGGAACTTCAACAAAAAGACTAGTCAAGTATAGAGTCTCCAGCCTATAGGAGTTTGAGCTAATCATTTTTAATTAAAGATTATTAGTTTGAAACATTTAGTGATTTGCCTGATCCCTGAAATTGTCTAGCTCATAATAAGAAATCATTTACGAATCATTGGTACACGAATCATTTAGGCAAGGTAGCCAGAGGAAAATTCTATATATGAGATATTTGGTCTCACCAGCTCTACGTTTTAACAAAGGACAATCTACATCGTTTGTCAGCTAGTCTAAGACATAGTCACCTTAGCGATTGGACCCAAACCATTGTTCAAGATACTAAAGGCGTAGGCACTTCTCTGGGTCATATAACCAGTATCCTGACACACTCAACCATTTGAGTATGGCATAGGCATACGCATGGTTGAATATTATTAAACTTTAGTGTTGCTGAAATCACTCAACCGTAGGAGTATGCCATAGTCATACGCATGGTTGAATATACGCTTTTGGGAGTAGTATGGAATATAACGTTTATGGGTGCATTTTTGATAGTAGTAAAGAATATTATGTTTTTGATACATTTTAACCCTTTTTATTAAAATAATTTATAATTGTTTGTTCATTATGTTTTACATTGTTTACTTTCAGTGTTTTATACAATAAATCATAAATGTTTATACCATTTTGTAACATTTTAATGAAAAATAAACAATAATAACCAAAAAATGTTTTTGTTTTGTTTTGATATTTTTTTAAATTATACCAACCCCGGTAATAAAACACCTGTCCTTTGGTTCATCCATATAGAATTTGTTTAAACATCCCCCCCAAAGCAAAAATGTTACTTCTGTAGATGCTGAATCTCAAAGGAAAATTCAATCCGTCTCTCGTTTTGAAAATTTTAATTTTTTTCTTATACATAGTATTAAACTGACATGTAAAAGTCCTCACTGTTTATTTACATTATCAAATCCCTCATATTCCAGAATTGAATATTCGCTTTCCATCCCCTAAATATAAAATGTGATATTGGTTTTTAAAATGGGTTTTTTTGGTTACCTAGGGGCCTGGTCCCCGTTAAAAAAAATTTTAATATCTATTTTTAACTTTCCGGGAATTTTTTTTAATTTTAAAAACACACCACTCAAAGCACATCTTGTGCAAAAATTTTTTTCTTGGTTTGTGTTAAAAAATTTTTAAAATCTACAAATTCCAGTTTTAATTTTAAAAATGTTTTAAATAGTTAAACCCGGTCATATTTTCATATGTTGAATTATCCGGCACCACGACGTTAAAAATACTTTTTCATTTTTATGAATCATAAAGGTTTTTGGGTATTCAAAGAAACACTTCATGTCCATTTCCTCTACCCTTTTTCTTTTTCCTTCCTTTTTTTTTAAGTTGAAAAATTTTTCAGCAAAAATCAAAAGTCTTTTGTTGTCCCATTTCAAACAATAGATTTCAACAATTTTTGTTCTAGCTAATTGTGTTTCTTGTTTTAAAAAAACTTTTTTTACTTTTGAAATTTCTTCACTTATGGTAATTTCCCCACATTAGGTTATTGCTTTAGTTTTACAGTAATTATTTGGTTTAGCGTGATTGATTCTCCTTTTTTTGCTGATATTTCAATTACAGATCCAAATTTTTTATTATTTTTTTAATTTTACTTTAAATTACCTTTAAAATTCATTAATATTTTTTTGAAATAAACCTTTAGTTTACTTACTCTTCGTACTTTTTTGTGATTTGCATCAACATTTTTAATCATGTTTACAAGTTGTTTTCCCTCAAATTTCTAGCTGTTATTAATTATGTTAATTGCTTCATATTGCAGTAATTAACTCCCTTTTTTTAATGTTTTTTCAACTACAAAGTCCAATTCTTTTTATGTTCCAACTTTAGCATTAAGCTGCGTCATATCTCTTTAATTTTTTTTTGTAATATTCTTATCTGCTATTTTAAAAATTATACGGTGTCAACATACAATCAATTTCGAATTTGTTTTTAAAAGTCACTTTTTTGGGAATTGAGCTTTTTTTTTAAAATCCTCTATCTGTACATGAATCACCTTTTTGTAAAGCTCCCTTTTCCCAAATTTAAATTTTTTATTTCGGCAAGTTTTATTTGAAATAATTCAAATAATCTTTTTGCTTTTTCATTTCAGTATTTAGTTTTTTTTCTGTTCTGATTTCTAACTGAACTTTTTTTGTAACTTTTTCTCAGCTTCAATAATCTTGTCTTTTTTCTTATTTTAAACATCCCAATCTTTTAATTTTTAATTTTGGGGTAATAAAATTTTAATTGACTAAAATACTTTTTTTATGTTGTAAACTGTCAAATAAATTTTCCTCAAGTTTTTTAAATAGAATCAACCATAGCTTTCTTCTTCTTCAATTTTACCTTTGTATTAAACTTTAAAATAATGAATTTTTTTTTAAAATCTTTTTTTAAAATTCCCTTCTTTTCTTTACTTCTTTTTCTAATTCTTTTTAAAAGATTTTGATGTCTTCAGTTTATAGTCATCTATTACACTTTGAATTTTTAATCATAAATCGCTTGAAACTACATCGGGGGGTTTTACTGTTTTCCTAGGTTATTATTTTTTTACCCCAACAAATTTCCTTTTATTGTTTTATAAAGTTCCTTATTTCGTGAGAAAATATTCCATTCCTTTAAAACTTTTTGTATTTTTTTTTTAGTAGCAAAATCATTTAAATCAATATAAAATTTAACTTTACTTATACGTCGGGTTTCACTTATTTTTTTAAAATCATTAAAAACTCCCTTATTATACCAGTAAGTTTTTTTTTAAAAATTTCCCCTTGGGTTTGTAATATAAAAGAATCATATTTTTGATTTTGCTTAGCAAAAAATCAAAATCTATTTTTTTTCTTTAAAAATCTATTTTTTTTTTTTTTCCGGGACTTTAAATAAATAAATGTGAACAGTTTTTTCGAAATTTTTTGGTTTTTTAGTAAACTGTTAAAAAAAAAACCAAAATTTTTGTGTCGTCCTTAAATAAGTTTTTTTTATTTCTTTTTGAACTTTTTTATCTTACTAAAAAACACAATATTCTACTTTTTGTTTTTCTGATTCAGATTCCAAAAGGTTCAATTTGGGGGATCAGCAAAATTTTCAAGTATTTCTTTTTGGATCATTTAAATTTTTTTTTTGAAATTTGGTTTAAATTTGTTAAAAAAATCTTGATATTTAGATGGTTCTGGGTTTTTAGCTTAAGTATAATTACATAAATATAAGGGGTTTTTCGAGTATATGCTTATTTTTTGTTTTTTCCAGACCAAAGACCCAAAATTTAAACATTCAAAACATGAATCGGGCTAAAAAATTGCTTAATTTTTTAAAAGTTTTTGGATTTATCACTTTTTTTCATAATTGGAAATTTTTCCCTTTAAAATTAATTTAATTTATTTTACTTTTTTTACATTACTTAATTATTAAATAAATGCAACAAAACTTAATGAAAAAGAAAAAGAAAAAATTAGTCTGAAAAAGATGAGAGATCTTAGAGGAAATATGAAAAAAAAATAGAAAACTA
The DNA here is from genome assembly GCF_021730395.1 of Mercenaria mercenaria. NCBI lineage: Eukaryota > Metazoa > Mollusca > Bivalvia > Venerida > Veneridae > Mercenaria > Mercenaria mercenaria. The sequence goes on from NC_069369.1 coordinate 26,715,894, forward strand.
CAAATGGGGATAGTACACTGAAATTTATAACCAAAATTATAAAAGGAAATAAAATCAAAAACAATTACAAGTCATTTAAAGCTTACCGGGAAAAAAAAACAATTACGTTCAGGTATAAATAAACATAAAAACTATCGGGTTTACACGCTTTTCCAAACCAATACATTTTTACCGCCGAAAGATCAATGGGTTTGGATATGAAGAGAGATTTGAAGACACTAAAAATTTCCTGAGAATCAGAAAAGTTTTGGGGAAAAATTTTAGATGAAATTTTGATAAAGATGTTTATAAATTTGGGAATTTACCTGTATTATCAAGTTAGAAATAAAAAAAGAAAAAGATGTTTGGGATAAAAAAAAAAAAGGGGTTACCGAAAAAAAAAAGAATGTACTCGAAATAATGAACACAGTAAAAAAATCCAATGAAAAAATTGTTTTTCAGATCAAACCTATGACTGTGGGAGAATTTTCAGATTTAAAAATTTAGACAAAAAAAATTTTAAAAAAAGAATGGGAACTTTTTATCAAAAGATAATGACTCGGAGATTTTTAAAAAAGGGAATAAGATATCATAACCCATAAAAAGTTTCACCAAAGGGACAATATGGTAATTTATTATTATTAAATAAACTTTATGGCAAAAAAATTATTGCTAGGAAAAATACGGAAAGAAGTCTTAACACAAAATAGTGTGTTTTAAATTGATTTGTTTAAAAAAAGATATAAAATAAAAAAGCTTCAATTCATTCAAAAAAATTTTAAAAGAAAAACAGAAAATCAGATTACCTATCATAAAAGATCTTAAAATTTAAAAAAAGAAATTGAGGTAAAGGGTTTTGACTTTGTCCTGTAACCAAAAAAATTGTTAATGATTTTTAATTTTTGTGGTTCATTGATCGGAAAATAATAATAAGGACAAAAAAAATAAAGGGTATTGAATATTGATGAACTAAAAAAATAATTCACTTTTACCAAACAACATGAAAGTTATAAAAAAATTTATTTTCTTGAATTTACATTTTTATTAAAAGATATGTTTGAAATTTTAAAAAAAACAAAATAGTTTAAGTCTAAAACAGTTAAAAAAATAAAAATAAACCGAGTGTTTTTAAAATTCAATTTATCGTTCTTTTTTTTAGATAAAATAAAACTTATGTTTTTGGGTTTTTGGATAGATTAACACTTGACCTACTCTTGCTAATATTAGTGATGAATAGACAAAAAAAGAATTCGTTCAATAATGGTAAAGAAGGAAAGAATTATTTTTCAAAGGGTTCTACAGTTACCAAAATTAATAATATATTAGGGAACTTAATAATAATGGCGATTATGAATTTGATAAATCAAAATTGCTCCAATAAGTTTGGAATTTTTTTAAATATTTTAAATTTGGATTTAAATTACGATAATTTTAAGTTGGATTTGGAAACAAAAATTTTAAACTTCTGGATTGAGAAAAAAAAAATGGGAAATCTGAATGGGGAACAAAAAACCCAAAATATAACAACTCTGTGATACAATTTACATTCATTGTGATCTTATTATAATTCACTTGTTGATGGTAATTTCGTGAAAATTCTATGCTTTAATCGCATTTTAAAAAGTTTATCCATTTCAAAAGCCCACAAAGATTTGGGGATTTTAAAATTATAATATTTATAATCATTAAATATATATTACAGATGTATTTGGTAAAAAATTAAATTTTAATAGGTTGAAAAAATTTTTACACTAATTTTAAAAAGAAATAGAAATTAAAAATTTTTAGTTTTATAAATGTAAAAAAAAATTTATGAAAAAAATAAAGGAATATTTATTTAGTTGATGCTCCACGGGAAAAGAAATCATACACAACAGGTATTTTTTGACACTTTAACAAAATTGTTTTTAAAGCGGATTGCATCTTAAATTAGCACGCTGGAAAAAAAGCTTAAAAACAGCAAAAAAGCACATTTAAAAAGTGGAAAAAAAAGGTTAAACAGAAGTTGGAAATTTGCTGAGCAAGCTTTTGGACTTCACGGGAGATACTGAAAAAATTGTTGAAAAATTAAAAAAAAACCCTCCCCGGGCAGTTTGTAATTTAAATTTCAAAGGGTTAAAAGAAAAAAACAGTAAAAATAATGAAAAGAGGGGGATATTAATTTAAAAATTTAAATAATTATTGTCAGGATCTGGAACTTCAGCTCGACAAACTATTAAAAATTTTTTTAAAAAAAATAATTTTTAATTTTAAATAAAAAAAAAAAAAAAAATATATTTATACTGTTTAGAGCAAAACAAATTCGAAGATATAAATTAAACTCCTATTAAATTAATACGCTTTAATTCTTCCTGGGAAAAAATTTAAACAAAAAAAAGGTTATCACTTTTCAATTTTAATATAGAAGTTCATATTTTTATTGTTTAATGTTATTTGAAAAAGTTTTAAAGTAAAAACTTGTTTAATGGTGCGATTGCGGGTGCAGAGGGGCCCCAAAATTTGCTCAAATTTAATTAATCGCTCTTTAAATTGACAGTTAGTGGTTAAAAAAATGGAAAATTTTTAGATTGAAAATTTAAAAAAGTAAAAAATTGAAAAAATTTTTATTTAAATTTGTCTGGGGAATTTATGAAAAACAACGGAACAAACGAAAAATTTTTTTTTAATCTCTGCTACTGGCTCTGTTCTGATTTTCGGTTTTAAAATTTAAAATGAATTAATAGGAAAAAAAGGGGTAAAGCAAAAATTCCATTAAATAATTATTCTTTTTCAGGGTTTAAACTAAATTATCCTCCAAGTAAAATTCAAATAACACTGCACTGACAGATGATGATGAATAATTTTTAGAGCAAATGCTCTGACCGGTAGAGAAATTGTAACAAAATTCTATGGGTTCCCACTTTAATTTTTAATGAATTTGGGGTTTGATCTAATTGCTACTGAAAGATTTAAAACAGCAAGTGGTCTCCCTTGGGGTTGGGACCATAAACTGATACAAAACAAAAAAATTACCTTTAAAAAACACGGGTGTAAAAAAAAACCACCCCCTGTTTTGTTTTTTTACAACGACCTACAAAAGAATTCAAAACAACAAACCCACTTTTTTGATACTTTTAAAATTAATGCGCAAATAAATTCATTTTTGGCTCCTGCGTCTTGAAGTTGGAAAGGGTTTTTTATCCGAAAAAAATACACAATATACAAAAATTATGACGATGTAATTATTTTATTAAACAAAATAATAAGCACTGAAGCCCTTTTAAAAATAATTTAATTTTAAAAAGTTTGTTTGGTTTTTTTTCTTTTAACGGGATATAAAAGGAAGAATAAAAAGACCCTAAGCATAAAAACTTTTAACACTAAATTAAATATTCCCCACCAAATATTCGTATTTACGAAATGTATTAAAAAGGGAAACTTTAAAATAAACTTTTGGAAATAATTGTTATTGTTTAAATAAAATAAATATAAATTATATATATGCCATCAAATTTTAAATAAAAAAGTTAAACCCTTACAATGGACAAAAGGAAAATTTAGCACAAGCTTAAAAAATAAAATTCCCTATTTTTGATTAAAACATAACTTTTCTGGAAATTTTTCCCTTTATTTTTAAAAAAAACAAAAAAAAAATTTCAATTAAAAGTTTGCAAATAAGGGGGATTAAAAATTACAATTCAAAGAAAAAAATGTCCGTCAAGGTCAAAATGGTGGATTTTGGATTTGGCGGTTTGTTAGGAAAAAAATTCTTCCCAAGGGCGAAAAAATAGCTCCAAAATTTACCCCCTTGGGCAGGGCCCTTTTTGCGGGGCTCCCAGTACTGGTTTTTAGAAGTTATTGGGAATGGTATGATTTCATGCTAATGAAAAGAAAATAGATATCCCATATCTTACACCTAATCAAAAAGCAACTATTGGGACGGGAGTGTTAAAAATTTAAACCAAAAAAAAAAACAAACGGGGGGTTTTTGGGGTTTTTGGCTCTGTCAAAGGGATCCCTTTGATTACATCTTTTTTTGAGGGGAAAAACTACGATTGTTCAAAAAACGGAGACCTCAACAAATTTCCTAATAAAAAAAAAAATTATAAAAAAAACCTTTTTCCCAATTTTTAAAATTTGAAAAGGGGGTAAAAAAATTAAAAAAATAAACTTAGGGGTGTATTAGTAAAGAAATAATTTATTAAAATTAAAAGAAAAGGGGGAATGGGAAATAAAATTTGGACGACCTGTTGGGCCTAAACCATTGGGGTTTGTTACTTTTTACTTTTTATTTCGATCCTTTGGGTTTCCCCCCCACCAAAAAAAATTAAATTAAAAAAAATTTTAAAAAACAACAATGTTTTAATATCAAAACAAAACAATATGCTTTTCGGTATTATTTTTTATTTTTTCCCCAAAAAGTTACAAGATAAAGTCCGGTATGATTTTTTGTATAAATACAAAAATTAAAAATGTAAAACAAAATGAAAAAAACTTTATAAAATTTTTTAATAAAAAAAGGACTTTTTTAACTGGAATAATTTAAAATAAAGGAATATTCAAAATATAAAGAAAAAGTACAAAAGAAAACAAAAAAAGGCAAAAATAAAAAAACCTCCATTGTTTTTAACAAGTTAACCCAAAAATGATGGTGGTTATTTCAATGGGGAAAATTAAATGCTATCCCGTTTAGTTCAAAAAGGGAATAAAGTAAAAATTTAAATTTTAAAAATTTCTCTAATTTTTCTTGTTGATGCAATTAAAATTAATAAAGGAAAAGCTAAAAATTTCAACAAAAAAAAGAAAAAGAATTCTTCAAAGTTATCTGTAAAAAAAAATAGAAAAATGAATCTATTTCTATTATTATGCAAATAATTTAAATAAATGATTTATTTTTTATTTAATTTTTTAAACGTTAAATATTCAGTTAACAATTTTTGGTTCTATAATTTAAGTTTTTAAATTTAGAGTTAATTAATTTAAAAAGAATTAAAAAACATTAAAAGAAAACTTTACCCCAAAAGAAAAAAAAAATTTAAAAAACAAAAAATTTTTTTAAAAAAATTAAAGGGATTATTTGGGGGAAAAAAAAAGATTTTTTAATTTTTTTAAAATATTGTTTTCTTTCAACAAATTTTTTTAATCCTTTAAAATTTTTTTAAACATTTAACTTGTTTTTTAAAAAATAGAATACTTTTTGTTTCTTTTAATCCACAAAAAAAATGGGGGCCCATTTTTCCCTTTAAATTTTAATTACTTTTTTATTATTTCAAAAAAAATTTTTTCTAACGAACAATTACAAATAAAATCTTTTCCTTTTAAAAAACCCCATTCACTTTTTTTTAAATTTTTAAAAAAAAAAAACATTCAATAAATTTAAAACCCTCGAAAATTTTCTTCTTTTTTTTAATAAAATTCATACATTTTTTTTATAAACAAATGACTTTAAAAACAAGTCTTTTAATAACAAACTTTTTTATTCTATGAAAACCAAAAAGTTTTAATTTAAAAATCTTTTTCTAAAAAAAGAAGGTTTTTGGCTATGTTTTTTTAAAAAAATTTTCTCTGAGTTAATTTAATATTTAACCCTCTGCGTAAAATTTTCCCATCGTTAAAACCCAATACAGAATTGTTCATAACTTAAAAAAGTCCTTTTTAAATGAATTTTTTTCTTTTAGATTTTTTTTGAGATTAAAATCAATATACTTTTTTAACCAGGACTTTAAACAAATTTTTTTTTATGTATTTTGTTTCTTTTAACCCCAATTGTGTATATACCAGATTTTTTTAAAAGACTACTAATTTTTTTTTTTATTAAAATTGGAAAAATTTTTTACATTCTTTTCCTATTTTAAAACTGTTTTAATATTTTTTCTAAACAAAGCCATTGATCTGGTATTTTTAATTTTTTCAGGGGCTAAAGGATAATGTTGTGGGGTTTTATGTAATTCTTTTGGATTTCAAGATCACATTAACATAAATTTAATTTTCCCTTTTGGGAATAATTTCTTAATTGTTTTCGGATAAAATTTAAAATTTCCAGAGGTAAAAATTTGACACATAGCCAAACCCTAAAGGAAATTGGGGTCGAGGTACATAAGTATTTTTTTGTCAAATTTAGATCATAATCCTTCATATTTTATTTTTTCTTTTCTGTATCTGTTTGAAATAACTTATTCCTCCTCTCCCTCCCTTTCAATAAAAAATACATATCAAAATCGTTTTAATCAACTTAATTCCAGTCTTTTTTAAAATTGCATCCCAAGCTAAAAAACTACTAAAATTCAGGATCTAATTTGAGTCCTAAAAAGTTTTTTTAAAATTTTCAAAAACTCACTAAAAATAATACTCATTTTAATATAATCATGAATTCTCCCTTGTTTTTAATTTTTAAATTATTCCAAAATTTTTAGCATTTCATATTCGGTTTTCAGATAATTTTTCATTTAAAATTGAAAAAAACTCTTCTTTAAAGGTATTTTGTTTCTTTAATTTTTTTAAAAAATCCATGTAATCAAGGATAAAAAACCCCTTTTTTTTAAAAAATTCTATGAACCGAAGTTCCAAACTTCGCAAAATTTTCAAATTAAATCATTGATTGTATTTAAATTCTGGAATTTTTTTACTAGGTTTCCAATTATTGAGACATAAAATTGGGAAGAATCAAAAAAGACCAATCAAAAATCAAAATGCCATATATCTTTCATATTGTTAGGAAAACATTTAATTTCTTTTTTTAATTTCCCATTTTTTGCTAAAAATGACCTCATAAACCCCTTAATTTTGAAAAAAAAAGGAAAATTTTTTTTTTATTTTAAATTAATATTCTTTGATGAGCACTTCCTCGAATTTTCCCGTATTTAAATGATCAGTACTGGCCTTTACCTTCTATATATTCTTTTCAAGATATGACAAAAATTTTTTTTTTAATTTCCCTTTCATCTTTTTTTGACTTCTCAAAAACTTTTTAAAAATTTCTTTTAAATTTTTTTTACAATATTCCCCTTTCCCCAAACTTTTTTTTCAAAAAACTTAAAACTGCATTGGGCCCCTATAAATCTGGGGTTGGTTTAGTATATTATGTCTAACAACAAACAACTTTATAGCCGTAAACCCCAATCTAATGATTTTGATATGGTTCAGTAAAAGAAATTTTTGATGGGAAAGCAGTTTAAAAATTTTTTAGTTTTGATTCAAAACAGCATAAATTTTCAAAAGGACTGCTAACCTTTTGGTAATTTTTTAAATTTTACTTACTTCCCTCTTTTGGCATTTTTACACCTTGGGGACCATTAATACTAAAAAATTTGGAAAATTTCATTTTTAAAATTTTTTCTTGAAAAAATGTTTGCAGACAACTTTTTCAGAAGGTTTTTATTTTCATGTTTTGTTTTTTTTAAACATTAAACTATAAAGTCTTTTATCCAAACATAATGTTTTACACGTTCTTAGGCTTACATCATCATCATTTATTTTTTCTTTTTTTTTATCATTTGTAATTTGCAAAAGTCCAGTGTTCTTCGTATTGATATTTTTATATGTAATGATAAATACTTTTCTTTATATCCCAAAAATTTAATGATATTTCATTTAAAAATTCTATTTTTGGTATTTGATTTAAAAGTAAAGGAAATTAATTTCCCGTATAAAAAGATCGTTTATATGTTTTTTTATATTTTTAAACTCTATGGGGTTTTTCCTTTTTTTCAGGAAAATTTGTAAGCTAAAAGGAACCCTCTAAAAAATTCATTTCATCATTCTTTATTTTTTAACCTTTTTATTGTGTTGAATGGTTTTTTGGAAATTTTAAAAAACTTGAAGCACCAATGGACAACTTATATCTATTTATATAGAGCACAAATGACTCTATTCTCCCCACTTCCCTTTAGAATCCATTACCAAATTTTATTTTTTATTTCAATCAAAAACTTGATGTAAAGTTTTTTTTTTTCGTTTGGTTTAAAAATTTTAAAAAAAAACCCTTTTATTGAAAATCTATTTTTATATTGTACAGTTTTATCCATTTTTTAAAAGTTATTTTTAAAAAAAAGTTTTTTTTTATACCCTTTTTAAAATTTTAATTTCAGATTTAAATATTTCTAAGATCGTTTATTTTAAATATAATTTATTTTTTGGATTTGTCTATAGTAATTTTATTTCAAATTTTTTTAAAATTGTTTTTTTAGTCCTCGATTCCTCTAAAAATTATTTTAGAAAATAAAAATTTTTAAACCAAAAAAAATTTAAAAAAAATTAAAAAAAAAATTAAAAAAAAAAAATAAAATAATAAAGTTTTAAATTATCTTTAAGAAAAAAATAAAAAATTTTAAAATTTTTTCTTTTTCCATTGTTTTTAATTCCACATTTTTCCTCGTTTTTTCCTTTTCACACATTGTTATTAACCCCAAAATTTTTAAACCAAAAGGTCTTTAGACCTGCATAAATTTCTTTTAATTTTTTTCCCCTTTTTAATCACACGGGTTTCAATCTTTTTTGGGTTGTTTCGAAAATTATTTGGGTTTTGGGGGAACACATAAACTTTCACTTTTCTTCTTCTTTTAAAAAACCACAGTTCCATTCAAATAAATTATTTTTTAAAAGATAAAGGGCTATAAAATTTTGATTTATCAAAGACATGATTTTTATATTTATCGCTAACTATTGTAAATTTTTATTTAAAAACATTTTTTCTTTTTAAAAACTTTCTTTTTGATTTTTATCTGGATTCATTTTCTCCTAAAGTCTAGATAATTTTTGGGATAATCATTCTACTCCCTTTCAATTTTAAACCACTATATAAAATATACTTATGAAAAAAAACTTTAAAAACACACCTAATAAATTATATTGATTTTTAGAAATTTTTTAATTATCTATATTTTTAATAAGATTTTAAAGTCTTTTTTTTAAATTTTTATCAACTGTTAAAATTTTTAAAACCTTCTTTAAAAATTCTGTTTTTAACATTCCGGAAATTTTTGGGAGTTTTTTTTAAAAATCTAAACCAAATTTTTTTCTTCTTTTGTTTTTTTTTTTTGAAGTCTTTTAAAAAATATTTCTGGGTCGGTTTTAACATAAACAAATCCTCAATTGGATTTTTCCGTAGGGTTTTTTTATTAACAGTTAAAAAAGATTTATCTGCCCACTCGGGTCATTATAACACCATTGTCGTATGTTGTTTTTAAAAAGTTACTGTTAGTTTAAAAACAACGTTTAAGGGCAGAAACACCCCTCAACTGTTTTGCAAAGATAACATTTTTTTTATGACTTTTTAAAGTTGTTTTGCGAAAAAGGAAAAAATATTTTGGGAAGGGTTTTTGACACAAGTTCAAAAAGGGTTTAGAATTATAAAATTGCGAAGCTGGAACCTTTGGTTGCCTGGATCCATAACATTTTGCCATTCTGAAATTGGTTCTGGAATTTTTTATTAAAATTAGGGTTATATTCTTTAAAATATCAAAAACGTACTTTTTCCTATGCAAAATTTCCTTCAACTGTTAATTTTTCTCTTTAAAATAAATACTTTTTAGAAAAATTTTATAAAAACTTTTAAAAAATCTTTAATATCTTTTAAAACCTTTAATACACTCTTTTTCTTTTTTTCTTTTTTTTCCTTAATTTTAAATTCCCCTTTAATGCATTTTAAAAGTGTGAAAATTTTTTTCTTTCGCATTTCTAATAGATTTAAAATATCCGAAAAACTTTATTTGGATCTTCTTTTTTACTTTTCCAAACCGTGCTTTTTTTTATAATTGTTTTTTTTGTGAGATGTGTTTTTTAAATAAAATTTTTGTCGTCAGTTTTTTGTCTGTTAGTAATAGGTAATTACTGATGGAAAACACCAGCACGCTACAAATCAGGAATAGCTGAACAAGTGCAAGCAGCGAAAAACCAAAAACACCTCTGTAAAATTTTCCGGTACTTCCTCCCCAAATTTAACTTTTTTTTGTAAGCAGACTAGTTTAGTTAAGTGAATATTAATTTATCTATTTTTTCATTCCCTTATTATTAAAATAAATTTTTATTACTCATTTATATAAATTTAAAATTTTATTTTTTTAAAAAAATTTTTTCAAGATCGCAAACGGAACCCAAAATTAAATTTTTCATTGTAACCTTTCCATTTTACTAAAGCTTGGTTTTTTTTTTTAAACTCGCTAAAAAACTTTTTTTTATTCTAAAAAAATTTTTGTGTAGTAGGTAAAAATTCTTGTTTATAAAATAAAATTATTATTTCATCATTAAATCTTTTAATGTGATGTTCTGGGGTTTTTATTTTAAATTTTTAAAGTCTTTAAGTTTCTTACGAACCGATCCCAATTTTTAAATTTTGCTTACCTTTGGTATCTTTAAATACCATTAAAATTAAATAAAAATACCTTATTTAAATTTTTACTACTTCGGTTGGTGTCCTTTTTTTTACTAGAATGTTTTTTTTTTTTTTATTTTCAACCCAAACCCGCAAAATTTTTTAAAAATATAAGTATTTTTTCTGTAAAAATTTCCACATTATTTTTTTTAAAGTTCTTTAATCTTTAAATTTCTACAGCTTGCCTTCTTAAAAGTATGATACAATTAATCTTTTTTTTTATTAAAATGATTCAAACTTTTTTTTATAAAATTCTTTTCCCCTTTATCACCCATAAATTTACGGGGAACGTCCTTTTAAAAAATTTTTTTTTTCAATCTTTTGAAAAAATTTTCCCGTTTTATTTTTTAATGGAATACCCAAAATATTTACAAATTATCAATAAAGTTAAAAAGTCTTTTCTCCTTTTTTATATTTTTAAAAAGCTTGCTTCAACTAAAACAGCTGACCAGTATCATAATACTAACTATCACTCTTCTTTCCCAAAATTTTTTTTTAATTTGGTTTGGTATTCTTCTCTTATTTATCACTCCAGCGGGAGCTCAGAGTTACCGCTCTGCATGATTCCGGGGGTATACTCTACCCCCCTTTTTCCCCTTTTTGACTTTTTCCCCGCCCAATTTTTTATTTTTTTTTTAATTATAGGGTTTTACAACTAAAAGTTTTGGGAACTTTTCTCCAAAGTTTTTGATTTAGTTAATTTAAATTGGAAACATTTGCTTCCTGTTTTTTTCCCTTTTTTTCACCACTGTCATAGCAAAAAACAGGGCCATAATACTGCATCCATTTTATTTACAGGGGGGCCATTTTCAGGGGGGTTTCCGGCCCCCAAAATATTCCTGGGAAGTGTTAAAAACCTTTTTTTAGGTAATAAAGGTAACATTTCTTTGGAATATCTAAATTACCCCCTTACTTTTAACAAACTTTTATTTTATTTTTTCCACAAAATGAAACTAGCCCTTTTATTTTTCTCCCCTTTTTTGTTATAACATAAAGGGTTTATATTTAAAAAATCTTTTTTCTTTCAAAAAATATATTTTTTTTGTAAACTCATCAAAATCATATTATTTAAAAATTTCTTAGTTGGGTTTAAAAACCCGTGGTTTTAAAAATTTTCCCGGGATTTACCAGTCCTGCCCAAGGGTTTAGTCAAATGGGGGCAGTTTCAAAACCATCCAATATTCCACCAGATGATATTACATAGATAAGCAAATCGAAAAGCCAGCAGAATTTTTTTTTACATCCCATTCCCAAAATGCTTTCTACTAGAAAAATTTTAAAAAGGTTTTTGTTTTGCTTTTAAATCTTCGTGAAAATTCTTTCTGTAGCAGAGCATGGAGAAGCTTATTTTTAGTTAATTATTCATAAATATCAATACATTTTGATATATTTGGACTGCGTCGTGGTCCGGCACTGCGAGCGGCAACTGTTAAATTCTGCGGGGACATGAAATGTGATACGCATCGGAATGTTGGTTCTGCATATAAGTTTTGATTCGAACATTATACTTAGTATTTTACATCTAAAGTATTTTACAATTTAATTTTAATTAGGTATTTACGCAAATACGCAGCTTACCTGTTGCTCTTGATTACTGATAAAATTGATACTTGATTTCATGTAATAAAACACTTATTGAAAGGCTTACAAGTCAATTGTCAAAACTATTTGTCAATTGCTTCCCTGTTTCTGTTTCCTTTCCAGGCTTTATATGAATCTTTATCTAATTTATTACATATTTACTGAAAGTGATATATTTATTGAATTTTTTGCGATAGTATGAAATAGAATAATATTTCATATTTACAGTAAATGTTAAAAATATTTCGAAAGGAAAATGGAAGAAATGATGTACCATGTCAAAAATAAATGAAAGCCCAAGGTTTCTGATGTTTGATTAGCATTATGACCTTTTTGAGAGGTAATTGACGTTCTATCCTTTTTGAAGTATCATGGTTTCCCGATTGTCTTTGTTAGAAGTTGGTAATCTGTTTTTTTGTTTAGTTTACAATATTCAGACAAGAAATCTTGACTTTTTCTTGGCATTTTGAAATCCTGTGGTATAATTCTGAATCGGGTCAGACGTTAATCCAATATAGTCTATTGAATTTTTTTTTTTTTTGGTGGGGGGGGGGGGGGGGGGGGGGGGGGGGGCAGGGGTGAATGTTAAAGTTTTCACATTTTAAATGTAATTATTACGATAACTACATGGTGTTAGTTCTTACCAATAGATTGTGTAACATATGGTTCAAAATATATAAGTTACTTTCAACAGTCAGAAAACGGAAGTAAAAATCAATAGCACACTATTACTAAACATCCATTTTCTATTTCTGTCTTGTGTCAAACTGATGTAATGGTCGTAGCCCAGGGAAAAGTGCAGTTCAGGTTAGCAAAAAGTCCAAAATGGTCACTAACAGAATTGGATACACCGTAATGCGTTGCAACTGTATCCACCGCCCCTGCGTGGGAATCATTTTTGGTCGATTATTTCGCATGCCTGCGAACTTGAGAATTCACCGATAACGAGGAAATGGTTGTTATTTGATACTGTCATAGTTACGCTGTTATGTAAACGTAATTAGGGGTAGTTTCATACAATTTACAAATTTAATCGAAATTCTACAAAATTAGCAGTGTCTCATCAAACTGTACAGAAGTGTTTACATTAATGGCAAGGAACTGCACCAAACAATTGTTTGTGACAGAAAGAGTACATGTGTGAGCTCCTGTCTCACTTGTTGTTTCTAGCTAAACTTGCAAAATATAAGTAAAACTTACTGATTAGATTCACCCGACCATATTTATCCACCGCTTCTGCCGCCACTGCGTTAGAACCACCGCATCTGAGAAAGCTATGGCCAGTGTGATATGATATGGACAGACAGGTTGCGGTTCGAACCTGTAGGAGACTTATAAATTATTTTGTCATATATTTCCTTTTTATCATTTGGCATATTTATTTAGTATTTAGAAAAGGCAAGAACAACATTATTTTATATCAAATGTCAACTGCTTTCCCTTTTTATATTAAAATGTCAACTGCCTAAGGGAAAGCCAATATTGTTCTCATACTAATTCCGTCTGCTACAATTTCTTGAACCATTTAAAGAAGTGAAAGAATTTTAAAAATTGGTTTAAAAATGGGAATGCGTTTAGTCCTATACGGAAGAGTTTTGTGAAAAATCACCCAGTACCATATATTTTTCATATGCATGCAACGTACGTATAATAACATTTGCTCTGTAAATATTAAATTTTACTCAAATTTTGATACCGTCACCCTGCCCTAACCAATGAGCAGAATCTGCGGCGAAACCCCTCAAATTGTAGATCACAATATTAATTTCAAAGATATATCTTCAATAATAGAGAGGGACAAACATATATGTCACAGTAGCCCGGGGTTAAAACAGGCTTGTAATGCGATTTGCACGCGGTACCTACCTGCGTTGAGTCGTATACGGATGCGTTTTGTGAAAGATGAAAAAACTAGAGATATATTTATTTCATATGCAACCTATTGTAATATTTGCTCTGTAAATATCAATTTGTTACTCCAATTGACTTCGCCATCATCCACTAAACACTAAACCGAGTCGGCAGTAAAGTCCCTCAAATGGTAGATCTAAAGCTTAATTCACACAAATATGTTTTCAAGGCCAGATAAGGACAAACCTTAGGTCATAGTAGCCCGAATTATTAAGGCTTGTAACATCGTAATATGAGGTCTTCATTTGCGTTTTGTCCTATACGGATGAGTTTTGTGAAAGCTGAAAGAAATCACCCAGTACCATATATTTTCATATGCATGCAACATACGTATAATAACATTTGCTCTGTTAAAAAAAAAATCGTGTTTTGTTGCAGTTATGATGATGTTTAGATTGTATAATGTTTTTAAAAGTTTAGAAGAGGTCCACCGTCATGTTTGACTACACTCTCAAGAGCCATAAGCTAAACTCTGAGACATGCACCAAGTACCTGGGAATACACCTGACACAGAACCTCTCCTGGAACACCCACATTGACAAGACAACAAAGAATTAAAGGGAACAGTACCCTAGGTTTTCTCCATCGGAACCTCAGGATTAGTAATGGGGAAGCCAAGACCACAGCTTACATCTCACTTGTGCGTCTAAACCTATAGTACTGATCACCGTATGGAACCCCTACACTAATGACCAGACTAAAAAGTTGGAGATGGTGCAGAGGAAGGCAGCACGCTATCACTATTAGGCACCACAACACCAGTAGCGTCGCCACCATGCTGGAACACTTACAGTGGGATACGCTGGAGCCCCGAAGAACTAAAGCCCAGCTTACCATGGTATACAGGATTGTCAACAACCTGGTCGACATCCTAGCCCAACAGCATCTTACTCCAGCTTCAAGCCGCACCAGATCTACAAATAGCAGAAAGTACAGGCAGCCATCATCATATACATCATACTATAGGAATTCCTTTCCCCGGACCATCACCATATGAAACAGCCTACCGTCGGCGACCGCTGACGCCCCTGACTGGGTATCCTTCAAGCAGGGGTTATCATCACTGAAGTTCTAAGTAGGACCATCCCAGCTACAAGTACCTCCTGATGATTACTGGGGCTGTGCCGCCCGCGGCCAACGTAACCGGTGAGGCTTGCGTTAAAGGGGCAAAAAGCTAGCTGGGTAACACTTTTGTCTACTTCTCCCTTTTACCTATCCCACTTTTCTAACTATCTATCCTTTCCATCTTTTCCCTTGACCAAACCACCCGTCTCGTGATAGTCAAGTGTGACTGAGTCGACATACGATGTATAGATGTAGATGTTCAGAAATGTATCATCGATCTGTTATTTCTCATCTGTTACCCTACATATCAACCACCAAATATCTAGTCTTCATCAAAGATAATGGGTACCAGATATACAGGCAGCATGATGGTCTGGGTATCCAGGACCGGATATGTAGCCACTTTTTCCTCAGTTCCGAAATCCTGTACGATAATACCTCCATTTCGAACATCTCCCAGTTATCAAGCAGTGCCCAAAACAAAAGAATAATTTCGTACCGTTTTACAATAGATCTAATGAAAAACAAATTATGAACATGTTTGAAAATTTACTTCTCAAGTACACCATGGTATTTGGTTTAATCTAAAATATTGAAGAAATTTGATTGTTTCAGAACTTTAAATTATTGTTTGCAACCAGAAGTGGATTAGTAAATTAGTATAAAGAGCTATGTGATTTGTTTTGTGTGACTTTTATAACATTTGTTAAAAACTTTTAAAAACATTATACAATCTAAACATCCTAACTGCCACAAACACGATGTTTTGTAACTTGTCCGATAAAATAAGAAATTTACCCTCATGTCCGATAATACCCTGATCGACGTATGGGTATTTTTCAAACGGGAGATCTGTAGAATTTTCTGCTTTTATATAGAAATTAGGTTGAGTTACAGCGATATATGTATGTCGGCGCGCGCGCTCTGTAGTGCCGGTGCGTAGCCCAAAAAATCTAGCGCTTGTGGCTAAAATTGGTATGATGATAACAATACCATTCTTCGAGGTCGTAAGAAGATTAGAGGAAGCCGGTCAGTTTCCGGTTGACGTGTAATGGCCGACAGACAGAAAAAAGAACCGACTCCACCTCCTTTGCTGCTTATGCCGGCCGGTGGTGGTCTTACACTCACACCCCCAGATCAACCAAGTTTATATATGCCAGTCATCCAATCTGAACCCTCACTTTTTGGCGCAGGTGTGTTAAATAATTTGCCTTCCCATATTGTGTCAACATAATGTTTCAAGATTTTTATCATGTTTTGTCATTTTTACACATGTCATTTGTCACAGATAGGCACTTTCAAGACCTAGGCTCGGAGACTTGTAATGAGCAGATGCAGTGGTCAGGTTTTAATTTGCTGGACTACGAAGCAGTTGATCCTGGCCCTCCATCATTTGTCTCAAATTAGCTAAAACAGTTCAAGCTAAAACAGTTCAGAGATGTTATGATACACGCGTTTTGGATTGCGGAAACGTACCCAGTATTGAAACCTAACCAGAAATTGTGCCAGAAGTCTGTCGTGCTATAATTTCATCAAATCAAATGCCACAGACACACCTGTTAATTTAAAATATTTTTTTATTCATTTGTCTTAGACTTTTGATCTGGCATTAAATGATCAATGCAATACCATTAGAGTGGTGGAACCTATGCTCGCGGTATTCCTATGCTCGCGGTATTTCGATAATTACGCTCTCTGCAGAAGCACTGATAAAAATATTTCATCATGCAGTGTTCAACACCAACCAGTGATGAAATGCCTTTACAACAAATGTAGCGATAGCCACGCGTGCCGCTCACGTGACGTATACAGCGCCGTACTTTTTTACGTAATCTGTATCCTTTCGCACAAATCTCACACAAATATGTAAAAAATCACTAAACTAAAGTTATTTTTTAGAAATCATGCATTACATTCGATATAAGTACTTTAGGAGCAGATGTGTGAATGTGACCCCTTTTGACTACCTACGAGTGCCTTTCGAACCATAAAAGTCGATGTTGATCTTTAGTATTTTGACAAAGTCCAAATGGTTCTTTCTGAGATGTAGAGAGGAGTAAATTTCCTACACAGAAAAGAAGTGTAGAAAACATCAGTGAGTTAATCACTGCCGTTGTTTGAATCATTAATACTTGAACATTCTGTTTTTAAATAACATTATCGTACGTTTTTAAGCTTTGTTCTAATAGTGACTTCATTTCTGTAAGGGAAATATACACATAGATAATAATTTTTTCTTGCTTCTTCAGGGCCTCCTCGGGGTTTTTTCATTCTTGTCCCCAAACCTTTTCGCCAATTTTGAAAAAGTTGGAGCCACTTTAGAGCCATTTTTGTAGCCAAAGTTCTGGCCCTTTTATTTCTTTTAGTTGGCTGTCATAGTGTGCATAGAGAAATAAATATTGTAAAAAATTTTTCTTTTAGGAATAATAACAACTTTTGAAGGTGTATTTAGTTTATTGTAGAAGTAAATTCAATTTGTATTTGGATAAAATGACACAAATCATTCTCTAATTTAAGAATCATATCTATCCATGTCAGAATTACCAATATTTCAGGACTCATTTATTTTCGGAAAGAAAATTCGGATTTTTTTCTATTCTAAAAGGTCGAGTTGAACACTCTTCTAATGATTTTTAAGAACCCACGGTAGATAAGTGATATCTTCGTTTCTGAACATTTCAATTTAAAAGGGAAAATAACCAGGTCCAGGATGCAAATTTGAGGCCGATGTTTTTTAAATTTTCGGATCCATCGTTAAATCTTTAATGAAAAATTAGGAATCAAAAATTATTGCAAAAAAGTAAAAAATTAAATGTATCTTCGTACTTAATTAAATATTCGTCAGTCTTTCAACTGCATGCACAAACATGACAATCTTTTTCTTGTAAAAATCGCAACACATAAAGTCACCGTAATCGGCGTTTAATTTGGTGAATTCTCGGCGAAAAGTCAAACATACAAGCTGGCAGATGTTTTGATTACTGTTAATCTTAAATTCACACATTATTACGAAATTTTATCTTCTCAAAGTGTCAACCAACTTCAATAGTCGAATTGTCAAATACACCGCCTAGACTGGTTATCGATTTTATTCACTACAGCGTCTAGGTAAACACGTGTATCGGGAACCAATTCTTGGGCCGCTTATATCACTACGGAAAAAAAAATGCCGAGGAAAAAACTATGCGCCACTTATTTCGCCAGTTCGCAAAATTTAGCGCCAAATTCTTAAATTATCGCAAATGGCGACATTGGCGATCGGCAGCGGAGGCCCTGCTTCTTAAAAAGATTATATATGTACAAAATACCGCGAGCATAGGTTCCACCACTCTTCACAAAAGTTTCAAATTGGTTTTTGGACGCAAACGAGAGGGCTAAGACGCTTTCCTACGGAGGTGAAGGCCCCTGGTTAGAATCCTGGCTACTCCCATTGCGGTGTGTCCTTGGGCAAGGCACTTTATCACGATTGCCTCAGTCAACCCAGCTGTAAATGGGTACCAACAAATTGCTGGGGGTGAGGTATAATTGGTTTTAACTGTTCCTAACATAGGGTCGCAGAAAAGCTCTATAAAGCTTATGTTAATTGTTTCAACAAGCAATGGTAAATAAAACTTACCTTTACCTTTTGGTCCTGCTCTCTGCAATATTTTAATTGCCAACCATTGCAGTTGTCCTGTGATTGGGGTACTCTTCAAATCTAGCGGTATAGAATCTTTATTTTGATATGGCACTTTTTAGGTCATATGTCTTTATTTATGGAAACTGTTGGGAATTTAACTTTATAAAGTATAATATTAAGAACTTTGTTAAAAATTCTTATATTTTTTAAGTCAAATACATGCATTAAATATAAAAAAATTTGATCCTGAAATTCAAAAGTAACCATATGCTATGAACTTTGCATGTCATCAGTTTCTCACGGGAGTCAGTGCGCAGATGTTGCAGTTGACCTGGTTAGGTAAACAAAGTGGGTTATGCCATAACTTAGTGGATGCGATGGTAGCCAGAACTTTTAGTTTGATTAAATTGTATTTATTGTTTCAAACTAAATTTGTCTCTTAAACCCATAGTTAGGAAGGCGATGCCCATTACAGTCTTTTACTGATTCTGTATATATCATCAATTTATAAGGTGAAGTCCTATTCTACATCAGCTTAACTGATAATTGCTATTGTTGTTAATTTCTGATGATATTTAGCTTACAATAATTTACGCAATTAAGATTTTTTATGCCCCTGAAGGGTGGCATATTAGTTTTCAACTGTTCGTCCGTTCGTTTGTTCGTTCGTCACAACATATACTTTTTGCATGAAGGCTCTTTACTCGTGAACCACTGCACCCAGGACCTTCAAACTTCACATGCTGATAGTACTTATTGAGTACACGACCCCTACTGACTTTGGGGTCACCAGGTCAAAGGTCAAGGTGCTGCTGGGGCATTTGTCACCACTAGTGACAGCTCTTGTTGACAATTCAAAATGACAAACACTGTGAATTGGACATCCATATGGCTAACGTATTTCAGTATTGGAAGTGGCTTGGGGTTCTGTAACTGAAATTTGAGACCTGAAGTCTAGAGGCCCATTGAATTCTCTTACAAGTTTGAGTCAGTGTCAAAGTAACATTATCCCCAGTAAAAGATGCTAAATACCTAGTTCTCTACATCAGTCATGACCTTAGTGTGAAACACATAAGTATACAACAAGCAATCGAAAACAAAACCAATTTCAAACAGGCCTTTAGGTTTCCTCAAATGCAACATCAAAACACAAGTAAGTTATTATAAATGCACAATTTTCACAGCAAACATTTCAATGTTTTTCAATGCAGCCAGTCAATGTATTAGATATTTTGGTCTCTCTGAATTAAATTTGTCTTTCAGTTCGGAAAACAGCATTGAAGCTTCACTTTTTATAGATCATATTTTCACATTTATTCAGTATTTAGATAAGCATTCAATACAGCTTTCAAGATTTTTATGTAACATTATACTACTGTGTAACTATTACAGAAGATGAAGGGCTTGGGGAAGCTGACAGTTTTGTTGGTCAATCTCCCCCTCCACAGGGAGGTACACAGCTCAGTGCTCCACCACCATCTACGCTGTTCCAGAGTCCAGGAAGCAACACAGCCCCAGATCAGTTTGCACACATAAATCATTCAACCCCTCTTCGACCACCAGCTGGCCCACCACACTCGTACTCAAAGCCAGCTGAAAACATGATGCCACCTCTGGCGCCCACTTCGCAAGTCCCAGTAACAGGGGCCACCATGTCCTCAGTACCACCTATGCCAAATGCAAGTGGTGAGTCCTAAATTATTCTTATATTGAAAATAACATGTATTCAGTAGTATTTATATTAAG
Organism: Mercenaria mercenaria; assembly: GCF_021730395.1. Taxonomy (NCBI): domain Eukaryota; kingdom Metazoa; phylum Mollusca; class Bivalvia; order Venerida; family Veneridae; genus Mercenaria; species Mercenaria mercenaria. Next base: position 26,736,143 of record NC_069369.1, read on the forward strand.
TTATTTCCACTGTTGTGTACGACTTCTTTGCATTAAGCTTTCTCAGTTCTTATTGAAATAATATCACGTTTGTCAGATGGGCAGCATAGGGTCAGCTTGGTCATCATATTTTCTAAACCTACGTAGAGTCAGTAAGCAGTTTCTCAATATCTGTTCCTGCTTTTCAGATTGCATCATAATAGATATGCACAGTATTTTGTAATTATTTTATGTAAAAAGTATGTGTTCAGCATTACTCATTATTCAGTTACCTGCATTACTCATTATTATACCCCCACCAAACATGTTTGAGGGGGGTATATAGGAGTCAGTTTTGTTGCGTCGCGTCCCGTCCCGAAATCTATTATCTCAGTTATTACCAAATGCATTTGATTCAAACTTAAAATACATGTTCCACCTTATCACCAACATCATGTGACACAAGGTGCATAACTCTTGACACCAAGTTTTCAGAATTAGTCCCTTTTACTTAGAATTTAAGGTTAATTTTGTTTGTATTTTCACTATATCTCAGTTTTTTACTAAAATGGATTTGATTCAGACTTAAAATAGTTGTTCCACCTCATCACCCCGATGATGTGACATAAGGTGCTTAACTCTGACATTAAAATTTTTTTGAATTATGTCCCCTTTTACTTTAAATTTAACTTTTAAGGTTGATTTTGGGTGTATTTTCACTATATTCTCAATTATTACAAATGGATTTGATTCAAACTTAAAAAAGATGTTCCACCTCATCACCCACATCAGTGACACAAGGTGCATAACTCTGACCCAATTTTTCATGAAATTTTGCCCCTTTTTTCTTAGAATTTAAGGTTAATTTTGATGTATTTCACTTTATCTCAATTACTTACTGAATGGATTTGATTCAGACTTAAAATAGTGTTCCACCTCATCACCCAATCATGTGAACAGGGCATAACTCTGACACTTTTTTTCTTGAACTGTGTCCCCTTTTACCTAGAATTTTAAGGTTAATTTTGATGTATTTTCACTATATCTCATTCTGATTGGCTTAGAGCCAAAGGGAAGTAACCTTTTTTAACTTTTGTATGAGTTTCTTCCCCTTAAATTCCAGGAAAATTTGTCTATTTTTAGAAATCCTATTTTTAGATTTTTATATTTTGGGATTTTTCTAACTTTTTTATCATAAGTCCTATGTAAAAAGTAAAAACATTTTTCCGTGGTAACATGGGTCGGTAAGACCTTTTTTTATCACTTTTAGTGTATCTCTAATATTAGAGATTTAATTATTTACTAGTATTACTATCTAGTATTATCTAGTACTACTTATATGTGGAATCCCAGGATGAAGTACTCCAAAGTATATTTAAGATTCCTTATGGTTGCCATTCTTCTTTTACAAGACCGTATGGTGGGGGTATGAGTCACTCCTGTGACAGTTCTAGTTCAGTTACCTGCACTCTTGAAAATATTTTTTTTAGGTTTGTCAGGTTTATACAGGAAGCATGGATCTAACAGGTATGCACAGATGCCATCTGGGACTTATGCAAATTCGCCAGCCAATTTGATGGCAACTCCACCTGCACCCATACCTTTCTCACAAAACTTTACAGAGGCGACTGCGTCTGCACCATCAATGATGGCACCAAATGCTCAGCCTGCAACCCTTCCTCCTAAGCCAAGTATTGGTCAGTTGCCGGGTATGGGATATGTTCCCAATGCTACAGGTTTGTGATTTGTAATAACATTCATTAATTGAATAGCAAACTGTTGATTAAAAAAAACATAGTCACAAAATTTCAGACACTTTGGTGAGAAAGCTGTGATATCAACTTTGATAACTCCATCTTTGGATTGTGGTCCTTCACATAGTTAAAATACACATAAAGTGCTCAAAAGTTTATGTTGCAGTTATGTTAGAAATTTTTCACCTAGAGTCAAGAAACGATGAACAGTGAAAGGAAACTTACTGACATACGATTTTTGCAAGATATTTTTTTATAAAAAAACTCAAAAATATTGTGCAGAATGTAGTTAACTATTGCAGTGCTTTTGAAGGAATGGAGAAATTTTACATTCTTCTTGCATGTTTACCTATATGATATCTAACTTTTATTTTCACAATATATTATTAAAAATTTTTGATTAATCAGTGTCATATTTTACTTCTATGCCAAATTTTGGAAATGAAACATGTCAACAAATTTCAACCGAATTTTGAACAAGTAACTTTAAGTGAGGTATTGTTTTTTTCAGGCACTTATATCCCAGTAGCCCATCACTGGTGTTTTTGTAAGAATGTGGAGGGACGTGACATTTGGTACCCTCTCTCCATGGCAGATAATCTGGCTCTAGAAGATGCTTTTAAATCTGGTAAACAATTTTAGCTGGACTAGTCTAAGAATAATAAGGGTTATTGTACTTATTTATGATTGTTGGATGTCCATCCATCCAGCATCCACTATTTCTTTTAATAACTTCTCATAAACACCAGGGACATTTTAACTTGACAACAAGAAATGTTCCTTACTTGGTACCTTTTTCAGATCTGTGGCATCCGTGCAGAATACATTTGTTTTTCTATAATATTATCTATTGGTAGATCAAAAATCTGTTGAGAAACTGCTGGTCCAATTTTGAGATACTTTCACAGAAATATTCCTTCATTGACCCAAAACCAATTTCATTATAATCATTCTGGATTTTCAGAACATAGCCACCAAGTGGCTATTATTATTCAGTAATATGTATATATATTTCCAATTTATGCATAGAGGAAACTTTTAAAGCCTTCTTTCTCCAAAGATGTTGGCATAATTTCAAAATAATTCTGGGAAATTCCTGACGGGCCTCTCTACCAGTGTTGTTTAAGCAAGCTATGAAACTCTATGAGTAATCTAGGGTTGAAAAAATGTTGTTTGAAAATTTTGTCCAATATCAAAAAAATTTTCTTTTACGTCAACCAGTACCAGAATTGTTTAAGCAAACTGTTAAATTCAGGTTAGCTATCTAGGGCTGTCATAGTGAATATTCCATTTTTTTCTGAAAAATAAGTATGTTCTGACCATATAAAAACACAAAAACAATCAGTTCTCTAAAGCCAAAGGTCACATATCAAAAAATTTTTGAGCTACTTTCTTTGCAAGTTAACATAATTTAAATTTTATGCAAGGAAAAAGAGTAATTTTAAGAGTAACATGAAATAATGTTTAGCCATTTTTATGAAATTGAAGCAAATGGTTTTGTTAGCACTCTGAAAAATATGACTGACATGCCTCAAAGGCCAGATAATACTTGTAGTTTTGCAATGCTTTGTTAATTTTGACTGTTTTCATAACCTCGAGTAACAATTTCAGTATGGAAATTAGTTTACAGCAGCAACTAAGAATAGAATATATGAGCCGGGCCATGAGAAAACCAACATAGTGCATTTGCGACCAGTCTTATCAGGATCCATGCTGTTCGCTAACAATTTCTCTAATTGCAATAGGCTTTGAAAGCGGATGCGCAGGCTGGTCTGGATCCATGCTGTTCGCAAACGCACTATGTTGGTTTTCTCATGGCGCAGCTCATATATATATCAAGTCAAATGTATTTATGTAATAATGGGGTAAAATAATGCAGATTTTTCATACTTATTTAATATGAGTCAGAAATTTCTTTATGCGGAACTTTGCATACTGTTTTAAATGTAGGTCAAGAGAATGTTCTAGTTAGCACTGACGGAGGGCGTTACGATGTAAATCTGACAGAAAGGCGTCGGTATGCAGTTTTCTGGGAGGAGGAACCCAAGGTTGTACAGAGATGTAGCTGGTTCTACAAACGTGAGGGAGACAATCGTTATGTGCCATATGAAGAAACCTTTGCTCTTCGCTTAGAGGTAAACACTTTCCTGATTATTGAAGAATGAATCAGCTTAATATTTTTCTATGACAATATCAGGAAGATCAAATTAAAACAAAAAATGTTAAATGACTCCATACATTTCAAGATTACAAGACTTTATGATATATTTTGTACATGGGTGGTGAAATCAGTTGTCTGATTTGATTTGTCCAGCTTGCCCCATAGTCCATACAGACAAGTAGAATTTCACAATATTTTACAATTGGTCTTATCTATAAACTGGTCAAACTTGGAAGAATTTTAAAGTTCAGACATCACTTTTAAAGTAGAATTTCTTTCTCTAACGGCGTTTATTTTAATCTAGATATTAAATATTCAGGATGATTATTTTCTTGAAATTCAGATTATTAGCTCATCGGAGACAGGGGAATGGGGCCGAATTTTGGCCCAAAAAACAGCCTAAAAATCACTGACAAATCTGGGTCATGTGGGGTCAAAAATTAAGTCACTAGGTCAAATCAAAGAAAATTCTTGTTTACACTCAAGAGGCCACATTTTTGGTCCAATCTTAATGAAACTTTGTCAGAATATTTGTCTCCATGAAATCACTAGGTCAAATATGTTTACACTGTTGCTCAGTTGAGTCATCTTGGCCCTCATGTTACATGTATCTGTTTAACATATTCTTGTATGAATTATTTAAGATAATATATCAGTTGAGCAGATAAATATATACATGTTTACATCTTTTTCTGTGCAGAAGTTAAAAGCATGAAACTTTTTGCTCGCTTCCCTTGCCTATCATAAATACCATGAGGTATTGCAGACCATGATCTTGGTCGGTGGCAAAGGCAAAACCACGTGCAGGCTAGCAGGCTAAGAGTTCATCAGTTTTGCATGGAAATACACAACATGAATAAAACTTTAAATGTCATAATTGAATGTAGTTTTACAAGATTGACATGATTTATGTGACAGCTCAATTAATATTGATTCTACTTGTGCAGGAAGAGTATAAAACAGCTGTTACGAGTGGAGTTTGGCATAAACCAATCCAGTTTGAAAGTGGAGAGTCTGTGGTGATGCACAACCCTAATGTGATGGTTCATTATCAACCTTCAACTCAGCCTGATGAATGGGGGACTGTACAGGTATCTGTTTACTTTGTGATGTTAACTGCTTCAGCTGGTTGTTATGATAATGGTGATACCTGACTTCATTATGTATGGCCATGCCTTATCCAGTACAAAATACAAATAACAAGGCTAGAATTTAAGTATTTCCTAAAAAATGCAATCCAAGCAATTACTATGTATACAAAAATAGAGTAAAATATACTTTATCGTTTTATTTGATATTTAATACTTCTATTTATTACATAATAACTTTTAAATTGCTTACTAATAAAACATGCTCACTCTGTTTTAATTATCAGTAAATTTTGGTACTTCTATGCATAGGTGAGCAATGCAGTGCCAACACAGGTAAAGTGTCTGTCCATATGTGTAGCTTGATTTACCCTCTTGTAATCTTATAGACAGAAATGCAAGTTTACTCAGACATAGCTATAGCTTTTTTTATTGTCTATTCTTTCTAAGGAAGTGCTCATGGTAAGTTTCTAGGATCCTTGAATGTCTGCCGTCCTTCCATCGTCAGCTATTTCTTTAAAGAAAATTCCTACTAAAACACCAAGCCAATTCAAACCAAACTTTACCAGAAATTTCCTAAGGTGGTCGTCTTTCAGATTCCTTCAAATTAAGGTCATCCAATGAAGAATTCTGGTTGCTATTGCAACTAAATGGAAAAACTTTAAAAATCTTAAAAACTGCTGGCCTGATTTCAATAAAATACATTAATGTAACCTTCGTTCAAATTCTTCCAAGCAATGTAATATACTTAAAACAAACATGGCTATAGGGAAAGCTGTAAAAAAATTCTCTTCTGAAACTGCAGGCCTGATTTAAAATGATTTCACTGAAATATCCACGGGGTGATCTGCTTCCAAATTCCTTTAAGCCGAGTTTTTAGCCCACCATCATCAGATGGTGGGCTATTAAAATCACTCTGCGTCCGTGGTCCGTCCGTCCGTCATTCCGTCCGTCCGTCAGTCCGTCCATCCGTCCGTCCGTCCGTTAACAATTTCTCGTTATCGCATCTCCTCATAAACTACTGGGGGGATTTTGACTAAACTTTGTCAGAATGATGTATTGATACCCTAGTTGTGTCCCCCTGAAAATCAGACTGGTTCAACAATTTTTGAGTGAGTTATGGCCCTTTGTTTATTTCTATAATTTATATAGATTTATATAGGGAAAAACTTTGAAAACCTTCCTGTCCAAAACCACAGAGCCTAGGGCTTTGATATTTGGTATGAAGCATCATCTAGTGGTCCTCTACCAAGATGATTCAAATTATTTCTCTGGGGTCAAATATGGCCCCGCCCTGGGGGTCACATGGTTTATATAGACTTATATAGGGAAAAACTTTGAATAACCTCTTGTCCAAAACCACAGGCCCTTTAGGGCTTTGATATTTGTATGTGACATCATCTAGTGGTCTTCAACTAAGATTGTTCAAATTATACCCCTAGGGTCAAATATGGCCCCGCCCTGGGGGTCATATGGTTTACATAGACTTATATAGGGAAAAACTTTGAAAATCTTCTTGTTTAAACCACAAAGCCTAGGGCTTTGATACTTGTAATGTAGCATCAATTAGTGGTTCTCTACCAGGTTTATTCAAATTATCCTCCTAGGGTTAAATATGGCCCCGCCCCGGGGGTCACATGGTTCATATAGACTTATATAGGGAAAAGCTTTTAAAATGTTCTTGTCAGTAACTACAACATTCAAACTTGGACCACATGTATGTTTTTGAGTGGCAAGATGAACCTTGACATGAGTTGACCTTGATTTTGACCTAGTGACCTACTTTCACATTTCTGTAGCTACATCCTTCAAATTTGGACCACTTGCATAATTTTGTGCACTGGAAAAAACTTTGACCTTTATTTTGACCTAGTGACCTACTTTCACATTTTTGAAGGTACAGGCATCAAATTGGGACCATATGCATAGTTTCGTGTTTCAAAATGAAATTTGACATTGATTTTGACCTAGTGACTACTTTAACATTTCTCAAGCTACAGCCTTCAAATTTGGACTACATGCATAGTTTTGTGTACCGAAAAAAACTTTGACCTTGACATTGACCTAGTGACCTACTTTCACATTTTTGAAGGTACAGGCTTCAAATTTGGACCACATGCATAGTTTTGTATTCTGAAATAAAATTTGACCTTGATTTTGACCTAGTGACCTACTTTTACATTTCTTAAGCTACAGCCTTCAAATTTGGACCACTTGCATAGTTTTGTGTACTGAAATGACCTTTGACCTTTACATTGACCTAGTGACCTACTTTCACATTTTTAAGTTACAGGCTTCAAATTTGGACCACATGCATAGTTTTGTATTCCGAAATAAAATTTGACCTTGATTTTGACCTAGTGACCTACTTTTACATTTCTCAAGCTACAGCCTTCAAATTTGGACCACATGCATAGTTTTGTGTACCGAAACAAACTTGACCTTTACATTGACCTAGTGACCTACTTTCACATTTTTGAAGGTACAGGCTTCAAAATTGGACCACATGCATAGTTTTGTATTCCGAAGTAAAATTTGACCTTGATTTTGACCTAGTGACCTACTTTTACATTTCTCAAGCTACAGCCTTCAAATTTGGACCACTTGCATAGTTTTGTGTACCGAAATGAATTTTGACCTTAAGATTGACCTGGTGACCTACTTTCACATTTCTATAGCTACAGGCTTCAAATTTAGGACCACATGCATAGTTTTGTGTACCGAAACAAACTTTGACCTTGACATTGACCTAGTGACCTACTTTCACATTTTTGAAGGTACAGGCTTCAAATTTGGACCACATGCATAGATTTGTGTTGTGTACGGAAATGAAATTTGACCTTGAGCTAGTCAATAAGTCTTGAAATTTGGAACACTCAAAAATGGCACATTGGTGGGCGCCAAGATCACTCTGTGATCTCTTGTTTAGTTTAAACTTCAAAGGGTTATTTCAATGGAATGTGTGCTACAGTACTTGAATAATTATACCATTACCAATTTATCTGATTCATTCTAAATTCTGATCTTGTTTAGTTACTACATTAAACAACACTATTAAAATGTTTATGGACATACACTACCAAGGAGAGTAAATTCTGGTAATCATCATAAAAGGCAAATTGCCTTTAATATCTCTCGGTTTTCAGAGGAAACTGTATGTTGATTGATAGAGGTTTGGTCAAGAAAAATTGTTTGGTTTCCTGAAAAGATGGGTTCCAGTTTATATGGGTAGTTTTCAAATGAAATAAGGCCAAATGTAAATTGAGTTGTTTTTGAATGAATAAAGATGATATTGTATTAATTTCTTAAAAACACCATCTATCAGTGTCCATTTTGAAAACTCATATTTTTTAGCTTTGACACTGAAAGGCTACTCAGATAGTTTAGTAGGTAGAGTAACAAGAGTATGACTATAAAGATCAGGAGAGGCATGTTTGTCTCATTTTAACAAAGGACAGTATATGCGAAAGTTGTCAAGTTACTTTCGGAGAACAAGTCAGTTCTAGTACATAATCAAGAGACACTGGCAGCTGAAATACCATTGAAGAATAGTGTTGATTTTAAATCAAACAAACTAAAGTTTCTAGTGTTTGTGATAATGGTTTGACACCGTAATTGTTAAAAAAAAATGCCTGTATCATGTCTATCCACTTGCATAGTTGAGGTCTTGTTAAAAGTTGCATTGTTACGCGTATTTGTAGTCTGTTACATTCAGTCAGTATCGTAAACAGCAAGAATCTACGATGTTCTTTGAAGACTTTCTGCTGTTTAGTTCAGCAGTTACTTGCACTTCTGTATAGCTTGGACTGTTGTTACTGTGATTAGGTTGATGCTGTGCAAATTGTTTGATCCCAGTTGTTGGTGTAATGTTGTTCCCATGTGGCTAGCTGTTTTGTAAAACATCAGCCAGATCATTTGTTCTCCACGGTACCACCTGAATTGCATGTAGTGAAGTTTCTGTTTGTGACTGGCTAAAATCTAGAAAGGCATTTTTAAAAGTTAACTGATTGTTAATAAAACATTGAAATAGTGGTCAGAAAGGACAATAAGACTAAGCTCAAAAAGAAAACAGAATCATTAATTAGCGCTCTTTCATGATTCTCTACCCCTGTGTTGTTTTTATCCCTTGTTGAAAAAATGTACTTTCCTTTGAACATGACTGAGTTTCACAAAGAGTGATTGTTAACCTTGCTTGCCATTGTTACCTGAACAGAGTCCCAGATATAACATTTACTACATGTATGTTGTTTAACCAAACATAGCTCAAGGTCTACATGTGACTCAAGCCAGTTGCCTTACATTTTCTGTGTTTGGGAAACACTGGATAACTCAAGCATTTGCTTATCCCCTTATAACCTAGAGCAATTACTTTAGTTAAAAAAAAAAAACATGACTAGAAGTTATGAACCTTTAGTTTTATTTTTCGTAGTGGTTTGTGCACTTCCATGCATGTGAATAAAATTTTTCTATCAAAATTTAATTTCTGTGTGTTTTCGTAAGTTAAAATATCAGTTACAGTCTTTTCATTATTTCCTTTAAATGTTGACCTCTCTGTCATTCTGTTGTTCTCTAGAAACCTTTGCATTAATGTTCTTACATACAGCTGATATCTTGCATGTCCAACTTTTTAGCTCACCTGTCCCAAAGTGACAAGGTGAGCTTTTGTGATCGCGCGGTGTCCGTCGTCCATGCGTGCTTGCGTCAGTCCGTAAACTGTTGCTTGTGACCACTGTAGAGGTCACATTTTTCTTGGGATCTTTATGAAAGTTGGTCAGAATGTTCACCTTGATGATATCTAGGTCAAGTTCGAAACTGGGTCACGTGCTGATAAAAACTAGGTCAGTAGGTCTAAAAATAGGAAAACCTTGTGACCTCTCTAGAGGCCATATATTTCACAAGATCTTCATGAAAATTGGTCAGAATGTTCACCTTGATGATATCTAGGTCAAGTTCGAAATTGGGTCACGTACGGTCAAAAACTAGGTCAGTAGGTCTAAAAATAGAAAAACCTTGTGACCTCTCTAGAGGCCATATATTTCACAAGATCTTCATGAAAATTGGTCAGAATGTTCACCTTGATGATATCTAGGTCAAGTTCGAAACTGGGTCACGTACGGTCAAAAACTAGGTCAGTAGGTCTAAAAATAGAAAAACCTTGTGACCTCTCTAGAGGCCATATATTTCACAAGATCTTCATGAAAATTGGTCAGAACGTTCACCTTGATGATATCTAGATAAAGTTCGAAAGTGGGTCACGTGCCATCAAAAACTAGGTCAGTTGGTCAAATAATCGAAAAACCTTGTGACCTCTCTAGAGGCCATATATTTCACAAGATCTTCATGAAAATTGGTCAGAATGTTCACCTTGATGATATCTAGGTCAAGTTCGAAACTGGGTCACGTACGGTCAAAAACTAGGTCAGTAGGTCTAAAAATAGAAAAACCTTGTGACCTCTCTAGAGGCCATATATTTCACAAGATCTTCATGAAAATTGGTCAGAATGTTCACCTTGATGATATCTAGGTCAAGTTCGAAACTGGGTCACGTACGGTCAAAAACTAGGTCAGTAGGTCTAAAAATAGAAAAACCTTGTGACCTCTCTAGAGGCCATATATTTCACAAGATCTTCATGAAAATTGGTCAGAACGTTCACCTTGATGATATCTAGATCAAGTTCGAAAGTGGGTCACGTGCCATCAAAAACTAGGTCAGTTGGTCAAATAATAGAACAACCTTGTGACCTCTCTAGAGGCCATATTTTTCATGGGATCTGTATGAAAGTTGGTCTGAATGTTTATCTTGATGATATAAAGGTCAAGTTTGAAACTGGATCAACTGTGATCAAAAACTAGGTCAGTAGGTTTTGAAATAGAAAAACCTTGTGACCTCTCTAGAGGCCATACCCTTGAATAGATCTTCATGAAAATTGGTCAGAATGTTCACCTTGATGATATCTAGGTAAAGTTTGAAACTGGGTCACGTGCCTTAAAAAAATAGGTCAGTAGGTCAAATAATAAAAAAACCTTGTGACCTCTCTAGAGGCCATACTTTTCATGGGATCTGTATGAAAGTTGGTCTGAATGTTCATCTTGATGATATCTAGGTCAAGTTTGAAACTGGGTCAACTGCGATCAAAAACTAGGTCAGTAGGTCTAAAATTAGAAAAAAAATTTGACCTCTCTAGAAGCCATATTTTTCAATGGATCTTCATGAAAATTGATCTGAATGTTCACCTTGATGATGTCTAGGTCAGTTTCGAAACTGGGTCATGTGCAGTCAAAAACTAGGCCAGTAGGTATAAAAATAGAAAAACCTTGTGACCTCTCTAGAGGCCATATTTTTCATGAGATCTTCATGAAAATTAGTGAGAATGTTCACCTTGATGATATCTAGGTAATGTTCAAAACAAGGTCACATACCTTTGAAAGCTAGGTCAATAGGTCAAATAATAGAAAAACCTTGTGACCTCTCTTGAGACCATATTTTTCAATGGATCTTCATGAAAATTGGTCAGAATTTTTATCTTGATAATATCTAGGTCAAGTTCAAAACTGGGTCACATGAGCTCAAAAACTAGGTCACTATGTCAAATAGTAGAAAAAACGACGTCATACTCAAAACTAGGTAATGTGGGAAGAGGTGAGCGATTCAGGACCATCATTGTCCTCTTGTTCATAATTGTGAGTTGTAAATATCAGTTAGCTCAGCAACTGCAGTATAATATTCATGATGAAAGTAGAGTGTATTCAGACAATTTTAATGGATGAAATATGAACGAGTAAAAACTTACTATTTTTTTTTCATATTTCTGGTTGTGTTAAGGAAGTTTTCATGGTTTTTCTAAGGCATATGACTCCAATGTGATCCAAACATTATACAAGCTAATACAAACTAGAAATTATATTAAGTTTATAGTACAAAGTTTCTGCATGTATTTCAGGGTGATCAGTTGCGGCCACGTGTTGTGAAGCGGGGTGTTGGAGACTTTGAATCTATAGACGAGGGTGAATCGAGACAGGTTGACCATGTAGTATTTGTTGTACATGGTGTAGGAAGTGTGAGTGATTTTAGGTTCAGGAGTATAGTGGAGTGTGGTAGGTACATTCTTATTGTACATGGTCTTAGAGGGGTGTGTGTGCGTGTGAATTTAGATTCATGAGTGTAGTGGAAAATGGCAGTACTTTCTTATTTTACACGATGCAGGAAGTGTGTGAAGTTGTAGGTTTAGGAATAGTATGGAGTATGGTTTATTCTGTCTAATGTGCAAGTCAGATATATTATACAGTTCTCATAAAACTTGTAGGCACTAAAATGAAAAAGGAATTCTGTGATTTAGAAATAATTGTTTTCAAATGTATGTGTTTTTTGTATTGTTGCATACAAAACATTTGTGTAGGCACCAAAATGAAAAAGGAATTCTGTGATTTAGAAATAATTGTTTTCAAATGTATGTGGTTTTTGTATTGTTGCATACAAAACATTTGTGTAGAGAATTTGATCCTTACATTGTATAGATAAGTTCCATGAATATATTTTGTACTTTTGAAGCATTTAGCAATGATAGAAATTAAATATTTGTTATGTAACCACTTTGAAAACAAAAAGATTATGACTGTATTTCAGTGGATGATTTTCGGTTAATATCTCAGAGTTTGTTGTCAAGTCATTTTACACAGTATGTTGACAGCAACAGAATAGGTCGTGTAGAGTTCCTGCCAATACATTGGCATTCTGCATTACATGGAGATGCTACAGGAATAGATAAGTAAGTGACAAATAACGTTTCTTTTGTGAGTTATTTAATCCACATGGGTTTTGTATCTCCTCTTGGAACTTCCAAGTAATACCTATCGAGGATCTCAGATTATGGCATAAATGTAAGCCGAATATACAGACGAACCATGTAGAAGCATATTTGTATAGCCAAAGCTTAAGGGTGCTTGTCTTATTGTGTCCCCAGTATTTAAAGCCTGGGTGGCGTAATTGTTGGAACTATCTCTTGGTCAGTCCTTCATTCTTATGTACTCAACTCCTTTAGTTTTATCTTGAAACTTGGTATACTTCAACAGCATGAAATGAGCTTTGCTCATACTGACAGAACTTTCAAATCCAACTTTTTATGCCCCCGGCATCTACTGATGTGGGAGGCATATAGCGATTGTCCTGTCCGTCCGTTCGTTCGTTCGTCCATCCATCCGTACAAGGTTAATCAAATGGGACCGTTTCGTCTAGCATCAATACCCCTTACTAGAATGACTTGTTACTAATGCAGATGTAGCCTGTGACCATTCCTCATGTTCAAACATCACCTGACCTCAGTTTGACCTTGACCTCGTTTTGGACTTACGTTGCTTTATATGGGCCATCTCGTGGTTAACCAAATGGGACCGTTTCGTCTAGCATCAATACCGCTTACAAGAATGAATTGATACTAATACAGATGTAACCTGTGACCATTCCTCATCTTCAAACATCATCTGACCTCAGTTTGACCTTGACCTCGTTTTGGACTTGGGTTGCTTTGTATCGACAAGGATGCCACCGGGGGCATCAAGCGTTTATTGAACGCAGCTCCTTGTTTCTGGAGTTATGGCTCTTCTTTTTTACTTTAAACAAAACAACAAAGCTACAGCGGAACATGCTGTACTGAACATAAACTGTTTCCATCCATGGATGTGTAACAATTGTAGGATAATTTAACAGCTACTTTGTATTACTTCATTACTTTTTGCAGCTATCACAGGTCAAGAATATTGAATTAGTGGTTAGAAATGTTGGTTGAGTTAAAGTTACACACACACATTTAAGGTTGTGTAGCATGGTGAAGGAGTAGCCAAAGTGCCAGTTGGAAATTACATGTACTGCATGATCAGAAGGGCACCTGGTAGCACTGCCAGCTGGATAGGGCTCTCATATAAAGATAGTATACATCCTAAGAGAGGTTTTGTACCTGCAACTTAACAGACTTTATCAACTCAGCCATCAAGGCCACTATTAAAAATGTGGCTGTGTATAATCACATAATTATGTAATCTGTCTTTAGCTTGATGGTCTATGTGCCATTAAAATATTTACTTTTATTTCTAGGAGAATTAAAGCAATTACACTACAGAGTATAGCAAAGTTACGAAACTTTGTTAATGACACATTGTTGGATGTTTTATTCTACACAAGTCCTACATATTGTCAGGTAATATATTTATAATTTCCTCTCTGTTCCAAATCCATCTGTTCAGTAAGAAATAAAATTGAAATCTGTAATAAAGCATCTAACTGGCAATTTAATGGTGATGGTTCATGTGATGAGAGCACAATTTACTTACTGCACCAATCTCATAGCTTTAAAGTTGGTTGAGTAAGCACATTGAAGTTGTTTAGCTTTACTGGAAATCCATTTCAGAATTCATTCAGTTCCTTGCATATGTTTTTCACAAAAGTTCAAATATGCTGAATTCTTTGCATGTTTCATCAGGTTGTATAAGTTAGTTGTTTTCTTTATTGGTACTGCACCTTAGAAATTTATATCGAAACAAGTAGATTTTGATTTCCTGATTTTTTAGCTCACCTGTCACAAAGTGACAAGGTGAGCTTTTGTGATCGCGCGGTGTCCGTCGTCCGTCGTCCGTCCGTGCGTCCGTAAACTTTTGCTTGTGACCACTCTAGAGGTCACATTTTTCATGGGATCTTTATGAAAGTTGGTCAGAATGTTCATCTTGATGATATCTAGGTCAAGTTCGAAACTGGGTCACGTGCCGTCAAAAACTAGGTCAGTAGGTCTAAAAATAGAAAAACCTTGTGACCTCTCTAGAGGCCATATATTTCATAAGATCTTCATGAAAATTGGTCAGAATGTTTACCTTGATGATATCTAGGTCAAGTTCGAAACTGGGTCACGTGGGTTCAAAAACTAGGTCAGTAGGTCTAAAAATAGAAAAACCTTGTGACCTCTCTAGAGGCCATATTTTTCATGAGATCTTCATGAATATTGGTCAGAATGTTTACCTTGATGATATCTAGGTCAAGTTCGAAACTGGGTCAGGTAGGGTCAAAAACTAGGTCATTAGGTCTAAAAATAGAAAAACCTTGTGACCTCTCTAGAGGCCATATTTCTCAATGGATCTTCATGAAAATTGGTCAGAATGTTCACCTTGATGATATCTAGGTCAAGTTCGAAACTGGGTCACGTGGGGTTAAAAACTAGGTCAGTAGATCTAAAAATAGAAAAACCTTGTGACCTCTCTAGAGGCCATATTTTTCATGAGATCTTCATGAATATTGGTCAGAATGTTCACCTTGATGATATCTAGGTCAAGTTTGAAACTGGGTCATGTGGGGTCAAAAACTAAGTCAGTAGATCTAAAAATAGAAAAACCTTGTGACCTCTCTAGAGGCCATATTTCTCAATGGATCTTCATGAAATTTGGTCAGAATGTTCACCTTGATGATATCTAGCAGGGCCCACGCTGTCGTTCGCCACTCGAGCCATTTGGCGAATCTGCGATGAAAGTGGCGAAGAAAAATCTCGAGTGGCGAAAATGAAAAAATGTTCGTAATTTGGACCGCCATTTTGTTTCAGACGTTCTAAATCGTAACCTCCAAGAAATTATGTTAAAAAAGAGTTGACTGGTTCCGATAATTTTACCTTATAAAATTAACTTATTTCGGGATAGTATTACCCAGTCTGCGTTTACTTTACATATAACAATGTGTGATAAACATCTTGACACGCGAGAAGATGCAATTTGCAATCAATTAGCAACCGATTATCGGGTTAAAATAATCTTTTTGTTTTGTTGTCATTACGGCAGATTAAATGATTGATGCCTTTAATTTCCATGGATCAAATAATTAATAAATAAATCGGCAAAATAATGAATGGTTTGGTGAATTTTTTAACGTTGTCGCCACCGTCAGTATGTTAGTCACAGGCACGGGTCCAATGTATTTTTTGTTTAATATAAAAATCCTTTTTTTTCACACAAATATACTTTTTATATGTTAGTCAAATGAAAAAAAAAATGATGACAACAAATCCGGTCACAATATTATACATGACACTGTGACCGGATTTTTGTCATCATTTTTTTTTTTCATTTAACTAACATATAGAAAGCATATTTCTGTGAAAAAAAAGGTTGTTTTTTTTATATTAATCAAAAAAAAAAAATACATTGGACCCGTGTCTGTGATCTTAGTAAGTAATTAGTAAAGGTGTTTGCCAAGTTTTTTGAATGTCTTTAAAAGTTAGGAATGGATTTGAAATGTAATCCTGTATCAGGGTAGATTTCTGGGAAGCAGAGAGCACCAAAAACACAGCCCCCGGGCCATGCATTTACATACATGTAGTAGGCCCACAACAAAAAGAAGCTGTAATGGAAAAATGTTTCAGACAGGTTGCTTCAAACATCCAACAACATTTTAAAATACAAAACTTGCTTTAGAGGTATACCCACTTTCATTCAAAAGTCCCCCTATATAGCTAGAATATCACCATTTGCTTATGGGAAGTAACAAAAATTTTCAACGCGCCGCGGGAAGGGAAACCTCTCCAGCACCCTCCCTACCGTTCCCGAGAAAAAAGGTGGCTCCAACTTTTTTCAGCCCAGTGTGGGCCCTGATCTAGGTCAAGTTTGAAACTGGGTCACGTGCGTTCAAAAACTAGGTCAGTAGGTCTAAAAATAGGAAAACCTTGTGACCTCTCTAGAGGTGATATTTTTCAATGGATCTTCATGAAAATTGGTGAGAATGTTCACCTTGATGATATCTAGGTCAAGTTTAAAAGTGGGTCACGTGCCTTCAAAAACTAGGCCATTAGGTCAAATAATAGAAAAACCTTGTGACCTCTCTAGAGGCTATATTTTTCAATGGATCTTCATGAAAATTGGTCAGAATTTTTTATCTTGATGATATGTAGGTCACATGTGCTCAAAAACTAGGTCACTGTGTCAAATAATAGAAATAATGACGTCATACTCAGACACTGGGTCATGTTTGGATAGGTGAGCGATTCAAGACCATCATGGTCCTCTTGTTTTTTTCAGTGTATAGCTGATGCAGTAGGGAGAGAAATTAACAGACTGTATGATTTATTCCTGACTAGACATCCAGGCTTTACCGGTGGAGTGTCAGTTGCTGGACATAGTTTAGGTATTTCTTCCGAAGATTTTTTATGCCCCCCTTCGAAGAAGGTGGAGTATACAGTTTTGCAGATGTTGGTCGGTCCGTAGACCATTTGGTTTCCAGATGATAACTCAAGAACGCTTGGGCCTAGGATCATGAAAGTTGATATGGAGGTTGGTCATGACAGGTAGATGACCCCTATTGATTTTGAGGTCAGTTGCTAAAAGGTCAAGGTCACAGTGACCCGGAACAGTTAAAAGGTTTCCGGATGATAACTCAAGGATGCTTGGGCCTAGGATCATGAAAGTTGATAGGGAGGTTGGCCATGACCAGCAGATGACCACTATTGATTTTGAGGTCAGTAAGTTAAAGGTCAAGGTCACAGTAACCCGGAACAGTTAAAGAGTTTCCAGGTGATAAGAACACTTGGACCTAGGATTATGAAAGTTGAAAGGGAGGTTGGCCATGACCAGCAGATGTCCCCTATTGATTTGATTTTAGATCAAAGGTCAAGGACACAGTGACCTGGAACAATTAAACAGTTTCCGGACTATGACTTGAGAATGCTTGGGCCTAGGATCACAAAACTTAATAGGGATGTTGATCATGACCAGCAGATGACCCCTATTGATTTTGAGGTCAGTATGTCAAAGGTCAAGGTCACAGTAACCAAATAATTTCTGTTCCTTGTGCAATTACTGAATGCATCAAGGGGGGCATTTCATGTTCTTCGAGCTCTTGTTGAAATTTTCTGTGTAGATTTGGCTGTTTCCTGGAGGATATAACATGATACAAATACTTTAATGTAACATACTTTCGATAGAGTTTGGAAGTTGAGCACAGATTATCAATTAGGGAAAATTTTGGCTTATTGGTCAATGGAATTAGCTCAGCAGAGGGTTCTCTGTAATTATATAACCTTAGATAATTTTTCAGATCTATTTTACAATATTCTAACTAACATTTTGATGAAAATGGAGATAAACATATTTTATAAGAATGGTCTTGCCAAGATCCACATTTTGATAAAACTTCAGTATTACTTAGTACTTCATCATTTAGTGGGACAGTTACTTGAAAACTTTAAAGTTGATTTTTCAACATGGTAGAACACTGTGTATTGAGGTAAAGAGTGGTTTTTTTCTGCTGTTTCATGTGAGAAAGTTGTCACTAGCTTCTGGGGAACACAAAAATATGCAGATGTACATTTTGGTAAACTCGCTGATATAAAATATCTGAAATGCTATTGAAAAATTAAAAGTTAAGCACTAAACTGCACCGAAAAATAGTGTAGAGTTTAGTATTGCTTTTTACTGGATGGACAAATTTTGACCCGACTACATTATGAATGTAAGTTATGATTTTGTACCTTGGTTTTGTAGGAGCCTGCATATTATTTGACCTGCTACAGCACCAAGCTGATCCGTCTGTGATCTCAGAGAGTAATACAGAATTGACCAATGGTAGCAGAGAACCTTCTCTAGAACCAACACCACAGCCATCATTAACTAGTCAGACAGAGGTAAGTATGCATTGACTGCTTACTCTTGTATTTGATATAGTTCTCTTTTTCTTGATGTAGGCCAGTCACAAGTTTATTTCTGTAAAATTGTTAGATCTGAATTTGCTCTTATTTGCTATACGTGGTAAAATTGAATGCATTCATGACTTATTCTTGCAATTTTAGTAGATCTCTAACAGATGGATCATTTATACAGTGGCTTCCATGTCCAGGTGGTTTAAGTCTTGAGTTTGAATTACATGCCCCTCACGTCTCTGAGTTCAAAACCCAGCTTGGGATGTAGAATTGAGCTATCCAGCTGGCTAAGAGAAGGTCGATGGCTCTGCCTTGTGCTTGAAATTATGTCTGTCAAGTGATGTTGAAAAATGATGTTGAAGTAATGCATAGTCATCAAGTATTCTTTGGGGGATTCCCGTGCCGAGTGGTTAAGGACTTGTCCCTCACTGATGTTGGTTCAAGCCTCGCTTAGAGCGTAGAATTCTTCATGCGAGGAAGCCATCCATCTGGCGTACAGAAGGTTAGCGGGTCCTACCCAGAGCCCACCTGTGATGAAATAATGCCCAGAGTGGCACCTGGGATCTTCCTCCACCACCAAAAGCTGGAAAGTGGCCTTACAACTTTTAATTATTTTGGCATGTTGTTTAACCCAACATGGTACAAATTTCATGGCTCTTGATGTTAGTTTCAGCGACATACTTTCGGGCTAAATATATTGAATTCTGTTCATATTACTGACTCTTGACTTGTTTTGGCAAAAAAATTTAATGACTGTTTTATTTAATGTTTTTTTTTTTCAACAGAATGAAGTAGTTGAGCCCGAAGAAAGTGGGGACCAATCAGAAGAGGAAGAATCTACCCTAACACTGGCAGAATTGCTGTCCAAAGTGGGATTGCACGATAAACAAACTTTGTTTGAACAAGAACAGATAGACATGGAGGCATTGGTAATCAATTTGTTTTTGTTCTTTAAGTAATATTAAAAGAAGTAAATGACATTTTGTTTATATGTTTATGACTGAATGCCTTTGCAGAAGTCAGTGAAATTGTTTTAGACAAATACATACTGCTCACCTTTGTCCAGCTCATGGATGAGGCAATTTACTTTAAAAGTCAATATTTTACTGTTACATGCTTCTGGATTAGTACAGGAAGTTACTGTAAAATAAAGACATTCCCATACCTGTTGTCAATAGTTTCATTTGTGCTTATATTTTACATCTTACATTGACTGTTCAATGTTGATAATGTAAGAGATTGGACAGAATTTCAATAAATTAATTCTATAATGAGGCACAAAGGTCAAAGAAAGTTGTGTATGCAGAGTGGTGTGTTTGTTAGAGGTTATGACCATAACCCTTACCCTGCTAAATTTCTGTAATGAACTTGTCCATCTTTCAGTTTGGACAGTACCATTAACTGTAAAAAAAAAGGGGTACATACCAAAAAGATACTGACTGAATGATGAACGGTGCAGATCATGATTAGACTGCATGGATGTGCACGCTGATCATGATCTACACTGGTCGCAAAGGCAGAATCAGTCATGTCCAGCATGATAAGGGTTGAAAGAACTGCAAAAAAAACACACTTGTATAGCAAATCTTGCTGCACTAGTCATTGCAGGTGTGTTCTCATTTCTAAAGTTGCGAAATTTTGAGCCTAGCCAAAACTCTAGAATTCTACGTTTCTGCTGTAAACTTGCATAGGTCACCAGTACAAAAAACGAAAGCCAACAGAAAAAAGACTTCTGGTCTGTTGCAGTGTTTAATGCGAATTCTTTTTTGTTTTGCTGTTGTAGATAATGTGCAGTGAATCAGATCTGAAAGATCTGGGATTGCCAATGGGTCCCAGGAAAAAACTACAGGGTATTCTCAAGGAAGAACAAATGAAAAAGGTATATATTAAAGCAAGTCTGTCTCACATTTTTGTGTGTGTGAAGGTATAGGATTCTTGTTCAATTCTGATTGTGACTATTAAAGTTGACAAGCTTTTGTAAAAAAAAAAGATTATGATAAAACAACAAGGAATTTTGTTTGTTTGTTTGCTGGAATTTAATTTTGTTGCTTGATGTAATCTTAAAGTTCACCAAAGTTCGTCTTGCAGGAATACAAGTAATTTCATTGTGCGTAATGCCAATGTTAAGAGCAGATTTAAACTTTTAAGGTATATACTAACATAATGGAAATTTATAACAGATGTTTGAGAGATAAATTAAAAATGAAAGTTTAATCTGTTTAAGGATAAGAAACAGAGAGACCAGGAAAGGAAGACAAAGCAGGCTGAAGATCGTAAATTACGAGAACAACTTGCAGCCGAGATGGCAGCACAGCAGCAACAACAGAGAGAACAGCAACAAAAGCGAGTAGGATAATTTAAATAGCCCATGTATCAGGTAGAGTTTAACGTTACTGTTTTTTTCACTTCTAGACCTAAAAAGGAGAAGAAACTGTCTTTTACATTTTTCAGTGTGTAAATGTACTCTCTAAGACAGTTCCTATGTTCGGTACAACTGTTATTGCACACAACAGTTGAAGCATTATTTTGATAATTGACAGCAAGGAATTCTGCAGCGCAACTGCTGAAAGAGGTCTCTTCTTGTTCTTGATTGAGTTACAGGTGCCTGTCATACAATTACTATATCATTTTTGCTGAAACTACAAATTTGTATGCGAATGAATTTGAATGATTACAAGGTATTTGTCTCTGGGTTGGTGAATAAGAAAAGTCAAGGAGTCATTAAGTTGATCCTGAAGAAAGGCAAAGGTTGTTTGCTGATCAGATAGGTTTACCTTAAGCAACACTCCTTCCATCTGGAATAGTTTGCAGTGATGATAATTGCTACACCTTTGAATATGTATTGAAACTAATTTCATTTTATCTGAGCAAACAGATTAATTTTATATAAAGCTTTGGTAATGAATTGAACATGCATTGAGAAAGACCTAGTTTTAAAAGGGCTTCTTAAAGGAATTTGATATGAAAGACATTGTCATGTAAATATTGGTTTTATTCAGAGCTACCCCCTAATGCAGAATGCATGTAAGTAAATAGGTCCTTTAATGCGTATCAAGCTAAAATGTCATGTTACTTATACCGCTTAGCTCAGTAGGTAAGAGCGTTGGTCTACGGATCGCGGGGTCGTGAGTTCGATCCTCGGGCGGGGCGTATGTTCTCCGTGACTATTTGATAAACGACATTGTGTCTGAAATCATTAGTCCTCCACCTCTGATTTATGTGGGGAAGTTGGCAGTTACTTGTGGAGAACAGGTTTGTACTGGTATAGAATCCAGGAACACTGGTTAGGTTAACTGCCCACCATTACATGACTGAAATACTGTTAAAAAACGACGTTAAACCCAAAACAAACAAACAAACAAACTTATACAGTCACTACTTAAAATGGCAAAATGGCATTCCGATGCTGTACTAGCATATTATGTATTGTGTGGAAATAAAATAAAATTAAATTTTCATTTTCTTCCAGGAATGACCATCAAGGGTCTAGTTTAACAGTTGACTACCTGGTTGGTGTAGGGGGTACAGGTCAGCCCCAGATCAAGTACACACAGCTCAAGTTCAGTCCAGTTTGTTGTTTTGCGCTAGGGTCTCCTGTAGGAATGTTCCTGTCTGCTAGAGGGGTAGAGACCATTGGAGAGGATTTCAAACTTCCCACTTGCCAAAAATATTTCAACATATTTCATCCAGTATGTATATTCGTTACTTGTTGCTCGGAAAATAAAACTGTTTTGCTTGTTTTTACGTTCATGCATGAGAAGTAATGAAATGTGTAACACCTCTTACGCTCCCTTAGGACAACACATAAAATGAAAGGGGAAACTTTTGTTTTAAGTGTAAAATCAGTATAATCTGTCACCATATTTTCACTTATCAAAAACATGACCTCAAGAGCTATAAAAGGGGGAAATTTGTTCGTCCAATTTTGAAATAATTTCACAAAAATGTTCCATTTATGACCTTATCTAAAACTTGTTCAGATCATTCTGGTACATGTCAAAATGGCCACCAGAAGACGTACTGTATATAGTGGAAAAAATATTTTTTGCTTGCGAGATTGTTAAACAAGCTGTGAAACTCTGATGGGCAGTGTGGGGGTATCATGGCCCACTTGTTCAGACTGGTTTAAAACTTCTGCTTTCAGTTAAGATAGTTAATCCATAGTAAATGTTTGTCCGTTTGGAGACACTATTTATACAGTGGTAAGGATAGTACACATATTTTGAATTACTTCCCTTTATGCACATTTATTTCACAAGATATTAAAAAAAATAGATTATTAACATTTTATTTTTATCATACTTATAAAAATTTCAAAGGTATTTGATATCTTGCTTATTGAGTACAAAGGTCATTTTAGGAACAAAAATTAAATGAAACTTGATATAAATGTATATAAAAATATTATAAATACAAATTGAAGTGAGTCATTGATAAGGTTGCAATGATGACATAGTGCTACACCATTGACTGTTGTGTGAGAATTCAATCACTATACTCTGAGCAAACTTGATTCCTATGTAGAGTATAAAAGTCTCAACAATCTGGATCTGATTTCTATAGTAAACAAATAGGATGATAAAGAGCTATCAAGTAATAGTTTTTAGCTCGACTATTCAAAGAATAGTAGAGCTATGGACTGGCCCGTGCATTGGCGTCCCGATTTGGTTAAGCTTTTGTATGTAAGCTGGTATCTCAGTAACCACTTGTGGAAATGGATTGAAACTTATTCACTGTGATAAACTGACTTACATTCCACAGGTTCCATAACTCTATTTGCTTTTTTTTTACAAAATTATTCCCCTTTTTCGACTTAGAAATTTTTAGTTAAGGTTTTGTATGTAAGCTGGTATCTCAGTACTCACTAATGGGAATGGATTGAAACTTCACATACTTATCCACTGTCATAAGCTGATATGCACTGTGCAGGTTCCATAACCCTGTTTTGCATTTTTACAAGATTATTCCCCTTTTTTGACTTTTGTCTTCATTCAATTGACAAGGCTGTTGAATAGTCGAGCGTTGCTGTCCTCCAGCATCTCTTTATGATTTTGAAATTGTTTTTGAACTTCACCATAGTTTTCTTCCTACCAGTTGTATTTTAATAAAGAATTGTATTACAAAAAAAATTGTTTTCTTTTATTTCAGTTTGACCCAGTGGTATGTATAACAGCTATTTTCAAATTTGATTGCCTTATCTAAAACTAAATGAATTATTGAAAGTCTTTGTTACATGCGCTTTGATTATTGCGGATGTGTGTGCCTCCGAGGTTAGTTGCCATTCTGAATCATTGATAGCTTGTGAATTTTCTAGAAAACCTGGAGTATTTTATGATAACTGTCAGAGAAATGTGTGTGGAACTGTACTCAATTATTTAGTAGTTGCTCATTTGATGCACAGCATTGATATTCGGTAACTGATGTGCAGGCTGATCATGATCTACACTGTTAACAAAGGCAGAATCAGTCGTGTCCAGCATGATAAGGGTTAAGCAAAAGTTCTGCATTATTAATTGTAAGGAGAGGTGAAGTATTAAATATATATTGTTTATATTTTCTAGGCTTACAGATTAGAGCCCCTGATAAACCCAGCAGTGGGCAATATGAAGCCTTTTCTCATGCCTCATCATAAAGGCAGGAAACGTTTACATCTAGGTAAATTGCTCATTGTAATGCATATCTATAGTGAAGTGTTTGCACAGACCTGGAAATGTCATGGAGATCCATTTATTTCATGGGGAAAAATCATGAAATTGGAAACTGTCCATGACAGGGATATTTCTAAAAAATGACATAAAATTTTAAAATGCCTCTGCGAATTACAGTAGATGATAAAAAATAAATAAGCAGTACTTTGAATTATTACTTTTTTTTCAAAAAGAAACTTAACAAAATGCCTTCAGTGTATCTTAATGTGGTATGAAATTTAATGTGGTTATTTTTATCCTAGATAATTTCCAATGGTCATAATTTGAAGAACTGACCATTTTTGCACTGTTTCTAGTAACCAGAAATGTTCAGTTTTTACATGTTTTAGCTCTATGTTAGCATTTAAAATGTCATGGAAAACTGTAAAGTCATTGAATAGTGGAAGCTTAAGTCTGTGCAAAGTCTGTTGTTTCAGAAGTAACATTAGAAAAGAATATAATATTGTGTGAATAAACATTCCTTGTACAGTATATTAAGTCATGAATCTTGGATATCAGTTTGGAAGTGCTAAACTGTTGGTGGTGAAATAGCTTTTGGGAATGGTCCTCTTGTTTGTTTTATTAGAGCTTAAGACTTCAGTACATATTAATCAGATTTTTAAAATTATACAGTGGATCTTGGAAGGTTCTTGGATTTCTAATTTAAAGAAAAAAAAATAAAGATTTTGAGTTTTTAATATTTCATGGGGATTTATGGAGTCCAGAAATCCATAAAAAATGAGCCCAAATGAATCGTACTAAGTACTCAGTATGCGTTGTTTATTTTAGAATTAAAAGAGAGTCTGGCTAGGATGGGTACAGACATTAAACAGAAGATAGTAGATTCGTTGAAATCTACATGGACTTCTATTAATAACTTTGCTCGTGCACACCAGTCCGATGTGAGCCTGGAGGAGCAGGTAGCGTCGGAGATGTCGCAGATCAGTAGACAGTTAGAGGATGATGATAGATCTGAAACCGCCTGTATGTTATTTTATTTTATTCTGATTTCTCCATTATACATCATTGTTAGTTGTATTTTTTGGGGGGCAATTTTTACAATCTTTAAGGTTATGATGTAGACTTGCAGTAAAATTTGTCATTACAACATGCGTAATACACTAAACAGATCTGTACGGGTTACTATAGAACATTTACTCTTTCCTCTGATTGATAGCAAGTTATGAAGAGCATTTGAAATGAGACATTATAGTAAGACTATTTGAACTGATTTACAGTATGTTGTCTATACAGTAACATAAAAATTGTACTTCATCTAAACAAAGTTTGCTATGAATTCATTTGATATTATTTCAAAGTTTGAAAGTTGCCATATGATCTTAACCCTTACCATGCTGGACACGATTGAGTCTGCCTTTGCGACCAGTGTAGATCATGATCAGCCTCTGCTGCCAGCTCATCCATGCAGTCTGATCATGATCTGCACTGTTCGCCATTCAGTCAGTATCTTTTTGGTATTCACCCCTTTTAATAATTAATGGTACTGTCCAAATTGAAAGAAGGACAAGTTCATTATAGAAATTTAGCAGGGTAAGGGTCTAATTGTGTCAATATGGCCCAACAAAGAAAATGAACTGATTTGAAGCTTGTCCAGCTGACAAATGCAAAAGATGATAAAATATTTGGAATGAACACATTAATAATTTCAGCTGTAACATCCGGTCTTGATGAAGATATTTACGTTGGACAGCTAAATGAAGGACGAAGGGTGGACTACGTGTTACAGGAGAGACCCATAGAAAGTTTTAACGATTACGTCTTCTCACTTACTAGTCATGGTTGTTACTGGTAGGTGTCTGTCACCTTTAATATAAATATATCTTCAGCCTATGGCAACAAGTAGCTACCGTTTTAGGATATTAATGAAAACTTTTAGTGTAGACAGAATTAAGAACTAAAGTGAATTCTGAAACAATCTGATTACTTTTAAACAAAAACAGGTAAAGAAAAGTTGTATTAAAATGGTTCAAGGTCAGCTTAATAAAATAGTACTTTAGAAATATTACTAAACATGATGTCACATTACAAGTTTATCATGTAAATGTGGTTTATTCTGCATTGTTTTGTCAGAGCTCTTTTTGTCCTGCTTAAAGTTACAAATGGTATGTTTGTTGCCAAAATATCTTTCTATCAAATAGGTTACTAGATTTTTGTCTTTACTAGATTTTCAAAGTTACTTATATTTGATAATGTTTTTTTTTTTCAGGAATTCTGAAGATACAATGTTACTGGTGCTGAAAGAGATTTATTCCTTATATGGCATTTCGCCTCAGATACCTGGGGTTGAATCGCAGGGTGCTCAGAGACATAGAGTAGGACCTCCTCCGAAAGGTCCTCCCCCTGCAGGATCTCCTTATGGGGCCTTGCCTGGAAATATAAATAACTCTGCAGTGACTTCACCTCTGAGTAATTACGGAAACAGCTTTAGGGCCCCACAGGAGCCTCCACATATGTTTAATGTTAGTAATGGACCCCCATCAGGGCCTCCTCCAGCGACAGTTGGATCAGGTCTGCCACCATTATCAGGGCCTCCTCCATTCAGTATGGGACAGGCACCTAAACCAGGACCTCCTATGGGGCCTCCACCGACAGCAGGATTTATGAAGAAATCATGATAGTTGAAATACAGTGTAGTGTGTGACCAGAAATTGTGATATAAATTATGCTCTTAAACCAGTAGAAATTTGATTCCTGTATTGTTACTTGCTTTTAAATATTACCCTTTTTGAGGATTAATAGTAACTTTAAAAGATTGAACCATGTGTGGTTTATTAATGCAAATTTGAATTTGAAAATGTTATATTCCACAAAAGGAAATAGGACCTCTAAAATGACGACCATTGAATAAATTTGTTCTGGTTTAAAGTCGTGGAAATATGGCTGTTTATTAGAATGGAAGTAATTTAAACAAAGATGTAATATAGTTATTACAATCTGTGTTTAACCAATCAGGAGCAGCTAGTGTGTGTAAATGATTTATTTCATAATCATCATACTGTGAAATCATTTAATTTTGTGGGCATGAAATTTCATGGTTTTAGTCAAAATGGCAATTTCATGGGGAAATGAATTCGTGGATTTCAACTTTAAAACATAAATTGAATGGGAATTTTACTTGTGCGTTGGGATTAAATTTCGTTGATTGACTCAACCACGACATCTGCGAAAATTAGTCCCCCACGAATATTAATGATTTCACAGTATATCAAGAGTTAGACAGATTCTTGGAAGTATTTTAGAGAGCTCTGCAGGTTTGGATCAATTTCTTTTCATGCAACGTAGAATTTGATGTAACAAAGATTTTTCAAAGCATCATGACGTAATTAGAAAATTCAGGCAATAAAAAAAACGGTTGTACGCAGGGTTTCAGAAATCCCATGTCCGGAGCCCGGGGGCTACCAGAAAATTCTGCCGGGCTACTAAATTTTATCAGAGCGTGCCCGCTGGGCAACCTTGAAACTTCGTATCGAGTAGCCCGGAAATCAATAATTTAGTCTTCAAATATAATTTTGATAGTTGTCTATAATCTTCTTGTTTATCAAGAGATACACGCCCAAGGCTTTAGTTATTATCATCTACTGCCATAAACGGCAAACAATTAACCGTTAAATCGTACCCGCAGGCAAATGTTTACAAAAACATGTGCACGAGTGATTTTAGACTGATAACCAATAACACCAAAGTCGCTGATCGGTATTATCGGTAATATACAATACAATATGCAAACCAGTCTTAAAATTACGTCATTTTAGCGCCACCTGCCAAAGTGTACTTTCGGTTTCGCTGACCTCAATATTTAGCGAGCGATCAGAAAGAACAGATGTTTGATTTTGAGGCAGTTTAGTGCCTACACTGATTGTTTATGCTTTTCGATTTAAATACTTGCTTAACATGCAAAAAAATCGACCATGATTTAGCAAAATATCAGAAAGTATACAGAATTTTGGACAAACATAAATTCGGATAAGTGAATACACAGTACCAAGAATCTGTGTGACGTTATATATGCGGTTCTAGCCCGTTTATTAAACCAGACAGATGTTTAGAATCAGACAGAATTATGTCAACTTTAAAAAATTTTTAGATAAATTTCAATTCATACAGCTCTAAGGAATTTGCAAGTATATAAAAATTGATTTGCGTTCCCTTTATATTGCCATGTTGCAATAACTATCAGGATTACTCCTGATAATATTTCTCAGATTAAATACATGTACCGGTTTTATCTTTTAAAAGGAGAAAAAGGAGTAATGGTAATTGCTATATAAGAGAACAAAATTTATAACAATGTGCATATGGCTAAAATTATGAAACCTCTAATAATTTAATCAGTCCATCCACTGTAGTATAGAAGTAAATAAACCGAAATGCCAAGTAAACTTAAATGTCCGGGCAACCAGATTAAAATTTTGGTAATAAATTTGCAGATTTCTGAAACCCTGGTTGTATGTATGTTTATTTATACCCTTGTTTTGGAAAAACTGGACATATTATGTGATGGTGTGTGTTGTGTTTCTGTCGATCCATCTTTACATCGGTCATTTATTGTGTCGAGAGCATAATTTTATAACCATTACAGATATTGACTTTAAACTGAGACAATGTCCAGAGTGCTTGAACAGGGTCTGTAGGTCAAATATCAAGATCACGAATTGAGCTCAAAGGTCAAAACTGTCTTGTCATATTTTGTAACTAGAGCATGACTAAATAACTATTCAGACTTGGCAGGTAGGTCGGTTGGTTGAGAAGGTGTGCAGAGCCATGAACAGGGTCTTGTAGGTCAAGATCACAAGTTGAGCTTAAAGGTCAAATCTTTCCCGATATTGATTTGAAACTTGGAATAAATGTGCAGACTGTAACTTACAATCTGCTTCCCCCCCTTTTCATCCTCTGATATAGCCCTTGGGGCATATATTCCCGAGCTTGGCAGAGCTCTTATTGTTAGACCACATTAAAAAGTTTGAACCTGAAGCAAGTTTTCATATGAATGTCTAATAGAAAATCTCTATTTGATGGGATAATTTTTGGCTGTAGAAAAAATCCTGCAATGTAAATTTTTACATCGTAAGCTTTAGCCTGCTGGCGGCAAGTGAATCTGCCTATGGGACCAGTGCAGACAAAGATCAGCCTGCATACCCGTCCAGGCTGATCACGGTCTGCGCTGTTCGCTATTTATCCAGTAGATTTCCTGTGAACAATCCTTCGAATAATAAATGGACAAGTCCATTTTAGAAATTTAGCAGGGTAAAGGTTAAATAACTGAGAAAAGCATCTACAGCGAAACCTGTGCTAAAGTCCATCTTACAGAGGACTAGTTAGTTCCATTTTCTGATTTAATCATTTTGTATTTTCCTTCAAATGTGGACCTTTTTTTGGTTTTCCTTGCAAGATCTTTATACAGGTTTAACTGTATATGCATCAAAGTTTGTTTGTTTGTACATTTTTAGCTCACCTGTCACAAAGTGACAAGGTGAGCTTTTGTGATCGCGCGGCGTCCGTCGTCCGTCGTCCGTCCGTCCGTGCGTACGTGCGTCCGTGCGTAATATTTTGCTTGTGACCACTCTAGAGGTCACAATTTTCATGGGATCTTTAAGAAAGTTGGTCAGAATGTTCACCTTGATGATATCTAGGTCAAGTTCGAAACTGGGTCACGTGCCTTCAAAAACTAGGTCAGTAGGTCTAAAAATAGAAAAACCTTGTGACCTCTCTATAGGCCATATATTTCACAAGATCTTCATGAAAATTGGTCAGAATGTTCACCTTGATGATATCTAGGTCAAGTTCGAAACTGGGTCACGTGCCATCAAAAACTAGGTCAGTAGGTTTAAAAATAGAAAAACCTTGTGACCTCTCTAGAGGCCATATATTACACAAGATCTTCATGAAAATTGGTCAGAACGTTCACCTTGATGATATCTAGGTCAAGTTTGAAACTGGGTCACGTGCCATCAAAAACTAGGTCAGTAGGTCTAAAAATAGAAAAACCTTGTGACCTCTCTAGAGGCCGTACTTTTCAATGGATCTTCATAAAAATTGGTCAGAATGTCACCTTGATGATATCTAGATCTAGTTTGATACTGGGTCATGTGCCTTCAAAAACTAGGTCAGTAGGTCAAATAATAGAAAACCTTGTGACCTCTCTAGAGGCCATATTTTTCATGGGATCTGTATGAAAGTTGGTCTGAATGTTCATCTTGATGATATCTAGGTCAAGTTTGAAACTGGGTCAACTGCGGTCAAAAACTAGGTCAGTAGGTCAAATAATAGAAAAACCTTGTGACCTCTCTAGAGGCCATATTTTTCATGGGATCTGTATGAAAGTTGGTTTGAATGTTCATCTTGATGATATCTAGGTCAAGTTCGAAACTGGGTCAACTGCGGTCTAAAACTAGGTCAGTAGGTCTAAAAATAGAAAAACCTTGTGACCTCTCTAGGTGCCGTACTTTTCAATGGATCTTCATGAAAATTTATCAGAATGTTCAGCTTGATGATATCTAGGTCAGGTTCGAAACTGGGTCACATGCTGTCAAAAACTAGGTCAGTAGATCAAATAATAGAAAAACCGTGTGACCTCTCTAGAGGCCATATTTTTGATGGGATCTGTATGAAAGTTGGTCTGAATGTTCATCTTGATGATATCTAGGTCAAGTTCGAAACTGGGTCAACTGCAGTCAAAAACTAGGTCAGTAGGTCTAAAAATAGAAAAACCTTGTGACCTCTCTAGAGGCCATATTTTTCAATGAATCTTCATGAAAATTGGTCAGAATGTTCATCTTGATGATATCTAGGTCTAGTTCGAAACTGGGTCACGTGTAGTCATAAACTAGGTCAGTAGGTCAAATAATAAAAAAACCTTGTGACCTCTCTAGAGGCCATATTTCTCATGGGATCTGTATGAAAGTTGGTCTTAGTATTCATCTTGATGTTATCTAGGTCAAGTTCGAAACTGGGTCAACTGCGGTCAAAAACTAGGTCAGTAGGTCTAAAAATAGAAAAATCTTTTGACCACTTTAGAGGCCATATTTTTCAATGGATCTTCATGAAAATTTGTCTGAATGTTCACCTTGATGATATCTACATAAAATTTGAAACTGGGTCACGTGTGGTCAAAACTATGTCAGTAGGTATAAAAATAGAAAAACCTTGTGACCTCTCTAGAGGCCATACTCTTCATGAGATCTTCATGAAAATTGGTGAGAATGTTCACCTTGATAATATCTATGTCAAGTTCAAAACTGGGTCATGTGCCTTCAAAAACTAGGTCGTTAGGTCAAATAAAAGAAAAACCTTGTGACCTCTCTAGAAGCCATATTTTTCAATGGATCTTCATGAAAATTGGGTCATGTGGAGAAGGTGAGCGATTCAGGACCATCATGGTCCTCTTGTTTGTTGATATTTAATTCTTGTTGTTGGATACGGTGCAGTGTAAATTGATTAAAAATGTATTATGAAGAGTATTTAATTTTTATTTCAAACATTTTTATTTAAAATATATGTTTTTTGTCTGTATTATTTCATAAAATGATAATACTTCTTGCAAATATTGATAAATGTTATAAACTGCAAAAAAAGAGAGAACACTTTACAGGTCTGTTTTGATGAAATACCTTAGTATGGATCAAGTATCTTTACTGCTAGTTTTTACGCCTCTCACTACTGTTTGTGTAAGCACAACTTAGCTGTAAAATGTTATAACACTTTCAGTTCATTTTGCACTTGTTACATATTTAGCATAATAAACAATAGACATGTGTATTTCTTTGAAGATAAATGTAAATGGAGGAAGAAGTTTACTTTTGCCTAGAAATGGACTGAAAACTCGTGTCTCGAAATGGACTTAATTCCAATTAGCTTTCATTAGTAGTTACCGTTTTATGAAAGTGCATGCATTAGTTCATGACTTATTCAATATTGAGGAAAGTCCCGGATATTTCACATACATGACTACACTTTTAACATTACAGGTACGAGAAACCTTTAATTTTTAACCACTTTTAACAGATCTGAAATTTTCATTGTGGGCACAGCTGTTGACAGCAACCAAAAATTACCATTACTTGTGTGAAAGAAGCTGGACCTATGGCAAAATATTTCTATGGTCCTTGACTATGATTGCTCCCAAAATCATTCTCTTTTGACCCAAGTTACAGTTGCAAAAACGCCTATTTTTTACAAACAATCTGTGATTTCAGCAATATTCAGTGACATTTTTTTAACAAAATATTAATTCCGATTCAAGAGAAGTAAACTCAATATAGGTGATAAACATTCTTTTAACAATATATATATATATATTTTTCGTTTTAAAATTTTTCTAATTCTGTAAGCCATATAAATGAACCTTACAGTTTTCTGCCATGAGTATTTTTGTTATTTATACTTAATTTTGAAAAGTTTCACATTATTCAAGACTTCAGTATTAACCACAAAATTTCCAGTGAATAGTAAGTTATCAGATCACATTTGAAGCAGTTTCATGTGCAATACAAAGACCTGAAATAAAATGTTTGAAATTCTGTTTTGTTTTACTGTTGTTGTTTTTCTTATGCTTCATTGAAATTTACATGTATTATTATATTCATTCTTAGCATTTGTTTTCGAGTCGCCAACAGCTTAAACAATGTCAGCGACACATTGCTGCCGGAAATCATTGTAAATCAGACAATAAAACCCAAGAAGGTCTTGTTTATTTTCATTCTAATATATTAATTTAAATACAGTCAAACCTCAATATCTCGACTTCGGTTATTTCGATATCTCGAGTGGATTTCCCTGGTCCCGATTATTTTCTTTCTTATTTTATTGAAATCAACTACAGATATCTCGATTTTTTTATTTCGATTTTTTCGATATCTCAACTAAATTTTCAGTCCCAAACTTTAAAATTTACTCTGTTTGAACATTGGTTATATCGAGTGGACATTAATCGTCTGCCAAACGAGGTGCGAAATACTTCATGTCAATTGTCGTCTGCTGCAGGAGGTGCGAAAAACAACACGTGCGGTTGTTCACTCAGTTGTCCGATTTACGACCCGAAACCAATTAACCGTCTCTCATGTGTCATTAATTTTGTTTGCAACGTAAGCTGTGTAACATGCATATTGAGTAATTTGTATTGAATTGTGTCAAAATTGAGTGAACTAAATTGAATTTATAAACACAAAGACGCATCAAATATAACATAATATAACATTCTTCACGAAAAAAGAAAGAAAAAAGATTACATCTACCTCGCAATACTATCAAATTGCTTACACATGTCAAAAGGTGGGAGTCAAGAACTTGCCCAAGTACCAGTCGAGAGACTAGCAGTATTCCTAGAATGTGAAAACAGCACTGTTGAAGTTGTTCAACAGTGCAAGGTCACAAAACATCAGCGTCAATATACTTTTTTTTCTAAAAAACGTGTTTTTATCTACACAAAACTTCCTTTCCCAACCTACTGACCTAGGTTGACCTTAATCTGGTTATCTCGATTTTTTCGATATCTAACTTTTTTTTCTTGGTCCCAAGAAGTCTAGATATGGAGATTTGACTGTATGGTAAAAGGTATGCTGAGCTTCCATCATTCAGAATGTCGTGCATCAGTGTGACATCATAATTGTTGTTTTTCCTTCAGTTGTTCAGATATCTCTCGGAGTCAAGTAAATGTTGCAGACTTTCTTGCTAGTTGCTAACTTGTTTTCGACAAGTAACAGCACTTCCCAACAAATGTACTGGATATGTAGGGACTGTTGTGTATAATTACATACTATATTAACTACGAGATGGCTATAGAGTTTGTGACCCTGCACTCACTGGACAGGTAGAACTCGTTGGGCTAACTTGAGCCTTGGAATAAACGCAGCAACATTAAATATATTGCATTTAGACTGGGTACAATAAATTGGACATTAAAGCCTCGTTCACTGCAGTTATAAGGAGATACACTGCTGATTTTATCATGAAGGTGGGAGAAGAGGTGAACATTCTCAACAATAAGAACTCTGAATCGCCCTGAAAAGGTAGTAAATTTGCTGTTTTACTTCAATGTCTTGATTATATTTTGTGCTAGGATAGAGATCTGTTGTTACTGGTACTACAGTGAGCCTCCGTTGCCTGATGGTTAAGGTTGCTGACTTGGAATCGCTGGCCCCTTATATTGATGTGGATCCGAGCCTCACTCGAGGCATTGAATTGTTGTGAGGAAGTCATCCAACTGGCTTATGGAAGGTCGGTGGTTCTACCCAGGTATCCACCCGTGATGTAATAATTTACAGAGGGGCAGTTGGTGTCTTCCTCCACCATCAAAGCTGGAAATCGCCATATGACCTGGTGTGGCGTAAAACTAGACAAAAAAAAATACTGGTACTACAAAGAAAATCTAAACAAAAGCATCTGTACACTTGTATACAAAACTTGTTGGATGGAAGGAGGTCTTGTGTATCTTGTAAGGGGTAATATATTGACCAGCATATGATCTATTTCAGTCACACTTGTATAATGGTTGTCAACATTTTCCAATTATTGTAAAATGTGAACTTTTTCTGAAAATGTTATCCCCAAAACACCTTCCACCTAAGTTTGAACTATTTTTAATGTTTTTCAGTGATTTATTAAAATACAAGACTGAATTATATTTGAGAGTTTCACTGACCAAAACAGTAAGATTTTCATCTGGTAATTTTTACTGTTATGAAACCATACTTGCTGACAAAAGAATATGAATTATAAATAATCGTAAGACCTTCAAAGAAAGATACTTAAGTATACAAATAATTAAAAATGTAAAAGATTTGCACACGAACGTACTGAAATGTAACAGATTTTTTTTCTCTCCAAATTTCGACATGTCATTTTTAATAATAATAATGACTATTTTACGAGGCAAACATATTTGGTAACCAATCTTACAGACGAGTCTCATTTTTAGCTCACCTGTCACAAAGTGACAAGGTGAGCTTTTGTGATCGCGCGGTGTCCGTCGTCCGTGTGCGTGCGTGCGTGCATCCGTAAACTTTTGCTTGTGACCACTCTGGAGGTCACATTTTTCATGGGATCTTTATGAAAGTTGGTCAGAATGTTCATCTTGATGATATCTAGGTCAAGTTCGAAACTGGGTCACGTGCCTTCAAAAACTAGGTCAGTAGGTCTAAAAATAGAAAAACGTTGTGACCTCTCTAGAGGCCATATATTTCACAAGATCTTCATGAAAATTGGTCAGAATGTTCACCTTGATGATATCTAGGTCAAGTTCGAAACTGGGTCACGTGCCATCAAAAACTAGGTCAGTAGGTCTAAAAATAGAAAAACCTTGTGACCTCCCTAGAGGCCATATATTTCACAAGATCTTCATGAAAATTGGTCAGAACGTTCACCTTGATGATATCTAGGTCAAATTTGAAACTGGGTCACGTACCATCAAAAACTAGGTCAGTAGGTCAAATAATAGAAAAACCATGTGACCTCTCTAAAGGCCACATTTTTCATGGGATCTGTATGAAAGTTGGTCTGAATATTCATCTTGATGATATCTAGGTCAAGTTCGAAACTGGGTCACGTGCGGTCAAAAACTAGGTCAGTAGGTCTTAAAATAGAAAAACCTTGTGACCTCTCTAGAGGCTATATGTTTCATGAGATCTTCATGAAAATTGGTCAGAATGTTCACCTTGATGATATCTAGGTCAAGGTCGAAAGTGGGTCATGTGCGGTCAAAAACTAGGTCAGTAGGTCAAATAATAGAAAAACCTTGTGACCTCTCTAGAGGCCATATTTTTCATGGGATCTGTATGAAAGTTGGTCTGAATGTTCATCTTGATGATATCTAGATCAGTTTCGAAAGTGGGTCACATGCCTTCAAAAACTAGGTCAGTAGGTCAAATAATAGAAAAACCTTGTGACCTCTCTAAAAGCCATATTTTTCATGGGATCTGCATGAAAGTTGGTCTGAATGTTCATCTTGATGATATCTAGGTCAGTTTCGAAACAGGGTCATGTGCGGTCAAAAACTAGGTCAGTAGGTCTAAAAATAGAAAAACATTTTGACCTCTCTAGAGGCCATACTTGTGAATGGATCTCCATAAAAATTGGTTAGAATGTTCACCTTGATGATATCTAGGTCAAGTTTGAAACTGGGTCACGTGCCTTAAAAAAATAAGTCAGTAGGTCAAATAATAAAAAAACAACTTGTGACCTCTCTAGAGGCCATACTTTTCATGGGATCTGTATGAAAGTTGGTCTGGATGTTCATCTTGATGATATCTAGGTCAAGTTTGAAACTGGGTCAACTGCGGTCAAAAACTAGGTCAGTAGGTCTAAAATTATTAAAATCTTTTGACCTCTCTAGAGGCCATATTTTTCAATGGATCTGAATGTTCACCTTGATGATATCTAGGTCAGTTTCGAAACTGGGTCACGTGCGGTCAAAAACTAGGCCAGTAGGTATAAGAATAGAAAAACCTTGTGACCTCTCTAGAGGCCATATTTTTCATGAGATCTTCATGAAAATTAGTGAGAATGTTCACCTTGATGATATCTAGGTAAAATTCAAAAGAGGGTCACGTACCTTCGAAAACTAGGTCAATAGGTCAAATAATAGAAAAACCTTGTGACCTCTCTAGAGACCATATTTTTCAATGGATCTTGAAAATTGGTCAGAATTTTTATCTTGATAATATCTAGGTCAAGTTCAAAACTGGGTCACATGATCTCAAAAACTAGGTTACTATGTCAGATAATAGAAAAAACGACGTCATACTCAGAACTTGGTCATATGGGAAGAGGTGAGCGATTCAGGACCATCATGGTCCTCTTGTTCCATATGTGACATTGCTCAGTCCATGTGATGTTGGAGTAATTTGGTAAAAGCCACTGAAGAGAGATAATAAAATGAAAATCTGTTTGTTTTCACATGTAAAGCGCCTTTTAATGCGTTGATCATGAAAAGAGAGCTGGTATAATATAATATAATATATAAATATCTTTCACTTGTTTGTGACTGTTCCACTTGCAAAATATTGCATCTGATGCGTTAGTGAATGGTATTTTGATTTTTTACTGAAGCAAATGAAGGTCCTCTATGATAATGAATCTTGGTGCATAAAACACCGATTCTTTTTATCAAGACATTAGTTGTATATTAATGATACACAAGAAACAGACCAGACAAATATTTCAGTAAGACATTTATTCATAAAATTTGAATACAACATAACGTCTTAACAAAATGTTTTCTATTGGACTATTGTTTCAAAAAAAAAAAAAATGTGAAATTTCCATAAATCAAATAACAATTTTAAAAGAAATCAAAACTTTGCATAATAAAGAATTATCAGCACTTGCTATAGAAGGGTAGAGAAAAGATAGGTTGGCACATACATACTAAAACATTTCTAAATCTACTAATTTAGCATCCACATGAAGCTGATTTTACTGTATTAAAAAAAGAAAGAGAACGTATTGTATTTCTCAGTTAGTCAAAGCTATCCATTTTAATTATGGTATTCATTGGAGAACTTTGAAATCATTACATGGACTTTTATCATAATTTCTCAGTTTTACATTGTTTCTACTATTATGCTAAAAAGTGTTTCAATAGTTTTATGGTTGATGTAATCTAA
Organism: Mercenaria mercenaria; assembly: GCF_021730395.1. NCBI lineage: Eukaryota > Metazoa > Mollusca > Bivalvia > Venerida > Veneridae > Mercenaria > Mercenaria mercenaria. The sequence goes on from NC_069369.1 coordinate 26,774,068, forward strand.
GCTCAGGAAATATTCAGAAACTATGTAAACAATTAATCATTACATTATACCCAGGCAGAATAATTTAGGGGTGGAAACAGGTAAACTATATTTATATCACTTCAGATCAAACGTGACAATTTAAGGTTATCTCAATAACTGATTCTGACAATTTCAAAATACTGGAAATAAATGAAATTGAATAGATTAATGAAACAACTGAGCCCAACTGACCAAGTTCAAATAACGAGTGTCAACTGTATTCAACTTCACAATTTATGTTTGTTTATTAGTTTGTCTGGGTTTAATGCTGTTTTTCAACAGTACTGGTATTCCAGTTATGTAAGGGCGGGCATTTAACCCATCCAGTGTTCCTGGATTCTGTACCAGTACAAACTTGTTCTCCGCAAATTACTGCCAACTTCCCCACATGAATCAGAGGTGGAGGATGAATGATTTCAGACACAATGTCTATTATCAAATCATCACAGAGTACATACGGCCTGCCCGGGGACCAAACTTGCATTTCCACGGTCCGTAGATCTGCGCTTTCCCAACAAGTAAACTGGCGGCTTTTATAAGTATGCACCTTGCACACTACAGATAACATAAAACTGCAAACAATCATTTAACTTTCTTTTACATCTAAATTTAGTTTTAGAAATAGTTGAAAATTATGAAAAATCCACAGGACTATTTTTCATCAGCTAATTTAAACAAGACAGCTGTAACATACTGCCTAACAAATATATTGAAATTCCATCAAATACAATCGTGCAAAAAAGACAGCACTGAAACAGCAAAATAAAATAAACCTACTGCAGAAAAAAATATTTTATCAGAGAAAAAATGCTCTGAACACTAGCATTCAAAGTGACAAACATTTTCAGTTCAACAGGAAATATGTAAATACATACACAAATCTTACTGTAGGCCACACCAAACTGATTACCTTCTCTATAGATTTTTTTTTTTTCCAGAAAAAAAAAAAAAAAAAAAAAAAAATCCCATTTTTATTTATTTTGGTGCAACAATCTGACAAACAGAAGACCAACTTGGTGTGACCACAATAAAACTGATAGTAAAGAATACAAATGTACCGTACACCCCCCTTTAACAGCACCCCTGAAGAGCATTAACCGCTACATAAATCAGATCTTTGTTTTCTAGGTAAATTGATCTTTCAAGAGTAACAACCTATGTACAAGTATAAAGCTTTCCCCTGTAATATGGCTCTATACAGTTTGTCCCAACTAAACTGAAATACCAAAATTAGATGAGAAATATTTATTTACTGCAAAATATATTAAATAGTGAATATCACACCAGCCAACATAGAACCACACAGTTTATGGTAAAATCATCCAAAACTGGACCAAGGCAAAATAACCCGAAGAACGTACAGTATGCATAGTATATGATGCCTTAAATGGTATAAATATTAGTTTATGTTAAAAGAATTACCATATATTTTCGCTTATAAGACGCATTGTTAGAGTCATATTTCCAATCTTATAAGCGTTTACTACAAGGACATTAAAAGAAAAAGAAACCCCAGATTGCATGACTGGCGTCTTATAAGCGAGTGCATCTTATAGGCGAAAATATACGGTAATGACAACAATATTCAATGGGAAATGTATGATACAATATTTCTGGAATGTATATTCCTTTTTTGTTCAAATAACAACTTGTACAACATGAATTTACAAACAACAGTTTTATAAATCAAAACAATATATTGCTTTCTCCATATTGCATATACAAATGAAACTGGACGGATTCAATAAAATGAAAAAACAACTGAATAATTCACCTTCCAACCTTCTCTTATATATGTTATACTTCTATTATTTAAAAGGACAGATTCAAAAATAAAGTCATTTATAAAACTCGTCCACAATCTCGTAAATAAAACAATCTTTTCTTTATTCTATATTATTGCTTTATAAATAAAATCTGAATAATCCAAACATTGGTGAACATAATAAAAATTATGTTTGTTTAAACAGGAAATTTAAATGTGCAAACTTTGCACCGGTAGGAAACTTCTTTTATAAGCAGAAAATCTCAATGCATTAAGGGTGGAAGAACATTTGTTTTTCCCACATATTTTTCATAGTTTTTGTCTACAACTTAATTACAGCTCAAGAACTTTTAAGAGAGTAAAATGTCATAGATCAGAGACAGCCAGTGTTTCTAATAAAGTAGGATCTCTTAATAACATATTTTTTACTTAGAACTTAAGAACAATTATACTAAAAGTACTAGACCTGTACAGGGCAGACAGGAATATAACCCAGGCTAATACAGCTACAGTTTTCTGTCAAAGTCATTCACTAAACTTCTTTATTATATACCTATAGAAATTCTGTAAAATATTGGCTTGTATTTCACAATTAAATATGAACAGGCAGAAAAGGATTCTGTATCGTACCTTTTAAATTCCGTATTGTACCTTTTATATTGTATGATGCTGGACTACTTTCATTAATATGCATGACCTGACACAGTTCTATAAATAGTACAAATAAAAACTTCACTTAGTTCCATTTTAATATCGTTAACATTGAAGATTTCGTTCAATTACAAAACAACAAACAAAAAGGGTAGAGGTATATAATAAAAGGGTCATTATAATAGTAGCTAGATCTGGGATTTTGTATTCGGCTCTCGTGTATTTTGCAAGGTCGGATCATACTCGGGGCTTGCACACCTTGTGATATCAGATCTGGTAAGAATCCACTCAAGCCAAATACAGCATCCAAGATCGAGCTACTGTTATAATAAACCTCTTGTATGAAAATCAACAAGATTGAGATCTGAACCTGTGTAAACACCTTGTCAGATAAATTATCAATAGCTCCTAACACCTTTGTGTAAAATTTTTAACAGAAGAAATTGGTTTTACAAGTGTTTTATCAACATGTACCAGTACTTCTAAATATAAGTGAAATTTTGTTGAAACTATAAATAAAGTTCTTCATGTGAGGTTTACCCATCCAAATTTGAATTCTCAACTTTCCTTGTGACTAAAGACTGTATACTTCTGCTAATTAGGTTATCTTAATTATGGTAATCTGTATAAATTGTGGAATGTGTATCTTGTTGTAGGAGATTATGTGCACTGCATTGATATTGCGATATCAGTTATGTCTTGATGCCCTTTGCTTCCATGTGGTCGGTTAAGGTCCGTAGTATTCTCTGAAGAAGAAAAAAATACATGAAATTACATAAAACTTTAATAGCAACAGAAACAATAGAACAAGTTGTATCTGTTAGCTGTCTTGTGATGATGGACCTTTATTACATGTATATACTTTCTGCAGAAATATTTAAGAAATAATTTATAGCAAAACCATGTTTTAATACTATTAATACACAATGGGCAGTTATACGTCAGGCATAATAATTTCATGAGTGAAATTATTTCATATGACATATAACTGTCTTAGTGTATAAATAGTGTTCATATATGGTTTTGCTATAAACTATTTCAATTCTTATAATATATATCTCTTATTGTAAGATTTAGATAAAATATGATAGAACTGTTTATTGGTGCATGTATAGCACCAAATGGGAGGTGGTCACACTCCTGTGTTTATACCGCCAGGACCAAAAATGGCAATACCTCTTGTGGAATAGTTCCATTACTTGGCAAATTATTCAGCACAGCTAATAACCAACTCCGTGCGTGTGAAAATTAATTAAGACAGTTATGCTATGTGACATTTTGTTTTAAACATGTTTTTAAGTAAAATATTTGATAAATTTTGAAAGCGCTACTTCTCGATGTGTACATGGCGCTAAATATCATGTCGACTTGACATCAACATGATATATAGTTATGATGATTAAAGCATTGTCAGTCATATAAGAATTAGAAATACTGATGAGATATAGAAATTGTTTTCATATTAGTAATGAATAACTTAATCATTCACACCCAATATGTTCTTATATATCTTTTTTTAGAATATTTTGAAAGCTATACAGAAGCAAAGGTGTGCTTTTGTTTTGTTTTGGTTGGGTTTAACAATTCTTAGTCATAAATGGCAGCTTTGATAGTGGAGGAAGACCCCAGGTGCCCCTCCGTGCATTATTTCATCATGGGCAGGCACCTGGGTAGAACCACCGATCTTTCGTAAGCCAGCTGGATGGCTTCCTCACATGAAGAATTTGGCGCCCTAAGTGAGGTTTGAACCCACATTGGTGAGGGGCAAGTGGTCTGAAGTCAGCAACCATAACCACTCGGCCACTGAGGTACAGCAAAGGTGAGCCAACAAAATGTTTTTTCGTCAAGTATTTGTTACCAGATTGTTATAGATTTTCGAAACTTTTTCCTCCATCTTTCTGAAATACAAATATATTTTCTTACCCGTTTTTCTACAGATATTGCCATGTCGTATGCTGTTTTTCCATACTGAAATAAAAAGAAGCAAGAATAAAGAATAAAGGTTACCTATTTATGTTAAGGATATATCAAAAATGTATGTTAAAACACAAAGGCTGTAATTGTAAAGTCTGAAACAAAGATACACATTTTGTCAAGAAAAAATTCAGAAATACTGCCAATTCCTTTAATTTAGTTGGCACTAAATTTCCTTAATTTGGCCAAAAATGCTACCAGTATTTCAAGGGCACATCAATTAATGGATTTCTTATTTCAAAGATAAATGTACCAGAATTCCTTTTGTTCATCAAGATCTACTTCTGATGTTATTTTTATGCAAAATTTTGTTCCTTCAGTATTTTGAGGTCATAACAGCATGTCATATAAATGACTTTATAATCAAAATTAAACTTTAATTTCTAATCACCCCGGATTAATCTAAGACCTAATCGAACCATGCAACAAAGGTTAAAAAGTAGTTTTACAAATGTAAATGTTCCATTTTACCTCATTTTTCAATTTAATATCTGCGTTCTTTTTCAGTAATACTTCCAGTAGAGCCTGGTGACCATTTAATATTGAGAGCATTAGAGCAGTTTTGCCATCCTTGTCCTGGGCGTTAATATCTGCACTGTTCTGTAAGAGTGAAAGTCCAATGTCTCGATGACCAGTTACGGATGCTGAAAATATATGTATATCCATTACTAATGAAAACAATATACCAGTATGTTTACTTTGACAGCCTATGTTACAAAATCTGATACTAACTACTGTACTACTGTATAAGTGGTTGTTAAGTTAGCGAGGTGGAAATATTCGCTAATATTTCCTCCAGCGAAAATATCAGCCAACCCGAAATAACAAATGTACCATAACACCGGTGATAGACAGGAGAAATTTAAACTTTGTCTCTATATGTACTCTTTACCAGTTTTAGCTACTAGTATACTTCAGATTCCAAATTTACTGAAAGCAGACTGAACCAATTCAGCATTTGAGCCGTGCCATGAGAAAACCAACATAGTGGGTTTGCGACCAGCAAGGATCCAGACCAGCCTGCGCATCCGCGCAGTCTGGTCAGGATCCATGCTGTTCGCTTTCAAAGCCAATTACAATTAGAGAAACCGTTGGCGAACAGCATGGATCCTGACCAGACTGCGCGGATGCGCAGGCTGGTCTGGATCCTTGCTGGTCGCATACCCACTATGTTGGTTTTCTCATGGCACGGCTCATTTGTGGAAATGGCCTTGTGTGATTTCATTTGAAGAAGTTTGTAAGTGAATGACGTTTCGTTTTTCTTTTTTTTGCTTTTTTTTTCATTTTGGTTCTTTTTCAGTAACACTGTCAGAATAATATGGTATAAAAATGTTTGAATGTTTTGTTTAAATGGTAGAAAATTTATAAACATTTACCAGTCAAACACAATACAGACTCGTTGAAACGTGAAAACACAGGAGATTTAATCCTGCATCCTTTCAATTAAATAATCTGGTCTCAGAAGTATAAATCAAGACATATCAAATAAATTGTAATTGACAGGTAAATATTTGATGAATAAAAAGTAGTACAACATGCACAAGACAACTGGATATTCCTCTGTCCTTTCTTAAGATAAGAAAGTGGTACAGTTTTCAAAGAGAATTTTCTTGTTTGATGACAGTATCCTAGTGTTTTCAATAAAAGGGAAATCTCTCTTGAGAATGCAAACTGGTACAAAGATCTACTTCCGCAGATTTCTATTTACCAATTTACTGTAAGAACTCAAGTGCACTTAGGTGATAAATATTCAAGAAAACAACCACCTTAAGGCAATCTAAACATTGTACAATATATTCACATAGTTTCATTAAAGCCAGACATAAGTTTTGTACTAGGCAGACAGCAATTGGAAAACATTGTATAAGATATGACTTCCAGCAGAAACAAGCAGTATCTCATAGCTGTGGCAAAATTTTAAAGTTCTGTTTTGTAGAAAAAGTAGTGACAACAATTTCGAACTAAAGCTGTCACAAGGCTATTACTGTTGGTAAAACCAGAGCACTGCCTTGCGGGTGCTGATGCTCATCTGATTTTTTTTGTGTAATAGAAATATTGTCCTACCCATGATTTTCTAAGTCTAAAAAGGGCCATCATTCTTGCAAAAAGCAGGATAGAGTTATGTTTCTTGATGTACAGTGTCCAAACTTATGATGGTAAAAAACTGTTGCAAGTTTTAAAGCAATAGCTTTGATAGTTTATGAGAAAGTTGATTTAACATAATACTCAACCAAGAAAAATGATTTTCTAAGTCCAAAGGGGCAATAATTATTGCAAAAAGCAGGATGGAGTTATTTTGCTTGCTGTACAGGGTCAGCTTATGATGGTGAACAAGTGTTGCAAGTTCAAAAGCAATAGTTTGATAGTTTAAGAGAAAAAGTGCCCCTAAAACATAAAACTTAACCAAGAAATCTGATATTTTCTAAGTCCAAAAGGGGCCATAAATCTTGAAAAAAGCAGGATGGAGTTATGTTTCTTGCTGTACAGGGTCAACTTATGATGGCAAACAAGTGTTTGAAAGTTTTAAAGCAATAGCTTTGATAGTTTAGGATAAAAGCTACCTAAACATAAAACTTAACCAGAAAACTGATTTTCTAAGTCCAAAAGGGGCAATAAATCTTGCAAAAAGCAAGATGGGTTTATGTTTCTTGTGTACAGGGTCTGCTTATGATGGTGAACAAGTATATCCAATTTCAAAGCAATAGCTTTGATAGTTTAGGAGAAAGTTGACCTAAACATAAAACTTAAACCAAGAAATCTGATTTTTCTAAGTCCAAAAGGGGCCATAAATCTTGCAAAAAGCAAGATGGAGTTATGTTTCTTGCTATACAGGGTCAGCTTATGATGGTGAACAAGTATTCCAAGTTTCAAAGCAATAGCTTTGATAGTTTAGGAGAAAAGCTGACCTAAACATAAAACTTAACCAGGCAACGCCGACGCAGACGCCTACGCCAACAACCACTCAAGTGATGACAATAACTCATCATTTTTTTTTCAAAAAATCAGATGAGCTAAATAGGCTTAACAGGGTATTTACATGCAATACAATTACACGCTACTGCTTAGTACTATCTTTGTAAAAGTGTGAAGGGTTTCAGTAACTAGTGTCAGTTTAATATCCACAGGTACGGAACTGATGAAATGAAAGATTACCTATTAGTTCCATCAAAAAAGATGTTACCCGCAAAATATGACCATTTTTATCTATTCAGCAAAAAGTAACGTCTATGATTTTCTATCCAATTTGGACGTAAATTTGTGGTTTTGATCTTAAAATAGCAATACAGGTTACAATTTATAAACCAGGCTACCAATTTCCAAACCTCTGATCTTCTTGAAGATCTATAAAACTGGTCCATAATTCTTCTCTTAGACTCTAAAATTCTTTGTTGCCAAATACAGTAACAAAGCCTCGGATGAATTTTATCAGTTCTATGAAGTATACCTAATGCCTCTTCAAATTGCACAAGATCACTTGCCAATCTTTATCAAGTACAGTGGTGAAAGAAAAATCAATATCAGATCTACTTAAGTTCATTTTGTTCAAAGTCAAGGGTTCAAACAACTTGGACTTGTTTGCTGTATTAACATGTGAAGTTTGCATCACAATCCTCCAATCAGATCACAAATCATACTAAAAGTGTGTGTTTCAAAATGACATACTGAGCCGCCCCATGAGAAAACCAACATAGTGCATTTGCAACCAGCATCTGTACAGTCTGTTAGCTGTTCGCTAACGGTTTCTCAGTTTGCAATAGGCTTTGGAAGCAAACAGCATGGATCCTGACCAGACTGCGCAGAAGCGCAGACGTACTATGTTGGTTTTCTCATGGTGCGGCTCATTTATTACTGTTGAATCTTTTCATTTTACTGTTTGGCCAAAAACGCTATTTCAGGCATTTTGTAGGGACAAAAATTTATGGTTTTTCAAATTTTAAAAGATTAAATGAACAAGGATCACAGATAGAGCCCAACAACGAAATCCATCAAAATTAATCCCCCATAAATAATAACATAGTTTCGAAGGTAAGAAACATTTTTTTATCATCATAGAAGTAGTGTGAGACTTCCTCAAGATGTCACCTTCCGAAAGAGAGTTTCAAAGGTAAGGAAAATTATTTTGAAATAACATCATAGACTGAAGCTGTGTGTCATTTCCACAAGATGTCACCTTTATCAAGAGTGCCAGAATGTCACAATATACGCCCGTCACAGCAAATTTCTTTACACTAGCACCTGTATTTGCAAATGGAATTTTAATTTTGTGGTTGTTTAGTAATTATTGTAATTCTTTTGTCCACAAAAAACTTCTTACCAGGTAGAGACACCTTAAAATACACCTTAAATTTGAAAGTAACATCTATGTTGCACCACAGAAATGTGTTTTTTCCCTACGGTCAATTATAAAGAAGTAACTATATATGTTATTTATAGTAACAACTAAGGGAAGCAAATCTTAAAAAAAAAAAATCCCACCCCCCCCCCACTCCAAAAATTGTTAGTCCACATAAAAATTCTTACCAGGTAGAGATAGGTCAAGATACAGCTCAAAATTGGATGTAACATGCATATTGTACTACAGAAAAGTGGTCTCGATTTTTCCCTACGACTAGTAATGAAAAAGTTACAATATAAGCTACCAACAAAGGGAAGCAATTCTAAAGAAGGGACATGCGCATGACACTCCGCCTTATGATGGTGTACAATTGTGCCAAGTTTCATCAAAATGCATGAAGATGAAATGCTCCGGACAAAGTCATTCTTGTATCTGACCTTTGGCTTCTAAGTGTGACCTTGACCTTAGACATAGGGACCTGGTTCTTGCGCATGACACTCCGTCTTGTGGTGGTGAACATTTTTACCAAGTTATATCAAAATCCCTCCATGCATGAAGAAGAAATGCTCAGGACAAAGTTTTCATTCTTGTATCCTTTGACCTCTAAGTGTGACCTTGACCTTAGACCTAGGGACCTGGTTCTTGCGCACGACACTCCGTCTCATGATGGTGAACAATTGTGCCAAGTTTCATCAAAATCCTTCCATGCATGAAGAAGATAATGCTCTGGACAAAGTCTGTCGACGCCACCCGCCTGGCCGCCAGGGGCGTTCTCATAATACTTCCCGTTTTTCAAACAGGCGTATAAAAACAGAGTTTCAAAGGTAAGAAAGATAACTTCATAGGTCAGCTGACAGTAAGTCAAATCAAATTAACTATTAAATCTTCAATAGTAACCTTGCCAACATGACCAACTAAATCAAAAAGGAGCTTCCAAACAACAATATTCAGAATTTTGTGTATGTGTCTGTTCGAGTTTAACATCTTTTTCAACAATTTTTCAGTCATATAAACGACTGTGTCTACTTGTAGTAGTGAGCACAATGCCCAACTTTATAGTGCTGCCTCATTGGAATATCAAGCCGTAAACACGTGACATGATACCCCACCCAGTCACATTATACTGACACCGGGCTGACCAGTCCTAGCACTATCCTCTTAATGCTGAGCGCCAAGTGAGGAAGCTACTCATACCATTTTTTTATGTCTTTGGTATGACTCGAAGTGGGTGCCCTACCACTACGCTACCGAGGCAGTCTCCAGAATTTTGTGAATAAAACGCTTTGCTCCAACTTTATTCAAACATTGCTCAGTCTCGTAAGTCCTTTCTTTATAAAAAGAACACAATCTGACACCTGGAGACAGAACTAATCTGTTCATAGTTGGTTTTACGAATTCGAACGAGAGAAAAAATCTACTGATTAGATAATAATTACAAAAAATCAAACTGTCAAATTAATTCCCCCCTCACCCCCAACCAAATAAGTCATAAATTCAAACTGACGAATAAGTAATGATTTTTTTCTACCTATTCTATTTCAAGTAAACCACTGTTTTCTTTATTTTATTTTTATTATTATTATCTTCTTTTATATAATACTAATTTTTATAAATAACATATCTCTTGGAAATATTTTCTTAGACATGCGAAAAGTATTTCATTTCAGCACTCTATTTTCTGAAGTAATATTTCAGAAATAACACCTGCACAGAAAAGATATTTTAACAGATTGCGAATCGGGATCTATAGGATGTTGCCGGGATATTTAAAAGATTCGCCTACTGATAAACGGTAAATGATCGCCGCAAACTGATAAAGTTTCTCCATAATACACATACACAACAGTGTCGAGGCACGGCGATGAAAAAATCAATAATCGATCGGCTTATCAGTGGCGTTGCAGCTATTTTCACGCAGAATCATTTAACACATTTTTTTTTTAGCGTATTGAAATAGTTATTGGATTTCAGAATAGGTCACTGATCAAAACGTTTTGTCGGTTTCAGAATCGATCACGTGATCAAATCAAGCGCTTTATTATTCTTACGCGAAGATCTATTATAATTTATATTTATAATTCCCGTTTAGTTTTCTTCACATACTGTTGTTGATATAAAATGTGTAGATCTATTTAATCATATCCGGATCGAAAATATAATTGCAAAATGCAATATGAAAGTTATGTTTGGTAAATACTTTGGAACTTGTTTTCTGTGTGTTGTCAGTTTGGTCATAAGCTCCACAAGAAAATTGAAAGACGGTTTGTTAAATCTGGGGGCATTGCCCCCCAAAAAATAGGAACCATTCTTACCACATCTTATTAGTGGTGTCCAACCCGAGTTCATATCTCTGAGATTGACGTCTGCTCCATCTTCTATCATCCAATCAAGTAGCTTCACATTCCCTCCATCAACTGCCCAATGTATAGGAGCTGATCCACCTCGGTCAAAGTCATCGTATTTCGCCCCGTTTTTTCTTAAAATCTTAACACATTCCAACTGTCCAGCAAAGCATGCCAGCATCAATCTGTCAAAAAATATGTATACAATATAGTCTTTCAACATTTTTGCTATTCTTAACATGTTATCCACCCAAAAAATTTATTTAGGCAGTATACGTCAGTTGGTGCAATTCTCAGAAAACTGGCGGTTTGTTTGCAGTCAAATCTGCAGGTGAAACTGCCAAAATTTCTATTTTAAGACCATAGAAAATGCATGTCTCTGACAAAGGAAAGTTCAAGCCTAGCATGTGTTTGTGTATGCTACTTCATTTCTTACCATACACTGTTTTCATCAAATTTTTATCTTTCGTCAAACAGCACAAAATGAATTTCATACAGAAACAAACTTGAGTGCTTTTAGATAAGAAGTCCCAGTGTTAAAATAGTTCCCTTTTATATAAATGATATTGAAATAATGACAGTAAATCAACGTATAAATATCCTTATATGAGCCGCACCATGAGAAAGCCAACATAGTGTATTGGCGACCAACATGGTTCCAGACCAGCCTGCACATCTGGGCAGTCAGGTCAGGTTTCTCTAACTGCAATAGGCTTTGAAAGCAAACAGCATGGATCCTGACCAGACAGTGCGGATGCACAGGCTGGTCTGGATCTATGCTGGTCGCAAATGCTCTATGTTGGTTTTCTCATGGTGCGGCTCATATTATCACTTACGCTGTTTTCCCTGCATCATTTCGTAGATGTACATCAGCACCATGTTTTAACAAGATCTCCACACAACTGTAATAAAAGAAAAATAAACTGTATTATTTATTAATTCATTTTTTTTTCTTTCTGTTGTCATTGTGTTTTTCAGCTTTTTCTGTAAACTGTCACAGTACATCTATAGACTGGTCAACTCTTTGTCCCATTAATTTCAAAATGTGGTAATCAAGTAGTTTCATTTGATAACGTGTGCATTTTGCTCATGTGTGATTCATGCTTTACTTTAGTATACATTCATTAGTAGTACAGCTGAAATCACTTAAGGTACTTCTGCATGTTTGGATTGAATTTTGTTTTACAATGTAGAAGTTGATTAAACTCTGATTTTTCAAAGCTTCAGAATATACCTACAAAATTCAGCAAATAAACATGACAGGGTCGTGTGCTTGATTTTTTGCTAGACTGATCAGAAAAATTTGGACCTCATGCAATATATCATAATGGGAGTCTATGGGAAAGTCATAACTTTCTTAACATTTTCGCGAATAGAATTCTTTCTATAATGTAGATTTTAATGAAACTTCTCACAGTTGCAAAAAAGCACATGGCCTATAATTTGGTGAAATAAAATATATAGGTCCACATCCTTGGTTTTGAGATATCTGATCATGATTAAAGTGAACCGGACATTTCACACAAATTTTAAGACATTATTTTGAATTTTTTAACATATCATAATGTTTTAATACCATATTTTGACTTTAGAAATATAGCAACAGTGCCACTGTAATAAATTTACTCACAGGTTTCATTTAATTCGATCATAAAATGATTTTTATTTCTGCATGCCGAACCCAGGCTTTATTCTATGTTTTCCGGATAAATGACGTCACGCCGTCACTTCCGGTTTATCAAATGTGCAGAACTACCTTAAAGGCATATGCTAGAGTTTCTGTATATGAGATGGGCCAAAAATGCCATTTTCAAGGGCAGATAACTCGTGTTATGATCACATTACACCGGTCTTAAAAGAACTGCATTGGATACCAGTTACTCACAGAGTGGACTTTAAGATTCTAGTTCACACATACAAAGCATTGCATGACCAATCACTGATCTATGTTAAAGACTTGCTAGAACTCTATAAGCCAGCAAGAAATTTGAGATCCAAGAACAACTCGAAACAAGTAGTTGTTCCAAAAAGCAAAACTGTGAGGTACGGTGATCATAGATTTTCATCAGCTGCACCGAAGTTATGGAATGCTCTTCTGGCTACCATTAGAGACGCTAAAAGTTTGGATGCTTTCAAAAAATCGTTAAAAACACACCTTTTCTTTAAGGTCTATTGAAACTAACTTTGCACTGGAAAACAAGCTGTATATGACTTTGCAATAGAAACTATTAACTGTTGTTTATTATTTATAATATGTAGTACAATTTAAATGTAGAGTAAAATCTGATTCAGGCTAAATACCTTTTATTGTTGATATATTTTGTGTTGTATTGTATGTCCATATCATTCTGTGATATGTGTTTGTACAGCGCTTTTGAACGTTTATTTTATGGATGAAAAGAGCACTATAAAAATCTGGTAAATAATAATAATAATAATAACTCTTTTTCAATACTGGTGACCTATGACTTTTATTGCATATCTTTGTTTTTTAGATGATTGTCCTTCAATATCCAAAATTTGAAGAAATTCTATTATTGGGAAATATTTCGCCCATCTTGTATACATAAACTCTAGGTTGAACTTCTGTCTATGTGCAATTTAGCATACATTGAAAAGTTGTAATCAAGTTATCCCCCTTTGTTTTCAATGTACATACTGATTATATTTTATCTACAACCAAATAAAACTAGAGATGCTTTTGAGAAAAGTGCATGTCTCCCACAACTGCCTAATCATCTAAATAGTAAGTCAGTCTTTATATACTGTTTACTTAGAGAACATGTGCATGCGTTTTTTTGACACCAAAAGGACCCCTATACTACTTTTAAAAGTAGTATAGACACCGGTTTAAGGTCAAAAATGCACACGAAATCTGAGTGTTTTTTTTTTTTTTGGTAATTCAAGGGCCATAATTCAAAAGTGCCTGGGCCGATCTGGCTAGTTATCGAACTTGGCTGAGCACTTATTGGCAAATATATTTTGTTCAAGTTTGGTGAAGATCGGACGTGAAATGTTCGACTTGGAGTGCGGACAAGCTTTGTGACAGACACACAGACACAAATACACACAGACTGGAGTAAATCAATATATCTTCCACACCACTGTGTGGTGGGAGCCATAAGGAATAAACAGAATATATACTCTATTAAAAGAACAGAATATACTGCTTGGACAAACTCTTAAGGAAACCAAATGAAACTAGAGCTATCACTAAAGGTGATGAATGTACCCCCCGCATGCACTGTCTGACACAGTACATTGCAATTTGACGCACACAAGATTGCATAATTATGTGGACTGTATGTATATAGACTGTATATAATTATACAGTATAGTAACAAAAAAACAAAGTCCCCATAATATGCCGAATATTTATCTAAAAAACGTAACATGCCCATGCCCCAACTAGGGTTGGTACTTTATCACTTGTGTGAAGTTTCATTAAATTGTGTGCAGGGGTTCGGAGATTTAGGCGCGCACAAGATGCATATGCAGACTGTATGTACAAGTATGTTAACAAGAAACAAAGTCCCATAACTCTGCAATTTTTTTTGTTGAAAGAACCTAACATGCCCCATGCACAAATAATGTTGTTTTCTGATCACTTTGTGGGAAATTTCATTAATTGTGTCAAGGGGATGAGGAGAGATGGGGTGCACAAAACTGTGTCTATGTATAAAAGTATAGTAACAAAAAACAAAGTCCCCCCTAACTCTGGGAAATTTTTTTTCTGAAAGAACCTAACATGCCCCATGCACAACTACTCTTTTTACTGATCACTTGTGTGAAGTTTCCTTAAATTTTTTCAAGGGATGAGGAGAGATGGTGCGCACAAGATTGGTTCTATGTAAAAATAGTTTGTAACAAAAAACAAAGTCCTTACTCTGCAATTTTTTTCTGAAAGAACCTAACATGCCCCATGCACAACTACTGTTGTTACTGATCACTTGTGTGAAGTTTCATTAAATTGTGTCAAAGGGATTAGGAGAGATGGTGCGCACAAGATTGTGTCTACGGACAGACAGACGGACAGACAACCGGAAACCAGTATACACCCCCCTTACAACTTTGTTGTTAGGGGGTACAAATATTACCTGTATAATTATCAGATATTTCAGCTAATGTTGTGTATCGTCTCAATAACATTGAAACCAACTCAGAAATGATAATACAATGTCAGTAGAAATTCAGTATGATTATACAGTTGAACCTGCCTTACAGTCCTCCTGTATTAAGCGTCCACTTGCCTCAAGCAGCCAGTCAACTAACTTCTTAAACTGACTTCTTGTTCTAACAGATCTTGTCAAAAGTAGTCACCTGGCTTAACCAGCTTGACTGGCTGCTTAAGCTTACTAAGTTTAGGCTATGCTGGTTTAGAAACAGATTTCAGACCAGGCAGGTAAAAATAACCAATTTATTTATAAAACAGTTTAATCCCAATCATTGGGATGTGTGTTTTTATATGTACAAGAGCCATGTTAGACACGGCTAATCCCCCCATCGGGTATATTATAATTGAAGGCTAAAGTTCCTGGCAAGTTAGTGTCTGAAAGTATTAATTTTGGGGAAAGCTTTGAAGAACCGTTTAGTTGTGGTCCGCATCAGGGGTTTTAAAGATGTGGAAGAAAGAATAAGTCAGTGGTGAGGTGGTTTACTGCTAAATTTTGTTAATTTTTTGAACAGTATAGCTATGATGTTTTTCTATATGGCTACTGTAAAAAGAAGGAATGGAAAGCTAACAGGGAACAAGAGTGCCAGAATGTCACAATATACGCCCGTCACAGCAAATTTCTTTACTCTAGCAGCTGTATTTGCAAATGGAATTTTAATTTTGTGGTTTGTTTAGTAATCATTGTAAGTCTTTTGTTTTTCTAAGTCCACAAAAAAACTCTTTAACCAGGTAGAGATACCTTAAAAATACACCTAAAATTGGAAAGTAACATCTATGTTGTAAACCCCAGAAAAGTGGTCTTTTTTTATTCCTACGGTCAAATTTTAAAAATTTTTACAATATAAGTTACTTTTAGTAACAACTAAGGGAAGTTAATTTAAAAAAAAAAAAAAAAAAAAAAAAAAATGTAAGTCCACACAAAATTTTTTACCAGGTAGGATTGGTCAAAATACACTCAAACTGGAAAGTAGCCATGCATGTTGTACTACAGAAAAGTGGTCCTGATTTTTCCCTATGACTAGTAATGAAAAGTTACAATAAAAGCTATTTAAAGTAACAACAAAGGGAAGTAATTCTAAAGAAGGGAACTGCACATGACACTTCGTTCCATGATGGTGTATAATTGTGCCAGTTACATCAAAATCCCTCCATGCATGAAGAAGAAATGCTTCGGGCAAAGTCATTCTTTTATCGACCTTGGCCTCTAAGTGTGACCTTGACCTTAGACCTAGAGACCAGGACTTGCGCACGACACTCCGTCTCGTGGGGTGAACATTGTCCCAAGTTATATCAAAATCCCTCTATGCATGAAGAAAGAAATGCCCAGACAATTTTTTTTTAAGAAAATATGATAAAGGGGAATAACTCAAAAAATAGGCAAGGTAGAGTTATTGTTCTTGCACACTGCACTTCCTCCCAATGTGTTCTATCAGTGTATGAAGTTTTAAGAAAATCCCTAAAGTACTTTTGGAGTTATGCTCCGGAAAAAATTTTTTTAAGAAAAAATAAGATAAGGGAAATAACTCAAAAATAGGCAAGGTAGAGTTATTTTTCTTGCAGACTGCACTTCCCCAATGGATTCTATCAGTGTTATGAAGTTTGAAGAAAAACCCTCCCGTACTTTTGGAGTTCTGCTCCGGACATTTTTTTAAGAAAATAAGATAAAGGGGAATAACTCAAAAAATAGGCAAGGTAGAGTTATTGTTCTTGCACAATGAACTTCCTCCCAATGTGTTCTATCAGTGTATGAAGTTTGAAGAAAATCCCTTCAGTACTTTTGGAGTTATGCTCCGGACAAAGATCGTTGCGGACGGAAGGACGGAGAGCATTTCTAATATCCCCTTCGCCTTTTGCTGGGGGATAAACAAGGACACTCTTTTCCACAAGTAAGTATTTACTATAAATCACCTGTGTTTACAAAATAAACTTCCATAGAAGCATTGCATGCATAACAATTTTAACTTTTTATCAAGTGTAACACAAAATTTAACTTATGGGGAGTTGACTTCTATTGCTTTTGTTACTGCTTATATGTATTGTTGGAAAGATTGAAGAAATCATAAAAATATATCAGTCATTATGTTTTTCTTCCTCAAAATTACTATCAATGGTGAAATATTTGTCTGGTAACTGGTTTACTGTTTGGAGAAATTTACCACATTAATAAACTGTATGTCTTTAGGTGGGAGTGGTGACATTTTTCTGTTGCAATATGAGCTGAAGTTTATGCGGTTCAGTTTCAATTGTGTTCAATGATGTGTAAATAATGAGCAAAAGACATACAACTTTGTCCACAAACTGGTTCCTAACCAGCATGTATGCATGCTGAAGAAAAAAAGGGAATTTGGGGACATGATTTGTTTAATAGTTACAATATCCTTGATAAGTCTGGAATATTGAAAGCAATTTTGTCATGATTTCAAACTTTTAATAAGAATCTTTAATACTGACCTTTCATAACCCTTTACCGATGCCTGCATCAAGGGAGAGAATCCATACTTGTCTGGAACATCTATCTTCACATCTCTGAAAAATAACAAAAAAGTAGCATTAATATGTTTTAAGCCACTCCTAAGCAACAAGTTCTTCAAAACTAGATGCCCACGGGCAACATAAAAAAAAAGATTGCAAAAAGTTACAATATAAGTTATTTGTAGCAACAACAAAGGTAATCTAAAGAAAAAATAAAAAATTTGAAGTCAATACACAAAAATCCTTACCAGTAGAGATAGGTTAAAATACACCTCAAAATTGGATGTAACATGCATGTTGTACTACAGAAAAGTGGTCTTGGTTTTTCCCTAAGACCAGTAATAAAAAAAGTTACAATATAAGCTATTTATAGTAACAACAAAGGGAAGTAATTCTAGGCTTTTGCGCATGACACTCCATCTCATGATGGTGAATAATTGTGCCAAGTTACATCAAAATACCTCTACGCATGAAGAAGAAATGCTCCGGACAAAGTCATTCTTGTATCTAACCTTTGACCTCTGTGTGACCTTGACCTTAGACCTAAGGACCTGGTTCTTGGGCATGACACTCCGTCTCATGGTGGTTAACATTTGTGCCAAGTTACATCAAAGTCCCTCCATGCATGAAGAAGAAATGCTCCAGACAAAGTTGTCATTCTTGTATCCTTTGACCTCTAAGTGTGACCTTGACCTTACACGTAGGGACCTGATTCTTGCGCATGACACTCCGTCTCATGATAGTGAACAATTGTGCCATGTTACATCAAAATCCCTCCATGCATGAAGAAGAAATGCTCCAGACAAAGTCATTATTGAATTTGACCTTTGACCTCTAAGTGTGACCTTGACCTTTGAGATAGGAACCTAGGGTTTGCGCATGACACTCCGTTTCACTGAAGTTAACATTCATGCCAAATATAAACAAGATTGCTCCATGCATGTCAAAGTTATGGTCCGTACAAACAAATCCGGATGAACAGACGGACGCACGCACGCACATACACCAAACAGCCATTTGGACAACTATGTCTTCGCTTCCGCAAGCGGGCTCGACAAAAAATTATTGTGTGGTATACTTTTTGTATATTGGCTTACTCTAAACTAAGAATATTGCAAATTACAGCCAAAGCTGTCCCAAGACCAGCTGTGAACAGAGACCACCTGACTCTTAAGATCTCCAAGTTTTAATGAGTGCGAAATTCTGATCTGTTCTTGGCCTACATAGTCACCTAATGATGATAAACAAGTGTGCAAAGTTTCAAAGTTGTAGCTCTTATAATTTTTGAGAAAGGTTGACCTAAACAAAATTTTCAACCAAGAAACTCAAATTTTCAAAGTACGAAACGGGCCACATTTCTGACAAAAGGCAAATCAGAGTTATTGTTTTTGGCTTACATATTCACCTATCAATGATTATGAACTGTGCAAAGTTTCAAAGCTGTAGCACTTACAGTTTTTGAGAGAAGGTGGACCTAAACAAAACTTTTAACCAATGCCGAAGATCAAGTGATGACAATACCTGGTAGACTTTTTTTCAACAAGAGCTGTCACAGGAGACAGCGCGCTCGACTATTTCGATGCTGGATAGTGAAACTGGGCACATCTGAGGAAACTAGAGCTGTCACTGGAGTGTTTAATGACTCCAATTGTGGATGAAGATATTGCACTATAGCCTGAGTCTATGTCAAAAATATCAACTTAAAGTAATAAGAGAGGTAAAGATAAAATGTATCAAAACACTATATAAGTATATCCTAAGCAAAAAGGGGCATAATTCATTAAATATTGGTGCCAGAGTTATGCAGCTTGTGTCATATAGTGTAGGTGATGATGTTGAACAACTATTTTAAGTTTGAATCAAATCCATTCAGTAATAACAGAGACAGAGTGAAAGTGCATCAAAACTTTAACCTAAAATTCTAAGTAAAAAGGGGAAATAATTAATGAAAAATTGGTGCCAGAGTTATGCACCTTGCATCATATGGTGTGGGTGATGACGTTGAACAACTATTTTAAGTTTGAATCAAATCCATTCAGTAATAACAGAGACAGAGTGAAAGTGCATAAAACTTAAACCTGAAATTCTAAGTAAAAAGGGGAATAATTCAGGAAAAATTGGTCGCAGAGTTATGCACCTTGTGTCATATGATATGGGTAATGATGTTGAACAATTGTTTAAGTTTGAATCAGATCCATTCAGTAATAACAGAGATAGAGTGAAAGTGCATAAAACTTAAACCTGAAATTCTAAGTAAAAAGGGGAATAATTCAAGAAAAATTGTGCCAGAGTTATGCACCTTGTGTCATATGATGTAGGTGATGATGCTGAACAACTATTTTAAGTTTGAATCAAATCCATTCAGTAATAACAGAGGTAGAGTGAAAGTGCAACAAAACTTTAACCTGAAATTCTAAGTAAAAAGGGAGAATAATTCATGAAAAAATGGTGCCAGAGTTATGCCCCTTGTGTCATATGATGTGGGTGATGATGTTGAACAACTATTTCAAGTTTGAATCAAATCCATTCAGTAATAACAGAGGTAGAGTGAAAGTGCAACAAAACTTTAACCTGAAATTCTAAGTAAAAAGGGGGAATAATTCATGAAAAAATGGTGCCAGAGTTATGCCCCTTGTGTCATATGATGTGGGTGATGATGTTGAACAACTATTTCAAGTTTGAATCAAATCTATTCAGTAATAACAGAGATAGAGTGAAAGTGCATCAAAACTTTAACCTGAAAAGCTAAGTGAAAAGGGGGGATAATTCATGAAATATTGGTGCCAGAGTTATGGCCCGTATGTCAGATGATGTGGATGATGATGAGGAATAAGTATTTCAAGTTTGAATCAAATCCATCAAGTAATTACAGAGATAAGTTGAAAAAAGAGAAAGTGCACCAAAACTTTAACCAAGGTGGGGACGCGGAAAGACGCCGACGCCGGGGCGAGTAGGATAGCTCTCCTTATACTTCATATAGTCGAGCCAAAAATCAGAATGAGCTAAAAATGTTACTTTGCATGTCTTCTGAATCTTAGTATCAAAATACATAAACTTTACAATATAGTCAAATTATTTATATAAAAGTCTTATGCAAAGAAGGAATTTGTGTTTGTAATCATATCAATTTAAAGTTATTTTGTCTATAAATGCCATGCTGGTGCATATCAAACTTAAACATTCATACTGGAGAGATGCCTCACTTATTGCACATTCTTAAAGTTTCATATTTCCGTGCTTAGATATAGACAAAAGCCTGCACCTTCATTAAAATCAATATATATGCAGATATTAATTCATATTTAATACTTCTGTACATTTCTGAATCGGAAGTAGTCCTGTTCAAGAAGAGTGATGCGGAAAGGTAAACTCTGTGACTAGTCAACAACAAAGCTAGGATTATGGGATGTCTTACTATTAAAATATTCAGATCAATATCTATTGTAATATTCAAAATAACTGGAAGAAGAAAAGGAAACTATTGGTAAAATTGTAGAGAAACAAAAAATGTCTCTGAAAAAAATCCTGGAGATGATCTAGTAAAAGCTGTAAATTGTATGACAATATATAAATATCTAAATATATGTCTGCCTACAAACATACACCCATAACAGTAAAGCTTTATCAAACTTATATACATCAGACTGGTTAAGGTGTAGGCCGCTCAACCCGGGGCTCATGGGTTCTGGATTCTGTTGATATATGTACGTAAGTATGGTTGAGATCAACGAAAAGATACTCTTGTAACTAAACAGACACTGTCTTTCTATAACATGTTTTATTGAAATACTCCAAACCAAGACAGAAGGATGGACAGATTAAACATGGAGCCATAACTTTTGTTCCTTGGATAATCTCAACCACATTTCCCTATATCAGCAGTATAAGCTTTACTGAAATATGCTACTCCAAACCGTATCTTATATATATGTGGCTCCAGATGGATGGGATGAAATCTCTGTACAAGTACAAAGGACCAAAACCTGTTTTACTTAACCCTTAGCCTGCTGCAGGCGAATTTAACAGCCTTTGCAAACAGCTTGGAACCAGATCAGACGCCGATTAAATCGGCGTCTGATCAGGTTCCAAGCTGTTTGCTACTCTGACAATATTTCTTCCAATTTTGGAGCAAATTGAATGAACTTTACAATTTAAGCAGAGGACATTTCCAGCAGACGACAATTTATCTAGCATGCTAAAGGTTAAGCAACCTCAATGAAACATGCAGGTCTGCATTTTCCCTACAGAAGTTGAACATTTGTACCATGTTTTATTGAAATACTCAAAACCATTCATTAGATCTTACATAGCTCCGAATGTGTGGAATTTTGAACAGAAGGACCACACCAAAAGTTATATCTGTCCGTCCTCAGCGGGGAATAACAAAATAGGTGTGCAGGATAAAATACTACACATGTAATGGATTTCAGACACTGGGGAAATTTTTATACTACCTTGCTTTTTGGCTAAATGTTAACAAAAATCATGGAAAATCATAATAACTACAAGTTCATACATGACATCCTATGAAACTATTTTTATTCATAATTGGGGGACTACTACTACTTTTCATTAACTTCTGATTGAAACTGAATTCCAACCAACAAGTAAAATTTCAATTAATTTTATACTTATCAATAAATCTTAAATTACTTTTGACCCCTAAACCACAACAAAAATAACTACTGTAATTTTGTAAATCCCCACTGGACAAGAAGTAAGCTTATTATCATTTTGATAGGTGCAACACTGAGTATGAACTTCATTTTAAGTTGACTGCTAGGCCTACTTTTCTAACAAGATCACTTTATGATATGTTTCTGTCCAATAAAATCTTGGTTACACTGAATATTCATTCAAAGTGAAAATACAAATGTCATCAATAATTCAGATCAATAAAAATTCAGCAAAGCTGACATAGCTGATTAAGACTAGATGTGTGTCCACAGGACACTGGTGCCCCTACGTGCTGTCAAGTTACCACATTATTTCTTTTTGAAACAAACTTACCCGCTCTCTATAACTTTTTCCAGCATTTCAAGATCCTGTCTGTTCAGTGCCTTGTGTAGATGTTCTCCATTCATAGGCTCCTCTGTGGAGTGAGAATCAGATAAACAGTTATTACTCATTGTCATATAATGATAATTTTCACACAAAAAATACTACCAAACAGGCTCCTTTGAGGCAAAGGTCTTAAACATCAGTAATTCACTGTCTAACAGTTTACAATAATATATCCGTTACAAACTTTTTGCAGTAAATTCTTGAAATCTCAGCTTAAAATTTGACAAATTTTATGACTCCAGATTCACACTATAAATAGAATAAATAAGATCATCTGTTATATTAACCCCTAGTTCCGTTTTTTTTTTTCAGACAGATCTTAGATTACATATGAAAAACTTGTTTACACACAATCCCTTGATCTTCTTAAACAATAAAATAACATTTTGACTTCATTATACTGATGATAAACATATGTGTGTTGTATTATACAGACAAATAAAAACCCATAGTAAATTAAAGCATTTTCATAAAGGGGGGATTACATTGTAAAGATTTATGATGCAATGACACATAACTCTTGGAGACAATCAAGATTATTTCCTCTTCATTTAATCTTTATAAATGGAACTGACCAACAATAGATTAATACTGCAATACAATGCTATAATCTGGTTTAACAAACAGTTATATATTTATGAACCTAATTATATACCTTAATCGGGGATTATTATTTTAAAAGTAATAGATTTTATAAGCAACACCAATTAATAACAATTAAGTGCATGAAAGGAATGGTAAAGTACAAAATGAATGAATGAGCTAAAAATAGCTTCCCTGACACATACACGAGCAGCATGCTGCTACAAATAATAATTATACTTTCAAACTCGTGTTTGTTTTTAAATATTTCATTATCAGACAATTAACACATTGCACTTTAAGTGATGCATCTGGAAGTCTTCCATTCTACCTACCGTACTAACAAATTACTTTGTTACCGGTAATGAAATATATCTGGACCCAAGTTTTCATTTTTAAAAAACCCTTTCACCATATAAATGAATCTTAAATAGAAATTGGTTCAAGCAGTTCAATTTCTTCAACCTTAAATCTTGAAATTTGAGAATGCTATGTGTTCCTTTTTTGTCTGATAGGACCAAAAATTTTTAATACAAGGTATGACCTTTCAGTTTTAAGATTCTGTCAAGATATAGCTAACTACCTGTAAAATCATAAAAAATAACTTTAATTATACTGAGCTTTGACCTGCATTTCATTGAAATTATGCTAAGATACCACCACTGATATTTTATGGTGCTCTTATAAACTTCCTTATAACTTTATAAGTATAAAGATTTCAGGTATTTGCGACAAAAAATTACATAAATTGACTTTTGGGTTGTCCTGATTTATAATGATCAAGTTAAGGTCGTTTGAAAAAACAAGTTTGACGTCATCAATTTCTAAATCGAAGCCGCTTTTGTGTATTATCTAAATTAGGATTTCTAGCTAGCTTAAAGGTGCTAAATCTAATTTAAACAAGAGCACCGCCTTGCGGGTGCTGACGCTCATCTGATTTTTTTTGTGTAATAGAAATATTGTCCTACCCATGATTTTCTAAGTCTAAAAAGGGCCATCATTCTTGCAAAAAGCAGGATAGAGTTATGTTTCTTGATGTACAGTGTCCACTTATGATGGTGAAAAACTGTTGCAAGTTTTAAAGCAATAGCTTTGATAGTTTATGAGAAAAGTTGACTTAAACATAATACTCAACCAAGAAAATGATTTTCTAAGTCCAAAAGGGGCAATAATTATTGCAAAAAGCAGGATGGAGTTACGCTGCTTGCTCTACAGGGTCAGCTTATGATGGTGAACAAGTGTTGCAAGTTTTAAAGCAATAGCTTTGATAGTTTAAGAGAAAAAAGTTGACCTAAACATAAAACTTAACCAAGAAATCTGATATTTTCTAAGTCCAAAAGGGGCCATAAATCTTGCAAAAAGCAGGACAGAGTTATGTTTCTTGCTGTACAGGGTCTGCTTATGATGGTGAACAAGTGTTGCAAGTTTTAAAGCAATAGCTTTGATAGTTTAGGATAAAAGCTGACCTAAACATAAAACTTAACCAAGAAAATTGATTTTCTAAGTCCAAAAGGGGCAATAAATCTTGCAAAAAGCAAGATGGAGTTATGTTTCTTGCTATACAGGGTCAGCTTATGATGGTGAACAAGTATTCCAAGTTTCAAAGCAATAGCTTTGATAGTTTAGGAGAAAAGCTGACCTAAACATAAAACTTAACCAGGCAACGCCGACGCCGACGCCGACAACCGCTCAAGTGATGGCAATAACTCATCATTTTTTTTCAAAAAATCAGATGAGCTAAAAACATATTACAAAATTTCACACTTGTTAATATTCTGATACTGATTTATTTGAGGAACAAAAAGAGCCTGTTAAATTGAGCTACGGATCTCTTTAGAAATATGTTTTTATAATTTTTTATGAAACTTTGTAATTACCTCCCCTTCAGATAAACTGTGGATTTCTTTTAATTTCCATCAGATTTCCTTATAAATACTTACATTTGGTAGCTTATATACCGTATTTTGGTGTGTATAGGTCGCGGTAATGTATAGTCCGTATCTAATTTTTGCTCTGGAAATGGTCGGAAAATTTAACTTCTAGCGTATTAGTCGCAGTTAAATTTCGGATTTTTTCCCAAGCAATATTTAATATTTACCGGCAAAAGTTATGGCGGCAGCCATATTGATGCCGCGGACTGAATTATTATCAGAACCTGATTGGTGGAAATCGGACAGTGTTATTTTCGTTCCCAACCGTTTCGTACCAACAGTAGTATCGTAACAGACTACATCAAAGAAAAGCGGCTTTTTGACACTAATTGGCAGCAGACGGTTTGCGTTTACATTCTCTTATCATGCAAGTTTAAGTGTGAATTGTTTGCACAGCAATTATAACACCTTTCTGTGTCATGTAATTAACCACGTTCTTTTGATTCTGAGTAAAAACATTAACAAAATATCTCTGTTTGGATTTATTTCTTTTATTTAAAAATCAAAAGTAAAAAATTATCTTTCAAGTTTTTTAATACGCTAAGAATTAGTATAAACAATGTTTGGAATGGAGGACGGATCTGTCCGGATTTTATCCAACCCGGAGTACATGTCAATGGCGTCCAGTAAAACGAAAGTAGAAACAAACGTAATTCAGACTGCAAAAACATCTTTGAATTAAAGTCATTCGTAATTTTAATAGTCTGTATGGGTTATTTACGATATATTTTATTGAAAGTAACCGCTATTGGTTGAAAAGCCGCCGATATTGATATTTTTTATCCATTTCGTTCGTTCGTAACAGATGCACGTAATTTTGCGAGAGCTACGGTCAGAAAATTGGCCCGAAAAAGAAAAACTGTTGGCAATGTTCTGTCGTATAGGTCGCAGGAACTTTTTCAGGCAGCAATATGGGTAGAAAAAGTGCGACCTATACACACCAAAATACGGTACTGGGAGAGTGCAACTGGAAAGTTTAACTGCTTGTAGCTTTAGAATTAATTTATTTTCAATATATCTTGGTTGCATGAATAGTTTATATTAACTTATTTTAGGCCGCTTGTGAAACAAGTTCTACAACTTATATTAATCACTCTCGACACCTCATTCCTGATGGAATCCATCGCCACGAGGGTTTGAGAGGGGAGGCCAGTTTCCCTACTAATGTCGAGCACCAAGCAAGAGAGATACTGGTACCAATTTTCACATCTTTGCCGGGGATCAAACCCACGACCTCCTGCACTCAAAGCGGATGCTCAACCACTAGGCTATCGAGGTGATTTGGTTGCATGAATATCAAGTGCTCAATGAAGATGAATTGTAAACAAATCTATTGTACGCCACATATCAGACTAACCACCTTTAAAGCAATGTGAAAATGTTAAGCTCATTATGTGCACTTAATATTGCACTTCCAATACCGCAAAGTTCAAATGTCCCTGGAGATAAAAACTTCTTGTCGTAAGCAGTTTGTTCACAACATATAACCTATCACTGTTATGCAATATAATTCATGGTCTGCATTAATGTACCCCAAAATTAAATGTTTTTGTTTCAACATTTTCATAGATTTGGTTTGGGAGCAGGGTATAAGATTCTAACAAGATTCTTTATAACTGTGACTGAAACTCAAAAATTTTTCATTCTTTGAAATGATTCTGAAATTGAAATTCATTGAATGAAAAACAGTACACATGCAAAAAATGTGACTTTTGGCAAAGCAAAAATGTTTTCTGCTGACATTTAAGACATTCAAACGTTTGCAATGTTCTGGTGAAAATGTCAAATAATAACAAGGCTTATAAGAAGAATGTCAAATATAAAGTTCAATCCATGCGTAGGATTCTGTCTAGACACACATTACCTGTCACATATACTGATTTTGCATAAGTAATATATAATGTTTCTTGCATAAAAATATCCAGAAATGAGATATTATTTAAAACATGTTACTAGCAGTAATAAGTATTAAACTTTAACTTATTGAGTAATACCCCATTCACACATACGGCGCGGATAGCTACATCTAGCCACGGATAGAAACGTAGTAATCTGATCAATCCGTATCGATGCGTACCTGAGCTGTACCTTAAAGTAGTAACCCGTATCAATCCGTACGGCTCAGGTACGGATCGATATGGATAACTACGTTTTTATCCGTAGCTAGACGTAGCTACCTGCGCCGTATGTGTGACTGTGGTATATGTGTGTAATAAAATTATCGATCAATATTAAATTTGTAATCAAAACATGTAAACATTTAAAGTAGCTTTAAATGTGGATAACTGTACTTCTTCCTCTATAGATTTTCATTTAAATTAAACATTAAGAATATAAACACTGTCCTTAAAATTATCAGAATTTTATCAGGACTCACGTCACTCATTCCCAACAAAAGATTTTGCCCTTATACAGGCAGCAGTTAAATTTTGATAAAACATGACAAACTGTTGATAATTTTTTTATCAAACACAAAAAAGTGTAATAGTTAAAATGGATATCTACTATCTGCTTAATCATAATGGCCATAAACATTAAAATTGTCAAAACAGCCATAGTATTAATTTTACTTACTGCTAAATGTTGACATAGAAAAGCAGTTTTGTTACCAACATTTTGCAGGTAAACAATATTAAGGTGATATATTACCCCACAATATAACAATCATGTTTACCAAATATACAAACAATATCTTCACTTACTGTCATAGTCTGTTCACAGATTATCAAGTATAAAATCATGTTAGCTTAGTTTTTTTCTTGAATTAACAGTGAAAATCTTCAGCTTATCAAACTGCATACAACTAAATTACATGTGTCATTTACAAAAAAATTTTTTTTTATCTTAGGGTATATCAAATAATATAAGAACAGTCGGTTAACCAAACCTGGTGAATTTCATGACATGCAATGAACACTGCATGTTATTTCCAAAAATTGAAAGTGATGGTCAGTTTGTCAGGACAGTGAATTATTGAATTTTTAACCCCCAATAATAAAAAAATTGTTTTGTTAACTGGTTAGTAAACCTTAAGTATGATCTTAAATAAATTCTGGTAAAATGTTGAGTCAGTATTACTCGGTAACTTACTTGTTGTAGAGACTTTGACATGGGCACTCCAGTCACTGTTACCAGCATTGTTCATCATACGCATTCTGTACTTGTATTCTGAACTGGGGTCCAAACCAGATACCGTATGTCTCTTTGCATAACCTCTGAAATATTCAAAACAAACATCATTTGAATATTTATGTAAACTTTGAAATAAGTATGCCTGACTTACCACTTGTCACATCATTCCATCTGTGTCTTTGCATGTGCTCAGAATACACCCTATTCACAAAGAGAGGAATACCTCCTATAGATATGATATACCGGAGTACCTTTGTTTTACAGTAACAACAATGTACAGACACTGCTATGAGTAGTGACTTGACATTTTAAGTTTTATTGCATGTTTGGTATCAAATGCCTGTCCTTTACCCTTACCCTGCAACTCGGAATAAACACAAATCCCACAGGGGTCCATAACAGAGCAAGGGTATATATGGAGATTTTTGGAAGTTCGTCAAATTGTTCAAAAGGTCCTTTTTGATGTTGTCTAAAAGTGTCAGTATATACCTCAGATGTTAGATATTTCCGTATTTGACAGCTGCAGACCTAGCCATTTCAGAAATAGTTTCAAAATGAATTTCGTGTAATGAATGTTGATTCTACATAAGCATGAAAGGGCCATCAGACGCTAATACGTTTTATTCTAATATGACTAACAATGCTTTAATCATCACAACGATATAATGTTGACGTCATGTCAACGTGATATTTAGCGCCATGTACGCAAGACGTATTACCATTTCTGGTCCTGCCGTGTATAAACAAAGACCTACTATTGGCGCCATGCTTGCGCGAAGAAACAGTTCCATCATATTTGATATAAATTTTACAATAAAGAACATATTAGAATCGAAATAATTTATAGCAAAACAGTGCTTTATCACTATTTATACACTCGGGCGGTTATACGTCGTCCGTAATAATTTCACTAGGGCTGTGCCCTCATTAAATTATTACGTCCAACGTATAACCACCCATCGTGTATAAATAATGATAAAGCACTGTTTTGCTATATATTATTTCTTAATTACGTTACAGGCACGGAAAGGATAATTATGCTGTTCAATTTTTATGGAAAACAACTTCTTTTTTCTATCATTTGGTGATGCTCCATTTTTTGTACAAAAAGTCCAAATATATCTTGGTAGCAGACAGGTTTAAAACAGCTTAATTTAGACATGAAATAAATCACAACAATAAAGCACAACAGTTGGGACTTAGAAACTGCTGACTTTACATTAAAATCTGCGAAACTGCAAAAAATAACTGTTTTTATGACAAAGTCTTCCATGCTTCTTAAAATAACAGAAAATCAATGTATTAATACAGCATGCTGGGCAAATTGGGCAGATGAAAATAGAAAGAGCAAGCTAAAATCAATAGACTACCAGCCTACAAACAGAATTTGATTGCTTGTAATTTGCATGTACAGATTTAAGTGCTGTATTGAGCTGCAGGTATATTTACTGTTCTAATCAATCAATGACACTTAGAAATCAAGGTACCTAACTGCACTCCTTAGCCTACTAAATGAAATCAGAAAACATGGCTGCAACAACATGACAAGAAATATAATAAGAATCAAGGTACAGATATTTCATGACTATATGCCAATATCGTGCTATTGTCAAGGTCTGGAAATAACAGAATATTCTAATGTCATTTCAAAACCTGAAAAGTCCGCAAGCTACGAAAAAAATTGAGGAAGTTTAGCAGGGGTATTTTTCAAATCTTTTGTATTTCTGGATTTGAATGTTTACAGATATATTTGCGTAATTAAGAATTTGCTGCTTGTAGTTGATTATATTTCTGCAGATACTGCTGCTCAACATTAATGTCTGTTCCAGTGTAGCTCTGTTTGCATGCAGCTCTGTTCCAGTGGTTGCTATTCCAGTGCAGCCCTGTTCAACAGTTGCTCTGTTCCAGTGTACCTCTGTGTAGCCGTAGCTCTATTTGCATATAGCTCTGTTCCAGTGTACATCTGTTTAGCCATTGCTGTTTGCATGTCCCACTGTACCAGTGTTGTTCTTTTTACCCTTGGCTCTGTTCCAGCGAAGCTCTGTTGAGCGATCTCTATGTTTGCCCATTACTGTGTTTGCGGAACAAAACCAAGGTGCAGATTACCCAATCTAGATAATGCAACTGGACAAGGGCTTAAACATGACGAATTCCTAATTGAAATATCTTTCAATGCAACATCTTCTTAGCAAATTATTGCTGTCCATTAAAACGTTCATCAATCCTGATTATAACTTGCAGATCAATCACAAATCAATTTTGATATTGATTTTGCTCCAAACATCCTCTCTATTGTCCAATAAAAAAGAATACGAGTGACGTAGCCAGACACATTTCCTCAAGCTTTTTATCTGGCATGATAAGTTTTTTCAAGACATAATCAATTAAACAAGCAATAATGACATTGTTGTGTCAGACTAGAGCAAACAAATCTTTAAAAAGCAGCCAATAAATCACTCTATGGTCTTAATATGGGACTCGTCTTACAATTCAAGAGCTCAAAAAGCGATGTTAAGTTTGACCTTTGAGCTCCATTTGTAAGTTTAATTTTTAACCTTTGAGTTACCATCAGGAATTGCCCCCTGCCCATTGTCTCATGGCCACTTATCTCCATAACATGTTTCAAGTCATTTTAAGATATGCTCAGGACACCAATTATGACAGGCAGACGCATATATGGCATCACATTGTATGTCCTGTTATTCCAAAATGAAATTTAAGAACAGCACATTGTTTGAAGATATTTCTTATTTTACGCTCTGATTTTCTAGCTCTAGCAGTCATTTTGTTTTCAATAAATCAGAGCAATCTGAACACCATCCAATGTGTTGTGCCGAATTACTTCAAAATTGAGCCAACAGTTTCTGAAAAGATTTTTGAAATTTTTACTATACAAATGTACTGAAGAAAGAGCACACTCTCTGGCTGCACTGTCGTTTTTTTTATGAAACAAAATCTGAACACTCTAAAACTTACCTTATACATTATTAAAGAAAACATGTCCTTTCTGCTGGTATCTGTTTTTAATGAAGTGGAATAAAACTCAAGGAATTTGGTAGAGGGTCGCACAAGATACATTTTTGTGAAATGTGCCAGAGTGGGGGTGTGGAGGCTTTCTTCCGAAATAGGAATCATTTATGACCCAAAACTTGGATATAAAACCAGCTGTAAAGAAACACAGCATCAATGCAAACCTTTGGCAAAAAATCATTTGAGTACAAGACATAAGATTATTCTTTCTATCTCACACATTTTAAAATTGTGTAAATATATAGACCGAGTGGCACTTAAATTTCTGCTGTAATATAAAAAGCTTAAAAACAAATTACACCCTTTTAAATAGACATTGGATTACTCATATTCAAACATAAGTGAAAAACAAACTATGAGGCACGTTAATTTTCCCTTTTTGACAATACTGGGATATACTGGCTATACAAAACTTTGAAAAATTGAATTGATGACTTAAGAAAAATCTTGAGACATACAGATCTTAAGTTAAAGGTCTAAAATTTTATTGAAAGCTAATGTTCTCAAAAACAACAATAGTTGTCACTTTCAGTAACAAATGCCCTCGAAGCATGCCCAAGAATGCTACAGTTGTCAGGCAAAATATAACAGAATAGTTTAGGTGTGAATTTTAAGCCATTTAATATAAAGGATGTAAAAGGATAAATATATGTGCTATGATTGTACTTTAAGTTCAGTGTGGCAAAGGCAAACCCTTAGCTGTGATAAAGGCAAAAGTTAAATAAAATAAAAAGTTGAATAGTGACCTTGACCTTGACGCGAGAGACCCGGATCATGCTCATAGCATATTCTCAGGCTAAAGTAGTTATTTGCACAAAATGACTTCTAATCCATATATAAACAACAAAAACAAAAATAACGACTGGATGCAGAAAACTGTGTTGTCAAATTATGACCTTGACCTTGTCCCAAAACATCACATGACATGACACACCCTTAGGATTAGATGGACATTAATTTTGTGCAATCTTATTTCAAAATCCCTCCATGTGGCAAACAAGTATGAACAGGACACAAAAAAAAAATCACACATCATTTTGTGACCTTGACCTTGACCTGAGAGACTCAAGTCATAAGCGCGACACACCTCAATATGGTTAACATTTGTGTCAAATCATTTTTCAACAGCATCACATTCATGTAACGGAAGGCAATTTATTAAACCAAATCAGTGTTCCTGAATTTTGTACTAGCATGAACCTGCTCTCTACAAGTAACTGCCAACTTCACATGAATCAGAGGTGGAGGACAGAATAACTTCAGAGATGGTATCTTTTAAATTATCAAATTGTCATGGAATATATGCCTCGCCCAGAGATCAAAATCATTGAACCCATGATCTGTAGTTGTGCACTCTCCCTACATACTGGTTCAATGATTTTGAAAATCTGTTTTAAGATTTGTTTTGGTTGTAAGCTCTAATGCTTAAAATGGTTTTTGACAGACAGTTTAAATAGATTTTGAAAGCACTTCTAAATTTTTACTCATTACGTGTCAGTCACACTACACCGTAAAGCGGTAACGGGCGCAAAACATATAGAAACATTGTGACAGAAAGTTATCTGGTGACAAAAGGCATCCCCCGCTGCTGCTCGGTGCTCTCGCGATCAGTGTATGGGGCGCATAAAATGCACAATGACCGCAAGATTAACGAACATATATCGGACGAACAACGTTCAATTAACAAATATCACCATACTAATAACGGATTTGTACCGCGTAAAACGTAAGCACAACGCATGAAAAACTGACAAAACATTCTTGTCAGTTATTGTCCACTGAACATACATTACATCCGTTGCATGTCCGGTAGTAGTCCGGCCGTGAATCAGGTCTACCGGACAAGAACGGATGCGAACTGCACAAGTACAGAAGAGGAAACACACGAGTAACAAACAAAACGCATACAGACCGCATGTGTAATGAATAAAACGCATATCAGTGCATTGTTACCGTACATCTAATGG
Organism: Mercenaria mercenaria; assembly: GCF_021730395.1. Taxonomy (NCBI): domain Eukaryota; kingdom Metazoa; phylum Mollusca; class Bivalvia; order Venerida; family Veneridae; genus Mercenaria; species Mercenaria mercenaria. The sequence goes on from NC_069369.1 coordinate 26,807,509, forward strand.
ACAACTTTGTCCGGTGGTGTATGTTCTAAATTTTGAACATGCTCAAAACATTCCACCGGATGTAACAAACGTCGTCGGACAAGGAGCGCAGCCGCCCCATGAGAAACGAAAAAGAAACGCATGCGAACGGACACGAACGGATTGAAAAATTTGCTATACGTTGGACGTCCATTAACGCTATGCGGTGTAGTGTGAGTGAGACTTAAAATGTAAACTGTTAGTCTTTTTACACCCAACACCTCTTCTGAGGTGTTTCTCAGTATAACAACATCTCTAGTGCATTATTCTCTGTACAATAAACAAATTCATAGCTGTGGACCACAAAGGACTATTGGTATATTTTGATTTTGATCTTGTATTCTCATAATGATTGGTGATTACAACAGAACATGGAAATATGGATTTCGAGTAGAATACAAATAATGTGAACTAGACTAAGCTACTGAACAAATATAATACTGATAATGCCTTCCAAATGCTGATCCTTAAACTCTCTTTCACCTTTGTCGAGGACTAAAGCAACTGTTTTGAATAGACAAAAATGTCACCTGATGTTATTTTTGGTACATAATGCACTGTACAAAGAAATAACTTATTTTTCTTCATAAAAGTTTGGGTTATTTTCACAAGCAACGATAGCATCCCTTATTGTTTTGGTGTATTAGCTCTTTTAAGGGGGTCAGTCATGATTTAAGCATTCTTCGAATATATCCTTTCTATATCGTTAGAGGTTTATTCATTACACAGTATAATTGCAGGTTTTATTGATTCCTACAAAAGTTCGTAATTACCCTCACTTAAAATGAAATTATTTTAAGATAATTTCTAGTTTTACATTTGCATTGATAATTATCAAGATATTTCAATAACCTGAAGCAGAAGGGAGGTTTTAAAACTTCCAATCTGTCACGAGTCTAAGGGACATAATAATATCAATGTCAAGAAGGTGCCAATTAACAACATGTCCGTAAGCAGCCTAGTGATTTATGGATGATACAGACTATTTACATTCACTATAATATTTTGTATGGAAAGAAAAAAATGTTTATGTTAGAATTTGAGTTGATTGGCGAGGTTCTGATATATGAACCAGTTGATCCAGTCATATTAAAAGTGTAAAATTATTTTTTTTTATCCAAAATGTAACATCCATATACTGGTTCACTTTTTAGAATTTCGTCTTAAAATGGTTTTCATTCAATTTCCTTTGCAAACAATTTTAATTCAAAGATAGTTCAAATTTTGATGTTATCTGTCATAAAAAGTTCATCAAATTTTGATGTTACCTGTCATAAAAAAGTTCATCAAATTTTGATGTAACCTGTCACAAAAAGGGTGACTACAGCCTTTCTGAAGAAAAAATGGAAATTTTTAATGACATTTTGTTTTGTCGAAATCTTGATCTTGATTTTGAAGCCTTCCCGCCGCAATAACACATCGTTGTCTTCTTCATATCGGTAAAAATATCTAACAATGTAAATGTCTCTCAAGTAGTGTTTTGAAAACATATTATTTTTACATTCAGGCATTTAAGTGGAGTCCGGTTGTGTGATCGGCCAGAACTGGCTTAATTAACAAATCTTTTTGACTTATCAATAAACTGGCTAAGTTCGTCTATTATAACTGGTCTTAATCTTTCCATGGGTCAAGTTCTTCTGAACTTAACAGCATTTTCAAATCAAGGTCACTTACACCAGTTCTGAGATGAAAATTTGTTTTCATTATTTCTCTGTGGTTCTCGTTAATTGGGCATTCCAGCAAGTAATGTCTACTGATTCTCAGCCACCACATTCACAGTGGGGATTACTGTCCAGTCCAACCTTGTATCTATGCTCTTTTTAATTTGCAATGGCCACTTTGTAATTGTATGAGAATTCTTTGATTTGTACTTTTGCTGTAATCCAGTTGTTTAAGTTTTACTCTTGGCTTCATTTCATACGTCTTTCCCTTTCCTGAAGTGTCCCATCTTCTTTGCCAAAGCACTATTACTGTTTCTTTTGCTGCCTTCTTTATATCCCCTTGAGTGATGAACTTTTGTGTTTCCCCTTTCATATCTTCAGCCTGTAGCGCAGTTTCCTTTGCTAATTGGTCTGCAGTTTCATTCTCAGCAATTTTTATTAAAAAGTAAACTGACATTCTAATTTTGTTTTTGCTTTCAAAATTCATTACGATTTTTTTCAGATGAAATGGCTATAGGATCTGAGGCTACGTAGATATAAACCAAATGAAGGTTTTTAATTGCAGTTTTTGTTTGTTTGCTTTGGGTTTAACGCCGTTTTTCAACAGTATTTCATTCATGTAATGGTGGGCAGTTAACCTTAAACTAGTGTTCCTGGATTTTGTACCAATACAAACCTGTTCTCCGCAAGTAACTGCCTACTTCACCACATGAATTATCAGAGGTGGAGGACAAATGATTTCAGACACAATGTCTTTTATCAAATCGTCACAGAGAACATATGCCCCGCCCTGAGGGATCGAACCGTTACTGAGCTAAGCGGTCGAGTTTTAATTGCAGTTTTAATCTAATTTGTAACTTGTAAGAAACAATCTGACTGGTCACTTTTCGTCTGCTTTACTGTATGTAACTGATAACTTATTAATCACTAAGCTGCTTTCCCAGAATTTGTTAAGGTTTAGGAGTATATCACCAAAACACAGAAATTTTTGATAAACAAACAACATCGTTACCAATATTTTACCTGACCAGTACATGTTCTGCCATACTGTCCCGTACTTAAAATATTCTGAAAAAGTTGTCCCCCTTTGAAAATGAATGCCATTTGTAAAGAAATAAAAATAAACAATTGCTGAAAACTGTGTTCCACCTATTTATGTGAAATTTCAACACTCGCACGCTATTGCAAATGCATCAAAACAAACATGTGTAACAGTTCTTTGAAAATGGTGAGTTTTTAAAGACGCTTGACTGTCCAGAAGTGGGGCCCCTTTAGGCAGTCCTTTTCCGGAATTCAATGTTTATATCAGTATACTGACACTTGTTTTGTAGTTTTTGTAATGATAGCGTGTATATTACTCTACAAAACAAGTGTCAGGTTATTGAAATCAATTAGAAATATATATATGTTCTTAAAATAATTTCAGGAAATATCTGGTTCCAGGGTAATTGTTCTAAGACAGTAATGAGTGAGGCTCTGCCGAGTTACCAGAAAATAGTTACCCAAGAGCAGATACTTCCGTCAGCATCGTTATTAGCGATAGATTATTTTCCTTGCATACTGTTTTCTTCTGTCAGCAGAATAAATAAAATAAAAAAAGGCTTTTCTTGTAAGCACTTTTTTATTATAGTAGTCCCGTGGTGTAAGAGAAAATCCAGTCTGGTATGCAAGAATGTTTTAGAAGACATGTTCATTTGACTGTGTTTATAAATGTTTTTCGACTGCATGTGTGTCCTGTCTACACTGTATGCGAGTGTTTACTGTAATGTATGTGCATTGGGTTGTTCACTTACTACAGCATACATGTGATTACTACAGTCCATAAAATAAACAAACGTGTTTGTAAACATGGACAGTTCCAAATGGAAGGGGAATAAGCATTTTATAGAAATATTTCGATGGCAAAATACCATACATATCCGTAGCCCTGACCAACCTATAAACCAGGCCAGTCTATTTTATAAGTACAACAACACGGTTGATCCATTTATTAAACAAGTTGTACTTAGGACTGTTTCAAATCAAACTGACTGAAAAAGTACTGTCTGAAATTCTTACCCAAAATCCTCTTCCATTGGTGAGAACAATCCACTACTCCCAGAATCCATTGTTTTGTCCTTTTTTATCAGTATTGTTTTTAAACAAAAATTTAATTTATCTACATACAAATATTAAGACACACTGAGCAGTGCACTTGTTATTTTTCACATTTTAAGTTTCTGTGGAAAAGAATCCTGTAATCTCTCTTTACTTAGTAATTTTCATCAGTTTAGAGAGTAAATTAGTAACGAATCCTGAAATCATTTAATTCTCAATGAATCACTGAAAAAACAAATTGATTTTCTCATCAATAATTCACCAGAAAAATCTGTTAACCAGTAAATAAAGCAAACTGTCAAATAACAAGATAAAAAAAATTGTCAAACAAAACGATGAGAAATTGATTTTGTTCCCTGCTACATGCAACATTGAAGCGTATTGAGATAAACAGTACCATGGAGCTTATATTATCGCAACATTTATTGCCATTTTGTTGACACTCAAATTATCATTTTATTACTTTTTCAATCTTTTCCCTCCCAAGTGCAAACATTAGAAACAAAGGCATGTATGTACACAAAAAAAAAAAAGCAAATATTATGTTAAAAGAAAAAAATCGCTCCTGATAATATATAATGCAAGTGAATCCAATTAAATCCTTCCGAAACAAGTTATGATAAAAATCCCAGAATAAAATAAGCATCATACGTACATTAATCTGTACTAGTAAAATTTTAAATAAAATTTTATCTAAGCTATGTGACATTTTTAAAAAGCATCGGTATTCTATACAAAAAAACAAATGATTAACTTCGATCCACAAAAATAAACTTTCCAAAATTGAGTACACAAAATACCACAACGAAAGCTTAAGTTATTACTTGCATTTACTTAAATGTAAGAAGCAAAAATTTATAATTTCTTTTTTTTCCCCATTTTCACCCTGATAGAATTTTTATTTCCAAATGCCTCACTTGTTCTAAACAATAGTGCCCATAATCGGTAAACACCTCTGCCTATCACTTAGTGAAATTTATGCCAAAAAGTAAAGCCTATGAATGTACAGATCATATCGGATGTCTCATTGTACGTGTGTATTTAAACACTTACAATTGTTTGCATTGATCATGACATTTGTAAATATACAGAGGAGGTTTTTCACTTCTAACGCAACATTATCAGCTAAAGTTCTTTTATATTAAATTAATAAACGCCTAATAAAAGGAATACAATACCATCATGAATATACTTTCTTCTCATCAATGCAGCTCAAATATGGGACATAAATGAGAATTAGAAGTGAAAAACGATGCACAAACATGAAAATAAAAAGATCTATAATTTAGTGTAGCAAGGCCAAAGATTTTTCAATTTATTTATTCAATAGCTGCTGTCATAGGAAGCTTTAAATTACTTGTGATGCAAGAAATGTATTATTTAAAATCCATCAACAGGTCTAGATGGACCATGATTTTGAAAAAATTCAATTTAAAATTAAGTAAATACTGTCACAAATGATAACATCTTTATAACAGATATCCAGAATAATAGCCAGCTTTTGAAAGACTTAAAATACAGTCAGATCTTTATTAAATACCACCTGGCTCAGCTCTAAACATTGCTGGTCCATTCTTAGTAACCTTTAGCCTGCTGGCGGCAAATGATTCTGCCTTTGCGACCAGTGCAGACCAACATCAGCCAGCACATCTATGCAGGCTGATCTTGGTCTGCACTGTTCGCTATTCAGTCAGTAAATTTTCAGTGAACACCCCTTCGAATAATAAGTGGTACTGCCCAAACTGAATGATGGACCAGTCCATTTTTAGAAATTTAGCATTGTAAAGGTTAATTAAATATCTGAAGTGTACATTAAAAGTGGTTAATCTGACTTAATTTGGTCAAGTATTGGGCTGAATCTGATCATTAATGCACCTACAATGTATTTATGTTCAATGAGCATTTAAAAATGTTTTAGATTTTTATTGGAGGATCTTTAAAATTTTATTTTCCTTATCCTGGTTGCCAAAACAAAAACTGATGTTGTTTTAGCAATTAAGTATAAATTTGATAATCATACTCTGTCTTGGGAATGACAATAATGAAAATTTTAAGGACAAAATGTGTATGATATTGTGTCAAAGTGTCAAAGATTATACCATATCTAGCTATTTGATATGCATGTCTGTAAAATTATTATTACTGTGTCTTCCTTTGCAATATTGGTTCAAACAAAATACACTGGAAACAAGGCAGTCTGAAAGACAACTATATCCCCTGCCACTGTTATGGATAGTTGATGGTTTTGGGTGGAAGCATTGACGTTGTAAGTATATTTTATAGTCCATGAATGACGACATCAATGAATTTGTTCCAAGTGATATGCTGAGAGATCGCAGGAGTAAGTTTAATATTAAAAGAATCACGAGTATACAATTATCAATGAAACTCTGGCAAGTAGACTGGTAATTGAATATGACTCACTGGTTTTGCAAATCATCTCAATACGATGAAATCTTGACCAAAGTTTCAAGAAAATCCTTCCAGTGCTTAATTAGAAAAGGAGGGGATAGGACAATTAAGGCTCAAACATTTGAGTTGTGACCTTGACACTGATCTGGCATGGGTGAATTTTGAGTTCACACAGTCTTGATAAGGGGAATATTACAATCAAGTCATATCAAATCCTTCAAGAGGTTTAAGAGATACTGAGCAGACACAAAATGGAAGGCTCAAACCTTTGACCTTGAGTTGTGACCTTGACCCTGAACCAACATGGCTGACTCATGGTTTCTGCACATCGTCTTGATGAGGTGATCATTTGACCAAAGTTTCATGAAAATCCTTCAAGGGGTTTAGGAGATACAAAGCGGACACAAAATGGAAGGTTCAAACCTTTGACCTTGAGTTGTGACCTTGACATAGAGCCGGCCTGGCTGACTCATAAGTTCTCCACATCTTCTTGATGAGGTGATCATTTGACCCAAGTTTCATGAAAATCCTTCAAGCATAATTCCAAGTAGATTGATGGCGTCTCGGTGAAGGTTGGCGACTGTGATAAAATCCACAAAATGTGTTAGGAATCTTGGTGCAGTATTTGAAAACAGTATTGATATGGAACAACAAGTCAACCCTGTGTGCCAGGCTGGATATGCACAACAACGCAGAATAGGTCACATCAGACGGTATCTTACCAGTGATGCCACAAATACCCTTGTCAACAGCCTGGTCAGGAGCCTACTGTAATGCCTTGTTAAGTAGTATTCCAAACAGCACACCTAACAAGTTGCAACATGTCCAGAACACGGCAGTTCGCGTCATCACTAAGACGCCCTGTTGCAATCATATAACACCAGTTCTGAAGGACTTCCACTGGTTGCAAGTGAAATACAGGGTGCAGTACAAGGTTCTGACCCACACCTTTAAGACTTTATACAATCAATCCCCTGCCTATATAAGGGATATGATAGAAGTGTATAAACCAGTCAGAAACCTAAGATCACAAGACATGTTGTTACTGGTTATATGTCAAAAACTAAAACCATGATGTATGGCAACCGCAGTTTTTTGTTCACTGCTCCAAAGCTTTGGAACTCCCTTTCCGTCAAGATCAGGGAAGCTCACACACTAGCTGCTTTCAAAAGCCTGCTAAAAAACCCACTTCTTTGTACAGCATTTCGTTAACTGACCAATACATTTTTTCTGTTCATAAAACAGCATAAAACAGTATTTTATCCTATGGTCTCTTAAAAATACTTTTAAATATGTATGTTTGTCTTGTTTTACATACATGTTTTACATACATGTTTTACATTCATGATTTTTGATAATTTGGAATGCATTTTTTGTTTATGTTGAATGCATATTTGTTTGTATTGTTTGCAATTTATTCTGTAAAGCGTTTTTAAACATGTATATGTGCACGAAAACAGTGCTATATAAATGTGGTATAATAATAATAATAAACAAGTGTACAAAGTATCAAAGCTGTAGCTCTTATGGTTTTTGAGAAAAGGTGGACCTAAACAAAAAATTTAACCAAGGAACTCAAATTTTCTAAGTACAAAAAGGGCCATAATTTTGACAAAATGCATATCAGAACTATGGTTCTTGGCTTACTAAGTTATCTAATGATGACAAACAAGTTTGCAAAGTTTCAAAGCTTTAGCTCTTATGGTTTTGGAGAAAATGTGGACCTAAACAAAAATTTTATCCAACGCCTACATCTTTGGGAGTAGCACTTATGCCAAATTAAATCTTCTTACACCAGATTGTTTCATAGGACATGTCATTTGAAGAAATATTAAAATGAAGGACAGACAGCAGTGGCTACAATAGATAACAGTGAGTTCTTGTTCAGATCAACTAAATATTGCATACAAGAGGATCATGATGACCCTGAATCGTTCACCTAAGTAATATGAGCCACATGTTTAAAATGGCAAACTGATGCTAAAATATTAGAAAATAGGTCAGCAGGTCATTCATGGTCACTGAAAGTCAGTTTTAAGATAAGTGTGCAGAACTGTACAGGTCATCCAAATCTCAAGACTGTATCTTAAAAAACAAGAAAGTAGGTCATAGGTCAAGGTCACAGTCAAGTGACCCTTTATCACTTGGGGTCATCAGGTAATTATAATTAAACTGTCTAGGAAATATGATCTGATAATTTTTGAAGTATTTATTCCTATATAACTCATATAACAAGTGACCCCCCAGGGTGGGGCCTCTTTTCATCCCAGGGGCAAAATTTGAATAATCTTGTTAGAGATCCACTAGGTAATACTACATACCAAATATCAAAAGCCTAGGTTTTGTGGTTTCAGGCAAGAAGACTTTTAAAGCTTTTTCCTCTATAAGTCTATGTAAAATTTGTGACCCCCAGGGCGAGGCCTCTTTTCACCCAAGGGGCATAATTTGAAAAATCTTCATAGAGCACCATTAGATGATGCCACATAATAAGTATTGAGGCTCTATGCCATGCAGTTTTAGGTAAGAAAATTTTTAAAGCTTTTTCCTATATAAGTCTATGTAAAACTTGTGATCCCAGAGGCGGGCCTGTTTTCATCCCAGGGGCACAATCTGAACAACCTTCATAGAGGACCATTACAATGTCACATGCCAAATATCAAGGCTCTAAGCCTTGAGGTTTTGGACAAGAATTTTTTTAAGTTTTTCCTTTCGGTTGCCATGGCAACCAGAGTTCTACATGGAATTCAGTTATTTGAACAATTTTCAAAGAGAGCCACCCAAGGATCATTCTTGTGAAGTTTGGTGCAATTCTGCCCAGTGGTTTTCAAGAAGATTTTTTTTTAGAAAATGTTGATGGACACACGACGGACAACGGACATTGAGCGGTCACAAAAGCTCACCGTGAGCCTTTGGCTCAGGTGAGCTAAAAATGAAAGGATCAGCATGACATGTATATCTTTACAACAAAACAATCCTTCAGGCTATAAGAATTACACACCAAATCTAGATAAAGGAAACAAACATGATTTATTTGGTATTTCTTAGAAGACTGGTATTTTCAAGAAAGATTACAATGATATGACACAAATACTAAGAACAACATTATGTACCATGTCACCAACAGAACATAACTCCTATATTGAAAATATTTTAAAACCTTCAAAGGCTAATTTATTGCTGTCTCAATGTCAACTTGTCATTTGACACTGGAATTAGGTGTCCAAAAAGCTGGCTATGAAAATGACTAAAGGCAATATACTTAGTTACAGAATAAAGTGAAAAGTGTCTAAGCTACTAAACCCTTAGGTTGTGGGTTGAATCATTATAAGGTTACATCCTGACCTTGTCATACATACTGCTTTTACCTAAAAGCAGATTCCAGAAAGTTTCAAATAAGCTTCAAGCTTTGAACTGCTTCACAATCCAACTAAAACAGCTTTCCTTGCTGATGTACCTATCCCATAACTCATGAGATCAGCAGAACGGACTATATCTTCATCTCCATCTTTACCCATTAAATTTTATATTATCCCCACCACAACTGAATCATTGAGTCTGTTGGACATAAAGCTATTTCTATTTCTACAGTTGGTAAAATAGAACTATGTTCTCAGCTTTCTCAGAAACTGTATTAAAATGATTACATGGAGTGATTGATCGCGGCCGATGAGGCGGGATCATATTGAATAGGACAAGTATTTGCACGATGGGGAAAATATTTAATGATGGACCTGTCAATTCTTTACTTACGGGTGAAACAGGTCTATACGACTAGCTTCTACTGATTATAAAACATACCGTACGATTTGTTGTGAATCAGGTGACTCCATGGTACTTAAATGAGTTTGGAGACATGTCTTAGAACACAGCCTTGTAGTTCCATTCAATATCTTGCAGTAGGTCAATATTAAAACTGTGCTCAGAAACAATGTTTTAGATGCTCTAGTTTTGGGACTGCAAGCCATGGTCTCCAAACACACGTTTATAACTCTATATCAAGGGTCAAGCAAGGATTTAATGCTGAATTTGAATATGACTCAATATCACAGCCAGTCAAAAGCTAGAGTTTTGAAATAGGTCTCCAGATTCGACTCTGCTATTTAAACTGCTGGGGCTATAATCTCTTAGCCCACTTCACAAACTAAGTTAACATTCATGTAATATATATTATATATACAAATGATTTCAAACTGGACTAAAATAACAGTATTGCAAGCTATTCCTGTCCTATCATGAATATGTATAGGATAGACAACTCGTGCCGTTGTCTACGGGATATATACAACGAGCAAAGCGAGTTGTATATATCCCGTAGACAACGGCACGAGTTGTCTATCCGACTTAGACCACGTGACATAAAAACTGCAATTATTGAAAACTCTCCCACGCGTTCTATAGAAATTAGAATTAACGTGTTTTTATAAGAGTAATATCATCTTTGTACCGTTAGCGCTTAATTGCCAGTAGGACATATGAAAGAATGCAGGTTATTTGTATAAATTCAGTTTTACTCAAATACCGGATTTACTAAGATTTAACGTTCATTAGAGTCATTTGCAGTCACAAAATTAATGCTAAACAGTTAAATGTGGATTTCTCAAAAATACTCAAAATTGGACTCATGCTGAACAATTAGTCTTTGTGAGGAGTTTGCATGTTGGCGAAACACGATGACAGATACGTTGATTCGTTGATAGCCAGGTTATTTATTTATTTATTTATTTAGTTAGTTTTTTGTTATTTGTTTACTTTGTTTATCAGGATATAGTTAGTGCGTAGATGCTCGTAGGACTACGAATACCTTTTACTATATCGTGCCTTTCTTGTAAGAATGATGTAGTTGTTTTACTTTCTAACTGGGCCAAGTTGTTCGAAACTTTAACGGACTGTAATTTAGTTTAGTTTATACTAATTTGTTTTAGCTCGATTGTGATGAAAGCTTTAACTGTTTAAGCTTATTGTAACCACTCTAGAGTCCGTTTCCTATGAAAACTAGTACTGGGGTCATATGAGAAGTCATGGTCGTGACCCCAATGATGCTCGAACCCACGACCACTGCATTAAGCTGTTAAACTAACCGCCTGTTAAATTTCTATTTATGATGCTAGTCTTGGTGGGTGGGAAACACTAGTATTATGTTTTAATTTTACTGTAAAGATGGTTTAGTGTTTATAATCCTTAACAAGTGCATTTGATTTTCTAAGTTTTCTAAACTGTCGAAATCTACTGATAAAGTCAATCGACCGTTAACTCAATCGCCTGTTAAAGTTTCGAACAACTGGATCCAGTTGATTGCAAATGTAAGGATCGTGCTGACATGTCTATTTTATAACAAGTGAACATAAAAAGTTACAACTGTTGGAAACGTTTCAGTGAATATGTTAATTACGTTTTTACCCAGTTGGTTCTACACTACAAATATGTAGTTTATTGTAATTCAATTTTATTGATATCTAATAACATGGGGTCATTTTTACAATATTAATATTCAGACGTTGTCAACTGAATTTACCTCCAAGTCAGTCTTATTTTTTATCCCATTGATAACTGGTGAGAATATTGCAAGGTCATATAACTCCGGCGTTAGCCTGTATTGTTAGATGGTAAATTGGCACGAAATTCACGCGTTTTTTGCCCAGGTTTCCCCCGATATATATACAACGCTACTGTTGTATATGAAATATAGACGGGTACAAGTCTGCTTTGCGACTGGCTATTTACGGATTATCGTGGTCTAAAAATGCGGATACTTATCATGTAAATGGGTTAATTGGTTAACTATATGAACACTTGAATGACAGTGGTATGAAATCACCTGATAAGATCACATTACATTGTCAGCAGAAAAAATTTGCAGTTCAAGAAAGTTTTCAAAATATCCTGTTACAGTCAAAATCAATCAGACAAAACAATGTTTAAAGCTTTTTTTGTATCTTGACCTGTAAAGTCAACTAGTGGATATCAATGCCTTATTACCTGTTCTAATTGATTTAAAACTGTTTTAATCCAACAATGGATTAATCAAAGGGAAATAATTGAAATAATTCTCAATCTATCCTCATCAGGGATTATCTTCCTATGTCAGTTTGTATGAGAGATGAAAGCACTTTTGCAACAGACAAGTTATACATTGTATTTATCAAACTTGGTTAAGTTTATGTTAGAATATTCTGCAATGCTTTAAAATAGTTCTCATAATACGTCTATGATAGTTCATGGTCATACAACTATGGAAAACCTTGGTTGACGTTTCATTAAACAGCACCAAAGTTTCTGACAGTAGTCAATGGTTAACCATGGTCTGCAGGCACGGTCCAATTGTCCATGGTTGACTGTGGAGTCTGACCATTGAATAAAGACCACGATCGACCACAGTGTTTGATGACTGTCAAAAACTGTGGTGCCATTTAACAAATATGGTCAAAGTATTCCATAGTAGTTCATTGTTATGATTGACCATCATTTTTGCCTAAAAAAAGGAAGACTCACAAGCGCTTCAAAAATGTTTCAAGCTTGGTTCACAACAAAAATGCTAAAATAATTCCGAGTTACTGATAGGAATTATGTGTATTCAAGAGTTATAGCAATACGACAAAATACGTACGAGTACAGGTTTCCCCATTCTCCATCCCTGTCATGTTCTTGCAGACAAACTCTCACTCTCCCATCACACTTCTCTATACCCGCCTTAGCCTGTTCAAGAGCCTCATCCCAGTACAGTTCAATACTGTAATGTGTTACTTTACCAACCACTGGTGGAGGTGGTCGACTCAGTCCTGAAAAATATGAAAAGATATACACACATTAGTTAAACACATGGATATATCTGTGTACCACTACTCTATATAGACTGCAACACCAAGAAAAAGCCTTCGTCTAAAACTGTATTTCATAATTATTTCTCCATTGGCGGGTTTTACCTTCATTTACATGTATAACTTTTACCAAGAAAATCTACTATAAATGCTTAGTTTTTACAGATTTTAATTTCAACTTTAACTAGACCAAAATCATCATCCCAACTAGGCTTATACTTCAACTAATTAAGGTTTTAAGTTTGCAGGTAAAGCTCATATATATAGGTCAGTTTGTTGGTCTTGCCATAACGATTGTTGTGTGTTTGAGCTAGATCGGGTCATAAATGTGGGCTGTATTCAACCTGGTGCATAAGGACAGAAGGTCAAGCTTATCTATATATAGGTCAGTTTGTAGGTCTTGCCACAAGGTTTGTTGAGTGTGAGTATGAACTAAATTGTGTCATTTATGTTGGCTTTAAGACCAAAACTATTATTTTTTAAAGTTTTAACTTTGAAGGTGAAAGTCATATGAGAGTCAAGGTCATTTATATATCGGTCAATTCATAGCTCTTGCCACAAGGTTTGTTGAGTGTGAGTATGAGCTAAATCGAGTTATCAATGTGAGCTGTAGGCAATCTGGTTTGTACAGACGGATAAACTGAGCTATATACCTGGGGGCATGGAAAGGGCCATAATTTCATTTAAATCCAACAAAAGTTATCTAACTTAATTGGCTTATAAGTTCAGCATGTTTGGTAATTAGGAAGCAATATGTGAACTTTTATAACCAATATATACAGTTATTACTGAAATACTTATTGACTGTTGCACACAAAACAAACCAAGTGAGGACCAAACTTTGAATTTAATTCAACCAGGAGTTAAACTTGATTTTTTCAGTAGGTTTAATTGATGACTGGGAAGTATTCTGTGGAGTTTCAATCCATACACACCGATACAGCTCAGTAGTAGCAAGCAAAACTTTACCCTGATTTCCTAAGTTGAAAATGGGCCATATTTTGAACTAAATTCAATTAAGTGTTATCGAACTTGGTAAATTCTGTAGGTTTAAAGACAAGGAAGAATTGTGTAGAGTTTCAATCTAATACTAGACTAAGTAATGATTACTGAGATATGAACTTGTATGCAAAACTCTAACCAAGGTTTGATGCTGATGCCAGTATACCAGCACTGACACAGGTGTGAGTAGAATTGTTCTCATTCTTCTTTAATAGTCAAGCTAAAACAATTCTTCTTTTACACCAAATATATTTCATTTGTGAACCCTAACTCTAATTAAATTTTCCTCTGCACAATGGTCGGAGTTTTTGACTTTATGAATTGTTCAAGAACTGTTCAAGAACTTTAAGAACTGTCCTTGATTTCAACTTTGTTTATATATATATATGAATGAAGAAAACAAATTGATTTTTAGAGTTCAAGAACAAAAGACTTATTATGACCAGCAAAGCCTTAAAGGTGGTCAATCACATTTAAACAACATTTAATGACATTTTTTACTTTTTGTATATTCTGGTAGAGAATTATTTAAGGAACAAAAAGACTGATTACATAGAGTTTGATTCCTATTTGAAATGTATATTTTATTATTTTTATAAAATTTTGTAATTACTCCCCTTTAATATGAAAGTATATAAAAAGCTGGGTATTTCTTTTTTTATTCGATACAATGTCTAGTTTTACATGAATTTGATAGACATATCAACCATTGAACAATCTGAACCAAAATGCAAGTTTAAAAGCTGTGTGTAGCTTCTGAATTCATTTATTTCCAATCTCTTGGTTACGCAGCCAAGATAGGCAAAGGGAGGCAATAATAATTTTTCAAACTTGCGTTTCTAATGAATTCCATCTAAGTACATAATTTTTAATGCAAATATTTAACAAATATATTACAATATGTCTAATATTTAAACATTTCCTTAGGCAAAGTATGTTTATCAAATTTATACTTATGATAAAATAACTCTATCTTGGTTGGACAACCAGGACCGGAAAATGAAATTTTAAAAATACCTCCAGTGAAAATCTAAGTTGTATTAAGTGTTAAGTGAACATAAATGAGTGTAAATGATCAGATGCTAAAGTTTCGAACAAATCCGTTACATGGCCAAAATCTGATTATCCACCTTTAAAAAGTTCTTGATCACTTCATGAACTTGGTTTGTTAATCAACTGCTAGTAAAACAGTTCATGAACTTGGTCTGTTGATCAACTGCTAGTAAAGCAGTTCATGAACTGTTCTTGAAAAAAAGGTTCTTGAACATGTTAATGAACTATTCCAGAAAGGAGGCTTCAAACTTTCATAGGAAATTGCATCTGGTGTTTATTTGATTTTACAATGAAACAAACAAATATCCTCTATATAATACTTTTGCAGACTTTGATGTGTTTCATTGTCAAGAAACATTATTACTCATGGCCAATTGGTTATGTGCCAAACCATTAAAATGAATTAATGATTTCTAAGTACAACTCTCAAATTTTACAAAAATAGATCTGCCCAGTACAAAAATGTTCTAAAAATGTTCTATAAAGGATACAATAATCACCAATCAATCGAAACAGCATTCATAATGCAAACAACATGGTTTCACATAAATTGCTCAGCTAAATTTTATGAAACTGCAGCCTGATTTCAGAAAAACATTATATTTTACATATTATAGTTACAAAGAATATGTCACAGATGCTGCTGCATTTGAATGCATAATTATCATAATTCAAGTTAATAAAAATTGTACACACACTTTCAATTTATTTGTTGAAATATTTGGTTAAGTAACTATATTGGTTGCTAAAAAAAATTAAAATCATAGATCAATAATTGAAATCAATCATGCTTTTGTGTGAAACATGTCCTTTATTTAGGACATATTAACAGCTATATGAAAATTCTTTTTATGTCCTCTGCTTACTTTTGTGTTCAAAGAGAGGAAAATATACCTATTCAAAAGAACTACAATTATTTTCAATGGGCAGACAATTTAATTGAGAAAACATATAACTTACACATTTTGTACATATAAAAATTGAAATTAAAACCAACTTTATTTTGAAAGAATTCTTTATATATATACTTATAATATCAATCAATATCTTGACATTGTCTAATCTGAATGGGAAAAAGTCAGAATCTACTTTTTCTGTTAACTTTTTAACACAAATATTTACTAATCAACATCAAATGAACGTAAATGTTTCGGAAACCGAAAAAGTTGCCAGGAATCAATATTCATTTCATAGGTGTCTATTTAGTATCGGGAAGTTTACAAACATGGTCTTCAAAGGACAAGTAAACAGACACTGATATTGTTAAACATTTTATAGACCTTGTATTTGTCCTTCTTTTATCATGAAATATTAATATTAATGTGTCGCCATATAACTACTGGACACACTTTTCAACAGATACTGATAATTTCTTATTCAATCTATATTCCAGCTTCGGTAACCCATAGACCCCTGTAATTTATGTCACTAGCAAGACATTTTACGGAAGAATTTATTCTCAACTGTGTATCAACAGTTTTTATCTTTTGTTTTTTCAAGTCAATTTTTTTTTTAATTTACAACATAGACAGCATCTAGGGCTTAATCTTACTTTAAGAGAAAAAATACCTTTTTCGATAGGTTATGGAATCCTGTGCGTGCCACTTTAATTCTTGCCTCACCAACACGCAACAATACGATAATTATTACATGCAATACAGTATTTCTTTAAATTCTCGCATCGGAAAATTAAAATTCCGCTTAAATAATGATACTTATTTGCGAGAATTAGTAAAACCTCGCATTGTCTCCCGGTGTCAGGGGTTAGTTCTTACTATGGCACCATGGATTAAAATTTCTGTTACACTGTTAAATTTTAAAAGGGCAAGGACTGTCATTAGTTAATTTGTTTCAGTGTATTGATACATAATACTCGGGAAGAATTATCATTTGTCCAGAAATTTTATCCCATGCTACAATGCTAAAATGCCAGGTTTCATTAATTTTCGCAACAATGTATCATTATTTAAGTGGAATTTCGATTTCCCGATATGAATTAAGAAAGACATGCAAAAATTAAGACGATAATTATAGACTAAAAAACCTAGTGAGGATTGTTAAATCTCACATGCATTCATGTACATGTTTTTGGTCAAGGCAACAATGCAATAATTATCAAGTTGTCGCGTGTTGGTGAGGCAAGAATTAAAGTAGCATGAGCAGGATTCTTTAATAGGTGCATATTATTTCCTTTACAAAAATCTTCAGTATGTGTATACACCCATGCTTATAACAGGAAATTATAAGATGACAATTTCTGTACAAGATTCTTATAAAATGTATGTATATAGAGCTTACTTGGATTGGTTCCAGGTTCATCCTCTGTTTTCTGTGAGTCAGATATAACACTTTGCGGCATATCTGGTTTAACAATTTGCTGCATGTCTGACATAATTATACCAAGTCACTATCTACGACTAAAGATTTCTCACTTTTTAAAAATCACATGCACCTTTCTTCTTACGTCTTACTTAGTTCCAAGGCAATCCTTATGACTATCAATTTCTGTGTAATAATTAAATAATGAAATCAATTAACTTTCAATCAGATATGCAAAATCGTACACGTGTAATTCATTTCAATAAATAATTCCATAAATAATGTGGTACATCCAAGCTCCGTATTTCCTATGATATATTATGCTTTCTCAAGTTTCTTCAAGCAGACAATGCTATAACTGTGCATTTCTCATAAAATATGAATCTATTCCATTAACTTCCATTATAAACCCATCTTTCTGACAATATCGGCAAACGGATGTTCTTTCCGAATAAACTTGTCACTCATCAATAGCTTTCAATATATTGATGAGCGAAAAACATACATCACTGTTCATCAATAGAGATAAAATATAAAATAATCAAACTTCGGTGATCAATTTTATTCGCACGACTGCCGTCAATAATCTTATTAATAACATGAATATTCCTGCCTTTCATTTACTGAAAACGCTAAATTAGAAAAATAATTTAATTCAAATTTATTTACAACATTTCAACGTAAACAAAATTTTTTCTTGAAAATTTATCATGAGAAATCACTATAATGAAGGTGGTTCTCATAAAAAAGTTAAATCTAAATTTTCAAAAAAAAACATGAAAACAACATTTCCTAAACCCTACTTTTACGTCTTAGTATAAAAACAAGAAATCTTTTTTTTCCAGTTTTATGTAATAACCTCCTAAAGTGAACAAATTCAAATCTAAATCACTAAACAGTTAACACTGTTAAAGCACCAACCTAACAAAAACATTAAATTTTGCCAATTTTATTCATGTGTAATAATAAAGTACAAGTCTATAATTTTCTTTTAGTGTTCAATACAAGCAATAACTTGTTCCTTTGTATCTCGAGACGGAACAACAATAAAATTTTATACTATCAAACAATTCCCCTGTATAATTTGCAGTAGAGAACATTCAATACCAACTAATCAGGAAAATCAATTATTTACGATTTTCTCACTTTCAACTATTTAAGAAACGTTACTTTTTTAATTTTTTATACACATACTTCAATCGTGACCGATAGATATAAGTGTTTAGAACCAAATGGTGATAAATCACCAAAATTTTACGGGTCATTTACTGACTAAAACTGAGTAAATAAAACGGTACTTTTCAAGAGTCAATAATTCAATGCAAGGCAAACAAAAGTATCAACTTTTCACAGCGATCTTGAACCTTTTACGTATGCAATCATAATGCACTTATAACTCTTTAGACCAATACCATAAAAATGTTCCTTTTCATATACCAAATAAATCATAAAACAAGCACTCTGGTCTTTCATATCATAAAAATTATGCCCTTTCTTGATTTCTTGAGTCATGTTTTAAAAGCAAGCTGATGGGGCATCTGCAGCTGAATGGTTAAGGCAACCAATTTTGAACCAAATGCCCTTCACTGCTATGGTCTGAAACTTCTCTTGGTATGTACAAGTTCATTTTTTTGTGACAAAGCCATCGAGGAGGCTAGAAAATGGATGGTCGGCAGTTCAACTTGTGTGCCTGTCTTTGTCTGAAATAATGCTGGGATGGGCAACTGTAGTCTTCTTCAGCTGTTGTAAGTTGAAAAGTTGCCATGAAGTAAGAACTGTGACTAAAAGCCCAACAAAAAAATATTAATCAAAGGCCTGAATGGCCTGAGTCGGCTAATGATTGATGTACTGACAGTATAGTCTACCAGTTTCAGTTTGTTTTTAGTTTTTTTCTTAAAACTTCATAACACAGCTCAATATTTACCCAAAATATTATATCCGGATACGATTACACTTTTCTCCAGTTTGAACAATATATTTTACAAATTGTGATGATACGAAGACATTTAGCAGCAATTGGCAGTATCTGACATTGAAGTTTACAGTTAAATTACCTCTTATTTAAATCTTTTCATAAAAAAGTTGTTTCGTTTCGCCAAACATAGACGATCTACTTTCAATTCCAAAAACTACAAGAAAATACAATTTAATGTTTCGCCGATTTGTTTATTTCTCGAAAAATAAGAATTAAAATCATTTTTAATATCAGTAGTAACTAAACAAACCAGTAACAGCTTCTTCTTCCGTTAATTTATCCGTTTACTGACTGCAAAATTCAACCCACGCAAAGTTTATAGAAATCATACGATGCGTGTTTACGTTCAATGTGGGAGAATTAAGGCTAATCGGCTATGTTACCTAACGCATCCAGACGATTCAGATTTTGTTTTTACAAAAGCATTGTGTGCGTTTCTGTAATTTTATATACGTTTTTATACACTTAGAAATTATTAGACATGCGTATTTGCATTATTTCTATACGTAATTTACGCTAATACGCATCTTATCTGGAGCCCTGCTGGAACTATTTTTTGTCTTTCGCTGGATGTTACCCAAGCTTTGTAAGCCTGCGCAATTCTTAAAATGCACATTTATGCTTAATGAGTTACATTCGAGAATTGCACAATTACAAGTCATGAATATGACAGATTACATCGTATATTGGTCATAGCAAAGGGAATTGACACAACTTAACTTCATTCATGCAGTGAACTGTTTGAAATTTGAGAAATCTAATGGAACTACATCCCTTCACATGTTATTCGGTCCATTTAGCAAGGACTCGTCAAAAGGCTTTCAGCCTTTAGCCGACTCAAAAACTAGATGTATGTCCATAGGACACTGGTGTCCCAACTTTCTGTCTCTGTAAATAATTTCATCACTCTAGGTGAAATATTTTCAAGATGGATGCAACATGAACTTTTAAGCACTTTATGTGAATTTTTCGCTAAATCAATGACCTTAACTTTGGTTTGGCCAAGTGAAATCCCCAACAGAACACCTGAGTAGTATAACTTCACATCCTACAGAACAATCCCTATAATTTTATGACTCTAGGTCAAATACATTTTGAGATACATTGCACTCAAACTTTTATGCCCTTAATGCATATTTCTGACTAAGTCAAGTGCCATAACTCTGGTCCTGCAGAGTGAAATCCGAAACAAAATTCAGGCGCACAAATTTATATGCTTAATAATATTCCTACCTGGTTTCGAGATTCTACATCATTTTTTTTTTTTAATAAAACCACACAAACTTTTAAGCACTAAAATTAATGTGTATTTTTCACTACATCAAGGATAACTCTGGTCCGGCTGAGTAATTCTTTAATCTCAAACAGAACACAAGGTGCACAATTTTGCATGTTGCGTAGCAATCCTCCAGTGTTATTTGACTCTGTATTAATAATAATAATAATAACAACAATAATAATAATAATTACAATAACGATAATAATAATAATAATAATAATAATTACAATAACGATAATAATAATAATAATAATTATAATTACAATAATAATAATAATAACAATAATAATAATAATTACAATAATAATAATAATTAAAGTCTGTTCCATTCCAAAGGTTTACCCCAACTTTGGAGTCATATGACAAAGCTACGACACTTACCGGCAAAGAAAACATGGTTTGATAAACTAAAAAAAAGTCACCCTCGAGAAATTTAACGATTTTTTTCTGCTTTGCCAAATATCCAAATAAATGACAAATTTATATTTTCAACGGCAGTCTCCCATTGTAATTTCTTGTCGCCATTGGTGTTTGCTCTCTAATATGAAGTATTGCGGGAAAATTCTCGTGAATTTTATCGGGAGCGACTCAAAACTCATTTCGTTCACAATTCACTACAAGTGAATGCATGGGTGAAATGAAATTTTGTGTTTAAAAAACATGTTATTTAGATCTAGAAACAAGAGCACCGCCTTGCGGGTGCTGACGCTCATCTGATTTTTTTTGTATAATAGAAATATTGTCCTACCCATGATTTTCTAAGTCTAAAAAGGATCATCATTCTTGCAAAAAGCAGGATAGAGTTATGTTTCTTGATGTACAGTGTCCAATTATGATTGTGAAAAACTGTTGCAAGTTTTAAAGCAATAGCTTTGATAGTTTATGAGAAAAGTTGCCTTAAACATAATACTCAACCAAGAAAATGATTTTCTAAGTCCAAAAGGGGCAATAATTATTGCAAAAAGCAGGATGGAGTTATGTTGCTTGCTGTACAGGGTCAGCTTATGATGGTGAACAAGTGTTGCAAGTTTCAAAGCAATAGCTTTGATAGTTTAAGAGAAAAAGTTGACCTAAACATAAAACTTAACCAAGAAATCTGATATTTTCTAAGTCCAAAAGGGGCCATAAATCTTGCAAAAAGCAGGATGGAGTTATGTTTCTTGCTGTACAGGGTCAGCTTATGATGGTGAACAAGTGTTGCAAGTTTCAAAGCAATAGCTTTGATAGTTTAGGAGAAAAGTTGACCTAAACATAAAACTTAACCAAGAAAACTGATTTTCTAAGTCCAAAAGGGGCAATAATTCTTGCAAAAAGCAAGATGGAGTTATGTTTCTTGATGAACAGGGTCTGCTTATGATGGTGAACAAGTATTCCAAGTTTCAAAGCAATAGCTTTGATAGTTTAGGAGAAAAGTTGACCTAAACATAAAACTTAACCAAGAAATCTGATATTTTCTAAGTACAAAAGGGGCCATAAATCTTGCAAAAAGCAAGATGGAGTTATGTTTCTTGCTATACAGGGTCAGCTTATGATGGTGAACAAGTCTTCCAAGTTTCAAAGCAATAGCTTTGATAGTTTAGGAGAAAAGCTGACCTAAACATAAAACTTAACCAGGCAACGCCGACGCAGACGCCGACGCCGACGCCGACAATCGCTCAAGTGATGACAATAACTCATCATTTTTTTTCAAAAAATCAGATGAGCTAAAAATGTAAATTGACTCACTTTTAACCTATCAAAGTTGTAAACACTCCAAAATTCTTCCAAGTCTTCAATAGCTCTATCCAATCCTCAATGAATCAGT
Organism: Mercenaria mercenaria; assembly: GCF_021730395.1. Lineage (NCBI taxonomy): Eukaryota > Metazoa > Mollusca > Bivalvia > Venerida > Veneridae > Mercenaria > Mercenaria mercenaria. The sequence continues at coordinate 26,829,944 of NC_069369.1, forward strand.
TGTAAACAAACAAGCTCTTTTACACATCGATGAAATTCAGGCATCAATCGCACCATGCCCTTGAAACGATGACTTGTTCAATTTAACATCATTTCCAAACGCATGGTTCAAAGATAACCTGTATTTTAGCATCCTTAATGAAGTATTTACAGTCCGCCACATATCCAATTTCTTTCACAATGAACACAATATTCACCCTATCGAGTCCCAGTTGTGTATGCTTCTTTTTCTTTGAAAGAAACTTATGACGTATGAGATAAATGACGTAGTATCGCTGGCACTATGCAGATTTATATGAGGCGCACAAAGGAAAATTTACATAGGTGTACAATCAGCCGATAGAAGATAGAAATCTTGACGTGTGTCATGCTATAATCATATTTTACTTTTTGAAATTTATAGATCTGTTTAAACAATGATTAATTCTTTATCATTTCGTCAACCTATCTGTTTTATTTTTTTTTATAATGTTGCTGTTTATATGGAAGCATCTCCTTTTTTAAAAGCGAAATCGGATCGTGAACCCATTCTCTGTTTTTATTAAATTATTATTATTATCTTTATTATGCCAGATTTACATTTGACTTAAATAACTGGTAAAAAGTCCAGACAGCAGTCATAGAACGTAAAATATTGTTATTCATAACCGCCGATTTCAATTATAAAAAAATATCCCCGAACTATCATTTATCAACTTTTATTGTCCATCAGAGCTACGATGTCCAGAAACAGATTTAAACATTTACAAACTATTTTCAAATCATTCATGAATAATTAACGCTAATGCGAGCTGAAACTTGTTTTCTTTCCGTTAAAGTTTTGCTTTAGTCTTACATTACTCCAGTCAGGGTTTTTTTTAACAAAGGTTTGATATTTTCTTTTTGTTTCTAATCATTATTTTTATATATCCTATATTCCTGTTGAATTTGCAGTCTGGAGTATGCTTTTAAATTCCACAAAGGTATGAGCGCAATCGTTGCAAGGGTTACGTAACTTCAGATTTTTTTTTCTGGATTTAACGAGCACAGATTAATTATTGTCTCTGGCACAAAGTCTTGTTAATAAGGTCCACGGAGACAGATTGATAATTCTTTTCTTTTCGGCCGGTGCTCACACGGGTAACATTTGGCACGTGACGAGGTGCGCGATCGAAGAAAATATGATAGAATGATCAAAATGATAAGCAAAAAGTGTAACATAGGCGTAGGAGCAGCGGGACCTGAAGGACACCCGGTGTACAGCATGTATTTTGCCCCCCACCCCTCCATCTTACCTCCCCGTCGTTTCCCGCACTTTTAATTAAAACAAGAGTTTTTTTTCCTAGAATTAACAGAAAAAGCCCATTTGAGAGAGCATTTATATAAGAATTTAGACTAAATTGAGGGGTGTAAAAAAAATTTTCACACCACTCGCCCTGCAGGACTAATAGCTAGTAATATCTACTCGCCCTTAGTGAACAGCCACTCGCCCTAATAATTGACACTTTTAATACTGTCACTTTTATGAAAGGAGTATTATGTACAATAGTATTATTTCCCGAAAAATATTTATTTTGAAAAGTGTCTAAAAAATGTGGACACAATAACCATCGTCCATCCACCCGTGTTGAAAGAGATGAAAAAAACGTTAAAGATTATCGGTAATTATTCAGTTGATAAACTAAGTAATTGACCTTGTTTTCATGATCAATTTACACCCCCTCAAAGAGCTAAAAGAAGTGTGTCAGTATCTTGACATCTGAAGTGGAGATCAAAGCGGTATTTTTGCTCAAGATTGTTATGGCATTACGTCATGTTTTTTCGCGCCATGTGACACATCACTGTTTGATCGTACCGCATCGGTTCTTAAAGGTAGTCAATCACATTAATTTTGAGGAACATTTTCTGACATTTTTCAGTATTTATATATTCTGTTAGAGATTTATTTAAAGAACGAAAAGACCCATTACATAAAGTTAGATACCTATTGGAAATGTATGATTTATTACTTCTTAAGAAATTTTGTAATTATCTCCCTTTAATACAAAAGTGTTTAAAACGTGGATTATTTCTTTTAATTTCAATATAATTTCTAGTTTTACATTTGCATTTGATATATATTGGAATATTACAACTATCTGAAACAAAAGGCAAGTTTTGAAACAAAGTGTAGCTTTGGAATTGATTTATTTTAAATCTATCTGGGTTGCGCAACCGAGATAGACAAAGGGAGGTAATAATAATTTTATAAACTTGCATTTCTAATGAATTTGGCAAGATATGTTCTTGTCAATGCAAATCTTTTACAACTCTTATACAGTAGTGCTTATATTCAAAACATTCCTTAGGCAATGTATGTTGGTTGGGCAATCAGGATAGGAAAATCATAGTTTAAAAATTCTTCCAGTGAAAATCTGATGTGTATTAAGAACTTGATAAACACAAATAAGTGTAAATTATCAGTTGGTAAAGTTTTTAAAAAATCTGAAAGTTGACCAAAATCTGATTAACCACCTTTAAAATTGCTGAGAAATAGAAATCAATAAAAAGTTTCTTCTTTAATTTGTTATCAAAAGCGAATGTGCTATATCCCGTATAAAAGGTAAATGTCTCAAACGATAGTTACTATAGCGGATATCCTACCTCTGTGACCTATTTGCCCTCAAGGAATTTACATTATTGTTTGACAAAAAAAAACTTTTAAATTGTTGGTAAAAAAAATACATGTACAAAGATTCATTTAAAACTTAATAAAAACCGCAATGACATCACATTGCTTTATTTTAAAATCGCATTTCTATTTACGTTCATGAGGTCACGTAACCTATTCTGCCGCACTAACAGAAATCTGTTTGCCAAAAATCGTTTTACTCTATGTATTGTAATTGCTGCCGCTTTTTCATTATTTAAGATTTTTTTATTCTGTTTTTTGTTCTTTCTGGTCAAAAGTCTGAATTTTATGCCCAGAGTATTCATCATTTATTTACTTTTCGAAAGAAATAAGTAACTAAGATCGCGCTGTTTGAATTTTTACAAATGATTATATGAAAATTCGACCGTTTTTATAGAATTTTGCCTACATTTCTGTCGATATCTTATTAAAATCATTATAGAATTCAAATAGTATTATTTCTCAAGAGGTGTTGAAAACCTGAAGCGAAAATGTTAAAAAATGAATGCACTATGCACGGTTTTTGTGTACGTGTCGATGTAAATTAGATATTTAATACGACAGGTCGCACGTGCTTGTGGAATGGAAAATTACCGGCATGACGTTTTGATATCTTTACGATTCGCGGGTAAATTCCAGTCAATCCAGGTAGCGACTGAACCATCTCAAAGTTTGTTGAGGTTTTGGAGTTGTAATTTCTGAATTTTGGTAAAGTAAGGACGTAAAAAACCACTCGCCCGATCAGTCGAGTATACAGCGAGGTCCCGGACTCGTCCTACTCAGACTTTAACTCGCCAATGCGAGCGGGCGAGTGGAATTTTACACCCTGTCAGTAAAACGTTAAATTGTTACCTTTGAAAAAGAGGCCATTGTCCGTTCTACATTTTTTATCCACAGTGGTGACTAAAGGAGTTTACATGCAACATAAATATGGAGTCTTAAAGAAAAAATTTGTTTACGTTATTACTTTTCTGTATGTTTTCCGTCACTGGTCCAATATAAAAATTTGGCCTTTCAGTGGAACATTTACATAAACTGATATTTCTTTATAAATTAGATCTGGGTCCTAAATATAACTAAAAAATACAGAAATGTTAACAAATCTAAACGGTCAAGATAGTTTTTGTAACTATGAACGTATTTCAATGCAAATATTTTGAGTAGTAGACATCTAACCATTTTATGTTTAAAACATTTTTTTCCTTGTCCTGTCCGTTCAGATTAATGTGACGTGATTGAAAGGGAATATCTTTACGGACTGCGAAGTTTAGTTTCCACTTTTATTAATTAAATCCATAAAAATACTCCCGGGAGGTAATATCTATCTAGGTCACATCCACAGAAGTCAAGTTATATTATAATTTTCCGGTCTAACAACAGAAAACATAATATAAGAAGAATACCCATGTGTTATTAAAATATCGAGACGCTCGCACGCACATTTGTTTTTAGAATGCCATTGATTTTTGTGTTTGTTTCTTTCTATTTTCTTATTTATTTATTTATTCATGTTGAGTTGGCCTGACACGAATTCCCCGAGAATTAGCATAATACGATAACAAACACAGTATTTTCAAATATTAACTCGGGCGTTTTAATTTTGAGTTGACCCCTAGTTTGTTGCGCTACGGACGCCGCCATATTGGAAAGTCGACGTAACGTCATATAGCATTACGGCCTATGGGGAAAAAAGAAAAATCCAAGATTATATCTTTAAAGTACACTTTATTGAAAAAATGAAAAAAAGGTCTAGAGATATTGATGTATGGTATATAAATATGTTTTTTGGACGATTTTATCGATACTGATAATTCAGAAACGAGGTAAACGTAATAGGTGGAACAGACTTTACAATAACGATAATAATAATAATAGCTTTATTCAAAGAGGATAACATATTTGGCTATAGCCAGTCTAACATATGGTCCTCTAGCACAGGACTGACTATAAGTCAGACACATTTTGAGATACATAATTATAATATACAAACTTTGATGTCCTTTTATGCATATTTTTTTTACTATATTCAAATAATAGCTGCCAAAGGAAACAGCATGCTCAACTATTTTGGTGCTAGATAGTAACAAGAGCTGTCACAGGAGACAGCGCGCTTGACTATTTCGATGCTGGATAGTGAAAATGGGCACATCTAAGGAAGCTGGAGCAGTCACTGGAGTGTTTAATGACTCCAATGAAGGTATTGGACAGTAACTTATGTTTGTGTCAACTGAATAAAGTAATAAGAGAGATAAAGATAAATTAAAAAAAGTCTAATTCTAAGCAAAATGGGAGCATAATTCATGAAATATTGGTGCAAGAATGATGCACCTTGTGTCATTATATTTTTAGTTTTACAAAAAAATCTTAAATATTTAGTAAACTGACATCATCTTTATTTAGTAAACTGACATCATCTTTATTTAGTAAACTGACATCATCTTTATTTAGTAAACTGACATCATCTTTATAACCTTTATCATATAAATCAACAGACAATTTTTACTACTAACTGTAGCTAATTGTTTCATAATATCCGAACAGATTGATTTTTGTTACTTTCAAATATTTGGAGACAAAATTAATGCTTTACAATATCCCTTCAATTATAGCTGTAAGTCCTTTCTAAACACCTTAAAGGACAAACACTTAACTACATCTGGGATTTTTATCTAAGAAATTTCAATTCAGGTGCCTGACATTGAATTAAGACATTTCGCTTAGACGCGCTCTCAAGGGTAAATACAGTAAATTATCTTTAAAATCTATCAAAAATATGTATAGAAAATTTATTGATACTGCTATAAGAGACCTGTAAATATTTAGAATAGATTTTTGTCAGTCGTTAAATAACTATCCTTATAAATTTCAAATTCAATTTTGCCTATTTAATACCCATTCAAAGTTATTGTTAAGAGGTGTAAATTTCCTTTTTAAAATATCATCATTCTCAATGTTGAGACTGCCTTTTGTACAAAGTTAATTAAGCAATACAAAATATTAAAATTAACTTAACAGAAAAATTGATTAATGCTACCAACAAACCAGCTGAAGTGGTGGGCCTGTAACAGTTCGATTGTGTATTCTTGGCATACACTAAGGTACTGTCTATGTACAGCTAGGTACTGTCTATATACAACTATAGGTACTGTCTTTGTAGCTAGGTACTGTCTATGTATTCTCGGCTTAATCTTAGGCCATACACCAAGGTACTGTCTATGTACAGCTAGGTACTGTCTATGTACAGCTAGGTACTGACTTTGTACAGCTAGGTACTGTCTATGTACAGCTAGGTACTGACTTTGTACAGCTAGGTACTGTCTATGTACAGCTAGGTACTGACTTTGTACAGCTAGGTACTGTCCATATACAGCTAGAAACTGACTTTGTACAGCTAGGTACTGTCTATGTGCAGCTAGGTAATGTCCATGTCCAGCTAGGTATTTAGGTATTGTCAATGTACAGCTAGGTACTGTATACATGCATTCAACCTCTGCATATTAAACAAGTGAATGAAATATTGCCATGCAATACAAAGTCTCCTACTGGAAGGCACCTAATTTTGTCTGCTGCAGTATAACATAATGATCTGATATCTGTCAATGATGTATAAACAATATTGTAAAATACACCAACATTTTTTTTAGTTGGTTCAATATGACACATGAGCTTATATTAAAATATTTTATAGACAGGACTGGAAAGGATCGGTATTGACTTTTGACCTTCAGTTGTGACCCTGACCTTAAAGCTAGGGGTCTGGGTATTGAGCATGACACATTATCTCATTATTGGGAACATTTTGTGTCAAGTAATATTAAAATCCCTTAATGGATGACAGAGCTATGGACCAGACAGAAAAAAAACTATTGACCTTGATCTCCAAGTGTGATTTGACCTTTGAGCTAGGGCTCTGGGTGTTGTGCGTGACAATTGTCAACTGATTATGGGGATCTTTTATGCTAAGTATTATTGTGATCCTTTCATGGATGAAAGAGTTCTGGACCAGACACTAAACAGACCCTGTTCATGCAATGTTATCATTTGACTGCCAAGTGTGACCGTGACCTTAAAGCTTGGGGTCTGAAAGTTGTGCATTACAAGTTGTCTTATTATGGGATACATCTGTGCCATCCCTTTATGAATTGTTGAGTTACAGACTGACCAGGAAAAAAGCACTGTTGACCTTTGACCACCAAATGTGACCTTGACCTCTGAGTTAGGGGTATGGGTTTTGCGCATGACACATCGTCTCATCATGGGGAACATTAAATTTTGTGAGTAAAATTTAAAATCCCTTGATCATTGACAGAGTTATGGACGGACATGAAACTGCGGACAGACAATCCTATAGTCCCTGAAACTGGTTTTCATCCAGCAGGGGACTAATAAGGATATAAGCTGTGTCTCCCACAAAGCTTAATTCAGGTTAAATCAGTGAAAATTGTCTTCATCAATCATTCATGATTAAGCATGTAACAAGATTAATTCCGGCTGATCAGAATCTGACAATCAATATAAGGCACGAAGGCACAGAGAAACTGTGATACTTTCTGCACTAAAACTTAATCTCATAACAATATACTTGAATTCATTCAATAATAATACAGTGTCACTTTAATTCATTTTATATTCAAAGTATTTATAGGCGGTATGGGCATGGTAAAAAACATGTAGAAGAATTCGTCTAAATAATGAGACCTCGGGTAGATCGATTTTACATTTTGATATTTACGTTGTCTATCTAGAGGCACATATCGACAAGTCAAAAAAAATGTAACTTGGTATAACATGGAAATTCATGATCCCTATGTCGACAACAGCAGTAAAAGGAAGTCTGAGTATCTAAAAATGTTCAACAAACTGTTGCATCCATCTTTAATATAAAATATCTGTTTGCTCAACTATGGACAGTAAACAACATAATTTTATGAATATTACACATACAAAGCTAGATCCCCTGCTTAAAACAAGCTATTAACCTCCTGCTATAATGTTTGTTCAGTATTAATGCAAAATTGCTATGTTAAAGAAAGTTTTGATTAGTATCATAAGTAAGAGAGAAAAATGTAATAAGTATGAAAATTCAATTAAAGATGCAATTTGAAGAATTATCTCAGTTTTTAAATTAGTCTGTTAGTTCTACAAAATGTCAAACACTTCCTATACCTACATTGTGTCAAGCTCCTGAAAGAACTTTCTGTAATGAAATAATCACAGTAAAAGGGAAAGAACTCAATGAAATGGCAAGTTATATTCTGTACAAACTTTTTTCATGCCTATCAACAATCAGCATAATTGATTTTTTTGTGAATTTAACCAGTATACACGTTCTCCACAACTTACTAACAACTTCCTCAGTCTGCATCAGCAGCTAGGTCTTGTATACCCAGAAATAAGCTATCCAGGCTTAACCAGGCATTTATTTCAGACCCTATTTGAGTGTAGAATACATAGAACTATTCTTTATTGTTTACTTATTCTTTTGCTGAAGAAAACTTCAACTTTCAGTAAGTTATCTTTTTTAAAAATTTATAAAACTAATTTTTGAATATTTTTCTGAAATATTTAAGGCTGGAGACATATATCTGTGGGTTACAATTTATAATAGTCATCTACTAGCCACTGACTCCCTTTTTTGTATTTTTTTCCGTTTATCGTACAACTTCTATTTTAACATTTTAGAAATTAATGCAAGTGTGAATTATAATTTATCTCTGTTCATAGTTACAGCCTCCATTACAAGCTGTATCAGAATCTCCATAGTGCAACTCAATCGATATAATAGGCTAAAACTGTCTGCAAATAGCAATTAATTCTTCTAGAACACAATTACTTTCTGCCTACTATGACTTGCAAACAGTACATATCATTGGAAATTTTATTTGAAGACTCTTTCATTCATTTAATTACAACAAGGATTGGCTTACCACAAACTGCCAGAAAGAACGAGGAAATGCACTGTTATTTATTTAGTACAGTCATATCAGGAAAATTGCAACAGTCTCTATCTTGAGTAATTTTTATCAAGTGTTCACTAAACTTGGTCACAATGTTTATGGGCTTAATGTCTCAGTCAAATTTGATAGCCAAAGTCGAAAAAGGGGCATAATTTTGTAAAACTGCAAAACAGGTTTAATAATGGAACCTTTACAATGCATTTAGCTCATGACAATGGACAATTGTGTGAAGTTTCAATCCCTTTCCATTAGAGGGTACTGAGATACCAGCTTACATAAAAAAACTTAACAAAAAAAACTGCTTAGTCAAAATTTGTACAAATGTAAAGTAGAGTTATGGAACCTGTGCACCGCATGTCAGATCATGAGTGATCAAGTGTGTGAAGTTTCAATCCATTCCCATTAGTGGGTACTGGGATACCATCATACCAGCTTACATACAAAAACTTAACCAAAAACAGTTACTGCTAAGTTGAAAAAGGGGCATAATTTTGTAAAAATGCAAAGCAGAGTTATGGAACCTGTGCACTGTATGTCAGATCATCACAGTGAACAAATGTGTGAAGTTTCAATCCATTTCCATTTATAAGTGGGTACTGAGATACCAGCTTACATATAAAACCTTATTAAACAAAACGAAAAAGGGGCATAATTTTGTAAAAAAATGCAAAATAAAGTTATGGAACATGTGCAAGGTAAGTCAGTTTATCACAGTGAACTAGAGATGCTTTTGAGAAAAGCACATGTCTCCCACAACTGCCCCTATGAAAAATGTTAGTTTCTCTAGATGTTTTAGATGAGTGGATCCAATTAGATGGTCTGGATGAGTGGATCCAATCAGTAATTCAAGGGCCATAAATCAAAAGTGCCTGGGTGGATTTGGCTAGTTATCGAACTTGGTTAAGGTCTTATGGCCAAACACATTTTGTTCAAGTTTGGTGAAGATCTGATGAGAAATGTTCGACTTAGAGAGCGGACAAGAGTAAACAGACGGATTTTTTCGGTAATTCAAGGGCCGTAACTCTAAAATGCTTGGACCGATTTGGCTAGTTATCGAACTTGGACGAGGTCTCATGGTCAAACACATTTTGCTCAAGTTTGGTGAAGATCGGATGTGAAATGTTCGACTTAGAGAGCGGACAAGAGTAAACAGACGGATTTTTCCGGTAATTCAAGGGCCGTAACTCCAAAATGCCTGGACCAATTTGGCTAGTTATCGAACTTGGCCAAGGTCTCATGGTCAAACACATTTTGTTCAAGTTTGGTGAAGATCGGATGAGAAATGTTCGACTTAGCAGGGCTAGACACTAACTTTTTTCCAGTGGTGGTCTGATGGTTTGCTTTTGCAAACTGATGGTCCGACAGAATTTCAGGTGGTCCTACCTAAATGGATGTTTTTTTTCTAAGTTAACGCAACCAGTAACATATGAGAGCCCCTCTTCTTCCATGGAGTACTTTTTACAAACACTGCAAAACATGATTTTTATAGTATTATTTTGATAAACATCTGCCATTTAATTATTAAAAATAATTTTGAAAATCAAATTTAAAATAAATATGATTTTTTTAGCAATTCATATTTTAAGTGGGTGGTGTTTTGTGCCTTTTCTCGAAAAATGCTTTAAAATAAGAGCTTTGTTTTTTTTGCAACAGTTGTCATTTTTTCTTAAATGCAGACTTTTTATTGACTTTTCATTAAGATTGCACTAGAAAATCTCGTTAAAAATGTCCGAAAATCACGGCCGTGAAAACGGGTGACAAATATGGAAAACGAAAGTAACATTAAATTCTTGATAAAAGACGTGTTATAAATTTCTTTTCCTTTTTTTTTCATTATACCTATTGAATACTTATCATTTCTGCTTATTAAAAGCATTTTTATTTGTTTTTGCCCAAACAAAGCCTCGGTAATGATAATAAATTAAATTAAATGCTATAAATCGTAACGGCCAATCGGCTTATATAAACGTGTCAAGCACATAAAATAAATGATTTTAGTTATCCAATTTGTTGTTCAGTAATAATTGGCAAGACATAACAATACAGCATAAGCAGTATACTGCTAATTAACAAGTTGTACAAACACGATAATGGGCTGCTTTTCTCATTGTTTTTCAATTAACTTTTAACTTTTTGGTCAATCAACACTTTTGATAATTACGGGCATTATAATTGTACTAAATACAAACCGCGAGATGACAACGTGTCAGTCGGCGCGTGGCATAACTGACATATGTCAGTGGCTAATTAATATACGACGCTACGCCTACTGCCATACTTCCGCTTATGGCGGCAAACAATATTAAAATTCACAGGGATTTTGATTGGCACAGTGGCAGAACTTTTGAACTCGAGACGCACCAAAGAAAATTTCCGCAGGTCACGCCGACGCATGGGGCATTTTCTGTGCGAGTCAGATACGAGTTTTTCTCGATTTTCGCGGGTCAAAATCCAGAACCTCGGGTCTACCGAATGCTGGATACTGTACTGATACCTCAATAGTTCGTAAATGAATACTTCAAGCAGATAGATAAGTTACCGTGTTCCGTTCCCGGGTTTTAGTACCAGCGTTACATTCGGGCATTCCAAATTTCAAGAAAAAATACACGGGGAAAACCAATTTCTATTTTTACACTGCAGTACTGTGAACAATTCAATGTTTATTAATTTATTACTTGCTTGTAATTTTCGGTGGTCCATTGGACCACACAGATTCAAGAAGTTAGTGGTCCTCCCTGAAAAGCACTGGTCTCGGGCCAGCGTTAGTGTCGAGCCCTGCTTAGAGTGCGGACAAGAGTAAAAAGGCCGATTTTTTCGATAATTCAAGGGCCGTAACTCCAAAATGCCTGGACCAATTTGGCTAGTTATCGAACTTGGCTGAGGTCTCATGGTCAAACACATTTTGTTCAAGTTTGGTGAAAATCGGATGAGAAATGTTCGACTTAGAGTGCGGACAAGCTTTGTGACAGACACAAACAGACTGGAGTAAATCAATATGTCTCCCACACCACTGTGTGGTGGGAGACATAATAAGTGTGTGAAGTTTCAATCCATTCCCACAAGCGGTTACGGCTGAGATACCAACTTACATATAAAAACTTAACCAAATCAGGATGCCGACGCTGACCCATGTGCGAGTCCAGTACTTAGCTCTACCCATTCTTTGAATAGTCAAGCTAAAAACTGTGAAAACTGACAGTGACAGCTCTCTAACTTAAGTAGTTCTTATCCAATGTACACCAAACTTGTTCATAACGTTCATGGGTATAACATTTCAGCCAGGTTCGATAACCAGCTGGATCCTCCAAGTCCCTATGAGTTACAGCCTTTGAATTACTTAAAGCTGCAACTGACAGCATCCACTCTCTTACTTGAGCATTTTTTATCAGATGTTCAAACTGGGTCACAATATTTATGGGCATAAATCTCGGCCAAATTCGATAACAAGCTGCTCGAGAGTTATGCCTTTGAATTAAAAAAATGACAGTGTCTGCTCTTTAAAACTTGTATCTATAGCTCTAATCCAATGTTCACCATTCTTGGTCACAATGTTCAATATGGACAAGTTTGATATCCAGCTTGATACTCCCAGTAACTCTTGATTTTCTTAAATTTCTTAAATTTGCAAAAAGTGACAGTAAATTAACAATTAATCAGCTCAAAAAGAAGTCAAAAGTAATTTTCTGTGACTATGTATATTGTGACAGTTTGCCACTTAAGGTACAGTCCTGTATGCTTGAGCCTGTTTTATTAAGTAATATCTTCAAATATATTTACATGAGTAAATATTTCAATATTGGAATGACAGAAATTAACCAAAAACTGGGGTTGCAAATATATGTGATAAAAGAGTAAAAAATCAAAAGCTAGCATTTTTTTTATAAAGTATCAATTTCTAACCTATATTTATGATAAAATATATCTACCAAAGATATATGCTTGTTAATGGCAGTTTTTCATTGGAATTTCCTAAAATAAATCTACAACCATGATTTCAAAATTCCTGGCAATAACCGCGAATGTCCCGTTCATCTGTCATGGTCTGTCAAAATGACGGTTATTTTCAGGCATGATTAAGTTATAGATTCATGTTATTGTACATGTCATCAGTTGTAAAGGCAGACCTAAATAATTGTAGTATCGATAAAATACGCCATGTGTTCGACACCCAAAGCTGATCATCGGTTTATCAAAGATCGAGTGGCAAGTGGCAGTGTTGAATACACAATTGGACTAACTGGCTTGTTTATTAGGTTGCTTTTATGCAGTGTTTTTTTTTTTCTGGCCAATTTGGGTCCAAAATTGGGCCCCAATCCCAATGGCAAATAGTATGTATGTTTTTTACCCAATTTCAAAGCTAAAATTACCAATGTTAAATTTATTGTCTTTTTTTCAACTTTTTCAAACAAGACTGAAACCTTAAACATTTGAAACACAGGACAGTTTGCTAACTTAATGCATAATGATAAATTATGGCAATTTTTTTTTTCTTAAATGTGACATTTTAATAAATTCCCAATTTAGGCATTTTACGACACATTTTTCCCAGGCCCCATTCCCAAATTAGTGGGAAAAAAAAACTGTTATGATATGTCGCTTCGGCAATTATAGTAAGGGATGGCGAATACACAGCTCAAAGCCTGAAGGCATGTCGCCACATGTTCTTTGAACGACAAAAAGAGAACTTTTACCTGGTGTTTTGACAAATATTTTGCCAAAAGTCTAAAGCTAAAATATAAATTAATTAAACAGAATAAAATTTATCCTTTCATACAATCATTTTGTTATAAATTTTTAGAGTCCACTGAATATAAGACTCGCGGTAATTATACCCTGTATAATTTAAAACAATCTGACCGTCGAATCATTTTGGCTAGTTCTGAGATGGGTGAGTGGTCTTAGACGCTGGTTTCTATGTTCTTTATTATATAAATGGCTACTGGTTATGATAAAGAACTGGGATCTGTTTGTTTTAAATGGCTAAAAAAAAACTTGGCTGACACCTGACTTTGGCAGAGGATGGACGGGGTTGATCATAGTGATTTACAGTCAACTCGTCCCCCAGTTAACTCGTCCCCGATTTGGTCATTTCGTCCCCCTCGCCAATTTCAAATTGGTCATTTTGTCCCCCTTTTTAAACGTTTTTTTTTGAAAAATTCAAAATATGATAAAATAAGTCGTATTTTTTCAAGTAAGTATATTTAATGCTAAAAATATTTTAAGAACTATTTTGCTTCAAAAATGATCGTAGGTCTGCTACAACATGATTGCTTTTTTAATTTTCGTATTTCAGGGGTTTTTCTAGCTAATTTGGGAACATAGCCTATACCCCCAAAATTGGGAATTTTGATGCGTAAATGTTCCAAATTGGGAAATATTTAGTCCCATAGGATATAGTAAGGATGTGTTTAAGCACTTTCTCATACACTTGTTTCACATTGTACAACCTCTTTAACATACTTCCATTAAAAAATTGTCCATAATTTGGTCAATGTCTGTGCAATTTTGATGGAAATTTTTTCAGAAAGTAGATTGGGAAATTTTGCACACATTTTGGGAAAAAACATACTTTTTGGCATTGGGAATATAGCCGAATAATGGCTATAAAAACGGCTGGAAAAAAACCCTGTATTTGATGCTGCTTATTTTCAAACTTATGAATAAGATTAAACTTTTTTATAACAAATAATTTCCTAAATCCAAAGAAGTATTTATTTTTATAGCTCTTTGCTCAATCCAGTCATCTATTAACACATTTCATTCAGTCAATCAACAACTTCTCATGCAATTAAATACCATTAACACTTTCAAATCAGCCCAATCAACGACTTTTAATGTAATTAATAACCTTTAACACCTTTCGTATATATATGTATAGGCTCATTTTACTTTTATAGAAACACCTGTCCCCCGACTTGAAGTATTTTTTTTTTTAATTTTAATGATAAAAATGAATATAAAGCATGTTGGTTATCTTTAGTAATACATATGTGACAGATATCAGTTGTTTATTTATCTTTTTATTGTATTTCTAATTAAAACTTTCTTTTATTATGACCAGGGATAAGGTTTTATTGCTCTCTCTTTTCTTACTATGATTCTTAAAAAGTTATCGATAATTATATTATATTTTTTATTACAAAAGGCATTGTATTTTTTTTAAATTTTATTTCAGTTAATTGTCATATTTTCAGTACATTTCTTTTTCTTGTTTTAACCAACCTAATTATTTAAAGTTAACCATTTCCAATACCACTCTGTCATAACTCACGGTTAATATCAATATTCAAGGCAGTGGCTACGATTACGGTACCAAAATCCTAGCCTCTGGTTCTAGGATTACAGAAGTTCCGTATTCCTAGACAACCCTATTAGGATAGGCTAGGATTACGGAAGTATTTAAGAGGCATCAAATATATGTTAGGACATGCATAAATGACGTTGTAAAATTACTTATTTCACTATTATTTCGTGCTATCGATCCGCTGTTTTGGGTTAGTATAATCTTAATGGTGGCACGCGGAAATATTATAGAACTAGAAAATGCTTTTGTAAAAAAGCGCATGTCTCCCCCAATGCAAAGTCCTATAGGCAAGAAGTCAATAGCGGTCAGGAGCGAAAGTCAAAGAGACACTGATGGTTGGCTGCAATAGGGATCATCTACTTGGCATGTCCAGTCAACCCGCTAAATTTCAACACTCGTGGCCTAGTGGTTCTCAAGTCACTGTTCAGGCTCCTGTGACCTTGACCTTTGATCAAGTGACCTCAAAATAAAAAGGGGTCATCTACTCTGCATGTCCAATCATCCTATTAAGTTTCAACATTGTAGGTCAAGTGGTTCTCAAGTTATTTCAAAAAAATTTTTTTACATGAACAGGCCACTGTGACCTTGACCTTTGATAGACTGACCCCAAAATCAATAGGGGTCATCTACTCTGCATGTTCAATCATCCTATGAAGTTTCAACATTCTGGGTCAAGTGGTTCTCAAGTTATTGATCGGAACTAGTTATCAATGTTCTGGCCCCTGTGACCTTGACCTTTAACGGAGTGACCCCAAAAACAATAAGGGTCATTTACTCTGCATGAACAATCATCATATGAAGTTTCAACATTCTGGGTCGAGAGGTTCTCAAGTTATTGATCGGAAATGGTTTTCCATGTTCAGGCCCCTGTGGGCTTGACCTTTAACAGAGTGACCCTAAAATCGTTAGGGTTCATCTACTCTGCATGACCAATCATCCTATGAAGTTTCATCATTCTGGGTCAAGTGGTTCTCAAGTAACTGACCGGAAATGGTTTTCAATGTTCGGGCCCCTGTGACCTTGACCTTTCACAGAGTGACTCCAAAATCGTTAGGGGTCATCTACTCTTTATGACCAATCATCCTATTAAGTTTCAACATTCTGGGTCAAGTGGTTCTCAAGTTACTGACCGGAAATGGTTTTCAATGTTCAGGCCCCTGTGACCTTGACCTTTAATGGAGTGACCCCAAAATCGATAGGGGTCATCTACTTTGCATGCACAATCATCCTATGAAGTTTCAACATTCTGGGTCAAGTGGTTCTCTAGTTATTGATCGGAAATGGTTTTCAATGTTCAGGCCCCTGTGACCTTGACCTTTGATGGAGTGACCCCAAAATCTATAGGCGTCATCTACTCTTCATGATCAATCATCCTATGAAGTTTCAACATTCTGGGTCAAGTGGTTCTCTAGTTATTGATCGGAAATGGTTTTTAATGTTCAGGCCCCTGTGACCTTGACCTTTGACAGAGTGACCCCAAAATCAATAGGGGTCATCTACTCTTCATGGCCAATCATCCTATGAAGTTTCAACATTCTGGGTCAAGTGGTTCTCTAGTTATTGATCGGAAATGGTTTTTAATGTTCAGGCCCCTGTGACCTTGACCTTTGCCGCAGTGACCCCAAAATCAATAGGGGTCATCTACTCTTCATGGCCAATCATCCTATGAAGTTTCAACATTCTGGGTCAATAGGTTCTCTAGTTATTGATCGGAAATGGTTTTTAATGTTCAGGCCCCTGTGACCTTGACCTTTGACGGAGTGACCCCAAAAACAATAGGGGTCGTCTACTCCAGCAGCCCTACAACCCTATGAAGTTTGAAGGTTCTAGGTCAAATGGTTCTCCAGTTATTGCTCGGAAATGAAGTGTGACGTACGGACGGACGGAAGGACGGACGGACAGGGCAAAAATAATATGTCTCCTGGGGAGACGTAATTATCTATGTTTCATATATACCTGCAAGTTTTGTCATCAAATCAACACAAATGGTCTTTAATAACATACAATATGGTTATAAGTAAAAAAAATCAAAGTATAGAATATTGTTTTAAACCTAACTTTTACCCTCATATTTCTATAATATTTCCGCCGGCCGCCATTAATATAGCGTTTAAGATTATACTAACCGAAAATGGCGGATAGATAACACGGAATAATAAGGCAGGCATCAAAAATCACTATTTTAATAAAGTGAAATAAAAAGTTTACAACATCATTTATGCATGTCCTAAAATATTTTTGATGTCTCTTAAATACTTCCGTAATCCTAGCCTATCCTCATAGGGTTGTCTAGGAATACGGAACTTCCGTAATCCTAGAACCAGAGGCTAGGATTACGGTACCGTAATTGTAGCCACTGCCAATACAGTGCTTTAGGGTATAGCGGATAGCTAACTAATTTTTCCTGCATTCCAATTCAAAGAAATGACAATAATAGTTTTTTTTTCAGTATATCAGACAGAAAACATCTATTCTTCTTAAAACAGTCAGCTTTTCATAGAAATTCATGTGTTTTTTCTCTCCACGCCATTGTTTACATATGAGCTGATTTAGGGTGTACAGGATAGCTTTGGTGATTTTTTACATTATAAGTTTAAAATCAACATCTTAACAAACTTTCCAAGACTTCTTTAATATAAATCAGAATAATAATGTATTCTCTTTTCAAAAACATTCAGCTTTTTAAATTTCTATTAAATACTTTTCATTTACTGACATTTTTTACATTTACACTGATTTAGTCTATAGGGGCAAAGAGCTATAAAAATAAATAGATTGGCAACTTGAAAGGCATATAGAGCAAATCTCGCCAACCTCCCGTGACAAAAAAACGAGATCTCCTTTACCGAAAGTGTCGCTTTCTCCACGCGCCATTTTGTATGCGAAAGCAATTATTCATCGATAAAATAATTATCACCGTATGACCACGCTTCTTTCGATGGCAAAAGAAAACGTGTACTTCGTGTCTTAAGACCATTTCAAATTAAACTAATTTTGTTTTGGAAGCTAACATGTATTTTAAATGTAGTTTTAAAGGTACAAATTGTAACTCCATGCTCGCCGATGTTTGTTTTTAGTAAGATAACGCCGAATCACGCTCTGACACGAGCTCACGCGAGATTACAGCCAGTTGCCATTCTGTGTATTTATACTTCTTTGATAGGGGATAGCTTTATTTTACATTTGATGTCATATGAAAAATAACACAACAAGCAAATATTTAAAATGTATGTCAGAATGTCTGTTTGCATGCCAGTAAAAGAATGATATGAAAATTTATACAATAATTCAAGTCTAAATATAAAATTTACCAATCTATCCTCTATACCCTAAAATCCACTATACCCTAAAGCACTGTATTCAAAGTCAAAGATATTATAAAAAGGAAAAAAATGCCTCATTTATTTCGGGGGACAAAATTAACAAAAGGGGGACGAACTGGCCAAAATGGGGACAAGTTGACCAAATTTTATCATGAGGGGGGCGAAATGACTAATTTTGGGGGACGAAATGACCAAATCGGGGACGAGTTGACTCGGGTACGAGTTGACTCGGGGCGAGTTGACTTGATACCATCATAGTATCTCAGTGAAAAACGTTGTTGAGTTATGTCTATCATTGATATCTCGAAAGAAAATAGAAAACTTACTGTCTGGTTCATCGTATAGTCTTTGAATTCTCGCATTATTTGTATTGTCAAACATGTTTTGCTCCTAACGCAGTACAGATGGTAAGGGTTACGTCCCATAGTAGACTGCGTGTATAAATTTTCCATTTGAAATGAAGTTGCAGATGGCCGCGCAGTCTGTAGTCGTAGAAACATAAACAATATGGCGGCGTACGGTAACTGCAGTTTTATTTTTAACAAATTATACTTTATTCCAGTCCTGTCTCTTTTCTTCGCGTTGACAGTTAAGCATTTATTGCACACTTGTTTTGACACTTATTATTTTCAACGATAAACAGCCCATGCAGGAAGTTGAACAATGTTTTGTCTTGAGACTTGAGAATCATCAGAAATTAGAATGCTAAGTCTAAGCTGTATATAATTTAAGACACGATGTACTTCTTTAAACATGTCTTACAAAGTGGCATATTTACCGACGATCTGTCAATTTACAGCCTGATCATGACCCTACGGTTGTTTTATAAGTTGTTCTTTCCAATATGTTTGGTAAGGGTGAAGACTTAGATTGCACTGGCACCTAGCTGGCTGAGTATAAACTGCACTGTTAATGTCACATATGAATAATATGATATAAATATACTGAAACATATGCGAGGATTATGAAAAGTAAACAGAACATAATCTTGAAGCCTTTGGGCAGAATGCACTTTAGCAGTCCCCGGAAGTTAACATTATGCACATCATGCCATGCATGTAGCAAGTTGGGGGGTGGGGCAAAGCAGTGGTGTTGGGCAACGGCCCAAACATATTCATCTAAAAATAAAGTCAAACATATTCATCTAAAAATAAAGTTACCCCTTACAACTTGCAATTTTCTGATAAATATACCGTTTATTAATTACTAATGGTATTGAATGATTAGACATTGAATGTTAAGGACTGCAGTTTGCCATTTATTGTAATTCAAAGACCCGTATATCAGATATATATTTTAAACACTTATATTGGTATTTTCAGACTGAATTGACTGTCCTGGATTTTCTGGTTAACTATATCAGAAAACAGACACAAGATGACTACAACAGAGAGGCTAAAGACCCCACTGCTGTTTCCCTGTGCAGCAAGGGTGAAAGTTCCACAGCTAGGGTCAGAAGACTCGGACCTGAAACCTGGTCAGAAGACAAACCGTTATGCTCCAGAAACTATAGTTTTCAGAAATCCTTCAGAACCATCTGACCCTATAAGTAAAGATTATTTAAAAAAAGTATCATTTGATCTAGCATTTGAAGAGGAAGTAGTGAAAGAGAGATGTTTCCATGCTTTACCATATGATGAGAAGTATATGTCTGAAGCATTTGACATTGGAGATCTTGTCCCCCTTCCTCCGAGAGCTAAAATACCTGTTGGCAGGCATAACTCAAGAGGCATAGATGTGAGACACATGCCATGCAATCTAACAAAGTCGACAAAGCCTCACCTTAAACCGTTACGAAGAAAAATTACTGAGAGAGCACAACAGATGCATTTAGAAGCTATAAAACGGGAAGAGCTGAGAGAAATTCAAAAGCGAATACAAGAAAAACAAAGGGTGCTTGAAAGAGTTGAAGAAAAAATAGAACAGGACACTGAAGAAGGGAGAACAGAAAGAGAAAGTGTGTTTTTGACAGAAACAAAACCTGAGACAATTTCATCCACCCAGAAGACAGAAGCAACATTACCAGCTACCTTCAGTGAAACTGTTGAGCCAACAGTAACTTGGAAATCTACAACAAAAACAACTACAGACCATGAGGATATAACTGAACCCAAAGAAAAGCGTGGAAATGACTGGGATGCTTATTTAATGTCAATTATAAGTTCAAATACTGCTAACTGGATTGTTTATGAGCGGACACCAGCAGGGGCACAGGACAGGTAAGCTTTCATAATTATGTGTAGAATATTAAGAAAGTCTCAAAACATTCAACTGTGAACATTTCTGTTTCATTTGGAATACTCATAAAGTAGTTGGTTTTTTTTGTAAGCAGTCTTTTTATGATCTGTGAAATTACTTAGAATTTTTTTATTTCTCAAATGGGAAACTTTCAGTATTCCTAGACTGCTAATAAGCTGTTGAACTCTCAGAAGAATATTTCAGCCATGATACATACTGATATGTACAAATAATATGGTTAAATTATTTGTAGCTCCTTAGAATAATAACAAACTTTAGTCTTTTATAGTCCAGGTGTGGAACCCAAAATATCACCACAAGCGTGCAGTTCACTGCAAAGTAAATGTTTTTGCAGATATGAATAGCTGAGATATTGTAGTTTATGAATCCGACTGATGACAAATTGTCATCTCTGGGCAATTCTCTAAAATCAAGATGGCGTCCAAGATGGCCGCCAAATTTATCAAAACTTAATTTGTATAATGTATCTAAGTTAAAATGTTTATTAATCATGTTAGAAGGACTTATTTACGGATTAAATTGAAAGATGTTATATAATTTATCAATTATTTTTATATATGAAAGCAATTTAGTCAAAGAAATTCTAAATCTCACAGTATATAGGAGAAAAAATGGTTTGTATGACGAAAACTCCTAAATTTATAAATTCCTTTTCTCAACAAATTTGTATATGTCATAATATGGAAAAGAAACACTTTAGTTTCATGAATGTTTTTTTTTTAATTATAACTTGTTATCTTAAAACCAAGGCAAACGTAGGTTAAAAGAATAATTATCAGTCTCGTATTATGTTAAAGCAAATTGTTCATTCATATCCATAGAAAATATTTGCTGCTAAACGCAGTTTCAAAACCTTCAAAGTTCAAATTAACTATGATATAATTTAGTTTGTTCGTTACAACGCATGCTTATTTAGTTTGATCGTTACAACACACGCCTTCTCCACGACATGCACAGATCACAGTACACGAGGGAGTGAACTATTACAGCGACAACGCAAATTGGAACAAGGCGTCTCGCTCTCACATGAACATCTAATCACTCTTAGTACATCCTGAGGTGCATATTGAATTTCACTTGGTAGTAAAATTGGCACCAGTGATTTCTGTTCTTCGTCATTGTTCCACCCATAATCGACTGGATCAAGTGCTGGAGGATCAGGATCAACTGCATGTTTTCACACACTTGCTTGAAAGCGAGCTTTTTTCACGTTTTCCCGAAATGACTCAGTTGTTGAAGGAAGTGTTTCGATTTTTGGGACAGAAACTGCTGACTTCCCCGCTTTTTTTATCATACTTTAATCCTTGCATTTGACATTACGTTTGACTCTTTCACACCATAACAAGATGAAATGAACTTCGTTGATTCTTTAACAACATCATCTGTATTTGCCCTAGTGTCACTGATGGAATTTACTGTGCATTTCTTCGAGTTGAGCACTTTGGTTGTTTTTTCCTTTCCAATACCTTGATAGCATGGCACAGTGTCACATCCAGATAGTGCATGAACAGCTGGAAGTTCTACAGTTGAATTTATGTCGATGACTGTCCTTCCCTGCACTGGAGACTCCATTGTAATTTGATTTTTTATTCTCTGTTTCCTGACATGATATAGTGTAAGGATAAACACAATCTGTGTCATCAACTATGATTGTTATCCCCTTAGTGGATTCTCTTGCGACCTGGACCACTTGTCGAACAATTATATTATTAGCCTCTTCATGGCTTGTACGCATGTCTTCACGTCGTACCTTGACACTCTGTAATTTCAATAGGTGTTTCGTCTTCTCCTGTAGCGACCAACTTACGTAGTACACCTCTGACTGAGGGACCCTTACAGAAGCAAGCCTCTGTGGCGTACATGCTGCGTATTTGCTGTGTATATGCCGCGAACACAGTAGTACGCCAGAGGAGTACATTTTACATACACCGCATGCCGCGTACATGCCGCGTACTATTTCGACGAGTACACAGCATGTACGCAGGAGATCACTAGTACACTTCAAGTACGCAGCACAGACTCTGAAAATTTAAGGAGTACACTGCATGTACGCAGGAGGGACTTGTACAAGAAAATAGTTCACTGCATGTACACTGCAGATACTTCGAAATTTATAACACTTATATTTAGTTGCATTAAAGTTGTTTCCCCTTGATGCAGTTACGCCATTTTCTTCAGATGTTTACCAAATTACATGCTACAAAAATTGATTTATTTCATTGAAAAGTGGATGAAGAAAAGCATACTAATTTATTTGATAACATCAATCTACATTATTTTGGTAAGGGTAAATACTTATTGATGCATGTCTCTTATCTTTTTTCTGTTTTTTCTGTCCAAATGATCAGCATTTGCATAAGAAAGTTGGTGGGGTAAGGAATTTACATTATCACAGCAGTTTCGCCACAAGAGTACACAGCATGTATGCAGCAGGAGTACACAGCATGTACGCCGCAGGACTCGGGCCAGGAGTACACAGAATGTACGCCGCAGGAGTACACAGCATGTACGCCACAGGAGTACACAGCATGTACGCCGCAGGAGTACACAGCATGTACGCCGCAGGGGTAGTACACCGCAGGCTCATTTGCATGTGAAAAGTGTATGTGCCGCGTACATGCTGCGTACTATTTCCCGCATACTAAATTCCTCCAGCGTACATCCTGTGTACTATGTAGTCCACAGCATGTACGCAGCAAGTAGTACGCGGCAGAGCTCATTTGCATGTCAAAAGTGTACTACAAACGTACTATCAGTGTATGTGCGGTGTATATCCTGCGTACTATCTAAAGCCCTTGATTTCAGTACACATCATGTACGCATCATATACGCTGTATGTACACAGCAAGAGTACGCAGCAGGCCTTTTTCTTCTGTAAGGGGAGGAAATGATACGTTCTCGGAAAGATCTTCGCAGATAAGCGCTATCAACTGCCTCTTGATATCTGCAACTGTGGGAACCTCACCTTGTGGAGGTATCTCCATTCCCAGGCCCAGTTTGTGTATTCGAGTCGGCACAACTGGTGTCTTCTCAGTATGATCAGATCTTGTAGCACTTTTCATGCTAAAGTCACGGTATCTGTCGAAAATGAGGTACACGTTGTAATCAGTCAGCTTTCTTTCGATGTATTTTCTGAACGTCATCAAATAGTCTTTGACAGTACCAGTCTTTGGCCAACTGATGGTGTATAATACCGCTGATCCATCTATCACCACACTTTCTATCTGCTTTGAGGACTGTCTTGTCGATACTTCTACCTTTAACATCTCCTTTTGACTTGTTCTTGCACCATCGGTTGTCAATGTGCAAGATGCAATCACAATAGGCAGAAACCAAATGGAAGAGTTTGAAAATGGGTGGCCAGGGTCATTTCATGAAAAAATCAAACGATCAGTGAAGAAACAGGCAGTGAATACGAAATCTCTGAATATAGGTGAGGTACAGTTGTTTGACACAGAGTTGATTTACACCAGAGTGATGGGTTTACAAGCCAGTGGTAGAGACATTGACTTAAATAACGTTTTGTCCTATGAATTAGCACCAGTTCCAACAGCTATGTTTGAGAAAACGGGTAAGCAAAGAATCGCGAAGAACAATTCGTAACTTAAGAAGATCTCAAAGGTAGAAGTATCGACAAGATAGTCCTCAAAGCAGATAGAAAGTGTGGTGATACATGGATCAGCGGTATTATACACCATCAGTTGGCCAATTTAGGGTCAAACAAGGTTAATATTTTCTAAGAGCATGTTTACATTTATTTTACAAATGGCGTAACTTAACAAAGGGAAGCTACTGTTCTGCTACTCAACATTTACGATATATGAATTGAAATATGCATAAAGTAGAAGTTAATACTTACAGGTAAAAAAAACATTAACTTTTATGCATTTGTTTATTTAATGGATAAAATGTGCAAGTATGATAATTATATAATCATTAGTATTTCATGTTAAGGTAGAACCGCGGCATTGTTTTCAATCATTATTATATCATAATTTAGGACAATATTGAGCACTGAATAATATTTAGATTTTGTATAAGCTGTTAGGTAATACAAGAAAGATAAATGAGCTACATATTTAAAATTTTGCCATTATTTTATATTCATAAGTGAGGTACCAAAATAAGCGGATTTCAGCTTAAAGTAATGGAGCGGTTGTACCTTAATTTAAGGTAAAATATCTCATAAATATCTAACAATCTTAGTATTTAAGGTTTATACATGCATTTTATAAAATTTCTGTGAAGTTTGATGTCCTAAATGAAAACCAAAGACATTTATCACCAGCTAGTATGTCCTATAAACTTGTAATCTGAGTCGTAGCCGCCATCTTGGACGCCATCTTGAATTCTGAGAGTTGCCCAAGGATGACATTTTGTCATCAGTCGGATTATGAACATGCATACCCATACCTATCACAAACTGCAAAAACATTTACTTTGCAGTCAAATGCAAGGTCCATTTGGGGTTCCTCCGGACTATTAGAATTAGAAACATTTTCATAATTATGAAAAAAAGGTCTATTGATGTTCATGTAATTGTTGCACTTTGCAGGGAAAAGTTGCAAAATCTGTTAAAGAAATGGTATGGCACACCAGAACACACAGATCTTGTCCGAGAAGATATGAGCGACACAGAAATCGAACCTGAAGATGAGGAAAAGACACCAAAGAAAAAATGGACTAAAAAAGAAGCAACGTAACTTTATTTATGTTTATATATATATATATATATGAATTTCGCTGCAGAACAATAGACATATCTTAAAAGTTCTGAAAATATTAGTAATTACTAAATAAAAAATTATCAAATAAACTATTGTAAGGTCTTACTTCATGTTAAGTTTAAAGTTATATTTTACCTTGTGTCTAAATAATGTTGAGACAACTGAATTTTAACTGAACATTAACTTAGATATTACATGTGTGTACTTGTAGATAATAATGCTCACATATCAAGTCTTTAAGTCTTAGTAGTATTATTTTAGTGATAGTTTTCTGTATTATTCCAAAGCTTGCGTATTATTCAGTTTGCTCCAGAAGGTGTACAACCTAGAAGAAGATGAGCCCCATTCTCTCGACCCATACTCTGATGACAACAAAGCCCCATTTTACAGACAACCTGCTGGGCTTAGAAGGGCCCGCAAACATGAAGTAAAGGAGGAATTAGGTAATGCAGTAAAATAATCAAGGTTTGAAAAAAATTGTGCATTCTATATCCAAGCACTAATATATTTTGTATGCAGTTACACCTTCCTTGTGAAATGAAATTCTGACACAACCCGATGGTTGTAGAGTGTCCGCTTCGAGTGCGGGAGGTCGTGGGTTCGATCCCCGGCCGCATCATACCAAAGACGTAAAAAATGGTACTAGCAGCTTCCTCGCTTGGTGCTCAGCATTAAGAGGGTAGTGCTAGGACTGGTTAGCCCGGTGTCCGTATAATGTGACTGGGTGGGGTATCATGTCACGTGTCTATGGCGTGATATTCCATTCAGGCAGCACTATAAAGTTGGGCATTGTGCTTACTGCTACAAGTAGACACCGTCGTTTATATGACTTAAAAATTGTTGAAAAATACGTTAAACCCGAACATACACACACTCATGATGCTTGTTATAAAATTCATTCACATCTAACTCCAAACAATGATTTTATCCAATGACAAAGCACTGTTTGAAATACATTATTTCTTAATAGATTTAATTTTAAACTCTACTTTTTAAATGTAAATCTCACATTTGATTTGGCCGCTTCTTTGTAAATCATATACTTGGCATGAGAGATGTTATATAACTTACACAGTAGAGAAAATTTTGTTTTTCTTACTGTTTGGTAATTTTTTCACATTATTGTCTCTTTCAGTTTCTAAGATGAAGGGTTAGTCTGTTGTAAATACATGTATTAATCTTTAATACTTGCAATAAATGCATTGCAAGTGTAAAAACTAACAACATAGATTTAAACATGTGTGTTGCCAGATAAGGCCTTGATGCTAATGATAAATACGCCTTTTGCAAAGCTTTTGTCATATTTTGAATGTAATCTAAATACACATGTGTTTTGTGTTTCTGACATTTGTATTCAGCGTTTTTATTAGCTTAATTATTAATGCAAAGACATAACATAGCTAGAAGTTATGCCATGTTTCTAAGACAAAAGCAGTTTGCTTTATTTTAATATCACTGAGGTCTCAACTAGTTGGCTTACAATGATGAAAACATGACTGAAACATTCAGCAAGGGTTGTCTCTGAGCCTGTGTTTAAAGTGGAAGAGTTGTCTATTATTTGTAAGTTAGTACTGATATATCAATAAAATCGGTAAAAAGATCCTTTGGAAGCAAAGAATGCAACCGAGCAGAATAATAGCAGACTCGGTTTGTTTGATACCAATGTTGGAAATTTTATTGTATTCCATTGAAACTTGGCATGAATGTTGGCATGAAGCTGTTAATTATTTCTGAGAAATTTCAGTTGTTAATTGAAAACTTTGAAGATATAAAGGTCTTAATTTCTTACTTGAAATGTAGATAGATAGACCCCAAGCAAAATAAAAATGTAAGAAAATAGTGTGTTGTGATATTTGAAAGAAATTTATTAAGACTTCAACCGTGATATCCAATGCTCACATATTTATGTTGAGGTTAATATTAATATTTAGTTTGTTTGTTGTTGATTTGGTTTGTGTGTTTTCAGTTTAAGGATAACATTTTGTCTTCGTGAATAGAGAAGAATTTTTGAATGTTTATGTATATACATATTGGTTCTGGGTGTTTTTATCATTACTTATCCACAGGATAAAATTGACATAAAGTCAAGACATTGTATATTTTACACAGATAAAATTAGTAAGTAGTAAACATTAGCTCTTAGCCTGCTGATGGCAAGTGATTCTGCCTTTGTGACCAGTGCAGACCAATATCACATCCATACAGTCTGATCATGCTCTGCACTGTTCACTATTCAGTCAGTAAATTTTCAGTGAATACCCCTTTGAATAATAAATGGTATTGCCCAAATTGAATGATGGACCAGTCCATTTTAGAAATTTAAAAGGCAAAGGGTTAATTACTTATACAGCACAGGCATACATAAGTGTGTTTGTTTCAAATTGAAGTTTTTTGTCAAAACTCTCAGCATATGAATTAACTCAGAGTTTACAAAAATGAAGATGTAAAATGTTTTACAGGTGCTATCAATACCACTGCTGCTAACATTGAGGTGAAGACATTCAGACCATCTCCACCACCAACACTACGAGACTTCATGAACCCTGAGGCTGGAAACTATATTTTAGAAACAGACAATATGTTCCAACAAGAGCAACTAACTGGTAACTATTTTGTTAAGACAAGTAACATTGAGTAAATGTTTTTCAATATAAATTAGGTTGTTTATAAGGAATCAATGAGTGTCACATTTGTTTCTTGGGAAAACAGTGTGACCACTGTCTTTTTGAGAGTAAGAAGCAGTTTGACTGCTGTCAGTATGAGCATTAGAAACAATCAATGTAAATGCTGTTCTTTTTGAGACTGGTACTGACCTAAGTTGAGTAGAAACCATATAGCTCCTGAATGATTTAAATTTAGGGAACTTGTCAAAAACACCAGAACAGGACGTAAAATCTCCACAATCTCTTAAAGAGATCGCCCTGATTTATTTTCTGGTAAATGTCTTGTCAAGTTTTAGCTTAGTTCGCAAATGAGCTACTAGAGTACCACCGAAAATCTTAATGTGCTTGTATGATCATGTAGTACAACTGATTTCTTCTTTGCATCACTTTCTGTGACTTAATTAGCTCATAACTTAAAATAATTTAGCTCCCCCAGTTTTAAAAATATTAACCCTGTTTGTCTAAAACAGGCACAGAGCAGGTCTTTGAGGCTTTTGGCGATAAAACAAAAATAATGATGCAGTCTCAGAACAAGTACAAGAAGGAACTACAGCCTGGTTTCCCTCAGCCGCCGGAACAGTGGTTCCCGGTAACTGATGCAGAGAAACAGGAACAGCTGAGAGACAAGAAAAAACAGAAAAAACATCAGCGTGGACATAAACGATGGAAAAACTTACCTAAACCTATTGATGTAAGTTGTATCAGTTGGAGGAACTGATTTCTATATTTCAAACATACAAATAAAAATTGCTTCATGCAGTCTTGCACTGAAAACACTCAAATTTAGTTTGATACCTTGAACTTTTTTTTGATATTTCTTAATGTTAGTGATAGATAGGCATATTGATGTAGTGCTAGAAAATAGGATCAGAAACCACAATAAACCCTATTTATGGACTTTTTTAAAAATAAAGAAATTCTAGATTTTTGTATTGCTGTCTGGTTTGCTAGATTTTTAATCAGTTATGGCATACACAATGGAAATGACTTCCTTTGGGATTTTTTGCTGTAAGTTTGTTCATAACACCACCACTTCTCTTTATTTGATCATATAAGAGAGCCAAAAAAGGTAAACTACCGGAAATAACTAATTTTAGGAAGTTCAAGCTGTATATTCAAGTAAACTTGTCAGTTAGGGATACAGTTACCAATTTTTTATTATTAACAAATAAATTTCTGTAGTCTGAGACAGATGCTATACCATATGGATATGATGCTGAGTATCACAGAGAACCGAGTCCAAGAACAATGAAAGCTGGAAAAAGGAACAAAGCCTTAATGAGAGCTAGTCAGTGATATCAGTTGTCTCCCTTTACATAACATTACTGGGGTGCCCAACCCTCACCCCGTTATGTTTGTTACTGCACATTTTTCACATTTCAGATCCTTACCTGTTTCAAACGTCCTTTAACAAGTTTGCACATTTTTGCATTTCAGATCCTAACCTGTTGTCTGAACTCGTTTAACAAAGTTTGCATGTTTTCAGATTCAAAATCTCAGCTGTTGATAACAAAGTTCAATCAGTTTTGTTGCTATTTGTGCTATTATTAGTAACATGGTTTGTTGAAGACCTGATATCGGATATATCTGGTCAAGATAATTGGATGCATATCAGACAGGAGCAAAGTTCTCACCTGATGTGGGTTTTGGAGACAGGGTATACTGTGAAATCATTAATAATCGTTGTGGACTAATTTTCGTGGATTTCATGGTTGAGTCAATCCACGAAATTTAATCCCAAGGAACAAGTAATATTCCCATTCATTTTTTTTGTTCAGAAGCTGAAATCCACGAATTCCTATCCCCACGAAATTGCCATTTGGACCAAAACCACGAAATTTCATGACCACAAGATTAAATGATTTTACAGTATCCCATATTAAAGTCTTCAACAAACTGTGTATTGGGAATTTATCTTGCCAGCTACCCTTGACTTCAGTTTTTGCTGAATTTTATAAAATTCAGATCTGACAATCACTTATATGGAATATATGTATCTTAACAGATAGAAACAGCGGAAACATGTAGAAGGGGAGATGAATATATCGTCGGCCAAAGTTGAAAAGAATGTTCCTTCAAAACACCAAAAAAATTAAAATTCAAAAACTGCGTATATGCAGATAAAAGTATACAGTTTGAAAAAAATCTGCGTCAAAAAGACGTATATGCAAAAACTATATTAAAAACCACACCATGCCGCTGCATGAATATGATTTACTGGTTAAAGAATTCCAAAAAGCTTCATTTATTGCATTTTATTTTAACAAACACTAAAAGCTATGTAATTTGTGCAAAATGGCATTTTAATTGCAAATACTTGTTTTTTGCATGTTGATGAAATTTATTATACGTCCTTTCCTCACGTGACAATTTTTGACCTTTGCGATTGGCAATTGTATCCGATATCTTCGCAAAAGATGTGGGAACACTATACCTTTTCCAAAATGACTTAAAAAATGCAGGTCGGTCCTTTTCAAATGAGGCCAACGATATATCCAGTATTTCTAAATTCATCACATTTTCTCCAGAAGACTGATTACCTTCCAATATTTGCTATAACTGTTGAGGTCATGAAATATTTTGTATGTTTTTATGCAACACCCTTGTTATAGCTTGATGTCTGTTTGTTGGCATTGGGTCAGTATACATGGCTATGCAGAGTTTACCAGTTTCATCAAAACCACAGTGTTTCCCATTTTGCACATACCTTTTATACCGCAATTTGAGATTTTATGTAAATGAGACATTCTCTAGGAAAAACAGGCTTACTTATATTGCTTCTTGTTCTTTTCTTTTCGTCTTCAGCAGTTACAACCTTATACAAAAGAAAAATTCTTAAAAGGTGATATGGCTATTACTGTATTTTGGGGGAATTGTAAAGTCAGATTTCTGACATCAAAGAAGACATTCCTGCTAGTCTCTGGTTTGTTATGTGCAGTTTCTGGTGTTACATGGTGTATAGTATGCATTTACAGAAGCAGGGGAATTTTAAGCAACCCCCTAAGTTACATCCTGTGTTATCATCATAACTTAACACATCTATACCACGTTTCAAGACTGTTCACAGTTTTATGGGTAGTTACGCTACAACTGCACCAGTAAGCCAGAGATCTGCCAACATTTCTATAAATCACCATCCAGCCTGTGTTTTTCCATGAG
The DNA here is from genome assembly GCF_021730395.1 of Mercenaria mercenaria. Taxonomy (NCBI): domain Eukaryota; kingdom Metazoa; phylum Mollusca; class Bivalvia; order Venerida; family Veneridae; genus Mercenaria; species Mercenaria mercenaria. Next base: position 26,860,985 of record NC_069369.1, read on the forward strand.
AATGTCATATGAGCCGCACCATGAGAAAACCAACATAGTGCATTTGCGACCAGCATGGATCCAGACCAGCCTGCGCATCCAGGCAGTCTGGTCAGGATCCATGCTGTTCACTAACGGTTTCTCTAATTGCAATAGGCTTTGAAAGCGAACAGCATGGATACTGACCAGACTGCGCAGATATGCACTATGTTGGTTTTCTCATGGTGTGGCTCAATTATATTATTAACATTTTACCTTTGTTTACCCAGTTTTTATCCTAACACTTTCACTTATGTTTCCCCCCTCACACCAGGACACTGCAGAGTTACTAAGTATACAGGCACCAGGAACCGAGCAGGACTTTGAAAAGTCAGCAGATCCACGTACAAGGAAGACCGCCAAGAACAATGCATCTCTTATGCAGATCAGTCAGTAATTTTATTTGTTCGAATAATCTGCAATATAATGAATTAAAGCATTTGTTTTCAAAAGTTAAAGTATAGGAAAAAAAACATAAACCTAGCAATTCCATATTTTGATGATTGCATTTACTTTATTGACCAGTACAATGAAAAACAAGGATTGAGGTATGTTTAATATGTGTCATTCATCATTAACCTTTTTGCATTTATCGTGAATAGTTCCTCAACACAACACTTCACCTCAACTTTATCATCTAAGGTACAAAATGATGAAATTGTGGACCGGTCTGAAGAATCAAATATCTTGAGATTGGAGACCAGTCTAAAGAGTTAAAAATCAGGGTGCATTTCATTTACCCAAACGGAAACCGGGTTCTGAATAATTATTCAGCATATCATTAAAGTGTTCATCTTACATGTAAATAAAAAAAATCTTGACTTTTATGAAGGAGAGATGCATTGCTTTGCTGATGTTGGTCGGTCTGTCTTTCTGTTCGTAGACCAACCGGTTTCTGGATGATAACTCAAGAACTCTTGGGTCTAGGGTCATGAACCTAATAGGGAAGTTGATCATGACCAGCATATGACCCCTATCAGTATGTCAAAGGTCAAGGTCACGTTGACCCAGAACAGTAGATTTTTTTTGAAAATATCTAGAGAATGCTTTGATGTAAGATCACATTTGATATAGAGGTCACTTATGACTGGTAAATGATCCATAATTATTGATTTGAGGTCAGTATGTCAAACATCGAGTGCACAGTGACCAAATAATTTCTGTTTCTTGTGCAGTTACTGAATGCATCAATGGGGGCATTTCATGTTCTACAAGCTCTTGTCATGATCTGATATCAAACGGCTGCAAACAAGAAATATTCAGTAGCTATTGTAGCTGCTTTCACTTTTTTCATGTTTTCATGACATTCAAATAAATAGCTGAAACAGAAATAAGATTCGGAATCTGAATTCAGTTTCAGGTAAATCAAATTCACCCCTGATTGGCAGTTTCTGACCACAGTTTAAAAACTAGCCAATGACAAATCCACATTCTCAGACTGGTTCTCAGTCAGTTTATAACCTTATAGACACTGGTTTATTAATATTTTAAATGTTGGAAATTTTATTGTATTCAGCAGAAACTTGGCATGAATATTTGCATACAGCTGCAAATGATAAATGTGTACAAAATGAGAGCAAAATGCAACTTTGAGGTTTAATTTCTGACTTAAATTATAGATAGATATACTAAATCTAAAAAAAAATAGAAATTTGTATAATTTTAAAATGTAAATGGTAAATTTGATATGATTAATTGACAGTCAGTTACATAATTTGCATTGTTGACTTTAATGCAGCCGATCAAGCAAAACGTCTTAATTTCAAAGACAGAGGAAGTAGTAAAAAGAAGTACAACCCAGATGAATTGTTAAAAAAGATACAGGACAAAAAACGCATGGAGCGTAAAAATGACTCGAAATTTATAAGTGTGTAAACCACAGAGCTATAGTGTTGTATTCTTGTAATTTAAGCAGAGACATATTAGAAGTTTTGTTGCTTACACATATTTTGGTGTACTTCTAGCATGATATATTTTTTAAGCTTTTTAAAGAGAGTTCAGTTGATGTATACTTGTTATTACTTGCCATTAATGCCATAAAGATTCAAAGATATACATTTTCATTTAATCATAGCAAGTTTTAACTGAATTATGAACAGATTTTGAGTGTCTTCTTATGCAACTGTTTTAATTGGAGTATAGTTTCGTCAACCAGAAACTAATTTCACTTTTATGAAGTCATGCATGCATGTTTTTGTTGTGATACTGTGATTTACAGAGCTTTGTTTTTACACAGCAATAGCAGCGGTCTAGTTTGTGTGATACTATTTTCTCCCAGTAAAATACATGTACAGTTGAACTTTGTTAACTTGAACTCGACAGGACCAGCAAAATTTGCTCGTGTGATCGGTTGTTTGAGTTATCGAACAAAATTCATTATACAAGTTTTTTTTGAGACCTGATGACAAGTTCAAGAGAAGGGTGGTGTACGAATTATCCGTGTTCGAGTTAACGAAGTTTGACTGTACCTCATTTCATAGACAATATATCAAAGTTGTTTAGAAATACATATTTCAATAACTTTAATATGATTACTACAGATACTGTGAAATCATTTAAATTCGCTGGCATGAAATTTCGCGCAAATGTGAAAAAGGACTGTTTCGCGCGGGTTTAAATTCGTGCGTTTCAATTTTAGAAATAAAAAATAAAACTGAAAATTAGTAATAGGGCGGTCTTTAATTCGCGCATCAGTTCTAGCGCGAAATACGCGAAAATTCTTCCTACGCGAATAAAAATGATTTCACAGTAACTTTGTGCTGTTTTAGTTTAATTAAGATGAATAAATTATGTTGAATACTGAAGCAAGCAGCTGCCTAGTAATTTTCTTGTTTTATATCTTCAAATTTGTCATCTTTCAAGATTTGAATAAAACTTAAACTTATGTACAGAAAAATATCAGGAAATATATTAAATCTGTTGATAAATGTAGTGTAAAACAGATTTTGAAATTTCCTCCGTTTTATGTTGTATAGTTGATGAGTGGAGGACTAAGTGGCATTTGTCCGGTCAGTTTGTGGACAGTACGCCCGATGACCTGATCAAGGACATGGCTGATATCCAGCCACATGTGAGACTGAAGGCGATTGCTACATGTGCCAAAGCTGCGGACTATAAACCTCCAGAAGGTCAGTTTGTTTAAAAGTTCTGCTGCTGCCAAGTGAGTCTGCCTTTGTGACCAGTGTAGACCAAGATCAGCATGCACATCTATGCAGGCTGATCATGGTCTGCACTGTTCGCTACTCAGTCAGTAAATTTTCAGTGAACACCCCTTTGAATAATAAGTGATGCTGCCCAAATTGAATGAAGGACTAGTTCCATTTTAGAAATTTAGTGGGGTAAGGATTAAAAGTTCTGCTGGTGTTTATTTACATTGATTTTAAAAAGTGTTGGTTACAAATGTTGTATGGCTTCATTGAACAGTACTTATCTCAACAAAGGTTTGTTTACAAATGAAATTTGTTATCCAGATCATGGTATACAACTTGACTACATTGACAAAGGAGAGCCCAAAGACAATTTACCTGAGAAACTTTTTGTGGCCCTTGAATGTCTGCTTGAAGACCCCGTTGAGAAAGTGAAAACAGCTGCTGCCATTACATTATACTCTCTAAACCGGCCCTCGAAACCAGCTGAAGAAATCTTGTATAGAGCTATGCAGAGTGAGAATCCAATAGACAGGTGGGCAGCAGCCCAGTGTCTGGCTCATTATGGTGTGTGTGATTCTGACGTGGTTGGCGAGATACTGCGGCAGGTCATGACAACAGAAGATACGATAAAACATGAGCGAGGGATCAGCATGCTTGGAATTCTTAGTATAACTTCTGTAAGTTTATAGTCGTGACAACCTTTTAACAGTGTTGCTGTCAGGAGAGATTTCTTCTTTGTCTTTTGCAGTAATCTGTTAATGCTTTCAAAGTTCAGATCTTTGTAGGGAGTAATAGAACACACTGCAAGATCACAACTTTCACAAGAGATTTGTTTTTGCTGTATACGCTTACTGTGCAATTGTGAAATTAGATTATAGTACAAGTGCTTTTATTGTTATTAATAGTTCTATATATTTCACAAGTTGGTCATTTTAGGTGAATATTTTACCATAGTTTATGCACCAACCAACTTCAGTCACAGTGAAGTGAAAACTTCTGAAAAATATTCAGTTTTACAGTATGTCTTATGTCATGGGAAACTTTGAAGGAAATATTTGAATGTGTATGCTAATGTTTGTAAATGTTTATTTTACAGAAAAGTACAAAATTAAGGTATTACTTAAAACCTTATTTATGATACAAACAATGGGGAGTGTTCCTATTTTACTATATACATTGTATATGGCTCTAGTTGTTTGGACTTCGCTTTATAAATTAACTAAAGAAATTGACATATATTTCAGAATCTAGTTCACTCAATGGTAGCGGAACAGTTAAACAGCAGTAGTTGGAGACACAAGATTATTGCATGTAAAATTCTGCCTACACTACGGGGAGATATAAATAGGGTGAGTCTTGACTTGTCAATACAATCATTTGATTACCCAAAACATACAGTGCTCATTTGGGTATAACTTTGGTAACATCTGGAACATTAGTTATCTAATATTTTAGCTTATTATTGTGTTTTCACCTGAAGACTGTCATAAATGCTGGTAGAGCTAGTGACTCTTGTGCTTTGGACATTTATCCCATACCCTGCTAAATTTCTCAAATGGACTACCCCGGTAGTCTATTATTCAATTTGGGCAGCACCACTTATTATTCAAAGGGGTGTTTCACTGAAAATTTACTGAATGAATAATGAACATGGATGTGCAGACTGATCTTGGTCTGCACTGGTTGCAAAGGCAGAATCACTTGCCACCAGCAGGCTAAAGGTTAACAGCAAACTTTTTGCATGATATACAGACAACATAGACAAAAGAAATGATAACAAATATTATGAAACACTCATGTATATCAAAAATGAAATTCAGTGAAGTCACCTTACATGTCTTCTCTTCAGGATATTACAAATAAACTTACTGACCTGATGTGGAATGATTGGCACTCTGAGGTGAGGCGAGCAGCAGCCCAGTGTCTCGGTAAAACAGGTCATGGGCGTGATGTTCATGATGATCTTAGAAACAGAATCTTGGAGGGTGATGAAAAGATCAGACTAGAAGCTCTTAGCAAAATTGGTCAGCTTGGTAGGTTGCCGCTCTCACTAGTATATTTGAAAAATACTTTTTTACATGCTTCTTTTAAATATGTTTCCTATACCATATTCTGTACCATATCCAAACTACTTACATAAGTTAAACTGAGTGCCCATGTTGAATTGAGTAATGGAGATTTGCACTATGCTGCTTTACTTTGTTCATAGCTGCATAGTCTGTTTATTCATGAATTCAGTCATTAATATGGGCATTACTTTTGTTTGCAGTCTAAGTGTTTAGTAAAATAAAAGTTTGCTGCATAACATTTTAATTAAATAAGTAACATTGAAAAAATATAGATTGAATCTGTTGATAGAATCCATTAATTTGCCCTTTATAATTATCAGTTGTATGAAAAATAATATTTTTTTCCTTTTTTTTAGACAAAATTAATATATATAAGTACAATGTACATGACCTGACGTTTTCAAAGAAATGGGAAAAATTGTTTTGCAGGTATTATGACGGCCAAACTACTGCCAGCTTTTCTCAAATGTTTCGAGGATGAGTATGTAGCTATACGATCTGAAGTGTGCATAACATGCAGTAATATAGCTATCAAAGATGAAGAGGTGATCGCTAAATTAATACATCTAGCAACTTTTGACAACATCTGGAAAATAAAGGCACTGGCTTTTCAGGGTAAGTGAATTTGTTTATAGGGGAAGCAACTCTGAAGAGCTTGCTTGCATAATAAATTTAAATATGTATACTTGTTACCTCCCTTATACTACTGAGCCCTATAATAATTATTATTGTTATTGGTATACCAGATTTATATAGCCCCTTTTCATGATAAACACAAAAGTGCTTTACATATATAGCAAACGCAGCCACACAGGGCGCGAAATTCATCCTCTACTAGTACAGACACAGAGCAATCTGACCAGAGGGACAAAGTGAGATAAAGCCCCCAGAACAGATAAAAATCCTTTTTAGATACAGGCTTGTCCGGCTAACTTAGCTTAGCTCTTTGCGAATAGACTGGTTTTTTAATGTGCCCGGTGTATAGCACTGATACACGCAAAGCCGTCTTTCCAGGGAAGAACCAAGGCAGGCCTCTTAGTTAGGTGGGAAACACTCAAGAGAATCTCAGAAATTTCCAGTGTCTGGACCGGGATTCGAACCCCAGATCACTAGACCACCAGCCCACATAATACCAGCTACTGATAAATATTATGAACCTTCTAGTTTGTGAAATAATTGGATGAATTTGCAAGTTAAGTTCAAACACACATGTGACATTTGGAAATTGGGGAACCTCTGGTTTGAAATTTTTTATGGATAGAATGATCTTTTATACTGTAACCATTTTACCAGTTCAGCCACACTTGAATACCCCACTGTTTTCTGTACTGGAGGAATTTTATTATGCACAGTAATCATTATATTTTGACACATTTTATGTCTGTTTTTGCGTCTGCTGCTGAGTTGTCACAGCATGTATTGTGTTGCATGCCAAAACAAATTGTTCTGTTGTAGATTGTATTGCAAAACAAACTGCCTTTTCATTATTACTTATTGGATGCATTGATGAAAATGCTGTTTTGAAATGGAAAACATGCCTGTTTCTGGCAAATTTATGACAAGAAAGCGAGACTTGTAATTCTTTTATCATTGATTGATGATAGAATCATCTTATTACTCAAGAAGCTTGCCAAAAATTTAAAGGATCTTGTAGTTTAGGTTGAAATAGCCTTGGTTCAATAGTATTTGGTACAAAGGCTGTAAAACAGAGTTGCGTTCAAGAAAGAGAATCGATACAATGACCTGATCTAAACTGTTTTAAGTGTTGAGCAGGAGTACATCAGTTTCAAGATCAGTATCTATTTGTGTTATGTTTATATATGTTTGTAGTAGTTATGTTTATATATGTTTGTAGTATTTTCTTACACATTATAAGTGTACTGAAATTATATGATTCACTAATCAAGTGGTTAGCTACATAAAATTATATGTTCACTAATCAAGTGGTTAGCTACTCTAAATTATATGATAATCAAGTGGCTAGCAATATAACTATTACATGATTCACTAATCCAGTAGCTACCTATATAACAAGAGCTGTCGGAGGACAGCAACGCTCGACTATTTAACAGCCTTGTCGCTTGAATGAATAAGAAAGTCGAAAAAGGGGCATAATTTAGTAAAAAAGTAAAATAGGGTTATGGAACCTGCATAGTGCTTATCAGCTCATGACAGTGAACTAGTGTGTGAAGTTTCAATCCTTTCCCATTAGTGGATACTGAGATACCAGCTTACATACAAAAACTTAACCAAAAATTTCTATGTTGAAAAAGGGGCATAATTTTGTAAAAAAGCAAAATAAAGTTATGGGACCTGCTTTCGGCATGTCAGATCATGACAGTGAACAAGTGTGTGAAGTTTCAATCCATTCCCATTAGTGAGTACTGAGATACCAGCTTACATACAAAACCTTAACCAAAAAATTCTAAGTCGAAAAAGGGGCATAATTTTGTAAAAAAGCAAAATAGAGTTATGGAACCTGTGCAGTGTAAGTCAGTTTATCACAGTAAATAAGTGTGTGAAGTTTCAATCCATTCCCACGAGTGGTTACTGAGATACCAGCTTACATACAAAACCTTAACAAAAATTTCTCAGTCAAAAAAGGGGCATAATTTTGTAAAAAAGCAAAACAGAGTTATGGAACCTGTGCATTGTAAGTCAGTTTATCACAGTGAATAAGTGTGTGAAGTTTCAATCCATTCCCACAAGTGGTTGCTGAGATACCAGCTTACATACAAAATCTTAACCAAATCGGGACGCGGATGTGGACGCCGACACGGACGTGGACGCGGACGCCGACGCATGGGCGAGTCCAATAGCTCTACTATTCTATGAATAGTCGAGCTAAAAATTATATGATTCACTTATCAAGTGTGTAGTACATAAAAAATATATGATTCACTAATCAAGTGGCGAGCTATATAAAAATTATAAGATTCACTAATCAAGTGGTTAGCCACATAAAAATTGTATGATTCACTAATCAAGTGGCTTAAAACTACATAAGGATTATACGCAGTTTTGAATTGCAAAATAGGGATTTACAAGTGTTTTATGAATGTGTCTGTCAAAATTTAGTTTAAATTGCAATGCATTGAATTATGGCATATTTCTGTTAAAGATGATGAAAGTTTCGAGAAAAAACATCTGAAAAAAATAAAATGTGACTTACTGTAAAGTAAGAATATGTTTTTTTAAGCTGAAATCAAGATATTATGAGTATGTCATCACTAGATTGTACATGCCTTTAACAGAAGATGGCACATGTGAAAAGGGCATGTGATTTTTGAAGGAGTTGTTGCAGATGCTAACATAGCTTTCCTTGTCCTTTTCCCTGTGTAGTGTTGGCTTGCCATCTTAGAACATAAATTATAGGTGCATACAGGCTTTAAATGGTATGAGGAGAACTTTATATGTTTTCCTTTCTCTTTGATTAGTTTTGCTGAAAGTTGTCCTGCGAGTTTAGCATGAGGTTCAAAACCACAACAGTTAAATTCTTGTAAACGTTTGAGACAAATTTGAGTTACATCACATAATCGCTTGTGTTGATTTAGTCTGGCTACTGACTAGATCATCTTTTTAATTTAAAAACAAAATAATTTCTCTTATATATTCTGACCACTCTTTCTTGGCTCTGATTATCCAGTGTTTTGAAAAGAAAAGGGGCATAATTATACAAAATTTGAATAGCCTCAGGAGTAATCTTAAGTGAACAAAACACAGGGTCTGAACACTGTGTATTGTGTTTTCTTATATAAATACATGAACTACAGGGTACCAAACAAATAATTATAAAGCTTTTATCTGCAATGCAGCATTTTGTAACTGTGAAAGTAATCATTTCCGAGGTATGTGAGACATGAGCATTTGCTAGATCAAACTAATTTGTGAAAATGAGCATAATTTCATGTGAATGCCGAAATAGTTAACACTTGACCTTTGTGATAATTGCCTACTGTTTCTCTTGTTATATTTGTTCTCATGAATGCACAAGACATAATGATTCTTGTTTATGGGAGAAGATAAGTGTATATATTTATAACATTTTCATTCAACCCTGAAGATACAAGTGCTTCTAGCCCTTACCATGCTGAACACGATTGATTCTGCCTTTGCGGCCAGCGCAGATCATGATGAGCCTGCACATCTGTGCAGTCTGATCAAGATCTGCACTGTTCGCCATTCAGTAAGTATCTTTTTGGTAAGCACCCCGTACTGTCCAAATTGATAGATGGACAAGTTCATTATAGAACTGACTATGGAAGGGCTAGGTTGGAGCACATTAGAAGCAGACTAACCTATTCACTTAGCAGTAAAGATGAAATTGCCTCTAACTTGAATTTGCTTTCATGAGATTAGCAGATTTTGGTGTAAATTTAATGATATTTGAACAACAAAAAAAAAGACAACAGCACAACAACAACAGTAATTATTTGTATAGCACTTGAGACACTTCTGAAACTCAAAGAGGTTTCTTGGCCCCTGATTTGATTATTTATTTTAGAGGAAGTCCTTTCATGGCTCTTGCATAACACGAAGCTATCCAAGCTTCTTAGTACAGGAATCAGTGGAATTCTGCTTTCTGTCTTGGAACAGCACCTTCTATCAGAAATACTTTATCTTCTAGTGAAAGTTGCAGATTTTTCTGACATGTAGTGTCATTGTACCTATATTTCATTGAGATAATTTGATAACCCAGAAATGCCTGATGGGAGTGTTTTTGCCACTTTTATGTCTCTCAAAATTTAACACAATTTTAGATAAATGAGAGCTTGTTTATTTAATGTACTTTTATCATATTAAAGTGTAACTTCAGTCTGAACTTCTTCACAAAAAGCAGGTAAAAAGAACATTGAGATATTGTTCTTATACAATGGCTATTCAACTTTCTGATAATACTATAGCTGTTTTTAAGATGATAAAATCTTAAATGAGAATTAAATATGTTGGGCAGATTACATTATTTTTACATCAGTTACTCCTAAGATGCACTTAGGTACTACTCCCTGCAGGATAATTAAACCACAGCCTGTTTATATTATTGTTTGATTGTTATGGTTCTCATGCATCATTGAACTCAGATAGAAGTTAAGTGCATTCTGTAATGTTAAACAAAAATATTTTCTGTATTGAAAGGTTTTAATGAAGAAAAATCATATAGTTATCAAACATGTTATCGTTTTGAGTAATCGTGCGGGATTTGTACATATTAAGAGGAAAACCCATTAAGTTCTATTATACATCAGTAAAACTATAGGGTGGTTTCAAATCTAGATAACTAATATAAATTTGATTTATGAACAGGGCTAGGTATCTGCTAGATATACAAATTAGTGTTTCTTTTTTTATTACCTTATTAAGTATTTACATATTTCCAGAACTTTAAAATTTACACAGAGCTTCATGTTGGACAATGGGTTTGTCATTCTAAATATGATGGGGTGGGGGGGGGGGGGAGGTATTTCCTGTGAAAATACATATTTCTGTGCATAATTGATTGTATACATAATTATATACTTTTTGTTAAAGAGCAAACAGCTCTCCTAAAAGGCATCATTTTCTCCCATTAGATAAAATTCTTTGTAAATTAACCCACCGACAACAACTAGACTGACTCCCATCCATATGTTTGTTCTGTCATATTTCTTAACCCTTAGCCTGCTGGCGGCGATTTATTTTGCCTTTGCGACCAGTGCAGACCAAGATCAGCCTGCACATCCGTGCAGGCTGATCATGGTCTACACTGTTCGCTATTCAGTCAATAAATTTTCAGTGAACACCCCTTTGAATACTAAATGGTATTGCCCAAATTGAATGATGGACCAGTCCATTTTAGAAATTTAGCAGTCTAAGGGTTAATTATGTAAGTTTCCTTATTAACAGAGGAAGTAACTCCAGCAGATTATTTCTATATGGCCATCAGTTGAAATGTGCCATTTTAGAGGCTTAAAATTTACTTTAAAAATGTTTGCAGTATTGAAAAAATATAACCATGCAGCCAGGGAACAACAAAAAAAAAATATTTTGTTATCCTGAGAAATGTTCACTCCCCAAAGGTTCTGCTGTATTAAATCAAATCTTTACAACTGGTATGCATTTTTGAAGAATACAAGAAATTTCTATCTAAAATTTGGATACATTTTTCAGCCAGGTCTGCAGTCTGCCTTTAAAATACTTTGTCTGCAGACATGTTGTGAAATGTCTTATCTTTTCAACAGATAGCTTAACTTAAACAATCAGGCAGGTAGTTTCAGTAAGTCATGAAGTTCCACAACATTTGCTGCTTGCTGGTCTCTGAGCTTCTGTTTCAGTTGAAACACAATAGAGATGTCTGGGTTGTGCATGTGATTAGCTAATAATGTAACTAAATGACTTGTGATATAGTAGAGATCTATGTGATAAAATGTTTATAAAATGGTTGGCCAATTACTGTTGGCATGTCAGCATGCACTTCTTGCAGAGCTTCAAACACATGATTGATAGACAAGTGCAGGAAAGTTGGTGCAAAATACAAAATGATCTGTGAAAGCATATTTTTGCCATATCTTCACTACATGCACTGGTCTCTGTCAGAATTTATTACCCTTATGAAAATGAAATATGGAAACAAGCTGGCATTAAGCTGCAAGGTAACTGTCAATGATCTGGCAACAGTCTGTCAAAAAAAAAAGGTAACTGGAAATAATCTGACTCCTATATGGGAACAAACTTCCAAGAAAAAAAGTTTAGCTGAAAATAATATGGACACTATTTCCATATTATTTCCAGTTTCTGGGAATAATCTGCAAACTATATGACAATAAACTGGCTCATAACAATCAGCATGTAAACACACTGACAATATTGTCAGCTTGTTTCCAGTGTCTGGAAGAAATCTGGCAGGAAAATGGCAAGAAACTGGAAATAAAAAACATAATTTCTATAATCGAATTGAATGAGTACTGAGATACCAGCTTGCATACAAAAACTTAAGCAAAAAATGCTATGTGGAAAAAGGGGCTTAATTTTGGAAAAAAGTATAGTTATGGGACCTGCTTAGTACATGTCAGGTCATGACATTGAACAAGTGGGTAATTAGTTTCAATCTATAATTTTGTAAAAAAAAAAAACAAAAAAAAAAACAAAAAAAAACATAGGAGCATGTCCAATAACTTCTATTCTTTGAATAATCGAGATAAAAATTACATAAGTGACAATATTGTATGGATTTTCTGTCTGTCTGACAGTACATTGGATATAAATTTACTCAGAGCAGATTCTGACAATGCACTGGCTACACAATGGCAATACACTGGCAATTTACCCATCTTAGCAATTTTCACAGCAAAACAAATATTACAAGACACCTTATCAAAATGGCCGAGTGTTGCATTTTTCCCTCCAAAACTATTTTCAGTTTTCAATAGTTTTCCAGCACTGATGGACACATTGTAAAGGTACTTTTTCATCATTTTACAGTTACTTGTTTTCATTGTAACACAGATTCTGTCGGCAACAAGTATTTTTGCTAAACAGATACAGAAATTTTAAAAGTCATGTATTTTCACTACCCTGTAAAATTAAACTTGCAGATTTACCATAATCTTTGTCAAATTTCCTTTGGTTTCAATATTATATTATTGATAACTGAAATATTGCAGATCTTAATTGGTATTAAAATTGAGTCACAAGCAAATGAAGGTTTTAAGTCACATTAAAATTCATATTAAATATTAATAAGGATAAATAGAAAAAAAATATATACTGACACTAAACTGGAAACAAACTTCCCATACACTGACAATGCTATGACAATACAATGGTAATAAAGACAATTTTCCGAGGGGGAAATAAAAAAAATTAGTAACACTGAGTAGTAAGCGATATATTGGGATACTAGTCCATCTTTAGCTCAGTAGGTAGAGCGTCGATCTACGGATCATGGGGTCGCAAGTTCGATCTTAGGACGGGGCTTATGTTCTCTGTGACTACTTGATAAATGACATTGTGTCTGAAATCATTTGTCATCCACCTTTGATTCATGTGGGGAAGTTGGCAGTTACTTACAGAGAACAGGTTTATACTGGTACAGAATTCAGGAACACTGGTTAGGTTAACTGCCCCCTGTTACATGACTGAAATACTGTTGAAAAACAGCATTAAACCCAAAACAAACAAACAAAACTAGTCCATCTGCCACACTAATGTATACCCGCTGTTACATGACTGAATTACTGTTGAAAAACGGCGTTAAAACCCAAAATAAAAAAACACTAATGTATAAGTGCTCATAACTTTGTACTGCATAAAGGAATTTAGTTAAAACTTTAAATAATGATAGTTTGCTAAAGTGTTTCTCTTGTCCATGTAAGAGAGCCTGGCATGTTGTGACTGACTATACACTGACAATACAATGACAACACACTGGCAATATGCCAGTGTGTTGTCAGAAAAATATTTCCAGTTGACTTGCTGTGCACTGACAATACAAGGACAACAGACTGGAAAGTCCAAAAAGCCGCTTGTTGTCAGTTGTGTATCCAGTGTGTTGCCAGATTGACATTGCATACCAGTTTGTTGCCAGATTGTTGTCAGTGTTTATTTCCAGATACCTCTATATAATTTAGCTCCTTCAAATAGTTTTATATGAAAAATCAATGAAATTTTGTTAAAACGTCATTACAAACATCACTGACAACAAACTGTATATAAACTGACAGCAGACTGGAAGTTAAATTTTACAGCTGGTTTTAGGTCTGGAAATCAGCTGACAAGCACATGGACACATGATGGTTATTCAGTGGCAACACACTGGATCAGTTTATTGTCAGCTCTGGAAATAGGCTGGCAAGTAACTGGATTTTAGAGTATTATTGACTGGAAACACACTGGACATAAACTGACCACACACTGACAATAGGGAAGGTTTTTCATAAGGGTAAGGTATAAATCTTTAATGGTGATTTTTTGGTCTAGAAATAGATGTTTGATGTTATTTAACCCTTAATTAGCCTGCTGGCGGCAAGTGATTTTACCTTTGCGACCAGTGCAGACCAAGATCAGCCTGCACATCCATGCAGGCTTACTTTGGTCTGCACTGTTTGCTATTCAGTCAGTAAATTTTCAATGAACACCCCTTCAAATTATAAATAGTACTGCCCAAATTGAATGATGGACCAGTCCATTTTAGAAATTTAGCAGGGTAAGGGTTAATAACATTTTTCTCAATTTCTTGTAATGCATTAGAATAATCTTGTCAGATTCAATGGTGACAAATGCAGTGAAAAAACCTTTTGTCAAAAAAGCATGGGTTCCATTATAATTTGGTGAGTTAATAAGCCAGTCAGAACTGTTGATGGACAACATTAGTTTTTTCAGTACAGTATTGTACAACAAAAATTTAAAATCTGGTTTAAGTGAGTGGAAGCTATTTCAACCTTGCATGTTAAAAACAAATTTTCTTTTTATTTCATGTCTTTTAGTTATACCTGCGTTTTACATGGGCAGCACAGCATCAGGTGCAATATCTTGAAGTCAGAATGTTAGTAAATCTCTTTTTGAGATCTATATTATACATACAGTTAAAATACCCTAGATGACTTCATTTTTTGAATACAAACAGCATTGTCTGGTTCCATATTATTACATCAAAAGTAATAAAACTCTGGTGTTAATGTGAAATTTGCATGATGTGAACATTACCAGACATATGGTTGCAGGTCTGGGATGCACCAGAAACACGCAGGTCTGGGATGCACCAGAAACACGAAGTGTATTGTTTTTCATTTAAAGATGAAATGAGGCGATAATATTGAATACAACAGGAAATGTTAATGCTATGATAGTTGGAGTAGGAGGTGCTTGTGGTAATTAGGTATTATACTGGAAACCCTCAAGCATTGGAGCGCCTGGAGCCCACCTGTTTAGCTCAACAGGGAGAGAGCTGATCTATGGATCGGGAGTCCCAGGATGGGGAATTTGTTCTCTTTGACAGTTTGATAGATAAACATTGTGTTTGAAGTCATTTTTTCCTCCACCACTGATTCATGTGGAGAAGTTTGCACTTACTTGTAGAAAGCACTGTACAGAATCCAGGAACTCTGGTTAACTTAACTGCCAGCCTTTATACAGAACTGAAATACTGTTGGTATACTGGGAGGGGCTGATCAACTTTGTTCTAATGAAATGATCTATATCCGCTGAATATGCAGCTGTATTTCATCAAAATAAAGAGAACAATAAATTCATAAAATATTTATTTCAGAATATAAACAATAAACTACTCCTATCCCAACATGTTTTTAACTATGATTTTCTCTTTCAGGCCTCCCATATTGGTAATAAATCCTCTCCTTTCCTTGGAAAACAATAGACTGGTTTTAAAATTAAAATACTAAAATCTCTTTTATCATTTCCTGTCAGACATTACTTGGAAGCTTGCCCCCTTGGAGAATAGTAATGAAAACTTTACTCACAAATGTTATCATTTTTTTTTTGATGCTGAATTCTTTGTTGATTGTTTCACTAATTTTGTTTTATTAATCATTAGCCTGCTGGCGGCACGTAATTTGCCACCAGTGCAGACCAGGATCACCCTGCACATCCATAAGGGTTACGGTAAGGTTAAATGCCAATGCCCAGTACAACTAAGCACTTTTTATTGTATAGTCATCTTTTATTAATATTTAAGAAACAGTAAATCCAAGAAAGATTGAAAGTGAAATAGTCATGGCTACATCTGTCCTAGTTCCTGCATATTTCAATTTAAGTAAAGTTGCATGGACCTGCTTATAATATTAGATTAGGGTTTTTTTCCCTACAGTATTCGATACTGATTTTAATTCTGTCAAAACCATCTCCCTAAAAAGGGAATAGAAGGGTAGTAGACAGTGGTTTTGCAGTTAAATGATTTCAGCTGTAGCAAGTGGTTTTGAGTTGAATATTGGTGAAATATAATACTAGCTTTCAAACAAGAAGCTGCATTCAATAAACGCTTTATGCCCCCGGTGGCATCCATGTCGATACTAAGCAACCTAAGTCCAAAACCAGGTCAAGTTCAAGGTCAAACTGAGGTCAGGTGATGTCTGAAGATGAGGAATGGTCACAGGCTACATCTGCATTAGTATCAAGTCATTCTAGCAAGAGGTATTGATGCAAGACCAAACGGTCCCATTTGGTTAACCAAGATATGGCCCATATAAAGCAACCTAAGTCCAAAATGAGGTCAAGGTCAAGGTCAAACTGAGGTCAGGTGATGTCTGAAGATGAGGAATGGTCACAGGTTACATCTGCATTAGTATCAAGTCATTCTATTAAGGGGTATTGATGCTAGACGAAACGGTCCCATTTGGTTAACCAAGAGATGGCCCATATAAAGCAACCTAAGTCCAAAATGAGGTCAAGGTCAAACTGAGGTCAGGTGATGCCTGAAGATGAGGAATGGTCACAGGTTACATCTGCATTAGTATCAAGTCATTCTAAAAAGGGGTATTGATGCTAGACGAAATGGTCCCATTTGGTTAACCAAGAGATAGCCCATATAAAGCAACCTAAGTCCAAAATGAGGTCAAGGTCAAACTGAGGTCAGGTGATGTCTGAAGATGAGGAATGGTCACAGGTTACATCTGCATTAGAATCAAGTCATTCTAGTAAGGGGTATTGATGCTAGACGAAACGGTCCCATTTTGTTAACCAAGAGATGGCCCATATAAAGCAACCGAAGTCCAAAATGAGGTCAAGGTCAAGGTTAAACTGAGGTCAGGTGATGTCTGAAGATGAGGAATGGTCACAGGTTACATCTGCATTAGTATCAAGTCATTCTAGTAAGGGGTATTGTTGCTAGACGATACGGTCCCATTTGGTTAACCTCGTACGGATGGACGGACAGGACATTCACTATATGCCTCCGGCATCAGTAGATGCCGGGGGCATAAAAATGCTGTAACACTATATATTAATTAAGATGTTTATAATGGTCTCCACTGTTAACCCTTATCATGTTGATTTTGCCTTTGCGACCAGTGTAGATAATGATCAGCCTGCACATCCATGCAGTCTGATCAAGACCTGCACTGTTCGCCATTCAGTCAGTATCTTTTTTGGTAAGCACCTTAACAGTTAATGGTACTGTCAAAATTGAAAGATGGACAAGTTCAATATAGAAATTTAACAGGGTAACCTGGTTAATACAGATGTGAAAGAGGATGCAGCTTAAGGCATGAATGCAGTAACCGACTCCTGACCCAGAGGTTGTGAGTTTGAATCCAGTTGAAAATGGAAGACAGTTAGTACTAGATCGTGGTCTCCACAGTCCCTTAATTAGGTGCAACACTGCTCAGATGTATGTCAATTAACCCTTAGCCTGCTGGCGGCAAGTGATTTTGCCTTTGCGACCAGTGCAGACCAAGATCAGCCTGCACATCCGTGCAGTCTGATCATGGTCTGCACTGTTCGCTGTTCAGTCAGTAAATTTTTAGTAAACACCCCTTCTGATGATAAATGGTACTGCCCATATTGGAAGATGGACCAGTCCATTTTAGAAATTTAGCATGGTAAGGGTTAAGGAAAGCATGCATCTTCGTCTATAACTATATGTTTCAGCTATTTTTCTTGTTTGTTTTTTTTTCTGAGACTTTTCATTAATTTCCCCTTTTATATGGTCTCATTTAGTCACATTCAGAATTAAGAAGTTCTAGCGAACAATTTATTTTGCCAGTAAGAAACACATGTGACCTGACAAGTTCAGCTTTATCCTCCCCATGGTGCAGTCCACTGCTATACTTATTTCTTGACAGAATTGATAACTTATTATAAGACCTACTGGGAAAAGGATTAATTACAATCAGTCATGTGTATTTAATGTTAAGTTCAGATACTGGTCACTGATCAATAATATACTATCTATATCATTCTGTGACTTAGTAATTTCAAGAAAATGAATACAAATCAACCAGTTAAATTCCTATTCAGTTGAAATCCACAAATTCATATCTTTGCAAAATAGTTGTTCTGGCATAAGCAACAAAATTTCATGGCCAGCAAATGATATGACTTTGATCAGTTGACAGTGAATGTATATATCATTCCACTTACTGCTTATTTATTTTGGGGTTTAGGAGTATATCATCAAAACACAGAAATATTTGGTAAACAAACAACATTTTTATACCAACAATCTACCTGTCCATTACATGTTCTACCATACTGTCCTGTACAATTGGATACTTAAAATATTCTCAACAAAAGTTGTCCCCCTTCAAAAATGAATGCCATTTGTAATGAAATAAAAATAAACAATTGCTAAAAAGTATGTTCCATCAAGTTATGTGAAGTTTCAGCACTTAAAAGAATTTATTTCAAATGCATCAAAATGAAGATAATTATGTAACAGTTCTTTGAAAATGGCGTCTGAAAGTGTGGCCCCTTATGCAGAATTCAATGTATATATCAGTATACTGACAACTGTTTTGTAGAGTGATGTACCAAAATTGTTTTATATGCTGTACAACTTTCATTTGAAACAACCCTTCCTTTCTGTGATTTGGTGTTATTTGAATTTGAATTTTGTTTCTCAAAATGTAAGGTTAACTGTTAAATGCTCTTAACAGCAATCAGTCATAATGTTCCCTGAGGTTTTAGAAAGTCTTACCTATTTATTCTGTACGGTATTTTTCGATAACTGTACAGTGATGTCACATGTAACATCAATGATCATGCAAATGAAAGTGCTTAAAAATGCACTAAAACTCTTTTTTTTGTGTTTCATAATTTGTCTACATTTCATTTATGATTGTGGAAAGAACAAATCTATGACTGACTGGTGCCAGTTATAAATTATTCTGCATTAATTTTCCAAGAAATATCTGAGAACCAATCTATCTAACTGTCACTAGCATAGGGTGATTTTTTCTTGAAGATTGCTTAAATTACATCAGAACACAGCCTGAGGGGTTTTCTCCATTGAGCTTTGCCCTCATTTTATTTTTTTCCTCAGTTTTATTGATTTAAGCCTGTTAAAACAAGTGCCAGAGATGGGAAGATGCACATATTCAGTATCAAACAGAATATCATAACTTTTCCAAAAATGGTAAAAATTGGAATGCTGCACACTTTCAACAATTTTTAGTAATATTTCCTTTCAGTTTGTCAATTTGATCAAACATATTATGTGTTTTGATTGTCCATGCTCTTGGAAAACTGCACCAAAAGCAACAAAAACATTGATTTTTTACTATCCCAGTTAGTGAACTGTTAGTAACTCTGTCAACTGTTGGTATCAATGTTTTTCATTTCCTGGATGGTTCCAGGAAGTACAAGGTGGCTACAAATGTAGCTACTTGAGTTTGTCAGATAAAAGCAGAAAAGACATCAAATAGAGCAGATAGTTCTTCTTTTAAATATTTGTAATGTTCAGGGTAAGCTGTTAGTGTTAGTGGATGGTCTGGCAGTTACCACTAAAGAAGTTTTTAACAAACAATTACTTCCCTGTAATTTGCAAAAAATGTTGAAAGCATCATATAAACAGACACTACAGTAGGAAGTTTAACCCTTTGCCTGCTAAATTTCTAAAATGGACTGTTCCGTCATTCAGTTTGGGCAAAACCATTTATTATTCGAAGGGGTGTTCACTGAAAATTTACTAACTGAATAGCGAACAGTGCAGACCATGATCAGCCTGCACGGATGTGCAGGCTGATCTTGGTCTGCACTGGTCGCAAAGGCAAAACCAATCGCCGCCAGCAGGCTAAGGGTTAATATGTACAATATTATTGTATGATTAAAACAGCAGAACACTAGAAAGTCTTAATACACAATGTACTATTATTTTGAGTAATTGTTCATAAATTTTCTTTGCAAAGAAAGGTGCACATTAAATGCACAGGTGTTCCATAATTAAAAACTGCACAATTATCAATTAACCTTTAGCCTGCTGCCAGCTAATGATTATGCCTTTGCGACCAGTGCAGACCAAGATCAGTCTGCACATTTGTGCAGGCTGATGTCATTGTCTGCACTGTTTGCTATTCAGTCAATAAATTTTAAGTCAGTACCCCTTCAAATAATAAATGGCACTGCCCAAATTGAGTGATAGACAAGTCCATTTTAGAAGTTTAGCAGGGTAAGGGTTAATAAGGGGAATGCATGCAATCACTCTTATGAAATTATGAGCATGATATAACCAGTTCTTTGTTTTATCATTTAACCTTGAAATAGCATCAAATAAAGTTTAAATATGTTATTATAACTGGATATGTAATGAAAATCATAATCAGTTTCAAACTAGAAAATGTTCTTTTGCAATTACGCAAAAGATTTGTTTAATGTTTTGCCAAAGATTGTGTTATGATAATCAAATAATGATAGTAATATCTGCAATTCAAATTTGTAGTGTTTTTTTCTTTGAATTTGTAGGCCTGATTTTCTGTTATTTCTATCATATGAGGAAATGATCAATATGGAAAATGAATGTACATACCGCATGTTAAATTTGAGCTACTGTTTGCGTCAGCTGCTTAATTTGAGTAATCACAAAATTGTAGGTATGGTGATATAATGCATCAAGTATGATTGCATTTATGTTACCATACTGTTGTTGTCTTAATTATAATCTTCTTTATCCCAAATTCAGTTTTAATGTGGCCTTGTTGCTTAACCCTTACCCTGCTAAATTTCTATAACGAACTTGTCCAACTTCGAATTTGGACAGTACCATTAAATTAACTGTTAAAAGGGGTGCTTATCAAAAAGATACTGACTGAATAGCGAACAGTGCAGATCATGATCAGACTGCACAGATGTGCAGGCTGATCAGGATCTACACTGGTCGCAAAGGCATGAGAATCAGTCGTTCCCAGCATGATAATAATTAGGGTTAAATTTCTCTCGATGAAAAAAAGATATGTTTGAGGTCTTTGGGCAGTTACATCATATTATTTAGTTATAATGTCAGGATACTGGTTATATGACCCAGGGAAGTGCCTACGCCTTTAGTATCTTGAACAATGGTTTGGGTCCAATCGCTAAGGTGACTATGTCTTAGACTAGCTGACAAACGATGTAGAATGTCCTTTGTTAAAACGTAAAGCTGGTGAGACCAAACATCTCAGATATAGAATTTTCCTCTGGCTACCTTGCCTAAATGATTCGTGTACCAATGATTCGTAAATGATTTCTTATTATGAGCTAGACAATTTCAGGGATCAGGCAAATCACTAAATGTTTCAAACTAACAATCTTTAATTAAAAATGATTAGCTCAAACTCCTATAGGCTGGAGACTCTATACTTGACTAGCCTTTTTGTTGAAGTTCCCGTCAGACAAGGTCTTTGAATCAACAACATACGAGTCCTATCGCATAGATGCTCGGCCTCTGTCCTCTCAAACTCTATATAATTGCCCTGACTCCTGGATACTCAGCGCCTATATGCTATCATATGTAGCATTCAACTACCATATAGGTATTATCCCCGATGCCTTGGCTGTACTTCGCCAATAATGCTGAACTGTCTATAAGCTGGAACTCTCCTACTATCTCAGTAGATTACCAAACTCTGGGTCTCTGTCTCAGCTTCCCGATGCTCAGCCTATATATGCTATCGTCTATAGCATTCAACTACCCTTAAGGTAAAACTCCTGTGCGCTGGCCCTATAGCTCGAAACCTTATCGAAATTCTGCTACTCTTCTTTAGTCTAAGAACTTCCAAAGTCTTCTTTTTAATAATTTATCCGCCCTGACAGGGTGACTGCAATAGTCTCCTTCCCAAGGTACTGGGATAAATTATTAGTTGAATACTCGATGTGTCTTCTTCAACCGCTGGATACCGAATGAGCTCTCTGTCATCCATCTACCTATTTATACCCCAGCAGACATGCTATTTTTAGAACTTGTTTCTGATTGGTCTAAATTTAAACATAACGTTCTACAACGAGTACTTGCTCTATCAAGTATCTGGTTCCCTTTAACCTTTGTATATGATATAATGTGCGAAGCTGGGACCCAGCTATCCACATAATGAACCCAAATCAGCGACAAATGACCCAAATTCTATTAATTACAGCAATTCAACAATAATTATAGCAATGACAACATGAAAAGGGAGTCAAGCACTATCTGTGCTTATGTGTTACGTTATCAATATATTAAATATACAAATTATTCTGACATATAAAAGTGCCTAGAAATTTTCACTCTTTCACATCATTGTCAGAGCTAAATGTGGAATGCATCTCTTAGACTAAATGGTAATTCTTTGATTGGATTTTACCACTTTCCACATTATACTCAAATTTCACTAAAATAGCAATTATCTTCTCAGGTTATTTCGATCACTATAAAATACTAAAGGAAGGGAGCCAGACTCAGGCTTGTGAGATTTATTCCTGTTGTTTTGTGCTGAAGGAGAGAGGCCAGCAACAGAAGTTTAAGTGCACATACACCTGAATACTAGATATTAAGGTTGTAGGAAGAGAAAGTTAATCAATGTTGTCATATCATAAAACAAAATATGATTGATGGGTTTGAACTAAGTGTTGGTACCCTGTGCTTATGCAGGATAAAAATAAAGCTATATTTCAAAGAGAATGATCATTGGTAATGATGAGTTTTCCTGTAAATATCAGTGGGAGGGATACCTGCTAATTTACTGAAAATACATTGTAGTCATATTCACAGACAACTGGGTAAAGAGTAAAAATAAAATTTCTGGTGTATTCTGACACATGTTTGGACTGGCTGTTTCAACTTTTTGACTTCACTGTTTGTTTTGGTATTCTTTGATCTAGAGAAAAAAAAGAGACAGAAAGTATTTGTATATAAATATACAAATGTCATGAATAAAAAGCAACAGAATGTGATTTGTATAATTCTATAATAATCTTGTGCAGCAATCAAAACTATTTTGTTTTGTACCAGTTCCGAAATGCAGTCAATTCATGAAGTATATTTATGGTTCGACCCACTTTTTACTGAAAGTGTTGTAATGTTTTTGTAGGAACTGCAGAACTTGATAAAGAGAAAATATATTAAAAGATAACTATAGTATTACACAATGCAAAAACAGATCATTTGAAATCAGAAAACATGAATCAGAGAGACTTTATTACCACTAGACTTGTAAAAACAAACTAAAAACTAAAACAATGTAATATTACAGCTTTGTGAACAAGTTGCCTCTGTTTGATAGAACAGCTGTTGCTAAGAAAGAGTTCTTGAAAGCGTTTCTCAGAAGGGATATAGTCAATGTTTGTGGATTGTTGGATAATAGTTTTCATCTGACAGTTTATATCACAGTTTTCTGATATTGAATTAAAACATTGTTGTTGTTGTTGTTTCTTTGTTTTCTGTCTACCCTTGTCATCTGTC
Organism: Mercenaria mercenaria; assembly: GCF_021730395.1. Taxonomy (NCBI): domain Eukaryota; kingdom Metazoa; phylum Mollusca; class Bivalvia; order Venerida; family Veneridae; genus Mercenaria; species Mercenaria mercenaria. The sequence continues at coordinate 26,884,561 of NC_069369.1, forward strand.
ACTGTGTGGTTAATGATTTGTTATGGCAAGATCAGATTTATTCCAATTTTTTCAAAATATGTCAATGTTTTCTTCTGAATATTGTGCTTTATCTAGTAAAGTATCAAACCAGTTTGTCTAAAATTTATATTTGAACTGGTATATTTCTCATTCTGAATAAAAATGAAAGTTTAAAGTTAAGTCATCAGTTTGGGCTGCAGTTTGCTCACAGCTCAGCTAAGCAATGTCTGATTTAGGTTTATGCAAAGAATTTAGATGTAGATGGAAACTACACTTATATTGCCAAGTATTCACAGAAGATCATGAAATGTAAATTGTTGTTCTCAGATGAGCTGACAGTGAATATCCCTTAAAATTAATATTGTGGTAAATTGTTGGGCTGAATGTGAGAATCTTTGCTCCCCAGAGGGTGATGTCACCTCACGTACAATGTGCCATTTGTCTTGTTAACCTCATTCTCACACAACACATCAAGGACATTCATTTTTCATTTTGTATATATTAAGAAATAAATGACAGTCTGTTTTGAGATGCTTAGGGAGTAATATCATAAAAATTATCTGTACAAAAGTTGCCTAGTATCAGTTTTGGCTGCTTTTCCAGAAATGATAAATCTTGAGTATTCTTTCTCAACATTAATTTTCAAGAAGTATTTGTTCCCCTTTATGAGCTTCATTCCGGGTGACCTCTGAAATAGGTAGACAGTCTTGCATCCATCGTCTGTTGGCCTGTATGATTGTGTCAGTTGTCCTGTGTCAACATTTTTACTTACACATCTCTGAAACTGCAAGTCAGAGTTATACCAAACTTGGTCTGTAACATCCTCCTAAGCTTGGACCTCTCTCTATCTGTTCAAATGTTAATGCTTAGCCCTATTTAGGGACTTCTAGTACTTCTTGTCATGAACCACTTGACAGATTTTCACGGTTCACCATTTTCACATTTGACACTTTTCACAGACAATTTTGATTGGATCACGACTTTAAGTCATGAAACATCGCTGAAACTTTTTTACCTATAATGTAACGGAACCACAAATATCAGGGAAACTGAGGTTTAACTAAGGAACCATGGTAGAACTCTGGTATGTGAGAGTGCTGTAAATGATAAGTACTAAAATGATGGATTTATCATTTGACATGTACATTCTTCAGAATGATATTCTTTTGAGTTCCTGTTTTGACCAGTATCTTGCTGTTTGTACATGTGTTGTCCATCACTGGCACATTCCTGCCATGGTCTGGAGTATATATTGTTAGTGAATCATTCAAACTATTCAGCTATCTTCATTCACCGAAGTGCAGAAAGTCATGTGAACCCCACTTCGCTTCTCTATAGATGTTACAGGGGCATTTTAAATAAAAAATGAAGAAAACTTTAAAATGCTAATTAAGCTCTCTGTGTTATTTTGCTAAGCTATCAACAGTATTTAGTAGTTATATGATCAAAATAGTTGTCAAAATTGCTCATATAGCCACATTGAATTTAGTCAGTCTTGCATTGCTGTAATCAGAATTAAGTTTTCTATTTCAACCTCAACAAAACTGCTACAAAGAGAAGAGGGGTGACAACTTAATGTGTTTTATTGGGCAGATGATCAAAACACACTTCTATTGAGAGTTTCAGTCATTAAGAAAATCACTAGGGGGTATTATATTTTTTGTTCTGGAGCATTTTGATTTATTGTTGAGCAAATCTCTAGATTAACTCCATATAGTGAAGAGAATTAGCATGTATAAAATTGGGTTGTCTTGGCATGTCAACAAAGAGCTGTTGTCCCTATCTCTTCAAGCACATCTGTGTCTTCATTTGCATAAATGAATAAATCTTGACCAACAACTGTAATCAAAATGCTCACTCACATGCATCTAGTTTGCTTCTTTAATTTGTTGTATAAATTGTGTTCATTGACCATCTCATGCCCTCTGCAGACATAACTTGGCATACTGCAAGTTGTGGACTGGAGTGAAAAACAGAAAAATTGTATAGGTTATGCACTTAGCTCAGTACCCCAAGTTTCGACCTCTTCAGATGAAAGTTTCTTCAGGGAGATTCCACCACAGGCTATAAACGAAATGGTGGAAAATATTAATCACTTTTAACTATTTCACAGAAATTTGGTTTAGATACACCATTTAATGAAATCTAATAAAATTCCAGTCGGTATAACAAAAGATTCATTAAGATATCAATGAACTTCGACTTAAATGTGGTCATTTCAGTGAAATTTCACTAAATTATGGTAAAGAGGTACGTCTCTGTAGTAGTTAGCCCCTCACCACTGTAGGTTTTAAACCTAATAATACTTGTAGTGTTGTTAAAACTACCTGCCTGTGACCATTTTTTAAGTTGGTATGACCAAAAAGAAAACCAAAAAGAAAAACATGTAGTGAAGATTCACTTAAATTTCAGTCGAGAATGTCCAGACCAGTGTTCAGACTATGCAAAGCTTTTTTCTGTGGATTTAATGACACCCTAGCATCCTATTTCATTACTATTGTCCATTTCCTCCAGTGATCATTTATTCCCATTATCAGTTTGACCATGGGTCAGTTATGGTCAGTCCAGATTGGTATTTAAGTACATGAGGTCATGTAAGGTGACTGACTGGCCTAATAAGATATATTAGCTAAATATAATGTACAGTGTCAGTAAATTAGGTTTGTAGCTAGTGCCAACATCAACTGGAATATAGATATGGTGTTGCTTTCTGATTAGACATACAGTAGTAGTATAGGTTATTGACATTGAATCTTTTTAACCCTTATCTAGACTGGCTCCTGTCCCTATGTTTGTCCTTATTTACATTTTATATAAGTTTATTCATAAAGAGGGAAGTAACTCCAGCAGGTTGTTTCTACATTGACTTTTTTTATTGCCCCTGGCATCCGAACATACGGTTCAGCCATCAGATAAAATGTGCTATTTTTAGAGGCTTAAGATTTTCTTATTTTGCTTGCAGTATTTATATAAAAACTAAGCATGCAGCCAGGAAGCCAGGCTAACCCTTATCATGCTGGCCACAATTGATTCTGCCTATGTGACCAGTGTAGATCATGATCAGCCTGCACATCCATGCAGTCTAACCAAGATCTGCACTGTTTGCCATTCAGTCAGTATCTTCTTGGTACTTAGCACCCCATTTAACACTTAATAGTACTGTCCAAATTGAAAGATGGACAAGTTGATTATAGAAATGTTAAAATTTCCAAAATATCATTCTTTATTGTTCATAAAGAAATTTTACAGTTAACAGGAAAAGAAACTACTTAGGCCCCTGCTCTGATATTCCCCATTCACTTTTTTTTTAGAATTGGTCATCTGTAATGTTGTCACATACATGAGATAGCTTTAGAATGAGAAAAGATTCAACTAATGTATGTATTACTATTACTAGTATGTATTGCCGGTGTCCATACAAGGTATCTAAGGACTACCTTACATAATTATTCAGATAATGACTTAATGTTCAGCAGAAATTTTGATTACCTCCCTTTTACCAGTTTGAGGCCTTTCAGTCATTTATACTCTACAAATACAAGAAATATGGATTTTTTGCAGTTACTGGCATTATCTGGAAGAAAACTGGTTTTATGTGCAATGTGACAGGTTACTGACCAAGCTTGAGAAAAGTCAGCTGTGTCATGTCTGACCAGATCAATAACTTGATTAGGTGCACCATAGTGGAGATAATTGATAAATGATTAGTTTGGACAGAATTATTGTAAACACATTTGTGCAACTTTATAAACACAAATGAAATCACAAGAAATTGGGTATTGATTTCTTTGAACTTAATTAAAAACATTGTACACTCAGCATTGTTAGAACTTTGGCAGGATCTTAGAAATTAATCAAATTAATTATAAAGGAAGCACCTGATGAGTAGGAGAGTAAAATGTGATTTACTGTGGTAGGTAGTGCTGCACAATTTTATGAGATGAGAAAGTTTTTTATCTGATATTATAAAGTGTTTCTAAGTTTTATTTCCTGGATTTTTTTTCTTGTAACAGGTGTCTTTCAGTTTAATTTCTTGAAATGGTTGCTAAGCAGTGTAGTCTTCAATCCATATAATTTGTTACTCTTAAAGTCAGTTATTTATGCACAACACAAATTATCCTATCCCAAGTTGAATCCTGGGCAAGACACTAATTGTTTCCTGACTGATTGATTGAAGATATTATTACAACCTTAAAGACACTTGACCTCCACTTCTAGTTTCTGTAAGGAAATTGACAGTGGGTTAATACTAGTAATTGGATTCAGGGACCACTAACTGAAAAAGTCTGTTCAACTCTGAATCACTTGCCCCTTACCAGTGTGGGTTCGAGCCTCACTCAGGGCTTTGAATTCTTCATGCGAGAAAGCCATTCCAGCTGGCATATGGAAGATCGGTGGTTCTACCCAGGTGCCCGCCTGTGCTGAAATAATGGACAGAATGGCACCTGGGGTCTTCCTCCACCATCAAAGCCAGAAAGTCACCATATGACCTACAGTTATGTCAATGTGAAGTTAAACCCAACAAAACGAACAAATAAGCTGTTCAAGATGTCAAACCCAACAAAACAAAACAAGAAACATAACATGTTGTTACTAAGTTTACACAATCAGGAGTTCATTAAACATGACAAAACAAAAAACAATTTTTTGGCATCAGACTTAAGGTGGAAACCAATTGAAAAAAGTAAGGAGATTGCAGACATGAATATTGATAATCTCCATCTATTTTAGAATTGATCATAGATAAACAGGCAATATTTGCCAAACAAAATATTACATTATAGATCTGTAAGAACATTACTATCTGAGCCACGCCATGAGAAAACCAACATAGTGGTTTTGCGACCAGCATCTGGTCAGGATCCATGCTGTTCGCTTTCAAAGCCTATAGCAGTTAGAGAAACTGTTAACGAACAGCATGGATCCTGACCAGACTGCGCTGATGCGCAGGCTGGTCTGGATCCATGCTGGTCGCAAACCCACTATGTTGATTTCCTCATGGCGCGGCTCATCTTTGGTAGCAGAAATACTTATGAATAGATCGAATGTTGAATATATACTAAAGTGTTCCTGAATCTTGAGAATTGGTGTAACATCTCAACATTTTTAATATCAAATTCTGATCAAATTGGCAGCCATTTTATCTAAATGGTAACAGGAAACTGAATGGTGGATTGCATTTTAGTTTGGATATATAATTATGCAAACTGTAATTTTGTAACTCGATAAAATCTTTTTTCTTTCACAAAGGAAAGTATTGTCTTTATATACTATCACAAGTCTGAAATAGACAGAGTCGCTCTGACAAGTGTTTTAAGTGGCCAGCACTTCATTTTACCACTTCTGTCTATCTGTCTTCCATTTCTGTCTAACCCTTTACAGGGATGTAGACACTTGACTTCAAGGAGTCGCCCAATTCTTGCAGAACTCTTTTTGGATGGGACCTTCTTACAGCTGATTCTGTAGTCAGACTACTGATTCTGATGCATATTAATTTTGCTTACTTTTACAGCAACAGCAAGCAATATTTTAATTTGCTTGAGCAGCCATTTTGTTGAATGGTTTACCATATAAAAATGACCAGAAGCTGCATAAGATATTTAATCCTTGGCACAGTCTAGCCATTCTGACTAGTGACTTAACCAAGATTGTGTCTGAAAATTTTCTCTGCTGAAACATAGCTTGTAAGTCAGCTTGCTGTATTTTGTGGGGTGGCGGTCATTCAGTAAAATTGTGAGCTGAAATGCACAAAAAAATGTGTCGAGGAAAACCCTGCAATGCTAACTGTTCCTTTGATATGAACGAGTTCCATGAATGCCAGTAATAAATTCTTTATTTTTTTATGTATTTTGCAACATAATAAGCAGAATTGAGAAAAGATTATATTACATGCTCAAGATTGTAAACAATCATTCTACACCCTGTATATTAAGTCTTAGCAGCAACTTGAAACTGAAAGGCTGTTTTTGTTTATATCTTTCATAAACATATTTCATACAGCAGACAGATGTTCTCAGAAAATCTGTAACCCAGATGATAAGCCAGGTTCTTTTTTCACTTTTTAAACTGTTATCCAGACCTGATTATATATCATAGCTGTCATATGAGATTCTAATTCACTGTCTAGTGAGCATTTTAATAAAATAGTAAACTGTTAGGCGAAAAATACCTTAGTTAAAAAAGTGCATGCGATATAGGCTGTATTAACTCCCTTGAATATTTTTAATCGTTTTTTTTTTAATTGTATTAGTCTTTTCAATAGTTAACAGTTTTATAAATTTGATATTTTTCTTGTTACCTCCTTTTAATCATAAGTATGATTTTGTGAAGCTGTTTTCATTCTACCTGCATGCATATGATCAGAAACATTCCCCATACAGCCAAAAGTTTTATTTCCTAGATGTATATGCTACTATACATAAGTTACAAATGTAACTTTAAAGCTTCTCTGTAATATGCATGAGCATTTCATGTTTGATGTCAAAATTTAATGTATTTTAAAGTCCTCATGTTTTGAAATATGTTAAAAAAAAGAAAATGGTTGGTTTCTATAGAAACGGTGTAATCATTTCAGATAAGACATTAAGCTGCAGATTTCTGTCATTTACTGTAAAAGAGGAATATAAACAAACATACAACAAAATTAATTTGAGGTCCTGACTCGTAGTTAGTCTTCCAGCAGATTAATTTCCCCTGTAGTCTGTAATGCTGCAAATTTCCTGATAACAATTTGGGAAATGAGGAGATGAGTTATTGACTGTATAGAATACTCAAAATATTTATTTTTATTTATTCTTTAATTGGAATATTGATTGCTACTGACTTGCTATAGGTAATCTTTTAACCCTTACCCTGCTAAATTTCTATGATAAACTTGTCTGTCTTTCAATTTAGACAGCACCTGATTAACTGTTAACAGGGGTGATAACGAAAAAGATACTGACTGAATGGCGAACAGGGCAGATTATGATCAGACTGAATGGATATGCAGGCTAAATCATGATCTACACTGGTCGCAAAGGCATAATCAGTTGAGTTCAGCAATTGATAACGGTTAAAATGATTTAAAAATCATTTTCTTTGTATGTATTTTTTTCCCTTTTACTGTCACAGCAAATTCTGTTCTGGCCCTGATTCTTATATGTTATAAGGAAAAATAGGGCACATGCAGTTATATAAAACTTCAATAGTTTCAGGAGGTATTTCATTATGAACAAAACATTATAGGGTCTGAATACAGACACAGATGCACACAAATATCTCCTCTTCGACCAAGACAATGCTCTGATACTTTCTTTTGAGAACTTAACTTCCATACAATTTCTGTCACTTTCCATGCATCATAGGAAAACAACTTCTCTACATTAACTGCCACTGGAGTGACAAAATCTTTAATGAGAGCAACTTCCTTACAAGTTTTGCCATTTGAATGAAAAGACTTTTGATGATTCTATACAAATGCTGTTATATAAACTTGACTGTTGAAACTAATTGCATTCTCAAGCGAAAAAAAAACATCTCTACATTTATGAGCCTCTATTTACTAACTGCTTCTTGCAAGATTCTGCCAAATATGCATAGTATATGATAAGTTCTTGTAAGGTTCTGCCAACTGTGTATAGTCAATGATTGGTTTTTGTAAGGTTCTGCCAAATGTGCATAGTCAACGATTGGTTCTTGCAAGATTCTGCCAAATATACATAGTATATGATTGGTTCTTGTAAGGTTCTGCCAACTGTGTATAGTCAGTGATTGGTTTTTGTAAGGTTCTGCCAAATGTGCTTAGTCAACAATTGGTTCTTGCAAGATTCTGTCAAATGTGCATAGTCGGTGATTGGTTCTTGCAAAATTCTGCCAAATGTGCATAGTTACTGATTGCTTCTTGGAAGATTTCTGCCAAATATGAATAGTCAATGACTGGTCCTTTCAAGATTCTGCCAAATGTGCATAGTCAGTGATTGCTTCTTGCAAGATTCTGCCAAATATGCATAGTCAGTGATTGGTCCTTGCAAGACTCTGCCAGATGTGCATAGTCAATGATTGGTTTTTGTAAGGTTCTGCCAAATGAGCTTAGTCACTGATTGGTTCTTATAAGACTCTGCCAAATGTGCAAAGTCACTGATTGCTTCTTGCAAGACTCTGCCAAATGTGCATAGTCAATGATTGGTTCTTGTAAGGTTCTGCCAAATGAGCATATTCAATGATTGGTTCTTGTAAGACTGTGCCAAATGTGCAAAGTCACTGATTGCCCCTTGCAAGACTCTGCCAAATGTGCATAGACTTAGTTAATGATTGGTTCTTGTAAGACTAAACCAAATGTGCATAGTCACAGATTGCTTCTTGCAAGACTCTGCCAAATGTGCATAGTTCTGATTGCTCCTTGCAAGACTCTGCCAAATGTGCATAGTCACTGATTGCTGCTTGCAAGACTCTGCCAAATGTGCATAGACTTAGTCAATGATTGGTTCTTGTAAGATTCTGCCAAATGTGCATAGTCACTGATTGCTTCTTGTTAGACTCTGCCAAATGTGCATATTCCTGATTGCTCCTTGCAAGACTCTGCCAAATGTGCAGTCAGTTCATGTCAAATGTGCAACATATATCATGATCAGAGGCTTAAAATGAAACACAAGCTCAGTTTATGGTTAAATTTTGTTCAACCCAAATCAAAAACACAAACAACTAGAGTTGCCTGAATTGTAGCCTTAAATTTGATTCCTTCGTAATAGTTACGGACTTTAGCTAAAATATATTTTTTACATTTGGTGTTTTTATTTGGTACATTTTCTGAATGATGCAAAAATAACTACACTAGCAATGGAATAAAAATAGGACCTCTCATTATGGAAGAGCCTGGAGGCAAGATTTAATTACATACTCTGAAGACAAGTCTGTTATTTATTTCCAGTAAGGAGGCTTCCATCAATTAAGCCATCCATCAGAGAAGCCTTTGTTCACATTATTGACAGATTTCTGTAATAGAATACTAATGTACTCACTCTTCAGTTTAGGGCTAGGCAGAAAAAAAGGACATTGGAAGACTGAAGAGATATTTTATGCCTTTTATGTGTTCTGTATATAGGTGACATAATGAGTTGCAGTCTGAGCTTAATGCAGCGTAGTTGAGCTTCATGCAGTCTGGCAGAACTTCATGCATTTAAATAGAGCTTAATGCAGTAGAGTTTCATGCAGTCTTGCAGAGCTTAATGTATTTAAGTAGAGCTACATGCAGTGGAGTAGAGGTTCTTGCAGTCTTGCTTCTTGATTTACATCTGTTGGTGTGTATGTCTGTCTGTCACAAATCTTGTCCGCACTCTAAGTCAAACATATCTCACCGATCTTCACCAAACTTGAACAAAATGTGTTTGCCAATAAGTCCTCGGCCAAGATCGATAACTAGACAAATCGCCCAGGCACTTTGGAATTATGACCCTTGAAACTCATTTTTGATAAATAATCAAAGCACTGAAAGTCTGATAAGGCAGTTGAGGTCTTGGTGCATGGTTGACTCATATATTACTATTCAGATGATTAGGCAGTTGCAGGAGACATGCGCTTTTCTCAAAAGCAGCTCTAGTTTCATGCAGTCTTGCAGAGCTCAATGCATTTAAGTAGAGCTACATGAAGTGGAATAGAGCTTCATGCAGTTTTGCAGAGCTAATAATGCATTTAAGTAGAGCTACATGCAGTGGAGTAGAGCTTCATGCAGTCTTGCGGAGCTAATAATGCATTTAAGTAGAGCTACATGCAGCGGAGTAGAGCTTCATGCAGTCTTGCGGAGCTAATAATGCATTTAAGTAGAGCTACATGCAGCGGAGTAGAGCTTCATGCAGTCTTGCGGAGCTAATAATGCATTTAAGTAGAGCTACATGCAGCGGAGTAGAGCTTCATGCAGTCTTGCGGAGCTGATAATGCATTTAAGTAGAGCTACATGCAGCAGAGTAGAGCTTCATGCAGTCTTGCGGAGCTAATAATGCATTTAAGTAGAGCTACATGCTGCAGAGTGAAATTTCAGGCAGTGTGTTAAAATCATGTCCTGTAAAAAATCACCAGTTTGAAGTTATTTCTTTGTTTGGTAATAAATCTGACATTCCATGGACTTCATTTTTGATACTCACTTCAGAGAATAATTCCATATGTTAATTTGGCATTAATTGAATCACATGGTTCCACAATGTTGTCATTAATATTGCTGTTGTTAGAGATGCCCAGAAAGAAATGACAGAATCACAATCAGGTCTAACTATTAGTTACCATTAACACTGTTCTAGTTGCTCATACTGTCCAATTTAATGGAATTTTGAGAAAATTGCTGGCAACTGCTATTAGTGCTCAAGTATCCAATCAAGGAAATAAAGCTGTGACAGTTCAGAGTATTTCTGTTACTTGACATTGAAGTTTTAATACTAAAGGCTATAGTGTCAAATATTAAATAATTATATTTTATGTGGGTAGTTTTATATCAAAGGAATGCAAGTGAATCTATTAGATCCAAACTTGGGAGTGTGTATTTGGTGATGCTAATGATTGAGATTTGAACAAATAGTTGTCTGAGCATTGAGCATTTCCCAAGATTTCAGATCCTTCTGGAAGCATATATTTATGGCTCCCACACCACTGCGGTAGGAGACATATTGATTTACTCCTGTCTGTATGTGTGTATGTGTGTCAGTCTCTGTGTGTATCAGTCATCACAAATCTTGTCTGCGCTCTAAGTCAAACATTTCTCATCCGATCTTCACCAAACTTGAACAAAATGTGTTTGCCAATAAGTCCTTGGCCAAGTTCAATAACTCACCAAATTGGCCCTGGTACTTTGGAATTATGGCCCTTGAATTACCAAAAATCGCTCAGGTCTTGGGGCATAAATGGCTCATATACTAGACTAATCATGTTAATAGTAGTATATATACTATAATATGAGTAATTTATGTCCCAAGACCTAATCTTATCATGTCAGATGATTAGGCAGTTGTCAGGTCTTGGTGCATGGTTGACTCAGTGATTAGGCAGTTGTGGAAGACATGCGCTTTTCTCAAAAGCAACTCTAGTTGTTTGTGTTTTTGATTTGGGTTTGGAACATTCATTATCTGTTTTTCTGGACTCTTTGTAACTAGTTAATTACTTGTATACATTGACACATTTAATTTCAGACACGTTATAAAGACATTGTAAGCGCTATTAGTTCTCTGCTGCAGAGGGGATTCAACTATTGGTCTCTGGGTGACATAAGCCATTCAGCATTTAACTCGACCAGAATGTAATCCTTTAGTTACCTATTAAATATCATTTGAGACATTTTTTTCCATGCTGAAGAAAAAATAAAAGAAATAATTCCACAAATGTTTTGCAAGTGAGTTAGAATTAACCCTTAGCCTGCTGGCGGCAAGTGATTCTGCCTTTGCGACCAGTGCAGACCAAGATCAGCCTGCACATCCGTGCAGTTTGATCTTGGTCTGCACTGTTCGCTATTCAGTAAGTAAACTTTTAGTAAACACCCCTTCAAATGATAAATGGTACTGCCCATACTGGAAGATGGACCAGTCCATTATAGAAATTTAGCATGGTAAGGGTTAAAGGTATTTTCTAGTGTGCATCAGACCTACATAGAATAAAACAGAGAATTTATCCATTTAGTGTCACATATATTTTATAATGAGGTGAAAGTATGCTTTGATATATTATAGTATTACTGCCAGAAAGAAGCTCAGACATTCAGAAATAATTATCCGTTTTATGATTATGTACTAATGGAACATTATTATATATGAACCCTACTTATGAAATTTATTGCTTCATAAAATAAAACATAATATGAAATTAATTGGAGAATCAGTATTTATGACAAGATATTTCATCTCAGTCAAGTTTCGTCATAGTTCGGTTAAATTAATGAATTTATTTGCTGTTGTACAGGCAAGCACCTGTGTTTCTTTTGTGAAATTACATTTTAGTTCCAAGGAAAAATGATTAAAAAGAATTGAAAACATTGAAAGTGAGAGGTATATAGACAAGGATTCTTCCCATTTTTGCTCGGCCCTTAACAATTTCACAGGCATTGAGCAGATGCATATAAATGGCCCTTAGTTATGTAAATATATATTATATACACAATCATTTTTATGTTTTACATAATTATTTATAATGCCTTTTGTTACTCATAATTATGTGTGTTAGAGATTCACCTTTTATTTACACAGTCCTGTAACATAATATAAAACACTTCTGTGGAACTTGATGGGTTTTTAAAGTGACATAATTTTTTTTCTATATAATTTGTTATAAATTTTTTGAGATGCTATAGAATTTTTGTCCCAAGTGTAAATTATTTGCAGATTTGTGGAAAGTTATTTCAAGACAAATATCAGCATTTTGTTTTTTCATTACAATTTCTTCTTTTTAAAGGGGCTTAATTTACATATTTTTATAGTTTCTGCTTAATTATTGCTTTCAAAAAAACCTTTTAAATTTAAGTCTCATTAAATTGTCAATATGTTGCCTGTTTTATGCAAGTTATTTCTTCTGAGCTTAAATTACAAGCATTACATGTTAAAGGCTTTTACTTGTAGAATTTATATTAAAAATTTTGAAACTCAAATATTTTGAATTCTGGCCAGAAATGAAGAGCTTTTCCAACAAGAACTCAGGGACTGTATTTGCTGCAGGTATAAAAAACATGAAATTGCTGAAATTTGAGCACTTCACCGATATTTATCTTATACCGTGTTCACACTAGCAGAACGGTTTTATTTTTATTAGGCACTAATTGGCTATAATTGGTATTTGACATTCAAAACCCATCAAAATATAATCTAGTTTGCGTCCACACTAGGCAAAGAAATGTGGTTTAAATGTATACATGCAATGTTGGAAGTTAACAAATATCTTGCAATAAGCAAAAAAGGTTACAAAGAATTGAGACTAACAGAAACAAGAAGGGGTCATCAATATTTAAACTTCTGTGTTCATCTAAGAATTTCTGTTCATTCCATCAAATTGTCCATTTTGAGCATCAGCATGACTCCATATCGCAATTTAATGTTTTTGTTTCAACAAGAGTCCAATTACTTTTGCCAGCCACAGCATCAATTGTTTGATACAAAAGAGAAACACATGGTATTCTTCCTCCAAAAGGTAAGATCTGTAGATTTGGGATTGTTAAAACCAGTATAACTCACATTTGCGTTCACATTTGTAAAATAATGTAGCATTACTTTTTAATGTAGTATTAAAACCACCTCCCGAGGTAGTTTTAATGCTACATTACAGAAACCACTTGACCTTTACAAAATTCACGTTTAACACCACATATAGTGTGGACGCAAACGAGTTTAAAAAATAAACCCAAGTTAATGTAGGATTAAAAACGTAGTCTGAACACGGTATTAATGTGCTAAAGATATTTCTGGCTGCAATAATCTTGACAGGAAAATTGAATATTTTATTGGTATAGAAACATGAAGATTTACTTTTTGGTGAAAATAGCAGAAATTTAAGTAGTTTTGATTTTATGTTAGAAATGCAGACATATTGAGTGAGAAGATAATTGTACTAGCAGTTTGATCACAAGTTTGGACATTGACCCAGTACTAGTGGTGAAAGTGTAAAGTGTTGGAACAGTAACATTTAATATGTTTTGTTTGAGATTCTTTTTATAAGGAATAAATAGATCTATAACAAAGGGTTATATTCCCATTAGAAATTTATCATTATAATTGTTTTTTTTTAATTTCTTTTTTATAATTACCCATATACAATATAAAAGTATTTTAAATATCTGACTATTTCTTTTTGAATTTAATTATAATATAGTTTCCAGTTTAACTTTTAGATAGATGTTGTGATATTGTTATTTTTCAGAATGAAAGGCAAATGTTAAAACTGCTTGTAACTTCAAAGTCAATGTAAATATTTGCAATTTATCTTGATTGCACAGCAAGGAGATAATAATAATTTTACAGACTTTCATTTGTACTGAATTTCTGCTAGATATACAACAGTTACTGCTGGTACATATCTTTAACATATTGATTACAAGCTTTTTTTTTTATATGTATGTCATTCCCCAGATGAAGTGTGTTTAAAGTGATATTATAGATTAGCTATAAAAAATGATATCCTGGTTTAATTTAGGCAACCAGATTTAAAAATATAAAAAAACATAAAAAAAACAGCTTATGTGAAAATTTACATGCGTAAAGCATTGGGTGAATATGAATTTGTTTAAGTTTAATTATGCAGTGTAAAAGTATTCATATAAATACATTACTTAAAGTCTCATAATATCTTTGTTTATAATGTGACTACCTCATCATTTGTTTTCGAATTCGTTGTTCATCATTACCTCCCTTTATTGCTCTAACCGGATAAGTTCATGTGTGAAATATTGGAAGTAGTGATTTTCCAACCATGGAATTAAGCATAATATTTATTTGAATAGCTCCTTGATCTGTTTTTTACATAAATATATTACAGCCATATGTTACAATTAATCGAAATCAGATTGGCCTGAACTTAAATGGAAAGTGGGCAACACTCAAGAGAGTTGTATTGTACAGAAAAAATTTCACCATAATTCTGTTTCACAATTACAATGCAAAAGATATCAAATATTTGAGCCGTGCCATGAGAAAACCAACATAGTGGCTTTGCGACCAGCATGGATCCAGACCAGCCTGCGCATCTGCGCAGTCTGGTCAGGATCCATGCTGTTCGCTTTCAAAGCCTATTGCAATTAGAGAAACCGTTAGCGAACAGCATGGATCCTGACCAGACTGCACAGATGCGCAGACTGGTCTGGATCCATGCTGGTCTCAAAGCCACTATGTTAGTTTTCTCATGGCAGGGCTCATTTATTGATTATCACACAGTTTCTTGTTTATATCCATGTTTTGGCAACTTGGTGTTAACATAAATTTTGTTTGGTGATAAAACAGTCTGGAGTTCCAGTATTCTGTTTTTTGCAAGCATTCATATCATATAGTTAATGCCAAAGGTTACCTAAAGTTGAAAAAAAGATACTTTTCATTATATATATTTCAGCACACAAGTAAATAATGTTAGATATACCTTTTCTGCTATAACAACATATCATTATTTTGAAACACCATTCCGAAGATTTTTTTATACGCTCATCTCGGAAAGAGCAGCGCATATTATGTGAATACCCGTGGCGGCTGGCGGGCGGCATCCAATTTAATGCTGGTCTGTTAATATAGAATTATTAAAGTGGCACTCTGGCTTTTATACCTGCACTTTCTGTGATGAATGGGTGAGTCAGAGACCACACAGTGATAATGCTGTTTCCTGGAGATGAAGACATATCTCTTTATCTATTGAATTAGAATATACAGTCAAACCTCACACTATGTCACTTGCCATGAAAGACCAGGTTAGTTAGTTTACTAATTAATTATCTGTCCTTCCAAAACACTTCAAGTCCTTAGCTATGAGATGTGTCCCCACAAGAATCAGGTCTATACCACTATATGGCCAAGGTCACAGTTAAGGACTCTAACCCACAGGCAAGGGCATTCAACTTGTTGGGCATTCATCACTCCAATAATAGTGTATTACTGAGTGATATCTCGTTTTATTTTATTTCTGATTGATGGTCTGTATAGACTTTGACTGTACAATATTTCCAGCAATGTGCCATGAAATGTTGTTAACGATTTTACTTTTAAAGTAGCAGCTTACTGGTACCTATAGAACAATTCTTTCGAATAAAACTAAAATGCATAATAACTGACTTCAGTAGTGATTTCTATATTTTCCTTCAATTTGAAATATGTTTTTTCTTTTAATAACCCTAATCATTTTGTTAAGAAAATGCCAATAACTTGATGTAAGACATATTAACTTTTCAGATATTCTCAAATTTTGAGAAATATGTTTTAGTAAGATAGACATGTACAGACTATTAAATTTTAGAATGATTAGATGAATTAAAAAATAATTGAAATGAGAATGCTGAAAACCAATTTGAGGCTTTGAAGATATGGGCTATCCATTTAGTAAAGGAAAGAATTATTAAGATCACATTATATCAAGAGGTAGATTCTTCTGCAGAGAAATGTGAACGTTTTTAAAAGACAATAATAATTTTTTTTTTTTTGCTTCAAGCTTTTATACCACAACATCCAAATTATAACCAGATTCTTCACGCTGGGTGTATTTAAAACTATCATAATTGATCATATAATAATAACGGCAATCATACGATATTAAGTGATGCTTTAACGAGGGTTTTGGGAGTATGTTTTGAGCATTTAAAATGAGAATTAATGTCTATTTTCAAAATTTACAGTTTCCTGAAAGTGATGTTTTTTATACTAAGCAGTAAAAACAGTGTTTTGATACTAAGAGTTGGATAGCAAATTATGTAGACGGACAAAGTATGAGAAGACTCATTGTTGCTTCCCCAATTTTATATATGAGCTGTGCCATGAGAAAACCAACATAGTGGGTTTGCGACCAGCATGGATCCAGACCAGCCTGCGCAGTCTGGTCAGGACCCATGCTGTTCACTAACAGTTTCTCAGATTGCAATAGGCTTTGAAAGCGAACAGCATGGATCCTGACCAGACTGCGCAGATGCACAGGCTGGTCTGGATCCGTGCTGGTCGCAAACCCACTATGTTGGTTTTCCCATGGCATGGCTTATATATATCTATGCTGTGACATGTTGTGACAAACTTTTCAGTTTAAAAGACAGTGCCGATTGTATACTTTGAGACCTTGGTCTGAAAGGAAGGAAGAATTTAGTTTTCAGTGTGTTGTTGTACTTTTTGAAAAGAATAAACATATTAAATTTTGTATATATACCTTATAATTTCATGTAAAACTGCTAAGCCATTTGAATAATTGATATTTTTAGCTCGACTATTCGAAGAATAGTCTAGCTATTCTACTCACCCTGGCGTCGGCGTCGGCGTCGGCGTCGGTGTCGGCGTCGGCGTCACACTTGGTTAAGTTTTTGCATGCAAGTACATACAGCTATCATTTAAAGCATATAGCTTTGAAACTATTTATTCTTTTCTAGGTCAATTACAACCTCACTGGTCAAGTTCCATAACTCTAACATTATTTTGAGCAAATTATGCCCTTTTGGACTTAGAAAATTCTGGTTAAAGTTTTACATGCAAGTTACTATCTCCAAAACTAATGCAGATATTGATTGAAACTTCACATGTGTCTTGGGTTATAAAACTACCCGATAGCACCAAGTCCCTACTCTGCCTTCATTTGGCAAATTATGCCCCTTGGACTTAGAAAATTCTGGTTAAGTTTGCGTGCAAGTACATACAGCTATTACTAAAGGCATATAGATTGGAAACTTATTTTTCTTTTTCTAGATCAATTACTACCTCACTGTCAAGTCCAATAACTCTTACATGTATTTTGACCAAATTATGCCCCTTTTGGACTTAGAAAACCCTGGTTAAGTTTTTACATGCAAGTTTACTATGTCCAAAACTAATGCAAGATATTAAATTGAAACTTCACATGTGCCTTGGGTTATAAAACTGTTGATAGAATCAAGTCCCATAACTCTGACTTGATTTTTGGGCAAATTAAGCCCCCTTTTGGACTTAGAAAATTCTGGTTAAGTTTTGCATGCAAGTACATACAGCTATTACCAAAAGGCATATAGCTTTGAAACTTATTTATTCTTTTCAAAGGTCAATTACAAACCTCACTGGGTCAAGTTCCATAACTCTTAACATGTATTTTGAGCAGATTATGCCCCTTTTGGACTTAGAAAATTCTGGTTAAAGTTTAATGCAAGTTACTATTTCCAAAACTAATGCAGATATTGAATTGAAACTTAACATGTTTCTTCGGGGTTATAAAACTAGTTGATAGCATCAAGTCCCATAACTCTGATATGCATTTTGGTCAAATTATGTCCCCTTTCGAACTTAAAACTCTTTTGATATTTAACATTTTGGGTAATAATTTCCTGTTTCTGTGACAATATTTCGAATAGTCAAGCTTGGCTGTCTTACGGACAGCTCTTGTTTACACATGATATACCAACCCTGTTTTTAGTCTTAAATGAAGACATATCCTTCTCAAGTCAAGCTATGTCCCAGTGGGCTCTGTCCTGACTTTAAAACCTTGTAAAAAAATCTTCTAAATGTATTTCTAGTTTCATAATGTGAATCTCTCTGGAACTATTTTTTAAGAAGAACTTTGAACTGTCTTATGAGAAATATTAATTTATTTAACCTTTCACTTTTCAAAGGCCGATAACTATACTTTTGACTGTGAGGGACATTTAATTATTATTTCTGTAACAAACTAATTTAACACTTTGTCATCATTTTAAGTCACATAATTCTATATATTTATTTTGAAACAAAGGAAAAACATGTCTGTGGGTTTGAAAACATAGAATAATTGCATGTGAGGATGTTGTGCAGCTGAAGAAGATCTATGGTTCAACCCAGATACTTGACTAACATGATCTTAAGTAATGCCAAGAGGGTCTCCTGGGGTCTTCCATCATCATAAGCTGGACGGTCCCTTTGTGACCTATAATTGTGTTAGTGTCAGGTTAAATCCAACAAAAAAATGATTATCTCACTTGGGACACACACAAATTGTTTTTACTGTCCAGTTATTGTTCTTTGTATTGATAATTAAGTTATTTGAAGCAATATTGATCAGAATTTTTTTATGGTCAAGCAGTGTTATTTTATTGCTGACATTGATATAAAACATGATGGTAATAAAACACTATCTGTACTAAATCTTAGCTTTAGTATTAGACTTCACTTTGAATAAAAACTTTCCATAAATACAGAGTAGGTTGGATTTTGAAAGGTTTTTCAAAACATTATTGTCACCTTGGTGCAAAAAGTGAAAAAGGCATTAACATAGAGAAGCTCTGGTTTAATCTGGTTCCTAAGATTTATAATATTGTATTAATGGTGTTCTAAACTGTTATAGAATTCATTTGTTTCTCAGTCTATATTATCAGACAAAGCAGTAAGATTGTCTTGTGAAATTCCTCTTAAACACCATAATTTACTTGTCTTCTATTCTGAGAAACAGGAAAGCTGTCAAAGTTAAGGTTTCTGCCAAGACAATTGCTAGAGACTCTTACTGTCCCTGGAGCCGAGAAATCAATTTACTTTTTTTGTTTTTTTATATATCAATTTGTCTTGCTTATTTTTCCCCTTCGTTTGTTTTATATCAATAGTCTTGTTCTGGGAATATGGTTTTACAGACAGACTATTTCACTGTTTTTGTTTGCTAGTCTTGACAGTATCCTGCTAAAATAAATTTTATACCAAAAATAATTATTTATCTTATTTTTTTTATTTTACTGCTTATTCCTAACATTTTAGAGATATGTTGAAGTTCTCCTTTAATTCTTGGCAACTGTGATGACTTTTTTCTCCTTTATTGATTTTTTTTCTAGTCTGTAATACTTACATCAGTGTTTTCATACAGAAAAATACAAGCAATTTAAGATTATATATAGAGTGAAATCAGTTGATGTTGCATCCCACTTTGATAATAGTCTTTTCTCCAAAAAGAAGAGTCCCTAATGACTGGTTATCAGATGGATGATTTCTGGAAGAACTTTCCATTATGATTATCAGTGAGACAGTCTGCTCCTAATGAGGACAAATTACTACCTGAAAATAGATGCAGAATCCTGAGTTTATTTATGATAGAAGAAATGTAGGATTGTATGTTTTTGTCTTGTGTTTGCCAGACCTATAGAACAATATGTCTTCATTTTCATTTATTAATTAAGGAAGTTGGCATTAATTGTTAGTATTATTTTTAAATTTGTGCTATTTATTCTATTTGTATGATGGATTATGCAGACAAAGAGTCAGTACTAGTCATGGAATTCATTTAGTGGTGTAATAAATTATACTCCATAGTCATTTGTTCTGTGTTATAGGGAATGTTGTTTATCTTAATTTTCATCTGCATAATATTGAAACTTGGTAACAAATCTTGTAGAAAATCATATCCAAATCCAGTCTTTAGTTTGACATAAAGACTAGACCATGTCACATAAACTTAACAACATTAAATGACTTAAGACTGCGCAGAAAAGTTATGCAGTATGACATTAAGTTATGTTAAGACAAAGACTTATGTTGCCTAAACTTATAACAGTATCAAATGGCTTTAACTGTAACAAATTCTGTATAGCATAACGTGACTTATTAGATTGTTGGATTTTTGAAGCAATGCATCTACAGTAGTTTTCCGTTACAGCTCCTTTTGTTGTGGGCCTACTTTACAATGCATGGCTCTATGGCTGTGTTTTGGGTGCTCTGACACCTTCCGGGGAATTCTACCCTGTAACCTTTTATCTTTTATACTTGTCATGCTGTCATTAAATGATATGGCATTTAACATTTCTGGGATTAAACAAGTTGTAAATCATTTCCTGGAAATTCTTGCAAAGAAACTAAATAACATAATTATCTCATTCCACTTGGAATTATGTAAGTAATTAGAAAGTTAGATACCAGTCTGATTCTTAATTCTGTATCTCATGTCAAATAAATTAGTTACATTTATTTCTTTACTCTACCAGGACCTAAGAGAAACTGGTTTGTTCTAACTTGATGAACCAAGTTTCACAGTTGCACTGAAATAACATTGTAAGGTCATTAAATTTTGTACATACCAACAATGCTAAGAGAAGGATAACAGAGGAGCACATTTTGTAGAACTTCTTTTATCTTCAGAAATTCATGTTGATGAATATATTTTGCATACCTATTCTATGTTAGTCAGTTAACGTTAAGTTGATTCCTTTCTTCAGCCCTTGGGAAGATTGGTGTGATTACAGAGCAAATTGTAGACTGTTTGCTGTGGGCGGTACGATATGAGGAGAACCCTGGGGTTCGAGCCGAGGCATGCCACACCCTTAAAGTTCTCAAAGTCAAGACAGAAGAAGTGGCTGATGTTATTCAGGACCGGTACCTGGTAGAATCAAACCCCATGGTCAGAGAGTAAGTTTCTTAGTCTAGAGAGAATCACTTTTATTTAAAGAGGATAATGGGTTTGAGTCCAGGGTCGTGATTACTTGCAAAGGCAAATGTGTTTCACCATTGTTTATGCTGTAAACTGTTGAAAAACTGTTGTTGTTTGCTAATTGGGGTTGTTTGATTGAACAGAAATGTACAAAAATACAACTTCTTGCTGAGAGAAAATGGAAAAAAGGGCAAAAACATTGAGTATTTTGTTATAATTATATTTAACGTATTATATTGATGTATCTATGTACTCTGCCTTTAAAGATAGATTTGCAGAAATAGTAAAAAAATTAATGTACAATAAGTAAACTTCATGAACATTAAATCTGATATCTGTATTTGCAGATACAGAAATCTGAGAAACACTTCTGCTATGTCGGTCTCGTGAGATTCATGTGCAATATTTGCATCATAAAAAATTCATGATTTTTACACTTCCCTTTTTTCAAGATGTCATTATAAATGATGAGCATTCATTCATACAGTCAGAACAAATGCAGCTGTGTCATAAAGTTGTTTTTTTCTCTACCTCTGCCAACACAAATGGTTTTGTCTGGAATCAATGACATTTTTTTCTCAGCATTATGTTTGTTTTGAGACATTGCAAAATCTCTGAATTGATAGACTTTTTTTAGGATCATTTGTAACAAGTACCTAGACAATGTAATTATGTACCGTGTTATCAGATCTTTTCATACATGACTTTGCATCCTTTATAAAATCATCAAATTTTTGTAATACGGTATTTAAATTTAATATAGTTTTCAAATTTCATTGTTTCAGACATTCATGTCACTAATTTTCTAAGAAACCTCTTTGGCATTTAGCCCTTACCATGCTGGACATGATCGATTCTGCCTTTGTGACTGTGCAGTCTGATCATGATCTGCCCTGTTCGCTGTTCAGCTAGTTTCTTTTTAGTAAGCACCCCTTTTAACAGTTAATGGTACTGTCCAAATTGGACGATGGACAGGTTCATTATAGAAATTTAGCAGGGTAAGGGTTAAAATGTGCAAATTGCTAGGTGTGACTGCAATGAAAAGACCAGGAAACATGATCATAATATGTTATTTTCAGTGAGTTAGCTTCCACTCTGAAGATGTTTGACATCAGTGCTACAGAAGATATGGACATGGTGGCCCAGATAAAGAAGGAAGTGAAGAAGTTGTGCACGAGGAACATTATAGCTTCACAGATCACACTCAATGAAATGGACCAGGATAAACGTGAAAATCTTGCCAGAATGATTTATGAATCTGAAAAGGATCTGAAGGTAAGTTTTGTTAAAGCAGTCATAGATGAGAGGCACAGAAAATAGTGTTTTGAAACTGATAGCTTTAGTAGTGTATAATTGCAAAAGATGTTTGTTTTGTTTATGCCCCTGAAGGTGGGCATATTGAAATCACACTGTCCGTCCGTGTGCATGCGTCTGTGTAAATTCTTGTCCGGGCTGTAACTTCAACATTCATAGGGCCCGATTTGAGAATAATTTGACACGAATGTTAACCATATTGAGAAGATTTGTTGTGTTTATGACCCGGGTCTCTCAGGTCAAGGTCAAGGTCACAGAATGATGTGTGATTTTTTTGTGTAACGTGTTCATATCTTTGGCACATGGTGGGATTTTGAAATAAGTTTGCACAAATGTTCATCTAATCCCACGGGTGTGTTGTGTCAATGACCCGGATCTTTACAGCAGAATCCGTTACATTTTGTTTCTTGTCTCAGTTTTAACTTTTAAGCAGTTCAGGCTTTACTCATTTGTTAAGCATAATGCAAATGTGGGATTATTTGTCATTTAGTAGTGACACCTCCAGTTTTTAAATTTGTGATTCCTTCCCAGGAAGTGAAGTCCCTAGCTATTTCTCATATTGTTTCTTCATTCTTATTCGTTATCTAATCTCCAAGCCCTGATGTAACTGTGTTATATTTTAAACTATTTCCCAGAGTGCCGAGTGGGTTTATGGAATCTCTTTTGATGACTGTATCTGATCATCTGTTTTTGAATCTCCCCCACCAATCTACCAATATCCATAAATGTAATCCCCACCATGTTCTATGCGTGTTTACTGCTGGTTTCTGTTTTACACAAATAACGTCATTTTCCACTATTGTTCCCTTATGATTCAAAGACAGCGATAAACTTTCACAGAATCCCAGTTATTTCTCTTTGATCTGATTTTAGGCATTACATTTATTGTAATATTTTTAGAAGCATGGTCAGTTCAACTGGAAAACATCAGAACATTTTATTGATTAAATAAGAGAAAAAAAGAAATAAAAAAAGTGTCTTTTGAAGAGGGGTTAAATTAAAGGGAGCAGTAAGTGTCAGCTTTTGGAAATAATATCTTAAAAGTTCTTAATTATTGTTTTACACAATATTACTTGTGCTAGAGTGCTAGATAAGCTGTTTTAGAACAGTTCAGCATTGTTGTTGTTTCTTTGAATACACGACATAATTGTGAAGGTGTGACATCACATGAATTAGATCTATCAGGCATGCCATTCCCTTGCAAGCAAAAGTTAATTTCATTAAATTAGACAGGAATTATAAAAACATTTCATACTAATCTTATTTGTTTACAATTCAGCATTTATTTTTGCTGATGAGAAAACAGTTCATACAAATGACCTTTTTCATAAACCTGCATTATAATATCAAAAACATATTTAATGCCTTGACCCATTTTCCAAAATACACTTAATCTTTATGAAACTGTCTCCAATCTTGCAGATATATTTTTATTTGTGCTTTTTATTTTTCCTGTCTGCATCTTTTTCTTTCTCCTATTCTTTCATCTCTGTATCCAATATAATCAGAACAAGAAGAGAAGATAGGCATGTTTTCTTCTTTTCCTCTGTCTCATCTTTCTTTCCTAATGTTTCTTCTTCTTTCTTCTTTTTCACTATCTGTCTATCTAGCAAAAGAGAAGGAAACAGAAAAAACTGAAGCAGGCAAGTTTTGCTGTGAGCAAACAGATCCGGTCGCCTCATCTTCACCTCACATCCAGCCCGTACGAGATATCATCTGAGAGACAAAATCGTGTTGCTCCATTTGTACTCTTTAAATGTTCTGAGGTACAATGCTGCTAGCTAAGACTACCTTGTTAAAGTTTGCTAAGTTATAGAACCTTGATGTTTTACTGCACTTCTCATGATTTATTCTTCTCTTATTTCAAACACTTACAAGTATTATTTCTTTATTATAGAACAAGTATTATTTCTTTATTATAGAACAAGTATTATTTCTTTATTATAGATCTATTGATTTGTTGATTTACAAACTGTCTGTAATCATTTAACTATATCCTTAACATTTTTTCCATTAATTTCTTTCTATATTTAGTTCAATCATCATTAACTTGCTAAGGCTTCTTATGCTTCTGTAATTCTCTCTCTCTCTCTCTGGTAGTATTCCAAAACTTTATACTTTGACCATGGGTAAAGTTTTTATCTATTTAAGGCCATAGAAGGACTACCTGAAAAATTGCTATTTATTAAACCTTTACCCTGCTAAATTTCTAAAATGGACTGGTCCATCATTCAATTTCGGCAATACCAGCTATTATTCGAAGGGGTCAACAGTTCACTGAAAATTTACTTACTGAATAGCAAACTGTGCAGACCATGATCTTGGTCTGCACTGGTCACAAAGGTAGAATCACTTGCCGACAGCAGGCTAAAGGTTATTTGTTGCATTTTCTATATTTGGGAAAGGTAAGCACAAAGTAAGCTTTTTCAAGCACTGGTCTGAATGACTTTGGTTCCTCAGACATCACTACTCTGCCGGGATTGAAAGACCCTTCTGAAAAGTCTAGCAGATGTTTCAATGTTTTGATGTGAAACTCAGTTGAACAATGGGTTATTAGTTTATACTAACTTATTTTAGCTCGATTGTGATGAAAGTTTCAAGCTTATTGGAACCACTCTCGAGTCCACTTCCTGGAAAAACCGGTACTGGTGTCATGTGAGAAGTCATGGTTGTGACCCCAGTGGGGCTCGAACCCATGACCCCTGGATTGAGCGGCTGACAGCTTATCCACTAGACCACTGCTCCCTCGATGGCAATGTTATATTCTTGTAAATGCAAATTCATTTAACCTTTAGCCTGCTGCCGGCAAATGATTTTGCCTTCGAGACCAGTGCAGACCATTATCAGCCTGTGCAGTTCAAATAATAAGAGGTATTGCCCATATTGAGTGATAGACCAGTCCTTTTTAGAAATTTAGCAGGGTAAAGGTTAAGCTTGTTGAGAAAGTTGTATGCTTGGAATACTCTTGATGTTGCTTCCTGGAAAACCAGGAGGTGAGGCCAAGCTCATAACCGAAGCCTCATGGTTGAGCTGCTGACATGTTATCTATAAGACAACCTTTCACTTTATGTATTAACTATTACAGGAACATGAGAAGCCACAAGAGCCAATGATGGAGAGAATTCGAACCATGAGCCAGGCCAGCAGTCACAAGTCCAAGCCTGAATCTGTTCCTGCTTCACCTGAACCTATACTGAGAGAGACTGCATTCACACCAACTGCTGATCAGGTTTGTTCTTCCATCATTTCTTCTCTCTTTGATAATAATATACAACAGCACTGCAGAGATCCAAACCATACCTGCCAAATATGTAGCTATTGTCTCCTTTTTAGCTCAACTATTCATAGAATAGTAGAGCTATTGGACTCGCCCATGCGTCGGCGTCCGCGTCGGCGTCCGCGTCCCGATTTGGTTAAGTTTTTGTATGTAAGCTGGTATCTCAGCAACCACTTGTGGGAATGGATTGAAACTTCACACACTTATTCACTGTGATAAACTGACTTACATTGCACAGGTTCCATAACTCTGTTTTGCTTTTTTACAAAATTATGCCCCTTTTTTTACTTAAAAATTTTTGGTTAAGGTTTTGTATGTAAGCTGGTATCTCAGTAACCACTTGTGGGAATGGATTGAAACTTCACACACTTATTTACTGTGATAAACTGACTTACATTGCACAGGTTCCATAACTCTATTTTGCTTTTTTACAAAATTATGCCCCTTTTTCGACTTAGAATTTTTTGGTTAAGGTTTTGTATGTAAGCTGGTATCTCAGTACTCACTAATGGGAATGGATTGAAACTTCACACACTTATTCACTGTCATGATCTGACATGCACAAAGCAGGTCCCATAACTTTATTTTGCTTTTTTACAAAATTATGCCCCTTTTTCAACATAGAAATTTTTGGTTAAGTTTTTGTATGTAAGCTGGTATCTCAGTATCCACTATTGGGAAAGGATTGAAACTTCTCACACTAGTTCACTGTCATGATATGACATGCAGTGCAAAGGGTCAATAACTCAACTTTGCATTTTACAAAATTATGCCCCTTTTTGAACTTAGGAGTTTTTGGGTTAAATTCTTATATGTAAGCTGGTATCTCAGTACCCACTAATGGGAATGGATTGAAACTTCATACACTTGTCCACTGTCATGAGCTGATAAGCACTATGCAGGTTCCATAACCCTATTTTACTTTTTTACTAAATTATGCCCCTTTTTCGACTTTCTTATTCATTCAAGCGACAAGGCTGTTAAATAGTCTAGCGTTGCTGTCCTCCGACAGCTCTTGTTGTGCATTGGAGTGGAAAAGGTTCATTTGAAGATTCTACACACTAAGTGTATGATTATCCAACAAAACTATCGACTAGTCAGCCCGGTGTCAGTATAATGTGACTGGTTTGGGTATTATGTCCTCTGTCCACGGCGTGATATTCCAGTGAGGCAGCACTATAAAGTTGGGCATTGTGCTCACTGCTACAAGTACCTCGTTTATATGACTGGAAAATTGTTGAAAAAGACGATAAACCCGAACACCCATACACCAACAAAACTATTAAAAAATTTTGTTACACTAGTTTATGTTGCCAGATACTGTACAAAAATAATTTAATACTTTGCTCACCAAATATGCATTCATTTAAATGAACTAGTTTCTTTGCATTTTTTTGTCTCTTTTAAAATTTGATATCTTTTTGACCTTTTTTTTACTTTTCATTGCTTCAACTTCTCCAAAATATCATCAATAGAACATTTTATCCACTTGGAATGATGTTTTAGGCCTCTTTCCAGAAATGCTTTTTGTGCATATAATGCATTGCAGAATAAACGTATTAGTTTTTTGCTGCTTTTGCATATCTATATTACTTGTATGTATCTATTATACTTATGGGAATTCCAAGAAAGTTTACATTTTCCTACAAGCTTTTAAATTTGTCATAAAATTTTAGGAGCTTGAAGCAATTTTGGCAAAAGATGAAATTGCAAGTGGAAAAACCTCACCTACAGAGACTGAGACTCCAGGCACAAAATCTCGTGCAACATCAGCAAGTACAAGAATAGGTGATGATGATGAGGAGGAGGAGGAGGGAGAGGAAGAAGAAGAGAAGAGGGAAACAGATGATGAGGGTTTGGTAAGTAAATGAAAATCAATCACTCCTTTGCTGTAGATATTCTTTCTCTAAGGAAAATGTCAGATATAGTTTTGAATGTTTTTGGACTTTTATGCTGTGATTTTAGAAGAAAAAAAAATCCTAGTTTTTCATAAATTGGTCTAAAATATAAGCTGAAAGAGTTGGTAAGGTACTATATCATCAGATCACTTTTATACACAATGTCATATGTAAAATTACTTTAAATTCTGTGTTTTGATAACGATTTTGAGAATAAAGAATCTACTTCCAACAATTTGCATGTTTATAAATATTTGTAACTTACTGAGAAATCATTTAACCCTTAAAATTACCATGCTGGACAAGATTCATTCTGCCTTTGCGGCCAGTGTAGATGATGATCAGCCTGCACTCCAAAACAGGTATCATAAGTAAAATGAAAGGAATTTTATTTGTTCATGCATTGAAATTAAATTTTGTTGATTGACACAACCATGAAATCCAAGTAAATACTTAGTCCCTCAAGAAAATTAATTATGTTACTGTGATATGATATGAATAATAATAATAAAGGTGTATTAATAAATTATAGGAGGATGAAAAGCGGGCAAAGTCAAGTGAGGAAGACAAGTTGCCCTCCAGTTTGACATCAAGGTCTCCAGGGATCAGGTCAGAGGTGGATGAAGAAATTGTCAAGGCCACTCAGGACATAGAGAGACCAACCAGCACTGTAAAGTTTGCAGAAACTCTTGAGGTTGCTGACATACCATCAAGGTCAATGTCATCTCTAGGACCATCTAGGATCTCTATCATGGATGAACATGGAAAACCATCTAGGACAAGCATGATGACTGGAACCACAGGAACAGAGGGTATGGTGTTTGGACGTGATGCTGTAGTAGAAAGAGAAAAGATTAATGAAGAAGCAAGAAATACTTTTGCTGTTATGGATGTGAGGTATAGAGACATGGTTCAGGATTTAATAGACCTTGATAATGCATTTGAACTTGGACTGACTGATGGAAACAGACAAGACTTTGAAAAGAAAATTCAAAATATGAGAATTATAAAAACACCACCTACAAAGAATGGGGAGAAAGGTAAAGTAGAACTTGCTGTTAAAGGTGCAAGTGATAAAAAAGTGACTGGAAAATCAAGTAAGGAAGTAACAGATGATCTTCAAGAAAGTAATGAGAAAGTTTCTGTAGATTCAAAGGAAGAAGTATTAGGTGAAAATGAACATGTAGATGTTAAAGATAAAGAAATGGCAGCTGCTTTAGACAAGCAAGAATTGACTGACAAAGATTCCAAAGTGATTCCAACAGAAATAAATGGTGTACAGTCTGAGGTAGAAATTGTTGTTACCGAAGCCAAAGATGAGAATGATCATAAAGATTCTTAGAATTGATTAAAATATGGCATTTCTTTGATTGTTTGATATTTTATATATTTTTTGAGAGAAAAAATTAATGTAGAAATCTTTAAGAGACTTCATGTTATTGGATACGTTTTCCTAATGTGATGTTAAAATTAGAAAAAAATAATATGAATATATTGCTAAAGTTTATGCACAGCCTATTGAAGTATATTATCTATTTTATGTAAAGGATTTTCAAGCACTTGCCTCTGTAAAATGTTAGTGTGACATTTCATAATCATTCCTATAAATTTTTTTCAGATATTTGTGTATGCCAAATTAAACATTTTGGCATTTTTTATCATCAGAGGAAATGGCTTTATTTACATTTGTTTGAAAATACAATTATTCTTGTAATGATGTTTGTAATTCTTTAATGATTTCTAAATAATAATGGTTATTTTGTTTTCATATTAGTGTATTGTAAAGAGCTGTTTTTATTGTTATTATAATCAAATTAAGATGGAAGTAAAAGCTTTAAGATATACTTGAACGTTTGAACCATAAACTGCCAGTTGTTTGCTCTGACTTTGGTATATAGGTAAAACAGCAATATTGATAAAGGTAGGTGTTCACCTGAATTTTGTTCTCAATTTTCTATGACCTTATGTTTTGCTGGATGTTTTGTACAAAAAGCTTACTGATAACAGATCAATATCAGTTGGAGGACTGATAGCTTCAGACACAATGTCTCCTGTAAATTGTATGGGAAACATGCACCACACCCAGGCTATGGAGCTGAAAATGCAATAGTTTTATGATAATAATAAGAAAATTCTATGGTCCTTATGAAAACTGAATTGGTTACTTTCAGTTTCCAAACAATTGTAATATTTACTATGTCAGTAAGGAATTTTACTCAAAGTATTTCTTTTTTTTATATGAATGCTATTGATGCATAAAAGTCACTACATTTAATTGATTTACATCTTACTGTTCAGTGGTACAAGCTGTTTCTGTATGTTATCACTTGACAAGACAACCATGTAGTCATGAATTTACTTCTCAGAGATAATGGGTGAACTTATACATTCCCTGAGGTGACAATTTCAACAGACCTATTGGCATGCATGTTGGATACAACTTATTGTACACATTCTGTGATAGATTTATTTGTAACTGGTACTATAGCTTTGTCTGTGATACTTTGTATTCTGTTTTTGGCATAATTATATTGCGTACCACTGTTATTTTTTTTTTTGTTGGATTTAACGTCGCACCGACACATGATAGGTCATATGGCGACTTTCCAGCTTTAATGGTGGAGGAAGACCCCAGGTGCCCCTCCGTGCATTATTTCATCACGAGCGGGCACCTGGGTAGAACCACCGACCTACTACTGTTATTGGGATGTTAGAACCAATTCATTGTCATGCACCATTTTAAAGATCTCTAGAGAAGTATAAATGTGTATATTTCTAATTATAGGCAAAGAATATTTACAAGAGAGATCCACATGGGATTTTTTGAAACATGGACAGAATTGGATCTGTGTAAAAATTGAAGCCCCAATGGCAGATTTTACCATACCAGGAGTCTTTAAGAGTTTTGTGTAGTATTATTTACCTATTTGAATTTTATTTTTTCTCTTCAGTTTTGATAAGAAAGTCCTTTCTCAGGTTACAAAATGTTATAAGTGCATATTTTGTAAAAGTCTACATTGTGTTATGATCAGTGATTGATACAGTAAAATAAAAAGTATTAAAGACTTCCTTCATGTTGTTATACTGTACCCTCGAAAGCATTTTGTCTTTAATCTATATTTTAACCAAAATCCTGCATTTGTTTTGAAAATGCAAGCTTTTTTTTAATCTACTGGCAGAAAATCTCCCAAGTTTAAACCAGTTGTTTGTTAAACTGTTGAATTTAAACAAGGCAGGCTGATATTATTTTTGATATATTGGCACTGACCAGCAACTAAATTTTGTCTCATTGGAGCATTGTGGTCGTATGTCCATTTACTTGTCATCCAGTTTCCGG
Source organism: Mercenaria mercenaria (assembly GCF_021730395.1). Lineage (NCBI taxonomy): Eukaryota > Metazoa > Mollusca > Bivalvia > Venerida > Veneridae > Mercenaria > Mercenaria mercenaria. The sequence goes on from NC_069369.1 coordinate 26,915,405, forward strand.
TGTAATAATTTACAATCTGTATGCACGCTATATGACCATTTATATATATATATTTATCTGCTGTGTCCAAAATGTCAAGTTTATGTAGTAAGGTTATACTTTATATACTGCTAACTGTTCTTATTTTGTTTAACAGACTATTTCATCAACTTAAATTCATTTGCATTGTCAGAAAAGATGTGATGGCAGAATTGTCCATGGGAAACATATAGCCATGAAAATGTTATATTTTCGTACAAAATATGACAGACTACTTCAGGAATTTATGGTAATCTTTATTCTGTTGCATTTAAACTACCTTATCAAAATATGCCATGGGAGAAATTGCACCGGAAAACATAGTTATGGAAATATCGTGACAGACTAAGGACTTTATAGTTTATACCATGTTGCAGACATACTACATTATCAAAAAAATGCCTTGGGGAGAAATTGCCACTGGAAAAACATAACAGTCAAAGAAATGTTATTTATATACAAAATATTGTGAGAGTCTACTTTAGGGATTTATAATTTATACAATGTTGCATATTAACTACCATTTCAAAAATATGCCATGGGAGGATTTGCCACTGGGAAATCTTTAGTACTTTTCATACAGATCGCCATCAGTTAAAATAAAATTATAATTTTGTTATAAAGTTAAGGTATTATAAAATTTTAATTGATGCTGAACTGTACAAAATGGGAACAGCAATACTATAGAACATCTTATTAATGAAGTGGATTCCAAATGTCAAAATATTACACCAAGTACATTTGCTTGGGCTGTGTTTTATATGGGTATGTTTCACTTAACGTGTTCATTTTACAGATACTATTTTAGATAGCAATCTAACTGAAGTACATGGTCATATTTAGGTGTGACTTCAGTCAGAGTGGTCAGATTGTTATGTCCTTTAGATACTTTGCACAGCTAATGGCAAGGTAGGGGTGGCTGGCATCACAAATGATGGACCTGTAATTGACAGTGCTAACTATTTTATGCATATGTTTGATGGTGAAGACAGCTTCAAACCTATATGAATGGCTTATAAGTCTAGCAAGTTGTGACCTCCCAGTAACTGTTGAGCAAATAGCACCTTATTTGCTAGACTATTTCTCCCTTTAAAACTTTTAGTGCTTGTTGAAAAACTAACTGGCAGCGGTTTCAGTCTTTGCAGATAAAAATGTGTTACGTACCATCTGGGTTACGTACCATCAAAAACTAGGTCAGTAGGTCAAATAATAGAAAATCCTTGTGACCTCTCTAGTGGTCATATTTTTCATGGGATCTGCATGAAAATTGGTCAGAATGTTCATCTTGATGAAATCTAGGTCAAGTTCGAAACTGGGTCACGTTCGGTCCAAAACTAGGTCAGTAGGTCAAATAATAGAAAAACTTTGTGACCTCTGTAGAGGCCGTACTTTTCATTGGATCTGTATGAAAATTGATCAGAATGTTCATCTTGATGATATCTAGGTCAAGTTAGAAACCGGGTCAACTGTGGTCAAAAACTAGGTCAGTGGGTCAAATAATAGAAAATCCTTGTGACCTCTCTAGAGGTCATATTTTTCATGGGATCTGCATGAAAATTGGTCAGAATGTTCATCTTGATGATATTTAGGTCAGGTTCGAAACTGGGTCACGTCTGATCCAAAACTAGGTCAGTAGGTCAAATAATAGAAAAACCTCGTGACCTCTGTATAGGCCATATTTTTCATGGCATCTGCATGAAAATTGGTCAGAATGTTCATCTTGATGATTTCTAGCTCAAGTTCGAATTGGGTCAACTGCGGTCCAAAACTAGGTCAGTACGTCTAAAAATAGAAAATTCTTGTGACCTCCCTAGAGGCCATATTTTTCATGGGATCTTCATAAAAATTGGTCAGAATGTTCATCTTGATGATATCTAGGTCAAGTTCGAAACTGGGTCACGTGCCATCAAAAACTAGGTCAGTGGGTCAAATAATAGAAAATACTTGTGACCTCTCTGGAGGTCATATTTTTCATGGGATCTGCATGAAAATTGGTCAGAATGTTCATCTTGATGATATCTAGGTCAAGTTCGAAACTGGGTCACGTCCGGTCCAAAACTAGGTCAGTAGGTCAAATAATAGAAAAACCTTGTGACCTCTGTAGAGGCCGTATTTTTCATTGGATCTGCATGAAAATTGATCAGAATGTTCATCTTCATGATATGTAGGTCAAGTTTGAAACTGGGTCACGTGCAGTCAAAAACTAGGTCAATAAGTCAAATAATAGAAAAACCCTGTGACCTCTGTAGAGGATTTTTCATGGGATCTGCATGAAAATTGGTAAGAATGTTCATCTTGATGATATCTAGGTCAGGTTTGAAACTGGGTCACATGCGGACAAAAATTAGGTCAGTAGGTCAAATAATAGAAAAAACCTTGTGACCACTCTAGAGGCCATAGTTTTCATGGGATCTGTATGAAAGTTGGTCTGAATGTTCATCTTGATGATGTCTAGGTCAAGTTTGAAACTGGGTTACATGCGGTCAAAACTAGGTCAGTACGTCTAAAAATAGAAAAACCTTGTGACCTCTCTGGAGGCCATATTTTTCATGAGGTCTATATGAAAATTGGTGAGAATGTTCACCTTGATGATATCTAGGTCAAGTACAAAACTGGGTCACATGCCTTCAAAAACTAGGTTATTATGTCAAATAATAAAAAAACCTTGTGACCTCTCTAGAGGCCATATTTTTCAATGGATCTTCATGAAAATTGGTCAGAATTTTTATCTTGCTTATATCTAGGTCAAGTTCAGAAGTAGGTCACATGAGCTCAAAAACTAGGTCACTGTGTCAAATAATAGAAAAAACGACGTCATACTCAGTTCATATACTTGTCGTATGTTCATATACTTGTCATCCAGTTTCCGGTGTAATAATTTACATTCTGTATGCACGTTATATGACCATTTATCTGCTGTGTCCAAAATGTCAAGTTTATGTAGTAAGGTTATACCTTATATACTGCTAACTGTTCTTATTTTGTTAGACTATTTCATCAACTTAAATTCAGTTGCATTGTCAGAAAAGATGTAATGGCAGAATTACCCATGGGAAAACATATAGGCATGAAAATGTTATATTTTCATACAAAATATCATGACGACAGACTGTTTTAGAATTTTATGATAATCTTTATTCTGTTGCATTTAAACTACATTATCAAAATATGCCATGGGCGAAATTGCACTAGAAAACAAAGTTATGGAAATATCGTGACAGACTTAGGAGTTTATAGTTTATACCATGTTGCAGACATACTACATTATCAAAAAAATGCCTTGGGGAGAAATTGCCACTGGAAAAACATAACAGTCAGAGAAATGTTATTTATATACAACATATTATTGTGAGAGTCTACTTTAGGGATTCATAATTTATACAATGTTGCATATTAACTCCCATTTCAAAAATATGCCATGGGAGAAATTGCCACTGGGAAACCATTAGTACTTTACATACAGATCACCATCAGTTTAATTAAAATTATATTTTTGTTATAAAGTTAAGGTAGTATAAAATCTTAATTGATGCTGAACCACAAACTTTCATTTGTACAAAGGCTAGTACAAAATTTGAACAGCAGTACTATAGGACTTTTTATTAATGAAGTGGCTTCCAAATGTCAAATTGCTGGTGTAAACATTACCCCAACTATATATGCTTGGGCTGTGTTTATATGGATGTGTTTGACTTGACATGTGTTAATTTTACAAATACTATTTTAGGTTGCAATCTAACTGAAGTACATGGTCGTATTAAGGTATGACTTCAATCAGAGTGCTAAAATTGTTATGTGCTTTAGATAGATGCACAGCCAATGGCAAAGTAGGGAGGCTGCATCACAAATGATGGACCTTTAATTGACAGTGCTAACTATTTTAAGCATAATTATACTTGATGGTGAAGACAGCTTCAAACCTATATGAATGGCTTATAAGTCTAGCAGTAATGGCATGAAGTTGTGACCTCCCAGTTGAGCAAATAGCACCTTATTTGCTAGACTACTTCTCCCTTTAAAACATTTAGTGCTTGTTGAATAACTAACTGGCAGCGGTTTCAGTCTTTGCAGATAAAAATGTGTGATATGTCGTTCAATTAATAAAAACAAATCCAACATAATGTGTGTTTGATGTTGTAATATAACAATATTAGTAAGATAATATTGGTATGATACTTGTCACAGAACCTGAAATCCACTGAGCATAATATTCACTGAGCATAAAATTCACTGAGCATAAAATAAAATTAAATTCTGAAGGAAATGATGTTGATCAAGATGCATTATTTCAGTTTGAAATACATTATCTGCAAAAAAAACTGCTCATCAAGCTTTTGTAAGTTTTGTTGAAAATAATCGTGCTTTCAAAAATAACAACTTATAATTAATAGAGGTATCTGTTGATACACTGCCAATGACTAAATTGTAACACAGGTAAGTATTAAACTTTATTTGAATTTAATTGTGTAAAAAAAAGTTTAGTATTTCATTGAAATCCATAACTTAACTTTAGTATGTACTAAATCATCTTGTGTTTAACATTCATTTTTGCACTTTAAATTTATAATTAAATGCACATGTATTGTGCATGTTTAAAAAAAATAAAGATGATTTGTAAAACAGAATGTCTGCTCTTATAGCTTTTTAATTACACTTACTTGAAGTACTGAAAGTGATCAAACTTGCAATATTTCACTGTTAAAATTCTAATTCAAGTATTAAACATGTTTAAAGTAATAATGTCTTGTTTTGATGAAATTTAACTTTAATTAAAAATATTACATGTGACCCATTGACCTTTGAACGCCACACTTCAGTAGATTCTCCTCAGTTGTAGCAAGAAGGCATGCCATTTTTAGTATATACACGAATCTTGGAATAAAGCAATATAAAATATTTTATACTTTGCCCTGAAACATCAACTACCTTTGGAATTGCAATCATTTCTCTTGTATGCTTTTATTCCGACAGTGCACAATCTGACGTAAAATTGTAGCAGAAGACACTACCACCATGAATCATAAAATACAGCAGCACCATAAATCTCTAAATCTATTGGACGAATTATTATATGGACACTGGAGATACATTTTGTCTCGAATAAGGTTGACCATAGCGCATTACCGTTTACTTGTCATCCTATTTCCGGTGTAATTATTTATCTGCGTATTAATGGAAGTCCAGTTCATGTTTTACGGCCATGCCTGTGTAGATAATAATAGGACACAGACAATTTCGACAGTGTATAAATATTTCATACAAATTCTGTATTGTATAAAAACTGAATTGTCAGCAAAAATTCTATGGAAGGAATTGACCATTGGAATATTACCCGTTGAAATTGTTAAGTTTCATAGTAGCTTAACATTTTGATGATATGTAAAAAATAAACATCGGATTCCAGTAAATGATGAAAACTAGGTTTGCCAAAATGGCTACTGTTTATGTCACAGACATAGAGAACTATAATGAAATTATCACAATAAATTAAGTCCATGCCTCCTAAATTACTAGCGAAATTGACTTGAAATAATTAATGTAAACTTAAATGTCACTTTATTTCTGTTTAATCTAAAGGACATTTTTCTGAGGTAGCTTGCTGGTTATAAATTTGTGAAGAACATTAAAAATTAAGCTATTATAGAAGGAATACAGAGATAATAAATCATAGAAAAAGCTCCGTTTTGTAAGGGAACTCCAAAATTATATTTGCTTGTAGTTGAATCATAGACCCTCCAGTAATGTGAAAAAGATTCGTCTTGTTTAAAGTCGTCTGGAATGGTCTGTCGTATCATAGACTTTTTAAACCCTCCAATAATGTGTAAAAGATTCTTCTTGTTTGAAGTAGTCTGGAATGGTCTGTCGTATCATAGACTTTTTAAACCCTCCAGTAATGTGTAAAAGATTCGTCTTGTTTAAAGTCGTCTGGAATTGTCTGCCGTATCATAGATTTTTTAAACCCTCCTGTAATGCGTAAAAGATTCGTCTTGTTTGAAGTCGTCTGGAAAGGTCTGTCGTATCATAGGAAAGGTCTGTTCGTGCATCTTACACAGATATATGCGAGGGATTGAGTAAAATAAAATCATGTTGTGGAACATATAATTACTTATTTTTTATTTAAATTTCTGTCCTTAGTTTTATGTAAGAAAAAAAACAAAGACAAAAGATATCCGGCACGAGCCGGGATTCGAACAAGCCCGAATAATCGGGCGTCTCCATACATATCCAGCACGCTTCATTTGCATGAATATGAGAGTGAATGTTACAAAAATTGCTAATAACTAAACTTGTGGCATAGTAATATTAATACGCTTGCACCTAAACTTTCGACATTTTGCCACTAGTCAAACAACACGTGCACACTCAGCAGTAGATTTTCCGTGCTATTCGAGCATGTTTTTCATTTACAGAGTATGTTGTTTTTAAACGGAACTGGCCTGCACCTGAATAATTGGTTCATTTAACAGTTAAAGTATTAGAATAATCAGATAATCTGTTCTGACGTTGGGTTAACTCTTTAATGAGGTGACGGATGAGGGGATATTTCGAATGAATTGCAACGCATTGATCAGTCGTGCTTGTAAAGATCTGTTCACTCGTTTCGGTTTGCAATGATGTGCAATATATGGAGTCAGCCCATTAGCAGTTTAACAAATATTAATAAAGAAAAATAGAAATAGTGCACCTGCCGAATTCTACAAGTATTTATTATATTAAGAATAAAAAAAATACGCATATCTAAACAAATACGTTTTTGCATTAAACTGTTAGATCATAGTATTCAAATCTCATCAAAATACCCGAAACGTTAGATTTTCCCATGACTTTAAATATTTGACAGGTTTATGGGCAAAGTGAAATTGCTTGTCCTTAAATCAAAAAGATTTGTTAGGCTTATAATTAAAGAGATTTAAAAAAAAATAAATAAAAAATGTTTTTGACGAATAATACTGTTAACAGTTTTTTTGTTGTTATTTTAATATTGTCAGTTGCCATCAGAAATATGTGTTGTACAAATATTAATAACATATTACACATGTACATATAAATGTCTCATACTTAAGGATGATTATTGTGACAAATAGGTTTAAACTTTTAGATCATTGGAAATTTGTATGAAGCCATTTTTCTTCAGTGATAGGTGCCGATGTTGTAAAGGCTACGGGTTCTAATTCAAGTTCAAGAGATGAAAAAAAAAACGACAATTTTTTGTCAGGTCTTCATTAAGTGCATAATAAAATGTCCAATAAAATAAACCCCGATAAGAAAGAAGTATTTTCCTTTTTTGGTAATAAGTCTGACATTCCGTGGACTTGTCATTTTTTGCTGCTCGGTTCGGAGAATGATTTCATTTGGCATTGATTTAATCATATACTATCATTGATATTGCAATTGTTAGAGATGCCCAGAAATGAATGACAGAAGCTGCAATCAGCGCCAACTATTAGTTCCAGTCTCTATGCTATTGTCCGATTTAATGAGATTTTGGGAGAATAGTAGGAGACCTTTAAGTGCTCAAATATCCTCAGGGGCAGATCGCGGATTTCGGGTAAATTTCTCAGGGGTTTGTTTCCCTCGAAAAATATTTAGCAGTTTGATTGACTTACATTGGACATAGTTTAAACATTGATATTTGATATAGTCGTTTCATTTAAATTTGTGAATTGAAACAAATGTGACCAAACAATTTGACTGTAGTCCTGTCCCAGTACTGTAGAAATTAAATATACTATTTATATAGAGTATTTCGAGCGAAGTGAGACGAAACATTTTACTAAAATGTCAAATGCCTCAATTTTAGGCTATCAAGAATGAAGATTCGCCGGATTAAGTTAGTGGGGTGGTGTGACGACTGCGCCTCTAACTTTGTGTCCACCTATGATCCAATCAAAGAAATGAAATTGTAACACTTTGTAATACCAGAAATTATTTGTCAGTTGATATCTAAAGTTCCAAAAATTCCTCGTGTCAAATACTTATGTTTAATAACAATTTACTTAATATAATTTTACAACAAATGAATGCATATGTATCTATTGAAAGTTTTAGAAAGTGGTATTAATGATACCAGAGACTGCGACTTTAACAAATTAAAATCTGAATGTAGATTTCTTAAAATATTCAATTTGTTTGTTTTGGTTTGCGTATGGAGCTCTCAATATCTCCTTTTTCCTGGCTCTTTATAAATTGTAAATTACTTTTTAAACTCAGGCACAATTTATCTGTAAACTTAGTTCAAATTAATCTTGTCTGCTACACTGGGGGTATATGACATGGGCAGTTGTGAGTCAAAAAGGGATTGTGAGCACTTATTTAGTTCTCTGCTATACCGGGGTTTCAAACAAGTGTCTCCAGGCTAAAAACTGTACATAACATTTTAACATTCCCTAATTTACTAATTAAATAGTGTTTCAGACATTTATTTCTACGCAGCATCTGAATCAAAAGAAAGGAAAGAATTCCTTAAATATTCTGAAAATGAGTAAGAAATAAGATATCTTCTGCACTGCGTCAGTAGTACATTAATTGTAAAACGAAATGTATAATTATATGAGCCGTGCCATGAGAAAACCAACATAGTGGGTATGCGACCAGCATGGATCCAGACCAGCCTGCGCATCCGCGCAGTCTGGTCAGGCTCCATGCTGTTCGCTTTTAAAGCCTATTGGAATTGGAGAAACTATTAGCGAACAGCATGGATCCTGACCAGACTGCGCGGATGCGCAGGCTGGTCTGGATCAATGCTGGTCGCATACCCACTATGTTGGTTTTTCCATGGCATGGCTCATATGTACTATCACATATATTATATCTTGATCATGAAAGTCTACTACGCGGGAAGCAATCGCAGGCATTTAGAAATGCTAAATAATTCTTGAATCGAAATGTAATGGCATGAGCAGTTATGAGTTGACACAAAAGGGTTGTTTGCTTTGAATAAGTTCATTGCTGTGGAGGGAAGGAGTTGGATCGGAAAGGGTCTTGCTCAAACTGATAGTCTGTAAATAAGAAGTTCGGTATTTCATCACAAAACAAAACAGAAACAAGTTACATATTATTTGAGACATTTATTTCCATGTAAAATATGACACAAAATGAAATAAGAAGTTCCTTAAATATTTTGCAAATGAGTGATAAGAACTTGGGGGTTCGAAAAGTATTTGTTAGATTGTATATTTAGTAATTTACTGTCACATTTGTTTGATAGTGATCGTGAAAGTGTGCAGACAGAAATAGAGCCAGCCTTAATACTGCCAGAAACATAAATGCTGAAATATTTGTTTGATGATGTAATGAACTATATTTATGTAATTTACTTCCATGTAATATGAAACATAATGAAATGTGTTAGAGACTCCCGTTTTTATTACGATATTCCAGATCATGTCTTATTTATTTGATAATGTCCAGCCTAATTCTAAATAAATTCGTGATCAATTTATCTTATTTATTCCTGGAATGTCTAGTATTTGTTATAAACACCAGTTTTTGACCTTGAGTTTGATTATAAACCATTTTTTTTGTAAATTACAAAGTTTTAAATTAAAGCTTCTGGGGCAGGGGATTAATTTGCTTAACTTCGGGGAAATAACAGGTTTAATTTGCATTCAGACACGAATAGTCGCCATAGTTTACGAAAGTATAATTTTTAATAGCTACTGAAAACTGCCTTACAAAGTTGTCCCTATGTAATAACAGAACATGTCCACTTTGTCTATTTATCAACAAAATGTTTAGATTTCTTTGTCATTTCGGAGTCGCATTGTTCCACAACTGTGAATGAAGGTATAGGACACAATGTAACCGCTTACTTTTGACTGTTGACTATTTCGATGTGATATAATTTTTGACAGTATCTAAATTCTCTCTTAAATCATGACTAAGGTAGAAGTGAATCAAGAGCATTGTAATAAATCTTCCCTGTCCCGGTCATAACTACAAAAGTCCTGTAGTGATTGTAAATATAATTTGAAATACAAATGAGAGGTAGCATATTGCTTACGAAACATAACTCTGTCTTGGATATTTCCCAGATTATTTCCCCTTTTGTATTTCCGAAAAATTACTCCAAAATTCCTGAAGACATGTAAACAGGAACTAGAATATAGATAGATATTAATAAGAGGAAGTGCAATGCACAAGAGTCTTGGCTTTAACTGAGTATTTTTTATTAATTATCTAGCTTTTTGTATTTTTTTTCCTTGTCAAGAGCAAAACTACAGAAGTATTGACGATATTTCTGTGAATTTTGGAATATAGATATATTCCAGTGAGATTAAATGCTTATTGCAAGAACGAGGACAACATCGAGAATATTTTATCAAATTCATTTCCGTTTCTGTACACTTAAAAACAACAGCTTTTGTCCAGATAATATAAGGTTGCAAGTTCCGCCGGGAATAAGAAGAAAATGTCAAATTGACAGATGGCAATGTAAGGTAATGTGAAACATGATAGAAGTAATCTTTTCTGATGTTATCGCACAACCAACTTTTTAAAATTAGCAGTAAAACACAATGAGGTTCCACTTATAGCCTTAAAAGCCTTGTTTTCATACAATATTCCAATGCGTTTTCTTCTGATAATTTTTATATGATGTCTTACTTCAGATGCATGCTTAGATGCAAATGCGATAAAAGTGATATATATCCTTATTAGAAAATATGATATATTCTCCACAAATAAAGATATTTTCTGTCATTTTTATTTTGACATCTTTGAAATGATATTAATTAAATAATGAGTGTCATCATTAATGAATTTAAAGGTGGTGTCTTATTTCTGAACACCCAGTTTTCTGAAATTTCAGTTTGTATGCTCTGATGCATCCAAGTTTGTTCAAGCAACGAGCATATCCGTTGAGGGCTTAATACACTAAATTGCCACCAATGAAGCTCGTTGTTCAGCCGTTATCCCTGATGGACTATTCATTACATGGTGTCAGTAATTATACGGAAGATGACGTTTTGTATTCAATGAAGATGTGACAAGAGGAACGTCGTCTCCACTGGACATCTGTCAACGACAGGCTGATGTTTTCATTTCACTGAATAGAAATTTATGATTTGTTTGTACTGTGTCAAATGGTCGCGCTATTATCTGTAGAATGTATCCGGTGTTAACCTGTTTGTCCTATTGTTACAATGTAAACTGAAATATGGTAGTGCATTATTAACCACTATACCTTAATAAATTGTGTGAGCTCCTACTTTTATATAACTGCCAAATATTAAAAACGTAAAGAGATACATTCAAATTCATTAAAGCAATTCTAACCAAATTTGGATTTGAAATATACATAGTTTTCATTATTTCATGTTTGAGCAAATATTCTCTATAAAGAATTGTCAAACCTTGGTTCTCAGTCAGATTTTAGAAAAAATATTTCCGTTTTCTTAGGGGAAAAGATAATTTGTTTTATAGTTTCGTAACAAATCACCTTAATTTAATTTAATTAAATTTTTGAAACTTCCTTTAATTTGTAAATCAGTGCAAGCTTATGTCTTTTTTTCAGATTCAAAATTGGTTACAGTACAGTACAGCATGCGTCTCAAATTACAAAGTGCTTCTTAAAACCAGCAATTTACTTTTCCATCTATCTCTTTGAAAGTATAGTGAAAACTATTGACGTCCATACTCCACATCCGTTGCAAAGACAGAAGTCGTCCTGTTATATTATGCTTTGATCTTTTTTCGGAATTAATAACAAAGACTGTTGTTTAACACTTTTCTGTTAAAAAATATAACGTAGAAGAAAACAAATATTAAAAAATCACTTTTCGCTGCTTTAGTACATGTGAATATAACACCAGTAGTCCAGTGACTGTTTCAGGGTGGTGTAGCATTACTCTATCTCCGAACGAAATCAATCAGTAACTGAAGAATTAATTTTTATAAGAAGGTCATAATTCCCTGATAACATTTTTGACATACCTACCAACAGATTGTGAAAGAATTGTGAATTCAATAAAAGACTGAAAGTGTTTAACTGTTTGTGTCTAAACACGTTTGTTCGGACACTCTCCAGTACTCCCAATCTCACAACAAATGATGAGGAAACATCAATATTTACAGAAACCGGTCTCAGGAATAATTTTCAATCAATAAGTAACTGGATTATTTCCCGGTACAATGTTTACAATTTCGGGATAATTGCCTCTGATTTGGGTGATCTTGAATTATGGATGGAGTGTGCTTTCTCAGCTTTTAAAGTGACAGAAATATTTCAAATATATTATAAGTTACGTACAATAAAAAACAACAACATTAGGTTGGAACAGACCTGATGTAATATTTTTTTATGATCCTGCCATTAAAATGGGGGCTTACAGAGTTCCCCTGCTTGAATATCCGTGCATGCCTCCGTGAACATGTTAGAAAATCATGCCTGGCCTTGAACTTTGTTTTGCCTGGTCAGAGTTTAGTATAACTTGCTGTTCAGGACAATGACGATATGTTTCCTGTAAGGTTTAGATCCGTTACTCAAAGGTCAATGGTACATCGTAGCCCAAAGGACAAGGTGACATCAAGAGGTCAAATATCTTATGTATTTTTCTTGTCCACTCAATATCGTTTTTATGCATCAATGATATTCAAATAACTTGCCACAAACCCTTAACGAATCTAGAAAATGCATCTCATGCAAGATCCAGACTCTAGCTCACAGGTCAATGTCAAACTCAAAGGTCAAAGATTTAAAATCACTTATCTTGTCCAATGTAGTCATTCTATATACTATATATAAGTAAAAAACTATACGCAAACAGTTTGGAAAAGCATTCACAAATACAAATGTCCCTTGGAAGACTCAAAACCCTAGCTTTAGTTTAGAGTTTACTTACTTAACTTAGAGTTTATCTTTGATATTCTATTGTCGAAGTGTCATTACTCAAAGCAAACGTCCATCTATCGGATATGCAATTTCCCGCATTATTTTCTATTCTTATTTCAATGAAAATTGTTTCAATGCAAAATTCATCATTACTTTTTCTCTTTAAGTTTCTTCTTTATTAAAGCAGGTCTTTAAAAGGAATGCTTACCTTTGGTTACTACTTAAAGCTGTCAGAAAAACTTAACGGATTCTCGTAAAACTGCCAATATGTTGCCTGTTTTGCCACAATCTGCCTTTTCATAACCTAAATTCTGTTTTAAGGTTTCTATGAGACACGTAATTTCATGTTTCTAAAAGTTTCTCACTTGCAAAACCTGTGTTAAAATTCTTTAAACTCCAACATTTTGAATTCTGTCCAGAAATGAAGAGCTATTCCCATGGAAACTCTGGAGTTGTAAGCAATTGATATAAAAACAGAGAATTGCTGATGTGATTACTTCACAGATATATTATCTTAATGTATCAAATGATATTTCTCTTTTGCAATAATCTTCACAAGAAAATTGAAAATTGTATTTTGAGAAATATGAACGTCTACTGTTTGATAGAAATACTAATAGCAGAAAGCAGAATTTGATTTTATGATAGAAAAAAAAAGAAATTTAGATTAGATACATTGGGAAAGCTGTATCATTTATCGTGAACTGTTGACTTAAAGGAATCAAAGTATAAAGGGTGTGCATATTTAAAGGTTCTCAGAATCATCTAATATGCATGGTCATGGTTGTATGTTATAATTGTATGTAATTACTTCCCATTATTTTAATATCTAATGAATTTCTGTTAAATACAATTGTGAATACAGATGTTGACAAATTGATAAAAACTGTATGCAATTTTACATCATTGCTTTGGCAAAGAATGTTTATCAATGTTGTTATGGTCATGCTTAGATCCTGAATTGTTCTCATTTTCATTTTTATTAGAGTAACTATAATTTCAATTTCACATTTTAGACATTTTATCATGTTTTGGCAACATTATATTTAAAAAAAGTAAATATGCACTTTAGAGCCAAATTTCCTTTCATTTCTTATTGTTAACTATTTAACTTCTCATAAATGAATTATGTGCAGCATTATTCTTGTCTTATATTATTTTTCTCATTTTTGGTTTTGCTTTTCTTATTAATATTATAATCAAAATGTCATGTATTTCTATACATATAAGTAGCATAGTATTGCACGCAATAGTTCTCTTGAGAGCGAAATTGCATGTACCCAGTTACTATTTAATCATGAATGAATAATACATAAATCATTTATCAATTTTGCTATCCCCTTTTCACATCAATAAAACAAAAAGAAGAATAGTTTATTTTGCACCCATATTATAATTTGAAATTTAAGAATTATGAATAATCCTTTTTCTTTCCATTGTCACAATTAAGCGTATCAAGGCACAGAAAAAATGATTCAAATGTCCGATGCATCATGATTTGAGTCATGCATTGACATGCCATGCGTGTCATGATGATTTGGATTAATTTATTGAATTAAATGGTAATTGAAATAGGACTTCATCAAGATATTGGACCATATGTTGGCAGATACTCTATAATTGCTTCAATATTGACAGATCTGTCAGCAAGGTCTTTAAAGCGATGTGTGCAATTGTTGTCTGTATCAAACATCTTGACACTCATTTCTCTTTCTATTTAATATTTTGCATGCTAAACTAATAACTTATAAATCTAGTACACGAATGTCTCTTTAGTATCCAAAGAAGTGAATTTCTTTTATTTAAATTGTCTTTTGTACGTCAATTTGGTAAACACAAAAAAGTTGATTGAAACTGAACTAATATTGCACGTGATTGAGCACGGGGGAATGAAAAACAGAACACTATTGTAACTGCATTAACTGAGTCATGAGCTAAAAAATTCATTATCCTAAGAGCTCTCAGATGATTAACATGGTAATTAAGCTAATTCAAGAAGCTTATCCTGGCCAATTACTTTTACTTCATCTATGTATAATGACTACCTAATCTAGTCTTTATTTCGTCTTTTTTTTTTTTTGACCCACTTTTTTGGGTGAGTCAGATACCAAACAGTGCAAACTCTGATACATGTTGCTTGATGTGAAGACATGTCTCTTAATTTAGTCCGCTTTTAATCTTTTGAATTAGATAATACAATCAAACCTGTACCAAAGCTCTCCTTCATTTTTCTTCCCGTTTAAAAATGTGCAATTTTACCTGTTATAGGAGACTTCTTGTAAATAATGGTCACTTATACATTTTTTATTGTAAGGTGTTATAAGGGAGTCTCGGCGTAAGTTACAACATTCACATTTTTACGCTCCCAAAGGGAAACATAATACTAAAATCGCACATAAGTTAGTTTGTTACATTGTAGTTCTCTGTCTGTTAGAAACATGTCTTAGCTATATCAAGGGATTTACATGACACTTTACACAAATGTTAAATATGATTTAAGTGAAAATGTGTTATGACCAGAGTAAGATTTATAGTCAGAGATAAGAACCCCAAAGCTAACACTTTCTAGTACCCTAGAAAATGACACCCTCTTTAAGGGCAATTAGCCAATCACAATTTATTCCTCAGTGATGGCTTATATAGACTGTTTTTGACTTTACAAAGCATTATTATTCCACTTCTTGCATTTTACTGAAATATTGTTCCATGAAATATTATTACTTTTAAAGGAGCTGAATATCATTTGGGGAGAAACTACTTTCATTTCTTCAAAATGACGATTTATGTACATTGCCTCTGTCTGAAATATGACTTCCTTATAGAATAACCAATCATTTCTGTCAAGAAATGCTAACAGCTTGAAGAGAAGACATATCTTTTCTTTACAAATATTCTGAAATTTGAGAAATGTTTTATTAAGCTTTCAGGAAAGACAAACACCAATGATAAAGTAGTCTGTCTGGTAATATTGAGAATGGTACAGAAATAAGGCTTCTGCGAGTCTGTTAAGTTACGTATGGGAACTTGCTACCTAGACAATGTTAATGTTTTTTATAATGGTTTTACTAAGCACAATGTATGTAGTGTATTGTCATAAGGTTTCATTTTCTTATTTATGTTGGTGTCAGCTGCATTTTAGGAAACAGTCCTGGGTTATATACCATTTTCACTGGTTATTAATCAGATTAAGGTTTAGGGTAACACACTACCATTAATGGACGATTGTCGCAATAATTTATCCGAATGATACGTAATCCCCTATAGAATATCATGAGAGGTTGAAAACAGTGTGCAATACAAGATATATCGAATATTTCTATTTAACCCTTACCCTGTTAAATTTCTAAAATGGGCTGGTCCATCATTCAATTTGGGCAGTACCATTTATTATTTGAAGGGATGTTCACTGAAAATTTACTGACTGAAAAGCGAACAGTGCAGACCATGATCAGCATGCACGGATGTGCAGGCTGATCTTGGTCTGCACTTGTCGCAAGGGCAGGATCACTTGCCGCCAGTAGGCTAAAGGTTAATCAAGAAGTAATGAAATCTTGGGAGAGAGCTATTGGAGAACACATAAGAGGCAATGAAAACTGATCATCAGGATGTATCTATACATCTGGCAAAATAGCATCAGATTTGCTTATATGATAATTATGGGTAATTGTAAAATTTTAAACGATGCATTAATGCCATTAATTTTGAGAGAATGCAGAGTGAATTTTTAATAAGAATTGATCTGCAAAACGTTTCCTTGAAAACGATACCAAATGTATGGAAAGAGTGTTGGAAATGTTTGTCTAATTTCTAAACAGATGAAGGCAAACAATAGGGTTGAACTCATTAAAGTCAAATTCCAAAGTTGCCAATTTCATGCATTCTTTTTGTATTGCAAAATATTGTAGAACAATACAATATTTTAGTTAACGATCTTTACAAAAAGGTAATTCTGAAACTGAATAATACTGTAATGTGTTGGAACAACAGTCTGACGGAATGTTTTTTTGAATACAGAAACGGACTTCGAAAGACTGAGCATCTTTGTATATTTGTTGCATGGAAACTGCTGAAAGCTATAAATACTTCGCATGGTGTCATATCCATCTGCTCTTGTCTTCCATGGAAAAACAATCTTCTGAATCACGGTATCATCTAAATCAATATTCCTGTGGGTTCTTAACATTGTTGTGATATTCTGTCAGCTTATTATAAGTAAATGGTATTGAACTATTGAAGTGATTTATAAGAAACATCAATTTTTGTCTAAATAAAGATTAACCATTAACTTTTCTAAGGTTACTGCAAGTGCTTATAATTAAACAGAATTAGGGACTAACAGGGTTTGTCTTTGACTATTGCAAATTGCTAAGTACTATATTGGTATTTGGGATAGTTAGAGATTCTGTTTCGAGAAATGGGACTCAGCAGCAGGTCTAGTCACTGAAGACTTTACAGAAATGGTACACTTAGTTTCCTTGCTTTCTGCTAAACATTGATAATATAATGTCCTGGGTCAGTATAACTTTTACCGGTCATCTGTCTATGACGTGATGTTTTATTGAGGTAGTACTATATAGCTGAACATTGTACGTTACAAGTTGAAAAATTGTATTCTGTAAGTCTCCCAGATACACATGGCATTATATTCTTTTATTGCTTTACCCTATTTAAGTAGATATATTAAATAATCTAAATAAACGGCCTTTTATCTTTTTTAAACACAAAGAATTTCAACAGACCCCCTTCTTACCATTTTAGATGGACAGATGTAAAAGTTGACTTTCGATTTCTATCTGTGTTTGAAAAACATTATTACCATCAGCAATTTCACTAGCTAGATTTGTTTTATTCTAATTGTCAACACTAACATTATCAGCAGCTTCATCAATATCTGATTATTCTTTCGTTTTCGTGTCAAAGATTGCTTCCTATAATGTCTGTATGTCTGCTGGTGCTTTGGTTTTGTAGTCTTCTTTTAAACTAATTGCCGAAATCCTCTCCAAAATGAAACAGAGGTAGTGGGTGATATTATCATTGATGTAAGGTCAGTAGTGTCTGATACTAAATCAAGAATGACATTATTTAAAATTCCTCTAAGGGATGAATGATTAAGTATACTGTGTTTTGCTTTGTCATTCCGACATAGTGGAAAGGATTATAAAGTCTGTAATAACTAGATAACAACAAAATACTTAGGTCACGTTACATGTATTGAATCACAAAAACACAAATATTTTCACAAGGGATACAAAAACACTATTCTGACTGTCCAGTTACGATGTTACGATGTTTGAGTATGTATTAAGAATAAGATTGTTTTATATGAATATTAATTGGACCATCTTTCTGGTCAAGTGAGTGTGGCGTTATATATGCCATTCATATAAAAAAAATGAGGGTAATAAAACACGATCACACAGTAAATCTTAGCTTTCCTGCTTGGCCGTTTAGTACCGGACTTCAGTTCTAATAAAAATGTCCCATAAATATAGAGTCGGTTGGACCAGAATAATAATATTATCATTGTTATGCTTCGAAACCTAACCTGAACGTTGTTCCCGGTGGTTAATTTGTTTCGTATCTGCCAAAATACTGAAGCCAATGTTATCATTGTAATGATATACTGATTTTTTTTTCTACTTCTTTGTTTTTGGAGAAAAATTAATGAATCACCTGAAAGGTGACCAAGAACTAAATGATATGGTCACTGAAAAAGTTTTCACTGATAAGTTATGCATAAAGTAACAGCAACTCGTTTTAAATTCTGGGCAAATGATGAAAATTCGTAACGATAAAATCTTAATCAAGTATCTACAACAATATCGTAAAAGTATATTCACCAAAAACATTGAATTGTGTGACAAATCATTATAGCGCTATAATGTATGACTTCCAGAAATTGTTTAGCCGCAAGTCATTTTATGAACTTGCTTACAGCACTAGTGCTGACGATTGGTAAATTTGTGTTCTAACAAAAATATGTTCTGAGTTATTAAAGAAATTATTTGAAATTACATTTCCCATACTTCACTGTCAGACAAAGCAGTTAGTTATTTTGTGGAACCTCCACGATATATCGTAACTGAATGTGTTTCGTTCTAAGGAACAGAAAAGCTGTCAGAGTTAACGTACCTGCCAAGACAAAGCCTGGCGATTTTACTATCCCTGGAGCTGATAAATCAATTTTCAGGCTTTTGTTTTACATCAATTTGTCTTGCTTAGTTTTCCCCTCATTTGTTTTGTATCAATTTATTTTGCTGTGGGAATATGGTATTACTGTTTTTGCTATTCTGTCTGGACAGTTTCCTACGTAGATAAGTTTTATACCATAATAGTATTTGTCTTATCTTTCTCTTTCTGCTCGTTCTTGACACTTACAAATATCTGGAAGTTTCTCATGTCAAATCCCTTTTTTTGGAGACTGTGATTATTTAGTTTTTCCTTTTTCTTTCTTTTCTCCAGTCTACATATTTAAGGAATTACATACCTAATAGCGTACCTCCTTTTGAAGAGTATTCAATTCCTACCAAAAACCTGCTTTTGACCTAATTTTTTCAAGGGGGTATATGTTTATCCTTTTACTTGAAGCACCCTAGAAGAGAATGCTACTGACAGTTTTATTTTGTGTTTAATAAATGTTTACAAATAGTTTGACGTTTCTTTCATCAAAATTAATGGTATAATGAATCATTTTGGACACTGGCCATTTGTCTCTACTGTAGCTTGAGGAAATATCATAAATTAAAACGGCACGGTAAAAGTTGTTTAACAATTGCAGCACAGTGCTTAAGAAGTGAAAATCAGTTGATTTAATTTTTATGCAAAAGTTGTATCCAACTTTGATTATAGTCATTTAAATCAGTGTGTATTTTCCTAAAGATAGAGTCCCTATTGACTGGTTATCAATTGAATGATTTCTCGGAGATCTTTCCATTATGATTATTAGTGAGACAGTCTGTTCCTAATGACAACAATTAACTATCTTAAAACAGCAGCAGATTTATGGCCGAAGAAATCAAGGATTTGTATAGTTTTTGTCTTGGGTTTTTCCATACCCTGTACAATGAAAACTTCAATTTAATAATTTGGTCTTCACTTTAATTCATCGTTTATTAAGGAAGTTGTACAACCATTAGTATCGCATTTAGATTGGTGCTCTTTATCTTTTGTTTTCTGTCATCATGACAATGAAATAGTCAGTGGTTTGTTAATTCGTTAAACTGGTGTAATACTAATTACATCATAAATATTTGTAATGCACTCAAAGAAATGTTGATAATCTTGGCTTTCATCTGCATGTGAACCTGCTACAAAATCTATATGAAAATATATCTGTATTCAGTCTTTATTTTGGCGTGATTAGTAGATTATGTCACCTGAACTTAACAGTATCAAACGGCTTAGACAGTGTAATCGATACTGCAGTATGACATGAAAGATGAGGCTCTGTCGCCTAAACGGCTTAGGCAGTGTAATCGATACTGCAGTATGACATGAAAAATGAGGTATTGTCGCCTAAACGGCTTAGGCAATGTAATCGATACTGCAGTATGACATGAAGGATGAGGCTATGTCGCCTATACGGCTTAGGCAGTGTAATCGATACTGCAGTATGACATGAAGGATGAGGCTATGTCGCCTATACGGCTTAGGCAGTGTAATCGATACTGCAGTATGGCATGAAAGATGAGGCTATGTCGCCTATACGGCTTAGGCAGTGTAATCGATACTGCAGTATGACATGAAAGATGAGGCTATGTCGCCTAAACGGCTTAGGCAGTGTAATCGATACTGCAGTATGACATGAAAGATGAGGCTATGTCGCCTAAACGGCTTAGACAGTGTAATCGATACTGCAGTATGACATGAAAGATGAGGCTTTGTCGCCTAAACGGCGTAGGCAGTGTAATCGATACTGCAGTATGACATGAAAGATGAGGCTATGTCGCCTATATGGCTTAGGCAGTGTAATCGATACTGCAGTATGACATGAAAGATGAGGCTATGTCGCCTAAACGGCTTAGACAGTGTAATCGATACTGCAGTATGACATGAAAGATGAGGCTATGTCGCCTAAACGGCTTAGGCAGTGTAATCGATACTGCAGTATGACATGAAAGATGAGGCTATGTCGCCTAAACGGCTTAGGCAGTGTTATAGATTAGACAAAATTAAGACTATGCATCATCGTGCCTCTCTTGAATTTTCAAACAGTGAGATTGTCATTAGATATTTTTCACTGTTACGGAACTACACTTGAACTCGAAAGAATGATAGTAATAAATAACCGGACTTTCTATCAATAATGAATTAAAGTATTTAAATACTTACAAAAACAAAAAGATGTGCGCCCCAAGGTGTTAAATTATAAGGTAAATATAAAAATCTGAAAGTATGTTTTAACTTTTGTCATTATTAACATTGGAACGTCATTTTTTGCGTTCGAGGTTGCCCGATGCAAGTAAAACGGGTATAATTAAAAAGACATGCAGTTCGTTTTATATCAAGCAAAGAATATCATCTATGAAAATCACGTTCTGACATTCTAGCAAAGAAACCTTTTTTTTCCTTTGCTTATTGTAAGAGCAGTTTGAGCTGCTTAGGACCGTGGCTATATTTGACATATGCGGGGACACTGTTTGATGTTATTCCGCCGTCGATTTCAGTTTACGGCTTTGCGGATGACCACACTGCTAATAAACGCTTTAAACCATCATCTCCAACAGTAGAATCCCAGGCAATACGAGAACTTGAACAATGTGCTAAAACAATCAACAACTGGATGAATGAAAATAAGCTTAAAATGAACACTTCCAAAACCGAGTTCATCATGTTTGGTAGTAGGCAACAGCTCTCTAAGTGTTCAACTGACAAAGTATGCATTGTAGGTGATGAAGTGAAATCAGTGAGCTTTATTCGATATCTAGGTGCATTCCTGGATGAAAACTTGAATCTAAAAGAGCATGTAAAACGAAAGTGTAGAACAGCAATGCTCAACTACTTCAGAATAAAATGTATCCGGAAATATCTTACCAAAGAGGCTACCGAAACCCTTGTCCTGTCATTGGTGATATCCCATTTAGATTATTGTAATGTCATTATGTATGGTATTGCTCAAAGCGAAGTAAACAAAATGCAACGAATTCAGAACATGTGTGCAAAACTTGTCCTAAATCGAAGAAAATATGACAGTTCCAAGCAAGCGCTGTATGACCTTCACTGGCTACCAATCAAAGCCAGAATCACATTCAAAATGCTCACCTACATGTATAATTGTTCAGTTGGAAACTCTCCAGAATATCTTTCTGAACTTCTCATAAAACAAACACAGACAAGAAACTTGCGTTCTTCAAACTCCGTTACTGGGTGTTTCGTTGTTCCTTTCAACAAGCGCAAAACGTTCAGCGACAGACGTTTTGGTACTGTTGGACCTAAACTCTGGAATGAATTGCCTCTCGAAATAAGGAACTCGGACTCAATAGATGTTTTCAAAAAGAAGTTGAAAACTCATTATTTTGGAGATTACTTTGCACTCTTTTAGAGACTGTGACTGTAATTTTTAAGAAACTGAAGTAACGTGAACTGGATGATTTTATTGTGTAAATACATTCGAAAATGAACTATATTATAACAAATACAAAATACAGTTGTTTGTAATAACTTCTGGACATGTCGCAATAACCCACTTATTCTTACTTAATAACAAACAGCTGTCTTACTGTATCTTAATATTCTAATATTTTATTAATCTTATCTGATGTCTGATCTTTTTTTTTTTTTTTTTTTTTTTTTTTTTAATGCTTACTAAATAGTTTATTCACAATGGTATTTATGCTCATTTATGTTATATGTCATTAAATATCTTAATTTTTGTCGTATTTTAAGGTATTTGTAAAACGCCATTGAATATGTTTTGCGTAAAAATAGGCGTTTAATCAAATGAAACAGTTTCAGTTTCAGTTTCAGTTAGAAAGTCGCTCATATAAAATAAATTTGTTTACATTTAAGGATTCTCTAAAAAGATCTTAGAGAAACTGTCTTGTTCTTATTTGAGAGACTTTTACTTGAAACATAGGGCATAGACAGAAGGCAATATTGAGAATATGCAGTTCGTTTTATAAAGTTCTTTTTGCACCCGTCTGTCCGTCTTTCTGTCCATCAGTCAGCCACAACAGATAAATCCTGCGTTAACTTTAAAAATACTTGAGATTTTTTCATGCAGGTTCAATTCATTTTCTGTCTATATAAATGTGATTCTTATAGCAGCGAATAGCAGCAAATTTGACAAATGGCCTCTCCGGTAGGGGACGTTTATTGCTTGCAATAGTCTTATTACAATTGTAACTAGCATGCAATATTGTGCTCACAGTTTAATGCGTTTATTTCCTCGGAATATCTCAAAAATAGACTTATGTAAATGCAGAAACAATAAACATACTAGATTGCATTAACATGAAATATGATGTTTCCGATTGCAGACACAGAACACTTTAAGAGAATCAGATGCATTACCTTCGCAGCGAGTCTGTCCCCAGAGTATTTGCATCATAAACAATTCATGATTTCAACACTTGTCATTTTTGCAAGATGTCATGATTGATGGTTAGTATTCAATCATATAGTCACAGTAACTGTTGCTATGTCATTTTAAAATTGGAAGTTTCTCCATATTTGCAGCCAAATGGTTTTGTCTAGTCCTGGGGATATTTTAATTTGCATTAGGATTATAAAAAAAATCGCAAAATCTTTTGGCCCGTATTCATCAACATTTTAAGTCTGAAACTTAGACATAGACTTAACAATGGCAAATGTTCTATTTGCCATAATTTTGTTTCTTGCCAATTTGTACTCATGAAATTTTGCAGACCTGTCTGTACCTAAAGAATACACATTCATGCAATATTGCATTACAATATGTACTTTACTAAAAATAAGAGTCTGTGTTTGCCCTTAAAAACTGCTAAATGCGAACCCTGATTCGTAATTCTTTCTAAAATTCATTTTGGGAGTCATTTGTAACATATCAACAGGGTACTAGAAAATATACGATTGTATCAAATCATGTACCACGTATAAATATACGCTAATTTTGCATTGTTCATTAAACTGATTGTAAAATTTTACATCCGTTATTTCTTTTAAGTTATACTGCTAGATACAAACATATCAATTTTTCGAACCTACACTTCTGGCTTTATAGAGTTGTTTGTGGCGTTGACACTGACATATTTCTTCCAGTGAGTTAGATCTACCTTTTACTCTGGAAATGTTTGATGTCAATGCTACAGAAGACATAGACATGGTAGTACAGATTAAACAAGAAGTGTAAGAAACTGAGGGAGAGGAACAATATAGTTCACCGATTACATTAAATAAATGTTCCAGCATAAATGGGCAAATCTTGCAAGGATGATTTGTGAATCGGAAAAAGGTCCGAAGGTGTCTTTTTTAAAGTAGTCTGTTTCTAAGCAATAATTCTTCTAATGTTACATGTTTTTCATTCGGTATCTACCTCTACATGTAGGTGTTACAGGAATGAAATAAGTAATGAAACTTTGAAACAAACAAATGATCAGTAAAATCCAGAAGAAGTTATAAGTCAAATTAGGTGATAAATCATTGTGTTTGAAAAGCGGGAAAACAACCAAAATAAAGAGGTGGTGGTAACTTCTGCATCTTATATGCTACATAAAACATGAAAGGTGAACACAATGTGTTAGCTGCATTGTCAAGAGAGACACTGGTAAAAGGAATTTGGCCCCACATCTGACATTACTTCTAGACCCCAACTGTTAAATCAGTCTCAAACCGTCAGCATCTGACTGGTTGTTGTTGTATCCAACCTTGCATTTGAACAGAACAGAGACATGGTTAATGCGTATTAATGTGAGCTTGATGGTTGAGACAGTTTTCTGCTTATTTAGATCACTCTTGAATTTACTTCCTAGAAAACTAGTACAAGTATCAGGAGGTGCTGATTACTGATGTGCTCTAATCCACAACCTTTTAAATGAGCGGCTGGCAAAGCACATACTAGGCAACCTTTCCCTATATATTCTTTGTTCTTTAAGTTTCATCATTCCTTGTGTGGTTCGTTATTTGATAAAATAATATAGATATTATAGTGGTCCTAACCAGACCTTCTATGCATGTATCTGTAGTCTCTTCTTTGTTCAGTGAATTGGATTCGCTATAAACAGTTGAAAAGCCTATCCGATGATGCTGTAAAAATGTTTGTGGAAGTCTGCTTAACTGTTAAACAATTTATTACTCTAGTTTATGTTGCCAATTTTCTATTTAAAATGGTTGTAAAAGTATCCTCGTACTTGGATTTATTGTTGTTATTTTTTCTGGTCCTTTGGGATCATGGAGTCTATTCAGTACCTGTGTAAGTTCCGCTTAAACCGGTGCTAGAGGGCGTGAGGGATGTTGCACTTTATATTACCTCTCATGAACAGACTCAGTCGAATCGAGCTACTATTGATTTGTTTGGTTTTATTCTTTGGTTCCAAATGATCTTCTGAATTTTATTTATTATATTTTCCGTATAAATGCTACGGAAGGTTTTGCCTCTTTTTTAAATTTTCTTTTATTTTTGTTTTCATTGCTTCATCTTCTCTCCAAATATCTATGAATAGAAAATTTTATCTGCTTTAATTGTTCATTATATAATGACATAGTTGGCCTCCTTCCAGAAATGCTTTTTGTGCATGTAATGAATTGCAGCCAAAATAGAATACATGCATTGGCTTTATCTGCTTTCTTATATCTGTATTACAGCTATACATCTACTATACATACGGAAATACCATGAAAGTCAACATTTTTCTACAGGCTTTTAAAATCCTTATCAAATCTTAGGAGTTTGAAGCTGGTACGGCGAATGATGAAATTGCAAGTGGGAAAACTTCACATACAGAAACTGAGACCCCGGCATGAAATCTCGTGCCACATCAGCAAGTTCAAGAATAGGTGATGATGAGGAGGCAAGGGGTGCTGATAGGGAGGTGGAGTATGCTTTCAATATAGGCGGATGGTCCGGGTCCTAATCTCCTAATTTGACTGCTAATGTCATAAAATAGGAAATAATAAGCCATTTCTCTAAAACCACTGTCTGGATCTTCATCAAACTTAGTCTGTAGCATTCTTGTATGGTCTTCTCTCACATTTGGCCAAAGGGGACACTTGATCTCTTTTGATAGATGCTAGATATAAAATAAAGAAAAGCCCTTAAAACGACCTTTCTCATGAACCACTTGATGGATCGTCGCTAAAATGGGCATGTAGCCTCTTTATTTAGATTTCTCTTCAGTCTGTTCAAATAGTTTTGCTTGAATATTTCAGGGGCTGCTAGAGCTAAGAAATAGAAAAAAACAACAATTTTGAATGACCTCTTGTCATGAACTACCAGATAGATCGTCATCAGTTGAGGTCTGTAGGATCCTAGTAAGGTCCTGTCTTAAACTCTTCAGTGTATACGACAGGAGGCACTTCACGCATTTTAAGGACCGCAACCAAATCTTTAAACAAGTTCTTCTTATAGACCCATTGATGCATATCCGCCAGACGTCGCCTGTCGCATCCTTGCAGGGCCCTATTTCATATACAAATGATTCTGTTTGGCCCTTTTTACAGCTTTCAAGACTAGACATAAAAAAAATTAAACCAACGTCTCTGCAAGAACAGCTTGATTTTCTCTTCATCAGGATTTGCCTATAAGCCTCCTCTATTAGATCCATCTAAAAACTGGTAACAATGTCTTTTCTTTTTTCTTAAATCCCTTTAGGAGCCAATAGGGCTAAAATAGAAAAAAAACCCAACTTTTTGTCGTAAATTTTTATTTAAAGCCTGATTATCTTCTCGATCTGTATCAACATTCTTATAAGTATGTTCAATTCTTGCCTTTAACCGATCACTAGGGCTTGAAATAGAAAAATTTTCTGACTGCTTCTCGTAAACCGGCTAGATGTATTTTTACCAGATGCGTTGTACACTTATACGAACATCTCTAAATTTATTGAAATGACTTTGACTCGTCTCCTTTGCCATCAGAATCAAAACAAAAACAAAAAAAGAAAAAGAAAACATGTTTTGAACAACTTCCTCTCATGAACTGTCTGATGTCTCGATCAAACTTTGTTGAAGTAAAATAATTTTATCTAATTTCTTATATTTTATGGGTAAAGCTTCTGTTACATATTATCATGCATAAAACCATTTTTATCCTGAGATATGATACATACTTGCACAAGTCTATTTATTTCTATACTGTGGTGATTTAGGTTACCTGCGCAGACATAAAGATAAATGGTAAGGGTAGATTTCCCTGAAGCAATACCAAACTGTGAAGGCAACTCGGGACATAGAGCAACCGACTTGCAGAAACTCCAGAGGTTGCGGACATACCATTACGGTCAATATCATTCCTACGACCATCTTGGATCTCCTGGGAAGCAAGATGATTAGAACCACAGGTACTGATGGAATCATGCTTGGAGGTGATGAAATAGAAGTAAGGAAAAAGACCAAAGAAGATGAAGCTAGAACTACCTGTTGTTATGGATATAAAGAAAAGGGACATGGCTCTAGATTAAATAGAATAAAAAAGTGGTGAACCATAGGTCACAAAACACGACATATATGACAATATTGCATGCTCGGTTTGATTAAGCATGTTCATGGACGATAGTGGAAAAACAAGCTACCGTACACATCCTCTAGCCACGCGTTGAGCAGAACTCAACATTTATACATGTCAAAAGTACCAAAATATAATTTAGAGAAACCCGAAGATGTATTCTATGATAATGCTTTTGCCCTTGGATAGACTAATAAACAGGACTTGGAAAAGAAAATTCATAACATGTGAATTATAAAAACATCACCTTCAAAACTGGATAAAGATAAAGTAGAATTTGACATTCTCTCAAATACTCAAATACATAATTGGCCAACCATGCATGTTTCAATAAAGGACGAAGATTTAAACTTGGCTGCTGTTTAAAAAGTACGAATGAAGAATTAAACACTAAAATTTAACAGACATAAGAAATAAATAAATCGAGCTCTTGACACCTAAATTGCCGGTGAAATTGACTTCAAATAATTCATTCAAAATTGAAATACCTTTTTTTTCTCTGTTAAATCTTAGCTCATTTATATTGCAGAAAATTTATTGAGTTCATTATTTCTACTGTGATAAATTTTCGGGTTAGATTGATAGCTTGATTTTGTATCCGGGACATCCGAGATAGTTCTCTTGTAATTAAGGACTTCTATGGTCTTCCTGTATTAGTTAAACAATAATTTATCATCAAGCATCACACGTTTTCACTTCGTAATTTTTAAGACAGATTCTGTAGGGTCTAACAGCACAAAACTAATGCATGAAATTATTGTGTCCGCAGATATTTTAACATTGTATGTAGAGTACGACTTGTTCTTTGATAAGAATATTAGATTACTTCACTAGTTGCAGGTGCAGATGGGAATATCCGGGTATAAGGAACAAGAAGGAACTATCAAGGTATTTGATTTTGTTCCGTTTTATGAAACAAGATATAAATTACTGCGTAAATTTTCAATATATATTCAGTTTGTAATATGTCATTTACAACACGGGGGTCATGGTGGAAGATGGAGTTTTCCAGCACCGGTGAAATCATCAGAAATCCCAGTCTGGTATGCAAGAATAAAATAGATTATTATAGTCAGTGTGTACTTGAATGTTTCTTTAAGGGACATTTATGTATAAAATTGTGCAAGCATTAACGGAAGAAAACATAATTATCCATTAAACTTCAGTGAAGTGATTTTTCTTGAAATTATTTTTTTCCGATTTGATTATTGAAAAAGAAGATATTTTATTTACTTCGTCAGGGATTTGAATTCTAACGATGCGTATGCTGCAGTTAACGGTTTTCTGTCAGTTTAGATGAATGTCCCTTAAATCTAACAGACGTTAGAATTATAATACATCATGATTATGATGACATCTAAATTGCTGTTGAAATTGACTTCAAATATTTTCTTTTAAAATTAAATACCATTTTATCCCCATTAAATCGTGGCACATTAATAACTGTGTTATCCATTTTTGTGAGATACACAGCCAGTTTGATTAATTACCTAATATCGTAAAGTTTCTCAAAATGTCTTCTTAACAATTTAAAGATGAATGTAGATGAGATGATAATGGAGTTGTTACCAGAGGAATATCACAACAACTTCAAACCTCACAGAAATCAAATGAAATAAATAAAATAAAACTGTTGGCAAAAAAGTCGTTTTGAAAGGGAACACAAGATATCCTTTTACACATTAACAGTCTAATATTAAAAAGAATGCACCTACAATAAACTGAGACTTGATTACCTTCCAGTCCAGTCCAGTGATACGTGTAAGAGTGATCTTGCTCCATATGATGTCTTTACAATTTTTGCATTGTGTGTTCGTGATCCTTATTCTAAAATAGCAGCACGGACGGCACGAACCATCCAAACATGTGATATCGGAAATAGTATAAACATTAAAACAATATTGAAGAATCAAAATCTGGATTTGATACTCTACGTCCTTTTGATGAGTTGTCAATCGGATCAAATACGATTTCTTGTCGTATTATTTAAGAAATTATGTTACGAAAGACCATGGGCTTGATGACATGGACAGAGGTAGCATGCATTTCCACTATCGTCCATAATCAAGCTCAATCAAACCGAGCCTGCAACATTTTCATTTTTGTCACGCTGGGCGACCAATGGAGATTCCACTTTTTCTATTTTAATATTTAAGTAAAAACTTCCCAAGATATTAATGTATTATATTCCCAGTCGAGTTGTTGTGAACAGAATTTGTCTAAATAGTTACCAAAACATTAAGCAGAATAAATGTGATTTATTTCTTTGATAATGAAGCGTATGCCATTTGAGTATAGGGAAGAAAGTGCGCAATAATTCGACTAAAACAGGTACATATGAAGAAACTAGATAAAAGTTTCATAAGCTGTTTAAGAAAAACAGTTTTTTGCCATTGTAAACTCTTCGGCACGACATTATCTTCAGATTCTCTTACATTGCCATTTGGCGTTATACATTGCCATTTGGCGTTAATTGTTTTGTTTGGGTAATAGGGGATACCGGTTTTCAATTTTGTATTATATGAAATCTATTTTAAACTATAAACTCTGAAGAATATTATTAACATTCTTTGTTTGATTTTATTTTACTGTAGTCAGTCGTTCGACACCTGAAAAAACAACATCAAAAACATTGGCTTACAATTGTAAGTTAACTGGGGAATATTTCTTAAACGCTATATATTACAGACAATTTTTTGTTTATATAACCAAGAAAGAAAAATTAAGCTTGATGGAATTAAACGACCTTTGGGATAAGTCTTTCTAAACAGAGACTAAATCAAACCCATTAAGACTGTCTGTTGTTTATACGACTGGTGTTTTTCAAAGACACGTTTTCCAGTGTCGGAATGTTCTGTTTTGAACGGGAGTTGCGTGTAATCGCCGAATTTTCGGTTCATTGAGCAGTTAACAAATAAATCAATCAGAAATAAAGTACAATCACTTCATCAGCAGATAAACAATCATTCACTCTAAATGAGTGTATCTGTTAGATTTGCAAGATCTGGAACTTGTACAAAAAGAAAAAGAAAAAAGTTGAACAAATTTGTGAAGACGCATCGGAACATTATTATTTTTATTTGTTTTATAATTCAATGTTGCGTATGTCGTTTTATTATCTAACCATCTTTATCTTGTAGAAAACAAATAAGCTTTCACTGTAGATTATATTTGTTGTTTTCTGTAGTACCACCCAATTAGAAATAGTATGCACTTAATGATTTTTAAACGGCTTGTTAATCATAACCATGTTTTAGTTGTGTGATATTTTGTTATTAATCAAATACAATGTTGTGTTTTGAATTACTCATTGTTCATCATTAAAAATATTATCATTTGTTTACTCAGATGCAATAATATATAAACATTAATTACAGTCAACATAAAAAAAAGAGATGTTTTACAAGAAAATTGAACAGCAATTAAGCTACTAAAAATTGTCATTTTATTGACATACGCCTTGTTACCCGGAAAAGGACTCCAAGAAAGGCACCCTTTCGGATATTTTAAAGTTTTTAACATGGTACTAGAGTCTTGGAACTGTAAAACGTTTACATTTATTATATATTTGCAGTAATGTCCAGCACTAAAATTGAAAAAGAAAAGTAAGTTGTTCGTTTTTTCTTTTAGCCCGCCATATGAGATATTTGACAGACTGCCGCTGGCAATTTAAACTAAGAGAAACAACTATTGTAAAAAATAAGATATTGACATACGAAATCGACAAATATCATCAATAAAAAGAGAATATAAATCGTAAATGAACTTCTCACAATTGCTAGTAAACGAACAACGTTTTTGCCAACAACTCACCCGTCCATTACATGTTTTGCTGTTCTGTCCCATACTATTCCTTCTCGTGTTCTGCTTGGTATCTAAAATGCTCTCAAAAAGATGTCCCTCGTAAAACAATTGCCAATTGTAAAGAAAAAACAACACAATTTTCAATTTTCAAAACTGCTGAAAACGATGTTAAACCAAGTTATGTGAACTTTAAGCATTGTGACATTATTACAAATGCATCACAGCTAGGATAATTATGTAACACTTCTTAGACGAGTTAAAATGTCCGGAAATGTGGCCCCATTCATGAAGTCCATATATAGTTAAATTGACAATCGTTTACTAGAATAATATACATGTTTTATCTGTTGTTCAATATTCATATAAAACAACTTTTACTTTCTAACTGACTGTGTGATCAAATTTTCGTTTATTCCATAAAATATATTTCCCCTTTATATTATAAAATAGAAGTAAAAGTGGTGTCTATTTGCCCCATAATTTCCTTGTGTTCTAATAAAAAGATCGATAAAGACTACGTATTTAGTGCTTATGTTTGTTTTATGTGATCATTTGATACAGAAGCATTTCAATGAATACTACGTACATTTTCCACAATGATGATCAAGCCAGGCTTTTAATTTGATCATCTTATTTTCTTCTCATATAATAACATGGCCTGGAAATTATCTATTATTTAAGTGCCAGTCAGGTTGTCGTTTGTTCAAGAATTGTTTACCTCAGCATAACTATGTTTATGGATAATTATGGAAGCTACATCATCAGAGGCGAAAGGGTGGCTGATGTAAAATTCCCTCGGGACTTTAACTAGGTTCGAAAGGAGATGATTTTTATTCAGATGTAAATATCTATTACTATTTGATCTTTAAAATAATGAAGTTTTAAGTTTTAGGTAAATCTCATTCTGGGGATGAAACTGAATATTATGCATCATTGATCTTCATTTTAATATCTTGGTATTCTTGTTAGAATGGCCACATAGTATAAACTGTCAGTAACACGTGGTGTGACTTTAAAAAACTATAAACCGACTAACAGAAGTGCAATTTTCAGGCGTAAGAACTTTACTTTTAAAAAATTAAAAGTGAAACAAATTCTGAAAACACTTCAAAAGGGTAGTTTTAGGACATTATATGATAGAAGATAGAAGATTACTTGAACTTTCAATGATACATATAGGAATTATTGTCTTTATACTGATTTGATCCTTATTTTACATGCTTTTCCTGCAGGCTCTCAAATGATAACACTTGTAAGCTTACTATATCTACAAATACTACAAGTAATGTCTCGGAATAATGATATGAAAGGTCTGGAACAAATAGAGAATACTGTATGTAACAAAGGAATGGCAGAGAATAGATAGAATACAAAACTAACTAATAAAAAGTTTCTGCTAGAAAAGAAGCAGGCCGACTTGCTGGAATAGCATATGCCTGCTCTTTATATGCTGATTATTCATAATTTCCTTCGTTAACAGCGAAAGCAAATCTGAGCCGCACCATGAGAAAACCAACATAGTGCGTTTA
The DNA here is from genome assembly GCF_021730395.1 of Mercenaria mercenaria. Taxonomy (NCBI): domain Eukaryota; kingdom Metazoa; phylum Mollusca; class Bivalvia; order Venerida; family Veneridae; genus Mercenaria; species Mercenaria mercenaria. The sequence continues at coordinate 26,948,226 of NC_069369.1, forward strand.
CGACAAGCATGGATCCAGACCAGCCTGCGCATCCGCGCAGTATGGTCAGGATCCATGCTGTTCGCTAACGGTTTCTCTAATAGCAATAGGCTTTGAAAGCGAAAAACATGGATCCTGACCAGACTGCGCACTATGTTGGTTTTCTCATGGCGCGGCTCATCTATATTTTTTTTCAAAAATAACCAATTATCTAGAGTGTTTAAGGTGGATTCTGTTGATACAGGTATGTTCATCAAAATGCCATTGACTTTTTATCAAGTTGCATTTATTTGAAAACATAAGTGAACAGAAATCTCTGTCACCAGCAGAGATGTCATTTGTCATTTGTATTTTATGTTTAACAATGCACTTTTTACGTATTTACAAAATGAAAAATACAAATTCTCTTTCTCCCCAACGCTTTGTATCTGACAGAATGATCTTGTTTTGGATAATTTATTTAAAATTTGGCATTGTCTACTCGTGGTCTATTTGTTCAAATAAGTTAGAAGCTACTATTGCAAAAAGACTGCTGATGACGTTAAAAAACCACACCATAAATGATTATAAAATGAAAAACCAGATTTGACCACCTAAGAAGTGTTTCGCTCCAATGAATTGATAATCTGTTAAATTGCTGTTATATTCTTGAACATTTTACAAAAAAGCAGAAAAATTTCAGAGAAATCAACCATTTTCCATGTTAAATATAAAGAATTGGTGTTGCTGTTTGTGCTTTATCGAATCTTTTATTGATATAACCGGGAAAGTAAACATAACTTTGATTGAAATGTAATGACCCTTACAACAAATCTCTGTATAGACAGATTCAGAGAGAAAGTTGTAAGATTTCCTGTTTTCAGACAACCCGTGTTTCGGGTGCGTGCGTTTTCCCAGTCATGGGAGATGTTGCTCTTGAACGGAAATTACCTGCACTTGCAGGATAGTTTGTTCATCAAACAGCTATCTGATAAATCCACCTGGTTAAATGTTACTTTACCAAATCAGTTCTGACATTCGACACAAAGTTTCTTTTATTCATTTTATTTTCTTCGAATTTTGTGATATGACCAAAACAGCGTGTACATAACGCTGTAAAAATCTAAATTAGAAAGGACATATTTCTTCTAATTCAGAATACTTTATGTGTTACGTTACATATTTTTATTAAAGAACACAATGAGTGGCAAAACATAGAATGCATTTATATGTAACACTTCCAATAAAAAGCTGCTCTGGCAGATGTTGTGGGGTCTGACACCATATTGTTGTAAAAATATAAACGGTGTGCGCAAAACTAAAAAAAAAGTATTATAAACCCACCGCAAATACACCCTTGCATTGTAACACAAACACATCCAACGTTATCTACAGTCAGCTGTATTTACTTTTGGAAAGGCATAGTTGTCATATAAGCATCGTCATATACAATATTTATAGGTTATTATAATTGTAATTAGAAATATGCACAGTTCTGCAGCAGAGTTATTGCACTACTTCAAGAGCGCAGTATAATTCCACGAAAGAAGGAGAGCTTATTTCTTGGTACAGAACTAAAATCTGTTCTTAAATACGCATCAGTTCTACTCTCATTAATGTCACATAAATGACATACATTTGCTATTTAGTATAAATACCTAATCAGCATTAACAAACTTTTGAACATGATGACACACATGAAATGACGTTAAAATTTATGTCACGCTTCAACTACACGTATGATCAAATATTGACTTATCAGATCCTATTGGTAGTATATTGAGTATAAAAATATGTATGTAATAATACGATGAGTAACACCAAACAACACGATATGAACAAAGTCTTGGCCGAACAAGCCCTGAAAAGCTTATGGTAATAGAGAAGTGTTTACTCAGATATCTATTGTATTATAGGTCATATGGCAACTTTCCACAATTTCATAGTGGAGGATGACCCCAGGTGCACCTTTAAGCATCATTTCAGGCACGGACGAACACCTTGTATGAACCAACAACCTTCAACCAGCCAGCTGGATGGCTTCCTCCTACACTCCTAGCACGGTTCCGAACTTACAACGGTGAGTGACAAATGATTCTTTTACACACGAAGGCACAAGAAGGCCCCTGTCTTCATCTTTAGGTTGTGTGGGAGATATTATTGAAATCAGCAAACGGTAAAGAGTTAGTTAGAATTATAGAACTATAGTGCATTTAATGGAACTAATACAAGGAAGTAAAAGTACAACATTATGGTTTAAGATAGCGTAAGCTATGTTGTAAGATTGTTTGCCCTGTCAGTTTGACAACAAAGTTATTGAAACAACATTTTGGAAAACATTTGTCGTTAAATTTTTTTTTACATTTTTACATTTCGTTGTGCAAGAAGTAAAATTATATGATTAATCAGATATGACGTGAAGCTAAACATGTCAACAGCTACTTCAGTTTCTCGCCACATTCATAAAACGTCTACACTAAATACTACATCAAATTCAGACTTGAAACAAGATATTCTGATTTTTCGAAGACGTGAAATCAATTTTCCGTATCCTTAGAAACAGACGTCTATCAGGGAGGTTCCACGAAATGTGAAAGTTGATGAGGCGAGGAAAACTGCTTTCTATATGAATTGTTTGCGTTCACCGTTAATGTTTAAATATCGAGAGTCTTTATGTCTTCGGATTTACAACAGAAAAGTCCGTCAAAAATTAAAGACTAACTCTGTTGAAGCAGGCTGATAATATCGCATAAAAGATTTTTATTTCAACATTTGAGAGCTGATCTTGAAAACCAATTCAAACAACATATTTAACAATACACAAATAAAATAATCTATTTCTGACAAAGTTACGCTAACATTCCGTTAAAAGCAGTCACAGAGCATCTTTGTACATCCAATATGCATGAAAATATATCTAAGAAAAGATGTCTAAGTTTTTTTGTCAATGAAGATACAATGTCAAAACCCTGCCTATATATTTCTTGCCTACCTAATAAAATAAAGTGGCAGGTGATGTGATACGCGTTTGGTGAAAACAAATAAATGGAATGTTTTGTACACAACATTTAAAATAAAATTTCATATCAAAACTTTTTAATGACTTTGATAATGAATTTGTGAAGACTTGTTTAATACAAACAATATAATACATACTTCCGAAAATTTAGACTGAATTAAATCTCCCCACCTCCCACCTCCATATGGCGCGAATGTTGGCGAAGGTCTACATGCCATTTTTAAACAATACATATTACTGATGTTCTTTCATAAAGATGCCTTTCCTGTTGAAAATTAATAAAGGCAACGGAGGAGTATAACGTTATGTTGAACAGTATTAACTGATTTTGGCAAACACAGATATATTGAGCCGCACCATGAGAAAACCAACATAGTGCATTTGCGACCAGCATGAATCCAGTCCATGCTGTTCGCTAACGGTTTCTCTAATTGCAATAGGCTTTGAAAGCGAACAGTATGGATCCTGACCAGACAGCTCTATGTTGGTTTTCTCATGGTGCACTATTATGTTAAATACATGAAACTGGTTGTTTTATGAAATGATTCATCGCTTTGTTGTCCAGTGTTGAATCTACAACGACTGGTAGAAACGAAACATGCAAGTAGATGTTAAATTAGCTCTTCAAAATGTAGGAAAATGGACAAAATATTACCCAAAACGCGCCGATTGTCAAAATGTGTTAAAGACTGACTTACTATTTAGATGATTAGGCAGTTGTGGGAGACATGCGCTTTTCTCAAAAGCATCTCTAGTTCTAATCTGATTTTATATTCTAATGGACATATTTCGACATGACTCTCAAGATAATCAAGTAAAATCTTTTAAGTCATGACACATTCATAAATGATTGTCTTTCATTGAAACAGGTATTTCATATGCAATTCTGAAATGCAAGTTATTAAAAGAATGAGAGGAAAACTACCACATATGCATATTAACCTGCATTTTTGAATAAAGATTTGTGTATATATATCACGCACCATATATCAGGAACTGATTCAATACGAATGTCAGATGACACTGATAGTTACGTAAACTTTTCTAGTTCTTCCGTTCACTGCACTATCGCAGAAAATGCATACAACAGATAATGATCAAATATCTACAGAAATCAGACGTAAATGAGAATTTCATCCCTTTAATCTGTTCGTTGGCATTTATTGTTGAAAATTTATTTTGAATTAAAATGAAAATTAATGAGCTATGTTAGAAGGAAAATTAACATACACAAACTGTTAAGCAGTCTCCATAGTAACATAAAATGTTCACTATAATTTTACGCAATCAGAGGGGATGTTTTGAAGTCTAAAAGTGCAAATGCAGCTGGTCTGTACTCTCAATAACAGTTGTTTGAAAGATCTGAAAACTCACGAGAGGTGATGATGGCTTTGATTATTTATGAAGCACATGTATTCTCCTATTGCATAAATATAATTCAATGAACTGAAAGGCCAATATCCTAACATTAAAAACGTTGGACCTGACTGGGTTGATAAAAATCACAACAGATAGATATAATGTATTACATATCGAGGGATGAGCGGAAAGCTGTTGTTATTCATTGAATTTTAAGAGCAATTTACGATAGTTTTTCACAAAACTTGGACACACATGTATTCTTATTTTATTTGTATGTTAATGTTACCTTATTATATTTTTCAAGACTACATTTTATTAGAGTGAAATAAAAATCACATCAGTTCAAAAGTACAGAAAAGACAGTTAGAAACTTTTGTTTTAAAAGTGTTCTTAAAACCGTATATAATCAAAAACATTTGTTACCAATGCTTAAAAATATAGTTAATTGAAGTCTTATTCAAGTAGGAGTATTCTCCATTTTTTTTTGTTTAACAACAGTTCCCTTTACTTTAGACACAAAATCATTCAACATACTATAGTTCATAATATATATAAGTATGTTCATGGGTGAAATGTTAGACCTTCAAGTGAAAACAAGCAAAGGATTACATGAATAATAAAACACATCCTTGAGATTAGTTGTCACTTCAAGTGATATCACCACAAATAGGTTACAGAGTTTCTCTTACTGCTCATCACAAAACATTGAGTGATAACTATGAAATTGTAGCATATACATATGTTTATGACATGTGTGGATCCAGACACACTTGCAGCAAAACATCTGACATAGCAGCATTACAATGGACGCGAGGCTATGGCAAATGTCAAAACAAAATTCAGGTCAACACCTACTTATAACAATACAGTCCGTTTTACCAATTATACCAAAGTGAAAGCACATGTAGATCAGGTATTGTTTACATTAACAATTTGACATTTGGCAATCCCGGTGATAAACAAGTAACAAGTACTTTAGCAAATCTATTCATTCTGGTACAAGCTGCTACACAAGAAAAGTTTAGAAACAGGAGGGTAAAAGTTTAGTAGAATACCTCAATTTACTTTTAGTCTGTTTTGGTAGCGGGTACACCCCCATCCCCTAAATTGTCAAATGTCAATTTAGGGGCTCCGTTAATGGGTGCTGCGTTTTAAATTTGACATCAAGTTATGTATTGATGTATATATGCACTTTTGAACGTGTACATGTGCATGAAAAGAGTGCTATATAAATGTGGTATAATAATGTGTAGTATATTTTAAACATAGGTCAGGTACAGTTGTAAATGCATTGCCTTTTATGATACGATGATGCCAGAAAGTTTAGCATAGAAACATAATTGAAAACAGATCTTTATGAAAGATGCTTAAATGCCATACATAAAGGTTAAAAACTGCATTCAAATTATTTAACTACAATTAGCTAACTTAACAACAAACTTTAATTTAAAATTCAGTCCAGTAATGTCTGCTGTCTTCTTATCTTAGAGATATCTTTTCCGTTTCTGCAGGTCTTCGATATTCCCTTAAAAGTACTCTTTGGTCACTTGTGTCACTACCATAACTCTAAATGACCAGCTCTGCTATTATATTTTTCTTGGACTCAGTTTGAATACATTTTCTGCTTCATACTTTGTATATGCATAATGGAATTCAAATGGAATTTAAAAAGCTAAAGACAAACAAAATGTGATCTAGGATAAGTATGGTCTTACAAAGCTTCACTAAAACGCGTTAGCTGTAGTTCCCATCGGAAAACATTTATTTGATTATTAACTCCATTTATTTTTATATATGTCGTCTTCTATGCGGTCGTAACGATTCTGAAATAAGCCGACAAGTGCGGTTAAATAATGAGGCAGTCCCGACTCTATTTTGTCTGAAAAGAAAACAAGATGACAGTATAAAAAGCCGGATAACAGTTTTATCGCCCTAGACGAATTCGTAAAAGCGTATTATAACATGACATTGAATACCCGAAAACACTTTATATCTCGACATTATTTGTCTTTACATTAGCTTTAAGAAACTTTAAGGACAAATACATTGTAAGCAGCCTTGTGATAAAGGTGAATAGATGTATAGTTCAGTCGATGGAATTGTTGTAACAAGTTTCGTTCAAATGGTTTGATATTTCATCGTTTTAGGTTTTCTTTTTCCTTAATTTTAAGTTATCAAACCTTTGCAATAAAAGAAAAGAAGAGAACCCACACAAAGGTCCGAAAAAGATTATATCTCTGTTACCTTAACACAATTTAGATTTTGCTTGGAATGTGAAACATACCCATTGTACCATCAGATGTCGAACGACTGGCTATAGGGTAGGTAGACCGAGGTGATAAAAGTTCGTACACATAATTTCTACAGGAGCAGGTTATATATTTATCCATACCACTAGCTACACCGAACCATAATAATAATTAAAAGAAAATCTACACAAAATGTAGTGCCAAGGCGTCTACCACATGTACTTCAAGGTGATATACTTTTATATTTCTTTCGTGAAACTGCTTTCACAATCTGTTTCTCAAAGATAAACACTGTAAGGGTAGATACGTTAGATTAAGATTTAGGCATACAAATTTGTTTGTTTCCAGTATCCCGACCTACCCTAAATTTTTGGCCCGACCTTAAGTGTTTTATGGCCTAGGAGAATTTTTTCAACTTTTAAACCAAAAATTGCAAAACTGTACTTTTTATGCTTTAAACATTGTCAGTGATGTCAGAAATCAACTTAGTGATGTTCTACAGGCATAACCTCTTATTTATATTCATTTTTAGACACAAAGATAATTTCCGAAAAGTCCCACCTAATAATAATAAAAAAGGACCGACCTACCTATCCTAATTTCTTTTAGCATGTTGCCGGAAACAAACAATCATTTTTTAGACCTTATCAAATCAAACGCTTGTACTTTACTTCGTCTTCTTTTAATATCTTTTTCCTCCTCAAACAAATTCCATACGCATGTTTACAAAGAATTCTGTAGAATGTCAGAATAGATTTGACACAGTAAATTTAAATTTGGTTGATTTATTTGTTTCATAATTAATGAACCAATGCTTTCAGTGCACTCAGCATTGGAACACATACACTAGAAACATCAGTTGCTTTGACTACAGGCAGCCTCAATGTTTTTCTTAGTCTGTATGTAGAAAGATTAATGACAAAGGTTGATATATTTTCCATAAAACTTGTAATGTTTTTTTTAAGTTATCTAAGCAAAATACTTATTTCAGACGATACCATTTAATTATTGATAAAGCAAAGATATCGAAACCAGGGAATACTGGTGATAGTAACAGACACATTCCTGACTTTTGTAACAAACGTACTCATATAAAAATTAATAAGAAACAATGCATTTACAATTATTGCAGAATACTAATTTATAAGTTCGTAAAAACATTAATGTGTGGAAATCTGACTTTAATTTTTTAATTCATCTTATGTATTATTTGTAAATGTATTATAGCAAGTGCTGGTGCAATGGTACCTTCAACGCTATATGAGAATAAGAAGCACGACCAGAGCATAAGAACATGCCTGGCTCAAACATGGCATCCAAAACAAGAATAATCATAGGCAGTTTTAAAAAAGTCTCAATTACGAACGCGTGTTTTTTTTCTTTTTTCTTTTTTTTTTGTAATGAAAGAGTTAGAATATTAGTTTTTCTGTGATGTTTATTCTTGGCATAATTATCTGAATTATTCCGCAAACGGTCACATTTCTATTGTGGCCTTTTAGAAATTTTTTTACAAAATCAGTCTTTAAATCCTACCCATTATTTATAAAAGAAGAACTGATTATTTTAAACAATTTAAACAATGCTCTACAATATAAATGTCCTTAGTCTGAAAACAGTGGTACTCAATTTCAAATGAATTATTTGAAGTCAATTTCACCAGCTATCAAATTGTCAATGACTTGATTTATTATAATTCTAACTAAACGTCTGTTAATATTTAGTGTAACATTCACCATTCGTCGAATTTTATAAACAGGAGCCATTCTAAGCATTTATATGGTTGGGCCGTAGAATGATGCAAAATTACATACTACACTTTATAAAAAAAGCACAATATTATTTGTCCTAATGAAGAATTATACAAAAATTAGTGTTTTGGATAAACATGAGAACATATAGATCTAATACATGGAAAATTCATCGCATGGAAGATAAATAGACATACAACGTGGATACAGATACCGGAAATTTGACGACTTGTCTATTTAGCTTTAGATCAGCCACAAAGATCACATCAGAACAAACTTAAGTGTCATCAACCACTAAGTTATTCAGCGGTTATTTATATCATATTTATATATTTGGACACTAGGATATAATATGTAACTACTATTACGCATGGGAACCTTTTGAATCAGACTTGACACGTGTTACACAATATATGAACAAAACAGAAAATATATCACAGACAAGGTTCAGTACAGTAGTTTACATCGAATATGCATGCAAGTAGGTCTACAAAGGGTTCACCGATTTTTCTCTCAGAATTGAGATAATAAAAAGCCAAGTCTACAGAGCTGCCTTGTCTAACTGATAGAATACAGATGAAGATTATGTGACTAAAAAGTTAGGTGTAAAACAGTTTAATGCAGTATCTTTATGAATCGTACAAATACAAAGCTCTGTTTTTAACAATGTTTTATCTTTCTGATGATTTAGAAAACAAAGACTTCATTATACTAATTTCAATAGCCAAACTATTTATTTTAACAACCACTTTCAGCAGGTAAGTGGAAATGTGGTTCACAGTCAAGAATGTCATAAGTTGTACGAATTCCCAAAATACGGTTTCTGAAGACCAACTTCGACGTCCATAAACAATATTTTGAAATATTACATATGACATGAAGATACATCTTGGAGAATATGCAGCCAGCAATGTTCCAAGTAATACATTTGAATTTAAAGATCAAGCCTGCTTGTGACACAAACGTAATACATTCATTTTTTTCATTTTTATGGGTTTAAATGAAATATTAATAGTTATGGGCGACTGCATTGCAATGAAGACTAAAGTGTATCAGTTTGTTAAACAGCAATGCTTAGTTGCATATTAATACTATGTGCATTTTGCAGTTGACAAAACTTTTATAATAAGACAATTGGCAATAACATTTATAACGAGGCAATAGGCAAAACATTTATAGAAGCACTTATTGAGGTAAAATAATTATTACAAGGCAATTGACAAAAAAGTGCAGTTATAAATAGACAATTTACAAAAAAATGTTTGATGGGACAGCTGGTAAAAACACTTTGCAATGAGACTATTGAAAAAAAAGTGTAATTAAATAAAGCACTTACAAAACAACTTACACTGAGGTACTTGGCAAAATCGACATTAATATTAAAGGTTCGTCCCTTGTCCCAAAACTTTTGATCAAGCAGACAACTTAATGACAATTTCATGAGATTTTGTATATCTTATCACCTCCTTTAAATATGCTTGTTTATTTTATTTCTATTCAAATATATATTAACACATATTTACTAGAAACATCCTTGAAGATCAACGCCGGCAACACAGATAATGATAAAACGTCAGTGGAAATCACATGTAACCAAGACTCCAGCTGGCATTTATCTTTTATGATTTAAAGTGAGGGAATAATCTGTTCTAAGGCAAGACTAAATAAACTTACACAAGCTGATTGGCGCCGGCATTGCCCTCATGTAATGTAAATCAGAGTTAAATAAATTCTTAGAGGATGTTTCTAGTTTGTTTTGCAGCTGTTGAAAAGTAGCACTGGATGCTCCTCCTTGCACCAAACACATTGATTTTCCAAATTGTGAAAAGACAATTTCCTTAAATCAAAAGATTAGAACAAGCGAAGGAGAGGAGAGACAAATTGAAGTTGTCTTTCAGACTGGGATACGGGTTAAGATTCATAATTGGTCATATATTTGGAAAACAATGCATGCTGTTGACTTGTTTTAGCTCAGTTCCGTAAATATAGAGCTACATATCTTGAAAGACATTGAAACAAATGACATTTGAATTCTATATTTAAAGTTCAGTAGCATAATTCTGTTACTATAATTTGTCCTTCTGCGAAGTATCAAATAACTCACTAATAATCTTTTGGATATTGAGAATAGGAGGTGTGGATGTACATAGCAACTTTGTTTGAAATATGCATCAGTTCGTATAAGATATTATTTCCTGCATTGAAAGTGTCTGTACAAACTATCAATTAAATAGTTCACATACTTTCGTTAAAATATGCTAAAAGCTACAGCAAATGTCAAAACAAATATGTAAGATGTACATTCAGAGGCATAGAAAGCAAACAAGCAAAATAATTGCAGACACAGTTTAACTGTGGTAATGAAATTAGCAACATATGTCACACGGAGCTTACACACTGTTGTTGTGATAGGTAATAACAAAATACGCAAGGAGATCATTTGGAGGCATAAGACGCAACCAAGTAAAACAATAGCAGACACGGTTCGATTGAACCTGTTCATGAGAAGATATGAAATGTGCAACAATTCGCTAACCCTAGCACCATTTTAAGCGGTATTCTACACAGATAATTTGAGTTCCATTATCACAAAAGACCAGACAACATGACAAGTAAGGGGAAGACTACGTCCGCCATATATCATTAAAACAATTGTCGTAATTTTAGTTACTGAAATCATTTAGAGTTTGATGTACCGAACATATTAAAAATGTCATATTATGTCAGACGTATTTCTCAAAATTAAATCCCATACCTCACAAATGGACATAAAAAGAACATTGATCAACGACAATACATAAGTAAATATCAAGAGCTGTTGCACAAAAATGCTATACAAAAACCTAACCAAAATTGCTCAGTAGAAAATGACATACCTTTGGGAGAAAGTAAAACAGAGTTATTGAACACGTGCAGTGCACGCTGGATCATCATAGTGACCAAGTGTACGAAATTTCAATCCATTCCCACAATAGATAATGAGATACCAAATTAAAAACATAAAAAAATTACCAAAACTTGCAAAAGAAGCAAAATAGACGCAACGTATGTTTCATTATTTCCTCCTTTATTCTCTACAACTAGATAGTCTAGATATAATGTTAGTGAAAAAGAAACAAACTGAAGAAAAAATAAATATGGTACATAGATGAAAGGAAGAAACAATTGCATTTCTCCTTTCCAACGTGTTTTATTTTTGCTAGATAGAGAGATAGTGGAAGGAGACAAAGATAAGGTTGGTAAAAATAAGAAATATGGTTGTAATGTGTCTTAAAGAGACAAATCAGCTTCATAAAGATGTAGAAGTAAGATGTAAATGTGCAGAGTGGAGGATATGACTGTCTCTTCTGCTGCTCTTGTTCATAATGATGCTGGTTCATAAAACGGAACTTAAAAAAAAAAACTCTTTCATAATGGAAACGAATAACTCTTTCACAATAGAAACAAAATATCTCAAACAAATCAGCGTTAATTTGTATTATAATTCATATTTCTGTGTTATAAATCTAAGAGCGGGCCTAAAGGAATGAAGGTGATGTCACACATTCATAATTATGTAAGTCTCTACAGCCAAACCATATCCTTTTTTTAAAGAAAAACAGCAAAGAAAAACCTTAACTAAAATTTTATCATTCCAGAATTTAGCATTCGAAGTAAAACTTTGTAAAAGAATAATTCAGGAAAGTTATTTCGGTAAACACATTTATGACATTTATAACACCACTTTATTTTGATTATATTTCCACGTTTCAAACACAATGATTGCACCAAGACTCTTCACTTAATTTAATTAATAACATTTTCCTGATCAGCTGACCATGAAATGCTCCAAAGTTTCATTTTCTGAGAATAAAACAATCATTTCATCAGTTATTTTATTCGTGTAACACCTGCCGTGCAGACATCAAAGAGAAAACCCTCACTGCTGAGGATAATTACAGAAAATACTACCTGAGGTAGTATATAGCTTCTACTTGGTTACTCATTTCAATGTTATTGTTTGGCATTGATCTCAGCACTGGACTGGGCTTTTTATGAGATTTCATTGCTCTTTTGAATAATAGGGAAACAGCAGTGAAAATGGCAGTTATTGGCGTAAAACAGAAACTGACAGAAAATATGCATTAAACATGGACAGATTACATTAAACATTGGTAGACATTATATTAGGGGAACAGATGATCAGATAGAGCCATGACAATGGACTCCGCAGACCCTATCCAGCAATTAGTATACGCAGTGAATGTTTGTTTTTATCATAATCAGAGATGAATAGCAAAAAAGTTTCACCAGAGCTTAGAGATTGAATAATGGAAAATATGATTAAGAAACAATATTATAAACACCATAGAACTGGAGGTCATGATATACAAAAGTCTGAAAAATTCCCTATGTAAAAATATGCTTTTATCATCACCTGTTATAATTTGTTTTATATTCGATATTGTATGAATTGATATCTAATTTAAGATTGCCAAATTAACGTATTTTAAGAACAAAAGACACCAATTTTCAGATTTTATTTGGCATTAAACATGCCATCTAAACTAACTTTTTTTAACAACAAAAATTGATTCATAATTAATGATTATATCAAGACAAAAATGGCAAGTGTTGAAATCATGAATTTTTAATGATGCAGATACAATCTCAGAAGACAGATCCAGAGTGTAAAACATATTAACATTCTCCGATTTTTCTGAATCTCCTGTTAGACCCATTCTTGATGCACTTTGGTAAGTGCTGTAAGTCTTCAAAACAATTAAGATTCCTAATCCAGAACTTTAGACCGAGGAACCAAAATAGTATGGAATATGAAATACAGTTACAACAAAAATCCAGCAATATCTATTGAATCACTTCAAATTAAAACCTTAAGTTAAATTCTTAAAGGCTTGAATTATCAGAATGAATAATTAGTGTTGTAACTTTGTAACTAATTAAATTAAATGTTCCTCAAAACGGAACTTTTTAATACACCAGTTTTTAAATTAACATCGTATCAGTTTAATATTTAAAACTGACGTCATAAAATTAAGTAAAAGAAAGATACTGTGGTAAAATTATGATTATTATTTTGGATAAAGTATAATCTAAGTGCAGAGCATGTAAATCTTCAATGGGAATTAATAATTAGTGAACTTAAGTACCGGTTTTAATAAAACAATATATTTTCTTTACATGGCTTTACAATGGAAAAGGGTCAGTGCATACGACTGTATCAAAACATGTACCTCTATAAGTTTAATCAGCCTGTATATATCATGTTAAAAGCATATACCTTTCTATGATATCTAGCACTCAAGTTCGATCTTTAAAGAGCCTAGTATCCTAACATTTAGAACGCCCTGGTAGATAGTTGCCTGACAGTGACAAAAATATAAAGGCTATGAAATCCAAAAACAAATTTCATATGAAACACAATCTGAACAAACAAACTGTGTAGGCACAATGTTCGTATTTTTTTAAATGTCTACATTATATCAAAATAAGTATTGAGTCCCAATACATTGGTTTCGTTCTAAAATTGTTACTATACCATTGCAAAAAATAAATGAAAATTAGATTGCACGTATCGGCTCCGCTAAAATTCTGGCAGAGAAGATTTAAATGTAACTAATTTATTTGACATGAGATCAGGAATTGAGAATTCGACTGGCATCTGGCTTTCTAATTACTCACGTAATTTCCAAAGGAATGAGATGATTATGCCATTAAGTTTCTTTGCTCGAATTTCAGGAAATGATTTTCAACAGACTTGTTTAACCCCAGAGACGGTTAATGCTAAACACGACTGATTCTGCCTTAGCGACCAGTGTAGATCATGATCAGCGTGCACATCCATGCAGTTTGATCATGATCTGCACTGTTCGCCATTCAGTCAGTATCTTTTTGGTAAGCGCCCCTTTTAACAGTTAATGTTACTGTCCAAATTGAAAGATGGACGAGTTCATTAGAGAAATTTAGCAGGGCAAGGGTTATTGCTATAAAATTCAAGGTAAGGAAGCAGGTATAACAAGATCTGTTGAACATAGTGCGTCATTTGATGTTTAGTTTAGGACTTTCAACTAAGTTTTGTATCCAGTATCATATGCAGCAGAAAGATCAGGTAAACAATATTCCCTAGAGTACGGATCAAATAATCATGGAGTAATTAGTATTTCACAATTAAACGAATAACCAGAACACTGACAATATGCTTGCCGTAAAGTGTGTAAACTGCAATATCATAATACTTTCTAGTAATAACGTGATGTTTAGGTAGCATTATCTAATTATGTATTTCTAACAAGTACTATTGGCAGTTCTTTCCAAGAAGCAATTTTTAACATGTAATTTGGTAGCAATGATATAATCATCATCAATGTTTATGTATCTTTACAATCCATCACACAAGCCTCGCACATTGAAGCGCAGAAAATTGCTATCAAATTTCTATCGAATGCATGTGATCAATATATCTATACCAAAATCTTGCTGAAACTTAACATTTGTGAACACTAAAACACTTCTCTGAACCAAACTTTGGGATATCGTTTACAAACTGTGTTTTCTTGTCAGTTGGGTTCATGGATTTAATTCAATGTTTGTGAATAATATATAGTCAACCCGATCCTGCTGTTCTTTGCTTTTTGCATTTATTGTTCCCAAAGGAACTTCTTATTGAATTTATTCGGAAGACTTTAGAACAACGACGCGATTTTCTTATTGTATTTTGTAAAATTATTTATTTTCTTAAAAGGGTTCCTCATCCATCTAGCTGTTTTGGTATCTGTCTTTGACCTGTTTCACCGAGTCTGTTATTGTTTTACTCTTGATGTTCTGTTTTCTGCAACGGCATGTGTTAATAGTTCTTTAGGCTTGCTGTATTTTTTCTTATATATTTCCATTACAAAAGAGGCATATACATGTAATAAGCATTATACAATTGTATAATGTAAATAATATTTTTCCGCCACCTTTGCAAAAGTATCAGACAGACAAACACTTCTTTAGCTCCAAATCAAACACAATTATAGTGCGATTAAAACGAGCAATATGTAACCATAATTATGAACCAATAAACTGAACAGAAAAGTTAGTTTAAAAGGTGGTCATATCATATTTGAGAAACATATTATGACATTTCTCAGTTTTCATATATTCTGTTAAAATCTTTATTAAAGAACAAAAATACCCATTACATAAAGTAAGATCCCTATTGCATATGTATATTTTATTACTTTTTATGAATTTCATAATTACCCCACTTTGATATAAAAGTATTTCCAAATTGGACTATTTCTTTTGATTTCAATATGATTTATTGTTTTATATTTGCTTTGATAAATGCTTGGATGTTTTAACAAACTGAAAGAAAAGGAAACTTTTAAAACAGTGTGTAGCTACGGTATTCATCTATTTTCAGTCTATCTTGGTGGCGGAATCGAAATAGACAAATAGAGGAAATAATAATTTGGTAAACTTGCATTTCTGAATAATTTTGGCGAAATATGTACCTATCAATGTAAATCTTCGACAAATTTGATACAGGAGTCCTCATATTGGGAAAAAACGTTTGTTTAAATCATACTTATGCAACAATAACGCTGTCTTGATTGGGCAAACAGAATAGGAAAATGAAATTTTAAAGATATCCATTGAAACTCTGACTTGTATTAACAACCGGGTGAAAATCAATAAATGAGCCGTGCCATGAGAAAACCAACATAGTGGGTTTGCGACCAGCATGGATCCAGACCAGCCTGCGCATCCGCGCAGTCTGGTCAGGATCCATGCTATTCGCTTTGAAAGCCTATAGCAATTACAGAAACCGTTAGCGAACAGCACGGCTCAAATGTAAATGATCAGTTGGTTAAGTTTTTGAAAAAATCTATTACTTGGCCATATCTGATTACACATCTTTATAGTTCAAATCAAACATTAGTATTAACAAACGGCGTTTGAAAATCTAAGTCTGACCTGCACTCCTCAGTAAATACTTTATCTCAAATCATAATATTTTTATTATGATTTTCCATCAGAGTCAATTTCTTTTTAAATATTTATGGAACATTTTTATTAGAAGTGAAGTCTGGTACTAAAAGGCCAAGCAGGAATATAAGATTTATTTTGTGATACAGTTTTTATAACCCTCATGGTTTATATCAATACCAGATATAAATCTCTACTGACTTGACCATAAAGATTTTCCGACCCTTATGCTACAAATAACAAATAATACTTGTTAATAAATTAACTGCCCTTGGCCTCTGTTATCGTCGATACTTAACAGTAAAAAGTGTCCCAAGTAAGATTACCAATTTTTTTTGTTATAACATGAAATGCAAATATTCAGGACTAAATTAAACAGTGAGTGTGTTCATTTTGTCAGTTATTTCACAGTCCATATCTTTATTTGTATTGATGGACAGACTAACTGACTGAATGTACTGGACTTTATAAGGTCAGTTCTACCAGACGTTATTGTCCCTTTCCGCTAGCCAGTCAATAACGGCTTCTGGAAACCAACCAGGCAAAGCAAGGGAAAGTCTTGTAACTCGTGAAAGTAAAGCAGTTTGCAATAGTTTCCATTTAAGATCTCTCTGATGGCTGCTCTTACAAAATGATTTGTACTTGCATTTATCCACTTCCTTTGTTTCATATAGACACGCTTTTGTTTTCTTACAGTAACTTAAATTACCGCAGCATAATAGACCAGAAATACAATCATTTATGTAAGTTCACTGTCCTATAGTTTATGCATTGTACTGCTGAGTAAAATCTATACGTTACAACAAACATACTGAATAACTGTGAAGCTGTTGACCGATTTTACTGGCAGATATTTAAGATACTGAAAACAAAAACAATCACTTTGCAATCGCCTTACACAATGAAAGGATTATGTAAGTTGTACAAAAGCGTTATTTTTTCATTTGATAAGCCATTTCTTGCTGTTTAAGTGAATTTTACCTCTGTACAGAAGGGTGCAAATTTAGACATCTTTTCGAAAACACTGAGTTACATGTGGTAGAAGTTCTTTATTTCACCTTTGCTCTTTAGTTTACATATCGTGGAAAAAATGTAGGTAAATTTTACTTCTGCTCAATGTTCTTTTAATATAGAGACAGTAATACAGACTCAAAGGACTCGTCGCTGGATCTAAATTCCTGTGCGATTAAATCCTTTTATTTGAAGCTCCCTAGAAAAAATGTTCTCGACAGTTTCATTTTGTATTTTATAATTGTTTACCAATACTTTGAGGTTTCTTTTGTCAAAATTATTGGTATAATGAATTTTCTAGAACGTTGTGTGCAGTTGTTATCACGTTGAAATTCGTCTCTATCTGAGCTTGAGGAAAAATAAAAAATATATACAACATTTAAAAAAAATGACTTTATATTTTTGTTTGATAAACCGATTTTGCCTGCAAGGGTATGCAAGAATCCACGTGATACCAAACCTTCTTTACACTTGAGTCAATAAAATTAAAGCTTTTTTTCAAACAAAAAAGCTCAACTTACATATAACCGATCTTTATTGTTATCATGGTATTACCAGCACTCGAAGTAATATATGTGGAACAGTAATTAAGAACTTCCAAGAAGTAATTTCGACAAGCTGACATTTATTGCACTGATTTTCCCCCTAATTTATCGTACACAATTCTCCGGATCAGCTGTCCATGAACTGGTTAAAAGTTTCATCTTCAAAGAATATAACAATAATTAAAATTTTCATCAGTTACTTTTCTTCTTTTTACACCTGCAGTAAAGATCAAAGTGAAAATATAGACAAGGGTTTTACTAACTTTAGAATATATTGTTCTGAAAACAACATGGAAAACCTGTTCTGATGTGAAGTAGAAAGCGGCAAGTAAACACTTGTAGAACATGGACAGAGTACATTTCAAAGGGTGAATGGGAATTTTGTCCAAATAAACCATTAATTAAGAAGCCCTTAGACATTTTATTTTCACATCAACCACTCGATAAGACAGAGATGGATATATCTAAGAAGAATTTGCATATTAGAAAGATATTCAGCTGAACTGCAGAAAGTTCATGGTTTTTCCCCTCGTTACCAGAAATTATGTAAGCCGAAGCAACCAGGGTTTCTTCCAGCATTGGAACTGGAAAGACACAACATGACCTTGTGATTTAAACCCTACAAAACAAATATATAAACATGAGAAAAAGTACGTTAAAATAGCTATTTTGATAGATATACAGTTATTAATCCTGTGTTAGGAATACAACTGCTTTGTAAATAATATGCCCGCTAGAATAACAAACAACTAAGTATAATAAACAAATAACTTTCATTTGACAGTGGTGGCATATTTAGAATGAGTCCAAGTAGTGTTGCCACCTAATAGAATACACAGAGTGTCATTTTGCTATAATGTACGTTCCAGAAATATCAAAACCACAAACCAAATTTAGATGTAATTAAGTTATTTGACTTGAAATAAGGAATAAATCCTAAGACTGTTATCTGGTTTTCTAATTACTCACAAAGTCCAAAAGGAATGAGAGGACTATGTCATTGGTTGTCTTTGCTTAAAGTTCAGGAAATGAATGTCAACACACTTGTTTAATATCAGAGAGATTTAATGCCATAAAGGTCAAGGTGGGCAGCAAGAACTGTGAAAACATTAAATTTCGTGGGCACGACATTTCGTGGGTTGGGCCAAAAATGCTATTTCGCGGTGATATGAAGTCGTTCATTGATTTTATTGAAAGATGAATTAACAGTAATTTTAACTATTTGTTGGCATTTAAGTTCGTGAACTGCTGCAACCACAAAATCCAGGAATATATTTCTCAACGAAATTGAAACCTTACCCTGCTAAAGTTTTATAATGAACTTGTCCATCTTTCAATCTGGCCAGTACCATTAAAAAGATACTGACTGAATGGCGAACAGTGCATACCATGATCAGATTGCACGGATGTGCAGGCTGATCTTGGTCTGCACTGGTAGCAAAGGCAGAATCACTTGCTGCCAGAAGGCTAAGGGTTAATGACTTCTTAGTATAAACAACTTCATCTATGACACAGTCTAACAAAAGATATAGTGACATATTTTACCAAGGCTAAAGAAATAGTATATTGAATTTGAACTAACAATATTTTGTACTAAGTTACACAAGCAGATGAAAGGTGAAATAAACAACATTCCAGAGAGGACAAAATAAATAATTGTATAGTAATTAGTACAAATAATTATAGAGTAATTAGTGTTAGGCCATTATATAAATAACAAGAATACTCTTTGGTTTTTGTTTGTTTGTTTATATGCACAGTTTCAAATGCAACAGAAAATATTTATATTATGCTATTTCAGTTGTATTAGCATATCATAAATGTCATACGACTACTACCATTCTCAGAATTTAACACTTTTTCAAATATCTAGTGACGTTTTTGGTCTCTGTAAGTGTCAACTTTCTCACATGTAGCCTGAAAGGAAGAAAAACAAACATCATTGCTACAGTTACGATGGATTACACAGAAATCTTAATTTCCCATGGAAATGAATTTGGTAGTAACAAAAGTTGCCGAATGATTAAGTAAATCTGACAAAACAGGTTTTATACTCAGATGGAACTTCTGGATATCTTGCTTAAGTAATTCACAAGTAATTGTAATTTTCCTCACAAGAAACTGATTTTGAAACCTTTATAAGGTCAAGTCTATGAGGAGAAAATTTCTATGATCAGGCAGTTGCAAGGAACATTTGCCAAAAAAGTTATTTTTATCTAAGACGGACATGCTGATAGACGTTACGGTACCTGAATGAAATTTATCTTTATGAATGACCTCACAACACAATGCAGTTGATGCAGACAATCTGTTTTGTACATCTACCAATCACAACTACATGGTTTTAGAATACGGTTGAATGGGGCACAAACCATTTTTAACAAAATTAATATTGAAGGCAATGAATGTTTCATCAGCTATATACGGTTTGCCAAAGAAAGAGATAACTGCATGCATTTCTTCCGTTACAAACAAATCTAGAAATA
The DNA here is from genome assembly GCF_021730395.1 of Mercenaria mercenaria. NCBI lineage: Eukaryota > Metazoa > Mollusca > Bivalvia > Venerida > Veneridae > Mercenaria > Mercenaria mercenaria. The sequence continues at coordinate 26,968,578 of NC_069369.1, forward strand.
TGCATCTATTTTAGGTAGTAATTTATACTCATTAGGAGCAGACTGTCTTTCCGATAATCAAAATGGGAAGGCATCCCAGAATTCGTCCACTTGATAATTAATCATTAGTGACTCTTCTTTAGGAGAATAAAACTGACAATTTTAAAAATAGGATGGAACATTTGCATAAAAAATTTAACTTGTCTATACATCTTGCTATCAAGATATTGATATAAATATATAGACTGGAGACAGAACGAAATGAAGGGAGATTACTTTTTGCCAAGAAAGGAGACTTTTGCATTAGAAACTCCAACACATTTGTAAACTGTTAGAAACAAGCACCAAAAAGTGAAAAAAAAAATCTTATTGTTGGTCAAAGCTTATCCGGCAAAGCAGACAAATAAACAAGAGTGACATCATGGCCCTACATTGCTCACCTGTTATCATTGCATTTAAGGACAAGAAGGTCAAACAACAAAGGGAAGAAATTTAACCAAAAAGATAAAAACAATTCTTACAAGGTACAGATATGTCAAAATACACCTAAAACTTGGAGGTACTATCCATGTTGTACCACAGAAAAGTGGTCTCGGTTTCTTCCTACGGCCAATAATAAACAAGAAGATTTTTAAAGCTTTTTCCTGTATAAGTCTTTATAAAACTTGGGCCCCCAGGGCAGGGCCTCTTTTCACCCAAGGGGTACAATTTGAACAATTTTGGTTGAGGACCATAAGACACTGCTACAAACCAAATATCAAAGGTCTAACTGTTGTGGTTTCAGACAAGAAGATTTTTAAACTTTTTTTGTCCTATGTAAGTCTATGTAAAACTTGGGACCCCGGGGCAGGGCCATATTTGACCCTAGGGGGATAATTTGAATAATCTTGGTAGAAGACCACTAGATGATGCTTCATACCAAAATATCAAAGCCCTAAGGCCATGTGGGTTTGTACAAGAAGATTTTCAAAGTTTTCCCTATAAAAGTCTATATAAACCATGTGACCCCCGGAGCAGGACCATATTTGACCCTAGGGGGATAATTTGAACAGTCTTGGTAGAGGACCACTAGATGATGCTACATACTAAATATCAAAGCCCTAGGCCATGTGGTTTTGTACAAGAAGATTTTCAAAGTTTCCCTATATAAGTCTATATAAACCATGTGATCCCCGGGGAGGGGCCATATTTAACCCTAGGGGGATAGTTTGAACTATCTTGGTAGAGGACCACTAGATGATGCTACAAACCAAATATCAAAGCCCTAGGCCAAGAAGGACAAGAAGATTTTTAAAGTTTTTCCCTTCGGTTGCCATGGCTACCAGAGTTCTGCATGGAATTCAATTATTTGAATAATTTTGAAAGGCTTTCACCTAAGGATCATTCCTGTAAAGTTTGGTGTAATTCTGCCCAGTGGTTTTCAAGAAGAAGATTTATTTAGAAAATATTTAGACGCACGACGCACTACGCACGACGGACATCAAGCGGTCACAATAGCTCACCTTGTCACTTCGTGACAGGTTAGCTAAAACTGTGTGTTTAGGTTTAGCGTCTTTTTGAACACTTCTTAAGTCATACAAATGACAGCGTCTACTCGTAGCAGTAAGCACAATGGCCAACTAACTTGATAGTACTACCTCACTGGAATATCACACCGTAGGCACGTGACATGATAGCCCACCCAGTCGCATTATACTGACACTATGCTTGCCAGTCCTATCCACTTAATGCTGAGCGTCAAGGGAGGAAGATTTTGAACCATTTTTGTACCATGTATGTGTTTTGTAGAATGCGGTCCTGGAGGGAACCCACCACCTCCAGCGCTCGAAGTGGGCGCAAAACAGTAATAGCAAGAGCGGACAAACTGAACGAGGCAACCGATGCGAAATAAAAGACTATTAAGGTAGTTCTGCACATTTTCCACAAAGTAGAATTTCAATAAACCTTAATTTTTACAAAACTTCAGATTCGGCAAATTAAAAAACAGGGTGGTCTGCTCGATTTGTTGCTAGACTGATTAAATTTTTTTTGACCTCCCACAAATTTTCAAAACGGGGGTCTGTGGGAAATCACAATTGTGACATTTTTCGCGATTTTTTCTACAATGTAGATTTGAATGAAATTTCTCACAGTCAACAGTAAATAAACATATGGCCTATAATATGGCGAATGAAATGTATAGGTCCCTATGGTAGTTTTCGAGATATTTGCCAATGACTAAAGAGATCCGCGCATTTCGAGCTGATTTCTAAGACATTCTTTTAATCATTTAACGTGTCAGATGTTTTAATATCTTCTTTTAACTTTAGATGGATAGTAACATTTACGTTGTAATACATTCACCCATCTGTTGGCATTAATTCGTAAAATTATTTTCATTTCCGTACGTGGAATCCAGGATTTCATTTTTAATATCTTAATATTTGATAAATTTCATTACGTCAACAAATGCATCCTGTGCGAGCTTTTGTTATCATTATAAACTGACTGTGTTAGTATTTTATTACTCCAATGTTTAATACCAATGCCAGATATAAAACCAAACTTACTTGACCATCAAAGCTTTATAATAATTTAATGGCTGCTAAATAAATCGCCTAGATAAGTAAGATCGCCGTTCTTTCTTTCTTCCAATGTACTAACGTGTTAATTGTTATATTATTTGATATGTTAAAGAGTTACTTTAGATTTATATTATTTGAGATGATAAATATAAAGAGCATTTATTCCTCCTTCTGATATACTCAGTAGGAAAGACCTTTGACAACATACACAGTGTAATTAGATTGAACCATCAGAAGACATTAACTTCTCATGTTGAGTAAGATAAAGACCTAATTAACATTCAATACATATGTAACGTGTAGTTTCTCATTTGATTTGGAATAGGTTTTAGTTGCCTATACAAAATACAGCAACACACATATGATAAGCTATTTAAAAACAACTGCATGCCTTTAACACACAATGACATAATGATTTCTGACACTTTGAGCGCTGTCTCAGCGGAGTATCAAACCGTAGACATAGGACCTGATACCCCGCAATCTATAATATGCTGGCATGGACTTGACTAGTCTTGAGCGACCCTATTTAATCTAGAATGTTTAGCTAACCTGTTAAAGAAGACTGCTTAAACAACTACCAATACCACTTGTATAAAGTCTTTTGTATAAGCCTACCAGGGATCGACTCTCAACTTTTGCATGCAAGAAGGAATATTTACCACAGAACCACTGCTGCAATTACCTTAAACAACAGTACTGTGTGGCAATTTTCAATGGCAAATATCTGCAACTGACATTTTACAAACATTTAGTAAAATCTTCAAAACGTGAAAGGTGGAGCCTATATCAAGGGATTGATTAATGTTTTACAAGACATTTCTTACTTAGATTTTCAAATAGTTAAGGCGGTATAATAATTATAAAGTGCAAGACATTTAGAAATTTTCTATAAGCCGACATAATATCACAACAGCGTTTAAAACCCACAGGGACATTGATTTTGACGAGAGAACTAAGAAAGGGATTTGTCTTCAAGGAGGAAGAGAGGATCATAATACTACGTGGAAGGCATATGAAGTAGTATAGGTCATAGCAATTCCCATGAAATTATATGCAAACATGCGAGTACTTCAGAAGTGTGTTTCTGAACACAAAACAGGCATTATAAGGATTAGTTTACATCAGGCCAGTGTTTCAAATTTATTTCACAATTGCCATTTAGAAGTTATTTCCGAAAAAATACTTTTCACACAACATTTTCCTTTATAAAATGGATGCTTTTTACTCTTTCACTATAAAATGTTTAATGTTTTTCTATTTGTTTGACTGCATTTCGCTTTGCTGCAATGGCTGTTTTAATTGCTGATAGAGCTAGCACAATTTTTATGTAAACATTCGTGTTGAAAATGCACAATCATTGCCATATTAAATGCAAACATTCTCTGAAAACACTCATTAATGCATCAATTGATTATTGATATTCTATAATTGTAATGACCAATTCTAATGTGATTTTACAAGACTTATGAGCACCCCCTGATGGTTTGAAGACTCAAATGATATTTAATCTAATGCTATAAGCTGGTGTTCTCGAAAAACTCTCTCACTAGGTTTGGTTTCATTACTTCTTGATTAAACAGACATGATTGATTTATCTCATATTTCCAAGTGCTTCCATGATCAAATGACATTAGGAAATTATGCTTCATTCAGAGAGATAGTTGCAGTATTCTTTTACTATTAGGCAATGCGTGAAACGAAGCATAAATCTAATTGGCATTGATTGAATAATATTACAAATGAAAATGGCATAAACCAGTTTAATCTGTTCCTCACAAACATCAGACACCTCCCCTTAAGTTAGAAAAGAGTTTCCTTAGACACTATTCTACGTGTATTTTCCTTAGACTCAATGTCTTTGCAGACATTTGACAGAAAGTCCCGTTCTCTTGACAGATGTACATACTTTTCAAAATGAATGGATGAATTGTGTTGAGAGCTGTTTAAACTGTTGTAGCTATCACATTATTTGGAAATTAACTGTAAAACAAAATTTGTTTTCTTAGATGAAATATGGGTGTATGCCTACCATAATAAACCATTTCTCAAATTTCAGATTATTTGTAAAGAAACTGTATTTAAAGTTGCTTAAAAAGAAATTATGTGTCTTTTTCATATAAACGTATTTAAGGTAAAACAAAAATATATAGATCGCTAATGAAGACAAGTATTTAGGCGTTTAAACAAAAAGAGGCAGTTTCATGCCAAATATATTAAGCTATTTGAAAGTAAATAGTTAAAGATTTTATGAAACAGAATTACACCGAAAAGTCCAAGTAGAATTATAGTGCTACTGGCAAATCTTTCTAAAGAACAACGTATCGGATATGAAAAATATGTTGGATATTAACAGGTTATTTTCCATAACAGTTACATTATTAAAAGAAAATGGTTTGGTGGCAGACTGTATAGTAATGGTATTTTCCAGGGCATCTCTTTACTTTAAGCAACATATTTCAGCGGTGTCTGACTCATCACATTATAAACAGGTACAAAAGCTAAAGTGGCCATTTTAGTATGCTAAAATTACGCAAGACCAGCATCACTGTTTGTTGGTCATGTGAAAGGGAGTTGCGTCGGCCATGATAACCTTCCAAGATTAGCTTTGCTTACAGGTTAATGCGATAAATGAATCATCAAAGTGGACTCTAAGCTTATGAAAAAATATTTCCTTGCGTGCGTAATAAGGTCTTAACATGATAATTTGGAAGCATAGAATGCAATCAAGTAAGATGATATATGACTCGGCTTGACTGAGTCTGTTCACGAGAGGTAATGGAATGTGCAACACCGAGAAAATAGCTGATACGATGATGCCAGAAACAGACACTGAATACCCCTTAACTTACAAACCGTTGTGACAGAACTGTAAAGACTGATGCACATAAGCGCCCATAAACATATGATCCAATATCTTATTTAAGTTCCATTTCAGTTTCAAGGCATCAACTTTTACAATATGCAAGTTGTATTCGTCGCATTCTTCCAGGGCGCATAGTATATGCATCAAAATAGATATATAGCACATTAAATTTTTTTTAATGTAATTTTGTTCATTTTCGAGGAGTTAGTGTACTGTTGCACTGTACTCAGCATTCTATTGATCATAACCACTTCATACTTCTTTTTCAGCATCACTACAAAGGTTAAATACTATCTTTTCCCAACGAAAACGTCTGCATTTCTACATTTTCTTCAGTAATATCACATTCTTCATCCTGCTGTGTCCATTACATAGTAGACATTCATGTTCTTGGTAAACACAATATTTCATTTTCCTGTGAACATTATTGAGAAAATTATATTTAATAATTTAGATAATACCATTGCAGTACTTAAACTGCAGCAATTATATTTTGTATCAGTGGCTTAAAACTCCTGACTTTCCATAGAAATAGCTCTTAATTTCTGGCTAAAATTCAAGATATTGGATTTTCAAGAAATGTAATATAAATTCAGCAAGTTAATGACTTGAAGTAACGTGTAATTATGCGTTTATGTCTCGTAGAAGCCTTAATAAAACAGAATGAAAGCATAGCAGAAGTAGATTGCGACAAAACAGGCAACATATTGACAGCTTTATGAGACACCGAGAGGTTTTTTGCCGTCAGCTTTAAGTAGAAATCGGAAGATTAAAACACATTTTAAAGATTTGCTTTAATAAAAACGATATTGCAAGGAGAATCAAGTGCTGATGTTTGTCTAACAGTTTTTTTTTCTGCAAATCTGTAAAAGACTTGCATTGAAGTAGGGAGTGATACTATTACATGTTTAAGCAAATACCTTCAAAGAATATTTTAATGTGTGACATGAACATGCATTGAGTACTATTAGTTACTATTAGTTACTATTTTTGCTTAATTCTACAGATATATCACATATGATACAATCCACTTCCGACCAAGGCGTTTGTTCTCCGTGACGATATGATTAGATGCATTTGTCTTAAATCAATCTTCCTTCACCTCTGATTCATGTGGAGAAGTTGGCATTTACTTGCGGAGAACAGGTTAGTACAGAATCTAGGATTTGTTAACTACCTGCTGTTAAATGCTATTTAAACGGCATAAACCCCAAAGCAAACAATTAAATAGCACCCTTTAAATTTGTTGTGTTACGGATAAACGCTGTTTTTTCAACAGCACTTTCAATATGCAACATCAGTCAATTAAACCTAACCAGTGGCTATGGATTATGTCCCAGTGCCGACTAGACTTTGCTGAGAACTTCCACACATGAACTGAAGGAGGTTGACGGTTCTTATATAAATCTTCGTCTGTAACATCACCAAGACGAACTTCCCTCTCAATTTAAAATATTGCTTTTAACCTTATTCTGTCTTAAGCATACGCGCTCAAAACCAGAATGATCAGCAGTTATTGAGTTCAGACAATGCTGATAGTAAACCCCTTACCCTGTTAAATTTCTATAATGAACTTGTCCATCTTCCAATTTGGACAGTACCTTTAACTGTTTAAAAGGGGTGCTTATTGGAAAGATACTGGCTGAATAGCGAACAGTGCAAATCATGATCAGACTGCACGGTCGCAAAGGCACAATCAATCGTATCCAGCATGGCAATGGTTAAGACAAAATATTTTTAACGAAGGCGAGAACATGTTTAATCGCCAGCTCGGTTAAGAATATCACATATCTCAAACACTTCTGTCACTAAGATCCATCCATAAATCAAGTTTACCCTAATCAATGGCAATAACACCAGGAAATAATCCAGTTACTTACTGATTGGAAATCATTTCTGGAGACCAGTTTCTGTAAATATTGATGTTTCCTCATCATTTTGTTGTGAGATTGGGAGTACTGGATAGTGTAAGAACTAACGTGTTTGGACAAAAACAGTCAAACGCTTTCTCCTGTTATTGTATTCATAATTCATTAATAATCGAGACCTGTCATAAATAATAGCACGAGAGTTGCTCTAAACGTCTAAACGAACACAAATTTACCAAATGGAGCTGGTTTTTTTCCTTCTCATTTGCTAATGTTTTAAGACAACAATGATGCTACATGACCCTTTTAAAACATCACATTTCATTCATGCATATTAACTTTCTTCTCTTTAGATTAAATTTACTAAAATGATATACTGTATGACAGGAAATACCTAGAATCCTGAGAGTACAAGTCTCTAATTGATGTCAATTCTTCCAAAAGTGCAACTTAATTATGTTTGGGTTAAACTTTTTCTTCATACTGTCAAAAAGGATATACCCATGGGATTAAATGATTTTGGTTACCCGGAGCTCTCAGTGTAATATGTTAGACATATCAAATTCAACCGTAACCAATATTTAAGTAAACTACATAATAAATACCATTATACACAACATGAATCTAAGTTTGGCGATGCATTACGACATATGCCATATATGAACAACATGACAGCTTGCACTCGTACACCAAGTATATTATAGTTTAACAGTGTTACAACTGTGTCACTAGACTGGCATCATTCGTTGAGTAAATAACCCTCCTTAAAAGCACTTCCTGAAAATAAATTACAGTATCCCCTATCTCTTACTCTAACTGTTGTTGAGACGAGTCTTGAAAGAAAATGGTTTTCTAAGAAAGTATCAGTGTCAGTATGAAGAAAGAAATAGACATAGAGATTACTTGATCTCAACAGACTTTGTTAGTCTACTGTGCCACCTCATTACCAAAATAATGCAGTACCATAAAAATGCGGGCACCTTACAGGGATAACATTATAGTGAACATTTAACACTGTTCATTCATCGGAGCGCAAGCAAATGACACTATTCCATTCAGCAAAACGAAACCACCAGCCTGTCATTGATAGAATTTCTTTCCTAACATCTTCATTGAATATAACAATTCGCCTCACGGATCAATACTGACCGCAGCTGACCTATCGTCAATAATGAATATCTATTTTAGATAGCTCTTGACTTGCGGACCGTACTGTTGGTAATTTGGTGAATTATGTTCGAAATGGAAATGTTAGCTGCTTGAACAAATTTGGATGCAACAGAGCGTCAATACTGGTGTTGCGGAAAGAAAGCTGTCACATATTTTATTATACATTCACCATCACTTAGCATGACTAATCATAAATTGAAGTCACTCTAGCAGCGACCATTTTAAAGACTGACGTAAATCTGTGAAATCATTAGTTCCAAAAGCGGATGCAGAGAGCAATCAAATTATTCGTCCCTTTCGGTGATTAGGAAAGAGTGTACATTTTCCTCATTAACTTACCAAGCGCGGGTATAAAATCTGAGGAAAAGACAGAACATTTTTTACATTTTATCTGAGAAATGTACCCTACCATTGATAAGTCAGATAGTGAAAAGATTAAAAATGGCTGATCAATTAAAATCTGTTTCTAACCTTTCTGTCTTACCATTACATTTCAAATATGATCAGAGTACTTTTGAAGTATAAGCTGCTATATACTGCATCATTCTCCCGCTTCATTTCTGTAAGATCCAAGAACATTTCAACACTACAAAATGCATCAAATATATCACTAACTTAAAGGATGCAGACAGCTTTAAATGTCTTCAGCAGTTAGTGAGATTTTTATCAAACTGCATGAACGTTTTCTATATTGTCAAGATTCTAACCGTGCATATTTCCATGATGATGCCTTATGTCTTACCAGAATTTCTCCCTACCTTAATGAATGAAAAGTTATAAATAGTTGAAAATAAAGCATTACATCGTATCTAAGTTTATTCATAGCCCTTGTTTACGTTACGTATTATACATGTCACTTATAAATTAATGTATCAATTCAGACTTGGTATTCCGCTGCAATAAGAACCAGTAATCTACCGGAAATTTAGCAACATTGCAAAGCAAAATGATAACTCTGGAACTAGAAATACTGAATAGCATAAATCAGATGTCAGACCTACTGCTGAACACTCTTTTAGGTCTCTTTCATCATCGTCAAAGCCTGGAATTTATAAGGAAGGAAAATATTCAAATTGCTGACAGTTTGTTATTGAGAAATTTTACTGAGGTGTTTTAGAGCTGCATGATGCATATTAACGTAAAGCTTCATTCCAATATGACATTGTATTGATTGAAAAATAATACGGATAAACAAGTTTAATTACAGCTATAATTAAATTGGAGCTATAGACTCATTTTTTTACTGCTCATATTTTGAACCCTTGACGCAGCAGAAAAGCTTAAAATAAATAGAATTAGTGTTTTTATATGTTATTGTACAGCCAAGATATAATAAACATTACAACAAAGAACCCAAAACAAGAGATCCACATCTGGAAAAAAACAACACAGAAGTTTAAGTAGGGGCTGTAAAAGGCACACTTGGAATAACATTTACAGATAAACTTTATGCAATTGCAATAATGGTACTTGACAGTTACAACTAACAAGAAACTCTGAAAATATTCACGTTTTTACAGATAAACAATTAAAGGTTAAAATACACAAGGAAAAACAAAAGAAGAAGAAGAAAATAATATAATATTGAACTCTTTCAGATTCATTTCTTTGATGCGACAACTCAAGCACTTACAAGTTCCTTGTAACTCTACTCTCCCTCCATCTCATTAAAATGGACATTATCAATAACAAGGAAGCATACACTGGAATCATTACTTTGGCTTGATTACAGATTCTGTCATTTTTTTCGGGCATCTCGAAGTAAAGGAGTATTAATGACAGCACCATGTGACTAAATCAATCGTAAATAATCAAACAAAAATATTCTTCTAAAGGTTATATACAAATGAAAGAAATTGTTCTTTGTGGCATATAAAATTCAGGTGCTTCAGATCCATTTTAATACAGTTTCTTGATTTTCACTCCGTCATAGACCTATTTTCAAAACGACATCCATACATTTTCTTCTAGACAACGCAAAGAAAAAGGGGTCTTGAATAGTATGCGGTGAAAATCAAGGGGTCTGAAGTCCGGTACCCTCATGTCGGCGCATTTCAGAAGACAGTCCGCAGAATAAACATACTTTCGTTTTTAAGAGAACAACTCGAAAACATATGAATATAATCATGAAAATAATGCCCAATTTGCCTTCGGTTTACGCGCAAATGCGCTAAAAATGGAAAAAATGGATTTATTTATCAGCGCAAACCGTTCTTTTTTAGCAATTGGATTTGACACCACGTAGTACTTTTTTGACGTCGGCGCTTATCACTGTGTCTTTAATAGCTGCACAAACTGTTAAGACTTTTACGACTGTCTTGTGATTTACTGCAATAAAGAGCAAGTTGAAAACTATACATCACCATTAATGATATCATAATAAGAATTTATTACAAAATGTTTCAGCATCAGCCGAGAGTTTCTTGAATATCACTGTCATTTCCATGTATACAGAAACCATTAATGTAGCGTAGAAAATGCCAACATCTCTTAAAGATAAATCTACCGTAAGTGCGAGTACATTAGTATTATATTTCTGAAATCTGTCAATAATATGAATAAAGGCTTTGCTGATGGATAAATTTATTGATAGAAGCCTTCTGACTGGGAATAAATAATAGGCTTGTTTTTTAGATATGTCATTTAATCTCGTTTCCCGTCTCTGCTGTAATGAAAGGCCTTCTTTGTATTCTCTGTGTCTCTGTGTTAATAATGCATATTCGGCAGGATGTTACAAGAAGCAAACTCAGCTACCTTTTGTCTTTGACTTTTCTCTGAGTTTTTGACATTTAACGATAATTCGGGCCTCACAGAGCAATAATTGGCTGCTTCCTTCTCTATATCTTAAAAAATGAATTCATAGGACGATTTCAAAGTTGGTCCTCCCATGGGAGTATTTTTTCCTCCCACGGGTTTTTTCTAACCCATGGGAGGTCCCGCGCGAGGTTTTCTCCCACTTTACCAATTACGGGAGAAAAAAACGTGTTTTTTCTAAAATTTTCAAATCAAAATATTTTAACTCATATTAAGGAGGTAGGTTACCTTGTTACAAGGGTAAATTCAAATTAGTTGAAACGCAGCATCTTTTTGTATTTCGTGTAATATGAAGTTTGAACTGCTAAAATCTCAGTTTCGTTTGTCTCTGTCCCTTCAAGTTCAATTTTTATCCAGGTTTGAAGAACATGACCCTCCAAAGCTATTTCATATTGAAAGAAGAAGGAAAATACGGATATTTAACACTTTTCGGTGTATTTTAGTTTCATTGATATTCGTAGAAGTCCGCATAATCTATAATTTTACTAGTATGCACGTTAGCTTTCTAATATAAGCTTAAAATGTATATGTCGCGGGGCTCGTGTTTCCATGGTAACGCATTTTCTCTCATTTTTAAACAATTATGTATAAAAATTGGGGTTTTCGACCGCTTCAGTGCCACTCTGTTAATGACCAACATGGAATATTTGGGTAACGTTGTTAGCAACATACCAAGCACTATACATGGTACCCTATTTTTCTTAAAGTTTAAAGTAACCATGGCAACAGAGACGTTTAAAATGGCTTATGTCTTGCGTTTTGTCGTAATTTCTTATAAAATAATATTGAATAAGATTATCTTTCTAGTTGATGTAGCTTTAAAACATATTATTTCTAACGTAAGTTATATTTTCGTGTTATCTGCATTTATTCAAACAAATTTCTAAGCTTAGAATTCTTACAGCAGTGCCCCTCGTCTGGCATTTTTCATGGAAAAATCGTTCAGTATGCTACTTTTATTCTCATGGATATTGTTGAAATGAAAATAAAAAGCCGAAGCTGTTTTTCTTAAATAGACTAGTGTCGACGCTTTTGAATTTTACATTTATATACATAGGTCACGGGCTTCGTTTCCATGGTAACATCAATTCAATTCAAGAAACCACAATTTTCTACTGAAATTTGAACAATTTTAAATCTTAGTTTTAGTATATAAGTAACAAATATCAACGGAACCTGAAAAATAGGTATTACAAATGAAACTGCTAGATTTTTTATTTGAAAATGGCCGTAACAAGTAAACTCTCACCCAACTATATTCCAAATAACATTGGTTACCATCATCCATTTTCTTACATTCCGCATAACATTTCAATATAACTACATAAAAGAAGCAAAATAGTGATTATTATTCAGAGCAAAAGATTCCTAAAAAATATTTCAGCAAATAATGGTTATTTGAAAATAGTTTGAATAAAGAAAAAGCACAGAATTACGTACTTTCAAAATAAAAGCTATTTATTTTGCGCGGTAACTGACACGTAACGTCATGACGTCAATGACGTCATTTTAAGGCAACATTGTTTTGAAGCGTTTCTGCGGCAATTTATTCATTATTTCTGCATTATTAAACCATAAAGCGTCAGATCGAAGACAGGTCTATGATTTGTTTTCAGAAGAATGAATATACAAACACATTTAGTTTGTCGTAAACGTCGTCGTAAATCGTCATGTTAGCTTCCGGTTGGACATGCGCACATTCAAATATAAAGGTAACCTACCTCCTTAATAATAAAAAACTGTTCAGACATTATTTCGCGTTGAAAAACGACTTTTGAAAAAAACAAACATATTCGTTACGGGAGAAGACCCCCCCCCCTCTCGCCCCCCGCCAACCACACACACACACACACACACACACAGACACACCTTTTTACTAATTGATTTTATTTTTCTAATATTAATTTAAATCTAACTTAAAGATGTATTACTGTGCGACATAAAAAAAAATCGTAAACCCCGCGGGTGAAAACCTCCCATTGTTTTAAATGGGAGCACATCCCCGTGGGAGGCTTAATATAATTAAAAATAGATATTGTGACATTTTGACAGAACAAAACATCAGCATTTTTTCAATACTAATATTCCATTATAAAGCAACTATCGGGTTTCTGTTCAGCGCAAATATTATGCATTGTATAATTATGGTATACATTGTATAATTACAATGCCACCGACAAGATTAAATACAGGCCGCCTTGCTGATCATGAACGTAGCATTGCGATCTCAACGACGTCACACAATTAGACCGGGTCATTAAACTTATTGAAGCATATACGATATATTTGACCTGACTTACTGACTTTTGCTGTACAGTCATCGATGGCACAATTTAATATAAGTACGGACTCGGACAAAAAAAATGGTTGCTCAAATGTTAAAAAGGCGAGAAAAATACTTTTGAGCAACGCAACTAGCACAAGTTAATAGTTCGTTTATGAGCTGCTTTGACATGATCGGAATGCTCGGCAGCTCAGTGGTATTTGAGATCAAATTTCTAAAGGAATTATTCTGTCAATTACGAACGAACATACTATTTTGCTGATAATAAATACTAGATTTTCGTACCATATTTTGTATTTTAGTATTTAGTATCGAGCTTAAATATTCCAAACCATTTATCCAGGTTATTTTCTTTTATTCACTGTATGTCCGTGACATGTTATAAATTGTGTTTTGTACTAATGCCACAGAAAGCCTACAATCTGTATGTACTTAACGTACCATTCGATAAGTGCATTTTCATTAATTGTAGAATTAATGCCATGTTTTACTAGACCGTTTAAAATACTTTCATTGTATGAAGTTTCATGAATAAGCGGTCGGAGATTGAACTCACGACCTCCCATACAAGAAGCGGGTGGGGATTAGGCTATCTGCTCTGTTAGTGAATACGCTTTTGAAATGAATAGTCATCAATCCGAAAATATAGATGATGAAAATTAGAGGTGTTATGCGTTTTTTCGTTTCCTACTAATCTTAAATATCGGGTACCCACCACCTCTACTACCACTACCACAACCACAACCACCACTACCACCACTACTACCACTACTACTACCAGTACCACCACAACCACCACCACTACCACTACTACTACCACTACTACCACTACTACTACCAGTACCACCACAACCACCACCACTACCACCACTACTACCACTACTACTACCAGTACCACCACAACCACCACCACTACCACCACTACTACCACTACTACCACTACTACTACCAGTACCACCACAACCACCACCACTACCACCACTACTACCACTACTACCACCACTACTACCAGTACCACCACAACCACCACAAACACCACCACTACCACTACTACCACTACCACCACCACTACCACTACCACCACTACCACTACCACTACTACCACTACCACCACCACTACTACTACTACTACAACCACTACAACCACTGCTCCTACCCCTACCACCACTTCCACTACTACCACTACAACTACTACCGCTACCACCATCACAACTGCAACCACTACTATCCTCTGAAATTTCTTTTGCCATACCGCTGATCATCACGCCGTTCCAAACAGTAGCGTCATGATAATAAAATACACTACTATTTATTTTATGGACTGCATCTTTCTTTCCAACGAGACAGCCGCACGTATATATGAATCTCAAAGCTTAGTTTAATCATATCTTATTTGCTCTTTACATACCGGTATTTACAATAACAGAACATATACAAAGCATAAAGAATTAAAGCAAAAAGGCTTAGACAACAAGTTCTTACAACATAAATGAATGCCCTCCCCTAACCAAAAAAAAAAAAAATATATAAAAATTGATCGGCTGACAAATAGCCTAAATGAGCAAAATACGATTTTTTCACGATTTTTTCACACATGTGACGAATTAGTGCGTGGAAATGACAGTTCAACATAGTTTGTGTGAAGTTAGCAGAATAGCAGAATAACTCCAAAAAAATAGCAGAATAACTCTAGCAGAATAACAGAACAACTCCAGCAGAATAGCAGAATAGCAGAAAAGCAGAACAACTCCAGCAGAAAAGCAGAACAACCCCAGCAGAATACAAGAACAACAGAATAGCAGAACAACCTTAAAATCAATAAAAATCATTTAACATTTTTGTCTTTTTAATTTTGTTCTGCTAGTCTCCTATTCTGCTGGAGTAGTTCTGCTATTCTGCTTGAGGTATTCTGTTATTCTGCTTTTCTGCTATTTTAATGTTGCTTTGCTATTCTGCTGTTCTGCTCTTCTGCTATTCTGGTTACTTCACACAGTCAAAATGACTTTTTTCGAACTGGTATCGACGCAGAATTGTGGAATTTTTAAATCTACTGTCCCTTGCCCCCCACACTAATGCCCTCTTTTGTGTAATAATGTCCTTTTTGTGTAATATTGTTCTCTTTGGTGTATTTAAGTAGTTTGTGCTCAAATGGGAGAACAGAAATATGTAACAAGTGTAACTGCTGTACCGATAATACTGTACTTCATAAAATACACAACTGCTTCAAAAATAGAGAACTCAGACAATCACTGTTCCGAAGTTTTATTCAATTTATGGGCTATGAAGTATTTTTTCAATATATAAAATTAAGTGAGACCCACCAAGTCTGTGAACTTGTCTCCGGTTTGTACTGTTTTAACAGGAAATGCGCATGATGAATTTCATATGATAGCTCTCAAGGTTTTGCATTATTTGTTCATATAATACTGTAAAATCTGGTAAATAAGCGTATACACTTATAATAATTTTAGTGACACTTTTATGCGCCTATTTTTGATATGCGCTTACAGACAAGCCGTGTGCGCCTATTTTTGATATATTAGGAAAATTGACCGTGCTTACCTTGGTTGAGAAAACGAAAGTAAAACATGGTCATGGACTTGCGCAGTGAGCTACTTCCTTTTATTGCATGCAGTATTTATACATAATGAAAGCGTAATGATCATACATAATTTGCAAATAATGCTCAATCTCTCGGACCATTCAGTCATTGTTCAACAATAAGATTGTATCATTTTATCCATATTGTTTTCACAGATTTACAAAATAATGACAAAATGTTGTGACAACGAAAACATTTTCTATTCAAAAAGCATGATTATCGTAAACAATTATCGTTTTATCAGAGAATAGACGTTAAAATCTTTTAACATCCATCGGCTATTCAACAGGTACTATGCCCCAACGATAACTTGATATTTACAAACATGACTATAAATAGATTAAAATGGAACATAGGGAATTCAACATTTTCCTAACATGTTAGAATCTAAATATTTCTAGATTTATACCAGTTACGAATTAGCTCAGTGGTAAAGCATACAGTCTATGTTCAACAGATCCTTTGCCGTGTGGGTTCGAAACTCAGCATCGACATTTATTTATTTTTTAATTTTTTATTTCACTTTTGCATAAAAATTAAGATTCCTTCATGAGCTCTGTGACAACACGACAGAGAGGTATCTAAAGGCGACATGGCAGATCAGAATAGTTTATTATATAACAAAGATGATATTGATTAATGCAAATAATGAACATACTATTGTGTTATATGAAGACATATATACAAATACAAGTATCTCCACGGGCAGAATGTCGAGCCCACCAGCACCTTTGACCTCTAAGTGTGACCCTGACCTTGGACCTAGGGACCTGCTTCTTACGCATGACACTCCGTCTTATAATGGTGAACATTCATGCCAAGTTACATCAAAATCCTATGTATGAAGGAGAAATGCTCCGGACAGACTTCAATTTGACCTTTGAGATAGGAACATGGGTTTGCACATGACATGCCTTCTCATTGAGTTAAACATTAATGCGAAATATAAACAAGATTGGTCTATGCATGTCAAAGTTATGATCCGGACAAAATCGGACGGACGCACGCACGCACATATACCGAAAGTGGCGACCGTATCAGCTCACCGCAAGCGTGCTCGACAACAAACCATCAAAGAAAGAAACAAAAATACGGAAGTAAAAATGAAAACGAATACGAAAACGAATAGGAAAAACAACAAAAAATTCTGGAAAAAAAACCTCAGGATTCGAACCCACAAAACGATCTGCTTACACCCAATTATTGTCTGCATTTTACCCAACTGAGCTATGTTGCCATATACTTAGTGGATATTTAAAATGAAAGAAATACTAATATTTGCTTGTCAAGTAATGTGCAAGCATTATGAATGGTTATTTCATCAGTTATCATGACTTAGACTCGTCCTCGCGTTTCGGCGGGAATCACGTTATCATTGGGGATTAGTAAGAACATTTGTCACCTGTATTTATTACAAATAATTATCACGGTATAATACCGTTAATTACGTCTTTTTGCTGTATCTGTTGTTTGTTTACCAGTAATCGGATATGCGCCTACTTTCGAGACAAAATTATGGTAAGGGCATGACATGCGCTTATTATCCCATACGGAATAACAGTAAGGCCGTATGCGCTTTCTTTTGATATGCGCTTATATTCGAATATGCGCTTATTTAACAGAATCTACAGTATAACTGTTTAATGAAAATGTCCAGCTGGAAATTTATCATGACTTGCTCTTGCTTTTCGTTTCGTTAAGATCTTGTTCTCATGATGATATTTTCATAGTGGTAAATCGAGTGTGAAAGTAAGTGCCACGTGACAGTGGCGTGTTGTCAGTATGCTCATTGTTACAGTTGCGTAGTTGCATAGCATAATGATAATTCTTGTATTATCCATCTTCTAATATAAACGTACTTTGAGTGAGTATGTACCGCTTGATATTAGTTATAACTTGCTCTTGCTTTTCGTTTCTGTAAGATCTTGTTCGTATTATCTCCATAGCAGTTATTGAAACATTTAATAATGACAATATATTACTTTTAAGTTTGGATAGTTATTGTAAACATCATAGTTACGCGAATGTTGATTTTATCTGTATATTTTGTACATGCTTGTAAAATTTAATGAATTTGCTCACTGTATATGTATATCTATATCATACATTTTGTAAATATGTTCTGCTCTCCCTGGAGGAGAAAATAAAAGTATCTATCTATATTACTCCATAAACTGATTTTTTGAAGAAGTTGGTGCCGTAAAAAAAGGGGAAGATGACACCTAAATGATCGAAGGCGGGGGGAAAGTGGTGGGGACTCAGGAGCTGAAATTAAAAAAAAAGGTTATTTTTTAGTCACAAACGGGGGAAAACACTGTTTTCAAGTAAAAATGTGACCGACTTTTACCTAATATTTATTGTGAAGTGTACCGAGTATGATATACCTTTTTTTACATCGGCGTGTCAGAGATATAGAGCTTTGAAAAAACGAAACATATATACATGAAGTCTTGATGAATTTGGTAGGTGTGGAGCGTCAGAAAACAAGTAATTCCGACGTTTTAAAATAAAAGATGATGTTAACGGCTGCTTAATAAAAATGCTGACCGGGCTTCAGATTGGTGACTTTCATATTATATTTTGTGAAATAATGAAAATGGAAATATTTTTATACAAAGTGCTATGCCGGTTTACCCCACCCATTTTGACAAACATTCGCTGACATTTATAATGGCAAAATAACGTCTATAAGCATAATAATTCATATCTAATGTAATGTTACCTTGTTAATATTATCCATGTAATTTCTTTTTAAACATTTTGTAACTACTTAGTAATGTTAGATTTATTATTATTATATTCCAAATGCACATGAACGCCAAAGTAGGACAGGAAGTGACACTAATTGGTAGATATGTAAAAATTACGGGAAAATCCAAGTTGTTTATAAACG
Organism: Mercenaria mercenaria; assembly: GCF_021730395.1. Classification (NCBI taxonomy): domain Eukaryota; kingdom Metazoa; phylum Mollusca; class Bivalvia; order Venerida; family Veneridae; genus Mercenaria; species Mercenaria mercenaria. Next base: position 26,987,618 of record NC_069369.1, read on the forward strand.
TCATCTATTTGTAGATATGAATAGGGCTATTTAACAAATAATCAAGGCCTTCGAGTGGTTTATCGTCTAACTTACCACGGTTCAGAGTTCAGTTGCGGAGGACTTGAACCACGAGGGCGTTAGTCCAAGTGGTTAAATTCCGAAGTATCTGAACGATGAACCGTGGTGAATTAGACTATAAATCACAAAAAGGCATTGATTGTTTTCATTCTTACATGCTCATTGACATATTTTAATAAATTTTATGCTGGACTTCATTTACCCGAGAAGTAATGTATCGGACGTCATGGGGCAATTTGACGTCATAATTGACGTCATAATGCTCTCTTACCGGTCCGTGCGTCAATCTTTGTTCATCGCAGATTATACAGAACTTGATGACCTTCTTTGTTTAAGTGGAAATCAAATCGAGCCGTGTTAAAATTGTAAATAACGGTTTTAGATTAAATCTGGACATTGAAAGAAGCAGTAGCTTCAGAGAAATTTATCAGTGTCTGTGAGCAAAAACATGATGTTGTAAATTTAGCAGTCTTATTAAAGCTGATTTATTAATTTATTCTACTGATGAGAAACTTTGGCCTCTGCTACTTGGGTTGTCGTTCACCAGTTACCCTCATAAATTGCTTGGGACTAGGGTGTGTATCATTTTGTATCATTTTATCAGGGTACGTTGTTATCATATACCATCGTAAACATGTCTCGTTTGTTAGAGCTAGAGGTGACTCCGTATTTGGGATGGCACCATCAGTCAACGGTTATCCTCATAAAGATTGGGGTTTATTTTTGTCTTTCATTATTGTGGTGGCACACTCCAAATATGGAAGGGTACATCCTTTTGTATATAAACATAGGTCAGAACTGGGGAGACAATTTTACTTTTGGCTCGGACTTTGAAAATACGGATCATTGGATCTAGAAACAGGAAATGTAATATTTTACAATTATAATAAAATAAGTGACTTTAGACCAGAGGAATGAGAGAATTATAATTTTGATGACTATATATCCATCTCTTAGACTATATATCCATTTCATAATAAACTAACATAGAACACTGGAGATTGAAGTGTTATTTTATCAGTGGTGTAGAAACCCTCACACCCAAACCTACGTTTTTCAACAATAAAAAGAAATATTATATACCCTTCTCAAATGCACTAATTTGATTGGTCGAAATGAGTGTGCACGCGCGGGTCCGCAAATATTGCGATATTGATATGCCAAAGTGATAAAGACTCTTGTGATATCACTCTTTATTTGAGAAGGGCATATAATATAACAATTATAGACTTATGCGTCCGAGGTCAATATCATTTTTGCAGGTCCGTAAAAACACTTATTACATACTTGTTTCTATTCCCCGTTAAGTTACACTGGTACCGGAAACGTCAATATTTTTCCATACACTGACGCCTGAATTTCTTATCGGGTGCGTGACGTGATTCAGTATATGTTGTTGCACTATTTTTTCTATTTAGTTCAATATTGTGAATCCTATTCAGGCTATTGAACATATTTATGGTATTTACATAATATTTATACGTGTAGATGCGTATGTAATAAAAAAGTTATTATTTTTGCATCGGGGAATATGCACTCGTTCTTCAGCGGAAGAATATTGCGCGCAATATTCCGCTGAAGAACTCGTGCATATTTCCCGATACAAAGCTAAAAACCTATAAATATTGACCAAAACATAAGTCAATAATACCGTGTTCAGACTACGTTTTTAATCCTACATTAACTTGGGTTTATTTTTTAAACTCGTTTGCGTCCACACTATATGTGGTGTTAAACGTGAATTTTGTAAAGGTCAAGTGGTTTCTGTAATGTAGCATTAAAACTACCTCGGGAGGTGGTTTTAATACTACATTAAAAAGTAATGCTACATTATTTTACAAATGTGAACGCAAATGTGAGTTATAACTGGTTTTACAATCCCAAATCTACAGATCTTACCTTTTGGAGGAAGAATACCATGTGTTTCTCTTTTGTATCAAACAATTGATGCTGTGGCTGGCAAAAGTAATTGGACTCTTGTTGAAACAAAAACATTAAATTGCGATATGGAGTCATGCTGATGCTCAAAATGGACAATAGATGGAATGAACAGAAATTCTTAGATGAACACAGAAGTTTAAATATTGATGACCCCTTCTTGTTTCTGTTAGTCTCAATTCTTTGTAACCTTTTTTGCTTATTGCAAGATATTTGTTAACTTCCAACATTGCATGTATACATTTAAACCACATTTCTTTGCCTAGTGTGGACGCAAACTAGATTATATTTTGATGGGTTTTGAATGTCAAATACCAATTATAGCCAATTAGTGCCTAATAAAAATAAAACCGTTCTGCTAGTGTGAACACGGTATAACTGTATAATAAAGAATGGCTCAGGTATGAAATATTTAAATAATCTAGTAATATCTAGTAATACATTTTGTTTTACATTATAATATTTATTAAGATAGAAAAATAAAAATATTGGTAAGATTTAGAAAAACCTTGTATTTTGAGAGGCCATCCTTACAATATCATTAAAATTAATATGTTAAAACTGATCTAAAACTGTTTTAATTGCAAATTTAGGATATCTTAGGTTATGACGTTTATTCAGTCAATGTTGTCTCGATGTACATTTAACCCCTAACACCCAAACGTTGATAATTTAAAAAAAAATCGGGTCACCTGTGAAGGCGTAATCCCATTCATTTTCCTTGCTGCTGGTGTGATAGGATCTCGTACAAAACCGACATATTGTAATATGTATTAACTTTTGAATATTTGAATGTTCGTCTTTAACTAGTGTAATTATGCTAATCATGTATAAGACATAAATCTTATCAGGCTATCTAATACCGTGTTCACACTAGCAGATCGGTTTTATTTTTATCAGGCACTAATTGGCTATAATTGGTACTTGACATTTAAAACCCATCAAAATATAATCTAGTTTGCGTCCACACTAGGCAAAGAAATGTGGTTTAAATATATACATGCAATGTTGGAAGTAAACAAATATTTTGCAATAAGCAAAAAAAAAGGTTACAAAGAAGGAGGCTGACAGAAACAAGAAGGAGTCATCAATGTTTAAACTTCTGTGTACATCTAAGAATTTCTTTTCATTCCATCTATAGTCCATTTTGAGCATCAGCATGACTCCATATCGCAATTTAATGTTTTTGTTTCATCAACACTCCAATTACTTTTGCCAGCCATAGCATCAATTGCTTGATACAAAAGGGAAATACATGGTTTTCTTCCTCCAAAAGGTCTGGGGATTTTGGATTGTAAAACCAGTTATAACTCACACTTGTAAAATAATGTAGTATTACTTTTTAATATAGTATTAAAACCTCCTCCCGAGGTAGATTTAATCCTATATTACAGAACCCACTTGACCTTTACATAATTCACGTTTTACACCACATATAGTGTGGACGCAAACGAGTTTAAAACATATAGGATTAAAAACGTAGTCTGAACGCGGTATAAGTTGAATTGAGAGGCAATTTACTTCCTCAAACCGGTTATAACGCTGTGTATTTAGGACAGATAAAATATTAAATCAATAGAGTATATGCGGCGTTTTGAACTTACTTGCTAAAACACGTTTAAAATGGCGGAAAGTGGTAGTATAAGTTCAGCTAAAATCAGCTCCGGCGATGCTGTGTCTGGGCGCAAAGAAGAAATATTATGTCAGCCATGTTCAAGACAGGATTTACAAACAACGGCTGATGTCTTTTGTCCTGACTGTGACGAATTTCAATGCAATGCATGTTCGAAGGCACATACAGTTTACGCGTTTATGAAAAATCACAAGTTAGTGAATGCGACAGAAGTGAAATCGAAACCAACTTCCGTTGATATGAAAGGAATGGACAATTGTGAACAGCACAGTAAGTTTTTGAAATTTTTCTGTGAAGACGAAAAACAGCTCTGCTGCAGTACATGTGCTATAGTGGATCACCGGAAATGCCATAGTGTCGTTGAAGTACAGAAGATTGCCGGGAAGTCGCGTCCTGCTAGATCCCAGTTGCAGAAAATATTGGAAGACGTAAAATCAAAGTCGGAGAGAATTGTTAACCACACTGACTCATCGAAAGAGCAACTCAGTAAAGATATCAAAGCAACATTTGTGGAAATTAAAAAAATGAGAGCTGATATGAATAAAATGTTCGACGACTTAGAAGCATACGTTACCAGGGAAACTGACCTGTTTCAGACTGAAGTAACTAATAAACTGTCAAAGAAACGATCCAGTAATGAGAAACATATCGCTGATGCTACAAAGTCACTGGAAATTGTTGATACAGTTTTAGAGAACGGAACCCCATCACAGCAGTTTATAATAGAAGAGACATTGAAAAAACAGGTCAATGAACTTTGCAAATACGTGGAAAATGAATGTCAACAGTTGCAGGTTGCTACCGTTTCCTTTAGATTTGATGAAAGATTAAAGTTACCACCACTTCCTATTTCTGATTACGTTCCAGGAAAGCTAACATTAAATTACACCCTGCCTGAAACAAAAAAATCTGTCGCACCTGTAGTTCCGCAATTTAAGTTAACGAAGATAACTTCCATTGATTTGAAGCAGACTGGAGATGATGTCGGTGAACCGTTATACATAGGACTGGATTTCCTACCGGATGGTAGACTGGTTGTCGTGGATAATCAAAACGAGAAATGCGTCATTTACAATGAGAAACTTCAGACAGTGGGATCATATCAGTTATCATATGCACCACAGAGTATAGTTGCTATATCTGAGGAGGAAGTGGCGATAACACGCGGCTATCACAAGATAGACTTTCTACGTGTCAGTAAATCTAATGATATAACTTTAAATAGGACATGTGAAGTAACGACACAGTATGCCTCTATATGTCTTAAAGATGATAGGCATTTTGTTGTTGGAACTTTGGATAATACAATACATTTTCGTATTGTATCAATGTCAGGAGAAGAGAAAGATTTTAGCATCAGCTTTCCAGATAAGAAATATTCTGTAGGCACTAGTGCGTGCACCTATATAAGGAATACTGAGAAGATGATACTAACCGATAGCCACGAGCATACTGTTTATATATACGACGTCGCGAGCAACACCAAAGTCGTTGTCAAGGACGGTCAGATCAAGGAGCCACGTGGTGTGGCAGTAGGTCCATCTGACTGTATCCTGGTTTGCAGTAAAGGAACAAACTCCATTGTACAGATCTCTCAAACAGGTCTGATCCTATCATCTATTAAGTTAGATATGAACTATCCATACAGAATCTGTGTTTCAAAGGACAAATCTGTTCTTGCTGTCACAAATAGCTCTAAGGTTAAAAAGAAGTTACAGTTATTTAAACTTACAGGCTGTATGTGAATTTAGTATTGTTATCATTTAGTCACCAGAGGTGTGATTTTAAGATATTCTATACATTTGATAGAAAGTTGTTGATATACAATTCATGTATTCTTATATATGTTAAACATTGATTACAAGCATTCAGCTTTCACTTTAGAAACATTACATTGATACTATTCGTGTTAATGATACTGATTGTTTAAATGTATGTTAGACCAAAAATTATATTTAGAAATATGAACATTTACTTCAAAGTAAACATCTTCTTCTTCTTCTCGTTCGCGGCTTCAAAGTAAACATGAAATTAACATGTTTCAATTTGTGTAAACTGTATTATGTGAAAGTTTTAAAACACCTAATACATGTATATATAGCTAAACGCAGTATAAATGTATACTACCACCAAAACACTGGAAGCAATTTTATCAAATGTCTACTATACACGACATTTAATTGTGAATATAGCTTTACAAACACAGTTGGTTTATATATTTAGTGAAGTGAAATTCAGTTGTTGCTAGATTTAAAGTAAGTAAAATAATTCAGTGACGGGGACATTTTAGTATATACTTTATTGCATGTTTTGCTATGTTCATTTGATTGAATGTCTATTTAAAGAAAAACAACTATGCATTGTTTTATTAAAAAGTTTTGTTTACCATAGTTTACACTGAAGTTATACAATGTATTGTCAAAATGGCATAAACGTTGCCAAAAAGAATAATTGAAATATAATACCCTGAAAACCTAGCCAAAAAAAATATGTTTTGAAGTATTATTGTTGTAATTTAAAAGTTAACAATTGTGGTCAAGGCCAATTCCATGGGATGTGTGTTCTAGCCCATGGGATGTGTGTTCTAGCCGCACTCTGATCACGACAATCGAATTGAAGCAAATTAGTACAAAGTAAGCTAGTGCTAAAGACCACTCCCTAACAAAGGCCACAACTTTAAAATCTAATTATAAGGCCAAAATGTTCCCTTCCCGTTTAACCATATATGATGTAGATAAAACATTGTTGATAGACAATATGTCATCAAGGATCGTTTTCTTTAGCTCACCTGAGGTGTTTTTCTGATCGCTCGATGTCCGGCGTCCGTCGTCTGTCTTTCGTCTGTCTTTCGTCCGTCAACATTTAGCTTGTGTATGCGATAGAGGCTGTATTTTTCAATTGATTTTCATGAAACACGGTCAGAATGATTGCCTCGATAAAATCTAGACCGAGTTTAAATATGGATTATCTGGGTTCAAGAAGTAGGCCACTAGGTCAAATAGAAGACAAGAAGACTATGATGGTCCTGAATCGCTCACCTTTTCCCACATAACCCAGTTTTGAGTATGACGTCGTTTTTTCTATTATTTGACATATAGTGACCTAGTTTTTGAGCTCATGTGACCCAGTTTTGAACTTGACCTAGATATTATCAAGATAAAAATTCTGACCAATTTTTATAGAGATCAATTCACAAGTATTGCCTTGAAATATATGGCCTCTAGAGAGGTCACAATGTTTTTCTATTTTTAGACCTACTGACCTAGTTTTTGACCGCACATGACCCTGTTTCGAACTTGACCTAGATATCATCAAGATGAACATTCAGACCAACTTTCATACAGATCCCATTAAAAATATGGCCTTTAGAGAGGTCACAAGGTTTTTCTATTATTTGACCTACTGACCTAGCTTTTGACGGCACATGACCCACTTTCGAACTTGACCTAGATATCATCAAGATGAACATTCAGACCAACTTTCAGACAGATCCCTTAAAAAATATGGCCTCTAGAGAGGTCACAAGGTTAATCTATTATTTGACCTGCTGACCTAGTTTTTGATGGCACGTGACCCACTTTCGAACTTGACCTAGATATCATCAAGATGAACATTCAGACCAATTTTCATGAAGATCTCATGAAATATATGGCCTCTAGAGAGGTCACAATGTTTTTCTATTTTTAGACCTACTGACCTAGTTTTTGACCGCACATGACCCTGTTTCGAACTTGACCTAGATATCATCAAGATGAACATTCAGACCAACTTTCATACAGATCCCATGAAAAATATGGCCTTTAGAGAGGTCACAAGGTTTTTCTATTATTTGACCTACTGACCTAACTTTTGATGGCACGTGACCCACTTTCGAACTTGACCTAGATATCATTAAGATGAACATTCTGACCAATTTTCATGAAGATCTCATGAAATATATGGCCTCTAGAGAGGTCACAAGGTTTTTCTATTTTTAGACCTACTGACCTAGTTTTTGACCGCACATGACCCAGTTTCAAACTTGACCTAGATATCATCAAGATGAACATTCAAACCAACTTTCATACATATCCCATGAAAAATACGGCATTTAGAGAGGTCACAAGGTTTTTCTATTATTTGACCTACTGACCTAGTTTGTGACGGCACATGACCCAGTTTTGAACTTGATCTAGATATCATCAAGTTGAACGTTCTGACCAATTTTCATGAAGATCTTGTGAAATATATGGCCTCTAGAGAGGTCACAAGGTTTTTCTATTTTTAGACCTACTGACCTAGTTTTTGACCGCACGTGACCCAGTTTCAAACTTCATCTATATATATCATCAAGGTGAACATTCTGACCAATTTTCATGAAGATCTTTGAAATATATGGCCTCTAGAGAGGTCACAAGGTTTTTCTATTTTTAGACCTACTGACCTGGTTTTTGTTGGCACGTGACCCAGTTTCAAACTTGACCTAGATATCATCAAGATGAACATTCAGACCAACTTTCATACAGATCCCAAGAAAAATATGGCCTCTAGAGAGGTCACAAGGTTTTTCTATTATTTGACCTACTGACCTAGTTTTTCACGGCACATGACCCACTTTCTAACTTGACCTAGATATCATCGAGATGAACATTCAGACCAACTTTCATACAGATCCCATGAAAAATATGGCTTCTAGAGAGGTCACAAGGTTTTTCTATTATTTGACCTACTGACCTAGCTTTTGATGGCACGTGACCCACTTTCGAACTTGATCTAGATATCATCAAGTTGAACCTTCTGACCAATTTTCATGAAGATCCCGTGAAATATATGGCCTCTAGAGAGGTCACAAGGTTTTTCTATTTTTAGACCTACTGACCTAGTTTTTGACTGCACATGACCCAATTTCGAACCTGACCTAGATATCATCAAGATAAACATTCTGACCAACTTTCATACAGATCCCATGAAAAAGATGGCCTCTAGAGAGGTCACAAGGTTTTTCTATTATTTGACCTACTGACCTAACTTTTGATGCCACGTGACCAAGTTTCGAATTTGACCTAGATATCATCTAGATGAACATACAAACCAACTTTCATACAGATCCCATGAAAAAAATGGCCTCTAGAGAGGTCACAAGGTTTTTCTATTATTTGACCTACTGACCTAGCTTTTGTTGGCACGTGACCCAGTTTCAAACTTGACCTAGATATCATCAAGATGAATATTCTGACCAATTTTCATGAAGATCCCATGAAATATATGGCCTCTAGAGAGGTCACAAGGTTTTTCTATTTTTAGACCTACTGACCTAGTTTTTGACCGCACATAACCCAGTTTCAACCTTGACCTAGATATCATCAAGATGAACATTCTGACCAACTTTCATAAAGATCCCAAGAAAAATGTGACCTCTAGAGATGTCACAAGCAAAAGTTTACGCACGCACGCACGCACGGACGGACGCACGGACGACGGACGACGGACGCTGCGCGATCACAAAAGCTCACCTTGTCACTTTGTGACAGGTGAGCTAAAAAACATTGTGTAGGCAATAAAGGCTGTATTTTTCAGTTGATCCTTATGAAATTTGGTCAGCATGATTGCCTTGATAAAATCTAGGTTACGTTTGAATATGGGTTATCTTGGGTCAAAAACTAGTTCACTAGGTCAAATCAAAGAAAAACCTTGTGTATGCGATACAGGATGTATTTTTATGCCCCCGAAGGGAGGCATATAGTTTTTGAACCGTCTGTCCGTCTGTCGGTCCGTCGGTCTGTCAGTCTGTCCGCAATTTTCGTGTCCGGTCCATATCTTTGTCATCGATGGATGGATTTTCAAATAACTTGGCATGAATGTGTACCAAAGTAAGACGACGTGTCGCGCGCAAGACCCAGGTCCGTAGCTCAAAGGTCAAGGTCACACTTAGACATTAAAGGATAGTGCATTGATGGGCGTGTCCGGTCCATATCTTTGTCATCGATGGATGGATTTTCAAATAACTTGGCATGAATGTAAACCACAGTAAGACGACGTGTCGCACGCAAGACCCAGGTCCGTAGCTCAAAGGTCAAGGTCACACTTAGACATTAAAGGATAGTGCATTGATGGGCGTGTCCGGTCCATATCTTTGTCATCGATGGATGGATTTTCAAATAACTTGGCATGAATGTAAACCACAGTAAGACGACGTGTCGCGCGCAAGACCCAGGTCCGTAGCTCAAAGGTCAAGGTCACACTTAGACATTAAAGGATAGTGCATTGATGGGCGTGTCCGGTCCATATCTTTGTCATCGATGGATGGATTTTCAAATAACTTGGCATGAATGTGTACCACAGTAAGACGACGTGTCATGCGCAAGACCCAGGTCCGTAGCTCAAAGGTCAAGGTCACACTTAGACGTTAAAGGTCATTTTTCATGATAGTGCATTGATGGGCGTGTCCGGTCCATATCTTTGTCATTCATGCATGGATTTAAAAATAACTACGCATGAATGTGTGACTCGTGTGACTCGGTAAGTCGACGTGTCGCGCGCAAGACCCAGCTCCATAGGTCAAAGGTCCTAAACTTTAACATCGGCCATAACTATTCATTCAAAGTGCTATCGGGGGCATGTGTCATCCTATGGAGACAGCTCTTGTTCAGTTGTCTTCATGAATATTAGTCAGAATGATGCCTTGATAAAATCTAGAAAGAATCTGAAAATGGGTTATCTGGGGTCAAAAACTAGGTCACTAGGTCAAATCAAGGAAAAGCCTTGTGTATTCGATAGAGGCTGTATTTTTCAACTGATCTTCATGAATATTGGTCAGAATGATTACGTTGGTTGTTAAAATCTAGGCCGAGTTCAAAAATAGGTCATCTGGGCTAAAAAACTAGGTCACTAGGTCAAATCAAAGAAAAGCCTTGTGTATGCGATAGAGGCTGTATTTTTCAATTGATTTTCATGAAATTTGGTCAGAATGATTGCCTTGATGAAATCTAGTTAGAATTTAAATATGGATCATCTGGGATCAAGAAGTAGGTCACTAGGTCAAATCAAAGAAAAATCTTGTGTATGCGATAGAAGCTGTATTTTTCAGTTGATCTTCATGAAATTTGGTCAGAATGATTGCCTTGATGAAATCTAGTTAGAATTAAAATATGGATCATCTGGGGTCAAGAAGTAGGTCACTAGGTCAAATCAAAGAAAAATCTTGTGTATGCGATAGAGGCTGTATTTTTTGTAATTGATCCTTATGAAATTTGGTCAGAATGATTGCCTTCATAAAATCTAGGTCAGGTTCAGATATGGGTCATCTTTGGTCAAAAACTAGGTCACTGGGTCAAATCAAGGAAAAACTTTGTGTATGCGATAGAAGCTGTATTTTTCAGTTGATCTTCATGAAATTTGGTCAGAATGATTGCCTTGATGAAATCTAAGTCAGATTTGAATATGGGTCATCTGGCATCAAAAACTAGGTCACTAGGTCATATCAAATAAAATACTTGTTTAAACTCAAGAGACCACATTTTTGGTCCAATTCTAATGAAAATTGCCCAGAATATTTGTTTCCATGAAATCCCTTGGTCACACATGTTTAAACTGTTATGGAATGTTTCACAGGTGAGCGACCTAGGTCGATCTTTGCCCTCTTGTTTCGTTTCTCCAATGATGGCATTTGATGACTTTTGCAATAGAAATCATCATGATAATGTGAATGACAAAGGCAAATAAAGGTCCGAATAGAATTAACCTTGAGCATAGCACACCACACACCTAAATATTTTCCTAAATGCTTCTGCAAAGTTGAACAAGGATATCAATCGAACCTTTGGATACTGCACGATGATGGTTCATCACGTGATCATATTACATAGTATTACGAGCATGTAACCATAGGGATTAAGTTCTACAGGAAGTTGTGACAGAGATCTAATGTGTGTATCCTGCACTTTCCTTAACTATGTTTAGTATCGACTGCAAGTTTCATTGTATTTAAAATTACACTCCAAACAAGAAACTTAAAGGATGTTGTTTAATAGGTTGTAGTCACTGAAAATTTCAAAAATTGTTTTCCCGGTTCCTCAATCCGTATATTGCGTCTTTGACCCCACGGTGCTTACCGTCATATCAGTTGTACCAGTTTTACATATTGACACCAGTTAAGTTTCCCATAGAGTGATTTCAATCAGCTATTCAAAGCAGCTTAAATGTTTTACAGATGTAAAAGACGTGTATCTTTTTACATTACACCTGTAACAGATCATTAAGTGATATCTATCGTTCGATGGATAAGTCTGCAAGGTGTTTATGGACATTTGAAAGTCTTAAGGTCTTCTGGTCCTTCGGGATCATTGATTTCAACACATTTAGATTTGAAGATTGAATACTGCTTAAGCCGGTGCTAGGGGGCGTGGGCAGTGTTGCATTTTCCATTACTGCTCATAAACAGACTCAATCAAACCGAGTCTGCAATTTTCACTGTTTGGATTGTTCTCAGTGCTTCCGAGGCATCTACTTTTCAGATCATATTAAGGAACATGTGAACAGAGTGAGCGTAGCGAGGCCATGCAGAATTATTCCATGAATGATAACTTACTTACCCGCATATTTCAATTTGGTCTCGAGTTTGTTAAAAGTTTGTTGTAAGTACATACAATTAAGAAAAAGAGCGAACACATCAGATGTTTGTTGTAGCGTACGAGGGGTGTTCAATAAATACCCGGAAAAGTGCTCTCATTCTTTTATTTCTAGTCTCATTTTGCTAAAATTTGAAAATATGACGGATATAAACATACTTAATTCAAATACCTGAATTACAGATCTCAGAACGTGCACAATATTTATTTGTCGTCTCCTAGGCAACGCCATCACCTCAAAAGCGGCCCAACGTCATTATGATGCTGTCATATCACACTCTATTAATCAATACTACTCGTGATTACCATTGATTCAATGTTTATCACCATTAAATGCATTTTACACCTTCCTAAAAATAAATAAATGCTGTTCATATGATGTTCCTGTCGTATTGAAGAAATTGGACACTGAACTGATGCCCTATCATGGAGCTCTTTAATTTATTAAATGTGACTGAACGTTATTTTTCATGTCTGTAACACAAGTCGTCAGCAATATTCTCCTGACCATTTTTAAACGTCACGTCCCACTAATAAAATTTTGTTTTCTTCAGGGCATTGTCCCTTAAACCTTTTTCAGCATAGCATTTGTCTCTTTCCTTGATTTTTTATTCAAAACACAAAATGTTATCTCACATCTCCGTTCAACACTGATTTTCAAGCGACGACCAACTCAATATGCCTGCCAAATATTTTAGTGATGTCACATTTATAATTTGTCGTTATTGGCGTAACGCTTACTTTTCATATCAATATTCACCCAATTTAAGAAAAGGTAGCTTGAAAAATAGGTAAGTGGCAAGTAATGTTTTAAGGCATGTAAAATAGAAAAAGAGACAAAATTGGGCCGGATGACGTCACATGACGTAGCCATGGGGACTCGCATTTACTTATTATTTATCCAAAGACAATCTAATTTTGACATATCAACTCAGTATTCCCTAGTCTACATTTTGTAGCATTTTCATTTATTTTTGATGATACATGAAAAATTTAGAGCACTTTTCCAGGTATTTATTGAACGCCCCTCGTATTATTTAATATGATAATATGCCCAACTACGCACCTGCAAATGTGTGTATATAAGTAATTCAGATTTACATGAAAACCCCGTTTACATTTAGTTTAACAAACACGTAGGCTCGAATATATACCATGGCCACGTGACTTTGTACATTATATTCTCACGTCGGATACTATTTTAAGGTTTAGCAGTATATCACAAAACATTCGTTTTTTTAGCGAATGAACAGCATCTTAACCAACAACTTATCTGTCCAATACATGTTTTACTGTTCTGTCCCACGGAGTTGGATACTTAAAATATTCTAAATAAGTTGTCCCCCTTTAAATAAGAAAGCCATTTGTAAAGAAATAAAAGTAAACAATTGTCAAAACGATGTTTTACCTAGTTATGTAAAGTTTGAACACTCGCACGATGTTGCAAACGCATCAAAACGAAGACCTCTAACATCTTTTTTAAAATGGTGAGTTTTTAAAGGCGCTGGACTGTCCAGAAGTGTGGCCCCTTCATGTAGCCCCTTTCCGGAATTCAATACATATATGAATAAATTGACAATGGTTTTGTACAATAATATAAATGTTTTATATGCTGTTATATTTTCATGTAAAACAATGCTTTCTTTCTATGATTTGATGACGCTCGAACTTTTTTCTTCGAAACATGGACCTATACCTTAAGCTACGATTCAGGTAGGTTTATCACGATATATTTTTAAATTCGAGGCGGACTTTAAAATGGTATTGGCCAAAAAGAATAAAGGACGGGAAATTTCTCAAACAAAGCAATGCTGTACTTTTTCTAGGTCCACATACTTTACAGAATCCAATACTGCTAAATAGGCGGTGGGACATAAAGCCGCCACATGCTTAACGTCACCCAGGACTGTTAAACATCGGGTAAAATACAGTCGCTATATGCTTTATGTCGTCTAGGAAGAAACGACAAACAATAAAACATACAGCCGTCATTAACGACTGATAAAAAGGAGGTAAATCATACAGCCGCCACATGCTTTACGTCAACAATGACTCATAAGAAGGCGGTAAAACATAAAGCCGTCATAGGCTTAAAACATCAACCTGGACTGATAAAATGGCGGTTAAACATACAGCCGTCACAGGCTTAACGCCAACCCGGACTGATTAAAAAGTGGTAAAACATACAGCCACCATATGCTTAACGTCAGCCAGGAGTGATCAAAAGGCAGTAAAATAAACAAACATCACATGCTTAACGTCAACCAGGAGTGATAAAAAGGCGGTAAAACATACTGCCGTCACATACTTAACGTCAACCAGGACTGATTAAAAAGGCGGTAAAACAGACAGTCACATGCTAAACGTCCTCCAGGACAAATGAGAAGGTGGTGAAACATACAGCCGCTATGTGCTTCACGTCAAGCAGGACTGATAAAAAGGCGGTAAAACATACAGCCGTCTCATGCTTAACGTCAACCAGGACTGATGATAAAGGCGGTAAAACAGACAGTCACATGCTAAACGTCCTCCAGGACAAATGAGAAGGTGGTGAAACATACAGCCGTTATGTGCTTCATTTCAAGCAGGACTGATAAAAAGGCGGTAACACATACAGCCGTCACATGCTTAGTGTCAACAAGATTGAAAAAAACGGCCTTAACATATACAGTCGTCACAAGCTTAGCGTCAATCAGATTGATAAAAAGGCGGTAAAACATACAGCCGCTACATGCTTGCACACAAAGTCTGATTTAAAGGCGGGAAAAACATACATGCAGCCGTCAGAGGCTTAACGTCAACAATAACCGATAAAAGACGGAAAATCATACAGCCGTCACACTTTTAACGTCAACCAGGAGTTATAAAACATACATCTGCTACATGCTCAACGTCAGCAAAGACTGATTAAATGGCGGTTAAACATACAGCCGCCAAATGTCAATTTTAACAAGAACTATTAAAATGGCGGTTAAATATACAGCCGTCAGAGGCTTAACGTCAGACAGGACTGAAAAGGCGGTAAAACATGCTTAACGCTAACCAAGACTAATACAAAGGCGGTAAAACATTCTGCCGTCACACGCCTAACGTCACCAAGGAGTGATAAAAAGGCGATACAACATACAACCCCCAACAAATTTTAGCGTCAACTTCGACTGATAAAAGGACGGTGAAGCATATAGCCGTCACAGGATTAATGTCAACATGACTTATAAAAAGGCGGAAAAAAATACAGCCGCCACATGATTAATGTCACCCAAGACTGAACGACACGCGATAAAGCATACGGTCGTCACAGCCAGGACTTATAAAAAGGCATTTAAACTTACAGCCGTAAAATGCTTTACGTTAACCAGAATTGATAAAAAGGCGGTGATATACTCATTTAAAAGGGTTGATTTCATTACACCTACGAGCAATTATTATTAAAATGATCGCCATACGTTTTTAACAACATTTGACGTGTATTGGGGAACTATAAATCTGAATTCACACCTTTATAGAGACTTCAATGGCAGGATTTAATTAGGATTTTATTTGAACAAACAAATCGTCTGCTCGTGGATAATATATCGTTTGCCTATGGATAATATACGAAGGATAATGCCATACAGCCAATCAGCTGTACAGGGTATGTTACAATATACAACGCCACGTGCTTAGCATCAACTAGGACTGATAAAATGGCGGTAAAACATACATCCGCCACATGTTTAACGTCATTCAGGATTGATAAAAGACGGTAAAACGGTAAGCCGCCACATGCTTAGCGTCAACTAGGACTGATGAAATGGTGGTAAAACATACAGCCGTCACATGCTTAACGTCAACCAGGACTGATAAAAAGGCGGTAAAACATACACCCTACAGACGTCACACGATTTAACGTCAACCAGGACTGATAAAACGATAGTGAAATATAAAGCCGTCGCCTTCATAACGTTAGCATGGACTAGTGAATAAGCGGTAAAATATACAGCCACCACTTATATTACGTGAACCAGGATTGATAAACAGGGGTTAAAACCTTCAGCCGTCACGTGCTTTACGTCACCCAGCACTGATAAACATGCGATTAAACCTATCGCCGCCACATGTACGTCACCGTTGACTGATACACATGCGGTAAATCCTACAGCCTACAGTCGACACATGCTGTAGGTTACCCAGGACTGATAAACATGCGGCAAAACATACAGCCGCCATGTGCTGTACGTCATCAAGAACTGATAAACATGCGGTAAAACTTACAGCTTCCATGTGCTTTACGCCACGCAAGACTGATAAAAGGGCGGTAGAATTTACAGCTGCCACGTTTTTAACGTCACCAAGGACTAACCCTACAGCCGTGTCAGGTAAATAAGGCTGGAAATCTAACCAAAAATTGCATATTGATCAGTATTGTCTTTACCCTAGTGATACCGAGACTGCAGTTCTTTTATTAAGGATATGTAATGCACACGGACATTATATTTTTAATGAATTGTGAAAATTATTAAGTAGCTTCCTCGTTTATCAAAACCGACTCAGTCTCAAAGTTTCTATATTAAAATTACGTTTTCTGAGTACTAAACAACATTATTATCGATAAATGCTTCACTAATTAATGATATCGATAAATGTTTCGCTAAATAATGATATCGATAAATGTTTCGCTAAATAATAATATCGATAAAAGTTTCGTTAATGAATGATATCTTAATGGTTTATCATTTCTTTGATATATGTAGCTGACTTTGGTATATAGGGAAGTATTGCGTTATCATGTTATTGACGACGGGTTTGTTGTATCGTTTGAATGACATGGCATATAATTTCCTTGTTTCAGTTCAAAGCACGAATTCTAGGGTAACTATGAAATAAACATAGAAAAAAGCTTTCTTTTCCCGCAATCATGCACATGGCTACACAAGTATATACACATGATTGCAAATTTTTATATATAGACCAGTTCATCAAACCGAAGGTTCTGATTTCGAATTCTGGTAGCACCATCTTTAAAAAATACTTCATAGTATCTGATTTTTTTTCAGCAGATTTAACTTATATGTACATTCACTTTATTCATTTTCGTATCGTCTGCCTTGTAACTGAATTGGTGTAATGTAAGTCGGAAAACGTAAAATGACGGAGAATCCCGAGACAAAACATCTTCGTTTGTTAGACATTTTAGAATTATGACAAAGACTTGTTTGAACTGGTAGAAAAATGTGGCTTTATCCCACTGTGCCCACAACGACTTTCAGCTCTTCCGAATATATCAGTTATTTAGAGATCTATATGGCTTTTACTTTTCTTTTAGAAACAGATTAAGCAGCTGCCCATTTTGATGTTATACATAATTACATAGCTGGAAAAGGACTGCTTCCAATTTTGTATATAACGTGATAAAGTTAGAGCCATCATAATCAATGGAATCAATATTTTCTACTATAATTCTAACTAATATTAAAACCTTTGACAAATGCATACATGAGAAACAAATCATTGCAAAAAAAAGGATATAACACGGAATACACATATCTTGTGTTCATAACAAAAATGTAGCAATCACGCTATAAACAATGGCATTATGAACGTCTAATTCTTTTGTCAGTAGATCTAATTAACATTATGTTGAATTAATTATTCAATAGACGTTGCGGCAAAGACTATCTGTAAGATAAAGCTAGTATGTATATTTCTTAAACAATGCAAAGTTTTCTTTATGTAAGGACTGTATTAAGTTAACTATTAAATAATGATTGCTTATTTCATTGTTATGTTTAAGACATTTTATATATGGAAAAAAAACCTTCGCCAGGATTTAGTGATTTAGTAATATTTTGACCCTGTTACAATAGACCATTTGGCCTTCTGTAGAAGTCGGTATCTTTAAGCATGTTCTGATTAAACTTTCAAGGAATGATAACTGTAGAGTGTAGTGTCTACTTGTAGAATATTAAATGATTCCTTTTGACAACTCCGTTTAAATGTTTCAGTAGGTGTAGTTTGTCCGTCGTAGATTTCGCTGATCAGTTTCATTGATTATAGCGGCATTATGATAAATCATGATTTCTGGCTTTCTACAATATCACGTTCATTTTTTTTATATTTCTTACACCGGGGTTTGAAAGAGAGCTGGTATACAAAGCTTCTCTCACTTGTTTCGTGTAAGTATTCCCGACTGTGCAGAGTTACAATTCGTTCAGTTCATATTTGATAATTAGTATTACATTTGACAAGATCTTGCTGAAAGTATCATTTATTATACGTATTTGGCTGGATCTTGCAAGAAGCAACAAGTAATTATATATATTTGACAAGATCTTGCTGAAAGTATCATTTATTATGGCTGGATCTTGCAAGAAGCAACCAGTAATTATATATATTTGAAAAGATCTTGCTGAAAGTATCATTATGTCTCTCCCCCCCCTCCCCTCTGGGGGAGACATATTTTATTGTTTTTGCCCTGTCCGTCCGTCAGTCTGCCCGCCCGTCCGTCCGTCCGTACGTCACACTTCATTTCCGAGCAATAACTGGAGAACCATTTGACCTAGAACCTTCAAACTACATAGGGTTGTAGGGCTGCTGGAGTAGACGACCCCTATTGTGTTTGGGGTCACTTTGTCAAAGGTCAAGGTCACAGGGGCCTGAACATTGAAAACCATTTCCGATCAAAACTAGAGAACCACTTGACCCAGAATGTTGAAACATCATAGGATGATTGATCATGAAAAGTAGATGACCCCTATTGATTTTGGGGTCACTCCGTCAAAAGTCAAGGTCACAGAGGCCTGAACATTGAAAACCATTTCCGATCAATAACTAGAGAACTACTTGACCCAGAATGTTGAAACTTCATAGGATGATTGATCATGAAGAGTAGATGACCCCTATTGATTTTGGGGTCACTCTGTCAAAGGTCAAGGTCACAGGGGCCTGAACATTGAAAACCGTTTCCGATCAATAACTAGAGAACCACTTGACCCAGAATGTTGAAACTTCATAGGATGATTGATCATTAAGAGTAGATGATCCCTATTGATCTTGGGGTCATTTTGTCAAAGGTCAAGGTCACAGGGGCCTGAACATTGAAAACCATTTCCGATCAATAACTAGAGAACTACTTGACCCAAAATGTTGAAACTTCATAGGATGATTGCTCATGAAGAGTAGATGACCCCTATTGATTTTGGGTTCACTCCTTCAAAGGTCAAGGTCACAGGGGCCTGAACATTGAAAACCATTTCCGATCAATAACTAGAGAACCACATGATCCAGAATGTTGAAACCGCATAGGATGATTGTACATGCAAAGTAGATGACCCCTATTTATTTTGGTGCCACTCCGTTAAAGGTCAAGGTCACAGGGGCCTGAACATTGAACATTGAAAATCATTTCCGATCAGTAACTTGAGAATCACTTTACCCAGAATGTTGAAACATAATAGGGTGATTGTTCAAGCAGAGTAGATGACCCCTAACGATTTTGGGATCACTCTGTTAAAGGTCAAGGCCACAGGGGCCCAAACATTGAAAACCATTTCCGGTCAGTTACTTGAGAACCACTTGACCCAGAATGATGAAACTTCATAGGATGATTGGCCATGCAGAGTATATGACCCCTAACGATTTTAGGGTCACTCTATAAAATGTCAAGGTCACAGGGGCCTGAACATGGAAAACCATTTCCAATCAATAAGTTGAAAACCTCTCGACCCAGAATATTGAAACTTCATAGGATGATTGCTCATGCAGAGTAAATGACCCCTATTGTTTTTGGGGTCACTCCGTTAAAGGTCAAGGTCACAGGGGCCTGAACATTGATAACCAGTTCCGATCAATAACTTGAGAGCCACTTGACCTAGAATGTTGAAACTTCATAGGATGATTGAACATGCAGAGTAGATGACCCCTATTGATTTTTGGGTCAGTCTATTAAAGGTCAAGGTCACAGTGGCCTGTTCATGTAAAATCATTTTTTTGGAAATAACTTGAGAACCACTTGACCTACAATGTTGAAACTTAATAGAATGATTGGACATGCAGAGTAGATGACCCCTATTTATTTTGAGGTCACTTGATCAAAGGTCAAGGTCACAGGAGCCTGAACAGTGACTTGAGAACCACTAGGCCAAGAGTGTTGAAATTTAGCGGGATGACTGGACATGCCAAGTAGATGATTCCTATTGCAGCCAACCATCAGTGTCTCTTTGACTTTCGCTCCTGACCCCTATTGACTTCTTGCCTATAGGACTTTGCATTGGGGGAGACATGCGCTTTTTTACAAAAGCATTTTCTAGTTTATTATGCGTACGAGTATTTGGCTGGATCTTGCAAGACGTCATAATGTAGAATGTGTTTTTGTGCATTCGGACGGAAGAAGTAGTCAATAAACTAATGTGTGAAGAAGCATATAAATTTAAGGAAGTAGTTATAAAATTTAAACATTCAAGTTGTAGTAATTTTACTTAGATACATGAGAAGTTTTTACAACCTATATGTGGAGATTTTCTCTTTAGTGTCAGTAAGTGTAGAGCAGCTGCTATGTTCGAATATTTAAAGAGATCGCATGCCAAAGAACGTTTTCAACAGCATTCAATTTCTTATCTCATTTCCCGTTGTTCTAGAAAACTTGAAGTATCTGTGGACAACAATTAACTACAGAGGAAATTAATTTGCTGGACGACTAACTGTTTTTACAAATTAAATACTTTAATACCTAAAATTAATTGTTTTGTGTTTGATTATCTGAGTAATGTTTCTCCTCTTTTATAATGAAATGACAAAAAAGACAAAAATTAAGAGAACAAGTCTTGAGTTTAAAGGCTTAGTTTAGAAGATTACACTTGCAGTTTTTACAGAACCATGTTTTATTATTTGAAGGGCAAAGTCCATTATCTAAAACCTGTAAATACATTTTCTCTAGGGGTTTAGGTCAGGATACTTAATGGGATATTTTAAACCTTTTAATTCGGGATTGTGATAGATAACACACATTTTGAAGGGCAGCTGGATAAACTTCCTTATATAAAAAAGAACGACACTGCAGGCCTGGTGTTGAGCCCTCGGTGGTGACAGACATGTGACTCGAAGTCGTCTATTAGCCATGGTGCATAGAGTCCCCGCTTTGTCACATGAATGATTTGGGTAACTTCGACTTTTAGCACTATTTCAGTGATGCAACGGAAATCATTTCATTTAACTATTCCCTTTCAGTGCTAGTATATTAATCACACGTAAGTGAGAACTTTCCCACATTAGAACATAGAACACATATTTCTGTTCTTGTGTGGTTTATTAGAGAAACAAACATGTTTTTAAATGGTGAATTGGTTAAAGTTTAAATGAGTTTGTTAATGTTTACAATGAATTGATTAAAATTGTTAATGGATAGCTGATGTTTTGCAGAAGACAATAAAGAACCAAGAAGCCACGTACTGATTAAAATTTCTAATTAAAATCAGTATAAAACAATCTCTCTAACCTTCCTAAGCATCTAAGAAGTAAATTAGAGTAGCAATTTAATCTCTTGTAATTTCCAAAAGATATTTTAACTCCAATTTGATAGGAGGATAGTGCTTTCACAAAAAACTTAGATTATTTTGAAGATACAGGCTGATTCTGCATTTCAGTTGCTTTTATACAGTAATAGTACATCCTTATTGCTTTTGTACACAGTAAGATAGACAAATAGAAATGCTTGTATACAGTAGCAAGGCCATGCATAGTTGCGTGTTTGCAGTAACAGCGACAGACAAAGCTGCTGGCACAGCTGGCAGTACAGCTATTGGGACAAAGTCAGCTTTCTGTATACAGTTCAGTTTTATGCTCAATTATCTACAGAAAACAAGCAATATATAAACACATGCTGAAATAACAGTAAGAAAAAAGTATGTTCACCCTTCAGCTTCAATGATCAGGTGAATTAATCTTCAAGCACACCATTGTGAATACTGGGGTGCCAACAATAACATGGAAAATAACAGAAATTGGAGAAAGTAATGAAACGAAAAGCTCTAGCACAAAGCAATAATTTAACGGTAGATTTACATCATATTTTCTGATAATTGTATGAGAGTAATGATGCTACATTTTATTTTATTTATATGTAAATAGGGGTGCATTTATATTGCAACTTGAATTTAGTGGTGTCATAACAGGTTAGAATGATTAAGAGGCAGGCTTTGACTAATTCCTAGAAACAACTGCTTTGACCTGACACCTGGTCAAGAACCTACAGAATAGTAATCTAATGTTGAAACGTTGATATAACTTTTGTAATTGACAAGCTGTAACCATGTGAATTAGGATATAGATCTAAATTACTCCAACAAACAGAAACTGTGCTTTAAATCTTTGTATATGTAGGAAACGAATGTTTTTTTCAAAATGTAGAAAGTTCTTAAACATGCAGTTAGAACATCTCTTTAAACGCGTGAAATATCAGTTTGTATGGAATCATTTTAGTCTAAACTGTGACGGAAGCTTCAAACCTTCTTTGAACTACTCCAAAGTCTGTTTCCTGGGAAAAAACAGTACTTTGTAATAAGAGACCGTGGTAGTAAACGAGGGTTTAAATCCCTTTTACAGGTGGAAATTAATAACAGCTATAAATGTGCTATCTATTACCTACGACAAAACTGTGGTGCTTTGTTATGTCGTTTAAATGCATTCCTGAAGGTTTAAACATCATAGGATTTTATTCCTTTGATAGTTACCTTAACACAGAGTGTCAATAGTATTTCAATTTGTGTTGCAGTGGTAAGTCAGCTAACCAGTGACGCTGGATCACTTACTGGTATAGACCTGTTCTCTATAAGCAAATGAAAAGTTCCCAACTTAAATTAGAGGAGGACAAATACATTTAATTTGTTGTATTCAGTCAATTTATACAGGGAACATTATGCCTCTTCTCACACAGGAATCAAACCTACAACCTATAGATTAGATGATTTGAGTTATAAAGAATAACAAATGACGGGGATTTGGAGACTTCAATATATTGTGACATGTTCCGAATTTTCCAAAATAAAATAACATATCTATGAAATTCCTAGAAACCAACAAGAGCACCTAGATGTAATCTTTCTTTCACACCTCATAAACTCCTTCTAGCAATATAAGCACATGTTATCATCCCAATCAGGTGCAAACTTAATTAATTTCTATATCATGCCGAAGTTATTTTGCATGAGTACATGTGTAAAGGTTGTAATTAAGTTCAAAGCAATCATGCCCATTTTCTTGTGGTTTATTTACGTTTATAAAACTGCATAAATTGTGTAAAGATAATTCTGTCAAAACATATTATTTATCAGTTATCTCTACCGTAATGCAGCTCATCAAGTTGTTAGTTGCTATTGATTTCTAGGCACAGCTAACTTTACTCAGCTTCTGGTCAGGTTCTTAGAAAATTTCTCACATGCTAAAGAAAACCAGTTTCAATGTTTTAAGATATTCCAGTTCTTTGTCTTCATTAAAGCTATGTTTACCCAGTACTTGGATTTGCAGAAGAATACCAATCTGGACTGACCATAAATGGCCAATGGTCACACTGATAATAGATGTTTAAAAATGTCAATCGAGGAAATGGACACGGGTAATGAAATAGGATGCAAACATGTCATTAAATTAACTTTTAACAGCTTTTCACATACCGGTCAAGACATTAATAGATCACACAAGATTTTGCTTAATTATTTACCAATAGCAAATAATGAACTAGAAGCAAAAAGTCATTTGTTTGTTTGTTTGCTATGGGTTATGTGCCATTTTTCAACAACATTTCAGTAATACTTCTAAGATTCTAAACAGTACTTCTTGACTCTTCACCAGTACAGGCATGATCTCTACAAGAAGTGTTAAATCCTCACAGATATCATTTATCTTGCCTGCATATCAAACTCAAGACCTACTGATTATTTGTCTTGAACTCTACCTATTGAGCATTAGGCGCATCCGTGGCCAATGACTCCGGATCTCTTGCCCCTAAGTAATACTGAAAGCCACGTGAAGTGTAAATTGAAATCAATAGTATGAACATAACAAGTGTACTGTAAAAAATAAACACAAACCTTAATAACACACCAACCGTAATATTTCAATATTTTATTCGAAAGCGTCAGTTGACAAACGGTCAAGCTGTCAGGCAAAACCAATATCATTTTTATCTTTTCTATTATCGTTTTCATCTTCAACAGTCCAGTTCAGTTGCATGGATATGAGATAGGCAGTGATCAATATTGATTCAACAACTAATAGAAGCAAATTGTATGCGTGTGAGTGAGCATTTTGATTACAGTTATTGGTCAAGATTCATTCATGTATGTAAATGTCACAGATGTCCTCAAATAGATAAGGATTGTAGCTTTTTCTTGACTAGCTACTAGCATACATAGATAAAAAAACAGTTTCATGGAAAAGTGAAAAAAAATAAACTGCACATAATTTGTTTCATACCCTTCTGCACTCTTGTAAATAGGTAAATACAGATATCGTGTTACGTCAAAGGGTAACAATTGCTTGTTATTTAGACCATTTAAGGTAACAGAAAAACAAACAAGTAACTATGAACAGTAACAAATTTTATTTGTAAAAGTAACAATTCAAATACCTTAAAAATGTAACTAAACGCAAAGTCTAATCTAATATGCAAGAAAAGTCCAATTCCTGTCCTTGTCAAATTTAAATCCAAACAGCTATAATAACTCCAAATTATTCACAACTCCAAACTGAATTCAGAATGTCCGAAGAATATAAATCCTCTCTTCAAAGAAAAATGTTTAAATCCAAACTGGTTATATTTTATTATTAAAAAATACAGGAAAGTTTTCAATAAGTTCTTTAAGTGTTGGTTGCACCCTGTCCTCAGATAGCTTGCTATTTAAAGTATTAAAGGTTCTAGAACTTTCAAGTATCACCAAGAATAAAAAGAATATTCTGGAAAAACCAAGAACAATCCAGACTTTAAAAATATTTGTGACACCCTGTTTATCAGTATTGTGGTAGAACACCATAGAATATAAACAACTAACTGACATGGTATCTCAACACTAGGTCAGTAAATAATGAGTTATCAATAAAGTAAAGTCTAAAAGGGAATGATATATACATAACAATTTGAGTTGTGTAAATGGTTCAGAGACAATGTGATTTCGCATGCAGATATCAATATACACTACAGTATTGCTAGAAACTTGCTCTAATTTGAGATATGCAAATTAATAACAACTTCTTTTTGATTATATTGGTTATCCTATATATTATAATTATCAAATTAACAAATCTTAACAAAATGGTTACTACACTCACACAGAAATTGTATAAATAGTATTATTATAATATAGCTTTGAAGGAATATCAATAAACTACAAATCTTGTTCATTAATTTGAATAATTTCATTGTAGATTGATCGTACAGTTTATTTAAGAAATAATGTATAGAAAAAACGTGTTTTAACGTTATTAATACACGGAAAGAGGTTATATGTACGCGGAATTATTCTGGCGACGTATAACCGATTTTGAGAGTATAAGTTTAGGTAAAACACGATTTTGCCAGACATTATTTCGATTCCAATATGCCCTTAATCTAAAACAGTAGATAAAATATAGTAGTGCATATTAGAATAATTATTTAAACTGCATCAAAAATCTCAACAGAGATAAAGATTTATTTCCAATTACTGTATACGCAAAATGAAACATGTTCAAGTTGTGGCAGAATATAGAATCAAATGGCATGGTATAAGAGAGGCCAGCACAGTTGTTAAAAACAATTAAATGTGATGATCTATCAGAAATACTAGACTTAAATTTATACTCATAGGTTATGAACGCTAGAATCGCAGAATAAGAGCAAAAACAAGCATCTCCACTTATGGTCAGAGTACCGAGCATTAGATACGTGTTAGGAGTACATTTTGTCTGACTTAGAAAGGATATTAAGATTTCAAGTAGGCTTTTCACGTTTACACGAGGAATACTTCCGTTCAGTATCATTTTTAAAACTTACGAAACAACCACAGGAAACTTTGACATAAATAAAATCTGAATTGAAAAGATGTTACTAGATTAAATAAATTATTGTGATAAAGGTAAAAACAGATAATGTTACAAAGGGCTGAAAACCAAATTTACAATGATGACAAGAGATCAACAACAACAATAACAAAATCATCAGGAAATGGAACAATTTGGCTTCTGTGTTTTTCTGCATGGTGTCACTTCTATGCTATAACTAATGAAAAATTACATCAAGAACTGCTTAATTAGTCAATCAACATTATCTACATCCCTTCAAAGAAAAATAAATGTATTTCCCAATTACATCGTTTCTACAGCTGTTTCATCAAAACGATTTGAGCCGCGCCATGAGAAAACCAACATAGTGGATTTGCGACCAGCATGGATCCTGACCAGCCAGCGCATCCGCGCAGTCTGGTCAGGATCCATGTTGTTCGCTTTCAAAGCCTATTGCAATTAGAAAAACCATAAGCGAACAGCATGGATCCTGGCCAGACTGCGCAGATGCACAGGATGGTCTGGATCCATGCTGGTCGCAAACGCACTATGTTGGTTTTTTCATGGTGCGGCTCATTACTAGACTGTTTACAAAGAAACATGTTTTATTTTTCACCTGATCGTATGCGGTAATAAATCTTTCTGATTTACGTTTTCCGATTTCAAGAAATGTTTGTTTTGCGTTCTGCAATCTTAAAATTAATGTTCAGTTTTTAAAGTCCGCAGTGCCTAAATAAACATATTTTTTTTGTAAAATGTGGGTCACATTACAAATATACCCATATTTCGAAACTTATCTGACATATCTAGTATTTTTAAGTTAAGCAACGTGTTTGCACGTGCACGTTCCTGTTTTTGCACTAAACTTTATGGGTTGTTTAAATATGTTATTTAGCATTGTACTGAGGACGATGAAACTTGAAATCAGGTATTTGTTGTTCTATTAAAATAAAACACTTCTTTTGTAATGTTTCATGAACCTTAAAAATGTAATAGAATAATGTCGCTACAATATGAGAAATCAACTAAGAAATATGGTTGTTATTATTTTGGTTTTCTCATTCAAGTCCTTATATTGTGTTGACCAGGTGGGAAGAAATTTTTTCTAATGAAAATCAAATTTATAATAAAAACATGAACACGGTACGGTGGAGATGTCTACACTATAATTTTAGTTTCATTCTCTTGATATACTACAATGTATGTTCCCCTTAACAGGAATACCTCCAACAGGAATTTTCAGGAATCGACATCATTCTAGATGATCATAGTTTGAAACATATCTTTTCTTTTATCCCAATTTAGCCAGGGATATCAATACACAGTACAAATCAATCCATATTTTGTTTACATCATGACAATATTACCATTTTCTTAACATTTTGAGCATTCGCATACTGATAGTTTCGAGATTATTTCAGAATTCAGAGACACTTAGTTTCCATCCCCCCCCCTACCCACTTCTGACAGCAGATATCTAGATATGTGTCCCGATTGATGTTCTTGTGTAATAACCCAGAGACAAGCTCTTTACCACAATAGCTCTATACCATATGTTCAAATCTGTAGCATTTTATATTGAAGTTATTCCGACAGGCATGCAGTCCAGAGTATGTCTACAAAAAAATGACCAACTCCACAGAGGATAGATTTTTATATGACTTTGGGTTTTACTAGTCTATGACAAGTAATCAAAGCTAAATAAAAACTAAAACGTAGTGCCTGAAAAGTCTAAATCCATCCATTGTATAAAGAATAAATGAGTTTAACATAAGCACATGCACTTACTTTTGGTGTGAAAGAGTGAAGATGACATTGACTTTACTAGGCATTTAAAAAATGAATTAAAGCTCTGTCAATACTAGTTCTACTAGAAATCAAGATGACTCCATTTAAAAGCGCTCAAAGATATTATAGCTTATGTCTTTTTGAAGCAAGAAAGAACACTGTGTATAAGTATTAAAAATTTACTTTCCTGAAGCCTCAAATATACAGTTTTCTAAACAAAATACTGGCAAAGCAATAACTTTTTGAAACAGCTGACACAAAGGGATAAAAAATACTAATCTGAATAAATTAAACACGCGGCATGTCGTTCAATTTCTGCATTGATAATTTTCTCATCTGACAGGAAAAGGAGACGGTAAAAAAATCAATACAATTTAGATAACAACATTACGATCATGATTTGATTAATATAGCAAAATCTTTGGCAAAGCATCAAACACACCTTTGAAACATTACATAAAATAATTTTTATCCCGAAACCGATCACGATTCACATTACATAATAAGTTATAAAACACATTTAAAATACATTTAATGCTATTTCAAGGTTAAATGATAAAATACTGGTAATATCACACTGATTGCATTCTATTTTGATTAATAATGTTTCTCTTTTTTCAAATTATGAAACACATGGGCATTTAATTTCCGTACTTTTAAAGTAATATAAAGTTCTGTATTATAGTATCTATGTCATATTTTGTCTTTTACAAATCAAATAGGAGAATGTATAGTATTTTGAGAAATGAGAAACGAATGTTACAAATACTCAAAATAGTCAAATTTCTCCTTTTCGGAACAATTTATCACCTGCACCGTATGATTTATAAAAGTGTTTTTATTCTGCCTTGTGTGAAATTTGTTCACGTTTAGGACAAAAACATTAAGTATGTGCTTCACGTTTCTTGAAAGAGTTACTCTCTGCTATTGGCACAACAATATGTAGATATTATTTTATTGGGAAAATTTAATTAGTGCATTACTCTTACATTACAAGGAGATCATTTTTTGAAGTTGTAAACTGACAGGCTCAAAGAAAACATCAAAAAGATTTTCTCGTCTGTAAAACTAAATTCATATCATATTCATTATTTGGGATAGTTATATCAATATGGTGTTATTGTTTTCGAATAGCAATTAAAACACATAAGGTCAAATGGCATCAAAGTTTAGAAAAGTAATTCTGTTAATTTCAATGGTCGAGAATCGTGCTATTTTTGTTCTTCATTTCTAGAAACAGTATGACACTTTTTCAAACTTTTTGGTGCCTACGCCTGTCTCTACGTGTTATCAATAAACATGAGGAGAGCAAATGCAATCAGAGCAAAGCTCAATGGATAAGAACCCCAACCCCCATACTGTGTTTAAGATGTAATTAAAGCAATCATCAAGAAGAAAATTCATCCTATACATTAATGACTGACAGATAGATTGGTTCTCTGATACTTCTAGGAAATGCAGAACCTCTGGCACCAGTCTAAAAAGTATCATAGTCGAATGCCTCCTTCGTCGTTCTTTCCAAAACCATGAATGAAATTTAAACAATGAGTTGATTTGTTATTGGCATCATATAAATGGATATTCATTTGGGGCTTTAGTTTGACTGATCATTATCTGGAATAGTTCTTGGAGTTCAAATTAAAAACAATGCAAACATGAGCGTCAAAGGTAATAACATTGATGACTGTTTACCAATCACCTGACATACAACTGAATAAGAGCCTTATCGTAAAACAAAATTGCGGAGAAAAGGTTGCAAAATTACTTTTTACTGAGAAATGATAGTGTTTAGTAGTTTATGTATGACATATTTAAAGTACGTGAAGGCCTCTGTACATATTTAAAACACAATAAATGTATTTCATATCTTTACGGAAATTATTAAATGGCAAGTTTTCAAGTATCTCATGTTTTTATTATTGTGATCTCTCTTTCGTTCAAATCATTTTAACTGACCCTTTACACCTTTGCAATCATAAATCTCAGAGAACTAACAAGTGTTTAGAAGTGTAATTATTTAATATATTGTGTAAAAACACGAGTTCTTCACGGTCAACGTGCGGTAAAATGCACACATCTCATATGACAATGCGAGGTAAACATAAACAAACCTTATGACCTCTGGAATGCTCCCTCTTTGTATGATATGGATTACATCCGTTTTTTGACACAGTTATAGGTCATATGGTGATATCCAGGTTTTTATGTTGTGGAGGAAGACCCTAGGTGTCTCTCCATGCACGGGCGGTCACCTTGGTAGAACCACCACCTTTTTAAACTGGATGGCTTCCTCACATGAACAATTCTACGCCCCGAGCGAGGTTCGAACACACATTATTGAAGGGCCAGGGAATTGAAAGGGGCTTAATTAATATTAATTAACCGCAACCACTCGATCACGGATGCCCAGGATTACAAAAGCATTGGAATGTAATTGCCATAGACAAAACATTAAAACCAAGAAACCAAAGGTACATTGCATCATAGTCATGTCATTATATGTTCTGTTTCTCTTCATGAATACTGCTTGTATCACCTACAATTTACAAACATTTAAATAAAAAATCTTACAGTTCATAATTCATTCTCCAAAGAACACATTAAAATTGCGATTATCACACCAAAAATCTGATACAGTACTAGAGTGTAAATTGAAATGTGTGATTTAAACTAAGAGGCAGCTATTTCCTCCTTGATTTTAATATTTCATAAAACATTTACTTATCAGAGTTTTCATATTGAATTAGTGAAATATGTATTGTACTTATCATTTCTGTTTATTGCATTACATTATATAAAAACTAGCAAAAGATTAAATCTAACTTGAACATTAAAAACATA
This sequence comes from Mercenaria mercenaria, assembly GCF_021730395.1. Classification (NCBI taxonomy): domain Eukaryota; kingdom Metazoa; phylum Mollusca; class Bivalvia; order Venerida; family Veneridae; genus Mercenaria; species Mercenaria mercenaria. The sequence continues at coordinate 27,018,494 of NC_069369.1, forward strand.
CAATCCATAGAACTGTTGCCAAAACAATCATATTTGAAATTTTGAGGGTAAATGCAATAGAAGTGCTTTCAAAATGTAAAATAACAAACAGTATTTTATAAGATATTTAGAACCACCAATTATTAGAAGAAGGCTCTTATATAAAATCCATCAAATGAGCTATAGAAAAAAGAAATATAACAGGGTAACTCATAGGTAAGAATTAAAAAGAGTAGAAAAAAGTTATAAGGACAATATGTATATACCAAAACTAGTATTTTGAATTGACATGAATTCCACAATTTTATAACGTGTTTCACGGGAATCAGAATCGGAGCATTTCTGTACATTAGGATTTGAACTTGTACATTTACACAAGCTTGAAGTCCACAGTCATAAGGACGATTCTTTGAAAACGAAAAACTACTAGATATAAAACCATATTGTAAGTAAGATTAAGAAAGTCATATTTTGCAATGTAATGCTTAAAATAAATATATGACTTCCTAATACTTCAGGGAATAATCAAAATCATTAAAATAATCTGTATGATACCCATATTCGCGGTCATTTTGCAGAATACTGATTTATATCATCAAAAAGTGACCAGTATCTGAACTTGATATTAAACACATATGCTATTAATGCTTGTCCCAGTAGGTCCTACAATACTGATAACAAGAAATATCTTTAAAAATGATGGTCGGCGAATTGCAATAAGGAAAGAAGTTTATGAATTTTTCATCTAACTTTCGTCTAACATTTTTCAAATTGCAAAACTAAACACCGCACTTTAACAATTTAAATGGTTCTCTTTTAATTTTTCGCAGGGTTTTGTAGGGTGCAATTTTGTTTCGTTTATCCTTAGACGAATAATTACAGAAGTAGTTTGATGAAGATTCATGAAGCGGTTCATGAGAAGAGGTCATTAAACATTATATTTTTAGCTAAATTGGTTCCTATCCCCATTTGTAACAAAATAGCAGGAGACGATATTGTTACACATCGAGTTTGATAAAAATCCATTACATTTTAGTGGTTAATGCGAAGAAAGGCATATCTACTTTTAGTTATAGTGGTCCCTAATAGGGCCCAAGTTCCTATATAAATAAATTTGGAAGAGGACCTTATAATGATGCTCCAGACCAAGTATGACAAAGATCCACCAAGCTGTTCATGAGACGCTGTATAAAGGCATTTCTAGTTTTAGCTATAGCAGCCCCTGAAAGGGGTCAAATGTCCCAGCTGAACAAAGTTGGCTGCGGGCCTAATAAAGATGCTACAAATCAAGTTTGATTAGAATACATGAGAAGAAATCAATTAAAGGTTTTTTTTTATTTATTATTCTTATTTATTTCTAAAATAGGCCAACTGATCCCGCTTTAACAAATGCATATTCGCTATTCATGAGTCTTTGGACAATGACGTCACACCTATAAAAAAGTGAAGGTCAAGCAAAACATACAATTGTAATTATTTCAATATTTCTATTTCAAAAGTACAGTTTGACCGTAGTCATATCACATAGATAAACTGTATGCAGTGTACCTTCGTTTCAGTGTAATGATATTCAGTCATTATATAGCATATATATAATGAAACAGATTTCAACTGGGTTCAATATTTGCATACCATACTAAAGAAAAATATTCATATATAATAAATCAGTTAAATGATTTATAACAAATATATCAAAGCAAACAAGTACTCATTTTAATATGCAATCTGAATAAGTCACAAAAGCAAGAAACCTTTTCATATACAGACGACAATTGTAACAAGGAAATTTTTTTTAAGCACCTCTCTATATAAAAGACTCTTATCACACCCTTATTCATGTGATACGCAGACCGCATTCAGCTCTTTCTTTAATTTGATATATGTTGGTATTTGAACAGGTTTTTATCATATTTATTAAACTTACTTATCATTTTGAGATATATCAATATTCTTGCTAAATATACTGAGCCAAAGTTAGCTTTTAAACTGTGAACAGCGTCGTTTAGGATAAACGCTTTGTCTACATTTCACTCAGCGTAGCACAATCAACAGAGTGAAAGAAATTGACACTCTCGTCCAATCAGTCAGAGTGTTGCATAAATCTTCCATTTTGATAAATTATTTATAATGCGTTATCAAGTAGTTTGATTTGCAAACTGAAGTCACGTGGCATAGGTAACGAAAACGAAAAACACTCAATTAAACCTTGTTAAACCTTGTTACAGCAGGGTAATCAAACTTGTCAGGTCACACGTATTTAATACTAACATACCTTAATATGTTTATATATAAAAATCATATCAGAAAGGAAATGACTGCTTATATGCAATTGCAAAAGTACATAAGTTACTAAAATTAAAACAAGAAAGTAATGAAAAAGTAAATATTGCCCTTTTCTTGTGGAAAAAAGCTTTCATTTTACAGTTTAACAGTCAGCAGCCTATTTCGGATTGTTAAGATAAAGATTCATACTCGATATGTTTTTGGACATTCTAGCGCTATTCAAAAAGATAATACCTTTATGAATATCAATTCTTACCTATAACAGAGTACCGATCATGTGATAAGGATAGCCCAAGTATGATTCAAGCCCAACTATTGCCACTTATATAGAATGTTAAAAGGGAGCCACTAGTCTTGGAACTAATTTATGTTTCAAAAAGAAAGATCATGTAGAATAATGTGTTTTCCTGGATATCCCAGTTTGAGGGATAACTATTAATGTGCTGAATATACATTGTTGAGTAGACTATATTATCATTTTCTTGTTCTCTTTTTTTACTGATTAAAATAATAATTTCAGGATTTTGTCAAAACATATTCTACCTATGGTAATATACATTTAGGCCCGTTTGTTTACAGAGAAATGCGCATGAAAATGTAAGTACACCTCCGTACAACTAGCCGTGTAACTCTGTCGGTTGAACGGAGGTATAGAAATGAATGGAACTGTATGTTGCTGATCCGGTTTCGAGTCCCGACTTGATCGTCCTTGAAGCATATAACATTTGTTTCGCCTGTATATAATGAGTTCAGTACCGTTTCAAAATAGTAGTGTCATATAACTGAACAAAGGTTTTGTTTTACAGTAAAATTTCTTAATCATTTTCAGCCCAATGTTCTGATTATGACTCAATATTATTAATATATGTCAAACCCGTTTGAAACATGATTGAATGTTAAAATAAACAGAAGTCTGTTGTAGATCTATATGATTTCTAAGGAAGAAATCGAACGAGACGGCGATTAACAAAGATTGATTCAACTATGCTTCCAACGAAGAGTTTGTAGCTTTTTTCACAACTTGTGCCCGGTCACATTATTACTGGTAAAATGTTCGCGTTTATTTTAAAACCAACTTTCATTGCACCATCGTAAAGCCGAAACTATAAACAGTGATATGCACCATCGAAAATGCATGTTTGATTTTGACGCAGCTGTAAACAGCAATAAGTGATCACTGACAGCTACTAAAGTTCTCACAAAATGTGAACGAGTTGTAGTTAAGGAAACAAAAATTAATTAGTGTCTTAACATAAGCAGATATATTGGTATTCAATTAGATTGCACCAGGGCGTAAGCAGATGTAGGACAATTTCAGCTTCAATTTGTCAAGTAATTATTGCTTCTTAAGATAATAAAAGGCTTCCAAGAAAATGTTTGACAAGAAATATAGGAGAGATGAAAGGGGTATTTTTTCAAAATTTTAAAACTAGACTTTCTTTTCCAAAGATTGATATGTTTCAACTTAAGGAAGGAAGTGTATTGGTTAACTAGGCATTGAATATTGTATGTTTCTATTTGAAAGTGAAAAGTTACAGTGAAAAAGAATCATTAGCATGTATCTGTGTATGAATTATGATGATTTCCATTTTTACTGAGGCAGTGTGAACAAAATCTGCAGTATTTTTCAGTTTTCATGAGGTGAATCAATTCAGTAATAAATGAATTTAAAGCGGAACACCTACAGGTGTACAATAGCTCAATGCCAGCAGTATCACGGTATTCTAACTTTTTGGGTTCTCAGTATGATAACACATTATCTTGCCAGCTTATCTTTAAATGAAAAATGTTACATTTTACAGTTTGCTCCGACATGCAACCAAATTCTAGTTAAATTTCACAGATTGCAAATATTGCAATAATCCTAGAGATTTAAAAGCTTTTCGATAAGGTGTAATGTATGCAACATATACAACTGAATCAAAGTATGTTGCTTTCTTTGATAATAGGCAGTTATCTTGGTATTTTATAGGCAGTATTTATTTATGTGATATTTTATGTTTTAGCAGCATTTGCAAATGTTGCTGGCCGCAAGATAAACACGTTTAAATTATCTTATAAATTAGAATTTTGCCACGGTATAGCTGCCCCCGCTGACAGATTTTAGGTCACAGAAGTCTGCGTACTGTGGATAATAGAACATGTATAATAAAGTTATGGACTGGAAAAGCATTCGACCGTTCAATTTCACACAAATATTACGTCTTTAATTTGTATAGAAAAAGAGTACAGCTTGAGCAGACTGAGACGCTAACTGAAGTTAGATAACCTTACGGCTTAGGTACAAGAGGTACAAGCAGTAATTCAGTAATTGGCCAAGTATACAGCAAAGATCACATGCTGAGGTACTGACAGTAACAGGCCAAATATCGCAAAATCAGCTGTACATGAATAACCCAGGCATATCTATTGCGTGAAACAGAAGCTTCGAGTCTCATAAGCAGTAAATATGTCGGACTTGATCTCTTAACTGTGAATATCTGCCGATCGTTTTAAGGAAAGCTGTCTTATGTGTACCCTGAATTTTACTAGGCTGGATCACACGAGGCGCGCAAGCAGTTATCCTTTTATTACATACAGCCATACTTTTGTTTAATGTTTTAGCAAGATATATCTTGACTAAATACTACTCTGAAATAACTATTTATTTAGCTGAATGGTATTCTCGGAGGGAATTAAGTATTGAAAGCCATTCAAGTCTGTCAGATATGCATATTCTCAATCTCTGAATATCCTTTGCATCCCTTTGCTATGGTATTAAGAGAAAGACATGATCGTGGCTTTCCCTGTTGAATATTGATCCTTGCCTTTTTTTTCCATTTTCCCCTACACCTCCGTCCTTTTATCTACGCCTATCCTTTCCTGTATTTTTGCATATAATCAAAATGTAACTGTTATCTGGTTTTTGAAGCAACCTGTCTGCTATATTTTTCTGTTACAGTTTCTTTTTGTTGCGGGCCTAATTTGCTATGCATGACATTATAGCTGTATTTGGGAAAATCTGTGCTTCCAGGAAATCTACCCCTATATTTAATTTTTTATGATTAGAAGCCATATATTATAATAATACAACAACATCCTAGATGTCAAAACTTGCATCGTCCCTAGTTATACTGATTCGAAATCAACTTTATGGATTATTCTCTGGATTATCAGGCAACAAGTGCGTTTCAGGAGTAGCTAATGTAAAAGTTATGTAATCCTTCCGACAATTTTTTCTCCTTCCATCATTGGTTTTAAAAGAACAATCACTCAATAGTTTGTTTATAACAACTTTATCTGAAAAAGTTCAGACTGTAGACACAATTTAATATGATAAAAGTACATTAAATTACAAGCTCACCATTGTCTGACTTTTAAGATAAATAAACGTAGAAGATGTGAAAAATCACTTTCATCAAGCAACTCCAGGTCATCAGATTTTTCTGACTGAATGTTTTGTACCTGTCATAAAAATCTGACTTGCTTATAGAATATTTTTGTTGATGAGATTGTCAATAATATAGAAAAAGTCAAAGTTAAATACTGAGGTTGATACAATTTTCTACATCAAAGAGTCTTTGATGGGAAAACATTTTAAAGGGCCATGAAAAATACTAGTAGGAAAAGTTGTTAAATCAAGGATCAAATGATATTATGGTAATATGTTAATTGCAATAAGATTTTCATCATCTTAAAATAGCACGCACGTTTCGCTTATGAGAAACTGAAGGCTATTATAAGGACTTGAATGGCTGTTTAAGTAAATATCAGGGATTAAAGGGTGTCTCTCACTATAAGCAGCCTGTCTTGCAGATAATCATGAGAAAATCTTCCGGAAATCATCCACTAAATTACAAGTCATAAGGAACTCGATGCAAATTTGTTTTGTTGATAATTATCAAAAATTGTAAACCATGGATAAAAACCTCTCAAATATCCTTTGGAAGCATAGAAAACAACCAAATGAAGTACATGTAATAGCAGACTATGTTTGATTTAGTCTATTTATGCGGGGTAAAAGGCATTGTCAAAGGCAAAGGAAGCTCTAAGTAACAACTGGTTCCATAGTTTCATTAAAAGGCCGCCGAAGAGTTTTCTATAGAACATGCTAAGTCTGCCTCCAGAAAGACATTGAACAACTACTACAAAGAATTCTGACAGCCAATAACCATAGGGACAATCCCCAAACTATATACAATGTAGATGAAACAGGGTTCAATGGTGAACAATTTCCACCGAAAGTTGTTTGTGATAAGAACACAGTCTCTCAGAATATTTCCTCGTCTAGATCATCTACAGTTACAATAACTGCAGCTGGAAATGCATTGGGCAGTAGTATTCCCCCATATTATGTTTTTGCCGGTCGGCGGTCAAATCAGGAATTTCTGAATGGGGCCTACCCTGGTACAGCTGGGGAGATGTCGAAACAGGTTGGTCAAATTCCAGTGTCTTCCAGAACTATCTGAAATGTAGCTAGATATGTAAAGCGTACTGAAGACAGGTCGAGTATGCCAACTTTAATACTATATGATGGACACAAGTCTCATATATCACTCACTTTAACTGACTAGGCAAGAAAGCACAATGTCATCTTGTCTCCACGTTCTAGTCATCTGACTCCACCTTTAGATGTGGCAGTTTTTGTCCATTAAAGTCGATGTACTACACAAATTGTCAGGCTTATATGAGAAGGAACCCTGAAGCAAAATTACAAAATACCAAATTGCAGAACTTACTTCTACGCCATATCTGATCTCAGCCTTCAGGCGCACTAGTATACGTCCGTTTGACAATAGAGCTATTTTAGACTTTCAGGTTGCCAGATCTGAATTGCAACAGCCACTTCAGATTCTTTTTCAGAGAAGGACAATAACTCAAGCTATTCAAAACAAGCCAAAAGGAAAATTTGTTTCACCATTCTTGACAGACTATCCTATCTGTTAAAAAATCAAATACCGATAGTGAGAAAACACAAAAGTGTTGTGAAAGTCTAAAGAAACCCGGTGTAAGCAGTCAGTATAAGAAAGCTACAAGTTCTTTCAAATTTCAAAAAAAGAAAATGAAGATCAAAGATCAAGTACACAAAAGAAAGCCACTCAGTTTGTATCAGAGGAAAGTTCAGATTGTGATATGGATACAGGAGTTACAGAGATAGAAAAATGGTGTTTGTGTGGTAAGTGGGAGCCTGATGAATTGAAAGGATCGATGTACATAACACTGGTTAATTGGACAAGCGTGACTTTTGTCCACACTGAACACATTTGAAGACATGCTCCAATATTAGAGTGTTGAGTAGAGACAGTGTGTATCAATGTCCACACTGCCACAGTAAAAATGAATAAATGGTTTTACAGACATTGACAATGTAAATACGTTATTTTACAGTTACAGATTGTTCAGTGTACTTTATATGTTTAATTAACTTTTGAAATTTGTCTGAAATCATAGACTGTTGACTTACATGAAGTAATATGAATTATTTTCGTTATTGTGTATCAGGCTTTCCGTAGTTGACACATTTTTATACTTAAAGCGGTATCCACTTTGACTTTTCAGAATTCAACATGGCATCATACACAGCGGGAATTAATAACTAATAACCATATATTTCAAGTTTTTCAATTTAGTAGAATATAGAAGAAGAATGAAGGAAGCAGCAAAGAAATAAAAAAGAAATGAGGAGAGCTGCTTTCTTTCGTTTTGTTCGTTTTGCGCTCGTAAGGTATCGCGGTGCCATGAGAAACAAGGCTTAGCATTTTGTATTTTTGTCCATTGTAATTTCGTTCTTGTAAAGACAAATCTATGAATTTTGTCTTGCGGTTTTCACTTCAAACTGACGTAAACATCTCCGTGTCTCATAAAACTGTCAGTATGTTTCCCGTTTTGTCGCAATTTACCTCTTTTGTGCTTTTATTCTATTTAAAGGAGTTCTTCAAGACATAAACGCACGATTGCACAATTTCTCAAGTATTTCTACATGCAAAACTTGTATTGAATTCTTGAAATTAAATCAATGAATAGAAGAAATATTTCCGTGGATGCTCTAAAGCTGTAAGTGACTGGTTTAAGAAATATTTTGAAATTTGATGATTTCTTACCCTGCAGTGAGTTTCAGTTTCTATACACAATATTCTGTGTTTTATCTGATTGAACAGCTATGTCGAATTTGGCATGGTATTCACTTGTCAAGTACTAATGTATTTTTGTTGCTATGTTTTTTATATCTATGTATTTTTGTCGCTATATCTTTATAACTCAATATTCGTCTTAACTTAAAATTTATGTTCAGGCGATTCTTTGAAATGGAAGCGAAATTGACAGACGCGAGGTAGATATGTATACAATCAGTTCCTACACATTTGATATATCTCTTACATTTCTGTCACTAAGCTGTGAAAGCTCTCTCTATCTATAAATCAAGATTTCCCCAATCAGTGGCAATTATCCCCAAATTGTGAACAAAACACTGGGATATAATCCGGTTACGTATTGATCGGAAATCATTTTTGGAGACCAGTTACTGTAAATATTGATGTATTGTTGGACTGGAATAGTGGATAGCGTTAGAACACTATCCAGTTATTCCTACTTTCTCTCGTTATTGTATTCATAATTCATCCATATTCTGTGAGAAGGCATGCCATAATAGTACAATGAGAGAATTGTTCTATACGACAAACGTTATGGTTAATTTACATAATGAAATTGCCTTACAAGTTCCTCAATTACTTTTGTTCGCAGATAAAAAATTGCTACATCGTATTTTTTAAAAAATAAATAAATGCGTAGACAACTAAACTTATATTCATACTGAAAATTGCGTCGAAAATTTACTTGTTTATTTCAATCCTTTAGATAAAAACAATTCTCTTATCATACTCTTCGATAGAAAATCTAAGGCATTCTGAAGAGAAGAAAACACGAAATAATCAACAATATAACGGCTGGTTAAGTTAAACGTCTTTAATCATAATCTCAAAATGGCACAAACCTATTGAAATTTTGAATAAAATCTTAAAAAATAAGTTCACTTGAAGTTTGCTATAGGGATATCGGTAACTGGAACTCGTCACAATAACGTTTTGTCAGACTATAGTGTTATCGTAACCAGCGTTTAAGTCTACTATCAGTTCCCTTACATTGATTTACACATAACAGAAATATCTGATATTTTTATCAAATCCAGACGATGTATTAGAAAAACTTAAACAAGTTGTCCTAAAGAGAAGTCACTATATTATATTTCTTACAAAATGCTCTGTTTTAAGATATATAAGAAAATGAAACCTAACATGCGCAATGGCAACAGAAGGCATGTTATGTAAAACACAAAAATGCTCTTGTATTTTTATATAAAAAGCAATCATTAAGAACCTAAAACGCATGTACTCAATGCCTTTGCAGTAGACAGAGCAAGAAGGGAAACACCCTTAAGGGCCCGACGAAACAGGCCAGAAGATAGAAATTAAAATAGCTTATTTATTAATTAGTTCCGGTCGGATGTAAAATCTACCTATACAAGGGGCAGGACGTGAAGTGGTTGCACACTTGGTTCAAGCGAGCGAAATGGTTGCAAATTTACAAAATGGCGGATATTTTCTGAAATCATCTCTTGTTGGCTTATTTTTTTATCAGGTAAGTGGGTTTCTATGGCATTTTGAACTCTATGGATATGTGCATGCATCAGTTCTATGTCTATGCCACACTCGGTTTTGTGTTTGAGCGTTGTAGATTTCGAATTCTCGAAGTTATAAAATGGTCATGTCCATGTTTTTATATTTGAATTGCGTCGTTTCTTGCCGTTTGTAACATTCTATTGATCAAACTAGCCTGTTTTTGGGCCCTTAAACGAGATAAAACAACTAATTGTGAAGAATTCTATAAACGTTTGGCGCTGCATGTTTTAGGGATAGTGATATACCCAAATAAATCTTGTTCAAGCTATTTTTTGTTGCAAACTTGTAATTCAAGCAATTTTCTGTTGCAAATTTTTTTCTGGAAAAATAGTGTCCAACGCTCAGAGAATGTTTATTGTGCAACTGGTTGAAGAGGCAAATCATAAATTTCCTCAAAGTTTCAGCAGATAGAGCGAAATTTCATAATTCTATTTCTAATCACGTATAACGAGGTTTGGGCACAAAACAGTTTTTTTTTTTAGCCTTTTGTGATTTTGGAAGATCAGTGAAATAATATTGGCGATGTTTTGCTATGGTGTGCACTAGCCTTGTGTGTATCTTGCCCAAGAAATTACTTAATGCAAACCGTGTAATCTGACAAGTTCTCAATTCGTAGTCCCAATTCTAAGTTCCCACCTCAATTGACCTGTATTTATAATTGAAAGAAAATTTGTTAAAGATATTGTACATAAAAGAAATATTATAATCAATTAATATATAGCAAACCTGTGCTTTAATTTATATTGATCTGAAAATTACAGTATTGTATTTCCTTGTTCAGTTTATTTTTCAGGCAAAAATGCAAGACTGAGACTGCGATGGGAATTCTCCTCTGCTCTGAAATGTGGTATTTGCGAAAAGAAATTCCGTTCACGGTTTGTGCTTCAACGTCATTTGTCGTCACGTGAAACAACAAACTACCAGGATACATGATTTGTCCATAAAAACTGTTTTTCGTAAAATATTAGCACATGTAGTTTTGATAGAAAAAAAACAACAACACATTTATATACAAAAGTGATGTAATAACAATGACATAAATGCATACGTTATGTTTCATTTTTAGATTAAATGTACAAAAAAATATATCCCAGTCTTAAGATATGATTATGATGTAAAAAGTTTTGAACAATGAAGTTATAGTAGCTGTTTATCCACCTGCGCAATCTTGTGTCGATATAACATGATCATAATACGAAACAAGGCTATTGAGTGTTGGTGATAAGGTACATGTAATATACCCCTTTACGTACATGCGGCATAGTTCATATTTTGTTTCTGAAACATAAATCGTCGTCTTTGAATATCTTATGAGTCATACTACTGTGTGTCAAAACAATAAATAATTCGATACTAACACTAAAACAGATGGACGCTGTACAATGTGAGTAAAACTGAGATAAAATGTTTAACTCATCTATGTTACTGTGTAACATCTGCTGAAACATGAATGTAGTTCCCACCATTTTATCACGTGCTTAATTTTGTCGTTTAAAGTTTCTGATTGGAAAATTGAATGGTTTTAAACAGAAAGAAGAAGTACCACATACAACTTCGGAAAAGGCAAAACTCAAGTTGCACGGTATCCAAAAAGATGTAATCTTGGGCACAAGCAACTTTAATACGGCAAAATTGAAAACAGTTGAGTTGACATTTAAATTTGTGGTGGCAATCAACAGAAAACATCATAATTATGTTGGTTAATTTTCAGAGAAGACTGATTTAATCACAGCCGAACATTTTCTTGTTACAGTTTATCAATTTCAATCCACTGTATACAGCGTAACTGTTGCGCTGTATTTTACTTTGTGAGTTCGCTCAAAATATAGTCTTAGTAGACTCGTCAACACTGTAATGTGACTTAACTGGTCGAACACTTCATGTGGTATATCATTCAATTTTCTTAATGTTCCATACTTTGGTACGCTTCCTTTCCTTCTGTTAAGCTCGTGTTCTCTGCAATAAAATGTAACACTGGTAATTTGTGTAATGTATTGCAATGTAATGCAAAATTAATATAATATAAAGAACTGAACATACAACATTATACACTGTTGCACTTGACGCTTTTGTTTTGTTTCTAACAATTAAAATAAATTTTGCAAGTAAATGGCATTTCAATGTTTGTCCTTGCCATTCATTTCTGTAGCAATACTTATATGTCTTCTGTATTATGGCACTGCAATTAATTTACTTTTCATTACTGGTTGGTAACCAACATTGCTTGTGTTTACTATAATATTACGCAAAAATGTATCTGACTTTAGGTTGCTAAAATCGTTGGTTCAGAATAGGAATAGAAAATAAGAATAGGCTTATAAAATTTTACAAATTGTCTTTGATACCAATAACACTTACTTAATGGTTATTTCTGATGTACGTGTTAGCGTAGTTTGTTCAACTAATGAAGATTCATGTTCATGCTCTCGGGTCATAATAGTGTCTGATGTTCATAGCATCTAGACATGAAAAGATCTGAAAGAAAACAACTGCATGTTAAAGTCGTTGTCTGTATAGTGTGTTTATAGCTGGACAAGATCCAAAAGACAAAATGTACCTAAACAGTATCTCCGAAAGTTTAGTTTTATTTCTGCTTGCAATCTAGACAGCTGAATCTATAAACAGGGAAGATGTTAAAATTATGTAGCAACACTAACCCTAATCCTACCAGGTTTCATGAAAACATGATAAGCCTTTTTTTATCAAAAGTTATATTAAAATATCAAAGGGCCATTTGATGCTATAAAAATGTACGACCCTAAACAGAAAAGAAATGTACACGAGTTGCACAATAAACATTCTCTGATAGTTGGACACTATTTTTTTCAGAAAAAGTTTGCAACAGAAATTGCTTGAATTACAAGTTTGCAACAAAAAAAGAGCTTGAACAAGATTTATTTAGGTATAGCACTATCCCTAAAACATGCAGAGCCAAACGTTTATAGAATTCTTCACAATTAGTTGTTTTATCTCGTTTGAGGGCCCAAAAACAGGCTAGTTTGATCATTAGAATGTTAAAAACGGCCAGAAACGACGCAGTTGATATATCAAAACATGAACATGACCATTTTATAACTTCAATAACTTCGAAAATTCGAAATCTACAACGCTGAAACGCAAAACCGAGTGTGACGAAGACATAGATCCGATGCATGCACATATCCATAGAGTTCAAAATACCATAGAAACCCACTTACCTGATAAAAAAATAAGCGAACACGAGATGATTTCAGAAAATATCCGCCATTTTGTAAGTTTGCAACCAATTCGCTCGCTTGAACCAAGTGTGCAACCACTTCACATCCTGCCCCTTGCTATCATAGAGTCCTTCACCAGTTTCGTCAGATATATATAAAGAGGAAAGAGTAGCGTCCAATTGTAAAAGGGCCGAACACCAAACATGCGGTGTGTCTAAAAACAGTTGGTTCATAACCTCTTTTATTAAAACGTTTAATATCTTTACTAAATACAATTGGAAAATTGCCATCAAATTGTATTTAGTAAAGTTATTAATTATTTTGTGAAATCAGATAAACGCATTATCTCTGCCTATGGTCAAGTACAATAAATGTAGTAGTGGATCAGAGTATGGAGTATATATTGTGCCTGGCTTGAAAAAGGCTAATACCAATATTTTATTTTTAAACATTTTGTCTCCATATCAGAAATGTTTCAGTTTAAAATCTAATTTTCTAACAAATTATCCATATATATTCTATCGAGAAGAAACGCTGTAATATTTTGAAAGTAATCTGAATACATAGGTATTGATGGAGCAGTTCATAAAAAACTGATGAACAATATCATCTCTGAATAAGGGCAAACACTTATATAAATCTTGCTTGCATTGGTGCCGAAGAAAACACTGCAACAATACTAATCTTTCTGTATTCTATTGTTTCTAAAAGTATCTGATATAAACTGATGAAAACTACATTCACTGTTGCTTAATTAGGCCGCCAATATTGTCTATATCTCTTCAGAGAAAAGATAGATTTCACAATATTATTTCTACATCTGTTCAATCAAACAGAGGTAAAGGCAATTACCAGATTGATTACAATGATGTATGTTTCTCGTTTCCTTTGTTTATGCATGCAGTAACTCTTACTGATTTATGTTTTCAGATTTCAAGAGACTCATGTTTTTACAGTCTGCAACATTTTCTTATATTTTCTGTATTTGCAACACCTGCAAAACCTACACTTTTTTAAATGTTGGTCAAACTCAAAATACACTTACACTTTGTATCCTGCAATTCTAGTTTTTTAAGCAGCACGCTTGCTTGCACATAGAAATGACATCGTTTCCACAAAAAGGACAAACACAAATATATTTGTTTGCGATAAATTTAATGGAGTGATATAAATACTTTCTCTTGGTTATTATTAAGGTCTGCCAAAAAATTATAGGAAATTAATATTTGCTTTCCTTTTTTCAACACACTGAATTTCAGGATAAACTATTTTTAACTGACAAAAAATGCGTCTTTTCTAATTCAAATATTTTAAGCATGCTTCACAGGTTTATGCACAGTTTCACAGTCTTGAAGTATAGACCGTTTTTTTTCTATCAAAATATGAACAGAATGTGGTGAACATGTTTGCTTTTACCTATAAACACATGACACTATCATTTTATTTTTACAATATAATCAGCAAATTAACAGATATCCCTCCCACTGGGATATTCTGGAAAACTCATCATCTTTAATGATCATTCTGTTTGAAATATAGCTTTACGTTTATCCACCTTCAGCCAGGAATACCATTATTTTATTTAAATTCATCCATCTTTTTGCGTCATGGCAGCAGTAATATTTTTGTTAATCTGCTTTATTTGTTAAAAGTTTATCAAAGAAATTTACCATTTACTTTTTTTTTAAATTTTTGTAGCACCAAACAGTAAATGCTTACAAGCATCAACTACCTTTTATCCTCATAGGTATTTCATAACAAGGTCATAACTTGAAAAAAATATTGATGAAATCATTTAGAAGACGGAAGATTTTAAAAAGCCACACTGCGATTAGATCGATGTAACTTACTATGTTTCCTATTTACATCACGAACACTTACTTCTATACTTCTTTTGTTTACTGAAGCAACTAACACAAATAGAAAAAAAGACGAGCGCAGAACAAATGCAACATGGGGCATATCGTTTACATTCCGTTTTTGCGATATCGTTCATCAGCGGATATAAATATGGAAAAACTTGTTTACACGCTATAAATTAAGATGGAAGTTATTTCTATCATGATTTGATAATCATAGCACATTTTTGGCTTAACAATCAAAATTATTACTTTATTGCACACAATACTTTTTAAGTATTTATTTAGTAAGTAATCACGAATTTAATCACATGTTTGACGTCGCTGGAGTGAAATAAAACCATTACATAATAATGATAATACACTGGTGTAATAAAGCTTTGATGTCGACGTCTAGGTATAAAGTATAGGAGGCGTTGGTCAAATTAACTTGTTGATAATAGTTACAGAAAATTGAATTTTTGATGTTTCAGCAGGAAAAGCTTACATGTGATTAAAAGCATATTAAATTAGTGACTTTCCACGTTGAATTTATTAAACTCTTTGAATAAATTCAATATGAAAAGACACTCATATCCTCTATTTATTTCATATCGAGCTACAAACACATTTAAACTACAGCTGAACACGTTCTAAGGTTAGATAATAAAATTAAATAAATAAATGAGCCCGCCATGAGAAAACCAACATAGTGGCTTCGCGACCAGCATGGATCCAGACCAGCGCAGGATCCATGCTGTTTGCTTTTAAAGCCTACTGCTATTAGAGAAACCGTTAGCGAACAGCATGGATCCTGACCAGACAGCGCGGATGCGCAGGCTGGTCTGGATCCATGCTGGTCGCAAACCCACTATGTTGATTTTCTCATGACACGGCTCAAATTGAGTAGAGATCGAAAAGAATGAATGATTCGAGTTAATCCCAACTATTTCTAATCTGTATCAGGACAACCTACTGTCCCTCAATACAAATGTGCTTAGTTTATAAATAATCCAGCCTTCCAGTAGCCTTGGGAAGTATCACGATGACTGGTCTTACATACAGCAAGTACATTTATTGATTTAATAAAGTTGCAGTTACGTGTATTAGAGCAGAAGTGACCATCAGTATTTATGTTTCTAATCTCAGGATTCTGCAACAGTTTAAACTTGATAAATATGCATTATTCTAAAACTAGTGGTTACTGCTATTTATCTGGCAATATTCTTTTGTATTTTAGTTTCCTGACATAATAGTTTCTGTAGTTTAGATATTAATTTTTCATGAATGTTACGATTAATACTAGGAGTTCAAACTCAATAGAATACAGAAAGCAGAATCAC
This sequence comes from Mercenaria mercenaria, assembly GCF_021730395.1. Lineage (NCBI taxonomy): Eukaryota > Metazoa > Mollusca > Bivalvia > Venerida > Veneridae > Mercenaria > Mercenaria mercenaria. Next base: position 27,034,792 of record NC_069369.1, read on the forward strand.
TAAAGAATTATATTAACGCTAAACTGTTTACCACTCACTTGAGAATTACAGAGACACCTTTGTATAAAACAATTTTGTAGTTGATATAAGGTTGCAAGAATAATTTTTAGCGGTTAAGTAGTTCCCATTAGGGAAACAAAGGCATATCTAAAATGTGTGAAGCCATTCATTTATGATTAAAACAAGAGCTATTTGTAAAACACATATGACCCCATCCGTGATGACTTATCCCAATTTTAGTAATGTGATCACTATGGCTTTGAGCTTTGAGCTAATAGTCCTCCAAAACAAAAGGGGTCCTCAATTCTTAAGCCTAAACATGCTATCAAGTACGGAGATGCTGGGTGAAGGGGGTCTAAAGTTATTGGACGGAAAAGTTTTTCAAGGTTCAGGCCCGTTTAACCTCGATCTTTGACCTGCTGATCCCAAAACAATAGGATTCTTCTACTTTCAAAGCCCAATCATGCTATCAAGTCTGATTGTTCTGGGTGATGTGGTTCTCATGTTATTTAGTGTAAATCATTTTCAATGTTCATGTTTGTGCGACCTTGATCTTTGACTTATTAACAATAAAACCGATATAGGTCAGTTTCTTTACAAGCCCAGGCACTTTGTCAAATTCGAAGGTTCTAGGTGAAGTGGTTTTCAAGCAGAAACAGTTTTCAAGGTTCAGGCCACTGATACATCGATCTTTGATCTACTGCCCCCAAAAAGATATAAGGGTCACTTACTCCATAAGCACAATCATGTTTTTAAGTTTCTAGATCAAATGGTTCTTAAACTATTGGGTTGAAACCATTCTCAAGGTTCAGAACCTTGTGACCTAGACCTTTGACCTATTGACCCAAACAATAGGGGTCATCTTGTTAATAAACCCAATCACGCTATCAAGTTTGAAGGTTCTACGTCAAGTGGCTCTCAAGTTATTGGGCGGAAACCGTTTTCATTGTTCAGGCCCCCGTGACTCTGAGAATTGACCTACTGGCCCCCAGAAATGTAAATGACATCAATTATGCCATTAAGTTTGAGATTCTGGGTCAAATGATTTTCTTGTTTTCGGGAGGAAACCGTTTTATTAAAGGTTCAGGCCCCTGTGCCCTTGATCTTTGACCTACTGACCACCATAATTATAAAGGTAATCTATAAGCCCAATCACGCTACTAAGTTTGAAGGTTCTGGGGCAAGTTGTTCAGCAGTTTTTTTTTTGCGGAAACCGTTTACAAGATTCAGACCCCTGTGACCTGGACCTTTGACCTACTGGCACCAAAAACTAAAAGAGTCATCTGGGAGTCTATATGCAGTAACAACAATGTTGAAATTCGGTTTTAATTCGTTGTCCCGAAGATTGGTCATCTAATGTAAATGAAGGACATTAATGACAGCTGCATATCGTAAAATGTGTTATATTTTCGGTAGTAAACTGGGACAAAATATTTTGTTTTCTTTTTGCCTCCTGAAGGCAGCATGTAGTTATTATCAGCAATTTGGGTGGTGATTTACGGACAGGCCAACGACCTGACAAGACACACGGACTAATACCTCTCACCAGGCCCACTGAGTCTAAATGACTAAGCAGCTTATAGCAGCTTATAGTTCCAGATCAAGAAAGCGGCTCTGGCAGTTCAGCTAAATATCTCCACTGGATTCGATTTGTAATCCAGAGAAAACAAATGTGTCACAGTCACGTCCATTCTATGTTCCATTTCTGTTCATAATTGCTTTATATGAACATTACCATCAAGTCATTAAAACAATCAAAACCTTATCTAAAAAGTGTGTGTTCGTGTTTAGCATCTTATTCAAGAATTTTTTTCAGTCAAATAAACCCCGGTGTCTACTGCAATGCCCAGCTTTATGGTGCTGCCTTACTGGAATATCATGCCGTAGACACGTGATATAATACCCACCCAGTTACATTATACTGACACCAGGCTGACCAGTTCTACCACTAGTATCTTAATACTGAGCGCCAAGCTACTAGTACTAGTATTACGTCTTTGGTATGACGCGGTCAGGGACCGAAGCCACGACCTCCCGTACTCGAAGAAGGCGTACCGAGGCGGTTAAGAGAGTGTTGAAGAAATACGTACCTTACAGCTGTACCTCCATATAACACATTAAAATCAAATTATCACATAGTGTAAAAGAATAAATCAAAATGTGTGATTTAAACAATGTGGTACCTATTTCCGCTATGATTTTAATGTCAGGAAATGTTTATCTATCAGAGTTGTCATATAATTACTATGCAATGCCTCCAATTAGTGATAGGTTTATAGTGCTTATCATTTCAGAGTATTGCAACACAGAAAATGAAAGCCAGCAGTAAATGAACTATAATCTGAATATTTAAAAGTGAATAACCTTGATTTCCATTCAACTGTTGCCAAAACAATCATATTTGGAATGATAATGTAAATTTGGAGCCAAAAACCAATAACAATGCTTCCAATATGTTTAGGATTTTGATAACAGCCATTTATAAATGATTTGTTCTGAGACGGACAATCGAACAATCTTTTTTCCCCCAAAAAGAAAAAACTTATGGGGTGAAAATGAAGAAAGGAACTTTTAAAGGGGAGATGTATATAATTAACATATTTTATGCCAAAATCAAGTTTTCGATTTGACACGAATACACGATTTCTGATGTCTTGAAGTAAACATAGACGACAATATTATTTTTTTTCATTTCGATTTCAACTTGTGCGTTCGCACAAGCTCATAATCCATGGAGATTAGCCTTCCCAGAAAAATAATGACTTTACAAGTTTTAAACTTTATAGAACATGGGGTAAAAATAATTTTAAAATACCATCATATATATTGCAATGTAATGCTATAGAATGAAGGTAAATGACTTTCTAAAATTTCAGGAAACAATCATTGGCTGTTCACAAGAGCATTAAAATGTAGTAAGTGTCATGACATACACATTCACGGTCATTTGTTTACGGTAGAATGATATATGATATATTTTTGATCAGTGACCAGCATCTGAACTTGACATTATACACACATGTTATTAATGCTTTTCCCAGCAGGGCGCATAATAACTTGTCAACAAAGATATTAGCAAAATTCTATCAAGATGGGAAAATTAAACCTTGGTATGCCAGCGTGCTGGTAAGATAAAATCAGACTTGTCAAGTTGAATGTTTTTAATACTAGCAATGTTTTATTCATTAGAAATTGAAGCTCTGCTTATGTAGTGAAAGAAAGTTGAAATGTGGTTATAGATGACCACTAAAATGAGAAAATTTACGAAAAGTTGACAAATTAAACAAATAATTACTCTTTAGAACTTTTTTGTTAAGCAGCTTGCAGCTTGCATTTTCAGGTTGATAGTATGTCTACTCAAGCTGGTTATGATTTTGGACATTATTTGGACAATTTATGCAATGTTCAACATTATGAACTAAGAAATAACTATCATGAATTCTATGTATGATAATGTGTCCGTGCGTTATTTTTTTCGATTCTGTTTTTCAACTGAACGGCTTGCAGAAATTATTGTGTTAAAAAGACGTTATTGGCAGATTGATAGTTGGAATAACCTCTATACCATTCTTTCCATTCCGGTTTGCAGAAAAATAAATTTTGATTGTATTACATACAAACACAGCCGTGCTCAAGGATACACAATAAGTGAGTGCATCACTGGCACCAGAACAGAAAGAAAATGCCTCTGTACATGTTATACCCTACCACTTATAGGTATTCTATAAGAACCATGGTCATGAAAGGGAAAATATACTAACCCGTTTCAATCGCGCATTTCATACCTAAAACACGCAGTTCGGTAAATGTTTACTATAGAGATCAAACAAGTGCTAATTTATCTTCTATTGTGTACCGGTCACATTTCTTCAATACATCTTATCTTAGAAAAACAACGCGTAGTTTATAGTTATTTCAAGGTTACACAAAAAACTTGCTTGAACTTCCCTGGTGAAGTTCCGTTCTATATTACAAAACCATTCTGATTGGCTGTTGTGAAAATGTATGTCAATCGTCATTTTACTACACGTGTTCGCTAAAATGTGAAAATGCAGCATAAATGTGCAAAATGTATAAAATAAACAGAACAGATGCAGACCAATGTACGATTTCAAATTAAAGGTCATATACAAGACGAATTTCATTCATCATTTTAGTGTAAAATTGATATTTTTTTTTAAATTCCGTTTTTGTTTGTTTACATTTCGCCAAACATGTGCACACTGCCGTGACCTCTAGACCGGATGTTCATTAGGGAAGGTCAAGCAAGTTTTTTCTGCAACGTTGACGAAAACATAAACTATGTTGATAATCTCAGCAATATGGAATATTGAGACAATGTGACTGGTGCACGATGGAAGATAAATTATCGCTTGTTCAATATACTAGGTACCCATTCACCAAACTGCGCGTTTAAGTTGAGAAATGTACGATTGAAACGGGTTAGTATATTTTCCCGTTCATGACCATGGTTGTTATAGAATACCTAGGGGTAGGGTATAACATGTACAGAGGCATTTTCTTTCTGTTCTGGTGCCAGTGGAGTGCATAACAAAAAGCAAGTTTATGGATCTTCAGTTAAATTACACAGCGACGTAAGCAGATGTAGGACAATTTCAACTTCAGCTATTCTTAAAGCTGTTGATTCTTAAAGGCGTATGCTAGAATTTCCTGTATATGAGATGGGCGAAAATTTTCCCAATAACAGAATTTCTTTAAACTTTGGATATTGAAGGACGATCATCTAAGAAACAAAAAAATGCAATAAAAATCATAGGTCACCGGATTCGAAAAAGAGTTATCTGCCCTTGAAAACGTCATTTTTGGGGGAAATGCCGGTTTCAAGGGCAGATAACTCTTTTTCGAATCCGGTGACCTATGATTTTTATTGCATTTTTTTGTTTCTTAGATGATCGTCCTTCAATATCCAAAGTTTAAAGAAATTCTGTTATTGGGAAAATTTTCGCATCAAATTCTAGCATACGTCCTTAACATAATTTAAGACTGAAATTATGAGGGGCGACTGTATAACAAACACTTTAGCTTTTAACTTTTACAAGGCAAGGATAAAACTAATAGGATATCGACATTAAAACACTACCACATATAATTGTTCTTACACTTGATTGAATTGGGCTGCGAGGGAATAAAATAACTAAAGAAGCTTCCAAGTAATATCGGCTGGAATATTAAAGAGATTTTAGCATTTTAATATTAAAACTTCTAAGGCAAATACAGGTTTTACTAAATATCTCACAGTTCCGAAGGAAAAATAATCACGAATTAAACATTCAGAGGAAAAGTTTACTGGTTAATCTGTAATAAACATTTTATGTCTCTGCTTGAACATATTCAGCAATATTCTATAGTTGTATGTATTACAAATGCATTAATAAGAACAATTCAAAACAATACTCTAGTGTCGGGAGATTATTGTCAGCCACAAAGTGATATCAACTAAGACAAAGATCCAAAAGGTACTGCCACATTCAAAGACTTCTGAGATTTAATTCTTCTGAAAATATGTGTAATGTGCGGAACCCATACAATTTATCTTGTACTTTATCGTGTCAGTCTTTAAGAACCGTTAGACTGCTCAAACAAAGTTTCCTGCGCTTGGATCCAGTGTTAATGTATTTTCTGGTGGTTCTGTTTAGGAATTTGCAGTCCAATAAATATTCATTTTACTAGACAGTAATAAAATTCGCTTAAGGCGGAATGCGCTTAATTTGCAACTTCTTAGTTCCGTTTTGAAATCTAGTCTAATAAAAAGATCAGCGTATTCTCGATTCAATGCATGTTTTAGTTTTTTTTTATTTCCTTAACTTTCTTCTCAGCAAATCTTCAAACATGCCTGTTGATGTCCACTTTTAAAGAACCGTGATTTCACGTCCGTTGCACTGTTTTCGCGAATCGTTTTAATCAGTCAATATATATCGAGTTGCTTACACCTTGCCATGTTTTCATACAAAAAAGTTCTTCAAAGTGATATAAAATTTGAGTAGATAATTTTAATATATACGCCGTTATTAACGTTTATGTGACGTCACAGCTATAAATATTACGCGAGTTTCGAGTAAAAAGTTCCATTAATTCGGCGTTATTTGAAATCCAAAGGATACAATTTGAAAAAAAATCTAACATAACTATGAAAACTTTATTTCCTATCGATTGAATTAATAAAAACAGGGGGCCACCGAATTAGTTTTCTCGCAATATTACATTACGTTACCCCTACCCCCAAATAACAAGACGGCGTATTTTATGTGTTTTTGCTATAAATCTGAAAGAAAAATGAAAATTCATTTGTTTCAATCTGTATAGTTACACCAGAAGATCAAAACAAGACATGTTGTTCAAACCTACGAATTTTAAAATCAAATGCCTAGACATTACACATGCGCAATTGGTACTTTCACGGCGTGAACACCACACAAGTCCATTAGTCACTTCATCAATATGAATACAATAACATTTTTCCTTTGATAATAACTTTCATCTACAAAGCGCCCCTGTATAATGTAATTAAGACTGCAGTCAGTCTGGGAAAACCTTTATATTTTTCAGTTACTACCTGAAATATGCCTATAGATTAACATGTTGTTTTGTCAATAAAAAGCTGATCACTTTGAGGGAAGACATGAAGAAACCGATGTAAGGTGAATGATTTCCCAAGAGTACGTGACTGAGGACAATAAATTTAGCGTAGTAGCTAGTCCTCCCTCGTCCTTCTACTTATTCGAAGAAATTGTCAGTTACATGTAAAAGGTCTGTACCATCTTCTTTAATTATAATTTTATTCCCATTAGATCTAAAGTCATAAATGACTTTATTTTTTAATGAGGCTAATCCCGAATAAGATATCACGTGAGTTTGGGAGCAATGCGAAATTTAAGATATATCCATATTGCCTATTTAATCAAGAAGTAATGAAGCAATGAACCATTTGGAGATTTCCAAAAATAAACGCCTGCTTAAGGCTTAGATCAAATATCAACTGATTCTTCATCAGCGTGTGTTTCTAAATCTTGCAAAACCACATCCGCGTCAGGATTTATCCTTGGTAATAATGGGTATTAGGATATTTATTGATGCAATAATGAGGTTTATGTGGGAATACTGTATGCATTTAACTTGAGAATTAATGTGCGTCTTCAAACATTTTCCATGAAAATGGTGCTATAAGCAATGTGAAAACAAATGTGTTAGGGGGAATTAATTTCCAAACGAACACACATAATTCAAATAAATTTATTTAAGGATGTACGAGCGTTTTTTTTCAGGATATCCGCCATTTTAATAAATGTTTCTTCGAATATTGCTTTCTAACAAAAGTTTTGCCAAAACTAAATGCTAAATAATTAAAATATGGCTAATAATGTACCATTTAACCAAATATATTATGCTTTATGCGAAAAAATTTTTTTCACCCTTATTTTTGGCTGGAATTTACGTAAGATGTACAATGGGGTAGGGGTAGGTAATTTCAAATATCTATTAAAGTAGATCAGGTTTGGTTTTGATATTTTTCTCACTGATACATATAATATAAAGCTATAAATAAAATAAAAGTTTTCAAGACAGCACTTTACATTATCTAGAAAATATTAATAAAAACAAAAAGAACAAAAAATATCAAAATTCACCACTTTTTAACAGTTTTTTCTTAATAAATCTCTTAGATGTACGGTGACCCGAACTTTTTTCTTTCCATTTTGAAGCATTTTTGTGTGTCATTTATGCTACAAAATATTTTAAAAATCTTAACGTCAGAATTTTTTTGTAGACCTAAATACGCTTTTTTTCAATTGAAAACAAAGTGGTGGGGTAATTATGTCAACATGTAAAACTTAAAAGAGATTTGTTAGTGACATTTATGCTTATATAATACTTACATCACCATTTATTCATATTAATCTGTAAGACCTGAAATTCCTATAAGATTAAGTATGATATTATATGTTTTATAAAGTACCAACATTTTATCAATTTTACAAAATTTCAGAAATGCGTAAACAGTGGTGAAGAAAATACCCTATAAAATTAAAACGAGTTCGGTGACCTATGTTTTTTTCTGCTCTTGTTTGTCTTAGAAACTAATGTTCTTCAAGCTTACAGGGTATGAAAAAAATCATAACGTTAGAAAAAATTCGCTCGTACATCCTTAACACTATAGTTCTCCATTCTCTGAAAATTTATGTTTCAATTATACGTTTTCAAAAAATATACTTCTAAAATACAATTTTAAAATAGAATATTGTTTAACATTTTTAATCAATGGCCTGATGGAAAAGGAATTAATGCCCCAGTTGGTGTTCAGAAACATACCTAAAAAGAAAAAAAATCATTTCATCAATACTGCATTAAAAAGCTTTTAAATTAACCTTTCTTTAATTTTTCCTCATCCTATTGTTGTCCTCTCATCAGTCTAAATGAAGACAAATCGTCTTCTATAAATCATTGTATCATCTAAAATTCAATGTCACTATGGGTTTCAAACACTGTTGTGATATTTTGTCGGTTTACAGGAAATATTTCAAATGTGATTTTACTATTTATACACCTAGAACAATACACAATTCTGTTATCTCTATAAAGGAGTCTGGTTTAAAGGTTCTTCAAGATGTTTTTAGAATCTTACAGGGTTGTAGTCTGGAGTTATTACTGCATTCAATAAAACATGACTCAGTCGGGATGATATTATCCGGCTTTAGCTGAAATGGTTGATACTATTTATCCTTACAAGTTCCAGGCAGATAAAGCTACATATTTGAATACTGTTTCTTTTCTCTGGATTTACATAATACTTATATGTAATAATATTATACATACTGAAATTCGTGATAAGAGAGATTATTAGCTCACCTGAGCACGAAGTGTTCATAGGAGATGCCAGAGCTAAAAATATAAAATCAAATCAAAAATATGGCCCTTATGTACCTTTCTACCAAGATAGTTTACATTATTCGTATTCATCAAAAACCATGGCCACTAGGGGCGTGGTCACTTTTCCCTATATGTATATAGTGGAAACTTTAAAAATCTTATTGTGTAAAACTGGCCCGATTTTAAAACAAATACACAAAAACGTGAAAAAACGACGTGAAAAAAACATATAAAACAGAAAGACTAGTAAAACGACGTAGAGTTGAATTAAAGAAGAGGAGATTATTCTCTACTAGTACGTGCGAAATAAAAGAAGGAGTTAAATACCAGAGTGATTGTTTAAGTAACTTAGAAAAAGAACTCGATACAACCGCTGAAGATCTTAAAAACATAAATTTCGTCTTTTACGATATTGAAACGACTTCTTTAGACAAAAATGCAGAAATTGTACAGCTGTCAGCATGTACTACAACGTCGAGATTCAATCGTTACGTTCTTCCAGATGGTTGTATTGACGACAAAGCTGCAGCAGTGACAGGACTGAATATAATATTTCAGAACGGAAAAAGGGAACTGCGCAAAAATGAAACAGTCGCGCCAAGCACAAACCTCAATACAGCCTTAAACGAATTTACTAAGTTGCTACAGTCATTAGAAACCAACAACATTGCTCTTACAGCTCACAATGGTAAGCAATTTGACATTAGGATATTAATTAACTCATTTAAAAAAAGAAAACTGTATTGATAAATTTTCTGCACAAACTTATGCATTTGTTGATACGTTACAAATGTTCAGATCGAAACGGAAAGGAAAAGAGTCTGTGGCTCTAGGAAACTTATACAAACGAGTTTTTGGCAGTGAATTCAACGCACATGATTCAAATGAAGACGTTGAAAATATTGTGAGTAAATACATTCTTAAATTTCAAGACGCAGTGAAATATCTAAACAATATTCAGATAACACGCAATTATCGTAATGAGCTGGAGCGCGTGCTGTGTGGTGAAAAGAAAGTGATTTCTAAATTCTTGGCGAAGAAAATTGCTGAAAGTGGATTGTCTTATAGTCATTTAAAACTTGCCTTTTGTAGAGATCATGTCAATGGAGTACGTAAAGTTTTGAGCGAGAAAATTAATAATAAACCCAGAGTTACAAACAGATTGTCAATCATAAAGTCAATTACATCATATCTAAGTACTGTTACCGAAATTAATGGGATTAATGAGCTATGATATATTTTTTCAGTATTTGTTTCAATAATTTATGAAAGTTAAAAGATAAGCGTAGATATCCCGAAAGCACAGAGCAAAGCAGTCACAACCAGACCAGGTCCGTCACAAACAGAAGCTGTAAGAGAAAGAGCAGAGGGGTTGCTTCGAACTTGCTGACAAGATTTTCGAAATAGAAAATAAATGCGCATCGTTTTAAAGAACACGATGACAGATCTATAAATACTGAAGCCATTGCATTGAGCTTATGGTTCAATATTTTGATAAAGTCTCGTTTAAATTGTCAATTAATTCAATAAAGTAACCGAAGCCATCATGACATAAAATATCAACGCAGGACTAAATAATTTATGATGAAACAGACGATGAACACATTCCATTAATTATTACAGCTTAAACCTTATAAATGTGTAAAATCATACAGTTATTTTATGTTTTATTGATATACAGAGGAAGCAAAATGTTACAAAAAAAGTCCGATACAGGGTTTATAAATTATTCATGCATGATTCAATAGTAACTGGTTCCATGCCATTACAATCTGATTTTGCGTGAAGATTCCTTTCCTTTGATTACAAAGTATTCATTTTTGAAACAATTTGTAAATAAAATCAACAAGAAAATACGTCTAGTACAAGGGTTGTTCAAAAATAACTTAGACTCTGCCTTTAGCTTTGAGATACTTTAATGAAGTAAAACAAAAAGTTTAATAAAACAGAAAGAATTAAAGCACAGAGAAAACAGGGTACTAAGAGACACGGCGAGGTTTATCCGTCAGGGTCAAGTAGAATCTGCAAGTTTAAATCGATTTAATGAATAATTTATTGCTTAAAAAAGAATAATCTGCAGGGAAAAAACAAACTGCTTTTTTTTGTGTTGAAATAATGTTCAAGTGTTCAAATGGCTGATGTTGGCATTCTATAGTATAAAATATCAGACTCGATAAGAAATAGTGTGAAGGAATCAAATGTTACTTCACAACAGAAACCTTTTATTTATGTTTATTTTTGCTTTCCGGTACCTTGTTATCTACTAATACCAATAAATATGTGCTTAACCTGGTATTTTAAATGAAACAACAGTCTCTTAACCTTACGGTGTTCATTGGTTCTGAACCAGTACTGACTTAAACTCGTTTTCTCGAGATCCCTGACCATTTATTTCACAACATGACTAATGTAGAGGATGAATAACTTCAAACCTTTTTATTAAAAAATTTGACATCCATCAAATCGTCAGAGAACATTTGCCACCAAACTCAGTAATTGAATGAGCAACATCTCGATACAATTCCTTGCTCTAACCTTAAAAATTGCAAAGGAAGCAAGGAATGAATGTCAATCACTTTTATATATTTATGGTATCTGTTATGTGCGTCTTCTTACAGATTTTATTATTCGATTTTAAACAAGGCAGTCTGAAAGACAGCTAAATCCCCCGCCACTGTTATGGATAGTGAAAGGGTAAACCTTTGACCTTTGGCAGTGACCTTGACCTTGACCTTGAACTGATATGAATGACTCATGAATTCTGCACAACGTCTTGATGAGGTGATCATTTGACCCAATTTTCATGAAAATCCTTTAAGGGGTTTAGGAAATACAGAGCTCAAACCTTTGACCTTGAGTTGTGACCTTGACCTTGAGTTGACATGGTTGACTCATGAGCTCTTGATGAGATGATCATTTAACCCAAGTTTGATGAAAATCCTTTAAGGGGTTTAGGAGACACAGAGTGGACACAAAATGGAAGGCTCAAACATTTGACCCTAAGCTGTGACCTTGACCTTGAGCCAGCATGGCTGACTCGTAAGTTCTGCACATCAATTTGAAAAGGTGATCATTTGACCCAAGTTTTATAAAATTCCTTGAAGGGGGTTTAGGAGATATAGACCAGACACGAAATGGAAGACTAAAACATTTGACCTTGAGTTCTGACCTTGAACTTCAGCCGGCATGGCTGACACATGAGTTTTGCAAATCGCCATGATGAGGTGATCATTTGACCCAAGTTTGACGAAAATCCTTCAAGGGGTTTAGGAGATATAAAGCGGACACAAAATGGAAGGCTCAAACATTTGACCTCGAGTTGTGACCTTGATTTTGAGCCGGCATGGCTGACTTATGGGTTCTGCACATCTTCTTGACGAAGTGATCATTTGATCCAAGTTTGATGAAAATCCTTCAAGGGGTTTAGGAGATATGGAGCGGACACAAAATGGAAGGCTCAAACATTTGACCTTAAGTTGTGACCTTGACCTTGAGCCGGGATGGCTGACTCGTAAGTTCTGCACATCATCTTGACGAGGTGATCATTTGACCCAAGTTTTATAAAATTCCTTCAAGGGGTTTAGGAGATATAGAGCGGACACAAAATGGAAGGCTCAAACTTTTGACCTTCAGTTGTGACCTTGATTTTGAGCCGGCATGGCTGACTCATGGGTTCTGCACATCGTCTTGATGAGGTGATCATTTGACCCAAGTTTTATAAAATTCCTTCAAGGGATTTAGGAGATACAGAGCGGACACAAAATGGAAGGCTCAAACCTTTGTCCTTGAGTTGTGACCTTGACCTTGAGCCGGCATGGCTGACTCATGGGTTCTGCACATCGTCTTGATGAGGTGATCACTTGACCCAAGTTTCATGAAAATCCTACAAGGGGTTTAGGAGATATGGAGCGGAAACGAAAGTGTTACGGACAGACGGACGGAAGGACGGAAGGACAGACGGAAGGATGGACGGAAGGACGGACGGAAGGACGGACGGAGACCATTCCTATAACCCCCACCACTTGTGGCGGGGGATTAACAAAACTACGTCGAATATGACATGATGTTCGATTGTCAAATCATTGATCTGCATAATTTGCTTTATATATCGTATTATATTATATCATGTCATGTCATGTTATGTGACGTGACATGACTTTATGTTACGTTACGTTACGTTACGTTAATTACATTACATTACATCTCTTAACAACACACTATCCGTTTCTGTTTGGAATTTCTTTTTAGAAGTTTCTTTAGAAATGGAAATAAAATGGTAATGGCAGCCTATTTCATTAATGGTACTGTAACAGTACTGACATTAGGCTTTATTCTCACAAAACCTGCGTGTTATCAGAATGTATTTTTTTCTCTTATTTTCCTGATTAATGCTGGTTGTAAGGCAAATCCGGGTAATACAAAAATGCGGATTACGTGCCTAGGATGAAGTTATGGTTATTTATGTCTTAGTTTTTATATAAGTTTTGTTTAACGAAAGCTAGAACTCAAACAGGATATATGTACAAGTAGTTCACAAGTGTATGAAATATCTCATCCATTCGTGACACTCACTCTCTTTATCCATAAATCAAGTTTACCCCAATCAGTTGCAACTATCCACAAATTGTGAACAAATCAGTAGGACATAATCCAATTACTTATTGATCTGAAATAATTTCTGGAGACCAGTTTTCATTAATACTGATGTTTTTTTTTCATCATGTTGCTGTGAGATGATTTGGTGTACAGGATAGTGTCGGAAGAATCATGTTTGGATAAAAAGAAGTCAATCACCTTCTTCTGTAAGTGTATTCATAATTCATTCATAATCCAAACCTGTCAAAGATGATCACAGATGGGACGTTCTAAATGAAAAATATCATGACCAATTTACAGAATGACATGGTCTTCATTCCTCGATTTTTTCCTCGTGCCATTTGTGTCATAGCCTTTGATAAAAACACGACTCCGTGGAATTCCAAATGTTTAAGGCTCAAAAGAGTCTGCTAATTTCCCCTTATGCAACTTAATTATGTTTCTGTACGATGAATTTCAGAGGATGCATCAATTGAAAAGTATTGAACATGCGATTTTCGGGATCCTTCAGGTAATAAGTGAAACATGTTGGACTCGTCTCTAAACAATGTAAAGACTTTTTGTCAATTTCCTTATACTGATATACACACAACATTAAAATTGAATTAAGATAATTGATTACGAAACCCTTAAACCACTTGACTGAACCAAATTCTTTCTTTCACCTATAGCGAAAGAGAAATGCTGAGAACCAGGACATGAAGTGTTACAGACAATATGTAAGAATAAAGGTTGACAGATTGTATTTCTAAACAATGCTATGTTTATAGATATATGAGCTATTACAATTATACAAATTTAAAATCCAAATTAGGCTTACTTTTCTAAATTGAATTTTAATTGACACTGATGTGTCTGACGCCACCATATTGCGGTTAGATTATGACAGCTGGAACTCAAATGATAATTATAACTGAAAGAACATTTCAATTGTAGCACTTTATCGCTAACCATTTTCGAGTTACATTATAACAGTAGGAATCCTCACATAATACATACTGTTTGCAGAGATGACAGTCTGGCAATTTAACATTGAGCATTCCTCACAGTGCAAACAAATCACAAAGCACCCTTTAGGACAAAAAATGCACATGACTGCCGTTGGCTTATTTCCGGGGCTGACATTCCACTCTCGAGATCATTGTTGTTAATAACAATTCACCAGGTGGATCAATACTGATCGCAGTTGATCTTTCGTTAATAAATAATAGTCCACCAGGGATAGCTCCGGACTAGTGGACAATACTGATGGTAATTAAATAAAATATGCTCTTACAGAAGTTTTCACTGCTTGAATGGGAAGCTATTTTTTCAGTAATAAGTAAACACTACCTGCAGAGAAATGATCAAACTGCATAAAGTCTGAATAAAAACGATGATGATAGTAATTAATTTGTCCTTAACTGAAAGTTGTCATTTACCAGAACTGTCAACATATTGCACGGAGTGAGCTTCTGTCTCAGTTATGTATCAAGCTTTGAAACTGAAATCTAAGAAAAGAGTAAACATGAGAAAAAAACCTCTGTGACGTCCTTTCAAAGTTAGCTGAAACTTACGTCGTATAATTGGGCAGTCAATATTCTAAAGATTGATACTGGCTGATTATCTCAGATTTGCTTATAACTGTTCTCATTCAACTTGTAACTTCTCTGTAATAATGTTTGACATTACACTGAATCAGTGGCTATATATTGTACCAGACTCGTGATTCACTTATGTAAGATCCAAGAGCATCTCAACAGTATCAAAAATATCTGTGAACGTGCAGAAAGCTTTAAATGTCTTATTCAATTAAGAAGATTTTCATTAAACTCCACAAACTTTTATGATATTGTCAAGATTTCAATCACGAATACGTCACTAATAATAATATATGTCTAACTAGAACTTCTTCTTGTCTTAATCATGTTTTAAAGGCGAATTCATATACCGAAAGGTATTTTATCATATGGCAATTTATCAACGATATGTTTCATTCATATATTGTACACTCACTTGCATTTCGTTCATTGAACATTTCAGTTCCAGTAGGACAAAGAACATGGAAAATGGACAAAATATATATGGCTTTTATTTCGTTTGTAAGAAACCCAACTTGTAAGGTGTAATTCTGTTTAGTCTGTCATTGAATTCAAGAATATGGAGGATTGAGGTTTGGCGTAGTGAACTGGTTTAAATATTTTTCACCGACTGTTCCTATGCAGTGACCTGCTATGTCCTTCTTGTGACTGTCTGTCCTTCTGTATTTTATTGAAATTAGTTTATTTATATTATTATTTACACGTCCCGAGTACGTGCTTGTATACATTTACACGTACCCCTGTGTCCATGTCGAATGACAGCTGATATTCTATGACTTTTGACATGTTATTTTTGCTTGGTTATTCTGTCATAGTTCATAACCAACTCTGTGACGTAAACATGTTACATTTCGGCACATTATACAGTAGTTGTCTGAAAAATGTAAATCTTACGAACACAAGACCTTCTAAGAAATAAAATAGGACAGTATTCAATTTTGTTGAAATAGTAGAACAATCAAATTATACAGAAACACATAATTCAAATCAATTATTCAGGTAAAGAATATTATAGAAATTGTTATAATATTTACTGCCTCTACAATTAATGCCACATTATATATATTTTTGAAGCAATATTCAGCGAAATTGTTGATGATATTTTCCCCATTTAATGCAATTCCATAATCTCATAACCTTAGGACTACCACCTGAAGGTCGTCTGACGTCATTTTCTGTGTTGTCAAAAACATACGTATGCCTGGCGAGAATTAGGTTATAGTTTTGAATTAGAGAAGGTATTGAATTACGTAAACACAAAATGAATTATAACTCATTGACTGATTCTTTGTTCAAGTTTACAATCTTTGATCTCAATAATAAGAGGTGATATACGCTGTGCGTCTAGCAGGATGTTGCATGTAGAGCTGAAAATTATGACGCGCATTTGACAGGACCATGCCAGATGCCATCAGTAAGGAGAAGCGGTATGTAATGTGAATTTATCATGATCCATCTAACAGGTGCACTTGAATTGAAGAAGTAATTAGTATTTAGGTGTGATATGTATTGTGCATTTGACAGGATCTTGCAAGAAGTGATCAATAAGAAGATCTGATATAATCATTAGAAGTGATATATATAATATGTCAGGATCTTGCAAGAAAGCGTCAGTATTAAAAATGATGTATAAATGTATATTATGTGCATTTGGCAGAATCTGGCATAAAGCACTCACTAACTACAGGTGATATATTTAGCAAGGTTTCGCAGGAATCAGTCAGTCAAAAGAGGTGATTTATGAAGAGTATTTCGTAGGATCCTGCATGAAGCCATCAATGAATTAACAACTACAGGTGATAAATAGTGTTTGTTTTGAAGGATCTCGCAAGACATTATGTCAGGTGATATATAAAGAACTTTTGGCTGGATTGCAAGAAGCAATCAGTAAATAGAGGAGTTGACAGTGATATGATGTACATTAGGCAGGCTCTTGCAAGAAGTTGAGAATCACTTTCTTGCAAATGTTGTCTTCAGATTTAATTAGATCTGTTGATCAATAAAGTTCCTCTTCACAAGAATTGATGGTAATGAAAATAATTGCAAACCCTCTTACTTGCAGAGAGGTTCTTTCCAAGGACGGAGAATCTATCACACTCTAACACAAGCGGGAGTTGCTGACCTTCAGCCACTGGCCATTCAAAAATCTGAGTGTCAGTGACTTAATTGTATAAAAGATGCTACGGTCAAGTGTCAGAAACTGTAGAAAAACTATTCTTGTATGATTAAATGTGTCTTGGAGAGCAGATAAAAATGTACAAAAGTGGTACCTTGCCTTAAGTGTAAGTAAATGTAGAAGCATCGCTTGACCTATTTAAAGAGATTCTTGCTCGCTGATCCATCCGCATATTTTATATCTCTTTTCCTCGGCACATTTTCGAACTTGAAGACTATAGTTCTGCAGACAATAAACTATGGAGGAAATTGATTTGCTAGAAGACTGTTTTATCAATAAAAGAATAAATACCTCAAATTAATATTGTATGGCTGTTTATATTACGATCTTTCGTCCTTGTCTGTTTTATAATGCATTGAGACTGACCGATATAAACAGAACAATTCTGGAGATTAAATGTACTTTTTTGACGATTACACAAACATCTACTAAAATTAAACTTAGTTGTGTACTACTTTTAATGATAAGAATGTTTATACTTTAAAACGTATAAATAATATTCTACTGAGTTTTAATTTGCAAAGACACAATACTGCAATAGGATTTGTGTTGATATTTGCCAGCAAAAGTATATGCTAGAACTTATCCCGACCTCTAGTACACGTATGGTAGTGGGGGCAAAGTAAACGCAACACAATTTCTATGAAAGTTGATACAACCCGTAATGTCTGTTTAAAGTTACAGACAGAAGTACAATTGTCCTACAGCAATTAGGCAAATTATACCTCATAATTATATAGACGAAACAAGCAATATATAAACAAATGTTAGATAAACTGAGAACTGATACAGCCTCTACGGTGAGGTACATTAATCTTCCATAACATAATGGAGAATACTGGGGTACCAACAATAACATGGTAAATTACAGAAATGAGAACAAAATACTCAACAATTTAACAGTAGATTTACTTTATCGTTTTAACAAACAAACTAAGATTGATAATGATGATGATATTTTTTTTGTAATTTTCATGTAATAATGATTCTTTTGTAAATCAACCGTTTTGGTATAACATCAAATTACAGTATGTCATGTTCTTACCACAAAAGTCAAGGGTTTATTTTGATTGTAGTAACTGAAATCAGTTAACTTGTCATGACTTGATCTCTGGTTCGAAACACATGGTATCCGTAATCATGTTGAAAAGAAAAAGTTCACTAATAGTTTAAAACCGCATAAAAGTTAAAAAGATTCCCGTGATGAAAACATGGATTTTAATAAACTATTTAAATATCACATTTTTATCAGTAATAATAGAATATCCTAAGGTATCCAGGGATCTACTTTTATCTCTTCCATGGAAGACAAGAATGTTCTGCTTGATCTATAATGTTTTTTTTTAACAAACGTTGTTTGCTTATCTTTGATCATTTCTGTAATAGATGACGATTATCAATATCCCTGTCTGCTGTCTCCTTGTTTTTCCCCAATTATTTCGACCCGAGTCTGATGTATACCAACAGTTTGTGCATGTGTCATTTTTTGAAATCCTGAATGTTTAAACTTCCTTTTGTTTTATTTGCTTTAAGTTTGAAATTCAACAGTATTTTAGTTATTGATTGATTGTTTTGGGTTTAATACCATTTTTTAATAGTATTTCAGTTACATGTATATTACGGCAGGCAGTTAACTTTATCAGTGTTTCTGGATTCTGTACCAGTAACAAACCTGTTCTCTGCAAGTAACTGCCAACTTCCTCAAATGAATCAGATGTGCAGGACGAATGATTTCAGACACAATGTCTTTTACCAAATCGTAGGATACCGGAGAACATACGCCTCGACTGAGGGTCAAACTAACGATACCGCGGTCCGTAGATCAGCGCTCTTCCTACTGAGCTATGTGGGCGTGATATAAAGCGGCAAGTTAAGCTAAACAATGCTTTTTTCTGCTTTCTTAAGAGTATTAATCAGTCCTCTACACGGAACTGGTCGAATTCCCATATAAACCAGGCGTTGAAGAAAAATACCCCAGATATGCTGTATTAAGGCAAGTATCACGGATAACATATACCTTATCCACAATTTAAATCTATAACCTCCTATCGACCGACAAAGTTGTGTTATAATTGACTTAGTTGGACTGAACATTTCACTTTACACTGGCCATTTTCAGAACAGACACTTTCAAAATCAAAGAACTTTCGCAATATTCTACATTAAAATTTTACAGATAAAAAATTTCATCTCGTAAATCTGCATCCCCTACCAAAATTAAAATCACATTTTACTATCTCGACCAGGTGCTAAATTAATTAGTTTCTGGACCATTGCAAAGTTCTTTTGCATGAGTACATATACAGCTTAAAGAAATCAGAAATCAATATCAAATATCACGTGATTTCTTTTGTGTGTATAAAGTAGCAGAAAATGTGTTAACCATAATTTGCTCCAAACTAATCAGTTGTCAATTAAGTCCAACATAATGATTCAGCTGTATTAGTATTGATCTCGGTAGACACAGCTGACGTTTCTCAAGCTCTTGTCAGGCTGTTACTCACTTTGGATAGGAAGGCATGTTTCATTTCTGTCAAGTTCTTTGTGTTCAAGTTTTAACTTCATTGAAAAATCTTTTTAAAAGTAAATGCATATTTACGGCCTAAATATTGCTAAATTATAGGCGTCAGAGGTGAGACTGGGTATATTTTACGATAAAAAGTATGGTTTTAGTGCACTTTAGAGTAAAAATGATAAAATACGGCAAAAATAAGCCCCAGCAAGGAAAAGTGGTTATAAATTATGCCGCAACTGCTATTTTGGAGGAAAGGCACGCTAGCAATTATACGTTACTGAAAAAGCTGTAAAACCTTTAAAATTTATTTTATCAAACTGAAACTGGTATCTTTCTATGCATTTAGGTCACTAGTACAATCTAAACGAAAACAAAAACACACTTTAATAGTACAGAAAGTTTTCCTTAAACAACATCTGCAGAATCCTATGGGCTATGTTGTTACACGAGAAAACGATTAACCCTACATTTTCACTATGTTGTCAACAGTAGCTGATCAAAGGTATAGAAGTACACTATTCTGAAAGTAATGAAGGAAATAATTACAATGTTTAATGAATAATTAACGTAGGAACATAACCGTATATAATTACATGTAATTGACCGGAATATCAACTGTTATCCCTAGTTACCGAGAGCATTTGTTGTGTACATTGTATTTAGATAATGTAGCTTATTAGGTCACCCAGTCACCTTAGACAACCTCATTTACAAACGTATCGATCTGAACTGATCATAACTGACCACTGGTTTAACTGATCATTGGTATGAATGACCAATGGAGGAAATGGACAAAAGTAATGAAATATGATGCTGTCATGTTATTCAACTGACAAATAAAGTGCACATTTTGAAAGCTGATTTAGACTGTTATGTTATTTAACATTGTTCTGTATGTCTAAAGTTTTGAAGCTGGCTACTCGTCCAGGTATGTCGCGTCTTGTATTGAGCAGTGTAAAATTAAGCTTTAAATGGAGAAAACTTAAACAAACAAAATGTGATAATTACAAATAGGACGATAAAAGACACCGATGACTAAATTCGGTGATTTTTACATACTTTAATAGCTTAATATTTAAGCAAGATTTTCATGCTGGTGATCAAACATTTAGACAAATATGGTGTTAAACATATAAGAAAACTTCAACAGATTTAAGTAATGCAAAGGTATCGATTAATCAATTTTATGTCTTTGACCTCTTATTTCATTAACCAAGTCATGAAAAAACAACTTTTTTGATTTTTTTTTTTAATTGAGCAAATAGCATTTTTAAGATATATTGCATTTTCAAAGATACACTGTCAAATATCAAACCAAATTTAAATGTAAGGTATGGTATGAAATAAGAAGTTATTTTGTTTCTGATTGTCTTGCCTAATAAAGAAATTCACCCGTTTGTAAATTCTACAAATTTAAAAATACATCAACTGATATCATAGCATTAGTCAACTTTCTTCATTTTTTGTATTTTTTATTAACAATTTTGTACATGTATGATACGTTTCATAAATGTACTTTATGTACAGTTTAAACTCGATATCTCGTTCTCGCTTATACCAAAATTCCGATATCTCGACGACATTTTTTAGTCCTGTTCCGCAAATACGTGCACAAAATGTCAGTTTAAGTCGAACTTTGGTTGTCTCGGAGTAAAGCGTTCGATCCGTTAGAATTCGAGATACCGCGTTTCAACTGTATTAAGAATGTATTAAGAAATGAGCCGAACCATGAGAAAACCAACATAGTGCATTTGCGACCAGCATGGATCCAGACCAGCCTGCGCGGATCCGCGCAGTCTGGTCAGGATCCATGCTGTTCGCTTTAAAAGCCTATTGCAATTAGAGAAACCGTTAGCGAACAGCATGGATCCTGACCAGACTGCGCGGATGCGCAGGCTGGTCTGGATCCATGCTGGTCGCAAATGCACTATGTTGGTTTTCTCATGGCGCGGCTCATATACTGATATGCTGCAATATTAATTAGCAAAATAAAATATGAGAGCAAGTTCATTGCTAAATTTCATAGAAATGTCATGAAGTATAACACATAGATGTAAACAAGTTGGGAAAATTAATTGTAAATGGTTCACTGCCCTTCTGCATTCCGGTATAATAAAGATATCTGAAATGTTTGAATGGTTCCAAATGCTTATGATGGACAACACATTTACATACAGCAAATATTTGTTATAAGGAACTTAATGCCAAATGATAACGCATTGCTTTATTATGTTCAATTATCCAGGAATAGGAACTCTTAATTAATATAATGTCTGATGACGGGATGATGAAAAATACAACAATGAGCAACATAGGTTTACTGTCAGGTCATACATTTATTTAAAGTTCACAAAATGAAGATTTTACAGTTTATTTGAACACATCAATGTAAATAAGTATGAAGACGTCCACTTACAAAAACAGATGAACGCAAATGAATATACTAGGAAAACATTTACCAAACTTATTGATCTCGCTTACAACCGCTGTATTTGCTTTTCAGAGAGTTTACTATTGAGCTAAGAAGGACAAGTCTATAGTTTCAAGAACCAGCGATTATGATATAAAGTCCAGTGGGAAGGATTGAAATCCATTTCATTTCACAAATTATAATTGCTATAAATGAGGTGATATCACCCTTTCTAAGGACCTATGCTTCTAACATTCAGGACAAAAGTTTAGCATACAGTTCATCTCCATTTAGGGACAAGATCAGGGATTCTCATTGTCAGCCAATTTGTAAACAACCATTCATAGAACATGACCGACCATTATTACCACGCCATCAACCGCCTTAACAGTTTCACAACGCTAACGACGTCTTTTACATTACCACGACGTTGCTTTAATTAAATTGATATATCCTCCCCCATTAAGGTAGGTCTGCATTATGTATCCAGATAAGATAGAATAAAGCCTGGACTCGGTATACGGAAATGAAAATCTTTTTTATAAATTATGGCAACCCGTGAGCAAAATTATCAAAACGGCTACGTGACTATCTTTCTAAAAATAAAAAAAAATGATATTAAAACGTTTGATACATCAAATAATTCCAAACAATGTCTTAAAATCAGTGTGTTACGTCCGAACCTCTTTAATTGTGGGAAATATCTCAAAAACAAGCAAATGGACCTATACATTTTACCTCACCATATTACAGAGCATATGTTTATGTACGACTGTGAGACATTTCATGAAAATCTACATTGTAGAAAAATATCTGTTCGCGAAAATGTTATCAAAATTTTGATTTTCCCATAGCCGCTTATTATGAAAACTTGCGTGAGGTCCAACTTTTACAAATCAGTTTAGCAAAAAAAACAAACAAAAACAAAATACAAAACAAAAAAAAAAAAAAACAACAACAACAAAACAGCTCACTACCCAATCTTTTTCATTTGCCGATTTATATTGTGAAGTTTTGACAAATCAAGGTTAAATCAAATTATACATTGCAGAAAATTTTATCCGAACGTGCAGAACTACATGTACCTTAAACAAAGAAGACTGAAACTGTAATATAATGTAACACACGCACAGTTTGTACGTCACAATTATAACGTCATAGCGTCAAACGCCATGATGGCGTGCTGGAAAGGAAAACAACACAAATCTGGCAAATATTTAGGGAATATCTTCAAACTTGGTAAGTGTTAGAATCGAAATAATATATCTCAAACAGTGTTTTGCTGTTGAATAAAACCATTGTTTGTCGTTCAGATGGGTACTATTATACCACCCGGGCCGTTATAATTCCTTAAACAGTGATTTTATTTATCGACAAATCACAAAATGAGATATATTTATTGTTAAAGTTATTGTGAGTCTGTTAATATAATCATACGATAACTAGAGCTGATAAGGTAACTAGAGTTAAAAAGAATCTTAAAAAAACAATTTCGTAAATGGATAAACAAAGGCAAAGCAAAACTGTGATGATAAGTGATGCGCTTTCATTACGGTAAAGGGGTCCACACATAATTACGTTTGTAAATGTAGATTGTTTCATGGCTTGAATTCTTCTGTGATGTCTTCAAAATAAAAAAGTGAAAACCACAGGTCGCCCAACACGACATAAACGAAAATGTTGCGGTTTGATTGAGCCTTTTCATTTCACTGAAACATAACCATGTTTCCGCGTGTTTTATTTTCTTATGTTAAACAATATGTTGAAATTACCTTTCTTGATTAGTTTTGTAAGTTACAGGTAAATGTTTTTAGTTAACAGATAACTGATTATTGTCGATTTGCTTGAAAAATAAACATCCAGTCGATGACAGTGAGTTCCTGAAAAAAAGAAATATTAAGCTTCGGTGCATCTGTGGCGGTTAGCAAGCGAACGGTGAACAGGTTTCCTGTAAACCCAGTACTAGAAGCATGTTCGGCTCCGACGTCCAACTGTACGCCTAAAGCAAACAGTGTAATAACACTGTTTCCCTCTCTGCAACAAGTTTCTCACCACAGGAACAATTTCTGTCTGGTTCAAAACAAGAAAATCTACTAGCTCTTGAAAGAAGGTAAATGCTTTTATACTGAGCAGATTGAATCGTTCACACATGTGTTATAAAACTGTGAGTTATAATAATACAAAATGTCTAGATTGAATGATAAAGCTCAGTGTAACAAAGCACGGTCATGAATAAATTAAATGTTACGTACAAAATATATGTCCTACAAACTACATATGTAAACCATTATTTTGTTAACGAGGACCCAACGTACCGAAATAATAGTTACCACACAGTTCCTGTGGCAATATGATATAATGTAAAAATATTCAAACAATTTCAGTTATCAATGTAAGTGACAATCTACGGCGCGAAATATCACGTAAACGACGTCACGTCGGAAAAGACATCAATTAATATATGAAATAACTATCAATATTTCGCCAAACTTTACTTTTAAGCAATAAAACACTGAACTAGACTTCCTCATCGATTCTAAACTGAGCTGGTTTCGGGTCACAAAAGTGGTCATCTAGCAATTTAAAGGACATGTACACTGGTTTAGCCACAATAATGACCCTCTGGTTGTCTTAGAGGTAGAGCCAGAAAATGTTTTGTAAAAATAAAAATAAATGAGAAACATGCAACATCTCGCACTTTAGTAGTAAGTCAGTGTATTGTGTGACTTCTATTGTATACGCGTCTCAATATCAGACATGCGTTAGTTCATATCTGAATTTAAGTTACCTTAATAACTTTTATGGGAAGTGCAACATACAGAATAAACTACTCACCTATTTTGAGAAAAATGCGGATATAAAAGATCTTGTAAAAGCAACTCATTAAAAGCAGATTTACAATGGGCCACATAATGTGCAGAAGACAAAAATTCACGATGACAACAAACAAACAGTAGATCTAGCAGCAGCAGCAACAACAACAACAACATGAACTGTGATATAAACTAATGAAACGTACATCCAATACAACGCAATATATCCACAAACATTGTCTATATCTTTCAGAGAAATGATGAATTTCACAACTTTGTTTCAACAGCTGTTCCTTCAAACAATTACTTGATTGTTTACTAAGCTGTATGCTTCAGATTTCACTTGTTTTTGCGTGTGGCAATCAATCTTTCTGATTTATGTTTTCTGATTTCGAGAGATTCGTGATTTTGCATTCTGCAATCGTTTCTTTTCTGTTTTTACAACTCTATAGTACCTTCTGGATTTCTTATATCTATAAGTTCTAACATAACAATATCATTATTACTCTCTATCCTGTCTGCTTAGATAATTTGCAATATGTTCAGCAATACAACAGGTATTCCCCACTGGGATATTCAGGAAAACTCATTATTCTAACTGATCATTCTGTTTGAAATATGGCTTTATTGTATCCAATCTTAACCAAGGATACAAACTATTACTTTAAATGCATCATCACATTTTAGTTTTGCGTCATTACATTATTATTAAGCGTTCTTCAGCCTGCTCCATATTTAACATATGTTGCACTCGCACGTTAATGATTTGGAATATATTTCAAAATGCAGTGCAGTCCTCAACTGTACTGCTTCAATCACACCCCTGGTCTTGAAAAGTATATTTGAACACTCGTACGTCATGCTAAACTGGGTCCTTGTTTCGTGTTCTGTCCTATGGGTTACTGGACAAAAAATAAATGGAAGTAACTAAAGTCGGTACTGTTACATTTTCTTATACATTCTTTGAACATTGACTTATAGATAATAAAAGAGCAATCTTAGAGTGTTATAGATGTGAAATATAAGATAAAATCGAAAAAGAAGTAACCCCTTATAGCTGTTAAAAGGGAGGTAAACCATTGTATCCACAAAGCTGATGTCATACTTATAACTCAATGCATAATAGCTCCGTCAAAAGCACTTATTCTGGTTTTGACTGAAATTATATTTCCTGAAAAGCTAAAGATACTTGAAATCCAGATGAACCCACTTAAAGGGGAAAAAGCTCGTGGTTTTTAATACAAAAAGGTTTTCAGGCCTTCAACTGCAACAATGAAGATAAAATTAACTTACAAGAGGCCTCAAACATTCCTTTGCTCGAACAAATTATTGGCAATGCCATAACCTTTCAACTTAAATTTTGTTGTAGGAATTAATATGTTTAAGAAATTTACACTTTGGTGACATAAATGCAAATTTTAGTTTCCCTTTATACTGAATACTTTCCTGAAATATGTTTATGTTTTCCGAAACAGAAGACAGAAAGGGGGAGAAAAGGCAAGCGTAGAACAAATTTCACATGGCTGTGGAATAAGGTTTACTACTTCCTCATCAGACAGAAATACTTGGAAAGCAAGGAGAAACTTGAGCTATCACTCAAGGTGATAAATACCCCCAGACGTGGCTGTAATACAGGGACATTAAATGTTGTGAGCATGAGCTTTAACCTTCAGTGTGACTTTGACCATGGACCTAATTACCTGAGTTGTGCATTCTGCATGACGTCTGGTTGATGTTAACAATTGATGCTAATTTTAAGAAATTAATTTAGCGGACCTAAATTTAAGCTATTTGACCTTTGAACTCTAGGTCTGTCCTAGTGACCCGGATCATGTGTTCTGCATGTCGTCTTGATGTTAAACTATTTATGCTATTTTTATGCTAGTTTTTGTGAGAATCTTCCAAGCGGGTAAGAATAAAAAAGGACGGACTAACGGACGGACGTGTTAACGACCACGCGCACACCCAATATAATCCTCATGTACTTCATTTCTAGAGATAAAAAGGTCGGAAAGTTCCGGTACAGATAATCGTGATTTGCTAATCGTTGCACACTATTTGGCACATTCGTCCGTAAATTAACAGAAAAAATGAAATTTATCACGAATTTCATTACATATTAAGTTATAAAACAAACTTTAATGAAATTGCCAAATTGAAATATAAGGTAAGAACCGGTTATATCATACTGACTGCAATCCATGACGGTAAATATTTATTAAACACATCTGCATTTAGTTTGCATACTTCCCTTTACAGGTATTTTAAGGAAGTTTGGGGACGGGATGGGGGGATAATATTAGTACAAATATTAGTATACTGTAAATGTTTAGTTAGACAACATCTATTGTTTTCGAAGGGATATTAAAGGATTTACCAATTACCTGTTTTATGTTTTACCTGCCTACATAATTTTTCTTAGGAAAGTAATTATTTCACAACATATTTAATGTTTTGAAAACTTCTTAAGTCTTAACTGAGTTCAATACTTAGATTTACAGCCATTCACATGTATTTTACACATCATGGTGTTTAAACTGTATCGAAGTGAACGAAGTATGCCAAGCAAGGAATTTATTCAACTTACTGGCCAGTATTATAATTACATTACACCAACATGAGTGCCAAGCAAATTGTAAAGTGTAACAAACTATTCAAGGACTACCTCTTTACTCTGCTTTGATTGATATTTTTCACATAGAAAAAAATAATTCAGTTTTCCACAATGGATCAGTATGTGCTTTTATATGACTGGCTTCAGAAGTTACTTGTGTGTATTCTTGTATTTCCTGTTAGAATGAATCATCCCGGAAATGAAAAGCATTAATACCAAGCTAATTAACAAAATCAAAGTAGTAGCACATGTTTGCATTATAAGAAGGATATGTCCACTTTCAGCTTGATTTATCTATGATGGAATTTTCCAAGAATGAATACAGTACAATTGTTAAGAAATATAATAATTAAATGATTGTGTGCCTGACTTATTTACAATCCTTTCTTGAAAGAATAGAGATACTTTCACAGTATTATTAACACATCAATGTATGGAGAGGCGTTTTCTTTGATGAAGTTCAATTAGTGCATTCTTCTCACGATCTTTCTTCTTTGAAAATGGTTAGAGTTCCTTTCAATATGTGGGATAGTCACAATATATCATATTTGTTACGACATTGTAACGTAGTGGTCGAGGTACCAAAGTTGTGTTTTGAGAACACAACACACAATGACAGTTCAAACAGTTTTTATTTACTAAGAAGAATAGTGCAGAGCTTGATTCTGATAACTGATAGAATTTCAAAGCGTTTATCATTGTTCAATTTGTACTTGAAACAGTTCTTTTTCTCACTTTTAAAATATAAATTACTTGAACGAAATCTTTTAAAATAATTTATACGTTTCAGTTCCTGAGAGCTGTCAGCCAAACCCGGGACCATGTCTCTACCCCTCGCCTGGGCTACCTCCCCTCCTGATCACAATCTATGTTGAGTTTATATATGAAAACACAGGAAAACACAACAGACCCATTTTTCAACTTCCTGTCAACTTAGGGATAATTAGAATAATTAAACTAAAATAATTCACGGATATGTACTTGTTCGACACCCTCCAGCTATCTACGATTTGACAATCTTGTCTGGCTTTCATAAATTTTAAAATGCTAAATCTCTGAACGAAATATCCAAAATAAAATAAAAAAAAAATAAAAATTAGCCATTACACAACAACATTTTGTTGTTCTAGCTTTCCAAGCATTCAAAGTGATATCACATTCATGTTAAGAACAATATTAAAGGTTTTCATTCATTATTCGTTTCCGGAACTGCACAACAGTTTCAAAATATGAACCTCTGCATTTGTCCATAAATCAACAGACGTGAGAAGATGAAATCAAATTATAGCAATATTCTCAATGGATAAAACCCCCATGTTGTGTTTCACTCGTAGATGTAATTCAAGCAATCTTCGGGAAAAAGCTCCCTATGCATTAATAACAGGCCGATAGATTAGTTCTCAGATATTGCTATGAAATGCAGAATATCTGGCACCAGTCTGTTATAGATGGATACCTCCAGAATTGTTCTTTCTACAAACATAAATGAAGTGTAAACAATGAATTGATTTGTTATTGACATTAAAGCGATAGTCCATGTTTTTAGATGCGCTTTTGTTTGTGTGATCTCGATCAGCAATAGTTTTAGGAGATCAAAGTCAATAAATGCACACATCAACATCACCAGATAATTGCATTAATGCTAAATTGTTTACCAATCACCTGGCAATGAAGGAGGAACTAAATTATAAAATAATATTCCGAGTGAACTTAATGATTGCAAGAATATTAATTATCAAAATATAGGCTGTGGTCTAGTAGTTTCAAGTTAAGTACGAAAGACATGGACGAGCTTTAGGTGTTTAGGAACTTATACATACTTTTAGCACAACCACTTATTCAATACCGAAAAAGATATATATTACTCAAACTGAAATGTGTACATCAATTTTACAGTTCAATAGGTTTCTTTTCGCATTTCCATTGACACAGAGTGTTATAAACCTCCAAAGCTCATCAGTTATGATGATATGTACGTGTCAACAACCGCTGAAGAAATGGAACCAGATACACTTTCAAACTAGATTATGGTTAGAGGAGATGAAAAAGCATGTGCGGTGATCTCACATCAGGCGCCTGTCACAGACGAGCCCCTAAGTCTACATGTCTAAGCTGTTAAAGCTCCGCACAATATCCCCAAAGTCTAAAAGACTAAGCACATGATCTCGTTCGTCTTAAAAAACTAAGAAGCTATACTTCCTCAAATAATACATTCAGCAGCTTTAAATCCGCACATGATCCCATCCGTCTTAAAAGTAGCTAAAATACCGCACATGATGCTTCAGTCCAAAGTAATAAATAGATATAGCTCAGCACAACATTCCAGAACTAATCACAGAGAAACCAGTTGTTTTCATATTCATAAAATTCACATGATCACTTATAAAAAAAATGGAGAAAAAGGCGAACATTGAAGAGAAAAACAACAGCTCATATAGATTTGATCTATTCTTATTTGTAAAAAAAAAAACAGCGCAATATACTCGAGATTACCGCAAGACAAATATAAAACAGTGCATTACTTTAAACTTAAATGTGTACGATTTAACAAAGTTTGTGAATTTACTTCGTCCTTGATTTAGATATGAAGAAAGTGTTGATCATTGCAAGAAGGAAAGGTAAAATTAGATGAAACCCTTACAAAATATACATATACATATATTGCCAAAATGGTTTTATTTGAAATTATAAAGCTTTCCTGAGGTAAAGTAGAAACACTGTTAACATTTAAGACAGAAACATTTAAAACATTTTTTGTGACATTGGAAAACACTTAAATGTGTACAATTAGTCATAGTTATAAGATTTCATTAGTATTATCGAAGAAGTTTCGACCAAAGTTTCGAATTTGAGGTGACACGAATTTAATGGCATCAGACGTTATAATGCAGCATAATGGGGGACGTTGTTGATTTTAATTGGTGGATTCACGCAAGCGCTTACATTCCCTGACAACTAATATCCCATATACAGTAATGATTTAACAAAATGTAATCATAATAAATATCATATTTTGCAATGTTATGCTATAATATGAAAGGGTTTGACCTTCAAAAACTTCAGGGAATAATCTTTAATTCTTCACAGGATCATCAAAATAAGCTTTGAGCAACATGATATGTACGTGGATATATAAAATATTATTGATCAGTGGCTAACATCTGAACTTCACATTAAACACATATGCTATTAATGCTTTTCCCAGCATGTTCTATAATAACTTGTGAACTGAGATATGGGAAAAAATCTGTTGAAATTGGAAAATAAACCCTTGGTATGTTAGGGTACCTGTTCGAATCTTTTTCTTACTGGCAAACTCTTATTCATTAATTACGAAAGAAGATCACTGTTACTTATCCGAACTACATGAGACCATGTGAAAGGTAAAACTTATAAAATCTAAGACAAAACAAAATGCTCTTTAAATAATTTTTGAGCTCAGTTTGTCATTGCTTATAGAGAAAGTGTACATTTCTGCTAGATGCTTGGACATATCAGCATCCGTTGATATAGCAACGTTAATTCGTTCACACTTGGATAGGAACTTGCAACATCTGAGTTTATAACAGTGGTTATCTCAAATAACTTATGTTCGTATTGTGGTATACATTTCATTCAATTCATTTCATTTGTTTTCAACAACGCAAATATTAATGTTCAAATTCTGAGAACTTCAGAAACATAGGCCATACCAACCATTTCAGAAATGTCTGTATTTAAAAAAAAATACATTAGCACAAATTTGTTGTTGGAAAAAGCATTTTTCCAAGCTTTTTAGAACATAAGTGTTAATGTTGATTTTATTACATCTAAATCAATCATTTGGAGGACATTTCTTTATGTAGAACGAGATGTTCTAGAAAACAACAAATTAATTACTCTCTTAATAATGGCAGGTGCATGCGTGTTTACTTTAATGAATTGAATGTTCCTTAAACAGATGTTGAGACAATTTCAAAGCTAATTATTCCTGAATTTATTGCTTCACAGAATGGGGAAAAATAAAAATACAAGTAAAAAATGACACTGGCATTTGATAAAGTACTATCAGTAAACCAATGCCAAATAAACTTGACATGATTCGTGGGTATAGTTTTCATTACTTTATTTTTTCACGAGAACAGTTTGCTGTTAAATAATCAAAATTCCAAATTATTTCTCAAGAGATCTGGTACTTAAACTTCGAACCTAGTTCACCGTGTCCAACCCAAGAAAGGAATAAAGTTTATAACTGTTATAAGAGGCCTAACAGGGGTAATCATAAAACATTCACAGTGAGAGCTTTTTGGTTAAGTATGCAATGAACATTTTATTATTTCATTTGATAATGAAAAGAATCACTAAAATATCTTTTTATACGAAATACAGCTGCAAAATCATTTCGTAAAGATCATTTTATTAAAACTATACTGGAATTTTGGTCGATCCTTTAAAGTTACACCTCGCCACCAGCACTTCCTAATTAATTTATCATATCATAAACATTCCCTGTTGTACTATAGATAAATACATATTATTTCATAAATTCTTCTTTAAATGAAAAGGAATAGCTGTATAGTTTCGTTTGTATATTAGATCAGCATCTGATAATTTTTACATCCTACAAATTGCGCTTTAACGTTGCCACAGTTTTGGAAAGGTTGTGACGTATGGAACCTATGATTTAAACTAAGATTTAAAATGTGATACCCCATCTAAATAGAATACCCTAAGACATAAAAAATGCACTGTTTTGAGAAGTTTCCAGATCGGAAGGTTGTTATATTTTTTGGTCCTTTGGGATAATAGAGTACTTTACTGTAATAGAATTCCGCTTAAGCCAGTGCCATGGTCGTGAGGGGTGTTGTACATTTCATGACTTCTCATAAACAAACTCAATCAAACCGAGTCTGCTATTATGTTGCTTGGTTGCGTTCTATGCTTCTAAAGGATCTTTTCATAGATTTTTGTTTACTTTTATCAACAGAAAAATTAAATTCTGGACCAAGATATTTATTAAGTTTAGAGGGAATTTCGCCTTTCTAGGGTTCAGATTTAAAGGGTTCTAAAGTACATTACAGAGGTGGTATCAACATTAAGAAATAATAGTATTCAAGTGTACACAAAATAAAGTGGAAAATTATAGCATAAATGAAACCTATGCTTTCTAAATAGGTACAAGAAATGCAAGTTGTAAATCAACATATAGATAGGGAACTAAACTACAGACATACAGTGATAAATTATCATTTTCAAGCCCTTACCACAGCAACACTTGCTAATCGAATTTGTGTGTATTGTTTTACACCCCAGACTTGAATAGTTGAAAAGCTAAATGAATGTTTGATTTGAAGTTTCACTGGTTAATTTACAATAAGAAGTTTAACTATCAGGAATGTTAGTCTAAACTTTTAATTCTTTCATAAGATTGATTCAAATATGGAATCACAAATTATGGATAATATTAATTTGCAATTTGTAACTATCAAAACATATAAGTTCATATTTCTTCTTCAACTACCAATTGTTTACACATCGAAAGGGGGCTATTTTTAGCTGACAAACAACTTAGAGTAGCATTGTTATTTGATAGGCTCCTCCTACAAAATTTACTGCCACGGCTGTAAAAGTAGGGGCGCCCCAAATCTAGATCTACTTGCACGGTTGTACGCAAACTTAAATATATACACTTATCTTCTCCTATAAACAAAAATCAGCTTTTCTGCATTTATGAGAACAATATAACAAGAGAAACAGTAGGCAATTATCATAAAGGTCAAATGTTAACCATTTCGGCATTCACATGAAATTATGCTCATTTTTACAAATAAGTTTGATCTAGCAAATGTTCATGTCTCACATACCTAGGAAATGATTACATGCACAGATACAAAACTCTGCATGATTTTACAATTATTTTCTCTGTAACCTGTAGGTTTTGTATCAGAAATAGAGGGAAAACACACGAGGGAGATGCTACATTAGATGGTACACAGTGTAGGTAAAGTATATATTTGGAAGTAATACATGTTAAATTATGTTGCTTGTAATGTTCTGAATTTCAACATCTCACAATAAAAATAAAAAAGGAAATCGTACATATATGCGTACCCGTACGAATATGGAATATATTAACTAATAATTGGGCAAATATTAAAGTAACATTATCAGTTATATATTTAGGTTGCTCATTTGTAAGTCAAAAGTCAATTGTTCAGCAACGTTTCGTGGAGAATAAATGTCCTTTATAAGTGACAAAGGATAGCTGAAATGATGTCTGATTTATGTTCAAGTTTTCTCCAAACAAGCATAAAATCAAAGTTTTAGAGCGCTCCAACCCGGTAACAGGGAATCTTCCTTGAAAACAAAAATTCAAATCGGAGTCGCATTTTCTCGATCACAATTATTTGTCTAAGAACCAGAATAATAAGCGGCAATTTAGAAATAGTTCTTACGATTTCCCATCGTCTGTAATAAATAATGAATGCTAATGAAGACATATTGTTTCTTGTTTTTGTTGGATTAACGTTATAGGCGTAACTATAGTAAAGGAACCGGCGTGGGAGCCATCTTGTCTAATCGCGAAATGGCGGACAGGTTTTTGAACATTAATTTTTAACTTTGTCATGACCACAGAAGTCTAAATAAAAGCTGAATTCTGTTTAAATTTCATTGTGAATGCATTTTTGACATTTTGGTAGAAAAACATGGGAGAAGAGGTTGTATTTGGTGAAGTGAAACTCAATATTAGCATGAGTAGCACTTCCAGTATGATTTTGATGTGATTTTACAGTAAGCAAATGTGACAAGAGAAATCTCTCTTAGAAGGTACATGACCCCTACATTTCTCTTTATTTTAGATCTATGTGAGTTTTATCATAACTCTATAAAATGAGGTAAGGATTTGTTCTCTGAAATGTGTCTAGCTATGTTTGGTAGCTCTTTAAAAATGACAGTTTTTTATACTAGAATATATAGGGAATACTATTTAGGCGTGTGTGACCTATAACACCGACACAGCAATTGATGAAATGACTCCAAGCGCCCCTTCTTGCATTATTATAGACAGGGTCGGAAACCTTGGTAGAAACGCGGACCGACTGTAAGGCAGGTAGATCTAGATGGCTTCCTCACGTAAAAGAATTCTACGCCCCAAACGATGTCTCGAAGCCACAGTGGTGAGAGGCAAGTGATGTAAAGTCAGTGACCTTGACTACTTGACCAAGGAAGACGCCGAAGACATACTGATTCAAATTAATCATACTGAAACATCAATTATACAGAGTATGACAAAAACACAAGACAAAAACCAAACGCATCCGAAACTTCTGTGACTGTCATAAAGAAGTTGAGGAATACGCTGCTATCTGCTATGCTTAGATAGTAATTTATTACTCATTAAGAGCAGACAGTTTCACTGATAATCATAAAGATATCATCCGCTATATAACCAGTCAGTAGGGACTAAATACACTCAATATTTAATTTAATTTTTATTATCAAAGTCGAGAGAAGTATGCATGGTTATTACTTTTCTATGATTTAAGCAAAAGTGATACAGGATGTTTGTTGAAACAAAAACGTTAAGATTTCTGAAATTTAAAGATATAAGGATGTTGTTTCAGTCAGGAAAGGAGCATGTCAAGTCAGAAACATGAAGCAAAATAATATTTGCTGAATTTAACCAAACACCAAACGTAGAATACGGAGCAATACAAACTGATCTAACATAAAGTAATAACACCTTAAATGTTTTCTCAACTCTGTTCAAAGTATGATCTCCAGCAATTGTCTTAGCATATCTTTACTTTTGACAGCTCTCTTGTTCATCAAATCAGAATGTGTAAAATACAGCGTTTTGGAGAAATTTCATAAATACTTACAGCAAAGTCCGGGCAACATAATTTCAAATGATTTTTTTTAATTATGACTTAGAACACTGTTTAAAAATTATCACTCGTCAACGTCACCACTGTAAGAAAGTTACTTAACAACATTGTTGTGGTTTCTGACACACAGGAATCTGCAAAACTTATACAAGTTGCTTAGTGATGTAGTTTCCATCATCTATGTCTCAAGTTGTTCTAAAATAGAAAAAAGTGAAAACTTCACAGGTCGCTCAACACGACAAAAATGAAAATGTTGCAGGCTCGGTTTGATTGGGCCCGCCCATGGCCGGCAGTGGAAATGCATGCTACCGTCCACGCCCTCTAGTCCCGGGTTGAGCAGAACTAAATCTTGCTTGGTAAGAAGAATTCAATCGTGTGAGAAAGCCATCTGGATGGCTTACGGAAAGCCCTTGGTTCTGCCCAGGTGTCCAACCGTACCTGGAATATTGCCCGGTGTGTCACCTGTGATCTTCCTTCTTCAAAAGCTTGAAATTTGCACTATGGTCATTTACTTGGTCGTTATGACATTAAAGTAAACATTAACAAAAGTCAAAAGAGAGCATTAAAATGACTGTATTATTCATTTACTAAAGTTTATTTTTCTGACTGTTTTAAAACAGATGCATATTCCATAACAAAGTAAAGTGTACCGTTTTAAATAGAAAGAGGAAATGGTGACCTTTGAAGCTGGTCTTCACTAGAAGTTTACCCTATTCTTTTATTTTAATATATCAAGTGATATAAATAGGTATCAGAGTACCGCTGGCACTGTGTGGTCTGTGACTCATCCACTCGTCGTTCACAGTACAGGTATAGATGCTCGAGTGCCACTTCAATAAAGCTAAGTATAGAATATATCAGCATTACTGTCTACCAGTCATTAAAGATAGATGGAGTAAAAGTGAATAACCTTCGTCAGGATAAGCTTCAAGGATTAGCTTGAGTATCAGTTTGATGATTTAAAAGCCTGAAGGGTTACGACCATACTGAATCTGAAGCTGTAGCTCATAACTCGTTTTATTATTTCCTCATGCTTTAAAATATCATTCAGATTTTTCTATAACTTACATTGTTAGTGTGTAATATTTTGAGCTCACTTTAGATCAATTAACTGCTGAAGAAACAGTGAGGTGAAGAAATAACCGATAGTATATAATGCCACTAGCTTAATCATCTATGAGCCTGAAAGGCAATGACAATGATGGATCGAAAGCCCATGACTCTGTTATTGTAGCGAAGTTTTCTTTCCATCGTGCTATATAATAATCGATGTTGCATTCCCAAATACGGATTTTTACAGTGTTAAATTTCACAGATTAAATTCTATTAACTAAATCATTTGTGTGAAAATGTTGGGTTAAAACACGTTTTTTTTCCGAGTCCCGATGCATTTGCTGATGTACATGCCCAGAGGGCGAGTGCACCAACATAGCCTGGAGGATTCTGCAGATATTGTTTTTAAAAGTAGTCTACTCTTTAAGCGTCATGTTTGTATATATGTTTGACATGACACATCAGTAGGCAGTATTGATGTGCAAAGTAGACAGAAACATTGATTTAGTGTAAGACCTAAATTCAGCGAGACAATCTTTTCGATTCATTTAAATAAAGAAGTTATATTTTTCTAAATGTTGTTCGTCTCTTATTTTCATGGATTAAATTGCGACGCACTTGTAAACTTACTTTTGAGTCAATGGACAATAAGTATGAATTGTATTTAAAGTAGCTTAAAATACGGTATGATATTTCAAAAAAGGCATACTAAATTCCAAAGTAACGGATCTTCCGGTTTCGGCGAAAATCTTTTCGGGGTCTATCTTTTTTTATCACGTTGGACCCAGAGAAGCATTGCGAAAACGTCCGCCAATGGCGCGCGCTTGGGAGAATCTCTTTGTATGTACCCGTTTTTTCCTGTTTGTGCATGCCTAAAATGGGCATGCAAGAATCTGTGTTTAATTTCAAAGTATACTTATGCAAAACAGTTCCTTCAAAGTATTACTCATAATCAGTACAAATAAAACAATGACATTCATTGAAATAAAGTGCAAATTCAACCTTGTTGTCAAGTGTTTTAATTTGCATGTACAGAATATCTTCAAAACGTCATTACGCTTTACTGAGCAGTCTGACAGATCTGTCAATATTGAAGCACTCACAGTGTACCTACCAACATATGGTCCTTTTTGATTAAAA
This sequence comes from Mercenaria mercenaria, assembly GCF_021730395.1. Classification (NCBI taxonomy): domain Eukaryota; kingdom Metazoa; phylum Mollusca; class Bivalvia; order Venerida; family Veneridae; genus Mercenaria; species Mercenaria mercenaria. Next base: position 27,072,443 of record NC_069369.1, read on the forward strand.
ACACGTTCCAATTACCAAACAAATAAAAAGCAAGCATGGCACGGGAAAAATGTTAATACATGACTAAAGTATGACACACTGCACTAATGAATCATTTTTTCTGTGTCTTTGTCAAACTGATACTCGTATGACAGTGAAAGAAAACGTTTTGTCTTAAGCATAAATTATTTATAATTCTTAAATATAAACCCTGATACGTGTGTGAAACGATGTTATTAAATGATTGTACTGATGTTAAAAGAGAAAGAAAGCTAATAAAACCATAACTCCAATACAATGTCCATGACTAACACATGCGTGTTTGAATGCTAACTGGGTATATGTAATAACACTTTATAGAAACAAAAAGTGTCTGTTCTAGCATGTAACAGTGCATATAATATCATCAACTGAAACACCAACAAAAATGAAAGGGTAAAGCAACTGTCTCCAAATGTCACCAAAAAAGAAAAAAGAGAAAAAATAAACAATTACATATGATCTGCATTCTTTCGGCACAACTTACCCAAATACAATGGTTACCACTATGATAAGAGAAAACCTTTTTATTTCATACTTTTGAGTCTTCTTAGATTTTAGGACAGTTAGGAGGAAAGCTAAATTGAGCCGAACCATGAGAAAACCAACATAGCGCATTTGCGACCAGCATGGATCCAGATCAGCCTTAACCCGCCCGGTTAGCTCAGTAGGGAGAGCGTTGGTCTACGGATCGCGGGGGCGCGAGTTCGATTCCCGGGCGGGGCGTAAGTTCTCCGTGACGATTTGATAAAAGACATTGTTATGTGGGGAAGTTGGCAGTTACTTGCGGAGAACAGGTTTGTACTGGTACAGAATCCAGGAACACTGGTTAGGTTAACTGCCCGCCGTTACATGACTGAAATACTGTTGAAAAACGGCGTTAAACCCAAAACAAACAAACTAAACCAGACCAGCCTGCGCATCTGCGCAGTCTGGTCAGGATCCATTCTGTTCGCTTTCAAAGCCTATTGCACTTAGAGAACCCGTTAGCGAACAGCATGGTTCCTGACCAGACTGCGCGGATGCGCAGGCTGGTCTGGATCTTTGCTGGACGTAAATGCACTATGTTGGTTTTCTCATGGTGCGGTTCAATCGTATATTGTAACGACATTAATATTGCAGAATGTTTCAACTGCACATTAACTTCGGCATTGCTGAAAAGAAGCCAAGACATACTGCAGAATATTTTATTACCATTTAGATTTGTTTTAACATAAAGTTGCAAAGAAAAGGATATAAACAAAGAACAAAGCAGGTAATCAATAAAATGTGATACGTTTTGCGTTGTTGAAATATTTCTTTTATCTCCATCTTAATCCTCAAGGACTCCTATGATAAATATAAAAATAAATTATTCCCACGAAATTGTAGAAGTATTATCAAATAATTCTTAAAATGAAAATCTCCCAACATATTAAACATATGAAGTAAATATGGCCGTAATAAAAAATGGCCAATATTTACACACATTCTCAAAGTAATGTTGTGAAATTTATGCTTCACAAAAAAATCCGTAAAATTTCAAAACGAGGACGGTAGGATGCAATTTAACTACCATGCATAAACAGTCTCTGTCAAACCGAGCCTTCAACATTTCGCTTTGTCGTAATATGCAACTTATGAAGTTACAAGTTTTCCTTTTTTCTGCCTTGAGTATACAAAAAGACTTTTTACAATAATAAATATTCATAATTTCTCCTTCCCTTCATAACTGCAAGTGATGACAACTTTTCATGATCTTTTCTCTATAATATCGTCTGTTTTTCCGGCGAAAACTTTCATGTTTCTATAAATTAAATATTCAATTTTCCAGTGCAGATTATTGTTATGTTGGTGTGACTACACCCAAGAAAAATATGCAGAGAGAAATATTAAGAAGCTATCAGTGCAGTTATCAAACTTCAGCCATTATGTTTTTACGTCAATGCCTTAAAGCCAGAGGATAGCTCTTCACTTCTTGTCTGATTTCAAAATATTGGACTTTTGATAAAAGTTCTGCAAATAAAAGACTTGAAAAAACATGAAATTATGCATTTATGCCTCGCAGAAACCTTAATAAAACAGAATTAAAGCACAGAAGTAGCTTGCGGCAAAAAAGGCATTATTCTAACAATTTTATGAGACACTGAGATGTTTTTCTGTCAGCCTTAAGTAGAAGCCGCAAGATTAAAGACATTTTAAGGTTTTGCTTTAATTAAGAATAAATTTCAGAGAAAAACAAAATATTGTTTTTTGGTGTTTAAAATCTGCGAATGAAGTAAATTGACATTTTATAACAGAAAAGAGGAAAAGGTTTTTGGAAGGTGGCAAAGACAAAATCACTTCTTTTTTGTTTGAAAAAAAAAATGTAGTTGCACTGGGTCCGTTTTTACACAAGCTTTTGGACTGATATGATTTTAATAGCGTCTTTTAAAAGCAAATGCGGTTAGGTAACCTAACCGATGTTCCTGTAAAGTACCTGACAACTTCTCAACATTAAAGAGGTAGAGGATAAATGGCTCCAATAATTTTCATATATTTACGGCACGCAGAGAACATTCGCCGCCACACTCAGTACCCTCAGTATGGTTTCTTTTGTCCTTACTACTAAATACATGGGAAGGCTCATAAGGACTGAGTAGTATACATTGGCTTCAATTAATATTCAGTGGTTACATAGGGAAAATATTTATATGTGGGGTATCTTATGACGAGTTTTAGCCTTGATGTTACGTCGAACTGCTATGGTGTTCACTTGTCAGTTAGTATTACCTGTTTTACTTCCTTTGTCTTAACTATTCAACATTTTTCTTAGTTTGAAAGAAATCTTGTTTATAAATTTCTCAGAAATTGAAAGGATGTAAACCGAGTTATCAGACGGATGAGGGTTTACTGGGGTTTCCACTTATTCTATTATACAAGTCATGTGATATCTGCTATTTACGTCTTAGTATCAATATGTGATATCTCTTATCCAAGGCTAAACAAATTGATATGTATGACTATAAGATATTAAGAAAATAATTTATCATACACTTCTCTAGGTTGTGACGGCGGCATTTACACCAAAATTGTGAACAGCGTAGCAATGGGACATAATTTTGTTATTTATTGATTTGAAATCATTACTGGAGACCAGTTTCTGTAAATATTGATGCTTCTTGTGAGATTAGGAGTACTGGATAGTGTCGGAACAATAATGTTTTGACAAATATAGTCCTGTCTTGTTACTTTATTTATAAACTGTGAGTAGGCTTGTCAATAATAATATCATCAGACAACTGTGTTCTGAAAGAATTCTGGCCAGTTTACTGAATGAACTTTAATTAATTCCTCAACTGCTTTTGTTTTAACTAGATAAATCAGTGCAACTTGGTCGATACAAATAATCCGAATGTGTGAACTTTCGATATTACATCCGCGTTGCCAATGATTGAAAAGTGTTTTTATTAACTCTTTATTTCAACATGAAAAGAAAATTCTTGTCATTTGTTAATAGATAATTTTTAAACAAACCCGTGATATTGTGAAATTCTGAACAGTACTAATCTGAAAATAATCTAACAATTGTCACTAATACGGACAAACAGCTTTCAGAATACTTTTAATGAGAACATACCAATGAGAATTTTGAACTCTGCTATTAGAAACGGTCAGTGTAATACACTTTTTTTCAGACAACACTTTCGTTTATTAAATAATATACCTCCGATATATTGCAAAATACACATGTTCCGTTTTACAGCTTCAGTGTCATGCATGAAATAAGCCACAATTTATTGTTGATGTCTACACATATTACGTCTATGTGCATTGTCTTTTATTCCAATGTACATTTATACTGCATTTACTGCCACGCGTTAAATCATCACTTAACTGGCGCTTAGTATTGACACTTGTAAAGAAACACTTTTTGCTCTGCATTGATTTCAAAGTGTGTATCGTTCCAGTTATTGCAAAATGTTAATATGTCTGTAGATTGATCGTATGTGTATTAAAATGCTAGAATCTTTTTATTTACAATTCCACTATTAATTGTATTTAACATAATTTTGCCATTATATATTGTAATGCCCCTGTAAGAAAAGATCAATGACACTACTGTGCCCAAATGACAGCCATACTTTTACATTGATACAACATAAATGGCTATATCTATTTATTTATTTTTTAATTTTAATTTTGAAACTTCATTAAATCGCTCAAAAGGTCGTTTTTGATGTTGTCTGAGAGTGTCAGTATATGCCTCGGATGTAAGATATAACCATATTTGAGACCTGTAGACCTAGACATTTCAGAAATATTTTCAAAATAAATTTCGTGTAATAAATGTTGATTCTAGGTTTGAGCGATTTGATGAAGTTCCAAAATTATCAATGAACCCTTGCTCAGTTACGGATCCCTGTTGGATTTGTGTTTATCCCGAGCTCAAACATCTTTTCATAGATGAAAAGCTGACATGCCATACTAAAGTCCAGGCAATTTCAATTCGTTAGAAAATGCTGAAAATTGACTCCCCAATAGCAAAAAGAGAGAAGAAAGTCCACGCGCACACATTTAGACGGAGTGACCCCCGCGCGTAACACCTGACTATCTACGAATCAAAATACGGCTTTCGTTTTCAAGTTTAGCATTTCTACTTTCATTTTCTTTACTTCCGGAAATAGCTGAAGGTCGAGTGACTCCATTTTCTGAGTTGTCAAAAAAATAAATATATGCCCGGCGAGATGGCATAAATATGTGCTGGCCGTCCTAAGGATATACTGAGACCTTTAAATACAGTGGGGAAAAAAGAAATCTATTTCAGGCCTCACCAAATTAAAAAGTTTTTCATCGGATTTGCCGCTCGTATATTTTCAGAAACACAAAAAAAAAAGTTTATTTTTTTGTTTTTGGCTTGCGCTCGCCCCATTGAAAAAAATCAATCCAAAATTTTTTGGTGTGCTACATTTTACGGACGTAAAAGTGTATAAATGCTTATACTTCAAGTCCCAGATTGTTCTCAAATGGATTTTAATGAAAATAAATACATACTGTACGCACACATCGTCTATAATAAATCATAATACTTATATTTAGTTGCATTAAAGTTATTTCCCCTTTATGCAGTTACGCCATTTTCTTCAAATGTTTACCAAATTACATACTACAAAAATCGATTTATTTCATTGAAAACTGGATGAAGAAAAACATCCTAATTTGTTTGATAACATCAATCTACATTATTTTGGTAAGGGTAAATACTTATTGATGCATGTCACATATCTGTTTTCTGTTTTTTTTTCCTGTCCAAATGATCAGCATTTGCATACGAAAGTTGATGGGGTAAGGAATTTACATTACGAGTTATTTTCAGGACAGTTTTGATTTTCAAATTTTCCAATCATTTAGTAGACTATTGGTAATGCACGTTAATCTCCATTTCAGACTTTAATTGAGACTTTATTTCAACAAATTTAATATGTTATGAAAGTTTAAAGTTAGAAAAAAGAGCTGTACATAAGACATCATGCTCGACTTTTCTAAATCAGAGCTTTGCCAGTAAAAGGCGCATAATAGTCAGAAGCTATTAAAGTACAGAGCTATTGGTCATTATATAAAACTTAATTAAAAATATTCTATGTTAAAAAGGGGCATAACTCTCTGTCTAGATTCAGACTTAAGAGTATTGTTTCTCTTGGTGTAGACTTTGACAGTAAATAACTGTTCTAAATTTCAAATCAGAAGCTTTAATAGATCTAGCAACACTCACACTCATATTTGATGTATCAAAAACTTTGTAAAGTCAGCTAAGAATGCTACATTTTCATAGCAGTAAATATTCGATTCGATATTTGATTACAGTGTACTGTATGACAATGTTATTACCTTTCACGAGTTCGCTTTGTTGTGCGTCTGCGGGTTAGATTTTCTCAATCCCTGGGGACTTACTTTTTAATTTAAAAGGGCTATACATTTTATTTTAAGGTTTTTATTAGTCAGTCGAGAGCCAAATGAAGACAAATATATTTCTTCGCTCTTCGCTCGCTCCTGATTTTCTCAAAAACCAAAAAAAATATTTAAATTATTTTTTCGCTCGCCGCCTCAAATTTTTCAGAAAAAAAATCCGATGAACAACTTATCAATTTGGTGTGGCCTCAAGGGTATAATACATTTCATATACGTACATAGACTTTCGCATTATCGGTGTTTTGAACCTTTAAAATTTTGAAATTCCCCGAGACGTTTTTGAGAAAACTGCACCTGAGAGCCTTACGTCTGGAAAACTGTTGAAGAAAATTTAAACAAGACAAGAAAACTGGCTTATCATCTAGGTTACAGATTTTCTGAGAACATCTGTCTACTATATGAAATATGTTTATGAAAGATATAAACAAAAGCAGCCTTTCAGTTTCAAATTGCTGCTGAAGACTTATTTTTTCTGATTTATATCAAGGGTGTAGAATAATTGTTTACTACCATGAACATAAAACGTAATCTTTCTGTTTTTCTGTAAAAATACAGAATTTATTTCGGGCATTTATGAAAGTAGGACATGTAAAGGGAACTTAGAAGAGAAAACCTGTATTAGTGATACGATATAATTAATTGCATAATAAATAGTTTAAAATACTGTAAAATTGTTGTTTTTCTTACGTTCATGCAGAAACTAGAAACTAGTATATTGTAATTTAGTAATCTAATGCAAATCAAAATGAACCATATTTTACAAATGAATGTTATTTCTGTTGTCACGGCAACTGAAATTCCAAAGCACTCATGCACCATGAGAATATAGAGGTATAAAATATAAAAAGTAGAAACTCCACAGGCCTATGATGACACCAAAAGTTCACGGTTACGTTATTTTTCAATAATATCATTTTACACTGTTTCTGAAAATTCAAATATATGATGTTAGTGATACGCATAATTTGTCGCATAAATGACGTAGAAAATACAAGTTCCTAACGTCACGTCTCTAAATGCCTTCGTTGACTTACTTGAAAGCATTGTAAGTCTCGAAATATTAATTTTTGGGAAGATAGGCCTGTCCTAGGTCTATAAATAGAAGTATTTTCTTTGGCAAACGTTGTTTACTTTACTATGACAAATTCTATAAAGAATGCGAGTATCAATATTCTTTACCCATTTTTTAAAAAAATGTTTCGACCTAAATCTTGTGCTAAAACCTACTGCACATTGTTTTAGTTTTGTAAGTGTAAACTACAATGTTTGTTTTAGTGGCTTTGACACAGAGTTTTTCAGTTAAGTTAAACTACACAGTGTTCTCGGATTTTTTAACCAGTATTGATCTGTTCTTCACATGTAACTGACAACTTCCGCCCACATAGTTAAGATGTCGTAAAAATCATCTTACACGTGTTGTCTTCAGTCAATCATCGTAGAGAACATATCGCCACAAATACAAACATAAAATATCCAGATATGAAAAATGATATTATACATAAACACTTTTAAATAATAAATTAGTTAATTGAAGACTTTTTCATACTTGAAATAGAGATATCTTGAAAAAGAAATAATTGATTAATAGATATCCTGGTAATCAACAAGTGTACCTTGTAACTTTCTATAGTACAGATCAATATTTAAATCTTATAAAATTGTATATGTCCCACCAATATTATTCCAATTTACGTTTCCTTTCAGGAGATTACTTAAATAATTTCTACAGTCATGCCAAAGTTCTTTTGCAAGAATGGATGAACATTATTTCAATTAAGTTCAAAGATATGAAACGGAGTTTCTTGGGTTTTCATTATGTGTATAGCACCCGACGTCTTATCTATATTTCAGTATATTTTGGCACCCTTACATACCAATTACTGGTTAACGTTGTACATTCTATTTACCAGGAGCATGTTTAGATCAATCAATTACCTTAGATGACCTCATGTACTTAAATATTGATCGGGACTGACTATAACTGGCTAAGGACAAACTGATAATAGTTAGTTATGATCAATAGAATAAACAGACAAGAGTATTTGCGAAGCCTAAGTACTGGTCTAGACGTTTAATGAAGTGGCATTTGATATGTTTCTTATGTACTGGAAATCAGTTCAGACCTGGACGTTTAACCAGTTGCAACTGATAACAGCACTAATGAATCAGAGGCAGATGTGTTTGCTTGTTTGAATTGGATTTTAGCGTCATTAGTCAAAAGTATTTCAGTGATATACTTATGGAGGTCTTCATGGGTGAAAGGACTGACATGTTCGCATCAAGAACTTTTAACACTTACATAAACCATAGGTTAAGACAAGTAACGTCAGACCTATTGTCTATTGTCAAATCATCACAGAAGCGAACTATTGATTTATAATCTATTTTACCGATTGAGCTAAGCAGTCATCCAGTGCAATTTGTTTAATTCGATGTCATATTTCCCGAAGAACCTTCGCCGTTTCTCTTGGTAAAGGATCAAAACTGCACCTCTTAATCATATACGTAAGTTGCAATGAATAAAGCGTAAGTGACAATAAAATCGAAACATAGAACGTTTTCGGTAAGAAATTAACACAGACTTTATAAAAAATACATTTAGTTTTTTCATATTAAACTAAAGTTCAAAACGTTAGGTAGGTCAATTTATATGTCTGCCAAGGACGTGACATTGTCAGTTACAAAACTATTGTTACAGCCACTGGCACCAAGCAAGAAACAAATGCCATTGTACATGTTATACCCTACCCCTAGGTATATTACAAGATTCATGGTACCCAACCGGAACTTATATTAGCCAATTTTAATCGCACATTTCTCTTCTAAATTTCGCGGTAGGACAAATGGGTACTATGCATATCCTTAGGACGGACAGCACATTTTCATACAGTCCACCAGGCATATGTTTTTGTATGTTTTTGACAACACAGAAAATGACGTCAGATGACCTTCAGCTTTTCCCGTAAAGAAAATAAAAGTACACAGACTAAACTTGAAAACAAAAGTCGCATTTGCATTGGTTTATAGCCAGGGTTCACGCGCAGGGGTCACCCCGTCTAAATGTATGCGCGTGGATTCTTTTTTATTTACTAATAAGGAGTCAATTTTCAGTTTGACACTACCTGGGCTTTAGCACGACATGTCAGCTTTTCATCTACGAAAAAAATATTTGTACTCGGAATAAACACAAATCCAACAGGGATATCCAACGGAGCAAGGGTATATAGAGATTTCTGGAATTTCGTCAAATCGTTCAATAGGTCCTTTTTGATGTTGTTTAAAAGTGTAATTATATGCCTTGGATGAAAAAGTCCTGGTAAAACACGAACTCATGTAACTTGTTTATAACTGCCCATGTCTACCTTGATACATTCGATTAAGAGTTATAATACTTTATACATACTATTCCGTATCAAAGATATTTAGGCAGGTTCATGATTAAATGAACGATCCTCGTACATGTACATTAAATTAAGAGTTTTGTCCACCTATAAATCAAATGTTCCATGACAAACACAAAATAACAACTGACGATTTCTTTAATGTCATCTTTCATCTCTCGAACTGAAACACTTTTCATTCGAATAATCACCCTACAATCAGATATAGTGTAATCTCTTTCGTCCTTTACAGAAAACAAATAACTGAAAATACGTATGTTTTTATCTATATATCAGTTCTTTGTGGATATGAATACCTTTCAGGATTCTGTGATATAAATTGTTTAAGACAGAAAATTTAAATGAATGAACTTAAGATTACACAACTTTGAAGTGATAACAAGAAAACCTTGACCGAATCCAATGTAGATATTTCAAAATGTTTGACAAAGACATTTTCATAAACATTTAGTATTTCATGTAAAGAGTTGTTGTTATACGCTGATAGATTACCAAGGAAAAAAAATAATATTAACAGGGCTAGTTATGTTTGACAAAGACATTCATAAACATTTAGTATTTCATGCAAATTTTCAGAAGTGTTGTTGTTAGAATTGTTATACACTGATGGATTACCAAGGAAAATATAAAAAGTATTAACAGGGCTAATTCTAAATGTCTAACAATTTTCACCTTATACAACTATCGAATGGTATGACAAGCGGAGAAAAGAAACTGAACATGATTTCATTGCCTTTCTGCAGCCCGGTAAAAGAAAGAATTTGAATTGTTTGAATAGTTCACTGGCAATATGAACAGTTGGGAAAGTGGCAGGAATTTGCCAGTGACTGACAAAACATGCACATAAATCAACCGAACCGAATGGTGGACATCACATGTAAAAACAGGCAAATACTGGTCTTGGGTACACAGATGATATCTGTAGAATGCACAATATGCAAATTATATCAGTGGTCAGTTAGCAGACTGATATCAGTGGAACAACTCTTAATATTGACATATGCAAATTACTATGGCAACTTCCTCTCATGAAATAACAGAACAACATAGATCCATTGGAAGGTCACATTTTAAAGAGAAATATGTGTATGAAATATAATACATGTATTTATTATCATTTTAGAATGAGGATATTTGAAAGAAACGGTAACCAAAATCACACACAAACAAAAAATTAATTACCTAATGACCTACACTGGACAATTGTGACAAAGGCAAAATATATTATATACACATTTGTATGTTATAAAACGCAGAAGGACTAAAACCACCCTAAAACAACAAATAGCTGACAATTAAATATTTTGTAAATATACTGTTGTTTCTTGTGATAAATACATCCGTCACTGCTTAGTCCGAAAACGTTGTAGAAGACTCAGTTCGCAACGTTATTTCAACAGCTGATTCGTCAAGCAGATGTAGAGGCAATTACTGAATAGTTTACCAAGTTGTACGTTTAAGCTTTTGCTCTCTCTTCCATGCAGTAATAAATCTTTCTGTTTGATGTTTTCTGTTTTCAAGAGATATATGTATAGCATTCTGCAATCTTTTGATACATTTTCTGTTCTCTGCAATTCTACAGTACAGTAACGAATGCAAATAAAATCTATAAGAAGATCCTTTGGAAGCACAGAATGCAACCAAGCAAAATAACAGCAGACTCGGTTTGATTGTGTCTGTTCATGAGAGGTAATGAAAAATTGGAACACCCCTCACACCCCCTAGCACCGGTTTAAGCGGAACTCTATTACAAAGATATTGAATGGACTCCATGATCCCAAAGGACCAGAAAAATATAACAACACTGAATCCAAGTACGGGGAGACATTTTACAGCCGCCACACAGCACTTAAAGATTGCTGTTGTGAAAGTTAAAATATATATGAAAAATATCCTTCGGAAGCACAGAATGCAACCAGGCAAAATAATAGCAGACTCAGTTTGATTGTAACATGTGTGTCAAATTCAAAGCCATGCATAGAAATTAATCATATAATATTTTTATGAAACTTTGTTTTCCTTTCAACCTTAAAAATGTCAGTTTAAACTGTTGAATAAACCACTTCTAATTTAAATCTTCAAATGTTATGTTACCAAGTTGGTGCAAAACATATATATCCTTAGGACTGTCGCACATTTTTATGCAATCTCGCGAAGCATACGTATTTTTTGACAACACAGAAAATGACGTCAGACGACCTTCAGCTTTTCCCGGAAGTAAAGAAAATGAAACTAAACAGACTAAACTTGAAAATGAAATTCGCATTAGCATTATTCTATAGTCAGGGGTCACGAGCAGGGCTCACCCCATCTAAATGTCTGCTTTTTTGTTTTGCTAATGCGGAGTCAATTTCCGCACTTTCTAATGATTTGTTTGAAAGTACCTGATACCTGGGCTTCATCACAGCATGCAGCTTTTCATCTAGGAAACAATTATTTGAACTCGGAACAAACACAAATCCCACAGGGGTCTGTTACGTAGAAAGGGTATATGGAAGTTTTTGGAACTTCATCAAATCGTTTAAAAGGTCAGTTTTGATGTTGTCTGAAAATGTCATTATATGCCTCGTATGTAAGATATTTCCGCATTTTAGAGCTGCAGATCTAGACATTTCAGAAATATTTTCAAAATGAATTTAGGGTAACAGATATTGATTCTACAGAAGCGTGAAAGGGCCATCAGACGTTAATGCGTTTTACTATCCTACAGCATTAGAAAGGATATCAAAGCTTTGATGTTTGTATTTAAACATGGTATGGCCAGAACGTTAATTGTGAATTTTTCACGCGTCTGAATACAATTGTTTTATTTCCGTTCTCTGTCATCTCTGGTAATACAATTTACAAGATATTGTTTAACAATTTAATAGGGTTCCCTCCTACCGGGATATTTATTCTTTTTATACTTTATATATTTATCCTGCCCTGGCGAGAGATGCGAACTCATGTGCTTAGTTTAAGACAATCCATCATACTTTCTTTTACGTCATGAAAAGATTAATTACCTGTTCTTTAACCTGCTCTTTTTACAAATTATCTAAAATACCCATGTTAAATGTTATATACGAGAGCTGTGTCAATGCCAGCTTGATACCTGCTTTAAATTATTGATATTCAGTGGAAGCTGAAGCTACTTGAAACCAGATGACTCCACTTAGAAGTACGCAAGGCTGTAATTTCTCGTGGTTACTGAAACTAGTGAGTTTTCATGTTACCATTTGTAAAGCTCAACAAATAACTACTCAATGTAAATCTCTATCAGGCCTCATATATTCTTTCCTCAAAACAAATTTAATTTGCAATGTCGTAACTTTTAATTATATCCAAAGCATAGGACTATGGATGATAAAGAAATCCGGACTATGGTATATCCAAAGCATAGGACTATGGATGATAAAGAAATCCGGACTATGGTTGAATAGATGCATATAACTTTTTTTTAAATATTCAATAATACTTTCCAGACACTTTAACTTCTATCTTCTCCAAAGCAGCTGACGAAAAAGGGAGAAAAAACCGTAATAAATTAAACAAACTGCATGCCTTTCTCTTTCTGTTATGATAATTTCCTCAAGCGATAAAACTACAAGAAAATCAGACAGAAAAAAGGAAAAACGAATCATTACAAATTTAAATTGCAGATATTACCATCACGATTTGATTATCATAGCCAAATCTTTGGCAAAGCATTAAACACATTTTGCGTTATTGCTCATAAATTATTTTTTGCCTAGAAAGTAAATGTAATTTTCATTACATGTGTTGTATATCATATTTAAACTGAACATGATGCTATTTCAAGGTTAAATAATAATAAAAGAACAGGCACTAACACGCTGATTGCATTTCATTTTGATCAATAAGTCTTCTAGTGATATTGAAGAACTTATATCGAATCATGATATAATATTTTTCACTGCAGTATCTATTTTACATGTTACATGTCAACAAGTTTTATTTTGCAGTGGAAGTATTTTTGTCAACTTGTTTTATTCACTTGAAATTTACATTTTACAGGTATTATAACGGATGATAAAAATCTTTGTGTATTAAATATAAGTGTGTCACACACAAAATGACTCAACTTTGAAGGGGGGCTCCTTATTGACACAAACTTTTTATAATGTTTAACATGAATGTTGAGATAAATCCAATGAAAGAAACTGATCATTTCTGGAACTGTCTAAATTATAAAAATCATTCTGCCCTGTTTGCTGTAACCAATCGATTTTTCCGATTTGATCGATATGTGCTTTTATCCCACTCCAGTAGCTTTATTTGTAGCCAACAGGTATTTCCTGCTGAAATTAATCATCCCGGAAATCAAAAACATTAATACCAAGTTAATTAACAAAATCAAAGTAAAAGCACATTTTTTACATAAAAATGAAGGATATGGCCACTTTCGTCTTGATGGAACTTTGATGGAACTCTCCTAGAATTAAAACAGTGAAAGCTTCTGGATACTATCAATAATTCTTTGTCCGTAATTTATCTTTTATGCAACCATGTCTTTTTAAGAGTGGAGTTACATCTGTTACTGGCACACCAATATATAGATAAAGGGTTTCCTTTAGAGGTTTAATTAGTGCGTTGCTCATATATCATAAAGAAATCATTCATTGAAATTAATTACTGAAGTTTTCATCAAACATTTTTTTCGTTTTGGACTTCTACTAGTCAAAGTAGTCCATTATTTAGGATAGTTGTATCAAATATAATATTGTTCATGTTGTTGTTTTCAAAGTGCATTCGATACACACTAAGTCATGTTTAACTTGAAACGAACATTCATGTTTATAACAAGTGCTTCCATTAAATACTAACGCAATTTTCACGATTTCATTTAGAAAAATAATCGGCATGAACAATTTTCATACCAGATGCAACTACCTGTCTCAAAAACAAGCTTTCACATACTATTCAAAGAACATGAGGAGAGAACACGATACATATACACCTAAATAGGCTTTCAAATATTTTTCCCGAAAAAGAAATGAATGTATAACTATATGTGAAAGCAAATGGTATGAAAAGCATTTCGGCAAAAGGTTTATATCTCGATGTGACATTTATTGCTAGATTTTTAGACCTTTGGAAAACAATATATAGTAGAGCTTTTCTGTACATTATGATTTGAGCTTATACCATACAGGTACGCTCAAAATTCACATGTATACATTAACTTCTACAAATAACAATAATTTCACAGACAATTATTGAGTAAAATGAATAACAACATACTTTTAAGCAGTGTTTGCCATTACATAAATATCATGCATTGCAATGGTATGCTATAAAACAAAAGGTAATACTTTCAAAATCGGCAGGGAACAGTCATGTTGTGTTAACTTAACCTGGTACAAGTAAGGGACATGATTTAAAAGATTCACAGTCACTTTTACAGTTAACTGATATATAATGTACCATTGATCAGTGACCAGCATCTGAACTTAGCATTAAACACATATGTTATTAATAACTTTCTCAGCAGGACCTATAATGAATTTGTGAACTGAGATATTAGAATAATTCTCTCGAGACGGGATAATAAAACCTGGACATGGCAGGGTGCTGGAAGGATAAAACTATGCAGGTCACGTGTTATTTTCATGCAGGCACATTCATACTAGCACATTACATTAAGAATGAGAAACACTGCTACTCATCTAAAGTGGAACACTAATGAATGTGATCAAACGAGGTCAAGTTAAAGGGAAAACTTATAGCAAACAATAAATTATTGCTCTTTTAATAACTTTCGTGTTTAGAATAAACATATTTTTTCTAAGGGAAAGAAAACAACAATAAATATCCTCCCCAAACCGCAGCTCGCAGTTTAAATTTGATATTTAATTAGATCCAGGCTGTAAGGGACTGTAGAGATCTCATAGCCTACATGTAAATACATTCTCATAATTATTAAATTAGAACCTGCAAGTCTCTTTATTAAGAGTTGGAGTCTCTACTGCTGCAGAACTGTGCCTTATTCACTATCCATGTATCGAGTTTTAAGACAGACAGAGTACGATATCATATAATTTAAGCTTGTTTTAAATCTTATCATTATTACTGATTTCTGAATAACTGAATAACATTTGCCATATTTATTAGTGCTGGAAACAGATTATATTTTCACAGGTGTACAGACGACGTACCATTAGGCAACCTTCAGGCAACCATTCTTTCCATTCATTTTGTTAGACGAATTAATTTTGAAAATGTAATGTCTAAATAAAGATTTCCCAGGACAGTTCTGTAGAATAAAATGCCCTCGGGAACAGAATTTAATTAGTCTTTGAAAAAGAGCAGGTGTGTGCGTCTTCACTTTAATTAAACCTCATAGGGACTAAACTAGATGTAGGGACAATTTCAACTCAAATTATTCTTGAAATTATTGCTTGTAAAATTGAGGAAAGAATGAAAATACCAAAAGATAGTGCTAGGACATTGGCATTTAGATAAAACACTATTAGTCAAATAATCTGCACAAAACTTATTAGAATTAGGCAGAGTTAGAGTTTTCATTACTTTCTGTTCTCCAAGGGAACAATAAATGATTCAGCTCAAAGTCATATCTGACTGGAAATGTATTTAGATATTTAGTGTTTCAATAAAAACAAAAGTCCATTTCTTTCCAAAGAAAGGAAATGTTATATTGTCAGTACTTTTTTTTTATCCCAATACGTTATAAATATACATTACGACTATATATTTAAAAACTTCAATTCTTTATCAATTATGTTCTGTCGCAATCAGAATACCGTGAGATAACAGAATGTTTTCACTATCAATTAATTGATGTATTCACTTTCGTGATTTAGTGTCATCTCAGCATTTATATTCACGTTACATCGTGTCTTCTCAACAATTGTGTTCAGTTTAATTTCCAGCGTGCATTCGTTTTCTTCCTCGTGCGTTTGCTTTATCTGTGCCTGTGTGTGTATGTGAGTGTTTGTGTATGTGTATTAGTCGTGTGCTCGTCCGTTGGTGCTGTTGGTGCGTTTTTTTGGAGGCTGTGTTTTAGGACCGTGGCTTTTTTTTGGATATTCACCTTTTCTTTCTTTAGTATTTACAATTTTTATTCACTTTTGTGTTTCAGTGTCACCTTAGCGTTAACGTTCATTTTGTATTTCAATGTCACTTTAGCATTTCTGATTACTTTCGGGTTTCAATGTCACCTGAGAAATGTTGTTCACTTTAACGAGTGGCCAAGCGTGTTTAAAGGTCCATTACTAAGGGAAAGTGAGTTGGCAATTTTTTTCATAGCCAGTGCATAGACTTCTGCAAGACACTAAATAATGAAGATTGGCTGGTCAAAATTTACAGAAGGTCTTTGGAACTCAAAGAAATGTATGTGTATTATGTTGAAATTTCAATGAATCGACAGAATGACCCCCAGGTCTTTTTACCTTTCTTCATACTTCATAGAAACATTATTGTACATATATTGTGATTTATTTCGAATTTCTACATACCAACTTTCATTTTCCAATAAAATGAAATAGTTTCTGTGCTTTTTAAAAGAAATTAAAATGTTCACTTTCCTTAGTATTGGACCTTTAAATAGATCACATTGTCATAAATATGTGTCCATTATACCAGAAGTTGCCAATTATATTTGAGCCTTTGGATGTTAACTATAAACACAAATATGATGTTCTTTAAGTAATTCATAAGCACTTTTGAGAATAATGTTGAAAAAACTAACTGCCCGAATAAAATTGCTCTGACAGGTATTCTACTCAGCAGTATTATGTATGAAGTAAATGTTTATTTTTAACCCTTACCCTGCTAAATTTCTATAATGAACTTGTCCATCTTCCAATTTGGACAGTGCCATTAACTGTTGAAAGGGGAGCTTACCAAAAAATTACTGCACGGATGTGCAGGCTGATCATGAGCTACACTGGTCGCAAAGGCAGAATCAATCGTGTCCAGCATGCTAAGGTTTAAAGTATGAAATCGAGAGCGAAAGTTGAAATGCACATTTACTCCATTCCTAAATGGCTACGCAATGGTAGATTTGTTCCATAATTGTTATCTCAAATGGTTTTATCCTGACAACTTCTGCTCAAAAGCACTGGTTTGGGTGCTATGAAACTTATCATTTTTGTAGCCCAATTTTGCGACTAAAATATGCATTGTTTTGATAATTCTGCAGGTGTATCAACTTCAGGCATACCTCCCCTTCAAAAAACTTCAATGAATTAACAGTAGAACATCAGCAGGTGTTCCAGTGCTTGAGGATTTCCCGTACAAAAACTCACCACAAACACTTCTTATTCGAACTTTCACAGCATTAACGTTTCCTGTTGCACTCAAGATAATAACATATAATCTCATCATTTTATCTTAAAATGCAATACAATACACTCTATAGTGTTTCTTGTGCAACCATATCATAAGATTATCATTCAAACCGCATTCGTGCCAAACCAGATTTTTAATACCACCCTTTTGTTGTGATGTTTAATCAAAGGTAATTGCTTTTATTCTTGGCATAGCACTGCTACCATGACTAAATCCGTGCATGTAATAATGCGTACTAATAGGAACACTAGAAATGTAACTAGCACAAATATAGAATACGTGCATGTTCAAAGTTGTTTTAGAGAATCCCGGTTATATACTTGTATAGTTTTGGTTTGAAACCATTTGTTTACCAGAATGATTGCAAGTTAGCATAAGCGTGTGGACCAGTAAATGGTAGCTATCTTTGGTGAAATATGATATTAAACCACGATCTTATTTTTTATTTGCCGAATTTTCTAAGTATATTCGGAAGTTTTGAAAAGTCAGGGTTTAATCAAATTCTACATTGTAAAAAATATTTTGATCCGAATATGCATAATAATCAGCATAATAAATTACAAACTAACTGAATGACACAAAACTAAATATGAATTAAAAAAACAACAACAAAAAACAGATATGCAATTAAAGAAGTATATGTATATTATAACTAAAAAAATGAATTTCTACACATCTGAACTGAATACTCAAGCAAAATACATTTAAGAAAAATGGCAATTTGTCACAGTGCGTACCTGGTTATGCAATCTCTTCGTTTTGTTTCACTCACAAACAAATATTTAGCACTGGTTTTCTTGCTTCTGTCATCAATCATGCATTGTAGAAAAGCAAGGGGTACAAAATGACGTACCAACAATAACTAGTTTAACATTTCATCAAACTTGAATCTCTTCTATTGCACTTTTACTTACATAGCATCATATGCACGTCCCAGATACCTCTATTGTGCAGAAACTCTACGGCCGGTAAGCGAACTACTTGTCTTCAGGTCACTATGTTGCTTGGTTACGTTCTATGATTCCAAATGATCTTTTCACAGGTTTTGTTAACTATAAATATCTACCGATGTTTACGTAACTGATTTAACCTTTACCCTGCTAAATTTCTAAAATGGACTGTCCATCATACAATTTGGGCTGTACCATTTATTATTCGAAGGGGTGTTCACTGCAAATTTCCTGATCTAACAGCGAACAGTGCAGACCATGCATGATCAGACTGCACGGATGTGCAGGCTGATCTTGGTCTGCACTGGTCACAAAGGCAGAATCACTTGCCGCCAGCAGACTAAAGTTTAAAAGATAAAAAAGATACGATATTTCACAAAAATAAGATAAACAACAAACTTAATGTATCAATAGTCTGCCTCGTTAGGCTAGTGGTAGATTGTCCGCTTCTTGTGCCTTTGCTTGTGCTCGCAGACCGCTTCATACAAAAGACACGGAAAACGGTACTAGTAGACCCTTGCTTGACACTAAGCATTAAAAGCGAAACTGGAAATGGTTTCTCTTCTCTCATACCCTCGTAGAGATGGATATTGTCAAGAAAGAGGTGTCGAGAGTAATTTTTGTAAGCAGCAGAACTTGTGTCGCAATCGATCTTGAAAACAATGACTAATTTATCTAATTTTTAGATCGTAGGGTTTTTTTTTTTATTCTACATAGGTAACGCTTCCTCAGAAATCTACAAAAATATTATTTATGGTTTTAATTACATCAGATGGATTTTCTATTTCTGAATTATCTTGATGGTTGATCAATAAAGTGCTTGCAGTAAATATATCATATGTCTCCTGGGGAAATAGTTGAAAGTGCGTGCATACATGCATACAATATTAAGTATACAACAGGATTCAACTTACCAAAATTTGAAACCATCTTAGTTTTACTAAGATAAAATCACATGGAATGAATTTTTATCTGAATTTACAAACATGAGTGAGTATCTTATTGAAAATAGTGTTACCTATCCAATATATTTAATGATCATCCGTGACTTAATTACCTTTAAATCAGTTAATTATTATCACCATAAAAGAAAAAAAGCTCAATGTGTTTTGCCAACTGCTGGAGACTTGGGTAGTACTTAAAAATGATCATAGTTGCTTGCATTAGATAACGAACTCTTAGTTATTTATCAAATTGTCTAACATGTGTCACAAAGCATTTCTAGGTTGTCAAAATATCTATCTGAAACACACATGCCAGCAATTAAACTGAAATATCTGCTGTTTTAGCTAGCAGAGAAAAAGTGTTTCTGATAAAAGAAGGTATCGTTCATTTCCAGAATCTAAGAAAGTGTGAACCTGTAAGCATTTGCAAGATCTATGAACACAAACCGTGGAACGAATTATTAAATTAGGGGTCGAAAGCTATTTTTGTATGTTTATGTTTATAATTGTATATTTTTTCATCTTTATTTTTAAATAGGAACTTGTTGCATTTTTCAGACGAGGAACAGAGTGCTATAACTAGATCCTTCTTACAGACTTCATTAAAGGCAATTCAATAAATATCAGGCATTGACCATTTTTCTTCAGGAGTGCCCTCACTATACGTGTTTTTCGGAATCAGTACCTTGCTCAAAAAGTGTGAATGAGTTACTTTAAGCGCCCTGACATATATCTACTAGTAACTACTATTTGTAATAAGTATGCCATCATTATATACGTATTTTCAGTCTCCGTTTACTTTCGAATTTTTACTACTGATCTACATGAAATTTACATCGTAAGATAGTTATAAGAGAAGACGCGTATGTAAGAAAAAGAGCAAAGAATTATGTACTCGTTCTGTAGCGGAATAATAATACGCTCCTAAATCGTGCAATATTGCGCTGCAGAACACATTACTGTTTCTCGATACAAAGCTAATAACCTATAATTATCTTCCCCCATAAACAAGAATCATCTTGTCTTGTGCATTCATGAGAACAATAGAAACACTAGGTAATTATCACAAAGGTCAAATGTTAACCATTTCGGCATTCGCAGGAAATTATTCTCATTTTAACAAATTAGTTTGATCTAGGAAAGCTCATATCGCACATATCTATGAAATGAGTACATCTTTAACAGATACAAAACTATGCTTTGGGTTTATATTATTCTCGGTAACTTGTAGATGTCTGGAATCAGATATAGGGGGAACACAAAAAAGGCATCGAGGAGATATGGAGGTGAACTTAAAGTAGACATAAAAGTTGCAGTAACGTAACAAACATTTACTCAGATTTTTTTTGAAGCAACAGTAAACATGCACTAACACCCAACTTGACTAAAAGCCCACCAACCCCAGCAAAGAGAAGTGTGAATCATCACATTATAAAGACTACTGTGCAAACTGAAGTAATCTTATTGGTTTCAAAACATGTGTTAAGGTCAAGAACAATTGGCAAACGAGGTTGAAATTATAGAAAAAGAATACATCAAACATGGTTGTAAGTAGAGAGATTATTTCACGATAGATACACTAAAGGCGACGGTCCAGGTCTATAATACCATATTCTCATAGCAAGAAAAAATTACAAAAGAAAAGACAAAATACTCTAAGTAAATTGATTCTAACTTCTAAGCCTTGGGGATAGTAGAAGCTCCAGGAACTGTCTTGAAAGAATTCTTACTTTTGACTGATTTCTTGTAAGGTAAATTATAGTGTTTAGGAGAAATTCCACAGAAATCTTTCGTCTGATCTGAGAGCAAAGTCTAGAAAGCGCAATTTCGGGTCATTTTTATGCCTTAGAACAACGGTTATACAATTTTACCGATTGTCAATGGCAGCGCTGAAAGCAAGTTACATGATTTACATCTTGCCATACAGAAATCTTTAAAACTGATAAATTTGGAAATATTTATTATTACTCTTCTTACAATACAAGATGCCAGTGAATAAAGTTTCCATTTTTCTTTGTGAAATAGTTCTTCTTGTTCAAAGTCTCTAAAGCGAGTATAACATTTACTGTTTATTCATTTTCTAAAGCTCCTTTTTCATTTAAAAAATGCATAATAGTCAACAGATCAAAGATAGAGTTTAATAAAAAGTTTCTGTTTTGACTGACTGTTTCAAGAAAAAACAAAGATTTTCTAGAAAAAATTAAGTAAAAAGAAATCGTTTTTGTTCTATCATATTGTTCAGTTTCATTTAAGTCTTTTTATCTCCGGCCATAAAAGTCATTAAAAATCAAACTTATTGCTAAAATCCGTGGAATGAGAAATCTGCTACAAAAAGGCCAAACAGAAAAGCAAATTGTGTTTTCTGTTTCAGTGTTTTTTACCGTAATGTTTTTATCATTGACAGTTATAAAACCACGTTCACTTGACCATAAATATGTTCCAATCAATATTGCTATTAATAATTCATCATTCCTTATGACCGGACAGTCAGATTGGTGTTCCTAGTAGGATAATCTGTTTTTCTTTTTCAATAGTTAAAGTTATGTGACTTAGAAAAATACATTTTAAAGTATTCTTAGAGTTTGTGAGTTATTGTCGATGATATATAACCGATTGCAGCTAGTATAAATTATTCTCTGTGCATGTTCTCTCTTTTTTCTTATAGATCGTTTACCAAGAATTACCCTTGAAAATGTTGTTTAGGTATACAAATAGTTTAAGAAACAATAGTAACAGCAGCAAAAACAAAGAATTATCATACATTGAAAAAGCTGATAACAGTGCATCGAACTTTAAAAAGTTGCCAAGTTAAAAGTGCTGTCAGACAGTACCAAATGTACATTGGTTAATGGAAACATTAGCACTGTTAAGAAACGTATTTGAACCGCGCCATGAGAAAACCAACAAAGTGCGTTTGCGACCAGCATGGATCCAGACCAGCCTGCGCATTCGCGCAGTCTGGTCAGGATCCATGCTTTTCGCTAACAGTTTCTCTAATTGCAATAGGCTTTGAAAGCGAACAGCATGGATCCTGACCAGACTGCGCGGATGTACTAGATGTACATACCATTGAACATGGTTTAAAACCCTGTAAAATATCCATTAAAATAGGAAAAACCGTTAATTAACTCCATTAATTCTTGCATCACTTTGTTTAACAGGTTTCACAATATTAATGGGTTACATGTTAAAATACCATTAAAATACCCATTTTTGACCATGAATCATGCCGTTAAAAATTTGGTTTGGTAGCTAAAAAAGTTAATGGCTTTGAAAAAATAATCAAATTCTGTATATTTTGAATTTAACATGAATATTCATGGCCTTTAACTTTGCATTAATGCCCATTAAATGTTTAGGTTCTGTACGATTTCATTTGGGAGTAAAATTAATGGTTCTTAACAGCAATATGAAGCCCATTAAATCTTACATTCTGTAAAATGTGATTCGTATATTTTCAGAAACACAAAAAACAATATTATTTTTGGCTTGCGCTCGCCCTATTGAATGCTTATAATTCCAGTCCCATATTGTTCTAAAATGGACTTTAATCACGATACATACTACGCACACATCGTCTATAATATATCATGATGTTATATTTAGTTGCATTAAAGTTATTTCTTCTTGATGCAGTTACGCCATTTCCTTCAAATGTTTCCTCAAAGTCATTTTAACAAGGTATATTTTACTAGGGTTTTAATGTACTTATTTCATGGCTTTTTAATATATGGCATTAAAGCTATGGTCATGAAAATGCCATTTAATAGTAAAAAGTAAGAGGTGACATTTGATGGTTACCTTTTAAAACTCTGTTAAAAATGTTTGAAAAAATTAAGGCCAATTTACATGAGCCTTTTAATCACATATGCATCCAGTAGTGATGGCGCGGCTCATTTAATTTTGTTGAAACTGGTGGAACTGATATGTCATACAACAACACACGGAAGAAGTAAAGAAACAGTCTAACGCTCAGCTGATTTTCAAGAACTATTTCCCTACTTTGGGACTTTACAATCTTAAACGCGTGCTTTGTAAGATCCTAGACAAATGAAAACACTTTGTGGCAGCCTTAGCAATGTGAACTGTTAATCTTGTATGTTACGTTAATGTTTCTTACGACAGATCCCTTACTGTTATTTTTGTCCTCTTAAAATAACTCTTGAGATTATAATATTGATAAACATGCAACACAGTTAGAATAATTCCTTCCTATAGGCCAAAAGAGTCATTACAAGAATGTGTGAAGTCTATAGGGACATTGGTTGAAACGATACTATGATTTACAAGAGCATTGATCGTCATTTAGGACTTGAAGAGAAGTATCATGTGAAAATTAAACACCAAGTAATATTTAGACCTCTTAGCAAAATATATGGAGAATTTTATCTTTTTCAATGTCTTTTCCACGTTAAAACTCTCCCTCTCTCTCTTTGTATAACACAGTTATTCTGTCACAAGTGTCTTTTAAAGATTCATTTGCAAAGGGTTAAATTCTTACAAAGTACTTTGCAATAGAAAACAGATGCATAAAATTAAGACCTATGGTATTTGAATATAATGATTCTATTCCGATTGTTTGACTTCATTTTTGCTATTTGTAATTAAATTTTCTTCTTCAATAATTTTTCACATTGCTATTTTCACGGAAACCACTTTAAATGCACATTACTTCTCACATAAAATGTTGTTTCAAATCCCTCATTAATTCATCACGAAACATTCTACGATTTACAATTATAATTAAAAGATCCCTGCTGATGTGGTTACGCAAGATCTATGCATCAGCCCTGTTTGAAAAACCAGTTTATACTGGATCTAATTGTTTACGCCTTTATTCCCCTCTAGCTGTCTCTGAAGGTTTTGCATTCACTTCTATGTTAAGTAGACATAATCTTGTATTCTCACTTCAAGCTTGCATGACATTCTATAAGGGATTATGCTTCCTTTAGATCTAACGTGTAAAAATGAGACAAAATCTACTTGGCATTAAAATCGAATTACAAATGAATATGGCACAAACCAGCACTCATTTGTTCCTAACATGTAACTGAAAACTTCACTAAATAAGTTAAAGGATAAGGATTTCAGGCACTGCGCTGAGTCGCATAGTGATGGAAAATGCTCATTTTGTTATAGAGTTTCAGTCTCTTGATGTGTAATCTTATAATGTTATCCCTACTGAACTAAATGGACGAAATACAATCAAGGCTGTTTATAACATGCACCATTCGTAAATGTAAATTAAAATATGTCATTATCACGTAGTTATGGGTGTCCATCTATATGAACAGCACATTTCTCATTTTTACCGAATATCTTAGAGAAAATATATGTTTCTCCTTCGTGAAAATTGTTGGCGTTTTTCTTAACAAATTGTTATTCTAGAAAAAAATAACAGTTTTCAGTTAGAGAGAAAATCCATAAATAACAACTGAAGGCAGTTATTACTCCATAGAGGTTCGGCTACTTTAGAAATAAAATATAATATATAATCTGATAGATCAACAATAACGTAAAAGTGCAAGTGGAGTGATAAAATCTCATATAAAGATCACCTCTGTTAATTAATTGTTGCTGTGGTAAAATGTACTGTTATATTAAGTGGACTGGAAAGAAAAACAGGACTATTCTAGACATATTACATTATATTTGAATGTAGGTTTTGAGCATTGGGTTTTATAAATCAATGGATCAATAGATGTCTCGTCACATCACGTATCTGAGTTGGCAGCGTTTTTTGTCTGACTCATTCTTTCAACATAGAAAGAACAGGTATGAAATCTTGAGTGACACTTAAGTAATGCTAAATTTAGATTAAAGATAGATGTAGTAGATTAAATTCAGCTAGGCTTCCAGGATTAACTTTATTATCAGGTTAGTCACCTGAGAAATGGAGAATAAAGAATGTTTTAGCTCATGACTCAGTTACAGTTACAGCAGGGTTTGGTTTGTTCAATTTCAATTAATTCTGTATTTACAAAGTCTACCGCGACTTATCCCCTATTCAGATTATTACTGACAGAATATTATCCTTTTTTTTCCAAGTTTTTATGACTTATGTACATCATTGCTATTTTGTCTTGTACACGATAATATAGAAGCAGTTTAAAGACCATTTCTGCACTGTTAGAAATGTAAACAAGTGTAATTATACTGCAGTCTCACTAGAGTTTTAGTTGACATTTTGAAAAAGTATCACGGTGTGCACATGGCAAACAAAAATCAGCGTCAGAAGACACATTAACCTTTTCTTTGTAGGTGTTTCTATTGTTTAAAGGCTATATGTATGAGAGCTTTAAAAAGTTTAATATACAACAAAGAACAAATTTATTTACTATCGCGCAACCTTATATTTTGAAGATGAAATTCTGCACATTTAATGTAAAATAGTAGTAAAAAAATAATATCACTAACAAGATATTTAAAGACGTAATAAATGTATTTCAATTTATAGAGCCATCTGACATTTCTGTTACAGATACATGTCATCAAATGATCCAATATCTTTATTAACTCGCCATTTCAACAATTAATCAATTCAATAAATTAATCAAACTCATCATGACACGTGTAAACTGTCAATGCATGACTCAGATCATTATATATTGTACTATTGAATCATTTTTTCTATGCTCTGAGCACGCTGATAAAACGGTGAAATAAAATCTTTAGTATAGATTATTCATAATTGTTAAATTTCAAACCATTACACGGTTATAAAATTAGCAATTTTATGTGTTTTATTGATGTAAAGTAGGAAGAAGCTTTAATGCCGATAAAATTTTTATCAATAATTCATGCATGCTTTAGGTAATTACTGCGTACATGCCATTTCACACTTAACGTGTAAAGGAAACAAGCATGCGCATGAAGTAATTAAGTACCACCTCACATTGTTAAATATTGCGGAGTTTTATTAAATCGAAAACAGTATAGAATTATTTAAATAAAAGGTCATCTATTTCGTATGACGTCAACAAGAAGGAAAACTAATATCTTCAAAAGTCACTAATTAACTAAGTCACTATTAACACATTAGAAAATATGAAATAGCTACGCACTATTAATAATATTTCAACATTATGCGGTCAACACTAATACGTCAACAACAGGATGTTGCATGTACTGTTATAAATCTAAACTTCGCAGATAATAAGGAGTATCATTTTATTCCGCTTTTTTCTTTTCGTCTCCTTAGTTCTATTATGATAATATATCACAATGATGTTATACCAGCAAAAATTGTGATATTGAGATGGTGAAACTTTTTTCAACCTAGAATTAACTCTGGCATTATGGCTTGTAAGAAACAAACAGAGTAGTCGAACTGCAGACCATTTTATCACCGATAAGTTGGTATAAACCTAAAAATGCCAAAACTGGATATATAAGAGGAAAGTGTACGGAAAATTAATCTATGTTTACATATTTCTTCTTGGACTCCAAATTACTATTTATATCAAAATAAAAAATATAAAAAGGTAAACGCTTAGATAGTAATTTCGCAATGTCAAAAAAAAAAGAATGATGTTACTAGCACGATGTACAGTGTAACTCTGGAACCTTCAGTTTGGACATTAATTTTAGAATCTTTACTTTACGAAAATAACTTAAAATTTTTACCAATTTTCTATGTAATTTTAGTACAAAGTAATTGCACAAATTGTATACGGCTTTCTATAAGATCATTCACGCTTGATAGTTCGACTCCTTTTGTTAACCAATTCAAGTGGTACAAAACAATCTTTTCTCAATGAAAATGCATTCCTGCATTTCTTCAATAAAACCAGTTTCTACTTTCTGCATTGGGCATATCAAACAGTTGACATTCTCCTGTCTGCAAATAAAACATTCATTTCTTTTCAGTGAAGGTTATTGCAGAGAGAAATATCTTTACACATTCAGGTAATATTTATGAAGTAATCAAATTTCAGGAATTTTATGTTTTATAGTAGCTGCTTACAGCTCACGAGTTTCCATGGGAATAACACTTCATATCTGGCAAGAATTCGAGATATTGGATTTTCAAGAACTTTAATACGTATTCTACAAGTAAACATGTAAGTCTAGTTGAAACATTGTAAAAACAGAATTGACGCAAGCACAAAAAAAGTACACTGCGACAAAACAGGCAACATACTGACAGTTTTATGAGACTTAGGGAGGTTTCTTCGATAGCTTGAAGTAGAAACCGCAATATTAAAGACCGTTTGAAAAGGTTTGCAGTTAATCTAACTGACGTTCCTAACATTTGATCTAGTATTGGCTTAAACTGGTTCTTTCCAAGTACTTTCAAACCTTCTAACATAAATCAGAGATGGAAGATAAATGAATTCTAACATACTGTCGTCTATCAAATCGTCACACAGAACATAAAGTACAGGTATTGAACGTAGGCCACGTCTGTGGTCTACCTACTAAGTAACCGGGAATGTTCATGGCAAATACATGTAATAAAATAACGAATGACTGGCTATCACTTAATTCATTTTATAAAATAAACATATCCATTCAAGTATATAGCCCGCTTAGATATCTCTCTTGTGTTATACAACCAAACTTTTATGCAGCTTCAAATCTGACATGTTGTCTATTTGACATTTAGCAATACGCAAAAGTTTCTATGTCCTAACAATCTAATTTTTGCCTTTGTTTGTGAAAATTATTCAAATGATTTTGTTGTTTTACTGGTAATATATGGATCTAACGCGCGCAACGCGTATGTCTGTTTAGCTGATAATCGTATTAATAATGGTATAGTGCATAATGTATTATACTACGAAAGACCTTGGGTGACATTTCACTTCATTATTTCACGATTTCTGCTTCTGATTTCACGATTTCACTTCATGAATTCACGAATTCACGATTTCTGCTTCTGATTTCACGATTTCCACTTCATGAATAAGATTCACGATTTCACGAATTCACGATTTCACGAAAAAACTTCACGATTTCTTGATTCACGATACACGATTCAATTTGGATTTCACGATTTCCACTTCATGAATTCACGATTTCACGATTTGCTCCCTGAATTCACGATTTCGACTTCTGAATTCACGATTTCACGATTTACCACTTCAAAATTCTCGATTTCACAATTTCCACATTGAATTCACGATTTCACGTGAATTCAGGAAGTGGAAATCGTGAAATTTGAATTCGTGAAGTGGAAATCGTGATTTAAGGAAGCTGAATCGTGAATTCATGAAGTGGAATCGTGAAAGCAAGAATCGTGAAGTTTTTTTTGTGAAATCGTGAATCGTGAAATCGTGAAGTGAATCGTGAAATCGTGAATTCAAGAAGTGGAGATCGTGATTCAGGAGCAGAATCGTGAAATCGTGAATTCATGAAGTGAATCGTGAATCAGAAATGTGAGTTTTTTCGTGAAATCGTGATTGTGAAATCGTGAATCATGAAGTGGAATCAGAATCGTGATTCATGAAGTGGAATCAGAAATCGTGATTCATGAAGTGGAAATCGTGAAATCAGTAAGCGAAATCGTATTAATAATGATGAATAATGTCACGGGTCTTCTCATATAACCTGCTGGGTTATCAACCTTATACGACGAACTTGTTTTCTGATTAATGCAAATGCGGGTTATATGAAGTCATTGGCTATATGCAGGATATTACAGTAATTTACGTCTTAGTTTCAAATTGAAAATTTCATCAAAGACTAGAACAGACTAAATAAACTGGTTATGTACTTCAGATGATAAGAATAAAATAAAAGCGCCCTTTATCCATAAATCAAACTGCTCCATCCAGCGACGTTTGTCATAGCACCAGAACATAATCAACTTACTGCCTCAAATCATTTTTGGAGACCAGTTTCTGCGAATATTGATGTTGCATGTGAGATTGGGAGTACCGGACAGTGTTTGAATAAAAGTGTTATAGATTAAACACAGTCAAACACTTTCGTCTGAGTAGGATGGTCACAAGTTATATCATAATATTTTTATTTCTGAATGAGCAGTATTGAGGTCAATTGTCTTAATTCCTCAATTGTTCTTTTTTTTTCGTTTTGTTTCTAGTTAGAAAAATAATGTTACGTCGTTCTAATAAAACTTAAAATGTGAGAACTCCTAATACTGCATTCGCATTGTGAATACTTCGCATAGGTTATTATCTACTACCTTTTAATATTATTAAATTGTATTTAACTTGACTTTACTACATCAAAAATTAATTATTGTAGTACTTTAACATTATCATATTGCAGTTACATTATGATCGACAGTTTGAGCTCATACTTCAATTGCAGGACAGTTCCACACCGACACATTACAGAGATAGCAAATAATAAGTATAGAACTTCAGCACTGTCAGATTTTAGTTACATTATAACACTAGGACTATTCATGAATAATTGCAGGACAGTTTAACATTAACAGAGATAACCGTGTGACCATTAATACTCAGCATCTATCACAGTGCAAACAAATCATAGAGTTCCATTCAGACAAATGAAAAGACTAGCTTGTCATTAACAAAATGTCCAGTGGCGACATGCCTCTCTTGACATTATTGAATAAACCGCGTCGTGGATCAATACTGACTGCAGCTGACCTATCGTTAATAATGAATAGTCCATCAGGGATAGCTCTGAAGTAGTGGAGCATTCAAAATGTAATCTAGCGAATTATGCCCTATATGAAAACGGTCACTGCTAAAACAAATTTGGATGCATTAGAGCATGCATACTGGTTGTAGAAAACTGTTGTTCGCAGTAAAATCGCCACTTTAAAAGATTCTAACTTTTGCTGATCACTTCTAATCACAAACTGATGCTATTTCAACAACATCCATCATAATACCTAACACAAGAAAGTGATTAGAGAAATCATTTTTGTCATCACTTAATATGTTATTCTATGGATGAATGGATTGAACTTTTGTCTCATTAGTGCGAAGGGATGATCTAAAAATCTGTGAAAGAAAAATAGATATTTGTAAACGCTGACATGAAAACCAAACCCTTTGATGCAATATACTGAACTGCAAGAAACATTAGTAAATACTGAATAATTCTCCTGATTCACTTCCGTAAGATACAAGAGCATTTCAGTTGTATCAAAAATATCTACGAGGGTGCAGAAAGCTTTAGATGTCTTCAGAAATTAGCTAGATTTTCATTACACTGCATGAACTTTTATCATAATGTCAAGATTCCAATCTCTAATACCTTCCTTATTATGCTTTACGACTTAACAGAATATTTTCGTACCTTAGTGATGATTCAAAGGGAAATTCGTATACAGACAGGAATTTTATCAACTGTCAAAAATAAGCGGGTACTGTATTGTGTGTACATGTCAGTCATTTTGTCCTAGTTATGGTAGCATATTATACCAGCACCTGCTTTACTTTTGCCCAGAATTACAGAAGAAAAATAAGAGAAATAAGGTGAGAAATCTACAGACAAGAAATAGTGTAATTCATACACAGCTTTATGATGTTACTTTGAAAGTTGAATCAAACGATATCTGGAAAAAAAGACTTGTATTAAAATTATTGCGTTCATTTAGCGTTTTTCGTAAATTCAACAGCACTTAAAAGTCAGTATTCATAAATTTAGCAACATGGTAATGCAAACATTCCTTCACAGAAGCTTTTACTGAGCATGACAGTATAACAGAAAAGCGCGAGCTTAAAATATCTTGGTAATTACTGATTCTTAAATTAATTTCATAATATGTTTTATTTTATGAATCAATAAATTATGAAAATGGAAGTAAAAAAATGTTCATCAATTAGTTTAATAAATAACAGAGATTTTCGGAATTCTTGAAATCGTATCCTGGCATTTTTAAAGCTGAATATATTTCTGTCTGTTTTCAAAATTGTTACCCTTTTTTCAATGTACTTTTTCAGAGTCCAAAATATCTATCCCTCGCCAAGTTCTACAAACTTGCAAAATAATTCAGGATTTATTTCTTTCTTTCTGCTTCTGGAGTCTCACGGAAATAAATTTCTGAAAGAATATAAAGCGATACCTTTATTGTAACAGGGGTGAACGCCGAACATTTAAGCCTAAGAGAATTAAGTTGGTGTGGATATGATCCTTTTTTAGAAAAGCAGTCACTTCCTAAACCTCTAATGTAGCAGATAGGGAACTAATCATAGTAATAGATTGAACATAAAGTAGTACCTCAGATAAAATATATCACCTCTAAAATTGGTCAATTTTACAAAGAAAAAGATTTCCAAACTAGGAAGAAGACCACCAATTCTAAGATTGTGGCTTTTTATGTAGGCTTTGACATCTCGCAAAATGTACAATTACATTAACATTTTATTCACTTAACTATGTCGCAGTCAGTGGCTCGGTAAAATAATAAAGTCTCTGAAACTTCTAACCCTCACTTTCATTTTTTTGAGAGCAAAAATATTATGTCTTCTAAAGAATTGTTAGCACTTCAATGCCAAATGAAGAAACACTCTTAATCTTGACGATTCAGATTCATTTCTTCGATACGACAACTCTAGCACTTACACGTCTCCTGTAACTCTTTCACAAGCTCATTAAGTCGG
The DNA here is from genome assembly GCF_021730395.1 of Mercenaria mercenaria. Taxonomy (NCBI): domain Eukaryota; kingdom Metazoa; phylum Mollusca; class Bivalvia; order Venerida; family Veneridae; genus Mercenaria; species Mercenaria mercenaria. Next base: position 27,104,545 of record NC_069369.1, read on the forward strand.
GCATTATCAGAAACAAGGAAGCATACATTGGAACTAATAGTTGAAGCTGATTGCAGCTTTTGTCATTTATTTTTGGGCAGCCCTAGCAATAGCAGTATTAATGACAGCATTGTGGAACCATGTGATTAAATCAATGCCAAACAATCACGTGAAAATTATTCTCAGAAATTAGCAGCGAAAATGACAAGTCGATGCATTGCCAGAGTTATAAACAAAAATATGTGATAAACAAAAGCTAATTACTGCTTCTTGTTTTGAAACGCGACATATTACGACATTGGCGCCTAACACCAAAATATGATTGTTTAACCAACTGCGCCAACTGTTAAAAAAGTTACATATATCCGATCATTAAATCCAACGAAATGAAAATTCGACAAAACAAATCGAAAATGATTTGAGAGATGTTCTTGTTTTGTCTTATGTGCTGAATAAATTTACAACATTAGGCTCTTAAACATCACCCAATGAAACCACAAAATGCTTATAGATTATCTCTACATCTCTTGAAAGTAAGTCTTCGAAATGAATGTTCTATTCTATGTAAAACAAAAGCTGAGAGCGAGAAAATTAAATTAGTGCTGTATAACTGAAATCTGTCAATAATGTGAACAACGGCATTCTGATAGAAATTTGAAGCCCACTTTCTTGGAATGAATAACAGAAATGTCTTTGAGGTAGGTAATTATATCTTGATTTCTATCTCTAGAATAATAAAATGCTTGATTAATTCTCTATATGACTGATAACTTCATCACTATCAACTCCAGTTTTGCATTAAGGCGGCTAAACAGCCCTCTTAACAAAACTAAATGCAAGGATTAAAATAAATTACTAAACTGCTATTAATTGTAAACTGATATTGCGTTCCAAATCAAAATTCTCTGATCTCAGTAGCATAAGGTGATATATCATTGGACGTGTTACTATAGGTCGAACTGCCGATGTAGTACTATTGTTATTGCTAGTATGCATCGTTGGTGAACGTAACGAACGAGAGTTCCTTTGACTGTCGACGGTTTCAATAGCCTACAAAAAAGCAACATATCCTTTAACAGAAGGCTTTTCCTTTTCCGTCAATTTCATTTTATTTTATAATTTGTCTTTGATGGCTAAAAAGAAATCATATTTGTATGAACTCTATAAAGATATAGATATACCCGGTATGATTCAGTCTACAAACTTGCATTTCTAAATGCTTATCGTGGACATATATGATACAATTGGTCTTATATTTATATCAATCCACTGGCATACTTTATCAAGTTTATACTTACGCTTAAATAGCTCTCGATTGAGCAAGCAGGATAGGAAAATAATAATTTTAATAATACTTGTAGTGAAAATCTAACATTTATTAAGCACCCATTGTGACTGATCGATTGTTAAAGATTCAAACAAATTATTTACTTGAATAAACCAGATTGACCGCCTTTAAGGGTAAATCAGATATAGCAATTTGTCTCACTTTGATAGCAGTATGACTGCACGATCGTGCATTGAGAAACAAGGTGCGAAATTACCTAAGGAAAACAAAACAGAAACTGTTTATTATCTTAGTTTTACAAACAAATCTGCTTGGAATTGAAAAAGTATGTAAGAAATACATTTGGTTATTTTGTCAAATAACATATTTTCCAGTAATAATACTTGAATTTACCGTAATTGTCCATAAAATCAAACAGAATATGCTAAACTATGGTATTAGGGTAGAAAACTCTAAAATTACTGAACTGAACTAAGAGTGACTATCACAACAGTCCCTCAAGATGCTGCCATTGGGTTTGGTGTTTTTTTGTCTGCAATTTTGCGATTCACCAACATTTGTATGACAGTTAAAAAGAGGTCAATAAGCTAGCAAATAAAACATAGTATCCTATAATGACTGTTAACAAATTACCACGAGTACAATGGTCTGATACACTGGAATAAGATTATTGTTATTATTTTAGGTGTTGCGAATCGTGTCTAAAACCTATAATATGAAATTAAGCTCCGCAAATTCGATGGGAAAACCCAATTATAAATTGTTCTTTCCAATATTATCATAAAGCAAGGCTCTTGCTCTTGGCAGGCGTCGCATTGTGTGCATTTCAACTGTGTCATTGTAAGACCAGAATTACGATGCAAAACTGAGATACAGAACATTCATATCACACATGTAAAACAGACAAAAAATATTTTGTCTTTTCAAAGTATTTCACACCAGTTTTCACATTTAACCTATGTAACGTCACGCGTATTTTACCTTATGCTCTCAGAACAAGCAGCAGTTTCACAAGGTGGGATCTTTGGGTACAAAGCAACAACAACAAAAATGGTGCTTAATTATGAACTATTCACAAGAGAAAAGATATTTAGGGTAACTGGCATTTTACTCGCATACATTAAATATAAATCACCATCAAAAACTTATTCTTGATGATAATCGTCAGCAAGAGTGTATGGAAGAAGAGAAACCAGTTTCCATTTAAAGGCCAAGCGTTAAGCAAGAGAGCTTATGAGGCACGGTCAAGGATCGGGTACTTCAAAAATAGGCTCTCAAAACGGTCAAATGGAATTGCCTGCATAGTGTAACTGAGAAATTAACCAGAAATAAATGCCCTGCTTTTCTTGTACAATAACAACTCATTTAAAATGTAGATATTATAAAAAAAACAAGAGCCTGACTGAGTGCACATGTATATACTTCACATTGATAATTATTGTGTGACAGAGACTGTGATTGACACACACAATTCTTGGAACAGAGGCAGACAATTGACTGCACGTGAACGAAAACAAAATTGTCTGTGTATAGTAACAGGGACAGACATAACTGGCTGTATGTAGAAATAAACAGAGCTGCTTGTATACTAACAGGGACATTCATAGTTGCTTATGAACATTAATAGACAGTCATTGCTGCTTGAATACAGTTCACTATATACAATTTTATGCTCAGTTATCTACCGAAAACAAGCATCATATAAACACATGCTGAAATAACAAAGCAAGAAAAAAGTATGTAAACCCTTCAGCTCCATTGATCAGGAGCTTAAATCTTCAAGCACACCGTTGTGAATACTGAGCTGCCAACAATAATATTAGAAATAACTGTCAGTAAGAGAAACTAATGAAACAAAACGCTCCAGCACAAAGCAACAATTAAACAGTAGATTTCTTCGTAATTTTTATAAAGGTGTGAGGGTAATGATGATATCATGTACTCTAATTCCCTAATAAATAAGTATACGTCTGTTTCCTTTTATCTACCCCTTACATTGTTTTGTATCATGCATATGATTAAAATGTAATTGTTGGATTTTTTAAAGCAATATGTCTGCTATATTTTCCGTTGCAGTTCCTTTTTGTTACGGGTCTACTTTGCGATGCACTGCTCTATGGCTGTGTTTGGGGTGCTTTGTACTTCCGGTAAATATACCCTTGCCTTTTATTTTTTATGCTACATATTTCTCTGTACATTATTGTTCTATGAAAACATACACAGTGAGTGGTATGTCCCTACCTTGAACTGTCTGTTTTTTTTATTTAATCAACTGGGAGATTTTGATGTAGGCTTTGATTGCAGTGTTAAGAATCCATTACTTTTTACTTAATGTCTGTTAAAGAACTTTTTTTTTTCAAAAGCAAGTTAAAAATATGTGCATGTATATATTGAGATGACAGTAGTCAAAAATTTAACAACAGAAGCTTTATGTGTCTCAAAAATAAAGCTTTTGTCCAAATATTATTTCTTTAAAAAAAAATGAATAACTTTACAAAAATAAACTGATCGAATATATTCAGAATTTAACCAAATTTAAATTGGACAATTGATAAATAAATTTGTTGATTTAATCTTTATAATCTAAATTGCTAGATATTCAAGGCAGTTTATATTATTCATAGCCAAACGCCTTGCAACACATTTTAACAAGGCATTTCGAGCATGTTACATATTTGTTATGGTTTAATAACTGAATACATTACGTCTACATAAAATTGCTGTAAAAGAGAAAGCAAAAATTTAAAACTCTTATCATCTGGGTTACAGCTTTTCTGAGAACATCTGTCTGCTATATGAAATATGTTTATGAAAGATATAAACAGAAGCACCCTTTCAGTTTCAAATGAAGATTTAATGTCTTGATTAATATCAAGGGTGTAGAGTGATTGTTTACTACATTGAGCATGAAATATAATCTTTTCTGAAAAAGTTTTTCTATGTTGTATATTACATTACAAAGTATAAAATTTTCTCCAGGCATTTATAAAATTGTGTCATATTAAAGAAGCATTGAGTATGCCAGAGGTCATATATACAAGGAACGACAATGAATCTGAATATATGCGTAAATTTGATGTTTATGTATTTTTATAGCAAATACAGACACTACTCTGACAACCCAAAAACTTCTCTGACCATTTCAAAGTATGAACTATAATAACAGAACTTTGAGAAAATAAGGAAATTATACACAAAAGCAAATAGAAATAAAAACAATTCACTATTTCTGAATTATCCAGCAGAGAGATACTTACATGTATTTTTTTTTCTTGATTTCATAAGAGGAGGAAAAGCTTTACTACCAGATGATAGCCTCGAACTACTTTTAACGCTGGAATAATTTTAAAGATTAGACAGAAGTAGATGATAAGAAAATGGCTGATGGTTGAAGCAGATAGATTTCCCTATAGCACAGAATACAACAAACGTAGCCAGAGCCATATACCGCAAAGTACACCCGTCACAAATAGAAAGCTGCAGAAACGGATTTTGTTTCAAGATATTAAGTAAATACAATTTCTACATCTCAATTAAAATATTAAAGTGAAAACAAAATGGTGTTTGGTAAAGTATTACAGATTTTCAACATTAATATCTGCTATCTCTTCACTTCTTTCATTTTTTTTTTTTTGATTAAGGTCAAATGCCTTAAATTGATATATCTTTTCATGATATTTCAATACATTCTTGAAAATATAAACTGTTACTGATTTCATTAAAATTTTGTGTGTTTATTTCGTTGGGTTCAAAATTCATTTTCAAAATAATTTCATAATACACAGTGATCAGTTCAGCTAAGTTCTCCACGAGTAACTGACATATCTTTTGACAAATGAATCTGTGGTTGAACATCGTAGAAACCATAAAGAACACCTTATAATTTTCTATAATTTCAGATAAAAGCTTTCACGACTGATAAATGTACCAGAATAATCAAAGTTTACCATCCCGATCAGGTGTTAATTTATTTAATTACAAGATCCTGCCAAACCAAAATTCTTTTGCATAAATACGCATACACGTACAACATTCTGATTCATTTCTGAGAGACCGCAATAAAGTTCTTTGTTGAATTTCATGTGGTTTCCTTGTGCGTATAAAATTGCAAAATTGTGTTTAGAGTAATTCTGTCCAATCTAATTTTTTATAATCATCCCCGAACCCAAATAATTACTGATCTCTACACACAGTTGACTATTCACAGCCTTAGATCTGTCCTTACACTGTATGGAAATATTTTTAATATATTCCTTCTGTCAAGCTGTTTTTTTGAACCAAATGTTTGTCTTTGTAGAAGTGAAAAGGTATCCGAACAGACTGGTCTGAAAACAAAAGTTAAGATTAAGTCTTTACCTTCAGGTCACATATTTATCAGAGTTCACAAATATGAACAACTTATCAGCTGCAGAAATTAAAGTTTATGTCATGAAAACTTAATAACAACAGTAATTAAGTCCTACAATACGTATACTGACGATGCTGGTTCAGTCTAATTTCCTTGTCCAATTTTTTTTTCTTAACTGTGCAAACTGTTTTTAAAACAAATAAAAGCTTATCAATTCTCCAAATAATGGATAAGAAAGGTGAAGCGAAGGACCTTCAACGGCTACTACAATTCAATTATGTATGCCTTTCTATAAAGGCAGTTGTTTGCACAATATCTACCATGATCAGTACCACAAGAAAAAACAAATGAAAATACAGAATGGCCTATGTGATATTTTAAAAGACTGTAACACAAGATGTTTAATGTCAGCACTGTGTCAAGGAGCTCACTTCGTGATCTTTGGCCATTTATGCCCTCCAGTGTATCACACTATTCTATCGAACATCAATTCAGAAGGCAGTGTCTTAATGTCTTATCTATATTTCAGTACCTGTGGCAGCCTCTGCCTATCTAATTACAGACAAAGTTAATTGAATGTAACTTATAAAGCTTAGTAGGCCAGTCAGTCACCTCAGATGACCTCATGTACTTAGATACTGATCGTGACAGACCATAAGTGACCCGTGGTCACAGCAATAACGGGTCTTAATGGTCAATAGAGGAAATGGACAACTGTAATGAAACTTGAAACACAAGCATGAACTAAAATTGACACAAAAAAATGTGCACATTCTAAACACTCAATCCAGGGTAATGAAATTGAGTATTGATACCAGGCTAGAAAGTCAATAGATTTATTCTAGATTTTGTCGTGAAATTGACCAATGGCAATGTTGCATTTTTAACCTATGGGCCTGGACTAAACATTAAATGTATCGATTGATATGGGTTAAAATATTTTGTAAATGTCAGTTTAATAGGATGCTACTATGTCATAAAACTTACAATCAGTTGCAATCCAGATACTTTTCTAGACATTACATATACCGTAATCTGTATGATACGGATTAAACAACATTTGCATCACATTTCTAATTATGTCAATACTGGATATCATTTCGAATGAACTGATAAGTTCATTCATGAGTTAGTCAGAGGTAGAATTTTGCTATAGATGTAGCGTATTTTGTCAAACATATTTCAGTTATGTTACAGCTGTCCAATTATTACACTAGACCTGATCTGTTCTCAGCAAGAAACTAACACCTAACTTGCATAAGGAGTAAAAAGAGAACGGATATCGTCAGACATTGTCTTCAGACAACATTCGCATTATCAGCGGATCCAACACGCCTCCTAGCGTTAGTTGTACTGAGGTTAGCAGGTAGGCCTAATGAAAGGTGGAAAGTAAAAACTAAGGAAGAGCAGTGTCTGCTCTTATCTCCCCTCGACTGCCCCACTACCCTGTACTCTTGCTAAATGGTAGTGAGCGAATCAGGTGACTCTTATTTTCTTGTTTAGTTTAACATCGAACCGACACAATTATAGGTCATATGGCGACTTTCAAGCTTTGGTGGTGGAGGAAGATCCCAGGTGCACCTCTGTGCATTATTTCAGGTAAGACTTATGAAACAATAAAATCAATAATATGAATACGGCACCGCATCCCCCAGAAATCAATTCACACTTAATAAAAATACATAACGTTGGCAAAACCATACTATCCTTTTCTAAACCCAGCAAAAATTGTCGGGCATAGTCAATATTATTTGTTTATATTTCACTCTAGGCCACAATTTAGAGTACGCAAGTATGTATTCATATTATGGTGCCAAAGTAGAATTCATATACTGAAATATAGTGGCAAAATAGAAGAATGTGAACGAGCATTGTTTTTACAGTTATTGGCAAAAAATGTATTCATTTATGTAAATGAAGGCACAGATGCGCCTGAAGAGATAGAGATAGCCGATCGCTCTTGACTTCCTCTGACAACCCATTTGTAGTCATGTTAATTCCACTCATTAAGAACTTAATCAACTGATTTGCTTAACAATAAATCAAAATGCTCCTTGACAAAAAATATAATACTCCAAGTGATTTTCTGAATGGCGTTTATTTTTCAACTGAAACATTAAACAGAAATACGTTTCGGTATGATTATTCCAGATCGTGAGCTATGATTTGCCGCGTCTGCACATCTGCCTAATAAAAGGCATTAAGTTGTCACCGCCTTTTTAAAAACTCTTTGAGAGATGAATTAATAATGTTCTATTTAATAAAATGTCCAAAATAAAAAATTGAATAAAATACAGTTATGGTTACAGGAAGTCAGGATGACTAAAGAAATACACACTCGAATTCAATGCAGATTATCCGAAAATTTTGATAAATTGTTTTAATTCATATTTATATACTCGTCAACTTTGCAGACTATAAATTTACACTGCTGTATGAATCGTGGAAAATGAAGCAATAATGAAGCTAATCATTTTAAAGTGAAATTTATTCATCTGTAGATTTTGCATTTTACATTTAATATTATTTCATATTTTATTATTCTTTTTGAAGGGATGGGGAGGGATTTCTAATTTGAGTCATCTAGAGGAGAAATAATATTTGAAAAGTTCGAGAAAGTGGCAGCAATGTGCACATGAAGGGATAATATGTTATCTTCAGAAAGGTGAGGGTACTGGTGGAGGTGTTTCAAGTAAACACACGGGTAATACGGCATCCACAGACTCGGCTTAAATTTTGCTGTTCCATCTATTCCAGATGAGGACCTTCGTCGACTACACAAGTCAGTTAATTATCCTTCTTATTAGACGACTTGTTCGAGGATAGTCAACAAAAAGGTAATCGTATTAATAAGCAGACAAATCGCCTGAGCTGTCATAAAATCTGTAAAAAGATCCCTTGGAAGCGTAGAATGCAACCAAAAAAGAATAATAGCACAATCGGTTTGATTGAATCTGTTCATGAGAGGTAATAAAATGTGCAACACCTCTCACGCCCCCTAGCACCGGCTTAAGCGGAACTCTATTACACATTTATTGAATGGACCCCATGATATTAAAGGACCAGAAAATATAACAACACTGAATCAAAGCTATTGCTGCAAAAACAATGAAAATTCTAGGTTTATGCTTTGAACAAATAAAATTGGAAGACTGATTTTACAATATATTAAAAACATTCAAGTAACGTCTAGAAGCTTAACGGAGATTCTCATATATATTTTAACATGAAAATCGTGAGAACAACGTTAACTAGACAGATGGCATGCTGTTAATGATGTGAGAGCGCCCTCTGGAGAGTTATGATTCTCATATTTTATTATTACTGCCATTCAGAGACACAGTCACATTCACACTGTCAGCTAATTTGTTAAAAACCATTTATGTTTCATGAGCTACCATAAAAAGGCCCTCATGTTCAACCATTGAGAAACTGTTTAACCTAAGGCTGTACTAGCAATGCATCCTTGTGTATTAGTGACTGTAAATATGCCCAAAGTAGAGTGTAAGAAGTACACTGTGTTTGATATGAAAAGGCTGTAAAACTTTTAATGAGACTTTGTATGCTTTTTTTGTATTTTATTTTCAACTTCTCTCAGACCAAGAACTGCATTTGTTCAGTCTTCACTTTAACTCTTACTAGGTAAATGCAACAGTCAGAAGATATCATCTAGAATGTCTGAATGAAAATGTTGCTGGAATAATTAATTTATGACTGATAGATGATGAATGGTTTGGCAAAGGCAAACATATCACATAAATACGTAAGCATTATATAAAGTGCAGAATGCAAAAACACCATGACAATAAAGAGACAGCAGGAAATGAAATATTTGTTGTTGTTTCTATTTGATGAATTGGGTGGTTTGATATAAAAGAAGGAAAGCTATATCCACCACTGCTTCGTTAGTCTACAAGCATTGTCAACATCCCTCCGCAAAAAGACGGATTTCACAATAAGATTTCAACAGCTGTTCCGTCAAACAGATGTAGAGACAATTGATAAATTGTCTACAAAGTTGTGTGTTGTACTTGTCGTTTGTTTTTGCATGCGGTAATAAATCTTTCTGAGTAATGTTGTTTCTTTTCTCTTTTTTCAAGAGATCTGATTTTAGCATTCTACATTTTTTAAATATTACTCTGCAGTAGCTACAAAAGCATTTTCTGCAAAATGCGGGATACACAACAAAAAAAAACCTTAGATATTTATGTCTTTTTTTTAAATAAACAGGTAAAATCAACAACAACACGTGTAGTGTTTGTTCATAGATAATTATTAACTTCCAACGTTTCGGACAACTGTCTATTCTGTTTATATTTAACATAATTACAATGTATTTTTAGCAAATTCACTGTGGTATTAAGCAAAATCTCATCATTTATTCAAAAAGGTTTTCTGTTTGCAATTTAGTTTTATATGCATTCGATATTAGCCAGGACTATCAGCACTTTACTTCCATCATCAGATTTTGTTTTACGTCATTGCTTCATTTGTTTACGGTTTTCGTAATAATCTCGCCCTACAACTTCCATTGAATCTTGCATTGACACGTAAATGGGAGTAATTATTAGAGTGTACTACAAAGCCCCAATAAAAAAATTTGAATGTATAGTATTTGGGCATCTTCAACAAACTAACAGTTGTGCTCGCCTTAAAGCAATATAGTGAAGGTATCTGAAGGAGCTTGAGATTAAGCACTCAATTATTTCCATGGTTAGTTACTATGAGATGAAAGTCCCAGAATTACACAGAGACATAATTTATGGTAGATTCACTCCCTTTTCCTATGTTTCATCCGGCAGCATTTTAATTGAAATTATTAAGATGAAATAACTCCAGCAGATACTGTTACATTGCTCTTTTGTGCAATCAGATAATCTACATATTTATTTCACCCAATCAGATCATTTTACAAATTCCATTTATACGAGGTCTCGAATATAGGTAAATGGTTCTGCATTCAGATGATTAAGTGCCATTTTAGAGTACATACCTGAATATGAGGACAATAATTAGAACAACTACGGTAACCATGCTGAGCTTTAGGTCCGTCGTTGTTGTTATAAAATGACAAAGAAAGCATGAAGTTGCCTGGTTTTTTTCTCTTTCTTTCTTTGTTTTTATTTTTTTTATACCAGACAGAGTTTCTGTTCGTTTTTTGGAACAATTATGTTAATGATTATGTTGTTACTGTTATTCTTTTTTAAACATCAAGTTAAGCACTCAAATTCATTACACATGAGCATTCTTAAAAAAAGCGTTTATTACCTTTTTAAATTTCAAAGTTGCTATGTACCATTACTCTCTTTCGTCCAGTTTAGGTGGAATTAAGCTCCTTACTTGTATAATATAGAGCGTAACGACCTTATTCAACGCAGGGTCCGAGAGTTTCTTAGTATCCTCGCGATTATTCTAGGCAGTTGATTCTACATAATGCGCAGGCAATTAGCTTTTCCTTTAACCCCCCACTAACTCCTTTAACCCCCCCCCCCCCCCCACTAACCCAATCATTTAATAATGATTTATTGATCTTTTATTATGCCTTTTGTCTTTTGCATGCGCCGAACGGTCTCTCATATACTGATTATTTGCGCGCATTTTTTTTTAGTTTTGAGTTGTAGTTGGCTATAAATCTCTCGGTACCCCCTCTTATTTGTGTTGGTCGTTTGTTTAAAGAGCGGTATGACACTTTTTTCATAAGCTGTGCCCTATCTCAAGAACTAGCTGTCACATACTAATCAATGAACATAAAATTCGAGCAAAGCTCAATAGTGAAAACCCCTGTTGTGCATTAGATGTAATTTAAGCAATCATCAAGAAAAAATCCTCTATGTATTAATGACAGGCTGATAGATTGGTTCTCAGATAGTCCTAGAAAATGCAGAACCTCTGGCACCAGTCTATTATAATTGGATACCTTCTGAATTGTTCCTTCCATAAACATAAATGAAAAGTAAACAATGCATCGATATGTTATTGACATTAAATTGGTATTCCGTGTCTTTTTAGAGATGCTTTTATTTGTGTGATGTTTATCAGGAGCAGTTGAAAGTCAATAAAATACAAACAGCAGCTTTAAATGACAATAACAGTAATTCTAAAGCGTTTAGCACTTAACTGACAACTGGAGCAGAACCTTTCTATTTAACGACTCCGCAGTGAATGAATACTAATTATTCAAAATGAACTAAAAAGTTTCCATTTTGGCATGGAATACGTGGTGTTAAAGGTGTATGGATGCTTATACAATAGGGTTATTATAAAAGTATCTTGATCTGGAACGTTGTCTTTGACTCGAATGGGTCTTACCGGACCTGGATCAGCCAATTACGAAGTGTGATCTTGTCTGTCTGGTAAAATTCACTACAACAAGAGCAAGCTTGTGTTGTTATGAACCTTTCAATATATACATCCGTATACTGAATGCAAATATTATAAAACAAAACGTCGTGCTACAGATGGTATTGTGAATTGGAAATCTTTAATCATGTACGCCTTTGAAATGGCACGACCTCATTCTTTTGTTTACGTAGCTGCTGTTTCGCACAAATTTCCCTCAATCTAAAGGACTACGTAGCCATTACCCTACTCAGAATAAATGACTAAACAGTTATGGCTTGCATATAATCACTTCTGCTAAAGGACAAAAAAAAGCTATTGCTCCGCATACATTCCACTCAGTATAAATGACCGAACAGCTATAGCGTCGCGTATACTCCCCCCCCCCCCCCACCCACTCGGTCTCAAGGATTAAGTAACTCTTGTTCTACACATGATCCACTTGGCATGGATGATCATGGAACTGTAGCATCACACATAATCCCTTCAGTAACTATTACGCTTCACATGATTCACTCAGTATATATGACTAAGCAGCTATGGCTTCGCATACAAACCCCTCGGTCTTAAGGGCTAATAAACTATAGTTTCGCATTCAAAACTCTCGTCGACAGGGGAAAAGAGCTATAATTGCTCTGAACATAATCCCCTCGCTCTAAAGGACTAAGTCTAAATGACATCACTATGATGTGCCAGATTTGATCTCAGAGAAACACATTGCTTCATATTTTTAAGTACGCTTCATATGATTCCGTGGCATCCTATCATTCTATAAACATTTGAACAAAAAAATAAAATGAAAATGATAGCTAAAGATAAGAAATGAGGAATCTGACACAGCAAGTTATTTATTTATACTGCTTATCAGTAATGTTAAACGCATAACATTATTCAACTGCAAAAATATTCGAAATGATAAAGTATAGTATGGGGCAAAATTTTAATCATGGTTGAAAAAAGACACTTTTTACTGGGAAAAAAAGAGAAGTTAACACATTTTAGGATTTTGGAAGATATCATTTATGAATGAATAGTTCTTAAATAAAGCTTACCTGGTATTATTTCAAAAAGATGGTTGATAAATACTCTTTTTTACCAAAAATATAAAGAGAGTAAACCAAAGGTATATTTTTATTAAAGTTTCTGTTTCCGAGATTTCAGAAATACTGAGAATATCAATGTAAGCTACTTTTGCTCATTGAGATTTAAAATTGTTGATCCGCTTCAAAATTAACCTCTCACGAAATATATCTGAACTGAGTTGCTCTGCAGGGGGAGGAGCAAATTTATATAATTTATAATAATGAAATATAATATTTCGCAATGTAATGCTATAAAATAAAAAGTATGACTTTTGAAAACGTCAGACAACAATTATTTACTGTTCACAAGAATATAAAATGAGCAATAAGAGGAATGATATACAGTTTTACAGTAATCTGATATTTAATATATTATTGATCAGTGACCAGTTGCTGAACTTAGCATTAAACACATATTTTATTAATGCTTTTCCCAGCAGGTCCTATAATAACATGTGAAATGAGATATTAGAAAATTTCTGTCGATATAAAAACTGGGAATGCTGCTGTGAGGATGAAACAACATTTCAGGTCATAATGCTGTTTTTCATACTGGCAAAAAGGTTATTTATTAAGACTTATAATCAGTTTTATTTATCAAGGGTGGAACAATTATAAAGAAGACCAAAGGAGACTATGTCAAAGCGGAAAATACTGAATCATCTCACGCAAAACAAGAAAGGGTTTGGTTGCTCTTTAAACAACTTTTGTTTTTAACTTAAAGATATTTATTTCACATTTATTGTAGAGACATTTTATAACTAATGCTAACTACTTGTAGTTGCTAAACGACTGCTTTTCTGAATCACTGACCAGCAATTCTGTCTTAGTAAGAGATTGTCGAGACCAAGATCTAATCCCGATTTCATTTAGATTTTAAACCATGACTTCTGGATTAAGTGTTAGATGATCCAACTCTGCCAGTTCCACCCCTTTTTACAGCTTCTATAAAATACAAAAAGATAAACATATTAACATGGTGTTACAATATAAATTTCGATTTAAGCTTGCATTGTATCAAATAGTGTCGATATAAGATTTTTAATTACTGAAGACCTATAACTTATCTAATATTGTTGAAAAGGGAAAAGAAAATGTAAAACATCTAAACAGTGTATCGTTGAGAACAGTACTTTGTCTGAAATAAAATGCTTTAGGAAACAAAAATTTGTTATGTCTATGAAATAAGAGCGCATGCGTGTGTTAATTAAATTACAAAGGGACTAAAACAGTTCTAAGACAATTTCAAGTATCCTTGGAATTGATGAGGGAAAAATGAAATTTCAAGGAAACAGATATTGCAACATTAGCATTTTGTAAAACAATATCAATAAAATGATCCACGCAGAATTCTGCATAAAACCTTTCAAACATTGGGAGTAATGTTTTCACTACATTCTATTTTCCAGAGCAGTAGTAGATAACCGAGCTTTTGAAGAATGCCTGACACGAAATGTAAAAGTGATTTTTGTTAGTTAAAAGTTTCATTTTCGTCAAAAAGAGAAAATCATAATATTAACATTCAGTTGTAGAGTTTATTTCTAAAATATTTCATGTGTCTTTTTGAAAATGGACATATTCGATAATATCTATCTGTATTTACAAATGTATGTAATACAGCTGCATCATAAATTAGTTTCATTAAAACAATACAGAAGTGTTGGTTGGTCTTTTAATGATATGAGCAATAGCTTTGATAAAACTATCCTAATAATGTTGCTAGATTTTCAAGAAATTACAAATGAAAGCTGTAATCAGAGATTGTTTTGGAGTTCATTCAACATAGAGTTCCGCTTAAGCTGGTGCTAGGGGGCGTGAGAGGTGCTGCACATTTCATTACCTCTCATGAACAGACTCAATCAAACCGAGTCTACTATTATTCTTCTTGGTTGCATCCTTTGCTTCAAAGGGATCTTTTTATAGATTTTATTAACTATCACAACAGCAATCTTTAAGTGCCGTGTGGCGGCTGTAAAAAGTCTCCCCGTACTTGGATTCAATGCTGTTATATTTTCTGGTCCTTTGGGATCATGGAGTCCATTCAACATATTTGTAGTAGAGTTCCGCTTTTTACAGATTATATTACTAATTTTTTCATAGTTTCACAAAAGCAATCTTCCCTGTTACTCAAGTACTTTAGAATTCATATTTACTATGCTTAATTGTGTTATCTTTAGAATGTATGTTCACTTTCACATTGCAAGGGTTTACCCTTAGAATTTATGTTCGCTTTCATATCAGTGCTACCTTTAATTGCTTGCTCACGTTTATGTCTATAAGTTAGCATAGAATGTGAGTTCACTTTCGTGTTTAAAATCATGTTTCACTCATAACATAGATTTTCTACATATTTGCATATTTTGACGCAAGCATATAATTTTTTATTTAATCACATGTTTCATTTTTATTAATAAATAATACTTGAAATTATAGAATGAATTGTGCACTTAAATTGCAGTGTACTGTTACTGCTGGCAAATTCTTCTCATAAACATTTACAAAATAAACCCATGATATACTTTTATTTTGTAGCCAAACTCTGTGAATTATTCTGCAGTGCTTTTATTCTGCAGATGCATCAATTTCAGACATACCTCCGATTCATTAATGAATTAACAACGGGAACATCACCAGGTGTTCCCGTGCATGCGGTGATACGGTACAATACCTTGCCACATGCACTTCCTATACTAGTTATCACAGCATTAGCATTTCCTGTTGCACTCAAGATAATAACAAATTATCTCATTATTTTATCTTTCAAATAAAAACAATACACTAAAGTTTCTGGTACCTTATGTTAGGTAATTTTACATCATGCAAATTTTGCATTTACCCCTTTTGGAAAAAAATCCTGTCTCTGAAAACTGTCTGAAAACTTGCTAAAGGTTAATACTGAACACATCTCTTTCCATTTATTCTTTACCTATTTTTCTTACCCAATTAGCGATCCGCGTGTGTACCACATCACGCTCCACTATATAACGGTATAGGGTACATTATAGTCCGTTTGGATCTCAGTATTACCTATACGATAAAAGTTATTATTAAATCTTTATTGATGTAGTCACATGATCAATGATAAAAAGTCGTATTGACTCATTGGTGGAGCCAAAAACAAGTACTCACCTCCAGCTGTTACGTCATTACGGTTTGACGTCAAAACAATGCGAGCTCGTTTGCAATTTACTACGAAAAATGACCAAAGGCTGCAGATAATTGTATTTAATTTTTATACTTATAAGTAGGCTGAATTTGATATTCTAAAATGCTTGTCTAAACACACTTACGCTAGAATAACGTCACGTTAACGTGTGTGGCGTCAAAGTTATTTGCGACCAAGAAAGAGCGCTACTATATTTTATCTACTGTTTTAGATTAAAGGCATATTAGAATTGAAATAATTTATAGCAATACCGTGTTTTAACACTATTTATACACTCGGACGGTAATACGTCGTACAACTAATTTCACTTGGGCTGCGCCCTCGTGCAATTATTATGCCCGACGTATAACCACCCATCGTGCATAAATAGTGTTAAAGCACTCTTTTGCTATAAATTATTTCTTAAATAAAACAATTATTGCCTTTTAGGTTCGATCGATATGTGGATTTATCGACCTGATAAAAGCGATATTTGACCTCACCACAACTGTATATTACATCAATTAACGCTCGACGCGATGTTTCTGTATACGTTTGAAATCTGTCTGGTGTTAATTTTTTACATACAAAAATAAACATGGAACAGAAAGATTATTATATATTATATTGTACAGTACGGCAAATATTTGGACTTGTACCCATCCGAAAAACATTTTGGAATCACCGATCAGCTCATTAAAACCTTTCTTCCAGTGGAAACTCGTTCTAAATATATCACAATCGTATGAAGAGTAATGTTAAATAGGTTAATAATAAAATTAAATGAACTAAAAAAAAAAAGATACTTCCTTACCACCCAGACAGGTAGGAAATTAAAAATACACACATGCAAGCCAATTTTGTATTCAATTTGTAAGCGTACGCTTACAATTAACGTCTTGCGGAAACAATCAAATCCTTTTGAAACTGCGCGAGACAACACTGGCATCCTGCAACAAGTTCAGACATGGTTAATTTAATCTATCCCGAAATCTCTTAGTCTTGTTTAAAACAGATAAATGGAACGTACCTGTAATCACTCATTTTGAAAAGTATCTATGTTGAAGAGTATGTGAGTAATGGAAATCAAAAAATTTCATTCTTTCCGACGCTGCTTTTATTTCAATCAACGTACATGTGTTATAGAACGCAGTATGGAGTACTGGCTGAGGTGGTAATAGTAACTCGGGAAACAACTTTATCACTCGCAGACACAAGTTGTTTACTTTAAGTTGCACATTCCAAATAACTCTATTGTGATTGTACTGAAACAGAAGCTCTGTTGCTAGCAAGCGGTAAAATTTGTCGAATTTAAGTTTTATCTATAAAAAAAGAAAGACATTTGACAATATTTCTGCAGACAAGTATTTTAAGGTAAGGTTTGCCAGAAAATTTGTATGAAATCTTTATTTTAAACGTAGGGTAGACCCAAATTTCGTATCTGAAAACATGAACTGTTACTACATAATAGTTTACATAAATGTAAAATCAACAAGTTTTATGTGTATTAACAGAACTAATAGTACATTCTGTATACACATATAGCTAAAAACACTTTAAATGTGTACAGCCACTAAACAGTGGAAGTTTTTGTAACAGTTACTGTTCCATTAAATTATGAATATAGCTCTACACATACAATCAATTTATATTTTTGCTAAGTTAAATACATTTGATGAGGAGTGTCCACATTTGAAGTAAATACCTAAAGATAGAATATTTTTTCGAACAATTGCCATCGGATATCTTTAAATTCAGTAGAAGTTTCTTTTATTAATCTTATATTATACGTAGAATCTGTATCTGTACTGAATCGATCCGTGTAATATCAGGAGGGTAGTATCATGTATGATGTGAACTTTCTTGTATATATCTTAAAGTTCTGACAATGTCTGTGTATTTTGTATCTATGAACTAATGAAAACAATAAACCATTCACAAGTCGTCATTGCTCTTTGAAAGCTGCGAATGTTAGGGAGTTTTTTTGGCCACTTTTCTTGAGACGAATATATAATGCGTAGTTCATTTTCGAAAATAAATAAATGTCTCAAAATATTTATTCCATTTCATTCGTTTTAACTTCTTTTTATGTGTTTTTCGAAGATATGAAATAACAACTTTCAGACTGGCTATCAACTACGATAATGTTGCAGATGATGAAATGAGGTACAGCCATTGAGATACATCAATCAAATTTTTTTGCCAAAGATTATCGAGGAATAGCAACAGCATCCAACGTACCAGGTTTTGTAAACTGATACGAATGTTAACTGAATGGATTATTCTCTGAATTTACATGTAACTAATGTAAAAAAAATCGTGAATTTTTTTACTCTCATCCCAGACATTATTATTTCAAAAAAGGCTATTCTGTAATCAGGAATTTCAATACTTTCTAACAAAAAGTTATTGTATAAGAACAGAAGCTTTGCCTTGATCTTCTAAAGGTGTATCTGAAAAAGTACAGACTGGAGTTACACTTTAATATGATAAAAGTATATTAAATAACAAGCTCTTAGTTATCTAATAAGACACGAACGTTTGAGAGAAATAATTGCAGCAAAAAGTTTCATCAAGCATTTCTAGGTTATCAAATTATCTTAAGAAATATATTGGTCTGGAATTCGGGTGAAAACATCCTTTGCTTTTATTTACAGATAAAATATTTTTGGTTGAAAAGGGTGTCATTCATAGACAGCAAATATTTGTAAAATTTTGAACTGACGTTTATATCATTTTCTGACTCTAACTCTCGGAAAGTCTGAATTTTTGCAAGGGCAACAAGAAAACAGTCACAGCATTTTTATTTATCAACTTTTTTGTAAAATGGAGCTTGACTAAAATATTTTCATCATTTTCATCGAGTTCTGATTTTTTTGCCGATTTTATTTACTTTTTAAGAACTCAATAATATTATTGGTTCTAAAAAGGCAATGCAAGTAATTATCTTTCATGGCAACTCTTAGAGGTATCCCCCAGTCTGAACCTGCAAATGGTCTTTGCCTTAGTGCCATTAAAAACAGGGTTTGAAAGACACAGTAATATATACGTTTTCTTTCAATCATCTTGCTTAGTGCATTTATGAGAACAATAAAACAAGAAAAACTGTATACAGTAACCAGATCACACAAAGTTATTTCATAAAGTGACTGGGACGGACATTAGTACATGTATAAAGTGACTGTGACAGACATTAGTGCATGTATAAAGTGACTGGGACGGACATTAGTGCATGTATAAAGTGACTGTGACAGACAGACTAGCATGTATAAAGTGACATAGTTGCATGTATCCAGTATCAGTATTAGTAATAAAGTTATTTAGTAAAAATGGTGTTTCTCTTTTGTTTTGTAGCAGTGTACAGGCTTGAACTGTTGAACAATCATTGTTTAAGCTAGACCATTAAGTGAAACAAATGTGAAATTGTTGATGTAAACAATACCTTAATTACACGAGCTTTTATTTAGATATAATGGCTAAAACAGACAACATTGTTGACCTAAACCTTGTTTTGACACTTGCTGTCCCCTTGTATTGTACTAAGTCAGGTGTGTTGTTAACACTACAGAAGCAGGGATGAGTACCACTATACATGATGAGTGTGTCGTTACATAAAGTTGAACATTTAAAAGCTCACCTGAACAGCTATTTCTCAAAAACGTGCTTTAAATATTAAGGCCTTTGAAGAAAGATACAATCTGCTATTCTTATAAAATATTCCAAAATGACAGAATTTGATTCTATTATCAACATATGTTTCTATGAAATATTATTCATTTAGTGTGTCATAAGGATTATTCTAACATGAAAAATTCATGCACACTTCCGTTAAAACATGGAAATCTGACGTCACGTTGACGTATTATCTAGTACCAAACTGACGCCAAGAAAGAGTGCTACTATATTTCATCTACTACCTCTTTTATAATTTTTATAAAAGACGTGTCAGAATCGAAATGATGTAACGGAATGGTGTTGGCGCGAAAAATAACTCATTACATGTCCACGCACTCCGCGGGACGTGTTCTTCTCGTATTGTAACACTTAAAACACGGTTACTCGTTGACGTCAGGTCGATCTATTATGTTTAGCTCCATACATGCGCCATGGAATAGTGCTTCCTTATTTCATCTACTTGCTAAAATAGAAGACAATAGCATTAGTAGAACCATGTTTTAACATATCTCAACAATGCATATAGGTTATGCGCAGCGTGTATAATTCACGAAGACGTATTATTTCGTAAGCGTATAGTTTCAATATATTAAAGCATGGTTATGCAATATATAATTTCTTAAATAAATGCATATTTTTAAAGACTGAATTTTGTTATATCGTATTGTATGTTAGTTGATTTGTATTTCATTACTATTGCTAGCCCTGTTAGATTCAAATCTTTTAGTGGCATGATGACGTAAGTTATTAGAAAGTCAATGTTTTATCATGATACGCTTAAAATTTGTCCTCTATCTAACTTTCTTCTAATGAATATTTTGAATTATTAATGAGTATAGATATTCACTTACAGTGAACTCGCTACTTTATGCATATGATTATATATATAGCCTCTCTGTTTGCATACAGCTATTATTTATACAACATGTTGTTGTGGAAACTTTGCCAACCAGTTTGTGTGTGCTTATTGTCTATGCTTCATAGCTCATGAATTTTCATCTAAAATAATAAAACATAAAATGCCAAAGAAAGATTAAATAGATGAAATTCTCGTTTTATCATTATCTGTTTTATCGGTTTGAAGTGATAATGCAGTAACAACATACGTAACACTGACGTCACAAACATCTGGAAATTAGGTTAGACTAGCAGTTTCAGTTGAATTAGTTTCTAGTGCAGTACACAGTGTACTTGAAAAGTACATGTTCGCTGCAAATTAAAAAAAAACATATAGAAAGACTCTTGGAAGGACAGAACGCAACCAAGCTGAATAAAAAGCAGAGTTGAGTATGTTCATGGAAGGTAATGAAGTGTACAAGATCCCTTAAGCGAACTAGCACGGGCTTAAGCAGAAATATATGAAACATTAAATGGACAACATGATTGCAAAGGAACATAAAATATATCAATACTAAGGCTTTTCTACGGCCGTCACAATATTTTGAAGCCATTTTCAGACCAGATTACTTACGTATTATGTTAGTTTTCCATTCTGGTCTGTATTTGATAAGCAGAAAATTAGAATGACACATGAAGCTCGTTGCAAAAATGGTTTCCTTGTGCGCACCATACTTAAACTCGTCATTGGTGTTTTTACCACAGACTGTCAAAGGCTGTGCCACACTTCGTTTCGTCCTCGTTCTTCATGCGTTTTGCCTGTGTGCGTTTGTTGGTCATGTGAACATCCATGTGTGCACTGCGGTGGGTGCGTGTTGGGAAATCTGTGTTCTTGGAACGGGGCTTTTCCTGTTTCTTATTCATCCTTATTTTCTAAGGCATTGAAACTTTCATGCAACTATAAAAGAGCAATTAACAAGACAAAGTATGTCCGAAATAGCACTAGTGGTCTTCTTGTAATGATGGTAAATAACTTTAAGTTGTTGCAGGCTGTTCCACAACACGTTATACCATTTCGTATGTCCATATTGTCTATTAAAACTTTCGTATGTAACAAGGACTATTTACGTCCTTGTATATAATAAGTAGTTAGGAATAATTATTTTGCACATTTCAAGTATCATTTGACATATAGCATGCATATAAAATTCCAGATTTAAAGATGTCAGTAGCTGCTAGATACATTCCGATATGGTCACTTTTAAAAACTTAGGACGTTCGATCACCTATGGCGATCATTGGTAGATGTCTGCGAACATACATTTGTGACTGCATTTGACTAAAAAACGGGTATAAAATGGAAAATGAAGAAATGCTAAGGAAGACTTGCAATAGAGATACAGTCATAATTTGTGAAAATGGACATCATTATGAACATACAGTCAAGCCTGTATAAAGCAGCTAGCCAAGGGAGAGCAACGTGGTTGCTAAAGGCAGATGGCTGTTTAGAACAAGTTGAAATTAGAACAAAAAGTCAGTTTTAATGAAAAATTAGCTGACTTGCTACATAAGACAAGTGGCTGCCTAATACAGGTGGACGCTATGACAGGTTTGACTGTATTTTGTAAAACCATACCTTCCGAAAATATTGAATATCTTCACTGCTACCTCTTTAATTTTAGAGTGGGCGTCTTTAACTGGGAATTACGGAATGAAAGTAATGGTTTAGACAATGAAAAAGGCGTCTGATCTTTTTTTTTTGCATTTAAGTTAGATCCTGATGAAACAATGTACCAAACGAACATTGCGATTGGCTGGTCTTATAACGTAGGTCTATGTTACCTGGATTGGAAACTTTGTTAGATTCCAAGTTACATTTAAAATGATAATAGGTAAAACATGCCCGCAAAATTGTATCACATAATAGAACATCTTGAATCTTGGGGTGACTTTTATTTAAAAACAAAACAAAACATTGTTTATGTGATGTGTTTTACATGTATCTGAGTTGTAGACTAGCTACTAGACTAAAATATAATATTTAATTTTCAGTTTCAAAGTTGTGAATATAGCAAGTCTATATCAACGTCATATAAGAATCAGTTCACTGAAAAATCGGTCAAATAAACTGGCATTTGTTACTATTATATAAAAAATGAAGAAAAATCACAAAAATCTGAAGCTTTGTGACAAATTCTTTACCATCAGTCTAGTGGTTAGTCTACTGAGTTTGCTACGTTCTATTTCTTTTACAGAAAACACTTTCAAAATGAAATGTTATAAACAACAACCATTGCATGCAATGTAAATATCGCTATTGATTTGATGCCAATATAGAAATCATACATGAATAAATTATCAACTTTATAAGAATGTAATTTCACATGTTGTTAAATATTTCATTGCAACCCATATAACTGATTTTTATGTACACCATTTTGCACTTTTAATTTTTGTTTGATTGATATTTACATGTGTTATTTGTTAGACTGTAATTTCACTTTCTGTTTATCAAACGTTGACAGAAACCCTAGTTACATTTCCACAGACACTCTGAAACAATAATTAACTTGGACTTGAATGAGTGCAATAGCTCTCATGTTTGTTATAATTTATAAACAAGTACCAATTGGGTGTTCTTTTACTTTTTTCATTGAAGAGGATACTTTAGACCGAAATCTGTTCCGAATACTAAATATATATCTACTTTTTGCGAACCCTTAAATACTTTCCTTAGCGATCGTTCTTCTATGTTAGACACTGACCAGCAGCCAATTATTCATATATAATGTGGGTAGGAAATTGACTAGAATAAGATTATATTTTTACTGATTGTGACGACAGTTGAAAGCTATTACGTCATACTTTGATCACCGACAGCTTTTTTGTAATAGCTACATCCTGTACTGGATATTATGAAAAACATTTTGTACTAAATATGAGTATTTTTTTTTCGACATTTTTAACACGTTTGTACGAAAACAGACGTTTTAGATAAAAATAGCTATGAAAAATGCATATTAGGAAATCTGTATATAAGTACCTTGCACCGAATTGGTAACAAGTCCAGAAAGCTTAATTATGTATCTTACGCTGTATTCAAGTTCTTACGAAGTTTAGACGAATGGCGAAACACAAGAGTAGATAATAAATTAACCAGAACAGTAATGTCGTGATAGTTAGTTTCCATAAGTTCTCCGGAGACTCACATGTTCTCAGTATTATAAATACCTAAAGTCAAGATAGAAAAGATGCTCACTAATTATCTATATGAGCCGCGCGATGGGAAAACCAACATAGTGGTTTTGCGACCAGCATGGATCCAGAATCCATGCTGTTCGCTAACAGTTTATCTAATTGCAATAGGCTTTGAAAGCGATTAGCATGGATCCTGACCAGACTGCGCAGATGCGCAGGCTGGTCTGGATTCATGCTGGTCGCAAAGCCACTATGTTGGTTTTCTCATGGCACGGCTCATATAGAACACACTTTCCCTCGCCTTATCAAATTTCATAATTCGTAGGAAACTCCCTGATGTCTGTTTCTAAGGATACGGGAAATTGATTTCACGTCTTCGGCAAATCACAATATCTTATTTCAAACCTGAATGTGCCGAAGAAGTATTTTGTAGACGTTTTATCAACGTACTAGAAATCAGAGATATTTTTTCATTTGTTTAACTTCGTACCACACCTATTCAACTGTATCAGTTTTATAAAAGAAGAAATAACAGTTATATAATGCGAAAATTGTTTCCGTTCTTACTTTTACACTCCAGCGATTACAGGAGTAAAGTACGAAAGTCTAAGACACCAAGTTCTTTCTTCTTGGCTAAGTTCTTTTTTTTTTATTTCTTACTTCTAACTTTTCGCTTTGATTTTTGCATGTGCCAATATTTCGTCTGCTCAGACAGCAAGAATTAAGACTTCTCTCCCGGCTTTCGTAGAAACAATATCTGTCATGTTTGTTGTTATCAACGCTTACTCTGCTTAATTTCTAAAATGGACTGGTCCATCATTCAATTTGGACAGTACCACTTATTATCCATGGGGTGTTCACTGAAAATTATTGACTGAATAGCGAACAGCGCAGACCATGATCAGCCTGCAAAGGCAGAATCACTTGCCGCCAGCAGGCTAAAGGTTAAAACGCGCGTTTAGAGCATAAACATTAAAACTGAGAAACTTCCATTGGCTGCAGGAATGTTTTTAAATGTCCGTAACTTACAGCTTTTGGTGAACATTTTCAGTGCTGAATAAATATCAAATCTCTTGTTTAATGAGGAAATATATTAATTCTAACAATTAGTTTAAAACTTCGACCCCACATTGTAGTGGTAGTGTATGACTTAAGTTAATAGGGTAATTGTTTTATACTGAAGTTTAGTAAAGCTGTACTCATCAAAACAAAAGCTGACAACTATTTGAATCCGTTATTATGCCACTATTTTTATTCTGTTTTTTTTTTATCTGTGAACCTATAATGTACCATATTCTCGCATTGGAAGAAATACTTTCGCGTCATTTATCGAATAAGAAGTAAGAAGTGAGAAATTTTAAGTAAGAAATGAGAGGTTCATTTTTGGCTCTCATACTATATATTGCATTTCCATATTGATAAGAGGTTGCTATACTGCAGGCAATTCTGAAACTATTGTAGCATGTCACTACGGCCAAAAGGTACATCCAATCATTTATTGACCTTTTATTACATACACGTGCTACATTGTTATATTTCATATTCATATTTTATATTTTTACTACTGATTCGTATCAAATACATTTCTTTCTTCATCTTTCATGGCACGCACGTCTAAATCCTATCTCAAACCGCTCACAAAAAACCTTAACGTTGACAAACTGACGTCGACGTCAAAAGGCCGGGACGTTTCCCTTTCACGAGGTCATTACGATTGTGCCGCGTGAGGTTTACTTAATTGTTATCGGTCTCTTATTCTCGGTTGCTATCTAAAGTAAGGTATATACCAAAAGCTGATTAAAAGAGTAGCGAAAGAATAATTATTTGATTTTTTTAGATATATGTAATACAACCTTATTACTATGTTTATGTAGGGATGTGAATTAGTTGACAAGTCGAAGCGTTTATGATTTGAGTTATATAATTATGTACATGTATACAATATTCATGTTCTTAGGATTTGCATCACAACTAAAACTGGAATAATGCCCAGCAAAATTGAACCGTACACTTCTAATAAGAAATATTCTAGGCCCGACTGACAAGACATATTGAATCAAAAGGAAATGAAACTTCGCTATGATCTCTCTTATGGGGGCAAGGGACAGTAAATTTGAAAATTCCACAAATAGGCGCTGATACCAGTGCGAAAAAATCATAAAAAATCCATTTTTGTAATTCCAGGGAATTTTTGAGCGGATGTATTGCATATACTTAGCATTTCATCGTGTGACATTTTCAGCCTGCCGATTCCGTTGTTTCTATTAAAAAACGAGTAAAACGCCGGTTGCAGGACACTAAATTTTCAGGCAAAATGGGCAAAAATGCACGCCTTGCGCAACCTGTACCGTATCATCTGCAAATGACTGAGCTAAAACATATGTATAGTTTTAAAGCATGTGACCAGACGAAAATAATGGTGGGAAGAAAAGTGTCTCATAACCGTTTACTTTTCCCGAAAATTTGAGCTGCATCTGGATGGATGGATGACCGTTTCCATTTCGTCTGACTTCCGTTACCTCAGGTAAGATTTTAGACCCGGTCGTTTACACGGAGCTAGGAAAATCGATACAAGCATAATTATATTTATTTTACACAATAACTACTCGTACGTAGGAATCCTCAGTTCTATAAACATCATAAATAAGCAGTTGAATATAAATGCCTTTAAAGTACATCTGTCGATTTTATTTAGAAAACGTACCCGGGCCAAGTACCTAACTGGCCCCTGCCACTTTACTGTCTAGTCAAGAGGTAAGGTCAATGTTTTATATCTTTATGGCTTTAAAAGCTGGAAGTCTTTCTCAGGCTCTTGTACAAAAGAGGCGCGTCCGTTTTAATGAAATAAAAACAAATTGATCGGTCAAATACTCTTTCTGGAATCACTCAAAATGCAGTATAGATAAAGCCAAAGTGGAACAATTCGAAAACAACAAAATTGTACTTTATTTGTCACTTGAAAACGCACTACTATGAGATCTGTTTTCTTATTGCTTGTAGTCTTTGATGATTCTTGATTACTTCTACAGATTAATCATAATGCGTTTTCAACAGTAATTAAAAATGCAATTTTCTAATAGCATGAAGAAGCAATTCATCAGTAGTCCCAAGACAATCTAAACATTAGCCAGTCTCTCAATGATCATGATGTACCTGTGAATATTATAATAATGTCGGCATTAACTGGTTAACATATAAGAACTAACTTGAATAGCCAGGCGACACTTTTATTTCTGAGATGATTTAACAGCGAAGCTTTCCATGGGAACAAAATAACATTGCTGACGTGCATAGTACAATATCTGAATTGAGTTTCGAACCAGGTGATATCAGAGCCTGGAGATAGTTTTTTTTTCAAAAATCGATTAATTACTTTGTAAAGGCCTTTGAAATAGAGTGGACGTTATATTTATCGTTTTGTCTGTGATATAAGAGAAATGGTAAGAGAAATGGCAACTCTCAAACAGTTGCCTTTTTACCATTCATTTACAACTTGTTTTACACAAATATTTTCAGACAGTTTATAGGATTAGAATAGCTTGAACCGGATGGGAAGTGTCAAATCGTATAAAAATGAAAACAAGTAAGTTCTTCTACCCCGAACGATAAAACAAATAATGCCGAAATAGCAACTCTCAAACAGTTGCCTTTTTACCATTCATTTACAACTTGTTTTACACAAATATTTTCAGACAGTTTATAGGATTAGAATAGCTTAAACCGGATGGGAAGTGTCAAATCGTATAAAAATGAAAACAAGTAAGTTCTGCTACCCCGAACGATAAAACAAATAATGCCAAAATGATAATTATGGGAATATGCAGATAACGCAGTGCCTAGGTGTCTACCACAGGTACATTCAGACAGTTGCTTGTATAAACATTTTGTTAACCTGCTTTTGGAACAAGATAATCAAAACATATTCCAGACCTTGCAACGTCCACAGTAAATACTTCTCAACAATATTACATTGTTTGTTTGTTTGTTTTACCGCGTTCGACAGTGTGTATGTTTTTGCATGTTTGCAGAGTCCCCCTTTAATACATTGTTATCATTTATTCTTTATTATGGTGACAAAATAAACAGATACAGTATAAATGTATGTAACAATGAGATCAGGCTCAACTTCAGTATAAATTTTGGTATAAAATCTTTCATTAAACGATTAGCAAGTACAGTAGAATCTCTAATTACGACCACTATAAAATTAAGACCTTCACGCTCATAAGACCGACTTTCTAAAGAACGGAATACTAGTACATGTAATTTGTTTTAAAATTCAATGGTCGTTTGTCCATGATTGCGTAACTAATACTACCATCATTACCAGTCTATATTGATCTGCTCGACTGAAATATTTTCTTTGAAATGTTGACGGATTTTCTGCGTTGGCTTTCTTAAGTTAAACACTAACCATTTATTTGTAAATGCATTAAAACTGTGACAGCTTTTGTTTTGGATTTGTTGACAACAAATACATTTTAATGAATTTTGAATAGTATCTATTGCTTCCGACTTTGCTACTTCAGTTCAAAGTAGTATTCTCTTTTTTCTGCAGGCTTCTATTTTGACGTTCATACTTTGTGTTGCAAGCCCATTCTTCCACTTATGATTCGCACTTTTCTTAAATTATATGGTATTAAAATATGAAATAAGCAAATATCTATGCAAAAGTCAAAAATAAATGTGTGCCGATGATCTGAAATTTCCAATGAATTACTTGCAATTTCTGTTGAATGCATTAGATTCTTATAATGGTAAACGCTGTTTTGGTCCGATGTCAGAATATATTGCGAAATCTGCTTGGTTTATCAGTTGAATGTTTAATGAACCACCTATTCTGCGAGCGGAAGTTATTTCTGTTCGAAATAACACTATTCAGTACCAGAAAACATTATCTGAATAAATATGTATAGAAGCAAATGGTCACGGTCGTTTTAATTCCTTGAAATGTTTGTTTCTTCCCTCCCGGTTATCTGAAGAAAACATTTTTATTTGGCGCGATCGTTCTATAGTTATCATGCCATAATATTTCATACAGCAAATATATATAATTATACCTGGAAAAAATTATCTTTAAAATAGCTCTAACAATCCACCAGTTTTCTGTTAATTTGCCAGTGGATATATATGAAGTTAAAGATGAATAATTCAATGCATAAAACTTCTAAGGTGACCTTATCTGGATTTTTATGTTCAAGTCATATTATGAGGTTTTGCGATGGTATCTCCAAAATGGACAACGAGTAGACCGAGCAAGATTTAAACAAATAATACAAAACAAGACCACTCTGTCATTTGTACTAAAACAAGATCACTCTGTCATTTGTACCAAAGGCGAGTTCCTGAGCCTTTAAACACGTGGTAGAAACATTATTTTCGTTAATGTTTGCCAAAGTGTAAACAAGTTTAACACATCCGGGTTTAATGTTTCTGATGTCACTAACTTTCTGTGTTATTCATAACTGAAAGGTTCGTCAGCCAGTAAAATAACAAACAGTATTTATACAATAAATATAATGAAAAAAAAATAGAATTATAAAATGTCAATAATAAACAACAATTTTAAATATAGAATGTTGTTTATTATTTTCATGGCAAACATAAGTAAATGAACATTGAAGGCGCATACCAGTAAAGTCAGAAAGCAATGAATTTTGTAGCATTATTATTTCCCTAAAACTAACTTTAATATACATTTTACTACACAATATATATATTTCATTAATGAATAACATAAAATTAAGAAGATGTCATGGACTTGATTTATTACAATCTTTACGTCTGTCACAATCATCGTTTTGTCAAACCTTTTAAGATTTATTCATTCTGTATAAATTTAGGGTAGGCTGATAGAATAATTGATTATACAGTTTATTTTTGCTAAAATGTTTAAGACTATTATAGAAATACGTTTTGTCGGTAAGATGATTTGATATTAAAGCTGCTATGCTCTGCTTGTGTCTTCCTTTACCATCTAAAGGCATTATTTTCAGATGAACTATTTATCACGTTATGCAGTTATAGCTGTAAGTTAAAAAAAAGTGGTAATTATGATATTTTAGGACTGGTGCATGATAATAAACTTGTGAAAGATAATACATGTACATTCTTCTGTACGTTTATATTTATTTATTTATTGTATGTTATCTTTAACAGTAGCTCTTGAACATTAAATAGCCACCGGTGAAACATTTTTTCTATATTTCTGTGCTTTAATGCCGTGTAAACAATACATTATTCATATAAAGTCTAACTGCTACAAATTTCAGGGTGCCTAAACGTGACTGAATAAAACATTTTATTATTAAATCTATATCTATAGTCCTTTCCATTGGTCTAGATGTTATCACATGGTCATTGATAAAAAGTCGTATTGACTCAAAGGCGGAGCTAAAAACACGTATTGACCTCCAACTGTGACGTCATCATTGTTTAACGTCGTACACAATTTACTACGAAAGATGACAAAGGCTGGAGATATTTTTTATACTTATAAGTAGGCTGGGTTTAATAACAAAACAATTGTTGCCTTTTATCTTCGGTCAATATGTGGGTGTATCGTTCTGATAAAAGAGATACCGACCGGGGGCGCACCTCACCAAAAGGCAATAATTGTATATTATGATTGAATAAATTTCTTAAATCTTACAGAGACAGTCATGACAAATGTTGTTACACAATATTAATTATGAATAAACACAAAGTTCTAATAAACAAAAAACGTGCATTCTTTTACATTGTAAACAAACGCAGTTATTTTTCTCTCAGAGGAGGGATAATGTAAAATCCATGTCTACAATGTTGCCTTGTCTACCTGATGAAATACAGAAGCGGATCAAATAACTAAAGAGATTAGTAAACCTGCAGTGTATTTATATATCAACTAAAATGTCAGAACTTTATTTGTTTTCTCATAATAAATTTAGATTTTCAAAGGAAGAAAAAAAGAAACAAAAATCAGGTTCAAATACCAACTTTGAAAATTATAAATGTTTCTGGTACTTAACATACACTTAATCAGATATCTAAAGATGGCGAATTTTAATATGCTTATTCCGTAAATATATAGATCTAGTCCAAATGTACAAAATAATTGATTTAATGGTAAATATTTCAAAGGGGGCCTCCGTGGCCGAGTGGTTAAGATCGCTGACTTCAAATCACTTGCCCCTCATCGATGTGGGTCCGAGCCTCACTCGGGGCGTTGAATTCTTCATGTGAGGATGCCATCCAGCTGGCTTACGGAAGGTCGGTGGTTCTACCCAGGTGCCCGCTCGTGATGAAATAATGCACGGAAGGGCACCTGGGGTCTTCCTCCACCATTAAAGCTGGAAAGTCGCCATATGACCTCTCATGTGTCGGTGCGACGTTAAACCCAACCGAAAAAAATATTTCAAAAGCTGGCATAAATTCACAGATGATATTTTCACATTATTATTGTAAGTGAAAAGACGTATATAAGGTCCTACTTACTTCGTTGCAAATAAACAACTAATTACTACTTGTTCTTTTTAGTGCTTGTTTACAAATTACATCAAGAACGAAGCTGAGTGGATGCATTCATTCAAAACCTAGTTTATTAAACTGATGTTTTATATACCGAAATCGCGGTATGAATTCTGTGATCATAATGAGGACATGACGTAAAGTGACTGATGACTTAAATCAAAACTGAAAGTACACGAGATAAATTGCACTCCATTCGTTAACAGAAGCCAATAGATTGGCAATGTGTACAGCTTTGAATAAAATATGTTCAATGTGCAATTGTTTAAAAAAAAAATGCTTAAGGTTTATTTGAAAAGAATGTTTTGTAAGCACAAGAAAAAAATCAGACTTTAACAGATATGCAATAGAGATAGAATGCTTAAAATGTCGCTTTTAAATCCAGTTCAAACCATCTTCCGTTTTGTTTTAGATTATATGATGGCAAGATTAAATTCAATAGCGGCATGTTGCAGTTAAATTTTCAAATTTTTAGCACACAATTTTAATCAGATTGCCTGTGTGATGTATGTATCCAATTTTAGGAACACGTATATTGAACTTAATTCGTTTTAGTAACGCAATGATTTTATGTAAATCAATTAAAATGAAATACAATAACCACTGCTGAACTTCAGAAACAAATGAACAGAAAACACACACTTCTGAATGAAAATAAATATATGAAATCATTTAAACCGATAGTAAAATGATTAAAAGTTACAGTAAAAATAAATTTAACATGTTGGACTTCTGTGCCCGATATGTAAGGGCCCCTTAACTTGAATGTTTTGCCATACGACCCTGTGGGTTCGAAACCATGCTTGCTTTCATGTAAAGAAGCCATCCAGTTAGCTTACTAAATGTCTGTGTTCTACCGAGATGCCCAACCATGCCTGAAATAATGCTTCGAGAGGCACCTGGGGTCTTCCTCTACCATCAAGATCTGAAAGTCGCTATATGACCTACAATAGTGTCGGTGTAATGTTAAACCGAACAAAATATATATTAAACTAACAATGTAATGAAAACGGTAATCTCGTGGTTCTAGTTAAAGTAGACTTTTTCCATTACATATTTTAAAAATTTGTACGTTAATTATTGCCCGCCTGCTATTACAACATGGTTAATCCTGGATTTGTGATTATTTTTTCTTCTGTATATCTGGAGACTTACAGATTCTCACTACTGTAAACAATTCTAACGTCGAAATAGACAAGATGATCGCCAATAATCTATAAAGCACACATTTTTCCTCGCCTCATCAACTTTCATATTTCACAGAAAACTCCCCGAAAGATCTCTGTTTATATGGATACGGAAAATTGATTTCACGTCTTCGAAAAATCATAATATCTTATTTCAAGTTTGAATTTCGGCCGAAGTTCTTCACAATAAATATTTCACAAATGTGCCAGTACACAGATATATTTGTTGATATTCTTAACTTCATGTGCTATCTGACCAATTATATTATTTCACTTTTCCCGAAATAAAAGAAAAGGTCAAACCTATTATCAAATCAGAAACAAAACGCCTTAGTACTCGTACTTTTATGCTCCAGTGATTATAGGAGATAAGTGTTGTTTATTAAACTGGAAACTGATGGCATAAACACTCAATAATTCAAAATGCAATTATATTAATAAAGCCAAAGTAGAATCAATAATAAACCATAATATTGTACTTTATCTGCACTGGAGAGTGTACTTTTGTTAGTTCTATAATTTGCGCTTTTGTATCGTATTTTTTCTAGCATCGTAAGACTCATTTATTGCGATTTCGACAGTACTGTAAAAAGCCAAAGTAGAATCAATAATAAACCACAATGCACTGGAGAGTGCACTTTTGTTAATTCCATTATTTGCGCTTTTGTATCGTTATTTTTCTAGCATAGTAAGACTCGTTAATTGCAATTTCGACACTACTTTAAAATTGCACTTTTCATATTTCATGAGGAAGTCCTCCATTAACATTCCTATATTAGCCAGTCTCTGCAAGATCATTACATACTTGCTAGCATTAAGTGTTATTTCAACGTGCACGAATTACTCTAATATAGCGAGACGACACTTCTATTTCTATGATAATTTTTTATCAAATAAAACAAAACTGCAGAGAATATAATGACAGAAAAGTATACTGAGTTTGAAACCAGGCTCAAAGTATTTGACTGGTTGATTCTTAACTCAAACTTGAAATTGATCAAGGGCGAGACTGAATTTCGAGACTGGTCTCCAACATCAGTTTTATAATATCGAAGCCAGTCTTCTCTCTGAGTTACACAATAATATAGTTTCTCAGAAAAGATGAGGTAATATTAGAGCCTGGCATAATCTTCATTGACAACGAAGATTTAATCAATCTTGTTAAAGCCTTTATATCATAAGTCGTCATAAAACATCAGTAAATATTGAATTTCTCGTCTTCCCTTAAGATTATATGACAATAGAAAATAGAAGCTGGTATACAGTTTCTTTTTTACCATGCAACAGTCACACTTCTTCACAAATATTTTGTAGTAAGACACTTTACAGGTTTATTAAAGTCTCTAACAGATGAGAAGTGTCAGAGATGAGATCAAATCAGTTCCGCAACCCAGAACGATAAAACAAATAATGCCAAATGGTAATTAAGTGAATATGCAGATAATGCGGTGCCTAAGTGTCTAGCACAGGTACATTAAGACAGTGTCTTGTATAAACATTTTGTTAAACTGCTTTTGGAACAAGATAATCAGAACATTTTCCAGATCATGCATATCGTACATACAATTGGATCCTAAGTAAACACTTCTCTACTAGATTACAAGTGTTTGCTTGTACTGTATGTATGTGTGTATATTCTTCAGTCTTTTTGGAGTTCCTTTTAATGATCATAATGCATATGAGAATTCACTAATGATTTGGAATAAGTTGTTTATTAAGATCATTAGAAACGAATGTGTATTTAAACGATACGGTGCCATGATAATGTCTATATTTCATTTGAAAGAATATAACTCCAAGTTGTCCATTATTGTATTTGTTAGAAAGGCATATAAACAATAATGTGAACACGATAAGTAACATATGCAAATGGACTGGGTCACGAGTTATATCAATATCAGGAAACGGCCCGTTCCATGGGTTCGCCCTTATCGAGAAAACGTGAACAACTGACAGAGGACCTTAACCGATTAGTATTTCCTTTTATGTCCATACGATTGCCAAATAATATAACTTAACTTAATCATTTTTATGTTACATTTGTATTTTCAAAAGTTTCAGCTTTTAATCAATTATTGTTGTTATAATATACTACATGTACTAATAACGGCTCAATTTTAAACATGTTACATTCATTTGGTACATAATTATACATTAAAGGAAACACAAATACACTAGGGATCTATATAATTTCTTAACCAGAAATAGAGCCGGAAACTCAATCATGCTACCAACGAAGAGTCAAGATTGCATTTCATAACCATCGCACAATTGTTTGAGACGTGCACGGAAATGGAATCCCGTTTTATTTTAAAACAGGACTTTCCTTACAACATTGAAAAAATATCTTTGTTTTCATGGACATTCTACTACAAACTTCATGTATTAACATCTAGCCGAGATGAAGACACAGTTTCTATGAATTTATTATACAAATGGTAAAGTGAATGTAAATGTGCGATTGAATAACTAGTTAACGAACCAATGACAAGGAAAGAGCATGTAATTTCTGCTGAAAACATCAGATTCTTATAGTGGTAAACGCTGTTTTGGTCCGTACCTTCTTTCGAATGTCAGACCCGATTTAACAGGTTGATTATTAGTTGAATGTTAATAAACGAACCGAGACTTTGCCGAGTGCAAGCAATTTCCGCTCAAAACTACATCGACCTGAGGCTAGTACATCTGTTGTCTTATCAACAAGCAATCTGCATCTGCTTTTAGAGAGACTGCTTGTCAGGGCCGTTCCATTGCAATCACATGTGTGGTTCTTTCTCTGTTTTACCTTGCACAATCGTTTAATGATAATATCACGACATAATGATTGACAAAGTGAAAAAACATCAATAGAAATACTAAACTATGAAAATTTCTCTTTAATAATTGCCCAAACCCTCATACTGTTTTCTGGCAACTCGTGGGTCGATATCTTAAAAAAAATAATCACATAAATAATCCAGCTGTGTTAAAACGTTTAAGGTGATTAAATCTGGGTTTTCGTTTTTAAATCATATTAGCATGTTATTTTTATGATGTGTCTTTAAATTGTTTCGAGATGGGTTTTGAAAAGGACAATTAACAAACTGTGCTAGATTTAAACAAATCATCCAAACCAAGACCACTCTGACATATACCAAAGGAGGGTTTCTGAGCACATGTAAGCGTTCAAAGTTAACTTGATGACTCTCCCGAATATAAATTTCACAATCATCAGTCATTACTGGTGCGTTTTAAATAGCCCTGAACTTGTATTGTCACATTTACCAATATGACATATCAACATTCCCCTTTAACAGAACAAAGATGAGAGTTGAGAAACTTTACGAAATAAAGTTATCAATCTAACTCGGTATTTATATCGAAAGAATGATCGATCTTCTTTATCTCAGATAAAGATAAAACGGTACTCAGTTCTTAATGAATAATGCGAGGTATTTAGGTGTCATAGATTTAATTTAATACATTGCATACGTTTTCCATATTCACTATTTCACTTTAGGAATAGGAGACATTGAGTTAGACCTTTTAAGATTTATTCATTCTGTATTGATATGTGGTAAGCTGATAGAATAATCAATAAAAACTTAATTGCTAAAGTGTATAAGAAATACGTATGTCAGTACGACTGATTATTCAAGCTCGTACTGTTTCATACTGATGTAGATTGAAGAATTGTCCGCGTTCAATATTTCCATGAGTTGCATTGACACCTTTTATCTTTGTGCGAGTTAAACATTCAGCATTAGCTCATAACTGGATTGTACACCTTCTTATGTTTTGCATGCCTTTTTCCTCCATACTCTTTTCGACCTGCTTTTTACTTTTAAATGATTTTGGTAAATTAAAATGGAAAAAGAGATTCGATAAAATTATGCAAATTTCGTACTATATATTTGAATCATATTACTTCCCATTTGTTGAGCGGTAAAACTGTTTAAGTTCGTGACACCTTTACAACTTACTGCGTCCCATTCAAAACGTTCAACCTGGTTAATTATTTCATCTAATGTTTAATATATCAATGACTCGGTGATGAAATTTATTATCAAAACAATTCGATTCTTATAGTGGTTAACGTTGTTGGTGCCCATTTAACAATATTTGCATCCTATCCTAATGCACGCGAGATGAAAAACTAAACATTTAATGAAATGTCGGATTTTAGAACCTTTTTTGACAAAGTAAAATTCAACCTGGTTGAACGTTTAATGAACTAATCATTCGGATAGTGTTTCAAGTTCAAAAACATGTGCAACGAACATCGATTTATCTTTATGTTTACTCTGAATCAATGTACAGAGACACTAATGATCAGGGTCATTATATTTCAATCAAATTTAAGGTTCTTTCTCGGTTATCATAACTAAACATTTGTCTTTGGCGCGAACGCTTAATTATTATCATGCATTTCATAATGTTTGATGAAACAGATACATCGTTAATATTTGTTGCAATTAATTTCACGTTTTCTTGGTAAAAGCTTGGTTTAATTTGGTTTCTTTTTTTATTAATATTATGTACATTAATCGCATACATACGAGCAAGTTTACAATAGAAAAGGATCTGAAAACAAGCTTTCATTGAAAACTTATACTTATTAATTTCCTAATATTTATATTATACGACTTTAATCAGACTGATAATCCAATAGCGCGTAAACCTATCTGCAGGTCCGTTTAAAGATAATGTTGTAAGTTAGTATTTTTATGTAACTCGCAGTGGGATTTTAAATAAAATCTTCCATGTTATTTTCAAATAAGGAACACGAGATGACCAGGCCGGGATTTGAACAAATAGTCCACTACAGGATCATGTTCCTGTTTCATGCGGAAAAGTAGGTTTTCTTCCCTTTCATCTAAATGTAAAAATATAAAAAAAAAAGCATCGATCATTGTAAAACAACACTAACTTATAGACTTTCCATACAACAGTCATGTGTTTTTGGTGTTTCTAAATTTACCCCTTTACCAGAATTTGATTCGTTCGCTAATATGGCCTAATCAAAAAAAAAATTGTTGCAAGATGACATTTGAGAAACTTCACTTTTGTCGTGTTGTGCGACCTGTGGAGTTTCCACTTTTTCTATTTACAAAATCAATTTAACTTGCGTTTTACAACGGCAAATGATTTTTCCACTCTCCATTAAATAAACAATTCTAAATGAATAATTTAAAGTAAATTTCACAAGCAATTAGGTGTCATAGACTTGATTTATTACTTTTCTTACGCCTGTCATATCCATCAAAACTATTTTATGAACAGCAGCCGCTTTGTCAAATCTTTTTAGATTTAATCATCCTGTATTGATCTGAGGAAAGACTGATAGAATAATACGTTCTTCAGTTCAAATTAATGTTTCTATTTCACTTTACCGATTTAAAGGGAATATTTTCAAAGGGCAATTTATCCAATGTTATGCAGATAATAACTATACTACTGACATGGAAAATTATAAATATGTTATGTCTAGTACTTCATGAAGATTGTATATGATACGATGATACGAGGGACGGTCGGAAAATATCAGGACTTTTCATGCTTTTGTTTTTCCACGTGCAGTTACCTACTCATATTATGCATAAGCGAATACTACATTTTATGGCCTATAAATCGGTCATTATATTTTTTAATGAGAAATGTTTATACAAGAAGTTTTGAGCATTTAAACAAGGTAGGTGTTAGGGCTATTATGGACTCTAAGATGGAGGAAAAGAGATCTGTAGTAAAATTCCTGCTTTAGAGGGTGAAAAACCTTGCCTCATTTTTCAAAGGTTGCAGAAAAGTTTTTCTAATGCCTGCATATCCCGTTCAACCTTTCATAGTTAGGTTTCACAATTTAGGGGAGCGGGACAAGCGTTGCTAGGGAGACCAGCTGAGACAGTGAGCTCTACACTGATGGCGAGGTTTTTGTCAACAAAGATCGCAGAGTGACTTGCAGGAGGTAGTTAAACAGTCTAGGATTTGTAAAGCGTCGGTACATCAGGTTTTAAACGTAAAATAGGTATGAGCAAGGTAAGTGCTAGGTGGGTGCCAAAACAGCTGAGAGAAGACCAAAGGGCATCAAGGGTGACCTTAGCAATAAGGTTTTGAACTGTCCTGTCATGGGGATGAAATGCAGGTTCATAATGTTGAACCTGAAACAAAAGCCCTGTTAAAGCAGTGGGAATGAGCTGCATCCCAACCTCCCAAGAAGTTTAAGCTGTCTCTATTTTTGTAGTAGTAACTTTGAAAAAAAAAATCAAAGAAAAATTGAAAACGTTGCGTTCCAGGCTAGCGAAGGAAAACGTCCTTCTTTTGCATGACAACCGCCTTTCAAACTGCCTCATTTACAGTAGAACTTATCAACTCCTTTAAGTGACAAATGTCTCACCCGCCGTACGGCCCAGACCTTGTCCCCTACGGCTTTTATTTGTTTCCAAAACGGAAAAAAAGTATGCTGGAACAAATACGAGACCAGGGCGGCTTTGATTTCTGCTGTAAATCGGTACCAAGCAGTAAGTCTACTTCATAGTTTGCAGAGGGAATACAAAAACTCCTACGAATATGGCAAATGTGTATAAACGTAGGTGGGGAATACTTTGAAAAAGAATAAGAAGAATTTTAGAAGAATATTGAATGATTGCTTAGAAAGAGCAAAAAGTGCGGATATTTTCCGACCGCCCGTTGTATTATGAATACAGCAAATCGTTGATGCAAAATATTCAACTGAATGTTTAATATTTCAAAAGCTGACACATTTTCACAAAAATGATGTTGCTAATTTTTACCCTTTATTGCAAACAAACACAAAGGAAGTGTTCACATTATGATTGTAAATGAAAAGACGTGTAAGTGCAATTAACAGCTAATTAATAGTTGTTGTTAGTACTTGTTTACAAATTACATCAAGAACGAAGCAAAGCGGTTACATTTATCAAGTCCAGGTTAATTATCTAAAGGTTTTTAAATGCCTAAATTGCGGATGACTTATAATATAGAAAGGAAGTAATTAATGACTAAAATTATATTTGGATATAGATGGGTATACAGAAGTTCAAAATATGCAGTCAAACTAGATGCATGGGTCTTCAGAACGGCACTATAACGCATTATAATACATAAATACAAACCCGTGACATGACCATTAGGAATCTCTGTAAAATGCAGAAGAATGTACGAAGTAAGTAATTGTCAGATTTGCGGGATAGATTCCCCTGACATATTTAATGCAATTCTTCATTCAATCCTTATAAAGTTTAGAACTGATCTGTGTTTTAAGTGAATGAATCTACATGCAGCTGTACGTAATTTCATACAACGATTGCATGCAACTGATATTGATATATGTCGTGCTTTGACTAGTTATTATATAATGGTATTGAACTGAGCTATATAAACTCAGATACATGTAAAATACGTATATTTAACCTGGGGCTTTACATGTAAAAGCTACAAGGGATTTTCAGCTTTACTGGTAAAAGAGGAATACTCGTGCCAGATCGGAAAAGGTTTTGACTCGGTAGCTGAGTAAAAACAATGATTTCCCACTGGTTGCAGCACTTTGTTAACACGAATTGAGTTTAAATCACTAAGAGGCAATTATCTGTTATTCAGCTGAGCCAAGCTGTCGCCTTCAAACTAAAAACATTTACTGTTGCAATTTTAAAATAGAAGTTTAGTTAAAACTGACTGGCAAAATTTGAACAATAACATAATGTCAATGATAGATCTATGCAATCTGAGAGGAAGTTTTAACCTCTATACGTACTATGATATGCTTCTTACAGAAGTATTTTCAGCTATTCTGCCACAAGAAAATCATAGATGAGCTGTGCCGTGAGAAAACCAACATAGTGGTTTGCGACCAGCATGGATCCAGACCAGCCTGCACATCCGCGCAGTCTGGTCAGGCTCCATGCTGTTCGCTTTGAAAGCCTACTGGAATTGGAGAAACTGTTAGCGAACAGCATGGATCCTGACCAGACTGCGCGGATGCGCAGGCTGGTCTGGATCTATGCTGGTCGCACACCCACTATGTTGGTTTTCTCATGGCACGGTTCAGATGTTCCTCTTTGCTCCAATATATATCATATTATTTAAACACAAATACTGCATAAACGGAATCCTAATATTAACCCTTAGCCTGCTAAATTTCTAAAATGGACTGGTCCATCATTCCATATGGGCACTACCATTTATTATTCGAAGGGGTTTTCACTAAAAATTTACTGACTGAACAGCGAACAGTGCAGACCATGATCAGACTGCACGGATGTGCAGGCTGATCTTGGTCTGCACTGGTCGCAAAGGCAGAATCACTTGCCGCCAGCAGGCTAAGGGTTAAAAGACGTGAATCCTAGCAGATCTTATAAAAATCAGCTGTATTCACTGTTATTCAGGTCCCTACATAATATGTTTTTGAAATAATGTATTTTGATATAATTTTCTATCTTTCTTTCTTTGTTTATTTATTTCTTAAGCTGTTTTCGACCAGCGAGTAGTCTGGACAATATATCATCAGAAATATATGGCAATAATGGAATAAAATTCAAATGCGTATGAAATTTTTTAAGCAATAGCATAAAATACATTGTACAATTCATCTTCTTTTCTCAAGGTATAAAAAATACAATGTTTTGACGACACTTTTATTCAAAACAAAACGGCGTTGTTGCATCTCAAAATGTTAGCAACGCACTTTGGTAGTCACTACCAAAATGCGTTACACTCAACGCAATTTGGTAGTTTACAAATACGTAGTATCAAAATGCGTTGGAGATGTACACATCCAACGCAAAACGGTATTAATAATAATCTCATGATTTACAAAAAGAATAATTTGTGACGAATGGACATTATTATTTCAAAGAGAGTCATGATGGAACTTAGTCGCTCACCCGACCTTGACCTTTTGACCTTGAAAATATAACGGCCCTAGATTCAGTCAAACAAGGGCCATTGGAAGACACGTGAGAGATGTCAATGCAACTCTAACTTTGACATACTTCGAGAGATATTGAAGGAACTTGGCACAACTGTTCACCACAATTATTTGATGAGTCGTTCGCATGACCCTGGGACAGGTTTCACAAACGCCCATAAGTAAGTATAGACTGTTTGAGATTAAAATTCAGGAGACTCACGAGAAAAGGTCACATAAGACGGGTTGTATAATACCTTTACAAAAAATCTTTCCTACCGGAAATATTTATCTAAGACCCTTTAAACACGCACAAAATTCACCATTTATGTTTATTTGGGGCGTTTAAAAAATATCTAGGTGAAGGACCCACGTCCCATCCTCACAGTAATAATTCCAAAATGTTCGTGCTTTAAAAAATCTCGGCGGACTATTCCCCACCCCCCACCCAACCTCCCCCACCATTTTTATAGGAGACATTCCCTCCGTTTATCTCTCTCTTTTGTTCGTGATGTAGAAATTAGCACACCCCTGATGCAGAAAAAACTACCAAAATACGTTCCATTCCGTGATCCTTAACACATCATATGTACCCTTGCAACGCATTTTGTCGCTACCAAAAATCGGCCGAATTTTGGTAGTGACTGCCAATATGCGTTGCTACCATTTTGAGGTGTAACACGGTGTATTTCATACCTGTGGTGTCAGTAACACCTGCACTGAATGTTTATGTAACGAAGCATCCAAAATCATTTCACACAGACATCGGTACATTGGACACAAGATAACAACAAATGTCAAAACAAAATTCAACTAAAACCTACTTATAACAATAGCGTATACCTAAATCAAAACACATGCAGATCAGTTTTTGTTTACATCAACAATTTGGCATTTGGCAGCCACTTGGTAAAATAACAAGTACTTAAGCAATGTTGTTAACTTTTGTACTGGCCACTTGCTACAAGTGAACGTTTGTGGTTCAACAGTTCAAGCATGCCTTCTAGCAAACACTTTTATCTTAAATTCTTTATGACAATATAAATAACTTGTATGTTGTAGTCATGTGAAAACAAAAAATATACTATTATCACAAAGAATCTGACTGAAATATTTACAAACAAATAGCTAATAAATATTTGCAGTTTTGTGTAAACACCAAGTATTCAAATAAAATACTTCCTTTATTGATAGAATTATAAAAAAAAATGAAACATTACAAATATTTGAAAACTTTGTAATGTATGTTTTTTAAACAAACGGCATTTAAGCCAAACGTTACATTAATTAAGTGAAAGTGTGTGTTAAACCTTTGGTGTGTAGTAGAAAAGTAGCATTTTTTTCTGCTTCGATTTCTTTAAAAAAATAACATATCGTTAGATCAGTAGATAATTTCTTTTACAATATACACTAATCAACTGGATAATAGCTTCACTGTTTACTGCCACCCGCGTTGGCCTCCAATACCTTGTAGCAATGTTTGATGGCGTAAATACATCAATATTTCGGTAAAATTGTTGTTTTTTTAAATTATTGTATTACCAAAACTTGTAACAAACGTAGGCATATGTGATGGCATGAATCAAATTGATAGCAATGTAATTTCTATCGAATGACAGAACTGATTCGACAGAGTAAATTTGTAATCTGTTTGATTAATTAATCCATTAACTATTAATTCACCAATTATTTGGCAAGTTCAGGCAAATTCACTTACAGTGTATGCGTGTGCTCGGTGTAAGCGGGTTTTCACCGATTTTTCAGTCATATAAACGGCGATGTGTACTTGTAGCAGTGAGCACAATGCCCAACTTTATAATGCTGCCTCACTGGAATATCACGCCGTGGACACGTGACATGATACCCCACCAAGTCACATTATACTGACACCTAGAACTGTCTTGTGCCAAGCGAGGAAGCTACAAGGTTTTTAACGTCTTTTATAGTAAGACATGGCCAGGGAGCGAACCCACGATCTCTACTGCTGTGCAACCAAGAATACAGTCCGGTATTTGCCAAATGTTCCTGAAACATGGGTTATATAAACAACAGGCATTATTAATGTCTTCTTTGAGTCTGTATGTAGATAGACTAATGGCAAAGGTCGTTATATTTCCATCAGAACAGTGTTTTCTTTTTCGGTTATCTAAACAAAAATCTTGTCTAAGACGATAACGGCTAATCGTTGCCGTACTGTAATGTTTTATATCCTTTCCACAGCTGTAACGTAATCAAACGTATTAGCGTCTGATGGCCCTTTCACGCTTCCGTAGAATCAACATGTATCACAAGAAATTCATTTTGAAAATATTTCTGAATTGTCTAGGTCAGCAGCTCTCAAATATGGAAATATCTTACATCCGAGGCATATACTGACACTTTCAGACAACATCAAAAAGAACCTTTTGAGCGATTTGACGAAGTTCCAAAAATCTCTATGTGCCCTTTGTGCCTCCGTTACGGACCCCTGTGGGGTTTGTGTTTATTCCGAGTTCAAAATGATTTCGTAGATGAAAAGCTGACATGTCGTGCTAAAGCCCAGGCATTTTCAAATCATTAGAATATGCTAAAAATAGGCTCCCCATTAGCAAAAAATGAAAAGAAGTCCACGCGCATACATTTTGATGGAGTGACCCCTGCGCGTAACCCCTGACTATCGACCAATCCAAAAGTGACTTTCGTTTTCAAGTTTAGCATGTCTACTTTCATTTTTTTTACTTCCGGAAATAGCTGAAGGTCGAGTGACGTCATTTTCTGAGTTGTCGAAAACATGCATATGCCTGGCGAGATTGCATAAAAATGTGCCAGCTGTCCTGAGGATATACCCTTAAAAATTTGCCTAAGACTACATTTTAAATGTTGCTTACAGATTCGTGTTTCTTGTTCCATTAATACGCATATAATTCAGATAAATTGAAAATGTAGGATTGAGAAATATGGATTTTACATGTCAAATTGTGGTAGAAGCATAACATAAAATTATGCAGCCTCTGTATGAAGATGTAGTTGTTATCTATCGTTTTAATGATGTTCAAAATTGACGTCTTAAATATTCCATCTAATTGCGTCCCTTCAATAAAAATTGTCTTAGTTGCAAGGCTTAAATTTTGAAAAACTTTTCAAAATCAAGCCATCAATCAAACTTGCTATTTAAATAGAAAGCCCGTTTTCTTTAAAATAGTGGTTCTGAATGAGTTATTTGGGGTCAATATCACCAGCAATTTAGCTGGCATTAGCTTGATTTTATCTGTGACATTCATCATTTTAATTTCATACGAGCGGCAGCTATTTTCATAATGGATAAGGACGTTATTGATAAAGGGTTGGAAATTCACATTTCTTATG
Organism: Mercenaria mercenaria; assembly: GCF_021730395.1. NCBI lineage: Eukaryota > Metazoa > Mollusca > Bivalvia > Venerida > Veneridae > Mercenaria > Mercenaria mercenaria. The sequence continues at coordinate 27,149,376 of NC_069369.1, forward strand.
GAATGGTTATTTCAGTCATTTAATAGAATACATTAGAAACACTTCTTTACGTAATTATGACAATTTTAAATAAGATTAACTGCTATATTAACAAATGTGTTATTTCTACCACACAACTGTTAGATAGCTATAAATTACCAAAACAGTCTCCGTCTTTGCACTTAAAAATGAAAAAAAAAAATCATTAATGGCTTTCCGCGAATCTGACATTTCCACAACACTGATAGATGGGAATTACACCGGAAATTAGATGACAAGTAACGGACACGCGAACATAATTGTGTATGGTTTGCTCTATTTTTTCCGCCAGTAAGATGAATGTGAGTTTGGTGCATACTATGATAACATTATTAGTTTACAAAAAAACACGAAATAAACTGATAGAGTTAGCGAGAGTGTTGGTATCTAGAAATTGTGGGGCCCATTCCACAAAGCCAACTGACGGCAATGTAAGAACTGAGGAGTAAGGAAGTGTTTCACCATATTAAGTAAATTCTCGATATTTCGAATCGGAGCCGAACAAAAATAACATATTTTTGTCCTAAAATTGAATTAACGACACTCTTAAGTAGGATACAAGTTATATCCTATTTGAAAGAATTGTGTTTTCAAAGACCATACTTAGGAGAGAACCTAGGATGAAATAGACAAACTTTTGTGAAACGAAACTCAGTTGTCAATTTTCTCCTCTGTATTAGTAATATACTATTACAACAACCTGAATATGAAGGCGTTTGAATCATGTATGGAAATATTCAAAAAGCAGAGGACTTGAGACATTGGTTAGTTTGACTTTTTGCTGTCATCATATAATGACACATGTACACTATAAAAGCTCTTATACTTGCGCAATTCATGTACATAAAATACAAAGTTACAGTTTTGTGTAAGGCGTATGCCATTGCCTCAAGATAAGCGATAAAAGACTCATTTTACAGCTAGAGTGTCAGTTGAAATATAAAACTGCTTCCATGATTAGAAAATGCGATTTTAAATGTATTTGATAATTGAGTTTTCAAATTATAGTAACTCAAAGAATAATTACACATCAACGGAGAGATAATTGTTCGAAAATTGACAAATTTGTTGTCCATTATATAATATGCATGTCAAAATTTTACGTCTCCTGCAGGGTGTGTGCATAATAGCAATTTACGTATAAGGAGGGATAGAATTTCATTTAACTGCTCTTACATCTATTAACCGCTTGATGATAGACAAACACACGTAGATATAACAAGCTACATTGTAAGATTTATCAAACTGAACAAAAATCATTAAGTATACTATACCAGCCGCACTTATTCTTAACCTGTCAAAGAGGATAAAAGATCTTTGAGCAGGCAGCTGAAAGTAGCTATTTATCTTCTTTGAACGTCCTGCAGGGCCCGCTTTTAGTCTAAATCTTAGACTTGAAAGGCAAATATTCAGTCTGCCGCTAATTTGGTTTTAGGAAATTTAGATAGTTGCTGCAACATGCGCGTTCATGCAAACATTCATAATAGTCTGTTCAATGAGAGTAAACGAAAGTTTTGCATTTTAAAATCTAAGGCAAAGTTTCATACTTAAAACGTTGCTGATTACGGGTCCTGTAGTTTTCTACTGATGAACAAAAGCATGAACATTTTCGGTCAGGAAACACGCAGCTTAAATTGGTACCTTTGCAGATACAGAGCGATTTGTCGAAAGGGCAAGAGCGAGACAAAACCCCAAGAAACAAAGTACAACTTAGTTAAGCTTCTTTTGAATGACAGCCTTGTTTTTAACGTACCTTTTGTGGAGCACCGATACACACGGAGGAATCAGTATTGATCTATCATATTCGTGGAAGACACTCGTGAGTCTCTTAGAAATTTCCAGTTTCTGGACCTTGAGTTTATGCACAGTCCTCTGGATTAACAGTCAAGCGAGCGCGTTACCGCTAGATCACTGTTTTGCAAAATATTCTGCATTGCTGATCTTCAGTGTCCGACTATGTTTCTTCGCCGATATTACACAATGAACATAATATTTATATACCATTAATTTCAGTAAGTTGGTAACTACTCGGGATAAATTTGAAATGTTTCTACAAAGTGTATGAATTGGTTGCACAAATGAAGTTGTAAACTATAACATGGTGATTTATAAAACTAAAATAACTGAATAGATAAACTACTGTGAAACACTTCTTGAAAATCATCAAATCATAAGCTAGCTCGAGAAACGTCACATCACAACAAGTCCATGCTTCTAAGTGTCTCTTGCGAGCCTGACATTAACTTTTCCAGATTTTGATCAGGGCTGCCTAGTAAGGTTCAAGCCAAAAGTTTCCATTGTTTTACGACAATCTAAGTTAACTCCTAAAATTGCTCAAGTGTTTTACTTATGTCTGTTTTTACTACAAACATAGATAATCTCAGTTAAGCCGGAATTTTGCTGATATATTTTAAAATTAAGAAAACTATTTAAAAAACATTAGATACAAACGGCTAGTCTTTCGGTAGGCAGACTAAAGTCACCTCTGCTCATGCTTTTTATATTCAAAGGTGTCTTGCACAAACTTACTCATTCCCATGACTGTTATTTTCAAATGATAGTTTTCATTTCTCTGTACTTGGACTATCGCAGTCTCATCTCCAAGTTCTGATGTGTCTATCTAAGAGATAATGGTACACCAGGTATGTTAGTTATTTCCCAGAGCTCTAGATCAGGTCTGTACATTCTCACCTAATGACTGTATCTGAATATCTCTTCTTCAATGTCATGTCCAGCTTTGAAGTACCGATGTCTATACATGCAATCTATCCATGTTGTATGAATGTTAATGGCTATTTTTTGCATTACACCAATAAACGTCATTTCTTGTCTTAGATCACATTGTTATTCAAAGGGAGCAATATATTCTCATAAAAATACTATTCTGTTTTCTCTTTTTGCGCTAGACATGAATGCAAAAAGTAATGAAATTATTTTAGACTGTTAGAAGCATGTTCAAGTCATCCGGAAAATAACAGAGATTTTATAGATAAATACGAGGAAAACACAATGAAAATCAAGAGGTGGTAATAAATGTCAGTTTGTGGAAATAACTTCTTGGAAGTACTTAATTATTGTAACAATAAAATTGTAGAATATGACGGGAATATAATTTTGTTGCAAAATCCTGGGATTCAGATGTCATGCATACAGAAAAAAACATTCACAATGTCTATCAAGAAATTTAATGTATGATTTTTTTAAATTGAAATTGATGCGTTTTTATAAAAACATAATTTACTTTAATGATTCAATTTTGAAAGAATTGTGTTCAGAGCATGCTTTCCACGCCGTAAACGTAATAAAACGTATTAGCGTCTGATGGCCCTTTCACGCTTCCGTAGAATCAACATTTATTACACGAAATTCATTTTGAAAATATTTCTGAAATGTCTAGGTCTGCATCTCTCGAATACGGGAATATCTGACATCCGAGGCATATAACTACACTTTTAGACAACATCAAAAAGGACCTTTTGAACGATTTAACGAAGTTCCAATAATCTCTATATACCCTTGCTCCACTATGAACCTCTACAGGATTTGTGTTTATTCCGAGTGCAAATAATTTTTCGTAGATTTAAAGCTGATATGTCATGCTAAAGTCCCATTAAAAATTTCTGAAAATTGACTTTCCATTAGCAAAAACGAACACAAAAAGCAGTCCACGCGCATACATTTACACGGAGTGACCCCTGCGCGTGACACTTGACTATAGACCAATGCAAATGCGACTTTCGTTTCCAAGTTTGGACTATGTACTTTCATTTTCTTTACTTTCAAAAAGAATTGAAGGTCATCTGACGTCATTTTCTGTGTTGTCAACCTGGCGAGATTATATAAAAATGTGCCGGCCGACCCTGGGATATAAATCTGGTGTAATATAAATCTGGTATAATGATACTGGGGGACCTTAGTTGTCTTTATTCCCAGCTAGGTAAATAAGATCATTATACCATTTTAAGCTTATCTAGTATAAAAGTTTTAATTAATCTTCTATCAGATATTTTAACTGCCGTCAATGTTATAATACAATGTATAGGATAACACCAGCTAAAACATTTGACAAAGTGGCTGTTCTGCATAGAATACGAATGATGAATGGGACTTTAAATTCTAAATGACGTCGGATATATTATAAATCAAGGCAATGACACTTAAATCGCTGGTGAAATTGACTTCAATTAACTCATTACAATATATTGAATTACATTTAAGCACATTTATATTATGGAAAACTTATTGTTATTATCCATTCTTCTGTTATGAATAGAGGATTAGATTGATAAGTTGATTTCTGTGCTTGAACACAAATGTTTGGCTTTAAGAGAGTAGATTAGTTCGAAATGATTGTTGGAAAAGTCATTATAAACTTTAAAGAAAGCATCTCTCATTATATTTACATATTCTATTTTGACAAAATGAAAACAACAATTACCTTCACTGGGTATAATGTGATGGTATTTTCACAAACACGTCTACCCTTACACATTCCGAATACACTGATAAACATAAGTAATTAAAGAAAACAATGGTTGATCTTATTAAAAGTAACAACCTAATACAATAGACCTGGTAATGAAGTATTTATCTGATTAAATGTATTTTCATTTTCGCAGGTATGTCACAAGAAAGCAGAGTGGTGTTTTTGTTGTTGTTGTTTTTCAATATCAAATGACACATTTCAGCGACCTTAACCATGCGGCTATGGAAGTCCCCTAATGTAATTTGTAATTGTTTCATTAAAATGAACCAAATTCAGATTAATTGTTTGCGAATGGTTTTAAAATGCTTTAATAATTATTAATATATAATCTGTCTTAATCCAATACATTTGCAGTAATATTTATGCTGAAAACGATCGTCTTTGAGATTGGCAACGGGTGAATTATGCTCCACATATATTGTACCTAAGTGTAACGAATTAAGAAAGAAATCTCTACAGGTTCCTTCTCTTGCCATTTTTCGAGGCGACTGGGGCAATATTTTCTTCTCAACTTTTTCGAATTTACGCTCAAATGTTCGGCAAAACATGTTTGAGAGAAACCTGTAACTGAGCAGATTTGTCGCTCCGTACTTAGACGGATTCTATTCAATCAGTTCCGCTTAAGTCGATGCTAGAAGTGTGGATGGAAATTTGGGGAGCGAGGAGTTTTACGCATTCAATTACCTCTCATGAACAGACTCAATTAAACCGAGACCGCCTACTTATCTCAATATAGACAGCGCAAGTATACGGATCGCGTGGTCTGACTTCGATTCCAAGGCGAGGCGTATGTTATCCTTGACGATTTGATCAGACATTGTGTCTGAAGTCACTCCGTCCTCCGCACCTGATTCATGTGAAGTTGGCAGCTACGTGCAGATAACAAGTTAGTACTTGTACAGTAACACTGGTAAGCTTAACTGCCTGTTACATAACTGATTAAAATACTGTTGAAAAACGGCGCTAAGCCCAAATAGAAAACAATCAGTCCGAGTCTATCATAAATTTGCTTGGTTGCCTTCAATTGATTTTCTGGAAATCTTTTATAATACTCAGTGATTTATGAAATTGATTTCAATATCTGCGTATAATTTTCGTTATAATAATTGATATACCACAGTTATATAACAACATGAAGGAAACAATCACAGAAGCAGAATATTACTTTTCTCCCTCCATTTCCGTATCATCTAATCTATAGTCAGCATATAAAATATTTACGGGTCTTTTATGTCGATTTATGGTACAAGAGCTTTTACAACCATTATCTTGTCTTAGACAACGACGATATTGCAAGAATGTAAAATCAGCTTAATTTCGTCTCAGATATGTATAAGGCTGAACCATTATCCATGATTTGAGCAGCTGTACTATTGTCGCCTAGCTATTTCAGAGTTTACTGCTTCTGCATATATGTACATGTATGTAAAATATCACCAGGTATATAATAATAGAAGGAAGTTAGCTGACGTGCGATTTCCTAGATACTATTCTTGAAGCGCTTCTTCAATGACTTACCAATGAAATTGTATACAATAAAATGCAAACTTATGATATTTGCAACAGTTTTACTTGCAAAAAATACAAATATGTTCATGATTAATGACTATGTTATTCATTCGCCTGAATTCTAGCTTTCCCATTTAGTCAATGGTATAAGTTTCTCCAAGTTTTCGTACCAAAATCTTTTATGTTTAGTTGCTAGTTCGGACCTCTGACAAATGATAATGATTTCATTCTAATCGTCAAGGTATGGGGTAGAGGGATTTTTTGTCATTTTCTGCAGACACCAGACCAATCACATTTATTTAAGGTGGCTTACAGGTGAACTTAAAAACAAATATCAAAATATTTTATTTGTTTGAAGATGTAAAACCAATGTTCCGTATTCTTACAAACAGACGTCTATCAAGGTTTTTTCCTATTAAGTATGGAAGTTGATGAGACTAGAAAAAGTTCTTGCTATATAGATTATTGCCGCCGTTCGTCTTGTCTGTTTTGACATTCCGGAAACGGACTCTACAGTGTTCATGAAACAATCAAGCCACAGGTCATCAGAAGTGGTCTATCCAGGAAACGGACTCTACAGTGTTCATGAAACAATCCAGCCACATGTCATCAGTAATGGTCTATCCAGGAAACGGACTCTACAGTGTTCATGTAAGAATCCAGTCACATGGCACCAGTAATGGACTATCCAGGAAACGGACTCGATAGTGTTCTGAAAGAATCCAGTCACAGGGCACAATTAATGGTTTATCAAGCAAAGTGCTTATAAAACTGCTACGTAAAGGTAAGCAGGAAGTAAGCCACAGGGCCTCTGGTTGAAAATGTATAGGGATTTCAGTGGTGTATATATCCTTGTAAAGTGGTCTTTCATTGGTCTAATATGTGTTAAATGTGTTTGAAAACTATCTAATTTTATAAATCAAAATTCTAATCCATGATTTCTTATGCATATTTTACCATTGGAGCATTTTCATGAAAAATAAAAAAAAATCACTTTCGGACTATGGGTTACTGAGTTCAAAGAGAAATAAGTACCTAAAAGCAATGGTCAACAGGTATATTTCTTGCAGTTTTATGATAGGCCTTGGGTAGTTATTTCATCCTGAGTAGGTGGTATCAAAAAGTTTAAATGTTTATATATATTAAATATTAGGAAAGGCCTATGAAAAAGTAGTTTGTTCCCCATTACCTAAACACGCCTTAGTAATGCTTTATTTTTACAATTTGCATTTGTACTATGAATCTGCTCACTGTTTGCAGTGCATTCAGGTGTTATAAAAGCATCTGTAGCATTAATATCTGAATAAGGTCACCACAAATGAGAATAGTTGCGTTGGATATTATTTAAATGTGTACGTCGATTGATCAGCATGAAAAATGCTGATCGTTCATGGATCATGATTTGAAGTCCACGCAGCCAGCTTCCAGAGTAATAGAAAAGACAAATTTCTGGTAATTCGCAGATATTGAGCATAATACCGTGACTGGCCCATTCTACATGATTCTGTACAATTAAAAGTAATTTGACATGCACATCGATGAATAGGGATGGCATTTCTGTCAACAGTATGGGTGTACTGTAGTAGCTCATTTTATGAGCAATGATGTCGGAATTAGTCGCCTATCACGTCATGGATCTTTTATTCATGATTACTAGTATTCGTCGATTTCATTATTATTCAGTAATTCTCTAGTAAATAAGCTTACACAAATGAGTATAAATAACAATTTTGTTTATCATTTTAAAAGTAATTTAATACCTAATCACCTACATAATACTGACAAAATATTGATTAATAAAAAATAAGTTGTAGCAGCAGCTAGTGCAACTATCTTTGTTGCGCAACTTTTCTAAACAACGCTTTATTTCCACAATGCCGTAAGTCCATATTTGGCAAAATTAAGATTTTAGTGCATTAGGTATATCTCTATGACCTCTGTATGACGGTGATTTTGTAGCCTTGTAGAACTAAAATAAACAGGTTAAATTTTAATTCAACAAGACTGTATGTAGTGTAAAGTAATTGACACTCAAATCTTTAAACGTCATTTCCCAATACTACTAAAAAGCTAGTTACGGCATTGTGGAAATAAAGGGACGTATAATAACTGTAATCTGAAGAATTATAACACATCAAAGGAAAGTTAATCGTTCTAAACATTTCAATTTTTTTATCCATTATATTGCGTCTCCCACATAGCCTTTTTTTACATGTTAGCTTTTACACCCCTTTTCTTTACCTTCAAGTAATATGATTTATTTATTACATTTTATCATGTCCAAACAACACAGTATTACTTTATTATTAAATACTAAATAAAATAATCAAGGCAAGTAACAGACGCGGAAAGGACTTGCCATGATAAATTGTATGAAATCGATGAATAAGGTGCCATCAAACTAATTTTCAGTCAAAATAATTGGATGGAGTCGAATATCTGGAAACATTTAGCAAATGAGGCAACCCGCATAATGACACTATAGTAGAAAGATATATCAAACAGATTGCTTCAATACCTGAGATTAGTTTGTTTTGAGTGTGTATCTTATACGAGTTTTATCTAGAAGAGTCTAAACTTACATTCTGTTTTGCTGGTGAAGTATCGCTGGAATATTTGATGGAAGAGCATGAAGTCTTTTGCAACTAAAGGCAGATACAGAAGGTCGGATGAGATTCTGCACAATACAGACTTCACGATTTTAACACTTGCCGTTTTTCAAAGTAGTAATTTTCAGTTAGCCTTAATAGGAGAAGCGCCAACTGCGGCATTTTGAAAACTGAAATATATACTTACCAGGCCGAAATTCGTTTAGATCCATTGATGGTAAATCAGAAATTTTGACTACGACTTATAAATGATTGTCATCTATTTGCTCTAGTTTTGCTGTCACAAACATATTCTTCTTTATTGACGTAAAATACAACAGAACGTATTTAAGGTTTAGGAGTATACCACCAAAACACAGAAAATTTTGATAAACGAACAACATCGTTAACAATATTTTAACTGACCATTACATGTTCTGCCGTACTGTCCCGTGCTTAAAATATTCTGAAAAAGTTGTCCCCCTTTGAAAATGAATGCCATTTGTAAAGAAATAAAAATAAACAATTGCTGTAAACTGTGTTCCACCTTGTTATGTGAAATTTCAACACTCGCACGCTATTGCAAATGCATCAAAACAAACTTGTGTAACAGTTCTTTGAAAATGGTGAGTTTTTAAAGGCGTTTGACTGTCCGGAAGACGGACCCCTTTAGGCAGTCCTTTTCCGGAATTCAATGTTTATATCAGTATACTGACACATGTTTTGTAGTTTTTGTAATGATAGCGTATATATTACTCTACAAAACAAAACAATGAATACACTATGTCCATTATATAAAGGTACTTTTGTGTCTGGAAGGCTATCTGATAGGAAAAATGAGACGTCGTTGGTGAACAAGTGTTTCAAATTGAACCTGACAGACACATTTCTTACAGTGTAAGTCTTTTGGAAACTAATAGCAGTGTCTGACAAGAACGGATATTACGCAAGAACGCAGTTGTAGAGACGTCGATCCGCCCATCCGGTATTCTGTCAGGCATTCACAGTTGTTCATGTAAACATTTGACCGATTGTTCATTGTGATGATGTGTCTGTTTATTTGTCATTCAGTTTCCGGTATAATTATTACTATGTAACATGCTAGAAACGGCATGTTTAATAAAGACCATGTTTGTGAGAGCCAGAAAAGGTTTTTATTTGCAGTTTGCCATTATTAAAAGTTTGAAATAGATTGCACGTGAAACTAGTGGCTTCAAAACCTGTTCGTATGTGGTGTAAGTATATGGTAGCACAAAATACTATTGATTGTCTTTTTATTAGCAGCATGACAGAAGCTATGTAATGAATTATAAATATATTAAACTTATACCATGGCAGAAATTGTACATTAATAATATACTTCCCATTGGACTCGTACCACTTACGAGTTAGTTAAATCACTATAGTTAGTTATGTAAGCTGCCAAATACAATGAAGGATGAATAGATTATAAAAATAGCTTACAAAATAGTTGCTTTTCATAAACTTAAGTGATGAATGTTACACAAAATTTTAACTGCCGTAATATATCAATTCTATGACACATAAATTGCTGATGAAATCACCTTCTTGTAATAGGGTACCACTTTATCCCAAGGTTGTATGAAGGACATTGACTTTTATTGTATTCATCCTTTCTTACGTAATGAATAATGGCTTGAAATGAAAACTTCATTTTCTATTGAACAATTGCTTTTGCTATGTCTATTAAAATGTGACGATTTGGCGGTTGATCTCAAAAAAGGATAAAAAACAACTATAAATCATATATGTTCTAACAATTTTGAACATTTTGACAAAATGAAAATAATTATGTACCTTGAGTTAACAATGAAATCGAAAAAAAAAACAAATATCATTTTAGCCGAACTTGATACATTGCAGGAAACGTACTTCATTCTACATTTCATACGGCTAGTTTGATAACTCAGTTTTGTATAGTTCCTAAAAATTCCTTTTGCTTTAAGAAGTGTAGATAAAACACAATAATGGACATGTTATCATTAATCATATCAATTAAGAATATCACAGAAAAGTAGTGACTTTATATCCTCCCTCAACCAGTTACAAATATACTGAACAGTAGTATGTGTATAGGAATTCCCAAGTTTTCCTAAAAGCTTTTAGTACTACCACGGCAAGTTCTAGTATGTGACAGATTGATCATTTGTTTGAATTCTTGTATGGTCTGAATGTGAAACTCTGACAACAGAGGGTAACGCTTGTCATTCTATGATTGTAGTGTTCGAGATATATCAAGCCTTTGAAGTGATAGGTACTTACTGGCGAATAGTAGAACTATATTAATTTTGCCAATTCGATTTCATTTTCTTCATTTATAGTTTGCTTATTTCTGGACAGAAAAAAGCGGGAGAAAATATATTTATAAAAGCGAGGATAAAGAGCGAAATTTGTTATAAGAGCCCCTCCAAGGACTTTTTCTTGTCATATGGTCCATATATAGGGATAATGGTACTGTCACCAGCAGAATATCTCTGACGACTCGCATATATAAGACATAAAATGATAACTTCCAATTAATGAACTTCTTAATCACTGTTCCATTAAGGAAAGTTTTACATAAGGGCTGTTGCCTTACTTTGAGCAAATTATTTTAACATATGAGGAAGAAACATTGCGTTAATAATTTTGTCTTTTCATTGTAATCTATTTAACTCTTTTGTCAAATTATGATACACTTTGACAAGAAGGCTTGTAATTTCTTCTTAGACAATGATATTATTTTCAGGTCCTTGATATTATTATATATATATATTGTATGCATGTAAGTATGACGTCCAGGTATTTCAGACCTGTTTTGGTCTGTATGTAAGTGTTTATTAATGCACACAATAATCGAAAGAAGACTACCGGACTTTAAATTTCCTTGGGTACTTTTGTGTATATGTTTCTGTAAAATACCTAAGATATTTAAAATGTTAGAAAAACATACGTAAATTAAAAACTCAAACCCGATTTATCTTGGATAAGATATTCAATTATCTACATTTACTTTTGACCATAAATCGGAAGAAGATGAAACGCTGTAAACGAAATTCTCTTAACTTTTGTTTTATTTCCTTGTAAACTAATGTACAGACAGGATATAAAATATTTGCTGGGGTTTTATGTCCACTGATGATGCGAAAGCTTGTACAAAGGTTGATAATTCTACTTAGACAGCTCGAGCCGTGCCATGGGAAAACCAACATAGTGGGTGTGCGACCAGCATGGATCCAGACCAGCCTGCGCATCCGCGCAGTCTGGTCAGGATCCATGCTGTTCGCTAACAGTTTCTCCAATTCCAATAGGCTTTAAAAGCGAACAGCATGGAGCCTGACCAGACTGCGCGGATGCGCAGGCTGGTCTGGATCCATGCTGGTCGCATACCCACTATGTTGGTTTTCTCATGGCACGGCTCATTTACTATCCTGTTATTGTCGTCTCAGACAAAATATGGATGATACAAACGCTGGCTTTTGCATGAAAGCATATGTGCACTATCAGCAGGTATATAATAACAATTGGAAGGCTAGCAGACATACGATTTCTTTGGAATGGTCGTTAAAACGCTTCTATAATAGATAAGCAATACGAAATTGTAAACGGAAATTGCAAATGTGTTATAAGCACAAGATTTATTTCAGGAAATAGCACATAAGTCACATTTAATGATTCTTAATTTGATAGAAGTGCATATTCAATGTCCTGGTAAGAAGACATTTTTTTTGTAAATGATTCGATTCCCTTGGTGAATTACCTATTCTTTTCTCCTCTTTAAGGTTATTTGATGGCAGTGGTTATTTATATGTAATTTGATAAAATTAAAAAGATGTGGCATATCACTGGCACCAGACCAGGATGGTGGTATTTGTTCACGTCATACCCCCACGCCCCCCTACCCTGCCCCCACCCCGTATGTAGTGTAGAGACATGGTAGTGAAAGAGGGGAACATACCTACCCATTTCAATGACCCGCTTCTGGCTTAATACGCGGGATGTGATGAATAATGAAACACTGTTGCTGTTGTTTTTTGTTTTTGTTTTTTTAATCTTGCGCAGGTCATTTTTCCAAAATCTACTTCTCTCAGAGAAATACTGTATATTTACGTCAACGTTATATTCTTTCTATTACAAACTACCCCTAAAACAAACGGTTTAGATGACGACGGATATTCTGGTTAGCTGATGTGAAAAGGTGTACACTAAAGTATGTATATGCAACTTAGTATTTTCCCGTTCATAACCATGTCTCTGAACTACATACAGGGCTAGGATATGACAAATACACAATGCCATACTTAGATGATATTTTCTTTCTGTCCTGGTGCCAGTGTGGCGTACAACTTCATTTATCAACAGATATCTTCATTGCAAGACAAATCGACAATGAATTCTGTTATCAAACTCCAACTATTGAAATAAGATATTATATTTTTCGAAGACATCAAATCAATTTCCGTATCTGTAGAGACAGACGTCTATCAGAGATTTCTTTGAAATATGGAATTTGATGAGGCGAGAAAAAATGTGTGTGGAATATCGATTATTTGCGATCGTACAGTTTATGAAAACTTAAGATGTTTACATAATTGAGAGCCGGTGAGTCTGGAGGCTGTAATATATAACAAAAATGATTATTTTTCAAATCCAGGGTTGATCCTGGCCGATGCAAGGGAACTATATATATATTAGATACAAGTTCTGTGATAGTTCAGATTCAATTAAGACGGTGTTAATGTAAATATTACCCTCCGACATTGCGATCTCGACACCGATAAAAATAACTGATAAATTCCTTTTGAAAATGATTATATATACAAGTAAACTTATTAGAAATGGTAAAAAGGTGTCAGTAGGGACTTAGCAAGTCCGATAGTCGCTTCCCAGAACGCCTAGATTATTCCTTTTCCAAAACCTAAGTAAAGTTTTGAGAAGAATTTTCGCTGGATTAAGACTTGTGGACGTCCTCACAGACAATTGAAAGTGGATAAAATCGACGGAAACTACCACATATTTGTTTATACAATGGTATCAATATATCTAGCTTTCACTTAATTCACATTTGACCCGGGCGCCGTGCGATAAATTAGTCTAAATTTGGCATCGTAGGTGGCTACGAGCTACGGTGTATGTGTTCACATTAAATACGGGCATCGTGCCATATCTTCTTTTTTTTTACGTGCTGAAGATGACCAATATATATAACCATCTGAAAAATGTTATGCCATATAAAGGCCGCCGCACGGAAATGATGTGGCCGCGCGATGATTGCTCAATATCCATGCAATTTCATTCAGTACTGCAGCAAAAGGAACCTTGTGGCAGCTCTGCGAGTGCCGTGCGAAGGTCTCAGGTGTCTACAATCTCCGTACGATTTCTTTTAGGCACTTTGTCCACGGAATATCGTGCGTTGGCTGCACGATCAGCGCATGGCCTCCTAACGATGCCTGTGCGGAGATTGTGCAATGCCACCTACGACATGTCTACGGTCTACGGGCTTTCAATTAATTCAAATATGTATAAATTTTCGCTAAACAAAGTCGTAGAGGCTGCGGAGCCCGTACGAAAATCGCACATCCATACTGCCGTCCCCCTCCGCCCTCCCCCACCCCCACCCCACTGCCTCCGCAGTCACACAGAAAGAAGGATACGGGCAGTCTACGGGTTCTGCAGACACATCGTAGGCCATAGATAAACTAGGCATTGTTGGTTTATTTCTCAGCCATAGCACTTCTTATTGGGCATTTACATAACGAGAAACTGTGAAGAGAAAGTGCCAAAATGTTCAAGTAGCAAAAATATGAACTAAAAGTGCTACATTATTCGTGCCCAAACTTTTCAGTTGCCTCGATCAACATGTACGTGGAAAGACATCGGTGATGTGAATTCTTTTTAGGTTGAGGAGAAGGGCTATTTATACCTAAAATGTAAATGTATCATTATCCTTCAATGCACTTTTTCCAGTTTTGCACACGGGGCATAAGTACTGATAGAGTACAAGTCGAGAAAATACTAAGGAAATATCAAACTGAATGATAAACAAATATTTTTAATAATAAAAACACGCATAAACTTGTCAGTGATTTATTAAAGAAGCAACACAAAATTTTCAACAATAAATATCATCAGTAATTGTCGTCGTGTAGCCTTCTTCCGTCTTCTTTTGTCTTCTGAATATACATGCTTTCTCAACTAATTCCGTCCCCGAATGTCGGAAAATCCCAAAACTATCAATGTAAGACTCCTAACAGTACTTTCTCGAAATTCATCTAAATGTTTTAAAGACACATAATAAGACAGAAATTTCTTGCCAATCTCTTCAGAAATATCGCGTAAAGTAGCAGCAGCAGCCATTATCGATCTAAATGTCGGAGGTTTAGTATTTTGTGGTACCACGTGACCTGTAGGCGGAGCCTGGCGTCTGGTCAATTGTAACAAAATACGTAGTATGTAATCATCAAAATTATTGTGTAATTTATATTAAAACAATCTGTACGGACCATATACACTTTGCCGAAGACAAACCATCAAGTAACACCATTAAAACACCAATACACAAGAAATTTCGTTTACTGATGTATTGCAAAGGAACGTTATTTTTTAAATTGTTCTACCATAATATAGGCATAATTAGTTTTAGGTTAACACAGATAAAATGGTAGTGCAATGTTAATTACCAGGAAGGTAAAGGAGTCGTTGGAGTTCTCATATGTTACCTGTACTGGTTAATCCATGAAATGGATTCAAATGAGCCGCACCATGAGAAAACCAACATAGTGCATTTGCGACCAGCATGGATCCAGACTAGAATCCATGCTGTTCGCTAACAGTTTCTCTAATTGCAATAGGCTTTGAAAGCGAACAGCATGGATCCTGACCAGACTGCGCGGATGCGCAGGCTGATCTGGATCCATGCTGGTCGCAATTGCACTGTGTTGGTTTTCTCATGGCGCGGCTCAAATGTGTTCCAAACAGTTTTAGGCATTCTTCATATTTCGAGGGCTTGGTGCAAAACTATTGTAAGTGCATATAAATAAAGAACAAGATACAATAGTTTTGCGCCAAGCCGTCGATTTGAGTAGGGTAAAGATTTAATGAAAATTGAGTAGTAATTTTATAAGGTACAAAAATGTACCGTTTTTACTTTCTCCATGTTTTCAGATACACAAACAGCTATGTGGCAAGCATTGTTGCCGAAATATCTAATATTTTACATAATAATGACGAAATGGTTTCCAAACTTATATAATACTGATAAATAAAATATTAAAACTTTATTGGTAGGTTGTTATAAAATACTAACATCATTATGGTGTCCTTCTTTGTTGACTACATTTTCACACATACAGATGCACTTATGACCTGTTTTGTTGTAACCTGAAAAACAATTACACATCAAAGGAAAGATAATAGTTCTGAAATTGACAAATCTGTTATCCATTACTAATAAATAACATGCATGTCATCATTTTACACCTCCCGCAAGGTCTGCACATAATGGCCCTTTTCTTTACATAATTGAGATAGAATTTCATTTATCTACCTTCTAATCTTGCTTTCTCTCTTGTCCAAACAACGCGGCATTAATTCAGTTTTAAATACTTGTCAAAAGCGCAAATATGATTAAGAACATGCAACAGACACTCCTGTATTAAACGCCATTTTCTATTTGAACAAAACATTCAATCAATTAAATTAATAACTTGAAGCATGATATAACATACTTAAAGACATTAATGTTTTGTAAAACGTTAAGGATTTTAACTTGATAGTCATCAAGTCGTCTACTTTAATGGAAAAGTTTTAATATAATAATTTACATCCGGTTAGTAGTTTTTTAATATGATCGAGGTTGGTAAGTTTGCACAACATGCCAGCATCTGTTGTTGCTTTTTACATATGGATCCTTCTTTTCTGACTCTGCCTTTGCGGCCAGTGTTGATCGAGATCAGACTGCACAGTCTGGTCAAGATCTGCATTGTTCGCCGTTCAGTCAGTATCTTTTTGGTATGCACCCTTTTAAACAGGTAATGGCACTGTCCAAATTGAAAGATGGACAAGTTCATTATTAAAATTTAGCAGGGTAAGGGTTTACAACTGTTCTTTAGTTTTTAACATGGTTATATTCTTGTAAAGACTATAATTTTTTTGTATCTTGATAAATCTCGTATAACTGTGTCATACGAATGATTATGTGTATATTTGCGATCTCATATGTTTTAATATCATATTGTACGTAGAGGAGACTGAAATAAAGAAATAAATTATATGAAAGGTATACGGTAAAGTAACTCAGTTTAGGCTGGGAAAACATTTAATCATTCAACAACTCAAACCTGAACATCATTTCACTTTCCTCATCTCAAGCTGACTGCGTAAAGTTGTATACAACAAAGATTCGAAAAAAAGCGAGTATCAACAAAAACAGAAATCAACCACTATCTATGGCAATTTACAGACAAAAAGGACGGACGAACAAAGTCCGAGAGGATTAAGATTAAAATTATTCTGCTCTCTTTTACAATATACTTTTGAAATTGTTATAAGTCGTTCAGTTTATTAAGTATAGAAAAATTCTGAGTGACTATAAGTTTAACTAAACGAATGTTTTTGTCTGCAGCTGCGTATTCAGTTTATGTTATCTCAGGAATTGTTTATTGTAAACATTAACATCCAACTTCCTGGCATGTTTCCCGGAACACTATTTCTTAATTCATAAAACAAGAAACATAATTTTCTGAAACAGCTTATATGCAACATGGATCAATCTAAGGCGAAAATGTTTTCTCATTTTGTGACAATTGTGGCTGTTTTAAACTGTATATTGGTTACGCAATATGTAAAAGCCAAAGACTCTAGAAAGCTGGATGTACTAAGACAGCGAATTCAACGAATAGAGACTAGACTTACAGAAGATATTGCTCTGATTCGTGAAGAATTTCATCACGAGCTCAGTGAAATTTCAAATGACGTAAATGACAATGAAGATGGAGATATCAGTGAATATAAAAACGATCTTAAGGGTCTTGATATTGAAACGGAATTTAAGAAACTTGAAAATGATATATCTGATAAGTTAAAGGCATTGCAATTGGGACTTTCTGAAGAAAAGCGAGTCCGAAGAGATATTGAAAATGAAGTACAAGTCATTAAAGCTGAAGAATTAGGCCTTGTCCAAGCAATTGAGAAAATGACTGAAAATTCAACAGGAAATTTTGAAAATGTCATCAAGAAGTTGAATACCAAGAAAGAACTCTTTGAAATTATTTCTTTACTGAAAGATTTGAAAGCGAAACTATTCCGTTTGCGAGATTCTGTAGAGAAAAATGAAACTTCTGAACCGGCGGCTGATTGTGCGGAATTATTAATGAGGGGGCACCTGACTAGTGGTATATATCAGGTGTTCCCGAAAACAATGTGGCGACCGTTAAAGGTGTTCTGTGATATGGGGACGGACGGTGGGGGATGGACTGTATTTCAAAGACGAAAGGATGGCTCTGAAAATTTCGACAGAAAATGGCTTGATTATTCATTTGGTTTTGGAAACCTTTCAGGAGAGTTTTGGCTGGGAAATGAGTTTGTTCATCGCTTTACACACCAAGTACCACATGAGCTTAGGATTGAATTGGAAGATTTTGATAATGATCGCCGAGTTGCAAAGTATGGACTGTTTTCTATTGGTAGCGCAGTCGAAGGTTATAAATTATCGGTGAATTATTTTGAAGGTAATGTAAGCGATTCGTTAACTGGTGAACACAACGGGAAAGCATTCTCTACAACAGATCAAGGACCATCTACAGGTTGTTCTAATTCTTATAAGGGCGGCTGGTGGTATGGAAGCTGCCATAACGTCAATATCAATGGACTCTATCTGCGAGGTCAGCACGAATCCTACGCTAATGGAATCAATTGGAATGGCTGGCTAGGATATCACTACTCCCTGAAAATGACAGAAATGAAATTCAAACCAAAATAGTAAAAATATAATACATGTTAAATATCATGTATGCATGAAACAATTTCTAGTGCTCTACCGACACCTTTTCAAACGTTTCAAGGTTTTATAGTGCCATGACCGTATGTGTTTGGAAGCGGAGAGTGTTACAAAACGCGATTAGTGATATAAATGCAGGAACTAGATGTACATATGTTTCAGCTTTTTGAAATTGCGCCCTTATTCCTCGCTTCGCAACAGCCATGTTGTTCTGTTGGGGCTATGTTTGAGAGTTTGTTTCTTTTTAACGACAGGAAACATGGCAGAAACACAAGGTCTGTTCTATTTGTGTTAAATTCAACGTGATTTTCTGCGGCATTCCTAACACCAGTTTATGTGCAATATTTTGTGTCATAAAAATGCATGGTTTTGATAAAATTTATAATTAGGAAACTCGCAAATCTTAAAAAAGTCATTTTAGTGATCTACCTTAACCCAGTAACTGCGATAGGTTACAAGCTGAAATGTTTACCTCCTTGCAGAAACATTACGAACCCAAACTCGGACTTTAATCATTTGTTTGCTCAAATTTCAGAATTTTCTACTACATGTACTTTAGGCCTTAAAAACTGAAAGTTACAAAATTAATTGAGTATAGGTAAAAATAGTCTTTAATAAAAATGTGTTTGTTTACGCATGGTTGGATTTAACTGCGACTTTGTGAGCAAGTACTGTATTGTACGTTTGTTAGGTCAGCAGGTCTTTTTATGTCCTTCATTCATTTTTACTTCCTTTGTGTTTGTCATTTTCAAGACCAGGAGTTCTTATCTTAGATGTAATACACAATCAACATCCAATGTTACAAATTTGTTGAATGTAAACAAACAAATGCCTGATTGTTTGATATTTCCAAAATTTATTGAATATGATACACAACAACATCCTAAGTTATGTTTGATATTTCCAAAATTAATTGAATATGAAACACAATACAATCCTAAGTTATGTTTGATATTTCCTATATTTGTCGATCAGATCTATTCATCCATACCTTATTATCTCTTCTTAACATATTATTATGTCCACCTAACATGTACAAATGTCGCTAATCGTAATAAGTCCAAGTTCAAAGAATGTTACGTACAACTTTCTGTTGTACATCAATTAACATTATTTTCATTTGGTATTTTCATATATAGTTATAATTCTCCACTCGACAGGTGTTACTAGAAGAATTATTGCTGTACTCTCAGAAAACGTATTTACAATGGAAAGGTAGGAACAATCAAGCAAAATAGTAGCGGAACTCTATAATACAAATAATTGACTGGAAACCGTGACCCCAGATATACAAAAAAAAACACAGTTCAAGTGCGGAGAGATATGGGGTACTTTAGGACTGCTACTATGATATCTAACAAAATCTATGCGAAGATATGATGATACATTCGTATTTGACATCGTTGACAAGTTATCTGATCGGTGGATCTACACAATATTTTTTTTGTTATGAACGCGTGTTTACTATGATTTTTACGAAAAGTGCACTTGTATAAAATTAGCTAAATGTAATTACAGTATACAGTACTAAAGCCTCGCTCATCTTTACATATTTACATTCGCCCTATTCTTTTCCATTGAAAATTATGACGTTCATTTCGTTTAAACATCAAAAGGAAAGGCGCGAAAATTACGTCATCGCTGCTTAGTGATAACCGACCGCTGTTTTGACGACGTCCGCGTATAGTCAGGGAGAACGTTCCTTAGATGACGTCGAAGTTGTTCCGTCTAGTGAACAGAATGGCCGGGAAGCTGAATTTAATGTTAAATGCCACAAACTATGTGCAATTTATGATATTATCTTGTTTACAAATGGAAAGGAAATATAATGTTAATATAAGAAATGAAATTATTTTTTTCAGTGTTCATGCGAAATGAACGACAGAATAGGATCTGCAAATTAAACATGAATCGTTAACGACAGAATAGAATCTACAAATTAAACATGAATCGCATTTCGCATGAACACCGAAAAAAATCATTTCATTTCTTAAATATGGGCAAAATGTCCATTTATATGACATTTAATTTCCGGTGTAATTATTTATACATATTATACGTCCATTTGTTTAACGTGCTAGAAATGACACGTACAGTAACTCACACCTGTGTGAAAACGTGTAAGCAGACTTTGTCGCTATTTGCAGTTGGCCTTTATTCACAGTAAATTGCAAGTGAAACTAGTTGTTCGTTATACTAGATTTCTCTGTTTGTAGCATATATAGCCTGTGCAAACACAGATACTTGGGGTTCAGACTAGCTACGATCCTGCCCTAGTCTACAATTTGGCCAAAAGCAACAAAGACCAATGAACAACACAATAACAGCTCCAAAAATAATTTAATCAAAATCAGTCCACTTTTTGAAAATCATAGAAATACCCGCTGATCTCTTATCTGTACTGTGATAAAGGCAGTAAGGCCGAAATGGAGTGATGAAAGAGTCTATATCTATAAATGTGAACATAATTGTGATGAATCTATACAGTAGTAATGAATCTGCAATATTAACCTTTCTGGTACCTCCATTTACTTTTCCTGACCTTACCGTGACCTTCTTTGGTAACTAATTGTTCAAAATTACAGATAGATCTAGTGTTACCTGAAGAATAATTACATATCAAAGGAAAGATAATAGTTCTGAAAATGACTAATTTGTTAACCTTTATATCACATGCATTTCATCATTTTCATGTCCCCTAAAGTCTGTACGTAATGGCCCTTTTCTGTGCATATTAGGGATAGAATTTCATTTATATCTGATTCTAAATCTTACTTTCTCTCATATCCAAACAATGCTGTATTAATGTATTATTAAACACTTTTGAAAATGACATATAATTTAAGACATGCAACAGACAAGTAGACGTAAATATGACTTGACATAATACCCTATATTACACTGCAGTTTCCATTTAAACGAAATATCAATAAAAATGATAAAACCTTTCTTTTACAACAATGGTTACTGAAATGTTAAGGGGTTTCCATTGGGGCTGTTTTCAATTCGGATAGGTATATTCTGAAAATTCTGTGTTTAATCAGAAAGTCTACTTTGAAAATTGAAAATTTGATCCGAACATGCAGAACTACCTTAAAATCTAGACAGTGTCACCTTCTTTCCTCAGCTAAAGGTTGGCTATACAGTGTTCCTTTTAGTGCTGTCGGCATCAAACAAAAATCGACAAACATGAGAATCAACTACTTTCTATGGTGTAATCAGACAAACGAACGGACAAAAAATTGAATCGTGGCTACTCCAATTTGATCTCTGTCCTTTGTTTTTAAGCTTAAGATGTCCTGTTTATTTAGTACAATAATTATATCTTTAAGTTACAATGGTTGTTCTGTGCCTATGTGTGTTCATGTAAGTGTTTTAAGACAAGGTCAGTAAGGTATCCACTAAATCTACTTAAAGTGATGAATAAGAAATTCATGATCATGTAAATAATTTTGGGATCTTGATTTCGAAATGGAATTTAAGCACGAGCGCCGCCGTCGTCTGTAAAACCTTGACAAGATGTAATACGCAAGAAAGTAGTTATGGTGCTTGGCCTTCTCACTCACATAATGATGCTACAGAAACGTATGAAGTTTCAAGACAAAGGCCCATATTATATTCTAGAAAAGAAGGCCTGAATAAAACATTTAACGAAAAAATATCAATTTTCTAAGTTAAAAATCGCATAATTCTGAAAAATTGCAAAAGAGAGTGATGGCTCTTAATCAGCTCTCTTATCTAATAATAATAAAGAAGTGCATAAAGTTTCAAGGCATTAGATCTAACAGTATTCAAGTAAGAGTAACGGTTCGTGACTTAATTACTCGCCTAACGATTATAAACAGGTGTACAAAGTTTCAAAGCACCACGCTGAAGGCACTGCAACTTCGACTTCCAAAAGAAATATGTCGGAAGAAGTATTCAGTGTGAAATCCACGAGTCGTAAAGGTGAACAAATCCGGATATTGACGTAGGGAATTTGAACATCAAGAAGAAATGCTTATTAACTATTTCTCTATTAGCTTAAAAGCACAATTCTTCTACTTATTTGAAAACGAAACATTTCCCATGTTTTCTTGAATCTTCGGAGTTCCTTCGAATAAAACAAAACTATGTGTAGTGATTATGACAATAACATATATTTGTGTAAATCACTAAAGATATTAAACTGTCTTACCCATTATCAAAGTTTGAACAAGGCTTACAGCTAGGTTTTCGTTATACCACAAAGATTTATTGCATTCAGTACACTACCCTGAAATCCCGAAAATAAGCCGCGGCTTATTTTAAATATTCGTAAGGATTTGGTGGCTTATTATCAAGACCGGCTTATTTTTGAGTCCGGCGAACTTTTGAGTACATATATTCAGTAACGGTTTAAAAGCCGGCGTATTTTCGAGTACCGAAGTACTGAAGATAATTATGGATGTCATATATTTTGCTTTATAGTAAAAACATCAACGTCGGTAAATACTTATACTTCTGGCATATCAGTTTTGTTACAGTTTGTTTCAATTTCTTAATGAAAATAATTCGATGCTAACAGATAATTACCCATTAAAAAGTTTTGTCTGGCCTCACAAAGAAATACACCTATGATATAATCGGCCAACTGGTATGAATAACTGATAAACACTGCATTGTGTTATAAAGACCGGTCATGTAAATTAGTAGAACTGAAGTGACAATAAGTGTTTAAGGCAGGAATTTTATTGCTTTTAAAATTTTTAGTTTGTCCAGGCTTTTAAAATTCAGCACAGCATGCATTGTTTTAAGTGTTTTATTCCAAAGTATGATTTATTGCTGTTACATGTTGAAATAAACCTGCGGTAACTTATATGGTATCCTATACTATTACTGATAAAAAAAAAACTGGACGGCTTATTTTTGAGTGCGGCTTATTTATAAGCCCTTTTTACCTGTAGTAAAATGGTGGCTTATTTTCGAGACTGACTTATTTTCAAAACCGGCTTATTTTCGGGGTTTCAGGGTATGCCCTGCTTGAGGTTACTGGTTTTTTTTTTTTTTTTTGTTTTTTTTTTTAATATTTGTCTCTTAATTTATTTTATGCCTTTATTCATATTTATGTGCAGTGACAGAGGACTTTATCCCCTCAATATTTTTGGTCATAGAAATGTTTCTTGTTTTTTTCTTCTTCTAAATTCAGCAAGGAATAGTGTACAAAGTGCCGTATCGAGGGATAGTCCTGACTGCAGCCGTTGATGACGACCTATATCCTTTCCATAGCCGTATCGTATTTAAACGTATTTGCGTCTGATGGCCCTTTCAAACTTCAGTAGAATCAACATTTATCACACGAAATATTTCTGAAATGTCTAGGCCTGCAGCTCTCAAACACTGAAACATCTGTACTGACATTTTTAAGTCCACGCGCATACATTTACACGGGATGACCCCTGCGCGCGAACCCTGGAAATAGACCTATGCAAAAGCGACTTTCGTTTTCAAGTTTACGCTTGTATACTTTCATTTTCTTTACTTCCGGGGAAAGCTGAAGGTCGTCACTGACGTCATTTTCTGCGTTGTCAAAAAACCACACGTATGCCTGGCGAGATTGTATAAAAATATGCCGGCCCTCCTAAGGATATCTTCATTATTACTTTGATTAGTTTTGATTTATTCTTTAGAGATTATAAAGACCTTTCAAAAAGGTTTACATTCTTTCTGTTTTTTAAAGGAATTGGTTTTAAGGAACATTTCAGCGAAAGTCTGCCGTTAATTTAATTCAATTTCTGTATTAAAATACAGAAGTATTCGTTTTTGTTTTCGGAAAATGCTCGTATTTTTTTCATATCTATAATGTAATATTCCTTCCTAGTTAAGTGAAACGTCACATAAGGAAAAATCCAATCAGATGAAAACAAGGATACAGTTTAAGATGTTTATTAGTAATAAGAAAAACATCTTATGCTAATTAAGTGAGGGCAAAAGAGACATGAGAATGAGTTGTATTGTTATTCTCTCATATTCCCCTCTTACAAAACGGATATGATCTCGATGATTTTATGCCTGTTGATGACGGTATATAGCAGCATGTAGTACTATATCGCCATCATTGGATAAAGTAAACCTACAAGTAACTGTTTAAAGGAAAAAATAATGCTGTACTTTAAATTGAAATTTACTGTGCTTGAAAAGCGCTACAATCATCCCTTACTTTTAAGACTAGCCGTCATTAGTGCTATCATACTTTCAAATGTTATTGCCGATAATTCTAGGAAATTTGAAATACTACGAGAAAGAATCCGAAGGATTGAAGGTAGGCTTGCTGAGGATATTTCTTTGATAAGAGAGGAATTTTATAACGAAATAAGTGCACTGGCTGAAGACGAAGACACAACGGGAAACGGATCAACGACGAATTTTGATAATGCAGTTAAAACTGAAGTAGATAGTGAGCTTGAAGCTTTAACAATGAAACTTCGAAATTTAAAATGCATTATTCGCAAAGGTGAAAATAATTACAGATGGAAATAAGCAAGAAAAACGAATCCGGAGGGAGATTCAAAAGGAAATCAATGGATTGAAAACAGAAAAAGAAGACCTAGTTGAAGCACTTTCTGGTATGTCAAACAACATTGCACTGGCAATTAGTGACACAGCAGAAGAAGTCAGTGTGAGAGATAAGCTTAATGACATTGTAGAACTACTTGAGAATTTAAACGTACAAGTCACAAAATATGTTCAGACTGACAATACAGAAAGAAAAAAAGGAACGGAAAGAGTCCCGGACTGTACCGACTGGCTCAGAAGAGGTCATGTTACAAGTGGCATATACACCGTGTTTCCAGAAACACTATGGCGGCCAATAAAGGTTTACTGCGATATGGAAACATCGGGTGGCGGATGGACAGTGTTTCAGAGAAGACAAGACGGTTCGGAAAACTTCAATAGAAAGTGGATCGATTACGCGTTTGGATTTGGTAATCTGTCGGGTGAGTTTTGGCTCGGGAACGAATTCATTCACCGACTTACGTCTGTCGCGCCACAAGAATTACTTATAGAGCTAGAAGATTTCGAAAACGATCACAGACATGCCGCTTATGGACTGTTCTCTGTCGGATCTGCTGAAGAAGCTTTTAAACTCTCTGTTAATTTCTTTACGGGCAATGTAACAGATACTCTCGTGTCTCACCATAACGGGCTTGGATTTTCAACAAGCGACCACGGGTCTTCGACAGATTGTTCCAACAGCTATAAAGGAGGTTGGTGGTATGGAAAGTGTCATAGCGTCAATATAAATGGGTTGTATCTTAAAGGAAACCATACGTCTTACGCCAACGGTGTCAACTGGAAAGCTTGGCATGGCTATCATTATTCTTTAAAGAAAACTGAAATGAAATTCCGTCCTCATTAGTGATAGTCTTTGATTGATTGATTGACTAATTGAATTGTGACTCAGATGGAATATTGATTATCGGATTGGTTGGTATAGTTGTTTTGTAAATAAAAAGACAATTCAGTCAAATTATGCCAGCCTTTTAACACATTTCCCTGGATATATAAAACCAGTATAACTTTGCAACTTCTCAGTTTGACTAAAAAGTGTCTGAGTTTCAGGGGTTAAACGCAACATATATAATATATATGTATAATGTTTCGAAGATATTTTCTTCTTGAGTATAGAACATACAAAAAGAGTCTCCATTTTAACTTTCATTTATATGACAAATGTTATATTTTATCTACTTATTTAGCGTTTTACAAGCGTTCGTTATTACACGTACTTCGCTTACTTGATTTTCCATTTTAATGTCAGGTCAGATAGTTTATGCCAAATCATATAGACATTGTTTATACATTGTATAACAGACTTTCCTATAAACAATACCGCACACGAAATATTGCGGCAAAAAATTGAAATGCGCTTCTGTATTTATATTATTAGTTTCGACATCTGGCATGATTTGCTTTGCTTTCATATGTTAGTACTATTATGATTATAGTTACGATTTGCTTGTGCAGATTTCTGCATTGTATTGCACTGAATGTGTTGAAAAGATATTCGGGTACCAGCGTGCGTGTGTATGTAAGGGTATAAGGGAGAATGGATGAGTTAAAGCAATCGGTCACTTTTCTCGAGATTCAATTTGCATTCAAGAAAACCTGATTTTTTATGACTTGATTTTGTTAAAAACCTTTAATTAATAACAACGAAATAAATGTTGTTGTTATTTTTGTTTGTGTTTTTATGGAACAGGGGTGCAGACTGTATTTTATAAGCCATGTCACATGCAAACATCCCTCATCAAGTATGTTCCTTGTGTTTATATTGTCTAGGTATGTACGTCTTTTCCTTGTTAGTGACCATGTCTAGGTCAAAGAAGTAGCATACCATCCAACATTTGTAAGAAATTGATATAATATAATTAGCTACTTTTTAAATTACATGACAAAACGATGAATATTGTTGTAATGTATTTAGGAATAATGTATTCCTGAAAATTGAATAAGTATGAATCATCCGCAAAATATAGGATGAACATAGGATAGTGCGTCGGCTGCCCAACCAACAGGTCGCCGGTACGAACTCTGCTAGCATATTAACTGTGTCTCTTGAATGGTGATAATTTTCAGGAAGCAAACTCCAGAGTGTACAGCAATAACCAATCAAATTAATGTTTCTGAGGAGGTATAAAAATTAATTAGTCGTACGATATCGTCGACAGTGATAATATAAGTGAGATAAACCATAACGTATGTCTAGTTTATCAGGATGTTAATGTTTACAAATATTGGCACGTTAAATGTCTGCAGAACATATGTTTCAATTTCTCAAAATACACATAATTCAGTCTGTTGGCTTTATTTCGTTTATTAATTTGGAAACAGAAAACAAAGCAATACAATATGATATGGTAAAATATGATGTTTTATGGAATTTGATACTATTCCATACGTTGTGAGCTTATCATGCTTACTGCCTAGTTCTTCGGTACTTTCCGAATTAAAAACTAGACATAAATACAAAAATCCGTATTGGACAGTTACTAATACTAACCCAATATAGACAGTATCTGGTCAGCACGTGACGTCTCTTGACAAATAGAAATTCTAAATTTGTAGAAGGTGAATTAGAAATATAATATGGTGATATATCCTTTGTGTATGTGTGTGGGGGGGGGGGGGGGGGGGGGGGGGGGGGTACATAATGATACAATTAGTAATATAGATGCAGGAACTGGATGTACATATGTTTCAGCTTTTTGAAATTGCCCCCTTATTCTTTAACTCGCTTCGCAATAGCCATGTTGTTTTGATGGGCTGTGTTAAGAGTTTGTTTATTTTTAACTACTTTAACTACAGGAGACATAGCAGAAACAGAACGTCTGAAGAGATTTGTCGGATATAATACACAAACAATATCCAAAGTTATGTTTGATATTTACAAACTTAATTGAATATGATACACAAAAACATCCTAAGTTATATTTGATATTTCCTGTTCATCCATACCTTATTATCTCTTCTTAACATATTATGTTCATCTAGCATGTACAAATAATTGTAATATATTATGTCCAAGTTCAAACATGTTACGTACAACTTTCTGTTGTACATCAATTAATGTTATATTCATTTGGTATTTTCAAGGAATAGTGTCAGAATTAATATGTTTAAAATTAACTACAGGTCAAAACAATGTTGAATCATGGCACACAGCACTACCGTCTCGCTCATCTTTACATATGAACAATATATCTATTTATATGACATTTTAATTTCTGGTATAATTATTTATACCTGTTATACGTCCATTTGTCTAACGTGCTGGCATTAGCACGTACAGTCACTCATACCTGTGTATGAAAACATGTTAGCAGACTCGGTCGCTATTTGCAGTTGGTCTTTATTCACAATAAATTGCAAGTGAAACTAGTTGTTCGTAATATTTGATTTCAGGATGGTTTGCAGCATATATAACCTGTACAAACAGTGTATGCATACAAATTCAACAAAATATTAATTGTTACTATTTTGTGTGTAAAATGGCAAAATATGTTTTGTCAATTTGTAAATAGTTCCAAGTATTATTGATAGATATGGAACAAAAAATACCATGAGAGATATTACCAACTGATAACTATATTTTCAGCATCATGTAAAGCATTATACTATACACGTATAAATTTTATATCTATCATATTAGTAACCACATATCGATACAAGATTAATGAAATATATACAGGTTTAACACAATGACAGTTATCTATAAGTACAAATGATGGATGTATCACTAAATTTTAACAGACTTGAAAACCTTGTTTTGTAGGAACAGGTTAATATTGCTTTATATTATTTGTATTTGTGATAAACAGCGGGTTGGTTGGCTTCTGTAAAGACTTGTTTTACTATGTTGAGATAATAGAGAAATGGAAATTTGACAATTATCGACGTTTACAGGAATTAGGAACTATGTTTATGAATAATGTGTTTATATGGGACTGTCCACTTTGTTTACCTGTGATATTGCAATAAGACCCAAGCGTCATTCTCACCTCATGACAGGAATGTCTAAGGATTATTATATTCGCAAAACAATAATAAAACAGATTTAGGGTTTTATGATGCGTGACAGAGTGATTTTCATTTTGACAACTCGTTTGTTTTACTTCTTACATTGCCTGAATGTGTAATAAGAATATTAATCTGCACTAATTAACCTTTCTGTTACCTCCATTTACTTTTCCTGTCTGTTAAAGTACTGATTTCCTTATCGTGACCTTCTTTGGAAACTAATTGTTCAAAATTACAGGTAGATCTAGTATTACCTGAAGAATAATTACACATCAAAGGAAAGATAATAGTTCTGAAAATGACTAATGACATATAATTTAAGACATGCAACAGACAAATAGACGTAAGTATGACTTGACATAATAGAGAGTTTGAGATTTCAACCTTCGCCTTCCCCTTCATCGTCTCTTGCGAAGTTAACGTATGAAGTTGAAGTTCGATTAAAATTCCTTGAGATTTCAAACATTAGAATGAACCTTACTTCTTTTAATCCGCCCATTCAATTTATCTGTAATTATGATCGTGTTTTTCGTGCATTTTGATACCAATTGTCCGAAATGGCAGGAATTTTACAAGTGGTTTTAAAAATGAAAAAATTAAAAACATTTCAGTTAATATAATCATCGCATGGATATTATATTAGAGTGATTACCAAAAAAAAAAACAATAAAAAAAAAACAGACAAACAAACAAAAACAAATAAATAAATAAAACGATAAAACAATGCGAACAATGCGAACAATGTAAAAATTCGTTAGTGTTGCTCCAAACATTTAGGTTTTATATAAAATTATGTCAGTATAGTCAGTATACAATGCACGACTGTAAATCATACATGAGAGGAAATAAAAATGATTATTACATACCTAAAATTATTTTCCATTGGGTTTCAATGGACCGCGATCGTGCAATATTTTTCCATATCATGACGTTGGACGCTTTAATATCGGACTAGTCCCAATCCGTGACTCTATTTACCTCCCCTTACGGTCCGTCCATTGCGGATCTCGTTTATTTAGATTTTTGTTGCTATTGTGTGTTTGTTTAATTTGTAATTTATGCTACATTTTGTTTACTTTTACACTTTGATTAATCTGACCTATTAGATACTGGCACGTAGTAATTTATCAGACTGAAATGAGTTGGACTAATATAGGACGTGGAGTGTTTTCTTAACGTTGTAATGGAAAGAATCGCATGACGTCCGTGGCGTCCGAGCGCACGTTGCGACAACAGGTTGACGTCATTTTCGCGGAAAATATTAATGCGCGTCAGTTTGATTTGTTTATTGCGTTTTCGGAGATTTTTTTCAGTATTTTTTTCCTGTCTTTCGTGACAGAACGATAATTTAGATATAAGTTAATCATTTTATAGTGGATATGTAATAAAAAGGTTATTATCGTTCTTTCGCGGACAATATTGCGCTCCTAAAGTCGCGCAATATTACCGCTGCATATATCCACATACATTTAATAACCTATAATGATCAATGGACGTGATAATGACACTATGTATGACTCTGTACAATGCCAAACTCTCAGGCAGCACAATATGATTTTAATATACTATTTTATAAGTAAAGCATCTGAGGATCCAGGAATTTTGGTTAGAGGGACACCAACATTAAAGAGGGGGGCACCCATTTCATGGGGAGGGGGGGAGGGGAGGGTGTTAGGGGTGAGGGTAGGGTCACACCGAGTTTCAAGACCGACTTTCTTTGTAAAATGTAAGAATCAAAGGGGGAATTAACCCACAATTTTCTTCTGCCAGACTCTGGTTCCGTGCATTTCAAGAATGGAGTTATCCCATACGGCTAACAGGAAACGTCTCTCATCATGATATCATAGATCTGAAATTGTCTGATACGTCTTACTAGTACCATTTTATGTTTATAATTAAAACGCAATTGTCGTATTAAGTGTCCGACAGAAACAGATTGATTTTATTTGGATGTGAAAATAAAATGTTCCACCAAATGATAATCGCGCGTAATTATTTATTTTTCAAGTAAAATGACTGTCATACTATGTGCCTCCATCAAGATTTCAGTCTTTGATGCCGAGTATGTGGACAGAGTAGATGTAAAACGAATGAAGTTTCGACTTTCGTGATATCACATATTCGGACGTTCAAAACTTCACTTCATACGTCAAAAAGGCCTATCTGGTATAATCGATACCGCCTGGGGACACAAATATGCCGTAGAAGTTAAAGTTTGAATAAAATCTCAAAGTTTCTCAAAATCAATTGATAACTTCATACTTCCAGGTTCAGTTCAATGTATTTAGTTAAAATCATTAGCCGTACAAAACTTCATTATTCTAATACCTATTGATAGTGTTTCGCATCAAATTTAGTTTAATTACATATATGGATAATCAAATAACTTAATAAGCAGAAATCCTGAAACTAAGCTTTTTATTTCGCATAGTTATAAAGAGAAGTCTTAGGCTTACGTGATATTACATGTAAAACTTTAGTACCAACGTGTGATATAAATAAACTACACGCATATCGGTGACGTTTTACCCAAAATATATATGAGAGACGTTGAAGGGGAAGGCGAAGTTTGAAATCTCAAACTCTCTATTAGAGAGTTTGAGATTTCAAACTTCGCCTTCCCCTTCAACGTCTCTCATATACATTTTGGGTAAAACGTCAGCGATATGCGTGTATTTTATTTATATCACACGTTGCTACTAAAGTTTTCCATGCAATATCACGTAAGCCTAAGACTTCTCTTTATTACTATGCGAAATAAAAAGCTTAATTTCAGGATTTCTGCTTATTACGTTATTTGATTATCCATATATGTAATTAGACTAAATTTGATGCGAAACACTATCAATAGGTATAAGAATAATGAAGTTTTGTATGGCTATGATTTTAACTAAATACATTGAGCTGCACCTGGAAGTATGAAGTTATCGACTGATTTTGAGAAACATTGAGATTTTGTTCAAACTTTAACTTCTACGGCATATTTGTGTCCCCAGGCGGTATCGATTTTACCAGATGGGCCTTTTTGTCGTATGAAGTGAAGTTCTGAACGTCCGAAGATGTGATATCACGAAAGTCGAAACTTCATTCTTTTTACATCTACTCTGTCCACATACTCGGCATCAAGAACTGAAATCTGGATGGAGGCACATGGCATGACAGTCATTTTACTTGAAAAATAAATAATTACGCGCGATTATCATTTGGTGGAACATTTTATTTTCACATCCAAATATAAAATCAATCTGTTTCTGTCGGACACTTAATACGACAATTGCGTTTTAATTATAAACATAAAATGGTACTAGGAAGACGGAAAATTCTGAAGTATCAGACAATTTCAGATCTATGATATCATGATGAGAGACGTTTCCTGTTAGCCGTATGGGATAACTCCATTCTTTAAATGCACGGAACCAGGGCCTGGCAGAGGGACATTGTGGGTTAATTCCCGCTTTGATTCTTACATTTTACAAAGAAAGTCGGTCTTGAAACTCGGTCTGACCCTACCCTACCCCCCCCCCCCCCCCCCGAAATGGGTGAACCCCTCTTTAATGTTGGCGTCCCTCTAACCAAAATTCCTGGATCCGCAGATGCTTTACTTATAAAATAGTATATTAAAATCATATTGTGCTGTCTGAGAGTTTGGCATTATACAGAGTCATGCAGAGTGTCATTTTCACGTTGATATGATCATTATAGGTTATTAACTTTGTATGTGGATATATGCACGAGTTCTGCAGCGGTAATATTGCGCGACTTTAGGAGCGCAATATTGTCCGCGAAAGAACGAGTGCACATATCCACATACAAAGTTGATAACCTTTTTATTACATATCCACTATCAAATGATTAATTTATATCTAAATTATCGTTCTGTCACGAAAGACAGGAAAAAAATACGGAACAAAATACTCCGAAAACGCAATAAACAAATCAAATTGATGCGCATTAATATTTTCCGCGAAAATGACGTCAACCTGTTGTCGCAACGTGCGCGTGGACGCCATGGACGTCACGCGATTCTTTCCATTACAACGTTAAGAAAACATTCCACGTCCTATATAAGTCCAACTCATGACGTAATTATAACTTTCATTTCATTTCAGTCTGATAAATTACTACGTGCCAGTATCTAATAGGTCAGATTAATCAAAGTGTAAAAGTAAACAAAAATGTTGCATAAATTACAAATTAAACAAACACGCAATAGCAACAAAAATCTAAAGAAACGAGATCCGCAATGGACGGACCGTCAGGGGAGGTAACTAGAGTCACGGATTGGAACTAGTCCGATATGAAAGCGTTCAACGTCATGATATGGAAAAATATTGCACGATCGCGGTCCATTGAAACCCAATGGAAAATAATTTTAGGTATGAAATAATCATTTTTATTTCCTCTCATGTATGATTTACAATCGTGCATTGTATTCTGACTATACTGACATAATTTTATATAAAATCTAAATGTTTGGAGCTCAGCTGCAAGACTAACGAGTTTTTACATTGTTCACATTATTTTATCGTTTTATTTTTATTTGTTTATTTTTTATTTTTTTGGTAATCGCTCTAAAATCCATGCTCTGATTATATTAATTAAAATGTTTTTTTTGTTTTTTTATTAAATTTTCATTTTTAAAACCTCTTGTAAAATGCCTGCCCTTTCGGACAACTGGTATCAAAATGCACGAAATAAACGATCATAATTACGGATAAATTGAATGGGCGGATTAAAAGAAGTAAGGTTCATTCTAATGTTTGAAATCTCAAGGAATTTTAATCGAACTTCAACTTCATACGTTAACTTCGCAAGAGACGTTGAAGGGGAAGGCGAAGTTTGAAATCTCAAACTCTCTAATAACCTGTATTACACGGCATTTTCCATATAAACGAAATAGCAATAAAATGATGTAACCTTTTCTTTTCAACAATGGTTACTGAAATGTTAAGGGTTTCCATGGGGCTGTTTTCAATTCGGCTGGGGTTACCATAAAAATGGAGGAAGACTGAAATTTAAATTTCATAACGTAGAGTTGCATAATATGTATGATAAGCCAGAAGTCATTGCGTAACGTCATTTATCCGGAAAACTTCGAATAAAGCCTGAATTTGGGAGACGAAAACGAACATCATTTCATGAATTCATGTCAACACAAGATATTAAAACGACAATTACTGTCTCCTGAAATTCACGGAACTCTTTCATCATGGGGAAAAATATATAAAATTAAACGGATCTATACATTTTATTTCACCACAATATAGACTACATGTTTATTTATAATTGTGAGGTGTTTCGGTAAAATTTACATTGTAAAAAAATTCATGTTCGCGAAAGGGTCATTAAAATTTTGATTTTTTTATTTCCCCGTAGACTCCTATTATGAAAACATGTGTTAGGTATCAACTGTTCAAATCATTCTAGCAAAAAATCAAGCAGATGACCCTATTTTATTACATATCCCGAATTGTCTATGTATTTTCTGAAAATTTAGGGTTTAATCAAAGTTGATCCAAACGTTTAGAACTACCTAGAACAGTAAATCTAGACAGTGTCACCTTTTCCTCAGCTAAGGCTGGCTATACAGTGTTCCCTTATAGTGCTGTCGGCATCGAACGAAAATCGACAAACATGAGAATCAACTACTTTCTATGATGTAAGCAGACAAACGAACGGACAAACAACTGAAACGTGGCTACTCCAATTTGATCTTTGTCCTATGTTCTTAAGCTTAACAGTCACCTATGTCAAGTGAATTTTTCTTTGTCCTGGTTATTTAGTACAACATTTATTTCTTTTAGTTACAATGATTGTTCTGTGCACATGTGTGTTCATGTAAGTGTTTTAAGACAAGCTCAGTAAGGTATCCACTAAATCTACTTAAAGGGATGAACAAGAAATTCATGATCATGTAAATAATTTTTGGATCTGGATTTCGAAACGGAATTTAAGCAGGAGCAGCGCCAGCGGGTGCCAACGGTCGTCTGTAAAAGCTGGGCAAGAGGCAATAAGGAAGAAAGGAGTTATGGTGCTTGACCTTCTCATTCACATAATGATGCTACAGAAACGTATGAAGTTTCAAGACAAAGGTCCATATAATATTCTAGAAAAGAAGACCTGAACAAAACATTTAACAAAAAAAATATAAATTTTCTAAGTTAAAAATGGTCATAATTCTGACAAATTGCAAAAGAGAGTTATGGTTTTTAATCAACTCGCTTATCTATTGACCTATATCCTTTCCGTAGCCGTATCGTATTAAAACGTATTAGCGTCTGATGGTCCTTTCACAGTATTTATAAACAAAATTCATTTTGAAAATATTTATGAAATGTTTAGGTCTGCAGCTTTCAAATACGGAAATAGCTGACATCCAAGATATATACTGACACTTTTAATAAGACCATGCGCATACAGGCGTGAACCCTGATTATAGACCAATGCAAATGCGACTTTCAGTTTTAAGTTTAGCCTGTGTACTTTCATTTTCTTTACTTCTGGGAAAACCTGAAGGTCGTCTGACGTCATTTTCTATGTTGTCAAAAACATACGTATGTCTGGCGAGATTGTATAAAAATATGCCGGCCCTCATATGGATTTCTTCATTAGCACTTTGATTAGTTTTGATTTATTTGTTTAGAGATCTATTTTCTTTCTATTTTCTGAGAGTAATAGGTTTTAAGCGAATAGAAACATTTCATCGAAAGTCCGTCGTTACTTTAATTCAATTTCTGTATCAAAGCAGCATGCCTCCAGATTTGGCTAAAAATATTTCTTTCAAATTGAAGTTTGGTCATATAATGAACATTAGAATATGAATTTTTGTTTCTAAAGTATTTTAAAAGTTCCAAATCAAGAAAAAAATATGACCGCACCGGGAATCGAACCCGGACCGCCGCGGCAATAAAGACATTTTCCCGTCGTCGTAACCAATAGCGCTATAACTGAAGTAGTGTATAATGACTTCAAAAAAATAGATATTTTTAATCGAGACAGTTTACCTGGAGTAAAAGCGTGATAAAAGCTTTTCGGTTTTCATCGTAAAAAGTAGTAAAAACAGCAAATTCTCATGTGTTTCCAACATAAAGTTTGTCAGTAATTAAGTTTTAAAGCCTTCTTAAGAAATATAGCATTTATTTCAAGAAATCTGAAAAACAAGTTTTTGTTGTTGTTGTCGAACGATCTGGAGGCATGCCGCTTTAAAATAAAGGAAGGATTCGTTTTTGTTTTCGGGAAATGGTAATATTTGTTTATATCTATAATGTAATATTTCTTCCTAGTTAAGTGAAACGTCACATAAGGAAAAATCCAATCAGATGAAAGCAAGGATACAGTCTAAAGATGCTTATTAGTAATAATGAAAAACATCTTTTGCTAATTAAGTGAGGGCAAACAAAAACATGAGCATGAGTTGTATTGTTATTCTCTCCATTTCCCCACTTATAAAACGGATATGATCTCGATGACTTTATGTCTGGTGATGACGGTATATAGCTGCATGTAGTATATCGCCATCGTTGGATTAAGTAAACATACAAGTAACTGTTTGAAGGAAAAGATAATGCTGTACTTTAAGGGGACGCATACTTTCAAATTAGAAAAAGGTGGGTGGGGTATTATAAAATTTACCTGCAAAAAAGTACAAGGTTTTGGTAAATGAAATGAATACTGTTTCAACTGTTATAAGTACACAAAGGATTGCTCACTAAAATAAAAATGAGAAAAACTGAAACAAGAAAGTTATTGTTGAATTACATAAGACTTCTTGTGTACATTCAAAGTCAACAATTAAGACTTTTTGGTGCGAAAATAATAGTGCTTCACTTTGTCCAAACATTTATCAATGTCCTACAGATTCTAATTTAAAGAAAGAATGTGAAATAAGTTCACTGTCTTTTCATTTCGCATATGTGAGCTAAAACACATTATTTAGTTTGTTTACAAAGTAGTGCATAAGAAAAGATACGGTGGTCAAGGAATGCCACATTTCAAAACTAAAAAGAGTATATTCCCCTTAATACATTAAACATTTATCGTTAGAGAAGTGTAGTGGCTTACAATAAAGGCCTAGAAATGTTGCCATTATTAATTTTTAACTTGGTATTCATGAACTACAATGCACTTAAATATCAAAACACATTCAACAAACTTTTGAATTGTATTGTCTTAAAAATCCCAAAAATAAGGTATGAAATTTGGTTGAGAGGTCCAATCAATGTGTATATGTGCAAAAGCAACATTCTAATCTTGTTTACAAAAATTATTAATAAACAGCAGGAATGTCAATGATCAAAACTGGACGAATATACAGTTATCCTCACTTTAATGTCATTTATAATTTGTCCTTGAATTCTCCACCATACTTTTCATAATTCTGTTTGCACGAGTTGCACGAGAATGCTGTCATTCACGTAAAAAAACGGGGTCAAATAAGTTGTAAATGCAATATCATCTAAACGTAATTAATGGATTATGCAGTTCAAGATAAACTTTATCTCATAACGTAACGAACATGTATAATGTTGTAACAACAACTTTACTTACACTGATTTAAGTAGCAGTCGGTTTATAAGTGACTTTATTGATTCATTTTGTGTTTTGTTATTGTTGTCAAAAAGTATAACGGAAGTGCCTCACAACTGAAGCGGAAACCATTTTGATGCGCAAAGTAGTCCACTGTAAGCAATATTATTTGACAAATGTCCACAGAAATTAATAATTTTCTAATATTAAAGACGAATATCTGAATAGGATTCATTATTTGATAAGAAATTATAATCATCGACATGTTTTTTTAAAAATCGTACACGTGCTGACACCTAAGTTGTCTCCCGTTGTTTATTAGAGTTACCTTTCGTCCGGCGCAGTAATACATTTGCAGTGAATCGCCGAGAAGTCGTGGGAAAATTAAAAACCATGTAAACAAACTAAAAATAACCACCTTTTCAAGATGAATTTCAAGTGATCGACATTATGCATTTAACCCACCTGACCTGTGTAGCATCTTAGATATCTGTTCTAAGGTATTCATTGTGTAGGATGTCATGTTATGCCCTTGCAATGCTAATCCCACTCTGATTTTTTTGTTTACATTTTTTATCAATGACAAATATGGCGTCCATCCCGAGATGAACAGACGTGGCATTAAATTTTTACATGTTTAAGCAAAGCTGGTGTGTAAGAAAGAAAATCTCATCCCTTCAACATTATTTGGAACACTGTTATTGTAAAAAAACTGTTTTTTCCTTATACAAAAGCTTAATATTTTGTGTTGAATGTACTTTCACAAAGACCTCTGTTTTCCTATTACATTCATAGTACCACATCCTTATCCACAAAATACTGAATATTACAGGTGTCCATCAGTATTATATCAGTTTAGGAATATGTTTTTTATTTTCCCACCATCGATTTCTTGAATATGCACCCCTTCCGCATTGCTATATGAACTGTGAATGTAGCAATATGCGTCCCCTTAAAGTGAAATTTACTGTGTTTGAAAAGCGCTACAATCATCCCTTACTTTTAAGACTAGCCGTCGTAAGTGCTATCATACTTTCAAATGTCTTTGCCGATAATTCTAGGAAATTTGAAATACTACGAGAAAGAATCCGAAGGATCGAAGATAGGCTTGCTGAAGATATTTCTTTGATAAGAGAGGAGTTTTATAACGAAATAAGTGCACTGGCTAAACACGAAGACACAAAGAAAAATGAATCAACGACGGCTTTTGATAAGGCAATTAAAACTGGAGTAAATAGTGACCTTGAAGCTTTGACAGTGAAAGTTGGAAATTTAAAAAGTGCATTATTCGCAAAGGTGAAAATAATAACAGGTGGAAATAAGCAAGAAAAACGAATCCGGAGGGACATTCAAAAGGAAATCAATGGATTGAAAACAGAAAAAGAAGACATAGTTGAAGCACTTTCTGGTATGTCAAACAACATTGCACTGGCAATTGGTGACACAGCAGAACAGATCAGTGTGAGAGATAAGCTTAATGACATTGTAGAATTACTTGAGAATTTAAACGCACAAGTCACAAAATATGTTCAGACTGACAATACAGAAAGATATAAGGGAACGGAAAGAGTGTCGGACTGTACCGACTGGCTCAGAAGAGGTCATGTCATTGTGTTTCCAGAAACACTATGGCGGCCAATAAAGGTTTACTGCGATATGGAAACATCGGGTGGTGGATGGACAGTGTTTCAGAGAAGACAAGACGGTTCGGAAAACTTCAATAGAAAGTGGATCGATTACGCGTTTGGATTTGGTAATTTGTCGGGTGAGTTTTGGCTCGGGAACGAATTCATTCACCGACTTACGTCTGTCGCGCCACAAGAATTACTCATAGAGCTCGAAGATTTCGAAAACGATCACAGACATGCCGCTTATGGACTGTTTTCTGTCGGATCTGCTGAAGAAGCTTTTAAACTATCTGTTAATTTCTTTGCGGGCAACATAACCGATTCTCTCGTGTCTCACCATAATGGGCTTGGATTTTCAACAAGCGACCACGGGTCTTCGACAGGTTGCTCCAGCAGCTTTAAAGGAGGTTGGTGGTACGGAAAGTGTCATAGGGTCAATATAAATGGGTTGTATCTTAAAGGAAAGCATACGTCTTACGCCGACGGTGTCAACTGGGAAGCTTGGCGTGGCCATCATTACTCATTAAAGAAAACTGAAATGAAATTCCGTCCTCATTAGTGATATTCGTTGATTCATTGATTGACCAATTGAATTGTGACTCAAATGGAATACTGATTGTCGGATTGGTTGGTATAATTGTTTTGTAAAAAAAGACAATTCAGTCAAATTATGCCAGCCTTTTAACACATTTTCCTGGATATATAAAACCAGTATAACTTTACAACTTCTCAGTTTGACTAAAGAGTGGCTGAGTGTATATATGTATAATGTTTCGATGATATTTGCCTCTTGAGTACAGAATATACAAAAAGAGTTTTCATTTAATCTTTCATTTATATGACAAATGTTATATTTTATTTACTTGTTTAGCTTTTTACAGGCGTTCGTTATTACGCTCGAATTTCCATTTAAATGTCAGGTCAAATAGTTTATGCCAAATCATAAAGACATTTTTTATACATTGTATAACAGACGTTCCTATAAACAATACCGCACACGAAACACTGTGGCAAAAAATGAAATGCGCTGCTGTATTTATATTATTAGTTTTGACATATGGCATGATTTGGTTTGCTTTTATGTTAGTACTATTTTGATTGTAGTTACGATTTGCTTGTACAGATTTCTGCATTGTATTCTATTGAATGTGTTAAAAGGATATTCGCGTGCTTGTGTATGTAAGGGTATAAGGGAGAATGGATGAGTTAAAGCAGCCGGTCACTTTTCTCGAGATTCAATTTGCATTCAAGAAAACCTGATTTTTGTCACTAGATTTTGTTTAAAACCTTTCATTAATAACAACGAAATAAGTGTGTTTGTGTTTTTATGGAACAGGGATGCAGACTGTATTTTGTAAGCCGTGTCACATACAAACATCCCTCATACAGTATTTTCCTTGCGTTTACATTGTCTTGGTATGTGCGTTTCTTCCTTGTTAGTGACCATGTTTGGGCCAACGAAGTAGCATACCATCCAACATTTGTAAGAAAATGATATAACATAATTAGCTACTTATTAAATTACATGACAAAACGATGAATATTGTTGTAATGTATTTAGGAATAATGTATTCCTGAAATTTGAATAAATATGAATCATCCGCAAAATATAGGATGAACATAGGATAGTGCGCCGGCTGCCCAACCAACAGGTCGCCGGTACGAACTCTGCTAGCATTTTAACTGTGTCTCTTGAATGGTGATATTTTTCAGAAAGCATACTCCAGAGTGTACAGCAATAACTAAGCAAATTAATGTTTCTGAGGAAGTATAAAAATTAATTAGTCGTACGATATCGTCGACAGCGATAATATAAGTGAGATAAACCATGACGTATGTCTAGTTTATCAGGATGTTAATGTTTACAAATATTGGCACGTTAAATGTCTACAAAACATGTGTTTCACTTTCTCAAAATACACACAATTCAGTCTGTTAGCTTTATTTCGTTTATTAATTTGGAAACAGAAAACAAAGCAATACAATATGATATGGTAAAATATGTTTTATGGAATTTGATACTATTAGATACATTGTACATAATGATACAATTAGTAATATAGATGCAGGAACTGGATGTACATATGTTTCAGCTTTTTGAAATTGTCCTCTTATTCTATTACTCGCTTCGCAATAGCCATGTTGTTTTGATGGGCTGTGTTAAGAGTTTGTTTCTTTTTAACTACTTTAACTACAGGAGACATAGCAGAAACAGAACCTCTGAAGAGATTTGTCGGATATAATACACGCACAATATCCAAAGTTATGTTTGATATTTCCAAACTTGATTGAATATGATACACAGCAACATCCTAACTTTCTAAGTTATATTTGATATTTCCCAGATTTCCCGATCAGATCTGTTCACCCATACCTTATTATCTCTTCTTAACATATTATGTTCATCTAGCATGTACATATGATAATTGTAATATGTCCAAGTTCAAAGAATGTTTCGTAAAACTTTCTGTTGTACATCAATTAATGTTATTTTCATTTGGTATTTTCAAGGAATAGTGTAAGAATTAATATGTTTAAAATTAGCTCCATGTCAAAACAATGTTGAATCATGGCACGCAGCACTACCGTCTCGCACATCTTTACATATGAAGCAATATATCTATTTATATGACATTTAATTTCCGGTATAATTATTTATACCTGTTATACGTCCATTTGTGTAACGTGCTGGAATTAGCACGTACAGTAACTCATACCTGTGTATGAAAACATGTTAGCAGACTCGGTCGCTATTTGCAGTTGGTCTTTATTCAAAATAAATTGCAAGTGAAACTACCGGTAGTTGTTCGTAATACTTGATTTCAAGATGGTTTGTAGCATATATCGCCTGTGCAAACAGTGTATTCATACAAATTCAACAAAATATTAATTGTTACTGTTTTGTGTGTAAAATGGCAAAAACTGTTTTATCAATTTGTAAATAGTTCCAAGTATTATTGATAGATATGGAACACAAAATACCACGAGAGAAATTACCAACTGACAACTATATTTTCCGCATTTGTATTTGTGATAAACAGCGCGTTATTTTGCTTCTGTTAATTTTACTTTGTTGAGATCATAGAGAAATGGAAACTTGACAATTATCGGCGTTAACAGAAATTAGGAACTATATTGATGAATAATGTGTTTATATTGTTCTTTCCACTTTTGTTAACGGTGATATTGCACCATTCTCACCTAATGACAGGAATGTCTAAGAGTTATTATCTTCACAAAACAATAATGAAACAGTTATTTTACGTCGTGTTAGGGTGTTATGATACGTGGCAGAGTGATTTTCACTTTGATAACTGGTTTGTTTTACTTCTTACATTGCCTGAATTTGTAATAGGAATTTTGTAGGTATTAAAAGTAGATCTTTTGCAAGCGACAAAATGTTGACCATTTCTTGCC
Organism: Mercenaria mercenaria; assembly: GCF_021730395.1. Lineage (NCBI taxonomy): Eukaryota > Metazoa > Mollusca > Bivalvia > Venerida > Veneridae > Mercenaria > Mercenaria mercenaria. The sequence goes on from NC_069369.1 coordinate 27,192,084, forward strand.
ATGTGTTCACATATTTTGATTTTTTGATTTTCCCGTAGACTCCTATTATGAAAACGTGTGTTAGGTATCAACTGTTCAAATCAGTCTAGCAAATAATCAAGCAGATGACCCTATTTTATCACATATCCCGAATTGTCTATGTATATTCTGAAGATCAAACATTCATCCGCATCTCCCCAAAACGACTTTTCAATTTCAACAAATTGATTCTGAATCTTATTATCTTTAGACAAGACAAATAATTTTAATTTGCTATAGGAATGCGGAAAATATTCTGGTCGTCTGTTAACAAGCTGTGTATAATGAAATGGCTTTTATAGACGCCTTTGCATATCATTACCTACAAATACACTTAATTATCGTTTGCCATTATTTGTGTTATCATTCGTGGGATTTTATTTTTATGTTTTAATGGCAGCGTCTTGAATAAACCAAAAACTGTCTGGGAAGTATAAACTCTCTACTATATATATATATATATATATATATATATATATATATGATGATGACATTTTTCAGTTCAAGTAAGTTACAATGTAGTAACTGCACTGTGGATAAAGGCAATAAAGTACTGAATTCCTTATTGTGACCTTTTTTGGTATCTGTTGTTCAAAGTTACAGATAGATCTAGTGTTACCTGAAGAATAATTACACATCAAAGGAAAGATAATAGTTCTGAAAATTACTAATTTGTTAACCTTTATATCACATGCATGTCATCATTTTCATGTTCCGTAGAGTCTGTACTTAATGGCCCTTTTCTGTACATATTAGGGATAGAATTTCATTTCTATCTGATTCTAAATCTTACTTTCTCTAATGTCCAAACAATGCTATTTTAATTCATTATTAAACACTTTTGAAAATGACATATAATTTAACACATGCAATAGACAAGTAGACGTAAATATGACTAGGCATAATAACATTTTTACACGGTATTTTCCATTTAAACGAAATAGCAGTACAATGATGTAACCTTTTCTTTTAACAATGGTTACTGAAATGTTAAGGGGTTTCCATTGGGGCTGTTTTCAATTCGGTTGGGGTTACCATAAAAAAGGAGGAAGACTCAAATTTAAATTTTATAACGTAGTTTTGCACGTATGATAAGCCAGAAGTCATGGCGTAACGTCATTTTTCCGGATAACTTAGAATAAAGCCTGAATTTGGGAGACGAAAACGAAAATCATTTCATTTCGTGAATTCATGTCAACCCAAGATATTTAAACGACAAATACTATTTCTTTGAAATGCACGGAACTCTTTCATCATGGGGAAAAAATATATACAATTAAACGGATCTATACATTTTATTTCACCACAATATAGACTATATCTTTATTTATAATTGTGAGATGTTTCGGTAAAATTTACATTGTAAAAAAAATTATGTTCGCGAAAGGGTCATTAAAATTTTGATTTTTTGATTTTCCCGTAGACTCCTATTATGAAATCGTGTGTTAGGTATCAACTGTTCAAATCAGTCTAGCAAAAAATCGAGCAGATGACCCTATTTTATCACATATCCCGAATTGTCTATGTATATTCTGAAGATCAAACATTCATCCACATCTCCCCAAAACGACTTTTCAATTTCAACAAATTGATTCTGAAACTTATTATCTTTAGACAAGACAAATATTTTTTTTAATTTGCTATAGGAATGCGGAAAATATTCTGGTCGTCTGTTAACAAGCTGTGTATAATGAAATGGCTTTTATAGACGCCTTTGCATATCATTACCTACAAATACACTTAATTATCGTTTGCCATTATTTGTGTTATCATTCGTGGGATTTTATTTTTATGTTTTAATGGCAGCGTCTTGAATAAACCAAAAACTGTCTGGGAAGTATAAACTCTCTACTATATATATATATGATGATGACATTTTTCAGTTCAAGTAAGTTACAATGTAGTAACTGTACTGTGGATAAAGGCAATAAAGTACTGAATTCCTTATTGTGACCTTTTTTGGTATCTATTGTTCAAAGTTACAGATAGATCTAGTGTTACCTGAAGAATAATTACACATCAAAGGAAAGATAATAGTTCTGAAAATTACTAATTTGTTAACCTTTATATCACATGCATGTCATCATTTTCATGTCCTGTAAAGTCTGTACGTAATGGCCCTTTTCTGTACTTATTAGGGATAGAATTTCATTTATATCTGATTCTAAATCTTACTTTCTCTAATGTCCAAACATAGGTATTTTAATTCATTATTAAACACTTTTGAAAATGACATATAATTTAACACATGCAATAGACAAGTAGACGTAAATATGACTAGGCATAATAACATTTTTACACGGTATTTTCCATTTAAACGAAATAGCAGTACAATGATGTAACCTTTTCTTTTAACAATGGTTACTGAAATGTTAAGGGGTTTCCATTGGGGCTGTTTTCAATTCGGTTGGGGTTACCATAAAAAAGGAGGAAGACTCAAATTTAAATTTTATAACGTAGTTTTGCACGTATGATAAGCCAGAAGTCATGGCGTAACGTCATTTTTCCGGATAACTTAGAATAAAGCCTGAATTTGGGAGACGAAAACGAAAATCATTTCATTTCGTGAATTCATGTCAACCCAAGATATTTAAACGACAAATACTATTTCTTTGAAATACACGGAACTCTTTCATCATGGGGAAAAAATATATACAATTAAACGGATCTATACATTTTATTTCACCACAATATAGACTATATCTTTATTTATAATTGTGAGATGTTTCGGTAAAATTTACATTGTAAAAAAAATTATGTTCGCGAAAGGGTCATTAAAATTTTGATTTTTTGATTTTCCCGTAGACTCCTTTTATGAAATCGTGTGTTAGGTATCAACTGTTCAAATCAGTCTAGCAAAAAATCGAGCAGATGACCCTATTTTATCACATATCCCGAATTGTCTATGTATATTCTGAAAATTTAGGGTTTAATCAAAGTCTACTTTGTAGATTGAAAATTTGATCCGAACGTTTAGAACTACCTTACAATATAGACAGTGTCACCTTTCCCTCAGCTAAAGGCTGGCTATACAGTGTTCGCTTATAGTGCTATCGGCATCAAACGAAAATCGACAAACATGTGAATCAACTAGTTTCTATGATGTAAGCAGACAAACAAACGGACAAGCAACTGAAACGTGGCAACTCCAATTGGATCTTTGTCCTTTGTTTTTAAGCTTAACAGTCACCTGTGTCAAGTGATATTTTCTTTGTCCTGGTTATTTAGAACAATAATTATTTCTTTGAGTTACAATGGTTGTTCTGTGCCTATGTGTATTCATGTAAGTGTTTTAAGACAAGGTCAGTAAGGTATCCACTAAATCTACTTAAAGGGATGAATGAGAAATCCATGATCATGTAAATAATTTTGGGATCTGGATTTCGAAACGGAATTTAAGCAAGAGCAGCACCTGCGGGTGCTAACGGTCGTCTGTAAAGGCTTGACAAGAGGCAATAAGCAAGAAAGGAGTTATGGTGCTTGACCTTCTCACTAACCTAATGATGATAATGAAACGCATGAAGTTTAAAGACAAAGGTCCATATAATATTCTAGAAAAGAAGGCCTGAACAAAACATTTGACAAAGAAATATCAATTTTCTAAGTTAAAAATGGTCATAATTCTGACAAATTGCAAAAGAGAGTTATGGTTCTTAATCAACTCGCTTATCTATTGACCTATATCCTTTCCGTAGCCGTAGCGTATTAAAACGTATTAGCGTCTGATGGTCCTTTCACACTATTTATAAACGAAATTCATTTTGAAAATATTTATGAAATGTTTAGGTCTGCAGCTTTCAAATACGGAAATAGCTGACATCCTAGGCATATGCTGACACTTTTAAGAAGTCCATGCGCATACAGGCGTGAACCCTGATTATAGACCAATGCAAAAGCGACTTTCAGTTTTAAGTTTAGCCTGTGTACTTTCATTTTCTTTACTTCTGGGAAAAGCTGAAGGTCGTCTGACGTCATTTTCTATGTTGTCAAAAACATACGTATGTCTGGCGAGATTGTATAAAAATATGCCGGCCCTCATATGGATTTCTTCATTAGCACTTTAATTAGTTTTGATTTATTTGTTTAGAGATTATTAAGACCTACATTCTTTCTATTTTCTGAGAGTAACAGGTTTTAAGCGAATAGAAACATTTCATCGAAAGTCTGTCGTTACTTTAATTCAATTTCTGTATTAAAGCAGCATGCCTCCAGATTTGGCTAAAAAATAATCTTTCTTTCAAATTGAAGTTTGGTCATATAATAAACATTAGAATATGAAATTTTGTTTCTAAACCATTTTAAAAGTTCCAAATCAAGAAAAAAAGATGACCGCACCGGGAATCGAACCCACCATCGCGGCAATAAAGACATTTTCCCGTCGTCGTAACCAATAGCGCTATAACTGAAGTAGTGAATAATGACTTCAAAATATAGATATTTATAATCGAGACAGTTTACCTGAACGCTTTTCGGTTTTCATCGTAAAAAGTAGTAAAATAAAAACAGCAAATTCTCATGTGTTTCCAACATAAAGTTTGTCAGTAATTAAGTTTTAAAGCCTTCTTAAGAAATATAGCATTTATTTCAAGATATCTGAAAAAAAAATTGTTGTTGTTGTCGAACGATCTGGAGGCATGCCGCTTTAAAATAAAGAAGGATTCGTTTTTGCTTTCGGGAAATGGTAATATTTGTTTACATCTATAATGTAATATTTCTTCCTAGTTAAGTGAAACGTCACATAAGGAAAAATCCAATCAGATGAAAGCAAGGATACGGTTTAAAGATGCTTATTAGTAATAATGAGAAACATCTTTCGCTAATTAAGTGAGGGCAAAAAAAACAACAACAACATGAGAATGGGTTGTATTGTTATTCTCTCCAATTCCCCACTTACAAAACGGATATGATCTCGTGGACTTCATGTCTGGTGATGACGGTATATAGAAGCATGTAGTATATCGCCATCATTGGATTGAGTAAACATACAAGTAACTGTTTAAAGGAAAAGATAATGCTGTACTTTAAAGTGAAATTTACTGTGTTTGAAAAGCGCTACAATCACCCTTTACTTTTAAGGCTAGCCGTCATTAGTGCTATCATACTTTCAAATGTCTTTGCCGATAATTCTAGGAAATTTGAAATACTACGAGAAAGAATCCGAAGGATCGAAGATAGGCTTGCTGAAGATATTTCTTTGATAAGAGAGGAATTTTATAACGAAATAAGTGCACTGACTGAATACGAAGTCACAACGGAAAATGAATCAACGACGAATTTTGATAATGCAGTTAAAACTGGAGTAAATAGTGACCTGGAAGCTTTAACAGTGAAAGTTGAAAATTTAAAAAGTGCATTATTCGCAAAGGTGAAAATAATAACAGATGGAAATAAGCAAGAAAAACGAATCCGGAGGGACATTCAAAAGGAAATCAATGGATTGAAAACAGAAAAAGAAAACCTAGTTGAAGCACTTTCTGGTATGTCAAACAGCATTGCACTGGCAATTAGTGACACAGCAGAACAGATCAGTGTGAGAGATAAGCTTAATGACATTGTAGAATTACTTGAGAATTTAAAGGTACAAGTCACAAAATATGTTCAGACTGACAATACAGAAAGAAATAAAGGAACGGAAAGAGTGCCGGACTGTACAGACTGGCTCAGAAGAGGTCATGTTACAAGCGGCATATACACCGTGTTTCCAGAAACACTATGGCGGCCAATAAAGGTTTACTGCGATATGGAAACATCGGGTGGCGGATGGACAGTGTTTCAGAGAAGACAAGACGGTTCGGAAAACTTCAATAGAAAGTGGATCGATTACGCGTTTGGATTTGGTAATCTTTCGGGTGAGTTTTGGCTCGGGAACGAATTCATTCACCGACTTACGTCTGTCGCGCCACAAGAATTACTCATAGAGCTCGAAGATTTCGAAAACGATCACAGACATGCCGCTTATGGACTGTTTTCTGTCGGATCTGCTGAGGAAGCTTTTAAACTATCTGTTAATTTCTTTGCGGGCAACATAACCGATTCTCTCGTGTCTCACCATAATGGGCTTGGATTTTCAACAAGCGACCACGGATCCTCGACAGGTTGCTCCAGCAGCTATAAAGGTGGTTGGTGGTATGGAAAGTGTCATAGGGTCAATATAAATGGGTTGTATCTTAAAGGAAAGCATACGTCTAACGCCGACGGTGTCAACTGGTATGATTGGCGTGGCCATCATTACTCATTAAAGAAAACTGAAATGAAATTCCGTCCTCATTAGTGATATTCGTTGATTCATTGATTGACTAATTGATTTGTGACTCAGATGGAATACTGGTTGTCGGATTCGTTGGTATAATAGTTTTGTTAAAAAAAGACAATACAGTCAAATTATGCCAGCCTTTTAACACATTTTCCTGGATATATTAAACCAGTTTAACTTTACAACTTCTCAGTTTGACTAAAGAGTGGCTGAGTGTCAGGGGTTAAACGCAACATATATAATATATATGTATAATGTTTGCCTCTTGAGTACAGAATATACAAAAAGAGTTTTCATTTAAGCTTTCATTTATATGACAAATGTTATATTTTATTTACTTGTTTAGCTTTTTACAGGCGTACGTTATTACGCTTGAGTTTCCATTTAAATGTCAGGTCAAATAGTTTATGCCAAATCATAAAGACATCGTTTATACATTGTATAACAGACGTTCCTATAAACAATACCGCACACGAAACATTGTGGCAAAAATTGAAATGCGCTGCTGTATTTATATCATTAATTTTGACATCTGGCATGATTTGGTTTGCTTTTTATGTTAGTACTATTTTGATTGTAGTTACGATTTGCATGTGCAGATTTCTGCATTGTATTCTATTGAATGTGTTGAAAGGATATTCGGGTACCAGCGTGCTTGTGTATGTAAGGGTATAAGGGAGAATGGATGAGTTAAAACAGTCGGTCACTTTTCTCGAGATTCAATTTGCATTCAAGAAAACCTGATTTTTGTCACTAGATTTTGTTTAAAACCTTTCATTAATAACAACGAAATAAGTGTTTTTACGAAACATGGGTGCAGATTGTACTTTGTAAGCCATGTCACATACAAACATCCCTCATCAAGTATTTTCCTTGTGTTTACATTGTCTTGGTATGTGCGTTTTTTCCTTGTTAGTGACCATGTCTAGGTCAACGAAGTAGCATACCATCCAACATTTGTAAGAAATTGATATAACATAATTAGCTACTTATTAAATTGCATGACAAAACGATGAATATTGTTGTAATGTATTTAGGAATAATGTATTATTCCTGAAATTTGAATAAGTATGAATCATCCGCAAAATATCATTCTCGCATACCAGAGGTCTACCGTGGTTCCCCGGTTCGTCTCGGGATTTTGACAAACATCTGATGGATGAGAATGCAAAATATAGGACGAATATAGGATAGTGCGTCAGCTGCCCAACCAACAGGTCGCCGGTACGAACGCTGCTAGAATTATAACTGTGTCTCTTGAATGGTGATAATTTTCAGGAAGTAAACCTCAGAGTGTACAGCAATAACCAACCAAATTAATGTTTCTGAGGATGTATAAAAATTAATTAGTCGTACGATATCGTCGACAGTGATAAGTGAGATAAACCATGACGTATGTCTAGTTTATCAGGATGTTAATGTTTACAAATATTGGCACGATAAGTGTCTGCAGAACATATGTTTCAATTTCTCAAAAGGAAGTGTCTAGGGGTACGGATCCGTACCTCTAGGATTTGATTCTAGAGGTACGGATCCGTACCTCTAGACAAGCCTACTAGGGGTTTTCTAGGGGTACGGACCTCCTTTCTCTAGAGATTTAAAGTTATTTACATCTAAATTGTTGTTGAAAATGAAATAACAGATAAGACTTAACCAGTGTTACTTAAAACTTTGTTCTAAATGGTTTACAGATACCAGCGTTCATCCGATTGTTTACCTTTTCGCCTTCTTTCAAAACCTGAATAACCGAGGAGTTCCAAATGAATACACTGTTCCGTGCCGATTAGTTTATATAACAAATTAATGAGTAAATTTAACCCTTGAATGACTTATTTTTTGAAATTCGGAAGAAAAAAAAATAAGTTAGGCGTAATAATATGCACCTATTTATTTTGTAATTCAATAAAATATAATGATACTCGACACGGAACTGATTGTTAAATAATCAATTAACCGACATTAACTGTTTGTGAAAACGTCCCTTGTATCTCGTAACGGCTAACATAAAAATTATGTGTGGAAAACTTAAATACCCTGAAGGTTAATTGATATTTAAAATTAGGTATTTTTCACAACAAAATACGCACAATACAGTCTGTTGGTTTTATTTCGTTTATTAATTTGGAAACAGATACATTGTGAGTTTATCGTGCTTACTACCTAGTTATTCGGTATTTTCCGAATTCATCGAATTAATAACTAGACATGAATACAAAATTCGTATCAGACAATTACTAATACTAATCCGATATGAATAATAATGGCCAGCACGTGACGTCTCTTGACAAATAGAAATTCTACATTTGTAGCAGGTGAATAAGAAATATATTATAGTGCTATATCCTTAGGGGGCGGTACATAATTATACAATTAGTGATATAGATGCAGGAACTGGATGTACATATGTTTGAAATTGCAAGGGTATATGGAGATTAATGGACCTTCGTCAAATCGTTCAAAAGGTTCTTTTTGATGTTGTCTAAAAATGTCAGTACATGCCTAGGATGTCAGATATTTCTGTATTTGAGAGCTGCAGGCCTAGGCATTACAGAAATATTTTCAAAATGAATTTCGTTTTATAAATGTTCTTTCTACGGAAGCGTGAAAGGGCCATCACGGCTTATTACGCTTTAGTACGTTACGGCTAAGGAAAGAACATGAATTGCACAGTATATAGATATCTACATGTAATTATTACACTCTGCAAACTCCTACGTTGGGTTCAGAATTCTTTCATGTGAGAAAGTAATCTGGTAATCTTACGAAAGCCGTGACGTTTGTGGCCCTATCAAGGTATCTTCACTTGTGTCTGTCGTGGAACATGGGGTCATCGTCCATCATTAAACCAGGAATGTGGCCATCATTTGTGTCAGTGTAACTTAATGAAAACCTGGGACAAAACAAACAAACCTTTGCAATACAATACGGTACAGAACACTCATAAGCTTTAATTACTATATAATTCTAGAATTGAAAAAGATAAGTCGTACATTTTCTTATAAGACCAGTGTGCATTTCACGAAACGGATCGCGGTGTCGGGAGTTCGATACCCAGGTGAAGCATATGTTTTTCGTGACGATTTGATAAAAGGTATAGTTTAAGAAGACATTTCGTCCTCCATCTCTGATTCATGTCGAGAAGTTGGTAGTTACTTGCGGAGAACATGTTAGCAGTGGCACAGAATACAGGAACACTTGTTAGGTTAACAGCTTGTCGTTACGTAACTGAAATACTGTTGAAAAACGGCGATTAACTAAAAAAAAGTGTTAGCAAGTAGCACATTTAGAAGCTTCAAATAATACATTTTCTAGTGCGTAATCTATACGCTGTCTTTCAGACAAATAAAGATCAAATTTCATGGCATTTTTGACAGTTTTATTAATTAGATTATATTGAGGTTTACTGTTGAGAGGGGGTTTACGGGAAAATGAAAAGACAAATGAATTTCTATTCATGATTTTATAAATGCGATGATTGAAATGGATTAAAGAAATGTTATACCATTCGTTTTATCTTATTCATTGAAAAACATGTATGATATCTAACATTACCAACTTTTAGTAACATCTCTAAACCGATAAAGCGGGGCAGATCTACCTATAATAAAAATCAATAAAACCAGTAATCCAATATCATCGCTACCGGACGGAATCGTTGATTTCCGTACTAATTGTTGTTGTTGTAGTAACACGGGGGCAAAAATCGATAATTAACAGCTTTGGTCATTATCTGATGCATTTACAGGCGGGCGGTTTTCTATATGATATATCTGAATGAAGTTTTAATAATTATTAAAGTGAAAATCATTATAATTATTATAATACTTTATTAATTGTCAAATAAAAGTAATATTTAAGAATATGAATATGTTATCTGAAATATTTAGAAATCGTTACATTTTATACATCGAACACAGATTTACTTTCTTTTTAATGCATGAAACATCATGCTAACATATATCTATTTACAGAAAAGAAATATTTACGCACAAGAAACTGTCTCTAAATAAAATAAATATTCATGAATATGAATATGTTATCTAAAATATTTAGAAAGCGTATATACTTCCTCTATACGCGCTTTCTTTCACATATTATGAACATTAGAGTATGAGCTTTTGTTTCTAAAATATTTTCAAAATTCTAAATCACTAACGCTTTTCGATTTTTATCGTAAAGGGTAGTAAAACAGCAAGTTCTCACGTATTTCCGTAACAAAAAGTTTGTCAGTAATTAAGTTTTGAAGCCTTCATAAGAGATATAGCTTTTTTTTTCAAGATATCTAAAAAGTATTTTTGTTGTCGAACGATTTGGAGACCAGTCGCTTTAAAGAAAAAGAAGTATAGAAATAAGACTTATACTTTTAAAAGGAAATACTTAACCCTTACCATGCTGGACACGATTTGTTCTTCCTTTGCGATCGGTGCAGATCATGATCAGTCTGCACGGATGTGCAGACTGATCATCATCTGCACTGTCTGCCATTCAGCCAGTAACTTTTTAGTATGCACCCTTTTCATAGTACTGTCCAAATTGAAAGATTGACAAGTTTATTATTGTAATTTAGCATGGTAAGGATTAAGCTTCTTATATCGTGCCTAAATAGAAATATCATATTTGCGTGACTTGAATAGGTACTGCTGACAAATACTACTACCATAGTATACTTTAACTATAAATATATCGTTACAGGAAAAAATCAACATTAAATAACAATAACTTCATCAATATCTCAATTTTAGAATAGCAGACTTACTAAACTATAATTTTAGAATAAATAAGTTTTTCGTGAAATTTGGGCCAAGATCTTTACTCAGTAAATATTTACGGAACAACAACGTGAATTCTAAATTTGTACTGTCATACGATTCATGAAATAAGTGTAAAAATCGTAAAAACAAAGTTCCTGAAAGAAAGGGAAAAGACTATATAAAGACAGAAGAAAGTGAAATAAATATATTAAAACGCAAAAACCATAAAAATACCTATCACTTGTAGTAAGTGGGGTAACATATTTTTTATGACCCGGCTTGAAACAACACTGAACGGATACTGTTTACCCCTAGGCAATATTGTAATACACAATAAAAGTCAAAGGGTAATTTTAAGATATTTGTTACAATTAAATTATTTTATGCTTGATGTGATTGTGTGCAATCTTGGGACTAAAACAAATAATAGATATCGCATGATTTAAGAATGTATCAAAAACATGCATTAATTTAAGAATACATCTATACAAAGAAGTATAAAATACATTATAGCTCTTTGATCTATAATACATACAAAGTAGATTCGGAAAGAAGCAGAATTATCAGTTCATCAAGGCTATCTTTCAAATTAAAGTTTGGTCATATTATGAATAATAGAAAATGATTTTTTTTGTTTCAAAATTATTAAAAAAATCCCATATGTAGAAAAAAAGTTGACCGCGTTGGAGATCGGACCCTGACCGCCGCGGCAATAAAAAAGTCACCAGCGGCAAAAAATAATATAGGTACTATAGGTATCTGGAAATTAATTATCGCTATATTTCTTAAGAATGCTTTGAAACTCAATTACTGACAGACTATATTTTACGGAAACGCATGAGAATTAGTTGCTTTAAGTATCTTTTTTTTTTGCGGTGAAAATTAAAAGCATTTGTATATTTTATAAATGCGAATTGAACACTTAATCCTCCATAGCGTTATTTTAAACGACAGCAGATCTAGGCTTCGGAGTTTCTGAGTTCAACAATTAATTTGTTTTAATTTGTCTTATTACAATCTCAGTTTTTTGTTGTTGTTTTTTTTTTTTTTGTCAATGTGAAGTTGCCTACAATTAATAGGCTTTGAGCTATAACAACTTGAACCGACAAAGTCAGGCTAGCAGACGACAATATTTTCCGTAACAGCTTCCGAGTACTTACGGATAACGGCGGAAAAAGCCGGATATTTAAAGAAATGTTCACTGTACACACTAAAATGCAAAAAGGACCAAACAAACCATTATCAAATTTAAAACAAATTACACATAACGAAAATTGAATAATTTTTCTACATTTTTAGGGGTATCGAATTTTTGATTATTTGCGGAAAATATCTCATTTTATCTGTTATATTTGAAAAAGTCAAATTTTTTAACCCGTTTCCTACAGAGTCTATATGAACTGAGGTGGGTCTATCTAAAGTAAAAAAGGACCAACCAAATATTAAAATATTTTTTAAAATAAATATTCATAATATCCGGAATAAATTAAACTTTAATTTGTGGGGTATCGAATTTTTGATTTCCAAATAGAACTTTTTCTATTTAAGTTTAAGTGATTTTTCCTTCTTTGTTTATATAGGCAAATTTATCGATTTTCCGATAGATCGATGTTACTAAAAGTTGGTAATGTATATCATTTTACATATTTAACTTTCAGTTGCCCCATTTAATGTAAAGTAATCCCTTAATTCGAAAGTTATTGACTCAAAACTAGTAACTGACAATACGTACAGCAAAAGAAAAACGGCATGAATAAAAACTTTAGTTGAGCCGCGCCATGATAAAACCAACTTAGTGCATCTGCGACCGTCTTGAATCCAGACTAGCCTGCGCATCCGCGCAGTCTGGTCAGGATCCATGCTATTCGCTTACGGTTTCTCAATTGCAATAGGCCTTGAAAGCGAACAGCATGGATCCTAACCAGACTGCGCGGATGCGCAGGCTGGTCTGGATACATGCCGGTCGCAAATGCACTATGTTGGTTTTCTCATGGTGTGGCTCAGTGTATTTTGAATGAAGCACAAGTTAAACGCAGCCATGTTTGAAATTAACAAAAACATTTTTTTCGAAAATGGAATTGTGAACACCGCTGGGATCTACATTTCTACATTACGATATCACTAAGAACATTCTAACTTAATATCAAACAAGTAGTCCATAATTCAATAATGTTCCAGTAGTTAAAGAGATAGAACAAAAAGTAACAGGAGCTCGATTTTCTCAAAATGAACCTTTGACCTGTAAAAACTTAACGATTTCGCTGCGACTGCCAAGGCTCGTCCGGCTCCATTTCAAGCTTAGTCATTTTGTAACTAACGCTGGCAATTACAGAACACCGTTGAGGCAGTCGAGCAGAAGCTGCCTCTGGGTATGTTTTAAAGAAACAAGAATTTTGAAGAGCAGAAAAGTGTGAAATTCGAAAGCAGATATATATAAAATTGAAATTATGTGCTTGATACGACTTCTCTTGCTATGTTAAAGCCAATAAAATTGGACTCTTAAATACAAATTCTTTTCTTTTGGATCATGGTCATCATAAAATTCTATCTAATTGATTTAAATCTAAAAACCGTTTAACGTCATACTGAGAAAAATGACAACTGATATGTTTTGTTCATTTAATTTCATGTAGCAGATCGTTGAAAAAAGGTATAAACTCAGTACAATTTTATTGAAGCTTAGCACACTTCCATCAAAATCATTTATCTCGTATGTCGATATTTGAAACGAATAAATCAAGTACCCATTAACCTTCGCAATGGCTTGCATGTCAAACTATTTTCAAATTCATGTGTATTAAAGTCGACTGAATCACGCCCATCTCTGTCGTCTTATCTCCTACCGTGAACAATCAAATCAATCACGCTCAAGATGCACTTGATAACGACACAGTGTTAACGACTGCAGTTTTAGTGAAAGTTATCTTGCAAAGCTTATTGTTCTGTATTCATGCTGTGTATTAAAGGCACTGACCTCCAGATTTGGCTAAAAATTATCATTCTTTCAAATTGAAGTTTGGTCATATTATGATCATTAGAATATGAGATTTTGTTTCTAAAATATTTTTAAAAAAATCCAAATCAAGAAAAAAAAGATGACCGCGTCGGGAATCGAGCCCGGACCGCCGCTGCAATAAAGACATTTTCCCGTCGTCGTAACCAATAGCGCTTTAGCGGAATTATGACTTCAAAATATAGATATTTAGAATCGAGACAGTTTACCTGGAGTAAAGCGTTACAAACGCTTTTCGATTTTCATCGTAAAAGTATTACTAATTAGCAAATTCTGTGTTTCCGTAACAAATAGTTTGTCAGCCATTAAGTTTTAAAGCCTTCTTAAGAAATATAGCATTATTTCCAGATGTCTAAAAAATATTTTTGTTGTCGAACGATCTGGAGGCCAGTCCCTTTAAGACTACAACTTATATTTTTGAGTTGATTTCACTTGTTACCCAATATAACATTTCAGTTCTGTTTTACAGCTGCTACTGACATATGTTTCAACTTCGGCATCAGATAGTTTGTTGCGTCAGACATGTCTTGTAAAAAGGTAACTGCTTATTTTAATATTGCTTCAGTTTACAAATACAGACTGGATTATTTGTTTGCTTAAACCCTGTGACGTACGATACTGTAATTCTGTTGTTTCTTTACATACACAGATTTGTTTTCTCTTTTTATTTTCAGGCAGGTCTTTCATTTATTCCTTTCAACACCTATTGCTTTATACATTCAAGTATTTAATTTTTGCTTCGGATATTCTTTGACACTTTTTCGCATTTGCAAAGAATGGTAAAACTGTTCTTTTAAATGCCATCAATATAAGTTGATAATCTTGCATTTTTCTATTTTTTCATATGTTTTATATATTACCATACGCTTTATTTGTACTTTTTCACCGAAGGATTTCTTTTCATACCTAAGTGCAAGTATCTGTATAGACAAAGTGAAGACCCTTGGTTTAGTATTGGAAATAAAGATGGAAATGATTATCGAAATGTAATCACAAGTTTGCAAGGAAACAGGAAAAAAATCTCGAATTTAACAATCATATTCAAATCTTCGTTAATGCTCGTATCAAACTGATTATGCTTATGCAACTTTGCATAGTTAGAAGTAAATTTCCTTCGGGAAATTCTAATTTGGATTGCCCACTTTAAATAACTAGAGATCGTATAAATGATCGATAAAACCTTTGAAGAATGCCTTTAGTTCAAAATCAAATGAAGCAATTAAGAAAGGCAAATATTTTGTTTGATTTCATTCTCATATCGTTCACCTGAGGGCCACGCACCCATAAAACGATACCCTTAATCATGATATCAAAATTATTTGACGCGACTTGATTGTTGGTTGGTCGTATAATTTACAATCTTTGAACAATAACATTTTGAGAAATGAGTAGTCGTTTATTTAGGTTTATTTTGGTTTTGCAGAGTCAAATTTACACGCTCCATTGTGGTTGTGGTTGATTTCTGAACCTGATAAAATGTTGATATGATCGGTATAAAACACCGTTAACAACACAACTCTCGAAAAACTATCGTGGTTTTCATTAATAGTACAAATGATGTATGGTTAGCATATAAGCTGAAAAAGCAGTCATAATGTCTCTTTTATTTCTTTTAGTTGAATAGCATGTAACACATCTTGTTTTGTAACATGCGGCACTATACAGAACAGAAAACAGCTGTTAACGAAACATTTACATTACGCAACCGGTATAACTAAGTTGTGTGGTGGGGTTCATTTATGCCACGCCAGTTCCGTCATCTTAATAAATTCATCCAAATAATGGCGAAAAATCACAGTAATACAGCTCGAAATTTTATGTGTATGTATTGACTACAAGCCTTAAAATATTTAGTTTGAGGCCCAATCTCAAACACTCTATGACCCGTTAAAATTAAGACTTAGACTTTGAAATCCTAAAACTACTGCTTGCCCTTAACCTATAAATCTTCCATATATTTCCATGAAACCTGGAAAGAATGTAGTGTTTCCTACAACAAACAGCTAAGCAAAATTTCAGTTAAAAGATAAATTAGATAGGAAGTAATGACAATTTAAATGAGCCGCACCATGAGATAACCAACATTGTGCATTTGCGACCAGCATGGATCCAGACTAGCCTGCGCATCCGCGCAGTCTGGTCAGAATCCATGCTGTTCGCTAACGATTTCTCTAATTGCAATATGCTGGTCGCAAATGCACACTATGTTGGTTTTCTCATGGTGAGGCTCAAATTTTGAGTAAATGGAACTTGATGAATATGGACACAGCATCTTTGTAAATACAACAACGTTTGCATTCTAAAATGGACCTGGAGTTAAAATCTGTTCAGATGTACATGACTTGACCAACATCATATGGCTATTTTTGCCATTTATACTGGGGTGCATTGAACCTCTGAACCAATATAATAAACAGTTAGGTCTAAACCAATTATGAATAATGCAATAGTCAAGCACAATAATTTTAATACGGTCATGCGAGTGGAAATTATAGGGTATTTTTCACTGCTTTCAGCTGTCACCTATCGAAATAAAATGTCAAATATTTGCATAGGTTCTAAAATGTCAAATATTTGCATAGGTTATGATTAACCCTGATGATTTCGATTAAATTTATTTAAATGTATTTGAAACTAATTCGATCCTCAGATGTACGTAATTGCGCGTAACATTTACGTTAAAACATCGTTCTTGTGTCTTAGCAAGTTAGATATTTCCAAACCATGTCAATATTGTCAAAAATTGAATTAATGTAATACCACCTCACTGTTATCATTTAAATTAAAAAATATCAACTCACCTTAATAATACGTTTAATAGGTAAATCTTCGAATGTTAAATAATATTAAATCGTCTGACCAGTATTATTGACAGTTGAGTAATGTCAACCCACCTCAAAAATAGCTTTGAATGTTATTGAAAGTTGAATAATCTCAAATTGCCTAGCGATTTATGTCTTTAAATGTTGAACAATGTCAAACATCTCACTGGTATAACTGAAAGTTGAACAATGTCAAGCTGTCTCACTGGTATTACTGAAAAATGAACAATGTCAAGCAGTCTCACTGGTATTACTGAAAAATGAACAATGTCAAACAGTCTCACTGGTATTACTGAAAAATGAACAGTGTCAAACTGTCTCCCTGATATTACTGAAAGCTGAACAATGTCAAACAGTCTCACTGGTATTACTGAAAAATGAACAATGTCAAGCAGTCTCACTGGTATTACTGAAAAATGAACAATGTCAAACAGTCTCCCTGGTATTACTGAAAAATGTACAATGTCAAACAGTCTCACTGGTATTACTGAAAAATGAACAATGTCAAGCAGTCTCACTGGTATTACTGAAAAATGAACAATGTCAAGCAGTCTCACTGGTATTACTGAAAAATGAACAATGTCAAACTGTCTCCCTGGTATTACTGAAAGCTGAACAATGTCAAACTGTCTCCCTGGTATTACTGAAAATTGAAAGTTGAACAATGTCAAGCTTTCTCACTGGTACTATCGACAGTTTAATAATGTCTTTATTGTATATTCGTCTGTCCTTATTGTGTATGAGATTCGCTTTGGTATTCCATATCTTTCATATTTGCAAAGAATAATTAGATTAGTTTCTTAAGTGTCAACAATTAAGCAGTCAATGAACAGGTCTGTTAAGTTTCTTTCAATTCCCACTTGTGGTATCTGAGAAACCAGCTTACCCAATCAGGATCAGCCTATAACGTCGGTATGGCTCTCACGTGATATTCTTGTTAGCGAGAACTACTGTGGTTTTCATTTATTTTTGACATTTATATTTTCAAAAAAATGCTGAGTTGTTGATTAATACGTAATAATGAAAGTGTCTAAAATGCAGGTATTACGCCTTGTTTATTTCTGTAATAAAATCATTTATTGTTGGATAACTTTTGTGCTAAAAGGCACGAAATGTGCCTTGTCTTCATTAAGAACAGAACAAGTTCGTCCCATTACTGTTAATTGCACAGTTGCTAACTAATAAATAACAATTACCAACCAATATAACTAGGTCTTTTTGGCACGAGTTTCACGTACAATATTTTTGCCACAAAATGAATTCTTCCAATTGTTAACAAAACAACCACATATTACATTCTGAGGATTGGCTGTCTGTACCTTTGTGTTTAAAACGATAAGCTTCTGGTTTACAAGCTTTAAAATAAAATTTGGAGCCCAGTCTCACAACTCCAGCAATTGGTTGTTCCTCAGCAAAATATTGAAAACTGGACTCCTCCCTTAGTTTCGAAACAGTTCAATTGTTTTCTTAAGTTATAAAACCGAGCTTGAACGCATGTCCAGCATCTGACTGATTGTGTGTAGGTCTTGTTATTGTCTCAAAACCTGGGCGTATACTATTCATTAACGTTTTAAGTTTAAAATTTTGTCTTAACTAAAAATTTAAGATAACATCGATCTTGAAGAAACTTTTTACGAGTGTGTCTTCCAAAGTGAAGTCCGGTACTATACGATGGAAAAAAACCGGTGAAGCATGAAAGGGATTTCAAAAATGCAAACTATTAATATAAGTGTCATAGACTTTTTCTCGTTTAGATGTATTTTATGTTGTAACATTTCTCACCAAGTCAACAGTGGGCGTGGTTTTTCAAATATCTGATACTTCAAATGCAGGGTTAATCTCAGACATTCAGTTATCGTATCAATATACGATTTAAAAAGAAGCAGGTTTTAATGTTTTCCGGGAAAAGCTCATAATACTTTTTTTCATAAATATGTCAGAAATTAATTCATAATCCTTCATAGCAAATAAACATCACGTCAATTAAAATCCAATCCTATTTATTAATAAGCAGTGTTGTGGTCTAAGAGGCCTACTAAAATAACGAAAAACATCTTATAACGATTGCATAAGGGCAAAAGAGACATGAGAATAAATTGTTTGTTATTTTCTTACATTAACCACTTACAAAACGGAAATGATCGCGAGGTCTTGATGTCTCATGATGATGACAGCATGTAGTAGCCCCAGCGTTTGTCAATGGCAACACATATCTGTCTATACGAACAAATTATTCTGAATATCATTCTGAAATCAACTGATCTTTTCTAACTTTTATAATACCACTCAATTTTAAGATTAGAGCTTACTTCTGAAGTCGCGGTCGAAACTTCAAGAAAACTTGATCTACTTCGAGAAAGAACCAGGCAACTTGGACTCGAGCCCCCTGGTTTCGTAGTCAAACACTGGACCACTGCCCCACTTTCTATCGGATCTGGTGAAGAATCTTTTAAATTCTTTATGAATTTCTTCCCGGTCAACGATTCTCTCGTGTTTGGCCGCAATGGGCTTGGATTTTCAGCGTGTCGAAAGATTGCGCTAACAGGTATTAATGAAGAAGTTTCTGGTACGGAAGTGGCAAAGCGTCAATATAAATTTATTGTATCTTAAAGCAGTGCGTACATCTTATGCAAAAGGTGACAACTGGTAAATGGCAATGCTGCATTGATATAAATATTATATATTTTTGATACTATTACGCTGACATGTATTTTTAGAAAGGATAGAAATCTTTATTAGTTACTTTTTAAGTCTTTAATTAAACATGTATATGCCAAACTGTATAGAATTATAATTTATCAAGTACTTAGATTCATTTTAAGTCAATAAATGTCATTGAATGTACTAAAGGAACTTAATTACCTTTTTGATGACGATATTATCTGCGTTTGGTATAACAATACCACATGTATTCTAATATTGCGTGAGTTTACCATTCAAATGTCACGAGTCAGATTCAATCTTAAATAGTTAATAGCGAAATCATAAAGAAATTATTTTATACATTGTATTATTGACGTTCCTGTAATGGTACCACACACATTGTGGCAAAGAAAAAAATAGCGAAAAGCATTGGTTTGTTATCATTAGTTTTGACATCTGACATAAGCTGTGTTGTTTTGATTAGTGCATTATGATTGTGTATTGTGATGAATATCATGAACAGGTTTGCGGGTACAAGCGTGGGTGCAGGTGTAAGAGTGTGCGAGAAAGTGTATAATTCATCATTTAGACTTTTTCTCAAATTATGTTATTTCAGACATTAAGGAGAATAAATATCATCATGAAAGTGGACAAACTGAATAATGTGCTGCTCAACCGATCACCGGTACCAACTTCGCTGGAGTTATAACTTTGTCTTACTTCAGAGTAAGCTAAGTCAAAACTAATTAATGTTTGTTTGGAATTGTAAAAAATTAATTAGTCGTACGTGAGATAAACCATGACGTATGTCTAGTTTATCAGGATGTTAATGTTTACAAATATTGGCACGTTAAATGTCTGCAGAACATATGTTTCAATTTCTCAAATTACACGAAATTCAATCTGCTTTTTTTTTTATTTCAGAAATTCTTTGGAAACAAGGACCAGCCCAATACGATACGATATGATACTGTACATGAAGTGCGATACAATTAGTTAGATGGCTGGTCGGTGATCAGACCATTTAACCGTGTAAATTTTAATATTAAATCTTACTTTGACTACCTAGTTCTTCAGTACATTTTTTTTTTTTGCAAAATGTTCCATTACCAGTCATAACTACAAAATCCTACAAAATCCTATAAGACCTGATATGGAATGCATTGGATATCTGGTTTGCTTAAAGGAGTATTGGCGTTAGTGGTCTAGTAGAGGTGTTAGCTCATGCCTGAGTGACACCTAGGGTCTTCCTCAGTCATTAATGTTAGAACCTCCCGGAATGGTACCTCTAACTGGTGCTAAGCTTGTTTTAGTACGTATCAGGGAGTCCCCTGTAACTCAGTGGTTAGTACAATGGCTTCACAAGAGGAAGTCGCGGGTTTAAACCTAACCTTGGGTCTGTACTCCCCAAATATTTTTTATAGTACTGAGGACTTGAGTTTCCATGTTATTATAATAAGTGATAGTACTTTACACCTTTCACAATAAATGCTGGAGTTAGAGCACTTTCTATATTTGTTTGTTATTTGATGCACTATCTCCCAAAACCTAAAATAACCAACATTTTTTAGAATGATCCGGGTTTAAATAAACTAAAATACACATACACAATGACTCAGTGTTATATCGTTGTCTCATAGACAAATAAATATCTAATATCAAATCTATTACTTGTAAGTTCTAAATGGGATTTGTTGACAGTTTTATTAATTAGAGTACAGTTGGGGTTTAATGTCAGGGTGTTTTCAGAAAAATAAAATGACAAATGAATTTCTTTTTATGTATTATCTATAAATGCGATGTCTGAATTAGATTAAAGAAATGTGATATTCGTTTACTCTTTTTCATTGAAAAGGTACGATATTGTAGATCATTTTACATATTTAACATTCAGTTGCCCCTTAAACGTAAAGTAATCCCGTAATTTGAAAATTATTGGCTCTAAACCATAGACAACCTGTGCCACAAAGAATAACATGGAGTAAGCCCATTTTGAATTGACGGAAAGAAGTAGACTTTAAACGCAGGTACTACATATGAAATTAACGAAAAAGTATTTTATAGTTTCGTATCAGTGAAAGTCATATAAACCTGCTTTCTTTTTCCTACTGGTGCTCATGTACTTATAGAAGTGTGTTGTTGTTGTTGTTGTTTTCATTTTCGCCATTTTGTCAGTCAAGTAACATGCATTACACTTGCTGGAACTAAGCTTCATTTTACTTCACTTCGTGCGCCATCTATTTTTGAGCTTTGATGCAATATTCATTGCTGTATTCTAAAGTCATATTTTTGGTTAAGTGCCTATATTTAGACTTGCCTCTCTGAATGAGATCAAAACAATATATTTCTTTACTTTCGCATCACGTTGATCATAATATTTTATTTTAATATATAAATACGGTATTAAAAGCTATATCTGAAAATTGATAATGAAAACTACTGATTTTCCTGTTCATTTAAATTAGGACATTGAAAGTGTATAACCTGAAAATATCCGTACGCCTCCATCAAAAGTCACTTATCTCGAATGTCGATATTTGACACGAATAAATCAAATAGCCATTAACCCTTGCAATATTTATCCCATGCATGTCAAATTATTTTCAAATCCAAGTGTATTAATGGTGACTGGATCACGCCCATCTTTGTCGTGTTATCTTCTGCCGTGAACACCAAATCAATCACGCTCAAGATGCACTTGATAACAACACGATGTTAATGGTTGCAATTATAGTGTCTTTTTTTAAAAGAAGACTTACTTTTCTGTTGTCTTGCATAGCATAATTTCCTTTATTTACGTTTATTTGGGTTTCTTTTGCTTGTTCATTAAAGCGAGCAGCTTTAATTGTAATATGCTCGAGTATATCTAGCTTGGAAAATTTTAAAAATATCGAAAATTGGTATTAAATAAAAGTTAGAATTCTTAGAATTTATTTTATTTCATGAATGCTTGTGTATTCGTAATTTTAAAAAGCATCACGAGCGTTTTCTTCTTTAAAACGTTGCCTTTTTTTCAGCGATTCTTTAGAAATACTCATATATCAGTACTTTAATCCTGGAGGTCAAAATTCTATATTAAGACTGCTATCATTTCATTTCTGTTTTACGGCTGTTTTTCTAACCTTGATACATTTTTTCTTCAACGTCAAATTGTCTGTTTGCGTCAGAATGACTTGTAAAATGATAACAGTTTATTTTTGATATTTCTTGAATTTACAAGTACAGATGGGCTTGTTTGCTTGTTTAAGCCTTGTGACGTGCGATACTGCATTTCTTAAATAGTAATCACAGTTGTATCTCCCCATACACTGATTTTTTTTTTAGATTTTTCCAGCATGTCTTCCATTAACGTCTTTCAACTCATTTATATGTTTGTTTTGCTGTTTTCTTTTTGTACCGTTATCAGTCCAATCTTTTGCAAGAGATATCATGTTATGACACATTTTCGCATTTGTACAGAATGATAAAATTTTTGTTCGCTGTGCTGCCAATTTAACTTGACGTTTATTGCCTATGCTTTTATACAATACAATTGCATGGTCATAATCACCGAAGGAATTATTCCATAACTCACTCTAAGTATTTGCATTGGCAGAATGAAGTTTCTAAAAATTCAATTTTGAATTTAGTCGAGAATTGGTTGAAAATTTTTTTAGGATATCTTATATAAACACAGCATCTCCATGCAAAAAGTCTGTAAAACTTCTAAAAGATTTTTTTCTCAAAATTTGTGATTTTGCCCGATGTTTATACCACAGGAATACATTTTTGGCCATAAAATTTACACTATTAAAATATTTCAAACATTAAAAAGGATTCTGGTACCATCCCCGGATGTATAGGTAATGTCTTGATCGAGCAATATACAGTCAAAATTAACGAAAGTAGAGATATCGTTCAAACCAGAAATTACACCTAAGGGTAGTGTCTTTAGTTCAAAATCAATTGATACAATTAAGAAAGGCAATAATTTTATTAGATTTCGTTCTAACGTTCACCTGTGGGTCATGTACCCATAAAACGATACCTTTAATCATGTTATCAAAATTATTTGACGCGACTTGATCATTTGTTTATCGTATAAGTTACATGAGTTTGAAAAATGAGTTAGTTTTCTTTCGCCGTGGTTTGCTTTGCGGTTGATTTCTGAACCTAATAAAAACACACGAAGCTGTTAACAACACCTTGCTCGCGTGAGATTCTAGTTAGAGCGAAACATGGTTTTCATTCATGTTTGACATCTTTATTTTCGAAAAAAAAGTTCAGTAAACAATATGTATTGTTAATTAACACGTAATAATGTATGTGCTAAAATGCAGTTTTTGTATGAAAAAAAAGAAGAGTTTATTGTTGGATAAAGCTAATAATGTATGTGCTAAAATCCAGTTTTTGTAAAACAAAAACTGTTTATTGTTGAATAAAACTAACAATGTGTGTGCGTGAAATGCAGATAATGTGTCTTGACTTCATTAAGAGCAAAACAAGTCCGTACCATTACTATTAATTGCACTGTTAACCAGTCATAAACATGGGGCAACCCGCATATTTAAGACGTATTGGCACGAGTTTTACGTACACAGCATTTTCGCCAAGCTAGTTACATCATCTAAAAATGTCTACCAGTTAAATGCAAAACTACATAATTATCAATTTTGACGATTGAACATCAAAATTTCTAAAGCGTTGCGATAACTTACGGGTGTAAATATTAATTTCCATCATGTGAACCAAACTTAAGTTTCAGACTACACTTTGAGGGACTGGTTTCACAGACTCAAAATTTTATATTTGAGTTTGATATATGATTTGGCCAATGTTAAGTTACCATTACGGATTCTGCCAATAATAGCCCAATTATGCATAATGTTACAGTCAATCACAATATGATGTGTTAATATCGTCATATGAGTGGAAATTAAAGATTCTTTTAAACACCTTTCAACTGTCAACTACCTAAATCAAAGGGCAAATATTTACATAGGGTCTTCAAATAGTGACATCTTGGATAAATGACAGGTTTTTATAATCATTAATTCGATTAAATTTGAGTTTGATTTTACATCTAAAGAAAATATGAGATATACAACAACTGCAGGTAAATATAACCTCCCACTCCCTCCTTCCCTCCACCACCTCACTCCCTACCATTTTTTTTATTATTTGAATGATGTAAAACCATCTTTGACAGTTCTACTAGATGGGCGGTTTGATCGGCATTGATACCCACCAGGGAGATGTTTTGGCATTATTAAAGTTTAACTGGCATAAGGGAGAGAGTTCGACATTTTCACTGTTCAAAACAATATTCAACTTCGAATGACACCATGAGGACGGTTTGTCATTATTTCACTTTCAACGACATTATTCAATTTCATTTACACTCGAGTGATGTCTTGTTTCTCAGCTTTCAATAACGAGGGAAATGTTTTAACTTAATTTGACTTCCAATGACATAATTCAACTTTCAACAACACTAGGGATATGCTTTCATACCAGTTTGACGGTATCCAAATTTACAAGGCATAATTCAACTCGCAGTAACATAAAGGAGAAAATTTTACATTATTCAACTGCTACTGTCAATGACATTAGGGAGATATATAGCTTGCCATATTTCAAATTTCAACGATAGCAAGAAGAATGTCAGACGTTATTCGACTATAACTTACGTTAAAGAAATAGCATGAAAGATGGTTTGACATTTTTCAACTTGCAAGAATACGATGGGGACATTTGGCATTATCAAACATTTTGGTATGATTCAGTGTAATGACGTTATTCAACTTTCAGCTATACTATTGATATAGTTTGACATTGTCAAATCGTCTATTATATCATTTACTTTTAATGACACAAAGGCAACTGTTCGACATTATTCACCTTTCAAATACACAAGAGAGAAAGTTTAATATATTTTCAACTTTCAACGGCATCAGGGAAATGGTTTGACATTATTCAGCGTTCAATGACACCAGTGAAATAGTCTGAAATTCTTTATCGAACTTTAAATAACAAAGTTGGTTTAACATAACTCAGCATTCAATGGGGAGATGATTTAATATTATTATGCTTTCAGATGGTTTAATATTTTTAACATCCAATGATTCAGAAGAGATAGTTTGACATTATTCATTGTTCAAAAACACTGGTGGGGGGTGGGGGTGACATTATTAGACTATTAGACATTCAAAGACACTAGGGAGATGGTTTGACATTATATAACATTCAAAGACATTAGGCATATGGTTTGACATTTTTTGACACAAGGAAGATTGTTTGGCATTATTCGATATTCAGATGGTTTGACATCATTTGACGCTCAAAGACACTAGGGAGATTGTTTGACATTATTCAAAATTTAGACACTAGGTAGGTGGATTGTCATTATGCAACATTCAGTGACACTAGGGATATCAATATTCAATGAAACTAGGGATATGGACTAACATTATTCCACATTCAATGACACTAGGGAGATGGTTTGACATTATTCAACATTCAGTGACACTAGGGATATGAACATTCAGTGAAACTAGGGATATGGACTGACATTATTCAACATTCAAAGACACTAGGGAGATGGTTTGGTATTATTCAACATTCAATGACACTTAGGAGATAGTTTGACATTATTCAACATTCAATGACACTAGGGAAATGGCATTTAAAGACAATAGGCAGATGGTTTGTTATTATTCGACATTCAAAGACACTAGGGAGATGGTTTGACATTATTCAACACTCAGTGACACTAGGGATATCAACATTAATGACACTAGGGATATCAACATTCAGTGACACTAGGGATATGGACTGACATTATTCAACATTCATTGACACTACGGAGATGGTTTGACATTATTCATTATTATACCTCACTTTTGTCTACAATGATAAAATCCCATTACCCATAAAAGAGATATTATGACTATCAAACACATTTTCAAACTTTTTGCCACGTGACCGAGCGAAAGTGACTGTCAGGTCATGTGACCGCGCTGATATTTTGAATGTCATATAAGGGCAAATAACTGCTTCAATGTTTTCAGCCAAATCATGAAATGATTGCCTCCCTTGTACACATATAGTAGTGACGTCACTGTTTAATGTGTAAACAGACGATTCAGACAAAAGTTAAAACAGTTGAATTAAATGAATTAAAAACTTTTTTTTTTTACTTTTTTATGTACTTAATTTTGTTCGGTATAATAAAATAAATATCATATGGCAGCGTGTGTGACATTGATATTGTCAACCCTCGAAACAGAATGTCACCACTCGGCTTTCGCCTCGGGTGACATTCTGCCCTCGGGTTGACAATATCAATGTCACACACGTTGCCATATGATATTTATATAACATTCAATGACACTTGGGAGATAGTTTCATATTATTCAACATTCAATGACACTTGGGAGATAGTTTCACATTATTCAACATTCAATGACACTTGGGAGATGTCATTTAAAGACACTAGGGAAATGGTTTGATATTATTCAACGTTCAATGACACTAGGGAAATGAATTGACATTATTCAACATTCAGTGACACAAGGGATATTAACATTCAGTGACACTAGGGATATTGACTAACATTATTCAACACTCAATGACACTAGGAAAATTTACTGACACTATTCAACATTCATTGACACTTCGGTGATGGTTTCATATTATTCAATATTCAATGACTCTAGGGAGATGGTTTGACATTATTCAACATTCAATGACACTTGGAAGATAGTTTGACATTACTCAACATTCAATGACACTTGGGAGATGGCATTTAAAGACACTAGGGAGATGGTTTGATATTACTCAACATTCAAAGGCACTTGGGAGATGGTTTGACATTACTAAACATTCAATAACACTAGGGAGATGGTTTGACATTATTCAACATTCAATGACACTTGGGAGATAGTTTGACATTATTCAATATTCAATGACAACTGGGAGATGGTTTGACATTATTCAACATTCAATGACACTTGGGAAATGGGCTGACATTATTCAACATTCACTGATATTTCGGAGATGGATTGACATTATTCAACATTCAATGACACTAGGGAGATGGTTTGACATTATTCAACATTCAGTGACACTAGGGAAATGGCATTTAAATACACTAGGCAGATGGTTTGATATTATTCGACATTCAAAGACACTAGGGAGATAGTTTGACATTATTCAACATTCAGTGACACTAAGGGTATCAACATTTAGTGACACTAGGGATATCAACATTCAGTGACACTAGGGATATGGACTGACATTATTCAACATTCAATGACGCCAGGGAAATGGATTGACATTATTCAACATTCATTGACATTACGGAGATGGTTTGACATTATTCAACATTCAATGACACTTGGGAGATAGTTTGATATTATTCAACATTCAATGACACTTGGGAGATGTCATTTATAGACACTAGGGAAATGGTTTGATATTATTCAACATTCAAAGACACTTGGGAGATGGTTTGACATTATTCAACATTCATTGACACTTGGGAGATAGGTTGAAATTATTCAACGTTCAATGACATTTTGGAGATGGCATTTAAAGACACTAGCGAGATGGTTTGATATTTTTCAACATTCAAAGACACAAGGGAGATGGTTTAACATTATTCGACACTAGGCAGATAGTTTGGCATTATTCGGCATTCAAGGATACGAGGCTGGTTGTTTAACTCTGTTAAAAATTTAAAGAAACTATGGAGATGGACTGATATTATTCAATATTCAATGACACTAGGGAGATGGTTTGACATAATTTGACACTAGGAGGATAGTTTGGCATTATTTGACATTCAAGGACACAAGACAGGTTGTTTAAAATTATTCAAAATTTAAAGAAACCAGGGAGATGGACGGACATTATTCAACATTCATTGACACTTCGGAGATGGATTGACATTATTCAACATTCAGAGACACTAAGGAGATGGTTTGAAATTATTCAACATCCAATTACACTTAGGAGATAGTTTGACATTATTCAACATTCAATGACACTAGGGAGATGGTTTGACATTATTCAACATTCAGTGACACTAAAGATATCAATCTTCAGTGACACTAGGGATATGGACTGAATTATTCAACATTCAATGACACTAGGGAAACGGACTGACATTATTCAACATTCATTGACACTTCGGAGATGAATTGACATTATTCAACATTCAATAGCACTAGGGAGATAGTTAGCCATTATTCAACATTCAATGACACATGGGAGACAGTTTGACATAATTCAAAATTTGATGACACTAGGGAGATGGCATTTAAAGACACTAGGGAGATGGTTTGATATTATTCAACATTAAATGACACTAGGGAGATGGTTTGACATTATTCAACATTCAGTAACAGTAGGGATATCAACATTCAGTGACACTAGGGACATTGACTAACACTATTCAACATTCATTGACACTTGGGTGATGGTTTGATTTTATTCAATATTCAATGACACTAGGAAGATGGGTTGACATTATTCAACATTCAATGACACTTGGAAGATAGTTTGACATTATTCAACATTCAATGACACTTGGGAGATGGCATTTAAAGACACTAGGGATATGGTTTGATATTATGCAACATTCAAAGGCACTTGGGGATGGTTTGACATTATTAAACATTTAATAACACTAGGGGATGGATTGACATTATTCAACATTCAATGACACTTGGGAGATAGTTTGACATTATTCAATATTCAATGTCAATTGGGAGATGGTTTGACATTATTCAACATTCAATGACACTCGGGAGATAGTTTGACATTATTCAACATTCAATGACACTAGGGAGATGGTTTGACATCATTCAACATTCAGTGATAAGAGGGATATCAACATTCAGTGACACTAGGGATATGGAAAAACATTATTCAACATTCAATGACACTAGGGAAATGAACTAACATTATTCAACATTCAAAGGCACTTGGAAAATGGTTTGACATTATTCAACATCCAATGACACTGGAGAGATCGTTTGACATTATTCAACAATCAATGACACTTGGGAGATGGGATTTGAAGACACTAGGGAGATGGTTTGACATTATTAAACATTCAGTGATAAGAGGGATATCAACAGTCAGTGACACTAGGGATATGGAAAAACATTATTCAACATTCAATGACATTAAGGAAATGGACTGACATTATTCAACATTCATTGACCCTTGGGAAATGGTTTGACATTATTCAACATTCAATGACACTAGGGAGATTGTTTGACATTATTCAACATTCAATGACAATTGGGAGAAAGTGTGACATTATTCAACATTCAATGACACTTGGGAGATGGCATTTGAATACACTAGGAAGATGATTTGACATTATTCAACATTCAATGACACTTGGGAGATAGTTTGACTTTTTTCAACATTCAATGACTCTTGGGAGATGGCATTTGAAGACACTAGGGAGATGGTTCATTCAATGACACTTAGGAAACAGTTTGGCATTATTCAACATTCAATGACACTTGGGATATCAACATTCAGTGACACTAGGGACATGGTTTGACATTATTCAACATTCAATGACACTAGGGAGATGGTTTGACATTATTCAACATTCAATGACACTTGGAGGATAGTTTCACATTATTCAACATTCAATGACACTTGTGAGATGTCATGTAAAGACACTAGGGAAATGGTTTGACATTATTCAACATTCAATGACACTTGGGAGATGGGATTTGAAGACACTAGGGAAATGGTTTGATATATTTTTCAACATTCAATGACACTAGGGAGATGGTTTGACATTATTTAACATTCAGTGTTAAGAGAGATATCAACATTCAGTGACACTAGGGATATGGAAAAACATTATTCAACATTCATTGACACTAGGGAGATAGTTAGACATTATTCAAAATTCAAAGACACTTGGATGATGGACTGACAGTATTCAACATTCATTGACACTTGAGAGATAGTTTGACATTATTCAACATTCAATGACACTTGGGAAATGAACTGACAGTATTCAACATTCATTGACACTTGGGAAATAGTTTTGACAGTATTCAACATTCAATAACACTTGGGAGATGGTTTGACATTATTCAACATTCATTGACTCTTGAAAGATGGTTTGACATTATTCAACATTCAATGACACTTGCGAGATGGCATTTATAGACACTAGGGAGATGGTTTGATATTATTCAACATTCAAAGACACTTGGGAGATGGTTTGACATTATTCAACATTCATTGACACTTGGGAGATTGTTTGACATTATTCAACATTCACTGGCACTAGAGAGATAACATTTAATGACACTAGGGAGATGGTTTGATATTATTCAACATTCAAAGACATTTGGGAGATGGTTTGACATTCTTCAGCATTCAATGACACTTGGGAGATTGCATTTAAAGACACTAGGGAGATGGTTTGATATTATTCAACATTCAAAGACACTTGGGAGATGGTTTGACATTATTCAACATTCAATGACACTAGGGAGATGGTTTGACATAATTCAACATTCAGTGACAATTGGGAGATAGTTTGACATTATTCAACATTCACTGGCACTAGAGAGATAACATTTAAAGACACTAGGGAGATGGTTTGATATTATTTAACATTCAAAGACACTTGGGAGATGGTTTGACATTATTCAGCATTCAATGACACTTGGGAGATGGCATTTAAAGACACTTGGGAGATAGTTTGACATTATTCAACATTCAATGGCACTTGGGAGATGGTTTGATATTATTCAACATTCAGTGACACTTGGGAGATAGTTTGACATTATTCAGCATTCAATGACACTAGGGAGATGGCATTTAAAGACACTAGGGAGATTGTTTGATATTATTCAACATTCAATGACACTAAGGAGATGGTTTGACATTATTCAACATTCAGTGACACTAGGGATATGGACTATACAACATTCAATAACACTTGGGAAATGGACTGACATTATTCAACATTCATTGACACTTGGGAGATAGTTTGACATTATTCAACATTCAATGACACTAGGGAGATGGTGTGACATTATTCAACATTCCATGGCACTTGGGAGATAGATTGACATTGTTCAACATTCAATGACGCTAGGGAAATGAATTGACATTATTCAACATTCAAAGACACTAGGGAGATGGTTTAACATTGTTCAACATTCAATGACGCTAGGGAAGTGAATTGGCATTATTCAACATTTAATGACACTAGGGAGATGGATTGACATTGTTCAACATTCAATGACGCTAGAGAAATGAATTGACATTATTCAACATTCAAAGACACTAAAGAGATTGTTTGACATTAAACAACATTCAATGACACTAGGAAAATAAACTGACTTTGTTCCACATTCAATGAAACCGGGGAGATGGTTTGACATTATTCAACATTCAATGACACTAGGGAGATGGTTTGACATTATTCAACATTCAAGGACCCTAGGGTAGATTAGCTACTAGTCTGTTAATAAGTTCATTCTTTTATATATTTATATTTCCAGGTCAAAGAGTTTTCATTTTAGATGTTTCCTGTTGAATATCTGGCTGTATTATCGAAATAGTACGTGTTAATATTAACATTCGGCAGCAGGAGAAGTTAACTATGAAGTAAAGTAATTTAACATAGAATATAAGAAGAGACTATGATTGGCAAATGAAAGGAATGTGACCAGTCTAACACTAGCTAGACGGATTGACATCATTTAACATCAAACTACACTAGAGAAATGGGTTGACATTATTCAACTTTTTAATTGCACTGGGGAGACAATATGGAGATAATTTGACCTTATCTGAGTTCCAATGGCACTAGATGGTTATTTAACGTGCATTGTCATAAAGGAAATAGTTTGTCACTATTCAAAGATTAATGACACCAGGGAGAAAATGTTAAAATAAGTGACCTTAAGATGACAATAGGGAGAAAGTTTTACTTTATTCCACTTTCAGTAGTACAAGGGAGGTTGTTTGACAATATTTACCTTTTAATGATTCCAAAGGGATGGTCTGATATTATCTTACTTTCAATGATATCCGTTCGATCGTTTGTCACTATTCTATTTTCAATGATTTTGATTAGATGGCTTTACATTATTCAACTTTTAACGGCAGTATGGACACAGTTTGACAGTTTTCAACTTTTAACGGCAGTATGGACACAGTTTGACAGAATTCCACTTTTAACGGCAGTATGGACACAGTTTGACAGTATTCCACTTTTAGTAGCACAAGGGAGACGGTTGACCATTTTTCAACTGTAAAGGATACCAAAATGGTGCTTTTATATTACATGTATGAAACTTTCAACAACACAATAGATATATTTTAACATTGTTCAGATCATATACTAGGGACACAGTTTGATATTATTCAACTTTCAACAATACAAGAAAGGTATTTTGGCTTTATTCAACCTTCAATAAATCCAGGGGGACGATTTGACATTATTTCTCCTTTCAGTGGCACAAGAAAATGGTTTGGTATTCAGGCCTTTAACTTTCAGCGTTTCACAAATGTAACAGACTGAAATTACTTCAGGCCTGACCGGGAATCCGAACCCGGGACTTCTCACACCTAAGGCTTACACTATCACGTCGCTATAAAAGCTAGCTCAATAACAAGGAAGTATAAGTGCACCCTTATACTCTACCCTATAACAGTATCATTGTCTATCCATATCAGACAATGGGTAATTTGCTTTCTGCAACATTTGACGCTCTGATAGGATAAATGCTTCATTTTGTAAATAAATTGGTCGTGTCGGTACTAAGTGCATATTCAGCAAATGCATGTGAAGAGGGACACACTCGTGTGATTCTCTGATGGGAACGGCATGATTTCAATAAAAATAAGTTATATTCTCAAGAGGATAAAATATATTGACGCAGTCAGATTTACTTTTTTATGATTTTTATGTCTATACGGGTTTTCATGCCCATTGAGTTTGACAAAAAATCGAAACATTTGCATAACTGATGCGAGGCAGCCATTCAACCGATTTCAGATTTTTTGCGACATGTCAATCAAACGTATTTATCTGAAGCCATAACGCAGATGTTGCGGTTATTAAATTGAAAATGTACAGCTTCCCGTTAACTATCATATTATGAACGTACTGTCAGGCGAAATTGTTACATAAAATGATGAAAATGTCATGGTAATTTCATCTTCTCAGCAGGTTTTTTTTTTTATAACGGATAAAAAATATGTAACA
This sequence comes from Mercenaria mercenaria, assembly GCF_021730395.1. NCBI lineage: Eukaryota > Metazoa > Mollusca > Bivalvia > Venerida > Veneridae > Mercenaria > Mercenaria mercenaria. The sequence goes on from NC_069369.1 coordinate 27,225,832, forward strand.
AATATCTGTTTAAAAGAAAAGATCAAACTTACAATGAAACATTACACGAATGATAAAAAACTTTGCAACCAGAGCATTTTTAGTAAAATTGTAGCGTAACCCGTTTCTCTAATATATAATATCAAATACATCCCGGGGGCGATAACACTGATATTAACGAATGATTTGATGACATGATTTGACCTAGAGATGAACTTAGGTTTCACACATGCAAGGCACTATCATAAAATATATTTCACACGAATGTATTGATGGTCGCTTTGATAATATTGACCCGTTCATTTTACCATTTTGTATTTTAGATAGCCCAGTTTGTACGGTCTTAATTGTTTAAGGGTGCTCATTTGGCTGAATGACGTTTATCGACCTTTTTTCAATACCACAATAAGGTATTTCAGAAAATACAAGAAACAGAGTACCGAAATGCTGTTCAAAACAGTGTTACGTTAAGTGTATATGTTGTTTTTTTTTTTTGTTTCTTTTTTTTTTTTTACTTTTCAGTGTATTTAACGGAGGTCACCAGTTAACCGGACACTTACACACACTTATTCAACCCTACCCCATCCCCCACTCCCCACCCCCTCCACCAGGAATCAGAAGTGTTTTGGACTGGAGATTTGGGTCGCATGACTTATGACTTTTTGTCAATACGTCAGGGAGAACAATGCCTTGTCCAGTGATCGAACTTTGGACCTCCTAGTGAAGTGGTCTTTTTAGCGTACAACTGTGCTCTTTGCAAACACATAAAGGAAGTTTTCAATCAACTGCTTCACTCATTGCTGCATGAAAAAAAAGCATAGATTGTTTTGAAATATATTTTATTCATTTCATAAAAACATAACAATACATAAATGAGAAACGGTTTCCATAGTAACGTTTATACTTGATTGACACTTTCACACAGACGAATAACTAATATATAGATTTTATCAGATTACAATTTTCCACCTTAAAAAAAACAGAAAAGGTTTTGATCTGTCAAAATTCCATGTCAAATGTTATTTTAATGACACACAATGAAATGTTCGCACAGATGATTCAAATATCCATGAAAAACCGCAGTATGTAGTTGCATGCTTCATTTACAATGAAAATAATACCAGAAACTGCAAAATAATCATCTAGATACCTTATCAATAAAAAAAACTGAATTGTTAAAATGATTATATATTTGAAAGTTCAATTATATTAATCTTATCAAAATACGATTCAAAGCGAAAACGTTCACTTCGACTTAACTTGAAGGTAATCAGAAATTGCAAAATCATCATCTACTAGTATGCCTTTATAATGAACAATATATAGTAAAATAAACTGAAATAATTACATCGTATTCCAACAAAATAATTTTAAAAAATCGAGACAGCAAATGCCATACTAAAAATGAAAGAAAACTTGTAAAGTATCATTGTTACAGGACTACTTAATTGATAAATTCTACACGTACTCGTACGTGCAAACATACAAAAATCCCAATTTGTTTTATATTATACATGTACATGTTGAACAGCAAATAGATAAATAACATAAATTACATTCATTATGGGTTTTGTAGCATTTTTTCAATGAACCATAGACGTAGAGTATTTTTATATATATTTACAGTTGAATCCAAGAACTGCTTTCAGTAGGTCAACTTATATATGTTTACTGTGGTAAAATATCCGAACAAAATTGAACTGTGACACTAAACAGATGTGTGTCCTATAAAAAAAAAACCTTAAATGTCGTGCGAAAATACATATATAACAACTGTAAATGTACAATAAAATGCCATAATCATACTTGTATCAAGTCATATTCTCCAGGGCAAAAGTTATGTCGACAATTACGAACCTAATATACAGTGTAAAATACTGAATACAAATAACTGCATCATTCAGTTGTGAACTGATGCATTCATATTAATAAATAAAACGTTTTAAAACTGAGTTGCAATAGTCTTGTTAGATTGATTCTGCGCCAAGAAAAAGTATGCATGCGCATTTCAACTCCTTTGAAAGTAAATTGCTTTATTATTTTCAAAATTAGAGATAATTACAATAAAGCAATTACGAAAATGCTCCTGTGTGCAGATGACCTAGATGACTAACAACTGTGCACAATCACCTTAATAAATCAGCGATCGATGCAGTTAATGTATTGCAACACCTGGCACAGTACCATACATTTATTAATCATCTAGATGTTGTCTACCTCAAAATCGATGGAAACTGTAGTATTTTCTTTGGTTGTATTTATAGTTCCTGCTTTCAATTATTTCGGAATTTAAATGTAATCGATATAAGAAACATCTGAATTGCAAAAACATTCCACTTTCCCACCGATATTTGATACTTAAAGTTCATGAAAATATGCTAGAAAACAAAAACAGTGTATGCTGATATGCTTTAACATAGGTAGGAGTATATCAAAACTGAGAGTCTTTATTCATACAAACTGATAAGCAACTGGCTTTATCTTTATTCTTAGACGGTAGAGAAAGTTAAAAAAAAAAAGCAAACTGCCGGTTTCAAAATAAGAACATGGCGGATTTTCACAAGAAGAATCCTACACGCACAAAACGCAATGAAGTTCCAAGTAATTCATGATATAAGCAATTTACCTTATGCGCCGTCCAAGTTTTTGCAATCTGACATTTTGATATAAAAACGAGATATTTTTAACTTAAAACTCAGATATTACGTTTGCCATTAAGTTCGATATATATAATGTTCGGTGCAAGATATTTAAACTCGAATCACGATGCATGTTTTGAACCTACGTTCCCTTGAACAAAAAAAAAAACAAAAAAGCACGAGCAGTCATATACAGTATCAACCTAAGATCTTAATAACCCTGCAAAACTTTTCAATTGAAATGCCCTGAAAAAACAGTATAATGAGTTTTATCGTATCAAAAATAAATAATAACTCACACAATATTTAAGGAAACTTGACTGTTTTAGATTTAAAACACGGTTGGGTGCTTGGCACCTATTCAAATCGACTGAGCTTTGAGTATCGCATTTGAGAGTTTTTAAATAGTTTGATATTACGAATTGTTTTGTCCTTATTTTTTAGTAAAGAATATGAAGTGGACAAGTTACCCACGGTTTTAAACATTATGTTTAATATGCTATTACAGATATTATCAAGAATTGCTTAAAATTCCGTCTGTCTCTATCTCGAAGTATTTTTAGATGTCTCGAGCGATTTTAATCCGTTTTAAAAGACGAAAACTCATAAAATGAAATAAATTCAGCATACACTCGACAGATATACAATTTAATGAATTATGATAGTGCTTTCAAACAATTTCATAATATATGCATGAATTACACAAATATGATAACACGTTTGAGCCGCGCCATGAAAGAAACAACATAGTGGCTTTGCGACCAGCATGGATCCAGACCAGCCGCGCAGTCTGGTCAGAATCTATGCTGTTCGCTTTCATACTCTATTGCAATTAGAGAAAACGTTAGTGAACTGCATGGATCCTGACCAGACTGCGCGGTTGCGCAGACTGCCCTGGATCCATGCCGGTCGCAAAGCCATTATGTTGGTTTTCTCATGGTGCGGCTCGTTTAAACATTATGAATTACGATTTGCACATTTTCCCAGCAAGATGAATAATAATGTTTAAAGTACAATCAGTAATAATGTAGAATTATGTAACTATATAACAATGTTACCTATACAGATAAACATAACACGTTTCCCATGAAATACATTCCATGGAACCAGTAAAGTAGCAATTAATTATTCATAACATGTCGTTAATTACCCTAATTATCAATAAGCCCGTGACACCCATAAATTAACCAGGAGTCGAGTTTTTCCTCAAGAGAAAGCATACTGCATAAAAGAAAGCGAGTTCGTCATGATTTAATAAAATTTCAGATTTACAGACGGTCAGTAAAAATTTATCACCAGTCTATTAAACGCGACCACTCGTGGCTTTTAAGAAAGCGACATATGTTCTTTTACAATGCAGCAACATCATAAGCGACTTTGCAAATATTTTCTTTTCAATCTTCTAACAGTTTCGATATATCTCAGTTTACACATGCAAAAGTGCATTTCTTTTTTTTTGGCAGTCAGACAGCTTTTTCTTAGAACTTTTTTGACTGCGCTTCGTATTTCGTTCATTAGCATCTTTAAATAGTACAATAATGACGACTTCACAATGGCAGCACTTAGAGAACCTTACACTAAACGTATTATCTTCAAATATAGAGACGTATAGAGAAATGTCATTATCTCTGTAAATTAAATAATGATTTTTCCTGGTCGCGTTTTCTCGCGAGTTTAACAAAGGGTAAAAGCCCAAGGCAGCTAGGACCAATTAGAGGTTGACAAGAATAACGTTACTATGGCAACCGTTTGTGCTGTATTCAGATTTATGAGAAAAATGGACAAGAGTCGCTTCAGAAGCGCAAAATTTTCACAATTTCTCACAAAGAATCGCTGATTTTCTTTGTGTCTACATAAAAAAATGTCGATGAGAAAAAATGTAAAACAATCTATGTATGTGAAACTATCAACATTATGTGAGACACATAGATAAATAGAATTGCACTAAAAATGTCTGGGAAACATCTATATACATATAAACATACATATATGAACAATACAATACTTTTAATCTGTAACAATATAGCGCACGTGAGACTTGTGCGATAAATATTTAATGAAAACACAAAAATGAAAAACAAGTACATGTAAATCGGAAAAAAGAATACTATAATGCTGTCATCTGGAGTTCTATAAAAAATGCAAAAGGGAGACGGTTATTGGCCTCTTCCCATTCAGAGGAGATGAAATTCATATAGTATTCTGGTCGAGTCTATACTTTGAAGAAACGTGATGTAACGCCATTGTAGCGTAAAACGTGTACACGTTTCATAGGTATTGTTCCTACTGTCTTAAATTCTTGTTTGATCAACATTAACAAGTTGCAATACATTGACAACGTCATGTTTTATGTGTTGTATGTAATGAATGTAACGAGTGTAACACAGTGTATGCGTCCTCGGTGTAACAACTCACTCGCAAGCAAGTAAATCTAGCAGAGACAATGACCGCTGTTTAGTGTAAATGGGTGTTTTACAAATCATTTTAAACTTTTTCCCAAGGTATTTTAACAATACGGACTTTCAATTAATGTGATTTCAAAACGGAAAACGTTCGTCTTTAACTGTCAAATTAGGTCTAGTCTGGTGCGTGCTTACATTTTTGTTTATATGATGTAGGTCTTTGTTCTTACAAGATGTAAATGCTGCAACTTTAACTGATATACTTTCAAAGCTTTTATTCTAAAATTGATTACACGCGATTGTATACGCAATTATTTTGTCTGTCTGTCTAACTACTCACATTTTTATTTAAAAACAGATAAATGGCACCCGTTTGTTATAAAGAAATTAATTGAATGCAATTGGCATCGCTGTTGGAGAGGGCGTAGGCAGAATTGTTCATTACGAATCCATTATGAAGCTTAGAACTGAATTGATTCTTTTAATTCTCATGGCGGTAATTGTGGCAAAAATATCAGTCTGTATGGATTCCACATGCATAACAGTTACATTATGGCATCATTTTGCACAAGCTGTTGAATTATAACGGATTATATTTTGCGCTGATAAAACCTTCCGATAACTTCTGTTTTCAGTATGGCGCCAATATTGATAGTTATGAGTGTGTGTTTTTTCAAAAAGAAATTCTGATTAATGATTTAAAACAATAGACAATATGGTACCGTATTATATTAAATACAAGGATCAGTCGCACTTTATCATGTTTTAAGATCCGCTTTTGTTTTTACAACGACACCTTTTTGTCCACAAAAACTGCAAATTTGAGAATCTGTTATGAAAACAAACGATAGTATATTTCCAAGCCAGCAGACGATACGGTGCCAATATTTATGAAGATGTTAAAAATCTCAAGATGAACAGTTACTGTGTAACATTCTTTCTCTTCAAGAGGATTATAAATAGATAATGGAACGCTGTATATAAACAGTACTCAGATATACCTAACTGTCTAAACAAATCTTCCCCTTGTACTGATGTCAAATTATCCCAATGCAGATAACCTATAGATAATCAAATCTGTCTTAGAAAACAAAAAAAATCTTAGGTAAGATAGGTAAATTCTTGCTGTTTCTGACCTTGATTTATTAAAGTCGAGATAAGGCATAGCCGTAATATCCCCAACAGCGGTATAACATAGAGATAATGTAGTAATATAGTGAAAAAAATATGTGAAAACTGGAAAGAATATTGAAATTCGGCGACGGAATATACAGGCTGTCTTTGAACATCCAATATAACTCCCGAGACCTTTCAAATTATATATTTTATCCATTTTCTTCTCAAAATGAATTTTAAAAAAGTGAAAAAATATCGATTAAAAATAATTATCCCCACTATTTGTATCTGAACTGAAGCTCCCTAAGCAATGTCAGTTTGCATGTGCTGAAATTTGCACCGGCTTTATAAGACCTATGCCCTCTACAAACATTTTCTTGCCCAGTCCAGGAGCAAATATAAAAACTTTCTTCGCTATTAAAATCAGTTTATGTTGCCATGAAAAAAAACCCCATGAAATTGAACTTCCTTTCAATGTTACTGGCGGCTAGGATTTATATCATGTGGTCTAATGCTCTAAACATATGCATTCATGTAAATTAAAACAACAGGCCAGCTTGTAATTTGAGTTTACTGGCCTAGAGGCACATGTTTAATTAAGTTTTATGAAGAATATATTCATGTATTATTCAAAGCGCTGAATTTTTAAGTCTGAATTTACAAATAAAATTTGTTTATTGTCTAAATCAGGAAACTAGAATTTAGTGAAAATTTGCTATCATTGTTTGTATGTTCATTGTCCAGATCTGTGCAAAAGAAAATAAAAGTCCATGTATTTACTTACTGAATCGAGAATGTAATATAACTATAGTAACAGCTGTTATTTATTTGCATATAAAGTTTGGCGTAAAAACGGTCATAGGGCAAAATGACACATTTTGTCAGTCAAGAAAATGTAGTAAAACCTACAGCAGTACGTTCATAAACATTGAAAGTACTTGGTCAGAATGACATTGTTTCTAAATCGGGATAATCATAAATCTGTATTTAATGTAAGATTTACATGCAGCATCACAATAAAACTGTCGAAGGTGGTGAACCCAAACTCATGAATAATTAATTAAGTGAATGGGTCACTTGGTTCAATAAATGTACATGTATACATGTACTTTCACACGGAAAACCTTTAGATTTTTTTTGAGTTTCACTTTTTAAGGAAATGTGTTTTCGGTGACTTTAGCTAACAGTAATTTCTTAAGGAGCGTTTTAAGACGTTAAAAATACATTTCTCCCTCTAATTACAGAGTTTTTAAAGAACATATTTTAAAAGAATTATACAAATTACAAAGCCCCTGAGGGAATGATCGATTTTGCTTTCTTTTGTAAGCAGTAATTAAAGTTTTTGAAGCGCTGACATACAGACTAGTCTTTGATGTTTCAATTAGTGACGGTTTTTGGTTGGTTATTGTTAAAAAGCGATAAGAAAAAATAAAAATGTTGTTGTTGAGATATCAATTAGTTCGGAATTAAATGGTTTCTTTCTATCTTCAATACATCTAGTGTATCAGTTACTAAATGACCTTAAGGTATTTCAACTGTCAAAAATGTAGAAATCATTAAATTGCCTGACAATCTATATACTTGTTCACAATAAATTTACGAAAAAAATGTCTGAATTTATGATAAACACGGTTGACACTGACAATAAATATATTTTTCAGACTGGTTTAAACGAAAGTTTTACTCAAGAATGTGTGGTTGGAGTTAACAAAAACTAAGCTAATACGCAGATGTATTAAGCAAACTGTAATAGGTTGAAATTTAAACTCTTTTTTTTTTTGAAAAGTAAACATTTACATGTAACGGATCATTACTTATCCCCGTCTAATGCAATTAAATTTAAAGATCCATGACTTGAAACGTGTTTCGAATTAATCTAAGTCTTGCCTGTCAGAAATATTTTCAAATTATAGCTTGAAGGCTTTTGGAGAATGGTAGCTTTATTTGATAATTATTCACTAAAATATATAACTTAAAGCGAATGCGACGTCTTAAGGTGTCAGAAATTTCACTAAAAAGGCGTTAAACTTAACACGCAATTCTAATTTTACAGCTGGAGAGTACAATCGATCTTATTATCGCACCCTATACTCTTCGACCCTACTATGCTAATAATTACTTTCACGAATTACAATTGTCCGGCATTTAGCACTAACACAGGGCGACAAACAATTGTCGTATATTCACCTGTTCAAGTTGTTAGGTTTTTACTTTCGCCACATTCCTGCGCATTTTGGTAATCAATTTTTTCATGTCCACTCTTTCTTTTTTCCGCTATCTAAACGATCTAAATGATTTGTGTCAAGAAAATACCTCTTTGCCACAGGTTGGGTAAGACCCTGCAGCTCTGTCATCACTTCTACGCTGAATATAAACATTCCTTTGTTGGTTTTATTTGATAATCCACTCATACGTAAACCATATCAAAGAGAGCCCGTATTGTTAAACTCCGTGGGTATTTTAAAGCAGCACATTTTCTTTATAATCCAACCGAAGCCTCTTTACTCCTAATAATAGGGTATTTTATCACTGCACCGATTTTATTCCATTCGAGCTAATTTGGCAACAAGATATTGCGTTACCACCCCGAAGAAATTTTAAACGATTTCCTTTAAGGTAATGATTTGAAAATAGATTCATTTGAATCTTTTCTTTATGTGTTAAAACCTTAAGTTTAGACAGGTGCGCTTTGAGCCGAAGGAGATGATTACACTTTTTTAATTTTCACAACCGTCACTAAGCCCAGTACTAAACATGAATATCAAATTTTCGTCTTTCTAACATAGTATGTTCAACCTCATCAAGTTCGTTACGACTTGGTGGCCCTTTTCTCAAATCTGGGGTTGTTATGCCATTTTGGTGGGTGCTTGGGTACCCTGATTTTCTTTGGTGTCTGTAAAAAACATGGAACACAATAATACACAACAGGAGTGTTATCAAAAATGTCCCGACGACGGCGCCGACAATATCGCCGGCGGTAAATTGCACCCCAGTTTTACTTGTCTCTTGCGTCACCGCCTGCATGTCATTCGCGGTTACTTTACTAGAATTAGTATTTACATGAGAAACTTTTGTTTCTGTTTTAACATCGTTATATTTTTTCTTGTGATCACCTTTGTCTATCAAATTTATTTCTTTAACATCAGCTGATATGTCGTTCATTGCGACCTCAGACTGATCAACGTCTGTTTGATATTCTGGCACCGACGGCCATGCGACATTAATAGAGAAGGTAACGTTTCCGGCGGGATTATTAGCAACACACTCATATCTGTTTTTAGAGTTGGGTTCCGGTGGAGTAACATACATAACACCTTCCATATCTTTTGTTATATCTTCAGATTTGGGAATAAACACTTCAGAATCTCCGTCGGGCTTCATCCAGTAAATCGTCGGCACCGGATCACCGCTTGCTAGACAAGTCATTTTACCGACATTGTGTTCGAAAATAACATCGACATTTTTAAACACTGGAAGCTGACATTTGAAATCATCTTCTTGTAACTGATTGAAGAGTTTCCCCCTCAGTCTTACTGGGGACCTACACGACGGCGGTGACCCTCCCTCAAATATTCTCGAGTTGGAGAGGTAGAACTCATTCAACCACCTGGCCTCGCAGTTACAGTGAAGAGGGTTATTACCGATCCTCAAGTGGCTTAAAGTTTTGAATAGGAATAACCAAAGGGAATTAAACCGCTCGAATTTATTCCCATCGAGCCACAATGTTTTCAATGTTCCATTCATGGGACGAAGAACTTCAAGCGACAGTTTATCCAGTCCGTTGTTTTGCATGTAGAGGCCTGTGGACTTTAGTCCTCCAAAAGCTCTTGTAGAGATCGAGACTCCAGGATTGTCATTGAGAAATAAATGATCTAAAGTCAAGTCCCTAAAAGTGTAGTCATAGATCGTCTTGAGTTTATTTTTACCAATGTCTAGCCATTTTAATTTTTTGTTGTCAATAAAAGTATCAACTTGAATATACTCGATGCCACAACCTGTTAGATATAACTGTTGCAAATCTCTGTATCTTGTAAAATTCTCTTTACTTATAACTGGGTTAGAAAATGTATTGTCATTGAGGTTCAACTGAATAGAATCTGATGGTATTCCGCTTGGAATAAAAAGCAATTCCTTCCTTGGGCAATACACAGTTCTTGTTAAGGACGGACAAAAGCACACAGCTGGACAGGTAGAGGCTGTGGCCCCGAATCCATGTAATCCGAAAAGAATCAAAATAATCGACAAACTCCAACAATTCATTGTAAATATTCCACACATATACACGCCTGGTATCATAGTTAAAGTATTATTTCCACAACATCACATCTTGTATCAAATTGCTATACTTTCCATAAGTCCCGTTTAATTTTAACTTATATCAATGTTTAACCTGCTTCGTGTAATAAGCAGGTAGACCTGTTCGTTAAATCCATTTTCTCACTAAATAAATCAAACACAAATAATAATGTACAAATATTAACTTTCTATTTTCTCTCATCGACCAGCATTCATGTACTCTCCGCACTATAAACATTCGTCTACTGATTACTATTGGCGAGAAACGTAGTGATGCGCGCGCCGCCTAGTGCGCAACATCAATACTATCGGTTAAAGCGAAAGAATTAATAATTTCTTCGGGCTAATAAATCGAGCGTACCTTCAGCCCTACATACGATAAATCATGGAATATGAAATTATGTATAATCATCTTTATTATGTCGTTACGAGAAGTATAATTTGCACAACAATTATGCTGTTACAAATATTTACAAAATTGCATAAACTACCGTAATACTCTTATCATTACCAGATATTCAAGTAGCTTCGCTAGTTATACGAGTTTGCTTACCGTCAAAAGAATGATAAAGGAAAATGTAAACATTGTAATTTATTTGAATAAATAAAACCTCAATAAAATTACGTAAATCTCTGGCTGAAGATTAATTTGCTTTGCTCTAAATTTTCGTTTAAAACGGCTACGAGTAAATATTGTTCTTCAACTTTCAATCCATTTTATCAATTGAGAGACATCCTGATCTGGAAGATAATTTCGTTTGACAAGTGATTTTAAGTTTACAAGAAGGAAAAGGGAAGATAATTACAGATATTTCTTCTTTAAACGGGCAAGTAAGACTGCCATTCTTAAGGTTTACTGTTAGGTTAGATATATTAAGGCAATTTTTCGTTGTATTTCAAGTTCTTATAACGGACCTTTTTGCTAAACTGTTCTTTTTTCTTTTATTTTTTTTTATCTAGTTACCATAATTATAGATATTTCAGAATGCTCGCAAACTGTATGGAATGTGATGCCTTTGAATTCACAAAGAAGCTTTATTTATCTCAGTGTGATACTGATTTAATGCTATAAAATAATCGGTATACCACAGATAGCTCCGTGGACATGATTCTACCACACCTGGGAGTAGAGGTTCCGATTTATAATCTAATGAATTTAATAAGTTACAAAAACTCTAGGATTATCCCATAAGTCCCCGTTCATAAGCCGATTACCACACATCTTTATTTTCGCGCGAAACAGTTGGATCCTGATTTTCCGCACGTGCGTATCTTCCTGACAAAAGATATCTTATCATCGCACCAGTGGGACGTACATCACAACAATAATGCGTGAAAATCGTGCCATAGCACGCAAAGAAAAGAATCTATAAACGCAATGGTCGAAAATAGTATAACAAACATCATTTAGTAACTTTGGGTGTAAACTATTTTCATTTGAATTTGAATAAATGCTGAAAACTTTTATGCAAGTTTGGGATCAGAAATTCATGTATTATCATACAAACTTTCCAGCAAGAGTAATGAGCCACAAAAATAATTTGGACTAAGGTTCAACAGTCGTGGGAATAAGGATAAAGCCAAAATTGCACATCGTGATATTTGTCAAGACGATTCTGATAAGAGAAGTGACAAACTAAGAGAGAAAAAAACGCACTCAACGCCACACTGGGATTAAACTTGAAAAGATCTGTTAATTATAAGATAAAGTAATTGACATGTTTTGAATTATTAATTTCTTAAATGTCAAAATATGAAATAGCATTTTAATTTATGACATTATTTTCGTATTTTGTCTGCCTTTAATATGTCTATTCACCAGGCACAAATCTGAATTGCACTTAATGTAAACTTACTACGCGTGATGTTGTAATAATGAATCTTTTATTTGCACAATTTTCGCCGATTACAATCTGATTAAAGTTTAGTACACTTTTATACAATTCACCATTACGTTTATTTTTCATTGGATAAAGAACCCACAATCACCCACAATTATATTTAATTTCGCGGTAAGAAAATAAACACTCCAAAAATTATTGGGACCCAAAGACGACTTAAGAAAACCATGGAGTATTACCTCCATGAGAAAACAAAAGCTCAGGGTTTAAAAGGAAAAGTTAAACTGTCATGTGTTTCGTCAACATGTCATCGAAATATTACTCAATATTTTGATGAAATTTAATATTGGTTTAATCAAGGGCAAAATTAAATAAATCAAGTGCGTTTTTAGTTGAAATTTTCTTTAATACATACTCAGACATACTGTGACAACATTGTTTAATATTTACCTAAGCTTAGATAAGTTTAGATAAGTGAAAGAAATCATATAATTTTATTTTTTTCTACTAAAACCAACGGACAGGATGAACAAAGGGAAATCACCTTACCATTACAGAAATAAAATAAAGGTACAGAGTTAGATTTCATGAATCTGTTCTCGGTGGTTAAAATGTCTTCAATCATCGACACGGGTCGCGTATTTTAAAGACATGAAACAATGATAAATCGAAAATGAAAGGCTATAAATCAGGGCTGGCAAGCAGGTTCAAGATTGCATGTAGTGATAACATTAAATACGTTATGTCAATATATGTAACATCCGTGACGGTTGGGCATCTATTTACCTTAACAAGATATCGGTGATGTGGATGGCCCTTAGGGGCAAGGATGTCAAGTTAAAACTTATTACAAGGTGTATTAATCTGCAATATAAATAGTTCGTTACGCATACGTAACTTCGTGAATAAATAGATTTACAAATATTTTCACTGATATTACGACTGTTTTATTTATCTGTTAACACACAATTCAAAACAGGTTCGAAATTATAACACTTGACCTCTTTCGTAGAAAATGACAGTATTTAAACAAAGCAACTGGTCAAAATCGCCATGTTTTTCCCTTTTACTGAATGCAATTAAAAAAAAAAAGAAACGGATCGCTCTCTTGCTCGTGCCTGATATGATATATACAATAATTTTCAAGTAAAAAGCAAGTTGTCAGTTTCAATTCTCTTATTTATTTTGACATCAACGACATCCGTGTGACCGATTACGGACATAAATCTGTTATGTCCAATATGACATAATGTCCATCAAGAGACATAATTACTTCAATCAGGGATGTGATATGTGGCGTGCGCACCTGTTTATAAATTGCATTTTTGTCGAGATAAAGGTGTTATAAACAATCGCAATTACATTCCTTTGTGCACATCAGTGTAATAATCTCCGATAAAATATTATCACCAGTGGTCCAGTAATCCAACTGTTGCAGATGGTCAAGGACCTGTTTCACAGAACATTAGTAACGCCAAAGTTATAAATTATCAGAGAGTTTATCAAGAATTGATCGAGACTTTCAGAAGCATCATAAAGCGTCATGACGGCAAAATACACTGGGCCTTAGATCCGGAGATTTATATGCAAACAAAAATAATCCAAAAGTTGAATTTCAAGAGGGAACTGTGACCCGTTTGTACAAAATGATCTGTTTCTAAACATTATAGAGCACTGTTTCAGTTGAATTCCTGATTCAGGAAAGCGTAAATAATTCCTTCCCATTTGTACAATGTATATATAATATAAGAAACTTGAGATGTTTGTCTTTGGAGAATATATCCTGCGCCAAAGGTTCAAAACATACTAAAGGGTATGGAATGTACAGTGGTTTTGCACCCATAAAAGACTTCTGCAGAGATTATAGTACATGGGTTTTTTAATTTATGGCGTTTTATTATTGAACTCTAAAAGTGTCTGTTGATAAATGCTGAGTGGAATTTGTTCAGGGTGCCCGTGACAAAACTGGCGTCGAACAGAAGCGTTCATTTGTCCTTCTCAATTTAACTTTTTGAAATAAAATACTTAAATAAATTAAAGCTTTTCCCATGACATCAGTATCTTTGACAATCTTTTATCAGATTTGTACAGTCCAAACATATATCAAAACTTTATCTAAAATTAAACTTTGGGTGCAAGTTTTGGGACTTTGTCGGATCGTCAGCTGGTATATACAAAATCTACATGATGGCAACGGCAGAAAGATTTTTAACTTCGTAATTTCCGTGACGAGACGTCGTGTTTCATACCAAAAATTGACATCTGTTTGGCAAGCTGTTCTTCAAACCACATACAAATCTTGCAAAATTTCTCAACCATAGACTGAACAGTCAATAATCTGGCGCAAATAGCAATATTGTTGTAATGAAAATGTAATGTTGTAGCAATCTACGTCCCCATGGGGTACAGGGCAATTATGAGAAGGTATAATAAGTACTGTTGGGGCGCCTACCATTATCTATACCGTGTAATTTAAGTTAACACGTTAATGATTCTCATCATTTTGTGACCCCGCAGGAGAGAAATTGAAACTGGCCGCCAATTATCCAATTGGGATAAGTATCAGTTACTTGTATGTAATTATTTACATTGACCCACCATGTACATGATGTTGCTGATAGTTTGTTGTTGGTTTCTTTGTGTATAAAACATTTTCTTCTAATCTTAAATAAGACTTTATCATTATTGAAATATTTGACCAATTATAAGCCTATTTTTAATACTGTATTTTTTTTTCGAATGCTCATCAAATATTTCGCCGTATATCCATCAAGGTAGTGTATAATGCTTTACGAAATGTACACCTATACATTTGGAAATGTTTTTTTTTTAAATCTCTAACCTGATCATAGAATTAATGACTATAAAAAAGAACAAAATGTTTTACTCATAACTATATTTTGATAGGGGTTACACCCTTTACTAAAATGGTTTATTGTTCCCTGTCTGAAAGAATTTTAAGTAAAAAAATCTTTCAACCAGACCATATCCTATGTCCAATATGATCATTTTAACATCATTCCTCTGTGAAAATGTCTAAAATAGACTGGCCTTTTCTCTATGAAATGGAATTAGACAAAAAAGGGGAAAATGTAGAAATATATATACATATTATCATTGTAGTGGCTAGTCTAGCGTTCGTATAGCAAGGAGCTATATAGCAAAACCTCCGAATATAGCTCCACTAGAAGCTATACCCATCTGCAGCAGTTTGGCATGTTGAGGTAAGACTAGTGTGGATGTATACAATAATCTATCTGACCTGAGAACATGTTTAAAATTTAAATAATTAAACGGAATTTGTGTTAGCGAAGTCACATAAATCCCGACTGACAGATTTTAATACTTTTATTTCAGTTTTTATTTCTGATTACCAACTTAGTTAATCAAAACTTGTCTGAAATTCTACACCTTCATAATAACGATGTGTGGAATAAAAGGATATTAACATACATTATCAATTTTGAAAAGGAAGATATTTAGCGTATCAATGTTAAAATTTTCCCCTTGGGTATCGAAAAATGCACAGATATGGTTTACACAATTTTTATCGGAGTTACATCGAACCGCCCCGAGATCAAAAAGCATTTGACAAATTTACAGCCGATTTTTGATTTACATACCGTTAAACTGTCAAGACTTAATGGCAATGTGGCGTAAAACAGTCAAAATCTGATCGACTGAATAAAATGAAGATTTTATCAATTTCAGAAAAAAATAGTTAGATCTTATCAATGATGTAAAACAAGCCATAGTACAATAACGTATTTTTGTGTTGAAATGTAAATTAGTAATTAGATGAAAATCAAAGAGATATAATTTTGTAAACATGTGTTAAATGAAATAATATTATTTCATTTTGTTTAGGTAGACTTTACAATTACATTTATACCGTTTAATTATTATAAATGAATCTTAATCTAACAATCGCACAGTTTTTCTGGTTAACATCAAAGGCTCTATGAGGCTATCCTAGGCTTTGGTGCTCTTACATATCGATGTCCTCTTAAATTCTATATTCATATATCGAAGTAGTCATGCCGTCCGTCGTTCCGTCCGTCCCACTTTCCTTTAGGTCGGCTAGATACATTTAATTTCTATAAAAATTGAATTCCTTACGTGTCTGGTTGATTATTTAGGAATATTCGATGATATATTTTAAAAGGAGTTTATTTAATAAACAATACATTAAACAAGATGTTATATAAATCGAAACGAAGAAGTCGTTATGGTTTGTATTTGTTCTTAATTGGCGCTGACTCAGTTTCTGGTATTGTCAACTTGCCGAAAGAAATTGAGTTTATATTTTCAGGCTATTTATAAGTCAATAAACTGCATACCAGGGGTTACATGAAAGAGTGATTAAGGTCGCTGACTGCGAATTACTTGCCCATCACTGATGTGAGTTCGAGTCTCACTCGGGGCGTTGAATTCTTCATGTGAAGAAGCCATCCAGCTGGCTTACGGAAAGTCGGTGGATCTAGATGCCCGCCTGTGATGAAATAATGCATGCTGAAAAGTCGCCATATGACCTATAATATAATAGTGTCAGTGCGACGTTAAAGCCGCCCCCCCCCCCCCCCCCCCCCGCCCTCGAAAGGTATGCAAATTTCACATTCAAATAATGCCATTTTCTCTCTAACCAAACAAGATATTGCCTTGAGTGAAGAAAATGCAATGGTAATGAAAGCATGAATCGGGACAACAACATGTACAATATGAATAACACTCACTTTGTACCAAACAGAAATATACTTTGCAAACATTATAGTCGTTAAAAAAATCTGTCAATAATTTCGTTGAATGCAAAACAAAAATGAAATATGAAAATCAGAATAAAAGTCAAAACAATTGAAGGACATTATTAAGTTATGTTACATTACGTGGTACCAATAAATATACGACAGAAAAGGCGCATACAATCAACACGGAATAAATGAATTTTGGTATCTATCAATTAGCGCATTTATTGAGTAACTTAAAGTATGTCTTATATTAGACTATTATTATGATATAATAATAGTCTATTTCTTTTGAACACATTTACATGTGTTTTGGCACACCTGGACAAGTGGAGTCATTGCTTGTCCGTTGTCTTTTTACTTCTCTATTCTTAATAACTCTCGTAACTTCTCGTATCGGGTGGCCTCGGTAGCTCAACTGGTAGAGCGTTGGCACGGTAAGCCGAAGGTCCGAGCTTCGAATCCCGGTCGAGGCTGCACATTTTTCCTGAGACTGTTACATTTGGGGGCTCGTACGGGATGCTCACCCTTGGAGCCCATGCGGGGCGAAGCAGTATTCGGTTAACAGTCTGCGGCAGACATTGGCCAGGAGTGCCGATGTCTCGCAATAAGAGTGAAGGTGTGTAGCGGTTCTCGTATCGGGTGGCCTCGGTAGCTCAATTGGTAGAGCGTTGGCACGGTAAGACGAAGGTCCGAGGTTCGAATCCCGGTCGAGGCTGCACATTTTTCCTGAGACTGTTACACAGGCAAAAAATGTGTATCTTTTATCCAGGTGAGACAAGCAGCTCGTTAATATCATATTTATATTTCGCTATATTACCTGTACGTCACATTGACGCATATAAAAGTTTAACGACAGTTAACCATGGCCTTGCAATGCAAAACAACACATAATTAATGAAAATATATAAAATACGCATCTGTTTAACATACATTTTCAGTTAACACTGTTGTAAGTATATTATGGCGTGATTCAATATACAGGTTTAATATATGATAACATGGTATCATCATTTGAACACAACTAAATGGCATACCGTCCATGCTAGGACTCGAGGAACAAGCGTTCACTAAAGAACTAATTACATATATAACTATAGATATATGTATTAGATCATGGATTAGTGATATATGAAAGATTAAAACTATATATTCACCTGACAGCCTGTAATGCATTTTAGATAGGTAGAGCTACTGAACTGGTCCGTGCGACAGCGTCGGCGTCCGCTTATGCTGGTATCTCAGTAACAACTTGCCGGAATGGATTGAAACTTCATACACTTCTTCAATGTAATAAACTGATTTACACTGCACAGTTTTCATAAATCCATTTTGATTTTGTTACAAAATGATGCCCCTTTTTCGAGTTAAGCTAATATCTCAGTACTCACTGGTTGGAATGGATTGAATCTTCATTCCTTGTTCGCTGTGATAATCTGACATGCAGTGCACAGGTTCCATAACTCTACATTGCATTTTACAAAATTATGCACCTTTTCGAATTAGCAATTTATGGTTAAGTTTTTGCATGTAAGCTGGTAGCTCATTACCCACTAATGGATTGGAACTTTACACACTTGTCCACTGCGATAAGTTGACATACACAGTACAGGTTCCATAACTCTGTTTTGCATTTTTATAAAATTGTGCCCTTTTTCGACTTTTATATTCATTCAGTTGATAAGGCTATTTAAATAGTCGAGCGTTGCTGTCCCCCGACAGCTCTTGTTTGTCGTTGGTTTACTATGGATAATGGTATACTCAAATGAAATAGATATCATCTACAAAGAAGTAATATTCATTACAAGGGTTTCTCCATAAATTTATCTTTAAGTTTCTAGTATATTGCTTTGTCCCAGTAGACGTATACAACATGTTATATACAAAATGAATCCAAACCTGCTCATTGTGTACGTTCTTATACTGGCACAAATAGCCCATGGTAGCTAAAACACTGAGGAAGTAAGGTTTAGTTTATTTGGCAAACTGACGCACATAGTCTGCTGCAAAATATATTGCCACGGAGAGGAAAGCAACGCCGAAAATAGAACCAAAAATATACAAGAACGTTGAAGCTTTCCCATAATTCTTGGCTCCGCGATTGTTTCCGTTCTTGAAAGAGCGGTCAGACTTCTGCATCAAGTGCACTGCCGGTAAACAGCACAGGAAGAAGAAAAACAGGAAACACGGACATTGCAGCGTGCTGTGGAATCGATGATTTATTTTGTTAAAAGGATTTGGAACAATGTGGTGCTGTTTAAGCGGACTGGACGAAGAAGAGTTGAACAGGAAATGGAACGGAAATGGATCCTTAGTTTTCTCAGATGAATCAGTCAAATCCTGATCGATTTCTGCCCCAGGTTCGCTCGCAGCGTACCCGGGGTTGTCACGGCCGCTTAATATTGCATCGTCCTTTCTGCTGCTAACTGGGCTCGGCGGACAGCTTATAGATTTATTTGGGTGGATGGTTTGAAACTGTTCCCACTCTTCACCTATTTCAAAAGTACATTGTCTCGTAGACACTTCTCGTGCTTTAAGTTCAAGTTTTGGCTTTTCGTCACTTCCGCCAACAGTATAGATAGAAGTTGGTGATTTCGGTGCTTTAGACTTAGTAGACGAAGATTTTTCAGAAATAGGTGAGCTAGGCTTGTCAACGTGGATTCCAATCTGAGCATACTGCGCATAATCGTCCTTGAATGACCTTGGCCTTTTGTGTCGTTTTTTCTCTCTCTTCTCCTTTTTGTATGTTGACTCTTGATCCGAAGTTTCGATCGTTATTCCATCATTGTGAAGCACTATTTCATTATGACTTGGAAATGAAGATGCTATGACAACATCTCCTGATTCAAGCCTGTCTTCCACATCCGTCATTCTAACATCAGGTACGCCCTGAAATATGTGTATTTAACGTTAATATAACGCCCTAAATATTTCCACAGTAATATATTTAACAAATACAAAGTGAGAAAAAAGCGAAACAAAACTCGTTAATGGTAATTTGTGAACTCGGATCGTCATGATTGATTAATGTAGCAGGTAGCAAAAGTTGAACTTTAAAAATAGTTAATTTTTTTATGTGGCACATAATAATTATACGTGCGTATATTGTATGTAACGTCAAAAGTCATAAGTGTGACAATAAAAATGCGTACAGACAGAAAAATGATGGAATTTATTTTTCATCTGAGACCCGTTTCACGACATTATTTAGAAAAATTTTAAACTTCAAACGTGTACGATATATACCGTGTATTCTAGGCCAGATTCACACACACACAAAACCGCTGTCTATGTCCTATGTAAAAGTAATGTTTTCAAAAGCAAAACTTTTGCCCCGATTACAAATTTATTTTGTCAAGCATACATTGTGGCCACTTCCATATACATTTTGTAATATTAAAATAACCAGTAAGTATGCGCTATAGACAAAGTGAAAATTAAATAAGTAGATTTAAAGCTAAAGTCCGTCTAATGTACATCACAATTTACCATGTGACTGACGCGGTAGATTGCTGTTTTTACACATTTAATAAATCAAAATACTTTGTAGAATTAAGAAAGAGCATGACCTATAAGAATGACTATAGGTATCAACCAGAAAGTATAAAACAAGAGCTGTCACAGGAGACAGCGCACTCGACTATTTCGATGCTGGATAGCGAAACTTGGTCCATCTGGGGAAGCTGTGGAGCTGTCACTAGACTGTTTAATGACTCCAATACGAATGAAGATAATGGACAATAGCTTGAGTCTGTGTCAAAAGTATTAAGTAATAAGAAAGATAAAGAACACTAAATAAGTATAATTCTAAGCAAAAAGGGGGGTAATTCATGAAATACTGGTGCAAGAGTGATTCTTGCACCTTGTGTCGTATGATGTGGGTGATGATGTGTAATAACAACTTCAAGTTTGAATCAAATCAATTTAGTAATAACTGTGATAAAGTGAAAATGCACCAAAATTAACCTGAAATTTTAAGTAAAAGGGGGATAATTCATGAAATACTGGTGCAAGAGTTATGGCCCTTGTGTCATATGATGTGAGTGATGATGTTGAATAACTACTTTAAGTTTGAATCAAATCCATTTAGTAATAACTGAGATAAAGTGAAAATGCATCAAAATTAACCTGAAATTCTAAGTAAAAGGGGGATAATTCATGAAATATTGGTCAAGAGTTATGGCCTTTGTGTCATATGATGTGGGTGATGATGTTGAATAACTACTTTAAGTTTAAATCAAATCCATTTGGTAATAACTGAGGTAGAGTGAAAGTGCATCAAAACTTTAACCTGAAATTCTAAGTAAAAACGAGGGATAATTCATGAGATATTGGTGCAAGAGTTATGGCCCTTGTGTCATATAATGTGAGTGATGATGTTGAATAACTATTTTAAATTTGAATCAAATCCATTTAGTAATAGCTGAGATAAGAGTGAAAGTGCATGGGAACTTTAACCTGAAATTCTAAGTAAAAGTGGTGGGGGGGGGGGGTATAATTCATGAAATGTTGGTACATGAGTTATGGACCTCGTGTCATATGATTAGGGTGATAAGGTGGAACAACCATTTTAAGTTTGAATCAAATCAATTTCATAATAACTGAGATGAGTGAAAGTGCATCAAAATTTTAACCTGAAATTCTAAGTAAAAAAGGGGGATAATTCATGAGATATTGGTGCAAGAGTTGTGGCCCTTGTGTCATATAATGTGGGTGATGATGTTGAATAGCTATTTTAAATTTGAATCAAATCCATTTAGTAATAGCTGAGATAAGAGTGAAAGTGCATGGGAACTTTAACCTGAAATTCTAAGTAAAAGTGATGGGGGGGGGAGGGCATAATTCATGAAATGTTGGTACCAGAGTTATGGACCTTGAGTCATATGATATGGTTGATAAGGTGGAACAAATATTTTAAGTTTGAATAAAATCCATTTAGTAATAACTGAGATGAGTGAAAGTGCATCAAAACTTTAACCTGAAATTCTAAGTAAAAAAGGGGGATAATTCATGAGATATTGGTGCAAGAGTTATGGCCCTTGTGTCATATAATGTGAGTGATGATGTTGAGTTACTATTTTAAGTTTGAATCAAATCCTTTTAGTAATAGCTGAGATAAGAGTGAAAGTGCATGGAAACTTTAACCTGAAATTCTAAGTAAAAGTGGTGGTAGGGGGAGTGGGGGGGGCATAATTCATGAAATATTGGTACATGAGTTATGGACCTCGTGTCATATGATGTGGGTGATAAGGTGGAACAACCATTTTAAGTTTGAATCAAATCCATTTCATAATAACTGAGATAAAATGGAAGTGCAGCAAAACTTTAACCTGAAATTCAAATTAAAAAAGGGAAATAATTCATGAAATATTGGTGTAAGAGTTATAACCCTTGTGCCATATGGCTGATGATGAGGACTAACAATTTTAGTTTGAAACAAATCCATCATGTAATCACAGAGATAAAGTGAAAGTGCATCAAAACTTTAACCAAGTGCCGACGCGGACGCCGGGTCGAATAGGACAACTCTCCATACTTAGTAATTGAGCTAATGAAAATCAACAAAATTAACAAAATTAATGCTTTCACTGAATTGTATCCACGAATGATGTATATTTGTTTTTGGTTCATGTACCCATTGGTATTATTTTCTATTTAATATCATACACCTAGCTCACACACATTTCAGATATTTGTCTATCCAGACATTTGCGAATCTAAACCTGTCTGCGATTTTCGCAGTTACTGTATGTGAAAGTAACATGTAACATTGGACACCATTTGTTTGAAAATGGCTCACGCTTCCATGAAATCAACCTTTATTGCAAAAAAATCGCGTAAACAGGGCTTGCCTAGTCTTTGTAATCTAGACACGAATAAAAATCTGACTAATACGGAAGCAGTTGAAAAACGTTCCCTGTTCTTTTCTTGAGTATTCATTCCACGTTTGCTGCAAATTAACGTGTTGTCCGAAGGGTATGTGTCGAAGGGGTGGCTCAAATTTAATAACTCCATTTTCATAACCGCAGAAACCTATATCCAGAACACTAAAATCTTCCCTGGCAATCCTGGTAATTCTAAACTAAATCAGATGATTTCAAAGGGTTATCTCCATCCTGGTGGTCTTTGGTGATAATTGTACGCCCCAACCAACAGGTGTGATGAAGATAAAAAATGATAACAAAGACTAATAAACCACAACCTAATGACATTTCATGACATTACCACCAAATTAATTGATCTTTATTGTTGCTTCTTTTTTGCAAACGTGTTTCGCTGCAATTCTAAGTTCATAATTTTCACTGAATAAACTTTATGCGCGCCAGTGATGTTGGTAAGGAATTTGTTTTGTTTTTCTTTTTCTACTCCACTGCTTTACTGTTGCATTTACCAAAGATCGAATGGTTAAAGCCCCTGCGGCGAATCCCTTTCCCATACCAACTTTGGGTCGAACATTACGATAGACGAATTTTTCATGTAAGGAAGTATCTCAGAGTCAGTTGTTATTCAGTTGTTATTCCCACCAGTGCCAGCCAGAGCCACCTTACAAACACGTTTCTGTGCATACTTTATTCCAAGTCAGTGTAACACCAGGTCTATCATTGCGGAATAGCGATGACAAAATAGTTATCTTCAGACATCAGAGGTTACTGGTAGGGCCTGAACACTTGATTTTGTTGTATCTCTGTGCTGTGATTCCAGCAGGTATAAAAGTTTTGATTCCATACCTCATACTTCTCTTTCGATGTAATCAAAATTTCGGTCCTTTATGGCGCCATAAAACGTGTACTGCGTGGGTGCGCCGTAAAACTCAAATTAAATTCTAAAAAAAATCTTCATGCATAGTTATAATACGACCCAATCAGAAATATGTAATATATACCTTGAAATGACCTTTAATAAATATATAAAAGAAATAATATTTACGTGATTTACCTTTAAAAAGTGTATCCAAAATCCTCAATAAAATAAAATTCTGTGTATACCAGAAGATGAATGTGTCCGTTTAAACCGGTATAATTCGTTAAGTTTGACAAATTGTTTTTTCAACGTTTTGTGGTTTGTTTACGTTGAAACGCTTAACTAACGCTCTGGTTTTTACGCATAAACTAATGACGGTGATACCATGGTATGTAATTTAACAGACGGAGAACGAGATGGCAAGTTATATACAGAAGCTATGGTGATTATACTTAATTAATTAAGCCGTTAAGATATTAATGAACAGACGGGTTTTGGCATGTCACCTTGTTTATCCAAATCTTATGCAAACAAAACGAACGTCACTGCGAAAAAAAATGCATTAGTTACAAATATAAAACACGTGACGCAATGACAAAGCAGGCCGGACGTTGAGGTCGTGTACTATTAACATGTCAAGTTGAACCCACAAAAAATAAAAGTAGATGGGGAGAGACGGGTAATGTGTAAGCCGCTCAAACCAGAGGTCGTGGGTTCCTGCTGTGTTAGCATTACCTTTTTACGTTAAACAAAAGCAAAAGCTATTTGTAAAAACCTACGCCCCAATTTCGGTAGTTAATGTTGGAAAGTCTTGAAAGAAGATTTCACAGTAAAAAGTATGGTGGCTGATTTCTGCCATTTCGCGTTTTCGCCCCGCGACCCCGCCGAGCGAAAATACGAGAATTATCAAGTTAAAATGGCGGGGGCGCGGGGCGAAAACTCGCTGTTTAGCGTGGGCGCGGAGCGAAAACTCGCTGTTTAGCGGGGTCGCGGGGCGAGATTTAGTAACTGGTATGTCGGGGGCGCGAGACGAAAACACGATAATTAGCGCTGCTTAAACGTCGAGTTTTCGCACCGCGCCCCGACATCCAGTTACTAAATCTCGCCCCGCGCACCCGCTAATTATCGTGTTTTCGCTTCGCGCCCCCGCTAAATAGCGTGTTTTCGCCATTTTATTTTGTTAATTTTCGTGTTTTCGCTCGGCGGGTCGCGGGGCGAAAACTCGCTATTTAGTAGGGGCGCGAAGCGAAAACACGATAATTAGCGGTGTCGAGGGGCGAGATTTAGGAACTGGAATGTCGGGGGTGCGGTACGAAAACTCGGTGTTTAAGCAGCGCTAATTATCGTGTTTTCGCCACGCGCCCCCGACATACCAGTTACTAACTCTCGCCCCGCGACCCCGCTAACTATCGTGTTTTCGCTCCGCGCCCCCGCTTAATAGCGAGTTTTCGCCCCGCGCCCCCGCCATTTTATCATGTAAATTCTCGTGTTTTCGCTTGGCGGGGTCGCGGGGAGAAAACGCGAAATGGCAGAAATCAGCCACCATAAAAAAGTGAGACTGATTAAAAGTATGATAGTGTTAGCCATCAGATGGAAAGATTTAACAGATAAATAGACAACGATGGCATGAAATTTAATGGATGTAGACCCTATCTTGCTCAAGCAGTTTTTAGAACCCTAAAATGTTTGAGTGTCAATGTCACCGTGACCATTTGACTTGCTGACCCTCTATAACAACAAGGGTTATCCACTGACCATAGCTTCTTATGCAATGAACTTTGACGGCCAAAGGTCCAAGCATTCTATAACTACAAGTATTAGCAAAAATCCATTTTAGGCCAAAGGTCAGTGTGACCTTGACCTACTGAATCCCTCCAAACAATCTGGATAATCCAGTAACAACAGGCAATAATCCATTTAAGTGCGAGTCTTGTAGGCCCAATCTATCTCATTCAAACGATCCAAAAGTCAGATTCAATGTCACTGTGACCTTGACCCACTGACCCCATAATAATTAACAGTTACCTACTGACCACAGAAAATCAACCTATAAACAATGATATTCCTGAACTGGAGCAATCTATTTATCGTGGTCACTGTGGCATTGGCTTTTGACCTCCCGACACCTTACAAAACAATATGGGTAATCTATTGGCAACAAGCAATCATCCCTTGAAGCTTGGCTACTGCAGGCCAAACTGACTGTCCTCAAGTAAAATATCCTAGAGCATTTTTGTCTTATTTAACACGATAGGGAACTCCAGGCTCAAACATTTTCCAGTTACTGGTAAGATTCACTTTAATCTACAGATCAGTGACCTTGAACACTGACCAACTGAACGCCAAAACAACATGGGTCATCTATAGACCACTGGTAATCATCCTTTTGAACGTCCTAGGCCAAAGCTACTCCTGAAAGATCAGATACCATTTCAGGGCGCAAGATCACTGTTACCTTGACCTTTTGACACTCAAATACCCTTAATAGTTTCAGTTTTGACTGCTGCAGACCATAGCATTTTACTGTGACCTTGACCCCTTAATAAATACCTTACAATGGTTATTCGAGCTATAGACAGTTGGCAAAAGCCCCGAGAAAAAATTCCGTAGGCATTTTTTAGTACAATATGGTATCATATATCAAAATGTTCGTTGGGGTATATGAAATTCAGCCAGGGTGGATACCAGGCTCAAATATCCCTAATCAAGTTTTCGTGAGGCCCCAAAAGGGGTGCACGTGATAAGAAATAAAAATGAAAATAAAATGTTGTTTAAATTACAGGTTAAGGTAAATCTGACTTAAATATATAATAGAGTGTAAAAATTCAATTATATAATATAATTTGACGTTTAAATGTAATTTTCAAGTGAAATTAAAGACTAAGAGGCCCTTAATTTGGGGTTCTCCATCAGACGGCATTTACATGATGATGTGACGTATCCAATATGTTAAAATTTGCGGTACATTGGTATTAACATGTAATTAAGAAATGAATGTTTATCCTCTACATTATCCAGTGCATATAAAAAACTAAGACATATTACATTTTCTTTGAAATTTCATATATAATTCAAGAGGCCCCAAAAGGAGTTACACTCATAATGAACAATTTTAACCGGACATGCTGCATATCATTTTTGCCATCAACGTAACATTCAGTTAAGTGTGTGGATATACTCACGCAGTCTTAAAACATTAACTGTATTAAAACTTATTGTGTAAAGTAATTTTATTGTTTTTATTATTGCAGCATCACTTTCTATTGAGGTATGAGAACACTAAACCTGAGACTTTCGCAAAATACTTTGATACATATAGAATAAGCAACTCTGTCTGAGAATTTCAAGAAATTGTAGAGCCAATATATTACATACATGTTAGTTCGCTGCATTTCATTTCCTTATTTTCATTTAATTGTTACTACAATAAGAGTGTGTAAAATATCAGTTTATTGGTACTAACTTTTGAGACACATATAGTCAAATTGCCCAAATATGGAATACTGAACCGATATATACACTCAAAAAAGTAAACACGCAATATCACTTTCTGGCAAATATTTCCTTTTGTTTGCAAAACATTGTGTGTAAATATTTGATGTACATTGATATACACATATAAATTGCCAAACTTTTTCAAACTTCCAGTGCATTTGAAGAATAGTGAGAGCTATTCTGTTCACTCTGGTGTTGGTGTTGCCTTAGTTGACATCCTCACCTTGGATAAGTTTTGCATGTAAGTTCATATCTTAGCAACCAATATATGTGTTGGATTAAAACTTTACATAAGGCTTTTGTGTCGTCTAACCTTTTGAAATAAAAATAATCTTGACTGAGTTTAATACAAAATATGATTCGTTTTCAGCCTAGAATATTTGGTAAAAGTTTAGCATGTCCCTAAAAAACAAGGTGTATTTCAGAAACTACCTCCATTTGATTAAAATTTCACATAGTGCTTCCGGTCATCAAACCTCGGGAAGTAACCAATATATGGTTTTGTAAGTCTTGCCCAGTCATGGTCCTTGTTAATTTTAGAAGTTGTTGAATTTCGAGCGCAAGGCTTTTGGGCAACTATTGTTATTAAAATCGTTATCGGACTTTATCCATGGCCAGAACAAGCATTTTTCAAAAATAGTATGTTGAAGCAGTGGTATGCCATAAGACCAATTAACATTCAGTTGTTTTGAAATGGTGGAGTCACCAGGTGTTATAATACTGCTACAATATAGAAAACCATGTGTAACATTACACGTAAATGTTTTAAATGCGTCTACATCACACAAAGGTAAAAACTTCAACTCTTGGTCAATTTATTAATCATTTAACAGTATCAAGACTTTTACGGATATTTGGTATGTCATTCCTTACTGATGATCGAATTTCTGTATATCGAAATGCAATTAATATGAGTTTTTAAGGTGGTAGTGAAATGAATGACAACACAGGCGCCATATGCTCATGTAACACAAGTCATGCTTAGACTGTCCTAAAGAATGGATGTTGCATTTTTTGTTGCGGGTTTATCCCGCTACCAAAGTTAAAGTGTATTTCTGACAATCATAACATCTTTATTTTATTCCGAATCACATCCAAAGGATGTTCATGTGCTACACAAAATAGACCCATTCATGAACAATCCGGATGAATCACTGTATCCACTCACGCTGACCATTTAGATTATATAAGATATTCATTGATAAGGTATTCCAGCCCATGTTTACATCATAAGCTGAGTTCATCTCAGATATGAGGCACATTAAATTTGTATTTGTTTCGTATTCATGTATATTCATAGACTGGCAAAGAAGAGCCGATATCTACAATCTGCAAGGCACAAAATTACACAAACTACTAATGATTACATTATTTTTGAAAATATTAGAATTTTCTAGCCCCTTTGTGGCTACTTCATAAACACCACCTACCAAAAAGGTAGCTGGTTGGGAAAATAGGTGCTACATAATCACATCAGTTATCCTTTTCAGATAATGAAATACTTACAATAATAAAATGTAACTATCAGCTGTGCAGTGTCATTGTGACATTTACTGAAGTTTTTTTTTTTTTTTTTTTTTGGTTGGGTTTAACGTCGCACCGACACATTTTAGGTCATATGGCGACTTTCCAGCTTTGATGGTGGAGGAAGACCCCAGGTGCCCCTCCGTGCATTATTTCATCACGAGCGGGCACCTGGGTAGAACCACCGACCTTCCGTAAGCCAGCTGGATGGCTTCCTCACATGAAGAATTCAACGCCCCGAGTGAGGCTCGAACCCACATCGGTGAGGGGCAAGTGATTTGAAGTCAGCGACCTTAACCACTCGGCCACGGAGGCCCCCATTTACTGAAGTGGACACACACCGGTACTGGTGTATGCTACATGAAATGCTGACCTCCAGATTGAGCAGCGGAAACCTAAATACTTGACAACTGCTCCGCTGATTAAAAAATTTAAAAATGTCTTTGATTTGTCTCTCTGGCTAGCTGAATCAAGTGATCTGATTGTTGTTTGGGGGTATATTCCAATGTTACAAGAGATCAGATGAATAAAGAAAATGTATAGGTGACACTGCCAATGAATATAATTGTAGGCTTACTACTAGTATATCAAGAGGGCACACATTTAAGAATAATCTGGTCTTTGAGCTATATTTATACTATGGCATATTAGTTAAAGTTCAACTTACATCCTATTAAAGAGATGTGAATACCACCATACATATAAAATGGTGAATCATAAATCGTCATATGTTAAATATATTTCAGCAATGATTTTGTTAACTAATAATTACTTATTAATCTAAATTATCACGAAATGTGAGTAATTTAAACCCCTTTGGAGCCTCAATATTTTTATTTATTTATTTTTTTTTGGGGGGGGGGGGGGGGGGGGGGGGGGGGGAGGGGGGGGGGGGGGGTGTGGGGGGGGGGTTGTAAAATAACTACCTAAGAACAAATATTAAATTGCTAAATTGCTGTGAAGAAAATATTCTGGTAAATTTTATGGTTTACAACATATGAAAGAAGAGGGCAATTTACCAATTCTTTTCAACAAATTTTAAAATTTGCTTATCAATTATTCTACAATAATATGACCCCACGGTGGTGCCTTTTTTAATTATTTTGTGCATTAGAATGCCTGTTACACACCTGAACCTTAGATACTCAACCTTACTATCGTAGAGATTTCACAAATAGAGTAAAAACAATATACTTCTAAATTATGCGATACCTATCAAATTTCAAAATATTTTTTCAAAAACCCTGTAATGGGCCTCAAATTCTAAAAGAATTAGTGTGATGAACATATTTATTCATATTACAATACATTTCATCTAAAACAGATACACATTTCATCAAATAATGATAAAAATGAAAAAAAAAATTAATTTCCCTTAAAATTGAGAAAAAACTAATAGTCCCCTTTTGGGGCCTCATAAAAAATAACAAGAGCACCGCCTTGCGGGTGCTGACGCTCATCTGATTTTTTTGTGTGATAGAAATATTGTCCTACCCATGATTTTCTAAGTCTAAAAAGGGCCATCATTCTTGCAAAAAGCAGGATAGAGTTATGTTTTTTGATGTACAGTGTCCACTTATGATGGTGAAAAACTGTTGAAAGTTTTAAAGCAATAGCTTTGATAGTTTATGAGAAAAGTTGACTTAAACATAATACTCAACCAAGAAAATGATTTTCTAAGTCCAAAAGGGGCAATAATTATTGCAAAAATCAGGATGGAGTTACGCTGCTTGCTGTACAGGGTCAGCTTATGATGGTGAACAAGTGTTGCAAGTTTCAAAGCAATAGCTTTGATAGTTTAAGAGAAAAAGTTGACCTAAACATAAAACTTAACCAAGAAATCTGATATTTTCTAAGTCCAAAAGGGGCCATAAATCTTGCAAAAAGCAGGATGGAGTTATGTTTCTTGCTGTACAGGGTCAACTTATGATGGTGAACAAGTGCTGCAAGTTTTAAAGCAATAGCTTTGATAGTTTAGGATAAAAGCTGACCTAAACATAAAACTTAACCAAGAAAACTGATTTTCTAAGTCCAAAAGGGGCAATAAATCTTGCAAAAAGCAAGATGGAGTTATGTTTCTTGCTGTACAGGGTCAGCTTATGATGGTGAACAAGTATTCCAAGTTTCAAAGCAATAGCTTTGACAGTTTGGGAGAAAAGTTGACCTAAACATAAAACTTAACCAAGAAATCTGATATTTTCTAAGTACAAAAGGGGCCATAAATCTTGCAAAAAGCAAGATGGAGTTATGTTTCTTGCTATACAGGGTCAGCTTATGATGGTGAACAAGTATTCCAAGTTTCAAAGCAATAGCTTTGATAGTTTAGGAGAAAAGCTGACCTAAACATAAAACTTAACCAGGCAACGCCGACGCCGACAACCGCTCAAGTGATGACAATAACTCATCATTTTTTTTCAAAAAATCAGATGAGCTAAAAATGGATTTTTGAGCCTGGTATCCACCCTGGTTGAATAGAAGAAAGAATAATGAACGTTTTAAGGTATGATACCATATTGTACTAAAAAATGCCTACGGATTTGTTATCCAGGCCTCTTTTTCAAGTTAGCCAACTGTCTACTACAGTTAAACATGATAAGCAACTGTTTGGTATGTAAAGTCAATAACACTTATCGAGCTCATTTTCGTTCCTGTTTGGTTCAGTCATATTTTAGGTTATATAGTAACTTTTGATGGTAGAGGAGAACCCTAGTTTCCGATACAGGCAGACACCAAAGTAGAACCACCGCTGGCTGGCTTCCTCACATGAAATAATTCTACAGTCCGAAGGTTCTGAGGAGAGCGATTCAAAGTCTACAACTATAACCGCTCGGCAACGGACATCTCTGATGTTCTCTCTTCTCTGTTACCCGAGGCCAGTAATGGTTCTCTGGAAAGGTGTCTGCGTGAACCGGTGCTATACACCGGGCCTATTATGGTTTGTTTCGTTGGGTTTAATTGCACCAACAATTTAGGCCATATAGCGACTTTCCGGCCTTGGTGGTGGAGGACCTCAGGTGCCCCTTCGTGCATGATTTCATCACAGGCGGGCACCCGGGTAGAACCATCGATCTTCTGTAAGCTAGCTGGGTGGCTTCCTCACAGGAAGAATTCAACGCCTTACACGAGGCTCGAAATCACACATCGGTAAGGGGCAAGTGATTTGAAGTCAGAGACCTTAACCACTCGGCCACGGAGGATATCTACATGCCAAGAGCTATGCTAAGTTAGCCTGACATGCCTGTATCTCAAATTTCTCTCTCTGTTCTGGTCATTTTCTCTCGCTCTGTCCCTCTGGTCAAATTGCTCTGTGTCTGTACTGGTAGAGAATGAATCTGGCATCCTGAGTGGCTGTCTGTGTGTAAAACAACCCATTGAACATGTTTATCATGAAAAAGAGTGTCATATACATATGGTACAATATAATATACTTCATCAGTAAACGATTCTTCCGTTAAAATATGGTCTGGACTGCAGCAACTTGGGGTCACTGATCACTGAACAATAATCATTTCATAATAGCATTTATTTTCTGTAACCAACATTCAAAATACACAGTATCAAAGCTACCTCAAGTATTATAGAAAACACAACAGTTACCAACATGTGAGCCACGCCATGAGAAAACCAACATAGTGTATTTGCGACCAGCATGGTTCCAGACCAGCCTGCGCATCCGCTGTCTGGATCCGTGCCGGTCACACATGCACTGTTGGTTTTCTCATGGCGCGGCTCATTATCTCCCCTAACATACCAGGCATATCTCCCCTAGCATACCAGGCACCATCTCCACAA
The DNA here is from genome assembly GCF_021730395.1 of Mercenaria mercenaria. Taxonomy (NCBI): domain Eukaryota; kingdom Metazoa; phylum Mollusca; class Bivalvia; order Venerida; family Veneridae; genus Mercenaria; species Mercenaria mercenaria. Next base: position 27,258,399 of record NC_069369.1, read on the forward strand.
CTGAATAACAAAAATAATTCCCAAACATACAGGGAGTAGCACTTTGAAAGGAAGCAGGGTTTTAGTCCATTAACCCTTACTTTGCTAAATTTCTATAATGAACTTGTCCATCTTTCAATTTGGATAGTACCAGTAACTGTTAAAAGGGATGCTTACCAAATAGATACGTCTGAATGGTGAACAGTGCAGATGATCAGACTGCATGGATGTGCAGGCTGATCATGATCTACACTGGTTGCAAAGGCAGAATTATTCATGTCCAGCATGATAAGGGTTAATGGTACTAGTACATAACGTATAATTGTATCACCTTTGTTCAAAAGCAATATACGGCATTTTAATAGCACTGAAACCTAACAAATTTACAAAACATACAGTAATAACAATAGCATTTCATTAATTTTAATTTGTTGTATCCTATTCAAGTATAAATGCAGACTTGTCTCTATGATATGCAAATTTCATACCATTTACAAATGCATACAAGTTTAGCAGTACAGTAGTAATGTATGTATATCTGACATATAAATAAATGGTAGAGAAGTATGCACCAAATCAGGTAGAGAACTTGTCAGAACTTAAATACATCTGTTTAGAATATGCATGTAAAACAAGGCTATTACAATCTAATAATTGGGTTTTGTTGGATTTTGATTTTTTTAACACTCACACAAACACAATTTTGGATATCACTGTCAAATCCTGGTGTAACTGTAGAATTTATTTAATTATTTGGGTTTTACGGCGCACCAACACAATATAGGTTATATGGCGCCAAACAGGACTACAAATTTTGGTTTCACATCTCATTTACATCGAAATAAAAACATGAGGTATGGAATCAAAATTTGCATACCTGCTGGAATCAAAGAGTTACAGCAAAACCAAGTGTTAAGACCCTATTAGTCGCCTCTTCTGATTATGCAAGGGTAAGGCAGTGGTTCCGATTCTTTTCATACATAGATCGTCCCAGAACTACATGGGTCGTAACTGTAGAAAAAAGTTAGGTAAAATTTCCAAGTCCCAATTTAAGACTGATAAAACAAAGTATCTATTTTTGCATAGCCAATGTCTTACTGAATACTTCACTGTACCCTCCTGCCAATAAAACTTTTTTATTAAGAATTACCTTGGCTATAGAAAGTGAAGCTAACCAAGTTTGCAATACATTTTGTCATAAATATTTTTTTCCTGCTCAAACAGATGCAATCAATACAGATAATTTCCTTGGAGAAAAATTCAACTTGGAAGTATTTTTTCAAAATGACCTAGGTTTGCCATTTAAAAATAAGTTTGTCCAAAAGCAAAAAGAAACAAAACAAGAGCTATCGGAGGACAGCAACGCATGACTATTCAACAGCCTTGTCAAAAACAGCTGTCAGATGAACTGGGTGTGTAAATTTCAGTCTATCTTGACCTTTGACTTAATGGCCAAATAATTAACAGGGGAAATCTACTGATTACAAATAATCATGCTATGAAGACTGAAAACCTTATGCACATGTGTTCTCAAACTATTGTTCAGAAACCATTGTCAGGTGTAAAGGTTTCTGACAATCAACCCAAAAACCAGTAACAGTCATCTTACCACTGGCAATCTTCCTATGAAGTCAGACCAGTGCAGGTCAATGTGTTCACTAATTACAGACCAGAAATCAAAGTGTGTACCTACCAACAGCATTAGAACAATATACCACCTCTTCTAATGAAAAGTAAAATAGCACTTATATGGCGGTTCATAGCACTTCAAATAAAGCATTTTGTTATGAACATCTCAGATGACTTACTCTACATATTGTATAGGCTATATTCTTATCAATAAATACATCTTGACAAACTGAACCTTTTTCTTTTATATTTCATTTAATTATAAACAAAAATAATTCTTAATCTAGACATGAATCTAGATGTGCCCCTTTCAAGTCAGAGAAAAAAGTGGTTTAAAATTCAGTATGTGTATGTATACAAATGTACTGTGAAATCATTTAATTTCGTGGGCATGAAATTTCGTGGTTTTGCTCAAAACTGAAATTTCGTGGGGATATGAATTTGTGGATTTCAACTTTTGAACATAAAATGAATTTGAATTTTACTTGTTCATTGGGATTAAATTTCGTGGATTCACTGAACCACGAAAATTAGTCCCCCACGAATATTAATGATTTCACAGTATATGATGCGCCTGTTCTGTCTGTTTAACCACATGTATAACGTTCTGACTTCTGAATCTATCTAGTGATATTTAATCAGGTACAGTGAAATGCTAGAGCGTTACATGGCTGATGCAATAAACTGATGTGGTCCCTGGTTGTTTAGATCACTCAAAACCCTGGGTTAAACAAGCAATTCACTCATCATCTTGCTGCTTCAAGTGATTGGTATTCTACTGTATGTGTAAAAATATAACAATATTGTGATGTGTTCGAACTTTCACCATTTTAAATGTTTAACAAAATTTAATTTTCCATGTCAAAACATCTGTTCCCAATTTCAAGAAAAACTAAATTGCTTAGCTAAGTCTATTATTTCAAATCCTTGTTTCTGCCCTTTATGCATCTTCAATGTTGACTTTTTCATCTATATCAGAATTGTACATGACTATTTCATAGATCAAAACACAACAATACTGAATTTTACAGAAAATGCAGTAAAGAAATAAGAAATATACTTAAGCAAATACTTAAGTTTGTTATACCATGCTTATATAGAAATATCATATTTGCGTGACTGAAATAAGAACTGCAGGCAAATACTAAAACCATAGTATAATTTAGCTATAAAAAACGTTGTTATATAGAAAACAAGGAGCTGCGTTCAATAAACGCTTGATGCCCCCGGTGGCATCCTTGTCGATACAAAGCAACCTAAGTCCAAAACGAGGTCAAGTTCAAGGTCAAGGTCAAACTGAGGTCAGGTGATGTCTGAAGATGAGGAATGGTCACAGGTTACATCTGCATTAGTATCAAGTCATTCTAGTTAGGGGCATTGATGCTAGACGAAACGGTCCCATTTGGTTAACCTCGTTCGGACGGACGGACAGGACAATCACTATATGCCTCCCGCATCAGTAGATGCCGGGGCATAAAAATCAACATTAAATAACAATAACTTAAGTAATAGCACGATTTTCAAATAACCGACTTAACTAATTAGTTTTTTCATGAAACTGGGGCCTGATTGTGAAATCTCAACCTCTCTAAAAATGTTTGTTTTGTTAAGTCTTCAACACATTCATTTCATCATCAATTTTAAATAGGCTTACTTGCAATAAGCCGCACCATGAGAAAACCAACATAGTGCATTTGCGACCAGCATGGATCCAGACCAGCCTGCGCATCCTCTCAGTCTGGTAAGGATCCATGCTGTTCGCTAACGGTTTCTCTAATTGCAAATAGGCTTTGAAAGCGAACAGCAAGGATCCTGACCAGACTGCACAGATGCGCTGGCTGGTCTGGATCCATGCTGGTCGCAAATGCACTATGTTGGTTTACTCATGGCGCAGCTCATTATTAAGCTTTTATTTCATGAAATAACTACAGACCTAATTAGATTTGGATGGTATTTTGGGATAAACAAAAATAGCATCAACTGAAATATGCAAACAATCTTATTTTCAGAGAAAGTTCTGAAATCCCATAATAAATATAACACAATTTTCCTTACTTTTCTAAAAAAAAAAAAAAAGCATTAAGGTAGTTCCACTTTGATAAACCGAAAGTCACAATTTAACATCAATTTTCTGTATAACATAGAATAAAACTTGGACACAACATACTGGGAAGAAAAATCATTAAATGTATACATGTCATCGCATGTGTACATTTATAATTACCTCAACATTACAATCTTTCTATACATGAAAAATAACAAAGATTTTGACAAGTGAAATAATCCAAAGCCATGGCTTCCAATTAAATTGAAGTTTGCAGATATCTTGAATCATGGGCAGGACCTATACATTTTTTTCAACCAATATAATGATTAATAAATTTTATGCTGAACTGAAAAAAAAAATCATTAAAGTTTACATTCTAATAAAATTTCTGTTTGCAAAAATGTTATCAAAACTGTGAATTTCCTACACATTATGAAAATTTGCAAGAGGTTTGAGTTGTTCTATTCAATCTAGCAAAAAAAAAACCTAGCACACAACTCTGTATATTTTATCTGCCAAATTTTATGTGCTGTTTTGATTGTATATTTTATCTGCCAAATGTGCTGTTTTGAAAAATCGGGTTTAAATCAAAATCTACACTGAAAATGTAGAACAACCATGAAACTCAGTTTTAAGGAAAATATATTATTCAATGTGTAAAGCTGATCCTTCCCAGTTTAATTCCATAGTCTGTTCACTGTTGTAACATAAATGTCTTAAGTCAAACAAAAATTTCCTGGTAGAAGAACATCCAAAGAGCATTGTTTCTGGGAGTGTGCGTGTCTGGGTGGAAAAACAAATACCTGGGCAGGAATACCCAAGGTGTACCTCTGGGCATTGTTTCTGGGACCGTGTGTGTCTGAATAGAAACAAGACTGTCTGCGGAAGAAGATCTGAAGTGTACCTCTAGGTTTGTTTCGAGCACTGTGGCTGGCTTGGTAGACTAGGAATGAAGACCCAAGGTGTACCTACAGGCACTATGGGTGGCTTGGTAGACTGGGAAGGAAAACCCAAAGTGTACCTACAGGCACTATAGGTGCCTGGGCAGAAACAACTACAAAAAGCCAGTTGAACACACTCCTTTCATAAAGTGGGGTTTCAAACCCAAACAGGTGTTGGGCAACAGATCTGAAATCAGCACCTTAACCATTCAGGCTTCTGATTTCATATTTACAGAACAATCAGTAACATGTAACAAAATGCTGCTGAAAATCCTTAAATCATTGTTTTCGGCAGACATCTGTTCTAGCACTTATCAACATGTAAAGATGGCAAAAAGTCATAATATCAAACAAAAGTTCCTCTGTATTGCAGTTTCGGCACAACAAACAGTAGTAATATTGTGATTTCATACTTGTACAGGTACAATTAGTGATTTCATTCTTTACTTTAGTTTAGCATCTAAGGTTTCAAAATTCAGAACAAACGTTTTAGAAGAATAAAATTCTAGTTGTATGCATCCTATACTAGCATAAAACCACAACTGCTCCAATTTCAAACTTTTGTTATTTCACAGCTCACATTTCTTATGCAACTGAACAATTTAGTATTGACTTTCAAAAATCTCCCATACTTATCACAGTACAGATGTGAAGTAAATAATCAAATTATGAATGAACTCAGTATATGTTAATTAAAGAAGAAATGTAATAGTAGAACTTTTCAGAAGGTTTTAAAACGCAAGTTTGGGGACCAGTCTAAAATCATGAGCTTATGATTGGCAACTCCTGTGCTCTATCCAGAAACTGATCAGTAACAGTGTTGTTTCAACTAGACTCCAACCTTGCTTTTTATAACCTTGGCCCCTGAATTCTTTTTGTTGAAGAAAAAATGTATAATCAGCAGAAGAACAATGCCTTATTCTTTAACGGAAGTTCACAGTACTTTTCTTATATTATGGCAAAAGCACCAATCAAAGCAAGTAACACTTCAATTTGTGACGAAATGCTTTTTCACTACAAATAGACAGAGTGTATCAATATTTTCAAACATACTAGGAAAGTTATTTCAAGCATCAATTTTCACAAATCAGCACAATTTTAGCTTAAAAATATCTGTCAAGGGTTTGAAATATTTCATAACAAAAACAATCATTCAATATAAATGTAGATAATTCTGCTACATATTTAACACATGCAGAAATTTATCATTCCCACATCTTGACCACAATGTTAAGTCAACTTAATTGTAGCCCAAATTTCTTTAGTTCCCTGTTACCATGCTACGCTATCTTGTTTTTAAATTATTTATTTACCAGACTAAATATATTTGACAAACACTGCAACCTTAATGTTCAAATCTGGAAGCTGCCAAGTTCCCATTTCATTTGAGTTATGTGAATTCACCATTGTCCCCTAGTATATGTACTGGTTACACCAATATTGATCCCATTACCAAAGAACTGTGCTAGTTTTGCCTCCAAAATTACCAAAACACCTATCCTAGTTCAGCCTCTTACATTTCAAATACGTAAAATCAAAATCTCTTCACGGCTTACATACAATGATCCTATGACGTCTTTGACATCACAACAAGTCATGAAGCAACAATTTTGGTGGCGATGATGATGATGATGATGATGATGATGACGATGACGATTCTGAATGACGAGATCACTGGAAGTCCATCACATCAAATGATGACGAAACAACAGGTGTGAAGGTTTAAGCTACATGTACATGCAGATAAAGTATGCAAAATGAATTTAGACTGTTGCTGCGCTGTTGAAGAATGATGAAGATGATGATGATAATATTATCGCTACAAGTTCATCATATCCAGTGATGATTGTGATGTTGACGGACTGCTGTTACCAGTGGCTTTCAAAGAATCGTTTACATCTCGTCTGAACAGCGACAAATTCTGTGTAAATCTGAAAGATTAAGAAGTGCAAATAAGTAATGCAAAAGGTTGTATGTAACTATGTTTATATTGTATACCTGTTTGCTTATAATATTTCCTTCAATAGATATCTACATAGTGTCATGGACACCGAGGTCCTGACAGAATGTCTTGACATGCAGTCAGAAAATAAGGAATCTACTTCTGCAAAAACCGCTTAGCACAAAATGTCCATAATTTAGCTGAGAACAAATAAATTCTATAACAAGCAGGGCTTCGGAAATTTGCCGGTTTGTCGGTTTTGGACCGATTTTTGACTTTTCAGACCGATTCGTGATGTGAAAAAACGAAAAAAATCGGTCCCGTAAAAATGAAGAAAAGTATAAATTTCGGTCTTATATCTCAATACACGATCACCTGCCAAGTAGGAAATTGTTGGTCGCACCTTCAGATAATCAATAAACGTGTCAATCGGTCTGATTGTCACTTTGATAATCGGTCCGTAATTAGCGCGTGACGCAATCAGTGCTCGCGCGGCACATCCTTTAATGTTTGCAGACAGCCGACTGCGGTGTATTAAACATTTTCACTGGTTTCCTAACGTTTCTGACTGGATCCAAATCATTTCGACGGGGATCCACTTCTTTTATTTAGAATCCGACGGATGGTTTATTTCAAAAGGCTATGTTTGATCACGGTAACAAACAAATGGTCGCTGCATTTAATCAAAGAGCTATAATTGTACATTATAGGTCTTTGATTTAATGAGACATCACACGGAAAACCAATAAAAATAATTTTTATAATTACTTGATTTGAAAAAATCACATGATTCATTTGTTGGGGCTCCAGTTGAAACAAATGCAGAAAATCGTCTTTGCAACCCGACTGTACAAAAAAGAAAAAAATGGACGGGCAACCACGAATGATAAAGAAAACCGGAGTGGCACTGTTTTAATATCAAATCGGTCTTTTAAAAAACGTTTCAAAATGAAATTTTGTTTACATCAGAAGAGAACATATAACTTTATAAAATGTAGTTGCTTACTGAAGTACAACGTAAGTGAAATGAAATATCCGTGGCCAACCCGCGTGATGTTTTTTTACTATACATGCGGGAATTTCGATCTCAGCGTTCAAATAACGTACACATTCGGTCCGCGGCTGAGTATTCTTTAAATACTGAGGCTGTTTAGCAGAGAATATGTGTCGTGTAACTCACTTTGACGCATTGTATTTTATAGAATTCCGTCAAAGAATGAGGAAACATCACAAAGTATCTGCCGTGTATACGGTATTGAAGTCACGTGCGTTGGCTTTTAGACTAGTTACGCACACGGTGTCAATGCCTATATTATCTCGGAAAAACATCGAAATTCAAACAAAGTAACGATCACACATAACACTGAATAACTGTCTTCATTGTATGGTAACGCGCGGTGACTGGTAACACAGTTTTAATGCATGACATGCTTATTTCTTTACCCTATCACGTTTTACAAAATATGTAATATTGGGAATGCAGTGGGTGGGGTAGCGCCGATGTCAGGATTTTCGTTTCGGACCGATTGAGTTATCAAAATTTCCGGAGCCCTGATAACAAGAGCTGTCACTAATGGTGACAAATGCCCCCGCAGCACCATGACCGTTGACCTGGTGACCCCAAAGTCAATAGGGGTCGTGTACTCAATAACTACTATTAGCATGTGAAATTTGAAGGTCCTGGGTGCAGTGGTTCGCGAGTATAGTGCCTTCATGCAAAAAGTTCACATTGGCCCCTGTGACCTTGACCTTTGACCCCAGTCAGTAGGGGTTGTGTACTCAAAAAGTACTATCAGCATGTGAAGTTTGAAGGTCCTGGGTGCAGTGGTTCGCGAGTAAAGTGCCTTCATGCGAAAAGTTAACATTGGCCCCTGTGACCTTGACCTGGTGACCCCAAAGTCAGTAGGGGTTGTGTACTCAATGAGTACTATCAGCATGTGAAGTTTTAAGGTCCTGGCTGCAGTGGTTCGCGTGTAAAGTGCCTTCATGCAAAAAGTTCACATTGGCCCCTGTCACCTTGACCTTTGACCTGGTGACCCCAAAGTCAGTAGGGGTCGTGTACTCAATAAGTACTATCAGCATGTGAAGTTTGAAGGTCCTGGGTGCAGTGGTTCGCGAGTAAAGTGCCTTCATGCAAAAAGTGAATGTTGTGACTAACGAACGAACGGACAGACGGACAGTTGAAAACTAATATGCCTCCCTTTGGGGGCATAAAAAGATCCTTTGGAAGCAAAGAAAGCAACCAAGCAAAAGTTATATCAGACTAAATTTGACTAAATCTGTTCATGAGGTACTGAAATGTGCAACATCCCTCCCACCTCCTAGCACTGGCTGAAGCAGAATTCCTTTTTCCATAAAAAGCTGAAAGGACTCCATGCCACATTTAACACAGTTTTTAATATCTCCCGAAGGACCACAGAATAGTAATAACATCTAGTCCCAAACATATTTGGAAAATTTCATGTTTTTGAACATCATTTCATAAAATGCTGATGAGAACTAGAAACTATTAAACTAGACAGGTTAGTGTCACAGGGCATGTCCTCCAAACAAATCCTTTAAATTTTCTTCCAACCTGTCTCGGTTTTTGGTGATCAGTGATCGCTCTATGCCCTCCATAAGGCTATCGAAGCACTGTGCCATTGTTTGTTGCTTATCCTGTGGCTGACTCGAGATGATGCTCTCCCGTAACTTGTTAAAATACTGAAACAGCAAGTCGAACATTATTAATGCAGGTAGCGCTACAAATCTATGAATGACTTTACTAACTGAAATACTGTATTCCTGTTTTCCATGTAATAGCAGTATTATTGTAGAATTGTATTGAAAATAACATTCAATGACCATGTCCCCTGAAACTGCTTAAAAGAATAATGAAATTAAGTTCACAGCAGAGCCATAACTCCAGACAAACATGGATGTCCTAATATATGTGCATGACTGCTGCTGATGTATACAAAGGTTCACTTAATTGGATGGAAACTGACTGAGGAGTTGAGTATGCACTGTTCTGATGTAGTTGAAGTATTTCAAAGTCCAAAACAGGCCATTATTCTAACAAGGGTGCCATAGTCACAAAATACACCGTCGAGAGCTTGTTAGAAGAAAAGCTTTTGTTACAGAACTGCACATATGATCAGAGCTCCAGATAAGCTGCGTATTTGCATATTTACGCAATTAAATTTACAGAAAACCCAATTGAATTCATACAGTGTGCATACTGAAACGCAAGTAAAATTCCTAATACCCAATCCGTAAAAAATAGCTTGCGTATCGCATTTTCCTTATAACTAGAACGGGTACGAGACTTCAACGCTAGATTTGACTGACTGGTTATACGTTACCGCAGAACAGGTTGCAATTCATCGGAAAAATCACAGGACCATTCAGTCGGCTGATTGGTGTTATTTGGACGCTTTGTAAACAATTTTACGCCGATAAAATGTAAGGAGGTTGCAGGAAAAAACATTGTTGTAGCACAAACAAACAAATTAGTGGGATATTTTGCTGTTCAACAATGACAGTTAACTGTTTGTGACGATGTAGTGTTACCAATACTGGATGACATCTTTTGGGAGAATGCATATTGCGGTGACCACATCGTTCGGGATATTGTGGATGAACTGATCACCGACTGCATTAAAAGTGAACAAGAAAATAACAGTATGAAACATTCATTACAACTTTAAATACATTTTTGTATTAAACATTGAAGGGCGCCATTAAAATACTTAGTCAGTCCTGTTTAATATATACCATGTATACTGTAAGCAAAAAAAAAAAACTCAATTGTTAGTGCGAGATTGGTAAAATACCCAATTGGTTTTAGCAAATACCCAATTACTTCTGAAAAGGCTGGGTAATGATATTATTTTTACCCAATTCAAATTTCCAATACCCAATTCAGACAAAAAGTGATGGGTAAATACCCAATTGCACCAAAAGCTTATCTGGAGCTCTGTTTGATTTAAATGTCATGACAGTTTAAAAATCTATTTTTAGTAACACTGACCTTAATCCTGATCCAAGTGACACTGGAAGGTGTATAGAATGTGTCCGGAACTTTGAAGTCAATAGGTGGAATCATTCACCATTCATATGTATTTTAATAAAAGAAGTTACAGTGACATTTGACCTACTGACCTTGACCTAAAATGAGTGTCAATGGTGAGCTGCATATTAAGTTTGGTGACAATAGGTAGAAGCATTCATCAACCCACTAAAAGGCCATCCAAAAAAATTCATTCTTACATTTGACCTTTGACCTCTAAGTGTGACCTTGACCTTAGGACCGGGTTCTTGTACATGACACTCTGTCTCATGGTGGTGAACATTCAAGCCAAGTTACATCAAAATCCCTCCATGCATGAAGTTAGTTGTCATTCTTGAATCTGACCTTTGACCTCTTAAGTGTGACCAGGAACTTAGACCTAGGTACCTGGTTCTTGTGCATGACACTGTGGTGAACATTTGTGCCAAGTTACATCGAAATCCCTCTATGCATAAGAAGAAATGCTCCGAACAAAGTTTGTGGATGCCGCCTGCACGCTTGCCAGGGGAGTTCCCATATGTCCAGTCTTTCAGACAGGCGTATAAAAAATATAATCAGATAAGTCCCTACAATCTGCGCTTTTCCACTTCATGTTGAAAACATATGCCAAGTTTCCTTTTAACTGGATGGAAACTGTAGTAAGTGTCAAGTAAACAGACAGACTTGACAATTCAAACACTATATGCCTCCCAGGTCTCCCAACACTACAGGCATAAATAGGCGGCCCCAGGAAAGAAGTAAGCCCTGTTTGTACATACCTCCTCATTGAGTAGAATGAGACCTAGCAACGGCCGTGACATGGACCACTGGTTGCGACAATCTTCAAACATGATAATGTTTAACACAGTTTGTAACATCTGAAATATAATCAATGAGAAAAGGTTGCGAACAGTTAGGTTTTGTTGAACCTGGGAAGTATTTTTCTGCAAATAGAAATGAGAAGATCTCTTAAATCTTGTTGAATGATAGCCTCTCTGATAAATAAACAAACTGTCATGTGCAACAAGCAGGATAGACCCTTCTTTTAAATCATAAAACTACAGGCCAACTCTGATAAGTAAACCATCAGAGCACAAACATCTCAACCAAGGCAGATGAACTTTACACACTGCTGAATCATTATTTTGTATTTATGTATTTTTGGTGGACTTCATGCTCTGACAGTTTCAATCAGAAGAACTACTGGTAAATCTAAACAAACAAACAAACAATATTTTTGTTTATTTTCTGCTTAAAACACAAGATTTTTTTTTTTGTAAACTCAAAAAACAAAACAAAAAACATCCTTAATCCTTATCTTAATGATAAAAGTGAAAATTTTACAACTTGCAATGAAAATAAAGTCATGCATCTATTTGGAATCATTCCCTTCATCTCGAGACTGTCCAATGGATGATCATATATTAGTGGTTTTATACCTGCTGCAGTATTTCTGGATGTAACTCCAGTATACGAAGGAATGCTTCACTGTCCGGCATACTACTGGGAGAGTTCTTCTTTTTCTTGCTTGTCAATTTCTTGAACAAGTAAGTAATGATGTTGTCAAGCGTTGCACAACAACCTGTGCACACCATTGTATCTGAAATAACAATTGGTCAAATCTGTGGTTTTTGAGTTTTGCCCAGTGTAGCACCATTTTTCAACAGTACTTCAGTTTCAGTGGGCAAACAGTTTATTTGACCAGTGTTCATAGTTTCTTTGTAACTACTTTGCTGCAAAAGACAACTTCCCCACATGCATCAAGTGGTGGCCTGATGAATTAAGACATACTGCAGTCTGTGAAATCTTTAGTAAGAATAAATGACTCACTCAAGATTCAAGTCTATGACCTTCCATTTGGATGTCAAAACCTTAATTTGACCTTTAGCCTTCTGGCGGCAAGTGATTTTGCCCCTGTGACCAGTGCAGACCAAAATCAGCCTGCACAGATGTGCAGGCTGATATGGTCTGCACTGTTCGATATTCAGTCAGAGAATTTTCAGTGAAAAACCATTTCAATAGTAGATTGCACTGCCCAAATTGGATGATGGTCCAATCCATTTCAGAAATTTAGCAGGGTAGAGTTTAAATTGTCCTTTTCCAAAAGCCAAAGATGTAACAAAGTATATTTCAAGGTTTACAATACAAAGCTATTTTTAATGTTCAGAAGTTGTCTGGCTGAGGTATATTCAATATCCTGAGAAATATATCCTCTAAATTACCATACTGGGAAGATTAAAAAGATCAAAATTCCAATGAAACCATGTAACAAATACAAACTGGGCTATTAAAACCACCTTCTAACTAGTACTGCAAAGTCCTGCCCGGAAACTGAAATATTCATTAAATCTATATCAATCTGGAGGAGGCATCAAAGACAGATACTTCAACTAAGTTGTAAATGAAAGGTAAAAGTAAAATATGATTTTATTTTATGTTTTCCAGTGAATTATAGAGTTTTCTCAGTGAAATAAAAGTGATAATCCACAGTTTTGAAACAGTAGATTATCACTTTTATTTTCACTGTTTTTGCCGAACTTGTTCCGGTCCTCCGTCGCAATTGAAGTCAAATTGTATACCGGGCGTTATGAATACCGGGGACCATAATGACGATGACGCATTTCGACATTTTTATAAATTACGCAACAAAAATAGAGTTTTACACATGAAATAAAAAGAAAATTTGTTTGTTTCCATGAAATATCAATTTTATTTCACTCGTGAGCACCAAAAAAAGTCATTTTCACTCGTGGCTACGCCACTCGTGAAAATATCAGTTTTTGATGCTCACTTGTGAAATAAAATTGATATTTCACTGAAACAAACAAATATCCTCTATATATTTACCAAGTGCAGTGAGTCCTTCTGAGATGGTAGACAGTATATAGAGAAACACCTGAGGTTCAAGATTGCTGATAAATGTCATATGGTCCTGTGCTAGACTTTCTAATAAACCATAGTAGTTCTGACTGAGTTTTGGATAATCCTGAAACAAAGTGAGTACAGTAATTCTAACTGAGTTTGGGCTGATCCTGAAAAAAACTTGACAGTATAGTTTTTTTTTTTTATTGGGGGGGGGGGGGGGGGGGGGGTTTAATGTCACATTAACACAATTATAGGTCATATGGCAACTTCCTAGCTTTCGATGGTTGAGGAAGGCGGGGACCAAAGTAGAACCACTGAACTTCCGTAAGCCAGCTGGATGGCTTTCTCACATGAAGAATTCAGCATCCCCTTCGCGGCTCAAACTAACATCAGTGAGGGACAAGTGATCTGGTCAGCAACCTTAACTACTCAGCTGCAGAGGCACCCGAGTGAGCATAGTAGTTCTGACTGGGTTTTTTGGTAACCCTGCAGGAATGGCAAGTAAATACTGTACTTGAAGAAACTGTTTTTGATGTCCTCATTCTCGAGATATTGTCAAAACCAAATTGTTTTTCATACAATCATGTCTCCCCATAACACATTATTTCAAACAAGCAGGCAACACAGAGACGGTGGTTTAGATATCTTTGCTTAATGAATATATCAAAGACATTCGAGGACTGTCCAAGTTCTTTGTTTAAGTAAGTTAAGTACTCATCACTTGTACTAAATTGGGCCAATACAGAAGTAATGAAACAAACTTTATTCATTTAGTACAAGGTACAAAGGCATAACCCCTCTACATAAACTTACCAGTAAATCAGTCTGTGAAATAGACAGCAGAAGCTTGACAAAGATGGCCAAGGCATTGTCAAGGGCATCATCACCATAGAGACGGAACACACCAAAGTTGACATAGTTACCACACAATGCAGCTCTCAGCATTGAAAAACATATTGATATACCTTTTAATGTGCTTATTGTTAAGGAAGTAAATATTGCCCAATAATACTGATAACAGACCTTACTTTCTTCCCCAACAGTTAGCATATATATAAATTATAATGCCAACTATATACCATATATGTTTAATTTTTTTTAACTGTTTTAAATTAGAATAAAAGTTTTTGTTAACAGCACGTATACAAATTACCAAGATTTAAAGTTTACATAAGATATCATGGGATTATCAAGCAGGTACCACTTCCATTTTCTTTATCATTATAGTATAGCATTTTAGTAAAGGCCATTTATGAAAAAAGGGGAAAAAACTCGCAAAGAATTGATTTTTGGTGTAAGCATTATACAATATGTATGTAACAGCATACTAAAAGTATAGAATGTTATCATGGTGCAAAATGCATTTTTCAGGGTAAAACGTTAAAAATATGATAGAAACTGAATTTCTGGAATCGGTCCATAATGATGTCAATATTTTTATTAAGAAAGCGAAATTTTGCATGGCAGTAGAAAATTATAACACAAAAAAATTAAGCTCATGACTATTTTAAAACAAGAGGACCATGATGGTCCTGAATCGCTCACCTCTTCCCACATGACCCAGTTTTGAGTATGACATCGTTTTTGACCAACTTTCATGAAGATCCCATGAAAAATGTGACCTCTAGAGTGGTCACAAGGTTTTTCTATTTTTAGACCTACTGACCTAGTTTTTGAAGGCACGTGACCCAGTTTCGAACTTGACCTAGATATCATCAAGATGAACATTCTGACCAACTTTCATAAAGATCCCATGAAAAATGTGACCTCTAGAGTGGTCACAAGGTTTTTCTATTTTTAGGCCTACTGACCTAGTTTTTGACCGCACGTGACCCAGTTTCGAACTTGACCTAGATATCATCAAGATGAACATTCTGACCAACTTTCATGAAGATCCCATGAAAAATGTGACCTCTAGAGTGGTCACAAGGTTTTTCTATTTTTAGACCTACTGACCTAGTTTTTGAAGGCACGTGACCCAGTTTCGAACTTGACCTAGATATCATCAAGATGAACATTCTGACCAACTTTCATAAAGATCCCATGAAAAATGTGACCTCTAGAGTGGTCACAAGGTTTTTCTATTTTTAGACCTACTGACCTAGTTTTTGACCGCACGTAACCCAGTTTCGAACTTGACCTAGATATCATCAAGATGAACATTCTGACCAACTTTCATGAAGATCCCATGAAAAATGTGACCTCTAGAGTGGTGACAAGGTTTTTCTATTTTTAGACCTACTGACCTAGTTTTTGACCGCACGTGACCCAGTTTCGAACTTGACCTAGATATCATCAAGATGAACATTCTGACCAACTTTCATGAAGATCCCATGAAAAATGTGACCTCTAGAGTGGTCACAAGGTTTTTCTATTTTTAGACCTACTGACCTAGTTTTTGACCGCACGTGACCCAGTTTCGAACCTGACCTAGATATCATCGAGATGAACATTCTGACCAACTTTCATGAAGATCCCATGAAAAATGTGACCTCTAGAGTGGTCACAATTTTTTTCTTTTTTTAGATCTACTGACCTAGTTTTTGAAGGCACGTGACCCAGTTTCGAACTTGACCTAGATATCATCAAGATGAACATTCTGACCAACTTTCATGAAGATCGCATGAAAAATGTGACCTCTAGAGTGGTCACAAGGTTTTTCTATTTTTAGACCTACTGACCTAGTTTTTGACCGCACGTGACCCAGTTTCGAACTTGACCTAGATATCATCAAGATGAACATTCTGACCAATTTTCATAAAGATCCCATGAAAAATGTGACCTCTAGAGTGGTCACAAGCAAAAAGTTTACGGACGCACGCACGCACGGACGACGGACACTGCGCGATCACAAAAGCTCACCTTGTCACTTTGTGACAGGTGAGCTAAAAATCCAAGATGGCCGCCAAAATCCAAGATGGCCACCATTAAATCTCATTACACAGGAAAACCGTTTAAGCATGTCACAAAGTTCAAATAGTGTGAAAAATGACCAGAATCATAGAAGATACATACATTTTATTTCAAAACACACAAACTTCAGTCTTAAACAAATTCAAGATGGCTTCTCAATTCCAAAATGGCCGCCATAGGGTCATTTAGACAATACAGACCCCGAATAAAGAAATGGCGCTAAAAATGGTTTGACTGAAAATATTTTTCTTGCATCAAACATGACCCCCATTTTTTTCTGATTTTTATTCAGCACTGACAATGTTCGTCAAGAGAATGTAAGATATAGACATTTAAAGTAGGTCCTGATGTGTGCTGCAGCCATTGGAAATATGACAATTATATATATATATTTATAACGAAGAACAGCTATTTAGTCTACTGTAACATACAAGGGAACATTGAAATCTGGTCAGATGAGGATTGGAAAGGTCTACTTTGACTAGAATTTGATAGAAGACGACAAATTTATTGCAATTTTGCTTTAAATATTGATAAACACAAGAAGACCACATTTTCAATATATTTGTGTGTATGCACAGTATTTTTTCTCAAAACTGCATTTCGGTATACTAACAATTGCTAATTTCTAGTAGTTAGAGGTACAGTTGAACATATTTTACAGTTTAAATGTGTAATTTGCCCCGACAGTGTAGCAGATCATGTACAAAATGGCACCACAGGGCAAAAGTAGGCTATAGTTATGATAATTGATTGAAAATTATGTTGTGACAGCTATTTTTGCCAAAATTTGACGAGTTGTAACATGTTACTGAAATTGCCATAAAACATTAGAAATTGTTGACCAGTATAAACTAAAACCTTATATTCAGGTTGTTTGTACATTTCAAATGAAACTGGCACAATCTTAGAGAAAACGTTGATCTTATAGGCATACATACACTTAATAGGAAAATGGTCAAAAATCGTAGTCGTATAATGACGGATTCACATAGTCCTCATTTTTGGCTCTTTAGAGCTATTTTCCTTATTTTCTTTGCATTATTTGCTGAAATCAAATGATAGATCTATGCTTGACATGTAGGTTGCATTTTCATAATAAAATAATAACACTACAGAATGTGTCATGTAGACTCAGACAACCACTGCAATTTGGGATCTCATTGTTTAGCTAATTTTGCAGTTTATGTGTTTGACTGAAAATATTTTTCTGCATCAAGCATGAACCCTGCTTTTCTTTTTCATTTTATTCAGTATTGACAATATTCTGCAAGAAAATATTACTTATAAATATACAGACATTTAAAACAGGTCCTGATGTGCGCTGCAGTCATTGGAAATATGTGAATGTTATAAAGAATAAAAAAGAACAGCTATTAAGTGTGTCATAACCTTAAACAAGAGCTGTCTCCGTAGGATGACACATGCCCCCGATGGCACTTTGAATGAATAGTTATGGCCGATGTTAGAGTTCAGGACCTTTGACCTATGGAGCTGGGTCTTGCGCGCGACACATCATCTTACTGTGTCACACATTCATGCATAGTTATTTTAAAATCCATGCATGAATGACAAAGATATGGACCGGACAATGCCCATCAATGCACTATCATGAAAAATGATCTTTAATGTCTAAGTGTGACCTTGACCTTTGAGCTACGGACCTGGGTCTTGCATGTGACACGTCATCTTACTGTGGTACACATTTATGCCAAGTTATTTGAAAATCCATCCATCGATGACAAAGATATGGACCGGACACGCCCATCAATGCACTATCCTTTAACATCTAAGTGTGACCTTGACCTTTGAGCTACGAACCTGGGTCTTGCGCATGACACGTCGTCTTACTGTGGTACACATTTATGCCAAGTTATTTGAAAATCCATCCATCAATGACAAAGATATGGACCGGACCTGCCCATCAATGCACTATCCTTTAACGTCTAAGTGTGACCTTGACCTTTGAGCTACGGACCCGGGTCTTGCGCACTGCACGTCGTCTTACTGTGGTACACATTCATGCCAAGTTATTTGAAAATCCATCCATCGATGACAAAGATATGGACCGGACACGCCCATCAATGCACTATCCTTTAACATCTAAGTGTGACCTTGACCTTTGAGCTACGGACCTGGGTCTTGCGCACTGCACGTCGTCTTACTGTGGTTCACATTCATGCCAAATTATTTGAAAATCCATCCATCGATGACAAAGATATGGACCGGACACGAAAATTGCGGACAGACCGACAGACTGACAGACCGACAGACGGTTCAAAAACTATATGCCTCCCTTCGGGGGCATAAAAACATTAATTGATACATTTTACTAAGTACGATTTGCAATAGCATAGAAATCTATATCATAACAAGACTTCCACATAGCATATGTAAATATCAGGATACCAGTTATATGACACAGGAAAATGCTTACGCCTTTAGTATCTTGAACAATGTAATGTGTCCAATCGCTATGGTGACTGTGCTATGTTAAAACGTAGAGCTGATGAGACCATATAAGTACCTAATAAATATTTTTTTCTCTGGCTACCTCGCCTAAATGATTCATACCTGTAATGATTTCAGGGATCAGGCGAATCACTCAATGTTTCAAACTAACAACCTTAAACTAATGATAATCAGCTCAAACTCCTATAGGCTGGGAATACTGTGTTTAACCTTTTTTTTTTCCCTGTCCGCCAATGTTTTTGAATCGACAACATACGAGTGTCCTTTAGCATAGATGTTCAGCCGGTGTTCTCTTATATGAAGCTGCAACACAGTATGATTGCCCTAACTCCTGGATGTTCAGCGCTTATATGCTATAAAATATAGCACTAAAATGACCCCAATGCCTTGGCTGTACTTCACCGATAACGTTAAACCTTGTTCCCTTACTGACTCACACGATTACCAAACCAAACGTCTCTGTCTCAGATTTCCGATGATCCGACATTTTCTATCGTCTGTCCCGTAAAGGTTTAATTTCTATGCGCTGGCCTTAACGCTCGAAACCTAGTTACAATACTGCAACTCTTCTTTAGTCTCAAACGTCTTTTTTATATAATTTATCTGCCCTGACAGTGTAGCTGCAACAGCTCTTTCTTCAAGGTACTGGGATAAATTATAAGATGAATCATTGATGTGTGGATACAGAATGACATCATCAGGACCAATTTAGAATGTCTGTAACTTACAATTTATTGAAGAATGTTATCAGTGCTGAATATAAATCAAAAGAAAAGCGGGGGTTATGTTTGATGCAAGAAAAATATTTTCAGTCAAACACACAAATTGCAAAAATAGCTGAAAATGAGACCCCAGATTGTAGTGGTGGTGTATGATATAAGTTTCCATGACAAATTCTGTCATGTTATTATTTCATTGTGAAAATGCTACGTACATGTCAAGCATACAATATAGATCTTTCATGTCATTTCAGAAATATATAATTGCAAAATATAAGGAAAATAGCTCTACAGAGCAAAAAAAGGGAAGAAAAAGGCTGAGGACTATTTGTATCTACCATATTTTTCGTGCCATTTTCCTATTTAATGAAATAGACAAGAGCTGTCAGTGAACAGCACGCTCGACTATTCTCAGTGCTTGATAGTAAAATATAAGCTATGAGTAAAACTTTAACATTACAAAAAGCATATTCTTAGCCGAAAAGGGGCCATAATTGAGTCAAAATGCTTGACAGAGTTGCCTCCTCCTTTTTATAGACTGGGGCCATGATGGTAAATAAGTATGCAAAATATGAAAGCAATATCTCAATGGACTTTGAAAATATTTGGGGTGGTACGCAAATTTTCACATTACAATAAGCATATTCTAAGTCGAAAAGGGGCCATTATTCAGTAAAAATGCTTGATAGAGTTGCCTCCTCCTGTTTACAGACTGGGGTCATAATGGTAAACAAGTATGCAAAATATGAAAGCAATATCTCAATGGACTTTGAAAATATTTGGGATGGTACGCAAACTTTAACATTACAATAAGGATATTCTAAGTCGAAAAAGGGCCATAATTCAGTCAAAATGCTTGATAGAGTTGCCTCCTCCTTTTTACAGACTGGGGTCATGATGGTCAACAAGTATGCAAAATATGAAAGCAATATCTCAATGGACTTTGAAAATATTTGGGATGGTACGCAAACTTTAACATTTGTGTGATGCTCGCACTCACGCTCACGCCGACGCCGGGGCGAGTAGGATAGCTCCCCTATTCTTTGAAAAGTCGAGCTAAAAATTAACTGAAAACACTTTTTAATGTAATTTTGCCTCAAAACCATGATGATCATATGGGAAATGATCTTACTAAGACAGAAAAGTACCCATACTCATATATTTTGTTAATAAAAAAGGAAGTTATTGCTGCTTTACGACAATTTCTACTGCCGAATGACTCGGCAATTTTGTCTCTGTACTTCACTATTGCCCCATATTGAATCTGCTGGCAGAATGTTTTCCATCTTAGGTAAACTGCATACTGTAACTAACAATAACCAGCTTATTATATGTAAAAGCAATGATATGAGACAATTGGACATAAAATCGACGACAATTCTGGTTTAAATGTCGTTTTTATGGCGGCCATATTGGATTTAGGACGCCATTTTGTTTTCTTCTAAATTTCTAATTAGTTTACATTTTGCACAATATAGTAATCTAATGTTGTGCCAAAGTTGGACCTCGTTAGATGCATAAATCTGTTGTTATAAGCCGATTCCAGAAATCCGCAGTTTCATTAATATTTTAAACATTTTAACCCCAAAAATAGACATTTTGCATAATGATACTTTTCTATACTTTTTATATGTTGTTGCATACATCTTGTATAATACTTACACAAAAATTCAATTCTTTGCGAGTTTTTTCCTTTATTTGGAATTTTTGGCCATAAATGGCCTTTACTATTTGCAGTATATGTAAACCAGACCAACCGTTCCCATCATGTAAATACATTCTCTCCCTTTGACAAGAAGCAAAATCATTAAATGCTTGTATATCATTCTCTCCAAAATAATGGGAATGGTATTATTTTACACCAAGTAAAGCTATATACAAAAAGGATATTTCATTGGATATATTCGATCTTTGGGGATTTCACCAAGTGTTAAAATTCTGGACCCTGAAAAGAGAATTTCTTTATTAATCAAACCAATATTGCAATACATTTTATCTGAATTTAATTAAGCACAGGTAGTCATTTACTTGATGTCAACAGTCTCATAATACTGTAATGAAGAGTTTTGCATGTACTTGTCTTTTTCCAAGTACATGTTTAGGGGTTTCTGAAACCCAATGAAATATCGCTGTTTTTTTAATGTTTTGGATACACTTAACAAGAAGAACATACTAAAAGAGAAACAGTAACTTTCAGTAATGCCAAATTTCTTAATAGAGTATTTAACAGAAAGCACTTGCAATGCCTGAATAATGTTTGTTTGGTGCCATTTTAAACAGAATTTCCGTCAGTTCAACTAACAAGTGTTCCTCAATTTCTCACCAGTATTAACCTGCTGTCTAAAAGTAACTAAAAACTTCCATTAGAGGCTGAGCATGAATAACCTTAAGATTTATTGTATTCAGTTAATCAACAAGGAAAATATACCTGTAAGTTGCTAGAGATCTAAATTTACACCCTCCAGACCCTTTTGAACAATCCAATCAGCCCTGAATATAAGGGACAGCCTTCCATTATAAAGACAATGCTATCTGTATCTGGATTTATAATGCAAGCCAATAAAAAATTGGAGAGAAAAACAAAAAAAACTCTAATAAATAAGACTTGTGACATACTTCCATCACTAAAACATTAAATGGAAGCCCAATAAAAATCAGAGAAAACAGAAAAGACTGTGTTATACTCACCATAACTAACAATCATTTTACTAACTTCCCTGAATAATAGGATGCCATTTGGCGAGGAGACATCAAACTGAAGTCTCTGAGCTCTGAAAATACAATTATTTCATCTTTTTAACCCTTATCCTGCTAAATTTCTATAATGAACTTGCCCATCTTTCAATTTGGAGAGTACCATTAACTGTTAAAAGGGGAGCTTACCAAAAAGATACTAACTGAATGGCGAACAGTGCAGATCATGATCAGACTACACTGGTCGCAAAGGCAGATTCAGTTGTGCCAAGCATGATAAGGGTTAAGATAAACAGGTTTTGTAACCACCTTATGACACTACAGTAAGACTGTACTTTTTGTTTTAAGCAGAAATATCTTTTTGAAATGATAAACTGATGTCGACAACACAAAAATTATGACACTGTACAGAGGCTTTGAATCATGGGAGTTTTTTCACCTGCTATATTAATGGATTTTAAAACAGTGACTTCATCAACTTTGATTTGTATTTTGGACTATATGCTTAAAAAGTTATGAATTTTTACATTGAGGAAGTAACTATATGACAAGCCACCAACATTCCAAAGCTTAACTTGACAGCTTCACTACACTAAATAAAATTATATGTACTGAATCATCTGTGACACGGGAAGAAGTTTTTTCAAGTCAAGAGACCTTTACCATTCTACTATTTCAATAAATACTACAGTAAATAAGACTGCCAAGATCCCAAGGGGATGACCAATTGCTCAACTTATTGAGTTATGAATGACGCTAACATACCGAATACGACATACAAGAAAAACAGCCTGGAACCACCTAGATGTCTCGAGTCCTCCCTAGTTTCCTGGTGCTTGCACCATCTATGCTCAAGTGAGGGTATTTCCCTATAGTCACATTTCTCAGATAATAGCATTCTTACCTACTCTGAGCCAGCTCTGCCATGAGCTTAAGTACAGGCGTGGTTACACTAGGTTCATTATACCAGATTTCTATTGCACGATGTAAAACAGGCGTGTAGTTTGGATACAGCCAATCAAATAACAGCATATAACTTGTCTTTGTGTTAAATGCAAATGCTACTCCCCGCAGATCCCGTGCTAAACCAATTAGAGATCTCTGAAAAACAGAACAACTTGCACTTTACAAGTTTTCATCTTTTAGATCTGAAATCAATCATTTTTTTTACTCTGATATCTATTCTGACAAAATGACCACCAAAATCAGGAAATTATGTGCCAACTTTTTTATGTACACATGTTTAAAAACAGTGAGCTCAAATGTCTGCAAAAAAACAGAATGGTGTTGGATAAGGAATGAAAATTACATATTAAGAATTCTAAGAATGCTTCATTATTAGGTATTTAAGAAATAAACACTTACTTTAGCTTCTTCAACTTTGATTGGTGTATCTGCATTGGCAAGCATATTGTTCACTTTATCAAACACTGAAAACAAAACAGAATTAGTTTTTCAATAAAGATTTTAACTTCACTCTCTTGTCTGTAACTTGGTTTTCACTGTGAATTTTAGTTCATTAAAAATCTACATTTTCAAAATTAGGTATGTACTGTCAGTACAGACAGGCGCTTATTTATTTAGACAATAATTGTTAAAACTGATTTTACAAACAATGTTACTAAAATGCTGAATCTTCTTGTGCTTGCTGGAAACAAAATATGCATTCTTTCATGACCGGTTTTTTGGTTTTTGTTTTGTAACCCAAGCAAGCCATGATACTATTTTTCAGTTTTTTTTTTTATTTTTGCATATACTTCACAGACCACGTGTACTATTACCTGCTAAAGGCTTCAAATTTGTATTCTATCTTGCCAACATACCTGCTAAAGGCATCATGAACTGTTCAAATCTTTCCTCATCCTCCCCGAGGTCAACCATCAACAGTCTGCCAAGGGCAATATAAAATGTAGTTCTACATCGCATGTCCGTCATTGGACTGTTTCCAGCGTTGATGCCAAGGAATGGGAAATGATTGCTCTATAGTAAACAAAGTAATGTTTACAACTTAATGAGTGTATTAAAATACTGAAGATAAGCTTGTTGTCCTCAAGTTAGTTAACTTTCCAAATTTTGCACATAATTTCTTGAATAATTTCGGTTTTGTAACCAATCATAACAAGAGTGGCAGACTGTCAAAAATACGGCCGTCATCGAACGTGGCCAAGAGTGTCTGGGGCGATTTGGCTGGTTATCGAACTTAGCCGAGATATTATGCCCACAAACATTGTCAGCAAGTTTGGTGAAGATCAGATGAAAACTGTTCGACTTAAAGAGTGCGGACATGCTTTTGGATGCCGACCGCCCGGTGCTGGTTTTCACATAATATGCCCTGCTCTTTCAAAACCTGTTTAAGTCATGTTACCTTTCTGTATATTTGTTGCGCATGAATTGAAAAAGCTAATTTCTTCAAGCTGCTATAACCTACTTATTGAATGCCTGTTGAACATTAACTGAAAAGCTTCTAACTCCACCAGTTTTCAATCCCTGCAATAACCAACTTACTGTATGATTGTTGAGCATGAACTGAACTGCCTCTAACTTGACTAGTTTTCTAACACTGCTATAACCCACAGACAAGTCACTCAGTAACTGCAAAGTTTTTGATATAATCTGTTCACTTCGGCCCCAAAACTTCAAATTGGTTATTCTGCAAAGAAAAAACAAATTGTATAATATATCATTGGGACACACAATCCAGCTAAAGTATATATCGAGGGCTGAGCACGAAACTATTGTAACTGTAAGTAAAGAACATGATACAACAGTTTTGAACTTGGCACACAATATCTACTTTTTTCAATCTTGATAAAGGTACAGATAATGTGAAAATGAAACAAAAGAGAACTCTACAAACATAAACTGTAAGGCCAAAGCTGTACTCAACAATACAAACTATGAACAGAGATCACCTAGCCCAAAACACCACAAGTTCCATTTTCCAGTGTAAACTGCTGCATGGTATTATTCCCACTGTATGATTTGCTGATATAGGTTACACCAATACATTACTACATTACATGTTATGGCACCAAACACGACTAAAAATTTTTGGTTTCACATTTTATTTACAAAACAAGAGATCACAGAGTGATCTTGGCGCCCACCAAGTGCCATTTTTGAGTGTTCCAAATTTCAAGACTTACTGACTAGCTCAAGGTCAAATTTCATTTCCGTACACAACACTGTGCATGTGGTCCAAACTCGAAAGCTGTAGCTCGAGAAATGTGAAAGTAGGTCACTAGATCAATCTTAAGGTCAAAGTTTAATTCGGTACACAAAACTATGCAAGTGGTCCGAATTTGAAGGCTTAGCTTGAGAAATGTGTAAGTAGGTCAGTAGGTCAAAATCAAGGGTCAAATTTCACTTCAGAACACAAATCTATGCATGTGGTCCAAATCTGAAGCCTGTACCTTCAAAAATGTGAAAGTAGGTCACTAGGTCAATGTCAAGGTCAAAGTTTGTTTCGGTACACAATCCTATGCAAGTGGTCTAAATTTGAGGCCTCTAGCTACAGAAATGTGAAAGTAGGTCACTAGGTCAATCTTAAGGTCAAAGTTCATTTCCGTACACAAAAATATGCATGTGGTCCAAATTTGAAGGCTGTAGCTTGAGAAATGTGAAAGTAGGTCACTAGGTCAAAATCAAGGTCAAGTTTTATTTCAGAATACAGAACTATGCATGTGGTCCAAATTTGAAGCTTGTACCTTCAAAAATGTGAAAGTAGGTCACTAGGTCAATGTAAAGGTCAAAGTTTGTTTCGGTACATAAAACCATGCATGTGGTCCAAATTTGAAGGCTGTAGCTTGAGAAATGAGAAAGTAGGTCACTGGGTCAAAATCAAGGTCAAATTTAATTTCGGAACACAAAACTATGCATGTGGTCCAAATTTGAAGACTGTACCTTCAAAAATGTGAAAGTAGGTCACTAGGTCAAAATCAATGTCAAATTTCATTTTGAAACACGGAACTATGCATATGGTCCAAATTTGATACCTGTACCTTCAAAAATGTGAAAGTAGGTCACTAGGTCAAAATCAAGGTCAAAGTTTTTTCAAGTGCACAAAACTATGCATGTGGTCCAAATTTGAAGGTTGTAGCTACAGAAATGTGAAAGTAGGTCACTAGGTCAAAATCAAGGTCAACTCATGTCAAGGTTCATCTTGCCACTCAACAATATACATGTGGTCCAAATTTGAATGTTGTAGTTATTGTCAAGAAGATTTTAAAAGCTTTTCCCTATATAAGTCTATATGAACCATGTGACCCACGGGGCGGGGCCATATTTGACCCTAGGGGGATAATTTGAACAAACTTGGTAGAGAACCACTAGATGATGCTACATTACAAGTATCAAAGCCCTAGGCTTTGTGGTTTGGACAAGAAGATTTTCAAAGTGTTTCCCTATATAAGTCTATGTAAACCATATGACCCCCAGGGTGGGGCCATAACTGACCCTAGGGGTATAATTTGAACGATCTTAGTTGAAGACCACTAGATGATGTCACATACAAAATATCAAAGCCCTAGGCCCTGTGGTTTTGGACAAGAGGTTTTTCAAAGTTTTTCCCTATATAAGTCTATATAAACCATGTGACCCCCAGGGCGGGGCCATATTTGACCCCAGAGAAATAATTTGAATCATCTTGGTAGAGGACCACTAGATAATGCTTCATACCAAATATCAAAGCCCTAGGCTCTGTGGTTTTGGACAAGAAGGTTTTCAAAGTTTTTCCCTATATAAAATCTATGTAAATTATAGAAATAAACAAAGGGCCATAACTCACTCATAAATTGTTGAACCAGTCTGATTTTCCGGGGGACACAACTAGGGTACCAATACATCATTCTGACAAAGTTTGGTCAAAATCCCCCCAGTAGTTTCTGAGGAGATGCGATAACGAGAAATTGTTAACGGACGGACGGACGGAATGACGGACGGACGGACCACGGACGCAGAGTGATTTTAATAGCCCACCATCTGATGATGGTGGGCTAAAAATAAAACATCAGGTATAGAATAAAAACTTTTTTGCTTGCTAAAATCACAAAGATACAGCAAAATGAAGTGTTCAGACCCTATTAGTCTCTGGTAACCTTTAGCCTGTTGGCGGCAAGTGATTCTGCCTTTGCGGCCAGTGCAGACCAAGATGTGCAGGCTGATCATGGTCTGCACTGTTCGCTATTCAGTCAGTAAATTTTCAGGGAACACCCCTTCGGATAATAAATAGTATTTCCTAAATAGAATAATAGACCAGTCCATTTTAGAAATTTAGCAGGCTATGAGTTAAGGATCATTTCAAGGGTGATACAGTGACTCCATTTTTTTTATACACAAGTTGTCCAAGAACCAAATGGGAAACCGGTGAATGAAGTCTACATGTATATAAATGATAAAATCTATGAGCAGATCCTTAGGAAGCAAAGAATGCAACAAACAATAATAGCAGGCTCTGACTAAATCTGTTCACAAGAGATATTGAAATGTGCAACACCCCTCACGCCCCCTGACACAAGCTTAAGTGGTATTCTATTTTAGAAATACTGAATGATTTCTATGATCCTAAAAGACAAGAACAGGGCTTGACTTTACCTCTGCAGAGCAACTGTGGGTAACTTCGCATATATTTTTACTTGCATGAGCCCAATTTTTGGTTTGCTTAAATGTAACATGGTGATTTGATGTGATATTGCAATGAAGTATAGCAACAAAATCAGTAGTACATGATTTTCCGAGATGTTCTTTTTAATCATTCATATCCTAAATACATGCCCAACAGGCAATTGAGTACTATTTTTGCCTTCAAGCACTCCAAATTTACCTGCCCGGGTCAACAGGGTAGACTTTATGGCTGAGCCCTAGCACTACCAAGCTCAGTCCTTACATTTACAGGTTTTACTGTACTTAAATGACCATAATTCAAGTTTTATAAGAGATGGTGAAACTGTTAACCAAGTCTGATCAAAATTTCTGATTCCATAAAACGTTCAACTCTTCCAGGAATCTGAATTTTCTTAGTTTGTATTTGATTTTTCTGTCATATCTTCAGACAAAAAGTAGATCTAGTAATTTCCTTATGAAACTTCTTTAGAAATCTTGCTCTATGCTTAGAAATTTTATACATGAATTATTAACTAACAGTGGATAGCTAACTTACATTTTACCAATGAACACACTTAGTACCATGGATTCATCATTTAATCCAAGAACTTCTGAAAGACGTCTGTACACCTGTAACATAACACCACGCATTTAAGCTAGAACTGGGATCAGTGCCATGTTTTCAACAACATTTAGGTTATATCAGAGGAATCAAGTTTATTCATCTAATAAAATGGCACATGGAAGCATGTTGGATATCAAAATTAAGCAGATGTTTTTTCTAGGTCCAATTTTGGTCAAATCATTACACTGAACAAAAGTACGGCATTCAATTTGAACTAATGCACATCAGTACTGTAGTTACATTTCTTAAACCTTAACTAGCTATGTCGGTAGTCTACAGCTGAAAACTTCTAACACCCAAGTTCTTGGAAAAACATCTCTGGTTAGTCTAATAGGAATTATATGCAATTAAACCCTTTGTAAAAAGGATAATTTATATTCTTTAATACAAATGTATACCATTTTTATTTACTTATTCCTTTCTAAATAATTGCCATCTTTGCAATTAAAAACTTTCTTGAGCATTAAAAGTAGTTACAATCTTTATGTAAAGGGAGACCAACCTTTGATGATTTCTGAACCTGATCACCAACATATATCTTCTTAAATTGTTCAAAGAAGCTAAGAATAGCAAGGTCCAACTTCTCACATCCACTCTGTGACAGCCGTGAATCTGTTAAATTCATAAGCTGTAAAACCCTGAAATAAAGCAATAATTTCATATTTGAGCCGTGCCATGAGAAAATCAACATAGTGGGTTTGCGACCAGCATGGATCCAGACCAGCCTGCGCATCCGCGCAGTCTGGTCAGGATCCATGCTGTTCGCTAACGGTTTCTCTAATTGCAGTAGGCTTCGAAAGCGAACAGCATGGATCCTGACCAGACTGCGCGGATGCGCAGGCTGGTCTGGATCCATGCTGATCGCAAAGCCACTATGTTGGTTTTCTCATGGCACGGCTCATTTATTGTGTAAGACAGGTAGAACATCCTTTTCTAAAGTAATTCAGTCTAGCAGCTTAAAACTTGCAGGTTTTGTTTAAATAAATAAACTTGTTCAATCATGCATCGGCTGAGCGCAAAACTACTGAAATAAATAAAGACCAAGATACAGTAGTTTCGTGCTCAGCCCTGCCATATCAATTTATATTTTCAAATGTGAATTTCTTAACAAATGTTAAATGCACTTAATTAGTACATGCAGCTGATGAATATTTTAGAAACTTTCCATTCCAGACTTTGTTACAATATTGCCAAATATAATCTTGGAAGCCGAATAGCTAGCATGTACATGGTCAATGGCTGCTTATCTGAGCCTGTTAAGGGGTACCTAGATTCTGAAAAGTGGCCATTTGAATATAGCTGTCTGGTTTTAAGAATGCATATATAGAGACAGAAGCAAATGGTGTCAGACCTGCACACTAGTTCTCCATCCATGGCATCATGTTCATCTGTACTAGCAAATGCTACACGACCACCTATCACTGAACCTATTATGTACACCAGCCACGTTAAACGCCCTGAAATATACAGTTATATGTAGTATTACGACTACTATTTTTAGGACACATTTATAACATTTTAAAGCCATTTGTAACTAGGCAGTCTGGACGACAGCTAAATCCCCCGCCACTGCTATGGATAGTGAAAGGGTAAACCTTAGATTTTAGCTGTGACCTTGACCTTGAACTGACATGGCTGACTCATGAATTCTGCACAACGTCTTGATGAGGTGATCATTTGACCCAAGTTTCATGAAAATCCTTTAAGGGGTTTAGGAGATACAGAGCTGTAACCTTTGACCTTCAGTTGTGACCTTGACCTTGAGTTGACATGGCTGACTCATGAGTTCTTGATGAGGTGATCATTTGACCCAAGTTTGATGAAAATCCTTCAAGGGGATTAGGAGATATAGAGCGGACACAAAATGGAAGGCTCAAACCTTTTACCCTTAGTTGTGACCTTGACCTTGAGCTGGCATGGCTGACTCATAATTTCTGCACATCGTTCTGATGAGGTAATCACTTGACCCAAGTTTTATAAAATTCCTTCAAGGGGTTTAAGAGATATAGAGCGGACACAAAATGGAAGGCTCAAACCTTTGACCCTGAGTTGTGACCTTGACCTTGAGCTGGCATGGCTGACTCATGGGTTCTGCACATCGTCTTGATGAGGTGATCATTTGACCCAAGTTTTATAAAATTCCTTCAAGGGGTTTAAGAGATATAGAGCGGACACAAAATGGAAGGCTCAAACCTTTGACCCTGAGTTGTGACCTTGACCTTGAGCCGGCATGGCTGACTCATGGGTTCTGCACATCGTCTTGATGAGGTGATCATTTGACCCAAGTTTTATAAAATTCCTTCAAGGGGTTTAGGAGATATAGAGCGCACACAAAATGGCAGGCTCAAACATTTGACCTTGAGTTGTGACCTTGACCTTGAACCGACAAGGCTGACTCATGGGTTCTGCACATCGTCTTGATGAGGTGATCATTTGACTCAAGTTTGATGAAAATCCTTCAAGGGGTTTAGGAGATATGGAGCTGACACAAAAGTGTTACGGACGGAAGGAAGAACGGACGGACGGACGCAGACCATTTCTATAATCCCTCCGCCACGGCGGGGGATTAATAAATCAATGCTTGTCTAAAATTAAGACAGTGCTCAATCTTCTATCCTACCAGGTACTGTGAAATCTGACAGTATCTTTGTGGATTTTGGCTGCCTTACTCCACCAAATCAAATCTCAACAAATAAATTTCTTTTCATTATCTGAATTTTGTAGTCACAAAATCATGTCTAAATGAAACAGCATAAAACTACTATTTATTATGCCAACAAAATCTGACATTTTTTCTTGCCAGATGTAAACTTTATGCAAAAGTGATACGAAGGCCTAGATCAACCTGGACATGAAGGTGGACTATCACAGAATTTTTTTTAAAGCTTTTAAACATTACCATTTGAGCTTGCAAATATTTTTTTTAAATTATTGGATTTTTTTTTCAATCTCAGCGCCGACTATGGTCTCCTTTCATAAAATCATCTGAGGAGGAGGTGTGGACAATATAAACAACTAAGGCCTCATTAACAATCGCTTTCAGGGAAATCTGGCCAGGTTTCATTTTGTCAGAAGAGGTGTAGTCAGGCTAAATGCAGACAGACGGCCAAGGCATAAACAGTATACGTAAACAAGTGCTCGTAGAACACAAAATGCCCCCCCACCCTCTTGATGCATTCAGTAATTGCACAAGGATCAGAAATTATTTGGTCACTGTACACAAAAGTTCTACTGTTCTAGGCCAATGTGATCTTGACCTTTGACCTACTGACCACATGATCCTAGGACCAAGTATTCTCAAGTTATCATCAGGAAACCATTTAACAGTTTCGGGTCGCTGTGACCTTTACCTTTGACCTACTGTTCTCAAAACCAACAAGGCAGTCTGAAAGACAGCTAAATCCCCCGCCACTGCTATAGATAGTGAAAGGGTAAACCTTTGACCTTTAGCTTTGACCTTGACCTTGAACTGACATGGCTGACTCATGAATTCTGCACAATGTCTTGATGAGGTGATCATTTGACCAAAGTTTCATGAAAATCCTTCAAGCGGTTTAGGAGATACAGAGCTCAAACCTTTGACCTTGAGTTGTGACCCTGACCTTGAGTTGACATGGCTGACTCATTGAGTTCTTGATGAGGTGATCATTTGACCCAAGTTTGACGAAAATCCTTCAACAGTCAGGGGTGTAACTGTTTCAAGTTATCGCAGTTTATAACCCATTTGAGTTATTGCTTATACTTTCATAACTAATTTCAGTTATCATAAAATATTACAAAGCCCTCCTGTGCCAATTCCTCATTTTGAATGAAACTAATGCAATTATTTCCTGAATCCTTGAACTTTTATCTTCCCAGCTATGCAGTAAATTTTTTTAGGCAAGGCTGATAAAGTTTTACACAGAAGTTTTAAAGCTATAAAACTCTTAACATCCCATTATGCTTATCAGGTCATGATCAGACTAAAAGAGAATTTGATTAACCACAGTTTGCTACTAATTTCACTTTAAAGGTCACTTTGTGAGAACAGCAAAAAGACTTTTTTTGAATAACTTACCTGAGTTAACTATATTTTATAACTAATACAGGTTATAAAATGCTTGAAAAAGTAACTGAATTAGGTTACATAACTTAAAACAGTTACACCCCTGACTGTTCAATGGGTTTACGAGATACAGAGTGGACACAAAATGGAAGGCTCAAACCTTTGACCCTGAGTTGTGACCTTGACCTTGAGCTGGCATGGCTGACTCATCGGTTCTGCACATCGTCTTGATGAGGTGATAATTTGACCCAAGTTTTATAAAATTCCTTCAAGGGGTTTAGGAGATATAGAGCAGACACAAAATGGAAGGCTCAAACCTTTGACCTCGAGTTGTGACCTTGACCTTGAGCTGACAAGGCTGACTCATGGGTTCTGCACATCACCTTGATGAGGTGATCATTTGACCAAAGTTTCATGAAAATCCTTCAAAGGGTTTAGGAGATATGGAGCGGACACGAAAGTGTTACGGACAGACGGAGACCATTCCTATAACACCCCACCATTTGTGGCGGGGGATTAATAAGGGTCATCTGCTGATCATTATCTACTTCCCTATCAAGTTTCATGATCCTAGGCCCAAGCGTTCTTGAGTTATCATCTGGAAACCATTTAACTGTTTGAGGTCACTGTGACCTTGACTTTTGACCTACTGACCTCAAAATCAATAGGGGTCATCTGCTGGTCATGAACAACCTCACAATCAACTTTCATAATCCTAGGTTCAAGCATTCTTAGAGTTATCATCCGGAAACCATTTAGCCGTTCCGGGTCACTATGACCTTTACCTTTGACCTACTGACCTCAAAATCAATAGGGGTCATTTGCAAGTCATGACCAACCTCCCTATCAACTTTCATGATCCTAGGCCTAAGCATCCTTGAGTTATCATCCAGAAACCGTTTAACTGTTCCGGCTCAATGGTATCTTGACCTTTGACCTACTGATCTCAAAATCAATAGGGGTCATCTGCTGGTCATGACCAACCTCCCTATCAACTTTCATGATCTTAGGCCCAAGCGCTCTCGAGTTATCATCCGGAAACGGTTTGGTCTACATACCAACCGACGGACGGACCGACATCTGCAAAACAATACAATATACCCCTCCTTTTTCGAAGGGGGCGAAGAAGAGGGGGGGTGGGGGGGGGAGGCATAACAAAAGTTCTCTGAAACGTTTCTATCCACTAAGCCTTCATAATACCAGTAAATAAAAGAATTCTTTGTCTTGGTTACCTTCCTGAACGGCCATATCTGCACCCTGTGTTCCCGAGGAGATCAGTTCCTGGTATCTCTGTGCTGACTCATCAAACAAGCGGACAAGTAACGCACACGTTTTATCATACTCGCAGCGACCAATTGTTGATAGCTACAATCAAACAAATACATACACTAAAATATTTTGACATTTTTAAATAGTTTCAATTTGATCGAATATAAACAATAGCATTTACGATTTTAACAATAGAAGCACATTATTTACAATTCTAATATGCTTGTTTCTGTTAAAACATGCTTATGCTAGAATGACGTCACGTTAACGTGTAGTGACGTAAAATTTTTTGTTGCGACCAAGATAGAGCACTACTATATTTTATCTACTGTTTTAAAATTAAGGGCATATAAGAATCGAAATAATTTAAAGCACAATCATGTTTTAACACTATTTATGCACGATGGAAGGTAATACGTCCTACAAAGAATTTCACTCGGGCCGCGCCCTTGTGAAATTATTACGCCTGACATATTACCGCTCATCGTGCATAGTGTTAAAACACTCTTTTGCTATAAATTATTTCTTAAGTATACAGGGCTCTTGCGAGTGGGCGACTTGAGCGAAATAGGCGCTTTGGAACTTCAAACTTCGCTCAAAACTAACCTCAAAGCGAAATGCAAGTCGCCCAATTTTCTTTGATGTCCGCATTCGCTAATTACCGCCACCCTGACTGTTGACAATTTGCACATTGTCAAAATGAGTGTTGAATACACAGAGACACACGCCAAAAGCATAATTTAAGCTCCGCCTACTTCAGGTACTTGCGAGATTTTCCCGATAAGTGTGAAAGCGAATCAAATTATCCGATACACCAGGGTCGATTGTGTTTAGCCTATTAGCGCCGCGGTTACGTCTTTGACCCTTTGCGTTTTAATTGTCAACATGTTCGACTGCAAAAAAAGAGAGAATGTTTTTATAAAGAAATTGCTGATTAACCATGCGATTAATTAGAATATTGTACACAAATTATTTGTTATCTATGGTAAAAGAATGACATGTATGTTGTATTACCTACGTTAAATTGATTTCCATCGATGAATTGATTTGAATACGTATTTCTAGTTTACACAGTTTATTTTCAGTTTTATATTAATCACCGAGGTGGTGACTTGGTGTTAATAATAAATACTTCATACAGATATCATAAAAAATCGGCGGGTTAGATTAACAGCATCTGCTTGAATTTTGAAAACGACTTTTTTCAGAATTTTGTAATGAAACAATAACCACTGTAAGGGAAATGACCTAAGAAAATGAATGGTCACTTCAATGTTTTTTATTTAGAAACAAGAAAATTACAGCCACCTTTCATATCACTCAATAGCATTGCAGTAGGAAAAGTCTTCCCACTTCTCTCTAAAGTCTCCCCACTTCTACCTAAGTCAGCTGGAGGGAGAAGTGACTTCTCCCCAAAAATTGGACCTAGCTAGACCCCTGGTATATGTTAAGCTTTTATTAAGCTGACTTTTGTATACAAAATGTTGAACACTTACACCCTGCAAGTTTCTTTTTCATCCATAACTTTGCAGAAACAGATTCTAAAATAACTGAGATGAGTCTTAAGAAACTGATTTTTCAAAAAATGTTCTTGTAAATTAGGATCTTCAAAAAGCTCATCATTAATACATGTGAAGGCAACAATACCTGCTCAAGTTGTTGTGATATAACACCATGGTCCTCTAAAGGGTCTTCTAGACCATCTCTGAAATGTAATATTTTGCTTTGCTATAAATGTCAGTCAGAAATGAAAATAAGGTACCACTGGGGCAAAAACAATGATTCTAATAAAAGCAAAAGCACAGACTTCTGGTGCCAATGTTGGAAATTGCTCCACAATAAGTTATGCCTACTGGCCTTCTCACTCTCCTACTGATGATGAAAATATATAAAGCTATAGTATTCAAGACTTGATGTGGGTCCAAAGAACACTGGTAGCCTCATCCCATCCAGTCACTGTATTGTACATGGTTTCATGACTTTAGGTGAAATATGTTTCAAGATAACTGCAACGTAAACTTTTAAGCACTTCATGCATATATTTTACTAAATCAATGACCATAACTCTGGCCTGGCTAGGTGAAATTCCAAACATAACACCATTTGCACAATAAATTCATGACTCTAGGTCAAATACTTTTTTGACACATGAAAAAAACTTTTATGCCTTTAATGCATATTTTTGACTACCAGTCAGTCAAGGGCCATAACTCTAGTCTTGCAGTCTGGACTGACAGACAAGGGCAACTCTTAGTGCCATACAACCCGTCCCAAAATTTTTGGGAAGCACAAAAAGGCCATAATTCTCTAAAAGTTAAAGGTTTTGATATTTGTTCTCAACTTATGATGGTCAAAAAGTGTGCAAGGTTTAAAAGATATAGGACTTACAGTTTCTGAGAGAAACTAGACTTAAAGAAAAATGTTAACTAATGTCTATGTCTACATCAAGTGAAGACAATACCTCGCAGATATTTTTTTTTAAAGACAAGCTAAAAACTACTTTAAAGGAAAAAGGCATTGAATATGCATTAAAAACGAATCATAGTCAAGCAAGAATTTACTAGTATACTATACACTATATATAACAATTTCCATGGTTTTGGTTTGGTTCACTGTCAAAGTGACAGAATTACAGCCATGTGGTAACTTTAAAACTTTTAATGTGGAAGACTCAAAATTGCCCCAGAGAATTTTTTCAGGCATGGTCAGGCACCTATGTAGAACTAACCACAAACTGCATGTTAACTAGAGAACTTCCTCACACAAAAAAATTGTTTCGAACCCTCTGTGGTCAAGGGTAAGTTCGTATCATAGTCAGCAACCACAGTGAAGTCCTGTATGTGCCCCTGCTCACTGAGCCTTTGTTCTCTATATTTAGTTGTGATAATTCAAGTTAATATAGTGCTGTTACCTGACAACCACATGTACAGATTCAAGTCTAGATGTAATATAAGCTTGTGTCACTTCAGGAGTATATGTTTCTAACATATGAGGTTCTGATGCCTTCACATATGGTACCGATGCAACCATTCTCTGCCACAGACTTAGTAAATAATGAACACTGTTGGGTGCAAACTGCCACATCTGCAATATATAAGTCACAACATCAGCATGTCTAATCAAAACACTCATTTTTGACATGCATCCACATGTACTACTGTTATTCTGTTAAATACAAGAGTAGAATTCTTTAATTCAGTAATAACAGCAAAAAGTCTCATGAATTTAAAATCAATCAATTTCACCAAAACTCAATTGTTTCAGTGATCTCTCTAGATTTTCAAATGTAGACATTCATGTGATGAATCAGAGAATGGCAGAATGACATGCACAATACTACCAGATAAAGTCTGAAATGGGCCTATTCCCTTCTAAACACTATTATGTAATAGTAGTCTGCTTACCTAGCCAAAGTTCAAGGATACTTAACCAGTACCATCCTGCTTGACAACTCCCCCCCCCCATCAATCTGAGAGTGATTCAGTATTAGTTTCTATCATCTAATACATGGAACCAGACTCTAGACCTCCAGAATAGTAGACTTGTGCTCAACTTACTGATGGGCCCAAACAATATTTAGATCAGGTGTCTTGGAAGCAGTCATTTGACCTCGATTTTTTTTCTACACTGAGCTAGCTAGGAAACACTTAACTACAGTCCAAATCAATGTAGAAAACATCCTTTTAGACACACTTTGCAGAAATATACATGTTGATTATACCCTAACTGCAAACTATAATTCATATCTTTATCTAGAAAGGCATTTTTCTCATTTTCTCTTACCTGTAAACTTGTGACAGTAAATTCCGCTATAAGTTTTATCACTGTTTGGTAATCGTCTACTTTCACTAATTCTCCAAGCTGATAGTTAGACTTCAACCGGGCTAACAGTCTACAGAATTCATGATAATTACTAGGGTCTGATAAACCCTGCACTTGTGGGTTCTCTAAAATGTCTTTAACACCATTCACTATGTGATTCAGAAACTTGGCACGTTCTGCATTGTTAAACAATGAACGCCTTACAGACGCTATCTGCACCAAACACGATAAAGCCTGAAACATGTAAGACGAAATGTTGTTTAACTATAATAAAATTAAATATCATTTTAAAATAGTATACTGTAAAATCATTAAATTTCTGCGGCATGAAATTTCGTGGTTTTGGTCAAAACAGCACTTCGTGGGGATATAAATTTGTAGATTTCAACTTTTGAACATAAAATGAATGAAAATTTTACTTGTTTTGTTGGGATTAAACTTCGTGGATTGAGTCAACCACAAAATCCACAAAAATTAGTCCCCCAAGAATATTAATGATTTCACAGTAACCAAAGAAGTTAAAGTGCACAAATTCTGAAAACCACTAGTTCCTATTCAAAGTAGAAACTACCAGTTTGTATATACCCATGTTATGCAGTTTTTCACTAATGTAACAGTGACTTGTCAATAAACTTTGATTTTATGTACTCATCTGATCACATGTACTTTAGTACAAAGAACAAGAGAACAGCAATACTCGACTATTCAACAGCCTTGTCACTTAAGAAAGATAACTGAATAAACATTCAAGAGGAAAAAGTGGCTAATTTAGTAAATATGCAAAACAAGAGTTACTGAACCTGTGCCATGCATGTCAGTGTCCAGGCATGGAAGTTTCAATCCATTTCTGTAAGTGGGTACTAAGCTACAAGCTTACATAACAAAAATTCAACCAAAAAATTGCTCAGTTGAACTAGAAATGTGTCCATGGGACACAGATGCCCCCACTACATGACATTAAAATGACAATTTTTTCCCAGGTCAGGGGCCGTAACTCCTACACGACTGAATGAATCCGGACGCAAAACCCCAGGTGCACAACTGCACATGCTGACCAACATTCCTGTAAACTTTGGCGACTCTAGGTCAAATACTTTTGGAGCTACGCACGACACAACATTAAAATGACCAATTTTTAACTAAGTCAGGGGCTATAAGTCCTACAAGACTGAATGAATCCGGACGCGAAACCCCAGGTGCACAACTGCACATGCTGACCAACATTCCTGTAAACTTTGGTGACTCTAGGTCAAATACTTTTGGAGCTATGCGCCACACAACAATAAAATGACCAATTTTTTACTAAGTCAGGGGCCATAACTCCTACATGACTGGATGAATCCGGACGCGAAACCCCTGGTGCACAACTACACATGCTGACCAACATTCCTGTAGTTTTGTGACTCTATGTCATATACTTTTGGAGCTAGGCGCGACACACTAAAATGACCAATTTTTACAAAGTCAGGGGCCACAACTTCTACATGACTGAATGAATCCGGATGCGAAACCCCAGGTGCACAACTTCACATGCTGACCAACATTCGTGTAAAGTTTTGTGACTCTACGTCAAATACTTTTGGAGCTAGGCGCGACACAACATTCTCGGAAGGACAGACGGATGGACAGACAGACAAGAGCAAATCTATATGCCCCCCCCAAAGTGGGGGTATAAAAAGGAGCATAATTCAGTAAAAATGCAGAAGAGTTATGAAATCTTGCACAGCAAAAGTTTCAATCCATTCCCACAAGTGGGTAATGAGATACCAGCTTACAGACAAAAACTTAACCAAATTGGAATGCCGACAATTTCTGAGAATTTCACACCAGTACCCGTTTGTGATTCTAATTCATTATTCATATAAATGTAAAAAGATCACATTCTGTCCTGCCAGCATACATAAAGCTTGCTAGCACTTACCATTGGTGATAATGATGATGGAAGTCCAGAGTACAAATTGAAAAATAATTGAAGAGTAGAAATATCCAGAAATGCTGAAATAAAAAAAGCATAATGTAAAGATTATGTAACATACCTTACAATCTAAAGACCAAGTACACAGTTGTTTGTTTATATATTTCCATAAAGTTTTACAGATCAAATTCTGTTGGGTTTTTAACCCTTAGCCTGCTGCAGGCGAATTTAACAGACTTTGCAAACAGCTTGGAACCAGATCAGACGCCGATTAAATCGGCGTCTGATCAGGTTCCAAGCTGTTTGCTACTCTGACAATATTTCTTCCAATTTTGGAGCAAATTGAATGAACTTTACAATTTTAGCAGACGACAATTTATTTAGCATGCTAAAGGTTAATACTGTAAACTATCTGTTAAAATATTTTAACAGTATCTGAATATTTTTTATGTACAATAGTTTTTGTATTTCCTTAACAGGCATAGACAGGCATGGTGTCAGTTCTGCAGCGGTTGGCAGGTTCCATTCGAATGCTAAGGCCCAGAGTTTAATTTTCAGTCACAGATTCCCACATGTATTCAGTGCTGGTTGATTACTTAAACTGGTACTGTTTCCAGCAGTATCAGCCTAGACTGGATGCCAGGGGAGGTAATCCCGACATCTGCTTTTGCTCGGCTGGACATGTTCCTACCATTCCTGGAGAGAACTGATACTTAAAAGACAATTATATTTCATTTTCACGCTTTTGCCAACATGTCCTCAATTTGCTAGGTTAAAATTTCTTCAACTTTTTTATTGTCAATTTTATCTATTAGACAATACTGTCAAACACTTTTATGGCATCATTTTTTATTATCTGTTCGATATATACAACTTCTTTTTCATGAACAACATTGTATTTCCTTTTAAAATGGAGTCTATGCTTCGGAAATCTTACCAGTTCTCCAACTTGTTGGGATTTGTACAGTACAGAGATCATCAGATGACTCGTCTGTCGATGTACCAATGAAATCAAATGTCAAGCAGTTGTGGGCAAGTCGGAGGGAATGTAACAGTAAACCATGCTGTGAAAAGTAAATTTAATTCCAAATAAAGACAAATTACTTCAAGGTAGAATGGAAAACGGGAAAAAAAAAAAAACGTTTGTGTTTTTGCTTTTACATTTTAATAATTTATTTAGACCAAACAATCATCCTGGTATTTAAATGGGAATTGACAATGTGAGTTTGACAGATTATGGAGGACATATTTTGGTAGATTCTGCCAAAAGTAAAATCCCATCAATCAATAAACTACCTAAAATATTTTAAATTCATGTCCCAACTAAAAAGATGTTTTATCCCTCATTACCATAATCTTTTATGACAAGGACATCATAATGTTCAACAGCACCATATCTAAGGTCTTGACATTTTGCTAAATAAAGCAAGATTTACCTGGTTCTCATCGGAGAAATCAAGTGTTTTGATGTTACCAGCTGCAGTTCGAAGGAGAGAACAGGCAAGCTGGAAGATTTCAAACAGCTGTGTATCTCTGAATGATGATGCAATCTTTCTGTGCTTGGTCAGGGAACGACTCGCTTCTGCCTGAGGAAAAAATAATTTGGATTCATTTTAGCGTCAATATGTCTGTTTCCTTCGGGGTTGTTTGTAAAAGTGTCTTAGAAAGACTGAACTGTGTTGAAAAAAATAAAAAATTAACGTAAAATCTGGTCTAATAAAATCATTAAAATCCCATATATATTTTTGCAAATGTGGTAACATAATAATTGTATCTAGAAGGAATATAATTCCAAAATGATGTGCATTTATGCCGTAAGAACACATTATAAAGCTTAATAACAAGAATACTGGTTGGGTTTCGAACAGTGATTCAGTTATGCAACATCATTTAGTTAGCTTCAATGCTGTTCTCCACAAATAACACAGCTTCTACAAATACAATGTAATTCTCAAGAAGAGAGCCAACAATTTTTTCAGTACTGTTCTCTGTGAAAGCAAAATCAGCCTTGCCAAAACTTGTAACCTCACCTTATGCCTCATCTACAATGTTACAGTGGTGGCAAGAAGAAGCACTTAGGTTGCCAAAGTTTCAGTTTTTTACCTCAGTAACTCTGTTCATTTCAACCACAAGTTGAGAGAGTAACTGTACACCTATCATCACGTGTTGTGTCGAGCCACT
This sequence comes from Mercenaria mercenaria, assembly GCF_021730395.1. Classification (NCBI taxonomy): domain Eukaryota; kingdom Metazoa; phylum Mollusca; class Bivalvia; order Venerida; family Veneridae; genus Mercenaria; species Mercenaria mercenaria. The sequence continues at coordinate 27,300,088 of NC_069369.1, forward strand.
CTGAATGAACTTTCCCACATCCGTAACAACATTACGGAACACATACTCATCTTTGATTATATCATACCAACCAAGCTTTGTGATTCTAGAAAATAACTGAAAAACAAATGATATCCTGACAGATTAAACTGCTAAATTATACCATTCATTAATACAGTTATTAATTTCAATTTCAGGGGACAAACATATGATACAACTGATCATGTTTTTGGATTATTTATTACCATGGCAACTTGTTGCTACAGCAATGAAATGATAGGACATGCATGTTCCCCATCTGCCATCAATCCATGAACCAATTTTCCAGAAAATTTCCAGATCCCACATGTGACAGACAAACTCGGAGAAAAGAATCTTACAGGGAAAGTCAACTTTGTTCTAATGTTAATTCTGTCAGCTGGGATTTCTTAAATCATTTAAAGAAGTGAAAGAATTTTCAAAATCGTAGTAAAAATGATAGAGTTATGAGCATTTAAATGTTTGGTCAAATTGGCTGCCATTTTGTTTCCATGGCAACAAAAAACAAACGGCGGATTTATTAGATCTTAAGATACACATTTGAACAGCTTTTACTTATTACTGTAAAATCATTTCTCTACTTTTCCCAGCTATAATGAAAGAAAATATGAGCCGTGCCATGGGAAAACCAACATAGTGGGTTTGCGACCAGCATGGATCCAGACCAGCCTGCGCATCCGCGCAGTCTGGTCAGGCTCCATGCTGTTCGCTAACAGTTTCTCCAATTCCAATAGGCTTTAAAAGCGAACAGCATGGAGCCTGACCAGACTGCGCGGATGCGCAGGCTGGTCTGGATCCATGCTGGTCGCAAACCCACTATGTTGGTTTTCACATGGCACGGCTCAATTATTCAGCAGTGTGTAAATGACGTTATAAACACACTAAAATGTCTGCCTCCATTATAAGCCATTTTCTTAAATTTCAAACTGCCATATCTTTTTGAATAGTTGTCCGATTTTAAAAATTCTTTCAGCGTTATTTAAGGCTTAATGATGACTTTCATATATAATTACTTCATTTTCAGGCTTTCCTTACTCTTTAAATCTGGTGAATCGCCAGAAGGGGACTTAAAATACTGACCTTGCGATATGTTAAAAAGTATAATTCCACTGTCTTTCCTTACCATATATTATTGTATACAATAGTATTACTTTAAAGTAAGCATATCATTTAAATCTAGTTTCAAAGTAAACTTAAAAATTCTCTGACATGAATTTATCTTATATACAACATGCAATTTAAAGGTGGTCAATCACATTTAAACAACATTTAATGACATTTTTTACTTTTTGTATATTCTGGTAGAGAACAAAAAGACCGATTACATAGAGTTAGATTCCTATTTGAAATGTATATTTTATTATTTTTATAAAATTTTGTAATTACTCCCCTTTAACATTAAAGTATATAAAAAGCTGGGTATTTCTTTTTATTTCGATACAATGTCTAGTTTTACATTTGCATTTGATAGACATATCAACTATTGAACAATCTGAACCAAAATGCAAGTTTAAAAGCTGTGTGTAGCTTCTGAATTCATTTATTTCCAATCTATCTTGGTGGTTGCACAACCAAGATAGGCAAAGGGAGGTAACAATAATTTTTCAAACTTGCGTTTCTAATGAATTCCATCTAAATACATAATTTTTAATGCAAATATTTTACAAATATATTACAATATGTCTAATATTTATACATTTCCTTAGGCAAAGTATATTTATCAAATTTATACTTATGATAAAATAACTCTATCTTGGTTGGGCAACCAGGATAGGAAAATGAAATTTTAAAAATACCTCCAGTGAAAATCTAATTTGTATTAAGTGTTAAGTGAACATAAATGAGTGTAAATGATCAGATGCTAAAGTTTCGAACAAATCCGTTACATGGCCAAAATCTGATTATCCACCTTTAAGTCAAAATAAATGACATACCTGGACAAGTGCTTGCAGTACATAATGAACTAGTTTTGGTCTTGTAGCCAAGTAATTCAAAATATAATTTCCTGAAAAAAGAACAATCGAAGTTATCATCACAAAATTAAATTATTTCTGGGCTAGCAAATAATACATTCATTAAGCCACAAGGGCAAATTTTTTTGTGCAGAATGCTAACCTTTACCACAAATTTTGACATCTCAGAATAGAATTACACAACCAGACCTTTTGCCCATGATGTTACCTCTAAAGACAGCATGTTTTCTTCCTAATTCTGACTAGTAAAGATAGAAAGAACAAATAGTGCAACTCATGCAAGCTTAATACAAAAGAAACAAAACAGTTGAAATTACTGAGGTATTAAGCCTACACTTACTTATATCAATTCTTTGTTCCAAGGGTAATGTGATGTTGATTCGGCTGACCAGCTTTGTCAGAGTGGTGGCAGCCAGAAGCTGTGCATAGGGAGACTGTAAAATAAACACAAGCCAAACTTAATGAATTAAATCAGACACACTGTAAACAGAATATGTTACAAAAATATAACATCCTGAACAACAACTTCTGTACAACAAACACATTTCATTCCTTTAAGCTAAAACTAAGACTAGCGCATGTAAATCTCCTAACTTTAATATTTCAATCAGACTTCCTTTTTATTTAACGAACAGTAAGTGGCTATTTCATAACTTGCCATATGAGCCGTGCCATGAGAAAATCAACATAGTGGGTGTGCGACCAGCATGGATCCAGACCAGCCTGCGCATCCGCGCAGTCTGGTCAGGATCCATGCTGTTCGCTAATGGTTTCTCTAATTGCAGTAGGCTTTAAAAGCGAACAGCATGGATTCTGACCAGACTGCGCGGATGCGCACTCTGGTCTGGATCCATGCTGGTCGCACACCCACTATGTTGGTTTTCTCATGGCACGGCTCATATGCAGATTGTTATACATAGTGTTCACTCTCTATCAATCTGCAAGAACAATGAGAACCATGGTTGTAAAAACTATAATTTTCTTACATTTCCTCTTTCCAGCAGCAGCTGACATTTACTCAAACAGTCGGGAGTGTTTGCAAATGCGACCAGTGCTTTCTCTGCCTCAGTGCGAAGATTTGTGTCCGCTGTCTCGTAAAGTTGCTTACACAGGCTTTCCAGCTGCAGCAACTCCTGAAACAAATATTTTTTTGAAAAAAAAAATCTATCAAGCACATGTTTGCAGTTCTAAAATTAATTTTCATTACGCTGGTTCAAAGCTGGTAAACAGGGAGTCGGAAAAAGTTTGATTTCGAGATTGGCAAACTGTCAAACAAGAGCTGTCCGTAAGACAGCCGAGCTCGACTATTCGAAATATTGTCACAGAAGCAGGAAATTATTACCCAAAATGTTAAATATCAAAAGAGTTTTAAGTTCGAAACAGGACATAATTTGACCAAAATGCATATCAGAGTTATGGGACTTGATGCTATCAACTAGTTTAATAACCCCGAAGAAACATGTTAAGTTTCAATTCCATATCTGCATTAGTTTTGGAGATAGTAACTTGCATGTAAAACTTTAACCAGAATTTTCTAAGTCCAAAAGGGGGCATAATTTGCTCAAAATACATGTTAAGAGTTAAGGAACTTGACCCAGTGAGGTTCGTAACTGACCTAGAAAAAGAATAAATAAGTTTCAAAGCTATATGCCTTTTGGTAATAGCTGCAGGCCCTTCCCCAGCCGCATAAGGCGCCAAGCTACCGCGGCGCTTAAAACACGAAATACAGCTTCCCGCAGCGCTTAATTATCCCGCGCGGTGCCTCAATTATTAGCGCAGCGTCTTAAATCAGTAAGCGATTTCATCCCTGTGAGATAGCTCAGGTAAATATCGATCGGGGAAGTTTATGAATACACAGTGTAGCTAGCTGTTTACCGTGTACTGATAAGGGTTTAAAGACGACACGTGTTGATGAAAGTCTGTGTTTTCACAAGTTTGCGGTTAACTGGAGCAGGAGTGATTGGATTATAATTAGTTAAATATTATAATTAGTCTCTGCAACGAAATGGGATAACAGTTGGTGACGGAATGCATGGGTAAGTTAATTGTTATCGAGTAATAATTAGCAGAGAAAGGCAACTGTATTAAAATGACCAGTGATTCTTTGACTGAAGTTTGAAATCATTGTTCCGGATGAACTGAAGCAAACTTTTTCGTGGATGTTTAATTACCATTATTTAAGGTGCTATTAATTTCTAAATATTAAACTTTATCTACTATGATATTTTTTGTTTCACTTTGCTTTTGTATCTCTCAAAGTAAACATGCATCGTTCCTGGGAAAAACCAGTTCCAAATAAGCAACTGCCTACTTTCTCACGTAAAGAACTGGGCTAGTTGATAAAAGGGATGAATGAATTCTCTTCTGCTGTATTTCAAGGAAGTCAATATTTCTATGCTAAATAAACATTGATTTATTAATTTACTGACTATATTTACAGCATCATGTATGGTCCAAAGAATTTTAGAAGAAAAAAAAAACAAGAAACTTATCAACTACAAAAAAGTTATGATTCATTTTGTCAAGTCATTGAAACATGTTATTGTAACTTATGTTTCATTTCAGGCTCTTTCATCACTCTTCTCCCTTGAAGAAGACCGGGCGGTTATTGAATGGGCACAGGCGAAAGCCACCCTTACCACAGATGAACACTGCGCACCATGGAGTGGATTGTTGGTAATCTGTCCGAGTCTCACCCAAACCTGAGCAAAGTCGCTACAGTGGGACTGCTTCTACCAACCTCCACAGCTGGCGTGTATACATGTTCTTTCTGAAACTTGCTGCTTGCAGTAAAATACAGTAGTTAAACTTGAAATACAGAACCTGCTTCTGTGTGTAAAAAAGCTGCAATGGTGTTGTTAACACCCACAAATATTTAACAGAAATACTGTTGCAATTCATTGTGCAGAAGAACACAAGATAAATGTCAAATCTTAGGAACTTTTACAATATAAATCCATCCTTGGTTATCCTTGCTCTGGGAAAATAACAAATACTCTTTTTTTGTACTTTCAGATTGTGAGAGAGGTTTCAGCAGTTGAATGTGTAAAGACCACCCACCATTCACTGGTGAGCATGAAAGTGCTTAATGCCTTACTCATGGTGTCCATGCAGGGACAAAAATTGAATGACTTTAATTTCAGTGGTACAGTAAAGGAATGGCACAGAGCCAAAGACAGACACTTACCGTTATATGAAAACAAAAATACCTATGTGTTGTTAGTGTTAGTACAAAAGAAGTGGAAGGACATAATAATTATGTGTTGTTCGAAAATACATATAAAAGAAGTGGACATCTGTTAAGTGTATATGATATATTGATGGTAATATGATTATGTAAAAATGTAGAAGTAATGAAATACATGTTGTTGTGTTTTTTTGCATATGATATACTTAAAAAAGCACCATTTGGGTTCGATTTAAAACAAAATAATCGAACACGTGAGGGGAAACCCCTCCCGCACCCACCCCTTATCCCGCCACGCAAACTTTACCCCCAGCGCCTTAAAAAATTTCTGGGGAAGGGCCTGAGCTGTATGTACTTGCACGCAAAACTTTAACCAGGATTTTCTAAGTCCAAAAAGGGGCATAATTTGCCCAAAATACATGTCAGAGTTATGGGACTTGATTCTATCAACTAGTTTTATAACCCCAAAGACACGTGAAGTTTCAATTTAATATCTGCATTAGTTTTGGAGATAGTAACATGCATGTAAAACTTTAACCAGGATTATCTAAGTCCAAAAGGGGGCATAATTTGCTCAAAATACATGTCAGAGTTATGGGACTTGACCCAGTGAGGTAGGTAATTGATCTAGAAAAAGAAAAAAATAAGTTTCAAATCAATATGCCTTTTAGTAATAGCTGTATGTACTTGCACGCAAAACTTTAACCAGGATTTTCCAAGTCCAAAAGGGGGCATAATTTGCTCAAAATACATGTCAGAGTTATGAGACTTGACCCAGTGAGGTAGGTAATTGATCTAGAAAAAGAAAAAATAAGTTTCAAATCAATATGCCTTTTAGTAATAGCTGTATGTACTTGCATGCAAAAGTTTAACCAGAATTTTCTAAGTCCAAAAGGGGGCATAATTTGGCCAAAATACATGTCAGAGTTATGGGACTTGACCCAGTGAGGTAGGTAATTGATCTAGAAAAAGAAAAAATAAGTTTCAAATCTATATGCCTTTTAGTAATAGCTGTATGTACTTACACGCAAAACTTTAACCAAAATTTTCAAAAGTACAAAAGGGGGCATAATTTGGCCAAAATGAAGGTCAGAGTTATGGGACTTGGTGCTATCAACTAGTTTTATAACCCCAAAGACACATGTGAAGTTTCAATTCAATATCTGCATTAGTTTTGGAGATAGTAACTTGCATGTAAAACTTTAACCAGAATTTTCTAAGTCCAAAAGGGGGCATAATTTGCTCAAAATACATGTTAGAGTTATGGAACTTGAACCAGTGAGGTTGGTAATTGACCTAGAAAAAGAATAAATAAGTTTCAAAGCTATATGCCTTTAAATGGTAGCTGTATGTACTTGCATGCAAAAACTTAACCAAGGTGTGACGCCGACGCCAGGGTGAGTAGAATAGCTAGACTATTCTTCGAATAGTCAAGCTAAAAAATGCCTGTCACAGCAAATTACTTTCGACGTTTAAAACACTCTACTTATTGAGCAGGTAAGTTGTCAATTTTCTCAATTTCAACTTATTCAATGGCTATAGACTGTGTGATAAAGACTATCTGTCTAGTTATTAAACTTGGCATAATAACTTGACAAAGATACAAGAGTTGTCCTTAATACAGCACACTCGACTTTTCTCAGTGCTTGACTCTGAATGATGGTTGGCTACAATAGGTATCATCTACTTGGCATGTCCAGTCATTCCACTAACTTTCAACATTCTGGGCCTAGTGGTTTTTAATGTTCAGGCCCCTGTGACCTTGACCTTTGATGGAGTGACCCTAAAAACAATAGTGGTTGTCTACTCCAGCAGCTCTACCACCCTATGAAGTTTGAAAGTTCTAGGTCAAATGGTTCTCCAGTTATTGACTGAAAATGAACAGGGTTCCCACTCTTTTCCGTGGAAATAATTCAAGGACTTTTCCAGGACATTTTCACAAAATTCAAGGACTAATAGAGCACCTCGTGGTTCAAAGATAGAGCGCCCAAACCTGATCCAGACATTGTAGGTTCAAGTCCCGTCAGAAGAGAAATTCTTTCACTGCCTCAAAGATCTTTAATAGGTGCTAGAACTTTAAGAAAATAAGCTAGAGCTATCCCTAAAGGGGATTAATACTTCTGCCTCGCTCACTGTCACTTGGTTAAAGTAGTACTGTTTAAGAGACATAATGGAAAATATCTAGGTCCAAGTTATCTCCCCTTTGCTATATTATCTTGTAATGTGAACATCCTCATGTCCTATACTACCAGTCTGTAAAGTTCCATCAAAACCCTTCAAATAGTTTAAATAGAGTAAGGTTCAAAAGAATCATGGACAGACATAAATGGACAGATGGACAGACTCCAACATACCTCCTCTGAACCTCATAGGTGGGGGTACAGTACATGTAAATTTAATCAAACTGAAAAACAGGACTCATATTACGATTTTATCAATTCAACTGCAACTAAAAAAACTTGTTTACAAGGAAATTTTTAACCATAACCAAAAGTTATTTGCTCAAAATAAACCAGACGCTTTACAAAGAAAGATAACTAAGACTAAGTAGGTGTAACACCACTAAAATCTCAACTGATGTGAAGAGTTGAAGACGCAAATTTTTCAAGAACAGGGATAGCAATGCCGGTGTTTCTCTATTTAAATACAATATTGAGCATACAGAAAGAACAAAATTCCCGACTTTTTCCAGGTTTTCTGCTCTTTCTTTAAAATTCAAGTACTTTCAAGGCATTGAAAATGAAATGAAAAATTCAAGGACTTTTCCAGGAAGCATGGGAACCCTGAATGAATTGTTACGGACGGAAGGATCGACAGGGCAAAAACAACTGAGGAAGGGGACATAATAAATAAGAACAATGCAGAGAAAACTCCTAAATTATTTACAGAATACAAATTACAAATTGCAATGAACATTAAACTGAAAGAAATTCAACAAAGTACAAAAAATATATACGTTGCGTGTCAACGGCTGTACCTGCAAAATATATAAAGATCATTGCGTTACGCTACTGAAACAATAATCCTCCGGCAAATTTAAGAGAAAAAATAACAAGAGCTGTCCGTAAGACAGCCAATGCTTGACTATTCAAAACTTTCTCCAGATTTTTCTAATTCCAAAAGGGGGCATAACTTGCCCAAAATACATGTCAGAGTTATTGGACTTGACCCAGTGAGGTTGGTAGTTGATCTAGTAAAAGATAAAATAAGTTTCAAATCTATATGCCTTTAACCTTTAGCCTGCTGGCGGCAAATGATTCTGCCTTTCTGATCATGGTCTGCACTGTTCACTATTCAGTCAGTGAATTTTAAGTGAACATCCCTTAAAATAATAGATGGTATTACCCAGACTAGTCCATTTTAGAAATTTAGCAGGCTAAGGGTTAAGTAATAGCTGTATGTGCTTGCACGCAAAACTTTAACCAAAAGTGGGCATAATTTGGCCAAAATGCAGGTCAGAGTTATGGGACTTGATGTCAAAAAGGCAGGGATGTGGAATTCCTATGTCCGACTTGTGACTTTTTGACGGCGGACAAGTGAGTTTTTGCATTCCGTTTGTCTGCGGACAAGCACAAATTTTCTAGTTTGAAATGAGAAAAGGATAAATTTTGAAACGCTGAACACTGCTTCAAGTTTATGGAGTTTATAAACGAATTTGATATACAAAACAAATGTTTCACCCGCCGACGGCCTCCAGATTTCAGCAGTTTTGGGAAAACCATACTGTGTCTAAATTTAGCATCTCTTTTTCTGTGTTCTGATTGGTTCCCTGTCTCGGTCTCGAGTTATTTTGCACATGGTAACACGACGAACAGAAACAGGAAACGTAAAACAGTTATCACAAATTCGTTGTTACAACTTCGTCTGCCGACAAAATCAACAGTCAAAGCACAAAGAGCTGATGGGCAGTCTTCTAGGCATTTTGGTTTAATGTTCGACTGCCTCACGGACAAACACAAGCAAGTGTTGCGAGCTTATGTTTTATTTTTGTTGTTGGATTTAACGTCACACCGACACATGATAGGTCATATGGCGACTTTCCAGCTTTAAATGGTGGAGGAAGACCCCAGGTGCCCCTCCGTGCATTATTTCATCAAGAGCAGGCACCTGGGTAGAACCACCGACCTTCCCTAAGCCAGCTGGATGACTTCCTCACATGAAGATTTCAATGCCCCGAGTGAGGCTCGAACCAACATCGATGTGGGGCAAGTGATTTGAAGTCAGCGACCTTAACCACTCGGCCACGGAGGCCCCGCTTATGTTTTAAAACAGTTAAAGTATTACATTTTATTATGTTTGTTTTTATTATGACCTGTAGACTGTTGTCCAAAAACAAAGAAATACTATTAGTTTCATGCATGCTTAAATGTTGAAAATCTGGGCAAGTAAGTTTTGACTGCGGACAAGTAGATTTTTGAGTCTCATTTGTCCGTGGACAACTGAAAAATACTGGGATTTCCACACCCCTGAAAGGGGGCATAGTTTGCCCAAAATACATGTCAAAGTTATGGGACTTGACCCAGTGAGGTTGGTTATTGATCTAGAAAAAGAAACAAGAGATCACAGAGTGATCTTGGCGCCCACCAAGTGCCATTTTTGAGTGTTCCAAATTTCAAGACTTACTGACTAGCTCAAGGTCAAATTTCATTTCCGTACACAACACTGTGCATGTGGTCCAAATTCGAAAGCTGTAGCTCGAGAAATGTGAAAGTAGGTCACTAGATCAATCTTAAGGTAAAAGTTTAATTCGGTACACAAAACTATGCAAGTGGTCCGAATTTGAAGGCTTAGCTTGAGAAATGTGTAAGTAGGTAACTAGGTCAAAATCAAGCTTGTACCTTCAAAAATGTGAAAGTAGGTCACTAGTCAATGTAAAGGTCAAAGTTTGTTTCGGTACATAAAACCATGCATGTGGTCCAAATTTGAAGGCTGTAGCTTGAGAAATGAGAAAGTAGGTCACTGGGTCAAAATCAAGGTCAAATTTAATTTCGGAACACAAAACTATGCATGTGGTCCAAATTTGAAGACTGTACCTTCAAAAATGTGAAAGTAGGTCACTAGGTCAAAATCAATGTCAAATTTCATTTTGAAACACAGAACTATGCATATGGTCCAAATTTGATACCTGTACCTTCAAAAATGTGAAAGTAGGTCACTAGGTCAAAATCAAGGTCAAAGTTTTTTCAAGTGCACAAAACTATGCATGTGGTCCAAATTTGAAGGCTGTAGCTATAGAAATGGGGAAGTAGGTCACTAGGTCAAAATCAAGGTCAACTCATGTCAAGGTTCATCTTGCCACTCAAAAATATACATGTGGTCCAAATTTGAATGTTGTAGTTATTGACAAGAAGATTTTAAAAGCTTTTCCCTATATAAGTCTATATGAACCATGTGACCCACGGGGCGGGGCAATTTTTGACCCTAGGGGGATAATTTGAACAAACTTGGTAGAGAACCACTAGATGATGCTACATTACAAGTATCAAAGTCCTAGGCTTTGCGGTTTGGACAAGAAGATTTTCAAAGTTTTTCCTTATATAAGTCTGACAAAGTTTGGTCAAAATCCCCCCAGTAGTTTCTGAGGAGATGCGATAACGAGAAATTGTTAACGGACGGACGGACGGACGGACGGACTGACGGACGGACGGACGGAATGACGGACGGACGGACCACGGACGCAGAGTGATTTTAATAGCCCACCATCTGATGATGGTGGGCTAAAAATAAGTTTCAAATCTATATACCTTTAAATAATAGCTGTATGTACTTGCACACAAACCTTTAACTAATTTCTCACAAACCTTTAACGATTTTCTAAGTCCAAAAGGGGGCATTATTTGGTCAAAATGCAGGTCAGAGTTATGGGATTGATGGTATCAACTAGTATTATAACCCCAAAGACACATGTGAAGTTTCAATTTAATATCTGCATTAGTTTTGGAGATATTAACTTGCATGTAAAACTTTAACCAGGATTTTCTAAGTCCAAAAGGGCGCATAATTTGCTCAAAATACATGTTGGAGTTATGGGACTTAACCCAGTGAGGTTGGTAATTGACCTAGATAAAGAAAAAATAAGTTTCAAAGCTATATGCCTTTAAATGATAGCCATATGTACAATGTACTTGCATGCAAAACTTTAACTAAGGTGTGACGCTGACGCCAGGGCAAGTATAATCATCTAAGCTAGACTATAGTCGAGCTAAACAATTGTTTATCACATCAGAAGTTCTAAAGTGATATACTTCGAGATTTAATTCTGATACAGTATGTTATTTGAAATCGATTGACAGATTAATTATTTTTTGCATATTACATTGTGGTCTGACTGTCATGACTGTATCTAGATATTGTTACAGTTGAGAAAAAAAAGAGAACAGAATCATATTCACTGACAGATAACACTATTTTATTTGAACACTAACAATTATGTGCAGACCTTTCTGTTTAAAATATACCAACAATATGTCAAAATTTGACATGTGTAAATAACAGGGAATAAATATGTTGTGAATTGAATTGAATTGGAGAAAGTATTTTTGTCAGTTTCAACAAATTAACTAAAATAAATATAAATGTCATAAACAAGTGGAAGTTACGCATTCACCGCTGAAACAAAAGAAAGACACAATACGTGTCCACCAACAATGTCTCGGAGGTACAGTAAATATATTTATAATATATTACAAGAAAGTAAATTGTATCATAATTAACTGCTAAAATTGATACATTTAATGTTAAAATAAGATGTTGATCATGACAGTCCATCATGTGAAAACTACGCTTGCGACAGGCCATCACGAACCACAGTGTTCATGACTGTGAGGTTCAGTCAGGTGTTCGGCCACCCGACTGACCACCCAAAATTATTTTGTAACGAAAGCGTTTTTTTAGGTTCCACGCTGACTGTACTGTACCTTAATTCCATGTTTCTAATTTTAACATTGTCTTAATTCAATAAATTGAAAACATTATAGGCATGGTAATTGCATACTGTTGCAGGTTGTAAACTTATCAAAGGGTCATATGGAGATCTGATGTAATGAGCAAGAAAAAAATTCACTTTCTACATTATAAAACAATATAATTTTTAAAGATTTTTTCATCATAAATGTACTTATTTAGTAACAAGAGGGCCATGAAGGCCCTGTATCGCTCACCTGACCTATTGACCTAAAGATCATCAAGATCAACATTCTGACCAAGTTTCATTAAGATATGGTCATAAATGTAGCCTCTAAAGTGTTAACTAGCTTTTCCTTTGATTTGACCCGGTGACCTAGTTTTTGCCCCCACATGACCCAGATTCGAACTTGACCTAAAGATCATCAAGATTAACATTCTGATTAAGTTTCATGAAGATACAGTCATAAATCTGGCCTCTAGAGTCTTAACAAGCTTTTCCTTTGATTTGACCTAGTGACCTAGTTTTTTAACACACCTGACCCAGATTTAAACTTGACCTATAGATCATCAAGATTAACATTCTGACCAAGTTTCATTAAGATATGGTCATAAATGTGGCCTCTAAAGTGTTAACTAACTATTCCTTTTATTTGACCCCCGTGACCTAGTTTTTGACCCGACATGACCCAGATTCGAACTTGACCTAAAGACCATCAAGTTTAACATTCTGACTAAGTTTCATGAAGATATAGTCAAAAATGTGGCCTCTAGAGTGTTAACAAGCTTTTCCTTTGATATGACCTAGTGACCTAGTTTTTGACTCCATCTGACCCAGATTTAAACTTGACCTAAAGATTATCAAGATTAACATTCTGACCAAGTTTCATTAAGATATGGTCATAAACGTGGCCTCTACAGTGTTAATTAGCTTTTCCTTTGATTTGACCCGGTGACCTAGTTTTTGACCCGACATGACCCAGATTCAAAATTGCCCTAAAGATCATCAAGTTTAACATTCTGGCTAAGTTTCATGAAGATATAGTCATAAATGTGGCCTCTAGAGTGTTAACAAGCTTTTCCTTTGATATGACCTAGTGACCTAGTTTTTGACCCCACCTAACCCAGATTTGAACTTGAGCTACAGATCATCAAGATTTGACCAAGTTTCATTAAGGTATGGTCATAAATGTGGCCTCTAGTGTAAACTAGCTTTTCATTTGATTTGGCTTGGTGACCTAGTTTTTTATCCTACATGACCCAGATTCAAACTGGACCTTAAGATCATCAATATTAACAATCTGACCAAGTTTCATGAAGATACAGTCATAAATGCGGCTTCAACAGTGTTAACAAGCTTTTCCTTTGATTTGACCTGGTGACCTAGTTTATGATCCCAGATAACCAAATATCGAACTCGTCCAAGATTTTATTAAGGGTAACATTCTGACCAAGTTTCATTAAGATTGGGCCAAAATTGTGACCTCTAGAGTGTTAACAAGCTTTTCCTTTGATTTGACCTGATGACCTAGTTTTTGACCCCAGATGACTTAATATCGAACTCGTCCAAGATTTTATTGAGGGTAACATTCTGACCAAGTTTCATTAAGATTGGGCCAAAAATGTGACCTCTAGAGTGTTAACAAGCTTTTCCTTTGATTTGACCTGATGACCTAGTTTTTGACCCCAGATGACCCAATATCGAACTCGTCCAAGATTTTATTGAGGGTAACATTCTGACCAAGTTTCATTAAGATTGGGTCAAAAATGTGACCTCTAGAGTGTTAACAGTCAAATTGTTGACGACGGACGGACGGACGGACGACGACGGACGCCGGACACAGGGTGATCACTAAAGCTCACCTTTGAGCACTTCGTGCTCAGGTGAGCTAAAAATGTACCAAGTTTAGGACTTTCAAGAATCGTCATAAAGTCACTGTATGTGATATGACCATAATTTCACTCTTCTTTTCATAAATTTACGCTCGATCAGGCAATAATAGCTTGATTGGGCTTTTAAGCCCGATCAGGCAATGTGACCAGCCTGATAAAAGCATAAAGAAGGAGTATATAAAGGTTGTATTAAAAAATAGGTTAAAAACAGAGCAGGTTTCTAGGGGGACACATGTTCAACCTGGCAGACTGCCTGGCTGACTTCAGATAAAAGCAAATACAACTTCTGACTCCTTTATAAAATTAACCCAGAGAAATGTACCCAATGTACCTCCATGTGGTGACAAGCCGTTAGACTCGTGTGCCCCCCCTCCCGGCTGCTAATCCGCCCCTAGTTCCAGGATGTACTGTATACTTAGTGTCTACCATAAAATCATCCAATCTTTACTTGCGATTTTTTCCCTATATAATCATGATAATTGGTACCGAATATTGGACCTGTTCACAAAATTTTGCAAAGGGTCTTTCACAATTTTCAAATTGGGTCTGCTGGACCCGTTCTCAATAATTTTATTGGTGTGAAAACCCCTAAAATTAGTAAAAACAAGAAGCTGCGTTCAATAAACGCTTGATGCCCCCAGTGACATCCTTGTCGATACAAAGCAACCTAAGTCCAAAACGAGGTCAAGTTCAAGGTCAAATGGAGGTCTGGTGATGTCTGAAGATGAAGAATGGTCACAGGTTACATCTGCATTAGTATCAAGTCATTCTAGTAAGGGGTATTGATGCTAGACGAAACGGTCCCATTTGGTTAACCTCGTACGGACAGGACAATCACTATATCAGGCCTCCCGCATCAGTAGATGCCGAGGGCATAAAAAGTAAAAACACTGTTACTAAGATTAGAGAATGATGTAATGGGGTATCCAAGAGGGCAAAATTTTCCACCGCTAACGAGATATGGCTAAAATCTGGAAGGCGGATTGATCTGTCTATAGCATGGTAAGCGTTTTCCCTTGACTTTTGAAAATGAGGATCATTGTGACCCCAGTGTTTCACATCTGGGGGTCATTTCCAAATTTTGGGGGTCATACAGATATACTAAAATTAGTATTTTGAATAAAACTTTGTTTTACTTATACTAGTGATTATACAGATTGAAGTCTTTCCTCGTATTTGTCACTGAATAACATGATAAAAACAGCTGATGTTTGACTTTTATTTAAATATGTGATAAAATAGGTACTTTTTACCAGGCAGTGTTATAGTAGAAACAGGTGAATTGAACCACCGGGTCCTACTGTACTTGCTGCCGACGACATCATACATATCATCAGCTTGCTTTGCTTTTGAGCCATTTTTTTTAGTAAACAGCAGACTGGTACTACTGGTAGCAGGGTTAGACACTAACTTATTTGAACAAGGTTCCCAAAGGAATCTCTACTTTTTAAATATGGGGGTCCTCCTCAGGCTTTGGGATCCCTCATAATATGATATATAAAAACAATCACAACAGGTGTCTTATGAGAAGTTACGGTCGTACCCTGGTGGGATTCGAACCCGCAACCTCTGTACTGAGTGGCTGACACCTTAACTACTACAGAAGAATGTATCCAAACTGATATCAATTTACATGTTTGCCAATGTCAAGACAAGGTCTTGACTTTGGAGACACTTGTATCTTATAGATATAATCATTGTCAAGTCTATTGTGACAACCACTAAAAACAAGAGCTGTCCGTAAGACAGCCAAGCTCGACTATTCGAAATATTGTCCCAGAAGCAGGAAAATATTACCCAAAAAGGTTAAATATCAAAAGAGTTTTAAGTTCAAAAGGGGGAATAATTTGACCAAAATGCATATCAGTTATGGGACTTGCTGCTCTTAACTAGTTTTATAACCTCGAAGGCACATGTGAAGTTTCAATTCAATATCTGCAATAGTTTTGGAGATAGAAACTTGCATGTAAAACTTTAACCAGAATTTTCAAAGTCCAAAAGGGGGCATAATTTGCCCAAAATACATGCCAGAGTTATGGGACTTGATCCAGTGAGGTTAGTAATTGATCTAGATAAAGAAAAAGTAAGTTTCAAATCTATATGCCTTTTAGAAATAGCTGTATGTACTTGCACGCAAAACTTTAACCAGAATTTTCTAAGTTCAAAGGGGCATAATTTGGCCAAAATGAAGGTCAGAGTTATGGGACTTGCTGCTATCAACTAGTTTTATAACCCGGAAGACACATGTGAAGTTTCAAATCAATATCTGCATTAGTTTTGGAGATAATAACTTGCATGTAAAACTTTAACCAAAATATTCTAAGTTTAAAAGGGGGCATAATTTGCTCGAAAAACATGTCAGAGTTATGGGACTTGACCCAGTGAGGTTGGTAATTGATCTAGAAAAAGAAAAAATAAGTTTCAAATCTATATGCCTTTTAGAAATAGCTGTATGTACTTGCACGCAAAACTTTAACCAGAATTTTCTATGTCTTAAAGGGGGCATAATTTGGCCAAAATGAAGGTCAGAGTTATGGGACTTGCTGCTATCAACTAGTTTTATAACCCCGAAGACACATGTGAAGTTTCAAATCAATATCTGCATTAGTTTTGGAGATAGTCACTTGCATGTAAAACTTTAACCAAAATTTTCTAAGTCTAAAAGGGGGCATAATTTGCTCAAAATACATGTCAGAGTTATGGGTCTTGACCCAGTGAGGTTGGTAATTGATCTAGAAAAAGAAAAAATAAGTTTCAAATCTATATGCCTTTTAGAAATAGCTGTATGTACTTGCACGCAAAACTTTAACCAGAATTTTCTAAGTCTTAAAGGGGGCATAATTTGGCCAAAATGAAGGTCAGAGTTACGGGACTTGCTGCTATCAACTAGTTTTTTAACCCCGAAGACACATGTGAAGTTTCAAATCAATATCTGCATCAGTTTTGGAGATAGTCACTTGCATGTAAAACTTTAACCAAAATTTTCTAAGTCCAAAAGGGGGCATAATTTGCTCAAAATACATGTCAGAGTTATGGGACTTGACCCAGAGAGGTTGGTAATTGACCTAGAAAAAGAAAAAATAAGTTTCAAAGCTATATGCCTTTAATTGATGGCTGTATGTACTTGCATGCAAAAACTTAACCAAGGTGTGACGCCGACGCCGACGCCGACGCCAGGGTGAGTAGAATAGCTAGACTATTCTTCGAATAGTCGAGCTAAAAACACTAAGGCTATCACTGAAGCTGATGAATGAATGTCAGCATGCCCACAGGATTTTTAAAAAGTGGGTACCTGTACCCACTACTTCTGGAAAAAGTGGGTACAGGCTTAAAAAATCTGGGTACACTGAATTTTCCCAAAACATGAACATATGTACCGTTATGAAAACTAAAAGCAACAGATATTAGATAATGTTTACAGTATTTATTCAGTAAACTCAGTCATACTGTATTTATATATGCCTAGCCTGTTAACTATATGCTGCTAAGGCATAAAGAACAGTATTTAACTATTATGAATGTCTAAGGCCTAAATGCTTCAGCAGCTTTTGATATGATATTGATAAGATTTTTCTCTGGCTTAGGCATTTGCTTACAGTAGTACTCGATGACCATTCTGCTCTGCACATTATCAACAGTAGGCCTGCAGGAACTTGCTGTATGATGCCTATTTTGTAGTGAAAACCCGGCCTTTCACATGACACTGAGGTCAATTTAATAGGGGATGAAAATCCCCGAGACGGTAACGTCCGTATATAGATATTCGTCTTTGCTGTTTGCATATACTGAGGCAATTTTTTCGATGTTTTCCGGTTCCGGTTTATGTAAAATCCGCTGACTGGTTGTCTTTATGAACATCCGAGCACCCCGAATCAGTCATAGAAACTCGTAAACCGCGCTAACATGATTATTTTACTTCTTTTTCGTAATGAAAACTGTACAGTACATGCAACTGAAAAACACTTTTAAAACAGTAAGGAAGTGTAAAGACCGTCAAGTTTCTGCGTGAAGTGCAAACAAACAAAACAAAATTCTAAAAGCTAGTGCGAGAACGCTGAATGACGTCACCGGCATGGTTTCCGTAAATTTTGCAAAGTATGATATTCGCTGTAAGAGGTATGATGACACTAAATGTAAACTACAGTTTAGAGCAAAGTTTCACTTTCGTGAGCGTTTAATATTTCTTTCTAAGCGGATATATAAAAGATAAATCCCCAATGCTAGGCGGTGCCTTAATTCATATTATTTCCACCCAGAATGAAGTTTTTCATGCTCGTCTGCCATTTTTGTTAGTGACGTATTTGGAGTAATCTAGATCGCGCAGATGTTTGCCGCTGGAAGCTTATTTGTTTTCTGTTCAAAAGCAAGCGTTTTCCGGGTTTTAGGTTAGCGACCACCAATTTTTGAGCCATTTCGTTTATTTGCCGGCCACAACAAATATGCGTACCTGCACGCACGGCCATCGAAAAAATTGCATGTACATCGTGTTTTCTGCGTGACTGGGCATGCTGAATGTACCCTACTCCCCTGCACACAATGACACAGTACATTGCAATTTGATGCACACAAGATTGCATAATTATGTGGAGTGTATGTTTAGTAACAAAAAACAAAGTGCCATAACTCTGCAGAATATCAAACAGAACCTAACATGCATTGTTCACTGAACAAGAGTTTTTACTGATCACTTGAGTGAGGTTCCATTAAATTTGTATGCAGGGGTTCGGGATATTAGGAGTGCACAAGACTGGATCTGCAGATTGTATGTATATAGTTTATTAACAAAATACAAAGTCCCATAACTGTGCAGTACTTTTTTCTGAAAGAACCTAAAAAGCACCATGCACAACTAGGGTTACTAATGATCACTTGTCTTAAGTTTCATCAAATTGTGTGCATGGGTTCAGGAGATTAGGCACGCACAAGAATGCATATGCAGACTATGTATATAGTAAATTAGTATAGTAACAAAAAAACAAAGTCCCATAACTCTGCATATTTTTTTTTCTGAAAGAGAACATAACCTGCACCATGTACAACTACAGTTGTTAAATTTCACTTTTGTGAAGTTTGTTTCATCAAATTGTGTCAAGGGGATGAGAAGAGTTGATTTGCACAAGATTGTGTCTATAGACAGACAAAAGGAAACTAGTATACCCCCTTACAACTTGAGTTTTTTTGGGGGGTAACAACTGATGAGCACAAGGTTGTGTCTACAGACAGAAGGACAGACAGGCAGATGAACAGACTGATAGACAAACTGAAACCAGTTAACCCACCTTACAACTTTGATGTTCAGGGGGTTTAATTACGATGGTAGAAACTGACACTTGGCCTGGTGCACAGTAAAGTGCCCAATTCAGCAAAAAATCATGTATATAGCCCCATCTTTCAAACAATACATGATAGAACTATGAAATAAAGTTTATAAGTAAGGTATGATACAGATGTAGATGTGGAGGTGAACATTTATCATGAAAATTTAGAAATAAAGTAGTGCGACAAGTTTAAGTAGGCAAAAATTAGCCATTTTTGCATGTAACGGGTTAGCATCTAAAATTTCATCATTTTTGTAAGCTGTCTCACAGAAACTCTGTTCTTTTTTACATCTTCACTATTAAATTTTGTGAAAGAAAAATATCTTTGCTTTCATTTGATATATAACATCATGTTCTTCTGTATTTCTTGTTCTGAGAATCATGGTTTGAACCAAAGTTGTATGGATGTAACGCCCTAGAAATCTGAAAATGCTATACTTAAAAAAGTGAAGAAAAAAGTAGTATCTTTTGGTGCTAGAACATGTGAGATGGCCTTGAAAAGTTTGAAAAATATGTAAGTTGAAATAGTCAAAGTATCATTTCTGTACATCAAGTCTGTAAATAAATATAGCCGAATATCTCATCAAAAGTTAGTTTGTGACAAAAAATCCGTAATGTCCGTCCCCCTACCATAAACTTCATTAAGTGTTATAAAACTAGAAATTTGCAGCACATTTTTATTACATATGATGACATGAGTAACATTTCCAAAAATTGTTGAAATCCATCAAGCAGTTTTTTAGATATTGACAAAAGTCTAAAAGTTATCTGTAATGTCCGTCCCCGTAATGTCCGTCCCCACTTATCATCGATTTTGAATGTTGTATATATATTATTATTTTTTATCAAATTCAATTCCTTTTATTTCTGATTTACCAATAAGAACTGAAATTTTTTAAAAAATGCATTTAAAATCAGTATAATACATTATTTTGTGACATTTTTTCTTAAAAACACAGTGTGTGTAAAAAAATGTCAAAATTTGTTGAAATCTTCAGCAAAATGAATCAGTTTCATACATGAATTTTACTTTCATATAAAGAACTCGTGCAAAAACATGAAAAAAGACTAATGAGTATATATATAAAGTAAAACTTTGCCAAACATTATCTATAAGCACATTTAAAGTGTTGGGGGACGGACATTACATTTTTGTACTAAAACTACATGTTGAAAAAAGTAAGTAGAGTTTTAGTCTTCTGTCTTCTTGAAATTTATAGTGTTGTAATTTATAGGTTTTAACATCATATCGAGAAAACTATGTCCCTTAGTAATTACAAAAACGTTTTGAAATGCTACCATAAACACTTGATCCCCCTCCCCTAGTGCACTACTGTATATTTCTTATCTTTTATATTTTCTCTTATAATTTCATCTACACAATAAATGGTCATAAGATGCATCACAATCATTCCTTAATTAAAACAACATAATTAATTAGTGACCTATTGAGATGGCAACAACATGCCATAAAACACAGGTGGCCATAGAAGATCACAAAATCACACTTTCTCAACAGGGTGCCAATATACAAGGGACCATAAAACCCCTAAACTGGATCTTAATTGATCATTATGGAATCTTTACCTAAAACAACACTCCCTGATGTAAGTGTTATAATCCAGTGTATTGTATAAAATTAAAACCCCTAGTAAGGATATATTTTGCCTTTTTTGCCAAGGACTTCCCCCTTTAAAAAAAGCATATATTAAATTAAACCATGAAAAATAAAAGACTGGTACAAGTATACAAAAAAAAATAAATAAAAAAATAAAAATTGTTGAAGTGTTATATTTTTTCAATCATAGAACATTATGTTGTTATCATTATTTCATTTTGTACCATTAACACAGCACTGATAGAAAGCTAAACTGATACAGTAATGTTATGGTGATCTACATTTAATATGCTTGTATTCTACTGGAAGGTTGTTAGATATGGATTAGTTTTATGGGAATGCTTGTACTGTATGTATGTCTTTTTCTTTGAAACAGAACAGTACTTGCATATATATGATAATATGCAGTGAAGAATTGATTGTAAAGCTGATTTTGACAAATACTGCTTAATACTAGTAGAATACTTTTTGCAAATTAGTAAAAATGAAATACTTCAATCTCGCTCGCTTTTTAACTGCTATTTCAATGAATGTCTGAAATGAATTTCCTTTATCATTTAGTAAAACCATTTACTATATTTATAGACATATTACCTATTGAAATGACACAAATGTTCCCTTAGTTAAGAAATTTGAATTTCAGAGTAATTTATGTTCTAAAGTAGTTATAAAAGCTGAACCAGTCATTTTATGTAATGTCCGTCCCCCGTTTCCGGCACTATTTATTTATAATATTTTCTGCTTAAATGTAATATAAATAAGAGTATTTATGTTTCTACTTTGTTGTCTGTATTAATTAATTGCTATAAAGGTGTTTTCCTGCTTTAAATGTTCCATTTTCCAAATTTTATATTAAAGTGAATTTTACGATTAACAGAAAATAATCGTAATTTCAAAGAAATTAGCTATTTTTTTAAAAAAATGGAAAAGCAAAGAGTTAAGGCTTATATTTTCTTGATCTGTGACCTCAAACGATTAGAAAATACACATAAAAGAACTGGTTTTGTATAAAACATTTACAGTAGGAATCTAATTTAAATTAAGGTGTAATGTCCGTCCCCAACCCGACATGGCAACTTAAATCCACTTTTTTGAAAAAAATTCCCAAAAAGTTATCTATTTGGGTACTGATCCTTGTGCACAACATGTTGAAGTGTAGAAAAAAGGTATTTTTCAAGGCAAAGTAAAAACTTTATTTTTTGACTTAGATGCTAACCCAATTGGGCACTTTACTGTGCACCAGGCCACTTGTAATAATATAAAATAATCAAGTTTATATGTTAAGGTAATGAAATATGACTTATGTAATATTTAGCTCTAATTTCTGAAATAACCTTGCATTTCACGTAATTTTGCAGGTTGAAAAGGTTGATGAACCAGAAATACAGTTGAGGTTCCTCCAGAAGACACTGAGGCTTTCCGGGAGTTCAAACATAGTCAAGCACTGGTGTGTCCTGGCAGTCACTAAATGATACTTAACAAACTCTAACTCAGCCTAACTGTTGCCTTGCAGTGGAATCAAAATGGAGTTCAATATACCAGAGCTTGAATGTTCAGGATGAACTATTCATTCTTAGTGTTTAAGTTGACAAACGTGTCAGGAGTGAAACATTTTGACATTTTTATGTTTTCTGAAATTATCATGGTTATATTCTATTAATAGCTCATTGTTACTTTGATATGTAACAAATCAGCACTGTGAGGAGCTGTTCTTATAAAACTGTTCGTAAGTTAACTCAAAGTTGAAAATCTCTCGTTGTTTCTTGAATCAAATTCATCGTTGTTGTTCTAAAAATGTAAAAATATCAAAGTTTCAGAATCAAAACTGTTAAAAAGTCGCTTCTTTTCTGCATTGCAATAATAAATTTAGGTGTTATTACACTTGCATTCTGTTTAGATCACAAGATTAAGTTAAAGTCTAAGTTATGGTAATAATGTGTATTATGTCAGGAGTGAAACATTTATTGCTCAAACTGTTAATCAGTTCTGTAATATGAAATACTAGGTCATGTTTATGTAATACCTTGTGGTATTTTTTTGATATTCTTTAAAATATATGGCAAAGTTGCCTTTTTGTATTAAGAGTACACAGTTAATCTAAAAAACAAACGTTCTTCATTATAATAGCCATAAAATAACGAAAAAATCAATTAATTTAATTTTTTGGAGGCATATAGCTAGCTCGTACATTTTTTTCATTTTCTTTAACACATAAACTATGAAAAGTAAGCATAGAAAGACACAAAGAATTATACTTTTTGTTTCTGCAGTGACTTTGAAGATGGTATGTTGTTTTCTCTTTTTTGTTGGGTCAGTTGAATTAAAGATCAATAAAAAACTTAATATGTGTTGTATTGTTTGCACGCAACCATTTTTATAGACTGCAATGACGGCTTATTAAAATGAGGTAATAAGAATGCTACTTTGACCTGTTTTAATTTTTGATCAGTTTTAGGCAACATGTTATCAACTCTACGGAATGAATGTGTTTTTGTAACTAACTATCTTCAGTTTGATTAGATTCATTCCGTAGAGTTTATTCTGTGACTAGATCTACTTGTATATAAGAACAGACCTGAAAATGTTGCAAAGATCATCATCATTGCCTTATATGTACTCCTGGTTAAGCACCCGGGGGCTAAACCAGGAGTATATAATAGTGACTGAGATAGTGAGAATAAAGAGAAATGGAAATAATTTAGGAGTCACTGTATCAACTCTATGGAATGAATGGGGGCTAAACCATGAGTATATAATAGTGACTAAGAATAGGGCTGTCATTGATTGGGTCTTAGGCGTATCGACGATACCGATATATCAGAAGACAAATATCAACGATATATTGATTATTAAGTTAGATTAACGACCTATTTGTTCATATAATACTATATACCTTCCTGTAAATGCTATTTTAAGTTTTATTGCCTACTTTCCATATTTCTGTTTGATTGTGTTGTATTTGTATTTATGAAATAAAAGAAATACATAAAAATTAATAACATCTTTCATTTTTTTTTTGCCTTCACTCCTTTTTTTGCATTCATCCAAATTTACAACTTTGTGAACTTCAGTTGTTTTTAGGGTCTGAGTTTTTATTTGGGTAGTTTTTTCTCCCTGTAAAATATCGATTTTTGAAAATGGGAATCGATAATCGATCGACAAAAAAAATTATTAATACATCAATATCGTTTCTATCGATGACAGCCATAACTAAGAAGATAAAAAAAAATCAAAATAATTCAGGCATCATGGTATCATCTCTACGGAATGAATGTGACTGTGTAACTAACCATTTTGTGACAATGAAGATAAAAAATTTCGAGATAATTTACGCATCATGGTATCAATGTTACGCGCATATAGCCAATCTGCGCATCTGGTAAATCGCGCAGCGCAAATAACCAATTTGTTATCTGCGCAACGATTTGTAAATCGGGCAACCTTATATATTTCTTATATGCGCAGGGTAACTGTCTTGCGCGTTTGGTGAATGAGTCTGTGCTTTTAACATATGGATGGTATCTTCCGATAAAATTGAATATCATTAGAGGGATAGACTTGTAGGCCTACATAAAACTGTTTTAATTTTAAAACTGACGGTGATCAGGCACGCGGACAGGTGTGAATTGACTGTGCTTAATTTGTAAAGAACATTTTTTTAAAGTAAATTAGCCTATTTATGCGGTAATTTCAATGAGATGCTCACGTCCCTGGTAGTTTATGGACTAAACATTTCTGTTGACGACGGTATTAAGAGTCATTTGCCATAGGTGTTAAAAAACTTTAAAATGATACAAAATATCCAAAGAATATTTAATAACACAAGTTTTTTTTTATTTATTTTTATTATTTTTTTTTAACTTTTAAAAGCCGTAGCCTGTGCGGGATGTCGATCCGGCGCTAATATCAAATCCTGAAATGACACCGATATTTCACATATATATTGATCATTTCTTACAGATCGTATTGATATTTTTTAATGTTTTGTAGTACAATAGAGTAGTTTTCGCCAGAACGTGAACGAATTTTTGTTGCTGGGCAAGATGTGTCCTGCGCTAATGGAAAATCTGGAAATTACTCTGATAATATGAATAACTGCCAAAAACCATGTTAACTTTTAAATTGTTTAACAATTACAGACTGATATTGCAAATCTTAGTTTTAAAAATGTGTCATAAATTTATTTCAACATCAGTAAATTCATGGGAGTCGGTCACCAGGTTTCAATATCTGCAGTATGACAGTGTTCGAAATTCACGGTTGTCCGACAGCCCGTGGCTACCAAATTTCAGCTCGGGCTACCGATTTTCCACAGGTACAAGCCCGACTGGGCTACCGAATTTTCCTCATTTGTTTAAAAAAAACATGCTAATTAAACGAGTACTGCATTGTGATTTTCCAGACTGAGAAACGCTCATGGAATTATTGGTTTTTGCACTCTTACTTGTTGACAATCAAACACAGTGCCAAAGACGTAACCGCAGCTCTAATTGGCTGAATACAATCACCTCTAGCGTAACGGATAATTTGATTAGCTTTCACAATTCTCGCGAAAATCTCACAAGTACCTGCAGTAGGTGGAGCTTAAATTATGCTATCAGCGTGTGTGTAATGTGTATTCAGCACTCGGTATTACATCTTACAAATTGTCAACAGTCCGAGTTGCAGTAATTGGCGAGTGCGGATCCTAAAAAATCGGGCATAACAGTTTAGATTTCGTTTTGGCAAGGATTGTCATGTCCGATGCTTTTGGACTCTGACGATGCTGATCTGGACTGGAGTATTTCGAGTTAAAATTTTTCAAAAACATGGCAAACATGTACTGTATGTCGTTTTTATTACTTCAAACATGCATAGAGATGTCTGTAAAACAAAATGTTATATGGTGCAAAAATTATGTATTTTAAGGTGTTAAAGTTCGGGCTAGTGAAATTGATGTCGGGCTTGGAAAATTTTTAATCTGGTAGCCCGAACGGGCTATTGGATTCAAATCTGAATTTCGTACACTGGTATGATACAATATGCAATAAAACTCAAACATGGGTGAAGGTGTGATTTCCTTCGGATAGCCACATCGTCCTCTCTATTCTTTTTATAACTAAAGTATTTTACTTCATTCTATCACACGCAGTCATTTTATACCGGATATAGAACATAAAGGAGACTTACATAAAAGACTGAATTGCCACACACTTACCCCAATTCACCATATCGCTTTTTTTCATCATATTAAAAAAGCGCAATTCTTTTTTACCAACGTGAGCTTATCTCTTGATATGGCCAAGATTAAAAATAAAACAAAAATAAGCAGAATTAAAAGACGATTCTTACAGATCTTTTATACTTATATCATTTTTTAATGTTTTATAGTGAGACAGATTGAATAACTAATAAGTTTCGTCAAAATGTGAACGAAATTTTACATTTTGTAGGTGCGCAAGATGTGTGTCCTGCGTTAATAGAACTCTGAAAATTACTCCAATAACTTGAATATCTTTTATAAACCATTTTAACTTTTACTTCGTTTTTCGATTACAGTCTAAAAATGTAGCTTTTGAAAATCTGAATATAATGTTTCATCCGTAGCCTGCGCGGGATGTTGTTCCTGCGCTAATAGTAAATTCTGAACTGACGTCGATATTTCAAGCATATTTCAATTCTAAAAGATACTTTTATGTAACTTCATAAAAAATGTTTTCGGAGTAGAAAAAAAAATAGAAAGAAGCGTGATTTCCGTCATAACGAGAATGAAATATTACATTTGTTATCTGCGCAAGATGTGTTTGCCCTGCGCTAATAAAAAAATCTGGAAATAATCCTGATAACTTGGATATCTTTCATCAACCATGCTAACTTTATCATTGTTTAGTGATTACAGGCTGTAATTGTAGCTTTTGCCAAATGAATATTTTGTTACATCTGTATCTTGCGCGGGATGTCGGCCCTGCGCTAATAAAAAATCTGGAAATGATCCTGATTACTTGAATATCTTGCATAAACCATGCTAAATTTAACTTTGTTTTATGGTTACAGACTAAAGTGGTAGCTTTTGCAAAGACAAATGTAATTTTAATTCTGTAACCCGCGCGGGATGTTAGTTCTGCGCTAATAGCAAATCCTGAATTTAAATATATTTAATTTATAAAACATATCATTTATGTACCTTTTAAAAATGTAGTAGAAATAGATAGAAACAAGAGTGGTTTCCGTCGTTTCTGTGCAAGACATATGTCCTGCGCTAATAGAAAGTTTTAACATTACTCCGATAATTCCATACGCTATGTCAACTTTAATTTTGTTATTACAATTACAGACTAAAATTGTAGCTAGAATATAAAGTTACGTCTACATAATTCGTGGGATGACATTCCTGCACTATCGCAATTCCTGAAATGTCAACAATATACCAGATATATGTCACTTCTTACAATTCTAATATAAATTTTTTTTTCATGCTTTTATAATATTATAGCAAAATAAATAGAATAACGAGTAAATTCCATCAAAACTTGCACCAAAGTTTACATTTTGTAGCTGCGCAAAATGTGTGTCCTGCTCTAATAAAAAATCTGAAAATTACTCTGTGTACTAGAATATCTTTCATAAACCATGTAAATTTTATCACTGTTTTACGGGCTGAAAGTCCAGCTTTTGCCAAAATGAATATCTTGTTATCTCTGTAATCGGCGCGGGATATCTGTCCTGCGCTAATAGCAAATCCTGAAATGATGCCGAAACTTCAAATATATAACTCTCACGATAGAATGACGTCACGTTAACGTGCGTTGACGTCAAAGATTTTGTTGCGACAAAGAAAAAGCGCTTGTATATTTATCTACTTTTTTAGATTAAGGGCATACTGGTATTGGAATCGAAATAATTTATAGCAAAACCATGTTTTAACACTCTTTATACACTCGGGCGTTCATACGTCGTACAAAAAAATCACTCGGGATGCGCCCTCATGATATTATCACGCCCGACGTATAACCGCCCGTCGTGCATAAACATCCATAGACATACATCTGCACAGATAACAAATGTAAAATTTCGTTCTCGTTATGACAGAAATCACTCTTTTTCTATTCGTTTTTACAGTACTCATTTGAAAGTTTCATAAATAGTGTGTTTTAAGAATGAAATATATTTAAAATACAGTGTAATTTCAAACTTTGCTATTAGCGCAAGACCGACCTCCCACGCAAGTTACAGGTGTAACATTATAGATGCATTTAGATTTGTAAAAAAAAAAACTACAGTTTTAGTCTGTAATCGTAAATCAAAGTAAAAGTTAATATGATTTATAAAAGATATTCAAGTTATGAGAGTAATTTCCAGATTTATTATTAGCGCAGACACACATCTTGCGCAGATAAAAAAATGTAATATTTCGTTCTTGTTATGACAGAAATCACTCTTTTTCTATTCACTTTTTACATTATTTATTTGAAAGTTACATAAATAGTATGTTTTATGAATGAAATATATTTGAAATACAGTGTAATTTCAAACTTTGCTATTAGCGCAGGACCGACCTCCCACGCAAGTTACAGGTGTAACATTATATATCTATTTAGATTTGTAAAAAAACTGTAGTTTTAGTCTGTAATCGTAAATCTAAGTAAAAGTTAATGATTTATAAAAGATATTCAAGTTATCAGAGTAACTTCCAGATTTTCATTTAGCGCAGGGCACCGAACACATTTCTTGTGCAGCTACAAAATATAAAATTTCGTTTACGTTTTGATGAAAATAAGGTCTACTCTTTATTCAATCGATTTTGTACTATAAAATAATAATAATAATAATAAAGATAAGATCTGTAAGAACTTTCTTTGAATTCTGTGACTTTTTCATTTCATCTTTTATCTTAGACATGTTGAGAGATATGCTCCCGTTGGTAAAAAGAATATTATTGTGAAATTTCAAGATATTTCAATATAATAAAAACGATATTTTGCTAAGTGTGTGCTCGGGTGAAGTAGAAAATTATAAAAATAGCCTAAAACATACCAGAGGACGACCTGTGCAAGCTGGAGGAAATCACACCTTCACGCATGTTTGGGTTTTATTGCATCTTGTTTAAGATCGGAGGTATTGAAACCTGGTGACTGACTGCCGTGAATTTACTGATGTAGAAACAAATTTATGACACATAATTTAAGTACCAAGATATTCAGCATTGACATCTATATTTATTAATAAATTGACCAACTGCATGATTTATCAAACACGAAATGCAAATTTCTGATATATAAAGTTACATTTGTTATTTGCGCTGTGCATTTTGTAAATCGCGCAGGTTAAATTTATCCTGCGCAACGATTGGTAAATCGTTGCGCATATAACCAACATACAAATATTTGTTATATGCGCTGCGCGTTTGGAAAATAGCGCAGATTGGTTATTTGCGCTCAACATCAACTCTACAGAGTGAATGCGTGTCTGTAACTAACCATAACTAATTCCATAAAGCCGATTCCCCGGGGTGTTAAAGCAGGAGATTGCTGGAACTTGTGTGTATAACTTGTGTTCAAGATAATTATGTTGCATTGATTATTTTATGCCTGATCAAAAAAAATAAATAAAAAATGGATAATTAGAAATATTTTAAAGTAAAAGGTGAGTCTATTGCATTTCATTTGATGAAATAGTGTGACAGACACCTGGTTAGGTGTTAGTATGGGATTCGTTTCAGCTCAGATATCCGTAACAGCATATAAACATCTCCGAGCTGAATTTTTTTAGCTGGGGAATACCAACGTCCCTTCCGAGGCTCGAACCAAGGACAACGTGATCTTTGGACACTATAACCACGTCGGTAAAGGGTTAACCCAACAGCAAGGCTGTTGATGGTGGCCTATAAACCTACTATCACAACATAATAAAATTTTAGTTAAAGTTGCATCTAACTTTTTTTTCAAATTATCGATGTTATTTAGTCATTCTCATGCAAATTTACTAACATTGGAAGCCGCGTAAGATGTAATAGTAGCAGTGAAAGAAAATTATACAAAGCTCCTGCATATGTATGAATCCAACAGCTGCTGACAAGCATGCACTGAAACGCAAAATGGCAAATAAAAAAGGCATTTATCATCACCTGTTCGTCCGCCATTTTTGTTTTCCCTCACAAATATCCGTTGAGAACTGCGCATGTCGACAAAACTACGAAAAAGGACTGTAAACTACCAGTCTGACTGAATAGCGAAATCTAGTAGATTTCGCGAAATCTAATCAAATTAGCGAAATCTAGACATAAAATTTAAACTAATGAATATTTTTAAAAATCCCTTTAAGCTTTTATTAAAAGTATAAATCTACGTGTGCATGTCAATTTTCAAGAAAAATATTTATATTTAGGTTGGTTTTGAAGCGAAAAACTTATACGGGTCTAGATTTCGCCCGATTCTACATGCGCGGAAATCTCGAGTGACAGGTAAAATCAAGACATAAAATTTAAAGTGATAAATTTTCTTTTTAAATCTTTTTAGGCTTTTATTAGGAATATATTTCTCAGTTTGAGTGTCAATTTTCAAGAAAAAATATTTATATATATGGTGGTTTTGAAACGGAAAACATATACGGGTGTTGATTTCGCTAGATTTTATATGCGAAGAAATCTCAAGTGACAGGCAAAATCAAGACATAAAATTTAAAGTAATGATTTTTTTAAAAATCCTTTTAAGCTTTTATTCAGTATATATTTCTTAGTACTCATGTCAATTTTTAAGAAAAAATAGTTATAGGCCTATATAGTTTGGTTTTAAAACAAAAAACTTATACGGGTGTTGATTTCGCCAGATTTTATATGCGAAGAAATCTCAAATGACAGGCAAAATCAAGACATAAAATCTAAAGTGATGAATACTTTTTAAAATCCTTTTAAGCTTTTATTAAGAATATATTTCCTAGTGTGCATGTCAATTTTCAAGAAAAAATATTCATACTTAGTATTAATTAGAAACGAAAAATATAAACGGGTGTTGATTTTGCCAGATGGTCAGTGACATGCAAAATCTTGTCATAAAATTTAAAGTAATGAATAATTTTTTAAATCCTTTTAAGCTTTTATCAGGAATATAAATATACGTTTGCATGTCAATTTTCACGAAAACAATATTTATATTTAGGGTGGTTTTGAAGCGAAAAACGTATACGGGTCTTGATTTCGCCCGATTCTACATGCGCGGAAATCTCAAGTGACAGGTAAAATCAAGACATAAAATTTAAAGTGATGGATATTTTTTGAAAATCTTTTTAAGCTTTTATCAAGAATATATTTCTACGTGTGCATGTCAATTTTCAGGAAAAATATTTATATTTAGTATGATTAAGAAACGAAAAACTTATACGGATGTTGATTTCGCCAGATTTTATATGCGCTGAAATCTCAACTGAGAGGCAAAATCAAATCTTAACATTTTAAGACATGAAATTTCAGAAGTGTAATTTAAATATTGTTAAAAATATCGCAGTTATAGGCGTGACCGATTTTAAAAGTCTATGAGTATATAATCAGTACACTAATATTTAAACAGCACCTGGATTTGATATTAAGATTTTATCATGACAAAAATAATCCCAGATGTATCTAAATAATGCGATTGTGATTTACGCCCGTTCCAACAATTTTCGCGGAACTGTAATCCGTTGATATACAGTGTCTATCATTTTCTACAAAAAATTGATTTCTGTAAGTAAAATATTTTCAACACAATATAGACAACAACGAATCTTACCACAGAGAAGATACAACGGTCGTCACAGTGGTCAGCACATACAGTTGATTAGTTAATCAAATTAAATTTAATCCAATTAGTTAAGCGGGGATAACGAAAATTTAAATTTAAAAGGGCGTTTTCCCTCCCACGTTTGAAGAGGTGCGAAATGCAGCAGGTAATCATTCGGTCAAAATTGTTCCGATTTATATCATCCGCAATTTTACTTATTACAATGTAACAATAGTAGTTATTTAAAATTTGGAATTTAATTTTTCTTTAAAACACATTTTCCATATGAAAACGTCTTTCTAAGAATTAAATTGAAGTTATATGTTTAGGATATGGCCCATTTTTTAAATTTGATTCACATATGCATTCTTTCTCCAATTATTGTGGAATACAATTTCTTTCATGTATTAAACAATTTAGATGATGATTAATAAATATGACACGTGCAATCATAAACACGAGGTGTTTGATTAAAATTGCATACAAGCCGTTACATAAATATAATGTAGGGGATAACATTAATACAAGCTGATCAGCTTGATTATGATTTGAGTGATAACTGTGAAAGCCTTTGAAATAATATAAAATAAGATTTCCATTTATCGTCAGTACTCATCAACAAAATGGCATACGCAATATTTGGAGATAGTTATGTGTCCCGACTTGAACGTTTCGAAGATCTGTCAATGAAATGTTGAAAAAAATACCGTAACGAAGACTACGTGGATCTGGGGAAAAATGATTAAGTATCCAACTCAATATTGTCAAGACCTTGTGCATCCGGTGACAAGAGGACTTATTAAAATACGCAGTGCTGTAATTCATTGCTTTCAATCAACAGTGCCAAGGAGTATTGTCACGCGTAAATGAATAAATGACTCGTGCAGAAAATTTGAAAAGAATGTGTCTGTATATATATTTGTCTTTCATGATTTTTGCATAGGTACTAGATTCTATTTATGGCATGATTGTAATAAAATATCATGGCATACAATTTGTGTATTGTGTTGTATATTGCCGCCGCGTGCATTGCATGTAACACAGTCCCACAGCAACACGGTCCAATTATTTTCACACCTTCCTTAATTCATTGTATTACCGGTTTATTATCAAAATAAGTAATAACTTTAAAACCTAACTTAGATTTAATATGGGAAATAATGCATAAAGGGATACACCCAAATACTATTTTTCGACAAAAATGTGGAAATTATATTCCTCAATACGGGTCAACACGATTTTAATAAAAAAATACAAATTTTTTAATTTTACGTTTTGGGATTTTGCTTCCACGCAGATGGACGAACTCAACCTCGCATGGATTTTTCTTTTCAAAACCTGCTAGATCTAATATTTTTTCTTGGAACTTGACATGGTCACGTAGAAATATATTCCTAATAAAAGCTCAAAAGGATTTTTAAAAATATTCATTACTTTAGATTATATGTCTTGATTTTGCCTGACACTTGAGATTTTTGCGCATACAGATTTAGGCGAATTCAAGACCCGCATACACTTTTCAAAAACATACTTAATATTATTCTTTTCTTTTGAAACTTAAAATGGACACGTAGAAATATATTCCTAATAAAAGCTCAACAGGATTTTTAAAAAAAATATTCATGCCTTAAAATTTTAAGATTTGATATAAAACCTGGCGAAATCAACATCCGTATAAGTTTTTCGTTTCTTAATCATACTAAATATTAATATTTTTTCCTGAAAATTGACATGGACGCGTAGAAATATATTCTTGATAAAAGCTTAAAAGGATTTTCAAAAAAAATCCATCACTTTAAATTTTATGTCTTGATTTTACCTGTCACATGAGATTCTAAAATATTCATTAGTTTACATTTTATGTCTGCCCGCCCGCTTAGCTCAGTAGGTAGAGCGTCGGTCTACGGATCGCGGGTCGTGAGTTCGATCCTCGGGCGGGGCGTATGTTCTCCGTGACTATTTGATAAACGACATTGTGTCTGAAATCATTAGTCCTCCACCTCTGATTCATGTGGGGAAGTTGGCAGTTACTTGCGGAGAACAGGTTTGTACTGGTACAGGAAACCAGGAAACACTGGTTAGGTTAACTGCCCGCCGTTACATGACTGAAATACTGTTGAAAAACGGCGTTAAACCCAAAACAAACAAACAAACATTTTATGTCTAGATTTCGCTAATTTGATTAGATTTCGCGAAATCTACTAGATTTCGCTATTCAGTCATTCCCGTAAACTACCAACAAGTGCTTTAGCACTGTTGAACAAAAAGGCGATAAGATTTCTAAGATTTTATATAAGACTATAATTATATAATATACTCAGCAAGTGTTAAATATAAAACTGAATTACCATGGCTATCTTTTGTTAAAGATACTTAAATGAACTTGGATCATCAAATTATTGGACAAATAAGTCTGTACCAAGTCCGCTTAATTTCAATAAACTTTTGCAACCGTTGCAGCGCTTTTGAAATAGTGCAGAAAATTTACAATCTTCTTGCATTTTTACCAATATCTCACTTTTATTTTAACACACTTTATCATTTTGCAGTGTTATATGCACATTCTATGCCAAATTTGCATGAAATGAACATGTTGAAAAATTTCACCCAAACTTTGGGCAAGTTAAGCTTTAACGAATTAGGATTCAGTAACTTTATGTGTTTTTTTTTCAGTCACCTAAAGGTGACCCATTTATTCTCCCCGTGAATAGGTGAAGTAGGGGTCGGGGAATCACTCTACTGCACCTTACAATATATATACATAATACAGTTATATATGCAAATTATGCAAATGATACGTATATGTTAATCATTGGTTGATGTATTTTTCTCAGATATAAAAGTTTGATAGATAATCCCATATAATATGCATGGAGAGAATTAAATTTCCATTATTTTTAGTAATATAGTTTGGTGACTGAAAGTAATGAAGAAGAATAGAAGAGGGAAAAAGAAGCAATCTGTGTCTGTGTGGTCACCTGTTTACACTAGTTAATAATTTTACAATTTTGTGATGTCTTGCGATAATTGTCATGGTCTGGTTATGTTTGAGGCAAGTAATCCTGTATATACCCACATGCCTGCAAGACTGGCTTCAAATATTTCTCTCAAAAGTGTCTAGTCTGTTAGGTTTTTTTTTTTTTTGCAATATGTTCATACGCAGTAAATGACCAGCTTATCCTATTTTTAAATGTTTAAATAGACAGAGGTGTGCCTAATCTTTCCGAAGAAAAATATAATATTTTGTTTCTACAATTAGGAGTTCCAATGTTATATCGTTTACCAGTATTAAATATATATAATTCTTCATAAAGGTTAAACTGGATATTTTTAGTGTGGAGCATTGATTTTATTTGATCAAGGAATTTTTTTAGTTTCTTGGCAACTCCATAGCATATGTGTAATTGTCTCATCTGCTGTTTGGTTGCATGATGTACATAATGGACTATCAATAATTTTGATTTTATATAAATATGATTTATTGGATAAAATTCTATGGTTTATTCTATACTGAAACCATTGTAATAATGAACTTATTGGGAGATTAAAGGGGAATTGAAAGATCTGTTTCCAAGTTTCATCTTCTATATTGTAAGTGTTGTCCCATTTTCCTTTAGATGTTGGAACACCATTATTTTTATTAAGAATATTGTAAAAGTCACTACATCCTTTGTGTTTAATATATATATATATATTATGGGTGGTCTTATAGGATATGCTAGTTTTGTAACCCCAGTTATCTTCGGAATTTTTTATTTATATGAAGGTATCGATGCTTTAAATCCAATGTATTGTAAAAAGTTTAACTTTATGTTAAGTTTTTCTTCTAATTCCCTCAGTGTGTATATGACTCCATTTTGATTTATAATGTCATTTACAAAAAAATAAACC
The DNA here is from genome assembly GCF_021730395.1 of Mercenaria mercenaria. NCBI lineage: Eukaryota > Metazoa > Mollusca > Bivalvia > Venerida > Veneridae > Mercenaria > Mercenaria mercenaria. The sequence goes on from NC_069369.1 coordinate 27,335,622, forward strand.
ATTTTTATAACCAAGATTGGGAATTAATTGGGATTCCACCAATTGTGATATTTTTGTTATATAACAACATACTTGACAGAAAGTCAAAGTCCCCTTACGGCACATATGCTTGTAATAATTTTGAGTAAGACCTAAGTACGTCCCATCAGAAATTATTTGAAAGTGTGTCTATAGTTGCTTCGCAATAACTTTGGCCAAAAATAAGTAATTTGTTAAAATTAAAAATGTTATCCACAAGGTATCTTCTAAGCCATGTTAACTTAAGGCTGTCCAGGAAAGCACTTAGATTTATCATTTTGAATCCTCCTTCTGAATATTGTTTTATAATAACTGTATTTTTTATTTTTGCCGGGCCATACCAAAGAAAATTAAAAAAAAATCCATATCTTTATTTTGTTTTCTATAGTTTTTATCTTATCTTTAAAGTTAATGTCAATCATTTTATCCAAGTTCATATGAAAGTTTATTCCTAACAGCTTAAAATTACATTTACCCCAGACTAATTTCCACCTTATTTTGATTGTATCAGAGCTGTATTTATTTCTACCTATCCAAATGACTTGAGTTTTATCAAAATTGACCTTAAGGCCAGAGTATTGGGCATACATAGCCAATTCTGAAAGAGATGCGTTTAATGACTTAGCTGACCCATCTAATAAAAAAAGATGTATCATCAGTATATTGTGAAAGTTTAAATTCAGTGTTGTCTATTACTATGTCTTTAATATCTTTATTATTACGAATTTTAATTGTTAAAATTTCGGCACATAAAATGAATATATACGGTGATAGTGGATCGCCCTGACGACAGTCACGTCCTATATTAAAATAAAAACTTGAAAGATTGCCTTACTAGCTAACCGCCTACATAGATTTTTTGTTTAAAACTATAATCCATGTTTTAATTGAACTACCAAACTTAAAAAAGTCTAAAACACTTAAAATAAACTTCCATAATAATTAGTCAAATGCCTTAGCAAAATCGACTAGAAGAATTAAACCAGGTTAGTTGTATTGATCAGTTTGTTGCATTATATCATAGAGAAGCTGTGTATTTTCGCCTAAATATCGGCCAGAGATAAAACCAGATTGGTCTCTGCTTATTAATTTATCCAAAGTTGATTTAATTCTGTTGGAAATGGCGCCAGAGTCAATTTTATAAACACAATTAAGTAATGAGATAAGTCTGTAATTAGTAAGCATTGTTTTATCTTTGTTATCTTTCGGTATGCAGGTAATAATTCCTTCTCTTTTGGTAATAGAGAGTTCATCTTTAGCATAACCATAGTTGATATTTCTAACTACAAACTCTAGAGAGTTCATCTTTAGCATAACCATAGTTGATATTTCTAACTACAAAGTGACCAATGTGTTTCCAGATAACTTAAAAAAATTCTGCTCCGAATCCAGAGTTACCAGGACTTCGGTTATTTGACATATGTTTTAGAAAAACAGAACATTCCTCAAAAGTTAAAGGACGTTCCAGCATTTTTGATTCTTCATTTTCAAGTTTGGGGACATTAAGTTCAGACAGTTCAATATTCAAATCAACATTTTCTAGTTCATCATCCCTACTAGAATACAAGTTTTCATCAAACTTTTTAGTTTCATCTAAGATTTCAAACTGATCTGTAATGATGTCCCCATTTGACTTCCTTAGTTTTGGTATCAATTTAGAAGTATAGTTATGAGTTTCAAGATTGCAAAAGAAATTGGAGGGTTTCTCCCCATCTTCGATTATTTGTGCTCTAAAACCTAATTAAGTGACCATTAAGTTTGTGTTTACGAATGTTGTATAATTCTTCTTTTAATAATTCAAGTGATTGTATGCTATCATCTGATACGGTTAAATTATGTTCCTGTTTTTCTATTTTGGAAATGAATTCATTTTCTCTAATGTCATTTTGCTTCTTTTTATAACATGAGTAGGATATTGATTGGCTTCTCAATTCCATAAGTAGTACTTCCAGAAATAATTGATCATTAATTTAATAGTAAATTGTATGTCCTGATCAGGAATATTATTCAACTTATCTGGGTTATAAATTGGTACTGCATATTGGGCCTTTATTTCTGAGATCTTTTTATTAATTACTTTTAAATATTCCGCATCAACTAAAAGACTATTATTATGTTTCCACAGGGGTCTGTGTTTAATAAATTATTAAAACTTAAATTTAATATAACCATGGAATGATCTGACCTATAACTTGATTCTATAGAACGCGTAATTACAGTAGAAAGCAAATTTTTTGTTATCAAGAAATAGTCTAAACGACTCTTTTTTAATGGATTTGATTTTCGCCATGTATAACTTTTTAAATCGGGATTTAATACTCTAAATGGGTTAATCAAATTATGTTCTATTTTCAAGTTTGCTTTTTTTTTTCATGTGCTTTTTTATTATTAATATGTTTGTAATTATAGTAGTCTAAGTTTACATTCTGTACACAGTTGAAGTCTCCGCATAAAATTATATTACTATTATTAAATTGATGTGTTTGTTCAATTAGTTTTTCAAAAAATGTAAGTGAGTCATTATTTGGGCCATACAGTGTGACAAGAGTAAATATATTATTATCAACAGTTAAGGTATTAGGCCCCTAATAGTAATGATTATTAAGTGCATTTGCTTGGTATATTCTTACAGTTGACCGTGCTTCGCACTTGTATGCAAATTTTTAAAAACTTTTACCGTGCCGTTTTTTATAAATTTTGTCTAATTTATGGTATAATTTTCCTAAAGCTCAAGTAGAGACAAATTTCAAAGTGGTGGCCTTTATCCAAAACGTTTTCAGAGAATTTATTATTCCATTATTTTTTATGAAAGAAACATCAAACTATTGATAAACAATCATAAAATAAAAACTGTCAATATCATTTTTTCTAGGGTGCCTCGAGTAAACGGATTTAATCAGACAGAATTCCAACTCCAATGTTGAAAAATTATGGTCGAATCCTGCGGGTCTGTTTTGAATTTTGCTCATTTCATTCAAAAATAACCTTGGGGCAGAAGTAAAACCTACCTAAATTTCTTCCACAATATGTACTCTAAAGAATGAAGGAAAAATAGAGAACTTTTACCGTATGTAACTCAGTATTTTTAAAGATGTCTAACTCTACCCCTTCTGTTTAAGAGGTAAATTCACTTTTAACAGCAGGAAATCGCATATCAAATGATTTTTTTCCATTTTTATACAATAAATCAATAACAAGTCTTGAAAGAAGTAAAAACTTACTAGAAAAAAAGGAAAACAAGGGGAAAAAAATTGGTCCCAGTAGGGCTTGAACCTACGCACCCCCTGAAAATTGCTGTCAAATAGGTTTATGGTAGGAATTGAATACTCTTCAAGAAGGAGGTACTCTATTATGGGCGTAATACCTTAAGTTTGTAATTATGTAGTTACCATCTGGGTCAGATATATGGTTGTGTATTTTAAAATCTACATTATTGTTAAACAGAATGCCCACACCTCTGGAGTTTGAGGATAAGGAGCTAAAGATACATTCATTGTTGCCCCACTGTGTACGAATAAAATTTTTAGTTGCTTTTGTACAATGTATGTAAACAATATATCTGACAGTTTTTAGCTTTTAGAAAATTAAAAACATCTATTCGCTTTTCTGACGAATCAAGACTTTGACAATTATTGACTGACAGAATTTTGATGTCAGTCATTATTACATGTATATAAAGTTAAAGTATTGTATAAAGGGACCACACAGACACAGTTTATCAGCAAAAAATAAAAAAAAGTGCAAATTTAGAAATATGTGCATACTTCCTACTTGCAGCTAAACCGAACTGATGATTTTTGGTTATGTTTATCGTTTTATCAAATTCACTTAAAAAGTGTTCGAAAGAAACTGACTTGTGGTTCATGATATAATTATCATATATGATTGCAAATCCAAGTTAAGTAACATGACCATAATCTTAGTAAGAGATTGCTTATGTCAGATGCACAAACAGTTGATAAACAAGGTATATAATTATGAACATGTCTTAACATATAAATATAACACCCCTGTGAACAGAGAGTGAAATTGATATTTTAAATCCATTGTTTCAGTTACTTAGAATAGATCTATATATCCTGTAAAAGACACTAGAGAGCACATAAATTTCAGACAATTATTCTATGTCAGTATTATTTTTTTTTCTAAGAAGGCACACATAATAGTCACTGTTCATAATCCTTTGTTGCAAGAAAATGTATTTAACAAGAGATTTTTTATGCAAACTGTATGTAATGAAACTAATTTTGTACTCTTAAATTTGTACAGGTAATCACGTAGTCTATGCAGATATGACCTCTGAGATCACATTATGGATGTCAAACTTGAATCTCTGGCCTGTACTGGTTCTTCCATACACTGATCCGTTGAAGAACCATGTTGGGTCTATGGCATCATGTTTGAGTATGCGGGATATCAACTGACTATTGGCTTTAGTCAGTAAGTTTATGTTAAAGCCATATCGTTTCCAGAGTTGCGTGCAACAATATTATACACTTCCGTGCGCATGTTTTCTACTCGGGTGTTGAACAAGCCATAACAGTTACAAAAGTATATCAACATGTTTAGCCTACACTCCTTGAACCTCCACGCATACAATACTGGGTTGGCAGCACACATTATCAACATAAAAATGAAAGGGAGATAAGAGTGCTTCGAGTTATCTCCCTTTAAGTCTTGAACAAGAAAAGAAATAAAAAGTGGTAAATGCACGAGCTGAAAAGCGATGATAATGCACGAGATACGTTTTGTGGAAATAAAGTAACGTGACCTGGAAACCATTCTCCAGTTTGGCCGGCCATCGTTCACAGTTGTAACGTGTTTCTTCACTATAATGAAGGTAGCGATATAACAGACAGTATTAATAGCTAGGCAAACAGCAAGAATCCATGTGAGCAGCGGTAAATTTTGTGTTGCTTTCACGAAGTCAAACTCCTCCTTGTTCAGCTTTGGTACCAGCACGTAACGAACGAGTAGTTTCATGAGCACGATGTCACTAATACAAACAATCACGAAAACTGTGATATTTCTGTCGGTTGCTTTCCTCGAATACAGGTTTGGGCGGTATAGACAAAATACCCGTTCTAGTGACAAAAGCGTCACAGCAATCCATGAAACGACAATACATATTCTCCCACACTCTGTGACAATTGCTCTTGGAATGCCTTCTGTTCCGATCGATGCCAGTCCCAGAAACAAAGCTATGATGCAAATAGAAACAAATACAGAGTAACAGAACAATGTGATACTTATAAGTAGTTTCGCAGCAAATGGGAGACGTTTTGTCTTCTTGACTGCAACGAAAGTGAGAATGTCACAGAGTAGTGTCACAAATGCAAATGTTAAGGACACACACTTTAAAACATCATTATCAAAAATGTATTTACTGTCATTGTCATTTGGATTTTCCGTTGTTGCATTATATTTCCATAGCTCCATTAAGATAATTTTCCAGCTTGATAACTTGAAAGAAAAGTGTTATTCCAACTAGCTTTGAATGGTTTGCCGATCTACACAGAGTAATACATTACACGAGCTATGCATATAAGAGATAGACTTAACATAATTAAACAAAACATAAGCTCAAATAAGCTTATATATCACCAGTTTGTTATACTGATCTTATATCCAGAGAAAAATCTAATGTTCTTAGTGTATTAGTAAAATAATTACATTTAAGTAATACTATCAAAGCTCTAATATACTTTATATTAATTAATTAATGAAAGACTAATCTATAATTTTTTTAGTTTATTTCAACAAGCATGAAGGCCTCCGGCCCATATACACAATATTTACATAGCTAAGCTAATACAATACATGCATACAGTTTGTACTTGTGTGATACCCAGCTGACATTTTTTTTAAATATAATACACAAATAATACAGTAATTATTCAGTTCGTCACATATTATACAAATTTCATATTACCTATTGTCACTATATTCCGCTCTTAACTTAAATGCATAATATATGTACATTGCCAAGTTTCTTATAATATTAACATTGGTACTTGACATCAAAATACAAAATTTATTAACATTTGGGTATCTAAAATATTTTTCTCGCAGATATTTTTGTCGTATATTTCTATATATTGGACAAATAAGTATAAAATGGTACTCGTCTTCGACACAGTTTTTACAATAAAACATAATCTATCATTTTTAGGTATACCCAAATGTCTTCCTTTTTCTATTAATAGTTGGTGAGATGATGATCTTAGAGAGACGATACTTGATCTAAACTTAACTATATCTATAGCATCTACATATGCTTCGACATCAAAATTTGTCTTAATACATGGTAATATGTTAATTTTCTATTCTCAGCACATTTTGTGTTCCACATTTGCAGATCTGGTCTTTTAGACGTTGCAATAGGTATATATGAAAACATTTTGATTGTTTACTTTTTGACTTTCCAAATATATCCAAATCCATTACTGTACAAATTACGTTTTATACACTTGCCCAGTTACTGTATCCAAGGGAATCTAATTTTAATAAAATGTTATAGCATTTTTTCACATATCGACAGTCAGGCATTTCTAAAATCTTGATCCAGTACTTAATACATCTTTTTTGTGCTACAATATACATAGGATATCGACCACAGTCCCCCATAATAGCTTCATTACATGCTTTAAGGGAAGCATTTAAGAACCGTTTACATGCATATATATGTACTCTTTCAGTATTTTCCATCATATGGATCTCCCCATAACTCAGACCCATAAAGTAGTACAGGTACAACTTTAGTATCAAATATCTTAAATATGTTTTGTGTGACTAGGTAATACATTATTCAAACTCTGCAAGAGGGAAACAATAACCCTTTTAGCTTTTGAAGCCATACAATCCAGCCATTTTAAACAATGACATACGGCATGTGAATTGTAAACCTACATACATAAAAGAATTTTGTGTTTCAATACGAGTACCGTCATAAAACCATTTTTCATTTTTTGACAGCTGACCACCATTTTTAAATACAACTACTTTTGTCTGCTAATATTAACAGACAGATGCCAATCTATACAATATTGATGCACAGCATTTAATTGTTTCTGTAATCCTACCACTGTGTCGGAAACAAGGGCAACATCATCTGCAAACATTAATGTAAATACTTCAACCACATCTGGATCAACTGAACACCATGTGACCCACAATTTTCTACTACTGATGCTAATTCATTGATAAATAAACAAAATAAGATTGGACTCAGCTTACATCTTGTCTTAGTCCAATAGGGCAGTCAAATATATTTGAACAGACAGATCCGTTTCTTACACAAGCCTTAACTGTATTGTATACTGCTTGTATAGATTTGAATAAATGACCTTTTATACCACTTTGATTTAAGGCTTGGTAAAGTTTTGTTCTGTGTACAGAATCAAATGCCTTTTTAAAATCGATAAAGGCTACATAAAGACTTTTACCTTTTTTACACAAGTATTTGCTTATCATTGAATATAGAATAAAACCATTACCAACTGTGGAATAACCAGCACGGAAACCGGCCTGGCTCTCCGTAATTTTATCATATGCATTTACATAGAAGGTTATTACGTTTATTCAAAATACTTACATATATTTTACTAAAATAATCGACCAGTGATATGCCCCTATAATTGTCGGTTCATTTAAACTACCCTTTTTATGTACAGGTATTAAAATACAGTGTGTCCAAGCACTAGGCAATTCTCCTGATTTAAATATTCTATTGAAACAATTTTCTCAGATATGGCAAATGACATCAATTCCATATATAAAATGTTTAGCTATCAAATTACCAGAGGAGGCTTTCCTTGGATTTATATCATGTATGGCATCTTTAATTTCTTCATCAGTTATATCGCTGTTAAATAGAATGTCTTCGACACTATCATATATATTGGTATCATACTCAGCTTCTTGTACATAAACACCATCTTCAGAACTAAATACATTTTTAAAATGATTGAACCATTCATTTATGGAAATATTTGGTTCAGCCACATTTTTATTCGTCAGACGTTTTAATTTTTTCCAAAATAATTTCGGATCATTCACTGATGAGTCCAGACTTTGTAAACTACGTTTGAAATATGCTTTCTTTTTATCTCTACAGACAGCTCTATACTCATTTCTACATGAAATGTAAACATTTAATTCACGTACATTCTTACTTACTCTGAAGCTTCGTAGTAACTTGTTACATCTGGTTTTTAACTTTGAACATTTTTCTGTCTGTCCTTATTGATGTAAACATTTTTCTGCTCTCTAAACTTCTCTGTACAATTGATTATTACATTTTCAAAACTTGAAATTATATCATCTATACTAACTGCTATATCATCAATGTTTGAATCAATAATATCAAATATCCATTTAATACACCCTCTGTTAACACTGATTTATAATCAGCAGCATTTTCACTATTAATATTGAATTTGTTTGTTTTGATTGCGTCTGTTTTGACTTTATTTAGACACATTTTAGAAGCTTAAACTTTGTATACTAAGGCATATTGGTAAATGATCACTGTCAGTCCTAGTTTCAATGTTAAATTATATTGCATCAAATATGCCGCTTGTGCCTATTGAAATAATCTACTGTACTACATCCATTTGATCCTAAATATGTATAATCTCCAATATCCTTATCTGTCCCAGTCTTCCGTTTACTATCAACAACCTATAACTTTTGCAAAAAGCTAGTAAGTCTCTGCCATATGAATTTAGTTTACTGTCTCTGTTAGCTCTAAATGTAGGGATGTTATCATCAATAATATCAAGAAATTGTTGTAATACAGGAATATTGTCATTAGTACTTAAATAGTCATTCTCATTCCCTGTTCTTGCATTTTAGATCTCCGCAAATCAAAATTTCTCTGTTACAAACAAATGCTATTTTCAATGATAGTACCCTCCAGTAAATTAATACCAGATTCGGAACACTCATAGAAGTTTGAATTTTGGGGCGGAAAGTATAAACATGCAAATATGACATCTTTATTCATATGAAATAAGGATTTGTCTAGCTTTAAAAATATCCCAAAATTGCAATTATCTATAACTCGTACAACAAATTTTGCAATATTACGCTTAATATAAACTAAAATTCCACCCATATTTCTACCACCTAATACAGATTTCTTTGCTAAACAACTGTAACACATATATTCAGGTAAAACATTTGTTAAACACTCAGTGTCACTTAGCCAAGTTTCCTGTAAGCAAACAACGTCAAATTTCCCTATAAAATTCAAAAAGTCAGTATCATGTAATTTGTCGCATAGGCCATGTATATTCCAAGATATAAAGTTAACATCATGTGAGGGGCCTTGGCCGGCATCCTATTTACTACATGTACTAGTTTCTTGATTTATCTGGGTGTCTTCTATTATCTCTGTCTCCTCGGTACAGGGATTAGCCTTATCAAGCCGTCTTACACCTCTCCTAAATGATCGGGATTTAATAACACTATTTTCAGAATCTGTGTTAGGTAAAGTACACAAGACACCATTTTTGAAATAACCCCGTTTACCGTGGATCTTCAGTTCCCTTAACTGATCTCGTTGCAAAGTCGTCAGGTCATTAGCAATACGTATACCTTTAGCCCTCAAGACTAATCTATGTCGTATTGTATTCTTCCTGACAATAATTCTATACATATCTGCACTAGGATATAAGATATTGTATGTAAATGATTATTGCAGATGCAAAACGGCGTGAACAACAGCCCCCTGTGATGAAAGGTATATATTGACCCAAAGTCGCCACCCTATTTGTTTCTCATATAGACCGAAAGCCAATTTGAATAGGTAGTTAATTGTGACATAAAGACTCTTTGTGTTGATGTGCGTACATTTCCACCTCCACTATGTCCACTATTGTATTTTTTTCTCACGAGATTGCTCTATGCTTGGTTGTAATACTTTTGTCAAAATTTGATACATTTGTTTTCTAAAATGATATGGTCTACCTGAACTACTCGAACGCGTATAAGTCATTATCAGTTACGAATTGTACCTGAACTTATAACATGTCCAGAAATGAGACCGTGTTTTGAAGAGTATTGTCCCTTGATTATTAAGCCTTTAAATTTGATTGTTTCCCTTTGTCACAAATTGACATACGGGCCTTATTTTATCTGTAGTGTAAATGCAGGTATTGCATCATCTTTTTGTAAATTTTTGAGTTATTGAGGTAAATGTCAGATTTCACGCATGAAATACCTCTTATATTTTTTCTGTATTTCATAACATAAATTTCCATGTAAATTTCATTAAATTCTGTTCAGTAATAAGAAAGTTGATATTTTATAAACTTCAGTAATTTATTTTTTTAATCCCCAAAACCACTATAATGGGCCTCAAATTGTCAATTTCAATTCGCGCCAAAGTAGTTAGATTTCCCCGGGCTATATCGTGAATCCCGTGAAAATGACAATAGTCATAGCTCACGGCTTAGCCGTGAACCCCATGAAATTTAGTATTTGGGGGGACATTATCCTTTAAATAGACTGGACTAGATATGCCTTGCGCACACCACCTTACGACTTTATAGACGAATCTATGTCTGAATTATTTCTTGCTAGAAATTTATGCTCGATCGAGGTAAGAAATTTAAATTTGTTAGATTTTTGTATGTTTTTTGCATTACGATTTTTATTTGGTAAATTTTTGTTCATTCTACAGAATTCTGTAACATTTACTTTTCGGCATATGATTTTGGCTAGTTTCGGTATGTCAGGATAATTTATTAAATTTTTTCAGACTTTTGTAAATTATTTGGAAAGAGGAATCTAAAATGTTTCGTTTATATAAGATGTAAAATTTGTAACATGATATTTGTAAAGCACTGTTTCAAAACTTATGTCAAACATTTCGTTGTTATGGAACGCCATCACTGCACTGTATTGTTATGTATAACTCTATATGGCAAGTCTAGTACCATATATGTAATAATTATTGTAATTTGTAATTGTGTGCCAGTCTATAGCACATCTAATTAATGTCCGTTGTAGTGTATGGCATTAGATATTATATGGATCCCAACTATGATATAACGTTTGATTTACATTGAATTTTGTTAATTTGTAGTTGTAAATAATGGCTGCAGTTTATCATATCCGTATCTATAATGTTGCATCATATACTTTTCATATCTTTTTCATACTTTAACTTTAGTCTTTTAAGTAAGTAATCTTTGTAATAATGGAAGTAATAAGTGACGTATTTTAATCACGTGACGTCTGAACTTAGTAGCACATATATTTTGTATAAGTAGCACGTATTATTTATGGGAGCCTACGGAGGTATGGTATACCCAAAGGAGCAGTTTTATGCCCTGACTTATTTGTTTTGCTATGGTGCTTCCCATATGTTATATATTTTAGCTTCTTCCGCCAGACGATTTTCCTGGTGATGTCATAACCCGGAAGTACAATGCCCGAGGTTCACTTGTCTTCACTCGCCTGGATGTGATATTCCCAGCGCAGAGCTTTCGTCCCATGGTTGTGCGTAAACCGCAAAGACGATGATTTTTGTTATCCTCTGAAGTCAGCTCAGGATGCAATCACCTACCACCATAGGGAGCCAACACGGAATCAACGTATTCACGGTTTAAAGGGACTGAATTTAGAAATCTGTTTTGTTTGTGCTACTTAAAGTTCACAATTACATTAAAAGACCTGTGTCACGTCAGATTAGAATGGACTATAAGAACTTTTGTATCTAGAGATACTGAACTTTCTTTTTTTTTTTTTTCTTTCTTATAATCAGTTTTTTTTCTTTTCATATCTATTCATTGTTAATAATCATCTTATGTAAATAAATTTGTAAATATTGTAAAGGGGTGTTGATTTGTTCTGATGGTTACTGTCGCCGGTACGGCCATTCCTGTCACAATGGTGTCAGAAGTGGGATTGGTCGACCAGACACAGTAGCTATTCGAACATTATTAACACCCATTTAACTGCAGCAATAATTTGTAAAGATTCCTCTTGTTTTGTTTTATTGTTACACATATAATATTTTTTATTCATTTTCAGAGTGACGTCTTACCTCAGACAAGACAAGGACAGATCCGTAGCTTCAGCTAACCAGCTTTTGTGGTCACAGACTGATAGACAGTTGCTTACGACACTTGGATTCTGGGGTGAGTTCGTTCCTTTTATTTTTCTTTTTGGGTTTATTTTGTGTCACTCTATGATTAAGCCACCATATATCTGTGCTGAGAGTGATCGCCCTTGACAAGGAGAGTTATCCTACTCCTTTTACTTGTGCGTCGCCCCTACTTCTCCCAGTGATCCTATTTTGTATTAGTGTACTGTATACATACCAGATACAGTATTTTTTTTTACTTTGTGTGTGTTAGCAAGCTTGTTTACTTGCATATACTTTTACCTACTTTTAAGTTTTAGTGCTACACAGTTGTGTTATACCTATACTTTATCTTAGGATAAAGCACTTTGATTTATTTTTGTTTATTTGTTACACCAAAGTGTTAACTAGTTACAGTTGATTGATATTTGAAAAGGGCTAAGGTATTGTTACAGCCTACTGTCACTGTACTTTGTTGATTGTTGCCTATGCAACCTTGAATTGACACATAGTACTGTTGCGCAACTTAGTGTATTTTTTTAGTGAGGACGTTTTGTGTAGTATATACGTAGAGTATAGTATTTTGTTTTGGCTCCAGTGGTAACTGTAGAGCCTTAGTGTAAACTAGTGTAGTCTAGTATTCCCTCACGATTGTTTATTTAGTGTCTCAGGTTGTTATAGTAGCTGTAGTGCGTAGTGTTATATAGTGTTTAACGTAGTGTAATCAAACATGACTAGTGTAGTAGAGTTAACGAAGGTAGGACAGGAGTTAGGTTATGAAGGAGAGGAGTTACGTAACTTTGTTAAGGAAGAGCAGGCTAGGGAACGTGAGGAAAGACATAGTAGATTAGAGGCAGAGAAAGATAGGTTAGCAGCAGAAAAGATAAGAGTAGAAGCAGAGAGAGAAAGAGAAAAAGATAGGTTAGAAGCAGAGAGATTAAGAGTAGAAGCAGAAAAGGATGGGTTTTAGAAGCAGAGAGAGAAAGAGAGAAGGAAAGGTTAGAAGCAGATAGGGAAAGATTAGAGTTAGAAGTTAGGTTGCAGAAGGAAAGATAGAATATGAACGACGTATGTAGCTTAGAGGCTAAGAAGGTAAGTTAGAGTTAGAACGTAAGTTAGAATTAGATAAGTTAGAATACGGACGTAATTTTAGAACAGGATAAGTTAGAAATGGAAAAGGAGAAGTTAATGTTAGCTAGGAAGTTAGAAACAGAGAAGGAGGAAGCAGAAAGTAGGAAATTAGAAACAGAGCATAAGTTTAAGACAGACTTAGAAAAGATGAGTAAGAAAAAGGTAAAGGTTAAGATGTCTCCCTTTGATGAGAAAATTGATTCCATGGATGCGTACTTGAATGTGTACGAAACGTACGCTGTTGCGCAGGATTGGGATAAAGAGATATGGTCACTTAACTTACCGTTCCTTCTAAAGGGTACGGCAAGAGAGGTTTTTGATAGGCTTCCGTTGGAAGATAGGAAGGATTATGATAAACTGAAAGCCGCTTTGCTAACGTCAGTTCGAACTCACTGACGATGGCTATAAGAAAAAGTTTTAAAACTGAGAGGCCTCGGGATAATGAGACCTTTGTGATGTTTCTAGCCAGAATAAGTAGATATTTAGATGGTTGGCTTAGATTGAGTAAGGTAGAGAAAACGTATGAAGGATTATTAGATTTTATACTTAGGGACCAATTTTTAGATGTATGTAATAGAGAACTATACCAGAATTTGAGTAGTAAGAAGTTAGTTAAAGCTAAGGATGTAGCAGAAGAGGCAGATTTGTTTGCAAAGACTCGTGGAGGTCCCAAGTATGTCGTGAATCGAACCAATAAGGACCGGAGCTATAAACCATATGAAATACCTCAGAGACACTATCCTAGTAGTCGTAATGTAGGCACTAGTAATAGAGGTAGTAGCAATGTTGCTAATAGAGGTAGAAGTTTTCAACCCTTTGGTGTACTGAAGTGTAATAAGTGTGGTCGAATAGGGCATAGCTCATATTACTGTAGGAGTGGAAAGTACGGCGGTAATAGTGCCAATGCAGCAGCAGAGTTAGAGGTAGAGCAGGAAAGTAGTAAAGGGGAGAATAGAAATAGTAAGGAAAGTAGAAATAGAGGTAGAGGCCGTGACCGATCTAGGAGTAGAGGTAGAGGAAGAAATAGAGATAGAGATAGGAGTAAGTCAGTAGGTCAGAGAGTGGAAATAGCATTATAGAACTAAGTGATGTTGAGGGTTAGGTATGCTTAGTGTAAGTACATGTCACAAACCCGGTACTTGTAATGGTAGGGATGTAATCGCTATGCGGGATACAGGTTGTACATGTGTGATAGTGAAACGGGACTTAGTAGAAGCAAGTCAGTTTTTAGAGAAAACCCGTACATGTAAGTACATAGATGGGAGTGAACATAGGCTAGATGTAGCTAGAATAGATATTTATTGTCCGTATTTCAAGGGTACAGTAGAGGCGTTAGTTGTAGATAATCCTACCAATGATGTTTATAATTTGGTAATGTAGAGGGAGCTGTAGAACCTCAGTTTAGTAGCTTAGCGTCAGCAGTAGAAACTAGGGGCGCAAGCCAAAGTAAGAAGCAAGTAAAGCTTAAAGTTCCGTCTCAGATTTTAGATGTATCTAGAGAGGAATTCTTAGATAAGCAACAGAAAGATAGCACGTTAGATTTGTGTAGAAAGAAGGCTGAGGAAGGTACGATTAAGCAGTGTAGAGGTAAAGGTTCAGTTAGGTTTGAGATAAGGAATAGATTGTTATATAGAGAGTATACCGCCCAGAATTTAGACAAAAGTAGACAGTTGATTGTACCTAAATGTCTTAGAGAAACTGTGATGAAAGTTGCACATGACTCGTTACTGTCAGGCCATTTAGGTATAAGGAAAACTAGTGATAGGGTATTAGGCGAATTTTACTGGCCAGGAGTAATGGCAGAGGTTAGGAGGTACTGTCAGTCATGTAGTATTTGTCAACGTACTATAGCTAAGGGTAGAGTTAGTAAAGTTCCGTTAGGAAAAATGCCTTTGATTGATACTCCGTTTAAGAGAGTTGCCGTCGATATCGTTGGTCCGATCGAACCTATGACTGATAGGAAAAACAGGTACATTTTGACTATGGTAGATTATGCTACTAGATATCCAGAAGCTATAGCACTACCTAGTATTGAAACTGAGAGAGTAGCAGAGGCATTAGTAGATATGTATAGTAGATTAGGAGTGCCAGAGGAAATGCTTACCGATTGTGGATCGCAGTTTACGTCAGACAGAAGTAAGTCTATACCAGATAAGGGTATTTTAAGTAAGGTTGGAGCAGCTATTGTAGAGGAGGATCAGAGAGATTATGACCGATTAGATCCGAATGAAAGTAGTGATGAGTTTTCGAGTAGAGTAGAAAAGGATATAGTTTTGTGTCCTATAAAGCAGGGTACAGAAACGTACAAAGATGTAGAGATAAATCCGGAGTTACCAGTAGAATGTAAGCAGGAAGTAGTAGATTTGTTAGACAATTTCTCAAAGGTATTGACAGATATTTATTTTGTATGCATACTTCTATTGATACTTTTTAAGTTTATCTCAAATGTCGGCGCCATTGCAGTTCCACTCACAGATTTGACGAAAAGGGTCAGCCAAATCTTGTAGAGTGGGTGAAAGTCAAGAAAAGGCTTTCCAGACTTTGAAGGCTAGCTTAATGGGTCCGCCTATTTTGAAGTTGCCAGATTTAGATCAGACTTTTATATTGAGAGTAGATGCTTCAGATTTAGGTTTAGGCTCAGTATTGCTTCAGGAAAGTGATGGAGAGAAATTACCCATAGCGTATGCTAGTAGAAAATTGCTACCTAGGGAGCAAAAGTACTCAGTGAAAAGAGAAGGAGTGTTTAGCGATAGTATGGGCAGTAGCTAAGTTTCACCGGTATTTGTTCGGTAAAGACTTTGTATTAGAGACAGATCATCAGCCGCTCACTTATTTTGAATAAAGCGAAACTTAGCAACTCCCGGCTGATGAGATGGGCATTGGCATTGCAGCCATATAGGATCAGTATTAGAGCAATTCCTGGGAGAGAAAATGTAGGCGCAGATTATTTGAGTAGAGTGTAGACAGGTGGATATATTATATGGTGTACAGATAGTGACAGTGTGTGTTTTTCTTTTTGTGTTTGCTATTTCAGTATGTCATTTTGCTTTCAATTAAGAAAATTATAAATTTTCTTTTAAGGGGGGACGTGTGTCACAAATTGACATACGGGCCTTATTTTATATGTAGTGTAAATGCAGGTATTGCATCATCTTTTTGTAAATTTTTTGAGTTATTGAGGTAAATGTCAGATTTCACGCATGAAATACCTCTTATATTTTTCTGTATTTCATAACATAAATTTCCATGTAAATTTTTTTTAAATTCTGTTCAGTAATAAAAAAGTTGATATTTTATAAACTTCAGTAATTATGTTTTTAATCCCCAAAACCACTATAATGGGCCTCAAATTGTCAATTTCAATTCGCGCCAAAGTAGTTAGATTTCCCGGCTATATCGTGAATCCCGTGAAAATGACAATAGTCATAGCTCACGGCTTAGCCGTGAATCCCATGAAATTTAGTATTTGGCGGGACATTATCCTTTAAATAGACTGGACTAGATATGCCTTGCGCACACCCACCTTACGACTTTATAGACGAATCTATGTCTGAATTATTTTCTTGCTAGAAATTTATGCTCGATCGAGGTAAGAAATTTTATTTTGTTAGATTTTTGTATGTTTTTTGCATTACGATTTTTATTTTGGGAAATTTTTGTTCATTCTACAGAATTCTGTAACTTTACTTTTCGGCATATGATTTTGGCTAGTTTCGGTATGTCAGGATAATTTATTAAATTTTTCAGACTTTTTTAAATTATTTGGAAAGAGGAATCTACAAATGTTTCGTTTATATAAGATGTAAAAATTTTTAACATGATATTTGTAAAGCACTGTTTCAAAAACTTATGTCAACATTTCGTTGTTATGGAAACGCCATCACTGCACTGTATTGTTATGTATAACTCTATATGGCAAGTCTAGTACCATATATGTAATATATTATTGTAATTTGTAATTGTGTGCCAGTCTATAGCACATCTAATTAATGTCCGTTGTAGTGTATGGCATTAGATATTATATGGATGCCCAAATATGATATAACGTTTGATTTACCTTGAATTTTGTTATTTTTAGTTGTAAATAATGGCTGCAGTTTATCATATCCGTATCTATAATGTTTGCATCATATACTTTTCATATCTTTTTCATACTTTAACTTTAGCTTTTAAGTAAGTAATCTTTGTAATAATGGAAGTAATAAGTGACGTATTTTAATCACGTGACGTCTGAACTTAGTAGCACATATATTTTGTATAAGTAGCACGTATTATTTATGGAGCCTACGGAGGTATGGTATACCCAAAGGAGCAGTTTTATGCCCTGACTTATTTTTTTTGCTATGGTGCTTACCATATGTTATATATTTTAGCTTCTTCCGCCAGACGATTTTCCTGGTGATGTCATAACCCGGAAGTACAATGCCCGAGGTTCACTTGTCTTCACTCGCCTGGATGTGATATTCCCAGCGCAGAGCTTTCGTCCCATGGTTGTGCCGTAAACCGCAAAGACGATGATTTTTGTTATCCTCTGAAGTCAGCTCAGGGATGCAATCACCTACCACCATAGGGAGCCAACACGGAATCAACGTATTCACGGTTTAAAGGGACTGAATTTAGAAATCTGTTTTGTTTGTGCTACTTAAAGTTCACAATTACATTAAAGACCTGTGTCACGTCAGATTAGAATGGACTATAAGAACTTTTGTATCTAGAGATACTGAACTTTCTTTTTTTTTTTCTTTCTTATAATCAGTTTTTTTTTCTTTTCATATCTATTCATTGTTAATAATCATCTTATGTAAATAAATTTGTAAATATTGTAAAGGGTGTTGATTTGTTCTGATGGTTACTGTCGCCGGTACGGCCATTCCTGTCACACCCTTTATACCATTTTAAAGGCCTACCTTCCGTACCCGGGGGAAATGGTTATTACCTTAGCATGATCCATAATATTTTTTGATTATCACCTAATTATCAAGTTATTAATTGTAGCTTATGATAAGCAGAACACTAGTATATATTATCAAAACGTGAAAAGCAAAAACATATGGCCTTTGCCTACAAACCATCACTATCAGATATCTATTACAACAGGAGGTCCACCATGGTCAAATGATTTTATTTTTTGTACAAAACATGGGTGAGTAAGGTGAATAATCATAAAATCATAAAATATTGTCAATGAAATAGTAAGGGTTAGAGTAAATAATTTCATAATCAAAGGGATGTCCTTGTAACAATTGTGACACATATATGAATTCTTACAGAATGAAATTTAAAAGTAAATACATTATGTAGGCACTCGTACACAATGTTCAGGAGAACTGTCCTGTGTGTCTACTTCAGTTCTTCCAAACACAAAACTTTCCCAAGTGTACATAAAAAAAGGATTTGTAAGAATGAGAGAACATTTTGTCTGAATGCTAGATCAAATGTGAGAGCTAGGGTAACCACATTAACAAATTCTGGACATTAGGCGAATGCTGATGTTTTTACAAAGATACATTTTTTGTTATGTTGTTGAATACAAATGTGTATGTAATGTGGTTCAAAGTTATATTCGAAGTTCTATCACCGGCTGAGAACAGGACCCATGCGACAAAATTTTCAAAACTGTGTCAAATTGTGCTTTTGGCAAAATTAGGTTTCAACAATATTTCCTGAAATTTTAAAGAGATACTGATATTAAAAATGTCATTTTGGATTCGAAATAATAAATATGTTCCTATATTTTATCGGTAAATAAAATATGGCAAATCGTTTGGATGCAATTTATTATTTTTGATCTTAAACTTATTTATCTTATATCAGTTGTAGAGTTAAGTTCTTACAAATCATTATGTAAACTACTCTCGATGACTGCTTCCTGGAGTTCTGACCAGTACTTGTGCCGAAATAATGGATTGTGAAGACCGCGGTCAAATTCCGCAGATTATCGATTTTTGTTAATCTCTCTTATCTTGATAATCTTGGTGATTTTGAATGATAGCGTAACTTTTAGATATGTATTTAATCTTTTGATTATATCTTATAAGGGAAGAAATATGTGTGAATCATAATTTTAAAGTTAATGAATTAAAAAAATTTTTTTTTATTCAAACATGTAATTTAAAATAACATTTTTTATTTAGTTTGACAAAGACGGAATTAGATCGACGCACATTGTTATACATAACATTGTAATTTCTTCAAATTGGTGATTTTGAATCAAAATCCGGTATTTGTTTCAAAATTGTCGGGAAGCTTGCTATTCCAATTACTCAGCGTATTTTTTTTTAAATGTATTTATTTTTTTTAAATATATTTTTAGGGAAAAATATAGGAATATTATCTGAAACTGAGGCGACCTGAAAAAAAAAGCGAGATGAAAATGAAAAGTAATCTAGGGCCAATTCATCACACACAAAATCCGGTATATGCCAAAGAAAGATCTCACCGGTTTTTGAACAAAGAAACGTCCCGGCGTACGCCGGCCACGTGAGTTGCAAGTAATTATTTATTAAATTTCTATTTCGTTATGATTTTCTGTTATTGACTGTTCCAAATAATTATGTTAGCGAAATCTTTTTTTTTTTTTTTTGGTATGCTTCTTCCCTTGCTGGTTCTCGCCCCTATATTTCCAGATGTTTACCCGAATTTTTATCGCGAAGATATACGATTTGCCGCTTAGCCTATCTCGTAAGACCGGCACGCATCGGCGTTCGCCGAATATACCAGGCCGGTTGCCAGGTGCGAAACGGCGCACGCCGCAAAAGTGAAACGAATGGGCTCATACCAGCTAGTAGCTTCACTAAGTAGAAAAAATATTTTAAAGTATGAATGAGCATTGCCGATTTTGTAGTAATTTTAAAAATGTAAAATTCAAAATAACAATGTTTGTTGATAAAAGTTATTATTGGAGTGTTTTTATTGGAGTGTTCTTTTTATCACACAATTTGTTTGTCTAGTGCTCTAGCCGGCTATATACCAATTGTGCATTTTTGAAACAGATTTCACAACGTTGTAACTTTAAAAAGTGATAAATAATGCTTTTATATTTAGTTATTTTTTAAAGTTGATTTGCGAACTTATTTTTTTTTATACTTTGGGACCCCTTGCGGGTAACCCTGTTTATTTGGTATTTTTTCTATAGTTCATAAGTTCATATCATACATAACTAATATGCAGGAAGTGTAGCATGATCTAGGTGAAACAAACTAAAGTACATCACGAATAAAGTCTACAGATGGTAAAGTATGTACTTAATTTCTACATAGTAACGCTCTATAAAAGAACATAGTAAATTCTTTCCAGACATCGAAATTCCTACAGTTTACTAGGTCATATTTCTACTAAGTCTTGAATAAAAGCTATTACTGAATTTTCTTTTTTTACGCTGATCATAAAACTTTATAATAATATTTCCTTGCCATTTCGAATCAAAGCGATGAAAGCATAGAAAGGTTGAAACCCGCATTTGATGTGCAATAAACCACTCCGCTGTAACAGCTCAAGTCAAATCCATGAAACAGCATAACATTCAATCCATTTGCATCAATGTTACATTATATACTAGAAATTCTGCTTTGACTAAACCACCAAGTGTCTTGAAACACACTGACGAACTGGGCAAGGCAACCCTTCATCGGCTTAATTAAAATTTCCTACAAAGATACCAATGAGAAATACAGAGTATGTATCATTAAAAACACAAATACATGTATTCACAAAGAGAATATAGATAATAGAAATATTAGATCCATGTCTTTTTCTATTCAAATTAAAGAGGCATACCCTACAGCTAGCGATTAAAATTTTGCAACCGTATATTATGGGTTAGACATACGTAAAAGAAGAACTTATTACATTTTACAAGAAGAACATATATCGAACTATTCCGTTTTTGGGCGAATAATAACCTATATAGCGTCTGTCTGTAAATAAATCGCTAACCAACCAAAATTGTAAAACAACAGCTTGATAAATAGTAAAACGTGAATTTCGCTTGTTGTTGCTGGAATGTTTAGCTGAAATGTTGTCTTATGAATAAATACAGGTGCGTGCAAAATAATCAAGAAAGAAGGTAAAATAGCGTGACTTTCGCAGCGAATTCGCTTGCTGCTGCGGCGCCGTATGTGTTGTGTTCTTTAAGTACACTGATGTTGGATGTTTCTTTTATTTATTCATTTTGATACACATGGTTTCTGAAGGTATTTAATTGCACTAAGTTATAGGGTATGCTCCTTTAATATTAACAGTCGTTACTTTACGCTAAAAATCTTTAAAAAATGTTATTTTTAAACTGCCAGTGTGTTTTAGTTTCTCTTTCGATTTTCTAAAGATATACACCATTAGAAAGCTTACGATCTGAACTTTTCAAAGATATATTAATATATTTTCTTTTATCATGTGCATTGAAACGATAGCTAAACCTGACTAGGAACTTTTACATAAAAATTATGTACGGTATACTCGTAAATAATCAACAAGGCAGTCTGAAAGACAGCTATTTCCCCCGCCGCTGTTATGGATAGTGGCTCAAACCTTTGACCTTGAGTTGTGACCTTGACCTTGAGCCGACATGGCTGACTTATGGGTTCTGCACATCGTCTTGATAAGGTGATCATTTGATCCAAGTTTCATGAGTATCCTTCAAGGGGTTTAGGAGATACAGAGCGGATACAAAATGTTACGGACAGACGGAAGGACGGAAGCTATATTTACTACACTTCTCCCCCTTTACTTTTAAGAGCTCAACAGCTCTCCATAACGACACTCCACACCCACCGCATGAGTCCATCAAACAATCCTGACACGAGTAGTTGTAAACACTGGGAGACAAAATACCAAGGTCCCTACTGGGGCTCGAACCACGGACCTCGTGAAAAGTAGGCGGACACTCTAACCACGTCGCTAAAGAGTTAACCCAACAGCAAGGCTGTTGAAAGTAGCCTATAAATCTACTATCACTACACTTCTCCCCCTTTACTTTAATGGTGTCAGAAGTGTTTAACAGACTCATGCGGTGGGCATGGAATGTTGTTCTTGAGATCTGGTGAGCTCTGAAAGGTAAAGGGGAGAAGTGTAGTGATGGCCACTTCCAACAGCCTTGTTACTGCTATAACGTTTCAACAGTAATTACAGTAAAACTGCTATTGATCCAATAATTTTCCGACAGTATTAATAGTAATTTAGCTGTTATTCACCTACTGTGAAAGGCTGCTTATATATGTCTCCTACGCCCAACTACACACACCCGTTCGTACTTTGCTGGATTACTCGGCACAAGGAGCAATCTATTTAACTCAACATCAGCTGTCAGTTAAGTCTTTTACCTTTGACTATATCTGTGCTTGGATTAAGTAATTAAAAAGCTGAGTTATTTCCCTTTGACCATAATTGTAGTTAGTGTTCACGGGTGTATTGATACTGTAATCTGATTGGTTTAGGCATCTAGTCACCAGTATCTCACTACCTGGAAATATTTGATACAGTATACATGTATTTGGTCTAGGGAATTTTAAATCTATTTATATTTGATTTTAAAGGATGGAATTATTAGTCAGAGATTAGTTGATTTCATAAGGTACCTATCAGTTTTGCTGGTCTTATAAAGTGAAAAATAATGTGTAACAGTCTCAGGAAAAATGTGCAGCCTCGATCGGGATTCGAACCTCGGACCTTCGGCTTACCGTGCCAACGTTCTACCAATTGAACTACCGAGGCAACCCGATACAAGAACCGCTACACACCTTCCTATGGGCGGCGGTTACCGCCAAAATTAGTAAATATACAATTCATTCATAAACAAGTCAGTCAGTGCAGTGCATTTCAACGCCGTCTAGTCTAAAACTCCACCCCGTCCAATAAATTTGCATTCAACGCATTGTATTTTGAAACTATTTAATACAACACTTCATTCCATCCATCTAAACATGGAACGATGCATTGAAAAACTTGTTGCGATGGACCGTACTATGAAATCATCCAACAAAACATGATACCCTGCAGCTCAATGTGAAGCCGTTTTACACAACATGAGTACGTGCAGTGTAAAATGAAATGATTTATTACAACTTGACGCCATCTAATGCATAATGAAACCGCTTTGTGTAATTAAGAGCGGTGTATAAAAACTTGATGCCATGCAGTCCAATATGAAGACGTTTAACGCAACATGAGTTCGTGCAGTGTAAAATGAAACGATTCATTAAAGCTTGGCACCGTCTAATGCATACTGAAACCGTGTTGTGTGATTTGGAGCCAAATGTGAAGCCGTTTAACGAAACACGAGTCCGTGTATTGTAAAAGGTTAATAAGACTATCAGTTCATAAGTTAGCCCTGTTATAAATATAGATCAGTTTTAGATAAGAATATCTTAAAATTTGTCCTAAAACCGACCTTGTGGTAAAATTCTAACATTTAATTTTACACTGTTCCTGCGATTTATCTGACTTATTTTCGTGAAACATCTTTCTTCTTAGTTTAAGCTTTGTCAGAAGTATGCTTCGTGAATCAGACCCAGTAATAGAAATAATAATGGGAAAATTAATAAACACTTAAAATTTCCCGAGTTAATTATTAAACATATAATATCAATGTAAACATATCGACACCCCAGAATTAGAAGGGCGTAAGTGGAAAATCATAGTTTTCGGCAAAATGAAAAAAACTGTCTATGAGAGATACGCCCTTCTAATTCTAAGGGCGTAAGTGGACATTTCTGGTACAACAATTAAGTGTAGATACGCCCTTCTATTACTGGGATTCTGAAAAACTTTTCACTTACGCCCTTTTATTATTGGTGAATTTAGTCAACACAGCAGTTTGTGACAAAATTATTTTTTTTACAGAATTATGCCCCTTGGTGTGTAGTTTAAAAAAATGTATGATTCATAAAAGGGCGTAACTAACACTTACGCCCTTCTTATTCTGGGGCGTCGATATGTTTTTAGACAGTATGTCAAAATTACATGTACTTCACTGTATGTTTAGACAGTATGTCAAAATTACATGAACTTCACTGTACGGTGCAATGTTTTTCTTTTTTGTTTTTTTTTTTCGGGGGTGGGGGGAGTGGGGCGGAAGATCTTATGCCATTTTTAAACAGTATTTCATTTAAGTTGGGCAGTTAGTTTCCTCGATTTCATACGACCTGTAAGGGATTTGTGAACCGAGCGAGCGTAGCAGATACTTGTAGAGATAAAGTTAATACTTGTATGAAATCCACGAAACTGACTGTCCAACTTAAATGAAATACTGTTTAGAAACGGCATAAGATCTTCCGCCCCCACCCATCCCCGAAAAAACAAACAAACAAAAATTGACAAAACATTGCACAGTGAAATACATGTAATTTAGACATACTGTCTAAAAACATAAACATGTTAACATTTATTTTATATGATGAATAATAAACTCGGGAAATGTATAGTGTTTGTTAATTTTCCCATTATTATTTCTATTACTGAGTCTGATTCACGAAGCATACTTCCGACAAAGCTTAAACTAAGAAGAAAGATGTTTCACGAAAATAAGTCAGATAAATCGCAGGAACAGTGTAAATTTAAATGTTAGAATTTTACCACAAGGTCGGTTTTACGACAAATTTTAAGATATTCTTATGTAAAACTGATCCAGAATCTATATTGAACTGATAGTCTAATTAATCTTTTACAATACACGTACTCGTGTTTCGTTAAACGGCTTCACATATGGCTGCATGGCATCACATTTTGATACGCCGCTCCAAATCAAACGATACGGTTTCAGTATGCATTAGACGGCGCCAAGCTTTAATGAATTGTTTCACTTTACACTGCACGAACTCATGTTGCGTTAAACGTCTTCACATTGGACTGCATGGCATCAAGTTTTTATACACCACTCTTAATTACACAAAGCAGTTTCAATATGCATTAGACGGCGTCAAGTTGTACCGTGCCAACGCTCTACCAATTGAGCTACCGAGGCCACCCGATACGAGAAACGCTACAAATGATTTTAACCTTTACAGATTTGGACTTTTCTGATTTAGACAGATTAGTGTATTTTGAGTAATGTCCTTGTTTCCTAAGTGGTAGTCTTCTCACATATCTCTGTCTCATTCTTTAAACATTTGAGCCGTGCCATGAGAAAATCAACATAGTGGGTTTGCGACCAGCATGGATCCAGACCAGCCTGCGCATCCGTGCAGTCTGGTCAGGATCCATGCTGTTCGCTAACAGTTTCTCCAATTCCAATAGGCTTTAAAAGCGAACAGCATGGAGCCTGACCAGACTGCGCGGATGCGCAGGCTGGTCTGGATCCATGCTGGTCGCAAACCCACTATGTTGGTTTTCCCATGGCACGGCTCATATTTTAACAATTTAATCATTTGCAGACAATTAACCTGAATCACAGATGTGGTGTTGAGTTTGTTGTGATGAAACTGGTGGTGTTAGGTAGTTTCCACAACTTGGTAAGCATAATTATATGTTTGAACATATGTTATGTGTAATTGTGTACTTTTAATGCATATGTAAGTTTACATATATTTCAAGTATATGTCGCAAGTATTGTGTTTATAACAGCAATGTGCCAATACACACAACTATATGTTTAACCTGTATTGTTTTTATCTGAATAAGATACAGATGTATGGTATCTATTATGTAGTCTTGTTAATGTTGCTTCTTGTAACGACCATTAAATGAAAAGAGACACTACGGCTTGTTTTCATACACATGGCCAGGTGGACCTACCCCTTAACCCCACTGGCCGTTCTACTTCCCTATATTATAAAGGAACTCTTAAGTAAAACTAGCAAAGCGACACATGCATGGCTTCAAGTTGCACTAAATACTTTAGTACATGAACACAAATTTTGGCATTACCTAGAACACCTCCGAGTACTGCATGACATTGACCTTAAATGTACTTCTATGTATACCGTGTTTTGGTCGACAAAAATGCACTTAGTAATGATAGAATGTTTAAGGGGTTTTATGCATTATGGCTGCAATATATGCCAGCGGACACGACAAACGCCTTTTTAGTTCTTTATGAGATACAGGGTGGATACAAAACGCTTCTTGTTTGGCTTTTGCTCTTAATGTACAACCTTGCGCTGTAACTAACAAGAAAAACGTTCGTGTGTTAGCTAATGAGGACAGGAGCTTTATCGACAATCAAACTTTGAAACGAAGAAGCGCTAAAACATTGAACAGCCTAATTTAAGAGCCTCTGATTTTGAACAATTTGCCCTGTTTGGCGTTGTTTATTATCTACTATGAGAGTTGCCTGTGTATTACTAAGGTGTCCAAATCAACACCATATAAAAGAATCTTCACAAGTTACTTAAAATGTTAAGCGAATCATATTTTGATATAAAAATCCAACGAATGCAGGACAAAAAGTTTGAAAAAAGTATTTAAAATTCCTGATGTGCGGTGTCTATTTAAAATGGGAATGATGCCGTTGTTCATCAGTCAGAACATTATGTTATTAAGAATGTATATACAATTGATCTATACTTGTTCTCTAGAGTAACGGTATTACAAAGGAAGCTATATAGGGCGTTGAGAACTATAAATGTACAAGTATGCAGGGAGTATTCCTTTTGCTTTCCAAGTTGGTAATGACTTAAACAGATGCAGTCAAACAGAGTCTGTTATTATTTCAATTGGTTGCATAATGATCTCCTGAAAGGTTAATTGAATATGAATATTAACACATGCGCGTTTACCAACTGCATTTATAGCAGCCAATTCAATGTGAAACATTTTTGAATGGCTAAATTACAGTTTTAACTTTTAAACAAGTTATGATATAAGGGCATACTTGTACTCATCGTTCTTTTTCAAAGCCCACATTTTTTTTACAAAAATAATTTTGGTCAATTATACTTCAAAATGCAAGAAATATACACGTAAAACAAAAATGAATATCCAACAGGTAAAGGAATGTTCCAAAACCACAACCTCTCCAAAGCACAACTGACAGCACGTGGACTTGCACACGACTGGAAAACTCGCACCAACGCACGCACACGCACGCACAAAAAACACATAAAGCAAACGCACGTGGACAAATCGAATAAACGCATTGGGGCACCACTTTGGAACGGTTAGGTGCAAAACCACCAGTGGGGAGCTTAAACAGGCTTATGATGAGCACCTTATCTCACTCGTATCCCACCATGTTCCAATGTCACAGGACAGTATAAACCCTAAAGGGCTTGACGGAACAGGCGAGAAGACAGATATCAAAACAGCTGAGTTCCAGTTGGATTTTAAAACTGCCTGTTCCGACAGACATAATCAAAGAAGAAAGAGAAGCGTCCAACTGCAAATGGTTGAACGTTTCATTACTTTACCAAATACAGTTGGAAAATTATCATGACTCAAAATCTTACGGAGTTGTAAACAATATCCCCATAAAAGTCGGGTTTTGATATATCCTTGCGGAAGTGTCCTTAAATTGCGATCAAATTTTAAAACCAAATCTGAATTTTAGCAACATATTTACAAGCACGCAATTTATAATTACGGTAGCCTTGCTGAAAAAGTTTATTTGGCAAACCCCATAAAATGTTGCCTTTGGTACACCTGGGGTGGGGAGGGGGAGGGGGCTCTTAAGGCCAATGACCTCAAACCATTTTTCCTCTACGATGTGGGTTCGAGCCATCCTCGGGCGTAGAATTCTCCATGCGAGGAAGCCATTCAGCTAGCTAAAGGAAGGCCGGTGGTTCAACACAGGTTCCCGCTAGTGATGAAATAATGATCGAAAGGGCCTTCCTCCAAAATCAAAGTTGGAAAGTTGCCATATGACCTATAATTGCGTCGGCGCGATGTTAAACCCAAACAAAAACAAAACTCGGGCACATGTCCATTCAAAGGTGAGAAATTTACTATACTAAAATTAATTAGAATATTGCTGTAAACAGAGGGATGTAAATCTAAAACTATAGCAGTAGTATCGAAGCTGTTAGTTTTATTTAAATTGAGCTCCATCCACCAATGGAACAAAAACCTGATTATTCGTATCAAGATATAGTCCAGACAACCTGTTGTATTGCTAAATGCAGTCATGTTTGCCTGCGTATCAGGAGAAAGGTTCAACATAAAATTTCTTTCATAACAATACAAAAACAAATCTGCGACAATGGATGCGCAGTTCGTTCCCATGCGATTATCAATTACCTGTCGGAAAACTGCATTCCCGAACTTGACGTAAGTGTTGTTCAATAAAAGGAAGGGCCTTTACAAACTTCGTTACAGGTCCACATAGTATTAGTGATAACAATGCAACTATTGAAAATTATCTTTCTCAAAATTGCATGCGAGAAATGTAGCACTTTGGCAAAAGTCTTTTGAATTTGGACAGTTCGTTTGCCATTTATTAAATTTTGTGGTATGGTGGTATACAAAAATTGGGGAATTATATGTGATGACGGAAGAGACCTTAAGTTTAAACACAATATTTGGACAGCGGAAAACAACTTGATTAAATACAAATCTATATTTTCAGCAATAAGATATTTTATTAAATTATAAAACAGTAGATTTCCATGAATGTACACAATGAGGTATGTTATGTCTAGAAAAATGATCAATGATAATACATGTATAACTATTTACCTTAGGTAGTAAACCACTACTGACATTCGGCAAATTACGTACTAAGTATTCTGCGTACGCGACTTCGGCATTTTCCGCGTTTTTAATTATGCAAAAATACCATATCCTAAATATTTAACATAATTATAACATAAGTCTGTATAATCACTTATGAATTTTTTTTTTCGGTGTTCATGCGAAATGAACGACAGAATAGTACAGGCGAATCCATAAATCGCGCTAGCTATTTTACGCCCGAAAAAAAGCCAAATTGCCGAGAAATCGTAGGCCTATCAGACGGAAATTGCCGAGTGTCAATCACACGGAAATTGCCGAGTGGAAATTGCCGAGTGTCAGTCACACGGAAATTGCCGAGTGTCAATCACACGGAAATTGCCGAGTGTCAGTCACACGGAAATTGCTGAGTGGAAATTGCCGAGTGTCAATCACACGGAAATTGCCGTGTGTCAGTCACACGGAAAGTGCCGAGTGTCAGTCACACAGAAATTGACGAGTGTCATTACCGGTTCACTACAACATTTACAATGCTCCAGTTAAGAAAAATTTTCATAGATTGATTTCTATTGATTTGAGATAAGTAAAATTTTAATATTTAAGTCTCTTGACTATATAAATAGTAAGCTGTAAAATATCTGTATAAAGAAATTAATGAAAATACTATTTTAAGACTTCTCATAAATCAAGTGATGTTTTGAGTGAGTATAAAACTTTAACGTGATGTGTAGAATGAACATGACATCTCTAATGCTGCTAAATCATGATTCAGATGGTGGAGAATGAGACAAATGTGTTGACATTTCTATCTATCCGTGGGTCTGTGCTTCTACTGGCTTTGACATAATTATAGTCCTGAAAACAGGAAAAAATCATAATACTAGTAAGCTATCTCCTCAAGTTTATAGACAATACAAATAAAGTTTAGTTATATAGTTGATTGTAATTATTTATTAATGTTACTAATAAAAGTACATTGAAGCATATCTGAATGTCGAGTCAGCTACTTTCGCAAATGCTTCTTTTATGTCATGATCGGGATTATTGTAATGTTATTTAATCAGATAGAGAAACAAATGGAATTGATAACACACACAAACAAAGTAGGGTATAGACACTCTTTTGATTTATCCATGAACATATAATATTATAAATATTTTATGTCATATTTCATGTGGTGTAAACTTCACTGGCACATCCCTCAACGTGCGGTATCAATGTCTTGTTCATGTATAAACCATAAAACAGTAACATGTATTTATTATATTACATTAGTACATGACTCTTTGTATAAATCTGTGTTGATAATAACGGCCTGTATTCGAAACAAGTTTACTCGGCTAAAAATAAAATAAATCTGTGAACATTTTTTGTCATGTAATAAAACACGTAATGAATGGATTGCCAGAAAATGGTCAACACTTTTAATCCTCTTCCTGTGGCTCTCAAGAATAGTTTTGACTATTGGCCGGTAAGCCATTCAATAAGTGAATACTATCATTGCTGTTACAAAGTATACATAGGACATTTTCCCAATAAAGGCCCTTGTGATATTTTATTTCATAAGACTTTAATCACGTACGGTGTTACACAGTGATACTTACATAGTTTCACGAGTTCGTGTTGTAATCTGGGCTGTCATATCCGTCACCATAGTAAACAATAGGTGCTCTGTGATATGTAATTGTGCGGTAGGCGTAACGTGGAGCGGAAATGACGTAAGATGGCACTTGATGGTAGATCACGTAGCCGCTGACAAGCACCGTGGAAATCATAGTACAAAGAAACAACGAAATAAGAAGTCTTCCAAACATTTTCTGCAACATAAATAAAAGAATGTATTTAATATTTTTCAGAAGGATATTTGTCATCCTTCAAATAGCAGTGGTGTTTGGTCCACAGTGTTTTGGTCCGAAACTAGATATAGAAACTTGAAAATATGATAACTTTATTCTGCGAACCTGAAACAATTAAGGTTAACCTTAAGCCCTCTGACGTTAACTGATTCTGCCTTTGCGACCAGAGCAGACCAAGATCAGTCCACACATGGAGTGCACTGTTCGCTATTTGGTCAGTAAATTTTCATTGAACATCCCTTTGAATACGAAATGGTACTGCCCAAATTGAATGATGGGCCAGTCCATTTTAGAAATTTAGCAGCCTAAACGTTAAATTAAGATATTCCACTTAAAGATTTGAAAAACAAGATTCATTGAGCAAGTCCGTTTCTCATCAGCTGTCCACAGTGCTTTGTTTTCAAAAGACATATTAAGAGTCCAAGAATTAGTACCCTTCAAATAACTCAATGAAAATGATCAAAAGGATTATTAGCGTCATGATTAAACGTTTATAAGATATTTGGATGAACAAAGCTATTTACAAATAACACGTATATACGTACTTAACACAAACGAACAACAATATTTATTTTTTGAGTGCAAATCTTCTGTCTGATATTTAGAGTGAAGCTAGGATACAGCTATTATTATCTTCTAACGTACACGACGTGTTTAACTGCCTTAAATGATAAATGCATAAAAAAAATCGTTTTGGTTATTCGAGCGTCTTTTGATGGGTTACTAATCCTGCCCTCAATTTTACGAACAAACGTAAGTAATTGCTCAGCTAAGTCTGTTACTTCAAGTGCTTGTCCATGCTATTTATGCACCTTAAATGTTGCATTTTCCATCTGTCAGAACCGTATATGTCTATTTCATAGATCAAAACACAACAATTCTGAATTTTACAGAAAACGAAGTACAGAAATAAGAAATATACTTAAGCAAATACTTAAGTTCGTTATATCGTGCTTAAATAGAAACATCATTATTTGCATGACTGAAATAAGTACTGCAGACAAATACTACTAACCATAGTATAATTTAGCTATAAATGCATTGTTACAGAAAAAAATCAACATTAAATAAGAATAACTTACGCAGTAGCACGATTTTAAATAACAGACTTAACTATGTAATTACTTAAGTTTTTTAGTGAAATTGGGGTCAGGTGGGATTTTTCTAGATACATTGTAGTAGCTTTACGTTCTTACAATGAAAGTTCTTTTCATCTGAAATTGTTCTTAAATTAAAAGCTCTTTAAAGTCCGAAACTTAGTGAAAAAGAAGGAAAACAAAACAATGATTAATAAAATTGAATAATTAAACATTGGATATTTGAATAAATAATAATATTTGCAAACAACACGGGGTTCATTAATTATTAAGCACAAATTAACAACAACTTTAAGTATGTCATAAGGATGGCAAACACTTCTATAACAATTTTATTTTTGAAAGAATTATCACACTTTTATAGTTTCCTACATAAGTGATTCGTCCGCCAAAATATTTTCATATCAATACTGTCAGCAGTGAAGTAAAATACAATTTTAACGTACCTGTTCCAGTAAAATGCCAAAATATTGTTGCTGATTTACAAGCTTTTATTTCTGTTAAGAAGTTACACTAGATGCAGAAGGATTAGATCCTTTACAAGTACTGACAGAAACTTCCCGAAACATCTCTGTATATATGGCCGTTACACAACTGGTTAACAAAAAAACAACACATCACTAATGGCGTCGTTTTGGTATTTTCGTTGCCGAAGTTAATTAATGTCACATGCCTGAACAGTATGTTGTCCTAATTTAGAAATAAAAGATGTCAATCAAATGTCAGATATTTATCTGTTTGTCACTGACCTGTTTTATAAGACTTACTTATGCCCAACGTTGGACCGCGGTAAAAGGTGTACCACGGAAGCCCTCTAGTAGGTTCATTTTAACTACCAGACGAAACAGGTTACAATCTATTGGCAAAGGTGTTGCAATAGTCCCAGAGTGCATCAGTCCTAGTATGCATTAGTCCAAGAATTGCAGTAGTCCAAGATTGCAATAGACCTAGAGTGCGATAGTCCCGGAATGCCTTAGTCCCAAAGTGCAACAGTCCGATAGACCCCGTGTACAATAGTTCCATAGCTTATTAGTCCTAGAGTGCATCAGTCCAAGTGTGCTATAGTCCGAGAGATCCAGAGTCAAATAGTCCTAGCTTTTTATCAAGCTTAACAAACCAGCCTATTTTCCCTTCCCCAAGCACCTGCTCGTCGCAGAGTGAGAAAAAATAGTGCTGGCCCAATCAGCGCCCTAACCATCTCAACGTTTAACCTAGTTAGCACGACATGACAAAAACCGACAGAATATTTGAAATAACTATAATCATTCAGTAAGATATTTGTATTAATGGTACATGTTTCAAAGTTGTTTTACAGAGTGACAGACTAAATGCCAATATACATTCAAATCCCCATGAACATAATTTATCATTTTTGACGTTTTCATTCAAAATTAAATTTCATATTCACCAATAATACATTTTAATGGCGTAATTAGTTTAGTTAATTACAACATAATTTATCTGTACATTTTAAAAATGAGTAACTATAATTTCTCGTCTGACGACAATAACACACAGAATCTCAATTAGTACTTGAAGTATGTTTGCTTCATAAATACACTCGATTTTTTATTTAGATTTTCCAAACGATACTCGATCATCTACTTACATCCATATACATGTACACATACATAGATAAATACATACATTTCTCAGAGAGTTGCTGAAGCAGGTTCACTCAACCTAAAGAGGCATTTTTGGACTTCATGGCCCGGCTACGGAATCCTGTTGGGACCATTTACAATGTCGCCGTCGCGTTTGTGGGGTCGACACACGACAACGCGAAGTGACATAGCGACATTACGAAGTGACACCCGACAATCGCAAACGACGGCGACAATCCCAAACGACAATGTCGCAATATCCACTTTGCAATGTCGCTTTCAAAAGCACGATATATCGCGATGTCACTTCGCGTTGTCGAGCGTCGTATCGCATTGTCGCTATGTCACATCGTAATGTCGCGATGTCACTTCGCGTTGTCGTGTGTCGACCCTGCAAACGCGACGGCGACATTATCAAACGACATGCGATAATCACAAACGACACACGACAACGCGAAGCGACATTTTCCAAATGTCGTATCGTATGTCGCGTGTTCTGGTGAGGGTCAACGCGCGACAATTCCAAACGATACACGACACGCGAAGTGACACTCGACAATACGAAGCGACATTTTCATAATGTCGTATCGCATGTCGCCCATCAACCGGTGAAAGGGTAAGATAAAAAGCTGTACTTCCGTACTTTTCCGTACGTTAAATGTCCATGTTTTTCATTAACTTCAAATAATTGTAGAATGTTCCAAACACAAGATATTTTAATGAAACAACTTTTATAAATTAAATTCAAACATTGTCTAAACGGATATGTAACTTGTATAATTTTACCGCCGACTGTTTCGTCAAAGGACCGTCTCAAAATGTATCATTTTTCGTGAAAATATGCATACTTCTTCATATATTAAATAGAGGGGTGGTCCTTGTCTGAGGAGCCATAAATTCATAACCTGATGTCCGATTTTAATAAATGATACCTTGTTGCAAAGGGCAAGCCAGTACCTAGAGAAAAGAAGCCACGTCAGGTTCGAACCCGGTCGGCTAGGGTTCAAGGTCAAATTCCGGTAATATTCTCAAAATATGAACTTGTCAGAGCAGTCAAGATTGTCCTGAAAACCCAAGCACTACATTCACTGAGTCCAATAACACAATTGGAGCAATTCTCATGGCTCCCCGGTTCGGGTCAGCTTAGTCTTGGTCAGCACCCTACCGCATATAACAAGTTTGATCATTTTCTGATACCCGTCCTATATTTTTTAATTATTATTATTGTAATTTATACTGAATTTCAGTTGATAATGACACTATGGTAGATTTTGACCCTTGTTCGAGTCTCTACACCCCAGATACCTACCTATATCATATACACGTATATGGATATGTTCGTAGATGTTTTGGCTTTACATTTAAGTTCCTTACAAGTCCATATGATGCCATCAGAGCTCAGGACAGGTATCAGAAAATGATTAAACTTGTTATATACGGTAGGGTGCTGGCCAAGACTAAGCTGGTCCGACCCGGGGAGCCATGAGAATTGCTCCAATGGTGTCATTGGACTCAATGAAGGTAGTGCTTGGGTTTTCAGGACTGTCTTGACTGCTCTGACAAGTTCATATTACCGGAATTTGACCTTGAACCCTAGCCGACCGGGTTCAAACCTGACGTGGCCTCATTTCTCTAGGTACTGGCTTGCCCTTTGCAACAAGGTATCATTTATTAAAATCGGACATTAGGTTATGAAGATATGGCTTCTCAGACAAGGACCACCCCTCTATTTAATATATGAAGAAGTATGCATATTTTCACGAAAAATGATACATTTTGAGACGGTCCTTTGACGAAACCGTTGGCGGTAAAATTATACAAGTTACATATCCGTTTAGACAATGTTTGAATTTAATTTATAAAAGTTATTTCATTAAATATTTTGTGTTTGTAACATTCTACAATTATTTGAAGTTAATGAAAAACATGGACATTTTACGTACGGAAATACAGCTTTTTATCTTACCCTTTCACCGGTTGACGGGCGACATGCGATACGACATTATGAAAATGTCGCTTCGTATTATCGAATGTCACTTCGCGTGTCGTGTATCGTTTGGAATTGTCGCGCGTCGACCCTCACCCAAACCCGCGACACGTGACATACGATACGACATTTGGAAAATGTCGCTTCGCGTTGTCGAGCGTCGTTTGTGATTATCGCATGTCGTTTGATAATGTCGCCGTCGCGTTTGCAGGGTCGACACACGACAACGCGAAGTGACATCGCGACATTACGAAGTGACATAGCGACAATGCGATACGACGCTCGACAATGCGAAGTGACATCGCGATATATCGTGCTTTTGAAAGGCGACATTTTAAAGTGGATATCGCGACATTGTCGTTTGGGATTGTCGCCGTCGTTTGCGATTGTCGGGTGTCACTTCGTAATGTCGCTATGTCACTTCGCGTTGTCGTGTGTCGACCCCACAAACGCGACGGCGACATTATAAATGGCCCCAACAGGATTCCGTACCCGGCTTTCTGTGAATACATCTTTATTACCATTGAAACTTTTAGGGATTTATATTTATTTTAACATTTTATTGTGAATGCACTTGTTATCATTGGCGTAACAAATTTCGTCTGCGTGTATCACTACGCTCAGGAATGCTTCAACGTTTTGTAAATGTTTTTCATAAAGTAATCTATGTATAATTATGTGGCTTTCTTTTAAGCAGTGTATTTAGTGTTTGAGTATGTAATGTATTCTATCTTTAAATACTGATGTACCTAGTCTTGAGCCGGGCTTTTTCATTGGTTGGAGCTGTTGTCATTGCTCTCAGGAGGCTATAGATATAGGAAGCATCTCATGTGTAAAACGTTGAGAAGTGACTTAGACATTCTAGTCATTTCTACTGAATTTAAAGCTCTTTTATAACAAGGTAAAAGCAACAAAATTACGCTGTCTCAACATTTTTTTAAAGCACAGAAAGTAACATTTGGTTGGCTAGGTACTTGTAGCAGTATAGAATAATCAATAACAACAACAACATCAACAACATATGAAGTACATCAAAGACCATGTGAAACTGAACCCTGCCGTGTGCATAGTCTGAATTACATCGTTATGGTAGAACCAAAGAGGTGCAATGGTCTACGTAATGCCCGTATTAATCTATTATAATGTCTGGTTATGATGTTTATATAACGACTGCTTTGATAGAAGAACATCCCATTGCATAGGCCTAGGTCCTCCACTTTTAATCTTTGATGAAGTATTTCTTTCTACAATGTAATTTACTTTTCTATGATGCCATCATGACAACTACTCAAAGGTATGTGTACGTTATATAAGCTTACATGATTCATGATGACAAAAGAATCTAAGTAACCGTTCAGTCTAGTTTTTGTGGTGTTTAGAAGTTTCTGTTGTAAACCGAGAAAGAAAACGTGTGTATATGCATTTCTTCCAAACTGACTGTGATGTATGGTCCAATATGATCCAGGTAAGTAATATATAATGACACATCTAAAGCGATTGTCCAGTATCAACGCATGAGGTTGTTCACACAGACACTTGGGGTCTGGAACCCCCAACCCCTCCAGCCCAAACTACTACGCACCTGTGTATATTTTTATCATCATCATCGTATATCCAGACCCAAACTATAATCACACAAGCAATGTTAAACTTATTTGAACTAATCTGAAAATATATATAATCTCTCACTAGCTTAAAGAGATTATATATATTTTCAAATTAGTTCAAATAAGTACACACAGGTGCGTATAGTAGTTTGGGCCGGAGGGGTTGGGGGTTCCAGACCTTAAGTGTCTGTGGTTGTTCAGTGTTTTCATAAAAATGCATCCGGTGCCGACAGACATTTGTTTTGCATGCTATATCAAGGAGACGTACGTCGATATGCAAATACCAGTTATTGCTATGTGGTCTGGTATTCTGACTCGTAAGGATGTGTAACTAACCAGGAGCCTTAGATGAATTCAAAATGTAACTGACCTATTTTGTCTTGCTTAAGCTCAATAAAAATGATATACAGTGACAGTTGTGTATGTTTAAGAAGGATTGTAATAAAGAATTTTATTATGCGCTGGTGTCAAAGAGTCTATCAGATAAAAATATATAATATCCAACTGATTACTAATTAATTAAATAAATAAATTTCCTCCTCGTGTCTTTGTGTACAGTAAATAACAATAACATGACATTTAGCAAATATACTCATAATTATAAAAAAGCTATTAGTGACAAAATACAAATATTTGGTAAAAGCAAGTGACAGGCCAAGACACATTGTAAATAAAACACCTTTCCTTGATCAGTAATTTATTTCCGTCTAGCGTAATGACCAGTATAACACATACGTCGATTATTCTCAGTGTAATTTCGTTACTTAGGTTTTCAGTTTGTAGGAAGTCCAGTGATACTTGTGGAATTTTAAAACGTCATTCTCACACATGTATTCAAAAATAAAAGAACATACAAAACACGTAATGTATAGCATTAAGACACACAGAGAAGATTATTTATATCGATATTTTTTCTGCTTTAAAGTAATCAAATCTACATCATATTGTTATGGATGTTAGGCTAAAGATCTTTCTATATATTCTGCAGACTATTAGAAAATCCGAATACATGTATGAATAAAATATGTTAAACCGTTAACCACAGATGATATAAAGTGATATAAATATCTGAATGAAAATAATGCAAAACATGTTTATTAATCGACATTTGGCGTCATTGACAAATTTAAACATTTAAACATGTTTACTTCTGTAGTCGCCATACCACCGAAACAGTGTTATAGGATACATGATTACGCATTAACCCTCTAAACTAAAATGTAATATTCTTCTCCCGGTTAAAGCTAGATCTAACGCCAGGCTACACTCCGCTATTTCATTTAATTCGTAATGTCATATTCCTAAATAGTCTATAAATTCGTTTCACAAAGCTGCCATATGCAGCTGTATAAATCCTTTATCATTTTTAGAACTATGATAAAGCTGACAACAATGTAGAGAAAAATAGGTGTCATGTATCTTCTAAGATAAGTTTTTCTCACAACATCAAAACCACAATGCTGTGACCTAGTAGTGCTACTCAAATTATAACCGAGTTGAATTATAATACAATCAGTAAAAAGTATAATACATCTTTATTTCAAATTTACAAATCACATAACCTAATTAACATCACATTCATTCTTGCACAAATACCCCTTTAAATAGATACTAGAATTACTTTTAATACATTTTATACAATTTCCATTTAGGCAATTAATTAGTGACATAATATATACATGCATATTTATAATATAATGGCATAGTTATAATTCAGCTGATATAAACAAAGAGATTCTTTAAGCAGTAAATTGTAAGATATACTTTTTATACCTATTTTTAAAAGATGTTAAAGAACACGTGGAAAGAATTTCAGTTGGTATTGAATTCCAAACATTTGCACCATTGTAACAAAAGTTTTTTTTACCATAATTTATACGATGTTTAGGTATATGTCATTATAAGCAGCAAAGCTTAGATTGTATGCTGGAAAAGGTTACAATTTCAGAGATATATGAAGTTGTTAAATTGTTGCAAACTTTGTAAATAAGACAACCCGTGTGGAAGTTACATCCTTCATTAAATGTCATCTACCCAAGTTCTTTTAGCATATCTTTTGTTTTTGTTTGGAACGTTTAATTCAAAATTATTCTTGCAGCTCTATCTTGAATTTTCATTATTTTCTTTAAAGAACTCATATTTCCTTGACACCACACAGTACAACAATAATCAAATATTGACATAATATATGCATTATAGAATATCTTTTTCATTTCATCTGTCAAATAGTACGATATACGTCTCAACAATGCTATTTTTGAGTTAAGTGTAGTGCAAACTGTTTCAATTTGAACATTCCACGACATTGTGTTGTCTGTATAAACAGCAAATAATATTTGCACCTTGACATTTTCTATTACTTGCTTAGAAATACTTAAAATAGTTCTTTACAATTGTTACTTTGTGTTTAGTCCACAAAAACATGCATTTTGTTTTCTTTCGATGAAGTGACATACTGTTTAAATTGCACCATTGATGCACAACATCTAAATTCTGCTGGAGTTCAGTTTGCACTTTATCTAAATCATAATCTGATTCATATATAGTAGAGTCATCAGCATTGAGGTCTATATTGCCATTCTTTGAAGCTAAAGCGATGTCATTGATATCTAATATGAATAAAACTTGGTTAGGAATAGAACTTTGAGGAACACAAGAAGTTACAAGCATACTTTTAGATTTGGTGTTTCTCACTTTTATCGCTTTGGTTCTGTTTAATAGAAATGATTTGAAAATCAATTTAATCATTTATGTCTGAAAAATGATAAACTTCAATTTATGCAATAAAATGTTATGATCAACAAGACCAAAAGGATTTCGTAGATCTAAAAAACAGTTCCAACATATTTACCAGACTCTGTATCTGTAAGCCATGCTTTTTTAGTTTAGTTAGTGCTGTATGACATGAACGATACTGTCTAAGTCCTGATTGAGTATTGTGAATTATGTTAGTTTTCTTAAAGAAGGAATGGGTCTGATTTGCTATGTGTCTCTCAAATATTTTGGAAATTGTAGGCAAAATAGATATAGGCCTTTAGTTATTTGGGTCTTTTTTATCACCACCTTTAAATATTGGGAGAACGTACGCCTCTTTGAGAGCATCGGGAAATAAACCATTTACAATACTTGTGTTTATTATAAAAGCAATTGACGTTGTAATATGGTCACCACTGCAGCGCGATATATTTGGACCGATTCTGTCCAATCCTGTTGATTTATGCACATCTACTTTATCAATATATTTTCAGGCTTCGAAAGGTGTTATAGGTTTAATAACAAAATAAAATATTCGCTAAATACAATCCCCAATGAAATTTACACCCCCCCCCCCCCCATCCATCTCCAAAAAGAAAAAATAGACCTCTTTGGACACCCCAATCGAAAAATTATTGTTCAATAACCTTTCCGTCATAATGCCAGTGCTCCCGCACTAGTTTCGTTAATACTGTTAGGCCGCTGTTTAAATTGTGCTACAGGATAGTTTTGCAAGTCCATACACAAAAGCAGAATTTAAAAAAAATACATTACAAAGCTCCAGATATGGTCCTAGAAACATTAAGTTGTATCAAGATTTGGAGAGACGGGCGGAGGGCTCTCACACTCCAAACCCTTGGGTTTTAATAGTCAGGGATGTAGTTACTGTGCTCAGGCGGCGGAAGCAAATGGCTAAAACTATGAGAGCATTATCAACCATCTGTCGGGTTTGTCATTTTCATTTTTTTTATTTGCCGATATGTCTTTTTTGTCGATAAGCTTAGAGGAAAACGACAAATAAAAATCAAGTTATCGCGGTAATAGCCCTAGCCATGCAAACGAAGCTTTTTTTCCCAGCCGATCATTGGCCAACGGTGCGTCTCGCATATCACTCTGTCTACTAGTACTTTAAAGATGCAAGTCATCCTGTACATCGGTCACGTAAGGTTACAAGATCATTCCCCCAACATAATTCATTTCGAATTGACAGAAACTATAATTAGTTATTGTCAGGTAAGCTTGTGTAGAGGTATAAACTGGTCATATGATAATTATTTTGTGTGATGGACTAGTCTCTTCAAAGTCTGGGCAAAATGAAATAATGAAAATTGGAATTTATTTATCAAGTGTGTAACCAAGATGTAAATGTCACAAGTCCAATCACAGTTTTTGTACAAATCAGCAGCACACTAAATATAGTCAAACACATTTATGAAAGTACTCAATTATGCCGATACTATTATACTGAACAAATTCGCCGCCATTTATTAAATGGTACATATATGCAACGGGTCACCTTGGTTCAATGCCCAGTGGGGCTTGAACCTATGCCCCATGAAAAATTTAAGTCAAAGTATGTTCATTGTAGGAATTAAATACTCTAAAAAAAGGAATAACACTATTATACTGGTCATACTTTAATACGAACCATACTTTAATAACAACATATCTTTAAAACATAATATGAATTTGTATAAGTTTCTGAAGTTATTCTGGAAAAACAACAACAACAAAAGAAAACTACAAAAACAACAACAAAACAAAACAATATCTTCAATAGGAGAAGGAAAATATTATGCTTGTATAGCATCGTAGAATATGCACTGTACCGATATTTATACAAGGTGGAAGCATAGAAATGCAGGTAAGTATCTATTAAATTGAGGAAATACTAGTCACATAGAGAACCGTTTTCTTGAACCAAGAGGATATACTGTGAAGTGCTCCCAACTAAAAGCGGCGTATACTATTCAAATTTTGTAAAAGGTTACTTGTTTCGGTTAAAGACCTTAGTTCACCCGTGGCTCTTCATATGATTTTTTAAAACATATTTTCATGAAGTGCTCTACTATGTGACAGTCCAATGGTCATAAAAGAAACAGGAATGCGTTCAGCAATCTACAATAATGGCGCCAAGAACATTGTTTTTGTTATTAATGATATGCAAATAAAAGTCATACGTATGTGCAATTAACCTTTATGTGAGTGTTCTATTAATGGTCTATACGGTTTTATCCTGTAACCCACGCAACTGGACTGGTCACCTCCCTTATAACTGTAGAAAACTGATTGATCTTCATCTATATATAACACAAAAGAATAATTTATTTTGTAAATATACAACGCAGTTTGTCATTTGATGAAATATTATTCATTATGCATGCACAAATGCATTGGTTGCATTTATATAAACTCACGAATTACTTTTCCTTATTCAGTGAGAATGAAAACAGAATGGAACAAAAAAGTAAAAGACAATTTAAACGCTTTGTAAAGGATGAACTTGGAATTGTTAGGATATCAAATGAAATTTTTGTATCCCATTTTATTAACGTG
Source organism: Mercenaria mercenaria (assembly GCF_021730395.1). Lineage (NCBI taxonomy): Eukaryota > Metazoa > Mollusca > Bivalvia > Venerida > Veneridae > Mercenaria > Mercenaria mercenaria. The sequence continues at coordinate 27,377,923 of NC_069369.1, forward strand.
AACTTTTCATCATGCTGTTTGCAGTGGGGTGTTTTTACTTTACGAATAAAATATGAAAGAAATAAACAACAAACTTACACTACATTATAATTTGTTATACTGTAACGTTATTCAGACAAAAAAAGTATTTATCACAGTAACAATCAGTTAAGATTAGTATAATATGAATAATTCCGAATTATTATTCTTCTTTGGTAGCGTTATAGTTTTTGTCAAATCCATAGTCATCGGATAAGAAATGATCTGTCAATGAAAACCTGTTTACTTCGTTCAGCTTAAATTCAGACTTACATAGTTGTTCATTCGAATGACTGAGTTTCAGACTTAACTCAGATGTTATCAAGACCATTATTTTGATAAATGTCTGTTCAGGAATGTGGGCTCTATATGATACTTTCAAGTTAAATGATGAGGAAGTACTAAGATTTACAATGAATGAAACACAACAACCATCATTTTATCCCGCCTAGGGGCGTGAAACCCACACTTTAAAAGGAATAATAAAAATATAACAAAGTGTTATATGTTGACGATTATTTTATTTTATATACGTTGGTGTTTTTACTTAGAGGGTATTGTTGTTTTTGTTGTTTTCTTCACCTCCTCCTTAGGAGAACAGCTTATAAATACACAGTAATGAATATTGACTAAACAGTTCACTACTATAAACATCTTTACCACTATATACAGTCATACACTGATCAACTTGTACTTTGGAAGGACAAACAGTCATTGTTGTGCATCAGCTACCTCTCAAGAAAGACCATTTTGCTAAAGAGTCACTTTGGTTCAAAGGCCAGTTTTTACCTTACTGTAAGGTGACATTTGTAAAAATTTTGACTATAATTATACATATCAAACATTAAACACATACATACTTAAAAAATAATCAAAGTAAATAAACTAAAAATATAAGACACTGTTAATGGACGTTTGTTCCAGACGTACTGTGTAATAAGTTTGGTGTTGATTACAAAAAAAAGGAACGGGCATAGCCATGCCTACATTAAGATGACAGGGCCTTGTACTTGCAGAGTGAGTTACAAACTTAATACATAGAACAACGACATATTAACAACACGTTACACAACATACAACAATTCTTAACAAAGGCACAACAATCCTTATAAAATGCTTATACAGAAGTAGTAGTATAAAACTTACTAATATACATACCAATAAATGTAACACAATAAAGTGGGTTTAAAAATTAGCATAAATTAAATTTACATGCATGTAAAAAACAATATCCGGAATTTCGGTTGGAATAAAAGATCCATACACCCTATCGTATGTAACAAATGTGGCAAATAACAATGCCTACAATAAAACAAATCAATATTTAAAATAAAAATAAAAAATAAATTATTACAGACGAAAAAGGTAACCTTCGTTCTGGCGCATTCATCAAACTGGAAAAGAAAGGAATTTTGCACGTGATGTCCAACACAAATTGCTTTCTTTTCTGCTTTTTGATTTCTTTCCTGCTTCTTTTTTTCTGGTGAAGCTTATTTTTCTCGTTTGTGTTGTTAAATCTGATGCCATTATTATGGGCCAGATCCGACATTAAAAATAAAAAATTTGAAATTTTGCAAATCGAATGTAAAAAAACGTCATTTACGATATACACTGCACCACATATACTCCGCGCCCATGGGCGCGGAGAATTGCTGCTAGCTTGTAGCAGTATTTGAACAGTTATTCACATTTGTACAACCAAGCTCTTCTTCCAAAGATTCTTAAAGATTTTGTAGAATGTCTCCCCCACCCCGTACTTTGTTTCAAATTTGCTATATTTTGTGTTCGTTTGGGTTCGTGGTGTCCATTCCATTTTACCGTTATAATAGAATTCCGCTGAAGTCGGTACTGGGGTGCATGAAAGGTGATGCACATTTCATTAGGTTTCAACAAGACTCAATCAAACTGAATCTGCTACTGTTTTACTTAGTTGCATTCTGTACTTCCAAAAGGTTTTCTTGAAGATTGTGTTTACATAAACCATTTGAGGCTGGGCGCATGCGATGTACCCGCATTAGCACAGTGCCATCGCCCATAAGTACCAAATCAAATCTGATGACTATTCTACTCACTACGGGGAATCACATGATCAAAAATAATCTATAAACCAAAATATATTTATGAATAATATGGGATAATATTAAAGTAACTTTTGCTGTAAATCTAAAATATAGCCTATCATATGGCAGTATAGATGTATCCTAAAACTATATAGATTTCAGTCACAGTCACTATCTGATTATCTGGAACACTTCAAGACACTGAGACTTAGTATTTTCCGTAGTGTCTGTAATCACAGAATATCTATCATTATTGTCAAATACATAATAATTTAACTGTTTTCATTAGTCATATGTTAGGGTATGTTTAAACTTTATATCTTATCACTGTAAGAAATTTATTAATGTTCTTCAAAACACAGCTTTGGTAGAGATTATTTTAATCATGTGATTCCCACCAGTGCTACTGATAATACGAAAAATAATCAAAGATTTGTACGACTGCATTCAACGCTTCATACAGAAGAAACCTTTAAACATCATAAAAACAATTTGTCATTCATATAATTATAAATGTATGTGTTTTTTTCTGCGTAATTCATAACAACGTTTGACTGACAAGGCTAATTGTAAACTAATTAGTATATTGTAAAATATAGCTGTCAGTCATGACGTGACTGACGGCTATCACAAATTTATTTGTTCTTATATTTTGTATAATTGTGCCTTTTTGACAATTTATCCGAATGACAGGGTTATATGTCTCCGCATAGTTAACTAAGAGTGAATATTTTGTAAACATTGTCATATATTTTGTATGAATAATACCAATGTATATTCTGAATCATGTAATCATTTACCACGGCTTTTGTCTTTTTTTATTGTTTTCGCTTTTGTCTCACTGATAGGATACTGAATGACTACCATTTTAATTTTATATGAAATCAATAAACTCATAATTATTATGTGCTTCTCATGCTGAAAGTAACACTCGGTCTTAGATACATTTCTAATTGTCTAAAGCAATCTTAATCATGACGGATTCTTTCGCCGCAAACCCTTGTTTCTTTGTCTTTTTATGCGGAGAAGTTGGCAGCCACTTGCGAAAAACAGGTTAAAACTGGTACGGAATCAAGGAACACTGTTTAGGTCAATACTGTCCGCTGTTATATGACTATATGTTGGTAACGGCTCTAGACCAAAAATAACAACAGCATCAGTTTTGCGCGTATGTAAATGGCGTTATGATATGGCGGTAGACCATTCCGTGTAAATGTACCATAACGTTCTGACAACGTGGGCCTCCTTCTTTTACTCGAAACATTAAGGAGAGGCCTATCTAACATTCATTTACGAGCTAGGTTGAAAAACTGGTTCTTTCCTGTATTTTGTCCCTTTGTGATTCGAGATCGGTGTAGATAAATAAAGATTTTCAACAGTTTTCATGAAATATTTTATTGTCTTCGCTGATATACTTCAGTCCTTATAATATTGTGAATTCAGAGGAAATAAACGAGAATTACACCTTACATAATACATATTTCCGATGGTCACCATTAATCATTTAAAATGTCAAACAATTAATTTCTAATGTAAAATAATAAAATTTATTTTTAATGTAAAAATAATAATCATATGCACTGTTGCGAACATTTTGTAAATATGCAACCATATATAACATCCTACCGCGTAAATACAATAATTACCTTCTTTGTCCTATCGGCGCGCTTATTTGTTCATCTGGCTTGTTAGCACCCTTCTAATGCACTAACACGCATGAAAGAACAAATCAACGCGTCGGTAAACAAATATGGTATTTGTCGTATTGGTGCGCTAGTTCATTGTTTTGGTGTGTTGGCATCTTCAAACCCGCTGAAACGCCATAAAGAAATGACAGAGAACAGTTACTACATATAAGTGATCTTATGGATCAGACAGAATATTTTAGAATACACGTGTTCTCCTCAAAGTCTGATAGAACTTACGTCAGTCACGTCATTGGATGTTGCTTGATAATCATATCCTCTTTGTGTCATGTCGTTTTGACTTTCCGTATTATGACAACAAGAACAACAATTTACTTCAATTTTCTTATTGAAAGCTGGTGAAACAGGGATGTATGTACAGCAGTGTATACGCCTGAGATATTTTGTAACAAACGGGTACTCATACATTTTTACAGAAGCATTGGGATCTGTACCATCCGAGGTGAGCAACAGACTTTTACGCCATGCAATTATTCCCCTTTCTTCATCTGTGCCTGAAAAAACAACACATTTGTTTAATCATTAGATATAATGTTAAAAATTAAAATATACATTCAGGTGTTGTACAATCTATAGCAAAAATAGGCAAAAATTTAACATTTTCAATAAAAAAACAAACACACATATATATCCTTCTAAAGTGTTAATAGTTATAAAAAAGCAAAATAAACTTTTACGACAGGAAAAAAGAAGGTCTAGGTGTTGGAGATAAAGATTGATAAAAAAGAGTTTAAACTGAATTTTATAGAAAACAATACTGTATGTGTACTGTATACCAATAGTTTACTTCCACCACCCCCGCCCTCCCGCTTTAATATTGAATTATTTTATATCGAAAATGCCCTTATCATACCCTTTTAAAGGACCAAATGTAATACTTCTGCTAGGTCTTTTTTCCTTTCGTAAGTAACTATTTCTGATTTACAAAAGATAATAGGTAGGAAGCACAGAGCACCAAAAACACAGCATCAGAGCCACGCATTTGCAAAGTAGGCCCACAACAAAATGAAGCTGTAACGGAAAAATATTACAGATGGGTTGCTTCAAAAATCCAACAAGTACAACACTATTATAGGTATGATTTAGAATATTTGACCAGTGTCTCGGGTAATCATTCTGAAATAGTGTGCATCACTACTGCTTTGGCTTATTTCTCTATTCAAATCTTACTCTACTGGGTGAAATAATTTGTTTGTGTTAGCAAAGCAGAAACAGGAAAACATGATATAATATATACCAGGGACAGTATTATCCAAAAAGAAACCGACAAATCCACCGACAAACATAGCAGTTCCAAGTAACACTTTTCTGACTTGGTCTAATTCAACATTTCCTGCAAAATAAAATTTTGTTTGATTTATCGTTATTTTTTTTCTTGTTATAGCATAACAGATAATCTTATATTTTAGATCAAGGTTGAAAAGAATTCTCATCAAATTAACGAAAATAGAAATCTACGTAAGAATTGAACTGGTTCCGAAATATACCAAATCATGTATATTGTAACTTGTACCTGTCTTTATTAATGACGCATTTGCAGGATTGTTGATATATTTCGGAATCATCAAACCAAGTATAAGGGATGTCCCTAAAATTGTCAGATTTCTTGTTGAATCCAAGTCTGTAAATTTAAGTGTTGATACCATGCCAAACAACAATGTTAGTGTTCCTCCGATAACGGGATCTGGAATTATCGTCAGAACTGCCCCAAATTTTCCAACCACACCACAGATCACCAGTATTAGTCCCGCTGTGAGAAAAACAGCTCTACTTGCAACCTTTTAACACAAGAAAAAAATTGTCGAGTTTCAAGTTGGCAAGGCAAATTCGAATCTAAGCGTGCGTCTTATAAATGACATTGATGAAAAATATCCAAATTATGAATGTCTTCAAACATCATAAGCTGGTGATATTTAAAACATAAAGTTCACTATAACATACTATTTGTTTCAAAATAATAAAATAGAAATCGAAACTTTTTGCTCTTAGGGTAAGGCTTCATATTGTGTAGCAAACATTTTTGACTTTTGAGATTTGTATACCTTAGTTATGCCAATAGCACCGATATTTTGGCTGTAGGAAGTAGTACCATGTCCCGCGCCTACCATTCCAGATACAATACTGGACAAACCTTCCATGGCTATACCTCGATTAATGGCATGTGGAGGCGGTGGTGGCGCACCGGATATACGTGCTGCGGCGTAGTAATCACCGACTGATTCTATAATAGAGGATATAGTGACTGCCAGAAAAGCCACATAACCAGCTGCACTCACTGTTGGTACACCAAACTGAACTGAAAATACATACATAATGTTCATTAAATATGATGTGTACATAAGGATGAATAAGCGTTATACATATTCGTTATTTAGAGGGAGAATCAATTTCCCTTACATAATATGTCTTAAATAATCTGAGAATATCACACAGACTTGTCCAAAAGTGTACAATTGTTTTCTGTATATTCTGAAAGAGCTGTGTTCACAAGAAACAGTGTAAACGGAATCCTTCCATTTATATTAATTGCACATGAAAGTTTTATACTGTGATTATTTGAAATACAATTGGATACTTTTTAAAAAAATTGAGTAATAGGCTGCAAACATTTGTATAAATCTTAGATACTAACATGGATATGGCCAGTAGAACCAAGGTGCTTTCTCTATAACGTCCAATCTTGAGTCAGTCCGAGCCATGTAACTTGGTAATGTAGAGTTGTTCGGGAACACATCCGTAACGGTAAGAATGTAGCAAAACAACCAGCTTATACAAACACCTAGTATCACCTGTAAATAATTCAATCTTTATGTACAAACAATGAGTTCGACAGCTGAGCGCTATATAAATTACTCTATGTAAAAATAATTTATGATTTTCTCCAATTCTGTTCTTAAGTGTGTGTGTTTATGCCCAGATAATACTTTGAAACTGCTTGAGGGAATTTAAAGAAACTTGCTTTATTGAATGTTTGGCATCAATAGGAGAAAGTACCACGCACAAGAACAATAATACTCTACCCAGTTTTTAATTATCTCGATGTATGTACTTCTTTATCAAAACAAATACTTATGCAAAGGACTGATTAAAAAATGGGCACGAATAGGATGCAATGAGAAGAAGAGCAGAGTGAAAGAGCTACAATCCCAAGATTTATAAGTTTTACCATTTCCTCTTTAAATCCACTCGTTTTGTCAAGCAATAATCTTGAAGCTACCACATGGCGTTTTATGCTCTTGTCAATATATGGCAACGACCGGGAACGGAGAGGAAAAGAACTTTAACTTAATGTTTAATTAATTACTGAATACTCTCCTCTTTTACTACAAAACTCAGCGGCAGAGATATGGTTACCTGTTTCTTGTTAAAATCTCCAGATAGTAAAAAAAGCCATTGTTTCACCAAGCAAAATAACAAGCTCAAATTTCAGTGATATCATACTCGTTACTTTCGTAAGCAATAAATATATTAGTTCACAGTTATACACGGGTGCTAGATACCTCTGAGCCCGTATTCATCAAATTTTGTAAGACATTTTCCGGAACTGTACGAGAATGTTTGTATTGTAATTGTTTGTAATTGTAGAATAAGTATATTGTAAACTCGTTTAGTGAAATACGTAAAATTAAAAGTTCGACAACATTTATAATTTATAAAGATTCTGTCAAATAAAATAGAAAAGATCGAAAATTCAAACTTCTTTGAACATTCCAGTTTCAAATACACCCCCGTATTGTTTAAGATTTGAATGCCTTGGCAATATTAAAATGTCAAGAACATTAGTTCCTCAAAATATACAAGTACATATTTAATAATGAGTCGTAATAAACATGACATTAACTGGTTCAATCGTCCAGGACCATCATAGTATCGTAGCTTTGACACCAGCAGTGATATCATGTAAGTAAGCCGTAAAGAAGAGATGAATAATTTTAACATTGCTTACAGGAAATAGTTGAAACAATGGATATCTAACTACATGACATTTTCTTTCTCTTGTCCACGCCGGAAAGGGCAGTTTTACTCCTCCAAGGTACAGAGAGAATATCAATGTAAGGCTCATCGACCTGGAACAATGTCACAGCAGACATGGTAGAAAGTTTCAATAGTTACTGTGATGTTGTTAAAACGTATATGTATTACGAATATGGTGGAAAATGCTTTTAAATAACATGCATTCACTGTACTCGTTTTTTTCACGTGTTTTGTTTCTTAAATATCTCAGCAAATCTTCAGAGGTTTCACATATTCTGAAGTATTTATTCATTATATGCATTTTCACTTTTAAAGTGACTAACAATTAAAAAGGATATTTTGACACTAAAGTGCTAAGAAAAAATGGAATGCTAAACGTCCCACGAAATTCATAAAAAGGTATCACATACAAAAATGCAATGCCCCATTGAAACTCATTAAATTGAATAGCGACATCGGTTAGTGATAGTCCTATCAATGAAATGGTTGGCGCGATAGTCAGGGGACCGATGAACTGGATCAAGACACCCAGCATCCCAGTACAGCCCAGCACCAGTTGTGTAATAGAAGCAACAATCAGATTTCCCTGAATCTGTAACAAGAAAGAATACAGTTTATGTATATGAAAATCGCACATACGTCTTTTGAATTACTGAACCCGCCCGCTTAGCTTAATAAAGTGAGCGTAGATCTACGGATCGCAGGGTCGTGAGTTCGATCCCCGGGCGAGGCACTGGTTCCCGTGACGATGTGATAAAAAGACATTGTGCCTGAAATTGTTCGTCCTCCATCTCTGCTTCATACATGTGAGTAAGTTGGCAGTTACTTGCGGAGAACAGGTTTGTTCTGGTACAGAATCCAGGAAGCCTGGTTAGGTTAACTGCCCGCCATTAAATAACTGAAATACTGTTTAAAAACAGCGTTATACCCAGAACAAAAACCAATCTGAATTACTGTATACAATTCAGTTTAACGTTAACGTTTGTTTACTATTGCTCTATAATCTTTTTAAAATAAAATTGCTTTATTACTAGATCAAAAAAGTCGATATATGGCGAGGTAAATCATTACTTAATTGGAGGCATTTAACCCATTTCAATAAAAGACGTGACAATATGAACACTTCCGCAAGCGTGAACCTGTGAGCTGACATTAACTTAATCTATATTGTAACTAGTTAAAAAATCCACAACAGAATAACTGTATTCTTTTTGTGTTTCCACGATGGTAATTATGTGAAATTTGCATTTAGAAATTGAGAAATACAGGTATCTAGTTACATATTAACAGTGGTATATATATCGCCAATACAATTTGTTTGCTGGATTAATGTAGCAGTATATATAGTACTTGTTTCATTTAGGTAAGTTTAGATCACACGTCGTATCTATAGTGTAAGATACATGAAGCTATTTATCTGTGTTCTTAAAACTTTAAAAGAGATTGACTGAATAAGTTAACAGATAATGTTGTGAAGACACATTAATTCAGGAAGGGTTTTAGCTTTATGCGGGAGGTGGTGGGGGAGGAGGGGGGAGTAGATAACTAGGTTGTAGTGGGTCTTTAAGCATGGGTAGGATTATGGATGAAAATGCTGCTGATATTACCTCTCTCATTCTGCTTTGCCATATTTCGTCAATGTCCATTACCTGAGCTGTCCCATTTAGTGACCTGTCGTCTTCCAATAAACAAAAAGTACATATTTCAATTTCTTTTAAGAATTACATGTACTCGGATTTAATAATTTAATACTTCTTCTGTATTTAAGAAAGTTCAAACAAAAATCACCACGATGTTAGTATAATTCATTATATCTTTACATTACAGATTAGTTGGTTTCGTTAACTTAGAACTTACTTTTAAGTTTATACAGGTTATATAGATGGACATTTTTTATTTTGAATTTAGTGAATCAAATAGGGTAAGTTTCATTCCAGATAGACATGGGAATGAGAGGTTGTACAATGTTAAAACTGAAATAAAACTGTTTTCTTATTTGAATTTTACATAAGCTGTTTACGTTTGTCTTGGGACTGGCTTGGATGGCATCTCCGTCCCACCAACGAGGAGTGTGCCGCACTGCACTTGCCAAAACAATGCTACCACCTCTGCAAAACTGCTAGTATGTAAACATTCAAATATATCTAGGAGTGTAATTAGAAACATATCTTTGCATCGGCTGAATAAACAAAGGGGAAGCAATTCAAATCAAAGCGAAGCATACCAGTTTCCGGACACCGCCATTTATCTAGTGTCATCATCGCTACAATAGGGGCAATGAAGACGTGAGATCCTCCTTGTACAATTCCAAGTCTACAAAAGTATACGTGTCAATTAAAAAAATTATATAAGACAATTAAAGCAATAATAAAACTTATATATTTATATTTAAACTTATATATGGCAATAATTTCAAGCAATGATATTTAGATAAACTATCTCTGGAATAAATGAATACTTCTCCGAAACTATTCCGCTATTTATGTATTACCCTGATGAAGCCTTTCGGCGAAACGTCGGTATATTAAAATTGTAATAGTTTTTCGTGTTTATTGGTTTTTTCTACTATACTTCTCCGAAACAGCATCTGTATTATGTTAAGAGATAAAAGAGTCCAGCGGACAAAAAAGTGTGTATTTTCGATATTTGCTGTATGAAAACTATGAATACATGCGAAATAAGAAAACATCTGCAGAAATATACTTTAAAGGAAAAATACAAATAGGCCCTACATGAAGATATTACATCTGTAAATTAACCAATGCCAAGGTTGTATTCAAAAACTGGTATCCAAACACCGAACTCTGGTTTCATGATAAAAATTATATAATCCGTCCAAACCCCGAAGCCTGTTTCCATGATAAAAATGATGTAACCGATCCAAAGTTTCATGATAAAAATGATATAACCGATCGAAACCCCGAAACCTTGTTCCATGATAAAGATGATATAACCAATCCAAACACCACCGAGCATGGTTCCATGATAAAAATGTCATAACCGATCCAAACACCGATTCTGGTTCCATGATAAAAATGGTATAACCGATCCAAAACCTGAGCAATGGTTTCATGATAATGATATTACCGATCGAACCGAAAGTTTCATGATAAAAACGATATAACCAATCCAAACACCGAACAATGGTTCCATGATAAAAATGATATGACCGATCCAAAACCTAAACAACGGTTCCATGATAAAAATGATATAACCGATCCAAAGCCTGAACAATGGTTCCATGATAAAAATGTTATAACCGAAGAATGTGTGCAGTTGTAACGAGACAAAATTTTGTCGGTTGATGAAACAAAGCAATCAGCAACGCAGGCAATACTATTCGAACCACTGTACAAAGGAAGGCAACAGGCATATAAAAATCTAGAAGACAGTAGGATATTATTTTACTAATGTCCATTGTAAACCATGTGATATAAAATTAGAATTTCTGTAATTTTTCTACCGTATTCCAAATAGTGTCTGAAGAATCGTCGCGATTCCACACATGAACATTGTTATACTTAGCAAGGTCGATGTCACCTCACTGTCCTTAGCACATATAAGTCCTGACAGTATAAACGGTATGGACAGTGTTCCTCCAATACACATGATGGCTTGCTGAAAAGGGAGAATACAATAAAACAGGCCAACTCTACAGTCTACACTTACTGAATGGTTTGCCGGATAATTGTCAAAATATTTTGACTATTTTATGGTAGGCCATTCAATAACTGATTTTTCACATGACAGCAGGAATCACATTTCACATATATATTTTATAAGCTTTGAAATAGCCCATCAAACGTGTTGAATATAATGTGGACAAAGCTATGGAAGTATGGACCGCGATTTATATCGGGAGGCGTGAACAAATGAACTAATAATACACTAACAATTTATACTTGGCATGTTGATAATACTTCAAAAGAAAACAAACGAGAATGTGTTCATCCTGTTTTATAAAGTATTTACATATTGTTCATTTGATAAAGTCCAACACGAGTTACGTTGTCAAAGGTTATTCTAAAGTTAACACATACTTCTAGTAAACTGTATGTGACGTTAAAACGCTTCTTAATTTTTTAAAAGGTTAGTTTATCCTAGCTTTGATACATTAAGAAAAGTGTATTAAACCTATACGTTTTCTTAAAGATATTTAAATCCCAGAATCGATTTTAGTTCTTATCCTGCATTTCTGATGAATTTAGGCTAAATGCATATAATTGATCTTAAACAAATATAATTTTACAATAAGTCTTATGTTAATATCACTTCTTTGGCAAAGTTTGTTTGTCTTATTTATATTTATGCTAAAATAACCCTATCTTGGTTGGGCAACAATAGTTGAAAAAATCAAATTTTAAAGAAACCTTCACTGAATATCTTACATACATTATGCACTCAATCAACACAAATAAGTGTTTATGATCAGTTTTGCAAGTCATCTACCTGACAATAATCTGATTAACCCCCTTCAAACTTTATTCATGCGCATCATTATTTTTCACATGAAACTTAATTTAAGGCAAACTTGCACGTATTGTATGTATGCATGCTTACAACGACGTTAACTACAACTAAGTGGTTACCTGTAGGGCAAACAGAATGCACAAAGGCAGTGATGGCACATCTTCTACTCCATATAGGACATATCGTGTTTTCACACTCAATTCCGAATTGCCTTTGTTCTCTTTGGCTTCACTGATTTCCATCATTTATCTCTGAAACAAGACTGATTAGATGCAAAAGTGTTCCGTAATGCTATCATATGAGACGGAGAAAATAGACTTTAATAATCCTTTTAAATCATGTCCAGGAAGGAAAAAAAACAGATATATTTGTTATCACATGCTTTTTGTAAAATCAGATTCAAGAATTAAGAGCAAAAAATCTAATCCACAACCTAACACCATTAATTGTTTGAATACGTACATGACAATACCTAGCTCCATCCAATATCAAATATTATTTTAAGCTATATTTAGCAAACAAAACGCGTTTAATGATATACCTGAGATATTTTCATAAATATATTTAATATAAAATGCAAGTACAGGTAGATATATGCTAAACAGTTGTATACGATTGGACGTATTCACCGCACTCGTAAACAAATACAATACAAATAGCCTTATCTGTACGGCTTGCTATGGTGGATGAGTTCTGCCATTCCGTGTTTTCGGGACAAAGACACGAGAACACCAAACGAAGAAAATATTTAGAAATCTTATCGGTCTATTTCTTTGCCATACATTGTCAGATTCTGAACTAACTAGGCACAAAAACCATCAAGCCGACGTTTAGATTCCTAGCACAAAGGGCAAGGTCACACTTACAAGTCAAAGATTTTCTGTCATTTCTGTAGCTCAATCTATCACTTTGCAAGTATGTATCGCTGTTCAAATTACATTGTACAGAAATTCACCATTCTGAGACAATATATAGATCCGTAGCCCAACGGTCAAGGTCACACCTAGAGGTCAATGAATTGCTAAATATTTCTTGCTCCATCTGCAGCTTTTTGGTGCATTAAAGGACATTTAAATTATTTGGCACAATCATTCGCCATTAAAACAATGCTAAATGAAAGATTTTCCCCAAAGCTCCGATGCCAGTGTTACAGTTAGAGGTCAACGACTTGATGCATTTTTTTCTTGTCCTGTCTATATGCATAGAAAGATTTTCAGATAACAAGGCACAAACATTCTGCAAAGACGATTTGTCAAGTATAAGAATCGAACCCTAGTTGAAAATTTAAGGTCACATGTAAAGGTCGAGCATAAGATATTTTTTCTTGTCAGATTCTAATTTGCTATTATAAGGCGACGTGTCCTTTGCAATTTCAAAGCTCAAGGTCTTAGTAATGGTTCGGTCAAAATGTTCCGTTGTCAAGTGACACTACTCAAAGGACACAAACTTGTCCCAACATCACGAAGTGAAAGAAAGATCATATAAGCTGCTGTGTGCTACGCAATGAGTATAATTTGTTTACTTTATTTTATGGGCATTTGGATGAGTCATTTGATTTGAAAACATGATTATGTCATATACTGTAATGTAACAGACAAAAGATTAAGAGAGGTAATTTTAATGTTCCCTACACAAACATACAAAAATGATCCGTTTAGAAGCTTCTCTTTTTAGTATAAATCCATTGCCTTAATCCATAGCCCTAATAATAATTATTGCCTGTATAACAGTTAATATCTATGTTATATAAGATACCTCATGGGTCTCAAAATGTGAATAACTTTTACCTACATGATATACATAAATTCAGTTTATTTGTTTATGTTAAGTTTAGTAATATGATATTTTAACGAATAAAATAAATTAATTTGCCCTATGAATGATCTTTTTAACCATTTCTCCTTTAAGGACCTCATATCATTTTTCCCGAGCCATGTATTTTGAATGTCTATAAAATGTAATTGAATAAATTTTGTGCCAAAGGTTATATTTGATCAAGGTCATGAATTAACCTTTTGGAAATAGTTCTAGATATATTTGATTGAAATAAATAAAACGTAGTTCCTCTTTTAGGCCTCTTATTTGGCTGATTCAAACCAACAAATCGTATATGTAATCTTTTCCTGATTCAGTGTATTTTGTAATAGTTAAATATACAAACATTGATGCTTTCTTCATAAGAAATCTCTTTTCACTCTCAGCTTTAAAATTCAACATACAGTAAATATCTGATTACTTTCCATTTTAGTATGTATCTTGAGAAATAGGAGTATTTTGGGGTAAACTTTGTACCAAATGGTTGTCGGTCCATGTCAGTAATATGTTATCCATGTTTAGATAATATAAAACATTACTATATAGATAAATTTCAATTTAAAGGAAAAACTTTTTTCAAGACATTTTTATCTCCCTTTTTAAAATTAATTTAAAAGGAGGATCCATGTCTCCTCCACTTGTAGGATTTGGGATCCCTTAAAGTAATTTCATGCAAAATTTGGTGCTTTCTTCACATACAGGAACATCTTTGCCATTTTTTGTTCCATATCTTAGTTCGCTATGAATATTCGTTGAAACCTGGATACTTATCAATTTTGTTTAGTGTACACTTATTGAAAGGTTTGTCGGGAATTGCTAATAGTATTTGCCCGAAATCCGAGGAGATATCATCATACTGTCGTTTTCCTTTCCTGTGAACACTACTTTTTTAAGACATGAAACCACTTTAATATAATATTTTAACAGCCTTAAAATCTCAAGTCCAAAAAATTATCGTAAAGATAGAACATGTCTAAATATATACCAAAATATTTCTTCTAGAGAAGGACAAGTTAATTTTTGGTCGATTTTGATCAATATATTTTTTAATTTTTTCAAACTGCCAAAACTTTTGTCCATGCGCATGTTAACCTTTCATGTGAAACTCAGTTAATGAACATTATATTTATGCATGTTACAGGTCTAGTGGTCTACGTTTAACAAATAATGTAAGTGGTTACCTTTAAGCCAAACAGGAAGCACAAAGGCAGTGATGGCACATCTTCTACTCCATATAGGACATATCGTGTTTTCACACTCGATTTCGGGTTTTCTTGTTTTTCTTTGGTTTCACTGATTCCATTATTTATTCCTGATAAAATTGATTGGATATGAACGTGCTCTATATCCCATCTAATATTGTTTAATTAACTTTTAAAGCATGTAGATTATTATTCAAAAATGAATATAATATATTGGTTATCCTGTTTTCTTACCTTCACGGAAAAATTCCAAATTTCAATCTAAATTTCAACCGTTAATTTTTAAATCATGTTCATATTATTAACATATCCAGACTGCATTCAGTTTCATTAATCTGTATCTAGATGTAACCGGATAACCGCATTGATGTCATAAATATATTAAATAACATACAAATAGGATAGTTTAGGTTGCAAACGAATGCCATATACATGTATATATGTACGTATTCATCGGACGAGAGGCTTTGCGACCAGCATGGATCCAGATGACAAGGAACTTCTTATGTTCAAGTCATATTACAAGCCGAAAGACTTCCTGCGGCCAGAAGTTATACAGACCAGAAACTGTTATTGATATTTGTGTGACCATAGTCTAAAAAGTAACTTATGGGTGAATAGCGAGGTTGTTTTTTATCATACCATTACGCTTTAATGTAGGAAATATTACTCCATTCTACATGTTGTACAAGTAGATCTATGAAATATGTATTTCCAAAGAAGAATAAAATACACAGAATCGCAACAGGAGATAATCTATTTTTAACCTAATCTAAATTTATTTTTATAGCTCTTTGGTATTTCTTAATTCTGAAAGTCATTGTTTTGAGCAAAAATAACTATATTTCCCTTTCATGTATAACATAGCTTTTAGCTCAACTGGTCACATTCCTTGACTACTGAAACACTTTACTAGAGCTATCACAAATGTGACTCATGCCTTCACCTGGACGTCTTTGACATATATAGCAAAACAACACAGAACCATAAACTAGGAAATTAAAGAGCATTTAAAAAATCTCATATGTTCAACTAAGTATTAATATTGATCATTGCTGAAAGTTTGAATAAATTATATGAAATAATGAATGAGGAATTCAGATCACAAGCATTTCTCTATATATCATAAAGCTTGCCAGCTATATTGCGAAAACGGCGTTCCATTAAAGCGATAAACCAATCACATATCGGTAAAAAAATCACGTGATATCACCCATTCCCCATGTGCTACACTACTTGTTGCATTCCAATATACCTGCGGCCTTCAGGCCGCAGGTAATTATGAATAAAGTTCTGTTCTGTTCTGTTCATCACTCTAGTAAGTTAATACCAACGCCCGTATTGTTCAACGTTTAAACTTTGACTTTAAAGATGTTTTTCACAATTATTCCTAGCGGAGAGATTTTTTTGTAACTTTGCATATTTATAGATTGATGTATAGCAAGTTAAAATAAAAAATAAAAATTGTAGGTACCCGTGCTTCTTTTTTCAATATTCAAAGTTTATTAAGAACACCAAATCGGTATTTTTGTCTGAAGAAACAGTACATACATGTCATAATAAAACTACTGCAAACAATTATTTATTCGAAGTATCATTCTAATGTTACTGTTTATGCATCCGAATTTATAACACCACTTTAACTATGCATAAAATATCAACATGTAGATATATTAACTCAGAAAAATTACTCTTGACAGATGTTGAAACTATCTGATACTGAGAAAAACACGAAGTATTTCTTAATGATATAAAAAATCAAGCGGACAGAATTTTTCCATATTTTATATTATGTAAGCTAAAACTAAGACAAAAAAATCTAAACCAAAAAAATAATATCAACCCGTGCTTGTTTTCAAGAAAAATTAAAAAATATTCACTCCACCCACAAAAGTATTTTTTCATTACCCCACCCACCTAAAAATTATGAACATTTTTTTTCTTACAAAACAAATTGCACAATGTTATTATCAGTTCCTTAACCAATATTCTTACTCACATGCGGAATAATGCTCTTTTAAGGTTGCATGCCTCTAGGTCAAATACTTTTTGAGATACGTGCTACACAAGCTTTCACATCCCATTTACGTATATATTTGACCACGTCAAGGGACATAAATCTGTTTTTATTGAGTGAAACCTCAAATAAAAGCACTGGTGCACAACTTCGCATGCTGAATTTAATTCTTGTATGGTTTCATGACTCTTGGCGCATATAATTTTGAGGTACGTGCGACAAAAATGTTTAGACCCTTTATGTACAATTTGACTATCAAGGGCCATAACTCTGGTCTTACTAGGTGAAAAACGAGATGGGGCACAAAAAGTATAACAACATTTTTAGGAAGTCACATTTAAACTTGAAGGAGATATATCTACGTTAAAATTTTCTGGAATTTTATTTGACTTGGAGTCGGCTGCATCATTACTGGACGAAATAGTTTACTTTCAAATTGGCTGTCCACAATGTATTCGATTCGAGCACTTCCTACAACTACTCCTCCAATAAAGCACCATCATTTTTAAAGGTAAAATATAGATGCACGACCAATATTGTCAGTACATACGATATATTTTGCGCGAGTGCGCTACATATCCGACAATTATGCACTTTCGGCGGCGAATTCTGAACTTTACAGTGGATATCGCTTGCTGCGCGATTGAGCTGCGCACAAAATATTGTGATGAACTCCTTTAAGGTGATAATATTTCTTTTTGCTCAGTGTTCTTATATTTGATAAAAAATTGACGAAAATTTGCACATCTCAGTTCCACATCAACAGTATGAATGTGCTAATATGAAAAAGCTACGGCATATTGAATATGTTATCCGTTTATAGCTTGTTTTGGGGGTTTTTTTCTAGGTAAGTCAACGGTCACTGATGGCAACTATTTAGTTAAACATGTCGGAATACCTTCAAGGATTTCAAAGCGCTGTATAATATCTTAACGTACTTTCAAAGTTGTATACTTTGATTTTTGTTTCCAGTGGACGGTCAAACTATGGAACGCCAGACACAAATGTGATGGTTTATTTTTATTGAACAGTGATAACCTGATCATTCGGCAGTGTTAGCTTGTCATCCGGGGTGGTTACTTATTCGCTTCAGCAGTGCTAACTAGTCAATCGGCAGTGGTTCCTTGTCATTCGGCAGTGGACTCTTGTCAATCGGCAGTGGTTCCTTGTCATTCGGCAGTGGACTCTTGTCAATCGGCAGTGGTTCCTTGTCATTCGGCAGTGGTTCCTTGTCATTTGGCAGTAGACTTTTGTCATTCGGCAGTGGACTCTTGTCATTCGGCAGTGGACCCTTGTCAATCGGCAGTGGTTCCTTGTCATTCGGAAGTGGAGTCTTGTCATTCGGCAGTGGTTCCTTGTCATTCGGCAGTGGACTCTTGTCATTCGGCAGTGGTTCCTTGTCATTCGGCAGTGGACTCTTGTCATTCGGCAGTGGTTCCTTGTCATTCGGCAGTGGACTCTTGGCAATCGGCAGAGGTTCCTTGTCATTCAGCAGTGGTTCCTTGTCATTCGGCAGTGGACTCTTGTCATTCGGCAGTGGACTCTTGTCATTCGGCAGTGGTTCCTTGTCATTCGGCAGTGGACTCTTGTCATTCGGCAGTGGTTTCTTGTCATTAGGCAGTGGTTTCTTGTCATTCGGCAGTGTTAACTTGTCATTCGACGTGGCTTCCTATTTGCCAGTGATTAATTGTCGTTCATCAGTGCTAACTAGTCAATCGTCAGTGGTTCCTTGTTATTCGATAGTGGGCTCCTGTCATTCGGCAGTGTTAACTTGTCATTCGACGTGGCTTCCTATCTGTCAGTGATTAATTGGCATTCAGCAGTGCTCACTAGTCAATCGACAGTGGTTCCTTGTTATTCGACAGTGGGCTCCTGTCATTCGGCAGTGTTAACTTGTCTTTCGACGTGGCTTCCTATTTGCCAGTGATTAATTGGCGTTCAGCAGTGCTTCCTAGTCAATCGTCTGTTGTTCCTTGTTAATCGGCAGTGGGCTCTTGTCATTTGGCAATGTTAACTTGTCATTCGACGTGGCTTCCTATCTGTCAGTGATTAATTGGCATTCAGCAGTGCTAACTAGTCAATCGTCAGTGGTTCCTTGTTATTCGATAGTGGGCTTCTGTCATTCGGCAGTGTTAACTTGTCATTCGACGTGGCTTCCTATTTGCTAGTGATTAATTGTCGTCTAGCAGTGCTAACTAGTCAATCGACAGTGGTTCCTTGTTAATCGGTAGTGGGCTCTTGTCATTCGGCAGTGTTAACTTGTCATTCGACGTGGCTTCCTATCTGTCAGTGATTAATTGGCATTCAGCAGTGCTAACAAGTCAATCGTCAGTGGTTCCTTGTTATTCGATAGTGGGCTTCTGTCATTCGGCAGTGTTAACTTGTCATTCCACGTGGCTTCCTATTTGCTAGTGATTAATTGTCGTCTAGCAGTGCTAACTAGTCAATCGACAGTGGTTCCTTGTTAATCGGTAGTGGGCTCTTGTCATTCGGCAGTGTTAACTTGTCATTCGACGTGGCTTCCTATCTGCCAGTGGTTAATTGTCGTTCAGCAGTGCTAACTTGTCATTCAGCAGTGATTACCTGTCATTCAACAGAAATTACTTGTCATTCGGCAATGTTAAGTGGTAATTTGTCCCTTGGCAGTGGTTCTTATCAAATAATCGATGTCTTTGGGTGGTTTGTAGCCTAATTTACACGTTTGAAAGTTCAAACGAGCCGAAATAAACAACAATTATCGAGGACGATGTCTTTTAAGTAATAATATAACATTCATTCCATAGAACTCTATTTTAAAGACTTCCTTCAAAACTTGCAAAGCTCCATTTTCGAAGACAAGAAACCTCTGAAGGAAACCTTACCATGGGGTATTTCCACTTTAGTAGCATTATATTGAGAAACTTTTTATGATAAGTCACTCCATGTACATGATCAGTCCTTGGGGACGATACCTCCTACATAGAATTTCATCATAGTGCGGCAACGCTGTCAGTGACGATGCCTTTTCAGTGAGTTTTATTCTTGTATTTCCGTTATATTCTGACAGAAATTTTTGCCGAACAAGTTTTTTAGGTTACGAGGGCGTTAGCCCGTGTGGTTAAGTATTTAAGCATCTTAACGATGAACCGTGGAGAATAAGACCATAAACTACAAGAAGGCCTTGATAATTCTTCTTTTTACATGCTCATCGAAACATTTTGATAAACAGTATGCTGAATACCGGAGTGATAAACCAGATGTCATGCGGCAATTTGATGTCATACTAATAATATTGTTCTCTTACCTGTCTGCGCGTAAACCGTTGTTTGTCGCAGAATATACTTAGCTTGACCCTCTTGTTTGTTGAACTGGCAGCCAAATCGAGCCATATTACAATTGTCATTCGACAGTGTTTACTTGGGCAGTGCTGATTTGTCATTCGGCAGTGGTCACTTGTCCTTTCGGCAGTGGTGACTTGTCCTTTCGGCAGTGGTGACTTGTTCTTTCGGCAGTGGTTACTCATTCGGCAGTGGTGACTTGTCCTTTCGGCAGCGGTTATCATTCGGCAGTGGTAACCTGTCATTCTGTAATGTTTACTTGTCATTCGGCAGTGGTAACTTGTCATTCAGCAGCGATATACTTTATACGCCATCTAGAGTCTTCTCACAGGGACCAAAATGGCGTCAATGACAGAATTCCTTTGAAGGAAATATTGGATGAAGTTCGAGCTCGTTCATAGAAGACATAACAAAATCTGAATGACATCCAATAGCATCAGAATGAAAGAGTACGAGTTGAAGAATTACAAGTGACAAGTATCCACCACCAAATGACAAGTTATTATGCCGAATGACAAGTTACCTCTGGTAACAGCACTGGTCTGTCAATCTATGCATATTATTAAATCATTTGGATGTTGCAATATACAAATGTATTTATATTGCTGTAGGGATAATACACATTTTTTGTGTATTAACATTTGCAGAAGCCCGCGGGATATGTTTGTGACCGAGACCGGCCGAAGGTTAATACACAAAACAAACGTGTATTGTCGCTATTCTTGCATAAAAAACATTACACGACGACTTAATGTATTGTTTTCATATGTGATGACTTTACAATTCCGGGTCATTTTCTAATTACCATTCTGTTGTTCTTGGAAAGGTAAACATGTTTTAAATATCCGTATCCAGGGCACAGAAATAAACAAACCATCAGAAGTACATCCTGAAGGTTTTTAAACGATTTCTTAATCTCTAGTTATTACAAACATAAAATTATATAATAATTGTTCATATAACTTAACGATTTGGTGAAGAGGAGCAATAGTTCAAGAAGAATAACTTTACATTCGAGTTAAATTGAGTACTGACAAATTTGGAGTACGGATGAGTACGAACGTAGTGTCAGGGTTTCAAACTGTTTACTAGTATATAAATTCTTCGAGAAATTAGATAAAAACATACCGATTGATACTTACCAAAATCATAAATATGATTCCTAAAAACAAACAATCGTTCTAGTTACACGCGATTCTTAAACATTCATAGTTATCTACAAAAACTGAAACGACGCTGAGTTCTAGAAGGTGGGTGTGGGGACGGGGGCGGTAAACAAGGGAAGAAGCGAGTACGAACATTGTTGTGGGGCAGCGCGTTTGGCGTTGGTAACTGATACAGCAAAACATTCTATGGTTTAGATTGCATCATTTATGCTACAAGAAGAGGTTTTTTTATGCAAAGAACAAGACGCAGGTACCAGATGTCAATCTGCGGAGAAATACATGTACGTCCCTGGGGAAGCATTTCAAAAATAAAAGTCGGGTATTAACAGCACGTGAATTGTCTTGTTTGCACACGATTTTACTCCCGTTAATACATTGGTGGATCCAGTGAAAAAAGTAGTTTTTATGCAAGAAAGTCTGATTTTGAATCTTATTCATTCAGTTTCATGCTGCAATATTCGCCTGTGTCTAACTTTGAATATTATTTTGTTATTATTATATAGATTTTGAGGTTGCAATATTGGCCTGCCTGACTTTTAGACTAGGTCTGAATTTAAATCTTTTACGTAAACAAATGCATATAATGTAGATAAGCTGGAAATGCCTGTTGTTAGGTGTCCAGGAGTAGCTTCACCTAATATAACCTGAATCCAAATCCAAGCCTCATAAATCTCACAAGCCAATTTCACAAATAATTTTATATTTTTTTATAATGTACATGCTATACAAGCATGCCACACCCATGAACAGGTTTTAAACGGTAATTTTAGACCATGTCCAAGGGTTATTGAAGGGGAATTGTATTTACCGTGCAATAAAGTACATGTACCCGTTTTAATATAAAATATCAAACATTATACTTTAAAACGAAGTGAATGTAACAAATCATATAAAGAAGCTTTCAGATAAACAGCAATTATCGAGGACGATAATATAACATTCATTCCATAAAACTCTATTTTAAAGACTTCCTTCAAAACTTGCCAAGCTGCATTTTCGAAGACAAGAAACCTCTGAAGGAAACCTTATCATGCGGTATTCCACTTTAGTAGCATTATATTGAGAAACTTTCTATGATAAGTCACTCCATGTACATGATCAGCCCCCGGGGACGATACCTCCTATATAGAATTCATTATAGTGCGGCAACGCTGTCAGTGACGATGCCTTTTCAGTGAGTTTTATTCTTGTATTTCCGTTATATTCTGATAGAAATTTTTGCCGAACAAGATTTTTAGGTTACCAACTTTAGAATTTTTTTTATAGTTTAATGTCAAATACTTATGTAAGTATCATTCACGGTTTAGTTATGTATCGGACTAACTCTCTGCAGAAAAGGGATGCATTTATGTTAATGTTTTAAAATAGCATGATCTATATCTAATTACTCATTGGTCTTTAGATAGCACTAATCGAAATATGTGTTACGTATGTTATATATATATGCATTGGAATTAACTTTGTAAATACAAGTCACTGTATTTAATGTGTAACCCTCACTTTACATAGCGTATTATAATGCTGTCTTTGTATTGCAATGTACTTGTGTATGGGCCGAAGGTCTTATTGCGCAACAGACTTTGAATGGAATGGAAGAGGAAGTACGGTTTTCTTCGGTGGTTCATTGCTTCAGAAAATAGGGCTTGGCAACTTTTGGGGGAACTGTCTTCAACATCTGTTTTACAGAATGAATTTAATACTCACTGAAAAGGCATTGTCGCAACTGTATTTTGTGTAGAAGGAAACGTCCCCGAGAACGATTTCAGTAGTATATATGTACATGCATTACCCTTCTTGTAGTAACCAGTGAACTGTGAAAACCCGCGTGAACATAGTGTAAGCATCAGTTTTAGCTTACAAACTGGCTGGAAAGGACGATGCTGCTGCTGCATTAGCAGGAAACTATAGAAAGTGATCCTTGATTTTTGTTGTTGATGAATTAGAATGTCAGTGTTTAATGGGTAATAGACTGATGAAATGCACGCTCCCATGTACTTAAGATAAATACGTGGGTGAAGATATGATGAAGAATGATATAGTAAGCGACTGCCCTGGTGTCATGAAAGCAAGCCAACTGAGTGGAAAACATATAGCGACAACCTTACGCTGCAATGTGAACAGGAACCATAAGTTGCCATACACACATACTAATTTTTTTCTTAAAGGGTGCAAACTGACTGTGCAAGAATTGTTTTATGTTAATACGGAGCTACCTTGACGGGCTGATTGCCATAGCATATTCTTTTGTGAGGAAACTGTTTGAGGAGCATGTTCACCGAACTATCCGGTGAAGAAAAATGTCTTAGTGAAGATAGACGAATCAATGTTTGGGTGTCGATCTAAGTACAACCGAGGCGATCCTAACAAAGGGTACAAGGTATGAATTTACAAGTATTTACATTAGCTTAAAGCCACACAATCTCTTAAAAGAACGTTTTGATCGAAAACATTCATTCCGTACTATATATTTTCATATAAATAGCAATAATAATTCATTGAATATATTTCCTTCCTTATAGGTATGGTTATTTGGTATGGTTGAGCGGCGTACCAACACGGTTATTACCTGCGGCCTGAATATTGGAATGCAACAGGTAGTGTAGCACATGGGGAATGGGTGATAACACGTGACTTTTTACCGATATGTGATTGGTTTATCGCATTTATGGAACGCCGTTTTCGCAATATAGCTGGCGAGCTATATGATATATAGAGAAATGCTTGTGATCTGAATTCCTCATTCATTATTTCATATAATTTATTCAAACTTTCAGCAATGATCAATATTGATACTTAGTTGTGCATAAGAGATTTTTAAATGCTCTTTAATTTCCTGGATTATGGTTCTGTGTTGTTTTACTCTATATGTCAACGACGTCCCTGTGAAAGCATGAATCACATTTGTGACAGCTCTAGTAAAGTGTTTCAATAGTCAAAAAAAAGGAATGTGATCAGTTGAGATAAAAGCTATGTTATACATAAAAGGGAAATATAGTTATTTTGCTCAAAACAATGACTTTCAGAATTAAGAAATACCAAAGAACTATTAAAATAAATTTAGATTAGATTAAAAATAGATTATCTCCTGTTGCGATTCTTTGTATCTCATACTTATTTGGAAATGTATATTTCATAGATCTACTTGTAAAACACGTAGAATGGAGTAATATTTCCTACATTAAAGCGTAATGGTACGATAAAAAAGCTCGATTTTCACCCATAAATTACTTTTTAGACTGTGGTCACACAAACTTCAATAACAATTTCTGGTCTGTTTATACTATACTAGAATTCTGAATTATTTAGGTTATACACATTTCAGGGTCCTACGCATGTACGCATTAAAAAAAGTACAGGGATGTGGCAGCTTAAGAGAAAGTCAAAAGATCATTTGCGTACCATGTTCGGAACAAATGCCAAACAAAGGGAATGATACCTAGCAGAGATCATGCGGCGGTCGGACGTAAAGGGCAAAGTTTCTTTGATCTTTTTCTGTGAGTGTACACCCTGGAGACCGTTGTTTGATTCATGGCTATGACCTGTCCAATGGTGTTTTCATGGACTGTTGACCCAGAGGTCACAGATGCTGAAAGTGAAACAGACGTAGATTTAGGGCACCAGTTACCCGTGCATGCACCCACAAGTATTACATTAAAGCAATATCATATGTTTCTGTAAAAATGAGTTTTGAAAACAAATAAATAAAATAATATTTTTCTGTTATGTTTTGTTTTTTACAAGGAAATTACGTTTTGGCGATATCATTAAAATACCTTCGATAATCTCGAAAGTCTCCAAAGACCTATATAGAGCAAGTTCAGATTTTGGTTCAATGTAATAAGGAAGAAAATCGCGAAGAATGGAATTAGTGGTGAATCGAACAGCAGTAAATACTGTTTTTTGCATTTTTCTTATTAATAAAATTGATACACTATGAAATAGTATAAAATCTGCACTCCGGTAAGCTGGTATTACATGTATATTGAAAGATTGCTGAACACAATTTATCTAAAATAAATTAGTATATATGTAGGGATAACGCGTGTTTTTTCGTGTTTTGACATCTGCAGAATCCCGAGGGATTGGTACCAACAATTCCCGAGGGATTCTGAAGATGTTATAACACAAAAAGAACATGCGCTAACGCTATTCTAGCATAAAACGCGTAAAAAACAAGTAAATTAATATATTGTCCCTCAACGTCAAATACGTTTTCATGAAATGCGCGGGAATGTATGAGTTGTTTTTCACGTTGACGTAATTTCCTTTTGAATTATCCGTTTTGGGGCCGAAATACGTTTACGCTTTGCCACGGAACGCGCATATATAAAAAGGTGTTATAACAGCACGTGAGCGCGAGAATCTCTATGTAAACACACGTTTTTCTTTCCTGTTAAAACACCCCCGAAAAGTGACAAAAACAGCAGTTTTATGCTAGAATGCTTTTTAAAACGTGACGTTCCTACAGACATGTTAAATAACAGTTAAGATGAATGGGGTTTCTACATTAGATACTATCATAGATACTTTTAAAGTTTTATCTTAGCTAGCAACTATTTAGGACAAGCATAAGCTAGCTTTGTGAAACAGTGTACGTTATATCTCAGGGGTTATTTTAAATTTTAAAATTATTTTGATTCATCTGGAATTTAACATAAAAAAGGAACGGGATTTTTTTTAAAAAAAATTATTTATTTTTTTTGTGTGTTTGTGGGGTGGGGGTGGGGGTATTTCTTCCATTGTTATTTTCGATCATTTTGTAAAACAACTGTGACACCAAGATTTTTTAAAATTCAAATTCTGATTTTATTTGTGAATGTGTTGTTATAAAACTTGCAAGTTATCTAATGTAAACATTTGGTGATAGTAACAAGATTGCCAGTAAAACTTATATATATATATACACCGCGTAATATTATTGTTTAAACGGATTTTCAATGCCAAACAAGATATTTGATATACTGGGTTGAATACGTGGGCAATTAATTGCATTTGGAATATCCGTAGTATTTTCGGTTTAAAAATGTCGATCGGTAAGTATTGTTTTGTCCATTTTCTGTCTATATTTTATATTTAATACGTTTTATTTAAAAACAGATAATCTGGTAATTGGCAGTTTTTGAATTTTACGGCAAAATGCAACATCTCATTTGATTTAATGTTGATTTGATTTAATCATATTTTATTGCTTATACCCGTATTAATACATAGGTACATGTAACTCGCATATAACAAGCTGATTTTAGGCACTAGCCTCCAGATCGTACGACAACAACAACAAAAGCGGGTATCCAGAAATTAATGCGCAATTGCTCACAAAATAAAAATGTATACGCAGCCTTTGTGGACTACCAAAAGTGTTTCGACACGATATATAGAAATGGCCTCTGGTATAAACTGATAAAAGAAGGATTTGATGGGAAAATACTTAAATTGTTAAGATCTATGTATAGCGATGTAAGATCGTGTGTAAAGCACGTAAATAATATATCGGACTTCTTTAAAATTGATCTCGGATTATTTCAAGGGGAGCTAACTTCGCCACTATTATTTTGCCACTTCGTGAATGATCTTGAAATATGCTTACAAGAAAATATCGATTGTGGAATTACATTAGACCAATTATCAATTTATTTAATTCTTTTCGCGGACGACAGTGTATTGCTGAGCGAAACCCCAGAAGGACTACAAGCTAACTTAAACCAATTAGAGGTGTATTGTAAAAGGTGGGGCTTAACAGTTAACGTCGAGAAGACAAAAATTATGGTATTTCGAAAGGGCGGTCCGTTATCAAGAAACCTGTCATGGACATATAACGGACAAAACATTGATATTGTTGACAGCTTTAACTATCTGGGCTTTGTACTTAGTAGTGGTGGTTCATTTCGCAAAGGAATAGAGGCATTAGCAGATAAAGCTCTTAAATCGATGTTTTCATTAAGAAGCATTACCAGGGACATGCAGATTCCTCTACATATCAATTTTAATCTGTTTGATGCATATGTAACGTCTATAATGTCATATTGCTCTGAACTTTGGGGGTTTTCTCAAGCAGACAAACTGGAACGGCTTCACAGAAAATATTTGAAGTGGACATTGAATGTTAAAATGAGTACAAACAGCTATGCACTATATGGCGAGACTGGTCGTTTTCCATTAATCTTGGATAGAAAAGTAAAAATAATAAAATATTGGTTTAAGTTGTTAAACTGTCATAATACAAATTGTATTTTATATTCTGTTTATAATGATCTTTTTGAATCACATGAAATAGAAAATAATTGGCTATCAAATGTCAAGTTATGTTACAACAGACAGGGTTCAATGATGTATGGACTTTTCGTACATCGGTTACAAATATAGGATGTTTTATCACACAGTTTAAAATGAGGCTTAGAGACATTTATATAGGTCAATGGAGAGAAGCAGTAAACACTTCAACGTCATTGTTGTTATACAAGGAAATAAAACAAACTTTTGAGATGTCCGAATACCTACATACAATTGACAATAGTAAATCCAGAAATGCTTTGGCCAAACTTAGACTTTCATCCCACTGTTTGGCCATAGAGCGAGGTAGACACAGGAACCAGATAAGAAGTGAACGAAAATGTGTTTTATGTGATACGAACGATATAGAGGACGAATATCACTTTGTGTGTATATGTGACTCATACAAAGAATTGCGAAAATCATACATTCCTGCCTATTACAGAAGTCGACCAAATATGTTCAAGTTTGTTGAGCTTTTAAAAAGTAGCAATCGTAAACTATTGTATAGGCTATCAACTTTTATTATAAAAGCACTTAAAATAAGAAATGACCTGATTAATGTTGATGTTTAAAGTGTATGATATGTGCCTTCTATGTAAACTTAGATATTTTGCCATTTTCATGTGCATGCCATTGTAATATATTTTCATGTATGGACGATAAGCTGTATATGCTTAAGTCAAAATAAATATTCTGTTCTGTTCTGATTTACGGAACCTCGGGATCGGGAGGTAAGGGCACTAGAAAAGTTTACATACCTACGTTTTCTAGCTACTTTATGTCTAATTTCCTACAATACAAATCTTTTTTTTTTCAAACCTATTTTTTTTCAAAGTATGGTTAAGATTCAAAATAAATCGATGAATTTGTTGGTACCAAAAGCAAAATCATTTGAAACTTTATGATTTATCATTATAGTTTATAAGTATTTCATTTTTATCAAAATATCATTGATGGAGAACGGCGCAGTTAATTTTCATTTATTTTGAAGAATATTAAGCGTGAAATTTTTGTTGAAGCAGACGATAGGTAGAACATATGGTATCGTGAATTGATGAAACTCCATTTATGCTGTATTCAATAATTAATATGGATTTGAATGTTCTTTTCAACCTAATGAAGTTTTATTTTAATTTCACGCCGATAACTATTTGTTAAAACGCATTTTGCTCTTACCTCTGTGGCGAGTTATACTGATATCCCGTCTTTGTAGCAACAGCCTTGTCATTGTATGAAAGAAGATTTTTTTTTATAGTAAACTAATGTCCTTTTCAGCATGAGAGCAACATTAGACGGAACTTTGATTTTAGGGAAAATTGTTTGAACATTTTTACATTTAATCGTACTCGTATGAGACAAATCAGCAGCTCCATCAAGAAGAATATATTATAGACATACACCTCCCAAAAGTAAGTCCTGTGTTGCATCCGAGAACTCCGCCACAAGAGAGACATTACAAACGAACCATAAATCAGTATGGGTACCCGGGGTAGATCGCGGAGTGAAAGGGTAATTTTTCTCTTTAATATAAAAACAGCGCAACAAAGTGTGTTTTTTATATCAGATATCCTATTTTGGGGGGAGCCCCCACAAACCCTCCTATGGAGGAGGGTGGGACACAAACCTTCCAAATTAATGCCTGTCGGGGCTTTGCCTTTACCATTCAAATTTACCTAACAACCACGAACAAACGCACATACTCGCTTGCCTCGGTAAAATTTAGTCTCTCGCTACGGTCATGTATAGTGTAATTATTCGTGATATTAAGAAAATGGCGGAAATTAGTTTAACAAATTAAAACGAAATAATAGTGCCTCAGTTCGGTTATGCCTTTTAAGATGGTGACCCAAAACATATCCTTTTTTTCTCATAATCTTGGCAGAAAAACAGGGAGGCACCGGCCTCCCTGTGCCTCAGTGTAGCTACGGGCCTGGAAATAGTTCTAGATATATTTGATTGAAATAAATAAAACGTAGTTCCTCTTTTAGATCTCTTTTTTTGGCTGATTCAAACCAACAAATCGTATATGTAATCTTTTCCTGATTCAGTGTATTTTGTAATAGTTAAATAAACATACATTGATGCTTTCTTCATAAGAAATCTCTTTTCACTCTCAGATTTAAAATTCAACATACAGTAAATATCTGATTACGTTTCATTTTAGTATGTATCTTGAGAAATAGAAGTATTATGGGGTAAACTTTGTACCAAATGGTTGTCGGTCCATGTCAGTAATATGTTATCCATGTTTAGATAATATAAAACATTACTATATAGATAAATTTCAATTTAAAGGAAAAACTTTTTTCAAGACAGTTTTATCTCCCATTTTAAAATTAATTTAAAAAAGGTTTCCATGTCTTCTCCACTTGTAGGATTTGGGATCCCTTAAAGTAATTTCATGCAAAATTTGGTGCTTTCTTCACATACAGGAACATCTGTGCCATTTTTTGTTCCATATCTTAGTTCGCTATGAATATTCGTTGAAACCTGGGTACTTATCAATTTTGTTTAGTGTACACTTATTGAAAGGTTTGTCGGGAATTGCTAATAGTATTTGCCCGAAATCCGAGGAGATATCATCATACTGTCGTTTTCTTTTCTGTGAACACTACGTTTTTAAGACATGAAACCACTTTAATATAATATTTCAACAGCCTTAAAATCTCAAGTCCAAAGAATTATCGTAAAGATAGAACATGTCTTTTCAAACTGAAAAACTTTAACCGCCAAAACTTTTGTCCATGCGCATGTTAACCTTTCATGTGAAACTCAGTTAATGAACATTATATTTATGCATGTTACAGGTCTAGTGGTCTACGTTTTACAAATAATGTAAGTGGTTACCTGTAAGCCAAACAGGAAGCACAAAGGCAGTGATGGCACAACTTCTACTCCATATAGGACATATCGTGTTTTCACAGTCGATTCCGGGTTTTCTTGTTTTTCTTTGGTTTCAGCTTTAACTTTTAAATCATGTAGATTATTATTCATAAATGAATTAATATATTGATTATCCTGTTTTCTTATCTTAGGGAAAAATTCCAAATTACAATCTAAATTTCAACCGTTAATTTTTAAATCATGTTCATATTATTTCCATATCCAGACTGCATTCACTTTCACTAATCTGTATCTAGTTGTAACCGGATAACGCATTGATGTCATAAATGTATTAAATAACATACAAATAGGATAATTTAGGTTGCAAACGAATGCCATATACATGTATATAGGTACGTATTCATCGGACGAGAGGCTTTGCGACCAGCATGGATCCAGATGACGAGGAACTTCTTATGTTCAAGTCATATTATTATGAATAAAGTTCTGTACTGTTCTGTTCATCACTCTGGTAAATTAATACCAAAGCCCGTATTCATCAACGTTTAAACTTTGACTTTAAGGTGATAATATTTCTTTTTGCTCAGTGTTTCTTATATCTGAAAAAAAAATGACGAAAATTTGCGAATCTCAATACCACATCAACAGTATGAATGTGCTAATACGAAAAAAGCTACGGCATATTGAATATGTTATCCGTTTATTATTATACCAGATTTATATAGCGCCCTTTTCATGATCAATTTCAAGTACAAAGGCGCTTAACATAGTTCAAATGCAGCCACACAGGGCGCATAATTCATCCTCTACTAGTACAGACACAGAGCGATCTGACCAGAGGGACAGAGTGAGACAAAGCCCCCATGACAGAGAGATCAGAAATCAGATACAGGCTTGTCCGGCTAACTTAGCCTAGCTCGTTGCGAATAGACAGCCTAGTTCTTTAACGTGCCCAGTGTATAGCACTGATACACACAAGGATTGCCTTGGTTACTGACCAGTACACCTCTAGCGTGGTTACTTATCCGCTACAGCAGTGCTAACTAGTCAATCGGCAGTGGTTCCTTGTTATTCGGCAGTTGACTCTTGTCATTCGGCAGTGTTAACTTGTCATTCGACGTGGCTTCCTATTTGCCAGTGATTAATTGTCGTTCAGCAGTGCTAACTAGTCAATCGCCAGTGGTTCCTCGTTATTCGATAGTGGGCTCCTGTCATTCGGCAGTGTTAACTTGTCATTCGACGTGGCTTCCTATTTGCCAGTGATTAGTTGTCGTTTAGCAGTGCTAACTAGTCAATCGTCAGTGGTTCCTTCTTATTCGGTTGTGGGCTCCTGTCATTCGGCAGTGTTAACTTGTCATTCGACGTGGCTTCCTATCTGTCAATGATTAATTGGCATTCAGCAGCGGTAACTAGTCAATCGTCAGTGGTTCCTTGTTATGCGATAGTTGGCTTCTGTCATTCGGCAGTGTTAGCTTGTCATTCGACGTGGCTTCCTATCTGTCAGTGATTAACTGGCATTCAGCAGTGGTATCTAGTCAATCGTCAGTGGTTCCTTGTTATTCGATAGTGGGCTCCTGTCATTCAGCAGTGTTAACTTGTCATTCGAAGTGGCTTCCTATTTGCCAGTGATTAATTGTCGTTAAACAGTGCTAACTAGTCAATCGCCAGTGGTTCCTTGTTAATCGTTAGTGGGCTCTTGTCATTCGGCAGTGTTAGCTTGTCATCCGGCGTGGTTACTTATCCGCTAAAGCAGTGCTAACTAGTCAATCTGCAGTGGTTCCTTGTCATTCGGCAGTGTTAACTTGTCATTCGCCGTGGCTTCCTTTTTGCCAGTGATTAGTTGTCGTTCAGCAGTGCTAACTAGTCAATCGTCAGTGGTTCCTTGTTATTCGATAGTGGGCTCCTGTCATTCGGCAGTGTTAACTTGTCATTCGACGTGGCTTCCTATCTGTCAGTGATTAATTGGCATTCAGCAGTGCTAACTAGTCAATCGTCAGTGGTTCCTTGTTATTCGGTAGTGGGCTCTTGTCATTCGGCAGTGTTAACTTGTCATTCGACGTGGCTTCCTATCTGTCAGTGATTAATTGGCATTCAGCAGTGCTAACTAGTCAATCGTCAGTGGTTCCTTGTTAATCTGTAGTGGGCTCTTGTCATTTTGCAGTGTTAACTTGTCATTCGAAGTGGCTTCCTATCTGTCAGTGATTAATTGTCGTTCAGCAGTGCTAACTTGTCATTCAGCAGTGATTACCTGTCATTCAACAGAAATAACTTGTCATTCGGCAGTGTTAAGTGGTAATTTGTTCCTTGGCAGTGGTTCTTATCAAATAACCGATGCCTTTGTAGTCCTAATTTTCACGTTTGAAAGTTCAGATGAGCAGAAATTGAACTACGAGGGCGTTAGCCCGTGTGGTTAAATATTTAAGCATCTTAACGATGAACCGTGGCAAATAAGACCATAAACTACAGGAAGGCCTTGATAATTCTCCTTTTTACATGGTTGATAAACAGTATGTTGAACATACCTGAGCAATAAACCAGATGTCATGCGGCAATTTGATGTCATACTAGTAATATTGTTCTCTTACCTGTCTGCGCGTAAACCGTTGTTTGTCGCAGAATATACTTAGCTTAACCCTCTTCTTTGTTGAACTGGCAGTCAAATCAAGCCATATTACAATTGTCATTCGACAGAGTTTACTTGTCATTCGGCAGTGTTTACTTGCCATTCGGCAGTGCTGATTTGTCATTCGGCAGTGGTCATTTGTCCTTTCGGCAGTGATGACTTGTCCTTTCGGCAGTGGTCACTTGTTCTTTTGGCAGTGGTTACTCATTCGGCAGTGCTTACTTGTCCTTTCGGCAGTGGTGACTTGTCCTTTCGGCAGTGGTGACTTGTCCTTTCAGCAGTGGTGACTTGTCCTTTCGGCAGTGGTCACTTGTCCTTTGCCCGAACTTCATGCAATTTTTCCATCAAAGGAATTCTGTCATTGACGCCCTTTTGTTTTCTTTGAGAAGACTCTAGATTGCGTATAAAGTATATCGCTGCTGAATGACAAGTTACCACTGCCGAATGACAAGTAAACATTACAGAATGACATGCTACCACTGCCGAATGAGTAACCACTGTCGAAAGGACAAGTAACCACTGCCGAAATGACAAGTCACCACTGCCGAAAAGTGGTGACTTGTGATTACTTGTCCTTTCGGCAGTGGTCACTTGTCCTTTCGGCAGCGGTTACTCATTCGGCAGTGGTGACTTGTCCTTTCGGCAGTGCTGACTTGTCCTTTCGAAAAAAAAGACAAAATCTGAATGACATCCAATCGCATCAGAATGAAAGAGTACGAGTTGAAGAATTACAAGTGACAAGTATCCACCACCAAATGACAAGTTATCATTGCCGAATGACAGGTTACCTCTGGTAATAGCACTGGTCTGTCAATCTATGCATATTATTAAATCATTTGGATGTTGCAATATACTTATATTGCTGTAGGGATAATACACATTTTTTGTGTATTAACAATTGCAGAAGCCCGCGGGATATGTTTGTGACCGAGACTGACCGAACGTCTCGGTCACAAACATGTCCCGCGGACTTCTGTAGACGTTAATACACAAAACAAACGTGTATTGTCGCTATTCTTGCATAAAAAAACATTACACGACGACTTAATGTATTGTTTTCATATGTGATGACTTTACGATTCTGGTACATTTTCTAATTACCATTCTGTTGTTCTTGGAAAGGTAAACATGTTTTAAATATCCGTATCCAGGGCACAGAAATAAACAACACCATCAGAAGTACATCCAGAAGGTTTTTAAACGATTTCTTAATCTCTAGTTATTACAAACATGAAATTACCAAATAATTGTTAATATAACTTAACAATTTGGTGAAGAGGAGCAAAATTTCAGGAAGAGTAACTTTACATTCGAGTTAAATTGAGTACGGACACATTTGGAGTACGGATGAGTACGAACGTAGTGTCAATTCTTCGAGAAATTAGATAAAAGCATACCGATTGATACTTACCAAAATCATAAATATGATTCCTAAAAACAAACAATTGTTCTAGTTACATGCGATTCTTAAACATTCACAGTTATCTACCAAAACTGAAACGACGCTGAGTTCTAGAGAGGTGGGGGGGGGGGGTGAGTAAACAAGGGAAGAAGCGAGTACGAACATTGTTGGGGGCAGCGTATTTGGCGTTGGTAACTGATACAGCAAAACATTCTATGATTTAGATTGCATCATTTATGCTACAAGAAGAGGTTTTTTTATCAAAAGAACAAGACGCAGATACCAGATGTCAATCTGCGGAGAAATACATGTACGTCCCTGGGAAAGCATTTCAGAAATACAAGTAGGGTATTAACAGCACGTGAATTGTCTTGTTTGCACACGATTTTTCTCCCGTTAATACATTGGTGGATCCAGTGAAAAAAGTAGTTTTTATGCAAGAATGTCTGATTTTGAATCTTATTCATTCAGTTTCATGCTTCACTATTCGCATGTGTCTAACTTTGAATATTATTTTGTTATTAATATATAGATTTTGAGGTTGCAATATTGGCCTGCCTAACTTTTAGACTAGGTCTGAATTTAAATCTTTTACGCAAACAAATGCATATAATGGCGGTAATGATAAGCTGGAAATGCCTGTTGTTAGGTGTCCAGGAGTAGCTTCACCTAATATAACCTGAATCCCAATCCAAGCCTCATAAATCTCACAAGCCAATTTCACAAATAATTTTATATTTTTTTTATAATGTACATGCTATACAAGCATGCCACACCCATTAACAGGTTTTAAACGGAAATTTTAGACCATGTGCAAGGGTTATTGAAGGGGAATTGCATTTACCGTGCAATAAAGTACATGTACCCGTTTTAATATAAAATACCAAAAAATATACTTTAAAACGAAGTGAATGTAACAAATCGTATAAGGAATCTTTCAGATAAACAGCAATTATCGAGGACGATGTCTTTTCAATAAAAATATAACTTTTATTCCATAAAACTCTATTTTAAAGACTTCCTTCAAAACTTGCCAAGCTTCATTTTCGAAGACAAGAAACCTCTGAAGGAAATCTTCTTACCATGGAGTATTTCCACATTAGTAGCATTATATTGTGAAATTTTTTATGACAAGTCACTCCATGTACATGATCCGCCCCCGGGGACGATACCTCCTATATAGAATATCATCATAGTGCGGCAACGTTCTAGGGGACGATGCCTTTCCAGTAAGTTTTATTCGTGTATGTCCGTTATATTCTGACATTAGAGAGAACTGTTTACCAAACCAAGTTTTTTAGAATACCAATTTTAGAATTTTTTTATAGTTTAATGTCAAACACTGATCAATGTAAATATCATACAGTTTGGCTATGTATTTGACTAACTCTCTGCAGAAAAGGGACGAATTTATGTCAATGTTTTAAAATAGCATGATCTATATCTAATATTACTCA
The DNA here is from genome assembly GCF_021730395.1 of Mercenaria mercenaria. NCBI lineage: Eukaryota > Metazoa > Mollusca > Bivalvia > Venerida > Veneridae > Mercenaria > Mercenaria mercenaria. The sequence goes on from NC_069369.1 coordinate 27,414,268, forward strand.
TTGGTCTTTAGATAGCACTAATCGAAATATATGTTACGGATGTTATATATATGCATTGGAATTAACTGTGTAAATACATGTCACTGTATTTAATGTGTAACTCTTACTTTATATATTGTATTATAATGCTGACTTTGTATTGCAATGTACTTGTGTATGGGCCGAAGGTCTTATTGCGCAATAGACTTTGGGTGGAATGGAAGAGGAAGTACTACCCGGGAAGACGGTTTTCTTTGGGGTTTCATTGCTTCAGAAAATAGGGCCTGGCATCTTTTGGGGAAACTGTCTTGAACATCTGTTTTACGGAATGAATTTAATACTCACTGGAAAAGCGTTGTCGCAATTGTTACATGATTTTGTGTAGGAGGAAACGTCTCTGGGGACGATTTCAGTAGTATATATATATATATATAAATGTAAATTTACGTGATTTACTTAACAAATTATCAAAGCCTTCGCGTTGTTTATCGTCTAATTTACCACGGGTCAGAGTTTAGATGCGTAGGAATTGAACCACGAGGGCGTTAGCCCGAGTGGTTAAATACTGAAGCATCTGAACGATGAACCGTGGTAAATTAGACGATAAATCACAAGAAGGCCTTGATTGTTTTCATTCTGACATGCACGTTGATATATTTCAATAAATATTATGCTGGAATTCATTTACGCGAGGAGTAATGTATCGGACGTCAGGCGGCTACATGACGTCAAAATTGACGTCATAATGCTCTCTTACCGGTCCGTGCGTCAACCGTTGTTTATCGCAGGATATATTGCGTTTGATTTTCTTCTTTGTTTAACTGGAAATCAATTCGAGCCATGTTAGAATGAATTATAATGTTCATTCCGTTTACAAAATACAATTTCAATGTGGAAGATAACACATGCATTACCCTTCTTGTCCCTCTCGTTGAAAAGTAACCAGTGAAGTGTGAAAACCCACGTGAACATTGTGTAAGCATCAGTCTTAGCTTACAAACTGGCTGGAAAGGACGATGCTGATACTGCATTAGCAAGAAACTATAGAAAGTGATCCTTGATTGTTTTTGTTGATAAGTTAGATTGTCAGTGGTTAATGGATAATAGACTGATAGCATGCACACTCCCGTGTACTAAAGATAAATACTTGGGTGAGGATATGATGAGGAATGATATATTAAGTGACTGCCCTGGTGTCATGAAAGCAAGCCAACTGAGTGGAAAACCTACAGCGACCACCTTACGCTGCAATGTGAACAGGAACCATAAGTTGCATACACACATGCATACTAATTTTTTCTGGAAGGGTGCAAACTGACTGTGCAAGAATTTTTTTATGTTTATACCTGAACGGACGGATTGTCATAGCATATTCTTATGTGAGGAAACAGTTTGAGGAGCATGCTCACCGAACTATCCGGTATAAAAAATGTCTAAGAAGACAGAGATAGACGAGTCACTGTTTAGGTGTCGATCTAAGTACAACCGAGGCGATCCTAACAAAGGGTAAAAGGTATGGATTTACAAGTATTTACATTGGCTTAAAGACACACAATCTCTTAAAAGAACGTTTTGATCAAAAACATTCATTCCGTAATACATTTGTATATTTTCATATAAATAGCAATAGCGGCGTACCAACAAGGTTATACTATATCCAGCCGAGGACCGTACTAATAGGACCCTCATTACTCCAATTCAAAGGCATGTGCAGCCAGGGTCGACCATCCAACGTGACGGATGGACAGCATACTGTACTCTGAATTCTAAATGATTCAGGTTATACACATTTCACGGTCTTACGCATGTACGCATTCAAAAAAAAAACAGTACAGGAAAGTGGCAGCTTCAGAGAAAGTCAAAAGATGATTTGCGCGCCATGTTTGGAACAAAGGTCAATCAAAGGGAATGATACCTAGCAGAGATCATGTGGCGGTCGGACGTAAAGGGCAAAGTTTCTTTGATCTTTTTCTGTGAGTACACTCTGGAGACCGTTGTTTGATTCATGGCTAGGACCTGTCCAATGGTGTTTTCAGGAATGGACTGTTGACCCAGAGGTCACAGATGCTGAAAGTGAAACAGACGTAGATTTAGGGCACCAGTTACCCGTGCATGCACCCACAAGTATTACATTAAAGCAACATTATATGTTCCTGTAAAAAATGAGTTTTGAAAACAAATAGATTTAACAATGTTTTTTTTCTGTTTTTTTTTTTACACGGAAATTACGTTTTGGCGATATCATTAAAATACCTTCGATAATCTCGAAAGTCTCAATACCTATATAGAGCAAGTTCAGATTTTGGTTCAACGTTATAAGGAAGAAAATCGCGAAGAATGGATTTCGTGAATCGAACCGCAGTAAATATTGTTTTTGCATTTTTCTGATTAATAAAATTGATACACTATGAAATAGTATAAAATCTGCCCTCCGATATTGCTGTGGTAAGCTGGTAATATATTGAAAGGTTGCTGAACATAATTTGTCTAAAATAAATTAGTATATATGTAGGGATAACGCGTGTTTTTTCGTGTTTTGACATCTGCAGAATCCCGAGGGATTGGTACCAACGATTCCCGAGGGATCCTGAAGATGTTATAACACAAAAAGAACATGCGCTAACACTATTCTAGCATAAAACGCGTAAAAAACAAGTAAATTTATATATTGTCCCTCAACGTCATTACGTTTACATGAAATGCGCGGGAATGTATAAGTTGTTTTTCACGTTGACGTAATTTCCTTTTGAATTATTCGTTTTGGGACCGAAATACGTTTTCGCTTTTCCACGGAACGCGCATATATAAAAAGGTGTTATAACAAGTTTCCAAGTTTTATTCAACAAATTCTCAGTTTGTATACATACAAAACATGAGACAAATACAAGAATTTAAAGAAAACGTTACATATAGTCACGCAAATCAATGAGTGCAACACACGCTCTCAATTACATTAATTTTATCGAATTAAAGAGTTCTATTTATAGCAGATTAAGACGGGTAACAGGTTAAAATAGGTCAGATTATGTCATTCAGAAAAGCGTGTCGGTAAAGTGTAATTGATGGTAGACACATGTGCTTGCTTGACCATTTATTCATAACGGGATAACCATTTTGTTCATAACGGGATTACACGTGGGTAAATAAGGAGATAAATGATTAAGGACACGTCACGGCTGAGATAGTTTAGCATTATTACAATACACAGTCGGTATTGAAATTGTGTTTCCAATACATGTGCTCATTAGATAAATCCTCAATATCTATGTAAAAATAAGGGATGTGTTTTGTATGATTGCAACACTGTGAGTTGCTCTAATTACTGACAAATGACTGAAACAATAGGAATTCGTACATCCCCACTCCTATACTCAGATCCTCACTCCCTGTAATTACTATACGTACTCTTTCTTCCCAGCCACCATAGTACTTTGGAATGCCCTTCCAGTACAACTTGTGCAAGCCCCCACCCTGAATCGGTTTAAACAGGGTGTGATCAAACTTGTACACAATGCTTAACATGATAGACCTGTTTTTAAACTGCTTTTATCTGTAAATCCTTCTTGTTTTTAACACTATCAACTGTATTTATACTGCAATACACACCGTGTATTACTTTTATCCTCCTATCTAATCTACTTTTAACTTCTTGTACAGGCGCGCAGCTGCACATAATACTCGCAGAGAGGAGCGCTGCAGTATAAATAGATAAATAGATAGAGACATGGATAGATAAAACGACAGTGAAGTAACAATATATTCTTTTATTGTTTTAATGTATGAGTTGTAAGCTACAATATAGAATACCCATTTTATGAAAATCAAACTGGAAGTTAGAAATAACAGAAAAAAATTAATTAGGTCATGAGTCATCATATACCTATCAAAATTTGTCATTAGTTTTCACGAGCTGTCAAACTTATTTTTATCTCTCTATTCTGCAAATGCATTGTTTTTGAAAGTATCTTGGTCGGATATTGTAGTGTGTAACTTACTTTACATTCCACATTAATATTTGTGCTTGAAATTGCTTTGTTGAGCTCACCGGAGTCACATATGAATGTCTATTGTTTTAGTTTATTGTCTGTTATAAAGGTACCAAATCTCAATATTAAGATATAAGAATTGTTCCTTTCTGGTAGACAAAGGAAACTATTTGGTTGAATAATGATATAACGGTTTTTGGAAAGAACTGAATATTCTTTGTTGTTTTTTTTTGTTATTCACCGGAAATTCAAAAAGTGACATCACCTTAAAGTAATTTTACTAGAACTACGTTGTTTAAGAAGAACTTAATGATACAAGCTAGAAGAAATTTGTTTCAAAATGTGTATTAAGGAAAAAAGCGGTAGTAAGATTCTTGGTAAGTGCCACATATTCTGTGTAGTTGTCGCTGTGAAATAAAATTATTACTTTATATTAACAGCACGTGAGCGCGAGAATCTCTCTGTTAATACACGTTTTCTTTCCTGTTAAAACACCCCCCGAAAAGTGACAAAAACAGCAGTTTTATGCTAGAAATAGAGAATAATAGGTTAGTGCCGTAGATGAGAAAGTTTATCTGGCGAGGCGGAGGAGGTTATCGGGTGAGCCGAAAGCGAACCTGATAAAGTCCGGAGCCGAGCCAGATAAACTTTCTCTATCTTAGGCACGAACCTATTATTCTATTTATCTTGTCATTACTTCATTTTTCGATATTTGGCAATTTATTTTACCAAAATTAGTGTGCGAAAACCGTTTTAATGATGTCATATTCGTAATGACGTCACGTAATCACCGACACAGTAATGTGGTTACAATTAAAAAATCGCAATAACTTCTTCGTTTTTGAATAAAAACTCATTATTTGACCACTCATTTTCTTAGTTCGGACATTTCCAACACAATGATGATGGTTTCGTTGCAAAATTTCTTATGACAACAATATCGATCATAAGGTCACATGATCAACTGACCGTATATCACTGGTCACATGATCAACTGACGGTATATCAAGAAAGATATACGGCACCCTGATATCGGGTCGAAAATACTGCAAGTGACAGGATAAAAAGCATTATCCTGTCACTTGCAGTATTTTCGACCCGATATCAGGGTGCCGTATATCTTTCTTGATATACCGTCAGTTGATCATGTGACCAGTGATATACGGTCAGTTGATCATGTGACCTTATGATCGATATTGTTGTCATAAGAAATTTTGCAACGAAACCATCATCATTGTGTTGGAAATGTCCGAACTAAGAAAATGAGTGGTCAAATAATGAGTTTTTATTCAAAAACGAAGAAGTTATTCCGATTTTGCCGGTAATCACGTCATTATATAAGTGACGTCATTACGAATATGACGTCATTAAAGCGGTTGTCGCAAACTTATTTTTGTAAAATAAATTGCCAAATATCGGAAAATGAAGTAATGACAAGATAAATAGAATAATAGGTTAGTGCCTAAGATGGAGAAAGTTTATCTGGCTCGGCTCCGGACGTTATCAGGTTCGCCTTCGGCTCACCCGATAACCTCCTCCACCTCGCCAGATAAACTTTCTCATCTACGGCACTAACCTATTATTCTCTATTTAAAACGTGACGTTCCTACAGACATGTTAAATAACAGTTAAGATGAATGGGGTTTCTACATTAGATACTGTCTTTTGATTTTTAAAGTTTTATCTTAGCTAGCAACTATTTAAGACAAGCATAAGCTGGCTTTGTGAAACAGTGTACGTTATATCTCAGGGGTTATTTTAAATTTTAGAATTATTTTGATTCATCTTGAATTTAACATAAAAATGAACGGAATTTTTTTTTTTTACTTTTTTTTTTTTTTGGGTGTGGGTGGGGGAGGGGGGGGGGGGGGAGGTATTTTTTCCATTGTTATTTTCGATCATTTTGGAAAACAACTGTGACACAAAGATTTTTTAAAATTCAAATTCTGATTTTATTTGTGAATGGGTTGTTATAAAACTTGCAAGATATCTAATGTAAACATCTGGTGATAGTAACAAGATTGCCAGTAAAACGTATACATTATAGCGAAAATGGCCTTCGCTATACAGGAGTTGACAATCCTATTAGAGGCAGAAAAGGTTCCTAACCCTAACAGGCAGAAATAACTACAATACAGGTCACTTACTACCCAGATGGCCCTGGATTTCGGTGGATGACATAGAAGTACATGTAGAATCAATGGAGTCTGGTCGTGAAGCGATGCTGCTCGTCGGTGATTGGTCCTCCTGGCCATGTGATAGGAATCCTCCTCTCCGATTGGCTGGTTCTCCTGTGACCTCTTACAGTGACCTAACTAACCCTAACTACGTTCCCACTACACTCCCCCCGTTCTATAAAGTTGGTCACCAGGGTCCGTGTGAATCATACAGAAAAGAGATGGCCTGGGAGGCTATAGATGAGTTCCTCGCAGAGACAGGCATAACAGGTATACCCTGCTTAATAATAATCATGGAGGTTTCACCAATAACTATTTTACATCTCGTGCAAAACAGACCAGACAACAAGGACTTCTGAAATCATGGACGAGATTCCCCCATAGGAGATTAATTGTCATTTAGAAGTGGTTGTTCCAAACATCTCTTTTAATAACTGGAATTAAGGTCATGGGATCCCCATACTGACCTAAGTTCATAATTTTCTGGGTAACCCAGATAAACATATCAAATTATTAAGGTCCTGGGATACCTAGAGGAAGAACTAATACCGATACTAATGCATACCAGGAACTACACATACTTACATCAGCATAATAAATCATTAAGGTGCTGGGATACCCTGCGGAACAACTGTCTTATCAAAGTGTATCATGGGATACCCATACTGCAGTACACCAGGACATACCACAAAATGTACCTAGCAAAACATTCAGATCTGAGAACTCCCCAGTCATTGAAATACCTCATTTAAGATCATGGGACACCCATATTGATCTTAAGAAGCAAAGCTGTCTAAAGTTTGGACCATTCTGCATTAAGGTTTAAAGAGACCCAATAGAATTTATAGTCTATGGAAATAGTTTAGCACTTGACAGTATCAGGACAAGTTATCCCAGTGATAAACCTGGGATGCCCATGAGGCTTGGGGTGTACTGAGCAGATGGACAATTTCTACATCTAGAACAAGGATAAACCCGGGATACCAGGAGGCTGGGGAGACCCCAAGAAGATGGACACAGTTTCTGCGTCTGTTGAAGGACGAGGCATTGCCTCTACTGATCCGTATAGGAAAAAGGATCTGAAGTAGGCGATCCGTGACCCGGAGTCCCTTTCCCCAGGCCCTTAGCCCAAGGATCTCTATTGCTAAGACCAGACCGGTCCTGTGGCAGATCCCGGAATCCCCATCCCCATCTGGAAGAGGTTTGTGCTACAGCCCAAAGGATGCTGTGGTTAAATAAAGGCTGCACAGACTTTGGTCTCACACTAGGAATGTTAGCAGGTGATACCAAAATACAATCAGACCCACAAGTGAGACTCTGGCACACCATGCCCCTACTGTTCTGTCCATCTGAACAGGAGACCTGAACACGTCCCAGAGACCCTACACCAAAAACCTCTTTCAGTATTTCCACAATGATGTGAAACTGTTGCGGCAGAGGCACTGAACCTGTCAGAATTCAACATTATTACCCCGGACTGTGAACGGAAAGTGTAGTACAAACTTTCCATCTCTGAATGAAGGGGCGAGTAAAACCCTGAGGGAGGGAGTGGTACAGAGTACAATGACAAGGTTGCTGGTGGCGGCAACCCCCAAGCAAGTGAACCTTCATGGGCAAAGTCAGATAGGAATAAACTAACTGTTTGTTCTCCAACGTGATAAGGCGGCAATTTCCCAGAATAATTGAAGGGCAATACCCTACCAAGCTCTTGATATTGAACATAGCTGCTAGTATCAGGTCCGCAAACCTTTGGAATACAATGGCCTCTGAGCTTTCCACCGGTGCCTTGACCTTTAGTAACAAAATTCCCTACTATTTCCGATTCATCTATGACCTTACGTTCCCCAGATGCCATTTGAGGTCCAGATGACTTTGTATTGAACTGGGCTTTAGTTTGTCATAAACTTGGCGAGGAGTTTAGTGGAAGACATTGGTCATGGCCTTCACCGCTAGAGTCTGAAGTCCCAGATTTGCTGTCAAAAGAGTTACTCTTGTAAAAACCAGTCTCCGAGTTGGGCAAATCTGATGTACCATTTTGCCTATTTCCTTTAGCCACCAGAGATACATCAATTTCACTTATAGGATATCTTATTGTAAGGCAGTTCCTATAATTATCTTCTTGAATTACCATTAAACTATACAGGCCAGTATTAAAAAGAGTCACAGTGTTGTGCTCAAGAACATTATTGGATAACTGTTCCCTAAAAGCCGTATCTTTGTTATTGTCACAATCTGCAGGGCACTCGGACACTGGAGCTAATTGAGTACCCATAGTGTTTAATTTGCACAGGGTTGTTGCAACCAGGGTATTTGCAATGTTCATGCTTTGGTGCAAAGCTAACTTGACATTAGGATCAGGAGAGAATAAGGTTTCCGTATTGTTTAAATTGAACAAGGCCCTTGGGGGATAAGAAGATACTGTATAAGTATTAATGTGTAAATCACATGGAGTGCTAGAGCTGGGGATGAATGTCGCATCCATGTTGTCTATAGCACACATGGAACTAGAAGAAGTGTTACATACATTATCTGCCTTATCATACAGAGCACGTGGAGCGCTAGAGACAGGAGTGACTAGGGTAACCATACTTTCTGGGGCATCCAAAGATATGGTAAGTACGGTATCTGCTTTATGGTATAGGGCGCTAGCGTTTGTGGCTGATACGGTACCGGTGTCATTAATAAAGCACATGGCGTTGGAAGGAAAGGTAAGTACAGTATCCGTAACACCATCCAATTCATATGGGGTGCTAGACTGGTGGTTTACTACGGTATCCGCATTGTCTATATTGCAAGTGGCATTGGACAGAATGGTAGTTACAGTATTTGTATTACTGTCCATATTGCATTGGATGCTGGCATCCACATAGTTTATATTGCACCTGGCATTGGACAAAATGGTAGATACAGTATTTGTATTACTGCCCATATTGCATTGGGTGCTGGCATTAAGGGTTAATACGGTAGCCGTATTTTCTAAATTACAAGGGGCGCTCAGAGAAAGGTTGAGTACGGTACCTGCACCAACACACATAGTGCTAAGATTATGAGTGGGTACAATCTCTGATTGTGAATGGTCTCCTTCACTACTTAACCTGTTGGGAATCAGTAATTTAGTGGTGTCAGCAATACTTGAGTTATCAAGCTGGTTACTGGTCAGTGTACTGCTCCTCAGCAGAGACTCATCACTGACTCCCTCAAGACTGGAATCTGGACTAAAAGAACTAACAACCCCAGAGCTATTTGCCTGCTCTCCCCAAGGTTTCAGACATGCTCTCCACACGAGAGCACTACTTTCATTTTCCCCCACACTCTCCCCACTTCTAAAAGAGCTCGATGATTTGCAGTCAGTAACTTGGGACGAATCCTGCTCTGCAAAGTCCAGAAAGTTAAAGAACTGTTCAAGGTCTTCATCTGATTTTATTGGAACCCGGGGGACACAAGGCACACTACCCTGATCCTTAACTAGAATATCACAGAACAAATCCCCCAATTCCGTTGAGGTACTTACCTCACACATTTCCAGGGAAATCTCGGATTTGGGGAAGTGTGAGGAGGCTTCCTCCCTTAGCACACTCTCCCTTAGGAGATTAATTTCTGACTTGAGGGCTCCTATGATTTGTTCAAGGTCATCATCTGATTTTAGTGGAACCCGGGGGACACATGACACACTACCCTGATCCTTAACTAGAGTATCACAGGACAAATCCCCCAATTCCGTTGAGGTACTCACCTCACACATTTCAGGGGAAATCTCGGATTTGGGGAAGTGTGAGGAGGCTTCCTCCCTTAGCACACTCTCACTCAGGAGATTAATTTCTGACTTAAGGGCTCGTATGACTTCATCATCTTCCTTAAATTTCTTTAAACTAGACTCAACAATTTCGTCGGAGTAGTTCTTCCACCACGATGATTTGTCATTCAGGGACTCATTTCTATTTCTTAGAATTCGTGTACAAGTCATCAGATACTCCACACAAACACAATATATGTCACATTTCTCTGTCAATGTATCTACTTTCTTTTGGAGGCGACCCTCTGGTATTTTAGTTCTTGATTTTCACCCTCCAGAACTTGTATTCTCTGTGATAAACTTTCTTTACGTACTGGCGAATTGTAGGAACAGTTAGCCCCATGGGGAGTTACAGGAAAAGTCAGGGGATACCCGACATGTGTTTCCGAGAGATACGGGAGGTTATTAGCATGACCTTGGCTCAAGACCTTTACCGGAGATGCAGCCGGCACTGGTGTTACAGGCTTCGTATCATAGGTCGTCTTACATGGTGTGTAAGGGACTACTGTTTTTGGTGAAGACCACCCATGCCCCTCTTCTGCCGTCACGCCTAGTGTGTGAGGGGATACCACCTCAGGGGGAAAATATTCTAATTGTATATTGGCTGTAATGCCTGGTGTGAACGGGGATAACGTCCCTGGGGACCAATATCCAAATCCCCAATTAGCCCTCCTGTCCGGTGTGTGAGGGGTTACCCCTCCCGGTGAAGGCCACCCATACCCCCACATAGGTGGGTAAAATCCGAATTGAGGCCCAGCCCCACCCGAGTTACCTGGGGATTTTGTATTGCTGCAAGGGGTACTTACTTTCTCAGCCATAACCTTAGATATAAAGTATGAAGCTGATATATCTGTTGTAAATTGAAATACTCTACGTTTTGCTATTTGTTTTCTTGAATTGTAAAAAGCTCAATAATAGACAATATCTCTACACCCTCTCTAATTTTTATTCTTTTTGGCCTTTAATGTAAAAGCAAAGATAATACATGTATCAGGGAAGGATACCTTCCACAAATTAACCAAAAGAAACAGTACACAGTAACACTTACTATCTTTCTATCCTTGAATTGAATAGAATGGAATGAAATAACTTTATAATCTTGAAAAATTCCAATTCACCGGTTGTTGTTGTTGTTGTTACCGGAACTTCCGGCGTAAAATGAAAGTACTTTCGGTTTGGCACGTTTTCCGTGCGCGAGACCTAAACTTTTGAAAAATATGACAAAACAGTTTCTTTTGTCGAGGAAAATTTAATCCACTAAAAGAATATTCAAACCGAATCGATATAACCCCAAAAGAATAGCCGTTTGAGCCTTACGGCGAATTTCCCAGCTTTTTGACAGTCCGCAGGCTGTTTAAACCGGGCTAGAAATTATAGAAATAACCCTTACTAATCCTACACAGGAATCCTGTTCAGAAAAAACCTGGCCGAAGGGACAGTTCAAAGGCTTTCGCCTTCTACTACGTAACGGACAGGGACCTACTAGGGATTTCCAGGCGAGATGTTCGCGATTACTTCTGACACCAATATAGCGAAAATGGCCTTCGCTATACAGGAGTTGACACTCCTATTAGAGGCAGAAAAGGTTCCTAACCCTAACAGGCAGAAATAACTACAATACAGGTCACTTACTACCCAGATGGCCCTGGATTTCGGTGGATGACATAGAAGTACATGTAGAATCAATGGAGTCTGGTCGTGAAGCGATGCTGCTCGTCGGTGATTGGTCCTCCTGGCCATGTGATAGGAATCCTCCTCTCCGATTGGCTGGTTCTCCTGTGACCTCTTACAGTGACCTAACTAACCCTAACTACGTTCCCACTACAATATATATATACACCGCGTAATATTATTGTTTAAACCGATTTTCAATGCCAAACAAGTTATTTGATACACTGGGTTGAATACGTGGGCAATTAATTGTATTTGGAATATCCGTAGTATTTTCGGTTTAGAAATGTCGATCGGTAAGTATTGTTTTGTCCATTTTCTGACACTATTTTATATTTATTTGTTTGTTTTGAGTTTAACGCCGTTTTTCAACAGTATTTCAGTGATGTAACGGCGGGCAGTTAACCTAACCAGTGTTCCTGGGTTCTGTACCAGTACAAACCTGTTCTCCGCAAGTAACTGCCAATTTCCCCACATGAATCAGAGGTTGAGGACTAATGATTTCAGACACAATGTCGTTTATATATTTTATACGTTTTATTTAAAAACAGATAATCTGGTAATTGGCAGTTTTAGAATTTTACGGCAAAATGCAACATCTCATTTGATTTAATTTTGATTTGATTTAATCAAATTTTATTGCTTTTACTCGTATGAATACATAGGTACATGTAACTCGCATATATCAAGCTGATTTTAGGCACTGGCCTCCAGATCTTACGACGACAACAATAAAAGCGGGTATCCAGAAATTAATACTTAATTGCTGGCAGACTATGTGTTGTGGAAACACATGCGAATAAGTTGTTTCTACTAATTTTTACAATGAAAACCGAAAGCGTTTGTATCGCTTTAATCGAGATAAACAGCCTTATTGTAAATATCTATATTTAACGCAATAAACACGTAGACCTCCGCGTCGGTATTGGTAAAGAGTCTAAAAGACAGTGAAAATGTTATTGCCGAGGCGGTCCGGGTTCGATTCCCGACGCGAACATCTTTTTTTTCTTAATTTGACACTTTAAAGATAGTTTAGAAACAAAAGCTCTTATTCTAATGTTCATAATATGACCAAACTTCAATTTTAAAGAAACATCATTCGAACCAAAATCTGGAGGTCAGTGCCTTTAAATGAAAAGCAATTGTTTTGGACCATAACTTTTTCAAACATTAATGATGGCCCTATCCCGGAATAAGTTAAAGGCCTAGATCTTGGCAGTGGGCCAAGGGATTTCTGTTTTCATTAACACAGTTGGGGGCTAATGACTATCACAGTATGGTTTAAATAAACAAGGGTTGTCAGTCTACCTTACAAGTGTATCAATTAGTGCGAGGGGAAACAGTGTCTACGTGATAACTTTAAAAGTTATTTTTATGAAAAGAAAATCATTTGTTGATCAAACATAATAATAAAATAATAAGAAACTTATTTAAGAATATATTTACATTTCATTACGTTTTTAGGGAGAAAGTCCCTTTAATGGAATAGATTCACTTTGAATTTCCACTTCAGTGTCTGTGATGCATAAATGTGAAACATTTCTGTTTCATGAAACGACAAAGATTCAAAATAAGGACCTGGAAATTGTTGACGAAGTATCATAAATCTTATTTAAGCTAACGATCTACCATTATGTTAACGAGACTAAAAAGCACGTGTGTAGATTTATGATTTAGTAAGTTTTATTCAACAACACTTACGTAGATAAGTTATGTTTTTATTTACAAAATGGAATTTGAAGTGTTTAATGGGTCAACAACTTCATTTTAGACGAATTGTGGGTGTATGAGTTGTTACTAATTATAAGTACGAAATGTTTTGCAAACGATCTTTAATTTATCTTTAATACAATAAATCAAAAATGTTAGATATTTACGTTGATACACATAACACAATGTCAAGTGTATATTGGATTTATATACATGTATAAAATTACTTCCTGATCCGGTACAAAATATGTACTATACATGCAATTACCATACAATATAATACACTGGTCTATATTTAGTTTCTATTGTTTCATTCTTGGAACAAGAAATGCTATTATTTTCGAATAAAGAGGACAAGTTACAACTACTAAATTGACTACGTTTTTAAACATTTAGTCACGACACATACATAAACAACGTTGACTTTACAGCTGTAGATTTCATTTTAAAGCTGTAAAAAGACTGTAAAACAGTTCAAATTATGCAAATTAGATACAGTTGTAAGGAGTCTTACAGCTATACAAATGAAAAAGTTACAGCTGTTAATATTGTTAAAGGTTACAGCTGTAGAAATGTTACAGGAGGGGCATTATTTTAAGGAACGAAAGCAGAGGTACAAACAGTTTTAGGATGAACTGTAATTCAATAGACTGAAATGGTAGCTTTACTACAAAAAAAAAGCAGAATAAATGAATGACCTAGTAAGTAAAGAACAATATGGAATAAACATACAGTATTGAAATTGCACAATTCAAGAGTTGCAAAGTAGAATTTATGCATAAGACCTCGTTTATAAATATCTTTGTGGTGAAAACTCGCCAGCTTCAAATGTATTGTAAATAATTAATGTCTGCATATATTTGTCCTTATACAATTATATAAGATGTTTAAACAAATTTTAATACGCTTATTTCATTACGGTTAAAATTCCAGTAGTTTAGGAGATGTGGTGTCTCTCTGAATTTTAGTTATATCTCGCATTAAAGATGGCTGACAATACTTTTGTTTCATTCCGAAATCATTTACAGCTGTAACACTCAACTGTAAAAAATTTACTTCTGTATTTTGAAGACCTGAAACTTTTACACCTGTAAATTGCAACTGTATTTCTGGTCATTTCCACTTGCAGGTCTTTTTGCAACTGTAATTTAAAAAAAACAACAGGTCTTTTACACACGTTTTACAGCTGTAAAACAGGTGCCAATTTCGTACAGAAATTACATATTTATACAAAGCTTGTACTAAGCTTTTTTTTATTCAGGAAATGCGACATCAGGAGAATGGGTGGGGGAATATCCAAACGAGAAGTACGTCTTCAGCATTAAAAACACGTACGTGTACGTATGCGAGGCATCCATCACTGACGTCACTGATGTTGACGTCATAATAAATGCGACGAATGATAAACTTGCTAGCGGGGCGGGAGTAGCGGCCGTTATAGCCAGAAAAGCGGGAATAGCAGTAACCAATGAATGCAGCAGTTTTATACGCGATAATGGTGCCCTTCCTGTCACAGAGAACTTCGTATCTACCGCGGGATATTTACCTTTTAAGGGTATCATCCACGTTGTAGGACCGACATGGAGTAACTATACCAGCAGACAAAAGTGTGCCAAGGACCTGTTTCATACAGTTATAAATGCATTAACGACTGCAAGAAGTAAAGGATGGTCAAAAGTAGCTTTTCCAGCAATAAGTTCAGGTACGTCAATTGATCGCATTCTTTGCTGTATTTATTTTCGAATTTGATTTCAGAAAAAAAAATGTTGTTCCCCATTTCTTGTACATCTACAGTACCAGAAAAGTAATTAGATCTACAGTAATGAAATGAAACTGTTACCATAAACATAAGGAAAAAGAGGAAAATACAACTCGGACACTCATACATACGAGTTCATGTTGAAATTAACAATGCATGTATATTGTTTGTTTCAATGAATAACAAGATTTAGCTTACCAAAAGGTTCCTTCTAGCGCATATTAAATATTCTTTTTAAGGGATCTGTTTTAGCATCTGTTACAGATGTTTAATAAAACAATAATGAAAAATATGTTTTGTTAGTTTACGTGCATTCTTATCTAGATCTAATTAAAAACATTTAAAGTTATTTCGCACAAACATATATTTTAACTTATAATAATAATCAAACACCTTCTACTTAAATATTATATATGATATTATAATATCAGCGGACAATAAATAATAAAGACCATCATTCTATCAAAATTTCTGGAATCTTCCCTAGTGGAGTGGCACAGATCGGAATTTGGCCGTATGTTAGCCTCTTTGTAAATTTAAAGTCTCACATAGCAACACATGGACATACGCCTTGCTTAATTGCATCCCATGATTGATACTTCCAGCTCCAGAACGAAATACAGCCGTCTGGGACCGTAGCAGTTAAGCTAGAAGAAAATAAAACCAAGCAATATAATAGAAGACGATATTTTTGACGGGAGTCTATTTTTAGAGGCTGTGACTAAATACAGAGTTGGTGCGCCTGTGATATATTACAGACTCCAGTATATACCGGATTAACTAAATTTGAACAAAAATACATTAGATGTATATATTTTGTAACCATGGTGATTCTAACCCTAACCTATAGTCAGTATATTATGCATATTATACACTAAATGCGTGCGGACATGCAAAAAAAATCAGTATTTTTGACGTGCGTTCCATTTGATAATAATTCCGCGCATGCGCAGAACGGCTGCACCAACTCTGCAATGAGTAACATTCATTTTTAGATGACGCTTACTCATTTAAATAATCTCCATTCTTCATTATGGCAAGTTAGATTTAGGAGTTATATGATTTTAACTATATTATTGTTTCTTGAAGACCTGTTATTACGTAGTTGTATTTCACTAAATTTAATTTAGTCTAAAGATTGGCTTAAAGATGCGTAAATACACCCTGGCAAAGAGGCTATATGTAATGAATATACATGAGTCCAAGATGGCGGCGCCCTACTGGAATTCGGATGCCTTTGATGATACCTTTGTATCCATTACCTGCTCAGTCAAGTGTGACATGTTCACCATAAGTGTTCCTTCCCTTGAGAAGGAACAATAAAACTTTTGCTGCAGTTTAAGGAAAACTATTTTATATGAGTATCTTTCCATACAGAATTTAATATGAAATAAGGCAAAGCCTCAAAGCGAACTCAAAGAAATCGGATTTAGCTAAAATATGATGCATCATTTATTTGTCACAAAGAAACTATTCACTAGTCACAAGAATTCAGGAGAACCTATTCTCTTGAAAAAGTCTACATTTAGTGTCACCATACCTATAACAGTGAATATCATAGGTTGCAAAATTTATGAGAAGCCGGTGTCACGGTGACGTCATTACCGCGTTCCCGTTTCTTTCTGCTTATTAATGACATTTTTTTCCATTTTCTGGCCGATGCTTGATCTTTTAAATACAAATAATATTTTTTTCAAACAACTGGAAATCATTCTTTCATTATTGTTCAGTGATGAATAATTTTTAGCAGTTGAATGAAGTTCTGTATTCACTCCGGAAAGAAGTACTTCCTGTGAGCACCAGTCCGCTAGGTTGCGCAGTTTTAAAACTTCCGACGAAACTTTTCAAATCCATCACCAAGTGTGCAAGTATACTTGCGTTACCGTAAAGCTCGATTCTCGAGCAGGCCCTTCGGGCCTGCTCTTCGAGCTCGCTATCAAACCAGTTGAGTAAAATAATGAAACGTGAGGTTGTGCCGAGCATTTGTTTTTCAATTTCATTCGATGAGCTTAATGAATTAAATGTGAAAAGACACAGTTTTAATATTCTTTTTATCACATGTAAGTTTTTTCCTGCTGAAACATCAAAAATTTCATTTTACTTTTCCTATTCTAAACCAATACTTAAAACGAACATCAAAGCTTAATTACGCTAGTGTAATACCAAAATTATTTAATGGCTTTATTTCACTCAAACGAGTGGTAAAGTTTTATTAAATAACAAGTTGAGACCATATAAATAGCATAAATGTAGCAGTTTTTCTAAGACAATAAGCAAACCGGCATCGTTAGCATCCAAAGAGATAGCATAGAATATGCTTTTGCAATTGCGAGAGAACATTCGTTTTTCGAGAAAACGTAAACACGTGATCAGAAATGGTGTTCAGAAAACACTATGAACATTTCAGGCAAATCAGGAGTTCCGAAACAACTTTGTGCCGAGATGTATGTGATGGCACTTGCAGACTTTGCTCTGAATGGACCAGATGGAATGAAAGAGGTACACTTTGTCGATACGAACCGCGAAATGATAGATCTAGTTTGCGGGGCGCAAGAAAAATGGTACAAGAACCCTCGATCTCTTGCATTTGAAAATGCGTCAAACTACCGTCTCCCAGAAAAGCAAGCAAGAAGAGCGTCCCAGTTCCAGGGTACACATACTGACGCACAAGCCGACAACTTGGCTTTTGCAGTTTCAGGCCAAGGGAAACAACCACAAAGAGCTCCCAGATATGGTAAATGCCTTAAAAATGTATAAGCAAAACATCATGAAAAAATTAGGTACGAATTTTTGAAATGATTTGTCTCAGTGAATGATAGTTAAAATTTAATGTTTCACCCACACTTGATCAAATGCGCAATTTAGAATATTATTGTTTGCCAACGTTGTAAGTACAAACGCAAATATGACTAGTCTAATGTTTATATATATATATATATTTTCAAATACAAGATAACAATTGATGTACACAGCAAAGGCGCCTTTTGATAAAGAAACAAAAGAGAATAGTTTGTTTAACATTCTTTTATTGAAAAAGTATAAACAATTAAATTTAACTTTTATATCAGATAGATAGATTAAATGTCACAAGAAAAAACATTACAATGCAAGTAAAATAAATCAATACAAAAATCACTTACACAAATTTATTTCCGTTCGAGAAAAAAAGAACGATTCAAATATTAGATCAAACTTTCTTTATCTTTTCAATATCAGTAACAACAGAATAAGTCCATAGTTAAACAAAAGGCATTATGCAATATAAAGCATAGATTTAAAAAAAAAGTTTGTTCCCGTATCAAGTTTAGGTGGCAGAGGATAGTTAACTCGAAAAATTCCTTAAAAGTTCACCTTGATGATATCTAGGTCATGTTCAAAACTGGGTCACGTGGGGTCAAAAACTAGGTCATTAGGTCTAAAAATAGAAAAACCTTGTGACCTCTCTAGAGGCCATATTTTTCATGAGATCTTCATGAATATTGGTCAGAATGTTCACCTTGATGATATCTAGGTCAAGTTCGTAACTGGGTCACGTGGGGTCAAAAACTAGGTCATTAGGTCTAAAAATAGAAAAACCTTGTGACCTCTCTAGAGGCCATATTTCTCAATGGATCTTCATGAAAATTGGTCAGAATGTTCAGCTTGATGATATCTAGGTCAAGTTCGAAACTGGGTCACGTGGGGGTAAAAACTAGGTCAGTAGATCTAAAAATAGAAAAACCTTGTGACCTCTCTAGTTTTCTAACAATCCTGGCGGGATTCCTCCTTACAAATTCAGCTGTCCCTCCCTGATTTCAGGAATCCCTCCCATTTTCAGTGAACAATCGATAAAATCACTCGCTTTTTAATGGCTGGTTCCGTAACGCCATCGATAAATTTCCACATGACTTTTTGACAGATAAACAAATAATCGCGAAAATACAGGACAACCGAAAGCGAGGCTACATGGTAAAACCCCGGACCGTACCCTACATGTTAGACTGGTACCCGCTGTCTCTTCTGTGATTTCACACTATATATTTTATAGGACGCGGAACCAGTCTACGTACATGTATGTATTTGAGAGTAAACATCCGGACTGTGGTTAGAACAGATGTCTACTTCGAAAATCGTTTCAAAGCAAGGTTTTTCTGTCATTTTGGTATTTTTGATAAGTTTTTTAGCTATATTGAACTGAAAACTTACTGTCCTGACGCAGGGCCCACGCTGCCGTTCGCCACTTGAGCCATTTGGCGAATTTGCGATGAAAGTGGCGAAGAAAAATCGCGAGTGGCGAAAATGAAAAAATCATCGTAATTTGGACCGCCATTTTGTTTCAGACGTTCTAAATCGTAACCTCCGAGAAATTTTGTTAAAAAACAGTTGACTGGTTCCGATAATTTACCTTATAAAAATAACTTATTTTGAGATAGTACTACCCAGTCTGTGTTCACTTTACATTTAACAATGTGTAATGTGCAATGTGTAATAAACATCTTGACACGCGAGAAGATGCAATTTTCAATCAGTTAGCAACCAATTATCGGGTAAGAATAATCGTTTTGTTTTGTTGTCATTACTAGGGGTGTAACGATACATCGAACTATCGATGCATTGCGATACTAAGTGTCCCGATAGCATGCATCGATAGAAAAGTCACGATCCAATAACAATCGCCGATAGTTCCTTCAACAATCGATAGTTTCGATAGTTTTGAAATTTTTGTAAATACAGAAATAATTTATAATTTATAAACCAAGAAACTGAGCCAGCTTTCATTTGCGCCTCGGAAAATGTTAACGTCTCCATTACAATAATTACCCTCACGGAATTAAACTACCATAAAGGACTGAGAAGTCTGTGAGATAATTAATAAATTTAGTTTCTTAGAAACTTTGATTAAATATATTTAAATAACCTGTTAATTTTAGATGAGAAAATGTACTATGGACATGGAGAAAGAAGGCTATATACTTGTATTATACAGCAAACTGTTCGGTAGGGCCCTTCATTTAGTGCTGGTACACCTTAATCCGATCCGTTAATTTTCGTCTTTTTTGATGCTTTGGGTTATTAAACATGTTGACATTCGCAACAAAATGGCCGATTCATTTGAGTATACCTTGCATAGGTTTATTGTTTTACTTATTTTTCCGAAGCCAAGGAAGGCAAGAAATATTTAATGTTAGAATTATTTCTGTCCGTTTCAGTTATACAAACATCTCAATGTGTGTTAACAGCAATTATAAACAGTGCCGTCTCTTACACTGTGTTACAATGCCAGTTGGTAGCTTTACTGTATAAAATATGATGGCCGATAACTATTGCAATAGTATCGCAATAGTAACCTGCAATAGAATAGTATCGCAATAGTTTTTAAGCAATATCAATAGTATTGCAATAGTCAAAATTGGCCTCAATAGTCACCCCTAGTCATTACGGCAGATTAAATGTTTGATGCCTTTAATTTCCATGGATCAAATAATTGATAAACAAATCGGCAAAATAATGAACGGTTTGATGATTTTTTTAACGTTGTAGCCACCGTCAGATCTTAGTAAGTAATTAGTAAAGGTGTTTGCCATGTTTTTTTAATGTCTTTAAAAGTTAGGAGTGGATTTGAAATGTAATTCTGTATTGGTTTTACCAAAGTTACCAACACAGAAGATAATACTGTAAAGGTAGATTTCTCGGAAGCACAGAACACAAAAAACACAACCCCAGAGCCATGCATTTACATAGTAGGCCCACAACAAAAAGAAGCTGTAATGGAAAAATATTTCAGATGGATTGATTCAAACATCCAACAACATTTTAAAATACAAAACTTGCTTTAGAGGTATACCAACTTTCATTCAAAAGTCCCCCTATATAGCTAGAATATCATTTGTTTATGGTAAGTGAAAAAAATTTCAACGCGCTGCGGGAAGGGAAACCTCTCCAGCACCCTCCCCACCGTTCCCGAAAAAAAAAAAGGTGGCTCCTACTTTTTTCAGCCCAGTGTGGGCCCTGCTGACGGGACAGCCAGCTTCCAAGTTCAGGAGGCCCTCCACTAAAATAGGTGTCCTCGGAATCGCGGGACTGCGTTAAGATTGAACCCTGGTATTTACTGTGGTTTATGAAAGTAGTTTGGATTCAGTATATGTGTCTTAGTGCATTCTATTGTGAACAGTGAAAATGTTGTTGATTTTTTGTCCCAAAAGCTCTTTTTGTCAAACTCAGAGTTTGTAGCTTACATGGTTCGCACAGGCCATGAAAAGTCCTTGAATTTGATGCCTACTACTTGAAAACTACTTGAATTTTGTAACAGTCAGAAACTACTTGAAAACTACTTGAATTTAGGAAAAAACGTACAAAAGATGGCAAATAGTCCTTAACCTCGTCGGGTGCGAAGTGAAAACGGACAAACATTATAAACGGACCAAATAAACTAAAAAACGACGAAAAAAAACCAACCGTTACCGCCATTAGGGCCTGCCACGGAGTCTGCGATAGTACGGTACGGTACTGTACTTTACGGGTTTTATGCTCTTTCAAGTAATTTTCACACTGTGTAATTTATCCGCGATGCGTTGAAGGTAAATCTTGTGTTACATTGTTTAATTTTGTCCTAAATTGGATTTAAATTGGTTATTTCATGTCTCAGCAACAGTGACATTGCGCACATTTTAGTCCTTGAAAATGGAGGAAAACTACTTGAAAACTCCTTGAAAACTACTTGAATTTTGTTTGGGAAGGTCTGTATGAACCATGGCTTACATAAACTGCTACTTTTTTCATCAAGTTTCCTAGTATTTTCCTACTTTTCGTCTACGTTTTTGCCATGTTAATTTATTTGTTCTCCTACCTTTTTGTAATGGCTGACTGGAAAGCCTGTGTGTGGTAAAAATTAACACTATTGTACATAACTTGATCTATACTTTTTACTGTTTGTATTTTTCAGGTTGGTCAAGTGGGTGTGGTTGGATTTGGAATGGGGGACGGACTGTCATTTAAAGCCAAATTAGAAGGTAATGTATCAAATCATGGAGTGTACCACGGAGTGTGTTAAAATCTGTATGAGGCTTTTAACATGTGTTTTTACTTTTATACCAGTGTTAAACAGAAGTACATGTATATACAGATTTTTGCACCTTCGTGGTACACATGGTCATTTGTGCAATTGTTGAAGTTGCTAGGCAATAACGGACTTCTTGTGTAAATGTAATTGCATTAACAAAATGACAGAAGCAGTTATATCACCTCAGCAAATTTCAGAGCTTTATGCCTAAGGAACAAGGTAATTTTGTTAATAAAAGTGTTCCTTTAGGAGTGGAGACAGGTAATTGAAGTGTATGCAAACTCATGCAGTTACATTATCAGACAGCATCTAGATTTATTTGTATTGAGAGTGAGAAAGATTGACAGATTATTGGTCGTCAGAGGACATGTACATGTAGGTTTCAGATTAATTTTGAGAACAAGTGAAGTCAAATTTCCCTTTTAATTTTGGCAAAGAAGAATTTTTTATGCAAAGCTTTGAACAGAAAAGAACTTCCAAATTCAATTTCTTTTATATTCTCAAAATTCTGTTTGATGAATGAATGATGTGTGAAAGAAAGACAGTTGTATACATGAAATGTAGTATGTACCATTTTATCTAGTGCATTCAACAAGCCTTTTTTCTCTCTTGTATTTTTCGAGAGCTTGTCTACACAACAAGAGTGGAAAAAGATCTACAAGACAGAGGTGATTGCAGTGCTGGATAGAAACATGAAGTTGCTGGAGCAGACTGGGGTACTGGGGGTGCTCCTTAAATGTGTTTATTTATCTATTAATTAGTAACTATTTTTGGAAAAAGTCTTCTTTTTGTGCTCCCAAAATTTTGGAGGCACTTAGATTTACCCCTGTCCATTGACTCCATTTGTCCCTTCGCATTTCCGGATGTACAAATTTGTGTCGTGCATATTTAAAAAAAGTACTTGACCTAGTAATGTTAAATAGGTTTGTTGTTTTGAATATGGGGTTTTATTTTTTATTCCAGTCTGTAAGACCGGAGTTAAGGCCCTTAGCAGTAAATGTGCATTAAGGGGCTAAAAGGTTGTGTTACATGTATCTCAAAGTATTTGACGTAGAGTCATGGAACATAGGATTGTTATTCAGCATGTGAAGATATGCACATTGGGATTTAAATATGATTTCAGTCAGTCAGACCAGAGTTGTGGCCCTTGACTTATGTCAGAAATATTCGTAAATGGCTTTTGTGTTACGTATATCTCAAAAAAAGTATTTGACTTAAGAGTCATGAAACCATATAGGATAATTATTCAGCATACTCAGTTAGGGTCTCATGTTTCATAATGATTGTATATTATACCCCATGACTCATATCCCAAATCAAGTTATAGTATAAGACTTAAAATTTACCTAGTTTTGCATTGTGAACGTGTAACATATTACGATATAGTGATAGGAAGTGGGGGAACTTGTGCTTTGTGGGCACACATCTAGTTGACAACAACTTTATCTTTAATATTAACATAAAAATTGTGTCGCAGAAATTTGTATTACATGCATATATATTTTTCATCAAGGTAATTTCTATGTTCTTTCTGTCATATGTTTAAATATTATTCATTTTTGTTGTATTCAACATAATTACCAGCATTTTAGCTGAAACATTGTTCATTTTTCTGGCCATTAGGTAACTGAATTACTAAGACTGAACTTTATTCAGTTTTAAGCACTGTCATTTAACAATTGCACATGGTGTGAAATCATCTTTTCTGAACAATTTGGCCACAAGTTATAAATGTCGGATTTTTTTTTTTTTGCTGGGATGGGGTGGGGGGGGGGGGGGGGGGGTATGGAGGCAAAAATGAGAAAAAAAATACAGTAAAAGTACAAAAGTACTAAAATTTCAGTCTTAAGTCTTTTTCATCAACATTTTATGATTGATTAAAAAACATGCTGTTTTTTAGGAAACAATACATTCAGAAAACTTTCAAAACGTTTTAAATGTTTTATTTTATCAGATAATTTATTTGTTATAACAGTAATATTTTCTTTTCTCTTATTTTGTATCACTTAAACTTTTTGAATTCATTGGTTTTTTTAGCCACTTTGCAAATTAACATGATTAGATTTTTGCAAAAAAAGAAGATTTTAAGGAGCAATATTAAAAAAGTTGAGCAACTTGTCAGGGTCTGAATTATTTTCTTTTCATCTTAGAGTAACACTTCAAAGTCCAAATTTCAAAAAATTCTGAAAAGGGCTTTTTGTAGATATTTTCTTTAAAAATGTGTCAATGATAATTTAGAAGAACGTAATGATTTTAGTTACCAAATGCATATAATCTGTATCTGTGAAAAGTCTATGTACTAATTGTACTAGTTAAATTCTTTTTTTAATGAAATCTGCATAATACAGTGTAACCCCTCTAATCAGAACAGCCTGTGGCCCAGAGTAAAAATTCGGTTTGGAGGGGTTTGTCGATGGAAAGTGTGCTAAGTTACATTAGTTAATAGTTATGAAATTACCAAGCAACATAATTCATTTTAAATCTTGTTTAGTTACTGTATAAAACAACACCATTAAAGATCTAATGGACGTGTCTTACCAAAATTTAGTATATTCTGTTAGTCATGATAACAGATAAGTACAGAAATTCTGCCTTTAAAATTGTTCGGTTGACACTGGTAGTTTTGTGTTGATAAATAGATGTTCAGTCTGGAAAAATTGTTCAGTTTCCAGAAAATTTACAGGGGTATTTTTCTAATGAAATGAGAAAACCAAATTTTGGGACAGCAAAAATTTGTTCAGCTTGGAGCAGTTTCCTGTATTCAGGGGTTCCAGTTTAAAGGGGTTCCACTGTATAGAAGTGTGGTGACCTGAAAGATAGGTTGTATCAGTTATTCAAGTAGGACATACATTAAATACTTAGAATATAATTTTTCTGAAGGTAACATTGGGTTACTTAAAATCAAGAAAGAATTGCAGCTTTGTTGTCTGCAAAGTTTGACATAAATACAGAATGATTAACACTTCAAAATTATATATATGTTTTCTTTGTTGTGTTTTTAAATAAATTTTGCACAGTGAATGTAAGTGTTCAAACGCTATTTTGAGAAAGGTTATAACTGTATGGTATTTTTTCTATTTGCATATATTTTCAGCAGAGGCTTCAACAGCTGATCGTCCAGAAGGTGGACAGTTCCTGGCCTTATTTAGACAAATCTTTCTGTCAATTTTCAATATAGATTTTCAAGTAAAGAGTCCTTAATGGTGTTAATTATGTCTCCCACCACACAGTGGTGTGGGACACATATTAATTTACTCCTGTCAGGCAGTCTGTCTGTCACAAAGTTTGTCCGCACTCTAAGTCGAACATTTCTCATCCGATCTTCACCAAACTTGAACAAAATCTGTTTGCCAATAAGTCCTTGGCTGTGTTTGATAAGTAACCAAATCGGCCCAGGCACTTTGGAATTATTGCCCTTAAAACTTGTTTTTTTTTTTTTTTTTGATAATCAAAGCACTCAAAGTCTGATAAGGCAGTTGAGGTCTTGGTACATGGTTGACTCATATACTATTATTCAGATGATTAGGCAGTTGTGGGAGACATGCGCTTTTCTCAAAAGCAGCTCTAGTTAGACTTAAGGTTACAGAAAACTTATTTCTTTTCAAAAACAAAAGACTTCCATCATATTAAATAGGATACAAAACTAAAAAGGTTTTGTTTTGTGTCAGGGGATTTTAGTGACATTAGTCCGGCTTTTGCTTAAAAAACGTCTATAGCTTCTTTTTTTGTTTTCTTTTAAAGTGAAGTAAAATGAGACTATACTAAGACACAAAGAATCTGTTTTTCTATTGTGTATTTTCAGCTGTTGATCACGTCACTTCTCCCAAATGACTTCTAAAGATGGTTTGCTCTGAGTTGAAAATACATCGAACATTGGTTCAAATGCCCTGGACATCTTCTTACACTTGCTGCCATACTCTTATGATTGTTCAAAAGGGTTTTTGTTTTAATTTTGTAACATAACGTTTCATAGTGAAAATAATAGTATAGTGTAAATATAGTCTTTATATTTGTTAACCTTTTTTTATATTTGATTGATAACTGATTAAAAAAGATCAAGAAAAAGTAAGCCTCCAGTTTAGCTCAATAGGGAGAGCTTGGATCACAGGGTTCTGTGTTCATTCTCCACGTTAGGCGCATGTTCTCTGTGAGGATTTAGTAAAAGATGTGTTTAAAGTCATTTATCTTCCACCTCTGATTTATGTGGAGAAGTTGGCAGTTACTTGCAGAGAATAGGTTAGTAATGGTACACAGTCTTGGAATACTGGATAGGTTAACTGCCTACCATTTACATAACTGAAATAATGTTGAAAAATTGAGCTAAATCCAAAACAAATTAACAGTAAGAAGAGATGCATATTGATTGAATACCATACTATCTAGTTACATTATTAGGTAACACAGCCAGTATTTGCGGACTCTGACACCTTTAAATAGAAGTAAGAATCCTTTTTTGTATGATTGGCTGTATACAGTGTAATACATCTTAGACTCTTAGGGAGTGGACACTTGTATCCAGACCAACATTTTTTTTTGTCTCTGTATATAAACTGTAGTATAATATAGATATTTTACTTTATTGCAATCATACTAAAATGGGGAGATTTTCTGTTTTGTATCTTTCAGTATTGTAGCTGCCACACAGATCTGACATTCAAGATGATTAAAATATCCACATGCTTCAAGGAAAGCACATTTTGAAAATTAGATTTTTGTGTTGATTTACTCTGTTTAAAACTTATTCAGTTCAATTTTAAATTAAGATGCCATATTTGTCCTTACACTATATATATATGTCAATTTCTGCACCAACTGGCTAGTTTAGACTAACTGAAAAGTACACAGTTCAAGTTCCTCCATGATTTTGGATTGTGTGAAAACAGAATTTCTTTATCAAATTGTATTTTATTATAATAATCAGCATACAAAAGTTAAACATTTTAATAATGTTGTTTGAAAATTTTCAAAATGAAATTTTGTTTACAGTAAATTATGACAATTTTTCTTCATATTTGTATAGAAAATTTTTCTACACTTTAATGATTCAGCTTCAAAATTTGATTAGAATAAATGTCGTCCAAAAAGGGAAGTTCTGGTGATTCTTTCGCTTAGTTTTGGCCACCTAGCTTTTATCAAGAATGGAACATTTTTCACTGTTATGTCATATCCACTTATGTAGATTGTTACAGGATATCAAGCATATACATGTATCTTGTAACTGTTTACATAAAAATGGATGTAAACTACCAGTAATGTGAAATGTAAACCCATTCTTGATGATGGACAGGTGGCCAAAACTTCAGAGCAAAGAGTTATTTAGATCAGATTTTTATAGTAACAATTGATTATTCATCTGGAATTGTAACAAGATTAATGTAGTCAATACCAATTTGAATAGCAGTTGGATTTGGACCAAATTCAAATACACTAACCATATTCGTGAGGGCAAATATGGTGTGTAATATAAAAGAAATAATGACAACTTCAATAGTACTTTAATGAAAGCTAACATTGCAGAATGACTTAAAATCAAAATTAAACATGTCAAAATTGATATGTATTTGGTAGTCATTTGGGAACAGAAATTATGGAAAGCCTTTTTCTGTTTTCTGTATTTTCAGCAAATTATACCGCTTGGAATGAAAGTCGATGTTTACTTGAAAATCAGTGGATAAAAGAACATACATACTGAAAAGGGGCACTGAATCAACACAGGTTTAGATTGTGTACTTAATGCTAAGACCAGAAATTATTTGATCGGCATGTTTTTTTGGTTTTTTTTCTTGCTACACATTCTTACTGTATTGTTTATCAAGAATGGTACGAATATGTGGACGTACTAAGGACATTTTTCAAAAGTAATTGAAAACAAATGGGAAGACCAGTTTATAAAAAAAATGGGATTGGTTGGTAAAAATTAATTTAGCAATATCATATAACCTTATTTCCTAGAGCAAATGAATTTTAACTAAACTGTTTTCCCTTTTAACTTTAAAAAAACAACGTCGAAATGAATTAAAGTTGGAACTTGGTATCGCAAATTCCAAGGGATCAAGCGATTTACTTTGAGATGACCAAAATTCGACTTAAAATAGTATTTTTTGAAATTGTTTTCGGCAAGGGACTTCAAATTGTCTTCGAGATAGCCTGAATTTTGAGATAAGCGATTTCGAGATATTGAGTTTCAACTGTATTTAGTATATGAACCATGCCATGAGAAAAGAAGCATAGTGCATTTGCGACCAGCATGGATCCAGACCAGCCTGCACGTCCGCGCAGTCTGGTTAGGATCCATGCTGTTCGCTAACTGTTTCTCTAATTGCAATTGGCTTTGAAAGCGAACAGCTAGGATCCTGACCAGACCGCATGGATGTGCAGGCTGGTCTGAATCCATGCTGGTCGCAAATGCACTATGTTGGCTTTCTCATGGTGCGGCTCATATGGCTATACTAATTTATATCTATACACCTTATAGAAAAACATCAAAAGCATGTTTAGTTTTTCTTTAAATTTTTCATCATTTGCTCTAGGTACAAATATTGATAATGAATGAACCCTCCCTTGACAGACTTTACAATGGAAATAAATAGAAGTATCATTAGATGTAAAACTGTGGGTTATTGTAAATTAACCTGTTAAGGCAGGTTTAGGAAAAGAAGCATTCTATTTTTATTTTCAGTTTGCATTCTTCTCAAGAGTTTGTAGGTCCGTTGATTTTAGCGAAGTATTTTACCAGCTGACAGATGCAGGCAGCAGATGTGGATGGCAGACTCGTGTTTCTTATTTTCTTTTTCAGATTCTACATGACTTTTTTTCATTTCCTTTTTCAGGATATTATAAGTTTTAGCAATGCTTTATATACTCCATCTAATATTTTTCTGTTATCATTATTCCATGTCATTATTCTAAAGCTTGTAGGTTTAATTTGATTTTTATTGCACAAACGTGTATGTTTATGTAAATGCCCGTAGTATGAAAGATTTTTGCACTATGTTGTGTTGTGTGTGAGATAATATGCCTTAAGTATTATTGTTTCAATGTAAAAAAATAGTGTTCCCTGAAATGAAATATTTTCTCTTAGTATTGTTTCATCTATGTTTATAGTCGAAATTTGAAATGCTCATTCGGTAGAATTCGCTGACTGAAATACTGTTGAAAAACTGCATTAAACCCAAAACAAACAAACAAACAAACAAAATGCTTTTCTGCCATTAATAAGTTCAGATTTTAAGTAATATGCTTGTACTATTGGAATAAAATACATTAATAAAAGTATGGGGGCTGGAGACTGTACATTTTGAGAGCCGGATGAAACAATGTTTTAGAGATTTCTACCTTTTGAGAGATATTGAAGTAATCAAAAGTGATTGGAATGTATGAAATTTGAATGTATTGGTGTGTGAGGGAAATTGTCAGTCGATTTTCATTCATAGGAGTTTTGGCTTTGTTGTAAGCCCTGAAAGTGAAAAAATATTTGACACCATTTATTGTTGAGATACAATATGTATGTTTTCCTTCTTTTCTGTATTTTTATGTGCTAGCAATAAATGGGCTTACCCGCATGAAAAGATGCGAAAAATACGCGGTCGTCCTGACAGCGATATCACCTTGTTGACACCAGACAGACAAGCGGTAAAAACTGTTTAAAACCAGAAAAAAAAACAATTGTAGCATTTCTTTTATTCTGGTATTTATATTATCTTTATCTTTTTGATTTTGGAGCCCTCCATATCTACATGTACAACCCCTTCTTATAGTGACAAGATTTTTAAACTTACAGCAAGACATTGTTACAACACCTCCACGTTGTTTCTTACACTCCTGTTAAAGCAGGTCATATCACTAGCAAAAATGAGTAGTTCAAAAGTTTTGAATTGTGAATTAAATATGTGCTTGTTTTGGTAAAGTCATGACAAATATGAAGTTTTGCTGCTATAAGACTTTAAAGTGGCACAAAACTAATGATTATCAGATTAGTCCACTGCATAAGATAGGTAAGCCACTCAACTTTTTTGTCAGTGGCATACAAATTGTAGCTTTACATCACTAAAATTTGTGAAAAAAATATTCCGTGAGAAAATGGAGCAAGTTAGGATGCAACAAGTGAAGAAGAAATGTTACAAAATTTCACATATCAATTCAAGTATAGAGCAAAATACATAGACTTGTGCGCTTTTGAATTCATGCAGAATTGAAATACATGGGGTCATTTTATTAGTATTACACCATAGATCTTCAGGTTCAAAGAATAACATTTTTCTTCTTTTATAAAATAGATTGGCACATTATGTAATGCAATTTGTGTTTTCCACTTATTCCACAAAAAAAACCCAACTAAATTTGAAAATTGCTGCTTTAAGTTGGTACAGTATCTGATGAAAACAACAGATACATTGTAGACTAAAAATGCATTGTTAGGCTCTCCTTGAAATTCTAAGGAAAACAGTTAACCTGATGAAAATCAAGTACTCCTATATTTGTCTGATTGTTCTTGCCCATCTAAAAGTAAATAGTGCCACTTTATAGCAAGCTTATTGCACTGACAGTCCTAAGGAAATGAAAAAAAAATGGCTTGACATGATCTCCAAAGGAGAAGTGTTTTATTCAGGTATAATATGTGTTGAAATTCAGACAATAGAATGATTCATTTGAAAATAATTTACGTGTTTACTATTTGGATGAGCTACCTGTATCCCTGTAGATTTAGAGGGCTTCATGAACTTATGATATATATTAACTTGATATGTTTGCAATTTCTAGATGAAATCCCACAGTCAGACATGTCAGGACCTGTCCTGGAGGGTCCAGGAGCCAAGAGGGAGTTGAAACCCTTTACATTGCCAAAATTGACGTCCTCCCAACAAGATGCTCTCCAGTCAGCCAAGAAATATGCCATGGAAGCTAGTATTAAAAGTGTACTTGTAAAACAAACTATAGCCCACCAACATCAGGTATGTACATGTGTACAGTGATCCATTTTTACAAGCATTTCTACACATATTCTGAGTTGAAATTTTCTGGTGAGTTTGAACATGTTTCTTCAAAACTATTTAGTCATACTTGATGTGTTTTCAGTTTATCTTAGTTTGCTTGTTGCATTAAATAAGATTTACACTCCCATTGCAGTGTTACTGCAAAAATGTTTCATCAAGAGAAAAAGTTCTTATATAAAATAAGTTATTAATCAACTTAAATATTTCTTGTTTTTGAGATAGTGATTTCCTAAAAGAAATAGTCAGAAATTCCATATTTGTTAAACTTCTGGATATATTTTCTACAACAAATTTAATATTCTTGTTTGAGAAGGGTTCAGCTGAAACTGATTTTCTTACTTTTTTCAGCAAATGCAGAATTTCCAGAACACAGTACAGAGACAGCAGGCATTGGCTCTGATGTGCAGGTAAACCATTGCATAAATATATTTTTAGCCCTTGCCCTGCTAAATTTCCATAATGCATGTGTCCGTCTTTCAATTTGGACAGTACCATTAACTGTTAAAAGGGAAGCTTACCGATAAGAAACTAACTGAATGGCAAACAGTGCAGACCATGATCAGCCCCAGCTCTGACGTTCACCAGTGAAATTTAATTGATTTTGTACAGGAAACACACAGATTTTTGTGCCCTTGAGTGGTGGGGGCATATAGATTTGCTCTTGTCCTTCCGTCTGTCCTTCCGAGAATGTTGTGTCGCGCCTAGCTCCAAAAGTATTTGAGGTAGAGTCACAAAACTTTACAGGAATGTTGGTCAGCATGTGTAGTTGTGCACCTGGGGTTTCGCGTCCGGATTCATTCAGTCGTGTAGGAGTTATGGCCCCTGACTTTGTAAAAATTGGCAATTTAGTGTTGTGTCGCACCTAGCTCCGAAAGTATTTGACATGGAGTTACAAAACTTTACAAGAATGTTGGTCAGCATGTGCAGTTGTGCACCTGGGGTTTCACATCCAGGATTCATTCAGTCGTGTAGGAGTTATGGCCCCTGACTTAGTAAAAAATTGGTCACTTTAATGTTGTGTCGCACGTAGCTCCAAAAGTATTTGACGTAGAGTCACCAAAGTTTACAGGAATGTTGGTCAGCATGTGCAGTTGTGCACTTGGGGTTTTGCGTCCGGATTCATTCAGTCGTGTACGAGTTATGGCCCCATACTTAGTAAAAAATTGGTCATTTTAATGTTGTGTCGTGCATAGCTCCAAAAGTATTTGACGTAGAGTCACAAAACTTTACAGGAATATTGGTCAGCATGTGTAGTTGTGCACCTGGGATTTGGCATCCAGATTCATTCAGTAGTGTAGGAGTTATGGCCCCTGACTTAGTAAAAAATTGGTCATTTTAATATTGTGTCGCGCGTAGCTCCAAAAATATTTGACCTAGAGTCACCAAAGTTTACAGGAATGTTGGTCAGCATGTGCAGTTGTGCACCTGGGGTTTCCCGACCGGAATCATTCAGTATTGTAGGAGTAATGGCTCCTGACCTAGGAAAAAATTGTCATTTTAATGTTTTGTCGCGCATAGCTCTGAAAATATTTTACCTACAGTCATTATTTCACTACACAAGACCAGACTTCTTGTCCAGAATTACTCAAAAAAAATGTTTGTGAAACATGTATGTTAAAATATACTTGAACACACATCTAGTTTCTTTTTAATTTCTTTTTCAGCAGTTTTAACTCAATTTTATCCATTTTGTAGTTCTGTTGCATGTGAAAATATATTTGATAGCTCGCATGTGAAATTACCAGATATATTTCACTGTAATATTTCAGTAATTCACTGAAAAACTTTTAACAAAATGCCATATAAATTCATAGCTCTTACATGATAAGTTACAAGTGTGCACCTTGTCACCAGTGTGATGTCAAAACTTTAACTAAATACTGTTACACCGCATATGATTAACTTTGTGCCGGAGAATTTAGAAAATACGTAAATGGTAGCTAAGAGAAATGATACATGTCTACCAGTGTACAACAGGTGTTTTCCTGACTCTCAGTACAGTGCAGATATGTTAGACCACTAATGCTCTGTTTCTCATTCCTAGCTCTCCCTCGAGTTGGGACTATCAAGCATGTAAGATCCATATACATTGTATCGTCTCTGAGGTTTTGCACTATAGTGAAGGCATTGTATTGGGAATGATGATCTAAAATTATTCACTTGTTTATTTTATATTCTTAACATGTTCTTGTTAGTCCCCTACTGGTTGAAAACCAGTTTCGGGGACTATAGGAATGCACTTTTCCGTCCGTCCGTCCGTCCGCAATTTCGTGTCCGGTCCATAACTCTGTCATCCATGAAGGGATTTTAATATTACTTGGCACAAATGTTCCCCATGATAAGACGACGTGTCATGTGCAAAACCCAGACCCCTAGCTCAAAGGTCAAGGTCACAATTGGAGGTCAAAGGTCAACAGGGCTTTTTTCCTGTCCGGTCCACAACTCTCCCATCCTTGAAGGGATTTTAGTTTTACTTGGCACAGATGTTCCCCATGATGAGATGATGTGTCATGCGCAAATCCCGGACCCCTAGCTCAAAGGTCAAGGTCACAATTGGAGGTCAAAGGTCAACAGGGCTTTTTCCTGTCCGGTCCATAACTCTCCCATCCATGAAGAGATTTTAATATTACTTGGCACAAATGTTCCCCATGAGGAGACGACGTGTCGTGCGCAAAAACCTGGACCCCTAGCTTAAAGGTCAAGGTCACAATTGGAGGTCAAAGGTCAACAAGGCTTTTTTCCTGTCCGGTCCATAACTCTCCCATCTATGAAGGGATTTTAATATTACTTGGCACAAATGTACCTCATGATAAGACGATGTGTCATGCACAACTTTCAGACCCCTAGCTCAAAGGTCAAGGTCACACTTAGCAGTCAAATGTTAACATAGCATGAACAGGGTCTGTTTCGTGTCCGGTCCATAACTCCGACATTCTTTAAGGGATTTTTAATATCACTTAGCACAAGTGTTCCCCATGATGAGACGATGTGTCATGCGCAAATCCCGGACCCTAGCTCAAAGGTCAAGGTCACAATTGGGGTCAAAGGTCAACAGAGTTTTTTTCCTGTCCCGTCCATAACTCTTGCCATCCATGAAGGGATTTTAATATTACTTGGCACAAATGTTCCCATGATGAGACAACATGTCCTGCACAAAGCCCAGACCCTTAGCTCAAAGGTCAAGGTCACAATTGGAGGTCAAATGTCAATAAGGTTTTTTCCCTGTCCGATCCAGAACTCTGTGATCCATCAAGGGATTACAATATTACTTGACATAAATGTTTCCATGATGAGACGACGTGTCATGCGCAACACCCAGTACCCTAGCTTAAAGGTCAAGGTCACACTTTGAGATCAAAGTTCAAGAGGATTTTTTTTCCTGTCCGGTCTGTAACTTTGTCATGCAAAGCAGGATTTAGATATCAGTTGGCACAAAGATTCCCTGGATGAGACAAATGTCATGCGCAAGAACCAGGTCCCTAGGTCTAAGGTCAAGGTCATATCTAGAGGTCAAAGGTCAAATTCAAGAATGACTTTGTACAGAACATTTCTTCTTCATGCATGGAGGGATTTGATGTAACTTGGACCAAATGTTCACCACCATGAGGCACCCTGTTTTTAGAATTACGTCCCTTTGTTGTTACTATAAATAGATTTTATTGTAACTTTTTTATTACTGGCGTAGAGAAAAATCGAGACACTTGTCTGTGGTACAACATGCATGTTACATCCAATTTTTAGGTGTATTTTGGACCTATCTCTACCTGGTAAAGAGTTTCTTGTGGACTTATATTATATAGATTTTTTTTTTTTTTTTTTTTTTTAAAGATTAATTTCCCTTTGTTGTTACTATAAATAACTTACATGATAACATTTTTATAATCAGCCAAAAAAATTCAATATTAAAACAACTGTGGGTTTTTATATATGCACATTTTAATCCAAGTGTGTTGTTATAACATATTGTATATGTAGTACAATATTGTTTATACATCATTGACAGATATCAGTTCATTATGTTATACTGCAGTAGAGAAAATTAGGTGCCTTCCAGTAGGGGACTTTGTATTGCATGGCAATACTTCATTCACTTGTTATGTAGTTATGTAGGTTTAACTCATAGGTATTTGGTTCTTATTGTCTTGCTGGGTTCTACCAAGACTGAAGTTATCATGTGCGGTTAATCTTGTTTTTTCCCCCTACAAATGTTGTGTTTATACAAAGTTTAATGTTCCATGTTTGACTATTACAGGATATATGTCGGGAGTATAAATTTTGAAATTAAAGAAGATACCATCAAACAGGCTTTCCTGCCATTTGGCCCCATAAAGAGTGTAAACCTGTCGTGGGATCCTATCACCAACAAACACAAAGGATTTGCATTCATAGAGTATGATATCCCAGAGGCAGCACAGTTATCATTGGAACAGATGAATGGTGTAATGATTGGAGGGAGAAATATAAAGGTATGCTTACACGTTAAAGAGAAGCTCAGAATATTTTATACCAGTCGGCAGTTAATAAGCTCTGAATACTTGTAAAATGAGTGCAGTATACCAAACCCTTTGTCACTATCTAAAAGTTATGCATGGTAAGAAATAGTTTGAAGTAATTTGGGTAAATTGAGTGTTTCTAAGTCCAACCTACCTGCTTTTACATCGGCTGCCATGTAAAATCTTTTTACTAAACAATTCTGAGAGATTTAACATGGCACTGTTCAGTTACTTTAATAGGAAGATTCTTTCAGTGCAACTTTTATATAGATTGTATTATATTCCACTGTATTTTCATACAAGGTTTACCATTTTACTATGATGTTCCAATTACAATTTGCAGGTTGGTCGACCAAGTAACATGCCCCAGGCACAGCCAATTATTGAACAGATAGCTTCAGAAGCTAAAAACTACAATAGAATATACATAGCATCTATACATCCTGATCTTACAGAGAAAGATATTTCAAGGTGAGTTTTTAGCTCATCTGATTTTTTGAAAAAAAATGATGAGTTATTGTCATCACTTGAGCGGTTGTCGGCGTCGGCGTCGGCGTCGGCGTTGCCTGGTTAAGTTTTATGTTTAGGTCAGCTTTTCTCCTAAACTATCAAAGCTATTGCTTTGAAACTTGGAATACTTGTTCACCATCATAAGCTGACCCTGTATAGCAAGAAACATAACTCCATCTTGCTTTTTGCAAGATTTATGGCCCCTTTTGTACTTAGAAAATATTAGATTTCTTGGTTAAGTTTTATGTTTAGGTCAACTTTTCTCCTAAACTATCAAAGCTTTTGCTTTGAAACTTGGAATACTTGTTCACCATCATAAGCAGACCCTGTACATCAAGAAACATAACTCCATCTTGCTTTTTGCAAGAATTATTGCCCCTTTTGGACTTAGAAAATCAGTTTTCTTGGTTAAGTTTTATGTTTAGGTCAGCTTTTATCCTAAACTATCAAAGCTATTCCTTTAAAACTTGCAACACTTGTTCACCATCATAAGCTGACCCTGTACAGCAAGAAACATAACTCCATCCTGCTTTTTGCAAGATTTATTGCCCCTTTTGGACTTAGAAAATATCAGATTTCTTGGTTAAGTTTTATGTTTAGGTCAACTTTTTCTCTTAAACTTATCAAAGCTATTGCTTTAAAACTTGCAACTCTTGTTCACCATCATAAGCTGACCCTGTACAGCAAGCAACATAACTCCATCCTGCTTTTTGCAATAATTATTGCCCCTTTTGGACTTAGAAAAATCATTTTCTTGGTTGAATATTATGTTTAAGTCAACTTTTCTCATAAACTATCAAAGCTATTGCTTTAAAACTTGCAACAGTTTTTCACCATCATAAGTGGACAGTGTACATCAAGAAACATAACTCTATCCTGCTTTTTGCAAGAGTGATGGCCCTTTTTAGACTTAGAAAATCATGGGTAGGACAATATTTCTATTATACAAAAAAAATCAGATGAGCGTCAGCACCCGCAAGGCGGTGCTCTTGTTTTAGTTTATATTGCATTATTCTTGAAAACAAATTAAAGGAGTCATGCATGGCAAGTGAATACAGGGCCATTCACCAATATAGCCAAATGCTACAAATTCAAAGAACTGGCTACAGCTTTTTGAAAGCAGCAACAAGAATTTTATCAAGATGTGGCCAAATTTCAGCAATTAAGATTGAGTTTGACACTTTTTCTCAAAAAGTGGCAACAACTTTATATGGCCCAGGGGAGGCTCTGGAATAAAGTCACTGACTGGAATTCACTTCCTCCTCACAGCTGTGTGATTGAAAACACTCTGTGGATTTAGCAGTATACTTCTGCATTAGGAAATGCAGCTGTCTGGCTGAGTGTTAGTTGCTTTAACGAGGGACGTCTGTGTCTGAAATAATATCTAGAGGGATTTGTTGGTTTCTTATTTAGTAATGCCGTCATTTGATCTGTTATAATTTTTATTGATTTTATAAGATACAAAAAAAACATTTATTGTTGTGTTGAAATAAAACCGTATGATATCAAACAAATAGTTGCTAGTGGAAATTAAAGTTTTGGTGATCCTATGTTGTTACCAACAAAAGGTTGATGTTTATACTGTCATGGTTTAGTTTGTTTCATATACATGTTAAGAAATTTTAGGCCCATTGGGAATATTTCATACTTTACGGAAAGTTTATCTATGTTTAACAATGTAACAATTGTTCTTTATATTTCAGTGTATTTGAAGCCTTTGGGAAGATAGTAAATTGTATGTTAATAAAAGATCCAACTTCAAAAGGCGGACAAAGACACAAGTAAGTCTGTTATTTATAATTTGATTTATTTAAACCATATCAAATGCTTATCTACTATTGCTTTAGATATATTTAGAAGTAAAATGAATTATTTGCGTGAGTTTTCCATGGTTCTGTAGCAAGAAATGCTTTTGAGGCTGTGTGCTTTTATATAAGCAGATATGATATGATTATATTTCTTGATGATTTTCAAACTAGTTTCAATTTTGGCCAGAATGAAAGTCTGTTCGGGCCTCTGTGGCCGAGTGGTTAAGGTCGCTGACTTCAAATCACTTGCCCCTCATCGATGTGGGTTCGAGCCTCACTCGGGGCGCTGAATTCTTCATGTGAGGAAGCCATCCAGCTGGCTTACAGAAGGTCGGTGGTTCTACCCAGGTGCCTGCTTGTGATGAAATAATGCACGAAGGGGCATCTGGGGTCTTCCTCCACCATTAAAAGCTGGAAAATCGCCATATGACCTATCATGTGTCGGTGCGACAAAAAAAGAAAGTCTGTTCAGCTGTGAAGGTAAGCACATAGTGACATTCTGTGCTCTTCTTCCAACAAGATCCTTAAAAGTCGAATTATGAAGGTCAGACTGATGTAGAAAATGTTTATGAAACCAGTGTTCATAATGAAATGCCACAATGAATTTATGTCTTTCTTTTCAGAGGTTATGGTTTCATAGAGTACACAAATTCTCAGTCAGCCACGGATGCTGTAGCGTCTATGAACCTGTTTGATCTTGGTGGACAGTACCTGAGAGTAGGAAGAGTAAGTTAACATTTTATTTTTCTATTTTTATCAGTATTTCATTTATGCAGGGGCAGTTATTTAACATAACCAGTGTTCTTAGATTCTTGATCAGGACTGACTTGTTGCAAGTATTGTAAAATTATATATATCTATGGGGACTAATTTTCATGGATTTAATAGTTGTGGCAATTCTCAAAATCTAATCCAAACAAACTGGTAAAATTCCTACTTTATGTTGTAGCCTTAACCACAAAATTTCTAGGTTGGCTTATAAGAAAAAAGCTAAACAGTATGACAGTAAGGTACAATCATTAGTATAGAAAAAGTGAAATATTTTGTGTCTGAATAGGACTGAAAAAAAATGTAAATGAAACAGTTCTTTCAATGTTATGGTGAAATCTTATGACATTGTAATATCCGTCTGTAGCTAAATGTTGTTTGAAAGTTTGCCACTTATTTGTAAAACTGCAAGACCATACATAAAAGAAAAACTTTGAAAAGTTTTTGCATTACATATGTATGTACTGACAAGGTTAACTTATATTTCAGGCAATAACACCACCAGATGTACTAATGCAGCCGCAGACACCTGGACTGGGTGCCATGCCAACAGCAGCAGCAGTAGCAGCAGCAGCAGTCACAGCTAAAATTACAGCAATGGATGCTCAACAACAACTCATGGTGAGTAACCTAAAGCAGTTTTCATGTGCTTGTGTACTCTCTGTTCAATTAGGCATTCTTTGGCCATTGTTGCAAATTCATACAAAAACATGGCTTCCATACTAGCCGAGGAATGACGCAAACAATTACTGAGATACATACATAAACAGAAATCACTGATTACAGGCCCACCAACTTAAAGTTCTTTCAGTGTTGCAAATACAGCCAAATATGTGTTTAATAGCCACCAAGGAAATGACACAATCTGGCTGCCTGATGCAGGTGGCTCATGAAGACAAGTTTAATATAGAACAAAAAGTCTTTTCGAAAGTTACCTGACTTCATGCTAAAAGCGACACTTCATAGTTGGTGTTTCCACTTCTTTGTGTGAATGTGCTAAAAGTAGCACTGAGATCCTGTCTCATTTAATCAATATTTACATAATTTCAATAGAACAAAATGCCTTAACATATTTTCAGTAGGTGCTTGTATTATATATATGAAGGATTTATTTATTAAAAATTATTTAATCTGTGAAGTGTTGCTTTAAGGCAAGTGGCTGTTAAGGCAACTTCAACTGTAGTAGCATTTGAAAGAGAAAAATGGCAGTAAAGTTAATAGTAATGGGAATGAGAATTTCATTATGGTCTTAGTGGTTATAAACTATTGAGAATTCTATGTTATTACCCATCAACTTTTTTGGAATTGAAAACATTTTCAAAAGAATAAAATTAGTTAAACAGTTCTCATAGTCATATATTGTAGAGACATAAGAAACTTGCAATAAACAGATTTTGCCATGTTTCTAGTTATCATGGAAATTGTCTTCATTTACATTTACAAACCATTGTAGCATATTCAGAGTCATTTAAATTGTTTTATTATTACAGCCACCTGGAGTAGTTAACCCAGCACAGTTAGGTGTAACTGGTAGCCCTAAACTAGGCATGCAAGCAGATATCAACATGATTGGAGGACCGGGAGTAGTAATACCACAGTCACTCGGGATGTCAGCCCCTGTGGCAAATATTCCCCCACCCGGTGTAGTTACTGCTGGATTGGCCGGAACTAAGCCACTGCCAAAAGGTAAGGTCTATAAAGTTTTCTTTTAACTGACATGAACATTTAATATTTATACATTTTCACTTTAATTCATAACAGGAGAGCATAAAACTATATTGAAGATTGGATATTTTTTGTATCCATATTATTTTCAATTTGGTAGACAACAGCTGTGTTCCTGTGGTTCGCATTTTGTCACTGGCTATATTGTTGAGATAATGCTAATATTTAGTGTTATTTTTCAAAATTCGGAGTCTGTCTTTGCTAAAGTTATAGAAATTAAAACAAATGCTTTTACAGCCCAGTTCATAATACTATTTGTCTATGTGAGCACTGCCAATTGCTATATTACAGTAACAACAAAACAAAAATTTTAGAAAGTAATACCAGTTTCTAAAGAAAATAGCGAATCAGATTTCAGTGAGAGATTTAACTTTTTCATGATATTATTATATTTATTTGAAAACAAATGAAGCTGTAGTTTATAACACTTTTCCTAGCATAGTTTTAACTCATAGTACACATTTATGTATGTGTTTTAGTATCAACTATGATGCCCCCAACTAAATCATCATCAGGTAACAGTCTTCAAGCAGCCATCTCTTCAATGGTCGACTCCGACATGTCATCAGAGAAACGACGAGAGAAAGAAAAAGAGAAAGAACGAGAGAAGAAGGAAGCCGAGAAGAAAATGGCGGAGGAAGAAGTTAATCAAACGTTAGAACAGCAAGAGACAATGAAGATCAGTGGAAGCAATGCTAGACACATGGTGATGCAGAAATTAATGAGACAATCTCAGGTTAGTATATACTGTTGTTACTCCAAACTTCGTATGAAATAAATATAAGACTTCTGAAATTTGCTTCTTTAAGTATCAATTTCTTATGTTGAAAGCCTTTATTGTATCTTGGATTTTCAGTAAATAGTACATGACATGTTTCGTTTAATTGAACTGGAAAAATATATGTGTTGAAATTTATTCTTAAATCTACTGTTCTTATAGTCATTAAGTCTAATGTAGTGTCACATAGAAGATGTAATTAGTTGTTGTCATGAACAGGAAAGGTTAGTTGTTTCGAAAAATGTATAAATTCTTCACCAATGGCCTTTCCTTCTTTTAAGATTTTAAATATTTGATCCGCGCCATGGGAAAACCAACATAGTGGCTTTGCGACCACCATGGATCCAGACCAGCCTGCGCATCCGCGCAGTCTGGTCAGGATCCATGCTGTTCGCTAACAGTTTCTCTAATTGCAATAGGCTTTGAAAGCGAACAGCATGGATCCTGACCAGACTGCACGGATGCGCAGGCTGGTCTGGATCCATGCAGATCGCAAAGCCACTATGTTGGTTTTCTCATGGCACGGCTCATTTTATCTTTTTAGAGCTCAAATCTCAGATCATGTCTGTGTCATTGTGGCAAGAAAACAGAGGTTTCTCAGCCAGATTTCAGGAAAAGTTTTAGATTTTTCAGGTACATTGGGCTTAAAATAAAATTAAGTTTGTTTGACTTTTACCGACCGACCCGAAAAAATTGCCCCGACTCAAATAATTTTATTGCATTCCAGAGAAAAAAAATATTTTTATTTTCTTATCAAAGGGAAAAACTTATTTTGGTGCTTGCAACTGGCGATTATTTTATTTAACAAATGCGTTCATAATTATGGCAAGTGAGAAAGCAATCCGCGGTCGGCTAGTAGAAATCGATAAAGCGGACTGTTTATCATCTCGTGTATTCCGAAAACGTGTCAACATATGCGATAACGTTGCCTAAGGCCATAGGATGCAGACGACAATCAAACCGCTTATAACCGGAAGGCAATCTGACGAAAGGACATAATTTTACAAATCTAGTATCTAATTTATCCGCTAAACGTAAAGAAACAAAACGTCATGCGGTACTTTTCCATTCACGAGCACGTGCGAGCTATCGTAATATCTCATTTCCATCACTCGACGTTTACTTTTGTTTACACATACACAAAAAAAAAAAAAAAAAAAAAACGCGCGTAGTGCATTCATTTTTTTGTTATTATCGCATCAATATTTTTTTAGCACCGCTTAAGAAGTAATATAGTTTGAATTCTATTAACGATTTTAATAAGATATCGACAGGAATGTAGGCAAATTCTATAAAACGGTCAAATTTAAATTTAGTTCTTTGTAAAATTTCAAACAGTGCGGTCTTTAAAATTACTTATTTCTTTCTAAGAGTAAATAAATTGATAAATTCTATGGGCATAAAGTTCAGACTTTTGACCAGAAGGTACAAAAAAAAAACAATAAAAAAATCTTAAATAATGAAAAAGCGTCAGCAATTTAAATACATGGCGTAAAACGACTTTTGGCAAACAGATTTATGTTAGTGCGGCAAAATAGCTCACAGAGGTAGGATATCCACAATTATCGTTTGACACATTTACTGTCAGTTTATACAGGCTATTGAATTCGCTTTAAGAAATTAAAGAAGAAACTTTTTTATTGATTAATTCAAAGAACCGAGGCGGTACGATCAAACAGTGATGTGTTATATGGCGCGAAAACATGACGTAATTCCATGACAAAACTCGGGCAACTGTAACGCTTTGATCTCCGCTTCAGATGCCGTGATACCTACACACTTCTTTTAGCTCTTTGAGGCGGGTGTTACTTGATGATGAAAACAAGGACAAGGACTAAGTTTATCAACAGATTAATTACCGATAATCGTTTACGCTTTTTATTACGCTTTCAACATTGGGTGGATTATGATAATTGTGTCCATATTTTTGGGACACTTTACAAAATAATCATTTTCGGCAAATAAGTCTTGAGAAAGTGAAAATAACTAGTCCTAACATTTTTGGAAAATACGGTAAGGGCTAGACTGTGATTATTTTTACTACCGATGCAGTTATTATGGAGAGCAACTAGGTGGTGGTGATTACTAAAATACCCTGAAAGAAAAATGTCTGCTGTGAAAACGAAATTTAAGAAGAACAATATGATTGATTACAAAGGAAACGTAATGTACATGAGATTATTATTTGTCTACTATGTGTTTATATCTGAAAATTGCTTGTACATAATACTGCTTTCATAACAGTGACAGTATTACGGCATTTGACAGGCGAGTGGTGGGAAATTTGATTATCTGTGAAAATATATTATGAACTGACTTAATTGTTGATTTCAAAATGTCTTTAATCAGAGATTGTTTGAAATGCATTTGTTCGAAGTGAGAAAATCTCAGTTTCCGAATTTCAAGAATTTGACACGAACGTAAATGTTTTGAATATGACAAGCTAGATAGTTTTAGTATTTTAATTTTGTAATGCCAGAACAAAGAGGTATAAAAATCTTATACTTCTTTTGCCAGGACAGTGGCATAATAAATGTCTGATGTCGGGGAAACCCAATCTTGTTTCTGTTCTTAGTAACATGACCAATACGTACAAGTAGCTTAAAGCTAAAAATCATCACTTTTGCTTGCATACTGCCCTAACCGTTGTAAAAAACCTTCTAAAACTCATAAAAAGCTATTGAATTAAGCATCAAACACTCGTTGAAAATAAGCTGTAATTCAGTAGTGTGTTTAGATGCCAAATATTTTCCCGACTATATCGTTTTGTACTTTTAAGCGCAGATGTAGTGAAAACATTTTTGATATATATATATAAAGAAAAAGTATAGACATGAAAGATACTACTTTGCCTTATGTGCAAATTAAGTCTGTGCCCATATTGTGTGTGCATGAATAGGGCTAGGGGTTTATTACAAGCATACATTTAACAGAGCATCTTCCAAGATTATCTACAAGCAATAGGTATTAATAAATAGACTTCAATTTTTATTATTACTGAGACAACAAACATTAAAAAAAACTAAAATATAATAAAATTATTTACCTACCTACCTACCCACTGTAAAAATACTGGGTCGGTAAAGGTCAAACAAACTTAATTTTAATTTAGGCCTTGTATAATACTCAACTACATGTTAAAGAAGTATCTGTTTCATTTCAGAGTCGAGTTATGGTATTAAAGAACATGGTAG
This sequence comes from Mercenaria mercenaria, assembly GCF_021730395.1. Classification (NCBI taxonomy): domain Eukaryota; kingdom Metazoa; phylum Mollusca; class Bivalvia; order Venerida; family Veneridae; genus Mercenaria; species Mercenaria mercenaria. The sequence continues at coordinate 27,458,651 of NC_069369.1, forward strand.
GACCGGAGGATTTAGATGACGAGTTACAAGCGGAGGTTTCCGACGAATGTGGCAAGTACGGGCAGGTGAACCGTGTAATCATATATCAGGAAAAACAAGGAGAGGAGGAGGATGCTGAGATTATTGTTAAAATATTTGTGGAGTTTACTGATTCTTCTGGTAAGTCCAACAAACCAGTTACTATTCAGCAAAAAATGTTAATTTTTTGGTAGCTTCTGAATGTTTAAAAAAAACAGTAAGGATAAAACAGATCCATACAGACTGTTTTCACATACTGTGAAATAATCTTCATGCAAGACTAGTTGTTGTGTCTGTCAATCAGTGCATGAAATTAAATCCAAGCTAATAAAATTATCATATCCTTGCATTTAATCTTTAAAAGATGTAAATTAAGAATTCACATCCCCATGAAATGCCCAGTCCAAAAGTCTTGGAAGAAAACTTGAAAAAATAGTTAAAAGTTTTTTGGTTTGCAGGAATTTGAGTTTTTTCAGTACAAATCAATTTTAGATTTACTTCATATAATGTAAAATTATTCTGTAATTTGATAATGAAGACTGCTACATGGATATATTTAATTATCATTATTATGTTGTTTTTTTTCAGAAGTGGAAAAAGGTTGCCAATCATTGAATGGTAGATATTTCGGTGGACGTGTTGTGCAGGCTGAGAAATACGATCAGGACTTGTTTGCTGCCAATGATCTCTCTGGTTGAACAATTTCTCTCATGTGCAGTCATGAACTCGTATCATAAAGAGATTTATCTTTGTTTGCTGCAAAGGCTGTCACATCTGTAATAAGGCTGTGAAATAAAGGCATCTCACATTTTGATCTATGACTTACTGTGGCCCATGGGATTACAATGAAGTTGGTCTTATTTTTGAAATTGTGAAGTATATAAATCATAGCGAATGATTGTATGGAAATGGTGATTGCTGATAAGTTTGAAAAAGGATTTTGTTAACAGAATCTTTAGTAATGACATACCTGTTGATCTCGATTTAGAAACAATCTGTAAATGTGTAATAAATGTGCTGTAGCATGAAGAAGCAGAGTTTTAGATTTTTATACATGTATATACGAGTTACATAGTGGAACACTCTGCATAGTTTATAAGATGTGTGAAATGAAATGCTTTTACACAAAAAGAAAAACTGATGTAGTTGACAGCGACTGGTTTTTAGTTTTGAGAAAATAGATATGCCAGACATGTTATTTGAATACTTAAAAGCTATACCAGATGAAAGCTAAATGAAAATCGTATCATTGGGTATAACTTACTTTATGTAACCATAACAAACTCATTAATGAATGGTGAAAGGATTCAGTTTTAGATCAAAGTTATATAGGCCTATATGGTTTTCTATCTTCTTGCATGTAGTAATGTGCTATGATTAAGAAATAATTTATAGCAAAAGAATGTTTTAACACTTATTTATGCGGTTATACGTAGGGCGTAATTATTTCACGAGGGCTGTGCCCTCGTGAAATTATTTGTACAACGTATTACCAGCCAAGTGTATAAATAGTGTTAAAATATGGGTTTGGTATAAATTATTTCGATTCTGATATGCCCTTAATCTAAAGCAGTAGATATAATATAGACTTAGTAGCGCTCTTTCTTGGTCGCAACAAAAACATCGATGTCATCGCACGTTAACGTGATGTCGTTCTAGCGTAAGAGTATTTTAACACAAAAAAGCATATTAGAATGTAATTTTCATCACACTTCTAGGTTTAAGCATTCAAAAAGATTTAAATCATTACTGTAAAGTTACTTTGATTTATAGAGCCAGTATCAGTGACACACATTTAACTACGGATATACTTGAAACTGATAAAAAAAAAAGTCCTGCATTTCTGAATGGAAAATGTAAATGGAGGTTGAAACGGTTGTAAATATTTCCAGTATTGTGCTTAGGTAGATTCCATTTCTCACTGTAGATACCATTGCAGTTTAATGTTGTGGGTTTGTGAATAGATTGTATCAGGATTGTTAACAGTGCTTCATATAGCAATATTGACAGCTGGTTGGTTGTCTAACAGATTGCTTATACCGACTGTAGATGTTTCAGAAAATACTGAGCGTTTTCAAGCTTATGTTAAAACTTGCATTCATTAGCCTAGAATCCATGACTGAAGTTATATAGCTTGTGTAAATGAACAGTTTGTTTCTTTTTATACTTGTGCATCTCTTTGAAGAAGAGGAGAACCTCTTGTTTTGCATAAATTGTTTGTCATTACATGTATGATCATTAGCTGGAGAAAACTCCTGGGTCATTGGCCCTTAAAATGAGCATTATAAATGTTTCGGTAAATCATGCCGATTGTCGTTTTTGTATCGCTCATAGTTCACAACTGAGGCAGAATATTACATACAAAGTAACTTTAAGGTTATGTTAACCTTTGTTAGGTTGATGTGTTTTACAAACATCGCTTTTTGAAGGAGGTTTGACAGCTGTTTATTCGGTGATCCAGTCACTGTTTTTAACATGCTGAAACTGGGCATTGTAAAGCAGTGCATGGAAAAAGGTGTTTTTAATATTTAAAGTGATAACATGTTATGATATGTTTCTGGTATTTGTTGTAAAGTGTTCATGATGAGTTAGTAAAAGGTCATCATTGTATTATTCCATTGTTTTATGATTCATTTTCATCATAAAAATCTGTCATAATAATTTAGTGAATCACAGCAACATTATGTATGTTGCTACAATTATTTTTTCTGCAAGACAGAAAATGGGAAAATATCTGAATCCTTTAGAAACCAAAACTATGAAATTTAGACTGCTTCATTAATGTGATTTTTAACATTTTCTGATCGGTATGTTGTTTATATTGTGCTGTCAGTGATTAACTTCACAACAATTGGCCAGATGATAAAATCTTGAATCAATCAAACAAATTCACAAACTTTCAGGATACACAAAATAAGCTGAAGAGACTGATGTATTGTCTGGTAAATAGTATTGATTCTCCAGGACTGTAAGATGTATCAAGGGTTAAAAGGCTTCATTGGGAAAAATGAGGAATAGTTTTTATATGATTAAACATTAAAGTCTTTGTACAGTGCTGACAACTTTGTTTCTGTCTGCTTATTTTCTGCTTCATGTAGTTAAAATCAACAAGTTGTGTGTGAAATATAAGTACATTTAAATATAGTTCATCATGTGTATTTGATGCACGTGTATGCTTCATTGCCAGCAATTGTTTTATATTTACATCATTATCAGTATCATCTTCATTGTTATTACTACCATTCTCGGTATATTTCATGTAAAATGTGGTTAAAACAGAAAAAAATAAAGAAATAAAAAAAGATTTGTTTGTTTCTTTAATATGGAAAATGTATAAGAGGAACAGTAATTTGCACCAAATGGAAAAGTAACATTCTATGTAAGCATATTTTGGACTGAGTTTCATGTTATGCACTATCCCCAATAGGCTTTGACAAAATAGTTCCCAGGTTGGTTCCTCGTAGGAGAAGGCATTTATTAGCTCAGCAGAACATTGTTCCAGGTGAACTATTGGTATAGGTGGATTGTCCTGCGTCCTGCTTCAACATTAATAGCTTGACTATTCGAAGAATAGGTAGAACTGTTAAACTCCACTGTGCTTTTGTATGTAGGCTAGTATTTCCTTTCCTTTCAGGGGCTGCTAGAGCTAAAAATAGAAATACCTATAAATGACGCCGCATTAACTGCTAGATGAATTTCCACCAGACTTTATAAGGTCCTCTCCAAAATATGTTTAAACGGGGGAACTTCGTCCATTACAGAGACAACAGAGCTATAACAAAGAAATATCTTTAAATGACTTCTACTCATGAACTGCTTGATGGATCTTCTTCAAACATGATCTGTAGCAGCATTGTAAAGTCCTCTCTCAAATCAAAGGACATCGGACATTTTTATGTTTATATTGCCTATCCAATAAGTGAAAGCTGAGCTAGGGCCAGACATCTGAAAGAGCGTTAAGAAAGATTCTGGATGTATTCTAGTAATATGTACAAGTTTGTGAACAAAAAAAAAACACGACTTTATTGACATTCTATTGAAATGTGAACAATAATTATTTTTCCGTTTTAAACATCCTCCCCCCCCCCCCCCCGTGATGCAACAATATATTTTACATGCCTTTTTTAATTATTATATACTGGTGCTTGGTCACAGGGGGGAAAGTGTTCAAAATTGAAAAAAACTACCTACAAGGTATGAGTACATTATTGTTACATAAAATATTTTTGATAATTATTGCATGTGTTTCCTTAACCTTACATATCAATAGTTTTATTCATTTTTGTTAATACTTCAAACATAGAAAATACTATATTCTAACATGGTTCGATTTGATTTCCAGTTAAAGAAGGAAATCAGATCAACACTGTTCAGACGTTCTTGGCATCACAGAAATTTCTTTTCACGTAATGTCAATATCATTGCAAGCCCAAAGTTTACCATAATTTGTTTCATTAAGATCACAGTAAACACACTGCATTTGCTTTATCTACTGTCTTCTTTAAGAATTTTGAAGTTAGCATATTGGAGGCTTCTGCTTCAATTGAGGTTCCCTGTCTCTCCTGAAATGCTTTGGATCAGGACAGCAAGCCTGGAATAAAAATGTCAAAAAAACTTTCTGTGTTGATTTCCTTTGCATTAATATCTTATTTTTTTTTTTTGCAATGCAAGGGTTATTATTCTAAAGTCAGTTCTAGCCTTACTAATACATTTGTATTCATGTTTTATCCGAAATACATTATTGTTAACTAATCTATTGATAAAACTAAATTTACCTCTTCTTATTTTTTACATGACGCATATTCCAAAGCGTTCTTAAAATCCAGTTTACTTGCGTCTTTCGTCCAAGTTTTATGTGTTTCGATGACAGTATCTAAGGTTTCATGGCTAAGATCAATAAAATGCACTTCCTTTACATGTCCATCAGCTTCAGTTGCGTAATCTGCAAATGCCTTTATGTACATCTCCGCACACAGTTTCTTCGGGACACCAAATAACCCTGTTATAAAAGTAACAATCTTAAGAAGATTGTTAAACATGAACCTTTTTCTCGTTCTTTCATTTTCATCATCTACTGAGAAATGGCATGGTTTGAATTAGTTGCTCAAGAAATTAAATAATGCATTATCCTATATAACAAATGTTCTGAAGTTAAAACGATATTACTTACAGGAAACATGTAGACTTGTTACCTGAACTTATTGCTGGAAGTGCCACTTTTTGCCATTTCTTGCTAGAGGCTTTTATGAGAACATTTTTTATTGTCTCGTACAAATCGTTGGCGCAATCTTTTTTCTTGTCCTTGTAATCAGACCATGTGGGACCTACTGCGTGAATGATACCTTTACACTTCATATCGCCAGGAATGGAAACATAGTTCTGTGTAACTTCTAAAGGTCCATTCCTTGATACATTACTATTGCAGTCCTGATCCATCTTTTTTCCAGCTGCTTTTGATATGTAATATCCCACACCACCTCCGTGCCTAAGCCTTTCAATAGTTCCAGTTGTTATCGCATCCATTCCCTTAATTTCTGTAACCGATTCTTTGTACACGAAAACCCTCATGTCTTCAATTTGAAAAACGTATTTTGCCGTTTGGCCAGTTCCTATCGTTCTTCCAGGTGTTTTCTTCGAACAGTAACATGATGATGTAAATCTTCGTTCTGTCTTGTAGAGGGACTAGCAGTAAACGGCTTTACATTCAAAGGCGTTTTCTTTTCACAAGTGGAAGAAACATTAGGTGGAGCCGTACATATTAATAAAGTGGACAATTTAGCAACATTTTGAAGGCCATGATGGCCCTATATCGTGTACCCTTATGATTGTTATTATTAATATTGTCGTTTTTATTACTGTTATTATTATTATCATAGTATGTACAACGCCATTGAATAGAAATAGGCGTTTGATCAAATTATTCAGTTTCAGTTTTACCCTAGTAATTATTAGGCTGAATTGTCTAGAAGACAAACAATATTTAATAGGGTCTGTAAGAAGATCCATTGGAAGCATAGAATGCAGCCAAGTAAAATGATAGCAAACTCGGTTTGTTTTATGTAAAATTTATATACTACAGTAGGAAAGACTGACAGTCACATTTTTAATGGATTATGTCCGTTGTATTAGCAGAGGATCACGTCACAATTATTTCAGAGAAATAAGTGCAAATAAATGTAAGAACTTTTGTTTGATAGGAAGAAAACGGAACATTTATGACATAAAAAACAAAAACGAAAAAAAAAAACGAAAAAAAAAAAAACGATGCTATGCGTAATTTTACTAAATGATCTTATTTCTTTTGTTGTACCATTTTTACGGCAGACGCCAGACAACCGCTGACCACAAAAATATCTCCTTGAGAGTTCAGTCTACCACCAAGGCCTTTTAGCGAGCCGAACCAGCGGTTAGCGGATGCAGAGTAATCTAATCAAAGAGGACCAATGCAAAGTTTCAGAAAGTCAAATCCATATAATAATTATGTGTTATGTCTGGCGTTTATTTTAGTATTCATTAATGTAAAAAATTACCTGAAGGATAGTTCTTCTTTTTTTTAAAAAATATATCAGATACTGTAACCAAAATATACTGTATTTACGTTTAGCTCATCTTTTCTCTAAAACAAAACTCATAACTGACAATAACTCGTGAGAGCGAGTTGCAGTTAACCGTCCATGAAAGACCTCGCATCTTTTACACAGAAATTCTTGACAATTTTTACAAAACACAATTCCTTCTTCCTTTGTATTGTCATTAGCACACGGATGGCAACACAGATCTAACAAATCGTGGTCCTTAGTTGCAGTAAGTTTTATGTGAAACAAACGACAATCTTGACAGAAACATTCCTTGCAATTCTTACAGTAAACGTCTGCTTTCTTCCTTATGCTGCTATTGTCGCACGCGTGACAAAAAAAAAAACATCAACATCTTCGTCCGATCCATCTGTGTGTTCTTGCTGTGTTTCCTCTTGCTTTTCTGCCATTCTTCTGAAGCAGTGTCTCTACGATCTATTTCCTAGATAGAATAATCAAGCCATTTTATAACCATATATCAAAACCAAGCCTTCCCTCGGGAAAAGCATAAAGCAATATTCAAACACGTGAACGTCGATTATAGAAAAAAAGGAATAGCATGAACTAAGTCAGAGTCATGTTTGATCAGAAAGATCTCGTATTACATTAAACATATTTTCATAAACATATGATTTAGTCAGTTGCGTTAAGCGGATAACAAGATATACGACAGTCGTGAAGTCAAATGTACTCCTCCTGTACATTAAAGTCTGACTGACCTGAAGAGCATATATCGATAAATACAAAAAATCGGTATACCTACGCTCGTAGATGTATAAGGCTTCCAAACAAAGAAAATGCTTTACGGGTATACAACTACATTTGTAATATAATACTTTTTGTATATAACATGATGAGATAAAATGCACAAATTTTGTAGACATGGCACCACAGGCCAAATAATTACACATTTATATTTAACAGTGCACACCTGTATGACAGGTTTTCACAGTATATTTTGGCACCTGTTTTAGCAAATTTAGTTATCTGTTAAACGTTGCACTCAAAATTGTTTTCTTAATTTCAATGTAAATAGAGGACCTAGATTTATTTTATACCACCTTTTAATTTCAGGGTAAATAGTGGACCTAAATTCATTTTATACCACTTCAAACGTTTGCTTAAAGACGCTCCACGAAATAACTTTATTCTATTGTATTTCCATGATGGTAATTATACATGATTTGCATGAAAACAAAATACAACTATCTACTAACAAATTGACAGTGACATATATTAGGCCAAGACAATTTGTTTAATGTCTAAATATTTTATTGAATAAATGTAGGATTATTTGACATATTAAGCAGAGTTTAGGACCAATTTTTTTCTACAGGGCAAGATAGTTATTTATCTATGTTTTTAAACCTATACCGAAAAAGTATTGACTGAATAAGTTTGCAAATGAAGGTGTGAAAACATATTAATTCAGAGAAAGCCTAAATTGTCCACCTGTCGTTATGCAATATAGCTGTATTATACCAGTATTATTAGAATGATTTTCATGAACTTTATAATTATTGGAGGAAAAGGTGGGTCACTTGGTCGTGCTAGGTCTTTAAATATGCATGTATCCATATAATCCAATAAAACTGGGTATAACATGTTTTGGTTGGACTATTGCACGGAAATAAAGTAAGAAATGTTAGAAAATTCAGTACAACATGCTTGAAAATGATAAAATCAAGTTTGGGGATTATAAATATAAGATCTTTAATGATACACACCAACAATTTTCTTTATCTTTGTATCATTTTTATAACTTGAAAGTTGAGGTATGACATATATATATAGCCTGTTTATTGTCAAGGCTGTTCGGCGAAAATCGTTACCGAAAAGAAACTATTCTCACATACGCTGCGCTTTCCATGGTTCCCTGGACTATGCCAAACCTGATGGATGAAAACGATTATGAGAAAGTGTTTAGCTCAGTATTTCATTCGCATGCCAACTTGAACTGTGTTATTCTAAAAGAGCTGTCACGGTTCGTGTTATGATTATATACACCAGATGGATGTTTCGAGATATTTGCGGTATGTGACCATATCACAAGTTATACAAGACTTAGAAATAACTGTGGGGGTGAAGGGGGCGGGGGGGGGGGGTGCGAGTTGACTAGGGACGAGTTGACTTGATACCGATTTTATGTTTGATTATTTTGCTGGAGTTCTGGTCCTGTTGTAGACATTATTCATCTTTCTTTCAAGCATTTTCAGTGTCATTAAATGTTGACATCATTCTTGTCTGCCTATTTTGTCGATATTTGCTTAATTTCTTGGCTAATTTAATTTTTAAAAATTTGATTTACTGACCACTTATTACTGCGGCTATTCCCGTCAACAATCGCCTTCGACATGCATAAAATAACAATCAATGGTCAGTAAAAACAATTTTGCACTAGTAAAGGGCTAATTTGTGTCCCTGTGATACTAACTATTTCTCAAACATAAAAAATATTAAATCTCAAAATTGGTAAAGCCCAAGAGCCTAGTCCATAATCCCAGTCTGGATTTTCTACAATGCCAATAACTAACCGGTGATAATGATGATAAATGGCACACTAAAAATCTTGGGGTGGACTGGTTTGTTTGGCTCATGCACTGGATATGTGGACTGGGCGAGTAATTAGGAGGTCGGCCAAAGATAGCAGGGACACAGCCCATCAGTACGTTTCCAGAGATATTGTATTTGCATCAAGTATAAACTTGATAGTTCGTAAGTCGCCATTGATCGAACTATTCAAAATTCTGCGTGAAGTTATCAAACTGAAAGAAATGAAAGTACAAATCAAGAGTATACTATTACTTAACGTTGATTAATATGGCTGTCTAGAGTAAAAATGATGAAATAGCCGTACCACAGTCTACATCCCGTAAACGCACAATTCAATTAAGATAAAAACCCAAGACTAGGACAGTATCCACTACCATCTGCGTTATAATCATTTTTATCCAATAGTATATACGTAATGGCAATTCATCGACTAAAAGGAAGTGTAGCTGTTTGATGGTGTCATACTTATGGTATGTTGCGAACGAAGTTAGGTGTCGTTTTTTACAAATTTCAACCATCTTTATTAGAAATTCGACAAAAATGTCATTCCCTCGCCCAACAGTACAGAAGTGCTTATATAAGTGACAAAAATTGCAATGACTAAGTGTAAATGGCTGGAAGCGAACATCATATGCAGACTCATGCCTTACTTGTTGTTTTCAGTTAAAGGCGAAATAATAAGGTAAAACTAATAAGAAAAGTTACCAGTGATGGCGAAAATACCGTCATTCGGCCATATTTGTCCACCGTTTCTTCGACGAGTCCTCCGCCTACGCCACGGCGTTGGAACCATCGCTTCTGTAAAAGCGAATTGGTGGTCTCTGACCTTGCTGGATACGATTGATTCGGCCTTTTCGACCAATGTAGATCATGATCAGCCTGCACATCCGCGGCGTTGGAACCATCGCTTCAGTAAAAGCTATGACAGGCGTATATGTTTTAACTAATTGAATGAACCCCTTATAAACTACGTCAACAATATGTTGTGTGGCGTGTATAGAGTCTTCACGTGTTTTGATACAAAGAAGATATTTATTGAATATATAGACGTTTTGAGATAAAAACATTCCTTTGAATGGAAGATTCAATAAAGAGGACTGAACCGCAAAGAAGCTTGCGATCTGAGCATGAACACACTAATGTCACGTTAAGGTCAAGATGCAGTAATGCAGCACCATCTAGCGGAACGTCAAACATTACGCTTGGCAACGCCACGTCGCTAAAGGTAAACAGCTTGACATGTATGCTAAAGATTTCACTTTCGTCACATTTAAACAATAAAATAGCAACTTATAGTTCATAAAAGGAGTGAATATCTACTGTCTAAATATATTATCTGATAATTTTGCTTATTCCCTTGCGACCTGAAAATATACTTTTGTTTGACCAAAAATTACACAAAAAATATTAAACCTTGTTAAAAATTATTTATGCAAGGTTTAACCTCTGCAGAGCTGTAAAAAAGTTTCTGCTGTAACAGTGATTTAAATTGATCAGTATTTGCGACATTATCAAATTGAGAAATTAATGAAAACAAAACCCTTGGCCGTGAAACAGATAATACTAATAATAGATCTAGTTGTACATTGACTGTTTCAAGCAGTCTATGCTGCAGACTTAAGACAAATTGATATCTTACACGGCACTTGGCTGGCTTGTTACTAGACACAGAAAAGTCTGTCCGTGGATCCATTCATCTTTCTTTATCCGTGTCACTGTAAGTTGCATTCAGTTGATATTTGGTGTGAGTATTTGCAAACATTGTGAAAATCTAACTAGTGCCATCAGTATAGTCTGTAAATGTTACATAACAATGTATGTTTCAACAGGAGAATGATTTACAGTCGATCCAGTCAGAATATAATGTAAACTGGAGTTAATAAGAAATTTCAATTTTTGTCATTATTATGTTATATCCGTTACGTGTCAGTGAGTCGATGTGTCAGGATACTGGTTATATGACCCAGGGAAGTGCCTACGCCTTTAGTATCTTGAACAATGGTTTGGGTCCAATCGCTAAGGTGACTATGTCTTAGACTAGCTGACAAACGATGTAGAATGTCCTTTGTTAAAACGTAAAGCTGGTGAGACCAAATATCTCATATATAAAATTTTCCTCTGGCTACCTTGCCTAAATGATTCGTGTACCAATGATTCGTAAATGATTTCATTTATGAGCTAGACAATTTCAGGGATCAGGCAAATCACTAAATGTTTCAAACTATCAATTTTCAATTAGCTCAAACTCCTATAGGCTGGAGACTCTATACTTGACTGGTCTTTTTGTTGAAGTTCCCGTCAGACAATGTCTTTGAATCAACAACATACGAGTCCTATCGCATAGATGCTCGGCCTCTGTCCTCTCAACTCTATATGAATGCCCTGATTCCTGGATGCTCAGCGCCTATATGCTATCATATATAGCATTCAACTACCATATAGGTATATCCCCGATGCCTTGGCTGTACTTCGCCAATAATGCTGAATCGTCTATAAGCTGGAACCCTCCTACTATCTCAGTAGATTACCAAACTCTGGGTCTCTGTCTCAGCTTCCCGATGCTCAGCCTATATATGCTATGGTCTATAGCATTCAACTATCCTTAAGGTAAAACTCCTATGCGCTGGCCCTATAGCTCGAAACCTTATCGAAATTCTGCTACTCTTCTTTAGTCTAAGAACTTCCAAAGTCTTCTTTTTAATAATTTATCCGCCCTGACAGGGTGACTGCAATAGTCTCCTTCTCAAGGTACTGGGATAAATTATTAGTTGAATCCTCGATGTGTCTTCTTCAACCGCTGGATACCGAATGAGCTCTCTATCATTCATCTACCTATTTATACCCCAGCAGACGTGCTATTTTTAGAACTTGTTTCTGATTGGTCCAAATTTAAACACAACGTCTTACAACGAGTACCTGCTCTATTAACTATCTGGTTCCCTTTTAACTTTTGTATATGACAATGTGCGAAGCAGGGACCCAGTCATCCATATAATAAACCCAAATCAGCCATAAATGACCCAAATTCTATTATTAACAGCAATTCAACAATAATTATAGCAAAGATAGCATGAAAATGGAGTCGAGCACTATCTGTGCTCTTATGTTACGTAATCAATACATCAATTATACAAATTATTCTGACACGATGCTTGTACTTGACTGCTTCCCTGCAAAATTTACCCTTGATGTGAAGTTGACCTAGTATGAACAGAGTTATCTTCCCTGGTTAGGTTACAGTGATCGACCATGATAAGATTACAATGACAACAATTACATCCAGAATATTCATAGAGTTACTGCGCTTTTTTTTATTATCCCCCGGTCTCGAGGGTAACTGTTTAGGCGGTTACGAGGCTCCAGCCGAGTGACTGCGTAAACAGTTACCCGAGAGCCGGATATTCCCATCTGCACCTACAGCCAGTGATAGAATCTTTTTCTTGCATACCATATTCAACAAAGAAGAGTAAAAAATAAATTCAAACAAATGATTTTCTTATAGCACTTTTTTCTTATAGTAGCGTATTAACAAAGCGTGGGAACTTTACGTCCGTAAACAGGAAGTACGTCATGACTTTACAGAGACGAAAACACCGTAAGAGTTCCGGTTTTGTTTTATCATCTGCAATGAAACGTTATGTTATTTTCCTTAAAATAACGTTTTTTGAATCGAGAAATATATTATAAGGAACAAAGAGGAACTATCCAGGTATTTAATTTTTATCCCGTTTTACGAAAAACATTATTATTACTACACACATCTTCTGTACATATGTAGTTCGTTATACGTTATTTACAGCACGAGAGTCATTTTACAACCCGGGGTGTAAGATGGAGTTTTCCAGCACCGGTGAAATCACCAGAAATCCCCGTCGGGTATGCAAGAATTTTTTGTCTCGGCTGCGACTTAAGGAACTGACGGCGGACTAAGGCGTAGCTTTGTGGTCATTAGGCGCTGTACCAGGCTAAATTCAATGAATCGGAGATACATTTTAACAAAATTATCCCCTTTTTAACTTAAAAATTTCAACGTTAAGTCTTCGTATTAAGTCTTTTTCTCAGAAACTACTAGGTTTATTGGGTTGAAACTTAACACATGCCTTTAAGGTCATTAGGCACTTAACCAAGCTAAGTTCCACAACTTTTACGTGAATTTTAATAAAATTATCACCCATTTTAAATAAGAAATTTCGACATAAGGTTTTCGTGTCTCTACATGGAATATTATGTTCTTTATGGCCGTCACTGCTTGATTGGAACTTGTGATCAAACTTTATATAAGGCGGACATTTTTAACATTAAAGTGCATGTAGCAATACACGCAGACACATCAATTTTGATAAATAAGAGACGTGCTTTGTGTCATAGGTAAACGACTGCAGAACTAATGTACTTGTTTCCTCTGGAAGTCATATCTTAAAATTTTAGTTGTCACATTTGCAGTTACATAGATCTGTACACGGGAGTCCAAAACGATAGCATTTACACCTACTACAACATTCTGTCTTACATGCACTTTTGGTTAGTTCTTTAAAGCTATCTGCAACTGATGGAATCGTTGTCAAGTGTATCTGCCAAAGGTCACCTTGTTTCTCCCATCCCCATTCAGAAGGATAATCGGCTTTCACTTGGCAAATCAGTGCCTGTCCCCATATGCAACCAGCTTGGTATGCAGCATGCTTTGTGTGTTCGGCAAGGGCTGCTTGAGTTTTGGGAAGAGCATCATATGACATCTGTTTTCGGGCAAACATGTCCAGTCTGACTCCATAGATATCTGCTATAGAACTTGACCTGTCATACATAAAGATGACAAACATTTCAAGAACCTCCTTATCCTCATTATATATCACTGGCCGATAAATACTTATGTTATTAAAGACATCTGTCACTTCCGGACAAACATTCCAAATTTGCCTTTTGCCTTTTCCTCGGAAACCTGACACTACATCATAACCTGTAAACGCTTAGAAGAAAGCAATGAAACCTTTTGCTTTCTTATGGCCGATTGATTAAATGACATCATGTATGGTAGTCCATCTCAAATTTATTCCCTGTCCGAAGACTACCCAACAGTTGTTCAAGGCTAAGATCTTTCAGTTCAGAAAATACATGAACATCCATAAATAGCGGTGACAACAAAAGCTGTGTCTGTATCTTTAATGACAAGCTGTTTATGACCCTCCACAACAGCATATCTTGCCTGCATGAACATCCGTATATCGGCTTTCTCATGACGGCATGTTGTCAGACCTTCGAGACTGATTTCCTGATTGCATACAGCCTTTTCATCTCTGGTCGAAATTATAGTACTTTGTGTGTGCATTTCCAAAAATTAGTCTGGTTATCATTATCCCTCAAGACCCTTCGTCTAGCGCCATGACCTCATTTCGTTCACACTTCAGACTACATTGAAAAACTACTGTAATTGTGACCAGAGAGGAAATGGCTGTAAGCAATCAGGAAATCAGTCTTGAAGGTCTGACGCCATGCAATCATACAGAAGCCGATACACGGATGTTCATGCATTCAAGACATGCTGTTGTGCAGGGTCATAAACAGCTTGTCACTAAAGATACAGACACAGAGTTTGTTGTCATCGCTGTTTATGTATTTTCTGAATTGAAAGATCTTGGCCTTGAACAGCTGTATGTAGCCTTCCGACAAGGAACAAATTTGAGATGGATTCCCATACATGATGTCATTCAATCAACCAGCCATGAGAAAACAAAAGGTATTGCCTTCTTCCATGCGTTTACAGGTTGTGATGTAGCATCAGGTTTCCGGGGAAAAGGTTAAAAGGGTGTTTCGCAAACTTAGAATGTTTGTCCGGAGGTGACAGATGTCTTTAATAACCTAGGTGTATATCGGCCAGTGATATCTAATGAGGACAAGGGGGTTCTTGAAAAGTTTGTCATCTTAATGTATGACAGGTCAAGAACTATAGCAGATATTTGTGGCATCAGACTGGACATGTTTGCCCTAAAACAGAGGTGATATGATGCTCTTCCCAAAACTCAAGCAGACCTTGCCGAACACACAAAGCGTGCTGCATACCAAGCTGGTTGGCACTGTTTTGCCAAATGGAAGTCGAGAATCCTGCTGAATTGGGATGGGAAAAACAAGGTGACATTTGGTAGATACACTAAACAACGATTCCATCAGTTTCAGATAGCTGTAAATAACTAACAAAATGTGCAAGTAAAACAGAATATTGTGGTAGGTGTAAATGCTAGCGTTTAGACTTCAGTGTACAGATCTATGCAGCTGCAAATTTGACAACTAATTGGCCTAAATATAAAGTCTTGAGACATGCCTTTCAGAGGAAACGAGTACAGTAGATCTGCATTGCTTTATTTATGACGCAAAGCAGGTGTGTTGTTTATCAAAATTGATATACCTACGTGTATTGCTACATACACTTTAATCTTAAAAAATGTCCACCTTATATAAAGTTTGACCACAAGTTCAAACCAAGCGGTGTCGGTCATAAAGGGACATAATTAGTTATTCCGTGTAGAGACACGAAAACCTTATGTCGAAATTTCTTATTGAAAAAGGGAGATAATTTTGTTAAAATGTATGTCAGAGTTATGGGACTTGGCTTGGTTAAGTGCCTAATGACCATGAAGACATGTGTGAAGTTTCAAGCCAATAAGCCTAGTAGTTTCTGAGAAAAAGACTTAATACGAAGACTTAATGTTGAAATTTCTAAGTTAGAAAGGGGGATACTTTTGATAAAATGTACGTTAGAGTTATGGAACTTGGCCTGGTACAGCGCCTAATGACCACAAAGGCATGCGTGAAGTTTCAACCCAATAAACCTAGTAGTTTCTGAGAAAAAAGACTTCAACATAAACTTCACGTTGACGCCACCACCACCGTCGTCATCGCCGTCGCCGCCGGAAAAGCTACGCCTTAGTCCGCCGTCAGTTCCTTAAGTCGCAGCCGAGACAAAAACTGCCCTTCAACACTCTAAATATGTTATTTGACTATAACATAAAAATTAATTTAACCAGGAACGTCAGTTTTAACGGCAAATTAGTACTTTTTACATAAAATGGCGGCCATCTTGAAAAAAGACGCCATATTGGATTTTGAAACCAGTCTTTTGTGTATCAAAAATAGGTTTTGCACACTCAAAACATCTTAAGAGATATTTTTTCCTCAAAATTGACGAAAAGAACTCGGTATAGGACTGTTCAAGTTAGAAATCAACTTCCTGCGGCGGCCATCTTCAAAAATGGGCGCCATTTTGAATTTTTAAATGGCTAACGGGTTTTTTGAAAAAAGTAGGCTAAGACGAATACTCATGCCAAATTTCTTGCTTCCATCACCAAATGCAGTATTGTTTCACTAATCTGCCCAGCTATTACTAGCAGTAGAACTTACGTTCATCTAAGGTTTTGATAGATTTTTTGAATCTGTTGAAGACGAACCCGTAGCATTAGCTACCAATCTGCATCCGCTGTTTTTTTTTTTGTTGTTCAGAAACTGATGCTGTCTCATCCGTCTCTGATGTCTTTCTATTTGAAGCTTGCTTTTCAGGCAGAGACGCAGTAGCAGTTGTCTGATACGAATATGTAATTTTCTGTTGGCCTGTAGTTTCCTGCTCCAGCAATATAGTGCTAACTTTCACTGATTCGTTTTCCTTAAAATTCCAAGTAAACTGGGGCGGGCTTCTTCTTGTCGCCCCGTTTAATTGATTCCCACTTTGAAATTCCTTCTTGATAATCCTTTTCCTCCCTTCCGTAAAACTCCAGATCAACTTTACTTTTATCTTTCTTGTCGAATATTAAACAACAATAAAAAGCATGGCCATTTTGTCCCTTTTCAAACTTTTTGGCAAGCTGTTGATCTTTGACATCTACTTTAACAGTTTTTTGTTTGCAATTCCTAATTTTTCTGTCGAGATTCTCGAGCATATCATTCACCGTTTGGTAATCTGCATAGCTGCACGAAATAACTAAACTATCGCCTTTCGGTTGTGCAGTTTTTGTAGATTTGACCGTCGAAAGTTTCTTAAGTTCTGCAGGAAATAAATATTGGATATGTTTGACATGTTTTCCTCTATAAGTCCATGTAACTGTTCCTTTACCTCCCAAAGTTTTATATGTTGCCTTAGCCCTTCCAACTTTCACATGTAGGAATTCAATTGCAATATCAAGAACTGTGTCATTAGGTCCTTTTAAAAGAAAAAAATTGCCATCGTCTTCTGCATCAATTAGGTGATTTTGTTTCAGATCATCTTTTATCGAATTTATTCCTCCAGGTAGACGCTCAAGTTCTTTTACTATCCCTATCGGTACCGATATCCTCTGCAATAATCAAAATATAAAATAAATTACTACGACACGAGGAAAGCGCAGTTACAATGATAAGTAATACATAAATTTTAAGTTGAAATATATTTGGCTAGGTTTCGTTTATGTGCATTTACTCACACCGCACTTTAACACGTAAAATTTCCAGGAACATGTACTCGTAAAAGACGTTTTTAAAAGCACTGCTGCGCTCTCACACACAAGATGTTTCTTATTCCAAATGCTAGTGAAAATCCCTCGTGTTCAAAAATCTATTATTTGCATAATTTGATTAAATTTCACCAAATCTCACAGTCGCAGTAAAGAACATGCTTGTTTTAAAAGGTAATGAATACTTTTTGTATGTTGAGTTTTAATTTCCTTGAAGTCGTCTTGGACGACTAGTGGTAGTTAGAGAACCCGCTTAGGGTGCGGAGAGGTCTTGGGCTCGCTACCTGTAGACCTAATACGGTAATGGCAGCGTCCTCGTCTGTCACTCAACATTAGTTCTAGGACCGGCAAGCCTGGTGTCAGCATGATGTATCATGTCATGTGTGTACAGCGTGACATTCCAGTGAGGCAGCAAGTGTTGGACAGTCTGCTCACTTACCGTCGTTTATGCGATTGAAAAGTTGTTGAACGAGAACACACACGCACGCACCGACATACAATTTTCTTGAAAAAAGTAGTGACTCTCTGCGAACTGCATTTGTCTAAATACAATTCAAAGCAGAATTTTTCGAAAACAAAATGTCACGATTTTTAAGGAACCTTCCATGTTTCAAAATATCTGAAGTTGATTTTTATTTTATCATGGCCTTTACATTATGAAGATAGTAGCCGTCGGGAAGAGAGTAGCTGCACTTAACTTTGGACTGACTCCTAGTATGTGCTATTTTTGTTGTTAACTTACATGAATACCTCCAGGCTGTGTTGCTATCGCTGGACTTTGAACTGTTTCCGCTGTCTCGAACGAAGGGCTCTTCTTGCGGGTCGCAACTGAATGGTCAGTCAGTGTTGTCGCAATCGAAGGACGCACCTGTTGTATAATTGGAGGCGTGGGTATCTGTCTCGATAATGTAGAAGTAGGGTTTTGCATGGCATTTGTCACTACATGTCTCCCCCGGAGAGGTTCCTTTTCTGTAAACATATATCGTTTTCCTCAAGTAAACAAGTCGACGGCATTTCACTGTCCTATAGCCGGCTATGTGTTTTAAAATGTCAGTTCTGGTTGGTGTATAAACATTCTTATGAAATGTTATTGTTGAGAAAGATGTTCATACAAATGACCTTGTTTTGAAAAAGTAAAATATGATATACAGTTTTTACATATTCAAAGTTTAAATGTGCAACATTACCAGTAAAAAGACTTAAATGGGAGGTGCACAACTAAAATGGTATTTTGAGTGCGTTTATAGACTCTGATATTGCCTACTTAGGAACAGATTGAATCCAGGCAAAGACCTCTATATCTATGAATAAATGTGATTATTTCTGTAAAAATGCAAGCGTACTTGCTGAAGCTCTTGAATTTTTTATTAGTTTAGAAATTAAATAATTTTATTTCTTTATTCTTAGTGTAAAATGATATGATTGTAAGTTTATAGTTATGATAAAATCTGTACAAAAGCGAGGAATAAACGACTGTTCCGTATAATAAAATGAATGAATCGCACTAGTTCGTTGTTTCTTTTCACACAGTTTGTAAGAGAAAATTAGCAACGATATTATACTTTAAAATAAATCTATAAGAAGATCGTTCGGAAGCTTATCACGAAACTATGCATAGTGACAGCAATTTAATTGAGTTTGTGAGGTAATGAAATGCAAGATCAATAGATTCTGAGCATAAATTATTCAGCAACACAAACGTTATATTTATATTGCATTTACCTTTTGGTCTACTCTCCTTTACAAAATTAATCACTGGCACTACCGCATGAGATCGAGTAGCCGTTAACCGTCCATGAAAAGTCTGGCAACTTCTACACAGAAATTCTTGACAATTCTTACAAAACACATCGCCTTCTTCATGCACATCACCATTAGCACAAGGGTTGCAACAGAGATCTAATAATCCATGCTTCATGGTTGCAGTAAGCCTTTTATGGAAGACGTGGCAATCTTGGCATAAACACTCTTTGCAAATCGTACAAAAAACTTCCGCTTTCTTACGTATATCGCTATTCATACAAGCGTGACAAATTACATCAAAATCTTCCTCGGATCCAAGTATGACAGAGGCAGAAATGCTATTACTTTTCTTTTCTTTATTTGGCACTTCTGAAAAGCTGGCCATCATGGCTTGTGTTAGCACTTCACCTACAAAAGTCGGTAATATGGATTTAATTGGTACTTATCAAAACTAAACGCGATATGAAGATTATCGGATAGAGACCTGCAAAAGTTGTCACTGCAGTTTCATACAAATGGAAGATAAATCTCACCAACATTGTACTTTGTATTGCAATAAAGATAACAAAAAGGAAAATATAATTATGATATGCCTTTGTTTGTTAGTATCGGACTGTCGCGGATATTTAACTTTGCTTTGTTGTACTTTTCATTACATCTCATGAACATTCTCAATCAGTCTGGTACTTTTTTCTTTGTTCTCTACCTCCAAAGGATCTTACAAACTACAAAATACTCCCCTATGTACACATAACAATTTCAATTAGACAATTGTGTAAACTGGTCATCCATATAAATTTGTAGATCCTTAAGCTATCTAAATGGAAAATAATGTGACTGCTTGGAACCGCTTATGTTACGATGTGAATTTATAAGTTGTTGGCAACAGCAACATTTTAACTAATTCTGCAAATATTGAACAGGTTCATTATTCATGCAATTCATAATTTAAAGGCCTTTAATTTCAATGTTGTCAAAACAACAATTAAGAACCTCCTTTGTCGTAGCACAGATATGATTAAGACATTGCCATATCTGTACTGTTCATAAGGCTTTATCACTGGAAAACATGGCTGGTTTCTATTGAAGAGCCATCCGGTCACCTCGGACTTTATGTTAAGAATAGTGTATTATTCGTAGGATACGGAAATAACCGATGTTCACAATTGCTGAAGTAATTTTGATTTAAACTTTACCTTATAAGTCACAGATCGATGATAAAATCCATAAAGATAATTAATCCTAAAATTACATGGTTACAGCCAAATATAAACTCCACTTGTTTTCCAGTATAAATTCATAATACAATAAACAGTGTTAAAACACTCGTATTATATGCATCCTGACCAAGAAAATTAAAACAAAAAGTAACACGAGAACCTCAAATCACACAAACCAACTAAAATGATCAATAATCACATTTAAAATGTTAAAATTTGATTTGTTTTCGCCAAATAATTCACTCACTTAAACCTATTATATATACGACAATCGTGAAGTCAATGTACTCCCCTATATTGATTGGAAAGCACATATTGGAAAATACAAAAAGTCGACATACCTAAGTAATGGTGGAATCGCTTGTATTAAATGTATAGGCTTCCAAATATCGGATATATTTATAACTACATTTTGTAATATAATACTTTTTTTGTATATAACATAATGAAATGAAATACACAGATCTTATAGACATGGTGCCACAGGTCAAATAATTAAACATTTATATTTAACAGTGCACCTGTATGACAGGTTTTCAAAGTATATTTGGGTACCTGTTTTAACAAAAACTGGGTGTTAGTTGATATCAGTAAAAAGTTAGTTATCTGTTAAACGTTGCACTCAAAATTGTTTTCTAAATTTCAGTGTAAATAGTGGACCTAAATGTATTTTATACCCATTCAAACGTTGCTTAAATACGCGCAACAAAATAACTGTTTTCTATTGTATTTCCATTATGGCAATTATACATGATTTGCATGAAAAAAGAGAAATACAAGTAACTACTAACAGATTGTCAGTGATATATATAAGGCCAAGACAATGTATTAACGTCTGAACATTTTATTGAATGAATGTAGCATTATGCACCGTATTAACATATTAAGTTTTGGCCACACTTTTTTTCTACAGGGCAAGACATTTATTTAATATCTATGTTTTTTAAACCAATACTGAAAACAAGAGGGTCATGATGACCCTGGATCGCTCACCTGAGTAATATGAGCTACATGTTTCAAATGTCAAACTGATGATAAAATATTAAGAAAGTCAGTAGATCACATTCATGGTCAATGAAATTCAGTTTTACAATTTGTGTGCAAAACTGTGTATGTCATCAAAATGTCAAGGCTGTATCTTAAAAAACAACAAGAAAGTAGGTCAGTAGGTCAAGGTCACAGTCAAGTGACATCATATTACTTGGGGTCATCAGGTAATTATAATTAAACAGTCTTGGAAATAGGATCAGATGATTTTTTAAGTATTTTTCCTATGTAACTCACATAATAACTAAGTGACCCCAGGGCGGGGCCTTTTTTAACCCCAGGGACATAATTTGAACAATTTTGGTAGAGGACTGCTAGACAATGCATCATACCAAATATCAAAAGCCTAGGTCGTATGGTTTCAGACAAGAAGATTTTTAAAGCTTTTTCCTATATAAGTCTATATAAAACTTGGGACCCCAAGGGCAGGGCCTTTTTTCACCCGAGGGGTACAATTTTAATAATTTTGATTGAGGACCATAAGACAATGATACAAACCAAATATCAAAGGTCTAAGTGTTGTGGTTTGAGACAAGAAGATTTTTAAACTTTTTTTCCTATTTAAGTCTGTGACGTAAAACTTGGGACCCCAATCTTGGTAGAGGACTACTTGATGATGCTACATACCACATGTCAAAGCCCTAGGCCATGTGGTTTTGTACAAGAAGATTTTCAAAGTTTTCCCTATATAAGTCTATATATACCATGTGAACCAAGGGGCGAGGCCATATTTGATCCTAGGGGGATAATTTGAACAATCTTGGTAGAGGACCACTAGATGATGCTACATACCAAATATCAAAGCCTTAGGCCGTGTGGTTTTGTACAAGCAGATTTTCAAAGTTTTCCCTATATAAGTCTATATAAACCATGTGACCCCCGGGGCGGGGCCATATTTTACCCTAGGGGGATATTTTGAACAATTTTGGTAGAGGACCACTAGATAATGCTACACACCAGATATCAAAGTCCTAGGCCCTGTGGTTTTGGACAAGAAGATTTTTAAAGTTTTTTCTTTCGATTGCCATGGCAACCTGCATGGAATTCAATTCTTTGAAAAATTTTGAAAGGGGCCACCCAAGGATCATTCCTGTGAAGTTTGGTGTAATTCTGCCCAGTGGTTTTCAAGAAGAAGATTTTTTTAGAAATTGTTGACGGACGACGTTCTACGCACGACGCACGACGGACATCAAGCGGTCACAATAGCTCACCTTGTCACTTCGTGACAGGTGTGATAAAAATGACTGAATCAGTTTGCAAATGAAGTTGTGAAAACACATTAGTACAGGAAAGGCCTAAATTGTCCACCTGTCGTCTATTATACAAGTATTATTGGAAAGATTTTAACGAAGTTCATATGGGAGGAAAACGTGGGTCTCTTGTTTGTGGTGGGTCTTTAAATATGCATGCATCCCTCCCTCCAATAATCCAATTATAACTGGGTATAACATGTTTTGGTTGGACTATTGCACGTAAGGAAAACAATATATAAAGTTAGAAATGATAGAAAATTCTGTACAACATGCTTGAAAATAATCAAATTTGGGGTTTATCAAAAGATCTTTAATCATACACACCAACAATTTCCTTTATTTTTTTTTTTATCATTTTTTATAATTTGAAAGTTAATATATATATAAATTCTCTCTACTATATAATAATTTATAATGCGAACTTGTATCCTAACGGATCTCACGTATGGGAAAGTCAACAGTTCTGAATATAATTATATCCCTTAATGCAAATATATATATATATATATTCAATGTATCCTCGAGGTCCAGTTAACTTTCAGAGTGAGAAAATATAGCTCTCTGGTCCCAATCAGTTAAAAAGACTAAACTGTCACTACTGATTTGTGAGACATGAAACAGAGATTTGAGTATATATATGCAAATGTTGAACCAATACGAATGTGTAGTACAATTCGGGCTCGTATATAAAGCAGCATCGAAACTAATCTTATTGTGTTAGTGGACTTGCTGTGGCATGTGCGTGTTCGTTTGTACTGCTAGGCGCTTTGCCGTAATTGGTCTGGTATATTGCGGTGGTGATTTAGTATAAATTCTCTCTACTATATATATATATATGTCCGCCGAAAATCCTAACCGAAAAGAAACCATTCTCACACGCGGCGCTTTCCATAGTTCTCCGGGCTATGACAAACCTGTTGGATAAAACGATTGGGAGAAAGTGTTGATACTCAATTTTTCATTTGCAACGAAGAGCCAGAATAATCACAAACTCGTAAATGTCTCTGAATGTTTCATAAACTCAGGATGATAATGGCCTATAAGGGTATTTATGACAATGGCCTATAGCAAAGGGTATTTGTGTTTGCCAACTTGAACTGTGTTATTTTGAAAGAGCTGTCATGTTCGTGTTATGATTACATACACCAGATGGATGCATCGGGATATTTGCGGTATGTGACCATATCACAAGTTATACAAGACTTAGATGAGTTAATGCACTCTGTGCATCATTGAAGGTTCCATGTGCACCGCCATTTGAATACATCTGCAGATGTCTATAAATCAATTCTGGTACGTATAACATGTGTTAATGTTGAGTTCTGCTCAACCCGGCGCTAAAGGGCATGGATGGTAGCTTGCACTTCCACTACCTTCAATAAACAGGCTCAAACAAACCGAGCCTGCAATATTTTCATTTATGTCGTGTTGGGCGACCTGTGATTCTACACTTTTTTATTTTAGAAATAGCAAACTGATTTCTGGTGCTGGCACTGGTGTTGAAGCATTTGGACTGTCCGTCCGCCCGTCCATCCGTCATTCCGTCGGTCCATTTGTCCGTCACAATATCTTGTGTAGTCAAGTCTTCACACCGCTTCCATTCAATTGAAAGGAAACTTGATTGTCATCCTCAACACAAAGTGGACAGGTGCATCACGGAGTGATTTCAAAGTTTCATTTCTTTATGAATGTCCCTTTTTATACATCTAAATGTTACAATTACGTCGAACGTTATGTGCTTAACAACTACATGAAGTGGAGTTTAATTTTATACATTATTCAGCCTTTCCGCGGTATAATATTCAAAATGTTTTAAAGATTAATCATATTTAGATAATAAAAGCGATTCTAACATCAATAATTCTAAAATGAAGTAAATAGAAAAAGGACTTCGAAGTAAAAAGAGCGTGGACGAAATGAAAAATATATATACATGGTGGGAGGACGAAATGACCAAAACGTGGACGAGTTGACCAGGTATTTCAAGACGGGGGACGAATAGACCAAAATTGGGGACGAAATGACCAAAATGGGGACGAGTAAACTGGGGAGAGGGGCAGTTGACTACAGGACGAGTTGACTTGATACCGAAATGGACATCCGCATATCATCGAGACTTAGGTTTGATTATTTTGCTGGAGTTCTGGTCCTGTTATAGACATTATTCATCAATCTTTCAAGCATTTTCAGTATCATTAAATTATTACATCATTCTTGCCTGCCTATTTTGTCAAATATTTGCTTAATTTCTTGGCTAATTTGATTTTTAAAAGCACGTATTACTGCGACTAATCCCGTCAACAATCGCCTTCGACGTGCATAAAATAACAACGGTCAGTTAAATCAATTATGCACTAGTAAAGGACTAATTTGCACCCTTGTGATACTAACTATTTCTCAAAAAACAAAGAATATTAAATCTCAAAATTGGCAAAGCCGAAGAACCTAGCCCATGAGCCAAGCCCGGATTTTCTACAATGCCAATAACCAACCGGTGATAATGATTATTAATGGCACACTAAAAACTTGGGGTGGACTGGTTTGTTTCGCTCATACACTGGACACGTGGACTGGGCGAGACGAACAAATTTGAAAACTTCAGCTTGGTAATTAAGAGTTTGGCCAGGAATTGCAGGGACACAGCTAATCAGAACGTTTCCATAGATATTTATATTTGCAACAAGTTTAAGCTTGATAATTCGTAAGTCGTCATTGATCGAAATATTCAAAACTCTGCGTGCAGTTATGAAAGTATAAATTAAGAGTATACTATTACTTAACGCTGATTAATATGGCTGTCTAGAGTCAAAATGATGAAATAGCCTTACCACGGTGTACATCCCGAAAAAGTACAATTCAGAAAAGATAAAAACCCAAAACTAGGACATACCGTAATGCGTTGTAATTGTATGCTTAAATGTAACAGTGGATATTTGAAACTATTTGAATAAACCCCTTATAAACTACGTCATCAATATACTGTGTGGCGTGTACAGAGCCTTCTCGTCTTTTGAAACAAAGTACCGTATTAAACATATAGACGTTCTGTGATTAAAAGCATTTCTTTGAATGGAAGATGAAATCAAGAGGACTGAACTGCACAGAAGCATGCGGCGTCTTTGCGTTCTAAGCGTTGACGGTAAACAGCTTGTGTGCAATAAAATATCTACTTGTAGTTCATAAAAGGAGTGGATATAACTACTGCCTGCTTTAAATATATTATCTGATAATTTTGTATATTCCATTGCGACCTGAAAATATACTTTTGTTAGACCAAAAATTACACAAAAATTATTAAACTCTGTAAGACATCATTATTGCATAAGCTGTAATATTTTTCTGCTGTAATAGTGATTTAAATTGACCAGTATTTGCGACATTATCAAATTGAGAAAATAGTGAAAACAAAACCCTTTGCCGCGAAAAAGATAATACTAATAATAGATCTAGTTTGACATTGACTGTTTCAAGCAGTCAATGCTGCAGACTTAAGACAAATTTGTATCTTACACTGCACTTGGCTGGCTTGTTACCAGACACAGAAAAGCTGAATGTAGTGTAATAAGATGTTACAAGACTGTCAAAACTGCAGTAGCTTCGGGGTGTAAAACATCCGTGAATTAATTACTAAGTTGACGGAAGTTGAATAATATGTCTGTTGTGTTTTCCTGTATAATCCTTTATAAACTCAATATACTCTGTGATCAGGAGAGAGGTGCCCATGTGCGGGCTAAGGGACATGTCGTCCCGCTCTCATGAGCTGAAACTTAATAAGCAATGTTAAGAGCTAGGCTGAAGTACATTTATAACTAAGAACTTGTGTTTATAGAATTGTAAACAGAATTGTTTTAAAAGTCTCATTGAACCTTGATAATATCTGTGAAAATAGACTGAACATTCATAAGTATGTGCATCGCTGTCGTAGAAAATAAATGTTAGAACTGTCGTAATGTGTTGTGTTTCAAGACAAGCTTCAGATACAACGTGCTACGCTACACGAAGAATGAAGTCTGTCCGTGATTCCATTCATCCTTCCTTAGCCGTGTCATTGTAAGTTACATTCCGTTGATATTTGGTGTGAGTATTTGCAAAATTTGTGAAAATCTAACAAGTGACAATCAAAAGCTAACTTACAACATTCTGCAAGCTTAAAAAAGCCTCAGTTTTTGTTATCTACAATTCCTATTTCGTAAGATGTCAGATAGCCGGTTAGCTCAGTCGGTAGGGCACTTGCTCTGTAAACGAGGGGTCATGGGTTCGAACCTTGGACTAACTGCAAATTTTTCTTACTCTTTGACATTCGAACAAGTCGTCTGATTTGTTCAAATAAAAATAGATTTGCGAAAATAAAAATAGCAATATTGGAAATCCAAAATATACAGAAGACGAATGTGAATGGGTCATTCTCAGATCTTCGTTTAGAAGATCAAGTACTTTAGTCAGATTGTATTTACCTGTGAAGTTGTGTACCCACATTCGGTCGCCCCCACTGCCCTGATAACGTACACCCCCACCAACATTTTTTCACATTTTCTTTTTTTATCTTAAACCGCCATAAATATATATTAATTCGCAAAGTTGTACCCTCCACCAACCTCGCTCCTTCACCTAGTCCATGAATATTTATCAACATGTGAAGTTGTAAACCACCACCCCCGTTACTACCCACGTTCATGATTTCTTACTTGATTGTGCTCTCTAATTGTGTCGGTGCGTAGTTAAACCCAACAAAATAAATAAATAAATGATTGTGCTCTCTAAAGGACTTCTTTTCTTTTAAGCTGAAATGTAATGAAATTATTTGCTTCTTAGTAACATCCTTTTTTGCCTTTGCTCAACACAAACCCATTTGGCGGGGGATACCAATTCATGGAATTTGCTTGTTTAGAAAGTGGAAGCCGCTTTCTCTTATCAGGTGAAACACTATCATTATGAAATTGTTAAGCGATACTAGTAATTGAAATAAAAACAATGGTAATATATTTGAGTGTAAGAATAACACATTTCTTCGTGTTTAAACACCTACAGAATCCTGTGAGACTGGTTGGTACTCAAGCTCGGTTCACAAAATGTAATATGAAAAAGGCAAAGCCTCTGAGCGAGCGTAGCTTAAACGGCAAAGAAACTATTCACTGCTTAAAACAATTCCGAGAACCTATTCACTTGAAAAGAAACAAAAATTTAGTGTCATTATACCTGTAACAGCGAATATCATACGTTGCAAAATTTATGGAAAGCCGGTGTCACGGTGACGTCATTACCTGTTTGTGGTGTTCTTATGGCTTTATGCTTATTTATGACATTTTATCCCATTTTCTGGCCAATGCTTGATCTTTTAAAAGAAAATATATTTTTTTCTACCAACTGGAAATCTTTCTTGCATTATTTTTGAGTGATGGATAATATTCAGCAATCAAATGAAGTTCTGTATTCACTGCTAACAAAGCATTTCCTGTGAGCACTGTCCTCTAGGGACACGTACTTTGTAAATAAAAGCAAAATTTCCATAACAGAACTTTTTAAAAACTAAAGACACCTAATGAATATACAGATTGTAACTCAAATATAAAATTTAAAAAAACAAAAACAATTTTCCCGACTTTGACGGAAGTAGAACAAAATGGCGGCGCCCAGACGAGAGGAAAATTTTTCAGCTACATCACTTTGCCCCATTCGGCACACCTTTGTTATATTTGCCTACACATTGCCGTAAGGCGAGCTACGCGCTCGCTATTAAAAAGTTAAAAAAAAAAATTAATAGAACTCTATACTGTCTATCAACGTTATTAAGTGGTCATGGAATTCACGGAAATGTCACCGTTTGATCACGTTGATGTCGATTCCTTTTCAAATTATGCGTTATTTAGATATAATACGTTAACGTTTTGCCACGGAACGCATACATGTAAAAATATGTGAATCTCTTTGTAAACACATGCTTACTTTCCTCTTTAACAATCTCTGAAAACGACAACAACAACAATTTTATTCCATTTGCCAATGCATGCAATGCTATTAGCTAATTGATCATAACAATAATGATAAAAATATAATAATAATCATTATCAGTATTATTATTATAAAACGATTATAATAATAATAAGAACTCTGGTCAAAGAGGATAATATAGCCATTGTAACCTATTAATCTATATTTTACACACATTGTTTCCAAATTTTTAAGCATTAATATGTCGTCGGTAAAACGCTATACATAGCTTATATTAACTTGTTGAAATATCGCCGACAATTAATAAATTTTGATTTGAATTTTTAGCTGACCGTGTAAGGAATGAAATGCATTAAAATAATTATTTTATTTCAGTTAAGTTGGTCTGCAGTTCGCAGTTCGCGTTTCCGATTGCGATTGCGAACTGCAAACTTCACGATTGGAATTGCGAACTGCAATCTGGTCTGCAGTTCACGATTCAAAATGAAAGTTTATTGGAATATTACTCTGAAATGTTAAGGGTCTGCACGGCCTCCCCATCCGCTAGAATTTCGAAGTGCCGGCTAGTCTGCGGTTCTTAGTTTTTCATTCGAATTGCGAACTGCAAACTTGTCTGCAGTTCGCAGTTCGCAGTTCACGATCCGAATTGCGAACTGCAAACTGGTCTGCAGTTCGCTGTTCGCAGTTCATGATTCGAATAATTGCGAACTGCAACCTGGTCTGCAGTTCACGATTCAAAATAAAATTACAAGAAATGTTACTACTATAATTTAAGTACTTAGTAAGTGGTGGCTAAATTGAAGCTATGGGTCTGCACTCCCTCGTTCTCCATTAGAATGGCAAAACCGCCGGCTAGTCAGTGGTTCTCAATTTCCGATTCGAATTGCAAACTGCAAACTGGTCTGCAGTTCGCAGTTCACAGTTTACAGTTCGCAGTTCACGATTCGAATTGCAAACTGCAACCTGGTCTGCAGTTCACGATTCATAATGAAAGTTTATTGGAATGCTACTCTTAAATGTAAATGGTCTGCACCCGCCCCCTTCTCTCCCCCACCCCCTCCGCTAAAATTGCAAAGTGCCGGCTAGCCTGCGGTTCTTAGTTTTCGATTCGAATTGCGAACTGCAAACAGGTCTGCAGTTCGCAGTTCGCAGTTCATGATTCTAATTGCGAACTGAAACCAGGACTGCAGTTCACGATTCATAATGAAAGTTTATTGGAATGTTACTCTGAAATGTTAAGGGTCTGAACTCCCTCCCCACCCCCTCCCCCGCCCCCTCCGCTAGAATTGCGAAGTGCCGGCTTGTCTGCGGTTCTTAGTTTTCGATTCGAATTGCGAACTGCAAACTGGTCTGCAGTTCGCAGTTCACGATTCGAATTGCGAACTGCAACTTGGTCTGCAGTTCACGATTCATAATGAAAGTTTATTGGAATGTTACTCTGAAATGTTAAGGGTCTGCACCCCCCCCCCCCCCCCCCCCCCCCCCCCACCTCCCCGCTAGAATTGCAAAGTGACGGCTAGTCTGCGGTTCTTAGTTTTTTATTCGAATTGCGAACTGCAAACTGGTCTGCAGTTCGCAGTTCGCAGTTCACGATTCGAATTGCGAACTGCAACCTGGTCTGCAGATCACGATTCAAAATAAAAGTAAAGGAATGTTACTACTATAATTTAAGTACTTAGTAAGTGGTGGCTAAATTGATGTTATGGGTCTGCACTCCCTCCTCCATTAGAATGGCAAAACCGCCGGCTAGTCAGTGGTTCTCAGTTTCCGATTCGAATTGCAAACTGCAAACTGGTCTGCAGTTTAATGAAGTTTTGCGTGCAAGTTACTCTCCAAAACTAATGCAGATACTGGATAACATTTCAGGTAATATTCCTGCTTCTGGGACAATGAATCAAAACGCCGAGCACTTATTTATTTTGCAATTTATCATTTAAATCGAATGGTCATTTTTGTTTTTGTGTGTTTTTCATACGACACGCTAAAAAGCTAGGGGAGCGTCTGTCATTATCTTGCCGTATCCTCCCACTAAAATTAGTTGTCTGTACTCCAAAGGAGCCGCCTATATAGATTACTATTGGCGACTATAAATAAATTTAAATGCAAACAAACCAAACTTAGAGCGGACGCAGTGATCCACTGTCTAACTACGAAACCAAATTATTAGTTCGATACCCCGTTCCTCCAATTAAAGTTACTAACACTTGGATAAGTGTCCCGTGCATGGGTGCTTTACATCTGGAATAATAAAGAAGATTCTTGAAGTGGAGGGTCCTCTGTATCTTGCAGGATTTTTTCCAATGAAATTGGTAACATTTTTATGGAGGAGCCGCCCATATCAATTACCGATGACGAATATAGATAAGCTTACATATAAACAAAGAAAACATGTAGAAGTTATAGCATGTATGCCACGGGACGTAACATTTCATGTTCTATAAACTTAATAGTGACGTGCGCCGCGCATAGCTGGGAAACTAATACTTTGCCCTCTGATCAGACTGCACTCTGACGTTTGAAACGTAAACTGCAGACCAGCTTGCAGTTTGCGATTCGAATCGCGAATTGCAGACCAGTTTGCAGTTCGCAATTGGAAACGCGAACTGCGAACTGCAGACAAACTTAACTATAATGGAGCTATAAATTATGTTAACAGGTTAATCCGTCGTGGCACTAAGATATCGTTTATCCAGTATGAAGTACGGTAGCTAGACAACGTCGAAAGGTAGAAATGTAAGCGGTTAAAATAAAAATTGTTTGAAATCCTCAAATCAAAACTCCGTGTCGGTTTTCTTTAAAAAGCAACAATTTTATAATTTTGTCAGCATAAAATACGTTGTAATAGATACTCTAACAGAAATAGACAAAAAATAAATTATAACAACAAATCAAATAAAAACGTCAATAAGTCATAAGATGTGTGGAGGAAAAATGTGGAGGTGAATAAAGAAAACAAATTGTTATGACAGAACGGAGATACAAAATTAATGTACAGTTAAATAAATAAGAACAAGAAATAAAAAAGACAATGCTACAAAGTACAATATAGTAAAACAATTTAAAAGAAAATATGTATACAGAATAATGAATAACATTTTATAAAGATTCTGATAACAAATTATTACCTTTCATGTAACTTTCAGTGTCTGTAAACTGATGAACGTTATACATTTATTTTTACTTCAAAGTTATAGTGTATGATGGATGAACGGAAAACTGAAATAATACACAAACCAGTATACATGGAAGCGAATGTAAAGTTAATTACCCTCATTCAATGCAGTTCTTGTGGAACTGAGTGGCATGGTAATACAGTCATCCAGCTGAAAGAAGGAACTAACCCGTCCAGAAAATTCACCTTGCAACAGGCCGGCGTTCTATCCAGGTGCCCTCCTATGATTAAATGATGCCTGGGAGGGCACCTTGGATCTTCCTCCACCATGAAAAGCTGGAATGTTGTCATATGACAAATAGTTGTGTCAGTCTGACGCTAAACCAAACAAAATCAAAGTACTGAGAGGACTGATGGGGGCAATGCTTTGCAGTTTCAAGACTTGATGTAACCCATTCATGTCAGGGAAGTACATGCAGGCATTATGTAATGCACTTGTGTGTGGCAAGAAATGGAGTGGTCACAACTTTAAAAGTGCACAACAAAAAAATTATTAACTTTGTGTTCAATACACTTCTATATTTTGTTCAAAAGGTAAAGCTAAAAAATCTAGTCTTGTTCAAAAGCAGTTGTTCATCGACAAACAAAATTGCCAGGTTTGATAAAATGAAAAAGATAAAGCTATACAATGTATTTCAATTTCTTCTGTTTGCACTCTATGTCCTGACATCATGTGTTCTTGACAGTCTAACAGAAACAGGCAAACTTTGTAACACTTTATGAAAGTTTGGAAAGAAAGTCAAAACATTCCAATATGTGAAAGTTTAAAGGAACAGGATTTCCTTGAACTGACGTTGAAAAAATGTAGGCTATGTTTTCTAATGTGTACAATACTTATCAATTAAAAAGTCAGGAATGTTTTTTGTTACAAATAAGCATCATTTTAATAAGGAGTCGTCATTAGTTAACACACAAACACCTGTAAAAATATTTTTATAGATCTACCTTTTTTCCATTCCAACTATTGCTAAAATTCAGTAACTGTTTTCTTAAAAACATACATGATATATGATGATATTATTCTTTATATTGTATGTTATGTTTGTTGATCAAAATAACATTGTCTTTTTCAATTTTAGGTTATTTAATGTACACCTGTTTTTCAAACTATCAATATCATGATATAAGAAATACATTAAACACTATGAAAACCGTGATTCGTCATATCAATGAACCTACCGAACTAGCGAATACAGTTAGGTTCGAGTAAATTAGGATACGAAACGCCCGTGGAAAAAGAACAAGATTTCTGGTGGTTCTGCCTTCGAATATCACCATCAGAAACCATTTGCACCCCCAGTTAGATGAAATACATTAAACTGGTAACATAAATGTATATCTGCAGGGATAATTACCAAGAAAATGAGGCCAAAATATAACGGACACCTTTGGCAAGTTATCATCGCAGAGTGGTGGATTACCTCCCATAGCAAAAATTACCCGGTCTGAAAAATGATGAAATACGTATATGTACGCGCAATTATAACAGTATTTAGCGCACTTTTTACGTTAAACGATAATTTTCCTGCAGATAAATACCAGTTTGATCAGCGTATATGGCGTTTTTTTAAATAAAAATCTTGGAATGAATGTTTTCTTCGGTCCTTTTTCAAGGATTTCCCGAACATTATAATTATGTTAAACAAGCCATATACATAATGTTCTGATCTTTAGACTAAAGAATCGGGCACATGTTCTGTTTGGGAAATGCTGTACTTTTCCAGAATAAGCGCATTTCTATTGGCCCTATTGTGAGGTCGGATTTCAGGAAAAAGTAAAAAAATATCTCTCCTGATATGCGGTGGCGTGGTGGTTCCAATTGAAATTACTGCATTCCCGCAAGATTCTGATGCCATAACTTTTGACAACATCTCCATGGATTCAAACCTTCCCTAGATGTCATGCATATTCAGGATGCTCTCTCCAATTCGCAATGCATATCCATATCAACGCACTCTTTGCGAAATCAGCTATATCGGCGGTTTCTTTGCGTCGGCACCGGCTATTGTTTGCTATAAACAGTGCCTAGGTTGGTATGGGAGGCGAAAAATCGAGCTGCCATCCATGATCATAGGTATGCTGCTCAAAATAAGTAGAGCACGGAACATTAGAATGTCTTTTCTATATTTTATAGTGTTTACTTTTTAATTATTAGCGACTTTGCTCGCAACTCGATGAAATTTGTTGATGGTGTACTGACATGGAACACTAGCCAGACTTTTTCCACAGTCTTTAACCAGTTTTTGCTTTGATATCATACATATTTAGCGCACTATTTGTATTCATTTATCAATATTCTTCCAAATAATAAAGATAAATAGGCCGAAATGTAAATGGAATTTTTCAAAACTACTTACTTTCGGTTTTGTCGTGGCACCGGCGGTCTCTCTGCATACCAGTTTTTTTTCTGTTTTTTTTTTTTTTCTTTTTTTTTTTTTTTGATGCACAGAGAGGCTCTAGGCTAACGACTATCTGGAAACATTATAGCTTGATTAATTTGGTGTGTTCATCTGACTTTTTGTAACTGCCAATCTGTTTATAGCAAAGAATCGCCGGTGCCGACGCAAGAAACCGCCGATAAAGCATATTTCGCAAAGAGTCCGCCAATATGGATATGCACCGTGCAATTGTGTATTAAATTTTAGTAACTATTTGAAATTCAATTCATTTTTATACAACTTCTGTGTGGGCAAGACATTTTGATTAACGATTTACAGCTGATTTCGAGATCAAAATATATAATTATACATAATAAACAATCACGAATAAGGACGGTCCGACCAAGTACATAAATATGCCTTTAAGCTTTAAAATGTTCTTAATAGTTGGTGTAAAACAGAAGTAATCTGTTCATAGTTGATTTTACGAATTCGAACAATGAGAGAAAAAATCTACTGATGATTATTAGATTAGATAATAATTACAAAAAAATCAAACTGTCAAATTAATCCCCCCCCCACACCCCCCTCACGAACCAAATAAGTCATAAATTCAAACTGACGAATAAGTAATGAATGTTTTCTACCTATTCTATTTTTAAAGTAAACCACTGTATTTTTTATTTTATTTTTATTATTATTATCTTTTATATAGTATTAATTTTTATAAATAACATATCTCTTGAAAATATTTTCTTAGACATGCGAAAAGTATTTCATTTCAGCACTCTATTTTCTAAAATAATATTTTAGAAATAACATCTGCACTGAAAAGATATTTTAACAGATTGCGAATCGGGATCTATAGGATGTTGCCGCATATTTATAGATTCGCCTACTGAGTCATGATCGCCGCAAACTGATAAAGTTTCTCCGTAATACACATTCACAACAGTGTCGAGGCACGGTGATGAAAAAATCAATAATCTATCGGCTTATCAGTGCCTTAGTAGTTGCTATTTTCAGGCAGAATCATGAACACATTTCTTTGATCGTATTGAAACTAGTTATTGGATTTCAGAATAGGTCACATGATCAAAACAAGTGTCGGTTCAGAATCGATCACGTGATCAAATCAAGCGTCTTTATTATTCTTACGCTTAAGAAGATCTATTATAATTTATGTTTATAATGCAGTTTAGTTTTCTTCACATACTGTTGTTGATATAAAATGTGTAGATCTATTTAATCATATCTGGATCGAAAATATAATTGCAAAATGCAATATGAAAGTTATGTTTGGTAAATACTTTGGAATTTGTTTTCTGCGTGTTGTCAGTTTGGTCATAAGCTCGACAAGAAAATTGAAAAACGGTTTGTTAAATCTGGGGGCATTGCCCCCAAAAACAAAACAAAGACAACTGGCGTCTCCATTGTAGTGTGAACCAGGAGGCTAATTGAAAAAATATTAAGACATATAAATTAGGTTTGCTTAAGGAACTATTGTAGATAAATGCGTTTTCTCTTCTATCTTTCCTTTCCAAGTTCAAACCATAGCAAGAATGTACAACTGATTCCTTTACAAACATATTAACAAGCTTTTGCGCTCTTTTGCTTCTAGAGTAATTTCTTTGCAGGTCTTAATTTACTTGTCTAGCATATCAATCAACGTTTAGTAATCGTCGCAACTACACGAAACAATTAAACTATGATCGTCGTTTGCTTCTGCAGGTTATATAGAACTGACCGTTAAAAGTTCCTTATATTTTGCATCAAATTAATACTAGGTATGTTTAACAGGTCCAAGCGACTGTTACTTAACCTCCTAAAGTTTTATTTGTTGGATTAGCCCTTCCAACTTTCACATTAAGGAATTCAGTTGCAACATCAAGTTTTGTTTCATTATGATTCATTAAATGTAAAACATGCATGAGACTTGAATTTAGCGGGTGTAGAACACGTTCATCTCAGTGTTTTCCTAGTCTTGGTGAATCTGTTGAAGACGAGCCTTTAATATCAGCTTTCTCATCCCAATCTGAGTTCAATGCTTTTTGTGCAGAAGCTGTCGGATTCCTGTCTGATTCATTTGTATTTATAGCATATTTTGCATTCAAGGTGTCCGATACCAATTTGTATTTTCATATTCTCTGCTTCTGCAAAGAACTGCTATCTTTCAATAATTTGTTTCACTTTGAATTCCAAGATGTAGAATCTCTTTGTCACCCTCTTCAATTGATTCCCACATCGAAATTCCTTCTTGACAATCTTTTGCCTCCCTTCCATAAAACTCCAGCTCGACTTGTCCTTCATCTTCCTCGTCGAATGTTAAACAACAATAAAACGAATGGCCAACTTGTTCTCTTTCAAACTTTTTTGAAAGCTGTTTATCCTTGACATCTACCTTCACAGCTTTCTGTTTGCAACTCTTAATTTTCTTGTCGAGCTTCTTGAGCATATCATTCACCGTTTGGTAATCTGCATAGCTGCATGAAATAACTAAAGTATCGACTTCCGGTTCTGCAGCTTTTATAGATTTGACCGTTAAGAGCTCCTTATATTCTGCATCAAATATATATTTAATATGTTTAACAGGCTTTCCTCTGTAAGTCCAAGCAACTGTTCCTTTACCTCCCAATGTTTTATTTGTTGCATTAGCCCTTCCAACTTTCACATGTAGAAATTCATTTGCAATATCAAGAATGGTTTCATTAGGCCCTATTAAATGTAAGACGTTTCCTTCATACTTGGCATCAATTAAGTGATTTTGTTTCAGTTCATCTTTTATCGAATTTATTCCTTCTGGTAGTCTCTCAAGTGCTTTCACTATTCCTACTGGTACTGATACCTTCTGCAATAATTAAAACATAATTTAAAAAAGTAAAACACAGAAAAGGCGCAATAATAATGGTAAGAAATACATTAAATTTAATTCTAATATATTTGTCTCTGTTAAAACACGCTTACGCTAGAATGACGTCACGTTAACGTGCGGTGACATCAATGTTTTTGTTGCGACCAAAAAAGAGCGCTACTATATTTTATCTACTGTTTTAGATTAAGGGCTTATTAGAATCGAAATATTTTATAGCAAAACCGTGTTTTAAGACTATTTATACACTCGGGCGGTAATACGTCGTACAAATAATTCTTACGCCCGACGTATAACCACCCATTATGCATAAATAGTGTTAAAACACTCATTTGCCATAAATTATTTCTTAAGTTGAAATACATTAAATCAATTCCCTTTATGTGTATTTACGTACACCGCTTTAAAGGTCTCGGGAATATGAACGCGTTAAAGACGTTGTTATTAACGTTACTGCGTTTGGACACATTTCTTATACAAAGTACTAGTGAAAATCCCTCGTGATCAAAAGTCTATTATTTGCACCATTTGACTAAATTTCACAAAATATCTGACTCACAATCGCAGTATAGAATGTGCTTATTTTAAAAGGTAATGGGCACTTCTCGTATTTTGTTCTGCGATATGTTATATATAGTTTTTATTTCCTTGTAACCGCCACTAACTGGTAGATCACCTGATTCGAGTGCAACAAGTTCGTGAGATAGCTCCCTAGCAGCATTTAATGGTACTAGAAGCTTCCACTTTTGTAGCACAGCGTTAGTTCTAGAACTGGTCAGTTCAGTGTCAGTATAACATGATTTGTAGGGTATCATGTCACGTGTGTAGGGTGTGATATTCCATGGAGGCAGCAGTAAAATGTTGTGCTCACAACTGCAAGTATAGAAGCCGTCGTTTATATGACTGAAAAGTTGTTGAAAAGACGCTAAACACACACACGCGCGCGCGCATGTACACACGCACGAACGCACGCATGTTAAAGAGCAAGCGAACTACGTTTATCTATATATTATTCAAAGCAGAAAAAATCTTTTTGAAAAATGCCACGATATTCAGAGAAACCTGCCATGTTTCAAAACGGTAAAAGTTAGTTTTGATTTTACTATAGCCCTTACATAGGAAGATAGTAGCCGTCGCGAAGAAAGTAGCCGCACTTAACTTTGGACTGACTCCAAGTATGTGTTATTTTTGTTGTTTACTTACATGAATACCTCCAGGCTGTGTTGCTATCGCTGGACTTGTAACTGTCTTTGCTGTCTCGAACGAAGGACTCTCCTTGCGGGCCGCAACTGAATGGTCAGCCAGTGTTGTCACAACCGAAGGACAAACCTGTTGTGTAATTGGAGGCGCGGGTATCTGTCTCGATAATGTAAAAGTATGGCTTCGCATGGGGTTTGTCACTAGATGTCTCCCCCTAAGAGGTTCTTTTTCTGTAAATATATATCGTTTTCCTCCCAAGTATACGTAACGGCAAAATGTTCATACCAATGATCTTGTTTTAAAGAAAATAAAATATGATATATTAATACACAGTTTTTACGTAACCAACGCTTACATATGTAATATGTTAAAGGGGCAAAGATAGGACATTGAAAGTAAAATGAGTAAAATAGGAGGAGTTCAACTGAAATAATCGTTTGAGTGCGAGTTTTGAGTCTTAGAAATAGATTGTACACAGCCACTAACCTCTTTATTTATGATTAAATGTGATTGTTTGTCTCTTTGGTATAAATACAAACATACTTGTTGAAGCCATTTATTTACTTATTTATTTGTTTGTTTGTTTATCTATTTATTTATTTATTTAGAAATTGAATAATTTCATTTCTTTGTAAAAAGTTTATGGTTAAAACATGTACAAAATGAATCGCACTAGTTCGTTGCGTCTATTCATACAGTTTGTAAGAGGAAATTGCCATTGCAGAAATTGTACCTATAGCCTTAGCAACGGTCGTATACTTTCAAATAAATCTATAAGAAGATCCTTCGGAAGCATATCACGAAACCATGCAGAGTTATAGCAATTTAATAGAGTTTGTTCAGGAGAGGTTGATGAAATGCGCCCTCGAGCTCAAGACTAATAGATTCTGAGCACAATTATTCCAGCAACTCAAACGTTACAATTATATTGCACTTACCTTCTGGTCTTTTCTGCTTTACAAAATTATTCACTGACACTACCTCATGAGAGCGAGTAACTGTTAACCGTCCATGAAAAGTCTGGCAATTTCTACACAGAATTTCTTGACAATTCTTACAAAACATATCACCTTCTTCATGTAGATCACCATTAGCACAGGTCTTGCAACAGAGTTCTAATAATTCATGCTTCATTGTTGCGGTAAGCCTTTTATGGTAGACGTGACAATCTTTGCATAAACACTCTTTGCAATTCTTACAAAAAACTTCCGCTTTCTTACGTATATCGCTATTCTCACAAGCGTGACAAATTACATCAAAATCTTCCTCGGATCCAAGTATGACAGAGGCAGAAAGGCTAGTACTTTCCTTTCCTTTATTTGGCACTTTTGAACAACTGGCCATCCTGTATTACTACTTCTCCTACAAAAGTAGGTAATAAGGTATTAATTAGTACAGATGAAACAGAAGAAAAATCTCCCCAACATTGCACTTTGTATTGCAGTAAAGATGACGAAAAGGAAAATATAAAAATAATATGCCTTTGCTTTTCTTATTGTTCTGTTGCGGAAATTAACTTTGCTCTGTTGTACTTTTCATTATATCTCATGAACATTCTCAGTCAATCTTGTTTTATTTTTGCTTGGTTGCATTCTATACTTCCAAATGATCTTACAAATTATTACTCCCCTGTGTACACATGAAAATTTCAATTAGACCATTGTGTTAACTGGTCATCCATATAGATCCTTTGGCTATCTAAATGAAAAATGATATGACACTACTTTGGAACCTCTTATGTTACGATGTGAAGTTATAAATTTTCGACAATAGCAGCATTAATAAAACTAATTTTGCAAGTATTGAACAGGTTCATTATTCATGCAATTCGTGTTTTATAAGCCTTTTGTTTCAATATTGTCAAAACAATAATTAAGAACCTCCTTTTCGTAACACAGATATGATTAAGAAATTATCATTGATCGCGGCATATTGAATAGGTGAAGTATATGCGCGCTGGGGAAAATATTTCATGATGGACCTGTGAATTCTTTACTTATGGGTGAAACAGGTCTCATAAGCGTAAATACGACTAGCTTCTACTGATTATAAAACATACCGTACGATTTGTTGTGAATTAACTGTTGTTGTACTTT
The DNA here is from genome assembly GCF_021730395.1 of Mercenaria mercenaria. Lineage (NCBI taxonomy): Eukaryota > Metazoa > Mollusca > Bivalvia > Venerida > Veneridae > Mercenaria > Mercenaria mercenaria. The sequence goes on from NC_069369.1 coordinate 27,499,195, forward strand.
TAGTAGTTCAACCGCCACCCTTGTTTAAGAGCAACATTTAAAAAACACGTTTTTTTTCATCCTCAAGTAATAAGTAAGTAGACTCGCCCAGTTTAATCAATAACCCACAATTGACCGACCCCTCTGGTACAGTATCTAGACGCATAATCTAACTCTATACATAGAGCGCCTACTTCACCCGATTTACATTCGGAACATTTTCACGCGTTTCGGGCTTTATCGTATGTTTAACATGGGATTTTTGAACCGTCCAAAGATGTTGGAAATGTTTGTCTCATTGTTTATTTTTTTTTTAATAAAAATGTTACTGCTTTCATTGTCTACCACTTTTTTTCCACCCTTGCCTGAAAAAAACAGTAATGAGTTTGTACACTGTTCAGACAATTGTGCTCTGTTGAAATTTAACCAAACACAAGTTTACCTGCATAAACAGAAAGCATGATATCTCACCATGCGCGGATCCAGAGGGGGGGGGGGGGGTCCGGACCCTCCTATGGAAAATCTTTAAAAAGGAAAGAAGACAAGAAGGAAAGAAAATGTTTTTCGAAAAAGGCAACATTAGGATTGCATGTAAAGTATATGCGGCTGCTGCTACATACGACCCCGACATAATTCATATTATTTATCTAAAAGAAACTAAGAATTTTACCTTCAAGAAAGCTTGATTTTATCATTTTCCCAAATTTAACAGGTTGGTCCATAAAACTGTCCCAGAATGCAAAAAATGAAGTGCTAAATTTCAAAATTTCCAGGGTGAGGAGGTGGGGGGGGGAGACAGGGGATCGGTCCCCCTCTGAGAAAATTGGCTGTGTCCGTGCATGGTCACTATACCTGTCCAGTACTGGACATTATGGTAAACGCTTCTTTCCTGCACAAATGACAATTTCGCAACTTCTGTCCGGTTTGTACAAATTTCTGGCCGCGATAAACCATTTGACTTGTATCTGTTCTGATCACTAGAAACAAATTGCAGGTCTCTATTGAAGAGCCATCCGATCACCAAAGAATAGTGGAATATTCGTAGGATACGGAAAACCCCGATGTTTCACGACTGCTTAAGTGATTTTGTAATAATCACAGATCTATGATAAAAGCCATAAAGATATTTAGTCCTAAATTAACATGGTTACAGCCAAATGTAATCTCCATTTGTTTCGGTATATCAGATTTCCAGCGAATGCAAAATACAATGAGCAGTGTTAAAATAGCTCGTACAACCGTGATGATGTATCCTGACCGAGGAGAAAATTAAAAAAAATCACGAATACCCCAAATCACACAAACCAACTAAAATTATTAAAAATCACATTTTAAAATAATGTTAAAATTTGATTTGTTTTCGCTAAATAATTCACTTTAACATATATATTTAATTCCGACAATCGTGAAGTAGAGTCTAAATAAATTCAGTCATCAATTAACACTAACCTAAGTAATGGCGAAATCACCCGTAATTGTATAGACTTCCTAATATAGGTAATGTAATAACTGCATTTGTAGTATAAGACAGTCTACTCGGGTATTCCGAATCAGTCTAAAATGCGGGCCACTCTAAACGTTTTACAGCTGATGACAACAAATACTTCAGCAAAATCAAGAAAATGGTTATGTTTGTAATGTTTAAGCATCTGCGCACATTAATCAACCGTAGGTTATATCATTTACCTATTTTTCAAGCAAAAAACACGGTTTTAAGTATGTTGTATATTGACCCGAGATGCTATTTTTGTCGAGAAAATATACAGCTGCTCTCTTCAAGAGACTCTTACTTAATTGTTAGGTGATGTACACAGATATATAATACATGGACATGGTGTACACTATATACCTATCGCCCTATAGATATATAAATATTTTAATATTATATATAAAAAAAAGTTGTTTATAGTACATAAAAGTCATTAGATATCGGGTATTCCGAATCACTGTACTTATGTCTGTTCTGTTCTATACAAAATAGTATATAACATATATACCTCCCTTCCCTATAACCACCGTTACATTATTACTAGAGTTACCCTATTCATTTAAAGATGCCATGAACTCATGTCTATAGTAAGTATGAACCATTTTACATGCTACTATTGACTACGTTGCTCAGAATTACGGTTTGTCACTATGTTGAAACTATTAACAATAATTATGACGCCCCTATACCTCGCTCTTATTTTACAAAACACCTTCAGCTGGCCTTGACATTCGCAGGCTATGACACTACCAGATATAAAGGCATAGTTTTCGTATAGGAGCTGCTACAAAAGCCGCTGAACAAGGGTTACCTGAAATCCAGATTCAACAAATGGGTCGGAGGTCATCAAAAGCATATAAGAGCTATATTCGAATCCCTATGTTACAGTACTAATTAACTGCTTATAACTGCTCCTGAGTTCATAAACCTTTCTTGGGGACAAGGACCCCTATCAGGTTACTGTTAGGTTCTCTTCGGGATTTGGTACAATGTATATATGTTTGTTTGTTTGTTTGTTTTGGGTTTAACGCCGTTTTTCAACAGTATTTCAGTCATATAACGGCGGGCAGTTAACCTAACCAGTGTTCCTGGATTCTGTACCAGTACAGACCTGTTCTCCGCAAGTAACTGCCAACTTCCCCACATGAATCAGAGGTGGAGGACTAATGATTTCAGACACAATGTCGTTTATCAAATAGTCACGGAGAACATACGCCCCGCCCAAGGATCGAACTCGCGACCCCGCGATCCGTAGACCATCGCTCTTACCTACTGAGCTAAGCGGGCGGGCTACAATGTATATATGGTTCTTATTATATCTTTCTAGAGGTAACTAGTCATTAAATAATTTTACTGTTCAAGATGGGAACAGAAGCCGCTAAGATTAAATGTAGTACCTCTATGTTGTCTCTTTTTATTTTAGTCGCGCTGTATGTTAGTCTATTGTATGTCATGATCTTTTATGTTTTAACCGCTGTCACGGGGACAAAGGCCTATGACATTTCATTAATGACTTTATGATTCATCTGTGTTATGGGGACAAGGGCCTCTGACATTGTGTAATGAAAGACTATTTTGATGTATTATTTTTTTAAACAACCTGTTGCGAGTTCATTTTCTCTTTACAACCTCGTCATGGGGACAAGGGTCTCTGGCAGTTTGTATACAAGTTTATTATTATGTGATATTATTTGAAATGAGTTGTATTGCGCTATGGTTATTGTTAAGACCTCTGATACTAGGTACCTCCTTTCATCTTTGCAACCTAGTCATGTGGACAAGGGCCTCTGGCGGTTTGTAAATGATTTTTGGAAGGCGTGTTTGTTTTTCACATAATTTTGTTCAGTATTCCACCATGATTGTCTCATCATGTTTGGCGGCTTATCACGGGGACAAGGGCCCCTGATAATTTGTCATTTGTTTCACCTATACAATCTATTCTTGGGGACAAGGGCCTCTAGCCGTTTGTATATGATGTTCCATTTTGATTTACTTGTACTTAACTTTTTCTTATGTTTTCAGTTTCCACATGATTCAGGCATTATTCTTCTGAAAATGTTTTTCTGTCATCATTGCTTGATAGTGTACATTAAACGATGAATTATTTTTTGGTATATCTTTTAAGTCTAAACCCGAAGTTTATTTATTCAATATTTGGCATGCATCTTTCGTTTTTTCGTGGTAGTTTTTTGTTGAGCGGTATTGCAAAATGCAGGTTATGGTATTAAGTTCATGCACACACTAAATAGCAGTGCGAGTCTGCAGTTTGCAACATGTGGCGGGTTAGTTGTACCCAACATTTGATTTACATGCATAATAGTTGCACACAATATAATGATGGGTGTATTAAGTGCCATATTATTTTATAAGTTTGATGTTCATCTCTTTGCACTATTATATATTTTGATGTTCATCTCTTTGCACTAATATAGTCATTTGTTATTAAAATGACATGTTTCTATCCATTTGGTCTTTTTTTTGTTATGTAAATCAAACTGAGAAAAACTACCAACATGTTTCGGCAGACATAAATATTATTTATTGTAAATAAATGTTTTTATGGCTGTGAGACTAGGTTACTTTTTACATATGTGTTGGACAGTATAATTTAGTGTAGTATAACCGAAGGTAGTTGCATCCGGATAAGGGACGATACTCGGTTTTTTACTCAGTCTTAGCCATTCTTTATAGGCTGAACACCACTAAATCCGGCTGTTCTTTATCTTATATAAAATCCACTCACTTTAAAACGAATTTTCGACATTTTCTAGCATATCAGATTGTCAGAGACTTATATTCCTATAAAGAACTGTATTGCTACTTTAGAAAAACAAACAGAAAAGGGGGTGTTAACTTTTATATAAGAAAACTACAGTTCGCTAAATACAACCCGTTGAATTTACTCCTTTTCGCTTCTTTCAATTTGTCTTTTCAAAACATTAGATTCTTATGCCGCCATTTTTACATAGCATGCGATAGGAACATGCCGATTTCGATGGAATGAAAAGTGATACATACTGGAACGCGGTAGGGTAAAAGTAAACACGTTGCTGTTGAGAAAAGACACTAGGAAAGGAAAAAAAGTATTAGCGCTATTTATATTTCAACGGGACTGCTTGTGACTAGACCAGCGGAGGCTTACATTTGATTTGGTAGTGATCTGCCTTTAACACGGTTTTTGCGTCAACGAGAAACATTTTGACTTACACCCACCCTCCTCTCCAAATGTTATTAATGATATTTTTTGAGATACTGTTCCTAGTCTGAAACTGAAACTGAAACTGCTTTATTTGATTAAACGCCTAATTTTACACATAGTATATTCACTGGCGTTGTACATTAAAATAAAAACGAAAATTCATGATAAATTATATACAAAATGGTATCAAACAATGAAACACGACATATTTGACAAAATGTCTGTACAACAAAATTACAACATTGCGTATAAAGCATACGTCGATCACACTACATATAGCAGAGTATACTCAGCGTCTCTACCATATTCAGTCCACCAACAGAGAAATGATCAGAACCATGATTCAAAGCTTTTAAAAAACAGTGTTTTGAGCTTTTTCTTAAAAGTGTCTACCGAATCAGAATTTCTCACCTCTACTGGTAGTTGGTTCCATAGTTTCGGCCCTAAAGTATGAAAACTTCTGTCGCCAAATGTTTTACGTTTGTTAAATGGTACCTTGTAACAACCTTGAACAGAGTCTGAAGACCTTAAACTACGTTTTGGTGCTTGTTCCGATAATAATTCAGTCAAGTAAGATGGAGCTTGGCCGATTGAACAATTAAACATGACAGTTAAAATCTTAAATTCAATTCTAGCTTTGATAGGAAGCCAATGTAGTCGGAACAAAGCTTGTTTTGAACTGTCGTACTTGCTGAGTCTTAAAACGAGTTTGGCACATATGTTCTGTATCCTTTGCATTTTCTGAATTTCACAGTGAGGAATACCATACAATATTGCATTGCAATAATCTATATGTGAAATGACTAGTGATAATACCAGAATTTCAGTAGCCTCTTTAGTAAGGTATTTTCTAATATTTTTGATTCTAAGATAATTAACCATTGCGGTCTGACATTTTCTCTTGACATGATCCTTAAAACTAAGATTTTCATCTAAGAACGCCCCTAGGTACCTTATACAATGTACTGATTTGATTTTGTCACCAGCAATGTCAATTTCTGTTATTGAACATTTTTCAAGTTGCTGTCTACTACCGAAACAGATGAATTCGGTTTTTGACGTATTCATTTTAAGTTTGTTTTGTTTCATCCAGGTATCAATGGTGAATGCACAGTTTTCAAGTTCTTGAATAGCCTGTTTCTCATTTTCAACTGAAGTTGGTCGAAAGCGTTTGTTGGCAATATGGTCATCAGCAAACCCATACAATGATATTGACTGGGGAATGACATTAAATAGAGTTCCTGCGTAAGTGAGATAAAGCCAGGGGCCTAAACAGCTACCCTGGGGAACGCTACATTGTAATGGGCGTGGAGTTGAAACAGCAGTTTCTACACTTACACTACAACTGCGTGGCCTAAGATAAGAGTCAATAGTCCTCTTTGTACACTATTAGGCAATGATTCTCTATTTGTCAATTTGTTGAATAACTTGTTCATGTTTTTCTTCATGTTCAGCATGTTCAGCTATTCTGTAATTATTTCATACTAGTGTGCGGGTTAGTTGTACCCAACATTTGATTTACATGCATAACAGTTGCAGACAATACAATGATAGGTGTATTAAGTGCCATATTATTTGATAAGTTTGATGTTCATCTCTTTGCACTATTATGCAGTTATATAATAATACAGTCATTTGTTATTAAAATGACATGTTTCAATTCATTTGGTCTTTTTTGTTTATGTAAATCAAACAGAGAAAGAAAAACTACCAACATATATCAGCAGACATAAATATATATACAGCTTTCATTATGGTCTTACTTTTTAATTAATTAATTAATTAAAAATAATTATTTTGTGTGATCTACCGATCATGAAGTTTTTCAAACATTCCAAAGAGCACTTCATTTTAAAACTAGTATCCGTCGGTAAACATCTAAAGGTAGAAATGACTTACGATAATAGTGATCGGAATACCCGGAAATGACTTGAAATAGCGAAGGTCGCGGAGTTCGGGAAAATTTAAATATTACGGAAAGTAAGGGATATTTCAGAATTTAGATAAAAGTTTTTTTATTGGCAGTTTAATGATGTATTCATGAATATGTATAAACGATATTGTACATATTGAAGCATTAATTCATTTTTAATTTTTATGAAAACTGGTTCATAATATCCGAGTAGACTGTACTTTTTTCCGGCCAGAAGCAGCTGCATACACTTTGAATGCGGTCCTAATGTTGCCTTTTAGAAAAAAAACACATTTTCTTTCCTTCTTCTCTTTCTTTCCTATTTTTAGGATTTCCAGTGTGTGTGTGTGTGGGGGGGGGGGGGGGGGAAGATGGGTGTGTGTGTGGCAGGGGGGGGGGGGAGGGTCCTGATGCGTATTATTAAATTTCTCCCGAGATACCTTCACATCTGATCATTAGTCAAATGATTTTATTACACGAAATATCACTATCGCGCGCCGGTAAAAATGCATAATCACTGGACGTGGTTTGTAATGCCACCCAAACAACACTATTTTTTGTTATTGTATAGGCCCTATGGTAACATTGATATTGGCAGAATTTTAATGCCATTGCTACTATAAACAGTAATGATGATAATGATGATGATATGCCTGTTATCAACTATTACTCAGAATACATGGCAATACTGTTCCTATAAAAATATGATAAAACTGGGTCATTACTAGTCCCTTTATTAATATCGGTCAAATGCTTTTAGCAGACATCTTTAGAAGGATTTGCACCTATCAGTAAAATTATGCAAAAAGCGATTGTCGTAATGCTGAATAAATTACGGGTGTCACTTACAAAATATTCTTAGATTTTGAATATAGTAATCCATGACTTTGTGTGGGCAACTATTTTAAGTGCCAACACATAAATCCCTAGCTCCAACAGATATTACTTGTGTATGTATTGATATTAATTACATACCGAATTATATTTAGTAATAATTATAACTGTTATTTTACATCCAAAATGTTCTGCTTGAATAACTAGATTTGACAATATATTAAAATATTTTACATTTTAAGATAAACTGAAAGGTCGAAAAACTTTATTTTAGTTTCTAGAGGACAAATATCCTCCACAAACATATCATGTTGCAACATTTTAAAAGTTAGAAACAATTCTTTGTACAGTAAATCACAAACAATGTTAATACTAGCTAATGTATTTTAAGACTTATATGTACTAGTGTCTCAGTTAACATTTTTGTTTTTATCCAAGTTGGGGAATATCTGCTAATCGACTCACTTCTTATCTGAATAAAGGTGATATCGTCTTAATGATAATAACATAGAAAGGTTTAAACTTTTTCTGTGAACATTTGGTATTTTTCATAAATATTATCCAATATTGTTTTTAACACATTTTAGATGTATAGTGTGTAATGATTAGCAGAAATAGTCTAACTTTTTAACCTGATGTTTGGAGCCGGGAGATTATACGTATCACTGCTTAAACAGGAACAGAACTGGTTCTAGTGTAGTGGATTATTTAGTCACCAATTACCGCAATTTTGATAACATTTCGAATATGTCAATTTTAGATATGAATGAATACTCTGACCATTGTCCTATATCTTTGATATCATATGTCAAAATAACCTGTGCACAGCGTTAGATAATAAATGGTAAAGGTAAAGGTCTTGTTTATTATAGTGTCACCCCTACTGAAAGGGCCAGCCAATTTGGCTTATGAGACACCTTTATTGTGCGTACCAATTACCTCCCAAATCCTACCACTATGCCAGGCGCCAGGCGGATAGAAGTCGGTAACCATTCATTTAACTAGCTCGCGGCTCGCGAACCGGCCATTTCGGAACCAATCCCATGACAAACATCCCCCGGACGAACGATCCCCATGGGGCTCGAACCTTCGACCTCCCGATTCCGAGGCGGACGCCTTAACCACTGGGCCACGGTGAACGGTAAATGTGTTCAAAGCACTAAAATTGTATGGGACGCTAGCATTAAAGATCAATTAACAAATTTATTAGAGAAGAGCAGAGATGTATTTGAAAACATCACTTACAATATTGTAAATGGTGTAGGTGACCTTGACTCTAATATTACTTCGTTTACAGAAACCATATATGAATGTACAAATAAGGTATTTAAAACAAATAAACGTAAAAGTAAATGATTTGATGATAACTGCAGAGCTGCTAAGGCAAGATTTTTTAATGCCAAGAGAAAATTCAAGTTAGACTCTTCTTTAGTCCATAAGTTTGCATTCTTAAAAAGTAGGAAACATTTTCCTGACGCCAAAAGAAAAGCCAAATTTAAATATTTCTCAAAAGAATACAGAAATTTGAAAAAAAGGAAAATCACCACAAATTGATGCAGCTCAGTTTGCTTCACATTTTTCTGAAATTCTTAACAGGATGGTTGAGAGTAATTTTATACTTAATATGTCCAATGATATAGATAACCTGGTAGAAATAGAATGCCTAGATAAACCCATAGAGGAAGGTGAAATAAATAAAGCAATTTAATTTTTTGTCAAGAAATAAGGCACCCGGATGTGGTTTAATAATATCAGACTTTTTTATTGATGCAAAAGGTTTTATAAGTCCATTTTTACTTTCAATTTTTGATAAGATATTTAATGATGGTTTTACCCACAGGTTGGACAAAGGGTATTATTGTGCCAATCCATAAAAAAGGTGACAAGTCTGACCCCAGTAACTATACAGGCGTTTCTCTTATAAGTACAATGGCAAAGATTTTTTCTCTTAACTTACGTGACAGACTGAGTAAGTGGTGTGAGAGTCAATCTATATTCAGTGATGTCCAGTTTGGATTTCGTAATAACAGAAGTACTTCTGACTGTGTATTCATCCTCCACAGTATTATTCAGAAACTATTGTCAACTAATGAAACACTGTATTGTGCCGTTATAGATTATGAAAAGGCATTTGATACTATTGACAGAGAAATATTGTGGTATGAACTACTTGACATTGGTGTGACTAGTAAAATGATTAAAATGTTAACAGTTGTTTATGAACATGTATCAGCTGTATTAAGGTATTCTCAAATATGTCTGATTTTTCGAGGTGTCGCTTGGCTCGAAACAGGGGGAACCACTCTCGCCGATACCTTTTATTCTTTTCGTTTACGATGTAACATCAAACTTTGATTTTAATTCCCTGACTGAAACTGATTTAATTCAATAATGTATTTATATGTTGTTATTTGCAGACGACATGGTCCTTTTTACAAACAAAGCCTCCAAGCTCAAAAAGATCATTTATATGTATATTCTGTTAAATCGGGATTAAAGATCAATATTAATAAAACAAAAATATGTATTTTTTTCTACAAAACGAAGAAAAGTAGAAAATTACCAATGGTGTATTAATAATGAACCATTAGAGATCGTAGACGCTTTTTGTTACCTCGGGGTAAAGTTTAGCAGTTATGGATCAATGGTGGAGGCAATTAAATCTCTGTCCGACCAGTCCCTCAAAGCAATAAATGGTTTATATTCAATCTTTTCTAGACTTAAATTTGATTTGAAAACTAAGCTTTTATTATTTGATCGCATGGTTGAACCGATTTTATTCTACTGCTCAGAGATATGGGGTTTATATGATACCAAACCTATAGATAGGGTTCATTTGAAATTCTGCAAAAAATACTTGGTGTTAAACCCCAGGCTCTTTATATGGCTGTTCTTGGTGAAATAGGAAGATATTATTTGTCTGTACTGTGTAAGGAAAGAGTTTTGAAGTACTGGCTGAAACTGATGAATAATAAAGATTCACTTATGTACCATGTTTTACTATGCAGTGTAATAATATTGACTCCCCAATATGTTTTAATTGGGCTAAACATGTGAAATCACTATGGAATGACTTAGGTTTTAGCAATTTGTGGAACAATATTAATGAACATATAAATTATTTTCCAATATTACAGAATCGTCTCAGAGACCAGTTTAAGCAGAACTGGCATTTTGATATCAATGATATGTCAAAACTGAATTATTATACAGCATTCAAAACCGAATTTAGATATGAGCCTTATCTTGATATTGTAGAAAATTACTATCTCAGAAAGTTGCTTTCATGTTTTCGTCTTTCAGCACACAGCCTGGCTATAGAAACAGGAAGAGATGTTGGTACCGATAGAGCTAATAGAATTTGTAGAAATTGTAATCGTAATGTTGTAGAATCAGAATATCACTTTTTGAAGACTTGCTGCAAATATTCCAATATTCGATCAAAATACATACCACATCTTTCATGGCCTACTATGCAGAAATTCAACAGATTAATGAGGTCAAGAAAAAGAAAAACTGTAATATATATTTGTAAATTTATCAACGAGTCATATGAATTAAGGGCCGAAACGTTATAGTTAAGACCATTTATATGAATTTCTTTTATTATACATATAATTGTAATGTTTACTCATGTGCATGTAGTTATTTATTATAGTTATATCTGTTCATTAGCCATTATATCGATATTGATAATAAAGTTTGTTGCTGTTGCTGTTTTGCTTGTACAGATAAAGATATTAGAGTATGTACAAAAGTAATTATAGTGTACTAAATTGGAATGTCACCTTTTATTGTATATAAAGTTATAGCTTCTAATAGCTCTATCTTAAGAATGGCTATGTGCAATGTATTTTATTACAATGTATTTGCTGGTTGCACTGTGCATAGATGAGACTGAAATAAATACATAAATAAAATATTTACGACTTTTACATTAGCATACTGAGGTTTCAATAATTAAAATAATTTGATAACAGTTGGATCATTGAATAATACACTTAACGAACCTGCTTATGCCTCCTCGTTATCTTTGGATACAATCTTTCATATTACTGATACTACATTTTTGATTATTTTTTTCACAAATTTAGAAAAATATGTTATGATAAATGACATACGGAACTTCAATAAAACTGAGTGACGCTATGTATATCATTTGATTTATTCTACTGCTTAACCCCAATTTTAAAAAATCACAAAATACACATAAATACGGTGTTCCGTTTCGACAATCGTGACTTTTTATTTAATACTAAACCGCGATGCACGATGGTACCATATATGGTGCGATGACGAAAACGCGATGGCGCGATGGCACGATGATGAAACAACGATGGTACGATGGTGAAAACGCGATGGCACGATGATGAAATCGCGATGGTGCGATGGTACGATGGTGAAATGTCGATGTAATATCGTGTTTGCGTTTTTATCATCGTACGATCGCGTTTTCACCATCGTACCATCGTGCCATCGTGTTTTCATCATCGTACCATCGTACCATCGCGTTTTCATCATCGTACCATCGCGTTTTCACCATCGTGCCATCGCGTTATCACCATCGTACAATCGCGTTTTCACCATCGTGCCATCGCGTTACCACCATCGTGCCATCGCGTTATCACCATCGTACCATCGCCTTCCGGTTAGAAATGCTATTTTACTATTTTTGATTGGGGATGGAGCCAAATTTCGTCCCAAAATTGGTGAAAAAGTGACTGGTTTGGCTTTCGGGAAAAAGGAACGTAAACAGACAAAAACTCGTAAAACACTTTCTTAATCAATGATATGTCTACATTTTAGAAATTTGATCATTTTTGGCAAAAAAAAAACAAAAAAAAAACAACAATATCGCTGGTAGTTCTTTCATAAAACTACTCTCGATTATCCCGCTCCGTGCTTTTCTGTAACAGAATTTCAGCGCCCAGTTCACTGCTATCTGATTCATTAAGATATTTAGATACGAATGCAGACTATTTAAAACAGATACTCTTCCCCAATTTTGTGTGGAAAATGAACAAATGCTCTTCTTTATTCCTCGAGGAACCAGTGAAATTATCGTTGGGAGTAAATAGTTCATTTCATTTCATTTTTTTTGGCAAATCGGTAAAATATATTACCTTTGGCCATTTACAAAATTATTTGACAAATAGGGCCAGACAATCAACATAAACATGAATATTACATAAGTTTCAACACAAATAAATTCAGTTCTTAAAGATATTATATAAGTTTCAACAAATTCAATTCTTAAGGTTAATATCTCAAATAATACAAGAATAATCAAATCAAGAAGCAGTTACTTGGTCAAGAGAATGTCGCCTAATTCTAAATTCCATGGGTTATATCCTAAATATTTATTTCTTATGTCAACATATTTGGACAACAGAGAAGCAAATGGTATTCTGATTCAACAGCGTTACATGTACATAATTTGCATTTGCCGGATTCTATTTCTATGTTATGAGAACCTAGTCTTAAACATGTGAGTTCTTTTCTCAAAGAGCTATTGGATACAACATTTAAATATTTTTCATAATAGAATTGTGTTTTGAATTTTCTGAAATAATCAAGCTTGGGCATATTCTGAATGCAGGTATTCCAGTTTTGAATATATTGATCTCGTATACGCTGCTTAAACAAAGGCAAATATTTAACATTCGTATTAAAGTTAAACCAAACGTCATTAAAACCTAGACTAGCTAGTAAACGTTTTATGTTTTTTGCCCAATTAACATCAATATTACTACTGCATTGATCTACAAACATTTTGTACATGGGTGTATCCTGGTTTTTCATTACTTTCAACCAGTACTGATTTTAGAACCCTTTCTTTACAAATCACAGAAAGGGGAAATCTAAACTCTCAAAAACAGCTACATTCGGTGTTTGTTGGCGTACGCTAAGAATACTTTTACAAACTTTACATGGAATTTGTCAATTTCTTTATAATAATAAATGCCCCATACCTCTGCGTTGTACAATAGAATTGGTAACACCATAGAGTCAAAAAGTGATAATTTAGTTCTTATATCTAAATTTACCCTACTAAATAATCCTTGCAAACAATTATATGCTTTCAAGGCTTGATCGGACAATGACTTAACAGCATTTTTCATATTTCCAGTATAAGTAAAATTTACACCTAGATAACAAAAGTGATCCACCACTTCAATTAATTCGCCATTTATGAACCATTGTAGGTCGTGTCTATGTTTACGTTTTTCAAATATACATATTTTTATTTTATTAACATTAATGTTCAATCCCCACTTTAAAGAATAACTATACAATGAATCTAGATGGGCTTGTAAAGTACGTGGATCAGTTGTGAATAACGCATTATCATCTGCAAAAAAGTAACATATACATAGATAACTGGTTGAGATCATTCTCTGTTAAAGCATCGAAGACGATGGTTTAACATTATATCATTAACGAAAAGGATAAATCGGCGAGAGTGGTTCCCCTTGTTTTAAGCCGAGGGTTACATCGAAAAATTTACTGAGATAAAGGCATTGACGAAGGAAGTTTCACACAAGAGGTAACAGAAGCATATATCGATTTCAACATAAGTATCATCTTAGAGCTAACGCCTGCTTGCGACAGCTTAAACCAGTGTGCATCCCTAACAATAGTATCTAAAGCTTTTTCATAATCAATAAAGGCACAGTATAATTTAGATTTACAATTAAGAATATTTTAAATAATTGGACTGAGTAAAAATACACAATCAGTTGTGGACCTATTATCTCTAAAACCGGATTGCGATTCGTATAAAATATTCTGTTTTTCACACCATCTATTTGATCTTTTTCTAAGAGCTAGTGAAAATAGTCGCTAAATGTATTGTTCATTTTGTATTTCAGATGGATCTGCATGTATTGAAAGGCAAGCATCGAGAGGAATTAAGACAGAAAAATTCAAGCGTCGATGTAAACATGACAGTCAGTGCATCAGAAATGTGAAACACCCCTAAATAAGATTGAGTAGAACATGTTGATACATTTTTTGTAGAATTTCAGAAATGATTAGATAGAGTTAAGCCCTATTTCGGACAAAAGCATTTAAATAATACTTGTAAAACTTTGTTATCGAAACATCTCAAGAATGGTTTCAGAAATGTTCAGTCAATTCCATACCAGTGCAAAGTTGACTGAATTAATGTTTTGTGAAGTGTCTCAACAGGGAATAAAGGAGTTTTTTTTCATTTTCCACAAAATACGTTCGAACTGAAGGAATCCATTTTTACATAAACATTTATACATATGCATCTTGGCATTTAGTCTCTTTAGCTTTATATATTTTTTAATATCTTAAACTTATTTAGGTCGTTTGAAGTAGCAAACTTTAGAAAGTTTTGGTTATCCTGATACGTATCCTATATACTATGACTTCATTTCGCATACTGTACTTCTAGTCTCAAACTTACGGACAACACTAAATGGTGTTCTTTACCTGTTTTCAATATTGAAATGCATTGCCTGTTTTTATGGGTTAAAGTAAAGAAAATGAAAATTTTCTTTAATTTCTGCACACAATAAAAAGAATACAATTGTAATCACATTCTAAGTTTATTATGATAAGACGGTCACATAAAGAAAAGAAGTCAATGAGAGTAAGAGATCAAACCCGTTGTCTATGTATTTTATGTATTTCAGAATACCAAACAATCTTAAAAGTTTTATTCTTATTCATGATGTATAACTTTCAGTCACTTAAACAAAATATTTATTGTTGATAACAAGTATCGGAGATTTCATTTTCCCACTGGAACACCACCGCTGTTTATGAGTGTGATATCTTTGCTGCCGCGGTTCGTGCCGTGGTAAACAACCTGAGTTGGCGGCTGTGGGACGGTCTTTGTAAAGTCCCATATAACATGTGTGACACCAGCCTAGAAAAAAAAGAATAATGCTTACTGGCTTTAGTACAGTAGTATATCATGGCGTTTTAAAGACAAGCAACAACACTGAGTCCCGGTGTTGTTTTTATTCTCCAAAGCAGGCCCGACTCAAGGCCGGGCCGAGGGGGCCCGTTCCCACCGCCTCCATCCACCCCTCGGCCCCAGTTGGCTGAGAAGTGACCTATAATCATTAAAGTTGCACCTAATTATTTTAGCAAAGGAATAATATTATCTCAAAATTTAGACCCAATAATGCATCAGAGGCCACAATTTCATACCCATATTTCAAAATTTTCAAGGTGAGAGCCCCCGGATTCCCCTAAAAGAGGGGATATCTCAAAATTTAGACCCAAAAATGCACCAGAGACCACCATTTCAAACCTATATTTCAAAAATTTCCAGGGGGAGAGCCCCTGACCCCATAAAATGAGGGGATGCCCTCTCCCGTACTTCAAATTTTACCCTAAAATAATGCAACGGGAGGTCACCATTTCATACCCATCTCGGCGCCGCAGGCGCCCTGTCTGTGACGCCTTTGTTCTTAACTGGTGTCCCCACTCCCGGGCCTGTGCAGTGTAATGCTATGTAGTTTTTCGTATAATAACTTTTTACGAAATCAGACACAGAGAAACTATCCTTGTATTTGATTTTCATCCGAACATAAAATAAATGCACAAATCCTCTATATAAATGATGATTTTTTGTAGGAATTTTATGTAAGACGGAGTTTTCCAGCAACAATGAAACGTCCAGTATGCAAGAAACATATTTAAAACTAATTATGCAAAATACAGTTAAGTTGCCGGAGCCCTATCATAGTAAGTTCCACATTTTGTAACATCAGTACTGTCCGTCGCACGTTGTTGACATGCGTTGTCGAGCATCAGATATCGCGTAACAACACAACCATTTTACCATTATGGCAATTATAAAATGGTCACCTCAGCATGTAAGAACATTTTCTTACTGGAAAGACTAGTGATTCCTTCTCCAAAATTCTACCTTAAAAGTTAAATTTCTAGTAAATGTAAGGGAACAAAAATACGCACCTTAATGGGAACATCTTCGCTGTCGTTTGTGTCCAGAGCTCGAGAGAACTTCAGCACCGTGTCATTCCCAGTTTGCATTGATTCAAGCAACACCCAATCTTGAGATTTGTCCATGATTGGAGGGACGTGTGCTATTGTGTGCCTATCCTTAAACAAAAAAAAAAGAAATGAAAAAAGAATTACATGTAGTTTACACTAAGGTCCCATTAATTAGACTTTTAAAAACGTTTTCAGATATATCAGTACAAACGTTGTGTTAAAACTTGTTAAGAATGTTGATGCTTTTAAAATTTATTGAATCAAACTTCACTAGGAATAAATCACGGATCATACAGATAAAGGTACTTATTTTCTGCATCGTTTCACAGGCAAGAAACCGGTCTTCGGAACAACATTCGGATGTTCCTTACTTACACGGAATCACTAAAACATTCTTCGAATGTCTTTAAGAAGTATAATATGAGCCGCGCCATGAGAAAACCAACATAATGGCTTTGCGACCAGCATGGATCCAGACCAGCCTGCGCATCCGCGGATGCGCAGGCTGGTCTGGATCCATGCTGGCCGCAAAGCCACTATGTTTATTTTCCGATGGCACGGCTCATATGTATTTATAACAGTACCTTGATCTACAATATTGTATTTGACTCGACTTGATTTTGCCAGGCCTGTTGAACCACGAGGCGCTTGTACCGAATGTGTTACGACCTGGCAAAATCAGAGTCGGATCAAGGCGCTGGTTTAATGACCCTTTTATTCTATATGTATTCCTATTTCTTGTATTATATCAGTCAAAATTGTTGCAATTTTAGATAAATAAGGTTGAAAACATTTGAAACGCATGAAACGTCAAGACAACGTCAGATGACGTCTGTACGTCATTTCATAGATCATATTTGACGTCACAACTAAAGCAAGTTGTTCCACCACTGAATAATTTTCCGTATCTGATGGGAGTTGACTACAGGATTGTTCATTCTTTAGTGAAATGCATGCTGTATTTTAAACAGAAAATAAGAAGCTGTGTAGCATGTACTTACATAAAGCGTGCCTTGATTATTAGAAACGAACCCAACAACGACGTCCGCAGGGAACATTAAGCCAGTCTTTGATATTCCAAATCCCACTGATCCGTGAGTTTGCACGTGTGTCTCGAACGTTATATGCGTGGCATTGTATTTCCAGTACAACTTATAGTTGCTCGCCAGCGCCTCGGAATAAGGATAATTTTCCGTGGGTGCGAGCTCGATATAATGTATCTGACTGATAATCAGAAGGCTTGCAGCGAGTAGATGATACATTGTTAATTAGACACTAGACGCTAATGGTACCGGTCTGCAAGAAAATCTCATTTTATATCTTGTGGGACCAGATAATGCATTGATTAGTAAAATGCGTGTCATTATAGTGTCAAATAAGAATAGTTCCAAATAGACAGGTTATAAGGTAGGTCATTATGTAACATGTCAGTAACACTTTTTGGAGCCATTATTCAACAACTAGTTTCCTTCTGACTTAGCAAATCCATCTGTTATAATATTCCTTCGCTAATTGAACAGAAAGGTAATTAAAATAATGATTTGGAGTCTATTTAAATGTATCAGAGTAAAACTTTAATATTTAGGATTAAAGTTTATTCTGGAATTATTGATTTGATCAAATTTTCTTTAAACAGTCAAACTCGGTAGGGTATAACATTATTTTCAGTTTACGCACCTGAAGGGCATTTATTTGTATTCTGCTATAGATAAATTACATAGTATATGAACAGTTCTGGGGTCAGCTGAGGACAAATATTAGCGACCAGGCTAAAGAGCTGCTTGTACCAGGATGGCTGTTCAATGAGTTGGCGCCGGAAAAAAAGAAATGCATTTTGGTATTGAATTTGCAGAGGAGAATAGTTAATTCTTGCCGTTGGTACCTCGAAGGAAGTCAAAAGGATGCGAACCTGACAGGCACACGTCGTTTATTATACATCTCGTTATATCTTTGTAACGATATTAGTATAGAATAACATATAGAACTGAGTATGACACAGACATGTATCATTACACTGGTGGCAGTGATGATTTAGAAGCATACGAACTGTCCTTTAAATGCAAAATGCGATAAAATACTCGGAATTGGTACCGGTACTCAACAATTCATTTGAGTAGCCATCATTTCTTCCGGGGCCTCCGTGACTGGCCGTCAACATATCAGATTAATATAGCACACTTATCATAAAAATAAAACACATTCAAAGGCGTTTTACGTACGTTGCTGCCACTCAGGGTGCCAAATTCATCCTCTACCAATACAAACACAGCGCGATCTGATTAGTGAGACGGAGCAAAGGAAATCCCTCGGGACAGAGAGAGAAACAGAGAGAGAGAGAGAGAGAGAGAGAGAGAGAGAGAGAGAGACGGAGATGTGGAGAGGGGGGGGGGGGGGTGAAGAGAGAGAGAGAAATCGATTAGATACACAAATATCCGGCCAACTTAGCCTAGCCCTTTACGAATAGACAGTCTGATCTTTTCACATGCCCGGTGTGTAGATACACGCGACGCCGTTTTTTCCTGGGAAGAACGAATACTGGCCTCTTACTTAGGTTGGAGGCTCTCAATCAAGAGTATCGCAGAAATTTCCAGTGCCACGCCAGGATTCAAACCCGGGAGCTCATGATTGACAGTCATGTGTGTTACCACCAAGCCACCTCTGTGCGTATAGAATCGGTAATCGTGCTAGCGTGGAGGGGGGATCGGGTATATCGTGCGAGTGGGTTGCCGTGTTGTTACATCTTGATTTGATATTAGACTCAATCAGACACACAGAGTCTGCTTGTC
This sequence comes from Mercenaria mercenaria, assembly GCF_021730395.1. NCBI lineage: Eukaryota > Metazoa > Mollusca > Bivalvia > Venerida > Veneridae > Mercenaria > Mercenaria mercenaria. The sequence goes on from NC_069369.1 coordinate 27,518,391, forward strand.
TTTCTTGGTTGCGTTTTATATTTCCAAAGAATCTTCTTACAGAAGATACTATTAAACATCATAATGCGTCGATCAATAAAAATATCAATATAAAATATAAGCCGCACCATGAGAAAACCAACATAGTGCGTTTGCGACCAGCATGGATCCAGACCAGCCTGCGCATGCGCGCAATCTGGTCAGGATACGTGCTGGTCGCTAACGGTTTCTCTAATTGCAATAGGCTTTGAAAGCGAACAATATGGATTCTGACCAGACTGCGTGTATGCATGCTGGTCGCAAACGCACTATGTTGGTTTTCTCATGGTGCGGCCCAATCATTAAAAACCAGGACGGTGACTATTCTAATACTTAAACAGAACTCGAACGGATCACAGTCGTTATCAAGTATGTACTTTAGTCGACATTTCTTGTGCAGTTTTTGGGACATGAAGGCCGTATTCAGTACAAAACCTAATAGAAGAAGATAACATAAACGGACTTGATTCAACTGAATAACTGCATAACTTTTTTTCTGCTGATGTTCAAATGGGTCAGTCCTTATCGCTAGCGTATTCAGGTGATAGATGAGTGCACTCGGCGTTCGACCCACTAAATTCTGCCAAGCATACGTTTTAGGTTGCGGGTTTATCCCGCTACCAAGGTAAAAGTGTATTTCTGACAATCATAGCATCTTTATTTTATTCCGAATCACATCCAAAGGATGTTAATATGCTACACAAAATAGTCCCATTCATGAATAATGCGGATGAATTATCATTGAACAAGCAGTTCTTATTCATCCTGTATCCACTCACACTGACCATTTAGATTATATAAGATCTATCAATGATAAGGTATTCCAGCCTATGGTTACATCACAAGCTGGGTCAGGCAGAGTTCATCTTAGATATGAGGCACATTAAATTTGTACTTGTTTCTCATTCATGTGTATTCATAGACTGACATTTATACAGAAAATAAATCTACCAAAAACCCGCAACCATCAGACATTTCAAGGCTTTGATTTTTCTTTGCAATTAAAGGCTAAATGCATAAACAAATCATTAATGCACGTGATGCTATATTCCTGTGTATACTGAAAAATGTCTGCTCGCTGCGCTGACAAATTCTCCTTATAAGTATTAAGGGGAAATTTAAATGCCTTACACTTCATGTTCTTCATGCTTGTCTTGTACGTAATCTTTCGTAATAACTTATACCAGATTGCGATATTCTTATGAAATTGCAAGTTCTGAACATACGTTGTGTTTTTTGCTTGCTTCACTCGAAATCACAATTACATTACAACCTCCTTTAGGTAATAACACAGGCAACAAACAAAAACTTTCTGTTCATGTTACCTAATATGGATATTCCTACGCAAATGAAAGCTAAAAAAAAGCATGACATTTTCAGCTGTCTTCGCTCGCACGTCTTTATTTAGTAAGGAAGATTGTCTGAGACAGACCGTCTAAAATGAGCCAGGTCACTGCGCACACATTTCAATATAGCACAAGTCACGCCTGCTAAAAACAGAATTTCTGCTTGCGCACAGCAATGATAAATACTATTAGGTTATTTAACATTGTTCAGTACAATACGGAGAAGCCATATTGGACTCGCCTACCAGGCGAGTCCAATATGGCTTTCCCAGCTGGGTACGAGTCCAAATATATCTCGTATTGTACAGTACAATGTTTAAATAAACTTTTTATTCTATATCTATTTTATTTTAGTTTAAATTAAAACGATTCACTGAATATTGTATTTCTGCCTTCCTCATTTCAAGACTATGGTGGCATAAAACTGCCACCACTTAATTATCAGGTTTCATGAAAACTTTCACGAAAATAATTTAGGTTTTCACGAAAAGTAAAAAAATCACGAAAACAGATAAAAATTTCATGAATGCAAGATAAATATCTTAACATGAAAATTTGCTCGTTACTGCTTCAAACTGCCACAGCATAACAGTTAAAGTTTTCATGATACCAATTAACTTTTCGTGAAAGTAGTTAACTAAGAATAGAAACGGAAGATATTCGGAACGATTCTTTTGTCTTGGGGTAACGTAAACAGTAATGCTCGCCGAATGAGAGATTATCTATTTTTAGATATCTGGTTTCGCGAAAATTATCTGGTTTCGTGAAAATTATCTGGTTTCGTGAATAATTATCTAGTTTCGCGAAACTTTTCTTGAAAGCTTTTCTTGTGGTTTCGTGAAAAATTATCTGGTTTTATGAAAAATTATCTGCTTTCGTGAAAAATTATCTGCTTTCGCGAAACTTTTCATGAAAATTTTCTTTAAGTGGTGTCAGTTCAAAGCACTAACTAGCATAATTTCGTGTTAAGATATTTAAGTGGCCTTTGTGATAATTTACTGTTTTCATGAAATCCTGCCTTATTAACGTGAAAACCTAAATTATTTTCGTGAAAGTTTTCATGAAACCTGATAATTAAGTGGTGGCAGTTTTATGTCACCATACAAGACGCATAATATAACTCTGTACTATGGTGGCATATTTCTGCATACGACAATCAGATAAGTTTCGCGAAAATTTATCGAGTTTTCACGAAAAACAGAAAAGCTTACGCGAAAACATAACAGCTTTTCACGAAAAGTACTGCAAATATTAAGTGGAAAAAATTGTGTTAATGCCGCGTTCTGCATAAGAAAACCAGATAGGTTTCGCGAAAATGGACCAAACTTTCATGAAAAACGGTAAAGTTTTCGTGAAAATAAAATGTTTTCGCGAAAGTAACATTTTATTTTCGCGAATACTTTACCGTTTTTCATGAAAGTTTGATCCATTTTTGCAAAACTTATCTGGTTTTCTTATGCAGGAGTGGGCACTATCACAAATTTATCCACTTAATATTTACAGTTCTTTTCGTGAAAAGCTTTTATGCTTTCGCGAAAAGCTTTTATGTTTTCGCGAAAACTTTTCTGTTTTTCGTGAAAACTCGATACATTTTCGCGAAGTTTATCTGGTTATCGTATGCAGAAATATGCCACCATACTGTACATAGAGTGCCTACTTCACCCGATTTACATTCGGAACATTTTCACGCGTGTCGGGCGTTTAACATGGGACTTTTTGAACCGTCCAAATACGGAAAAATACAAGATTTTTATACGCACGTGCGTCCAATAAGGTAATATAGTGTACGGTCACGTGTTGCAGATGAATGTTCACGACTGGATAGATAAAATAGATATAGAATAAATTGCATATATTTCAGTGAACACTGAATTTTGACCCTACGACAAAAAAAACGATGTGAAGACGCGAAGATACAATGCTGTGGCGCGATATACGAAGCAAAAAAAAAAGAGAAAGAAAGAAAACATGATGTGAAGACGCGATATCAATAATGCACTATCGTTTTATGTCGCAAGGCTTTTTTATAACGGCATTCAAAGATTCGTGAAAAGGTGTTTACAAATTTACAGTTAACTATTTTGAAAGTTTGTAAAATCAATGTTATACCGCGCGTAATGCGTAACTGTATCTTCTGCGTTATGATGACTTGTATATTTATGTTAGTTTCGTTTATATTCGAACTGGAATTTTCGTATCGTGCCGGACTATGTGAAAACTAATATAGTTAAGGTGTAGAGATAGACCCTAAAATTTTCAATGATAGTATTACATTAAATAAAGTCTAGAAATTGATTTCCAAGTCCTTGAAATAACCAAAAATGATTTCACAAATGTGAAGTTTATGATAGTTTTGTTAATAACCGTTGTGTGAATAACCGAAGTTTTAATTTTTAATTTAAAGTTGTGATCCACAAAGAATGACAACTCTTGCCTTGGGCTAGTACTTAAAAGTAGAGATCTATTAGTTTACTTCCCTTGCAATTACACAATTGAGTGGAAAATGAAAACTGTTTTAGACACAATATCATACTTTTTTACACAACAAAATCATTTAGGATTTATTCATTTGTGTTTGATTTACCCCTCAAGACATGGTTCCTATGATTCTGTCAACTTACATATGGTAAAAAATTAACTTTTAACAATCCAATAATAAAATGAAGTACCAGTAGGTAAATAATAGTGCAGATAATACAGTTTTGCTTGTATCAAAATGTCACAATAGAACCACTTTTGTAATACAGAGCACCTGGTAGGATTAGTAAAGGTGCAATTATATTGATCTCTATTTCCTATGCCTATAAGGTGTGAAACAACGACGGCCCCAATGGAACATCGTATAAACAGAATAAGAATGAGATAATTCGCAAAAAAGAAACAAAAAAAAAAACAAAAAACAAACAAGAAATGTCTTTAAAAAGACAAACGGCGTAGAGGTAATAATGTTTGGCGCATGAAAAATTCAGAATTAAACAGAATGTACAGACAGAAAATATTTTGATACGCATATACGAACACATTATTCATTTGCAAATATTCCAACTAAGCAGCAAATGATCAAGAGGTATCCTTTCAGTGATAGATGGTCAAAATGATTTGACGTCCTGGGCTGATTCTGAAATAATTTCGTGTTGGGTCAGAATCCCCCATAAGTAACCCACTAGCACAATATGTCGACCAGCGTACAATTATAGTTGGACTGGAAAAGGCTAAAGCAGTTGACATGAAAATAAAACCCTAGCTTTTAAATCACTAGTGATCCCCATAACTCTAATTACTTGATTAAGTTCTTAGTTAAAAAAACTTAAAGCAAAAAATCAAACATTTGCAGATTGGGATACCTTCAATAAATGTTGAAATCTTTTTTATTGGGGTAAAGTAATAGGTAAATACTTACATAATATATGATGGAATAATGATTTTTAAATTTAATATGCACATTATTGTTGTTTGCATAGTCATTATTTTCATGAAATTCAAAAATTTTCAGCTGACCTACTGGCCTCAATTGGTGTTGTTATTGTTTTTGTCTGCACTTGCCAGACCGAGGCTCCAGTGGGGAAATACCCCTGGTGTCAAATTATGTAGGGAATAACTCAGTTTCATGAAATAATAACAAAGAATTGTTAAATTTTCTGCTTTATTTTCACGAAGAGCATGAATTTGCCGTGTGTGCGAAACCGCGTACAGTCCGACACAGGGTACACTGACTCTACATGTTACAACCAGCCACCACTCATTCATCCATAAGCGAGGTACGCAACGGGGGAATAAGTTTACTTTCGATTTCTCAAGCGATGATATAAATTACTAAAAACTTTAAATAAGAATATATCATTTTAGTTTAGGGTAAAAAAACTACTAAATATGTTCCATTTAATATGTGCCTTCTGATAATCAATGTCATTTAAGACTTAATTAATGGTTTATCTTCTCAGCGCGCACCTGTTCCGTGTCACGATTACTACAAAATCTAGGTCAAAATCCATGTTATTCAGCTAACGCCGAAAAAATACGAAAACACAATGCGAAGATGCGATATCAATATCGTTTTACGCAACGCATATACTCACTGTTGTCCATACTAATCAACAAATTGGAGGAGCGATACAACTATGGTCCCAGACCTTTCACATGCCATCTACATGGCGGTTCAAGCTGGGCTCGAACCTACAGAGATGAGAGGCACTGTTACAAGAAACCCCAGTCATTAGATATATCATCGATAGTTTTGTCTTAATGAAACCTCTCTAGAATGAACGCCTTCAGAGAGTTAAAAAAATATTTACTGTAAAAATGTTGTTGCACTGGTGAGTTTACTTGATAAGGCCATTCAAAATAGTTAAATAGCTCTTCGTAATTTTTTTAACAAAATCAGATGGAGCGAGCGGGCGAATTTTTTTTATTTCAGTGTTTTTTCTTCTCAGTTTTGACTCTTTCAGAGGCGGATACATTTTCCATGAAGCGAGCGGGATATTTTTCATATTTTTATACTTATTTTATTACTTACTTTAACTGTTTTAAATTAAGACTACTATAAACCATATTCAGGTCTAAGAAAGTGGTATCTTTACAGATAGTCTGTAAAAATCTATACATTTACTTAGTTCAAAAATGTATGAGTTTACAGATTTGAGAGTATAGAAACTGCTAGAATTACACTTGTCCTCCAAATAACAGATTGAAATTAGTTGTCTTATTTATACTAGTTTCGTGACCTCCACCTGTTACCACACCTACTAAGGGATACAACTTGGTACCACCAGTTATAGTGTACAATCGTACCAAGTTTAAAGGGAGTATTACCCAGGCCTAACATAGCATAATAACAAGTAAAAAAGGGCAATAACCTCGACAGGAATTTCTGACACTAATCCGTACCAGAGGACCGCCTGGAGATATATACATCCCAGAGCTCAGGAGACTGTCATGTAATCCTCAGGAAAACCCATGTGAAGGCGTATAATTGAGATACATTTAGATAAGCTTGATGATGGAAAACATGTCCCATTATGACGTCTCCGGGGAACATGGAACCGTTCATGGATATACCAAAACCTGTATATCCAAAAGCTTGCACGTGTGTCTCGAACGTTATATGCGTGGCATTGTATTTTCCATGTAGTTTCTCGGAAGTGCCTCGGATAAGGATAATTTTCTGTGGGTGCTAGTTCCATATCATAGATGTGGCTTATAATTAAACAGCTTCCTTAGTAGAACGAATCATTGTTACGCGAGCATGAAAGAGAAATTACTGCATGTAGAATTTAGCCCTTTATATAATACATGGTAGGGTCGGGAACTGTGCATATGGTGTACCGATAAGATTTACGTCAATGTTTGTCGGTCGCCTGAAGAAATGATATCAGGACGAATTATGTGTTATTTGCTGTCGTCATCGAAACAAAATTAATGTAGGCATTGATATATCTCTTCAATATTAAAGCTATTTTAAATAATTTAGTGTTACTTTGCCTCAAATAAGTGACATTCATTGAGTAGATCATATAACAAGAGCATCGCCTTGCGGGTGCTGACGCTCATCTGATTCTTTGTATAATAGAAATATTGTCCTACCCATGATTTTCTAAGTCTAAAAAGGGCCATCATTCTTGCAAAAAGCAGGATAGAATTATGTTTCTTGATGTACAGCGTCCGCTTATGATGGTGAAAAACTGTTACAAGTTTTAAAGCAATAGCTTTGACAGTTTATGAGAAAAGTTGACTTAAACATAATACTCAACCAAGAAATGATTGTCTAAGTCTAAAAAGGGCCATCATTCTTGCAAAAAGCAAGATGGAGTTATGTTTCTTGATGTACAGTGTCCACTTATGATGGTGAAAAACTGTTGCAAGTTTTAAAGCAACAGCTTTGATAGTTTATGAGAAAAGTTGACTTAAACATAATACTCAACCAAGAAAATGATTTTCTAAGTCCGAAAGGGGCAATAATTATTGCAAAAAGCAGGATGGAGTTATGTTGCTTGCTGTACAGGGTCAGCTTATGATGGTGAACAAGTGTTGCATGTTTCAAAGTAATAGCTTTGATAGTTTAAGAGAAAAAGTTGACCTAAACATAAAACATAACCAAGAAATCTGATATTTTCTAAGTCCAAAAGGGGCCATAAATCTTGCAAAAAGCAAGATGGAGTTATGTATCTTGCTGTACAGGGTCAGCTTATGATGGTGAACAAGTGTTGCAAGTGTCGAAGCAATAGCTTTGATAATTTAAAGGTGGTCAATCACATTTAATGAGCATTTAATGACCTTTTTTACTTTTTGTATATTCTGGTAGAGAATTATTTAAGGAACAAAAAGACCGATTACATAGAGTTAGATTCCTATTTGAAATGTATATTTTATTATTTTTATAAAATTTTGTAATTACTCACCTTTAATATGAAAGTATATAAAAAGCTGGGTATTTCTTTTTATTTCGATACAATGTCTAGTTTTACATTTGCATTTGATAGACATATCAACTATTGAACAATCTGAACCAAAATGCAAGTTTTAAAGCTGTGTGTAGCTTCTGAATTCATTTATTTCCGATCTATCTTGCGCAACCAAGATAGGTAAAGGGAGGTAATAATAATTTTTCAAACTTGCGTTTCAAAAAATTCCATCTAAATACATAATTTTTAATGCAAATATTTTACAAATATATTACAATATGTCTAATATTTATACATTTCCTTAGGCAAAGTATGTTTATCAAATTTATACTTATGATAAAATAACTCCATCTTGGTTGGGCAACCAGAATAGGAAAATAAAATTTTGGAAATACCTCCAGTGAAAGTCTAATTTGTATTAAGTGTTAAGTGAACATAAATGAGTGTAAATGATCAGATGCTAAAGTTTCGAACAAATCCGTTACATGGCCAAAATCTGATTATCCACCTTTAAGAGAAAAAGTTGACCTAAACATAAAATTTAACCAAGAAATCTGATATTTCTAAGTCCAAAGGGGCAATAATTATTGCAAAAAGCAGGATGGAGTTATGTTGCTTGCTGTACAGGGTCAGCTTATGATGGTGAACAAGTGTTGCAAGTTTCAAAGCAATAGCTTTGATAGTTTAAGAGAAAAAGTTGACCTAAACATAAAACTTAACCAAGAAATCTGATATTTTCTAAGTCCAAAAGGGGCCATAAATCTTGCAAAAAGCAGGATGGAGTTACGTTTCTTGCTGTTCAGGGTCAGCTTATGATGGTGAACAAGTGTTGCAAGTTTTAAAGCAATAGCTTTGATGGTTTAGGATAAAAGCTGACCTAAACATAAAACTTAACCAAGAAAACTGATTTTCTAAGTCCAAAAGGGGCAATAATTCTTGCAAAAAGCAAGATGGAACTATGTTTCTTGATGTACAGGGTCTGCTTATGATGGTGAACAAGTATTCCAAGTTTCAAAGCAATAGCTTTGCTAGTTTAGGAGAAAAGTTGACCTAAACATAAAACTTAACCAAGAAATCTGATATTTTCTAAGTACAAAAGGGGCCATAAATCTTGCAAAAAGCAAGATGGAGTTATGTTTCTTGCTATACAGGGTCAGCCTATGATGGTGAACAAGTATTCCAAGTTTCAAAGCAATAGCTTTGCTAGTTTAGGTGAAAAGCTGACCTAAACATAAAACTTAACCAGGCAACGCCGACGCAGACGCCGACGCCGACAACCGCTCAAGTGATGACAATAACTCGTCATTTTTTTTTCAAAAAATCAGATGAGCTAAAAAGCATTAAATATCATTTGGTCTCTTAAATGTCACAGGTTTCATGACGAGCCATTTCTTTGTGCCACGTATTTCTGTCTACAGCATGACATATTTATGACTTAGAAATCATGGGTAATTTGGACATTTCCTTTATTGAAAATTCGTCCTTGAAACATGAAAAGACATTTTATATATCAGTAAATCAGTGCATTTCGGTTATCAGAACGTCTTTCACGTTGTTCAGTTAACTTTGGCTACTCTTCTTACCAAAACACATTCTAGATCTCTCACTGGTAATTTACCAAATCCACCGCATCAAACACAACTTATATGTTTTGGGATTCCCCAATAATACATTTTTCATCTGTTTGATGTTTGACAGAATGATACCCGGAGTTATGGCGCCTCTTCTTTGCGTGCAAACGTTTTACATGGTTTGTCGTGAAATTTGTGACAGATAAGAGACAACACGAATGGCATTAGGTTTTCTTTTGCCATTTACGTAAACTTTTCAGCAATGATCACTTATTTGAGGCAAACTAACATTATACTATGAAAAACAAGTTACATATTAAACATACATATGAACTATGTGAAATTCCAACATACATCCATAATCAACTGGTTTGTACGAAATTATTCATGTCAAGTTTCCATTTGTTGCAATTATTTGATCACGTTTTCTTCTGCAAGTCATGATATGAGCCGCGCCATGAGAAAACCAACATAGTGCGTTTGGGATCAGCATGGAGCCAGACCAGCCTGGTCAGGATCGATGCTGTTCGCTAACAGTTTCTCTAATGGCAATAGGCTTTGAATGTTTAAATTTCTGTCACTTATACTATTTATGACCATTTCTTATACAGGCACGTCATCTTTTATCGCTCGCCATTTGACCTATTTTTTCTATCTAATACAAAACATTTACCTTTTAAGGTGTTTCATGATCAGTGTAGTATACTTTTTGAGAAGCGTAGGGGTAGGGGTTATATTGCTTTGCATCTGTCGGCCAATCAGTCTGACAGTAGAGCAAACTGTTTCCGTCTAAAAACGTCAGGACCTTGGTAGCATGACTGGGCGGTTTCCGTCTAATAACGTGAGAACCTTGGTAGCTGATTAAGAAATAACTTATAGCAAAAGATGTTTTAACGTTATTTATGCACGATGGGCGGTTATACGTCGGGCTCAATTATTTCACGAGGGTGCAGCCCTCTTGAAATTATTTGTACGACGTATTACCGCCCGAATGTGTAAATAGTTAAAACACGGTTTTGATATAAATTATTTCGATTCTAACATGCCCTTAATCCTAAAACAGTATATCTAGATAAAATATAGTAGCATTCTTTCTTGGTCGCAACAAAAACATTGACGTTACCGCACGTTAACGTGACGTCATTCTAGCCTGAGAGTTTTAACAGAAAAAAAGCATAATAAAACTGAAGCTATAAAGTAGATGGCCCTATAGTTTGGGGTCAATAGGCAGATCACTACCAGATCAAACGTAAGCCTCCGCTTGTCTGTCGCAAGTAGTCCAAATAAAAATAATGCCAATCTTCTCCCTTTTCTCATGCCCTTTCTCATTAGCATCGTGTTGTCTTTTACCCTACCGCGTTTCAGTATGTATCACTTTCTATCGAAATCGGCGTGTTCCTATCGCATGCTATGTAAAAATGGCGGAGTAAGAATCAATATCTTGAAACCAAAAGAGAAATTGAAAGAAGCGAAAAGGAGTAAATTCAGCGGGTTGCATTTAGTATTAACGAAATGTAGTTTTCTTATATAAAAGTTAACACTCTCTTTTCTGTTTGTTTTTCTTAAGTAGCGACATACCCTCTTTATGGGAATATAAGTCTCTGACAATCTTCTATGCTAGAACATTTCGAAAAACCGTTGTAAAGTGGGTGGATTATATATATATATATATATATATAAAACAGAACAGCTGGATCTAGTGGTGTCAGCCTCAATATGTAAAAGGTTAACGTCAAAGGGGTTTTATCAACCGTGAAAACGGTTTCCGTTTAATAACTTTAGAACCACCTGACCCAGAACCTTCAAACTCAAGGCCGTCATGGACGGTCCGGCCCTAGCCGCACCACTTTTTTTTTTGGCCGAGCATAACACTGGCCGTAATCGTTCTGACCAGTTTTATTTTGCATCAAATTTTATCTTTTGCTTTGATTAAAAGTGTCGAAATATTGTCTTGTTAATGTAACTATCCACCGCAGATGTGAAAAAACTTCGGCACTTTTCGTGTCAAACTTATCAACCTTGCTTGGCTGGATTAATCATAACCAAACGATTATCTGGTGGATCTTTAATCCGGTATGATTTAAAGGACAATTTATTTTATATTCTAAAATAATTGTTTAAATGAAAAACATGCCGTTTAACTTCGTCAAACTATTTTCATATCCCATGATAATTGAGTTATGGACCAGACAAGAAACAGACCATGTTAACCTTTGACTTCTACGTGTGACCTTGACCTTGGAGCTAGGGGCCTGAGTCTTGCGCGTGACACGTCATCTTTAAGTAACTGACGCACGCACGCACGCACGCACGCACGCACATACACACGGACAGAGATATTTTAACATGCCCTCTTTCGGGTGCATAAAAAATCAAAATACATATGTGAAATATTTATAATGTCAAGAAGTTAGGTACACAACAGGCATGGAGAAGTTTTACATTATTTTCAAATCAAAAAGGAAAAAATCAACAGAAAGATATCAAAGTTTGATGTTTTTCCCGACATATATTCCTTTAAAGTTTTCATTTGCCAACTGCAACTGGGTCTTTAGTTAGTAGTATGATGTCCTTGCTTCCACGAGTAGCGTCATGGTATATCATGTCTGTCGGAGACTTCGGGTCAGTTGTACTGTATGACCATATAACATGAGTTACACCAGCCTGGTTGAAAACCAAACAATTGATTTATTATAGAATACAGTAACATTATACTTGTACATGTATCATGTTTTCACGTATGTATATGGTTACGCGCCGTAGTAAGCAGGGTGCTTCCTTGATCAACGTCTCATTTCGAAATGAATCTATGAGAAGATCCTTTCGACCATTGAATTCCATTGAGCGAAATAGTAGCAAACTAGGTTTTACTGGATTTGTCTATAAGAGGTTATAAAAAGTGTAATGCCCCGAAATTCACCCCTATCCCTAGCATCGGCTAAAGTTGAACTTCACCATGAAAGAACATTTGATGGACTCCATAACTGCTAAAAACAAGAAAAAGCTGCAACACTCTCGGGTCATGTCTAATAACATTTTTTTCCTAAATAGCGCTAATCCGACCGCGCCAGCTGTGTTTTTAATAACGATACTTCTGTATAGAAATTAGAGATTCAAAAAGATACAAAACATACATGGATAGGGTAATCATCGCTGTCGTTAGGGTGAAGAGCCCTGGAGAATTTAAGAACTGTGCTGCCATTGTCTTCACTGAAACTGATAAGCGTCCAGTCCTGGGAACTGTCCACGGTTGGAGGGGCATGTGCTGTTGTGTGAAAATCCTGAAAGAGCGAAGACAGTAAAATGACAGTATCTGCAAATTGACTTGTTTGCAGATATTTGATAAATATAAAGTAATTATACAAAGACTGCTAAAAGAAACCTAAACGTTAAAATACCTTAGAACAAATCAAAGTATTTCTAATTCATGTTTTAAAGGCACAAATGTGCAGTTTATTGCGGTAGAAGATATATAAAATTAGTCTCTGTTATCATCAAACACTTTCGGGTTCATCTCTAGAAAAGTTATAATTAAGCACCTTTAGGTTTGTCATTGATATCATCATCAATTTCTGACTCTGTATGTTCCTTCACAATGCAAAAAATTGAGTGTGTGTGTGTGTGTGCGTGCGTGCGTGCGTGTGTGTGTGTGTGTTCGGGTTTAACACAATGCTCAACTTTATAGTGCTACCTCACTGGAATATCACGCTGTAGACACGTGGCATGATACACCACCCGGTCACATTTTACTGACACCGGACTGACCAGTTCTAGCACTATCCTCCTAATGCTAAGCACCAAGCGAGGAAGCTACTAGTACTAGTTTTACGTCTTTGGCATGATGCGGCCGGGGTTCGAACCCATGACCACCAGCACTCGAAGCGGACGCTCTACCAATAAGCTAATGAAGCGATAAAATTACAAAATAACGTAAGCATATAACATGAAACTGACGAAACTCCAGTTTCACTGTGTGTCCAAATAATTTGATATCAAAGAATACATTCAAAAAAGTAGAGTATCATTATGGAAATCGGCCCTATTCGAGAATATTGTAGACATACATCCACTAGGACTGGCCTCAAGATTTTAGCTAGAAATGAGCTGTGCCATGAGAAAACCAAGATAGGGCGTTTGCGACCAGCATTATTCCAGACCAGGCTGCGCATTCGCACAGTCTGGTCAGGATCCATGCTGTCCGCTTTTAAAGCCTATTGGAATTAGAGAAACTGTTAGCGAACAGCATGGATCCTGACCAGGCTGCGCGGATGCGCAGGCTAGTCTGGATCCATGCTGGTCGCAAAGCCACTATGTTGGTTTTCTCACGGCACGGCTCAAATGACCTTTCTTAAAACTGAAGTTTGGTTATATTATGAGCATAAAAATATGACTTTCTGTTGCTTAACTGTAAAGAAAAAAAGAATAAAGAAAAAAAGATTACCATGTCTGGAATCGAACCCAGACCGCCGAGGCAATAAAGAAATTTTCCGCTGTCGTTACCAATGCCGCTATGTAGAATTTAGTGTTTAAGTGTGCGTTACATATAGATATTGAAAATCGATGCAGTTTAAGTCGAGTAAAGCGCAATCTGACTAAAGTGCATCTCCTTTTACGCTACGCTAAGGACCTGAGATCGAGCTATTGATAGCCTCGTTCTGACGACCCTTTCGCTAGCCAATCAGAGCTTAACTTACAACATTATGGAAATCTATAGTTAGCCTTGATTTTTGATATTTACAATTCTTATGTCTTAATTGTCATGTGTCAGATAGCCGGTTAGCTTGCTTTGTAAGCGAGGGGTCCCGGGTTTGAGCCCTGGATTGACTGCAAATTTTTCTTATTCTTTGACATTCGAACAAGTCGTCTGATTAGTTCAAATAAAAATAAAAGTAGCAATATTTGAAATCCAAAATATACAGAAGACGAATGTCATCTTCGTTTAGAAGATCAAGTACTTCACAAGTACAAGTCAGATTGAGTAAAGCATTACAGGTTACATTCTACCAATTCAATTCCTTATTTATTTCATATCAATAACAAAACATTCAGACCTCATTTTCAGCACTTTAGAGCATTTCAGTGATATGAAAACCATATATGGTCATTTAGTATAACATGTCTTCTTATCAAAAATAGAAAAATATTGACATGTTATGTTGAATATAAGAAAAATAATCTGTTCTGAGAAACATCACCCTCTAAAAATGCCCCCCATGAAAACAGCCGTTTAGCAGTTACGCGTAGGTAGACATTTTTCGCAAAGAATAAAACTTATTCCAAGAAATTTACAATGAAAATGGTCTAGATCTATTCTCAATACTATAAGCAATAAACATATGCCAAAAATTTAACTGTCACCTCATCATGTCACTCATTATACCAGATTTTATCCATAGCATGGAACTACATTTTGGACTACTTCACATGTAACACTGAGTAGTCACTTCCGGTTTGGTGCAATTCGTCCTACAAACGCTTTTCGATCTTCATCGTAGAAAGTAGTAAAGAAAACTAACTCTCATGTGTTTCTGTAACATATAGTCCGTCAATAATTGAGTTGCAAAATATTCTTAAGAAATAAAGCGTAAGTTTCCAGATATCCTAGTTGCCTTTACAATAGCTTTCTCCCACCTGTTGCCGCATCTTCACGAATTAGTGAGCGCAGAACTAGATTCGAACCAGTGTTGTTGTCGACAGGACTCGCGGAATATCTTATGAGATATTTTCAGTGGTTGTGTTTGGAATCATTTGGTAGTATCAAGTTTGTACTTACAGTTAGATAACCTTGATGATGGGAAACATATCCTATTATTATACCTCACTTTTGTCTACAATGATAAAATCCCATTACCCATAAAAGAGATATTATGACTATCAAACACATTTTCAAACTTTTTGCCACGTGACCGAGCGAAAGTGACTGTCAGGTCATGTGACCGCGCTGATATTTTGAATGTCATATAAGGGCAAATAACTGCTTCAATGTTTTCAGCCAAATCATGAAATGATTGCCTCCCTTGTACACATATAGTAGTGACGTCACTGTTTAATGTGTAAACAGACGATTCAGACAAAAATTAAAACAGTTGAATTAAATGAATTAAAAACTTTTTTTTTTACTTTTTTATGTACTTAATTTTGTTCGGTATAATAAAATAAATATCATATGGCAGCGTGTGTGACATTGATATTGTCAACCCTCGAAACAGAATGTCACCACTCGGCTTTCGCCTCGGGTGACATTCTGCCCTCGGGTTGACAATATCAATGTCACGCACGTTGCCATATGATATTTATATATTATGACGTCCCCGGGGAACATTGAACCGTTCGCGGATATACCAAAACCTGTATATCCAAGGGCTTGCACGTGTGTCTCGAACGTTATATGCGTGGCATTGTATTTCCAGTACAGCATGTACTTACTCGCTAGTGCCTCAGAATAAGGATAATTTTCTGTGGGTGCTGGTTCCACATCATAGATGTGACTTATAATTAAAAAGCTTCCTAGAACTAAACGAATCATTGTTACGCGAGCATGAAAGAGAAATTTAGTCCTTTATATAATGCATGATAGGGTCATAATCTCTACATATGGTGTACCGATAAGATTCACGTCAAGGTTTGTAGGCCGCCTGAAGAAATGATATCAATGTCTCTTCAATATTAAGACTATTTTTAACAATTGAATGTTACTTTGCCTCAAATAAGTGACATTCATAGAGTAGATTATATAAAAGAATTAAACACAATATCGTTTAGTCTCTTAAATGTCACAGATTTCATGATGAGTCATTTCTCTATGCACAGGAGCCTGAAATTCTACCCAAAGTATCTACGAAAAGTCTGTATATGAAAAAAAACCTTCTATATAATAAAAAAAATCACCAGGAATGAAACCCCACCCACCACGAGAAAACAAGAAATTTTCAAAGTAAGCAATGCGAGTGTTCTCAGGTGGCGTAGTTATCTAAAGACAACTATATATATGCGGGACTGTGCTTACTGGTCGCTTCACCGTATTAACTAACACGAAATCAACGATTTCATCAACATTTACATGAAGGTGTGACGTCACGCAATGGTTTGGACGATGTACGAAATGTTGTTGAAATCGTTATATATTTTAGTTGACTTTAGATAATTACGCCACCTGAGAACACTCGCACTGCTTACTTTGAAATTTTCTTGTTTTCCCTATATATAGGGAGGTTGTCTTTATTCACAGGTTAAACTACACAGTAAATGTTAAAATGGGAAACAAAACATGTGGTCTTTAGAGCCATGCGTTCTCTGTTTGGAGGTGGTCTTTAACACAGGTTTGATTGTATTTATTTGAACTTTACTGGCACAGATAAGAAAGATCTTTCTTATCTATGTTAATAAAGTTTAGATATTAAAAAAAATGTATAGGTCATTTTGCTTGGTTTGTACAAAATTTATCATGTCATGTTTCCATTCATTGCACTTATTTTATCATATTTTCTCCTCTAGCATGTCACGATAATCGTGCTTCAAAAGTACTTGTGGCACACTCATTCTAACACGACCAGCAAATAACATACATACATGCAGAGCAAAATCTATCTCTGGATATTCTGCAATAAACCACTCGCGTGCAATGGCGTCATCCGATCCAGATGCATAGCACGGTCGTAAAAAGTAGTTACCATTTTTTCTAATACTGTTTTTTCCTAGTATGTTGTGTTAGAATCGAAATAATAAGTTCCCAAGTGTGATTTATCGTAAAATAACCCGAGTTTTTCAATTCTTATGCGAAACAATATATCACTCAGGCCTACGGCCTTCGTGATATATTCTTACGCATAAGAACTCAAAACTCGGATTATTCTACGATAAACCACGTTTGGGAACTTATTATTTCTTAATTATTCTACGTATAATATCATTGTAAATTTCAGTGTGTGAATTTTTTATGAACTAAGTCAACCAGTAAGGACAATTGATGACACAAAGGCTTCCTGGTAGGATATCTGGCTTCGAGTCACTGGACGTACTATTTTTGTTTAGCTACGAATTTTCTCGTTCTCTTTTTATATTTACATTAAGTTATTGGTAGGGTGACGTTGGTCAGTATTATGAGGTTATTTAACAGTGTTGAGTACAAAACTGAATTTTGTTGGCGAATGCCGAGTCCAAATATGGGTTATTCTAACACGATCCGCAGCAACTGCTATATAAACATATAGCGAAATCACCTATACATGAATCTACGATAAAATATGGTTGGCTGTTACATTTCACCCCCCCCCCCCCCCCCCCCCTATGATTGTAACATAAGAGATTCTACTTCAGTTCCATTACATACGAATTATTTCAGGGCCAAACGGTTGAAAACGGCATTTCAAAAACATAAATATAATAAAAAGTCATTCTAACTTATGTGTAGGTCCGTAAAACACGCTCTAATCTCTACGAACGAATTCAATTAGCTTAATTATGATTCAGCGGTGACGTCATAGATGTATGACATAAAGAATGGCGTCATAATGATGTGACGTCATATAAAAGTTAATTTCGTCACTCGTAACACAGGGTCAACTCGCCTATTTTGATGATTCTGTTCATAATTAGTTTGCGAGCTGTTAAATTACTAATTTATAAATACTTCTCGAAATTCTGATAAAAAAGAAACAAATATATATACGTTCCATTGGCTATGCAACACTTTCTAACCATAGGGGGTTAATTGTAACAGCATATGACCCGAATGACGTATTACGCTGAAAATGTAGTGCTGTAAAATGCGAATTATCTGCGTTGTTAGAATCGAAATAATAAATATGTTCCAATAATTTTATCAATTAATAAAACATGGGCAGTCGTTTGGATGCGAATTATTAAATCACTCGTGCTGCGCACTCGTGATTTAATTATTACGCATCCAAACTCCTGCCCATATTTTATTTAAGAAATAATAAATCTGTTCCTATATTTTATCAGTTATTCTTGCATAAAAACTACTTTTTTCACTGGATCCGCCCATGTATTAACAGGAGAAAAATCGTGTGCAAACAAGGCAATTCACGTGCTGTTAATACCCGATTTTTATTTTTGAAATGCTTTGCCAGGGATATATGTATGTATTTTTACGCACACTGATATTTGGCATCTGCGTCTTGTTTCTTCCTTAACAACCTTATCTTGTAGCATTATAAATACAATGTAATCCATAGTATGTTTAGCTGTATCTGTTTCCAACCCCAAACGTACTGCCCCCATCAATGTACGCCCTAGCTTCTTTTAGAGTTCACTCCCTTTACAAAGCGTCTGTTCAGTTATTGTAAATAACTGTGAATAAATAAGTATCGCGTGTAACTTGTGCTATTGTTCGTTTTTAGGTATTATATTTATGATTTTGGTAAGTATCAGTCGGTATGTTTTTATCTAATTTCTCGAAGAATTTATATAAACAGCTTGGAAACTTGACACTACGTTCGTACTTATCCGTACTCCAACTGCGTGTCCGTACTCAATATAACTCGAATGCAAGGTTATTATTCTTGAAATTGTGATCGAGTCCACCAAATTGTGAAATGATTTGAACAATTGTTGGTAATTTTATGTTTGTAATAATGAGAGATAAAAAAATCGCTTAAAAACCTTCAGGAGGTGTTTTTGATAGCGTTGTTTATTTCCGGGCCCTGGATACGGATATTTAAAACATGTTTACCGTTTCCAAGAACAACTGGAATGGTAAATAAAAAATGTACCGGAATCGTCAAGTCATCACGTATGAAAACAATACATAAATCGCCGTGAAATATATTTTTATGCAAGAATAGCGACAATACACGTTTGTTTTGTGTATTAACATCTGCAGAAGCCCTTGGGATATGTTTGTGACCTCGACCTTCGGTCTCGGTCACAAACAATCCCGCGGGCTTCTGCAGACGTTAATACACAAAAAAACGTGTATTATCCCTACAATAATATTACGAGTGACGAGATTAACTTTTATATGACGTCACATCATTATGACGTCATACTTTATGTCATACATTTATGACGTCACCGCTGAATCATAATTAAGCTAATTGAATTCGCTCGTAGAGATCAGAGCGTGTTTTACGGACCTACACATAGGTCAGTATGACTTTTTATTATATTTATGTTTTTGAAATGCTGTTTTCAACCGTTTGGTCTTGAAATAATTCGTATGTAATGGAACTAAAGTAGAATCTCTTATGTTACAATCATAGGGGGGTGAAATGTAACAGCCAACCATATTTTATCGTAGATTCTAACACGATTCGCAGCAATTGCTATATAAACATATAGCGAAATCGCCTATACATGAATCTACGATAAAATATGGTTGGCTGTTACATTTTACACCCCCCCCCTCCCCTTATGATTGTGGCATAAGATATTCAACTTCAGTTCCATTACATACAAATTATTTCAGGGTCAAACGAATGAAAACAGCATTTCAAAATCATAACCATGAAAAAAGTCATACTTACTTATGTGTAGGACCGTAAAACACGTTTTGATCTCTACGAGCGAATTCAGTTAGCTTAATTACGATTCAGCGGTGACGTCATAAATGTATGACATAAAATATGACGTCATATTGATGTGACGTGATATAAAATTTAGCTCGTAACTCGTAACACTGGGTAAACTCGCCTAATTTGATGATTCTCTTCATAATTAATTTGCGAGCTGTTAGATTACTAATTCATAAATACTTCTCAAAATTCTGATAAAAAAGAAACAAATATATATACGTTCCATTGGCTATGTAACACTTTCTAACCATTGGGGGTAAATTGTAACAGCATATGACCCGAATGACGTAAATACGCTGAAAATGTAGTACTGTAAAATGTGAATTATTTGTGTTGTTAGAATCGAAATAATAAATATGTTCCAATAATTTTATCAATTAATAAAACATGGGCAGTCGTTTGGATGCGAATAATTAAATCACTCGTGCTACAGGTATATAGAGTAACTTCGGGAAAATTCGACAGTCGTGTATATTCGACACATTGAATTAATATCCACGTTTAAAAACCCATAATGTCTTTGAATAATTTTTCTAAAGTAATTTATATGACGTCATATTTATATATGACATCATGAGAACATTTTGATCACACAGGCTTTCTTTCCTTTTCCGATACGCGCATCGGTTAACTTCGACATTCAAATTCATTTTGAACGAAAATCGTAGTTACAGTTTTCTGTAAGAATGGTCAGCGGAGCTAAGGTATTTAAAACTATTCTTACAATTGCATTTTGACTTTACTTAACCGAAATACAAACAGAAATATATTTGATGTTGATATTTAGAAACAAATAATATTCCCCGGTTTCCAAGCATGACCTTGGCTAGGGGTGACGAATTTGCACGACAAGATATAACACTGTTGTGCAAATTCGACATACTATCAAAATTATTCGATTATATCGTCTTTAAAGGGTATTTACGGCATACAAATGGTTTAAGTGTGTTTTTAAACCATATCCATGCTTTCCTAATTTTGTCCACGCAGATTCTTAAAGTATGTTAACCTAAGCTGACGTCGCTAATTACGTCACTGATTGGTGCATTAAAAAGGACCTGTGCATTTAATTAGCGTACACATATTTACATCTGGGACCAGTACGAATTTATGACAATTAATTATCAATAGACAATCAAAATTTGTGCAAAGTAAAATATATTGAATAGGATATGATAAGAACATATCATCGTTATTTAAAACAATCATAGCCGAGTAACCCAAAGGTTTCGGTAACAAATACGCCTTATTTGAGATTAAAATGTCCAGACAAATTCGTGCGAAGTGTTCCAGGGCTCTTACTTTCCATCAAAACTTGCCCCCACCGTTCAGATGGTAGAAAATGGTACCATTGTCAAAAAAGAAGGCAGCAGCGAATAAATAAATAAACATAATTAATGAGGCTATATTATATTGTTCCCGAAACAATTAGCCGGCGTTTGTATAACCTGCTGAACAATTAATATTATTTTTTTGTTTTACTTTTTATAGCTTGATCGAGTTATGAAATCTGAAAGAATTAGAGCCTACTCGTCAGCATAAAAACTGTTGTGTTATGTCTATTGCGACATTTGCTGTTTTTAATGTAGCTATATAAAAAAGATAAATCTTCAACTTGTATATTTTTTAAAACTCTACCAGGGTGCCGAATTTGCCCGAAAGATGTCGAATTTACACGACGACAACAATCAGAATAATATCCATCCTATTGACGATGTAGATGCAAACACTGGGCAGCGTTTTATACTGAAGACGCAGAAAAGGTCTACTTTCGTTTTCATGAAATGTTCGCACCAATCATTCTGAACCGAAAACTGCTTCACCGTTTTTATGCTTAAGGTGTCGAATATACCCGAAGTTACTCTAGTTGTGTTTGCAAATAAGAAAATTTTACGATAACTGATTAGTATTTCCTTCAAGAAGCCAGTAGATTGTCCAAGTGATTTTAAGTAAGAATTATTGGCTAACTCCATTTTTAATTCGAATGAATCTGATTTTCAAAAGTCATGACTTACCACATTTCGCTTAAATTAAGAACAGGGAATAGCTTTTAAAAGCTTAAAATCAATGAGGTGGTTCGGAAATATGAGAAGAAGGCCCCTATATAATATAGTTATACCATTATCGCGTAACTCTACAAAGTAATGTATTTTTACTGTCAGAAAAATACCAGTGTCCCGTCTGGCATTTTATACGCTTGTTAGAACGACTGTTCTCCCGAAGGCCAACTGTAATGTTTCGTCTATCATCACTTCAGTGCAAAATGTGGATATTTTCTTCTTTATGCCAGTCCAGTTAACCACTTTTAGCGCTTAGATTTAATGACCTTACAATTGACTATATGGGTGATTTAAGTCAGTCTCGTGTTAGCCGATGCGAAATCCTTACTTTTCTCTGGAACCATTGACATCACTGCAACTTGCAGCTGACAAAATCAGCCACCATGTCTAACAAAGACTGATACGCTGTGGTTAACCCTTATTCTGCTAAATTTCTACAATGAACTTGTCTATCTTTCAATTTGGACAGCACCATTCACTGTTTAAAGGGTTGCTTACTGCTGACTGAATGGCGGACAGTGTAGATCTTGATCAGACTGCACGTACGCAGTGGTGTCCAGCATGATAAGGATTAAAGGGAAGTAGCTTCTAGTGTTATCTCAGACGTAATGTCAAGCGTTATATACATACGCGAGGCTGTTTGAATGCGATCAAAAGTGAGTAGAATCAATTTATGTTCATCTTGGTATTTATTCTCTTTAGTTCTATATATTTTTTTATATTTGAATCTTATTCAGGCCGTTTTCAAGGTGTAGAACAAGTCTTACGTTTTTGGTTATCCTGATACGTACACTGTCTACTATGACTTCTTTTTGCACACTGTACTTACAGATGTGTCTCAGACTTAGGACAAAACTACATGCATACTGAAGAATTGGGCAAAAATCGATTCTATTATCTTTCCTTGATAATTGAGATCAACGCTATACCTTGTTGTCTCCCTTCGACCGTCTAGCTAAATATCGATCACTATCGGATATTTTTTAGATCGTTATGGTTCGGCTATCTCTGCTTATCGTATCACGGGAGGTGCCGATCATATAAAAAACAAGGATTATAGATTAGAGATCTCCTGTAAAAACGTAGTGGGAAGGGTGATTTATTTTTCACCAATTTTAAGTAAAACAACAACAGCAAATATAGTCATCAACTTGGTTTAATTCTGTTTTTCAATAATGTAAAATACGGTACGGAAAAAAGAAGATACTACGTTATTTATTCTTTTATTTTGCATAGTCAAAGAGCTATAAAAAAGTGTTTTATACTTAAGTGTATTAAAATGCATTGCTTGTTTTTGTGGGTAAAATTAATGAAACTTTTCTTTATTTTCTGCACACAATAAAAATAATACAATAGAAATCACAGTGTAAGTTTATTGTGATAAGCCCGTTACATTAAGGAAAGAAGTCAATGTGAGTAAGAGATCATACACGTCCTCTATGTATTTATGAATACCAAAAATTCGTAAAGTTTTATTCTAATTCATGATGTTTAAATTTCTGTCACTTAAACAAAATATTTCTTGTCGGAGGTATCATCTTCCCACTGGAACATCACCGCTGTTTATAAGTGTAATATCTTTGCTGCCGCGATTCGGTCCGTGGTAAACCACATCAGATGGCGACTGTGGGAGGGCCGTTGTAAATTCCCATATAACATGTGTGACACCAGGCTAGAAAAAAGAACAATACTGATGGCTTCATTATCTAAAGACAAGCAACAACGCTGAGTTCCGATTTTGTCGGGGCCGAGGGGCGTGTCCCACACCCCCTCCCCCGCACACAGTTGACTGAAAAGTGACCTATACTCATCATTAGCTGCACCGAACCTTTTTAGCAAAGGAATATTGTTTCCTCAAAATTAAAAATATCCAGGGGAAGACCCCCTCAGTCCGCGAACATGAGCGAAGGACCCCTCCCGTACCTACCGGGCTATGCCGGTGACGCCTTCGTTCTTAACCGGTGTCCCCAAATGCGCATCAAATATTTTTAGATCCGGGACTGTGCAGTGTAATGCTATGTAGTTTTCATGTTACTTTATAACTTTTTTACGATATCAGACATAAGGAGAAACCAAACTGGTATATGATTATTAAGGTAGCGGGGTACACTTCGAATTTTGGCCCCGAATATTTGTAATAATTAGAACTTCGTGATTTTGAATGTCTGTAAATTAAGGTGAGAGATAATGATTGTTAATTCTTTAGAAAATTTAAACAACTGATACATGTAAAATTCTGATGTCAGTTGTAATACTAACTGCTGTTAGCTTTGTTTGAATCGATGAGCTTGGCGCGGGGAATTCAAATCACGGAAGGGTTCTGTACTTGTTGATAGATACTGAAGAACATTTTCGCTATTTTGTGAGAAAAAAAAAACGAGCTGGATGGGCCCCCATTCCGTTTATATCCTGACGTTCAGTAAGAACTATTGGATTGAGAAATGCAATAAAATTGGGCATTGTTCCTGCAGCGAGATCATTGCAGGCTGTTCAAAAAGTGCAAAATTGATGATTTTGGCATGCTATTTTTAATGGATGATGTAAAAACTTTCTTTATTCTTGTATGAGAGTCCTAATTCTGCTCATTAGGGAAATTCAGTATTGCGACTCGCTACATGTAAGACTGTCTGTGCCAAAAATTTTCGAATCTAAGTGTACCCTGCTACCTAATCCGAACATAAAAATAACTACACGAATCCTTGGTGTAAATGCTGTTTGTTTCGCGAATGTTATGTTAAGACGGAGTTTTCCAGCTACATTAAAAACGGTGAAAACACCCTTCCAGTATGCAAGAAATTAAAACTAATCATGCAAGAACAGCTAGTTGTTGGAGCTCGTGCAGATATTGAAGCTCTGTACCCTATTTGTAACATAGTACTGTCCGTCACAGTATGCAGACATGCGTTATCGCGTAACAATACAACCATGTTACCAGTTATAGAATTGTCATCTCATTAACAATTGACCAATCACTTTCTGCATGTAAGAGTATTTTCTAACTCGAACCACTTTTGATTCTTTTTCCAAAATTCGATCCTAAATTCCTAATAAATGTAAAGAAACAGAAATACGCACCTTAATGGGAATATCTTCACTGTCGTTTGTGTCCAGAGCTCGGGAAAACTTCAGTACTGTGTCAGTCCCAGTCTGCATTGAATCAAGCAACACCCAATCTTGAGATTTGTCCAAAGTTGGACGGACGTGTCCTGTTGTGTACGTATCCTTTAACAAGAAAATATTTTATGAAGGTAGGGAACAAGGGATAAGCGTACACTAAGGTCAAATCTATTAGACTTCAAAAAAAAAACCCCCAAAAACCAGATATATCAGTATAAATTTTATTAAAACTTAAAAATGTTAATGATCTTAAAATTTATTGAATTCAATTTCACTTGGATCATACAGATAAAGGTACATGTACTTATTTTCTACATCGTTTCACAGGCGAGGACCAATATTCGGACGCTCCTTAATTATTTACATGCAGTCACTAAAATATTCTATGAATGTCTTTTAGATGTTATGTTTTTATAACATTGCCTTGATCTACAATGTTGTATTTGACTCGGACCTATTCCCATGAGGCGCAGCCTGGCAAAATAAGAGCCGAAAGCGTAATTCTAAATCAAGGAGCTGTTTTAATGACCTCTTTATTACACACATGTACCTATTTTTAGTATCATATCAGTCAAAATTGTGGCATTTTTAGTTCAACAAGGCTGAAAACTTATTTGAAAAGACAAACGTTTAAACGCATGACACGTCAAGACAACGTCATCTGACGGCTGTACGTCATTTCAGACATCGTGTTCGGCGTCACAACTAAATCAAGTTGTTCTACCGTTGAAAATTTTTATCGTATCTGATGTTAGTTGAATACAGGACTTTGCTTTCGTTAGTGAAATATATACTGTATTTGAAACAGAAAATTATAAGTATATAATAAAAAGCTGTATAGCATGCACTTACCAAAAGCTTGCCTTGGTTATTAGAAACGAACCCAACAGCGGCGTCCGCAGGGAACATTGAGCCATTCTTTGATATTCCCAATCCCACAGTTCCATGAGTTTGCACGTGTGTCTCGAACGTTATATGCGTGGCATTGTATTTCCAGTACAACATATACTTGCTCGCCAGCGCCACAGAATAAGGATAATTTTCCGTGGGTGCGAGCTCAATGTAATATATCTGACTGATAATCAGAAGGCTTGCAGCGAGTAGATAATGCATTGTTAATTAGACACTAGACGCAAATGGTACCGGTCTGCAAGAAAAAACTCTTTTTATATCATGTCGGAGGTACTGAATTTTGACCAGATTATGCATTGATTAATACATCTATCAGATAACAAGAGTTCCATAGTAACAAACGAACAGACAGGTTATAAGATAGGTCATAATGTAACATATCTGTAACACTTTTGGGACTAATTTTCTTCCGATTCGACATACAGAAAGAAAGGTAACTAAAATGAGCCGCGCCATTAGAAAACCAACATACAGTGGCTTTGCGACCAGCATGGATCCAGACCAGCCTGCGCATCCGCGCAGTCTGGTCAGGACCCATGTTGTTCGCTTTCAAAGCCTGTTGCAATTAGAAAAACCGTTAGCGAACAGCATGGATCCTGACCAGAGTGCGCGGATGCGCAGGCTTGTTTGGATCCTTGCTGTTCGCAAAGCCACTATGTTTGTTTTCTCATGGCGCGGCTCAAATAATGGTTTGGAAAATACGGAAGAAAAGCAATGCATTTTGGTATTGAATTGTTAATTCTTGCCGTTGATACGGAAGTCATAAAGATTTGAACCTAAGAGGCAAGCGTCGTTCTTAACACATCTTGTTATATCTTAATATTACTTAGTGTATAATTACGTGACACAGACATGTATCATTGCACTGGTGGCAGTGATGACTTAGAAGCAGACAATGCTTAAAATTGCCCTTTTGATGCAAAATGCGATAAAATATCCGGAATTGGTACTCAACAATTCATTCGAGTTCACCATCCTCTCTTCCGGTGCCTCCGTGACTGGCCACGTAGTTAACCATCCTCTCTTCCGGTGCCTCCGTGACTGGCCATGTGGTTAAGGCCGCTGCGAATTCGAGACCTCGCTTAGGGTGTGCCGGCTATTTTATGTGAGGAAGCCATCCAGTAGATCAACGGAAGACCGGTGGTTCTACCCAGGTATCCGTCCCTGCTTGAAATAAAACTCGGAAGAGCACTTGTGGTGTTCGTCCTCCATAAAAAGCTGTTGGGTTGGGTTTAGGACGACAAAGGACAACGGGAGATGCGACTGCTTGGAAGATGGAGTCTGTACATTGTTATATATATCACAGCAGATTATTAGATATGGCACACTTGTCATGAAAAACACGTTCAAAGGCGCTTTACATACGAAGGCGCGTCAAATTCACCCACTATCAGTACAGACAAAGAGTGATCTGATTAGTGGGACAGAGCAAAGGAAAACCCTCAGAACATAGTGAGAGAAATCATTTAAATAATAAAAAATCCGGCCAACTTACCCTAGCCCTTTGCAAATAGACAGTCTGATTCTATCACATGCCTGGTGTATAGATTCGATACACGTGACAAAGTATTTCCTGGGAAGAACGAATACTGGCCTCTTATTTAGGTCGGAGGGTCTCAATCAAAAGTATCTCAGAAATTTCCAGTGCCTGGATCAGGATTCGAACCCGAGAGCTCTTGATTGACAGCCGTGTGCGTTACCACTAGACCACCAAGCCACCTCTGTGCGTATTAGAAAAGTGTATATCGTGCTAGCGGTGGGAGCGGGCTGATGGTTTATGTGCAAGTGGTGTTGCTCATGTCGTTACATCTTATTTGATAGACTCAATCAGACACAGAATCTGCTTGTCTTTCTTGGTTGCGTTTTATACTTCCAAAGAATCTTCTTACAGAAGGTACTATTGTACTGTTGTACTATTAAACATCATGATGTGTCGGTCAATAAAAATGTAAATACAAAATATAAACCAGGACGGTGGCTATTTGAATACTTAAGGTTTAGGAGTATATCACCAAAACACAGAAATATTTTATAAACGAACAACATCGTTACCAATATTTTACCTGACCATTACATGTTCTGCCGTACTGTCCCGTACTGAAAATATTCTGAAAAAGTTGTCCCCCTTTGAAAATGAATGCCATTTGTAAAGAAATAAAAATAAACAATCGTTGAAAACTGTGTTCCACCTAGTTATGTGAAATTTCAACACTCGCACGCTATTACAAATGCATCCAAACAAACATGTGTAACAGTTCCTTGAAAATGGTGAGTTTTTAAAAGCGCTTGACTGTCTGGAAGTGGGGCCTGTTTAAATAGTTCATTTTTCGGAATTCAATGCTTATATCAGTATAATGACACTTGTTTTGTAGAGTAATATAAGTAATATACACTCTATCATTACAAAAACAACAAAACAAGTGTCAGTATACTAATATAAACATTGAATTCCGAAAAAAGGACTGCCTAAATGGGACCCACTCCCGGGCAGTCAAACGCCTTCAAAAACTCACCATTTTCAAAGAATTGTTACATATGTTAGTTTTGATTCATTTGCAATTGCATGCGAGTGTTGAAATTTCACATAATTAAGTGGAATAAAGTTTTCAGCAATTGTTTATTTTTATTTCTTTACAAATGGCATTCATTTTCAAAGGGGGACAACTTTTTCAGAATATTTTCAGTACGGGACAGTACGGCAGAACATGTAATGGTTAAGTAAAATATTGGTAACGATGTTATTCGTTTATAAAAT
Organism: Mercenaria mercenaria; assembly: GCF_021730395.1. Classification (NCBI taxonomy): domain Eukaryota; kingdom Metazoa; phylum Mollusca; class Bivalvia; order Venerida; family Veneridae; genus Mercenaria; species Mercenaria mercenaria. The sequence continues at coordinate 27,547,103 of NC_069369.1, forward strand.
ATTTCTGTCTTTTGGTGATATACTCCTAAACCTTAAATGGAACTCGAACGGTGCAGAGTCGTTATCAATTATGTAATTTAGTCAACATTTCTAGTGCAGTTTTTGGGACACGAGGGTCGTATTTCAGTACAAAATCTAATAGAAAAGATAACCTAAACGCACTTGATTCAACTGAATAACTGCATACCTTTTTTCTGCTGATGTTCAAATGGGTCAGTCCTTATAATCACTAGCGGATTCAGGTGATCGAGGAGCGCACTCGGCGCGCGACCCACTAATGTCTAACAAGCATACGCTTTTTTTCTTTGCAATTAAAAGCTAAAGGCATAAACAAATCATAAATGTTTATAATTAAACCCACGGGATGCTATATTCCTATCTATATTGAAAAATTTCTGCTCGCTGCGCTGACACATTCATATAGGTATAAAGGCGAAAGCTTAACACTTGATTTTCTTGCATGCTTCCCTTCCAAGTAAACTATCATAACTATACCAGAGTGGCGATATTCGTTTTGAAAAACATACATTGTGTCTACTTTACAACCTCATTTAGGCAATAACAGGCAACTTCACCTTAACTGATCATTATACAGGAGGATGGATATTCCTACGTAAATGAAAGCTAAAAGCATGACATTTTCAGCTGTCTTCGCTCGCACGTCTTCATTTAGTAAAGAGGATTGTCTGGGACAGACCGTCTAAAATGAGTCAGGTCACTGCGCACACATTTCAATATAGCACAAGTCACGGATACTAAAAACAGAATTTCTTCTTGCACATAGCAATGATAAATACATCGCTAATATTTCAATGAACACTGAATTTTGACCCTACGACCACAGAAAAACTACGGAATTCTGTTGGGACCATCGTTGTTTCGCCCTTTAGTTTGGTAGGGCGGCACAATGCGGTAATACGATGTGAAGACGCGAAGTAACAATGCTATTGCGCGATAATACGTAGCAAAAATAAAAAACAACAACAAACATGATATGAAGACGCGATATCAATATCGCACTATCGTATTATGCGGCAAGTCTTTTCTGTAACGGCATTCAAAGGTTTACAAATTTATAACCAACCATTTTGAAAGTTTGTAAAATCAATGTTATACCGCCCGTAATGCGTCATTGTATCTTCTGCTTTATGATGACATGTATATTTAAGATAGTTCCGTTCATATTCGAACTGGAATTTTCATATCGTGCCGGACTATATGAAAATCCACATAGTTAAGGAGTGAAATACATTTCCAATAAAGACTACTGTAAAGCATATTCAGGTCTAAGAAAGTGGTATATTTACAGATAGGCTGTAAAAATCTATACCTTTACTTATTTCTAAATTGTACGAGTTTAGAGATTTGAAAAATGGTACTAGTAACTCCCTTGCTTAAAAGGGAAATTGGCCTCTTCTCTCATACCCTTGTGGCGATGGATTCCATCAGGAATGGAGTGTCGAGAGTGATTAATATAAGTTGTAGAAATTGCTTCACAATCGACCTAAAATAAATTATGTATAAATAGAGAATATTCCATGAGTGACTTTTCTTAGTGAATTTATTAAACGAGTTGAATAAAATAATAAAATGCGAGGCTCTGCCGAACATTTTATAAATTTTATCCAACGAGTTTAATAACTTCAATGTGGAAAGTCACGAATGTAGTATTCTTTTGATCACATGTAAGCTTTTCCCGCTGAAACATAAAAAATTCTACTTTCTTTAACTATTTTAAACAAGTTAATTTGACCGACGTCTCCGATAACTTAAACGACGAGTATAATGTGTATTATCAAATTTGAGCCGCGCCATGAGAAAACCAACATAGTGGCTTCCGCGCAGTCTGGTCAGGATCCATGCTGTTCGCTAGACAGTTTCTCTAATTGCAATAGGCTTTGAAAGCGAACAGCATGGATCCTGACCAGACTGCGCGGATGCTATGTTGGTTTTCTCATGGCGCGGCTCATTTATGAAATGGCTTTATTGTCCGCGACGTCAAACCACAGGTGGCAGTAACGTACCTAGGATACAGTATGGGTCCATGAGCCATATGCTCTTAAATTTACTACAATTATAATGTTTTCTTAGGGAAAAAATGACAAAAAGCCATTTTGAAAAAAAATTTGCTCCTGTGACACTGAGCCATGAGAAAGGTGACCAAGAACAGTTTGACATGTGCATTGCTTCCAGGTCCGTATTTTTTTTTCAAAACAATATTTCCTTATCAATGGTTGGCCGCCTTTTCGGCAAAAGATTAATCTTTCAGAAAACCCTTACTTCAAAACCCAGTTCCAAACCGTTTACGCATCACGAGCGAGCAACGGCATATGAAACGATAGTGATTTCTCCACCCGAATAAATCCCACACATTTTTCGCATCGAAGTCTCCCCCCTAAAACACATCAAGCTCACAGTGCGAGTTTAAAATAACGTTATAACCGTTCATAACAGACTAAACACAAACTAACAAGACCGAAAACTAGGTTCAATCCTACTTTGTTACTTACAAATTCGCTATTTAACATTTTCGCTTTCGGAAATTACCTTCGCCTGCCATGCTTACCGTTGACAAGACGGTGGTTGTAAAGAACGTTTTCATTGGCGGAGACAGTTTACGTATTTCAAACGTAGCGATAAAATCCAAGGAGTACCCGAATATAAACAAGCAGCGATGGCTCACGAGGATTATTTACCAAATTCAAATAAATAACAACTGGTAAGTAATTAAGTAGAATTGAACCTTATTTTAAGTCTTGTTAGTTTACATTTAGCATATTCTGACTGCTTGCAGTGCTATTTTTAACTGACATGGTGTACTTGATTTGTTTTACGGGGGAGACTTCGGTGCGAAAAATGTGTGGGATTTATTCGGGTGGAGAAATCACTATCGTTTCGTATGCCGTTGCTCGCTCGTGATGCATAAACGGTTTGGAACTGGGTTTTGAAGTAAGGTTTTTCTGAAAGATTAATCTTTTGCCGAAAAGGCGGCCAACCATTGATAAGGAAATATTGTTTTGAAAAAAAAATACGGACCTGGAAGCAATGCACATGTCAAACTGTTCTTGGTCACCTTTCTCATGGCTCATTGTCACAGGAGCAAATTTTTTTTTCAAAATGGCTTTTTGTCATTTTTTTCCTAAGAAAACATTATAATTGTAGTAAATTTAAGTGCATATGGCTCATGGACCCATACTGTATCCTAGGTACGTTACTGCCACCTGTGGTATTAATTATACTAGAAGTACATGTATGCATAAATAAAGATCATTCATGAGTTTCTGCCTTGTTTTGCTGACTGCTTTTGTTTTGCACATACAGTTACAATCAGTCAACAGAAACAATTTTAAATATAAACTTATGGAGTGCTTTGCTTCTGTAAAATTGTCAACTATTTCATTACAATAAATAAATACCATTTTCTCATATGCAAGAACAATTATTTTGCTATTACTGATTGAATCCAATGTCAAATCTGCTCATGCACATCTTTATAATGCATTCCTCTTGGACACATACAACACAGAGTTCCGATAGTCCATTTCACCAAAATCAAGGCCTATAATTTAGCTCTTTTAGGTGGAATCTTGGGTTGAATTTTCAGATGCAATTTTTCTTCATCTAATTCTGGTTCTACTGAACAATGTGAGTAATACATTGTAAAGTATAAATTGGGGAAATATTGAGGATCAAGACTTTCACATTCTGTCAAATGCTAAAAGACCAGGCTAATCTATTGCTTGTTTCACGCTATAGTTATCATTTTACAAGCATAATTAGTTGGATCACGCAGGATCTTTCTCAAAATCAAGCTACTGTGAAATCATTAATATTCGTGGGGGACTAATCTTCGTGGATTTCGTGGTTGAGTCAATCCACGAAATTTAATCCCAACGAACAAGTAAAATTCATATTCATTTTATGTTCAAAAGTTGAAATCCACGAATTCATATCCCCACGAAATTGCCGTTTTGACCAAAACCACGAAATTTCATGCCCACGAAATTAAATGATTTTACAGTATACTATTGTTTGGAGTGCTTGAAAACTCAGATCAAAACCTCCCGTCTGGAAGAGCTGTCAGATGACGTAGAATGTGTATATCTGTATGGAGATCCCACAGAATGAATGAAGGATAGTATATATATGTACAACACTGGGTTAAAGCGCAGCACTATTTACCGTCGCGTGACTTAGTTTATAGTTCGATTTCGAGATCAGCGATGTTTTTGTACTTATAATATTGGAATGGCCTGTGTAAGGCAGGGTAAAATATACTGATTTCCCTTACCGGCAGACGAGTCCATAAATCGAACAATCAAACTATAAACATATTTATTCGCCAATAATTTCAAGATACAATACAATACAATAAATTGACGAGTGGAGATTTAACATGGAGCAAATTGCTTATTGAAAGGTTCGTTTCACTATACAAAGTCATGACATAATGAAATAATGCAACAATGAGCGATTGGCTGCAATATAAACATTAAGAAAATAATATTTGGCAAAAGTTATCAGTATTGTAAACGTGAAATCAATAGGGTTTTTTTATCGGACAGGTTGAAGCGATTGATTAAGAGTTGTTAGCTTGCTTACCAAAACGTTTTGACTTTTCTATAAATGTTTGAACAGCTGAGAAGATGTTGCCATTTAGGTTGTCGTCTAACAGAGGGTTTCCAAATAGTACGACCTGAAGGGAAATTGGGCATATCTGTGACATTCCATTAATTAATGAGTGTCGAATTGCAATAACCTTAGGATGGCCAGCACATATTTATGCAACCTCGCCAGGTATATGTATGTTTTTGACAACACAGAAAATGACGTCACTTGACCTTCAGCTATTTCCGGAAGTAAATAAAATGAAAGTAGAAATGCTAAACTTGAAAACGAAAGCCGCATTTTGATTCGTACATAGTCAGGGGTCACGCGCAGGGGTCACCCCGTCTAAATGTATGCGCGTGGACTTCTTTTTTTTTTTTTTTTTTTTTTTTTTTTTTTTTTTTTTTGCTATTGGGGAACCAATTTTCAGCACTTTATCACGAACTGAAATTACCTGGGCTTTAGTACAGCATGTCAGCTTTTAATCTGTTAAAAAGTATTTGAGCTCTGGATAAACACAAATCCCACAGGGGTCCGTAACGGACCAAGGGTACATTGATAATTTCGGAACTTCATCAAATCGCTCAAATTGTCATTTTTGATGTTGTCTGAGAGTGTCAGTATATGCCTCAGATGTAAGATATAACCGTATTTGAGTGCTGCAAACCTAGACATTTCAGAAATATTTTCAAAATAAGTTTCGTGTAATAAATGTTCTTTCTACGGAAGCGTGAAAGGGCCATCAGACGCTAATACGTTTTAGTACGTTAAGGCTGCGGAAAGGATATACCGTGCATTCTAGGAGGTAAAGTTTTGTTGTCTCCCTTTGGCCAAAGGAATAATGAGGAGTATCAACGAGGTTTTTACTGAAAAGATCAGCAAGGCCATACCAAATTGATTAATAGTTCTTCGGAAAATGTTCAAAAAAAAATGGGAGCGAGCGAGCGAAATTTTTTTTTTCCCTCAATTTTGATTTTTTCAGAGGCGGGTAGCTTTAACATGGAGCGAGCGGGTATTTCTTTTTTTTTTTTTTTTTTTTTTTTTTGCAGTTATGATTATACATGAAGTTAACATTTCTTTAAGAATAACACAGAACTTAAACATTTACAGTGTGACTAAGACAGTAGATAGCTTTTCTGTATGTTTTAAAGACTACATGAATGGTTTTGCAAATAAATTCTTGCTAAAACTCACTGAATCACTTTGTTTTTATTTTGTATTTATAATTACTGAGGGATGAGTGTCTTATTTTTAATTTTGATTTTTCTACATTAATCTGAAGGCGTGCCCATTTAACGGCAGAGGATGAGGAATATTTAAGACAAAACGGGCACCCAAGTGGAATAACATATCTTCTGAAACCCAGTTAGATGGCTTCGACACATGAGCAACTTTGTGCCCCTAGTGAAACTCCAAACGGTAGAGGTGAGGGGAAAGTAATAAATCACTTGACCAATGAGACCAAACTGAGTTGGGCACACAAATGCTTTGACATTGCTCGAATCCATTGGAATACTTTCTTAACAGATAAGGTTACAATGTAGCTTAAGTTTTTGTGGTAGAGGTTCATTTCAGTAAAAAATGATAACAGACGGACAAAAAATGATCCCAGTATGGCCACTCTTCAAAAGTGTTATTTGTTGTGCTTTGACTGACCAAGAAATTTTGAGTTGGGAAGGTCTGTTTTTTCAGATTCTTTCTTTCAATCAATTCACAGCAAATTAATATACAAACAGGGAAAATTGGGGTTACAATACGAAAGAAATTATTTTTTATATCTACACAACTTATTTGAAAAGCTAAACATTTTTTAAAAATGAATATATACATTTTGATAGAATATCTGACTGCCGTACTAAAGAAGTTACGTTCAAAACGATTTGGGCCCGAGACAATTAATGTGATGGATCAGTCAGGATCTGTGAACAAATTTTTTTTTCAAGAAAGCACTGGCTTTGGCTCTAGATTTAAAATATTTAACTAAACAACTGATAACAAATGGTTTGAAAACTTTATCTGAACAATATTTCTATGTTAAATCCAAAGATTTTCAATTTGAATCCCCGTGGCCGTGCACGTCTTACAAGTCGGGCTTTGTTCTTTTCACTGTATAAATTGAACAGTCGTAGAACGTGCCTACTTCATTACCTACCGGCACATCGAATGCCATGTGTGGCACTAGCACAGTCACTCCAGATTTAAAACAAATTATGAACAACACCATAATTCCTGACTTTTTTAGTTTGTGCCATCAGCTACATGTATTACGAACGCATGGATTCCGATCAATATCACTTTGACGCATTAAAACAGCGATAAAACCTGTTTACCGTTATCATTCCGGACCGCGTAATCAGAAAAAAAAATTTCGGCGATTTTTATGTACGTGCGGGCGGGTGATTTTTTTTTCTTTTTCTCGGGAATGAAATCATTGATGCGGTAGTTCCGACGAACGACAAATCAATTTGGTATGGCCTAAGAGAGCTATAGTTTTATGGAGTCGGGCATTATATACACATGTATTTGTAACTGGCGTTTTCCTGCAAGTAGTAATTAGGAATTTTAGTAGAAGATGAGATCTGTCTTTTGAAAGCATTAAGGTTAGGAGAGTCTCGCTTATGTCCTCTGGGAGTTGGTTGAAAAATCGCGCAGCAGATGGGATTGTAGAATCATGATAAAGAGATGTCCTTGTCCTTTTGGATTAGAAAGTTGTTTGCATTTCGAAGACTGTAGGATTCATCAGAAACAAGTGGGGGACGAAGGTCAAGAAGGTAAGATGGAATGATGCCGTTTGAAAGTTTGTAGAAAGAAATGTTTGTTCTGTAATTTTTTCTACGACTTTCAAGACTTTCCCAGCCTACTTCGGACATGAGTTTTGTAACAGATACCAATTTAGTTGTACCGGGAACTATACGAGCGGCTTCGTATTGAACTTCCTTAAGAGCTTGACATTCTGAACGAGACCACACCATTGTCAAAGATTATATCTCCATACTCCAGAACTGGTATACTGAATGAAAGGTATAATACTTCAACGGATTCACGATCGAGAGTAAATTTAAGCTTCCTCATGATGTTGATACGTTAATATGCTTTTCATAAGATATATTCGATATGTGATTTCCAGCTAGCGGAGATCTGATTGAAAAAAAAAAGAAGAAGATGCAAAGGTGTAGTGACATCGGTGATTTTTGTAGTATTCATAGAGAGTCGGGATGTGCGGGTGGGCGTGTTTTACAAGAGAATTTTAGGGACTCGGTTTTGTTAGGATTAAATTCGACCAGCCAACGAGAGGTCCAAGATGAGATTGTATACAGGTCAGTATTTAGGGTTTGAGCAGCGGAATCTGGGTCATCCACAACAATATAAAGACTGAAGTCGTCTTGCAAATAGACGGATTATCGCCCCTATATCAGTAATTATGTTTTAATGTATATAAGAAATAACAGGGGACCTAGGATTGATCCTTGAGAGACACCTGCTTGAATTTTTTTTGTTCCAACATGTTTGGGCAACAGGAATTAAAACTTTCTGTTTCCTTCCATTGAGATAAGAAGAGTACCAATTGAGAAGTTTGCCAGATATACCCAGAAGTTTCAGCTTGAAAGGAGGCCCCTGTGCAATACCCTGTTTAACGCTTTGCTTAAGTTGCAAAACACGGTCTTGACCTCTTTGCCTGAGTCTACAGCTTTGAGTAAAAATAAATACAGAAAAGTCAATTTATTGACAATGGAATCCCCGGGTACAAATCCTGATTGGAGAGAAGTGGGAACATTGTGGTCTTTAAGATGGTTAAACGTGTGTTTGAAGACAACCCTTTCAAAAACTTAACCAATAGCACACAGGGCGGTAGTTGTTCACAATAGAACGAACACCAGATTTAAAGATTGGAGTTACAAAAGCTTCTTTCCAGGAGTCAGGAAATATAAATGTTGATTTAGAAGGATTGAAAAGATCTGAAAAGATCTATATTGTGACAGAGCTTTACCTGTAGACCGTGAGTTAAGGACATCCTTTACTTCAGTAGGAGTGATTCAGAGTTGTGGAGTGCGATTCTATAATTGGAAGATGTGGTGCTTCTGATTCGTAAAGAAGTGTTTGGTCTCGGAAAAGGTTAGTTAATACCTTTGCTTTGGAATTGCCATCTTCTATAGTATTATTTCCATCTTGTAGAGGAGGCAGGTATGAAGAAGTGGGTGGTGTAATAAATGATTTTACGATAGTCCACCATGACTTTAACAGAGTTGTTAGTAGAAGATAATAGTTTGTATGCTAGGGTGGAAGAGTGAAATAATTTTGCTTTTCTTATTTCATTGACAACAATATTATGAATGAACTTGGTGAGGTTAGCTTTTCTGTATGCTCTGCGTCTTATCAATTTGCGGATGTGTGTACTGGGCCAAGCGGGTCGCTAGGTCTGACAGTAATGTCTCTATTTGGAATACAATGTTTGCATGCATTTAGAATGACTGACGTTATATTATGAACATAGATGTTAATGTTGGTATGTTTAATAGCATTCCAATCTACATATATACTAGTTATCTTTTGGCGCAAAAATTGGTTGTTACCTTTGTCGAAAAGCTAAATGTGTCTTTTGAATAACTATTGTTTCGTCTTTTTAAAGTTAAGGAGGTCAAAAATTGGACAGTGATACCGTTGGTTTTATTCCAAACAAGGGTCTGAAACTCCAGCCATGGTCACTAGGCTCAGATCTGAAGTAAGTATAAGGTCAAACGTTGAAGAAGAGCGTTCAGTGAAATATGTTGCGTCAGAAATTAAATTGTTGACAAAATGTGACTTTTTTGCGACGAGAGGTTGATTGAAACATGTCCAGATTGAAATCTGTCTTAAGAATATCGACCTTTTTTCTAATACTTTGTACATTATAATGAATGAAAGAGGCGTGTTTGATAGGTCTATGCTCTGTATGGAGTAGGAAGAGGGATCGGAGGAAGATGATGATAATCTTGAATGGTCTTGAACTGGACCTGGATTTGGGTGAACATCTCCAGAAATTACGACTATGAGTACGTAGTAACTTAAGAATAGAACTGACAATGAAAGGAAGACAACAACACAGTTAATAGTGAGCCTGATGTTGTCCAAGTGCCTTTGTGAGCAGGGATACAGAATTTTACACAGGGTTTTCGACCCTGATTCCGACACGGATTCCAATCCTTTTACCGGATGATGATGATGATGGGATATCTTCTCCGTATAGATGGTTTAAAGTTCCGTTCATGGTTGTTTTTCATGAACATCCCTACAGAAAAAGACGACGTAGTTGACTTAACCATGTTACAAGAGTTAGGAGAAAAAGGAAGCTAGTAAATCTAAATTGGTAATTTAGACGAAGGCACCCCGTCACAGCGGATTTAGTTCTATTACATAGCCCGGAGAAGTATAATATACGTTTATTTTTATAGCCCTCATAGCCTCATGTTACACCACGCAGTCGTGATAGTTAAGGGGTGCCGACGAGCAACAAAATGAGGGACACGTCACAAGTCGCTTTAGAAAACAAAAAAGAAATTGAACATAAATATGTACAAAAAAAGCCATATTCATCACACTAACCTGGAAAAAAAAACAGGTCCGTAGAGCGTTATGTGGTGTTAGGACAACGTTATGTCATTAATGCAAAACATTTAGGCGTGACTTATATGTCTACACACAAAAATTTAGTCTGTCTATACTTGCGTTTACTTTTTGGGCTGTGACTAAAACATATCTGGTGCGCCTGTTATATATTACAGACTCCGGTATATATCGGATCCAAGCAATTTGAACTAAAATACCTTAAATGTATATATTTTGTAACCATGGTGATACTAACCCTAATGTTTAGTCAGTATATTATGCATATTATACACTAAATGCGTGCGGGCATGCAAAATATTGCGTAATTATGCCGTGCGCTCCAATGGATAATCATTCCGGGCATGCGCAGAACGGCTGCACCAGATCTGTAATGAGAAACATCGTTTTCAATTTGGGTTTGTGGTGACAGTCTGTGATCATAAAAATTTTACCCTTTTCCTTACAATTTCAAGAAAATCTACATGTTTTTTAAGCCCTTTTACTATGTTGATATTGTTACAAATGCTTTATTACCGAGACCTGTGCTCAGCTGGCAATACCAAAAGAAGGGGTGAGGTCTGTAGGCTTTGAGTAGTTGTGGTTAAATTTGGGTGAATAGTGTAGCCCTATCTACGGCGGAAGTGGGGGACGTTTTGGAATCTCTCTGATATCAACGTCATTTGTAAACAAGGAGAAATGATACAGTTACAGACAATTTATGTTTTTCTGCACCTAATCGTATTGTCATTAGGATACACTGACGTATACAATATAGATGATAGAGAAGGTTTTGGGAGACCCTTCGATGGAATTGGAGGAATTAGCGGAGGAGGGGTAAATTACAAAACGGTGTCACAGTACAAATACGTCTCGACTTATTTACCCGCATGGGATAATACTGTAAACTCGATTATTTTTGAGAATACTGTTTTTTCAGAGTAATATGAAATAAGGTGCTACCTAAAAGGCAGAGCTCCCTAAAAAATCATTAGTGCCTGAAGTGGTGCTATAGCAAAAAAAAAAAGAGAAAAAACAAAAAATTTCTTTAAAAAGTCTGGTGCTGATAGGGGTCAAACTCCTGACCTCTTGAGTGTAAGGTGGACACGCTACCTATCTATCTATTTATACTGCAGCACTCCTCTTTACGAGTATTATGTGCAGCTCTGCTGCGCGCCTGTACAAGAAAATTAAAAGTAGAATGGATAGGAGGATAAAAGTAATACACGATGTGTATTGCAAGCTCGAATACAGTTGATAAAGTAAGTAAGTAAGTTTTATTTGGCACAAGTGTACATGACATGGCAATATAGCGATAAAACAAATGACAAATCAATGCATAATAAATATTACATAGTGACAAACCAACAAATCATTAGACAGTTATATCATATTACTCAGCAAAGCCATGTAATGCCCACCAATACCAGGGATAACACAAAAAAGATGAAATGATTCTTCTTATTTCCATTGTGGTCCCTGTTATTGGCGGCATGACACAGAAAGTCATGTTTAACTGTTATATTTTGAGTAATAAAGCAAGATACATAATCTTAAATACTGAATAATTTATGAAAGCTAATTGAGATCACATATATGTATCACACTCACAGTAAAGGATTTATCACATAATATTTCACGAGGAATGATCAGTGAAGGATAAAATGATCACAAAGTTGTCAGCCAAAATAGAAAACTCACTGCTTCGGACGAAAATAAAGATATTTATACTTAAATTAAAAATGTAAGTATAGCTACATTTAAATTTATGAAATCAGTACAGCAGCAAAAAATAAAAAATATAAATGACTGAGATAAGAATTATATTTCTAAGACTTGTCTGTTTAAATCAATTAAAAGATTTTAATATACTACAACTGAAAGACTATTAAAATCAATTAGGCATTAAAAAGGATTTGATGGCATGCTTAAATGGATGGGAAGATTCAATATCCCTAAGATGTTGAGGGAGACCATTCCACAAAACAATCCCATTGTAAGCAAAAGACTTTCTACCAAAGTTACCCATCCTCTCTGGCAAAGAAAACCGACCAGTATCAACAAAGGAATAATTAGAATCAAAAGAATTTGTTGATGGAAGTGCAGACACTCTAGATCTGGTAAAATGGTCATGGGCTGGAAAATGGGATGTAAAATGCTCCTTAAGATATTCCGGTGCAGTGCCTGACTTTATTCTATGGACATGACAGAGAGTTATCTGATCTACTGTCTTTGAGACAGGCAGCCAATTTAGACACTTGAATTGCTCTGACCCAACATGAGACCTACTTTCCAGTTAGTGTTAAAACAAGAAGGATTTACAGATAAAAGCAGTTTAAAAACAGGTCTATCATGTTAAGCATTGTGTGCAAGTTTGGTCACACCCTGCTTAAACTGGTTCAGGGTGGGGGCTTGCACAAGTTGTACTGGAAGGGAATTCCAAAGCACTATGGTGGCTGGAAAGAAAGAGTACTTACAGTAATTACAGGGAGTGAGGATCTGAGTATAGGAGTGGGGATGTCTTATTAGACGGGATGGGGGGCTGACATAGGGAGGGAGTGGTACAGCAACCAAACCATTCACTATTTTGTAGAACATAAGGAGGTGTGAGTCAGATCTCCTATCTTCAAGGGTACGCCATCTCAGCTGACATAGCATGTTTGTGACTGCTGTAAGGGGAGTAGTCATGATTAACCCATCATGATGCCCTCCGCTGAATCATTTCGATCTGGTGGATGTTTTGTTGGGTATAAGGGTTCCAAACACAGCTAGCATATTCCAGCTGTGGCCTGACTAGGGCTTTTTAAGCTACTTCTCGAACTTTTGGGTTTTTGCATGGGATATTTAGCTTGATGAAGTTAAGTGTTCGGGTAGCTTTGGACGTGACTAAATTGATGTGTTTATTCCAATTAAGATCTGAGGATATAGTGACCCCAAGGTACTTTGCATCAGGAACTGTTTCCTTTGCACCAAAATGATTCTGTGATGTCATACCCACAATTATATGTATATATAAAACAGTTCACTTACGGCAGCGTGCTGGAAATCGTTTCACAGAGAGATTTATGTGTTACAGCTTTTATTCTACGTAGAAAATTTTGCTAATTTCTTATCGTCAAACACCCGTTTACATTTTTATTCACTGTCCATAGCAGTAAGCGAGACGTTTGTATAATCTGTAAACAGCAAGCGTCTGTCGACTTGTTAATTACCAACCTCCGTGCAGGAATATTGTCAACTGTTCCGATAAGGGGAAGTAACACTGTGTTGGAGTTTGGTTAATTACTCTGCGCATAGTCTACTGTAAGAAACTGAACAGTACCGATTCCAATAAATACCACAAATCAGTGCCACAAATATCATGCTTTCTTTTTCACACGTCTAACTGTAATTTGACGCTGGTAGCTCTGCTATTAATTCAGACTTTACTAGCGAAAATAGCAGGGAGTAAATTCTCTTTATTATGATTGTTTGAATAATAGGATTTTCAATTTGGAAGACAATACGTTATTAATGTTATTAACGTTAATAAATTAATTTTCTTTTTGGTATAAGATGTCAATTTTTAGCTTAAATATTGAAGAATCGTTATGAGTATTTCACTTACCTATTTGTCTGCATCCCAATTTAGTAAACTTTTATTTGTAAGCTTGTATCTATGTATCTGCTATATTTAACTGGAATGGATAGGAACTTCACACACATTTTCACAGTGATAAACTGACATGCAGAGCACAGGTTCCATAATGATTAATTATTTTTATAAAGTTATGGCCCTTTTTTAGCAATATTTACTTGTAAGCCATTTTTATTATTTTTTTCAAGCAATTATTACTTAATTAAGTTTTTGTTTGTCAAAACTTTGGTATTTCGGTAACAGCTTGTATGGATGGATTGAATTCTAACACCTATTGTGATGATGTGAAATGCATATAATGGACAGATTCCATAATTCTGTTTTACACTTTTCTAAAGTTATGATCCATTTATATTTAAAAATTTTCATGGTGTTATTTGTAATCTCATTAAAATTCATGAGAGGGGATTCATTATTATGTCTCCCACCACACAGTGGTGTGGGAGACATATTGATTTACTCCAGTCTGTCTGTCTGTGTGTCTGTGTGTGTGTCTGTCACAAAGCTTGTCCGCACTCTAAGTCGAACATTTCTTATCCCATTTTCACCAAACTTGAACAAAATGTGTTTGACCATAAGACCTCGGCCAAGTTCGATAACTAGCCAAATCGGTCCAGGCGTCTTGGAGTTATGGCCCTTGAATTACCAAAAATCGGTCTTTTTACTCTTGTCCGCACTCTAATTCAAATATTTCTCATCCAATCTTCACCAAACTTGAACAAAATGTGTTTGACCATGAGACCTCAGCCAAGTTCGATAACTAGCCAAATCGGTCCAGGCATTTTGGAGTTACGGCCCTTGAATTATCGAAAAATTGGCCTTTTTACTCATGTCTGCACTCTTAATCAAACATTTCTCATCCGATCTTCACCAAACTTGAACAAAATGTGTTTGACCATGAGACCTCGGCCAAGTTCGATAACTAGCCAAATCGGTCCAGGCATTTTGGAGTTACGGCCCTTGAATTATCGAAAAATCGGCCTTTTTACTCTTGTCCGCACTCTAAGTCGAACATTTCTCATCCGATCTTCACCAAACTTGAACAAAATGTGTTTGACCATGAGACCTCAGCCAAGTTCGATAACTAGCCAAATCGGTCCATGCATTTTAGAGTTACGGCCCTTGAATTATCGAAAAATTGGCCTTTTTACTCATGTCCGCACTCTTAATCAAACATTTCTCATCCGATCTTCACCAAACTTGAACAAAATGTGTTTGACCATGAGACCTCGGCCAAGTTCGATAACTAGCCAAATCGGTCCAGGCATTTTGGAGTTACGGCCCTTGAATTATCGAAAAATCGGCCTTTTTACTCTTGTCCGCACTCTAAGTCGAACATTTCTCATCCGATCTTCACCAAACTTGAACAAAATGTGTTTGACCATGAGACCTCAGCCAAGTTCGATAACTAGCCAAATCGGTCCATGCATTTTAGAGTTACGGCCCTTGAATTATCGAAAAATTGGCCTTTTTACTCATGTCCGCACTCTTAATCAAACATTTCTCATCCGATCTTCACCAAACTTGAACAAAATGTGTTTGACCATGAGTCCTCGGCCAAGTTCGATAACTAGCCAAATCGGTCCAGGCATTTTGGAGTTACGGCCCTTGAATTATCGAAAAATCGGCCTTTTTACTCTTGTCCGCACTCTAAGTCGAACATTTCTCATCCAATCTTCACCAAACTTGAACAAAATGTGTTTGACCATGAGACCTCGGCCAAGTTCGATAACTAGCCAAATTGGTCCAGGCATTTTAGAATTACGGCCCTTGAATTTCCGAAAAAATTGGCCTTTTTACTCATGTCCGCTCTCTAAGTCGAACATTTCTCATCCGATCTTCACCAAACTTGAACAAAATGTGTTTGGCCATAAGACCTTACCCAAGTTCGATAACTAGCCAAATCCGCCCAGGCACTTTCGATTTATGGCCCTTGAATTACTGATTGGATCCACTCATCCGGACCATCTAATTGGATCCACTCATCTAAAACATCTAGAGAAACTAATATTTTTCATAGGGGCAGTTGTGGGAGACATGCGCTTTTCTCAAAAGCATCTCTAGTTTGAATATCTTTTTGTGACAAATCTATTGAATAGTCGAGCATTGCTGTCCTCCAACAACTCTTGTTTCATGTTCTTGTTTGCGGGATTTATTCGACAATAACAGGGCTTTTTCAGCGTGTCCCACGGGGCCGAAATACGGCCCCATTCCCAATGGCAAATATGCATATTTTTTCCCAATAGCTGTTCAAAAATTCCCAATCAAAGCAAAAAAAAAAAAAAAAAAAAAAAATTTTTTTTTTTTTTTTTTTTTTTTTTAGATCTAGGTATTTTGTTGCAAATTATAGTGGTGCAACCATAGTATTGTAGATTTTATTGAATTTGAATATAAAGCAGTTTCCTTTTATGAATATTAGCAGTAGAAATCACAGGAATATACATAAGGAAAAAAAAAAGACTGATTTTCATGGAAATACTTTCCTAATTTGGATGTTTAACCGATACATATATTTCCCAATATGACAATATTCGCGAGTCGAAAATTCCCAAAAAGCACAGGGGCCTTTTTCCCAAAATGGCCAGAAAAAGCCCTGAATAAATTACAGTTTTCTGGCAAATTTACTTATTTTGTAAATATTTTAAGTTTTGCACATCAAGACAAACTAAAGGTAGGATCCATCCAAAATCAGTCCCAGATCCCTAAAATATGAGAACTGCCTCACCCACAGCTTTTATTATACATAGTAATGGTAATAGTGTCATAGATATATAGAATGTTTTTCTTCATACTTTCTTCAAATTCATAATATACAATTTAGGTATTTCCCATTGTATAAGTGTGTGTGTTTGTGTATGGGTGGTGGAGGGGGTGTATATAATCTTGACAAATAGACAGCTTATGGTCAGAATACATGATTCTATATTTACATGGTTATAGGTACTGTCAGTATTCCTGTTTTAAGTTCTCCTTGTGTGTATTCAAAAAGGGAGAAATCTGTCTCACAAATTGTTTTTTCTTTTTGCTGCAACATATTGTAAATATAATAACATGAATTGTGTAACTATTCATCAGCAACATGTGTTATTGTGCAAAGTTTACATATGAATAATTTCTTATTTCGAATTCAGGACATATTTATACAGGCAATATTGATAATCAATCTTTCTTTCAGGCAACCTCCAAGCTGTTGATAAACTATCCAGAACCACAGCGGAGTGAAATACTTGACTACTTGTTTAAGGTACATTAATTTTTCAAATCATAAGTAACTATAAGGAAGCTTTCAAGAAATAAAAATGAGCCGTGCCATGGGAAAACCAACATAGTGGGTGTGCGACCAGCATGGATCCAGACCAGCCTGCGCATCCGCGCAGTCTGGTCAGGATCCATGCTGTTCGCTAACAGTTTCTCCAATTCCAATAGGCTTTAAAAGCGAACAGCATGGAGCCTGACCAGACTGCGCGGATGCGCAGGCTGGTCTGGATCCATGCTGGTCGCACACCCACTATGTTGGTTTTCCCATGGCACGGCTCAAATCAGTAATTAAACACACCCTCTGACTGGTCTTTGTTAAGAACTGCCTTCACAAAAGTAGTAGGAATGGATTGAAGGCATTTTATATTCCTACTACTGTAGATTAGGTTATTTTAGGGTAGTCTTTATTTAGTGAATTCATGATTTGCAGCTTCTTTGATCTTGCTTAAAATTCACGAAAAACGTCAATGAGTTTTAGAATATGATGCAGATTAATGTTCACTGTTAACCTTTACCATGCTAAATTTCTGTAATGAACTTGTCCATTTTTCAATTTGGACAGTACCATTAACTGTTAATATGGGTGCTTACCAGAAAGATACTGACTGAATGGCGAACAGTGCAGATCAGGATCAGACTGAAAGGCAGAATCATTCGTGTCCAGCATGCTGAGGGTTAATTTGAAGTCAAAGTGAATCATTCATCAATATTGGAAAAAATAGAACCATTGCAACCATTCTACAGTATAGTGATTAACAAAATGTTTATTTACAACAGGTTTGACTTGTGTAAAATGTATATATTAGTAACCCAGGAGTGTTGTATTTCTTTTTCTTTCAGCCTAACTTTGGAGCTTCTCTTCATATTTTGAAAGTGGAGATTGGAGGAGATGGCCAGAGTACAGGTAACTATCGAGAAACTGGTATTGTCATTTTGTCAGTTACTTACTATCCTATTTTTCTCAGAAATGTACTTCATAGATTCAGAAATCTGCAAATGTTTTTGTCTGTAGCCAAACAGATTCCGTTTCATGGTGATATGTCCTTAGTGCATGTATAAGTACTATAGTGTGATCATAGAAGGTGTAAACTAATATAAGGTTTCATTATTTATAGCCTGACTGATATGTGCTTAAATATCTTACTGCAGTAACAATTTATGATTTTTGTGCTACGGCTGTTTTCAATTTTGACAGGATTGATGGGGAGGGCACTTAGATTTACCTTTGGCCTTGTCCATTGTTTTTATTTTTCCATCCAAATGTCCATCTCTCTGAATTTTTGTATTTGACATAGAGTCATGAAACTTCACAGGATTGTACCAGGGGTTTTGTTTGGGACTTAATTCAGTAAGACCCAAAGTTATGACCCTGCACAGTCAAAAACATGCATATAAAAGGGCCAAATTTTAGTTTATATCAGACATATGCATTAAAGGTCTAAAAGTTTGTGTTGTATGTGTCTTGAAAAGTATTGACCTGGAGTCATGAATCTTCATAAAGTAATATTTAAAATGTAACATTTTAATAAAGTTTCATGACTCTAGGTCACATACTTTAAAAATATTGTTCAGCTTGTGAAATTTTGCACCTGGGGTTCTATATGGGATTTATTTTGGATAAAGATCAGATGTCTTTCGGTGAAATAAAAGATTGTGTGAAATTGGTAAGTTTTTGCCTCTGGCATGTATCTCTTGATAAGCAATGTGATTATTGACACCTTCTTCAATACTGGTCTACTAAACATCAAGTTTCAAAGGTAGGGAGTGTTGAGCTTGCTTTGAAAATTTTTTAGTTGCTTGACAGAATTTTCTTGGCTTCAGAAACACTTTGCTGTTAGTAGTATTATCTTGTTGTTGTCAGAAATTCATTTAGTACAGGTAAATGTTATAATGTACATGGTAGTTTTATCAAGGGGTTGTTAGTAATTCTAGTGCAGGTAGCTGTAATACTATGGGCAGCTGTAAGGAAGAGAGTTGTATTGCCATTGTGTTGTCATTATTTTTATTAAGATAATGACATTGGAAGTAGGTTGTAAGTGACTCTTTTAAAAGTACTGGTGGCCTATGAAACAGTAATGCAGTATTTTAAATTTGATAAAATGGTAATTTTTGCTTCAGTGTTGTAATGGACATTTGTGCCCATGCAAGGCTATTGTGAATTGTGTCTTTGGCTTAGACATATAGCTTCAGCTAACTAGTAGATGTCTTGAGAAATCGATCAGCTGATAACAAGATTTTAAAGTAATTGAGCCATGCCATGAGAAAACCAACATTGTGGGTTTGCGACCAGCATGGATCCAGACCAGCCTGCGCATCTGCGCAGTCTGGTCAGGATCCATGCTGTTCGCTTTTAAAGCCTTTTGGTATTGGAGAAACTGTTAGCGAACAGCATGGATCCTGACCAGACTGCCCGGATGCGCAGGCTGGTCTGGATCCATTCTGGTCGCAAACCCACTATGTTGGTTTTCTCATGGCGCGGCTCATTTATTATGTTGTTGTAGATGGTACAGAAGCTTCACACATGCACAATGCATTGGATGAGAACTATCAGAGGGGATATGAATGGTGGCTTATGGTTGAGGCTAAAAAGGTTGGTCATATATATTAATCAGTGTGGGATCCTGCACTCACAAAAATATATAAGTATGAAATTATTTTTTTCCATGAAGCTTGGTACATAGGTGGATGGAAATATAGAGAATTTGCACATCCTTATATTTTGTTGCTGTGGCAAACAAATACGGTTGCTATGGCAACAAATAGTCGGAAAATACAACTAAAAAGTGGCAAAGTGGGATCCTGCTATAACCATAAAAAGTGCAAGATATTTTTTCATGAAACTTGCTATATTATAGATAGATGGAAATATGGAGAATATGCATACTCATTTCTTTGTTACTTGTCAAAAATGTGGTTGCAATAGCCAAATATAGTCCAAAAATACAAGATAATGACAAAAAATGGGTCAATTGGTCACTCCAAAAGTACATGGTATTTCAAGAAACTTGCTATATACATAGTTGGCTTTGTGAAACAAGTGCACATCCGTTTTTTTTTGTTGCTGTTGCAAAAATGTAGTTGTTTGCAGAAGATAGAATCCACCAAAAATATTGTCTGTTGTGTGTCCAAGGTAAATCTCAAACAACTACTTGTACCGGACATTTATTGCTATTCAATCTTGGTTCCTCAGACATGTTATATTTTTTAAAGTTTTCTGGGTTGCATTAACCATGCATGTCTGCTCTTATATATATCTCTTTGCTACATTACAGAGAAATCCTAATATCAAGATCTATGGTTTGCCATGGAGTTTTCCTGGTTGGTTGAATCCCATGGGCCAAAGGAATCCATACCAATTTCCAGTTCTTACTGCTACCTACATCATCAAGTGGATTAAGGGAGCCGCAAAATTTTATAATGTTACTGTGGATTACATTGGGGTTAGTATGTTTTACATAGTTACCATGTTTGAAAATACTTATCCCTGAGTGCTGGAAGATTTTGCTGTTAAAAAGAATTGCATTTTATTTCCCCACTAAGACATTTTGTAAGTTTACTGTTAAGCAAATTTCAAAAGATGCTTAAATGGTGTTCCTTGCCCCTCCATAATTTTATCAGCCAAAAGGCTACAAAGATGGTTTCCTTATTCAAAAGAAAGGGTTCACTGCAAAATATATGTCCTTCCATATGACAGGTTTAACTGAAACAATTTAGCTTTTATTTTTAAAACGGATATGTGGGTAGTTTAACAGCTTTTATGTAAGTGCATACAGGTGAGTATGCAGTTCCACCCTCCAAGAACCACACAGCTGGGTAGTCTGAATTATGTTAATAACTTTCATTGCACAAAGATTGTTGATTTGAGGATGTTAAATTACTCAGAAACTGTCCTAGTTAGAAAAAAAATGTATGTAGGCATGGATTATTAGAGCTGTTCTTATACTGTGTATGTGTATTGCTAATAAATAAAAGAACATGTGATCCAGGGCTTCGGACATTTGCCGGTTTGTCAGTTTTTGGCCTATTTTTGACTTTTCAGACCAATTTGTGAAGTGAAAGAACAAAAAAAATTGGTCATGTAAAAATGGAGAAAAACGAAAATGTGATTTTGTTTCGGACCAATTAGTTTTCAAAATTTCCGGAGCCCTGAAGTGAACAGTGATCTGAGTATAAGCTGATTGGATGTTAATTTTCAGATATGGAATGAGAATCATTATGATGCCGTCTACATCAAGGTAGGATGTTTCTTGTAGTTTATAGTCGAGCTATTGTCTATCTCTCTATATTTCACTGTTTCAGATCTGGAATGAAAAAGATTATGATAAGGTGTATGTAAAGGTGAGCATGTCTTACTCTAGAGCAGGATGTATTCTCGGTGCTATAAACTCATTAAATTTGTAAACAGAAGAATTCTTAGTTCCAGCAACTATTTTGCGGGTTTGGCAAGAATTTCGTAGTTTTTTGCAAAAAATACTATCACCCTGCCTAAAGATAAATTTGTTAATTTCACATTTTGAGAATGAACTGGGTTAGGAATGGATTTTATTTTTTCTTTAGTATCTAATTTTCAATGCTCTAAGGCAATCACAAATCAACAAAAATTAGTGTGTCATGAAAACTAATGATTTTACAGTTTGAAATTTTGTATAAACTTCTATTTTTGGCCATTGGTCAATGTTTGATACTGTGAAATTATTAATATTCGTGGGGGACTAATTTTCATCGATTTCGTGGTTGAGTCAATCCATGAAATTTAATCCCAACGAACAAGTAAAATTCCCATTCATTTTATGTTCAAAAGTTGAAATCCACGAATTCATATCCCCACGAAATTTTCGTTTTGACCAAAACCATGAAATTTCACGCCCATGAAATTAAATGATTTTACAGTACACTTATAAAGGTGTTGGTGAAACTTTAAAATCAGATCTCATTACCTTAATTGTGTTATTTATGCTTGAAAATATCTGTGAAATTACATCAGTGGGCAAAAGAATTTATCCTGTTCTAAAAGTACATGGTATACACATGTTTCCAATATATATAATAGTGAATAGTCATGTAGTCATTATTCTGTGATAGGAGGTTTTTATCTTATAGTCCTTACATGTATAATATAGACTGTATTTTTGGGCAACGGTTAACCCGTATCATGCTGGACAGGATTGATTCTGCCTTTGCGACCAGTGTAGATCATGACCTGCCTGCACATCCATGCAGTCTGATCATGATCTGCACTGTTCAACATTCAGTCAGTTTTCTTTTGGTAAGCAACCCTTTTAACAGTAAGTGGTACTGTCCAAATTGAAAGATGGACAAGTTCATTATAGAAATTTAGCAGAATAAGGGTTAAGTGTTAAATGATGGTTGTATAAACAATTGATAGGGTTCATAGATAGAATACAAGTTTAGTATTGTTTGTAAATATTCCTGGAGCTTTTAATATAACTTTTGTCCAAGCCTTTAGTTTTATAATATATCTGAAATTTAAGTCTTTTAAATTTTTATCAGAGATATAAATACATGTACCATATCTTCCTGTTCCCCAAGAAGCTATATTTCAGGGTATCAAAGTTTAACCCTTACCCTGCTGCATTTCTATAATGCTACATTTCTATAATGAACTTGTCCATCTTTCGATTTGGACAGTAGATCTACCATTAAGTATTAAAAGGGGTTACCAAAAAGATACAGGCTGAATGCTGAACAGTGTATATCATGATCAGACTGCACGGATGTGCAGGCTGATCATGATCTACACTGGTCGCAAAGGCAGAATCAGTCGTGTTCAGCATGATGAGGGTTAATGATTATTACATAGAAACTTGTCTGGAAGTCATTTTAATCTGATTAAACCTGTAGATTATATGTATAAACATACATTTGTATATTTCTTCCATGGTGGTGGTTGTAGGTATCATTTGCAAAATAGTCTGCTGTGAAACATTTTAAATATGCAGGAACTTTGTCACACAAATATTCTTAATTAGTTTTGTTTTATTTTATCTCCAAATGTTGATTTTGCAATGTTGTGGGACATGAAATCTGAAATGCATTTGGATATACCAGTACTTATACTATTAGGAACTTTTCATATTTTGCTCAAGATGTTTGAATGTGCAAAGGAAAAAAAACTTCAAATATTAGTTGAAGTTCTTGCAAATACCAGTAAGTGTTTTACAGTATTTCATCAATGTACAAATTTCTATTTTCATAGATCTAATTATGTTGTATTAATTGAATACTTTATATATTAGTAAGATATGTGAATTGTCCTCCAGCTGTTTTAACTTGCAGCTCATAAGGTCAGTGATTATAAACAAAGTTGTTTTTATCTGTGCATGATTTCAGGAATGACCCTCAGATTGTTAACTGAGATCATTGCATGTTTACAAGGTATATCCTGACAGAATTGTATTAAATATGCTTGAAATTTCTAGTATTAAGCTGTGTATTTAGATTTCCTTTCATCGGTAATTGGCTTATACTAGAAAGGTTGAGACTTAGTGTCATATGTACATTTATGTACCGGTATTTGAATGCCTTGTAATGCATTTAGCAAAATTATCTTCTATGACTTTTCTTTTTAATTGTTTGGATATATCATTGAAGGAATTAAATTAAAGAGATATGACCACTGTGAAAGCTTAATAACAATGTAGTATACATGTTTGTCTGAATGTTTTTGGAGTAGTTGTGTGCTTTTGTCTTGGATCTAAGGCACTTATTATGACATGTGTGAAAATAAAATTTACAAATATGCACATAAGTAAGTCCCAACCAGTCTATTGTTAACTGCTTTCAGACTTTAAGAAAAGAATTAGATAAGGCAGGACTCGGTCATGTGAAGATTGTTGCTCCAGATGCTCCCCATATCCAGGACTGGAAGATCTCTGAAGATATCCTTAAAGACCCGGAACTGGCAGCTGCTGTAGAATATATAGGGTATGTTCATGTTAGATGTGTTCATTATCGCAGACTTTAAGGAAAGAGTTGGATGATGCAGGACTACAGCATGTAGTTATTGTAGCCCCTGATGGTAGTTGGAAAATAGCTGTAGATATACTGAAGGACCCAGAACTAGCAGCAGCTGTTGAAATCATAGGGTATGTAGAAAGCGCAGATAACAGTTGTACCTTATGGCTGGCTACTTGACATATATTGATTTTTTTGCTGAAGAAAGGATAGGATGATTACCTGTGGTCATTAGGTGACTGGGTTTGTTGTAGGTGACAGTAGGTCAAAGGTCAAGTTCTCAGTGACATTGTTACTGAAAATGGTTTCTGATCAAGAACTATAGACCATTTTGACTTTCAACTTTCAACTTTCAAATTTCATCGAACAATTGCCTATTTTCAGTAAATGACCCTTATTGTTTTTATAGTAAGTATGTCAAAGGTCAAGGTCACAGTGATCTTGAGACTGAAAACGTCTGTTCAGTAACTGCTTATGGCCTCCAGACATTTTATGATGATTGCCTGTAGTAAACAGATGATCCTTATAATTTTGATAGTCAGTAGTCCAAAGGTCATCGTCTGAATAGTGCTTTTTGACTGATCTTCAACAGTTACTGGAGAAAGTTTGGACCTAAGGCCTGCAAACTTGGTAGAATGATGGTCTGTGGTCAGCAATTGTCCCCTGTTGGTTTTGGATATAACTATGATTAAGGTCAAAGGCATAGTGACCTTGAGACTGAAACTGAATTATAGACCCACTTGGTTCTGTCAGGCCATTTATGGGTGACACATGTTTTATTCATTTTGCAACATTATTAGATCTTAGAGACTGAACAGTCAAATGGTGCACTAATAACATTCAGTTTAAGAGTCTGCCACTGTATTACACATGGATGTACTGAATTAGTCTTTGGAAACTGTTCACAATTTCTTATTCATTTGCATGTAACTGTTACTTGGTGAATGACCACCATTATATTGATGTATTTACAGATGATGCATTTCTTTATTTTTCAGGTCCCATTACCCAGGAACAATTACCACAAAGGAAGCAATACAGACGGGAAAACCCCTGTGGGCTTCAGAAGATTACAGTACCTTTAATGATCTTGTTGGTGGAGGTTGCTGGGCTAGGGTAAGGGTTTTGTAATGATTTATGTGCTGTGTCATTAAAGGTTGAATGAAATTCTATTGTAGTGTTGTAAAACATGATTACTGATGCTAAACTTAATTTTTTACATTACTATTTTTCAATATTTGTGGAACTTTATTAAGATTGAGTGTCATTATCTTAATTTGACCATTTGGAATTTAAATATTGTTAATTTTGTTGTTACTTGAAGTAAACCATAGGGGTACATTGTCCGAGATTCTAAGATACACTACATAATCACTGTGGAATGGACTGCATAAATGTTTCATGTTAGTTGCTATGATGCTGCCAGGTTCCATTTTCAGGTATGTGTCTTGTTTTATCATGTAGGGGTTACTCATGCCATATATGACAAAAGCAACTTCTTTAAACCCAGTTTAGTAGGTTTTTCTCATTTTCAATATAAGCAAGATTCAAATCAATAAAAGAATTAAACTTGAACTTAAATTTACAGTTTAATGTGCATGCTTTGGTGTCTTTTCCAGATTCTTAATCAGAACTTTGTGAATGGAAACATCACTGGGTAAGTGGAGCTATCTGAGTTATGTGGATTATGTTGTCTTTTAAGCTAGAATCACACTGCCCCAGATGGGCTTGCGGATGAGTTCCAGATTCCTATGACGGGATTGCTCCGGATGTGTAAGAAAAATAGGGTTTTTCAAATTTATTACGTTATAAATCTCTAATGCAATGGTAACAGAACATTAATTAACCTTAGTAGAACCGGAATAAAACTGTAATAGCTTGTGTTTTTTCACCACAGTGACTGTCTCCCAGACTGTTACGATGTTTTAAGATCTTTTACGATCTTTTCGGAGTTGTTATGTATTTATTACGGATTCCTTACAGATATATTATTTGTGGCAAAATTTTGATCATTTTATAAACTTCGCACAGTAGCCCCCGATATTTGAACGGATACACCGGATGATTTACGAATGAGTTAGGAGTTCTACGGATATGTTATGGATTCTATGTGGAACTCATCCGCAAGCCCATCCGCGGCAGTGTGATTCAAGCTTTATGTAAATGGTTAATAATTAATCAGTAAATAATTGTGAATGTGTTGCCTCGGTATGTTCATGGTTCAGTGTTACAAATCAGACTTTTGAGAGCATTGACATTTTAAATTCTTCGACTGATCACCAAGCTCTATGTTATTATCTTTGAACAATTTTTATAGGGAAGTGAATTGATTAAACCACTAAGAGATAAAAAAATACCTTTCCCGAGTCAAAAGTGAAAATAATAAAACCACACCTTAGATCATGTTCTAATGAACCCTAATATTTTAAGTTTAATCATATTACAATGTATATCCTAAACTGATTTTATCATTTGATTAAATCATCAATTTCAATTCATATGCATCAGAAATATATCAGGAATACATAGTCCAGGTGATGTAATGATACACATTTGATGGACAGAGCTTTCTGACAAATAGTGCTTTCATTCAATAAAAAATTCTCTTGTTTGGGTACATGTACATCCCCCAAATAATTTGTAAACTTCTTTATGTTGTAAACCTTACAGCGTGCCGCCATTTGAACTTCTCATAACTATTTATCAGTGAGCTTTCCTATATGCACTGACAGAATTTTCATTCATGAATTGCCTGAATGATGCAAGATCAATTTATAGAAGAGATTATTTGAGCCATGCCATGAGAAAATCAACATAGTGGCTTTGCAACCAGCATGGATCCAGACCAGCCTGCGCATCTGCGCAGTCTGGTCAGGATCCATGCTGTTCGCTAACGGTTTCTCTAATTGAAATAGGCTTTGAAAGCGAACAGCATGGATCCTGACCAGACTGCGCGGATGCGCAGGCTGGTCTGGATCCATGCTGGTCGCAAAGCCACTATGTTGGTTTTTTCATGGCACGGCTCATTTATAGAAGAGATTATTTACTGTGACGTACAGTGATTTTATTGCATGATATTATTACACTTACAGCATTCTTTGTTGAGTAGGAAAACAAATTGAGTCATGTTAGAAAATTACCATCATGGAACTTACACGTACCTGTTTAGTCCTGTAGCATATAACATACATGCTTTCCTTTAGGCATGTATCATGGAATTTGTATATACTTATTAAGACGTAGATTGTGGAATGGGCACATTTTTGTTAAGGTAGTTCTGCATGTTTGATAAACGGGAAGTGATGGCGTAATGTTGCTGATGCGGATACTGTAGAATAAAGTCTGAACTTGGTATATGGAAATGAAAATCATTTTATGAATTAATGGGTACCTGTGAGTAAATTTATTGAATTGGCTATGTTTAAAACGTTTGATATGTTAAATATACCAAATAATGTCTTAAAATCAGCGTTTTATGTGCAAAGTTGCGAACCTCTTTAATCAAAGGCAAACTTCTCAAAAACAAGCACACAGACGTATACATTTTATTACACTATACTATAGACCATATGTTTATTTATGACTGTGAAAAGTATAATCTGGGTTTCATCAAATTCTACATTGTAGAAAAAAAAAATGATCTGAAAGTGCAGAACTACCTTAAGGCCTATATAATGGAACATGCTTAGTTTTGTGTAAGCCTATATTATGGAACTGGCATATTTATAATCAGGACTGAATCATAAAACTTGTGTATTTTTAGCTCGACTTTTCGAAGAAAAAGTAGAGCTATTGTACTCGCCCCGGCATCGGCGTCGCCGTTGGTTAAAGTTTTTGATAAAGTCAAATATCTCTGTTACTATCAAAAGTATTGACTTGAAACTTAAAATAGCTATTTACTATCAAAGTCTACACCAGGAGAAACAATCCCCATAACTCTGATTTGAATTTTGACAGAATTATGCCCCTTTTTAACTTAAAATTTTTGGTTAAAGCTTTTGATAAAGTCAAATATCTCTGTTACTATCAAAGCTATTGACTTGAAACTTAAAATACTTATTAACCATCAAAGTCTACACCAGGAGAAATAATCCCCATAACTCTGTTTTGAATTTTGACAGAATTATGCCCCTTTTCAACTTAGAATTTTTTGTTAAAAGTTTTTGATAAAGTCAAATATCTCTGTTACTATTAAAGCTTTTGACTTGAAACTCAAAATATTATTTAATATCAAAGTCTACACCAGGAGACACAATTCCCATAACTCTGATTTGAATTTTGACAGCGTTATGCCCCTTTTTAACTTAGAATTCTTGGTTAAAGTTTTTGATAAAGTCAAATATCTCTGTTACTATTAAAGCTTTTGACATGAAACTCAAAATAGTTATTTACTATCAAAGTCTACACTAGGATACACAATTCCCATAACTCTGGTTTGAATTTTGACAGAGTTATGTCCCTTTTTAACTTGGAATTTTTATGCCCCTGAAGGGAAGCATATAGTTTTTGAACGGTCTGTCGGTCTGTCCGCAATTTTCGTGTCCAGTCCATATCTTTGTCATCCATGGATGGATTTTCAAATAACTTGGCATGAATGTGTACCACAGTAAGATGATGTGTCGCGCGCAAGACCCAGGTCCGTAGCTCAAAGGTCAAGGTCACACTTAGACATTAAAGGTCATATTTCATGATAGTGCATTGATGGGCGTGTCCGGTCCATATCTTTGTCATCCATGGATGAATTTTCAAATAACTTGGCATGAATGTATACCACAGTAAGACGACGTGTCGCGTGCAAGACCCAGATCCGTAGCTCAAAGGTCAAGGTCACACTTAGATGTTAAAGGTCATATTTCATGATAGTGCATTGATGGGCGTGTCCGGTCCATATCTTTGTCATCCATGGATGGATTTTCAAGTAACTACGCATAAATGTGTGGCACAGTAAGACGACGTGTCGCACGCAAGATCCAGGTCCGTAGCTCAAAGGTCAAGGTCACACTTGGACTTTAAAGGTCATATTTCATGATAGTGCATTGATGGGCGTGTCCGGTCCATATCTTTGTCATTCATGCATGGATTTTAAAATAACTACGCATGAATGTGTGGCACAGTAAGACGACGTGTCGCGCGCGAGACCCAGGTCCGTTGGTCAAAGGTCAAGGAGGCCCTTTAATGTCTATTCATTCAAAGTGCCATCGGGGGCATGTGTCATCCTATGGAGACAGCTCTTGTTTTTACTGGCAAAGCTCTAATTCAGAGTCAAGTACTGAGAAAAGTTGAGCGCGCTGTCTTTCAGACAGCTCTTGTTACTTAGGCATGTATCTTGGAACAAGCATATTTGTATTAAGGACTATATCTTGGAACTTGCATATTTATATTCAGAACAATATCATGGAACCTGATTGCTGCCTATTATGATACACTACCATTTACAAGAGATGGACTGATGACAGCAGAGAGTCCATGGTCAGGACATTATGTGGTAGAAAGTCCTATATGGCTGGGAGGTAAAATATTTCTAAACTTGTTTGTTTGTAGAGGAGCCTTTGTAACCAAGAAGTTAAGTTAGTTGACTTTAAATCACTTGTTCCTCTTACAGGTTTAAATGATACAATTAAGTGACAGAATTGTAAAACAATTGAATTGTCATGAACTTTACAGATTGATGTGTTTATTAAATGTTTACATTTCAACAGCTCATACGACACAGTTCACACAGATTGGCTGGAAGTACTATCGTCATGGTTATGGCAGTGGCCATTTTGTTTTTGGAGGAAGTTATGTTTCTCTTGCAAGTCCTGATGGGAAAGATCTCACTATTATTATAGAAACAATGGTAAATTTATGTTAAGTAAAATTATATATCCTGATCTTATTAAGCAACTGTATGTTATTATGAGAATTCTACACAATCATTGAACAAACATTCTTCATTGAACATTCTGTCAGTTTATACAATTGAAGTTTGTAGACATGCTTTAATAATCTCAGTAAATGCTTTCCTTAAAGCTTTTCATAGAGAAAATAGTATAGCTGTTGAAAATCACATGTATTGTTATAGAAAATCATGGCCACCATCTGATTGCATGTCAGGGTGTGAAAAACATGCTCAGTTGAAAATGAGCTAAAGTAGTTTTAAAAGTGCAGAGTGATTGAGAAAACCGAGATTTATATTAAATGTTTAAGAGAAAAGGTGAGGTCTGTACCATAATGTGCATGGTTAGACAAGAGGTGTGGTTCATTTGGGCTAAAGGTGTGGTTCATTTGGGCTAGAGGTGTGGTTCATTTGAACAAGAGGTGTGTTTCAATTGAACAAGAGGTTAGGTTCATTTGGACAAGAGGTGTGGTTCAATTGAACAAGAGGTGTGGTTCATTTGGACAAGAGGTGTGGTTCATTTGGACAAGAGGTGTGGTTCATTTGGACAAGACGTTAGGTTCATTTGGACAAGAGGTGTGGTTCATTTGGACAAGACGTTAGGTTCATTTGGACAAGAGGTGTGGTTCATTTGGACAAGAGGTGTGGTTCATTTAGACCACAGGTATGATTTGTCTGGA
The DNA here is from genome assembly GCF_021730395.1 of Mercenaria mercenaria. NCBI lineage: Eukaryota > Metazoa > Mollusca > Bivalvia > Venerida > Veneridae > Mercenaria > Mercenaria mercenaria. The sequence continues at coordinate 27,577,719 of NC_069369.1, forward strand.
TCTCGGGTATGGTTTTAGTGTTCTAGCGGTTCATCTTGGTGTAATCTGTTTGTAGAAGAAGTATTATAATTATAGAGAAGTTCAGTGTGACCAGGTGGAAAGTTTGAGCAAAAGTAAATATTCAGGATATAAGGGTTTGAGCAAGCAAACTTGGCAGTAGATATTATGTGAATATCCCTTTGCCTTTTTTCTCACCTATCACTTTGTGACAAGGTGAGCTTTTGTGATCACTCAGCATCCGTCGTCCGTGCGTCCGTGCATAAACTTTTGCTTGTGACCACTCTAGAGGTCACATTTTTCATGGGATCTTTATGAAAGTTGGTCAGAATGTTCATCTTGATGATATCTAGGTCAAGTTCGAAACTGGGTCACGTGCAGTCAAAAACTAGGTCAGTAGGTCTAAAAATAGGAAAACCTTGTGACCTCCCTAGAGGCCATATTTTTCATGAGATCTTCATGAAAATTGGTCAGAATGTTCACCTTAATGATATCTAGGTCAAGTTCAAAACCGGATCACGTGGGGTCAAAAACTAGATCAGTAGGTCTAAAAATAGAGAAACTTTGTGACCTCTCTAGAGGCCATATTTCTCAATGGATCTTCATGAAAATTGGTGAGAGTGTTCAGCTTGATGATATCTAGGTCAAGTTCATAACTGGGTCACGTGCGGTCAAAAACTAGGTCAGTAGGTTGAAAAATAGAAAAACCTTGTGACCTCTCTAGAGGTCATATTTTTCATGAGATCTTCATGAAAATTGGTGAGAATGTTCACCTTGATGATATCTAGGTCAAGTTCAAAGTGGGTCACGTGCCTTTATAAACTAGGTCAGTAGGTCTAGAAATAGAAAAACCTTGTGACCTCTCTAGAGGCCATATTTCTCAATGGATCTTAATGAAAATTGGTGACAGTGTTCAGCTTGATGATATCTAGGTCAAGTTCGAAACTGGTTCATGTGCGGTCAAAAACTAGGTCAGTAGGTCAAAAAATAGAAAAACATTGTGACCTCTCTAGAGGCCATATTTTTCATGAGATCTTCATGAAATTTGGTGAGAATGTTCACCTTGATGATATCTAGGTCAAGTTCAAAAGTGGTTCACATGCCTTCAAAAACTAGGTCATTAGGTCAAATAATAGAAAAACCTTGTGACCTCTCTAGAGGTCATACTTTTCAATGGATCTTCATGAAAATTGGTCAGAATGTTCACCTTAATGATATCTAGGTCAAGTTCAAAACTGGATTACGTGGGGTCAAAAACTAGGTCAGTAGGTCTAAAAATAGAAAAACTTTGTGACCTCTCTAGAGGCCATATTTCTCATTGGATCTTCATGAAAATTGGTGAGAGTGTTCAGCTTGATGATATCTAGGTCAAGTTCATAACTGGGCCACGTGCGGTCAAAAACTAGGTCAGTAGGTTGAAAAATAGAAAAACCTTGTGACCTCTCTAGAGGTCATATTTTTCATGAGATCTTCATGAAAATTGGTGAGAATGTTCACCTTGATGATATCTAGGTCAAGTTCAAAAGTGGGTCACGTGCCTTTATAAACTAGGTCAGTAGGTCTAGAAATAGAAAAACCTTGTGACCTCTCTAGAGGCCATATTTCTCAATGGATCTTAATGAAAATTGGTGACAGTGTTCAGCTTGATGATATCTAGGTCAAGTTCGAAACTGGGTCATGTGCGGTCAAAAACTAGGTCAGTAGGTCAAAAAATAGAAAAACATTGTGACCTCTCTAGAGGCCATATTTTTCATGAGATCTTCATGAAATTTGGTGAGAATGTTCACCTTGATGTTATCTAGGTCAAGTTAAAAAGTGGTTCACATGCCTTCAAAAACTAGGTCATTAGGTCAAATAATAGAAAAACCTTGTGACCTCTCTAGAGGTCATACTTTTCAATGGATCTTCATGAAAATTGGTCAGAATTTTTTATTTTGATGATATCCAGGTCACATGTGCTCAAAAACTAGGTCACTATGTCAAATAATAGAAATAATGACGACATACTCAGTTCAGCACTGGGTCATGTGGTGATAGGTGAGCGATTCAGGACCATCATGGTCCTCTTGTTATGTTTTAGAGTCATGACCATTCAAAGTGTATCAGGCCACCATTACCAAAATATAATGTAAAGAAACAGACAGTGAAATTCCAGCTAAAAGGACAGTTTGTAAGTATGACATTTGTTTGAACCTGAAAAAGATATTCATAGTAGAAAGGAAATATTTCCTATTCAAATCCCTTAAACCATGCAACTCTTTTAGCATTTTTAGCTCATCTGATTTTTTGAAAAAAAATGATGAGTTATTGTCATCACTTGATCGGCGTCGGCATTGCCTGGTTAAGTTTTATGTTTAGGTCAGCTTTTCTCCTAAACTATAAAAGCTATTGTTTTGAAACTTGCAACAGTTGTTCACCATCAATAGCTGACCCTTTACAGCAAGAAACATAACTGCATCCTGCTTTTTGCAAGAATTATGGCCCCTTTTGGACTTTGAAAATATCAGATTTCTTGGTTAAGTTTTATGTTTAGGTCAGCTTTTCTCCCAAACTATCAAAGCTATTGCTTTGAAACTTGCAACAGTTGTTCACCATCATAAGCTGACCCTGTACATTCAGAAACATAACTCTGTTTTGCTTTTTGCAAGAATTATTGCCCCTTTTGGACTTAAAAAATCAGATTTCTTGGTTAAGTTTTATGTTTAGGTCATCTTTTCTCATAAACTATCAAATCTATTGCTTTAAAACTTGCAACACTTGTTCACCATCATAAGCTGACCCTGTGCATCAAGAAACATAACTCTGTCCTGCTTTTTGCAAGAATTATGGCCCCTTTTGGACTTAGAAATATCAGATTTATTGGTTAAGTTTTATGTTTATGTCAACTTTTCTCCTAAACTATCAGAGCTATTGCTTTGAAACTTGCAACTGTTGTTCACCATCATAAGTTGACCCTGTACATCAAGAAACATAACTCTGTCCTGCTTTTTGCAAGAATTATTGCCCCTTTTAGACTTAGTAAATCAGATTTCTTGGTTAAGTTTTATGTTTAGGTCATCTTTTCTCCTAAACTATCAAAGCTATTGCTTTAAAACTTGCAATACTTGTTCACCATCATAAGCTGACCCAGTACAGCAAGAAACATAACTCTGTCCTGCTTTTTGCAAGAATTATGGCCCCTTTTGGACTTAGAAAATATCAGATTTATTGGTTAAGTTTTATGTTTAGGTAAACTTTTCTCCTAAACTATCAAAACTCTTGCTTTGAAACTTGCAACACTTGTTCACCATCATGAGATGACTCTGTACATCAAGAAACATAACTCCATCCTGCTGTTTGCAAGAATTATGGCCCTTTTTGGACTTAGAAAATCATGGGTAAGACAATTTTTCTATTATACAAAAAAAATCAGATGAGTGTCAGCACCCGCAAGGCGGTGCTCTTGTTTTGTTGTATTTTTTGTCCTTTTTATGAAGGTTGTCACTTACTAGCAGAGATATTATTGTTTTAGGGGTGAAAAAAGTCTAAGTCTGTAAAAATAAAGGAGCAGATAGACCTTGTTAGCTTTCTTTCCTCAGAGTATTTTGTAACATACAGAAACAGAAAAACTTCCTGAAAGCCATGATATGTCTATGTACCTATTTTAAAACTGTATTAGAAGCCATGCAAACAGCCAGTGAGTCACACTTAACCTAATGTGCATGCTTGTGTTTGCAGGCTAATACAAAAGTGTTACAGATGTGGAAAAGTAAACTGAGGTTTGATAACACTTCATCTACTTTCTTCAAGAAACAAAAACCACTACAGGTAAGTTCTGATGCTAAAAATTAACTCAGCTTCATTACAAATTTAGAAAGAACATTGTATGTTGTTGCATATTATCAGATAAGAAAGACACTAAATTGTTCCTGAAAATTGTAGGGAACAAGTTCATCCTGCTTAACAATATGTAATGATTTAAATAGCAAGGTTTGACAAAGTGCGTTTCCAGACAAAATCATTGCAGAGTGACCAAAACACATAATGAACTATTCAAGACAATCCGAGCCATTGCTGATTTTGTTACTTCCACTTTTGTCCCAAGAGGCTGCCTAGGTCTGAGTGGTCAAGGTTGCTGACATCAGATCTTTTGCCCATCACAAACATGGGTTTGAAACCTTGTCTGGAGGGTAGAATTCTTTCATGTGAGGACACCATCCAACTGGCTTATGGAAGGTCAGTGATTCTAACCATGGGCACACTTGTGATGAAAGAATGAGGTACCTGGGTTTTTCCTTCACAATCAAAAGCTGGACAGCCGCCTGCCACCCTTTGTCTTATATTTGTATATGTGTGATGTTAAACTTAACAAACAGAAAAGTCCACTGTCCCAATATGAGAATATGCTGATCATATCCCTAGATACCAAGTACATGTATATAGGGGCTATATTAGATTCATGCATGTTCATGTGTTGGTCCATTCATCTGTCCATCATGCTCAATATCGTCTTATATCCTCTTAACAGCTTGGAAATGTTTCATAAAACTAGCATCATTTGTTAACCGCATCAGAATGACATGCAGAACGTACAACCAAGGTCACTAGGTCCAAGGTCAAGGTCATACTTCAAGGCCCAATGTTTGTGTTCACTGCATATCTTCTTAACCACTTTGAAAATTTTCATATAACAGGCATCAAGTATTTACCTTATCAAGATGATGTTCAAAGTGCACAACCAAAGTCACAAGGTCCATTGCCAAGGTCACAGAGGTTTAAAATCACATGGCTCAAATTTGTGTCCGCTGCATGTCCTCAAAATGACTGAAATGAATTTTAATGAATTTCATAAAACAGTTCTTAACCTCATCAAGCAGACATGCAGAGTGTGCAGTCCAGGTCATTAAGTTCAAAGTAAAGGTCAAACATGATCACAGCATTTTACTTACCCTGGATCAAAGCGGTGTTAATCATCTTTATGGATAGCTCTAGTTTTGTTTAAAATCAAGGGATGCATGACTTTATTCACTGCAAATATACATGGGTTCTACATCAAATGAATTCGAAAAAGTTTGTATGGCACATACTAAAGAAACTTGTTGAACAAATTAGGTAGACAATTTTTGTTTCAGATTATAAATGGAACATTTACACTTGACCTAGATGTAGATGTGGTGATCACCTTGACAACGTTAAACACTGGCAACAAGGGAAGTCACAAGACTCCTCCTCCAGTCAAAGACTTTCCACTGCCTTACATGGAGGGTTTTGAAAGTAAGACAGTGAAGCTATTTGTTCATTGAGTCCTTCTAATGTAATTCAGAGTTTAGTATGTCTGGTGTATTGTTTATTTCAGGGAAAAGTATGAAGCATAAACATTATTGTTTAGATTTTTTGTCAAATTGTAGCAGTAAAGTCATTTGTGATAAGAAAATAATTCTGTGGAACTCTATTTTATAGCAAGGTGATTATGATTTTGTTAAAGGCCACTGATTTGCCTTTTTAGCTCACCTGTCACAGAGTGACAAGGTAAGCTTTTGTGATGGCGAGGCGTTTGTCGTCCGTGCATCTGTCCATAAACTTTTGCTTGTGACCACTCTAGAGGTCACATTTTCATGAGATCTTTATGAAAGTTGGTCAGAATGTTCATCTTGATGATATCTAGGTCATGTTCGATACTGGGTCATGTGTGGTCCAAAACTAGGTCAGTAGGTCTAAAAATAGAAAATCCTTGTGACCTCCCTAGAGGCCATATTTTTCAATGGATCTTCATGAAAATTGGTCAGAATGTTCACTTTGAGGGTATCAAGTTTGAAACTGGGTCACATGCCATCAAAAACTATGTCAATTAATAGAAAAACCTTGTGACCTCTCTAGAGGCGATATTTTTCATGGGATCTGTATGAAAGTTGGTCTGAATATTCATCTTGATGATATCTAGGTCAAGTTCGAAACTGGGTTAACAGCAGTAAAAAGCTAGGTCAGTAGGTCTACGTTGTCCGTGTGTCCATGCATAAACTTTTGCTTATGACCACTCTAGTTTAAGATCCAGCCTTGAAATTTGGATGACATGTACAGTTTTGCACACCAGTCTTTAAACTGTCTTTCAGTGACCATAAATGTTACCTACTGATCTACTTTCTAATATTTTAGCATCAGTTTGCCATTTGAAACATTGATACGCAGGTGAGCGATTCAGGGTCATCATGACCCGCTTTTTATAAAATACCATTTATTGAAATACACATTTGTTTAATCAGAAATCACAGATGTTGGTAAGGGTGGAAAGACTTGTGAAGATGTAAGTGAGAAAATAGAATGCTTGAACATATTTAAACAAAAGATGAATATACTTTGCATGATTTGTTTGCACACCAAAGAGGTTGAATGATTCAAATCAGTATTAAAGCTTCCTTGTAACTGAGCAAAAATATTAAACCAGTATAAACTAAACTAAGGTTGACCATTATAACAAGTCTGTATTCATTCTTTTACAGAATATAATGAACATGAAGAACCGTTTAACTTTGCTCAGCAAACTGGGTCTTTCGAGGTGAAGGACCTTGGTGGAGGTCAAGGCAAGGTCATGAGACAAATGGTGACCCAGATTCCTGTATACTGGTGTGCTGCTGAGAAGTTGAATTTTGCAACGAATTACATAGGCTCACAAAAATGGTAAGCTTGATTCAGTACTTAGCTCATCTTGACACAAAGTGCTTCTGTTTGTGCTTCTGGTGAGTTATTGTAATCACTCACCATATTGAGAAATTTTGTTTATATCTGGCATGAATGTTTAACTCAATGAGACGGAGTGTCATGTGCAAACCCCAGGGTAGGTTCCTATCTCAAAATTCAAGGTCACAGTGTGGGCTCGACATGTTGCCTGTGGGCATCTAGTTTAACACAGTTGTAACTTACTATATATGATTCAGTGTGTCATACATATATCCAATGTCAAGCAGTAAAGGTCAGGTGAGGAACATTGGACCACTGTCGCTGTCTTATAATTACTGTATGTCTTTCTGTTGGTTAAAAGCCAAACATTTGTCTAAAGCTTGTTCTGAATGTGTGAAATTAGAAAAAATCAGTTATTTGTTTTTGACAAAAAGTAAGAAATGTATGGCAAGTCCAAAATAATTCATATTTGTGTTGAAAGGAACATAGGGTCTGAAGTGGCTGAGTGGTTAAACTTGATGACTTTGAATCACTTGCCTTCCACCTCCATGGGTTCAGGTCCTGCTCTGTTCTTAACTTGAGGAAGCCATCCAGCTGGCTTGCAGAAGGTCAATAGTTCCATCAGGTGTGCGTCTGTACCAGAAATAATGCCCTCAGGAGTACCTTGGTATTCCTTGAAAGGTCCTAAACAGTAAATATCTGGAAAATACTAAGCCATTAATAGCTGGAAAGTATTATATGAATAATAGCTGGAAAGTGCTAAACCGTTAATTGGTTTAAAGTACTAAACCATTAATAGTTGGAAATAATTACATCATTAATAGCAGGAAGGTAATAAACCATTAATACAAATGTAGTTGGAAAATACTAAACCATTAATTGACAGAAAGTACTAAACTGTTAAAAACTTGAAAGTATAAAACCATTTATTGATGGAAAGTACTGCATCATTAATACTAGGGTGTCCAAAACCATTAATAGCTGGAAAGAAACCACATGATTCAAAATTTATAAGCAGATCCAGCAAAATGTTTTAGAGTGGACATGCTTCAAGAGTGATTTTGGAAGACTGTTATGGTTTAGTATTTGGTTCATTGTGTTGTATTAAATCGGCATTTATATGACTAACAATTTGAAAATTATTCTACATAATTTTTTGTGTTTGATAGGTCAGATATCTATGTCCAAGTAGATGCTAAACTCGGAGAAGCAAACTCATCAGATGGATACTTTGTTGGTGCACGTATTTTTGAAGGAGGTTGTAACATATTGGATTCAACTGGAATTTTCTTCTTTGTCTTCCCTGCTACTCAAAGATTTTTGGTCACTGGTAACATAGGTAAGAATTTCTGTAAAGTGACAAATGATTTCAAAAACTGCTGAAGGGTGTAGTTCTTGGTTGATTTCTAGCTAATATCACATTTTCTTATAATTCTGGGAAAATTATTTTGTTGAACAGCTGAGATTTCAATTACATTAATGGAAAAATTTATATCTTGCGTTAAGATAAACCCTTTATGTAATTGGACTGCTGGGTGTTTTTTGTTTTTAAAAATTTTGTAACATGTAAATCTTTGGTATTGCAGAAAAATGTCCCTATTAAGATAACTTGAGATTTCAACATCATGAGATGGACATAGCATAAGTTAATTTTAAAAATGATATTACCTGTGTTGATATATTGACATAACAACATTTTTTAATAAATTAATAAGGCCTCACATGCAATAGTAGAAAATTTGCTGTCTAAACAGTCTTGGAATATTTTTAAGATGAGGCTCATCAGTATAGATCAAAAGGGATAGTGCAGATCTAGGATCAGAGTTCGGTCCCAGGCGAGACGTATGTTCTCCATGACAATTTGGTGAAAGATATTTTGTCTGAAGTCATTTCAGCCTATACCTCTGGTTGGCAGTTACTTGTGTAGAACAAGTTTGTAATGGTACAGAATCCAGTAGGACAAAATCCAGGAACACTGGTAAGGTTAACTGCTTGGCAATACATAACTGAAATACTGTTGAGGAAAACAGTGCTAAACCGAAAAACAAAAATAAAAAAGCAAATCTAACATACGGTGTGGAATAGTTTTAAATTCTTATTTTCTCATAAGTTCACCTCATATTTCAGGTCAGTCTGTTATTCATAAGCTTGGACCGACAGGAAAGCTAAATGTCAAGGGTTGGAACACACTGAGGCTTCTTGTCCAGGTATGATCCATTGTAACAAAGAAATAGTAAATAGAACAGTTCAGATATGCTCCCTCATCTCACAAAATATCTCGGTCAGATGTTTTACTGATTTAGAAAAAGTTTTCTGTACTTCACAGAGATGCTTTGCAAAAAATGATATGTTCACAAGTTTAAACCACTTTAAAGGCTACTTTTCAGAATACAGTTTGAGAATATTTCACGATTTATCCAATGAAGTGTTAGTATGTTGCTTAAGCTATATGTGGTAATTTAATGATGCATTTGGGTAAAAGATGTTATGTTCTACAGTACTAAAGTTTCCATTACACTTTTCAGGGTAGTAAAGCAGTCGGATTGTTAAATGGCAAGATTTTGTTTAATGTCACAGTTGCTGACTACAAGACACATGGATTTGCCGGCCTTGGAACCTCATCGTGGGGAATTGCCGATTTTGATAATTTTGTCGTAGCAAGCCCTCATGATGGAGAGAAAATTATTGATAATGTGTTAAGAAATGCAGATGATTCTAATGTAAGCCCAGAGATTGACGTTCTAAATCTTTAAGGAATAAATAGGATATCATCTTCAGCTCTGTGAAATTTTCAAGTTTTCTTCTGAAATAGCTAAATTCATATGAAATTGTTATTAAAGGTAAAAAGCCCGGGAGATAAATACAATGTACTTGCTTTCTGTAGATATAGGAGTTAGGCATGTCTTCATATACTGAGACAATGGTGCAGGGAATATTTCAATAATGATGCAATGTGTATTGAAATGGCATAGGATAGAAATTACAGACTTTATACTCTGAAATGACTTGTTTTGGCAAAATACCTGAAGTTTTAAGAAGAAACTGTTTTTGTTAAAGCTTATATTACTGATAAGTATTTGTTTACTGAAATACTCATCTTTTCTATTTGTTGTTGTTTTGTAACTTTTACATTCCATAGTCAGTGACTTCACTCACTTTAAGATAATAATATTGTTAAATAGGATCTGATTTAAGACTTGTATTTTTGTGAATAATTGAAAAATCTTTTCCTAGATTTTATATTTTTATAATCACATAACAAAATGGTGATACTGTAGTTTTATAGCCTCGTTTTGAAATAAACGAGTATTTTGTGTTCAAAATTTTAAATTGTATACTCAAATTCCCATGAATTCAAGCCAAAACAACGAAATTGTGTGTCCATGAAATGAAATGTTTATACAGTATGTTCACATTAATATTACTACCATATTATGCATTAGGAGAATGAAATTATAATTTTGTCAAACATTAATTAGAGGTTTACTTGTAAACAAATTATACCTGGGTGATTTATCAATTTCCTGAGTCTGAAATTTAGATGCTGAATTGAAATTGATTGTATTCTAATGAAGTTTTGCTGACAACAGCTGCTTATCACTTGAGGTATTTCATGCTGAGTACTTCTATTGTTACGGCAATTTCAGTACAAGTTTTTATTGATAAATGCAGGCCCACATTGTTGCATGTTATTTATTGTGCAGAATATAACATGAAGCTTTATATTGTGGCCAATGTGTGAATTTACTTGCATTCCGTTTGACTTACAGTCCGATTAACCCTTGCCCAGCTAAATTTCTATAATGAACTTGTCCATCTTTCAATTTGGACAGTACTATTAACTGTTAAAAGGGGTGCATACCAAGAAGATTTTGACTGAATGGTGAACAGTGCAGATTATGATCAGACTGCATGGATGTGCAGGCTGATCATGATCTGCACTGGTTGCAAAGGCAGAGTCATGTCCAGTATTAACTTCACTGAAGCTATCTTTACTTAAAAATTCATTTTGAAACAGACTATACTTAAGATCTGAGAACATTCTAGCATAAAACTGCTGTTATTGTCATTTTCAGGGGGTGTTTTAACAGGAGAAAAAACGTGTGTTGAGAGATTCTTGCACTCACATGCTGTTATAACACCTTTAAATATATGCACGTTCCGTGGCAAAGCGTTAACATATTATGGCCCCAAAATGGATAATTCAAAAGGAAATGACATCAACGTGAAAAAAAAACAACTTAGACTTTTCCGCGCATTTCATGGAAATTTAATGACGTTTAGAGACAACATATTCATTTACCTGATTTTTACGCTAGAATAGCATTAGTACATGTTCTTTTTGTGTTGTAATACCTTCAGAATCCCTCAGGAATCATTGGTACCCTCGCCGTAAAGGGCTTGTGTACCAACCATTCCCTCGGGATTCTGCATTATCCCTACATTATATCTGTGATGATTTTTAATCTCTGTAGATCTAAGTATTATACATTTAGTATTTATGTTATGTATGATTATTTTGATGTTGGACTGAATATGGAATATAGCCTTTGTCTGTTTATCATGAGCATTGTTCTTGTTCATGTACTTTTATTTGTTCACCGAAAAATTTCATTGGCGTTACTTTTCTGTTTTCTTATTCAGTATTGTCAATTGAGAAAATTGATTAATTTTTGTTGAATCTCTACATTATTAGTTTTTAGTTCTTTATTTGAATTGCATTGTTAAACTAGATTAATGTTTAGGTCTTATTTTTGTTCCATGGAGATACCTGTAGGAAGTATCACATCACATTATAATTTATGTATACTTGTTTCTGTAGCCTCAAAAATGCAGTTTACTAGACCAGATTTAAAACATTATGTATATAACAACTTGAGTACAGTTGCATAACATGATTATGGACTATGAAGTGGTTAAAGTATGTTTAAAAAGTTGAAAAGTTACTGTTTTCCCGAGCCACTTCATTGGGTGTCTTTGATATTATTGTGAAATGTATGATATACTGATTACCAGAATGTATCTGATCTAATTTACTGCAGTATTACATCGCAATTGTGATATATTGATTTATAGTTCTCTTTTCATGACAAAGTTTCAGGGTGACCCTGTTTAACTTAGTTTACTGCAGGTTACTTATCCTTGCTACACAACAATGTTGTAGAATACTTACATGCAAGGATCAACTGACTTGAAAGTTCATTCTATCCAGAAACTCTTCTGTGTCTAAAATGATCTCTCTGGAAGAGAACACCTGGGATCTTTCTCCACCAAGCTGGAAACTTGTTGTAGGAGCTTTATTGTACTGGTGTAACAGAAACCAAACAAAATCAACCTGCACAGTTTTATCCAAAGATCTGGTATGATATAATTTTATAGAAAAGTCTCATTTTGTCTTTGAAAGAATTGAAATTTTTTCACAATATGAATTTTAAAAAAAATTGAAGTCTTTGGTAGGATTTACGTTTCAAAAGCAAGTCACCCCTTTGTAACATTTCATTGTAAATCATGATGACTTTTTTATCTCTTACATTTGCTGTTGAAGTTTTGTGCGATAGACCTTTGCTCTTTTACTTCTATATAATACAGTTACAATATATACAGTGAAACACCGCTCGCTCGAGCATCGATGACTCGAGCACCCGGGCTCGCTCGAGCAATTCATGCGGTCCCGGTCGATTTCTTTCTATTTTCTATGTGAAATTACCATGGCTGGGTCGAGCATCGATAACTCGATCGCTCGAGCATGACACCTGGTCCCTGTGTATTAATTTATTCTTTGTTGCTTCTGGCAAACTCGAGCAGAGGTGTCAAAATTTTTCACACCTTCGGCGGTCAGAATGTTAATAAAAAGAATTTCACACCCCGTGAGAATTGCGTGGTCTATTCCCCGACTATCTTAAATGTTTGTTTGTCGGTATATTTGATCTGATAATGAGATAAATTATTGATGAAAGGTTGAAGAAAAGTTTTATTGATCAAATATCGATCAATTACTGATTACTTAAAACATCTTTTCTGCGGGATGAGAAGATAGCTATGAGATCTTAATATTTTAATAAGCAGTTGTTTGCATGCAAATAAAGGAAATAATATAGCCTTTTCATAAAATTGAGACGATAATTTTGATATGCACTTGTTGATAAATAAAAACAAAAAGTGCTAGTTGTTTCTTCACATTTGCCATTTACAAATTACATATTGAAACATCTATCATAGATAACGTTTGTAATACGTTTTTTTTTAAAATGTCTCAAGTATGTTATTATTACGCATCACCGTTTAACCTGCAAATGGTCCCGATGGCAATTGGTAAAACAAGTTTCAATTTTCTTCGTTTGTTGGTCAATGTTTGGGTAGCTCGAAACCATGGATAACTCGAGCATTTTGCTCATCCCCTTGCGACCTCGAGCGAGCGGTGTTTTACTGTATAGTGTTTACCTAACCAGATATGAATTTAAAGTGCTTCTGTTTTTTCTGTTTGTTCTAATCTCTTTGATTTTGTATGAAAATCTGTTTACATTTCGATAAGAGGCAGTTGTAAAATGCCCCCAAAATACCCTGTCAAAAAACAGGGCATTTTATACTGTAAAAGAACATATTTTTGCTGGGTAAAAATTTCGCAAATTTGAAATTTTGTGTATGTTCACGAGGTTTAATATTCGCAACATTGTAAAAATGGTATCCTACTTAAATTTGAATTATACAAATGGTGAATATTTATGCAAGGATTGATCTTTGTTAATATGTTGGGCCTTTCAAATATAGCAAATTTAAACCCTTGCGAAAATTTCTGCTTTTACAATACTTTCCAAAGATTTGATATTGTTGCATTGCTGGTTTTAGTTCTATAGCCTGTACATAATGTCCAGAAATTGGATAAGACACAAAGGTTTTCTTCCTGAGTGATGTCCTGGCCCCATGTTCACAAAACATTTTTCGGTCTCAGCTGAGTTTGGTATCTGTTTTACTAAATTGCAGTGTTAAATTATCAAAACTGAATAGTCATTTGGAAATAGTTATTAACTTCAAATTTAGTTTAAACATGCTCATTAGATATAAATAACAAATAAAAGTTTCATTATCAAACTCAGCTGAGACTGAAAGTTTTGTGAACACGGGGCCAGGTTTTGGAAATGAGTCTCAGTTTGTAGAGAAGACATACTATGTGACATTCTTTTAATTATTACAATGTAATTGTTGTTTATATAGTAAATGAAATCCATTTATATTTTTTTTACAATCTTATCTTTATTTTTGTATGTAAATTACTATACTCTGAGGGAAATAAAAATGCTCATACTATAACATTGTGCATTTGGTCTTTTCTTGGATCTTATGGAGGTCCATATTGGTGAAATAAGATATTCGAGAAGCAGACCTTATAAAGTATTGGTAGATTTGGTAATATTTATAATGGGTTTTCTCTTAATATGTCTCCCACCACACAGTGGTGTGTGAGACAAATAGATTTACTCTTGTCTGTGTGTGTGTCATATTGTCACAAAGCTTGTCCGCACACTTTAAGTCGAACATTTCTCATCCGATCTTCACCAAACTTGAACAAAATGTGTTTGACCATAACACCTCAGCCAAGTTCGATAACTAGCCAAATCGGCCCAGGCACTTTTGAATTATGGCCCTTGAATTACTGATTGGATCCACTCATCTAAAGCATCTATGGGTCCACTCATCTAGTCCATCTAGAGAAACTAGATATTTTTCATAGGAACCATTCATCTGAACAATCCAGACAAACAAGGCAGTTGTGGGAGACATGCGCTTTTCTCAAAAGCATCTCTAGTTTGAAAATGATTTGTGAATTTAAAACTGGTGCTAATATTAATGAGCATTTTATCAAAGTAAATACTGTATATGGCCTTATATAGCTGCGATGCTGAATGTTAAGCAATTTCAGAATGGATAATAAACTAAATTCAATTTAGTGTTATATAACCTTTTCCGTTGACAATAAAATTTGTCTAAAGAGTGAAACAGCAAAGCATACAACCACGCTGAGATGTCCGTTAGACAGTGCGCTCAACTTTTAAAAAAATTGCCAACTTGCTTGTAAAACCTCAACAAAATTTTCTGTCGAGATAGGGAACTAAAAATGCTTCAAGGCCTTAAGGAGCCAAGAACCAAAAACTTTTTATTTAAATTTCAATAGTGACCTTGACCCACAAGCATAGATCATGTATGCAACACATTGTCTTATCATGGGGAACCTTTGTGATTGATAGGCATGGGTCAAGTGCAACACAAGCAACAACTTAAAACAAGTGAAGGAAGTATTGCCATGCAATACAAAGTCCCCTACTGGAAGGCACCTAATTTTCTCTACTGCAGTATAACATAATGAACTGATATCTGTCAATGATGCATAAACAATATTGTACTATATATTAATCCTAAAAAAAAACAAAAAAAAAACAACATCTATATAAGTCCACAAGAAACAATTAACCAGGTAGAGATAGGTCAAAATACACCTAAAAATTGCATGTAACGTGCATGTTGTACCACAGAAAAGTGGTCTCCATTTTTCTCTACTGCCACTAATAAAAAAGTTACAATAAAATCTATTTATAGTAAAACAAAAGGACGTAATTTTAAAAACAAAGGTGCCTCATGGTGGTGAACATTTGGTCCAAGTTACATCAAAATCCCTCCATGCATGAAGAAATGTTCCATACTATGTCATTCTTGAATTTGACCTTTGACCTCTAAATATGACCTTGAGCTTAGACCTAGGGACCTGATTCTTGCGCATGACAATCCGTCTTATGTTGGAGGACATTTGTGCCAAGTTACAACAAAATCCCTCCAAGCATGAAGAAGGAATGATCCATACTAAGTCATTCTTGAATTTGACCTTTGACCTATAAATATGACCTTGACCTTAGACCTAGGGACCTGGGTCTTGCGCATGACAATCCGTCTTATAATGGTGATCATTTGTGCCAAGTTACAACAAAATCCCTTCATGCATGAAAAAGAAATGCTCCGTAGCAAGTCATTCTTGAATTTGACCTTTGACCTCTAAATATGACCTTGACCTTAGACCTAGGGACCTGGTTCTTGCGCATGACAATCTGTCTTATGTTGGTGAACATTTGTGCCAAGCTACATCAAAATCCCTCCATGCATGAAGAAGAAATGCTCCAGACAAAGTCATTGTGTCTGACCTTTGGTCTCTAAGTGTGACCTTGACATTGACCTTTGACCTCTAAATATGACCTTGACCTTAGACCGAGGGACCTGGTTCTTGTGCATGACAATCTGTCTTATGTTGGTGAACATTTGTGCCAAATTACATCAAAATCCCTCCATGCATGAAGAAGAAATGCTGCAGACAAAGTCATTCTTGTGTCTGACCTTTGGTCTCTAAGTGTGACCTTGACATTAGACCTTGGGCCTGGGTTTTGCGCATGACATGTTGTCTCATCTATGGGAATATTTGTGCCAACTGATATCTAAATCCTGTTTTGCATGACAAAGTTATAGACCAGACAGGTAAAAAATCCTATTGACCTTTGATCTCAAAGTGTAACCTTGACCTTTAAGCTAGGGTACTGGGTTTGCGCATGACACGTCTCATCATGGGGAACATTTATGCCAAATAATATTGTAATTCCTTGATGGAGGACAGAGTTCTGGATCCGACAGGAAAAAAAAATTATTGACTTTTGATCTCCAATTGTGACCTTAACCTTTCAGCTAAGGGTCCGGGTTTTGCGCATAACATATTGTCTCATCATGGGGAACATTTGTGCCAAGAAAATTAAAATCCCTTCATGGATGGCAGAGTTATGGATGGGACAGGAAAACAAGAGGGCCATGATGGCCCTATATCGCTCACCTGGTTAAATGGTTGCTATGAAGATTTGCATTTAAGCTTGACCCGGGGTCATGATTTGAACAAACTTGGCAGAGATCCACTAGCAATGCTATACACAAAATATCTAAGCTCTAGGCCTTCTAGTTTATTTCTAGACATTTTTAGGAAGATTTTCCTATGTACAATCAAATAACCCCTGGGGCATGGCCAATTTGATGCCGGTGGGGGGGGGGGGGGTCATGATTTTAACAAATTTTGTGGAGGTCCTTTAGGCAATGCTACATGTCAAATATCTAAGCTCTATGCCTTCTGGTTTATTTTTAGAAATTTTTTGAAGATTTATGGATGCACAATTAAGTTACCACTGGGGCGGGGTCAATTTTACCCCGGGGGCCATGATTTAAACAAACTTTGTAGAAGTCTACTAGGCAATGTTACATATCAAAAATCTAAGATCTAGGCCTTCTGGTTTATTTTTAGCAAATTTATGAAGATTTCCCTATGTACAATCAAGTAACCCCTGGGGTGGGGTCAATTTCACCCCGGGAGGGGGGAGGTCAAGATTTGAACAACTTTTGTAGAGGTCCACTAGGCAATGCTACATGTCAAATATCTAAGCTCTAGGCCTTCTGGTTTATTTTTAGAAAATTTTAAAGATTTTTCTATGTACAATCAAGTAACCCCATGGGGCGGGATCAATGTGACCCTGGGGGTCATGCTTTGAACAAATTTTGTAGAAGTCTACTAGGCAATGCTACATGTAAAATATCTAAGATCTAGGCCTTCTAGTTTATTTTTAAAAAAAATTTGAAGATTTTCCTATGTAAAATCAAGTGACCCCTAGGGCGGGGTCAATTTTGACCCCGGGGGTCATGATTTGAACAAATTTTGTAGAGGTCTACTAGGCAATGCTTTGTGTTAAATATCTAAGTTCTAGGCCTTCTGGTTTATTTTAAGAAATTTTTTGAAGATTTTCCTATGTAAAATCAAATGACCCCTGGGGCAGGGTCAATTTTGACCCGGGGGTAATGATTTTAATAAACTTTATAGAGGTCTACCAGGCAATGCTAGATGTCAAATATCTAAGCTCTAGGCCTTCTGGTTTATTTTTTAAAACATTTTGAAGATTTTCCTACAGAAGTCTATGTAAGATCAAGTGACCCCTGGGGCGGGGTCAATTTTGACCCCGGGGTCATGATTTGAACATATTTGGTAGAGGTCTACTAGGCAATGCTTCACACTAAATATCTAAGCTCTAGGGCTTCTGGTTTTTGAGAAGAAGTTTTTTAAAGTTTTTCCTTTCGGTTGCCATGGCAACCAGAGTTCTTTGTGGAATTAAATTCTTTGAATAATTTTGAAAGGGGACCACCCAAGGATCATTCATGTGAAGTTTGGTGTATATCTGCCCAGAAGTTTTAGAGAAGATTTTTTTAGAAATTGTTGACGGACACACGACACACATCAAGCGGTCACAAAAGCTCACCATGAGCCTTTGGCTCAGGTGAGCTAAAAACTCTTTTGACCTTCGACCCCCAATTGTGACCTTGACCCTTGAGCTAGGGGTCCGGGATTTGCGCAGGACATGTCGTCTCATCATGGGGAACACTTGTGCCAAGTGATATTAAAATCCCTTCATAAATGTCAGTTACGGACCGGACACGAAACAGACCCTGTTCATGCTATGTTAACATTTGACTGCTAAGTGTGACCTTGACCTTTGAGCTAGGGGTCTGGAAGTTGTGCATGACACATTGTCTTATTATGCGCTACATGTGTGCCAAGTAATATTAAAATCCCTTCATGGATGGGAGAGTTATGGACCAGACAGGAAAAAAGCCCTGTTGACCTTCAACCTCAAATTGTGACCTTGATCTTTGAGCTAGGGGTCCGGGTTTTGCGCATGACACGTCGTCTCATCATGGGGAACATTTGTGCCAAGTAATATTAAAATCCCTTCAGAGTTATGGACCTGACAGGAAATTGCGGACAGACGGACGGAAAAGTGCATTCCTATAGTCCCTGAACCAGTAGGGGACTATTAAGCTAGGAGAAAAATCTACCTGTTCTATTTCTATGACAAATTAAACAAATGAAGGTCATATTTTGTAGTTTCTTCTCATTTTTGATCACTGCTTTTATGATGAATTTGGTTTATTGGTCAATTCCATGAATCTTGGTTAGGTATTACAAGATGCCATGCCTGTAATGATAGCAGCACAAGGAGAATAATCCAGCTAAAAACAACTTACCTCTCTTTTTTTTTGTTATCTATTGAGAAGTGAGAAAAAACACAATTGTTCACCATTGAAGGAATTTATTCACACTGACATTATGGCCCAAATGAAGAACAGATGAAAATAGCACAAATACAATTTGGTACAACAAATAAATGTAATGCCTTATCTATAATATACACCTTTTTTGTACAAATATATTGAAATGATCGGATATTAATATTGTTCAACTCTGTCAAAATTGTACAAGGCAACAGACAAAAAAAATAGAGATCTACTAACAAACAATCAATCTGTACAGTTAACTTGTCTGTTTATATACAAGCAATGACATATTATGACTCATCTGATTTGGTTTACCCCAGTTTTTAATGGGAATCTTGCCCTTTACAATCTTTTGAAATTGTAGGACATGAAAAAAGCTTTTCAAATATACCAGGTTTCCAGGTTATGAAATTTTGCTTAGAGACCAGTTTTAGAAAGCAGTCTTGCTATTGGTCAATTTCAATAATATGCTCAGAAAACGACCAATCAGCTGCCTGGACACTAAACTTTTAACCTTGGAACCACTAAGCAAACCAACATACTTGCTGTAGGTTCTCAATGAAAATCTGCAGATATTTCAAGTCTCATCCCTAACACAATTTTTCAGTTTCAACTGGGAACCACTACCCATTCTGCAGTAAGCTGACATTAGTCTTAAACTGAGCTATCACACACAAATGTTTGATTTATGTCAACTGAAAAATGTTTCCTCTTGTGGAACTTGAACAAACGTACCCCATTTATAAAATGGATTAAACTTATAAAAATGCCAAGTCTGGTTAATGCAATATAATCCTGCAGTGGTTCATCAGAAATAGATGAGAGTTTTAACTGATACTGAATATTTTCTGAAATATGCTTACAGCTTTTACGTATGGCAGTAACTTTAATATACAAGAGCTAGTTGTAATTGATGTATATACTAAAGATAATCTGAATTTTCTGTGTCACACATGTGAATAAGAGATTGAGTATTGCAGTGGAAATACAGAAGTCCCCTAATGGTGAAAAAAAAAATTACTTGACCTTCAATAGTGACCTTGACCTTTGACCAACCATGGGTCATGTGCGCGATACATTGTCTAATCATGGGAAACATTATTGTGTAGTACTAGAACAATCCTTCAATGCAATTAAAAGTAATGACGCATGAACAAATTTTTACTTGACCTTGAACAGCGACACTGACCTTTAACCAGCAAACATAGATTATGCGTTGACACATTGTCTCATCTTTTGGAACGTTTGTGTGTAGCACTAAGATAATTCATCAATGCATATAGAAGTTATGAAACAGAAACTATTTTTACTTGACCTTCAACAATGACCTTTACCTTTGACCTACAAGCATAATTCATGTACGTGTATAATCTAAATATTGCCCTCAATTCACATACCAAGTTTTATGAACCGAACTTGAAACTTTTTGACTTATCGCAAGATCCAGATTTGCAGATAGACAGAGGGCATTCCTATAGTCACCACCAGTAGGGGACTAAAAAGCACCAGACTATCAGGGAGATCAGACCAAAGAAAAAAAGTCACTTTTCTGGTATATTCATATTTACATTACCGGTATTTTTTTCAAATGCAAAATGCCAAAATCTTATCAAGCTTACCTAGTTAATAGAGATTAAATCTGGAATGACTTTAACTTGAATCAAATCTTGTTCAACATGCCCTGTACTTATAATGAATATTAAATACATTAAAAAAAAAAAGAAGAAAAAAAAAGTACAAAATACATAGCAAAAATTCAATAGTTAAATGAACTATCAAATTTCACACATTAAAAAAGCTGAAATTAACAAACGATTCCATAGGGTATGAATGTTCTATTTAACTATGAATAATTCATACTACTTGCACCAAGGATTGCGTAGAGTAAGAGAAATGCTACATCTACTGTTGTCTTTAAAGATACAGTCAAACCTGTATAGAGCAGACAGCAACAGGAGTGACACAATGTGACTGCTGCTGCATCAGGTTGAAATAAGAATAAAAATTGAGCCACACCATGAGAAAACCAACATAGTGGCTTTCCGACCAGCATGGATCCAGACCAGCCTGCACATCCACACAGTCTGGTCAGGATCCATGCTGTTCACTTTCAAAGCCTATTGTTATTAGGGAAACCGTTAGTGGATGCGCAGGCTGGTCTGGATCCATGCTGGTCGCAAAGCCACTACCGTCATCCTACGAATATAAGATGCACATTTTTTTTACAAGATTCTGGTCTTGAAGGACCGATGCATCCTATGTATGAGGATAGAAAAAGACCAAACATTTCCCCCAGACTCAAAAATTAAGAAAATTGATCTTTGTTTACACCGTATACCTCTATATTGAAGAGAATTCAAGGGGATTAAATACCAATGACTTGAGCATAGCTAATAGCCAGTATCGGGACCCGGCGTTTTAAATTACTTTTGTATAAAATGTAAAATTTAGAGCTCACGTAAAATCTTAAGATAAATAAATGCTGTTTTTCATTAAAATATATTTTACAACGCATTTCTGTAACTGATCATTAAGTTTAAACAAGACCTGCGTAAAACTATCCCGGCGTGTTTTTACACATTTTGCATTAAAATACTTGAAACTCCGTATCAGGTAGCCTGGACATCGATTATCTAATCTTCAAACATAATTTTGATAGTTGTCTATAATCCTCTTGTTCATCAAGAAATTCACGCCCGAGGCATTTAACTTATCTTACACCTACTGTCACAATCTGCACACACTTAACCGTTTAATCATACCCGGAGGCAATTGTAACATATGCATGCGAGATTTTAGACTGATCCAATATGATCATAGTCACTGATCCGTAATAATCAAAACAATTTGCAAACCAGTCTTAAAATTACGTCATTTTACCTCTAGGTGCCAAAGTGTACTTTCGTTTTCACTGGCGTCAATATTCATGGAGTGATCAGAGGATGCGGCAGTTTAGTGCTTACACAAAGTTTATGCTTTTCAATTTAAATACTTGCACAACATGCAAAAACATTGACAATGATTTAGCAAAACCGGCGAGTTCATAGAAACTAATGCGAATTTCGGACAAACATAAATTCGGATAAGTGATAAGTGGGTAGAAGCATTTTTCCAGAATTCTGCTGATATTTTTTCACTGCGTCCTATACATGAGTGCAACCTATAATCGGCCGATTATGGTATGCTGGTTTTCTCATGGCGTGGCTCAAATGTTAATCTGAGAAGTCTTGATGACTGGCTGCTTAAAGCAAGTGGCTGCTTAATACAAATGGTCACTGAGGCAGTTTAAACTGACAAAAATGAATATATTAAAGACCTTGAATTGCTTTATACCTCTTCTCATTCTATCAACATAATCATAAAGTAATAATTGGCATTTTCTTTCTTCAGAAATTAATTACCTTTAGTTAGAAAAAATCAACAATACTTTAATGTGACAAACATTGTATTTTAAATTTCTTTGCAACAAAAAACTATAAGGAGTATTCCAAAATATGGTATTTCTGAAACACTAGGATATTACTTTTGTTTGTTTGTTTTGGGTTTAACACAGTTTTTCCAACAGTATTTCAGTTACCGGTATGTAACGGCGGGCAGTTAACCTAACCAGTGTTCCTTGATTCTGTACCAGTACAAACCTGTTCTCTGCAAGTATCTGCCAACTTCTCCACATGAATCAGAGGTGGAGGACATGTCTTGATGTCTTTTATCAAACTGTCATGGAGAACATATGCCTCGTCCATGGCTCCAACTCATGACCCTGAGATCTGTAGATCTGCACATTCCTTATTGAGCTAAGCGGGCGGGCTAGGATATTACTGGAAAGGTTTTTGCATTAACAAGTTATAGAAGTACATATACCTACAGTTGCTGTCATTATTGTATAAATCAAATACAGACACTCTAGAAAGTTACATATTATAGTAACAACAAAGGGAAGTAATTATGTAAAGAAATTGTAACTTCACAAAACAAATTTGCCAAATAAAAAAAAGTGATTGATCAATGCATGTCAAAATTAATTCATTATGTTTTTAACGTAACAATTATACTCTCGTACTTCATTATAAAATCACTTAAATGATACCTGAAACATGATTTTCCTTCGGTTCACTAAATTCATGTGAAATTTCTGTAGTCCAGAACAGTTTAAAAGGTTTGTAAAAGTCACTGGTGATTTTGGCAACAGACTCATTTGACGCTACTCGTGTTCACTTACATGAACAGACTTGTAGCTTTAATTGACCTCTGAAATAACTGAGATAAAATCAAGACTAACATGGTGTTATATATTAGCTGCTTTCTAGTTTAATAGATGAATAATAGTTACATATCAGTACTAACTTTCAACAAGAGCACTGCCTTGCAGGTGCAGACGCTCATCTGATTTTTTTGTCTCTGTATAATAGAAATATTGTCCTACTCATGATTTTCCAAGTCCAAAAGGGGCCATAATTCTTGCAAAAAGCATGATGGAGTTATGTTTCTTGCTATACAGAGTCAGCTTATGATGGTGAACAACTGTTGCAAGTTTCACAGCAATAGCTTTGATAGTTTAGGAGAAAAGTTAATCTAAACATAAAACTTAACCAAGAAATCTGATATTTTCTAAGTCCAAAAGGGGCCATAATTCTTGCAAAAAGCAGGATGGAGTTATGTTTCTTGCTATACAGAGTCAGCTTATGATGGTGAACAACTGTTGCAAGTTTCACAGCAATAGCTTTGATAGTTTAGGAGAAAAGTTAATCTAAACATAAAACTTAACCAAGAAATCTGATATTTTCTAAGTCCAAAAGGGGCCACAATTCTTGCAAAAAGCAGGATGGAGTTATGTTTATTGCTATACAGGGTCAGCTTCTGATGGTGAACAACTGTTGCAAGTTTCAAAGCAATAGCTTTGATAGTATAGGAGAAAAGCTGACCTAAACACAAAACTTAACCAAGAAATCTGATTTTCTAAGTCCAAAAGGGTCAATAATTCTTGCAAAAAGCAGGATGGAGTTATGTTTCTTGCTGTACAGGGTCAGCTTATGATGGTGAACAAGTATTGCAAGTTTTAAAGCAATAGCTTTGATAGTTTAGGAGAAAAACTGACCTAAACACAAAACTTAACCAAGAAATCTGATTTTCTAAGTCCAAAAAGGGCCATAATTCTTGCTAAAACCAGGATGGAGTTATGTTTCTTGCTGTACAGGGTCAGCTTATGATGGTGAACAAGTGCTGCAAGTTTCAAAGCAATAGCTTTCATAGTTTCAAAGCAATAGCTTTGATAGTTAAGGAGAAAAGTTTACCTAAACATAAAACTTAACCAAGAAATCTGACATTTTCTATGTCCAAAAGGGGCCATAATTCTTGCAAAAAGCAGGATGGAGTGACGTTTCTTGCTATACATGGTCAGCTATTGATGGTGAACAAGTGTTGCTAGTTTCAAAGCAATACCTTTGATAGTTTAAAAGAAAAGCTGACCTAAACATAAAACTTAACCAGGCAACGCCAACGCCGACACCGACGCCGATCAAGTGATGACAATAACTCATCATTTTTTATGCCCCCGAAGAGAGGCATATAGTTTCTGAACTGTCTGTTGGTCTGTCAGTCTGTCCGCAATTTTCGTGTCCGGTCCATATCTTTGTCATCGATGGATGGATTTTCAAATAACTTGGCATGAATGTGTACCACAGTAAGACGACGTGTCGCGCGCAAGACCCAGGTCCGTAGCTCAAAGGTCAAGGTCACACTTAGACGTTAAAGGTCATTTTTCATGATAGTGCATTTGTGTCCGGTCCATATCTTTGTCATCCATGGATGGATTTTCAAATAACTTGGCATGAATGTGTACCACAGTAAGACGACGTGTCGCGCGCAAGACCCAGGTCCGTAGCTCAAAGGTCAAGGTCACACTTAGATGTTAAAGGTCATATTTCATGATAGTGCATTGATGGGCGTGTCCAGTCCATATCTTTGTCATTCATGCATGGATTTTAAAATTATTGGGCATGAATGTGTACCACAGTAAGACGACGTGTCGCGCGCAAGACCCAGGTCCGTAGGTCAAAGGTCCTAAACTCTAACATCGGCCATAACTATTCATTCAAAGTGCCATCGGGGGCATGTGTCATCCTATGGAGACAGCTTTTGTTTTTCAAAAAATCAGATGAGCTAAAAATGCATCGCACTAACACAGAATGTTGATAAATATACTGCACTGTGAGTTGAAATATCCCCTGCATGTTGTCCATTGCCATTATAAATTTTATAAATTATTTCAGAAAGTAAGGATTTTCTTAAATTATTGGAATTTTAACTGTTGCTCCGGGAAGATCAAATGTACATAATTATATTAACTACTGCGATATTAAGCTACCAAAACAGATATATATGCACTGTGTTGCAGCACTTAGGCCACTACTGACAGTGATTCCGAACATTACAACTGTACTATTCATTGCTACAGGTCAGCGTGCTTATACTAATTTATATCAAAACTATTCCATTTTTTGTATGCACACAAACAACAAAATTGATTTTATGCAAGTGAAGGATGACAGAGTTCAGACATTATAGTCATCTTCTGTTAGAGTGTCAAAAAGAAACACTTGCCCAAACAAGATATTGAACTTCTGACCTCTAAATTCATTCTTGTGCTCCACTTGGGTAAACAAGTGACAAATAACTAGGCAATCTTGACCTTGTAGCTAGCCATTAAGAAAATACGCTCTGCACATTGTCTCCATGTGGTGAACATTTCTGTCAAGTTTCTTTGAAATCCTTTCGGGTGTTCAAGAGTTACAGAGCAATGACCTTTGACCCCTAAGTGTGACCTTGACCTTGAAGCGAGCCATCCAGAACATGCCCTCTGCATGTCGTCCCGATGTGGTGAACATTTGTGTCAAGTTTCTTTGAAATCCTTCGAGGGGTTCAAGAGCTACAGAGCGGACACGAAATTGCTAACGGACGGACGGACACTGTGGGTATAACATAATACGTTCCCTGGGCTTATAAAAATCATGAAAATATAGACATTAACAAGTATAAAATGGGCGACAATTTTCCCATCATTAGATGCTTAATGAGATAACAGATAACACCAAAAATTGCTACAAAGATAAAGGGGTGTAACTTTGTGAATAGGCAAAACAGAGCTATAAAGCCTTTGCACTGCATTTCAGATGGTCACAGTGAACAAGTGTGTGAGGTTTTAATGCAACCCCATTTGTGGGTACTGAGATAACAACTTACAGACAAAACTTAACCATATTCGGAATGCAGGTGCTGATGCCAACACTTGGATGAATGCAATAGCTCTACATATCCTTCCATTAGTCAAGCTAAAAATCTTTTATGTAACCAGTCAAGACAAAACTCTTCTCTAGATGCATAAGCAGTCAAGGAAAGTCTTTTTCTCCAAATACGTAACCAGTCAAGATAAACATTTTCCTCTAATAACATGTAAGCAGTCCATTCCAGTCAAATATATTACTTATGCCATTCAATAACACATAGTATTCTTTGCAACTTCCATATAATTAATAATGTTGAAATCTAGTGTAATGCTAATAGTCTTGTAAAAGTGCCCGAGTTTCAGTTATGACTAACATCTTTAAATATATCTGTCGTTTTCATGAATATAATTCATGTCAGCCCCAACTCGAACCTCAACTGGGATAAATACCCATTTCTTGCACTCAAATTGCATCTTCTGATTCAGCTCCAGAGCAAAATACGCTACAGTTAAAAGAAAGTAGGCACTGACTTGAAACTTGATTTTGCACATGTCATCAATGCACTTTTAATACATAAATTTACTAATTCTCTTTATATATATAGACAAAACACTGACAGCCTGTTACATAAAATCCATACGCATGCAATATCACCAATCTAAGATACAGGTGCTTAATGAAAACTGGTAAAAAATGGTAACATATGTATCCACTTTTTAAGCAAAAAGGAATCACAGATATCAAAATCCATTTTAACAGAAGTATGCAATTCAAAAACAGACAGCTTTTATTTTAATTCATAAAGGGATAGAAACACTTGTAGTTGTAATCTACACATAAGGATTCACTATTTATTTACTAATTAATTTATAGCTGGCATTAAAATAATAAGGGCTATGCCTGTGTCCAAATCTTGTTCACTGTAAATCTTTTAACACCTTTTCCTGACTGTTTAGAGTACTAATTACTGCAAGGAAGTATATACATAAAACTAAGATACTGATGGACTTTGTTTGAAAAAAGCAAGAATCAGAAAAATTGACTCAAAATATACAATTTCTTGTATTATTAGGAAATATATCAGGTTACATATTTACCCTTACCATGCTGGACACGTCTGATTCTGCCTTTACAACCAGTGTAGATCATGATCAGCCTGCACATACGTGCAGTCTGATCATGGTCTGCACTGTTCGCTATTCAGTCAGTATCTTTTTGGTAAGCACCCCTTTTAACTGTTAATGGTAATGTCCAAACTGAAAGATGGACAAGTACATTATAAAGAAATTTAGCACTATGGGTTAAGGTGGCAGACCAATAATGACAATCAGCATTTCCTTTTCCATTATGAGTTCTCTGTATATGTCTTTAGCTTCTTCTTGTTATGAAAGAATAATTTTCTATTTCGGTTTAAATAAATACAAGAATATGACTGTGATCACAAAAAAATTGACAACTTTCATTACCAGTTCGCTTCCTTATATTATTTTGTATCAGACATTTAGGCCATGGCATGCCAGAGAGACAATACTGCTCTATATCCTCTACTCATTCTTAGGCATTAATTTCCATAAAAATGTCTACACCTATTCAACTGAAAGTGTAATCAAAGAATTATTGTTTCACTGAAGAAACAGTTCGTCTCTAAAACAAATGTCAGAAAAAGTCCAACTCCATCTGTAAACTCTTCCAACTTCAGGTAGTGTAACTCAGAATGCTACTGTTCAGACCTGAAAAAGAAAAACAGATTTCAATTATTAAACTGGCACGGCATAAAAACCTGTCACCTATCTGTCTAATATATCTGGCAACCTTTGACCTTCAAGATTTCTCTTCATAGTACTCTGCAAAAAATAACAAAAGCTAGCAATTTTGGTATTTTGCAAACACAAATTTACATTTATTTTCCATATTGAAATCTTATTTGTTTAAAATCAGTATTTAGCCCTTCTACAGCAACATTTCAGTTTTGTGGTCAGTCAATCTAAAGAATGTTCTAGAAATTAGTATCAATAAATTTCCCCACTTAAATCAGATGTTTAGGTCACATTACAGTGTACTTGAGAAAATCATATTTTGTAAACTTTTCATGAAAAATATTTCTCTCACTGAAGAACCAAATCTAACTGTTTCGTGATTTACATTCTGAGCCAACTGGTCAGGATTTCCAATTACAGTTCAGGGAATGCCCCTCCTAGGAGGATAATTTAAAGGTCAATAATGCTTTAAAGTTTTATCTTGAAAACAGATGAAACAGCTATGTTTTGCAAAATTACATTGTTAGAAAAGCACTTCTTTTAATATTGCACATGTACTGTTATAGTTACAGTCATAAAGGGAGGTAATAAAATTAATAGATTCAATAAAACATTGTAGTATATTATGTATTTTATGTTCATAATGGAAAATGTGGCAGCCACATTTTAAACAAAGGCATTATGGGCCTTTAACTCCCTGGGGCCGAAATGCAACTATAGGCGTCATATTTTCTACCCGTCAGGCCTCGACACTAACTGTCATACTTTTTTGGTCGAATATTCTGCAAGAATTAAGAAATCTTTAAAATCAATGTAACTCGGTATTTAATGTAGCTATTACATTGTCGTTGTTGAAAATAGATATCCTGGAGGAACCTCCAGCTTTGAATAATGGGTGTCCCTCGCTAGAATTTGGGGTCCTCGGGATCCCGGGACACTGTTAGTGTCGAGGCCTGACAGGGGTAGAAAATATAACGCCTATGGTTGCTGAATTTAAACTGAAGCAAGAAAAGAAATAAATACAATATAAGATTTAGCAGTTATTGCTCTCAACTCACAATAACTGCTAAATCTTATATTGTATTTATTTCTTTTCTTGCTTCAGTTTAAATTCAGCAACAACCAATATCAGTTGTTACAAAATAAAGTATATAAACTATTGCTGAATTTAACTAGAAAATGCTTTTGCAAAAAAGCGCATGTCTCCCCCAATGCAAAGTCCTACAGGCAAGAAGTCAATAGGGGTCAGGAGTGAAAGTCAAAGAGACACTGATGGTTGGCTGCAATATCTAATTGGCATGTCCAGTCAACCCGCTAAATTTCAACACTCTTGGCCTAGTGGTTCTCAAGTCACTGTTCAGGCTCCTGTGACCTTGACCTTTGATCAAGTGACCTCAAAATAAATAGGGGTCATCTACTCTGCATGTCCAATCATCCTATTAAGTTTCAACATTGTAGGTCAAGTGGTTCTCCAGTTATTTCCAAAAAATGATTTTACATGAACAGGCCACTGTGACCTTGACCTTTAATAGACTGACCCCAAAATCAATAGGGGTCATCTGCTCTGCATGTTCAATCATTCTATGAAGTTTCAACATTCTGGGTCAAGTGGTTCTCAAGTTATTGATCGGAACTGGTTATCAATGTTCAGGCCTCTGTGACCTTGACCTTTAAAGGAGTGACCCCAAAAACAATAGGGGTCATTTACTCTGCATGAACAATCACCCTATGAAGTTTCAACATTCTGGGTCGAGAGGTTCTCAAGTTATTGATTGGAAATGGTTTTCAATGTTCAGGGCCCTGTGGCCTTGACCTTTAACAGAGTGACCCTAAAATCGTTAGGGGTCATCTACTCTGCATGACCAATCATCCTATGAAGTTTCATCATTCTGGGTCAAGTGGTTCTCAAGTTACTGACCGGAAATGGTTTTCAATGTTCAGGCCCCTGTGACCTTGACCTTTCACAGAGTGACCCCAAAATCGTTAGGGCTCATCTACTCTGCATGACCAATCATCCTATTAAGTTTCAACATTCTGGGTCGAGTGGTTCTCAAGTTACTGACCGGAAATGGTTTTCAATGTTCAGGCCCCTGTGACCTTGACCTTTAATGGAGTGACCCCAAAATCGATAGGGGTCATCTATTCTTCATGACCAATCATCCTATGAAGTTTCAACATTCTGGGTCAAGTGGTTCTCAAGTTATTGATCGGAAATGGTTTTCAATGTTCAGGCCCCTGTGACCTTGACCTTTGACGGAGTGACCCCAAAATCAATAGGGGTCATCTACTCTTCATGGCCAATCATCCTATGAATTTTCAACATTCTGGGTCAAGTGGTTCTCTAGTTATTGATCGGAAATGGTTTTCAATGTTCAGGCCCCTGTGACCTTGACCTTTGACGGAGTGACCCAAAAACAATAGGGGTCGTCTACTCCAGCAGCCCTACAACCCTATAAAGTTTGAAGGTTCTAGGTCAAATGGTTCTCCAGTTATTGCTCGGAAATGAAGTGTGACATACGAACGGACGGAAGGACGGACGGACAGGGCAAAAACAATATGTCTCCTGGGGGAGACATAATTCTAAACAAGAAAAGAAATAAATATGATTGAAGATTTAGCAGTTTTGGTTGAGTACTGTACATCTTCATCCTTTCATACTGGAAGGATCCCATGTGTTGGTGAGGGACACCAAATTCTACAGGTAGGGGGCCCTCTGGGACACCACAAAAAAAAGTTAGTGTCAAGGCCTGCCTGTAGCGTCGATATCCCGACTATATGTGTGTTATCAGGACTCCGCAGGAAAGCAATTGACGAGTATAGTCGCGGCATCGAGATCATGCTGATTGCATCACATACTTGTTGATTTTGATAATCCTGACAAAAGCAAAAACTATTTTGCATACTGGCTGTTATTTCTTAGATATTATAATTATCAAATGTGCTAATATTTAGTTCCCGTGTTAAAATAAATGTTTGTAATTATGCAGTCATGTAAAGTAAATAAAAAAGACAAACTCCACAGTCTTTCGTTCATACTGTATTTCAAAAGAATAAAATAATGTCGTCTGCCAAAGATTTTTCTTAAAATGAAGAAAATATTAATTATCATGCTGATTCTGACATATTAGTTCCGGCGGATGATGACTCCGACGATGGAATTCCATTATCAGAAAAATGAATGGTCGGAAAATGTTAAGTTTTAGAAGGCTTAAACAGTCAGGGGTGTAACTGTTTTAAGTTATGTAACCTATTTCAGTTACTTTTTCAAACATTTTATAACCTGTATTAGTTATAAAATATAGTTAACTCAGGTAAATTATTCAAACAAGAGCTGTCAGTGGACAGCGCACTCGACTATTCTCAGTGCTTGATAGTATAATATAAGCAATGAGTAAAACTTTAACATTACAAAAGGGGCCATAATTCAGTCAAAATGCTTGACAGAGTTGCCTCCTCCTTTTTACGGACTGGGGTCATGATGGTAAACAAGTATGCAAAATATGAAAGCAATATCTCAATGGACTTTGAAAATATTTGTGGTGGTACGTAAACTAACATTTATTCTAAGTCGAAAAGGGGCCATAATTCAGTCAAAATGCTTGATAGAGTTGCCTCCTCCTTTTTACAGACTGGGGTCATGATGGTAAACAAGTATGCAAAATATGAAAGCAATATCTCAATGTACTTTGAAAATATTTGGGGTGGTATGCAAACTTTAACATTTGTTCTAAGTCGAAAAGGGGCCATAATTCAGTCAAAATGCTTGATAGAGTTGCCTCATCCTTTTTACAGACTGGGGTCATAATGGTAAACAAGTATGCAAAATATGAAAGCAATATCTCAATGCACTTTGAAAATATTTGAGTTGGTACGCAAACTTTAACATTTGTGTGACGCTCATGCTCATGCCGACGCCGGGGCGAGTAGGATAGCTCACCTATTCTTCGAATAGTCAAGCTAAAAAGTCTTTTTGCTGTTCTCACAAAGTGACCTTTAAAGTGAAATTAGTAGCAAACAGTGGTTAATCGAATTCTCTTTTAGTCTGAGCATGACCAGATAAGCATAATGGGATATTAAGAGTTTTATAGCTTTAAAACTTTTGACTAAAACTTTTACTGCATAGTTGGAAAGATAAAAGGTCAAGGATTCAGGAAATAATTGCATTAGTCTCATTCAAAATGAGGAATTGGCACAGGAGGGCTTTGTAATATTTTATGATAACTGAAACAAGTTAAGCAATAACTCAAAATGGGTTATAAACTGCGATAACTTGAAACTGTTACACCCCTGACTGTTAAATATTCGTACACTTACATTGCATACAATACAGATGGAAAAAGAATAACACAACAAAACACGTTTTATAAAATAGCAAAAAAAATTGTGTAAATAAACCCATGTTTGTAAATTTAATAATTCTTCAAAGATGGGTGTAAATATTACAACTTAAACTGTCTCAGCGCGTGTCACGTAACATCTGTGTAATGTTTAGATATAGATTATACATCAAAATCGCACAAAAACGGGTGTAAATTTTGAGTAATGCCGATGTAAATATTCTGTGTTAATAATGTATTTCTATTTATTGGAATTTAATGTGTTTACATGTGAAAGAAGTAAAAAAATCAGAAATGTTCAAACATTTATTAAACGCAATAGGTGTGTTAAAATTATGAATATTTCAAAGTGAAAATATTCGATTTGGATATAAGTTACGGACAAAATTGAATATAAAAATATTTGTTCAAACCTCGAAGATTTTTTAAGTTTATTTAAATTTAAACCAAAGTTAGTAATATTTCTCTGCAAGATATCAATTGACTGCATACGAGTGTGATAATGATAAGATCAGATAATGTTCTTCGACGTCTGGTGGTAATTCTTATCTTGCTGCAGCAGGTATGTTACGATACCGGCCTCAGGGAGTTAAGTGAAAGTCTAAACAGAGATTGATTTTTGTCAAGCATTTTGTCTCCCCATACCATTTCATTTAAATGTACAATATCTGGCCATTGTACAAAAGCGTATTTGGAGATAGACAAAAAGAAAAGTTAAACCTTGTTAGTGTTAATGTGAGTGTTAACAAGAATTTACATATTAATTGCCCTATTGACCTAGTTTTATATTACCGTAACTGTAGAATTTGTATTGAAAGTCCATTCTATTAGCTTACACAGTCACATGATTAATTGAGCCACGCCGTAAGAAAACCAACATAGTGCGTTTGCGACCAGCATGGATCCAGACCAGCCTGTACATCCGTGCAGTCTTGTCAGGATCCATACTGTTTGCTAACAGTTTCTCTAATTGTGATAGGGTTTGAAAGGGATCCATGCTGGTCGCAAACGCACTATGTTGGTTTTCTCATGCCATGGCTCATTTTGTGGCATTTTTACATATAACAAGCTAGCTGTTGGAGGTAATGATTTTTCTTGATGGTTGTTTCCGTTTGTCATTCAGTATTAAAGAGGCATACCCTATAACTTGGTGCACCCGAAAACTGTCCGAAATTGATTTACTTACAGAGAATTTATAATTTTACATTGGACGACACCCATTCCCAGATTGCTGGACCTTATCGTTCACCCACAATTCTCGTTTTTCTGTCATTTTGCTTTTGGGCCACCGCAACTCTTTCAACGTGTTTATCCGGGCGTAGCAGTTGAAAGGGGGTAGGTAGCAAGCTAACAGGGGTACTGTTGAATAGATATTGGAACACTTTATTGTTCTTACAAAAAACCTTTCAACAATTATCGGTCTTACTAATGTAAAATTTAAATCAGATTTATTTCTTGCTGTTGTACAAAAAAAGGTGGATAGCGATTTATTATAAAATGTACAATATTGCTGTTTACATGCCTAAAATGACATTTTTCGCTGCAAGTTCTTCTGTGAAATTTCATTAATTTGTTATTTTAGGTTCATTTAGCTAATACTATAGGTTCTCTGTATCTACTCCCCTCGTAATAGGGTATGCCTTTTTAAACAATTATTGTATGATAATGTGGTCAATATCCTACTTTATGAACCTGATCAATGTGATATCCACCCAGGCCAACATGAATACATCCCCTAAATTCGTCACCTCAACGCAAGAAGTGGATAACTACATTGTCATAAAGAAGGACTTATTCACTTTTTGCTCTAAGGTGACACCTTGATCTTGCTTGTCCAGTATTATCATACAACTAGAAGATGCTTTTGTAGAAAAGCGCATGTCTCCCCCAATGCATAGTCATATAGGCAAGAAGCAATAGTGGACAGGAGCAAAAGTCAAAGAGATACTGATAGTTGGCTGCAATATTAGGGATCATCTACTTGGCATGCCCAATCATCCCACTAAGTTTCAACATTCTTGGCCCAGTGGTTCTCAAGTTATGAAATGGATACAGTTATCCATGTTTAATCCCCTGTGACCTTGACCTTTGATAGGGTGACCCCAAAATCAGTAGGGGTCATCTACTCTGTATGTCTAATCATCCTATTAAGTTTCAACATTCGGGTCAAGTGGTTCTCAAGTTATTGACTGAAAAGAGTTTTCTATGTTCAGGCCCCTGTGACCTTGACCTTTAAAGGAGTGACCCTAAAAAACAACAAGAGCACCGCCTTGCGGGTGCTGACGCTCATCTGATTTTTTTTTGTGTAATAGAATATTGTCCTACCCATGATTTTCTAAGTCTAAAAAGGCCATCATTCTTGCAAAAGTAGGATAGAGTTATGTTCTTGATGTACAGTGTCCACTATGATGTGAAAAACTGTTTGCAAGTTTTAAACAATAGCTTTAATAGTTTATGAGAAGTTGACTTAATACATAATACTCAACCAAAAAATGATTTCTAAGTCAAAAGGCAATAATTTTGCAAAATGCAGGATGGAGTTATGTGTTGCTGTACAGGGTCATGCTTATGATGTGAACAATGTTGCAAGTTTCAACGCATAGCTTTGATAGTTAACGTAAAAAGTTACTAAACATAAAACTTAAACAAGAATCTGATATTTTCTAAGTCAAAAAGGGGCCATAAATCTTGCAAAAAGCAGGACGGAGTTATGTTTCTTGCTATACAGGGTCAACTTATGATGGTTATCAAGTGTTGCAAGTTTTAAAGCAATAGCTTTGATAGTTTAGGATAAAAGCTGACCTAAACATAAAACTTAACCAAGAAAACTGATTTTCTAAGTCCAAAAGGAGCAATAAATCTTGCAAAAAGCAAGATGGAGTTATGATTCTTGACGTACAGGGTCTGCTTATGATGGTGAACAAGTATTCCAAGTTTCAAAGCAATAGCTTTGATAGTTTAGGAGAAAAGTTGACCTAAACATAAAACTTAACCAAGAAATCTGATATTTTCTAAGTACAAAAGGGGCCATAAATCTTGCAAAAAGCAAGATGGAGTTATGTTTCTTGCTATACAGGGTAAGCTTATGATGGTGACCAAGTATTCCAAGTTTCAAAGCAATAGCTTTGATAGTTTAGGAGAAAAGCTGACCTAAACATAAAACTTAACCAGGCAACGCCGACGCAGACGCCGACGCCGACGCCGACAACCGCTCAAGTGATGACAATAACTCATCATTTTTTTTCAAAAAATCAGATGAGCTAATAAGGGTCATCCACTCTGTAAGTCCTATCACCCTATGAAATTTGAAGGTTCTAAGGTCAAATAGTTCTCAAGTTAGTGACTGGAAACAGATTTCCATGTTCTGTCCACTGCAACCTTGACCTTTAATAGAGTGACCCCAAAATCAATAGGGATCATCCACTCTGCATGATCAATAATCATGTGAAATTTCAACATTCTGGGTCAAGTGGTTCTAAACTTGCTAAGTTACTGACCATAAATGGTTTTCCATGTTCAGGCCCCTGTGACCTTGATCTTTAATAGGGCGACTCCAAAATCAATAGGGGTCATCTACTCTGCATGTCAAATCATCTCATTAAGTTTCAACATTCTGGGTCAAGTGGTTCTTAAGTTATTGATCGGAAATGGTTTTCCATGTTCAGGCCCCTGTGACCTTGATCTTTATCAGGGTGACCCTAAAATCAACAGGGGTCATCTGCTCTGCATAAACAATCATCTTTTGAAGTTTCAACAATCTGGGTCAAGTGGCTCTCAAGTTATTGATCGAAAATGGTTTTGCATGTTCAGGCCCCTATGACCATGACCTTTATTAGAGTGATCTCCAAAATCAATTTGTTTACAAGAATATCACCTTCTATCGATCTTCATGTGAACAGAGAGATAAGGGTCATAAAATAAAAGGATTTCTCAACCTGGAAAAAGCGATATATATACCTTTGGCTGCATCCTACATAAATATCACTTATCACAAACTGATAAATCCACATATCTGCCTCTATATGAGAAACAACTGTATAATATCACAACATACTTACTGACTAGGCATGGACTTTGAAATGTTCCTTTAACTTTTCCTCCTCTGTAAATAGTTCTCCACAAATATTACAGTCTAATTTACTGTCACCGCTGTTTTCATTTACTTCCCCCGATTGTGACTGGTCACCAAACTCGGGATGCATTTTTTTCACATGTTTCTGTAGGT
Source organism: Mercenaria mercenaria (assembly GCF_021730395.1). Lineage (NCBI taxonomy): Eukaryota > Metazoa > Mollusca > Bivalvia > Venerida > Veneridae > Mercenaria > Mercenaria mercenaria. Next base: position 27,614,032 of record NC_069369.1, read on the forward strand.
GACGAAATGATTTCCCACATACTGGACAACTGTCTAAATTCACTTCTTTTGTCTCTTCCTTATGAATATTTTTCCGATGACGTATCATGTTTCCATGTGATTTGAATGATTTATTACAAATGTCACAAACGTTGTCTTTACATTCCTTTGAAGTATCTGAAATATCTTCTACTTTCTCAGCAACAAGTTTTTCTGCAACAAATTTTTCTGCTGTATATTCCATACCATCCTCAGCCTCTTCTGCCTGGAATTCAAATTCTTCCGGATACTCGCCCTCTTCCTGAGGGTACTCGCCCTCATTTTCCGCATACTCGCCTTCTTCGGGTGGGTATTCCCCTTCTTCTGGGTTGTACTCACCTTGTAATGTCTAAATAACACAGAAAACATCAAATCAATTTGTCAACAAGTTAGTAAAGCATTTTAGTAGAGCTTAGTCACATGTTAAAGGTTTTGTTTTGGTAAAAGCCTCTTAGAAGTTGGAGCTTGAATTAAGCTTTCAGAGTTCAATGAATAGTAGAATATAGGGGAATTTGATCAGGGCCCCCTTTTATAGTGCTAAAGAACTGAAATTCAACATTCTGCTTGTAAGTACAAAGAAAGCAAGACATCAAGAACAAAACAGACCCCAGATGATGTGGATCTGGAGAAAAGCGAATTTTTAACAGTATATCAGCCATTTTGATTTTTGATTTGAGTGAGCTATGATGTCCAAGCTGCTGTTCACTCACATGAAAATGCGACTGCACTGCAATTTAAAGAAATTCAGACGCTTCCAACTGTAATCATAGTGCAATGCATTACTGGCTACTTTGAGGAAGTCCAAAAATCTGAGATAAAAACTAGTATTTTGTATTTGCATGTTCATAAATAGTCTTTAATTAGGTATAAATTTCACTTGCAAAAAAGTCATGAAACCTCATCATGCAATTTGATTTTTAATGGCATTTTGCAAACTTTTTGCAGTCTTACTCAAACCCTGCTATTCTATTCAATATTCATCTGAACTTCTCTAACACTTCAAACTGCATAACTCTCACGTTTGCAGATTTCAAACTCCATCTAAGATTTAGAAAGCTTTCATGCTAGGAAGCTATCTTGCTGGCTTGCAGAAAGTGAGTGGTTCTACCCATATGTCACCTATGCCTGAAATAATGCCCAGAAGGCAACTGTGGCCTTCCTCCACCATAAATATTGGAACATTGTCTTATGCAGTGTGAATTAAAAACAAGAGGGCAAAGATGGCCCAAGGTCGCTCACCTGAGAACACACCATAACAGTGTAAACATGTTTGACCTAGTGATTTCATGGAAACAAATATTCTGGCCAATTTTCATTAGGATTGGACCAAATAATGTGGTCTCTTAAGTTTAAACAAGAATTTTATTTGATATGACCTAGTGACCTAGTTTTTGACCCCAGATGACCTATATTCGAACATGACCTAGATTTCATTAAGGCAATCATTCTGACAAAATTTCATGAAGATTAAATGAAAAATACAGCCTCTATGACATACACAATGTCTTTCTTTGATTTGACCTGGTGACCTAGTTTTTAACCCCAGATGACCCATATTCGAATCTGACCTACATTTTATCAAGGCAATCATTCTGACCAAATTTCATTAAGATCAATTGAAAAATACAGCTTCTATCTCATACACAATGTTTTTCTTTGATTTGACCTACTGACCTAGTTTTTGACTCCAGATGACCGAAATCTACCAAGATTTCATCAAGGCAATCATTCTGACCAAATTTCATGAAGATCAATTGAAAAATCTATCGCATACACAAGGGTTTTCTTTGATTTGACCTGGTGACCTAGTTTTTGATCCTAGATGACCCGTTTTTAAATTTTACCTAGTTTTCATCAAGGCAATTATTCTGACTAAACTTCATGAAGATCAAATGAAAAATACAGCCTCTATTGCATACACAAGGTTTTTCTTTGATTTGACCTATAGACCTTAATCTTTTACACCCGGATGACCCATATTCAAACTCTACCTAGATTTCATAAAGGCAATCATTCTGACTTAATTTCATAAAGATCAATTGTAAAATACAGTTTCTATCACATACACAAGGTTTTTCTTTGATTTGACCCTGTGACCTAGTTTTTGAACCCGAATGACCCATATTCAAACACAACCTAGATTTCATCATGGCAATTATTCTGACAAAATTTCATTAAGATCAATTGAAAAATACAGCCTCTATCGCATACACAAGGTTTTTCTTTGATTTGACCTAGTGACCTAGTTTTTGACCCTAGATGACCCATATTAAAACTTGGCCTAGACTTCATCAGGGCAATCATTCTGACCAAAATTCATAAAGATCAGTTGAAAAATACAGCCTCTATCACATACACAAGTAAATGCTGACAGACAAGACGACAGACAGACAGACGCCGGACATCAAGCGATCACAATAGCTCACCTGAGCATTGCTCTGGTGTGCTAACAAACCAGCAAGACAGGTACACAGAGATATTTAACACTAAATTCAATAACAAGAACTGTTGGAGGCCAGTAATGTCTAACTACTCAAGTTTTAATCTATTTCCATCAGTAGTTACTGAGATATCAGCTTACATATAAAAATCCTACCTTGAAAATGGGGCATAGCTTTGTAAAGAAACAACAAAGTTATGTACATGGCATGTCAGTTCATCACAGTGAATATGAGTGTTAACTTTCAATCCAAGTCTGCAAGTGGTTACTGAGATACACATGACATACAAAAACTTAACCCAATAGTGACACCAAAGAATGGGCGAGTACAATAGCTCTGCATATTCTAAGAATAGTCGAGCCAAGAAGAACCTTGAAACAAACCTTTTGTTTTTCCTGAAATGCTCCACCGTCCTCATCCTGAATATTCTCTTCCATCTCTTCAATATCTTCCTCCTCCTCTTCCTCCTCATCATAGGGTTCTTCATTTAAATGTGTTTCATGATGTGACTTCATTTCAGTTTTCCGCACAATTTTATTACATATTAAACATTTTGCCATTATTGGTCCAATCATTAAAAAGTTTTCCGATGTCGGGGAAGCAGTTCTTTGATATGGCTGATGCCCTGAGACAGAAGGCCCTTCTCCATGGCCTTGCACCATACCAGGCCCAGTTAAATTTGGAAGAGTTCCATGGATTCTGTTATGCCCTAATTGGGCCATATTTGCACCCATTTCCTCTTCTGAATTATATTCTTCCAACTCTTCATAATCCTCATCTTCTTCATAATCTTGTGGAAAATCCTGACCCATGGCAGGGTGAAAATTCTGTGACACCCCAAACCCCTCAGCATACATATCTTCCCCTTCCCCAAACTGTACCATACCAGCATTAAGTTTTCTCATATGGGCTTCACGCATTGCTTTCAGAGTTGCTTTATCTTCATCATCAAGATCCTCTTCATCAAATTCATCTTCATCATCCTCAAAATCATCATCTTCCATTTCTTCAAAATCATCTGCCTGACTGTCTCGATATGGTCCATGATGCATCAGTCTCGCTGCTGCCATTTCCGAACTCTCAGAGACTCGCGTTCTCTGGACAGGAGTGACCTGACCAGATGGCCCAGACTGACCTTTTTCTTTGGGATACTCTACAACCCAACTCAGTTTTGATGACAGCTGTCCCAGTTTAGCCTGTATTTCTCTGTCAGCCTCAGACATATTTTCAAGGTGTTTAGCTTTGGTCATCTGAATGAGAGTTTCTGTGTCAAGATTATCTATACTCTCTAACCTGAAATTTAAAACAATAATTCAGAAACAATGTTATTATATTTTCAATTCTAACGCGACCAGCAAATAACCTACATACGTGTAGAGCAAAATCTATCTCGGGTTATTCTGCAATAAACCACTCGAGTGCAATGATGTCATCTGATCCAGGCGCGTAGCACGGTCGTAAAAAATAGTTACCACTTTTTCTAACACTTTTGATACTAGTTTGTCATCTTAGAAACGAAATAATAAGTTCCCAAGTGTGATTTATTGTAGAATAACCCAAGTTTTTCGTTCTTATGTGAAACAATATATCACTCAGGCCTACGCCTTCGTGATATATTCTTACGCATAAGAACTCAAAACTCGGGTTATTCTACGATAAACCACGTTTGGGAACTTATTATTTCTTAATTAAAGGGCAAAATTAGTTGCTCCACTATCATGATCCCTGCTTGCCCTAAGGATTGTTTAAGATCACATTCTGGTTTTCAATACATATGTTTATTCAATTGACATATCATACTCGGGCAACATGTCGAGCCCGCCAGCTGTCAAAAGGACTACAGCGACAGAACTGATTGTGGCAAACATTTCTGCCAAGTTATTTAAGAACATCTCCATCCATGGCTAAGTTACAGCCCAAACAAGAGAAACTGCATCAACTTTTGATCTTTGACCCCTAAGTGTGACCTTGACCATTCAACTACTTAAGCCTGACAGACTGTCTCATTGGGGCAATTAATTGTGCCAAGTTACTTCAGAAACCCTCAATCCAAGCTGAGTTACAGCCCGGACAAGGAAAACTGCACCAAGTTTTGACCTTTGACCTCTAATTATGACCTTGACCTTAAAGCTATCAATCTGGTTGTTGCACATAACACATCATCTTATCAAGGCAATCATTTGTGCCAAAGTTTTTAAGAATCACTCAGTCCATAGTTGAGTTTAACAGCCCGGACAAGCAAAACAGCACCAAGTTTTGACCTCAAAGTATGACCTTTACCTTTAAGCTATCAATCTGGTTCTTGCACGTGACACACCATGCCAATGAGGCAAACATATGTGCCAAGTTATTTAGGAATCCCTTGATCCGTGGATAAGTTACAGCCCAGACAAACTCGGACGGATGCACACACGGACAGATGAAATGCGATCACAAAAGCTCACCATATGACAGGTGAGCTAACAAATCAAGATGACTTAAAGACTGAACTGAAGGAATTTGGTAGCGGGTCACATACAGAAGTAGTCTGATTATCATGATTATTGTGAAAAAATTTTAAATTCAGGCCAGCCATTTGGGAAGAGTAGATTTTCCACAAAGCCTTATACACGTCTAGGGATGCACTCACACAAAGAAATAATTCCGGACAGCAAGCCTCTGTAACATGATTCTGAGCGAAGTGTTACAGATTTCATAACGACTGTTATCGAAAGCAGGTTGGCACAGGGCCCTCTCTACATTTTGGGGGATTGGGGCCAGGGCCCTTGGAGGGGGGAATTTCGCGTCGTTTTCAAGGGAGGGGGGAATTCATTCTGGAGATATGACATCTGATCATAACCCCTTAAATTAAGGTCAACGGAGTAATACAGATATCAAACTAATGTGAATATATCTGAAGTATTGTACAGAACATAATCTATTAAAAACAGGCAACTTTTATTTTCTTTTATTAAATCAGTTATGTGATATCCAAGCGAGGTTCACATGTCGTCATTATCGGTAGCACTAGCAGTATCCACGGACATTGTCTAAGCAGCAGCCGGAGCAGGGCTTCCCTTCATCGTATCTACCTGATTGTGCATGTCTGGCCCTGATGAAACAGCGGTGTCCGTGACAGTAGTTTGTTTTTTTGAGAGCATCTGCTTAAAAAGCAAATCTTTTTTGCGCATTTCGCCCCTGTTGCATCCGTGATCTTTTTACGGTATGATGTGCATTATACGACATTTTTTTTTCAAAGGGAAGTAACTTTGCATAAACGCATCCCGGGAACTGAAAAACGCGTGTATTATACGGATCAGTAAAACCAGGGGTTCCACTAGACCTGGAAACCCAAGAGTCCCAGGACCCTTGGGTCCAAATTTTGAAGGGTCCTTTTTCAAAATACAAGAGTCCTGCCCAAAAACATCGATACAATTGACTATATTTTCTTATAAAGTAATACTAAGTAATTAATAGCTACTAAAACCAAGAACATGTTACAGCATAATAACATAATAATAATTTCTGTTTCAGGTCATATAATCTCATATTGTAAATAAATTTTTATCAAAATTCATTTTAATTTGAAGAGGTTTTTCTTCAATATTTTTGTTTGTTAGCAGAAAAGTGCTAAAACACTGTAAAAATGTATCCAAAAACGTACTATCCGGATACTGGTACACTTTTGGAATGTCGTCTGAAATGTTGTTTTTGCCAGTTACTTGGTCCACTTTGGTAAACCAGAGATAGTTCCTCAAATAATGATGCTACTTTTCATTAAAAATTGCATTGAAAGTCAAGTTTTTTTTAGTGAATTTTGGAAAAATTGCTTATGTCATCGGGTGTAATTAGAATCGTGAACGGACATTCTAAACTTATTTTTACTTTCCAAATCCATTTAAATTTGTGGATTTTCTCGTTGATATTAAGGTACAATCATTAAACAATGAGCTAATTTAAAGTTTGAATGAAGAAATCTTGCAGGACACTTTTCACATGCTCGGTAATCAGCTGGTCGCTTAATTACGATAATTTAATAATTGGCGCCTTTTTTGACAGTATGCAGGCTCAATACGGGTACCGCTTTATCAATTAATGTTAACACTTCATTGATTCTCATTACCTATGTTCACTCGCCGTGACGTAACTTGCTGATAAAGAAAAATCAGCGTGGCATGTCCACATGACAAAGAGCGGGAATTTAGCAGAAGATCAAAGGCAGGAAGGCATGACCGCGTGTGTTTATTTTGAATACACATGTTTATCGTGGATATAGTTTTACTGTAGAAAATGACTGATAAGAGGAAGGAGTAAAACTTTATCAGGCTCATTAAGTTACGAGACGCTCCTAAGACTATCGGGTATCGATTTTTTTCTTGATTTTTTTTTTCTTTCGACGGGGAATTTTTCTATACTTTGGGGGAAAAAAGCATACTATTTCGAGGGGGGAACGGGGCCGAATTTCGGCCCCAAAAATCGGCAAACGAGGGCCCTGTGGCATTTCACAGAATTGATATGTGACTGTCTGTTCAATAATTCACCTATCTTACAATTCACTCACTTTTGATAATATAGTGTTATTTCGCCAAAAAAGGTTACTATTATTGGACAGATAAAGTAAATTGCAAAATAAATCTTACACCATTTTGTCTCTTAAATATCATGATTTCAGGAAAATCTATTTTTTCATGGATATCATTCTGTTTACAGTGTGACAGTTATACATCTTTGAAATATCGGTAATACTGTGAAATCATTTTTATTCGCGTTGGATGAATTTTCACGTATTTTGCGCTAGGACCGATGCGCGAATTAAAGACCGCTCTATTATTTTTTTTAACTTTATTTTTCATTTCTAAAATTGAAAATGCGCCTATTAAAGCCCGCCCGAAACAGTCCTTTTTCACATTTGCGTGAAATTTCAAGCCAGCGAATTTAAATGATTTCACAGCACACGGAGATTTCCCTTCCTGAAAATTTGTCTGTGATACTTGAACTTTGTATGCAATAGGGATAGCCAAACAAGCCGTAATTCTCTTCTGCTGGTCTAAAACACATGTTGTTATTAAACATTATTGAACTTAACATTACTGAACTGACTGGATTTTATGTCCCCCAAAACAGTCTTGCTTCGAATATTTGATCTGCTTCAAAATAACGTACCAAGAACCATGTAGGTTGGTTAGTAAATAAGGTGTCTATTGAGTTAACAAGGTTTTTCTATGGTTTCAGCAGGGTTCTGCCGAGACCACGACATTGCGGGAATCTTGCGTAAAAAGAATGAATGTCGCAATAAAATTGGCCTAAAAGCGTCAGTTGTAGCGTTACGAAAATTTTGGGGATGAATGTCCGTATGGGAGGACAGGAACTGAGTACGAATCGTTCATTTTTTCTTCCTTATCCAAATAGAAGAGTTTCCCATAAAAACATCATTTTGATCAACAATGAAAAATTTTAAGCTTCGTTTCTGTATCTGCAGACTAGAAAAACATTCAGTCTAATGATTAACGGCCTAGTACTTCATGTTGCTTCATAAAAAGCCCGATAGACCACACAAACCCGATGTTGTGAACTGTTCTCCACCCACTGTCTCGGCAGATGAAATTGAGAGCTTGTCCATTGACTGCTTAACCCATTACTGCATAGACAAACAGCCTTATCAGCAATCTTTTAAAATCTGTCAACCATTTTGGCACTAATTGTCTCCAAAACTGAAAATGTGTCACAAAATCAAACTACAAAGGGTGCAGAAAATTCGGATAAACCCAAATAGGGAAGTGACTCCAAATTTCAGGAGAGTTGATTCAAAAAGTGTCAATGGTTGGACTGCAATAAAGCCTTCAATTTTAGTAATGTTACTATCTAATTTCAATGACATACGATCAACAGTTGTTGTCCCCAAGATTTTGTAAATGTCCCCACATTTTTCAAACCAAGGGGACATGTGTCCCCACCATTTGATTCTCAGCAGAACCCTGGTTTCAGTTAAATTAATTATTAATAACAGAACTAGAATGTGTCTGTAGGACACAGGGTGTGCCCCTACTGGTACATTTGTCACAAACTAGAGCTATCACTGATGGCAATGAATGTACCCCGTATTTATGTGGACTATTATATACATATGTATTATAGTAAAGTAACAAACAAAAGCTATCACAGGAGACAGCGCGCTTGACTATTTCGATGCTGGATAGTGAAACTGGGCACATCTGAGGAAGCCGAAGCTGTCAATGAAGTGTTTAATTACTCCAATGGTGGAAGAAGATATTGCACAATAGCTTGAGTCTGTATCAAAAATAAGGTAAAAGTAAAGTAAAAGGTGGCATAATTCTTGAAAAATTGGTGCCAGAGTTATGCACCTTGTGTCATGATGTGGGTGATAAGGTGGAACAACTGTTTTAAGTTTGAATCAAATCCATTTAGTAACAAGAAACGCGGCAATGCCACAAAACCAGGTTTTCAACACTTTTCATAAGAATAAACAAGAGTGTCAGAATGTCACAATAAACGCCCGTCACAGCAAATTTCTTTACTCTAGCAGTCAGGGGTGTAACTGTTTCAAGTTATCACATTTTATAACCCATTTGAGTTACTGCGTTTACTTTCATAACTTGTTTCAGTTATCATAAAATATTACAAAGCCCTCCTGTGTCAATTCCTCATTTTGAATGTGACTAATGCAATCATTTCCTGAATCCTTGGCCTTTTATCTTTCTAGCTGTGCAGTAAATTTTTTTACGCAAGGCTGATAAAGTCTTACGCAAATGGTTTTTAAGCTATAAAACTCTTAACATCCCATTATGCTCATCAGGTCATTATCAGACTAAAAGAGAATTTGATTAACCACAGTTTGCTACTAATTGCATTTTAAAGCTCACTTAGTGAGAACAGTAAAAAGGCTTTTTTTGAATAACTTACCTGGGTTATCCTTATTTTATAACTAATACAGGTTATAAAATTCTTGAAAAAGTAACTGAAATAGGTTACATAACCTAAAACAGTTACACCCCTGACTGTCTAGCAGCTGTATTTACAGATGTAATTTTAATTTTGTGGTTGTTAGTAATCATTGTAATTCTTTTGTTGTTCTAAGTCCACAAAAAAACTCCTTACCAGGTAGAGATACCTTAAAATACATCTAAAATTAGAAAGTAACAACTATGTTGTACCACAGAAAAGTGGTCTTGGTTTTTCCCTACGGTCAATTATAAAAAAGTTACAATATAAGTTATTTATAGTAACAACTAAGGGAAGTTAATCTTAAAAAAAAAAAAAAAAAAAAAAAAAAGTTTGTAAGTCCACACAGAAATCCTTACCAGGTAGAGATTGGTCAAAATACACCTCAACATTGGATGTAACATGCATGTTGTACTACAGAAAAGTGGTCTCGATTTTTCCCTACGTCTAGTAATGAAAAAGTTACAATATAAGCTATTTATAGTAACAACAAAGGGAAATAATTCTAAAGAAGGGAACTGCGCAAGACACTTCGTCTCATGATGGTGTATAATTGTGCCAAGTTACATCAAAATCCCTCTATGCATGAAGAAGATATGCTCCGAACAAAGTTTTCATTCTTGTATCCTTTGACCTCTAAGTGTGACCTTGACCTTAGACCTAGGGACCTGGTTCTTGCGCATGACACTCCGTCTCATGATGGTGAACAATTGTGCCAACTTTCATCAAAATCCCTCCATGCATGTAGAAGATATGCTAACCCTAACCCTAACCTAACCCTAACACTATTTTTAGCAACACTGACCTTGATCCTTGATCCCAGAAACCCCAAAATCAATCCCAAGCTACAACTTTATATAAGTTTTCTATACACCAAGTTTCATCATGATAGCTCATTCCTAAGTTAAGTTATTGACTGGAAACCCTTTTTCTATTTTAATTAACAGTGACCTTGACCTTGACCCCAGAAACCTTGACCCCAGAAACCCCAAAATCAATCCCAGCCTTTGTCTTGATATAAGCTACATACATACCAAGTTTTATTCAAAAATCTTTACCGAAACAGAAGTTATTGACCGGAAACCCTTTTTCTATTTTAAGTAACAGTGACCTTGACCTTGACCCCAGAAACCCCAAAATCAATCCCAGCCTTTGTCTTGATATAAGCTACATACATATCAAGTTTTATTCAAATATCTTTACCGAAACAAAAGTTATTGACCGGAAACACCAGTTTGACGCCGCCGCTGCCGCCGCCACCGCCACCGCCGCCGCCCGCCCGCCCGACCTACATCTACCCCAATCTAATAACTCAGGTTTTCGTTGAAAACCTGGTTAATAACTAAGATTGAGTGAAAGTGCACCAAAACTTTAACCTGAAATTCTAAGTAAAAAGGGGAGATAAATCATCAAATATTGGTGCAAGAGTTATGGCTCTTGTGTAATATGATGTGAGTGATGATCAGGGCTCTCGCAAGTGGGCGACTTGAGCGAAATAGGCACTTTGGAACTTCAAAGTTTGCTCAAATCTAACCTCAAAGTGAAATGCAAGTCGCCCCATATTCTTTGATATCCGCATTCACTAATTAAAGCTACCCAGACAGTTGACAATTTGCACAATGTCAAAATGAGTGTTGAATACATGTCGATAGCATAATTTAAGCTCCACCTACTTCAGAGATTTTCCCGAAGTGTGAAAGCCAATCAAATTATCCGATACACTACAGTCGATTGTGTTCAGGCCTAAAAAAAAAATATGTCTGTTTCCTGTAACCCGACCGACCGTAAGTTTTTACCGCCGACCGCAATTTTTTTATGGGCCGAAATTCGAGATTCTGATCATATCTTTATTGATTATAGGGATAATTTAGTTGTACCTGACCTCGTCGCGCATAGTAACGAACGTTCCTGCTTCCGTCGACATGAAACAACATGGCGAAAAGCCTGTTTGTCGGTAGACTCGAGGTTCCGGGTTTTCATCCGCGAAAATCGAGAAGTTTTCTTGGATGCATATCGAGTTCAACAGTTCTGCCCCTTGTCAATCAAAATCTCGGTGAATTTCAATACTGTTCGCTGCCACAAGCGGAAGTATGGCAGTAGGCGGAGCGTGATATACTAATTAGCTACTGACAGATGTCAATCACGTCACGCGCCGACTGACACGTGGTCATCTCACGGTTTGTATTTAGTACAATAATGTCCTTCATTATGAAAGGCGTTTATTTATTTGATCAATGTGTAAACGTTAATTGATAAACAATTCGTAGAAGAGCAGCCTATTATCATGTTTGTACCACTTGTTCAGAGGTCACACTGTCGGTTGCACTTGAACTAATTGCGACAAAAGATTAATTGTGGCCCCGAAAATCTCTAATTGGCAAAAACGGCTGAAGCTATGTCTGTCTGCAAAACTATGAACTTTGCCTGTTACACAATGTTTACTGAACAAAAGGAGAAAAAAACGTGTATGAACAACATCTGATATTGAAAGGCGGGAGCAAATTTTCAACAATTTTATTTGATTAGCAGGCCTCGACCATAGCGGTGGACCGTTGGACCGACGCAACCAAAATATCGGCAGGTCCACTATCAAAAGTTGGGTAGACCAACGGTCAACCAATTTTCAGTCACGGTCTGCAAATAAAATAAAACCCTTAAAAGTGAAAAATAGGGGGGGAAATCGTACCCATATCGGCGAATTCACAAAACCAAAGTTGATTTTGCCTTAGTACGGCATTCTACAGTTATAAGCATTGGCGAGTTAAAGTCAGGATAGCACGAATGGACTACTCCACCGATCGGGCGAGTGGTTTTTACGTGGTAACTTTACCAAATTGAGTAATTACATCAGCCAAAATTACCTGGATTGACTGGAATTTACCCGCGAATCGTAAAAATATCAAAACGTCATGCTGGTAATTTTCCATTCCACAAGCACGTGCACCCTATCGTAATACTTAATTTACATCGCAGTTACTTTTGACACAAAAAACGCGCGTAGTGCATTCATTTTTTAATATAATCACTTCAGATTTTCAACACCGCTTGAGAACTAATACAGTTTGAATTCTATAACAATTTTAATAAGATATCGACAGGAATGTAGGCAAAATTCTTTAAAAACGATCAAATTTTCATATAATGTTTTGTAAAATTTCAAACAGCGCGATCTTGATTATTTATTTCCATTTTAAAGTAAATAAACGGTACATACTATGGTAATAAAATTCAGACTTTTGACCAGAAAGTACAAAAAACACAATTAAAAAATCTTAAACAAGAAACGCGGCAATGCCACGAAACCAGGTTTTCAACACTTTTCATAAGAATAAACAAGAGTGCCAGAATGTCACAATATACGCCCGTCACAGCAAATTTCTTTACTCTAGCAGCTGTATTTGCAGATGTAATTTTAATTTTGTGGTTGTTTAGTAATCATTGTAATTCTATTGTTTTTCTAAGTCCACAAAAAAAACTCCTTACCAGGTAGAGATACCTTAAAATGCACCTAAAATTAGAAAGTAACAACTATGTTGTACCACAGAAAAGTGGTCTTGATTTTTCCCTACGGTCAATTATAAAAAGTTACAATATAAGTTATTTAGAGTAACAACTAAGGGAAGTTAATCTTAAAAAAAAAAAAAAAAAAAAAAAAAAATACAAAAAAAAAAAATTGTAAGTCCACACAGAAATCCTTACCAGGTAGAGATTGGTCAAAATACACCTCAAAATTTGATGTAACATGCATGTTGTACTACAGAAAAGTGGTCTCGATTTTTCCCTACGTCTAGTAATGAAAAAGTTACAATATAAGCTATTTATAGTAACAACAAAGGGAAGTAATTCTAAAGAAGGGAACTGCGCAAGACACTTCGTCTCATGATGGTGTATAATTGTGCCAAGTTACATCAAAATCCCTCTATGCATGAAGAAGATATGCTCCGGACAAAGTTTTCATTCTTGTATCCTTTGACCTCTGTGTGACCTTGACCTTAGACCTAGGGACCTGGTTCTTGCGCATGACACTCCGTCTCATGATGGTGAACAATTGTGCCAACTTTCATCAAAATCCCTCCATGCATGTAGAAGATATGCTAACTCTAACCCTAACCCTATTTTTAGTAACAATGACCTTGACCTTGATCCCAGAAACCCCAAAATCAATCCCAAGCTTCAACTTTATATAAGTTTTCTATACACCAAGTTTCATCGTGATAGCTCATTCCTAAGTTAAGTTATTGACCAGAAACCCTTTTTCTATTTTAAGTAACAGTGACCTTGACCTTGACCCCAGAAACCCCAAAATCAATCCCAGCCTTTGTCTTGATATAAGCTACATACATACCAAGTTTTATTCAAATATCTTTACCGAAACAAAAGTTATTGACCGGAAACCCTTTTTCTATTTTAAGTAACAGTGACCTTGACCTTGACCCCACAAACCCCAAAATCAATCCCAGCCTTTGTCTTGATATAAGCTACATACATACCAAGTTTTATTCAAATATCTTTACCGAAACAAAAGTTATTGACCGGAAACACCTGTTTGACGCCGCCGCCGCCACCGCCCGCCCGCCCGCCCGACATCTACCCCAATCTAATAACTCAGGTTTTCAACGAAAACCTGGGTTAATAATGAAAAAGGGGCAACAATTTAAATACATGGAGTAAAACGATTTTTTGGCAAACAGATTTCTGTTAGCACGGCAGGCAGAATAGGTTTCGTGACCTCATGAACGTAAATAGAAATGTGGTTTTAAAATGAAGCAGTATGATGTCGTTGCAATTTTTAATAAGTTTTAAATGATTCTTTGTACATATATTTTTTGCCACAACACTTTGTTAGATATTCTTCTCAAACAATAATGTAAATTTCTTGAGGGCAAATAGGTCATCATCGTTCAGGGTCTGACACATTTACATGTCAGTTTATTCGGGATATTGCACATTCGCTTTTAAAAAATTAAAGAAAAAACTTTTTTACTGATTTCTTCTCAACAATTAAAGGAATCGAGAAAGTACGATCAGACAGTGATGTGTCACATGGCGCGAAAACATGACGTAATGCAATGACAATCTGGGGGAAACTATACCGCTTTGATCTCCACTGCAGATGCGACATACTTCTTTTAGCTCTTTGAGGGATGAAAACGAGGCCAATTACTTAGTTTATCATCAGAATGATTACCGATAATTGTTGATGTTTTTTTTTTCACTTTCAACACTGGTCGGGAGGATGATGATTGTGTCCATATTTTGGGACACTTTTCAAAATAATTATTTTTCGGGATAACAGATTGCTACTGTCTTCCATTTTTAATTATTTTAGAAATAAGTCCTGTTTCTTTGAGTCATATGAAGTTATGACGTCTACAGCATCACAATTTATGAGATAGAATTGGAGGTCCACTAAAGTCTGAGCAGGTCTACTAGATTTTAGCAGTTGGTGAACCTGCTGGCAACTGCTGAAAAAAGTTAAGGTAGAGGCCTGATTAGGCAGTTAACTGCCTACTAAAAAAAAAAAAAAAAAAAAAATTCCTACCTACCGACCCCCATTTTCTTCAGCATGTTACAGGAAACAAACATATTTTTTTTTAGGCCTCAGCCAAGTAGCCTTGCGGTTACGTCTTTGACACTTTTGGTTTGTCAACATGTTCAAGTGTAAAAAAAACAATGTTTTATAAAAAAAATTGCTGATCATTTAACCATGTGATTAATTGGTTTATTGTACAAATTTTTTTGTTATCTATAGTAAAAGAACGACATGTAATGTATTAACTATGTTAAACTGACTTCCATCAATGAATTGATTTGAATATATATTTCTGGTTTACACAGTTTACTTTCAGTTTTATTCGAGTGAAATACTGTTCGCCGATGTGGTAACTCGGTGTTAATAATAAACGCTTTCATCGTGTATTTATACAAAATAGTTATTATTAAAAATTGGTGGTTTAGATTTACAGCATCGGCCTGAATTTTTAAAAATGACCTTTTTCAGAATTTTGTATCAAAACAATAACCACTGTATGGGAAGTGATGTAACTAAGAAAATGAATGGTCACATCAATGTTTTTTTATCTAGAAACAAGAAAATTATAGCCACCTTTCGAATCACAGCGTTTAGGTAGAAAAAGTCTTCCCACTTCTCCCTAAATCAGCTGGAGGGAGAAGTGACTTCTCCTTAAAAATTGGACCTAGCTAGACCCCTGATGATGTTGAAGAACTATTTTAAATTAGAATCAAATCCATTTAGTAATGACTGAGATAGAGTAAAAGTGCATCAAAACTTTAACGATAGGAGGTGTGCAAGTTCATATCATGATTAAGACTCATGCAAGGTTTCGCAAGGTGAAAATGTGCATTTTTTACTATTTCACATTTTTTACTATTTCAGGGGCCATAACTCTGGAAATAGGGGGCAGAACCAGACAAACAAGAGCTGTCCATAAGACAGCGCGCTCGACTTTTGTCAGTTCAAAAAGGGACATAACTCTGTCAAATTTCAAACAGAGTTATGGGAATTGTGTGTCCTGGTGTAGACTTTAATAGTAAATAACTATTTTGAGTTTCAAGTCAAAAGCTTTAATAGTAACAGAAATATTTGACTTTATCAAAAACTTTAACCAAAAATTCTAAGTTAAAAGGGGCATAACTCTGTCAAAATTTAAACCAGAGTTATGGGGATTGTGTCTCCGGGTGTAGATTATGATAGTAAATAACTATTTTGAGTTACAAGTCAAAAGCTTTAATAGTGACAGAGATATTTGACTTCATCAAAAAATTTAACAAAAAATTCTAAATTAAAAAGGGGCATAATTCTTTCAAAATTCAAATCAGAGTTATGGGGATTGTGTCTCCTGGTGTAGATTTTGGTAGTAAATAATTATTTTGAGTTTCAAGTCAAAAGCTTCAATAGTAACAGAGATATTTGACGCCAACACCAGGGCGAGTACAATAGCTCTACTTTTTCTTCGAAAAGTCGAGCTAAAACTAGAAGATACGCAAGTTCACATCATGATAAAGACTCATACAAGGTTTCATCAATTTATATCAGACACTTTTTGAGCTAGGCGTATAACAAACTTTTTTTCAGACTGACAGCCCGATGCACGGACAAGACCAAATCTATATGCTCCTTCCACTGAGAGGTGGGAGGTGGGAGTGGGGCTGTGGGGAAACTAGCATGAAAACTGCATGATTTAAAAGAATTTTTCTGAGGGGAAGGGGCCTATTAATGGCCCCTGTTAAGAAGGAAAAAAAACTGAACAAGAAGCTGCGTTCAATAAACGCTTGATGCCCCCAGTGGCATCCTTGTTGATACAAAGCAACCTAAGTCCAAAACGAGGTCAAGTTCAAGGTCAAACTGACGTCAGGTGATGTCTGAAGATGAGGAATGGTCACAGGTTACATCTGCATTAGTATCAAGTCATTCTAGTAAGGGGTATTGATGCTAGACGAAACAGTCCCATTTGGTTAACCTCATCTGAACGGACGAATGAACAAATGAACGAATGAACAGACGGACAGGACAATCATTATATGCCTCCCGCATCAGTAGATGCCGGGGGCATAAAAAGGAGATTAAAATAAGTGGTAACCTTTGCATAATTGTATTATTGATAAAGTACCTTAAAGCATACAACATTACATACCTGTTTCTATTCTGACTAGGTTGTCCAGTTCTGTCTGACTGGCCACATGTGTCTTTCTTTTGTGTATTTCCAGCCACTGTCACATTCTTATCCTTTTCTTTGCTAACATTCAGTTCATTCTCTTTCTTAACAGCTGCCTGTGCTTCCTTATATTGTGTGTCATCTGGATCTAACTCCTCTTTAATTTCAGTTAACAATTCAACATTAGAAGTATTCACATTTTCCCTGTTTTCTTTATTCACACTTTTGTTTTCAAGTTTAACACTAGAATTGTCTTTCTTCATTTCAGCAAGCTGAGTACTTTGATTTTTCCCAGACTGGATTCCAGTCTTAATATTTTTGTCTGTTAAACTATTCACTAGACTGGTCACTTTGGACTGAGTATTTTGAACACTTGAGACAGGACTTGGTTGAAATTGTTTTTGAAGAGTTGCCTGAGGCATGGAACCAGACCGAAGCATGGCGATATTTTTGGTCTGATCGCCGTCTTCCTCCTCATCACCTTCCGGTATGTTAGGTTTATACTGGGCTAAAAATTTCTGAAATTCCGCATCAGAGATCTTTTCTTCAGTAAAACCACCTGATTTTGATACAAATTTTGTAGTTTTTAATTTTGGAGCTGGCCCTTTGCCAGTACTTGATGCCATCACCTGAGTGACTGATGGATTTGTTGATGTCTGTAATGAGGTAATGGAATTTCCCTTTGCCAAATTTGGCTGTGATTCAGTTTTTCTCCTTTTTGCATCTAGTGATGATAAACTGATATCTGGAGATGCAGCTACAGCCTCCAAAGGTCGTTTCTCCGCAACCTTTGTCTGATTTGGAGTTACCGCTTTTGTGTTCAATTTCTTTGCCACTGACTGTGGAGCAGGGGCTTGAACTGGACCCTTAGGGGTTATGTTGTTTATAACAGGAGAGACCTGTGCCACATTTCCTAAAATGAAAATAAATTGCAATAGGCTGCAACAGAAATAAGAATGATGTGAGCCGTGCCATGAGAAAACCAACATAGTGTGCATCTGTGCAGTCTGGTCAGGATCCATGCTGTTCACTAACAGTTTCTTCAATTCCAATAGGCTTTAAAAGCGAACAGCATGGAGCCTGACCAGACTGCGTGGATGCGCAGGGTGGTCTGGATCCAAGCTGGTAGCAAACCCACTATGTTGATTTTCTCATGGCACGGCTCAATTGTAAACATTATATGACAAATGCTTAACAGAATAAAGTCAAGAACGGGTTGAAACCCCCACCCCCTAAAAAAAACAAGGCAGTCTGAAAGACAGCTCAATCCCCCACCACTGCTATGGATAGTGAAAGGGTAAAACCTTTGATTTTAGCTGTGACCTTGACCTTGAACTGACATGGCTGACTCATGAATTCTGCACAACGTCTTGATGAGGTGATCATTTCACCAAAGTTTCATGAAAATCCTTCAAGGGGTTTAGGAGATACAGAGCTGAAACCTTTGACCTTCAGTTGTGACCTTGACCTTGAGTTGATATGGCTGACTCGTGAGTT
Source organism: Mercenaria mercenaria (assembly GCF_021730395.1). Lineage (NCBI taxonomy): Eukaryota > Metazoa > Mollusca > Bivalvia > Venerida > Veneridae > Mercenaria > Mercenaria mercenaria. The sequence goes on from NC_069369.1 coordinate 27,632,603, forward strand.
CTTGATGAGGTGATCATTTGACCCAAGTTTGATGAAAATCCTTCAAGGGGTTAAGGAGACACAGAGTGGACACCAAATGGAAGGCTCAAACCTTCAACCCTTAGTTGTGACCTTGACCTTGAGCTGGCATGGTTGACTCATACTTTCTGCACATCATACTGATGAGGTAATCATTTGACCCAAGTTTTATAAAATTCCTTCAAGGGGTTTAGGAGACATAGAGTGGACATGAAATGGAAGGCTCAAACCTTTGACCTTCAGTTGTGACCTTGACCTTGAGCCAACATGGCTGACTCATAAGTTCTGCACATTGCCTTGATGAGGTAATCGTTTGACCCAAGTTTGATGAAAATCCTTCAAGGGGTTTAGGAGATATAGAGCAGACACAAAATGGAAGGTTCAAACTTTTGACCCTAAGTTGTGACCTTGACCTTGAGCCGGCATGACTGACTCATGGGTTCTGCGCATCGTCTTGATGAGGTGATCATTTGACCAAAGTTTTATAAAATTCCTTCAAGGGGTTTAAGAGATATAGAGTGGACATAAAATGGAAGGCTCAAACCTTTGACCTTGAGTTGTGACCTTGACCTTGAGCCGGCATGGCTGACTCATGGGTTCTGCACATCGTCTTGATGAGGTGACCATTTGACCCAAGTTTTATAAAATTCCTTCAAGGGGTTTAGGAGATATAGAGCGGACACAAAATGGCAGGCTCAAACCTTTGACCTTGAGTTGTGACCTTGACCTTGAACCGACAAGGCTGACTCATGAGTTCTGCACATCGTCTTGATGAGGTGATCATTTGACCCAAGTTTCATGAAAATCCTTCAAAGGGTTTAGGAGATATGGACCGGACACAATTTTGTTACGGACGGAAGGACGGAAAGACGGAAGGACGGACGAACGGAAGGACAGACGCAGACCATTCCTATAATCCCTCCGTCACGGCGGGGGATTAACAAGAATGATGTCAATATTGTATAACACAATGTGGGGCATCGTGGGGCATGTCATGCCCCACGAAAATGTTTAATAGAATGACATATAAATTCGAAAAAGGGAAAACTGGAAAAAATGTCTGACATAAAGTTCAAAACAAAATGTGAATATTAACAAATTTCACTGGAATTGGCTGAAAACTGTAGGAGTTCAATGTACATTGTACAGATAGAAAATATGACTTGGTATATTGTCTATGTATTTATCAATTCTTTTCAGTTTGTCAATCCATAGAAAGTGATTAACCGGAAACCATCTTTTTCATGATCCCAGGGAAAATAAATCTATTTTTAGTTAATGTGACCTTGACCCTGGCCTATAGCCCTAATTACAGGGGTGTGGAATTCCCATTTTTTTGCACTTGTCCACGGTCCCAATTTTCAATATAAGAAACATTATCTTAGTTACTTACACAAGATAAAATTTCTTACTGGACCCAAACATATAATTTCAATGTTCAGACCGATAGATTTTGAAAAACATGTGTGCAACCAAAATGATAATCCCTGATGGAGAGACACTTCGAGGAAACACTTTTTCCATCAGCATTTTAACATGATGCCATCTAGCTGTACAGTATGTTCGATATAATCCAACAAGTGCGAGATGACGTCATTCTTTGTGCTGCGATGTTATCAGAGACCAGGGAGCCTTAATACACTTTATACTGATTAAACGACCGTGCAGAGACGCACATTCAGAAAAAGAGTCCAAATGTTTCAGTGATGTCTAGGATATTTTGTCGTAACTAATTTATTATTTCTTAAATCGTCAACTTTTATTAAATAATTTATAAGCATGATCGGACTTCGAGAACTAATCTAAGTTTGATGTAGCTTACATTCAACATACCCAGCATTTAAATATATCAAATTTAGACTTGGGGTATCATAAATGATATCCATAAAGTCCACAGGAAGTTTAATTGTTAAATATAAATATATTTTTTATTTGATTAAATGACGAACGAAAAAAAGTCACGCAAATGCGCAGTGGGTGCATATACCAGAACCGACCTCAATTCCTGAGCATTTCCTAAGAAACAATTATTCAAAAAGAATGTTTTTTATTCATGTCCGCACATCATTAAATAAAAGTGTACGATTAGGATACTTTTTATACGATAAAAGTATATACGCCGAGCGATTGCGCATACCGGAAGCGACCTAAACGCTTATGTCTAACAGTTATTTTCCGTTGTAACTGTTATTTAAAATAAATTCAATCATTTTCAATCCAGTTTTATGCATAAGAAACTTAATAATTACAAAGTAAACTTAAATTTTTTCTCATTGCATACTTTATAGATTGAAATCGGCAATAATGCGCGTCGAGAGTGTACCGGGATTGTTCTCAATCTCCTATGTTATTATGTTGAAATAATTCTATATCATCGCAAGAAGGTTGTTCCAGATCGTACTTAATATTAAACCTAAGAAATTAAATAAATTTTGATTGAACCACAGCCAGAAAACAATAAAAAAAACAAGAGATCACAGAGTGATCTTGGCGCCCACCAATGTGCCATTTTTGAGTGTTCCAAATTTCTAGACTTATTGACTAGCTCAAGGTCAAATTTCATTTCCGTACACAACACAAATCTATGCATGTGGTCCAAATTTGAAGCCTGTACCTTCAAAAATGTGAAAGTAGGTCACTAGGTCAATGTCAAGGTCAAAGTTTGTTTCGGTACACAAAACTATGCATGTGGTCCTAAATTTGAAGCCTGTAGCTACAGAAATGTGAAAGTAGGTCACTAGGTCAATCTTAAGGTCAAAGTTCATTTCGATACACAAAACTATGCAAGTGGTCCAAATGTGAAGGCTGTAGCTTGAGAAATGTAAAAGTAGGTCACTAGGTCAAAATCCAGGTCAAATTTTACTTCGGAATACAAAACTATGCATGTGGTCCAAATTTGAAGCCTGTACCTTCAAAAATGTGAAAGTAGGTCACTAGGTCAATGTAAAGGTCAAAGTTTGTTTCGGTACACAAAACTATGCATGTGGTCCAAATTTGAAGGCTGTAGCTTGAGAAATGTAAAAGTAGGTCACTAGGTCAAAATCAAGGTCAAATTTTATTTCGGAATACAAAACTATGCATGTGGTCCAAATTTGAAGCCTGTACCTTAAAAATGTGAAAATAGGTCACTAGGTCAATGTCAAGGTCAAAGTTTTTTTCGGTACACAAAACTATGCAAGTAGTCCAAATTTGAAGGCTGTAGCTTGAGAAATGTAAAAGTAGGTCACTAGGTCAAAATCAAGGTCAAATTTTATTTCGGAATACAAAACTATGCATGTGGTCCAAATTTGAAGCCTGTACCTTCAAAAATGTGAAAGTAGGTCACTAGGTCAATGTAAGGTCAAAGTTTGTTTCGGTACACAAAACTTTGCAAGTGGTCCAAATTTAAAGGCTGTAGCTTGAGAAATGTAAAAGTAGGTCACTAGGTCAAAATCAAGGTCAAATATATTTCAGAATACAAAACTATGCATGTGGTCCAAATTTGAAGCCTGTACCTTCAAAAATGTGAAAGTAGGTCACTAGGTCAATGTCAAGGTCAAAGTTTTTTTCGGTACACAAAACTATGCATGTAGTCCAAATTTGAAGGCTGTAGCTTGAGAAATGTGAAAGTAGGTCACTAGGCCAAAATCAATGTCAAATTTCATTTTGAAACACGAAACTATATATGGTCCAAATCTGATGCCTGTACCTTCAAAAATGTGAAAATAGGTCACTAGGTCAAAATAAAGGTCAAAGGTCCAGTGCACAAAATTATGCATGTGGTTCAAATTTGAAGGCTGTAGCTACAGAAATGTGAAAGTAGGTCACTAGGTCAAAATCAAGGTCAACTCATGTCAAGGTTCATCTTGCCACTCAAAAATATACATGTGGTCCAAGTTTGAATGTTATAGTTACTGACAAGAACATTTTAAAAGCTTTTCCCTATATAAGTCTATATGAACCATGTGACCCCCCGGGGCGGGGCAATATTTAACCCTAGGAGGATAATTTGAACAAACTTGGTAGAGAACCACTAGATGATGCTACATTACAAGTATCAAAGCCCTAGGCTTTGTGGTTTGGACAAGAAGATTTTCAAAGTTTTTCCCTATATAAGTCTATGTAAACCATATGACCCCCAGGGCGGGGCCATATTTGACCCTAGGGGTATAATTTGAACAATCTTAGTTGAAGACCACTAGATGATGTCACATACAAAATATCAAAGCCCTAGGCCCTGTGGTTTTGGACAAGAGGTTATTCAAAGTTTTTCCCTATATAAGTCTATATAAACCATGTGACCCCCAGGGGGGGGGGGGCCATATTTGACCCCAGAGAAATAATTTGAATCATCTTGGTAGAGGACCACTAGATGATGCTTCATACCAAATATCAAAGCCCTAGGCTCTGTGGTTTTGGACAAGAAGGTTTTCAAAGTTTTTCCCTATATAAATCTATATAAATTATAGAAATAAACAAAGGGCCATAACTCACTCATAAATTGTTGAACCAGTCTGATTTTCAGGGGGACACAACTAGAGTACCAATACATCATTCTGACAAAGTTTGGTCAAAATCCCCCCAGTAGTTTCTGAGGAGATGGGATAACGAGAAATTGTTAACGGACAGACGGACGGACGGACGGACGGAATGACGGACGGACGGACCACGGACGCAGAGTGATTTTAATAGCCCACCATCTGATGATGGTGGGCTAAAAATGGTGCTGATGCACCAATATATATGTGTCGTACTGTTCCAAGTTTTTCGACGTTTCTCGCTAATAATAGGAATAATTCTTACCGATAAATACAAGTACATGTAATTTCTTTCTAATTACTACTCCCATAATAACAATATATGAATGAAACAAAGTTTTTGACCTCAGAATTTCTACTTGTCCACGGACAAGTGGGCTGGAAAAATGCACTTGTCCGCCGACCGAAACTCCCGAGTCGGACAAGTCGGACATAGTAATTCCACACCCCTGGCCTAATTGCAGTTTTTACAACCCACCCCTCCCCAAAACAATTAAATCCAAACCTACTAATCTGCTGTCCTCAAAAATTTGTACATTCAAAATGGTAAAACAGACCAACAGCTAAGATCACAGTGTCATGGTGAATTTTCGAAATATGCAGATTAATTAAGTTATGCTGACTTTGAACTTGACCCCACTGAATGACCCCATTATAATCCTTCCTTGGTTTTCTGTAAGCTACCTATATGCCAAGTTTAATTTCAATACATCAATCTAAACTAAAGCAAATTAGTGGAAACTGAGTTCTTTTTTTTTTCAGCAAGTGACCTTGACATTGATTCCAATGACCCCAAAATGCAATCCCTACCTTGGTCTTACTATAAGCTACCTATATGCCAAGTTTCATTTCAGTATCCCAACCCCCAAGTCACATCACTAATGGAAATAAAAACCCAGAGATTGACCATCCGGCTGTCTATCCAACCATCCATCCTAACATCTAATACTGTGAAATCATTAAATTTCGTGGGCATGAAATTTCTTGGTTTTGGTCAAAACGGCAATTTCATGGGGATATGAATTCGTGGATTTCAACTTCTGAACATAAAATGAATGGGAATTTTACTTGTTCATTGGGATTAAATTTCGTGGATTGACTCAACCACGAAATCCACGAAAATTAGTCCCCCACGAATATTAATGATTTCACAGTAACCAGATTTTCATCTTTGGAAAACCTTTTTAATAAACTGTGCTACTTCTAAAGACCAAGTTCAGTACTAATCATTTTTTTAAAATGAAACTGTTTTTATAAGTGAGGTGTCTCTAAATAACACAATTCTGGGTAGATTTATACCTGTAACTGCACTGGTTCCTGGCCCAGTCGTAACTTGTCTTGTTCCTTGAGATTGTGGATTAGCTCCTGGAATATTTATTTTCACATATTTTGACTTATTTCTGGTTTAGTTCATTATCAAACCAACACAGTTAAGTTTAGGCCATATCCTTAGGACGGCCAGCACATATTTATGCAACCTCGCCAGGTATATGTATGTTTTTGACAACATAGAAAATGACATCACTTGACCTTCAGCTATTTCCGGAAGTAAATAAAATGAAAGTAGAAATGCTAAACTTGAAAATGAAAGCCGCATTTTGATTCGTAGATAGTCAGGGGTCACCCCGTTTTTTTTTTTGGTTTTTTTTGGCTATTGGGGAGCCAATTTTCAGCACTTTATCACGAATTGAAGTTACCTGGGCTACATTGATAATTTCGGAACTTCATCAAATCGCTCAAATTGTCATTTTTGATGTTGTCTGAGAGTGTCAGTATATGCCTCAGATGTAAGATATAACCGTATTTGAGAGCTGCAAACCTAGACATTTCAGAAATATTTTCAAAATCGGTTTCGTGTAATAAATGTTCTTTCTACGGAAGCGTGAAAGGGCCATCAGACGCTAATACGTTTTAGTACGTTAAGGCTGCGGAAAGGATATACAGATTTCCTAAATTGCATTTTAATTTAGCCATTTTTGACTCAAACGTCAGTTTTCATACAGACTTGTAAAAAAATGTCGAAAAAGCGCTGATTTTTGGATAAAAAATGATTTCTCTAATAACCTTAGGACGGCCAGCACATATTTATGCAACCTCGCCAGGTATATGTATGTTTTTGACAACATAGAAAATGACGTACTTGACCTTCAGCTATTTCCGGAAGTAAATAAAATGAAAGTAGAAATGCTAAACTTGAAAACGAAAGCCGCATTTTGATTCGTAGATAGTCAGGGGTCACGCCCAGGGGTCACTCTGTTTAAATGTATGCGCGTGGACTTCTTCTTTTTTTTTTTTTTTTTGCTATTGGGGAGCCAATTTTCAGCACTTCATCCCGAATTGAAATTACCTGGGCTTTAGTACAGCATGTCAGCTTTTAATCTGTTAAAAAGTATTTGAGCTCTGGATAAACACAAATCCCACAGGGGTCCGTAACGGACAAAGGGTACATTGATAATTTCGGAACTTCATCAAATAGCTGAAATTGTCATTTTTGATGTTGTCTGAGAGTGTCAGTATATGCCTCAGATGTAAGATATAACCGTATTTGAGAGCTGCAAACCTAGACATTTCAGAAATATTTTCAAAATCGGTTTCGTGTAATAAATGTTCTTTCTACGGAAGCGTGAAAGGGCCATCAGACGCTAATACGTTTTAGTACGTTAAGGCTGCGGAAAGGATATACAGATTTCCTAAATTGCATTTTAATTTAGCCATTTTTGACTCAAACGTCAGTTTTCATACAGACTTGTAAAAAAATGTCGAAAAAGCGCTGATTTTTGGATAAAAAATGATTTCTCTAATAACCTTAGGACGGCCAGCACATATTTATGCAACCTCGCCAGGTATATGTATGTTTTTGACAACATAGAAAATGACATCACTTGACCTTCAGCTATTTCCGGAAGTAAATAAAATGAAAGTAGAAATGCTAAACTTGAAAACGAAAGCCGCATTTTGATTCGTAGATAGTCAGGGGTCACGCGCAGGGGTCACTCTGTCTAAATGTATGCGCGTGGACTTCTTCTTTTTTTTTTGCTATTGGGGAGCCAATTTTCAGCACTTCATCACGAATTGAAATTACCTGGGCTTTAGTACAGCATGTCAGCTTTTAATCTGTTAAAAACTATTTGAGCTCTGGATAAACACAAACCCCACAGGGGTCCGTAACGGACAAAGGGTACATTGATAATTTCGGAACTTCATCAAATAGCTCAAATTGTCATTTTTGATGTTGTCTGAGAGTGTCAGTATATGCCTCAGATGTAAGATATAACCGTATTTGAGAGCTGCAAACCTAGACATTTCAGAAATATTTTCAAAATCGGTTTCGTGTAATAAATGTTCTTTCTACAGATGCGTGAAATGGCCATCAGACGCTTATACGTTTTAGTACGTTAAGGCTGCGGAAAGGATATGGCAACTTCACTGTGGGGAATCGCATGATCAAAATAATCTCTAAACCAAAGTTATATTTTGAAAAACGTGAATAAATTTCCTACCATGATAAGATATGAAATTTAAACATAGCCTAACATATGACTAATGAAAATTGTTAAATTATTATGTAGTTGACAATAATGATAGACATCCTGTAATTACAAACACTAAGGAAAATAAGAAGTCTCAGATTCTTAAAGTGTTCCAGATAATCAGAAGGTGATTGTGATTGAAATATATGTAGATTTTTAGGATACATAAGATATATGTTGCCATATGATAGGCTATATTTGAGATTTACAGCAAAAGTTGCTTTAATATTATCCTGTACCTTTCATAAATTTATTCTGGTTTAGAGATTATTTTGATCATGTGAATCCCCACAATGAACTTTCCAGCTTTTGATGATGGCAGGCCTCCCAGCAGGGTATAATGAAAATAAAGGCTTTTCTAAAGTTTTTTTTTTAAATAAAGGTTACCTCAGGCAATTTGGGGCAAAAATAAAGGTCAATTTTCTGACCTTATCACAGTTCACTACTGAATCAATACTTGTGTTTTCTGAATAATGCAACCCTATTGTCGGCAATTGTACTCACATCAACTAAAGTCACAGGAATGCTGCAACCCTCCCAGACCACTGTTGATCCCCACTGGCTTCCAGACCACATCTACTGCTGAACCAGACACCATTGACACAAACAAACAATGGTATAGGACAGATTACAGCATCCTAAACAAGAGCTGTTATAGGAGACAGAATGCTCCACTTTTATGAAGCTTGATAGTGAAATAGGGCACAACTGAGGAGGCTAAAGCTATCACTGGAGTGTTTACTGACTCCAATGTGTATGGTAACTGAGGAGGCTAAAGCTATCACTGGAGTGTTTACTGACTCCAATGTGTATGGTAACTGAGGAGGCTAAAGCTATCACTGGAGTGTTTACTGACTGCAATGTGTATGGTAACTGAGGAGGTTAAAGCTATCACTGGAGTGTTTACTGACTCCAATGTGGATGGTAACTGAGGAGGCTAAAACTATCACTGGAGTGTTTACTGGCTCCAATGTGTACGGCAACTGAGGAGGCTAAAGCTATCACTGGAGTGTTTACTGGCTCCAATGTGTACGGCAACTGAGGAGGCTAAAGCTATCACTGGAGTGTTAACTGGCTCCAATGTGTACGGCAACTGAGGAGGCTAAAGCTATCACTGGAGTGTTTACTGGCTCCAATGTAGATGGCAACTGAGGAGGCTAAAGCTATCACTGGAGTGTTAACTGACTCCAATGTGCATGGCAACTGAGGAGGCTAAAGCTATCACTGGAGTGTTTACTGGCTCCAATGTGTATGGAAACTGAGGAAGCTAAAACTATCACTGGAGTGTTTACTGACTCCAATGTGGATGGCAACTGAGGAGGCTAAAGCTATCACTGGAGTGTTTACTGACTCCAATGTGGATGGCAACTGAGGAGGCTTAAGCTATCACTGGAGTGTTTACTGACTCCAATGTGGATGGCAACTGAGGTGGCTGAAGCTATCACTGGAGTGTTTACTGGCTCCAATGTGGATGGCAACTGAGGAGGCTAAAGCTATCACTGGAACGTTTACTGGCTCCAATGTGGATGGCAACTGAGGTGGCTAAAGCTATCACTGGAGTGTTTACTGACTCCAATGTGGATGGCAATATTAATAGTTAAGACTTAGTGTGTGTCAAATGTATTGAGTAATAACTGAGATGGAGTGGAAGTGTATCAAAACAATAAAGTATCAAAGGAACATAGCTCATGCAAAAGTAATGCATATTGTGTCATATCATGTGGCTATAAGTTTGAACAATCATTTTAAGTTTATATCAAATCCATTTAGCAATAACTGAGATAGAGTAAAACTTCATCACAACTTTAAAACTAAAAATCTAAGTAAAAAGGGGGCCTAATTCATGAAATATTAGAGCAAGAGTCATTGCATTTGTGTGGTATGATGTGAATGATGATGTGGAACTACTATTTTAAGTCTGAATCAAATCGATTCAGATATAAAGGAGAAGAGTGAAGGATTACCAAAACGTGAAATTCGAAGTAAAAAAGGGTTATTAATTCATAAAATGTTTGTCGGAGAATAATGGCCTTTGTGTCATAAGTCTGAATCAAATCTATGTAGTTATATCAAAACAAAAGTGCATAAAAACTTTAAACTAGTTGTGTATGAGGATGTCAGGGTGAGAAGGATAGCTCTCCATAAACTTTGTACAATCAAAACCATTACTCCTCCAGTCCATTCATTTGAAATGTTTATTCATTAATTCAACTTTCTATTTTCCAAACAATTGTAATAGCTTCAGTGCAGACCAAGTGTACTGTTCGCTGTTCAGTCAGTAAATTTTCAATGAGCATCCCTTTGAATTATAAATGGTACTACCAGATGCTTTTGTAGAAAAGCGCATGTCTCCCCCAATGCATAGTCATATAGGCAAGAAGTCAATAGGGGACAGGAGCAAAAGTCAAAGAGACACTGATGGTTGGCTGCAATAGGGATCATCTACTTGGCATGTCCATCATCCCACTAAGTTTCAACATTCTGGGCCTTGTGGTTCTCAAGTTATGAATTGGAAACGGTTTCCATGTCCAGGCCCCTGTGACCTTGACCTTTATTAGAGTGACCACAAAATCAATATGGGTCATCTACTCTGCATGTCCAATCATCCAATTAAGTTTCAACATTCTGGGTCAAGTGGTTCTCAAGTTATTGATTGAAAAGAGTTTTCTATGTTCAGCCCCCTGTGACCTTGACCTTTGATGGAATGATCCTAAGGGGCCATCTACTCTGTAAGTCCTATCACCCTATGAAATTTGAAGGTTCTAGGTCAAATGGTTCTCAAGGTATTGACTGGAAATGGATTTCCATGTTTTATCCACTGCGACCTTGACCTTTAATAGAGTGACCCAAAAAACAAAAGCAGTCATCTACTCGGTAAGTCACCATATGAAGTTTCAACATTCTGGGTCAAGTGGTTCTCAAGTTACTGATCAGAAATGGTTTTCCATGTTCAGGCCCCTGTGACCTTGACCTTTATTAGAGTGACCCAAAAATCAATAGGGGTCATCTACTCTGCATGACCAATCATCCTTTGAAGTTTTAACATTCTGGGTCAAGTAGTTCTCAAGTTACTGATCAGAAATGGTTTTCGATGTGACAGGCCCCATGTGACCTTGACCTTTATCAGTGACCCCAAAATCAGTAGGAGTCATCTACTCTGCATGACCAATCATCCTATGAAGTTTCAACATTCTGGGTCAAGTGGTTCTCAAGTTACTGATCGGAAATGGTTTTCTATGTTAAACCCCCAACTGCCATATAAAAGCCACAAGATGGTGCCGGGGCAGGTTTTTATATAAATTATGCATGTTTCACATTAGAGAGCCCTTTTTCATAATTTAAATAAACCACTGAATAAAAAGTTATGAAAAATTGCATAAATACACATTGAAATATTCTTTATCAATTGGTGTTTTTATTTTTTAAAACAAAAAATTCTGAAGTATAGTTTCAAAAAATTATTTAAACCTAACTGCCAAAAATTTGAATTTGCCGGGAGGAGCTAATGAGGTCATGAACCAAATAGAATATCATAGTCATTTCTACAGTTATATTTTTAAGTGTCATATCATAAAAAATGTTTTAAAGAAATAGGGAACTACTAATTACAGACATACAGTGACAAATATAATTTCAAATAGCTTATCATTTTTATTAGTCCTTATCACAGCAGCACTTGCTAATTTGTGTGTATTGTTTTGCATCCCAGACTTAAAGTTTATTATTTCTACATTTATTGCTAGGTTATCTCAATTAATGGACCAGCCAGCAATGACAGAATTTTAGTTAAATGAATGTTTGTGTTTCATTGTTAACTTTACATAAACAAGATTGAAAATCAGGAATGCTAGTCTTGACTCAATTTTTCATAGGATTGATACTGATATCTATGCACAATATAGATAATAATAGTTTTTTACCAACAAAACATGCAAACTAGTTCAAATTTCTTCTTCAACTGACCATTGTTTACATTTGCCTGTGAATCATTTAAAGTGAGCTATTTTTAGCTAACAGACAGCCTAGAGTAGCGTTGTTATTTGATAGGCTCCTCCTACAAAACCTTACTGCCAGGGTAGTAAAAGTTGGGGCTTTAAGGCCCCTGTGACCCTGACCTTTATTAGAGTGACCCAAAATCAATACAGGTCGTCTACTCTGCATGATCAATCATCCTATGAAGTTTCAACATTCTGGGTCAAGTAGTTCTCAAGTTATTGATCGGAAATGGCTTTCCATGTTCAGGCCCCTGTGACCTTGACCTTAAATAGAGTGACCCCAAAATCAATAGGGGTCATCTACTCTGCATGACCAATCATCCTATGAAGTTTTAACATTCTGGGTCAAGTAGTTCTCAAGTTATTGATCGAAATGCTTTTCCATATTCAGGCCCCATGTGACCTTGACCTGAGTGACCCCAAAATGAATAGGGGTCATCTACTCCGCATGACCAATCACCCTAACAAGTCTCAACATTCTGGGTCAAGTGGTTCTCAAGTAATTGATCGGAAATGGTTTTAAATGTTCAGGCCCCTGTTACCTTGACCTTTGATGGAGTGACCCCGTCTACTCAGTAAGCCCTGCCACCCTATGAAGTTTGAAGGTTCTAGGTCAAATGGTTCTCCAGATATTGATCAGAAATGGTGTGACAGACAGATGGACGGACGGGGCAAAGACAATGTGTCTCCCCCAACTATAATGATAGACAAGTCCATTGTAGAAATTTAGCAGGGTAAAGGTGATGGGTAGTATTGTTCAAATTTTCTTAACCATCACAGAACCATCACAGGCTAATATATGGTTCGTGCCCTCAATGTATTTACCACTACATTCATGGATCCATGCTGTTCGCTAACGGTTTCTCTAATTACAATAGACTATGAATGCGAACAGCATGGCTCCTGACCAGACTGCGCGGATGCGCAGGCTGGTTTGGATCAATGCTGGTCACTAAGCCACTATGTTGGTTTTCTCATGGCATGGCTCAAATTATGCACCTAATTAGAATATAAGTTCAGACTTATCTATATCTGATTTTACAGTGAATTACAACTTTATTTATATGTATCATAATACACACCTGTTAGAAAGTAAAGGAATTTGTTCTTGACAATGCCTACATCTGTTGTGTTGACAAATCTCAGTGCTTTTGATGATGCCAAATGTCCAACACACAAATCTGCTGCACTGGCTGTGAGTAACACTGTTTCCTCCCCCGTCTCCGACAATCTCTCCAACTGTTGAAGATAACATTACATATTACTTATATAGATCTTTAACGCTGTTTTGTCTGGGTTTTTGTAGGGTTAAAGTCACACTGGTAGTTTGGACCACCTACCTTTAAGCCCTGAATGGTAGTGGAAGACCACAAATTTCCAAAAATCAGACGTATGGTCTCCTTAACCTTTAGCCTGCTAGCAGCAAGAGATTCTGCCTTTGCGGCCAGTGCAGGCCAAGATCCGTACAGGCTGATCTTGGTCTGCACTGTTTGCTATCCAGTCCATAAATTTTCAGTGAACACCCCTTTGAATAATAAGTGGTACTGCCCGAACTGAATGATGAACCAGTCCATTTTAGAAATTTAGCAGGGTAAAGGTTAAATGCCAATCTGAGTAAGTGGCAAGTGATTTGACGTCAGCAGTCTGAAGCACTTGCCAATGGAGACCCCCAAAATGAAATAAATGTATGAAATAAACCTGCAGTTATGCTTGTTATTTAACTAATTAATCTTAACATAGGCTATAGAACAACTCTCTGTGTCAGACCCTTGTTACTAATGGATGCAGAATGGAGACTGTTCTCAATTCCAGTGCAAACTATAAACACTGTCCCAAAAAGGTAGTACCGGTAAGTCACTAATGTATCACAGTTTATGCCTAGGCAAGTTGCAAACATTCAGACTATATTTAAACATGTTTTAGAAATTACAAATCAATAAGGACACAAAAAACAACAAGAGCACCACCTGCTGGTGCCATCCCAATCATTTTAGGGGTGGGGTTGGGGGTCACAAGGCTCTCTCCCTGGAAAAGTTTGAAATACAGGTATGAAATGGTGGCCTCTGTGCATTTTATGGTCAAAATTTTGAGGTACTGGAAAGGTACTCCGCTCATTTTAGGAGGGTCTGGGGGCTCTTAAGTAACTGTCAAAGCATCAAACATCTGTTACATTTTTTTTTGGCCAAGAAAAACCATCTTTCACCAATATTTGAATGCATAGTACTTTCGGTGAACGTCTTAATATTTTTCTTGGACATCTCAAGAAGTCCAGATCTGCTCAAAATTTTCTGACACTGACTGTCACCTGACTTTCATGAAAAATGACCAGCCACTGGGCAATTTCAAAATGGTAATAAAAACAATCAGTCTGAATGCCTCTGATACCAGAATATATAAGACTGGGCCAAAAAAAAATTTTTTTTCATACAGTTCAAAGATTTGTTTGCATTAGATATGTACAGTCAACATACCAGAGACTGTATTTCACACTTTAGCACTACTTTCAGAGCTGTCTGAAACTCATCACTGTCCCATTCCTCTCCATACATATGTTCTGCCATCTTTGTAAACAATCTGAAATAAAGGAAAACATTTTTAAAGGAGATATAAATTACATGATTTTTACAGGGAACCTATTCACCACAAGGAGTTTGAACATAAAACAAGGAAGCTATCTGCAGGAGTTACATCTTACATGATTTCATGAAAATGGACTAAAAACATTTTTTATGAAGTAATTATGTGTATTTGTATACAGGGCTTAAGCTAGGCTTAGATTTTAGGGAGGTCACTTCTCCCTTAGCTAAGATTAGGGAGAAGTGGAGAGATTTTAGGGAGACACAAAGAGATATTGGAACCACAACAAGCCAGACAAAAATGAATCTGAATATACAGATCTAAATATACTTTAACTGTTTTTATATAATTTCCTGTCTTTGTTCTGGCGGTGGCATAAAAATGTTGTCCCAACAGCTGATGCAGGTGTCAAAAATGTGTGTGAATTTCAGTCTGTTATTTTTATCACAGCAAGTGTGTTTTATAGTGTTTTATAAAATACAAGTAAAATTAAGTGGATTTAATGAAATTATTTGAGATAAGGTACTTTTTGAAGCACAAAAGAGGATACAATGTGTACGTTAAAACTTAAATTAATGTCAATCCATCCTGCTTAGTTTAACAACACAAAGCAACATAACCTCCTTCACACTTCTCTGGAAAGTTTTACATGTATTGAAGTAGGCAGTGCTTAAATTATGCCATGTATATGAGTCAAATTGAAAAGCTTGCAAACTGTCAATAGGCTGATAATGGATAATGATAAAAATTCGGGCAACTTGAATTTCGCTTTAAAACAAAGTAGGGAGCTCCTGAGCGACTATTTCGCTCAAGGCGCCACCTAGCTCAAGCCCTGGTATATCCATCTAACCTCACAAATTTATGTATTAAGTGGTTACCAGTGATCATCCACAACTGAAATAATTATTTTAAGGAAGTGGCTAGGAGTCCGGTAACTGGACCTCTAGACCAGGAGTCTAGAGGTCTAGTAATTAATATAAATGTACTGATGTATTACCAGCGTATAAGGTAATTGCTGGTAAAAGTTGCGGTAAGTTGTAATAAAGTTGCCGTTATTACATGTTTTTTGTAAATATTGTAATTACAATTACTGGGGCAGCAAATTCAGTTGTCTGTATTGCCCAGGTTGTCCCCAAGCTTGTGCGGACAAGTGAAATTTGACCAGAATGTACTATTTAACTGTCATACGGACAAGTTCAAAATATCGGTTGACAACAAGAGCTGTCAGTGGACAGCGCGCGCTCGACTATTCTCTGTGCTTGATAGTATAATATAAGCTATGAGTAAAACTTTAACATTACAATAAGCATATTCTAAGTCGAAAAGGGGCCATAATTCAGTCAAAATGCTTGATAGAGTTGCCTCCTCCTTTTTACAGACTGGGGTCATGACTGTAAGCAAGTATCCAAAATATGAAAGCAATATCTCAATGGACTTTGAAAATATTTGGGGTGGTACGAAAACTTTAACATTATTCAAAGTCGAAAAGGGGCCATAATTCAGTCAAAATGCTTGATAAGAGTTGCCTCCCCTTTTTACAGACTGGGGTCATGATGATAAACAAGTATGCAAAATATGAAAGCAGTATCTCAATGGACTTTGAAAATACTTGTGGTGGTACGCAAACTTTTAACATTTGTGTGACGTTAATGCTCACGCCGACGCCGGGGCGAGTAGGATAGCTCCCCTATCAGTCAGGCCGGTGTAATTGTTTAAAGTAACTGAAGTTTATAACCCATCTGAGTTACTGTTTATACTTACATAACTTGTTTCAGTTATCATAAAATATTACAAAGGCTTCCTGTGCCAATTCCTCATTGTGAATGAGACTAATGCAATTATTTCCTGAATCGTTGAACTTTTATTTTTCCAGCTATGCAGTAGTAAAATGTTTTACGCAAGGCTGATAAAGTTTTACGCAGAAGTTTTAAAGCTATAAAACTCTTAACATCGCATTATGCTTATCAGGTCATGATCAGACAAAAAGAGAATTTTATTAACCACAGTTTGCTACTAATTACACTTCAAAGGTCACTTTGTGAGAACAGCAAAAAGACTTTTTTTGAATAACTTACCTGAGTTAACTATATTTTTATAACTAATACAGGTTATAAAATGCTTGAAAAAGTAACTGAAATAGGTTACATAACTTAAAATAGTTACACCCTTGACTGCCTATTCTTCGAAAAGTCGAGCTAAAAATGGACAAGCAAGTCAAAATCAGATTTCGCCAACCCTGCAAATTAGCTCTCACTCAGGTTCCAGGCATATGGAATATAAAATTTTACCAGCAATTTCCACTAGTCACTGTTATTTATTTACACAAGCAGTAAAAGGAATTCAAAAATTCATGAGCACAATCCGTTTCTTTTTTTTAAAAATCAGGTTTATTATTTTAATTCATCAGTGCTGCGAAAAACGAGAATTTGATAAAAGCTTCCGATTATGTAGTAAACAAATTGTTATTTATTACGGTATCTATTGAATTTAGTCTGGTATTTTTCCCCGTGATTAAAGAATAGTAGAGCGGGGTCGGGCATTTCCGACTGGCGTGTCTGAGCCGAACATTCTTACATGACGTCATAACTTTTGTCAGCGACATTGCACAAAGTTCTAAACCGGCCAAAACAATTAAAATTGGAAGCCTCACTCGGTTTCTACATATTGATTTTACACACACGTTACAGTGACGCTTAAACTTCGACCCAGTAAGTATACCAGACACTGTTAATAAAAATTACTTAAAATGATAAGGTTGCGAACATCACGAGTTAAGGTTTTGTGTCTAAAGCATTTCTGTTTGTGGCTTTTATAAGTAGATAAACACATTTGTATACATTTTACTATGTTTTCACGGCTGTTGGAGATCAATGGACCACTTCAAATGACGTAATTTGTGTGTTCGGAAATATACTAATGAATTTTCACAGAGCGTCTTTTTCCGAACACAGTTTGTATTGTATTTAGTACTAGACCGAACGTTATGTTAACTGTCTTATAAAGTACATAGATCTATGTATGTCCAGTTGGCTGAAAAGTTACCCATACTTATCAAACTTACACACATTTATTTCGGCAAAAACATAATATTTTCTCAAAAATTAGACCCCCAAAAATGCACCAGATGCCACCATTTTAAATTTTCCAGGGGAGAGCCCTCTCCAGGGGGTATCCCCTCCCTTAATATTTAAACAAAAAAAATGCACCAGAGGCCACCATTTCATACCTGCATCAGAATTTCTAGGAAAGAGATCTCGAGCTCCCTGATGCCCAATAATAAGGTGGTTACCCTCTCCAGTATCTCACAATTTAGATAAAAAAGGCACCAGAGGCGGCCATTCCAATTACCTGTATTGTAAAAAAACCTCCAGGGCGTGAACCCCTGGCCCCCTAAAATGACAAGAATAACCCTCCAGTACCTTAAAATTTAGTCCCAAACACGCACCAGAGGCAACCATTTCATACCTGACCCCTTCCCCCACCCTACTCCCTCAAGAACCTCAAAATTTACACCAGAAAATGCACCAGAGGCCACCTGTATTTCAAAACTTTGCAGGGGAGAACCCCCTGACCCCCTAAACTGACAGGAATATGCCCCCAAGTACCTCAAACCTAATACCAAAAATGCACAAGAGACCCTCATTTCATATCCGTATAATAATCCTTAGGGAGACCCCCCTGACATCCCCTCCCCAACAGTGGCTGACCTATTTCATCTTTGCGCTATGCACCTCCCCAATGACACCTTCGTTCTAAACTTCTGCTCTTCCACCCCCCCCCCCTCCCCCCCACCCACTAACCTCCCCCCACCCCAATGAAATATTTCTTGATCCGGCCTAGGGTCAAGGTATGTTAAGATCTGTTAAGATGAAAAACATGCTTCATGTACAAACATAAATAGGAAAAACGTAACTTGTGACCAATCAATGCAAGTATTGCACACTTGCTTGTTTTATCGCATTAGCCCGCCGACTCGCACACATGCATAATGCACCTTGACTCATTTAAAGCAAAATGAATAAATTAATGTCTCTAGATGTACAACAATTATATTAAAATTGAAATTTGAGTAAAATACCTTTCTCCAGGAACTAACAGAATAGGCCCTAAAACCGTTCTTAACAGAAAAGGAAATCTTGACTGGCACAACACAAATTGCTGCTAACTAAATGGAAGAGGAAGACGCTGCTTTGTTTCCGTTTGGGGGTCTTTAATATTGAATGAAATCATTCGCATTAGTTCTAATTAAGTCTAAAAATAATCAAATGAAACGTCAAAATAAAATAGATCTAGCTAATTGCTGTCAATGTTTTGAAAATAAAACGTTTTGTTGTCTAATTTCACCTTTTTTAAAAAGTACACTCATGTTCGGAAATAGACCTTTAGTCTGTTCGGCTGACACTCCATGTTCGGAAATAGACATGAGCGGTCACCTTCTTTAAGTACATGTTTTCATAGTTATATAACGGTTACAATACAAGTAAGGAGTATATTTCCGTACGTTAGATAAAGGTGAGCTATAAATAACTGCCTAGTTCGGCAATACCCTCTGTCATTCATCACTATGGAGAATCATGCTTAAGTGTTCGGAAATGCCCGACCCCGCTCTAAATACTTCTATTTCCTGTCACTTACAATGTATTTAAAACGACAAAATAAATACAAGAACAAACTTGAAATCATCTCCTGTTTTTAAAGATAAAATATAGTCAGGGCAGCATGCCCATTCACGCACTGCAGTACATGAATCACGCACAAAATATCAAATGTACGCATAAAAATCACTTGTTAGGGGTACATGCACGCAGAGATTCGGAACACCTGTTCAGCTGCCAAATCGCTGTTTAAAATTTCATCGCGCACTTGCCAATTGTTTGGTATGGTCTAAAACGCAGACCCGGTCCACAGACGTGATAAATTTGTTTCCATCACCGAATTCTCAGTTAATTGTCAGCTGTATAGAGGGGTTTGGTAAATGTTTTAGTCGGACCTCACACGGGTCGTGTGCAAAAAAAGAATGGATACGAAATGCAAAAAGGCATTTTAGCTTTAATAAACTCAGCAAAAGGTTAACAGTATTTTATTTTTCGATATTTAACTGCAATTTTGATACACGTCTGTAATAGTTTGGGCATTTATTATTGATCGGCGATTTTTACCAGTCTTCAGTTGACTGTATGTTATTTCGGACGAATCGTGTTCCGTTCACGAAATTGGGAATAAAACTTATTTATATTTAGTATAATATAGGGAGGGGTCTTTTGATTCAGAATTTCCTATCTTAACTTTGGAAAATATTTTAAATTTTCTAAAATTCTCTCATCTGTCATACACCACCCACGAGAGTTCTGCATGAAAAAAAACAAAAAAAAACATGTAATATACCAGGGTTTCAGAAATCTGCAAATTTATTGGTAGCCCACTGGGCTACCAA
The DNA here is from genome assembly GCF_021730395.1 of Mercenaria mercenaria. Lineage (NCBI taxonomy): Eukaryota > Metazoa > Mollusca > Bivalvia > Venerida > Veneridae > Mercenaria > Mercenaria mercenaria. Next base: position 27,652,674 of record NC_069369.1, read on the forward strand.
AATTTTGATCTGGTAGCCCGAACATTTAAGTTTATTTGGAAATGGTCATTTCGATTAATTTACTATGTGCTTCTATACTACAGTGGATGGAATGATTAAATTTCATAATTTTAGCCATACGCACATCGTTATAAATTTTGTTCTCTTAAATAGCAATTATCATTACTCCTTTTTATCATTTTAAAAGATAAAATTAGATATATTTAAACTGAGAAATATTACAAGGAGCACTCCTGATAGTTAAATTATTGCAACATGGCAATGTAAAAGGAATGCAAACTTGCATATTTCTTTTTAGAGCTGTATGAATTGTGATTTATCTCAAAATTATTTAAAGTTGACATAATAATTCTGTCTGATTCTAAACATCTGTCTGGTTTAATAAACGGACTCGAACCGCGTATATAACGTCTCTAAGTTTCTTGGCACTGTATATTCACTTATCCGAAATTATGTTTGTCCAAAATTCTGTATACTTTCTGATATTTTGCTAAATCATGGTCGATTTGTTTGCATGTTAGGCAAGTTTTTAAACTGAAAAGCATAAACAGTCAGTGTAGGCACTAAACTGCCTCAAAATCAAACATCTTTCTGATCGCTCGATAAAATTTAATATTGAGGTCAGCGAAACCGAAAGTACACTTTTGGCAGGTGGCGCTAAAATGACGTAATTTTAAGACTGGTTTGCATATTGTTTTAAACAATACCGATCAGCGGCTTTGATGTTACTGGATCAGTCTAAAATCACTCGTGCACATGTTTTTGTAAACACTTGCCTGCAGGTACGATTAAACGGTTAATTGTTTGCCGATTGTGACAGTAGGTGGTAAGATAATTAAAGCCTCGGGCGTGTATCTCTTGATAAACAAGGGGATTATACACAACTACCAAAATTATATTTGAAGACTAAATTATTGATTTCCGGGCTACCCGATACGGAGTTTCAAGGTAGTCCGGCGGGCACGCTCTGATAAAAAATAAAGTAGCCCGACAGAATTTTCTGGTAGCCCCCGGGCTCCGGACATGGGATTTCTGAAACCCTGAATATACAAATTTCAGTAGTTAAATAGAAAATTTTTAGATCTGCCATGTAGTGTACCCCCAAATTTTGAAGTGTACCCCTATTTTGCAAAAGCAGGGAGTACAAGTACCCTCAACATTAACAAGAGCTGTCTGATGACAGCGCGCTCCACTATTCGAAGAATTGATTGAAGAATGGGGTCAAAATATTTCCACAGATATTCAGACAAAAGAAATAGATAGATTAGACAAACAATGTTCCTGTATTTCTTTGATTTCGATAAGTCTTGCACTAAATGGCAATGTATGAACCAATTTCAAAGTCCAAAAAGGGCCATAATTCAGTCAAAATAGTTATGTACTCTTGCCTACAGATGGAAATCATAATGATAAACAAATGTTCAAAGTTTAAAAGCCATATGTCAAATAGTTTTGACAAAACGTGGACTTGTATGAAAACAGAACCAATTTCGAAGTCCAGAAAGGGCCATAATTCAGCCAAAATAGATGACAGAGTTATATACTCTTTCCTACAGATAGAAACTATTATACTAAACAAGTGATAAAAATTTCAAAGCCATATGTCAAACACTTTACAAAAAACATGAACTGGTACGGAAAGCTTAACCAAGATTTCTAAGTCAAAAGGGGCCATAATTCAGCCAAAATCCTTGATGGAGTTATGTACTCTTGCCTATAACTGGATATGGCGATGGTAAACAGGTGTTTAAAGTTTCAAAGCTTTATCTCAAAAGACTTTGTCAAAATATGAACTGGTACGAAAAACTTAACCATGATTTCTAAGACGAAAGGGGCCATAATTCAGCCAAAATCCTTGATGGAGTTATGTGCTCTTGCCTATAACTGGACATGGTGATGGTTAACAAGTGTTGAAAGTTTCAAAGCTTTATCTCAAAAGACTTTGTCAAAATGTGGACTGGTACGAAAAACTTAACCGTGTGACGCCGACGCGGACGCTGACACCGACGCTGTGGTGAGTAGGATAGCTCTACTTATTCTTCGAATAGTCAAGCTAAAAATGAGTGGGCATGCTGCAGGGTTCTCATAGGATTTTCGAAACAGCAGCCCTGGACTCCCTTCCTGGAAAAAGTTGGAGTCCCCAGGGCCCTCGTTTGCCGATTTTTGGGGCCGAAATTCGGCCCCGTTCCCCCCTCAAAATAGTATGTTTTTTTCCCCCCAACTGTAGAAAAATTCCCCCTCGAAAAAAAAAAAAATCAAGAAAAAAATCGATACCCGATAGTCTTAGGAGCGTCTCGTAACTTAATGGACCTGATAAAGTTTTACTCAGGGGTTCCATTTGACCCGGGAACCTGGGTCCGGGAGATTTTCAAAAGACGCTCAAAGGACCCGGCATGATAATTGCCTGTGCGTCACTCGGGACCCGGAGACTTTTTCCTTTGATAATCCTTCCTCTTACCAGTCATTTCCTACAGTAAAACTATGTCCACGATAAACACGTGTATTCAAAATAAACACTCGCGGTCATGCCCTCCTGTCTTTGATCTTCTGCTGAATTCCCGCCCTTTATCCTGTGGACATGCCACGCTGATTTTTCTTTATCAGCAAATTACGTCACGGCGAGTGAACATAGGTAATGAGAATCAATGAAGTGTTAACATTAATTGATATTGAGCCTGCATACTGTCAAAAAAGGCGCCAATTATTATCATAATTAAGCAACCAGCTGATTACCGAGCATGTGAAAAGTGTCCTGCATGATTTCTTCATGCAAACTTTAAATTAGACCATTGTTTAATGATTGTACCTTAATATCAACGAGAAAATCCACAAATTTAAATGAATTTGGAAAGTAAAACAAGAGCACCGCCTTGCGGGTGCTGACGCTCATCTGATTTTTTTGTATAATAGAAATATTGTCCTACCCATGATTTTCTAAGTCTAGAAAGGGCCATCATTCTTGCAAAAAGCAGGATATAGTTATGTTTCTTGATGTACAGTGTCCACTTATGATGGTGAAAAACTGTTGCAAGTTTTAAAACAATAGCTTTGATAGTTTATGAGAAAAGTTGACTTAAACATAATATTCAAGCAAGAAAATGATTTTTCTAAGTCCAAAAGGGGCAATAATTATTGCAAAAAGCAGGATGGAGTTATGTTGCTTGCTGTACCGAGTCAGCTTATGATGGTGAACAAGAGTTGCAAGTTTTAAAGCAAAAACTTTGATGGTTTAAGAGAAAAAGTTGACCTAAACGTAAAACTTAACCAAGAAATCTGATATTTTCTAAGTCCAAAAGGGGCAATAATTCTTGCAAAAAGCAAGATGGAGTTATGTTTCTTGATGTACAGGGTCTGCTTATGATGGTGAACAAGTATTCCAAGTTTCAAAGCAATAGCTTTGATAGTTTAGGAGAAAAGTTGACCTAAACATAAAACTTAACCAAGAAATCTGATATTTTCTAAGTACAAAAGGGGCCATAAATCTTGCAAAAAGCAAGATGGAGTTATGTTTCTTGCTATACAGGGTCAGCTTATGATGGTGAACAAGTATTCCAAGTTTCAAAGCAATAGCTTTGATAGTTTAGGAGAAAAGCTGACCTAAACATAAAACTTAACCAGACAACGCCGACGCAGACGCCGACGCCGACAACCGCTCAAGTGATGACAATAACTCATCATTTTTTTTCAAAAAATCAGATGAGCTAAAAAAGATTAGAATGTCCGTTCACAATTCTAAATACACCCGATGACATACGCAATTTTTCCAAATTCACTACAAAAACTTGACTTTCAATGCAATTTTTAATGAAAAGTAGCATCATTATTTGAGGAACTATCTCTGATTTACCTTAGTGGACCAAGTTAACTGGCAAAAACAACATTTCAGACGACATTCCAAAAGTGTACCAGTATCCAGATAGTACGTTTTTGGATACAATTTTACAGTGTTTTAGAACTTTTCTGCTAACAAACAAAAATATTGAAGAAAAACCTCATCAAATTAAAATGAATTTTGATAAAAATTTATTTTCAATATGAGATTATATGACCTGAAACAGAAATTGTTATTATGATGTAACATGTTCTTGGTTGTAGTAGCTATTAGTTACCTAGTTTTACTTTATAAGAAAATATAGTCAATTGTATCGATGTGTTGGGGCAGGACTCTTGTATTTTGAAAAAGGACCCTTCAAAATTTGGACCCAAGGGTCCCGGGACTCTTGGGTTTTCAGGTCTAGTGGAACCCCTGGTTTTACTGATCCGTATAATATGCGTGTTTTTCAGTTCCCTGGATGCGTGTATGCAAAGTTACTTCCCTTTGAAAAAAAATGTCGCATAATGCACATCATACCGTAAAAAGATCACGGATGCAACAGGGGCGAAATGCGCAAAAATAGATTTGCTTTTTAAGCAGCATGCTCTCAAAAAAAAAAACTACTGTCACGGACACCGCTGTTTCATCAGGGCTAGACATGCACAATCAGGTAGATACGACGAAGGGAAGCCCTGCTCCGGCTGCTGCTGAGACAATGTCCGTGGATACTGCTAGTGCTAACGATAATGACGACATGTGAACCTCGATTGGATGTCACATAACTGATTTAATAAAAGAAAATAAAAGTTGCCTGTTTTCAATAGATTATGTTCTGTACAATACTTCAGATATATTCACATTAGTCTGATATCTGTAATACTCAGTTGACCTTAATTTAAGGGGTTATGATCAGATGTCATATCTCCAGAATGAATTCCCCCCTCCCTTGAAAACGACGCGAAATTCCCCCCTCCAAGGGCCCTGGCCCCAATCCCCCAAAATGTAGAGAGGGCCCTGGTCCCACTATGAAAAATTGGAGTCGTATATTTTTTGCCAGTCGCTAGATAAAGTCATAGCCTTCTGAAATGCTTCCTTTTGCCAAGGCTATAGTTTATAACTCTTAATACCAGCTGTTTCAATTGGTTGTTTCTTGTATCTAATATAATGGAATTACAAAAATGCCTTACTTTTATCTTCACTTTTGAATTTCAGTAGATCGTGTTTATTGCTCCCAAGAAGCAACTAATTAAAAACTCTTGCCTTATAAAATTACATTTATGTAACTGTATTCATGGTAAAAGATGAAGGAATAACATTTCAAAACAAAGTCTATTTTATTCAAGTGAAAAACCACACTCATTGTCATAGTCAAGTCATCAATGACATTAACTACATGTAGATTGCCATAAGTCATTGTTTTTACTATAGCAGTAAACGAATTCAGCATATATAAGCACAAATCAAGTCTTAGATACTAAAGAGAAATGTAAGTTTTTGATCCCGAGAAAAAAACACTTTTAAGATTTTAAAGTTCTTAAAATATTATTATAAATATTAGTATGCACATACGGCTAATTATTACTGATAATTTATCAAATTCGCGATCATGTTTCTCAAGGGATTAAAGGATTATCCTTCTATTTCCAGTCACCTGCTGTGATTAACATCACAATGTCCAGTTACTGTCCTGCAAACACCGCTACTTTCAGTCATCATTTAATCCAATTACACTCGAAACCCGTTATAATGCTACTCGATATACCGCGGTCCTCGTTATAACGCGGTAGACTCTTGGACCCGGAATTTTCGAGGGTAAAAAAAACGAGTCCGCGGATGTTATTTAATTTGATCATAACCAGCGTTAAAACTACATGTACCTTTGTACATTAACACCTTTGCCATGACAACTGTGACAAAAACCAATAATAGTCTGCTAGCTTACTTGTTTGCGTATCGCCTTTGTTAAAGTTTGAATACATGTAGACATGTGACAATTAGGCAATCAGTACCGTGTCAAAATTAGATTGTTTGCATAACAAGCGTGTAAGCGGTCAGTCAACTATCAAACCGTTAAGTTTGCACCAATTAAGCGGATGACATGAACACTTGAGTGAATAAAAATCAAACAACAGGCCCAGTTTTGTAATAAAATGCAGCCGTTTTTCGTAATCATCACACTCAGTTCATCGGAATTAACGAAGATTCGACGCACTGAAAGCCACATTGAGAATGTTCTCCCTTTTTAATATCGTATATTAACGACGGTAATTTAACAATTTTCTATCTTATTTATCAATTTTCTTCATGTATTCAAAATTAAATTTTTTAAGACTGTCCGCGTTCTTTTAGTTACATAAACCCCCAGTGCAATTGCATTGCATATGTAATTCTCATGACCGCGCACTCCTCACACAGCGTTATATATGTTTACTTCCGGGATACACAATTCCAACTTTCTTTTAGAATCACGACAAAATGAGAAGATGACACAGCGTTATAATTCTTTTAATGTATTTTTCAGTAACATAGGTAAATATATGTCCCGTTTATACGATTCTTATTTCTTATTTACATAAAACAGCATCCAAAATACGTCTAAAACATTACCGGTGGGTGGGGTATTGCATATACCGCTGATACGATCAACCCGCGTTATAAATTTAACCCCGCTAGATCCGCGGGTCTCTAACCTTGGACCCCGACGACAGCGTTATAACGGGGTCCCAGTGTATCTAAATTTGTGGCAAATGCAAAAAGCATAAGTGAGCCAAGTGTTATGAAAATAAATTGGTAAACAAACTTAGCATATAAATCAAAGGCATGTTTGTCGCGCCTTGATTAAATCTATTACGTAAACAATACTACTTTAATCGTCCATGCGGCTATTGGAAAACAATGATTTCCAATTGGGCGAGAGCGCAAAGCTGCCACCGCAAAGTTCGCCTTCGATATCCAAAAAGTATGCATACAAATACGCAGAATTATCTATCTATCTTTCTTTTTGTATGTATAATAGCATTTCCGAGAACCCTGTAGGGTCTTCCCTTCACGACTGTTCTCATAGGTCAAATAATTGTACTCAAAGAATTGAATATCGTTATATTTTTTTTGACTGGTCAATATCCCCCAGGTAGACAACATGAAATATCAGAATGTAAGAGTCTACCTGAGGTCTCATTATTTAGACTAACTGTTCTCAGTATTCATATTGATTGCCACACCTCTTGACAGTCCTGTAGGAGGAGATTGCCGGACCTCTAGACAGCCCTGCATGGGTTGTCTAGAGGTCGGAATACCTGACTCCTAGCCACTGCCTTATTTTTTGGACATTTGTGATCAATTTTGTTGAAAGTCAGAATTTTAAGACTGGGTTCCAGCCTGGATTTTCCTACAAGCTCTCAGGCATTAGACCTAAAGCATATTCTTGTGTCACATTGTCTACAAAGACTGTTACTTTTATATATCACAAATGTATCACACATGGATCGGCACCATTTGTTTTAGCAAACAGATAAATAGATTTAACGGCCTGTTTGCAGAGCAACAAAAGCGAATATTAGACAGGATGTTTCTCAACAATGCAAAATTAATTTTCATCGGAATATTACGCAGTGCAAAACATTTATGTAGTTTTTTTACAATATGATGGGATTTACTCGTCATTTACCGCAATCTAAGCAAGAATCAACGAATTCTGTATTCAAAAATTGACGAAAATGTTCGCCATTTTTGCGCTTGGAGTATGAAGAGCGTGCAAGGGAGGCAATGCAAGAAATTAATGATTTACCCAAATCCGCGTAAAATACCAGTTGGTCATTTTTTTTTTTTACATGTAATCATGTTGGATAAATATTTGCACAGCAGGAGTCCCAACTAGACCATGAAGATGTGTGCAGTGGAGTTGAAAGAATTAATTTTCCTTCTGTGTATGTACATTAATAATATCACCTAAAAATAAATTAATTATTGTTAATATTATCATTATTATCTACTAGAATCTGCTACTACTACTACTACAGTACTACTACTATTACTATTACTATTATTATTATTATTATTATTATTATTATTGTTAATCGCCCTCTAATCAGCTACTGTTACATAACCGCTGATAAGCAGATGGGAGTTGTTTATTGGGTTGGGGAGGGGGTGGGGACTTCAAATCGATATACTCTAGTAGTGGAATAGTTTAAAGGTGTTGATTAAATTAATTTATGTGTTGATAAATTTGATTTCGAGTAATACGGGATCTAAAAGTATTTACTATAGTATTACAAAAAAATACAAAAACACAATTAAGACAAATAGAAAATATAAAAATATAATTGAGGGGGTGAGGTTGATCAATTTCTAAACCTAAAGGGGATGTTTTGACCAAAATGGAGGGGAGGGGGGGGAGGGGGTTGATCAGGAGAGTTTTGATAGGGGACGTTGTGACTTGATACCTTGTCATGCGTTCAAGTATCTGTGCTTTAAATATCATCAAGAAGTCATTGATTATCAGAAATTGCTACATAGCATTATCCAGTTCTAATCATATACATGTATTCTTTATATTTGAAATGTTTGATAAACTACAGGAACTCTAGCTTGTATGATCTACCTTTATCGTAACATTTTTGTATTGATATATCGTGTTATTTCTAGAGCGGCGCAGTGGGGCGCGATTTTAACCACAATGTTATATGTAGCTCTACAGTTGCAGTGTTCGGTTGAATAGTTTGAAGATGCTTATTAAAAACCATTGAAGTTTATAAAAACTTTTTTGATGAAACAGTTGTACTTTTTTCAGGTTCTAATCAATGACAATGGGACAGAGACATGTCATCCAAGAGGCCTCTCTTTGAGTGTGACAAGTCAGATAGTTGCTTACTCGCCAGATACTCCTGTACCGAGCCACTGATTACTGATGCATAAATAGTGCATGGTCTTCTCGAAGTCTATAGTCACTGAATGTTCTTATAATAAGTTAAAGATGGCATGTCCAGTTTCGATATCATTTATGTTTCTATTTTCAATTGGACGTTTTCAGCTTCCCAAAGGCATAAAAAGGGGGCCTCAGTGGCCAAATGGTTAAGGTCGCTGACTTCAAATTACTTGCTCCATATTGATGTGGGTTCGAGCTTCACTTGAATTTTTCATGTGAGGAAGCCATCCTGCTGGCTTACGGAAGGTTGGTGGTTCTACCCAGCTGCTCGCTCGTGATGAAATAATGCAAAAGTCGCCATATGACCTATAATTGTGTTGATGTGACATTAAACCCAATAAAATAAAAATAAATAAAACAGAGACGTCAATAATCGAAAAATATACTTATTTGTCAACCATGCATCCTGGTCATATGACCAAGTTTAAAATATCTGATTAACAATCACTATGGCTTCTTTACAACGTCAGTAAATAACCAATGTTACAATACTTAGTTTTCAAGGTATTTTCAGGGACTCTTGAGAAGGTAAGGCATTAATCAGGTTGCGACATAAAACTGACAAAACAAACTGAAGTACGTTTTGTGAATTATCTGCATCGAATCATAGGCGGTAGCTAACTATGTCGATTTTGCGATACCCTATAAAATTTTAATGGCTTTTTTGCCAAATGTTTAAAGTAGAATAAAGTATTTAGCTTACAAAATCAAAAAGAGCGAAAGCCAAAAACATACACTTGACAAAATTTTAATGCTTTCATGCAACCTTCATATTTAACTACAAGTGTATATTTCTGCAATCTGTAATACTTTTATAAAAAAAAGTAATGTGGTAATTTCAAACTATACCAAAATGTCAACGAAAGCGCCAATGTCATTTTATTCATTTAATGATTTAATATCATCTTTGAAAAGTCGCAAAAAACAAAAATATTAAGAATTGATAAACACACCAAAGATTTATAAGAAAAGAAAATAGTTAGTAAACAGAAAGATGTCGGTTTTATGTCATATCTAAGAAAAACATATTTTTGTTTGATTTGTATAACTTTAATCTATTTAAAAGCCAACATTTACAACAGAAGATGCTTGTCATTTTTCACATTAAACAACAACAAAAAAATACAAAAAAAACCCAAACAAACAAATGAAATAAGTGACCGAGTATTGAAGTGGTAATACAGAACTCCCTTACATGCAGAAACTTTCAATAGTGACCTTGACCTATGACCGACAACCATAAGTCATGTGTTGACACATTGTCTCATCATGGGGAACATTTGTGTGCAGCACTAAGATAATCCATCAATACATATAAAAATTATGGACTGGAAACAATGTTTACTTGACCTTCCATAGTGACATTGACCTTGACCTATAAGCATAAGTTATGTACGTGCATAATCTACATATTGCCCTCTATTCACATACCAAGTTTTATGAACCTAGCTTGAAATCTTTTTAGTAATTGCAGAATTCAGATTTGCAGACGGACAGACGGACGGTTAAATGTGAGTTTGTGTGACCTTTTAAACGGAAAGAGATCGTGAAATGAATAAGGTTGTATCAGAAAAGTTGCGACTTTTGTGTATTCCTTTGGTTTCAATGTTTACATTCAAACAATTCATTCATTGTATTGTTAACAAAATTCACCACACCTATGTGTTATTATCTGTCAACTATTTATTCACATAAAATGTATTTGTACAGATGAAATATGTACAAGCATACGTTTATTGAACTACGTTTGATTAACAGTTGGTATTTATGATGAAAATACATTGAAAACTTTGATCGTCACACAAATTAAGAAAATACATGTACGTTAATTTGCAACCTCTAAAGTAACATTAAAATTTCCTACGTTATGTGTAACAATACTTCCTTTACTTTGCTTGCTAACTTTTGATTTTGCTGACATTTTCCTTTCTTTAGTCACTTTAGCGACTAACATTTTGTCTTTATTGTCTTCATCTCCAAACATTTCGTTTTCATCTCTTAACTCACTTCCATCGACTGCTTCCCAAAATCGTTTGATCTTTCTTTTTTCCCTTTCTATCTGTGCGGGATCTCCTTTCTCCTTATCTACCACGTTGATTTGAAGCTTAAGTTTGTCTCTAATTGTTACTTCTTCCGAGCGTGGTGCTCGTTTCGCTCTTTGTTGTTCCCTAAATAGCTGTAGTGTCTCTTTATTCACTTTTACTCCATTCTTCCACTCAATTGTTTTCGTTAATTTTGGAATTTCATGTTCTTGTTTCGGTGTATTGTTATAGCTTTGTATGTATTGAGCTCGTCCTACCTCATGTTTGTTGTTAGAGCTTAAAGTGTCATCAAAAGGACCTGCTTTTTTATTTACAGTATATGTTTTGAACGTTTTCGCAGATTTCAGTGCCATCGCCGCATTCTGCTTTTGCGGCTTATTTTCGTATTCCATGTCTAAATCTTTATTTGCTTTGTCTGTATTTTTTGAAGTTTGCTGAACAGTCGCGCCTTTGGATGCTTTATTTACGGTTCGATTCGATATTGGAACCCGAATATCCGTTTCCTTCAGGGAATATGCTGACAGTTCCTTTTCCAAACTAATCTCATTTCCAGGGTTGGCATTAGAATCAGCATATACCTGTTGTTTGCTATCCTGAACGCGATGTTGTTTACTAACTCCTTTGTTTTGATGATTTGAATAACCCTTAGGGGTAGATGCTAGTTGACGGTGCCCTTTTTCCTCCTGCATTCTTTTCTCAGACGATTTCTTTGCAAGAAATGTGTCCCTCCGCACGCTTTTTCTTTCCTCGCCTTTTCTATAGCTATGACTATTCAGTTCATCTCCATCAGTGTCTCTGGCTTCTTCGTTATGTTCAAGTTTCTTTTTCTTTACTCGTTCCTCAAATTCTTTAGCGAGAAAATCCATGTCCATCATATACTGGTCTTCACGTTCCGTGTCGATCAAATGTCTTTCACGTCTGTTCCTTTGCTTTCGTACGCCTCTAAAGTTTTCAGACCGACTCGTCTTACTTTTTCTTTCATACCATCCGGTATCGTTATCATCGTTAGCCTCATTAATATTTATTCTATTAATTCTTTCAAACTTTTCGCTCGTATCATCGTTGTTAGCTTTTACCTTATACCTGTCATTCGTGTCTCGAGTAAAGTACTTCTTTGTTTCTTTTACAAAAGCGTCCATTTCCATCTTTTCTTTCTGTGAAAGTGCCTCTTCTTGAGCTAACCTTTTCTGTTTAGAGAGTTTCTCCCTTTCTTCTTTAAATGTCTCAAAAACTTCTTCAGCAATCTTCTTCTTCCAGATATCATCACTACTTTGTGTTTTTCTCAGTCTTAATTGTTCTTCTCTGTGTGTTAGTTCAGCATACTTTTGTTTTCTTTCAAACAGTTCTTTGTAAGAATCAGCTTTTGATTTTTGAAAAACGAAATCAGATGACCTCTGAAAAACTCGATATTTCTTCTTTCGCTGTTTCTTTTTCTGTTCCTCCTTCCTTTCTTTCAGAAATTCTTGTGCCTTTTTAATCAAAACCTCCCTATCCAATGGCTCAAGCTGTTGATGCCTTTTAGGTTCTCCGCGATTTTCACTTTTATTTCGCTTTTTTGAATTTTTATAGCCGGTGCTCTCCATGTCATCATCCATTAAATGCGTCCAGGCATCATGGATCAGACGGTTATGTTTCTCCAAATTTTTACTAGAAAGATAGGGAACATTTTTATCACTGTTTTTCATGTATTCTAACCTTAGTTTATCATCTCTGGTATTAGAAGAATTTCTTTGCTGAACTTTTTTCTTGTCTGCTTTCGATTTATCGGCGTTTTCTCCTGTCTGTTTTGTTGGCGGTGTACTTATTTCTTTATTCTTTTCATTTTTGTTTACTTCTTTGTTTGTTTTATCGTTAGAAGTGTCGTTTATGTGCTCTTTGCGACTTCCAGGTGTGCCTTTGTTTGCTTTTGTGTTTAGGGATTTGTTGCTACTTCCCTGTGATCTTATGCTTCTTGCTGATAATCGATCTGGAGTTCTACGGATAGCATCAGCCCTTGTTAACACTTCTTGCCTTGATGGTTCATGTGGTTCAGTTTCCACTCTGTAATATAAATCTCTTTTGATTAGTTTTTTTTTCTATTGCCATGATAGATGAAGAAATTAACAATTAGCGACACGTGTAAAGTTAAAGGTGTCTTATCTAACGTGGATAATCGACAAAAGAATCCATCTTGAACGGATGGAACAAGTACCAAACTCTGATCATGATAGCACTCGCAACCGAGAATCGAGCAAAGAGTTGCTGGCTTAATTACTGTGCAACAATTACTGACAGTCTGCCTATACGAGACATTTAAATTAATTGCTATATTTTATAAAGACATAGAGGATATTTGTTTGTTATGAGTGAATATGGAATATTTCTTGCATACCAGACGGGGATTTCCGGTATTTTTACCGGTGCTGGAAAAATCCATCTTACACCCCGGGGTGTAAGATGACACTCGTGCTTTAAATGACGTATTACGAACTACACATATTTGGAAGACTGATGTAGTAATTTATATTTTATTTCAAAAAACGGAATAAAAATCCAATACCTTGACAGTTCCTCTTTGTTCCTGATGGCATATTTCTCGATTCAAAACACGTTATTTTATCAAAAAAGTATAACGTTACGCTGCAACTGATAAAACAAAACCGGAACTAAACATTGTTATTTGTCTTTGAAACCTCATGACGTCTTTCCTGTTTACGGCCGTTGGTTTCCCGCGCTTTGTTTAAATACGCTGCTATAAGAAATAGTTGTAAAATGAAAGCCGTTCGATTGACTTTATTTTTATCATTATTTCTTGATATCGGTATACAAGAAAAAGATCCTGTCACTGTTTATAGGTGCATATAGGAATATCCGGCTCTCGGATAACTGTTTAGGCGGTAACTCGGTAGGAACCTCGTTACCGCCTAAACGGTTACCCTCGAGGCCGGAAATTCCCATCTGCACCTATAACCAGTGAAAGAAACTTATAATCTCACAGAAAAGAGAGAAAAATTTTAATATTTTCACGAGCGCGTAGTGAAAATGTGAAAATTTTCTCACTTCGAGGTGAGATATATTTCATATTCAGGAAAAACAAACAAATGTTCTTTTTATTTTATGCTTAATTACGTTGAGATGTGCATTTTGCAATAAATTTTAATATCAGCGCGAGAAACAGACGCGCGAAAACAGACATGACGTCAGACGTGTTGTGACGTTAGAAAGACGCACACAACTTTAAGTTCCATTTTATTTTATTTTTTGCTGCATAACGTTATGATATTCTCATTAAGTAAAATAATTTAAATCGAGAAATATACTATAAAGAACAAACTGCGACTACAATTTTCATCCTGTTTTAAGCAAATGATTTAAAATTCATACACAATGTACAAGTAGATCGGCATTTACGGTGAATGATATCAGTGAGTGATAAAATTGATAAAACACAGTATTTCATCAGTTAGCATAAAATAAAAGATCTAAAATTAAATAACGTAATTTTCACTTTAGTAAGGTTTTAAAGATTTCTTAAGATTTTTTTTACTATGGAGAGAATTGTTTTTAATTTTACATACATCTACTTCTATATAGGTCTATATTAGATCTACATCAATTTCAGTGATCATTATGGTATGTCACCATGCTCGTTTTTAATGTATAGACAGGATAAGTACATGACCAACGTGAAATTGGTAGTCAAATATGATATTCAAGAAACGAAGCAAACTATGAATCAAATTTGACTGTGTTGTAAGCTTCCGAAGGATTTTTTTTTTACTTTTCATTTGTGTAATCCAACTGATAAAATACTTCTCACATTTTCAATTGATTTTGAAACAAGCAAACTTTTAAAAAGAAAGTTAAAACAGACATGATGTAATTTCTTTTAATATGCACAGTTGGTATTAGTCAGATATTACACATTCTACTATTGCACTAGTTGGATTCAAAAGAATCGGATTCACCAAAATACATCTGTTCTGTTCATGTGTCCAGTGTAAAATGCTGGCCATGAAATAGCGCAAAACTTAAAAGACAAAGTATTAATTATTATATGCTTTTCAATTTTTTTTTACTACGGAACTAGGATAGCGATGACTAGATAGGTCAGTCAATATCAAAATGTTATTATGAAAGTCAATGAACAGAGTTAGCCGAACTCTAACATTAATTCAAAGGTATACCGTATATCTGAAATAAAAAATAAGATGCCGTCTTTGATAGATGTTATGATACGAGTATTAAGGAAACAAACTAGTACAAGCGTTATGAACTTCAGTACATCATAAGAACCCGGTAAATCGAACTCTTAAGTGGCATTTTTAGACGTTCCAGACAGTTATACGTGTGTCAGGTTTGTTCGAGTTAAACGGACTTTGAGTTATCAGTGATGTTTGAAAATACCTGAGTTTTGTGTGAGCACGTGTTCTCAATGCCTGT
Source organism: Mercenaria mercenaria (assembly GCF_021730395.1). NCBI lineage: Eukaryota > Metazoa > Mollusca > Bivalvia > Venerida > Veneridae > Mercenaria > Mercenaria mercenaria. The sequence goes on from NC_069369.1 coordinate 27,667,879, forward strand.
GTAAGATATTGCGTCATCACGTGGTTAGTGTTTACCAGATGTAGTTCCTTTAACTTGATACCATTTCCGAGGCTGAGACATAACTCTATAATATTATCAATCAACTGAAGACTGCAGTGCTCAATTTCAATTCTTTCTCTCAGTCTCCCTGAAACGCAACATAAAAACACCGGTTCATTTGATCTACATGTGTATTCGTTCCGCAGTCTGTAATTGTATTACAACACATTTGAGATGACCCGGACAACGTCAAGAATTTATAAGTGTGATATTGCATGTTTAAATATTATTCATATACCATCTGCTTAAAACTGTGGTTCTAAGGTATTTTCCTCGTACTTCAGTGGTGCTGACTCATCCTTTGGGATCATGGGACCCATCATTCAATGTACATTTTGTAAAATTAGCAAAGCCGTTGTTATGGGACTTAAGGAATGTTTCATATCTCATCACATCTCCAGAATCATCCCGGTAATTATTTCTACATGATTGCATTCTATGCGTCCTTACACCTTTTATTTGTATACATGTGGAATTCTATATTAACTATCTATCAATAAATCAGTCATAAATCAGAATCAGAATTGATAATATTATCATTGTTAGGTCAGAGTTTTTATTTTGGGGATACAACCTTCGTGTAATACTTATCTTAAAAAAGGCATTTTCCAAAACGCTTTCGTCCACCGATTTAATAAACTTGTAAAAGCACCTGCCTTTTTTTTAACTTACCAGTTCCAATAAGTGGCATTGCAAGAACCTTTATTCGATTCTGATTGGCTACGTAGAATACTTCAGTATTTATGCTGTCCATTCGGGAGAGGTTCTTCTGATTAATATGATGAATGGGCGTGGCAATTACACTGTGTAACACTTTTCGCATGCCCAAATCACCAGCATCACATATCAAAACATTACCCTCGACAAGTGTCTTGTTTGACCTGGAAAATACAGTTGAAGTTCTTTAACCTTTAGCCTGCTGGCGGCAAGTGATATATTCAGCCTTTGCGACCAGTGCAGACCAAGATTCGTGCAGGCTAATCATGGTCTGCACTGTTCGCTATTCCGTCAGTAAATTTTCAGTTCACACCCCTTCGTATAATAGCCAAAATTGAATGGTGGAGCTGTCCATTTTAGAAATGTAGCAGGCTAAGGGTTAACAATATTTTGAAACTGGCTGAACTATGATTAGATAGTGTTCTTCAAGAGTACACTAATTTTCCAATAGATGAATCAGTTATTCGCTTTAAGACCTGATTACGTTTATGACCTTATTTTCGATGAAGATGATTCTATACTGAGTGCCAAACGGGAACATATTACTACTTCTTATATTTCAAGACCAGTTGCTGGTAATAACAACAGATTTATCAGCCTCCGCGCAGGAATATTGTCAAACAATCTACTGTACCGATAAGGGGAAGTAACACTGTGTTGGAGTTCGCAACGCTCTATATAATTCCTTGGTCACAAGGAAGTTAGATAAAAAAAGGTGTATGGTTGTTAAACACGACCGCTCATTTTGCGAAATTTTTCGTATAATTTTTTCCAAAGAATGTTTGCGAAACACCTTTTCCAACGGTTATTTTTTCAGATATACCTATATAATATCATCAAAACTTTCAAGAGATACAAAATGTCATACATGTAAATTTGCATGATTTCAATCTGACTAAAGTACATATCCTATTACGCTACGCATAGGATCTGAGAACGACCTATTCATTGCCTCGTTCTGACGATCCTTTCGCTAGCCAATCAGAGCCTAACTTACAACATCTTGCAAATCTACCTGTAGCCTTGACTTTTGATATTTACAATTTTTATGTCATAATATATCAGATAGCCGGTTAGCTCAGTCGGTAGGCCACTTGCTTTGTAAGTGAGGGGTCCCGGATTCGAGCCCTGGAATGACTGCACATTTTTCTTACTCTTTGACATTCGAACAAGTCGTCTGATTGGATAAAATAAAAATAGCAATACTGGAAATCCAAAATATACAGAAGACGTATGTGAATGGGTCGTTCTCAGATCTTCGTTTAGAAGATCAAGTACTTTAGTCAGATTGGCATGATTTCAGCCTATCCGTTAACAGTAAGCTGTTAACACAGGATTTTTTTCTAGAATTATCTCAATTTGTGACTAACAGAGTAGAAACTTTAAATCTTTAATAATAGAAATAACATGTGTTTTTTTTATTCTATATTTCAGTTTTCGACATCTTAAGTGGCATTCCTTGACAACTGACCAGTATGTGCGGGACAACTGAAGTGACATTTTTCGACAACCGACCTCTTTGTGCGGGGCTACCGATTTTGCATTGCTTGCAAACGATATGTATGCGGGAGCTACCGAGTGGTATTCCTTGTCAACCGGCCGCTATGTGCGGGACTACTGAAGTGGCATTTATCGACAACCGACCTCTGTGTGTGGGGTTTCCGAAGTAGCATTCCTTAACAACCTACATCAATATGTGGGGATTCAGAAGAGCCATTCATCGACAACCGACATCTATGTGTGGGGCGTCCGAAGTAATTCCTTGATAAACCGACACCTATGTGTGGGGCTTCCGAAGTGGCAATCTTTGGCAATCTACATCTATGTGTGGGGCTTCCCAAGTGGCAATCCTTGAAAACCGACCTCTATATGTGAGGCTTCCGAAATAATTCCTTGATAACCGACCTCCGTGTGTGGGGCTTCCGAAGTGGCAATCTTGGCAACCTACATCAATATGTGGGGATTCAGAAGAGGCATTCTTCGACAACCGACATCTATGTGTGGGGCGTCCGAAGTAATTCCTTGATAACCGACCTCTATGTGTTGGGCTTCCGAAGTGGCAATCTTTGGCAACCTATATCTATGTGTGGGGCTTGCCCAAGTGGCAATCCTTGATAACCGACCTCTGTATGTGGGGCTTCCGAAATAACATTACTTGACAACCGACATCTGTGTATGGGGATCCTTTCCGAAGTGGCAATTCTTGACGACCGACATCTATCTATGTGTGGGGATTCCGAAGTGGTATTCATTGACAACCGACCAGAATGTGTAGGAATACCGTATGTGTGGCATTCCTTGATAACCAGGTATGTGTGGGGCTACCGAAGTGATATTCTTCATCTTTTATCGGTTTAGATCTAGTAAGTTTTCGACAGAAAATCTACCTATTTTGAACATGCAATGGGAGCGAACTATGATTATTTACAGTGTTATCACCGTTTTATCAGTGTTTTTCCTCATTTTCTGATGATTCAAGGGGTGGCGGAAGAAGGAAGATAGTCTCAGTTTTGGTATGGATCGGCACCAAAATTGTGAAAACGCGGGAATTATTACTAGTATATAACATTTACTTTTACACTTGTATCCGAACGGAGTTAAACTACTGCTTTGAGTTATAACTTAAATTATGTAGAAAACAAACCTTGATTGCTTATAATGTTTACAATAATATCTGTTTTGAGATAAGGAAAGTAACAAGTCAGCCAGTTTAAAACCGAAATTAATTTTAGATTCATTAAGCAACGTGTACATATTCATGGTACGAGGAAGTAAAAATAGTTTGTATGGTATCCAAGAAGGCTGTGATCAATATTTTCAACAATGTAAATCGATCAAGTTTAAACATTTGAATGAGGTTTATAGTGTCGTATATTCTACTTTAAACCATTTTAAAATATCTATAAACTTTAGAGCCGCGATAAATGAAACAGGACACGTTTTACAGGTAATATTAATTTTCCGTTTTAATTGTGATGAAAAACATGCATGGGCAAATTATTTGTCTATCTTAATTGCTAATTTAGCCATTAATGATTGTGTTCTAGGATTCCGTAACGTGTTAAGCTGTATTTTGTTTTAAAATATTTTATATTACGGCTACAAATGTTCTTAAAAAAATTGAATCATCCATAAATAACATGACTACTTGATACATGTATACAAATCGTTGGGGGAGACCACAACTTTCAAGTTATTTTCCTGTACTTCAAGTCAGCTTAAGTATTTCATTTATTTTAAGTTGTGAAGACTATAAAGAGTTACGTACCTTGCTGTTTTCAGGGAGGTTTTATATTTCTTTCCACCTAGAGATTGGATTTGCCTGGCCAATGTACCCTTCATGTTAATATCTACAGCACAAACAATCGCCTCAACGCTGTCGTCCAGCTTCAACACAGAACCTGAAGATACACCAATACTATATACACAAAGGTAAGTCAAATTTAATTATAATTTAGGACCGACTACATAGGCAGGTCAAATTCACTTATCAGGCCAGATTGTGACTGAGATTTGACATGAAATCTGCAAACACACAGGTATGTCAACTTGTAACTGAGACTGAACACGGAACGTGCAAACACTTTGGTAGGTCAAATTGTGATTGAGAATAAACATGGAACCTGCAAAAACACACACTGGCAGGTCAGGTTGTAATTGAGACTGAGCACGGAACTGCCTGTAAACACACATGTAGGCCAAACTGTAATTTAGAATCAACACGGCAAACATACGAGTAAACCGGAACCTGTAAACACACTAGGTCAAAATTGTGACTGAGAATTTTGCTTCGTAAAGGCTATCTAAGTAACACCAACTGTCCTTATTAACAATTTAAGGTTTTC